>NC_135786.1:113775000-116175000 GCF_051106095.1 Pogona vitticeps
TTAATCCTTGTCACACACACCCAGTTCCCCTGTTTTGTTTTTCTACACACCCAGGTTCACTTTAGGGCATGACATGTACTTTTCACCCTTTTTTGCTGCCAGCAGAGGATATGTTCCTCTCTGTACCAAATATGACTATTAGATCAGTGTTGTCCAGTATAACAATGTTTATTTATGGGTTTGTAGGTAAATCATATAAAGAAAATCATGGATGGTCTTTTATTAATCATTCATTAAACATTGCTTTGATTACATTTAAGTTTGCTTATGTAGATTCACTTTAATCAAGGTATTTATATATTCAACTATTTATTTATTTCTTAGAACTTTTAACTCTTTCCAGTCTTAACCACATAAACTTTCCAAGGCTTATCCTATTCCTATCTTTTCAATCTCTTTCTCTATCTCTCTGTTACTCTTCTCTCTAACACAACCACGGCCCTAACTGCCTAAACTCTCTTTAACTGTCTTTCTTTCTCCTTTTATTTCCCTGGTTCCGCCCCTTCTGTCATGTCATTGGCTTCCACATCAGCTCTGATCTGACTGACAGGAGTGTTCTGAGAGCTGTCCATCACAATCCTTTTCAAGTGTCATCCTTTAACAAAGATAGAATAATAGATTGCAATCCTGGATGAATCTTTTCCTCGCTTTTTAAATTATTGCACTCTGAGGTCAGGAAGTACCTTACCTTGAACTATTTCTGCACTTCAGAGTATCTTCCCTGGGCAATAAGCTTTGAAACTTTCTTTTTCACTGGTTCCAGCTGTGCCTCAGATCAAAACCTCTAATCACAAGTTAAATGTTTCAAATTCATGTTTTTCATACCTTTGTTTCTTTATAGCAAGAATGAAAAGTCTTATACCTTGATACCCAGATGAATTTTGATACGATTGTCAATGATCGTTTCATTTCATTCTGGAACTAACTCTGAAATAGGATAAATGCCAACTGTGATGAATGCAAGCTTCCAATTTTTCCCTAGAGGTCTATAAAGTTATGTCATAAATGTTCAGGCATCAGAATCTCTGACCTGAGAAGAGGTCCTTCAGATATTGGCCTCCTACAGCACCAGATAGAACTGGCCAACATAGTCTGTTGTGGAGGTCATGGGAACAGCAGTCCAAAGCCAAAGCCAGTCTGTTTTAAAGCAATATGTATGTAGTTCGGATTTTTGTCGTCTGCCTTCCTCATAAGAGCTGTTGAGTGTTAAGAATTGCGTAAAAGGTGACCTGCTGACTTGGGAATTCTCAGCAATCCCCCAGGATTTAATCCATGGGTCAGGATGTTTCAGGGAGAGGTTGCTTTCTGCCTGACCATTGAGCCTTCTTTGGCAAGAGAGAAGGGCGACTTTATGAAACCAGGTGGCAGTGGAAAGAGGAATATGGCAGAGACAGCCCTAATATCCTCACCTGAGTGTTGTTTTCTTCTCTGCCAGAACCTCCACAGGCGCAGGAGCTGCTGTGGGGAGGGCTAGTGAGAGTTCTAGACCCAAAACATGTGGAGGGCTACAGCTCTTCCCTCCTCTTCTAAGTGGTACTTCCAAGATGGCTACTTCCCTGAGGCACTGTCCTTTTCATTGCCTGAAATCCAGTAGTAAACCACAACTAGATTTGGCCCATTGAATCAATAGAATGTATGGAAATCCCCACTGATTCACCTACAGGCCTACTGTGGTTGTGAATTACAGCTGGATTTCAGGCACTGTCTCAGTTAAACAGGGATAAGGAAGAGATCCATGTGGATTATAAGCTTGCCCTGAAAGCATGGTATAGATGCACAATTAGTACGAATAGTATATTTAGACAGGCAGTGGCTTGGCTTAAAAGCCCTGGCCGATGATAAGGCATGATAGTTACAGAGTCGTGATCTGCCACAAGGGATGGAATCAGCAAAGAGCTTTTCCACAGAAGCAGCCAAACATTTCTTTTAACACTTCGCCTCACTCGCTGCTGTCACCCTGAAGCCGGAAACAGCAGGGAGTACCAAGTTGTTGCTAAGAGTAAGAAACCTCTGACCTGTTCTGACAGCTTCGCAATTAAGTATTGCCAAACGTAGCTTTAGCTCTGGCTGCCAGAAGGAACCATTGCACAATGAGAGTGGCCATCAACCTGAAATAGGCCTGTTTCTGTGACTGCGGTAGAGGAAACCAGGGCAGGCAGAGTCTTCCTCTCTAAGGGCTTGAGCCCTCTGACAAACCCCTCCCTGCTCTTGTATCAGGTTGTCCTTTCAAAAATTATTTAAATGTACTAAAATTTCAGCATAAACATGAGTGGAGCATTGTGCCAGGGGAACGGGTTTTTCTGCTCCTCTCCCAGAGTTCTTTTTAATTTCAGGCAGATGTGAAATTGATTCATTAAAATCAATTCGGCATATATGAACACCCCATTGTCTTTTTAAAAAAATCTGCTACCAAATAGCAGGCTTTTAAAAAAATAAAATAAAAGCATTGGATTGCTGAAAACACCAGCACCTGCCCATTCACCCCTTCTCCCGCCTGCTTGCCCCCCTGCTCATCTGACTGATCTCCCCTTCACCCACCTGGTCGTCTCCCTTGCTCACTCTCCCCTTTGTCTGCCCAGTTGTCCCCCCCTCACCTGCCCAATTATCCTTTTGCCCACCCAGTTGCCTGCCCAGTTGCCCACCCCCTTTGCCTGCCAGGCCACCCTTGCTGCTCCTTTGCTGCTCCCCCTCACCCCCCTCATTTGCTCCCTCTTACCCGCCCACCGCCCTTTCCACCCCTCAGGCATCTCTCCCCACAGCCTCCCACCCTTTCCCTTTCCTCCTCCTTTCTCTCCCTCTCCCTCTCCCTCTCCATTCTCCCTGCCTCCACCCACCCCTGCCATGCCTGCCTTGTAGGAGATGGAGACAGGAGCCTCTGTGGAGGCAGCATTGGCATCAGGGTGAGGACACACACACACCCCGCCACAGATGTTTTGGATTCCGGCTAAAGTCCTTGTGACTTTATATTGAATCCAAACAAAATGATCCCTGCCCTAGTTTATTCCCGCAGTGTGGAATCGTTGAGGGCTGTTTTTGAAATTTGTAGTTTGCTGTGGTTGCAGACGGGTGTTCAATAAAGTCAACTTTAAAGGCTGTTTGGCCTCCCAAAACTCATTTTGGATTCTAGCCAGGGTTTGGAGCAGGAGAATCAGATACTTCCCTTACTCTCATCCCCTTTCCTCCAATACTTATTTGCAACTTTTCTGTTGTTGTTCATTTCCTGAACAAGGAAATATTTACAATTTAGGTTAGAAGCACATTTTTCTCAAAAATACGGTTGCCTTGCACAAGTTGTTGGAGATAATGTATTCCACTGCTTTGTGTGGATGGAGGAAAAAAGGCTTGGTGGCCACAACAGGAGTCTCTGTTAGCCATACATGGCCACAGTGTTTGCATCTGAGAAGCCATGACCACACCTTCAGGCCTAATACTTGTTTTTCATACCTGCTTTGCTGTTTGCATCATCCAGCCACCCTACCAAACCCAGAGTTTTCCAGATGTTTTCTACTATACCTCCCTTCATATCTATTACTGACTGGAGGTGATGAGGGTTTCTAAATCAAATCATCCAGAGGGCAACAGGCTGGGAAAGTTGTAGTGTAGTTCATGTAGACTAGAGGATACTAAGTGGACCTACCCTGATAAGAGAATTCTAGGGAACTCTAAAGACTGAATAGATTGTTCATAGAGGTCTTAATATTGTCCAGCTATTGGTTTTGGGTTGTTTCCTACCTCAGGGACCAAAACAACCACCTTTGCTTCTTATGACTTCTTCATGACTTTGCTCTTCATAATTTGAACTACAGATCCCATAGCCCTCTCAACATGTGCAGTGATTGGTGTTATGGGAGTTGTCTAGCAGAACCTCTAGATGTTGGCTAGATGGTACAAAGGGCAGGGGACTGGAGAAAAAGCAACGCCAATATGAGACCATGTGTATAAATATGCACTTTTGGTGTGTATACAGATGCAGGAAAGGAGGTGGCCATAGGATGATGTTGGAACAGAGCAACCGGTTTGGTGCTCCATCTTAGTCGAGTGGCCTCTGGAATGTGTCTCCGAAAACTGTGCAGTCTCTTATGTCTGTGGCATACATGCTGAGGCTTTCACCCTATGAGCTGATGGGGAAAAGGCTCCTTGAAAGTAAACTGTTTTGAAAATTACTTTATAACAAAACCATTGTCAAGGATTGCTATTTTTACCTATCATTTTCAAAACAAAAACAAAAACAAAAAATGTTTGAAATATAAACTGTAGAGGAAGGGCTCTGCATCACACAGTTACAGTTCAGTGGAGGTGAAATGTGGAAGGAGGTATATAGAGCCTTTTTGTTGATATGATCACAAAACTAGAGAGTTTATTCTCTGGAGATAAACCCCCCATTGTCCTGGAAAGCTTTTGCCTGCATTGCGGAAGTCAGGGAAAGCCTGCCGAAGTTTGCAGCAGTATGAAAATGTTACACTGGCTGCTAGTTGGAAACTAGCAGTGAAAGGATTAATCTGACAATGAAAACAGAGAATTATAGAATCTCTACTGAAAAGTCTGTAACATTTCAGCAACTGAAGGGGACACTAGGGTGAAAGGACTCCAGTCCATGTCCAGTCCAGTGTTTTACACAGCTCACTGACCCTAGGTACTTAGATTCTCCCTGGCTGTGCACAAGTATATTCGTGTAGTTCTGCACACGTCCATGTGGTGAAGGAACACTGGCATGCTGTGCTTTTCCAGATGTCAGATGTCAGATACATTTGTAAATATGGCTAGATTGCTAAGGCCTAGCATATCTGAGCAGCAAATGAAACAGGTTTTTTTTGAAACGTGCTTCTGTGTTGTACTATTTTATATTGGGTGTCAGGGATAGTATGCACAAATTTATCTTGAAAACACATTGTCAAGGAGAAGAATTTAGCTTAGTGCCTTAATACGCTAAATTTTCTGGATGCAAGGAATGAGTTTTTCCTAGTCCTTTCCTGATGAAACATAGGTAATATATTTCCTGATGAAGTAGTATTAAATAATCTGATTTCTCCTGTCTGCAGTCTAAATTAGTACAGTTCAATACCTGCTTTATTTAAATATATGTGCATTTACTTTGATGTTAGGTCCTATTATTCATGGGATAGCTTGCAAGAAAATGTGGAAGAATTTATGGCCAGAAGAGTTATTTAAATTTAAATTTCAGTTTTTACAAAATTCTGCATTTGAAATTGTGTAGCTTCTGTATGGCACAGAATACCTATTTTTAATGTTGACAGTCTGGTTCCAGTACTCAGTGATGATGATGAAGATGATTATGATGTGCCATCAAGTCAATTCTGATTTATGGCAGCCCTTTTCAGGGTTTTCTAGGTAGAGAGCCCTCAGAAGTGGTTTACCCTTCCTTTCCTTTTGGGGACATCCAGGGACTGTGCAGCTGGCCCAAGGCCAGTCATGCCGGCTCTAATTGTAGGAGGCACAGTGGGGAATCGAAATCCCAACCTCTCGTTCTGCAGGGAGATGCGTAAACCACTGGACTATCCAACCAGCACAGTTCCAACAATCTGGCTACCACCAAATCTCTTACTTATTCTTTCTACTCAAAATACCATGAACCCTTTTTAGTGCTTTCCTATATTTGTCAAGATATAGATTCCCCCCACCCTGAAACTGCTGTGTGGTCCAGAGGAGAGTGTGCCATCCTACGAGACAGAGGGTGGAGAGGGAGGAAGGAAGCCAGAAAGTGCCGGTGTAGAGATGGACCCAAAGCAGAACTTGACCAAGGAGGGGGTGAGAGCAGAGCAAAGCGGGAAATTTGAAATATGTTTGGTGGAGGAGTGTGGGAGCCAGAAGGGGGAGGAATAAGAGTTGTCAGTTTGGGAAGAGGGTATAAGTAGCCAGGGAGAGCGACGGTTCGAGGTTGAATTAGAGTTGTGGAAATGTAAGAGAGAACTGGAAAGGCTGAGGGAATATGAGAGGATAAAGACCCAGGAATTATTAAGAGACTTTCCTAATCTGAAGTTGGGGGGATTGCTTCCAGACCCTACCCCTAAGGAATTGGGCAAAGTGAGACATGAGACTCTAGAATGGTTTGTGATAGTGTTTCCCGAGAATGAAGGGAGAAGACGACAGGTGATTTGCCCAGATTCCCGATACAACATTCCCCCTCCTGAGGGAGATTTGGCCCGGCACCCATGCTGCGACATCATTTGTGCAGTGAGGAGCACACCCCTTCGGAAACCTACCAACACGGAGATGTTTGGCCCAGCACCCCTGTGAGTTCAACAGACTTTGGGTGGGAATGTGTGATGGACAGTTATGGCATGTTGCGGTAGTTAAGTATTTTTGATCCAATTATGAATAATGGTGATCATCATGTAAATAATAAAGATGAAGATGTTAGAATTAAGAAGACGTCTCCTGTGATATTTCCAGTGCAAAATGAGGAGTTGTCAAAATTTGAAACTGAACGCGATCACATGCTGTTTCTGCTTTTTTCCCCCCAATTCTTCCTTTACATGTTTGTTTGCAGCATGGAAAATAAGATTGAATTGAGCAGAGCCTAATGAGGTGGACAATAGGATATTTTTTAAAATTTTATTCTTGCCTTGTTTCTAAGACAACTAGAGGAATATCACAACTGCACTTTATCCCTAGAATCAATAAGCATGTTTTTGAATCCACCATTACTTTCCATCAGAAGTAAATGCTGCACAGAAAGTCAGCTTCTAGTACACTTTGTCTAATTTCTAAACTGACCCTGCATAGTAGAATTCTTCCTGCTCCAGTTAAAGGTATGTAGCTGCAGGTTTCTTGGTAAAATATTTTTCTCACTGACATCCTGGCCAAGAATATTGAACTCTGCCATTCCATTGTGATCACCTTTCCTCCGTCTCCACTCTCTGCTTTGCATATAGAAGTGGTTTGATTGGCATTGTCCTTTTCTAGTGAAGAAGTACAGTGCACTGCAGCAAGGATTGTCTTCAGACATTTTGTCACCTGAGTTTTCCAACAAGGCAATACATGAGGCGCCAACCCCTTGTTGCATGTACAGACATGAAATGGAGTGGCAGGTGTATTTTCCTACAACCCTAGGAATGGGGCATTGTCCTATATTGCATCTGTAGGCTCCCAACTACTTTAGGGATGCAAAATAAGCTGTGTGGCATTGTCACAAATCTGTCCTCCAAGAGAGGAGTGTCTTGTGGTTACTCCTGTTGCTTCCATCTAACACATGCTGCCTAAGCTGGTGGTCTCATTATGTCTAGTGGTAGCGCTCACCCCTTACCTGTAACTTGCTCAGAGATTATAGCATGCAGTAGCTGAGTACATTGTGGGATCTAAAATTTTAGATTGACACCCTCTAATAATCTTACTGGCCTGACTAAGCATTACACTGCCAGATGGTAAGCAATACTGGAGATGCAAAGGGAGGAGAGTGGAGGTTAAATTAAGCTATAAAACTCAATGGTTTTTAGAAGCTGGGGAATAAGCACCACTAAATTAAGGCGAATGGGAATAAGAATGCCATCAAGTCAGTTCTTATGGTGACCCTTTCTAGGTTTTACTAGGAAGAAGACATTCAGATATTTCTTCTGGGAGCTGCCCTGTGTAGCTTGCCCAAGACTGCACAAAGTGACTATTCCCAGTAAGCACACCCTTTGGCACTACAGCCAGATATGTCCTTAACTCACTGAACGAACCAACCACCAGCGAATTAAATTATGCTTATTCCCAGGTTGTTATCCACAGAGTTGCAGTCATGCCCTACAAAGTGATCTTTGAGATTTTTAGTGGGTTTGGGGGAATATCTTTGTTTTTTATGACAGAATCATCAACTGAGCATTATATAGTCTGAATAGAAATAATGGTGTGGAATGGCTATGGATTCTCCTTGAAAATTACAAAGACCATCGTGCTGTGCTGCTGTACCTCAAAGATTATTGTTACATCGCTATTATGCAATCATGAAAGCTGCAATCAGCTCAAGAAGAACCCTGGATCAGGAAGACTCAGACCACCAGATGTTAATGAATTATAATTCCCATCATTCCTCACCATTATTCATGCTAGCTAGAGTTGATGGGAATTGGCATTCAGCAACATCTGGAAGGCCACAGTTTCCCCAGCCCTTCCTACATCTCTTTCATCCATCTCTGAAGTCACGGGAAAGGCCTTCTGATTATTTGGGGTTTCTCTTCCTTGACTTTAACTAACTCTGTTTTGCACTTTTTTTTCCTGAACAAATCCAAAATAGAAGCACAGTAAGAGTTCATTATCTGAGAATGTCAGAATGCTAAGAGTGATCTACTGTATTGCTTTTGTTCCAACAATGTGAATTAATTTCCATGGCAACTGCAGTCTCACTCAGAGATGCTGGTTTTGGGATTGGGTGTCCATCCAAAGCAAGATCTCTCTCCGCTCTCTCTGTCTCTCTTTCTTTCTTTATTTGTGTGTGTGTGTGTCTGTGTGCCTGTGTGTGTGTGTGTGTGTGTGTGTGTGTGTGTGTGTGTCCGCGTGCATGCATTTTAAAGGCAGTGCTGACAGCTTCGTAATTGGAGCACTGCCAGTTTGTTTTGCTTTAATGGAATTTACTGTGGCATGGCCCCTTATTTCCCATTATCAGTCCTTTCAGAAATGGTAAAATTAGTTTGACTTTTAAGTGACCTACAGCACAGCAGTTGATCTTGCATACAAGTCTTGCCTGTAAAAAGCAAACTTTCCCTTATTGCTGCTCTATTAAAGGTTGAAAACTGAGTTCTGGACTCTTAAACTTTGTTCTTTCTGGAAAAAAAATAAGCTGTAGGCTTTGCATCTCTCAGGGTCAGACTGAGTGGCAGCCATATTTGAAAATGGGAATGTAACTCCCATCTGATCATCATTCAGACCTTGGCAATGTTACTTTTTAGTATTACATCTTGTGGGACCTTCAGCCAGCACTGACACCAGCCGTGATGGCTTGGGCAATCTAGAACTGAAGTCAAAAAAACGCAATGTTTCCAGTCTCTGCCTTTTCGTCACTGCTAAGGTTTGTAGTGACTTCCAAATGAACTGCTCAAATCACTGGCAAGATTTCATCTGGTATTTGCATATATTTGACTCCCTAGGTACTCTATCCAGTTTCTAATGGCCTGCAAAACTAGATAGTAACCTTCAATAAACTTTGAACGTCATGCAGACTTCGAAAACCCTAGTCAGGGTCACCATAAGTGTAAAGTGATTTCCTGAGGCACTGGAGAAAATCTAGAAGTAAGAAAAACTAGGAAGTTGTGGGGAAAAAAACACAGAATAAAACGGCGGTTTTCCTTTCAAGCTGGAAAAGCTGAAGATAGACAAGGAGTAGGTGGTGGGATGGTTGGGGCAGAAATAAGGATAGAGAGGTGCAAGACAGAAGGCTTCAAATGCTGTTTTGGGGTAATGATTTGCATGTCCAGACGGGAAGTTGGAGCGCTCTGGGTCATTCTTAGAAGGTTCTTTAGTGCAGTCTATTTTATCTCTCCCTTGAGCGATCCTTCCATTCACATGGATCCTTCTGTTCTCATGGATAAAAACTGCTTCTCCTGTAAGAAGGCTACAGACAGATCTTAGATTGCTCCAGTTTGTTTTGATTAACAACATTCCTCTTCTTGCTCCCTGCCATGCCCTGCCCTTTCCCACGGCCATCATTCAGCAGGCCACAGCAAATTTTCTTTATTTAACAACAAAAAAGTAAAGTAAAAGTAAAGTAAATGACATAGTGAAACAGCAATGCATCTACCTAGCATGAAACACATAATACTGCCAATGAATCTCATTTATTGTTCTTATTTTAAAAGAGGGAAGGGTGCTTTTTTAAAATGACGGTAGATAGAGAGGGATACAATTCACTATTTCAATTTCTTCATTGTCGGTATTAACGTTGTGCTCTTCTGTAGTCATGATTTTAGTCTTCTTAACATTCACCTGACTTACTCTGGATTAGAGAGATTCATCCCATCCCTTTTTAGAGCTGTCCTGCTACTTTTTGGCACAACAGTAACACTACAGTTTTTTTTAGGTCCAGTTCAGAGTACAGTGGACCCTCTACTTAAGGAGTTAATCCGTATTGGAATGGTGGCTGCAAGTCGAAAAGTCTGTAGGTCGAATCTCCATTGACCTACAATGCATTGAAAACCGATTAATCCCATAACCGGCGGTTTTTATTCTATTTTTGTTCCATTTTGGTTTTTTTCTGGTCTGTAAGTCGATTCTCTGGCTGCAAGTCGAATCTAAATTTTGCAGCCAGAGAAGTCTGTAACTCGAAAAGTCTGTAAGTCGAGCCGTCTGTAAGTCGAGGGTCCACTGTACTCCTAATTATCCCATTGTGTAGCTCGCACAGATGGTTAGTCCACACCAAAATAGTGCTGTGGGTAGTGTTATCTGAGATTACAACCCGATGATGTATTTTGTAGGTTGTGGGATTGAAAGAAACAATGGAAAACCTCCTGCCTTCCTTGATTTTAATCTCTTCTACCATTTTAAATTTTAAAGTATATATTTTTGTACTGATTCAGTACTATTCTAGATAAATGAGATACACTGGCAGTACATAAAAAGGGTATTTTCCTCCTTCTTTATAACAGAATGGAAGTCCAGTAGTCACAGCCAACTCTACACACACATGCACATATTTAGCTAACAATTCCCCCCTTCCCTGCCTTGCCTCTTTTTTTGTTGATTTCCCTATCCCCCCTCAGAAGGGGATCAGATCTATCTGGTTTTCATTTCTAATATTGAAAGTAATCAGCAATTGAAGGTTGTCAAGACAAGGGTATCCATAAAGCTCTCCTCCAGCACCACTTTTCAAATGAATCAATTTTTTTACTGTCATCTTTCTTTAAATAGTGAAAGATTTTGTATACGTTGGTTCAGGCATCAATCTATATGCAGGCTGCAGCCAAGAAATCAGAAGATGAGACTTGGGCAGCAATGGAAAAATTAGAAGAGATCATCAAATGTAAAGTTATGCCATAGGAGAAAAAGACCAAGATCATCCACTCTTCTATTTCTGATCACCGTGTATGGTTGTGAAAGCCAGACAGTTAAGAAAGCTGACGGGGGGGGGGGAAACCCTGATTGGTTTGAAATGTGCTGGAGGAGAGCTTTATGGATACCCTGGATTGGCTGAAGGACAAACAAGTGGGTCCTACATCAAAACAATTCTGAACTACCTCTGGAGGCAAAAAAGTTGAAACTGAGGCCGTCCTACTTTGGGCACATCATGAGAAGGCAGAATTATCTGGAAAAGACAATAATGCTGGGAAAGGTAGCACAAGCATGAGTGTACAAGAGCCGAGCTGGGCAGTTGAGGACAGGAGATTTTGGAGACTGCTTGTTTATAAGTTGAGGGCCGTTTGACGGCACATGACAACAAGTCAGGTTTCAGGCCCCAACTATGGCAAAATAAAAAATGACTTGAGGGGACATTTGCAGGACAGATTTGAGTTGGAATGACTAAAAGTGCCTGATCACACAAGCCAAATGAACCCCAATTAAACTCCGGTTAGATTGTTTCATAAATTTCTGGTCACATGACGCACAGCCATGATTGACTCATTTTCACAGCCAGTGGTTTATTTCTGGTTTATTTTCCCCTCCTTCCTTACTGTTTCAGCCTTTGTGAATGTAATGTTGCTATCAATATATTTCCTTTGTAATGGGATCGGGTTTCTGTGTACTGTGGCCACCCTATGGCCACTGCACTTATACCTTTTTAAAAAAGTATTTTTATTTTAAAGGTATATCGACACATCAGCTGGTAGCGAGATAGCCAGGTAACTGTTGTTAGCAAAAGCAACAAGTGACAACTTGGAGGAGACAGCCTCCCCCCTCCCACTTTGAACAGAGGCATTTCCTGCATTTCAGTCTCTCTTTTTTAAACCCTTGCAGAGGAATCAGGTAATGTGAGTAAAGGCGGGAAGTGAAAAGAGTAGGAGAGAAGGCTCAGACCTCTTCTATTGATGCACCACTTTTGTTTTGTTTTGTATTTAAAGGCCAAGAACGGGCCTGATTGCCCCAAGAAACAGTAGAGAAAATTAATCGATACAGAATTAAGAGTAGTGTTGCCTGCTATAATGGTTCAGACAAGAAGAAATGAATCAGTAATGTTAAAACAAATGGGAACATTCCTGCTGATATATGCACCATGGCCACGATTTCGTATAACGGAGGTATGAAAACAATAGATAGAACTGGGGTTCTGTTGGCTTGTGTGAGCAGGCTCTAAGGCTGACCCCCTTCCTCTTTTCTGCCTATTTCCTTTTCAAGTCCCTCCCGCTTAGGGTTGCCAGATATATGGGTACCAAAAGGAGGACACAGAAAGACAAAAAACAGGACAGAGGAGGACGTATTGAATGTTTCATTTGAATTGTTCTGGATTAAACTTGCAATCAATGCAATTTTATTACAGTAGCTGCCAATAAATGTCTCTTAGTGAACCGACCAAGAAATACAGTGGTGTCGTTCTGGATTAACCGTTGCTATGGGGAAACATTGCTATACGGAACCGAAAACGCCATAGAAACGCATTAAACTTAGTTTAACGCGTTCCTATGGCTCCTAAACTCACCGTTGTGCAAAGTTTCCCCGTAGCGCTGCCATTTTCGTGCCCTCGGTAAGCGAGGGCAGGGCGCAAAAATGCTGTGTGTGGCCATTTTGGGCGTCTGGCGGCCATTTTGGAACCGCCGATCAGCTGTTTAAAAAATCGCTATGCGGAAATCGGTAAGCGAAACGCTTACCGATTGTCGCAAAGTGATTTTTTCCCTATCTAAACATCGCAATGCGATCGCTTTTGCGATCGCAATTGCGACGTCGCTATGTGGATTCGTCGTTAAACGAGGCACCACTGTAGTCATGTTAAAAAATAAAAATAAATTAAATGGAGGCTTCCCCCCCCCCCAAATACTATAAAATGTTATTTAAACAGCCTGAAAGAGACTTTGAACACACAGTCTGGGCGCTCGCATTCCTATCAATGCGCTTGCGTGCTGCTTGCTCCTGCCTGGCTTGGCAGGCAGTGCTCCGCTTGTGCTGCTTTTCTGGGCTCCACGTGGGCTGGGCGGGCATGGCAGATCGCTGAGCAGCTGCCGCCATGGTTGGAGGGGTCGAGGGCTGCACTCCAGCACCGGCAGCAGGTAACAGGGGACAGGTGGGTGGGTGGGGTTAGGGAAAGACAGGGGGAGGGGGGTCCTTACACCTCTCCCCCTCCCATCCAAAGTTATAACATAAAATATACAAAAGCCTGACATGTTAAGGTTTCTATCTTTACCTGCTGGATGGAGGACATTAGGCTAAAAAGGAGGACATGTCCTCCTTTTGCCCGACATCTGGCAACCCTACTCCCGCTCCATTTTGTCTTGCAAAAAACACATTTGGGAATTTCCAGCTTTCTCTTGTAAAGTGCATGTCCCATCATCAGTTATTGTCACGCACCCCCAGTTCCCCTCTTTGTTCTTCCACATAACCCAGGTTCACTTTCGGGTATAACATTTATTTCTCAATCCTTTTCTGCTGCCACCAGAGGAGTTATTCCCCACTCTATTAAATATGACTCAAGGCTGGTCCTAACTGCCTAAACTGCTTCTCTCTAACTCCAGTCCCTAACTCATCCCTAACTGCTACCTAACTCAGACTCTAACTGATCTTTAACTGTCTTCCATTTCCCTTATATATCCTTCATCCCGCCTCTTCTGTACAACCATTGGCTCCTGAATCAGGGTTCCATTGTGATGGACAGGAGTGGCTACTGACCTGTCCGTCACAGTTATTATATGCAGTCCTATCATATACTACAGCAGTGGTTCTTAACGTGGGCGATAATGCCCCCCAGGGGGCGATTTCATTTTTCAGGGGGGCGGTAGAACGAAAAGGGGCGGCGTGGGGGCGCTGGAGCAGAAGGGGGGCGGTAGGGGGGCACTAGAGCAAGCCAAGCCTGTGAAGATGGCTGCAGCCTTTTTACAGTGTGCATGAGTATATATTTTCCTCCAATTTTAATTTAGTTTCAGACTTTTTGTCTTGAAATTTTTAGTTCCTGCATTTGTTTTTATGCCCCTTATATATTTCTTTTTGCGTCTTAAAATTCACTTGCAACTAAATCATTGTTACTTTTTGGGGGGGCATTTCATTTTCTTGGAATTTAATTTTGTTTGCAGGGGTCATTGGATATAAGTGTCTTAAATAAATAAATGAATAAATGAATAAATAAAAAAATAAATAAAGATATCATCACCGCGGGGAGGGGGGGCGATGATAACTTCCTCAATGGCTCAAGGAGGCGTTTCTTTCAAAAAGGTTAAGAACCACTGTACTACAGTATAGGTATCCAGCTAAGGTCTCCTAACACATGCTTGTCCTGTTCTTGGATGCTTTGTGTAAGTTTTAAAATGGCAGCACTATTGAGGGGGGAGCCTTTTGCTGGTCTGGGAGCCAGGGCTGGAAAGGACTCTGTCAAACCGCACAGTACAACTGGACACCCTGGCTCTCTTTATGATTTTGTAGTTTCAGTGGTGTTGTGGTGCATTTTGCATCTTGGCAAAAGAGCAGTGCTACTGATTGGCCAAATGATGAAGTGGAAGACCTTTTCCCCCCTCACATCAATGCATTTCATTTGCAACTATTTGCATACTAATAAGCACTTTAGCCGTCAGCTGTGAGCTTCAGTTCTGGACATTATTGTGCTAAACTGCAGGAAAAGATTGCCTTCCTAGGAATCTTAGAATGCAAATGGTTTGGGCTACAAAGTTAAGAGGCGCTGTGGGTAAAGTGCCTTTGCTGTGCTAACCCCCAAACAGTGGTGTTCTTCTGTCTTAGCTGAGAGGACACTGCCAGCTAATATTAAGGTCTGAGATCCAGCCTCATGCAAAGGTTTTGACACTTGGGAGACACAAAGCTCTCGAATTAAGATCTAAAGCTGACAGTCTTTCCCCAAATGGGGCTGTCTTGCATGCTGGCACACAGTCTGGGCAAGGACAGCCAGGGTAAAATTAAGGCAGCCTGACAGCCTGATCTCTTCACACTAAAAAGCTTCAGAAGATTTAGCATACCGCCCCTTTGTTATATAAAAAGCAGCATTTTTCTTTGATTGCATTCCAGTTTTCTTTGACACAGGAGTCTTTCATCAGAGACATACAGTACAAGGTTTATGTGTTCTCCGTTTTGTTTTGCTGTAGTTTTGAAGCTTTAGCATTTGAAATGACTTGTATGCAAACACTGGTAATAGTGGTGGTTTCTATAGTTTATATGGGCAACTGTGGCACTCCAAATGTTGGACTACAACTCCCATGGTCCCTCATCGTTACCTACTGTAGGCTGGCTAGCACTGGTGAGAAATCCGGTCCAACAACATTCAGAGGGCCACAGTGGCCCACTCTTAACTTATACAGAGCTTTAGTATTCAAAGTGATTTGCACAACTTATCTCAATAATGCCACTGTCCCTGCATTATAAATCTATGCACTTCTTCCCAAATTGCATGGGACTTAGCATGACATTAAAGCTTGCTTTAATGGGGTCATGGGCCAGCGAGGGGGGCTTTGAAGCAAACTTCCTAGTTTTTTTTCTTTGAGATCCTCTTACCACCTCTTGCTGTGTGAATGATGGAAGGTGGAGAAGATTAATTAAGTGAACTGATCAATTCAGCTTTTATCGATTCATTATGAAATTCGAGCTAATAGATCCACCACTGACATGGTATTCTCCCTCCAACAGCTGCAGGAGAAATGTAGGGAACAACAACAGCCACTCTTAGTGGCCTTCATAGACCTTACAAAAGCATTTGACCTGGTTAGCAGGGATGGCCTTTTTAAAATACTTCCCAAGATTGGATGTCCACCTCGTCTCCTTAACATCATCAGATCTTTCCATGAGGGAATGAAAGGCACTGTAGTTTTTGACGGCTCAACATCAGACCCCTTTGACATCCAAAGCGGAGTGAAACAGGGCTGTGTCCTCGCACCAACACTTTTTGGGATCTTTTTTGCTGTCATGCTGAAGCATGCCTTTGGAGCTGCAACCGAGGGCGTCTATCTCCGGACTAGATCAGACGGAAAGCTCTTTAATCTCTCTAGATTGAGAGCGAAGACCAAAGTCCAACTGAAATGCATGCGGGACTTCCTCTTTGCAGATGATGCAGCCATTGTTGCCCACTCTGCTGAAGACCTCCAACAACTCATGAATCGTTTCAGCAAGGCCTGCCAAGACTTTGGACTAACAATCAGCCTGAAGAAAACACAAGTCATGGACCAGGGCGTGGACTCACCTCCCTCTATTACCATCTCCACACAAGAATTGGAGGTTGTTCATGACTTTGTGTACCTCGGCTCAACCATCTCTGACACCCTCTCTCTAGATGTCGAGCTGGATAAACGCATTGGCAAAGCAGCCACCATGTTCTCTAGACTCACAAAGAGAGTATGGCTCAATAAGAAGCTGACGACACATACGAAGATCCAGGTTTATAGAGCCTGTGTTCTAAGCACACTCCTGTACTGCAGTGAGTCATGGACTCTTTGTGCCCGGCAGGAGAGGAAGCTGAACACCTTCCATATGCGTTGCCTCCGACGGATTTTTGGCATCACCTGGCAGGACAAAGTTCCAAACAGAGCAGTCCTAGAACGAGCTGGAATTTTCAGCATGAACACATTACTGAAACAGCGATGTCTACGTTGGCTCGGGCACGTCGTGAGAATGGCTGATGGTCGGATTCCAAAGGATCTCCTCTATGGAGAATTAGTGCAGGGAAAGCGCCCCAGAGGGAGACCACAACTGCGATACAAGGACATCTGCAAGCGAGATCTGAAGGCCTTAGGAATAGACCTCAACAGATGGGAAAACCTGACATCTGAGTGTTCAGCCTGGAGGCAGGCGGTGCATCATGGCCTCTCCCAATTTGAAGAGACCCTTGCCCAGCAGGCCGAGGCAAAGAGGAAGTCACAAAAGCAGCAAAACCAGGGAGCCGGACAGGGGACAGACTGGATTTGTCTTCAGTGTGGAAGGGACTGTCACTCTCGAATTGGCCTTCTCAGTCACACTAGGCGCTGTTCCAAGCCCTCCATACAGAGCACGCTACCATAGTCTTTCGAGACTGAAGGATGCCTAACTACTAACTAACTACTATGAAATTCCAGCTACTGTTTTCTCCATAGGTGAAAGTACTTTGATGTAGCTTTCTTCCAGCAGGTAGGAGAGGGGCAGGAAGGGAGTGATGGACCCATAGCAATTTGCATACAGGAGAAATAGACCTACTGATGATGCTGTGTCCATTGTACTCCATACAGTGGGGTCTTGACTTAAGAACGGCTTGAGTTAAGAACATTTTGACTTAAGAACCACTCTCATAGGAAAATATTGTCTTGACTTGCATGCTTAGATTTGAGTTAAGAACTGAAAAAAAACCACGTGGGAGGCAGGGAAAGTGCAAATTTTGAACTTTCAGTTAACTGTTGGCCAGTGAAAAGGGTGCCTGTCTGCTTCCTCACTCCTCCCAGCGTTTAGAGAGTGGATTGGGAGTTTTCAGACTGCCTGGTACTGTCCTGCCTGGACTGTATTTTCCCTGCCTTCCCTGAACCTTTCTTGACCTAAGAAAAAAAGAAACAAAATATCCCCCTCTAGTGGTCGAAGGCAGAATAGCAGCTTCCCATTATTTTCTATGGACGGAAAAGAGCAGATACGGATCAAATGGTTCTCAATGCATTCCTATGGGAAATGCAGATTTGACCTGAGAACTTTTTGACTTGAGAACCACCTTCCAATACGGATTAAGTTCTCAAGTCAAGACCCCACTGTACTGTATTGAGCCACTTAGAACAACAGGGAATTTATGCGAGGCTGTTGTTTGTGGATTATAGCTCTGCTTTTAATACCATTCTACCAAATAGGTTGTTTTTTAAAATGATCAACCTGGGATTACCTCAGGAGATCTGCATGTGGATAAAGGATTTTCTGACAGATAGGCCACAGTCAGTAAGGATAGGATCTCACCATTTTTCTACCCTGGTACTAAGTACAGGAGCTCCCCAGGGCTGTGTGCTAAGTCCCTTCCTCTATTCCCTGTACACACATGATTGCACCCCACTGTATAACACCAATGCAATTATTAAATTTGCGGATGATACGACAGTGGTGGGGCTCATAAATAAGAAAATGAGTCTGCTTAGAGAAAGGAAGTACAAAGGTTGATACTTTGGTGTAAAGAAAATCATCTCACACTTAACATAAAAAAAACTAAAGAACTCATAATTGATTTTAGGAGGAAGAGAAATGTACATTTACCACTGTACATAAATGGTGAGGAAGTGGAGAGAGTTGGTAGTTTTAAATTTCTGGGTATTTACATCTCAGAGGACCTCTCATGGACTATAAATGCCAACATGCTAATGAAGAAGGCACAGAAGAGGCTGTATTTCCTGAGAATGCTCGGCAAGTTAAATTTATGTCAGCATTTACTTCTGTCCTACTATCGTAGCACCATTGAGAGTGTCCTAACCTATGGCATTCTGGCATGGTTTGGGAGTAGCTCTGTAGCGGACAAAAAAGCTCTACAGAGAACCATTAAAATTGCCCAGAATATCATCGGGCTCCAGCTACCAACCCTGGATGACATCTTCACATCCCGCTGTCTGAGGAAGTCACACAGCATCCTGAGAGACTCTTCCCATCCTGCTTATAACTTTTTTGAACTGTTACCATCTGGCAGAAGATATAGAACAATTAAGACTCGGACCACACGTTTTCTGAATAGTTTTTATCCCAGAGCTATAATTGCAATTAATAATGAGCTTAAAGACCACCAGTAGTGAATAATTAGTTGGACTGTGTTACTTGGCCTGCGGTGTAGATGTTTGTATTTTTAGTGGGGGACTTTTAGTGGGTGGGGAGTGTTTGAGGAATTTTATGTGTGTGCATGAGTCTGGTCTCTGGGTGTCTGTGAATTTCGTTGTATGGGTATACTGTGTATATACTTACAATGACAATAAATTATTATTATTATTATTATTATTATTATTATTATTATTATTATTATTATTATTATTATTATTATTATTATTATTATTATTATTATTATAAAGGCTAAACATTTGCAATTAATCTTATCCACTTCTGCTTTGGATGAGGTTGGTGAGTTGGGGAGCCAGTGACAGCAATGAGAAAAAAGACAGTACTTCTGCCACTCCTTCAGCCTTGACCCCAGTTTTCCAATTCTATTTTTCATTGCAATAGTATAAGGAGAAAAGACCCAGAACTTCCCAAATTAATAAAATTTGAAAGCATGTGGCAGAGATAACAACAGTCATTCTGAGCTACGTGAAATGGAGGCCACTTGAGGAACACAGCAGGGCTCCTGAATTTTGAATATGTGTGCAGAAGAGGAAATTTGGGGTATATAGGTTGTAATGTACGCTTTGCCTGCTGGAATTTCCTCCTCCATAAGATTGTTAACGATACAGGACCTCTATCTTTTTTTCCCCCGAGGCAGCTACCCTACCCACAATTCACTGACCCAAGATAAAGCTCCTCACATTTCCACTAGAAGTGAGGGAAATTTTACATTTTGAGATTCGGTGTCATCAGTATACTGATGACACCTAACTCTATCTCTCCTTTCCATTTAAATCCAAGAAAGCTGTTTCGGTTCTAGATGAGTGCCTAGTGCCAGTAACAGACTGAATGAGGCCAAACAAACTGAAACGAAGTCCAGACAAGACAGAGGTGCTCCTGGTCAGTCGAAAGGCAGATCAAGGAAGAGGGTTTGCAGCCTGTGCTGGATGGGGTTACACTCCCTGTGAAAACACAGGTCTCCTTCATGGATTGCTGCCTTGTCGTGGCGAAGGGGCTTGAGTAACTCAGAGAAGCTATGGGCTATGCCGTGCAGGGACACCCAAGACGGACAGGACATAGTGGAGAGTTCCGACTAAACGCAATCCACCTGGAGTAGGAAATGGCAAGCCACTCCAGTATCTTTGCCAAGAACGCCCCATGATCAGAAACAAAAGGCTAAAAGATATGACGCTGGAAGATGGGCCCCTCAGGTCGGAAGGCGTCCAACATGCTACTGAGGAAGAGTGGAGGACAAGTACAAGTAGCTCCAGAGCTAATGAAGTGGCTGGGCTAAAGCCGAAAGGACGCTCAGCTGTGGACGTGCCTGGAAGTGAAAGGAAAATCCAATGCTGCAAAGAAAAATACTGCATAGGAACCTGGAATGTAAGATCTATGAATGTTGGGAAGCTGGAGGTGGTCAAACAGGAGATGGCAAGAATAAACATCGACATCCTGGGCATCAGTGAACTAAAATGGACAGGAATGGGCGAATTCAGCTCAGATGATTATCATATCTACTACTGTGGGCAAGAATCCCGTAGAAGGAATGGAGTAGCCCTCATAGTCAACAAAAGAGTGGGAAAAGCTGTAATGGGATACAATCTCAAAAATGATAGAATGATGTCAATACAAATCCAAGGCAGACCATTCAACATCACAATAATCCAAGTTTATGCACCAACCAGCATTGCTGAGGAGACTGAAATTGAGCAATTCTATGAAGATTTACAACACCTTCTAGAACTGACACCAAAGAAAGATGTTCTTCTCATTCTAGGGGACTGGAATGCTAAAGTAGGGAGCCAAGAGATAAAAGGAACAACAGGGAAGTTTGGCCTTGGAGTTCAGAACGAAGCAGGACAAAGGCTAATAGAGTTTTGTCAAGAGAATAAGCTGGTCATCACAAACACTCTTTTCCAACAACACAAGAGGCGACTCTATACATGGAAATCACCAGATGGGCAATATCGAAATCAGATTGATTATATTCTCTGCAGCCAAAGATGGAGAAGCTCTATACAGTCAGCAAAAACAAGACCTGGAGCTGACTGCGGTTCTGATCATCAGCTTCTCATAGCAAAATTCAAGCATAGACTGAAGAGAGTAGGAAAAACCACTGGGCCACTCAGGTATAATCTAAACCAAATCCCTTATGAATACACAGTGGAAGTAAAGAACAGATTTAAGGAACTAGATTTGGTGGACAGAGTGCCTGAAGAACTTTGGATAGAGGCTCGTAACATTGTCCAGGAGGCAGCAACGAAAACCATCCCAAAGAAAAGGAAATGCAAGAAAGCAAAGTGGCTGTCCAACGAGGCCTTAGAAATAGCAGAGAGGAGAAGGGAAGCAAAATGCAAGGGAGATAGGGAAAGTTACAGAAAATTGAATGCAGACTTCCAAAGAATAGCAAGGAGAGACAAGAGGGCCTTCTTAAATGAACAATGCAAAGAAATAGAGGAAGATAACAGAAAGGGAAAGACCAGAGATCTGTTCAGGAAAATTGGAGATATTAAAGGAACATTTTGCGCAAAGATGAACATGATAAAGGACAAAAATGGGAGGGACCTAACAGAAGCAGAAGACGTCAAGAAGAGGTGGCAAGAATACACAGAGGAATTATATCAGAAAGATTTGGATATCCCGGACAACCCAGACAATGTAGTTGCTGACCTTGAGCCAGACATCCTGGAGAGCGAAGTCAAGTGGGCCTTAGAAAGCCTGGCTAACAACAAGGCCAGTGGAGGTGATGGCATTCCAGTTGAACTATTTAAAATCTTGAAAGATGATGCTGTTAAGGTGCTACATTCAATATGCCAGCAAGTTTGGAAAACTCAACAGTGGCCAGAGGATTGGAAAAGATCAGTCTACATCCCAATCCCAAAGAAAGGCAGTGCCAAAGAATGCTCCAACTACCGTACAATTGCACTCATTTCGCACGCTAGCAAGGTTATGCTCAAAATCCTACAAGGTAGGCTTCAGCAGTATGTGGACCGAGAACTCCCAGAAGTACAAGCTGGATTCCGAAGAGGCAGAGGAACTCGAGACCAAATTGCTAACTTGCGCTGGATTATGGAGAAAGCCAGAGAGTTCCAGAAAAATATCTACTTCTGCTTCATTGACTATGCGAAAGCCTTTGACTGTGTGGACCACAGCAAACTATGGCAAGTTCTTAAAGAAATGGGAGTGCCTGACCACTTTATCTGTCTCCTGAGAAACCTATATGTGGGACAGGAGGCAACAGTTAGAACTGGTCATGGAACAACTGAGTGGTTCAAAATTGGGAAAGGAGTACGGCAAGGCTGTATATTGTCCCCCAGCTTATTTAACTTATATGCGGAATACATCATGCGGAAGGCTGGACTGGAAGAAACCCAAGCCGGAATTAAGATTGCCGGAAGAAATATCAACAACCTCCGATATGCAGATGATACCACTCTGATGACAGAAAGTGAGGAGGAATTAAAGAACCTTGTAATGAGAGTGAAAGAGGAGAGTGCAAAAAACGGTCTGAAACTCAACATCAAAAAAACTAAGATCATGGCCACTGGTCCCATCACCTCCTGGGAAATAGAAGGGGAAGATATGGAGGCAGTGTCAAATTTTATCTTCCTGGGCTCCATGATCACTGCAGATGGAGACAGCAGCCCTGAAATTAAAAGGCGCCTTCTTCTTGGGAGGAAAGCGATGACAAATCTTGACAGCATCTTGAAAAGCAGAGACATCACCTTGCCAACAAAAGTCCGAATAGTCAAAGCTATGGTTTTTCCTGTCGTGATGTATGGAAGTGAGAGCTGGACCATAAAGAAAGCAGACTGCCAACGAATTGATGCCTTTGAATTGTGGTGCTGGAGGAGGCTCTTGAGAATCCCCTGGACTGCAAGGAGAACAAACCTATCAGTTCTAAAGGAAATCAACCCTGAATGTTCACTTGAAGGACAGATCCTGAAGCTGAGGCTCCAGTACTTTGGCCATCTCATGAGAAGAAAAGAGTCCTTGGAAAAAACCTTGATGTTAGGAAGGTGTGATGGCAAGAGGAGAAGGGGACGACCGAGGATGAGATGGCTGGACAGTGTCTGCGAAGCAACCAACATGAACCTGACACAACTCCGGGAGGCAGTAGAAGACAGGAGGGCCTGGCGTGCTCTGGTCCATGGGGTCACGAAGAGTCGGACACGACTAAACGACTAAACACACACACACACACACGAAAACACAGGTGCACAGCTTGTGGGTGCTCCTGGATTTGTCTCTGAGCCTGCATTGCCCAGGTTTTGGCAGCGTCCAGGAGGGCATTTACACAGTTAAAACTAGCATGCCAACTGTGCCTGTTCCTGGAGAGTTCTGATCTGGCCACAGTGACCACATACCTAGTTAGATCCCGGCTGGATGACTGCAACACATGGGGGTGCCTCTGGAAAGTGTTTGGAAGCTCCAGCAGCTCCAAAATGCCACAGCCTGATTGTTAACTTGGGCTCTTTACAGGGATCACTTAACTTCCCTGTTACAACAGCTCCACTGGCTGCAGATCGATTTCTCGGCACAATTCAGAAGTGATATATTCAGAACCTATAAAGCCCTAAATGATTTGAACAGAAGCTACTTAAAAGACCGCATCTCCCTCTATGAGCCTGCCCAGGCATTACAGTAATCAGGAGAGACCCTACTCTCGGTCCCACTACCTTCACAAGACATGCTTGGTGGGAACACAGGGGAGGGCCTTCTCTATCATTGCTCCCAGACTCTGGAACTCCCTCCCACAGGAGGCCAGACTGGCCCCATCTTTGCTAACCTTCCACAGGCAGGCAAACACCTTTCTCTTCAGGCAGTTTTCCTTACTGACTGACTGAGAGTGTTGTGTTTCTTTTTAATTGATTGTTGTGCTGTTACTTTTAAATGTGTTTTAAATATTGATTTTGTTTACTGATTTAAATATAATACTTGTTTAATTCTTTTAAAATATTTGTATACTTACTGTTTCTAGCATTTAAATATTGTCTTTTAAATGATGAAAACCACTTTGGGTCTTTTTAGGGCAAACCTTGGGAAATCCATTACATAATATTAAAAGGAAGTTCTGGAGATGGGCAATTACAGTGTTTTCAATTACTGGAATTTTTTAATTATTTTTTTAAAGAAATATATTTTTCAAGAAGTTATCTATCACTGTAGTAATGAAATCTGCTTAGGTGATTTTAAATATCTTTGCTTGGTTGCAGATATTGCCCTTATTGGTTAGTCACGGTATTGTCCATAGTCCAACAAACAAAACAAATGCTGTATAGTTCTTCTCTACACAATCTGAAGACAAGATTTTTTGATACCTTTATTAGACCACTAATTAATCACAGGGATAAACTAGCTTTTGCCCTCCTCCCCAGGAGTCTACAAGAGGCTGTCTTGGGGGTTGGTGCAAAGGACTCATAAACGTTCCACGTGTCCAGGTGTGCAGACTGGATTCCTTGTTTGAAGAAAGTTCTAAAGTCAAGACTGAAGACTCAGGTCAGAGGTGGCAGGTTTTACTAAATTAGCATTAGTAATTAGTATTTCTTTCCAACGATATTAGGCAAAGGGTTATCAATCACTCACTACCCCTCCCCACGGCTTTATTTCAAAATCTATTGTTCCTTTTTGACTCTGTCTCGAGACATACAAAATAGGGCAAACCCCATAACAGCAAAATTGGAATAAAATTTAGTCTACACACTAGGTAAGCCAATTGCCACCAAAATAAAAGTATTTCCTAGTTGTTTGAGGAAGATGTTGTCCTCAGTCTGCAGTTTGCGGCTTGCTTGGACGTTTTTAAGTATCCTTGCTTGGTTGTATATTCTGCCATTGTTGACTAGTCAGGAAACTATTGTGTTAATAACACTGTGTTAATAATTCTGTTATTAGTTTACAATTTCATTTTATGCCCCTCTTCATTGCTTCCTTACACCAGAATGTACTGTATATAAAGCTGTGCCTGAGTATTTTACACTGTCTGAGGAAGTCCATAAAAGCCTCTACTAAAATAAATCTGTTGATCTTTAAGGTGCCACAATGCTTTTCTTTTTCTTTTTGATTTGTTTTGTTTCTGTTGTACTGTGAGCTGATAGTAATGATTGTAGGATGCTTCACAGAGACCCCAGGCCCTAGATCTTATATCTGGCTCACAGTACATAATTTCTTAAAACCTTCTGGGACATGCAGAACAATATCTAACTTTAAAGGAAGATAAAACATAACTGAATAGGCCTGTAATTATCTTGGCCACTGAGGAGGTGATGAATGTCACAGAGTTTTGAATTTTTGGTTAAATTTCTCTAGTTATGCAGCAGAAGTGCAGGGATTCACAGAGGAGAGTAGCTTCAGGTCCTCCAAAATAGCCCACCCCTTTTTCTCATTAAGGTGACACTCACAGTCTCGATAACTCACTCTGAGACATTAGTAAGAAAAAGAATAAAAACCATGTTCTTTACTTAAAGTTATGAACGGATCAAACAGCAAACTAACAAACATGACTGTCTTCAACAATAGACTTCAGCAGACTCTAGAGGGAGAAAAAGCATTCAGCAGAGAGAGGGCTGTCTTTGAATTCAGAGGCAGGAGGGAACAATTGGTTAGTATTGGATAGACTGACAGTTATCTCAGTCCAGGAAGATCTCTCCCAGCCAAACCTGCTAAAAGCAGCATGCAAAAACTCCAGAAAAACATCTCAACTGGTCCTACTATCTTCAGTCTAAAACTGAGAGCCTGTCTGCACCTAGCGTTTATTCAGACTTTCCTTGCACCCATGATACTGGCGTTGCATCCCAGTGTCCACACCACAGAGGGTTGAAATGAATGTCAGTAGTCAATTGGGACAGAAGAACCTTACTTTCTGGGTTTTCTTACACCACTATCACATGGTGATGAGAGATGGGCATGAACTGCCAGTTTGGTGGTTTGGCCCAGTTTGTTTACTGGCCCCACAGGGGCTCTGTGGTTTGGCTCCCCACCAACTCTGGTGGGCATCCTCTCGGAAGCAGCATTCTGGCTTTCCTGTCGTGCCTCCTCTGGGATGCTGCCTCCAAATGGGCTCCTGCCAGAGGGGGCACAGCACTGAACTGCAGAGCACCCGTGAGGACAGTAAACAAACCAGGCCAAACCTCTGAACCGGTGGTTCATGCCCATTGCTAGTAGTGGTTTATTTTTGTTCTGCTCTGCTCTGATTTGCTCCAGAGCAGGATTCGTTTGTGTGAACCCTAGTATTGCATTGTTTGATGCTGATTAGAGACTGGGACAAATAAAAAGAGTGGCAATTTATTTTGATCCGTTATTCGTCAAGGTTAATGGATCTACGAATATACAAATATTCTTCGACAAAATGATGGATCAATCAGTCGATTCATCTGCATTTTAAATGGCTATAACACTGGCCCCCAAAGACCTAGAGACACCTCAGACATCTTTCTACAACTCCTGAAAGTTAGGTGAACATTGGATCATGGACCCCCGAGTTACATAGTCACAAAGAGGACCCCCCCCTGGAAAGCTCCCCCCAGGTACTTAGAGACTCCAGAATCACAACAGAGCTTCCTGTGTCTTTCCCAGAGGAGGAGCTTCGTCTTGGTGAAGCTAGCAGCTCTCGGGAATAGCTCCCGGGGAAAGCTTCGGTCTGGGACCCTTCCAGAAATGGGGGGGCAAGGAAGAGTCAGGAGAGACCCTTCTGCAGCAGATGGTGAGCCACAGAAGTTAGAAGATTGGGCAGCAACTCGATTTGTCTTTCTTCTGGAAATTCACATCAGCACAGACGAAGACGGGCGCCATTTTTGGTAACTAGCCAAAGACAGCTCCGTTCACCGAGAATAAGAAAACAGAAGCACGGCAAAAGTATATATCAAAGTAAGTGGAAGCCCTTGTTCTATGAAAAACCTCATTAAATGAAGAACAAGTGATTGTGTGCAAATTTATGACCAAATGAGATAAGGAGCGGCATTCCTAGCATACTAGCTTTACCCAAGCTGAAGGTCGAGTTATTTCTAAAGGAACAGCCAGGTAGAAATAGCTCGTGTCTCCATTAAAGGAGGAAAAATAACTCTTGAAGAATCAACTGACAGGCTTTGAAAAAATAAATTCTGTTGCAAGCTGTTCACTTTGGACCCCCTTTTCCTCTTTGGATATATATTTTTAGACTGTGTGGGACTCTGCTTTCCGTGGATAATATATTTGCCGGGACTTTGATTGCTGGACCTCCCTGTTCGGGGGAGGAGAAGGAAGTCTCTGGAAGTAAAAGGAAGAAACGGACTGTGAGCTGTGAACTGGGGGTTATGTGGTCTGAACTGAACTGGGATCTTGACAAATGACATTTTAATAATAGAGTCTTGCCGGGTGAAGGTTAAAACAAACTTGGAGAAGAGAAAAGAAGGGAAAAGAAGAAGCAACCGGTCTGAAGATATTAGCGACGTGTAAAAGGACTGGACTACAAAGACACTTGAGAGATTTATGTTTTAGATTCCATCTCTTACTTGAATGTACCTGCTATCTTATTGCTAATGAGCTTAAAGACCACCAGTAGTGAATAATTAGTTGGACTGTGTTACTTGGCCTGAGGTGTACATGTTTGTATTTTTAGTGGGGGACTTCTAGTGGGTGGGGAGTGTTTGGGGAATGTTATGTGTGTGAATGTGTCTGGTCTCTGGGTGTCTGTGAATTTCGTTGTATGGTATACTGTGTATATACTTACAATGACAATAAATTATGTTATTATTATTATTATTATTATTATTATTATTATTATTATTATTATTATTATTATTATTATTATTATTATTATTATTATTATTATTATATGGTATAATTGCAAGGTGAAATATTAGAAATATTGGATGTGTATTGGGGTAAAGGGGAGAGGGAATTTTAAGTGAAAATAGTGGAAACAGAAAATGGAACCTCCCCCTGAGAAAATTACAGATCGGTGGCTAGACTGGAAAACCTCTTTTCAGATGTCACTGTTGCAAAAATTCATGCAGGTAAATTACAGTATTATATTGACCAGATGGAAGACGTGATTGGAGGCTCTAGGGGAGGGAAGGTAGTAGAGGTTGAATTACACCAAAAAGAGATCTCAGAACCGGCTGTATTGATGAAGATATCAGATAATATACAAGGGATGGAGGACCACCCAGTAAGAGATGTAGCGATAGCAGATAAGGAAATTGAGGTTGAAAAGCAAACTTTGAATGATATTGTTTCACCTTTTAAAATATGGAAGAAAAAAGAGTCGCAGAAACAAAACAAGCACAGGGAGGAAAGGGGAGGGGAGAGCAGAATTTATATTATTTTGGGTCTGCTGAGTGTATTCTCAAGAAAAAAGGAGGGTGAAAGAGGGGATATATTTCACAATTGGCCTTGGTGTTCTGATGCTGTGGGAATAACATAGATTTAAGCTGTATTACACGTATAAGTTGAAAGCTAAAGAGGTTAATACATAGACAAAATAGTCAAAAGAAGAAGAAGAAAAAGAAGAAGAAAGATGAACCTTCATTGGAACATGAATAGATTAGATGTTTATATACTTGATATGTAAGATTGAATGATTATGCATTTGATGTTTTCTTATTCTCAAAACCCTTTTTCCATCCCCCCCACTGCCCTTTGCCTTTTGTATTCCTTCCCCATTACCCAATAGTTTTGAAAATAAAATTAAAAAAAAAAAGAGCTTCCTGTGTCTTTCCCCAACATGCCTGCCAACTTTGGTGAAGATTGGATATTGGAACTCTGAGTTATTCACCCTCAAATTGGGTCCCCCCCCAGGAGAGTTTACCACATGGCACAGAAGCCCATGGCATTGAGGGAGTTATATTTAGCCCCAGCAGAATGAGAGGTCCCTTTGGCAGAGGCATGCATGAGGCATCGGGTTTGTCTTCAGCTCAGCACAGCATTACATTTGCCAGTGAAGTAGGGTTTGCCCTCAGGAAGACCGGAGGCAAGGAGGTATTTGGCAGCAAAGCAGACAGGTGGGCAGGTGCACTGGGGCTTAGCCCAGCGGGCAGGAAGAAGATGAAAGGACTAAACTTGGCCCGCTGGGCCAACATGACCCGGCAAGCAGGCAGGCATGACTTGGTTGGAACTTGGCCCAAGGAGGTGACTGGAATCAGTGGCTGGACTTCTGACTGAGGGTCAGGTTTACAGGCTGGTAGGCAAGTAAGCAGGTTTTCTTTTTTTTTCAGGAGGACTGGCGGGTGGACAGGCGGGCGGGCGGGCAGAGAGGCGGGCGCAGGGAGGCAAGCGGTGTGTTAAGGAAGAGACTGTCATTGGAACCCTACCTCATTGGGTTCATTGAAGGGAAACCCAACAAAGGAAGGTTCACCTTGATGAACGACAGTCTCTCCACAATAATGGGATCCAAATGCAAGCGGTGTGGTCGCAGTATGTCTCCGAGATGGGAAAACACATGCTCGCTCTGGACCCCGGTTGGGGAAGATGGAAAGGAGGTCCACGGCCACATTGGACAGCTCCGGCCATATGACTAGTTTCCTAGCCCAGTAATGGAGGGGATCTGAACTGGTGGGGCTGAGGGGGCTCAGGCAGATATTCCCGCACCATTATCTCTGCCAAATCCTCCTTAGTCGGCTGTCTTTCCTCTGAGGCAAGTGCCAAGGACACCACAGCGCTCCAGTAATGGTGGTGGTGGTGGAGGAGGCAGCAGCAGCAGGAGAAGGGAAGGAGGCAATGGGAAGGGGGTGGGGCAGCCTTTTTTGTTTAAGATAGCCACCAGGCTGTCTAAAAAAATTCCCAGATGAACCAATGACTCGATTTGTGGTTCATTCAGAAAAAAATCATAAATTTGTGGTTCATGCACTACCATGAACCAAGACAAACCACCGTTTTGGCAGTCTGTATCCATCTCTAGGTTGTGTTGTATGGAATTGTTCAGATAGCTACTTCTGGTTTTGATTTTTGGCTGTGGGGAGAGTTGAGGTTGGGGAAACATCTCAACCTCTTTTATGTAAAAAAACACACCACATTTTTTTCAAGATAATGCTTTCCCATTTTTGGGGGGGGGTGGACCATCACAGGAGGCAAGACAGTCTTCAGGGCCATATGTGAACTACAAACAGCACTTTTTCCACCCTTGGTTTATATGCTGTTGCTTAAACTTTAACTACTGTTTCTAGTTTCATAGAAATAGAATTCTATGCAATTCTATGTTAAAAATGATTATTGTGCCCATCATTAGAGGAGGAAAATTGTGTGTGATTGTCATTGCTGAAGCTTCCCTCACCTTGAAGAATTTGAAGATTAGCTTGCTTTGCCTTGCAACTGGTCTTCAGGACTTGAGTTCAGGATTTCTTTTAAGTTTGATTTCTTGAACATGAAAATCTGCCTGCATCATGTCTCTCTGACACTAACAGTCTTTCAGCTCTAATTATCAGCTGTGTATAATCTAAGTTTCTGCCCTAAGTTGGTTTGTTAAGAGAACTTTTACAGAAGTGCCAGGGCATACCCAAGGATAGGAAAGAGACTGGACCTGACCTGTGCTAAAGGGGGCAGTGTGCAATTGATCTGCCATACCTTACTACGACACAGTTCCAGCCTTGGGTTTGTACCAGTTTTGTGGTTCTCTTCTGGATTTGCCAGCTGATCAACGCTATCTTGAGGAGACATGATCCACTTAAGGAATTAACACCTACTGGAAAATGTCGTATTACCACCCCCCATGTAAAGGACTAATAAATAAAGTATGCCTAATGCTGAAGGATTGGAGGTGTGAAACATTTATTAAAAAATGAGTAAATCACTCAAGGTAAGGTTTAGCTGTAGAGGTTTGGAAGTAGTTTAATGAAATCAGTTGGAAAAGCCAAAGGATGGTTTCACAGTTGCTACCCCAAACTGAGTTTCCATGGCTAAGCGGTAATTTGAACCCAGGGTCTCCTGAGTCCCCATAGTGAACTTTGTTCACTATACCAGATAATATTGCTGGCGGTTCTAACAGGAATGGGAGATCAGCTATTGAAGACAATCCTCTTCACAGATGGAAGCTTTTTATCATAATTTTGAACGATACAATGTGTGATGGTAGCCATCCTCTACCTTGCATTGTCTCTGATTTGAAGTGTTCCAGAGAGAGGAGGCTGTCTTTTGATGAAAAGTTGAATTCTTTTTTCCTAAACAAGTAATTTTTGAATTAATAAATATTTGGAAGCCAGATAAAAGGAAAAGGAAGAAGAATGATTTGTGCTATGCTTTTTCCAAAGAAGAAGAAAAGAAATCAGCACCCCAAAGCTAATTGTGCCAGCGGTGATGGGTGAAATGATAAATGGGTTCATAGCCTTTTTCCCCCTTTCTTTTCTTTTTTAAAATAAGAACTTGGAAGAGAATTTTTATCTGCATCTCCCAGATTCCCCCAGCCAACGTAATTCTGGGAACATCTATGCAAAAAAAGTAACTCTTCCCATATCATTTATTTGGTTCAGACTCACCTGCCATCAAGAGATAAAGTCTGTAGACTTTTGCCCTAAGTCTTCTTTTCTGGAGTAAACGCACATCAGCTGTTTTATACTGGGGCTATCAGTTGATCAAATATGCCAAGGCATATAGCATATGGCATATTACGAATGCAAATGAACAATCTTTATTAAAATCAATATTAATGTAGGCACCATCTTACAACTGAACGAGCCTAATAAAAGGGAAAATGGGAATGCTTCTAGCATGGCATATGGCATCTGTTTTTTGTAGATAATTGATGTAAAAAAAACATTTTTTTCCAATATCTGATGCCTGTTTATAAGAGGGCATTGCTTTTGTGATAAAAAGATTTTAAGGGTTCAATATGGTTAGTTAATCCAGTGAACAGCATTCTTTTATATTGAAATGTGCGACCTAATTTTCAGTCCTCAAAAAGGTGCCCATGGCTATGCTGTGTTGTCTATCCCACTCCACCCCACCCTAGCTATGCAGCTTTAATTTCTCTAGTTTTTGTTTGTTTGTTTGTTTGTTTCTTTGCTTGTTTCCTTGTTTGGAAATTCTCAAAATTTACTGGTGTTTATCTTGAATATTGCATGCAAAGAAGAGAGTTGGTAACTCTGGTAACTATGGTAGCCTTCGCTGTGGTTTTCAGTCATGTGAGGTCTTCAGTAATATTAGTTTTCAGTAATATTGCCCGGATATTGAATTAAACCATTATCATCATTTCTAAAAATACTGTGTCACCACAGTATCAGTCTGGGCACTGCACCAGTGCAGCATACTTAGGAAGGAGTAGAGCTATTAGATGAGAGGAGGGAACAGATCCGGGTTCAGTGAATGGCAAGTGGTAAAAGTAATACATGGTAGCAGATGATCACATTTGGACATGGGTGCAATGAGAAATGGCATGTAGTCATCTCTAGAGGGAGAAAAAAAAGGAGTGAAGCAGTATGAAACAGCATGCAATAGTAGGCAACATCTTGAAGAGCTTGTAGGCGTGGGAAAAGTGTAAAAACGAAAAGGCACCAGAAGAATTCTCTTATGAAGAACAGTTAAAATACTGGAGATGGTTTAGGATTGGTTTGTTTTTTAAGGCAAGTAACCAGGAACATCATGAAAAGTTATGAAAGTATGAAGGAAGTGGAGAAAGAAAAGTTTATCTTTCATAATAGTTGATATTCCAAAGAAAGCTGAGCAGTGGTGGATTCAGGACAGACAAAATGATATACTTCTTCCCACATGCATATTTAAATGATGACATTTGTTTTGAACTTGGGTGATGCCCTTGACCATCAGGTCAGAGAGCTTTAAAACTGACTTAGACCAACTTGTTGAAAATAAATAAGGCTGTTAAGGCCTGCTGGTCATCTAGTTGTCATGTGGTACCTCTAGGATCAGAGGTAGCATAGAATCACAGAATAAATGAGTTGGAAGAGGCCTATAAGCCCATCAAGTCCAGCCCCCTGCTGCTCAATGCATGAATCCAAATCAAAGCAGATCTGACAGATGGTTGCCCAGCTTTCTCTTGAATGCCTCCAGCATGACTTCCACATGACTCTTAAAGCTGGTTGTCTGGGGAATAACAGTGGGGCAGTCTGACCTGCTGCTAGACTAGACTGGTGTTCAGGTGGGTCCAACTAGGTTCATCTTATGTTCCAGCACCTATTACATTGTCAGCTTATGGTCAGGGACTGTCATTTTTAATTGATCTATGGTAAGTCACTTAGGAAATTCTGTGGGTGAAAAGGGAGGTAAAGATCTGTGAATAAATACTTAAGTAGTTTCTTCATCTCTGGCTCTTGAAGGCAAATCTGTATTCTGAACAGGACCTGACCTTTCTGATTCATCATTCAGTCCCTAATCATCAGCATTTGTAACTTCCTTGAGTATTTGGTGTTGGTGATACCGTTTACTAGATCAGAACACCCTGTCCTTAGGCAGAAGGAGGCAGCTGCCTTAGGGGAGCAGCTGTGAGATGGTGGAGAACAAAACTACATGTATTACATAGTCTGCATCGCACTCTAAGCTAACATCCTGACTTCAGATGTAGATCATTGTGTTTTGCTGCTAGTATTAGAGTCGAGTGTCAATCCAGTCACCTTCTGTACATGGACCAGGGAGGAGGCACCATCTTCTTGCTTCAGGAGAAAAATGTCAGGCTTCACTGGATTTCTAGTAAGAGGAAACAACCAGGATCCAAGATCCTGTAGGGTCCAGGTGGGGAACAGCAGTGGGCTCTCCCCTCTCCCCTACATTGACTTTCTATATGTGATGAACTTAAGCAGCTCCTCTTGCCTTCTTCCTTGGTGGATCTGCCATTTCCTCATTCCTTCCCATCACCAGGCCTACAAGCTGCCGCCGCCCATTGTCAGGGTTCTCACACTGCTTCTGGCCTGACCTGGTGCCATGCGCGGCAGGCGGCAGCGACTCCTCTGTGACACAGGGTGGAAAGGAAAGCAGAAGGAGTAAGCCATGGCAAATGCTTGTACCGTGCGTATAGCCACATGTTGGGAAAGAAAGAGGGAGACGAGAATGGACAAGCGGAGGAAGCTATGGCTGCCATGGTGATAACAAAGGAAAGGGCAGGAGAGGAAACATCTGTAGTAGTATTTGGTGTGGGTGTTGTGGGTCTAAATCCTGATGCTGGGTCTGTATATAGTGAACCACTGTATAAGGAAACAACAGAATAAAGGACATTTTATTTACATCTCATGCTTCATTACAATTCCATAGAATAGAACAATATTAAAACAATAAAGTGCAATTATATTGAAAGAATAATAGCAGTGACAGGAGATTAAATGAAATCCAGCAGAAATCCAGGTGTGTTGGCTGACACTCATAAATGACGGGGGGAGGGCAAAATACCAGCCATGTGGGTGCTAGGCCAGAGGGTACTACTTGAGGAAAGGCATTTGGGGTACCTCAGAATCTGTAGTTCTTCAGAGGGTGTTGGGCCCCTGATTGCCCTCAATCTCAGCTTGCACAACCAGTGGTCAGGGATGATAGGAGTTGTGGTACAAATGACCTCTGTAATGCTACAGCTTCCCTACTTGTTTCATAGAGTCCAACAGGCTGCCAAAGGCCAGTGCCACTGCCACACCAAAAAGAAAAGGAAGAGAAAAGGTCTGCTGTGTTGGATTTTACTTTCAGGACAATTGACAGGGGGAAAAAAGAGGCAGGAGAACAACTCCCCCCCCCCCATATCCAGCCTTTTGTGGGTCAGAACTGACAGATGAATTGACAGTTGCTGTACTGGTTTGTTCCTCCTTTCTTTGCACCCACTTTGTGACCTGACCTTCCCCTCTCTCCCATAAGTTGCCATGTCTGTTACCTCTTGGAAACTTCTGCCTTGCTGCTGGTGCTCTCCTCAGGACCTCAGAGAGTTGCCTTCTTCTAGGATTTGAACAGTTCAGCCAGTGTTTACAATAAACAGTGATTATTAAGAACAGAACAGCAGAACAGCCCATGGCAGCTAAAACCTCCTCTCTCTGTGCCACCTGCTTTCACTGCTAGGGCAGAAGCTAAGAGGATGGCCACTAACAGCTATTGGAGAATTTGGTTAATTCCTTTTGCAGTAAGCAGAGTATGAGGTACAAAAACAGCAACTGCTCATAGAAAGCATAATAGAATAGCTTAAATCTCAGTAGCTCACCACTTTTCACAGTGACTACTACTTTGTACGTTAAAAATTCACTGTTTAAATGAAAAAAAGAGTTATCTTTACTTATTATTGCTGTTGCTAATTAAATATTTTTATCCCGCCTTTCTCCTTAAAAAGAATCCAAGTTGGCTTACAGTTGTTATCTATAGTTACAGTCAGTAGAAGAATAGGAAAAATCATCTCCTTCGCATGGAAGACACATCCTTCATGCTTGCTACATGTTTGGAGGTCAGGAAAGGAGAGAGAGAGAGAGACTAACAAACAAAGAAGGCAAAAGCAAACAAATAGGAGGAGGGGGCAGAAGCTTGTCTTAAGCGGGGGGGCAAGAACTTGAGCAATAGATTAGTGGCAGAGGACAATTAGCTTGGGTTGTTACTATCTCAACATCACTTAGGCCACCAGCTCCTAAAACGGAGTCCCCATATGTTTCGAATGTCACATTGCAGAACATCCAGCTGTTGTCATCCAATTACATACAGGAACCTAGGCCTAGGAATTGCTCACCATTGGTGAATTACAATAAGGATTATAAAGCATTTTGCATGTTTTAAACCAGGGTGGACAGAGGCAACGCAGCAGATTTATTTTTGTCTACAGTTCTCATCAGCCTTAGCCAACATCACCAACAGGAATGGACAAAAGGAGGCAGAGTCCAAAAACATCTGGAACATCCCTGATGTTCACTTTTGAATAATAACAATGTTCAAGATGTGATGACTTTTGTACAGATTTTGAGACCAATTCTGAAATAATTTGTACCTCCACTCATAGACATATTGGTTGTAGTTTTGTTGTCTGTTTTGTCTCTGATGATTAGAGTTTGATTGCCCGTTGTCCTAAACTACCACTTTCAATTGTCCCCCCCACCCCACCCCCTTATGCTAGAAAGAGCCCGGGATTATCTGCACAAGACTGGAAGGTTCATTGTCATCGGTGGAATTATCTCACCAGTACATGACTCCTATGGAAAGCAGGTGAGTGTAACCTTTTCTCATTTTTCCTCTTTGTGAGACTAATAAAGTCTGTTCACAACTTGTGTGAACGTGACCTCAGGTGACTGCTTAAATAGGCATAATGAGCATTGTTCAGACTCTTCGTTACAGCTGCCATTTTCTTTCTTAACAATTCAGGAGCAGACTGAAATTCAACAGCTATAATTTTAATAGCATCAGGGAGAGGCTTGTATCTATTGAGCATCAGAATCCTGGGTAGCTGCTAAAGGTAGAGAGGTAAAACCGTGGCATGTACCACTCAGGGTAGATCTGGTGGTCAGGTAATGGTGTTACTATTGCTGACGCTAGTGCCATATACTGGGGGACAAGATAGTAGTGATTTCATGTGACATACTATCTTCTTCTCTTTGCTGTAATGTGGAGTGTATTTCTTTTGTTTTATAAATTGTTATTTGAAACACATTTCTATATAGTAACATCATATAAGGGTAGTACTTGCTATAGAACTTTCCACTGGTCACCACAGAAATCATATAAATATCCTCCAATAAGACCTGCCTGAGACAGAAAATATTTATAATGAGTGGCCACAGCACTGAAGTAGAGCATGTCCTTTGGATGACTGAATTCCAGAATCAATCCCCTGGCATCACTGAGGATCTTGTGCAGCAGAGCTTGGACAAGCCTTTGTTGAGGTCTTGGAGAGGAGGAGCAAAGCCACAGTGGCCTGACTCACTACAAGGTCATTTTGTTGTTTCTACCGCAGCTCAACCTTTTGAGCTGAGCTGCAGTTGGTAGCTACCAGTGAAAGATACAGAAAACATTTTTGGAACACTTCTTTCTGTGGTAGATTAGGCTGAGAATTGGTGACCCAGTTAAGGCTGCCCCTTGGAATAGAACAGCAAGCAGAAGTTTGAACCTAGCTCTCCCAGTTCCATCTGCCAATGTCACAATGGTTTCCAAGCTCTGAAGCCCAATTTAGCTTCACTTTAGGGAGTGAATGTAAGTATAGAGAATTCCAGTGCAATCAAATTTCCCTTCATTCCTTTGCCTGACGATCTGGTATCTTGCAGGGTTTGGTCTCCAGCCGACATCGCCTGACAATGTGCCAGCTGGCTGTTCAGTCCTCTGACTGGATAAGGTAAAAGTTGTGCAGCACATAAAATACGTTCTCTGCTGTGACGGAGGGCTTGCATTCGTCTTTCTACATAGCATTTATCAGAAAAGACAGAGGGGCAGACCTTTGTATGATCTGGAGCCTCATTCAACCTTTGCTTATCCGCTTCTCTCCAGCATGCTTAGTCCTTCCTCTCTCTGCCATCAGTTTCTCCATCTAAAGTGCAATGTGGCTGCAAATGACAAATTCCTGCCCGTGTGTATGCCCTCCAAAGAGACAAGAACCGCAGGCAGGTACAAATAGGGCTACTGTCTTAGGATGTTCCGATATGACTATAGGGGCAATCTTCAGGGAAGCACAAACCCCCCATATAGTAAATGGAAAGGACAGATTAAAAGGGATCCTGGGATCCTGGTTCTTTAATAGTTGTGTCAAGAATGCCCGTTGTGTAGAAAATGTCAGGGCATGTCCTAAAAAAGGGAATTACTCGAAGGGGCCAAAAGTGGTCTATTTCTGATTAGTTCAAAATATTCAGGCCTGATCCAGTGGCTGTATGAAAAGTTCATGGAAATGCCCCTGTGGCATCTTATTGCCTGGATGCTAACCCTGGATGATCTTTTTCACTGCCCTATCTTGAGATAGCCTGTTCAGCAACATTGTTAGTGAGAGTGTTTAATTAGCAGGTTCACATCTCTGAAAACCTCAGGCGGAGAGTATGAGAGAAGAGAGCTTGATTGCTAAGAAAATGTTTAAGCTGCATAACCCAATTTAGCAGTCCCTTAAGTCAGCAGTCCCCAACCCTTTTGGAATGTGGACTGGTTGGGGGGGAGGCTTCGTGCACAGGGCCCCCTATGCTTGTGGGTGGGCGTGTCGCACTCGCACGCATGGCCCTGAGTACGACATGCCCCCCTTTGAGCACGACATGCCCACCAGGCGGGCGGAGATCCATCTCTGTGGCCCAGTCCTGAGAAGCGCACGGACCGGCACCGGGCCACAGACTGGGGGTTGAGGACCCCTGCCTTGAGTCTTTAGAGAAGACCTTGTGCTGCCCACTCTCACCCTATGAGAGGGTTTGAACTTCCTTCTCTCTCTCTCTTTCTCTATTTAACAAGCTGAGCCTGATGACAAGAACCTTGGGAATTCTGACACACTTTCACTGGGTGCTTCCACATCCTGTGAGAGACAGACTTAGTGGTGCTGGGCACCCACAGTTCCTGGAAATGCCCAGGGTAGGATATATGAATATTGAGGCAGTTTGAATTTTAGCAAAATGCATGGTATGGAGAAAGATGGGAATATTTTAAGAGGTTGCCTTTTAGAGGCAATTACATGTATATTTTCTTTTGCATGCTAAAGGGTTAGTTTGAATCTTGCCTTTAAACTGCTTTAAACTCTCTTCTCAGTAGCATTCTACATATTCTCCACTTTAAACTAAACTATTGACATATACATACATAAAAGGAAAAAACCCTATGTTTTTTCTAGTTATGGTTCTCTCAGGATATTATGTTCTTGGACTCTTACCTGGGCAAACACTTGCTTAAAGCAAACACATCAGAGCATGGAAAAGCTGCTTTTGTGACTACAGTTCTCAGCCACGGCCACTGGACATGCTGGCTGAGGAGTCCTGAAATCATAGTCCCAGAGTAACCTTTCCAAGCTATGAAACAGACACACGCCTAAGACATCAGAGTTATTTTGGCCTCTTAACATATTCCTCTGAAAGCATTTTTGTTTAACTGACATTAAGCCATCCTTACAGTTTCTCAGCTATTTGACAGGCATGCAAAATATACAAGCATTTTGCTGTTGTGTGTTGTCAAGTCACCTCTGACTTATGGTGACCCTATGAATGAGTGCTCTTCAACATGTCTAACATGTCTTGTCCTCAAACAGCCCTGCTCAGTTCTTGTAATCTCAAGCCTGTGGTTACTTTAGGGAATCAATCCATCTCATATTTGGTTTTCCACTTTTCCTGCTTCCTTCAACCTTTCCCAGCATTATTGTCCTTTCTGGAGAGTCCTGCCTTCCTGTGACTTGACAGCATTACAAATAAAATAACTTTATCTTTCAAGCGGATGTGAGTAGTTGATCACCTGGAATTCATATCCAGATGTACAAATACTTTAATGCGTGCATTTCAGTTACTTGGCAGTGACTACTCTGTCTAATCTAACATTGTTGATAGAAATTCAGCCAGAATTCAAGCCTCATGCAGTTCCTTTTTTGTCCTGGTTTTTGTTTTCTCCTTGTTTTGTAATGTAGTATACCTCTGCCCTCTTACCAGCTTCATACATCCCCTCCCCTGGACCAAATGAAAACTAGTTAACCTCGAGAAAGATCTCAGATAGTCTTTCCCAACCTGGTCCTCTTCAAGTATGTTGGATTACAGCTCCCATCATCCCTAACCAATGGCCTTGCTGGCTGATGATGAGAAATATGAGTTGTTGACTCACTCACAGTTGTGGCCCAGCATAACTCAGTTGCACCAGACTAACTTTGAGAATACCTCAATTTTGGGGTCAACCAGACCTCATAACTGGGAACAGGAATCCAGGTGACACAAGAGATGCCAGGCAATTTTCTTTGACAATACAGTAAAACAACAGGGGCATTATCCATGAGGTCTCCTTGCAGCAAATCAGTCTGTGATCTCTGGCCACAATAAATCTCCCCGTAAGATTCCATCTACAAAAGAGGACAATAACTTACTACACATTCTCTTCCCCTTCAGTGAAAGGAAGAGGGCAGGCCCTCTCATCTTCAGGAAGGTGTTTTATGCTTTGGCTTAAGCGAGTCTTTGCCAAGGTAATAGGCAGGCCACCCTGGAATCCACTGATTAGGAAGTAATTTTCAAAAGCCTAAAGTTCCCCTTGTTTTAAATCTACACAACTGGAGTTCGCGACTTGAGGGAAATGTCCCTCTGTTATCCTAGGCTTGGGAAGCCTGAGACAAATTCTGTCCACCTTCCCCACTTCCTCAGGCTCCACATCTGTCCTGTGCCCCCCCGCCCCCAGTATCAAGGAAGGTCAGGGCATATCTTTATCTGCTGGGGAACAGAGATGGGGCCGTTTCTTCCTGCCTAGGGCAGAGACAGGGTCCTTCCCTCAGATCTCTCTGGCTCAGGGGAAAGGGATTGCCTCTGATTGCAACAGCAAGGAGGAAATCCCTGTTTAGCCCTGAAAAAGGAAGCCTTTGGATTGCGCCAGGGATGGGGAATGCTGTTCTCTTGCCTTTGAATAAAAATACTAGATAGGGGCTAGAAGAGGAAGGAAAGTGTAATCTGGTCCGTCCAAGGGATTCTGTTCTGTTCTCTTCTATTCCCTTTGTGTCCCATTATTTTATTCTTTTCCTAAATGCTACAAATCAAGCTTAGGCCAACATACTTCACTATTGCCTTTTAGCATAATGGTCTGGTCCCTTGACACTGCAACCAATTGTCCATTTTGCTCATCTGCTTCTTTCTCTTGCTGGGATGAAATACATCAGTGGGTGATATTTTCCCTTCACACGAGTGACTCAGTATATAGCTTGAGAAGAGGCAGAACTATGTTTACAAGCCCTGACTCACCTTTCCTCACTCATTGTTGCTACTGCTATTAGTCAAGTAAGAAGCTGGTAGGAAAATTAGTATTTTCAATTAAAAGCATAAATTGCTCTTAATTCAGTAGTAGTTTTTGTTACAGTTATAGAATTTCCTTTTTTTTAGATATCTACATTTTGTCTTCGTTTAGAAAGTTCTCAAATTATTTAAAATAATTGCTCTCTTCTCACAAATTAGAACATACAGTTGCCTTGCATCTGTTATTTGTAGAGGTCTTGGCAGCTTATAGTGCTCGATCTGGCAGAGAAAGTTAAAAAGATGGATACCTCTGGATAAACAGATAGATGTAATAAAAACATGAAAAAAGTGGTCCCCATATTACAGACTGGAGTTAAACATGATTTAAATCCTAATAAATGTTGTTTTAATAATTATTAGAAATGAAGGGACATCTCTCAGCATCTCTAGAAATACTCTGTGGTTGTGTGTGTGTGTGTGTGTGTGTGTGTGTGTGTGAAGGTGTAGACCTGATGATAATCTGAATGGGAGACTACTGAAAGACCCATGTTTAGATTATGAATGAGTAATTACCGACAGGAAAGGAGTAGGTGCATTGATTAAGCAAGAGCCAAGTGTAGTCCTCTGTGAAGGTCGAGTGAGCCTTTCTTTATTTCTTCTTCGCCATAGAGTGGACCCCTGGGAATGTTATCAGGATACTTGGCAGACAACGTGCAGTGTACTGGAACACCACCGGGATCTGATGAAAGTGAGTGGATCCCTCAGAATGAGGGTGGGGTTGGGACAACAGACGAAGGGGCATTAAAAGGTACCGTTTGTTCTCAATATGTCTGTGGGTATCCTTGCTTCAAAATGTGGGCAGGTTACAGGTGATGATTAGTATTGATCAGAGGTTTTGTCTGGTACAGATAAAAAAAAGTTTAAATAAATTATATATATAATACAATTTTACCTGGTGCCCAGGCTACACGTCCTCACTGGCTTTTCCGCTTGAGCTTGGCTTGACTTGGCTCAGCTCGGCTCTGCTTCACTTTGCTTTTGTTTGGGGTGTGGGGAGAGCTGGTGTCTTTCTGTCTTTTCCCAATGTTTCTAAAATGTGTATAAGGGTGTTCACTTTCCAAAATGAAAAAGATCTGGAATTTCACCTGGACTGTTTCCAACAATAGGCACAACTTGTTACAGCTCAGACTGAAAGGTAATAATAATTGTACATTTATATGTCCCATGTCCTCCAATGAACTACCTTGTTGACCCTATTCCTCCTTCTCACTGTAGCCCCACAACAATCCTGTGAGGTAGGCCAGCCTGTAAGAAAATGACTTGCCAAGGTCAACCCCTGGCTTTCATGGCTTTGTGAGGATGGGAACCTGCATTTCCCCCAGTCCCAGGTTAAAGTGCTGGCCTTTCCATCACACTGGCTCTCATTTGTACATTTATCTATCCCATAGTAAGAGCTGGGGCTGCTCTTCCCATGGTGCAGACGGGAGTGGGGACTGATGTTAGTAGGTGTACAAAGCAGTCTCTTGAGCTCATGGAAGAGGGAAGTGGGAACTTCCTGGCTGACAATTCCGTCATTGGGTTGAAGGCATTTCCCTTTATCTGTGCTTTGTTGCAGCAGACATGATCCTAAAATTGTTGTTTAAATGAAACATTTAAATGGAAATACATGACAGTTTCAGTCTGCTGTGTGGGCCGAAATTCTCTTCAGACAGGAGGCAATATAAACTCCGGGCGGGTGGATGGGAGGGGAACCGATGCAAGAGCAGATCCAGGAGTCTGTGGTTTGCTTCTGTGCTCCCATTGCAACGAGTTCACATTGACATGAACACAAGTTAAGGAGGGGGAGGCATTTTTCCCCTCTTACAGTTTTCCCCCCTCCAGGCATGTCCGTCTTTCAAAGCTGGTGCCTGAGAAATCTGACCTGTGAACAAAACTGTGCTTGTCCTGATCAAACTTCTATTAAAATAATGGCCTTTGGCCTTTTGCAGAGAATGCTGCTTCTAGCAAAGTATCAATGCCATCATCTACTTCAGCCCTCAGTAAAACGGGAAGGTCTGTGATGATGGACCAAATAAAATAGAAATGGATCTGACCCATCAGAATGTTTCCAATCAAGTGTGCGTGTGCTTTCTTAGGATCCCTTAACACAAAGTATTAGTAGCTGTTTTTCAAAGCAACATTTTGGATTTGCTTCTTATTCTCTCTCCCGAAGTCTCCTTGAGTGTTACAGACAGCTAAGTGGGCCATCCAAGGAAAAGAGCTGGCCCCTGAACATGTACCCTGGCATGCCAGGCAAAATACTAAAACGTCTCGAAAGCAACAGTCTGTAATATCTTTACAGAAGCCCTACGGATCTGTAGCCATGTTGGACCTTCTGGATTTCAGTTCATTTCTTTTCTGATCCTGGTGTTGGCAGAACAACAAATTTATTGCCGAAATCTATTCATCTCAAGAATGTTGTGGCATCTCCAGTGCTTACTTTCTTATAGCTATTTCAGAATTATTATTTTGCTTCAGCCTGTTGGGAATATCGACATGAGAAATGTATGCCACCTGTCATCTGTTCAACAGCCCTGATGTCTTTCAAAGAATTACATTGATAAGCCCACCCTCCTCCCCCTGTTTCTTAGAGGTCCCTGTTCCCCTCACACAAAAATGGGGAGGGGGACGAGGATGTCTACTAAAATCATTTAAATCTGTGCATAGATACGACCAGCATGTTATTTTCCCAAAACTGGATCTGAATGGCATCCAGGCAGTACTTGCTGCAGTACAGTCACAGAACGTTGTTAACACAACAGCCGTTGACTCACAGGGATTCAATGTGATTCCTGTATGCAACATGAATGTTTTGCTAACTGGTCCAGTGCAAGGCTTTTAGTTTGCAGGACAGGTTTTTCAGTTTCTTTCCTGCTGGCAGTTAACTTACACCAGCAGTTTTGCACACACTTTTTCGTGCACAGTGGCAAGTGCATCTTCCATTCCTTTAATTATAAAAGGAAAGAATTGAGCACCCCCTCGTGGCCAGGAGAAAGATTGCTTCCTGTACTTTGAAATTCATTAAAGGCTTTAGGAGCAACACTTTCAGTTGAGCTAGCATCTGCCTGAACTGCACGTGGGTTTTAAATTTGCCAGCCAAGACTATATACTTTCAATCTTTCAACAAATAACATACAATTGGTTTGTGTTAAGTGATCCTAAGAAAGCACACACACTTGATTGGAAATGCCTTGATGGATCAGATCCATTTCTACTTTACTTGATTTTCTTTTCCAGAATCCCAAGACCAAAATTGCTGTCTCCTCTCTGCTTGATGCTGTCTTGCAGTATGAGAACATCATAAGCAACTTCCAATGTCCAGCCTCTCATTCTACAGTGCAGCCGGACACAGATTTAAACCTCTTATTTTACTTGGGTCTTTCGTGAGAACGTCTTCTGTGTTTTCATTATTGCACAATGAATGTACATGCATGAATGCTTGTGAAAACCCAGGCATTTCTGAGTCAACCTTCACTCTTTTGGCAGGGGTGTATAGACTGGTTACTTTTAGGAAGATTTGGGGAGATATGGAGGGTTGTTGTTTTTCAGACAGGGAAAGAGTTGTTAATGTTTGAATGCATAAATATCCTTTCTTCAGTTGTCATGTCAATGTGCAAACACCAACTTGCACCCACTATTTTTCCTAGCGAGTGACTGGCTGCATCCTTTCTAACGTGAACACACCTTCCTTGACCCCAGTGATTGGACAGCCCCAGAATGAATCCCCACAGCCTATCTATCAGAACAGTAATCTCTCAAACAAGCCTACTGCAGGTAAGCCCCAGAAAAAGGCAACCCAGATCTTCAAAAAGAAACCATTTGTGGGGAAAAAGGAAGCCAGACAGTCCAATGTCAGGAGAGAGACAAACTCCACATTGCAGATTGGCAATCCAGAATTGTTTGAGAGAAGCCTCAATGGGCAGCTAGAAAAAGGGGGGGGCATTGATTGGGTTTCAAAGCCAAACAACTGGATTTTTCTGCTGTTTAGTTGTTAAATCATGTCCGACTGTTTGTAACCTCATGGACCAGAGCACACCAGGCCCTCCCGTCTTCCACTGCCACCCAGAGTTGGGTCAAATTCATGTTGGTTGCTTCGATGACATTGTCCAACCATCTCGTCCTCTGTCTTCCCCTTCTTCTCTTGCCTTCACTCTTTCCCAACATCAACGTCTTTTCCAGGGAGTCTTCTCTTCTCATGAGATGGCCAAAGTATTGGAGTCTTAGCTTCAGGATCCGTCCTTCCAGTGAACACTCAGGGTTGATTTCCTCTAGAATGGATAGGTTTGTTCTCTTTGCAGTCCAAGCGTCTCCTCTAGCATCACAATTCAAAAGCATAAATTCTTCGGCAGTCAGCTTTCTTTATGGTCCAGCTGTCACTTCCATACATTGCTACTGGAAAAACCATAGCTTTGACTATGCGGACCTTTGTTGGCAAGACGATGTCTCTGCTTTTTAAGATGTTGTCTAGCTTTGTCATCGCGTTCCTCCCAAGAAGCAGGTGTCTTTTAATTTCGTGGCTGCTGTCACCATCTGCAGTGATCATGGAGCCCAAGAAGGTAAAATCTGTCACTGCCTCCATGTCTGCCAGGAGGTGATGGGGCCAGTTTTTTACTTAGGGAAGTAAAAAATGGTTTTTCAGATTTTGGTCCATTTTGAGTCCATAAGAGCATCACGATCCTACAGGATCAGGTCAAGGCTCTTTTTAGTCTAGTGCTGAGTTCCTAGCACTATCTTCCCAGCATCTGGCCCTCATTAGCATTCTGCTGCTGAACAAACATTTGGTTTATTTATGAGCTGATTTAATCATTTTTCCAGACAGATGTTCTAATATGAAAATAAATAGAATCAACACATCTAAGAGCAATCAGTAGCCTAAGAATATCCCCCTTCAAAAATGGCATATAGCTTCTCTGGTCCCGTAAGGAGAGTCCACTAAGAAGCAGCTCTTCCACATTAGCAGCAGACATGGGTAAAGCAGAGAAAGATTCCTTCTTTGGGAACGTTCCTCACCTCTGGAACAACTTGCCCGTGGAGAACTGCCTGGCTCCCTCTCTGGGTGTCTTCAGAAGTAAACGTAAGACTTGGTTATTTGGGCAGGCTTTCTCTCCTGCTGTATCTTAAATTCACATTTTAACATCTTGGATTTATTGCATTGCATGTTTATTGGTTCTATTGGTTTTACTGTTTTTAAATTTGTAATGCCGCCCGGAGTAGACCTTTGGTCTAGATGGGCGAGGTATAAAGCTAATAAAATAAAATAAAATAAAATTGGAGAAGCTCATGCACCTCCAGGCACATGTCTCTGCTCCCTTTATCATAAGGCTCATCTGGCTGGACGTAGCTTTCAGTGCCTTAAGGATTGGAGTCAGCCTTAGGAAGCAACAAAGCTTTGTAATCTCTGGGAGAAAGGCACCACAGTTATGGAAAAGGCAGTCCTCTGTGGGCAGTTCCCCAAAATGGGCATGGTTGACAGAAAGTCCCTGGATTAGCCAATGAGATTTCCCTTTCGAAACATGAGGAAGAAAGGAGGCACAGTGAGGAAAGAAGATCCATGTGCAGAAATACTTCCACTTCTCACATAGCGCAAATATTTGCCTGTGAGTACATTGAGATTTTTAACTAGGCCCACTGAACTGCCTGAATGTGGCTCTCAATGTCACTAAGGCTGTGACGCAGAGGCTATGATCAATGTTCCCGCCAAGCTGTGCAGCTGTGCGGCTGTGCAGTGCTGTATTGGTGGCACACACCCACAGCTAGTGTTGCCACTCATTTGGTTTCCAGTCACGGCCGGACCTTTGCCCGTGCGGGGCGGGGCGTTCACTCAGTGCTAGTGGAAAATTAGGGGAAATGTTGGCTATGATCCATTCCAGCTGGATTCAGGTCTTTAATAGAACTCAAATTATGTACGTACAGAATAAGCAAAGGCTGAAGTGCTAAATATGCATAGCATTGGTCCCTAAAGATTAAGCTGTTGAGTATGTGGCAAAGCCCCAACATTTTTTTTTTAAAAAAAAGCTCAGGCCTGGAATGCTGGAAGCGTAGTGGCCATGCGGAGAGACAGGGATGCTTAATTCTTTATATCTGACCATGTTTCTGCTCAAAATCATCTCCCCAGCTGCTTCCCACCCACACCCTGCTGGACTTAAAAATGCATAATTTCCTGGGTACTATTCACTGTCTGGAATCCCATGAAGGGCGGGGGGGGGGGGGAGACGGGACATCTGGATCAGTTTTGTATAGGAAAAGTGCTGTCTTCCCACTTCAAATGTCAGCTGCCTTTTGTTTAAAAAAAAACCCTGCTGAGAATTAGTGGTCAGTATTTGTGTGTGATGTGCCTCTTTGATTTTCAAACTATGAAGTAGATGTAGCTGAAACTGCTGCCCTTCTCTTTCAAAAATAAATAAATATGTAAGTCAGTAGGTAAACATGTTTTAGGGCTAACATGCAATTCTGCAGGTGTACATTTATTCATGTTGAAATATCTCCATGAAAGTTGTCTTCTAGTGATTTTCAACTAAGTGTCGGGATTATTTTTCTGTCTCTCTGGGATACAATTTATGGGCCAAAATGCAGATCTGTCCTGGTTACGGTGAGAGTGATCAGCATAGTGCTGCTTTGGCAAACCAACAAAGAATCAAAAGTATTTCCGGTGTTTAAAAAATAAATTTCCCATACGTTTTTACTGCTTAGTAAAGTAATTAAATGGAGGCAGAAGGGTGTTAGAAACTCTGCCTCCATTCAGTGCTGGCTACTGACCTTGCTTCCCCCCCCTTTTCTGCCTGCCTTTTCAGCAAAGTTTTTGGGGAAGGTGGGAGAAAGCCTAAGCAGGATTTGCTGTGTTCGTCCACCAATGGAGCGTTTCACCTTCGTGGGTATGTGACAGAAATGTAACTGGTTATGGCCAGTTAAAAGCTGCTATCTGTTCTTATCTTGGAGGTTAAGTATACAGATCAGGGGAGCCTCAGCCTGTGGGTTTGCCCAGATGTTCAGCAGCTGATAGCAGGCTGCGGAGGGTCTGGTCCAGCTGCAGGACATTCCTGGCCTCAGAGCAGGAGCCTTTCCGGGGAGGTGGGGCACACAGTCCTGCTCCAGGGACTGCAGAAAGTGTGCTGTGCAGCTGCGGTGTTGGTGAAATGTTGTTTAAGATAGGCAGGATTCCTTTGTTTTATTGCAAGGAACCGTATATCACTTCCACAAACATCTGAATTACTTTAGCTAGCCAGAGACCTGAAATGAGCCAGATTTTTGCAGATCCCTGCAATTTGATTAAAAGTCTGGTGTGTTCTAGAGTTCAGCAATACCTCTGAAGGCTAACCTGAGCTTGGAAAAGTTACCTTCTGCCCTGGGGAATTCTAGGAATTTCAATCTAGAAAATTATGTCCAGTCTCTGCCCTGCTCACAAATAAAAGCAAAGGCCTGGGTTGTCTACTCTTTACCCAAAAGGAGCTCATGTAAGCAGGTAGCCAAACCTACCTACTGCACTCTGTAGCTTTTTTCAGCTGAAGGTGAGGAATTCTGATCCGTCAGTTGCCATTGAACTATAAATTCCATCTAGCCTGCATAACGAAGGGGGAGGGAATGATGGAAGCTACAGACGGAGAACATCTTCAAAGCCACATGTTGTTCATCCTTGTTTTAAGTTGTTCTCTCTGTGCTCACTTCTATTATGATTGCCAGATGAGAGGAAAGCAATTTTAAATCAGCAGAGCCAGTGAGGAAAGGTGTAAGAGAAGGCTGTGTTTAGTTTCCCTTCCCTGCTTACTCGTTTTTGTCCAAAGGGCAGATCCTACCCCTGCTAATACCTATTTATGATATGTGATGAGGCTGTTCCATATTTAGTATACATCTTTAACCCCACACGTCTGAGTTGGCCCTTAGTTATAGCGGCCATCTTTGTTTCTCTGGCTTGTCAACACATCACAGTTGTCACTTTTCCCATGGTGCTGGGCATTTTCAGTAGGTCTTAGACCACCACGGCTATTGGAGAGAAGCCCTCACCCACATGGCAGGATGGATATCCATGAAGTTCAGGATATTGTTGGCATCCACACATTAAGGTCTGTTATCTATTGACCAGTAACTTCATCAGCCCTGCCATGAGGTTGATGGTTGGTCCTATCAAGAGCAGAAGGCTGGGGAAAGTGTAAGCCCTGTGGAAATGAACAGGAGTGGCATAAGTGCCTTGTGGTGGCAAGCCCTTCCCTTCGCTTCTGTTTCTGTTTCCACCATCTCCCCATGGCCCCCTTCCTTTCTCTCCCTGTTGAGAGGACAGCGAGGAATCCTATGCCATGAGGCAGATTTAGGGGGACAAGCGCTAGGTGGGAAAAAAGGGTTCAGCCCACGGTTCCCTCAGCCTTTTCTCCATTTCAGAGAAGGCCATTTTCCAGGCAGTCCTTGGTGCCTTGTTCATTGATGGATTGATGATTATTTCGTGGTTACATTTCCATCTCATCTTACACATATATAGGGCTCAAACTTATTATTAACGCTACTTCAACCACTGATATTAGTGGCATTGTTTTTAGATCATATATTTATGTACAGTGGGTTATAAATAAGTAATTGCTTCCTTATGGCTTACATTAAACAGTACATGAGCGCACTGTTTTAATACTGAACTAATGGGCAGATCTTCCTGTGAAATTAAATTTCCACGTGTTTTTCTCTCTCTCCTTCCTTCTGTCCTCACCTTCTGTGTAGATGAAAATGCAAATTTGGGGACAGTGATGAGGTATGAAGAAATTGGTAAGTAATTGCCTTTCCTGGACTGAGGCTAAGCAGTGCATGTGTTTGTCAGAGGACGGGAAGGAAGGCCATGACATTGTCCCTACAAACGCTGGTGCTTCCGGGGAGACCGCAAGACACATGCGCACTCGAGGGTGCATGTGATGTGGGTGGTCCATGACTGTTGTTTCTGACATAAAGTATTTACCAAATGTGGTTGTGGGAAGGAGGCATTTAGATAGGTCAGGGGAAAGAACTAATCTTTACTCCCCTCCCTTTAAAATAAAGTTCATCCTGATCTAAACACACACACCCCATCCATAGTATTAGCTACATAGAAGCAAACTAAAGGGCCTTATAAGGCTACTTTGAGAAAACAGTGATTTAAGACAGGAACAAAAAGTCCCTTCCTTGCTACTGCTTCTTTGTAAAATAAAAAAAGGATCAGAGCACAATTGGCAGACCCACATATCATGTGCAGCTAGAACCTAATTTTAGGCTAGGCTTCTTAATAGTCACTCAATAAAATCTAAATGCAAAAATAGTTGATACCTTTATAGACCACTAAAACATCATCTCACAATATATTGAACTTTTGTGGATTAAACACCGCTTCATCAGGATTGCACCAGTGTGAAGAACTTTCCTTTAGTAAAGAAAAACAACATCTCTGGGCAAACAACTAAAAACACTTTTATTATTAAAAAGAGAGCTGGGCTTTATCTTCTTCCAGGCCACTGATGGACTGCAAACAGTTAATTTAGGAATGATCAAAGGCATAGACGCAGGGTAAAAGCAGCCACCGATATAAGACAGCTGACACTACGGGTGGATCCTGTTGGCCAGTGCCAGAGTGTCAGGGCAAGCAGAGTGCTCTGTGCAAGCCAGAAGTCAAGCCTTGCACAAAGACAGAAAACCCACATCAGATTAGAATGGGCTAGAGAAATGTTTCAGCTCAAGGGCCAGACTGCCATCTAGAAAACCTTTTTGGCATCTCCATTGCTGAAAGCGTGGCCACCCACCTCTTTTGCATACATTCAGATGGGTACATTCTTACACACATGTACCTAATATAACCTTAACTTGGAGAATGACATGAGTGTTCCAGTCACATGAGGCAGCCAAGGGATTCTAGAGGCAAGGGCTTCTTGTTAGCACCTGCACATGCAAATGTGCTAACACAGGTCCTTTTCTGGGAGGATATTGCAGTGATTTACGAAGAGGATAGGGAATGTGTGGCCATCTCCAGGTCCTTTTGGACTTCAGCTCCCACCGTTCCTCATCCTGGCTAGGGTTGACGGGAATTGTAGTCCGATCACATCCAGAAGGCCGCCTGTCCCCACTCTTGCCTAAATGGACGAGAAAGCAGTTGCAGAAGAATATAGGAGATGCTGCTGCATGCATGCCGTATCAATTTGAACACACAGATTTTTTTTTTTGGAGAAGCAAGTCTTTATTTGAGGTATAGGGAATTTCTTTTAGGATTTCTTCTTACACACTGGCTTGACTCCCCTGAGTTACTGTTTGCTGAGTGCATAGCACTTCCTGCCAGAACAGGCACATTAACAGATCTCCTTTCAGAAATTGACAGGGCACACGGCCAGCTTTCTCAGCAGATTTGTGAGCTGCAGGACTCACAAGGAAGAAGTTCATAAATCAGTCCAGGAGCCCCTAACGATAACCATGCAGGCATTGACGCAAGCCGTTCCCCCGCAGGTGGGAGATGCTTGCTGAAGGCAGCCAGGCTTGAAAACAAAACCTGGCAACAGCTCTGTGTCCGAGTCTCTCTTTTTCTCTCCCCAACCCACCCCCCCCCACACTTCTTTTCTTCAGTGAACCCTCTGTCTTTCTGTCCAGGTCATTAGGTCGTGGGAAAGAGATTGATGTGGGGCTGCTATGCAGGGAACCGGTTTTCCTATCTGAATATCTTTTTCCTGCAGAGCTCCGGATCTTGCTGCTGTGCGGAAGTGACTTACTGGAGTCCTTCTGTATCCCAGGCCTGTGGAATGAAGCTGATGTGAGTAGAGGGGAGGCGAGGGGCAAAGCTGTGTTCTGTTGTTCTTCTGTCTCCTTCTTTTTCTTCTGAGCAGTTCATTTTCACTTATGCACTCTTTGCTTCCCCTCCCTTTGCATGGTATCTCCATTACTAAGGAAAAGTAGAACGATCAAATCTATATAAGGATCTTCTGTTTCTACGGGCGCAAGTACTGTGGGAAGTGATTTGATTTGCAGCTTGTATTGCCTTTGAAACCACAGTCAGTGATTATACAGGAGTTGCAGATTGGTTGGGGAGTTCACCCTTCATATTGAATGCAATGTGATTTGCATTCCAGCCCACAGCCCCTCCTTCCTTCCTTCCTTCCTTCCTTCCTTCCTTCCTTCCTTCCTTCCTTCCTTCCTTCCTTCCTTCCTTCTCACCTCTGCCAATGAAGTGTAAATACAGGAAATAATAATAACAAAGATCCATAGATAAGCTGATAGGGTGATCTAGTGTTAATCTCATATTAGTAAGAAATGTTCTAAAATTCTCTTGTACCTCTTATTCTAGATACCGTCCACTGAATTTATTTTTCAAAAAATCCTAATTCATGCCATGGTGTGGAAACATCTCTAGTTATAGTAGGTCCTCTGAGGCTGTTTCTGCCCACAGGCTATATTTAGGGCTAAAATTATGTAATTGTGTCTTCCTTAATGCAGCCATTTGGGACAGAGCCCTGCAAAAAAATAAATAAATAAATAAAAAATAAACCCTAGGATCAGCAGTCTCTCTACTTCCAAGATGGGGGTGTCACTCCCACCCCACACAGTGAGGGAAAAAATGACAAGATCTAGAGGAATTCTTGAAATGGCACCTAAAATAGAACTAGCTGTATTTCGAATGCAAGCTCACTGGGGCTGAGGCGGGTGAGAGGCAGGGCCATGCTCTTGGGTTATGGTCATTCGATAAATGGTTTCAAGATCAAGCATGTGCGTCTGTGTGCATGCCAGTCCAACTGAAAAGCCTCCCACAGGGGCATGCAGAGATCAACAGTAATGTAGTTCCTGTCTTCAAACTTGTAACATAAAGAAAGACATGATGCAAAAGGGGAACAGGTTGGGAGGGGGGTGGGGGGGGAAGAGTTTGTCGTTGCTTCTGTAATTCTGTAGAGTACAATGTTCAGCACTGTGCACTGTATAACAAGCAGTTTTGATGAATCACTAGAAATAATGCATTCTTCCTTGAGTTGGGTTCCTAGAGAGGAAGGAACTGGGGGGGGGGCAGAGGTGTGTGCAGTCAAAAAAAGTTCCTTCCTCTCTCTCCTTTTCTTTCTTCCTCTGGAGAAAAGTGGGGTTTTTTTTTCCCTAAGGGCTTCCTCTCACTTCCAGGATCTGGGGATTGCCTCCCCAGCTTGTTCTGTAGAAGAGGCTAGGAAAAGCTGAGGGGGGGGCAGAGTGGGAGCAGGCAGAAACCCAAAATGCCAGCCCAGCCAAGAGGAGTGGATAGTACCCTCCCCCATCAGGCAGGAGATATTTTGATGGTGTTATGTGCTATCAAATTGCTGCCACTTTTGGGGGGAACTATGAAGTAATGCTCTCCTACCACCCCAGAAAATCTCACTCCCATAGTCAAAAACCATAATCATTACCATCATTTTAGAACTGCATAGCTGGCAGGGACTCTATAGATTATTGCATCCAGCCCCTGCCAAGGAGGCACAGTGGAGAATTAAACTTAATTGTTCTGAGCATGGCCACTAGGCCATGCTCTAAAGCCAAGTGCTGACCATGTTTGTTTCTTCAGAAGGTCTGAGGGCCCCACAGGGGACAAGGGAGTCTTCTGTGCCACCCATCTGTTCAGAGTGGACAGAGCTCAGCAAGGTCTGCCCAGGCCCTGACGCAGTAATTGCTTTATTTATTTTACGACCTTTCTGTGGTGTGTTATCTTGCCAAACATCCGCAAGAGTGCACAAGAGAAAATTGCACAAATCAAAAATAGTAAAACAAGATTAAAAAACCAAGCAATTCATAATAAATGCACTCTCCATTTCTCAGTACTGAATGCTGGTACTATCAATGGTCAGGAAATGCTGGCTGAGAAAATACATTTTCAGCCATATGAGAAATGACTAAATTATCCTTTTATCTGAAATGCATGTCTTATGCATCCTAAAATAGACATTAAAATGGAAATTACAATCAGAATTGGACTAAAAAGAGAAACTTGTACTTTGCAATCAAAAATAAATTATAAAATTCAATAAGCTATATTCTGAATTAAATAAAATGTTTTTTTTTTAAATAAATCAATTCCTAGCTCCTGAATTGTTGCATTTTTGAAGATTTTTAAGTGGTGTGTTATTTTTGTATCAAATGTGAACTCAAAGAACAATGTGACAGAGTAAAAAAAATACCACTCAAGGGGTCCTTTGTTCATTTTCTTCTTTTTTAAACATACATCTAAAATGTACAATTAAATTATGAATGTAATAAATAGATTTCTGAAGTTGCACTGCCGCGCCTGTCAGAGAGACTCCATGGTCTGGTTGACCATACACTGTGTGGCAACCCTGACTTTGTTGTTTATGTCACCTGTGAAATGGCCCTAAACATAGCAGGGTCATGAAGTCTGCCGTAGTGTGGTGAGGATCCTGACCAGGACTGCCACACTTAAATAAAAACAAGATTCTTGCCTGAAGGTCTGGAAATATGAGATCGAGAAATCTTAAAAAAAAAAAAAAAAAAAGCTTAAAATACCTTTTGAAAATTACACCTGTTTTGCTATTTGTTCTCTCCTGGGAAGAGTTCTTAGTGGAATAGGAAGGACGGCCCCTTCCTTTAGGGCTCACCTCCTGTATATTTCACATGATGTTTCGTTTGATCTTGCTGCACAGAAGTGGCTGCTTGAATATTGTTATTGATTTAGTAGGATAGAAGAAATGTAAATAAAATATGGTTTGGTATACATAGCCGCACCAGTGGGTGGCGCACCCCCCCCACCATGGCCTGCTGGTCGAATACCGGAAGTGGATGAGTATCCTCCACAACGGCTAAAGGCAACAAGAGCCAGAGGCTCTGGGGAAACGTCCAAATGACTTTTGCTGCCACCTCCTTACCTCTGAGGCTGTTGCCTCACCCTGTCTAATGGGAGGGCCAGCAGTGTCCTGTTCTTTTGATTGATCACACGAACACCACCCCTTTGCCTTAGCTCCCAGTTTCAGGGCTTTCTGGGTCTGCATATAGATCTTGACCATGAGGTATATATTGATGCACTATTTTGCTTTAGCTTCTTTTGTCACTCTCGAATTGGCCTTCTCAGCCACACTAGATGATGTTCCAAGTCCTCCATACAGAGCACGTTACCGTAGTCTCTCGAGACTCAAGGATTCCTAATCTAAAATCTCTTCTCACATGTGCATACAAGTACCCTATTGCCTGTGATATTGGGAAACATTCCTACTTTCTCAACATCACCATAATGAACACCAGTAAAGGAAGCACCATGTGGCATGTAGTGTTAGTGGAAGAGTGAAGCTGCCAGGACCGGAAGGATAAACCAAAGGAGACAAGGCTGAGATGGGATTCCTTTCAGACATTTCTGGCAAAGCCAGAAACCCTGCTTACCATTCCAGGATAAACCTGCCAGAATGATAAAGGAAAGGACTCCCCCTCCTCTTTTTAAAAAGAAAAGTTCAACTTCCTGTTGGAAATTCAGTGCCTATTGGCCTGTTTGTTGTATCCTTTGGATGAAGATTACACAAGAGGATAATCTCCCATGCTGAAGCGCCCATCAAAACCTTTCCTTTCTGTTTCCACCTTAATTAAACCCAAACGTTCTATAATCAAATTATAGGAACCGGCTTCCTCCCGTCACGTTGCTTGCCTACCCCCCCCCCCAGTGGTACCTGTAACTTCACAGGAGTCCATTACTAAGCATTCCGTGAAAGTACAACCATTGCTGTAGGATTTGACCATTTCTGTTGTGTTGTGAGGTCCACCTTTTCTTCTCCTTTGTGTCATCTTTGCTATATCTACCAGACAGGGCCATTTCATACTCTAGAAAATCAAAGTTGGGCAGGGATGGGGGTGCAGAGGAAGGAAAGCGTTATGGAGGGAGGATCCCATTTTCAGTGTCTGCCCTATATTCACAAACTAAACTGCGTTAATTTGGGGTGCAGTTAAGGGTGGGCCAACCCGTCCACCCAGGGATACTTGCCAGAGCAGGGTTTGTGTGCACCCCAGCTGTGTCTATGTGTGCAGTGTTTATTTTACCACAGGGAAACATTCAGCTCTTTGGCTGTTTTTGGACTTCAGGTCCTTCAACACTAGCTGTCATAGCCAGTGGTGTAGGATAATGGGAGCTGTAGCTGAGCAACGATTCACCCCTGCATTACTCACGTTCAAATAAATGAATGGCTGTGTTTCTTTCCTATGAGGACAGGAACAAATCTGAACTTGGGGTCATTTTATAATGAAAACAATGCACTGACACTGGTTGATTTAACCAACACTCAACAGAGACTCCCTAAAATTCTGCGTGCAGTGCAGACGCATACACACCCATGATATGCCCCATCATTCCTGGAATCAAGCAGTATGCTATTCAGAAATACAAACTGGCTCGAGACCCAGCGGGGACCACAGCATTTCTTTTACTCTAATCATTTGAAGGTCTTCCTCCCTTTCTTCTGTTTTTGCTTGTGTTATGGAATTGGGATTGAGGAGAACAGTGTTGGACTCCTCTCCAGTTCCCTCCAGCATTGTGAGGGTGCATGGACACCGCAAATACGTTGGCTCCTGGGTCAGTAGAACTGGCATAGCTTTCACTAGAGGATTTGGAAAGTCGGAGCTCTCTTGAGGTCTGCATCCCCCCCCCTCACAAATCTACAGTTCCCAGGGTTCCCTGGGGAGACTGAGCAAACGCTCAACCAGTACTGAGATTTTTAGATATAATCTTACATTCTGTAATGCTAAATGTTTTTAAGAGACTTTCTGAAAAAGAGATGAAGACTTCAGATTAGAATGCAAATAGATCTAAATATAACTAAGTTTGGGAAAGGCATGTTGACCCAAGTTTGGATGACTGTAAGCGAGCTGTTCCCAGCCCCCCCCACCCCCCACTACTTGGTGGCAGAGAATGTTCTTTTTGTCTTGCAACAGATGGAAGTGATCGTTGGGGACTTTGGCATTGTTGTTGTGCCACGCGATGGTGCCGACACAGACCGGATCATGAACCATTCGTCAATACTTCGCAAGTACAAAGTAAGTCCCCGGCTGAATTGCAGGGATAGAGGACTATGTTGTTAACATTCCATAAAGCCCTTCTTGCACTGCATTTTACTTGCTGTTTGTTCTCATCTTGGGCATCTTGCAGGTCAAGCGACTGCTTGTCAGAAGTAGGCAACTCTGGTCCTCTAGCTGTGCTTCGACCGCAGCCCCTATAAGCTCTTTCCACTGGCTATCGGTGGAATAGGGTTGATGGGAGTTGTACGATACAAAACACCGGGAGAGACGCCATTTCCCAAGCCTCTTTTAACCAGTGTGTGTGAGAATTGCTGCAACCATGGTGACAGCTAGCTGATGTTAGTGTTGCAAACTCTTTTGACTATCAAGGGAGAATAGGTACCTTGTAGCACCTGTTAAATGTATGCAGGGGTTTTGTGTGTGTGTGTGTGTTTCAGAAATGGTTCTCTCCTGCCCTCTCTTCTGCATGAGCAATAATAACCAGAGTGGCTAAGGAGTCAATACTCATAAAGATTATACATATCCCTCTCTCCTTGTCATATTTCAGCCTGGATATGCCCTGACTGGGTCTTGCAAATTGATTTGTCATGGTGGAGCCTGCTGGTAACACCTTTCTTCTCTTCAACTATCAATAAAAGCCTCTGGGACAGGTGTAAATCCTGTCCTGGAAGTCTGCCTCTTGTGCTGGTAGCAGAGGATACCGCCTGGATATGTTGAGCTCTTTTCTGGCAGGATCCTCCATTAGGCAATGCCTGGCGGCCATGTCAGATCGTGGTCATATCTCTGGTAACAAACCAAGTGTAAGAATAGCTTCCCTGCCCTAAGTTTGAGGACAAAAAGTAAAGTGAAATTGCTAAAGACATCTTCTGTTAACATTTGTTTTCTGGGCTAAGCTCGGCAGCAGGTGTGGATGTTCTGCTGCCTGAGGCCGAGGAGCAAATGGCACCCCCTCCCAGTCACCCAGTCAAGCCGGCCAGCTTCTTTTGACACCTCAGGCAGAGAATAATACCAGCACCACCCCTCATCTGCTGGGAGTAAAAACAGAGTCATTACAAGATGAAGAACTTGATACCCAGGTTTTGCTTCACTCTAAGGATGGGGCCAGCAAATCAGCAGTGATTGGCTTGCTAATGAAAATATTCCTTATTTAGAATGCCAGTGCTCTGTGGCAGTTAGCTATCCTGTTCAGGTTACCTTACCTGAACGGGGTACAGATTGTATCTGTCTTCAGTGTGGAAGGGACTGTCACTCTCGAATTGGCCTTCTCAGCCACATTAAACACTATTCCAAGTCCTCCATGCAGAGCACGATACCATAGTCTCTTGAGACTGAAGGATGCCTATTGCCATTACCTTACCAGCTAGCCCTATGCTTTTCGTATGATGTTTGGTTTCACTTCACCTGAAAAATGAACAAAGGAACACTATGGCAATGAGCCATCAAATTTAAGATATGGCTGAGACTGGTTTCCCCTAATTCTTGGAATATGATGACCCCACCTCTCTCTCTCTTTCTGAGGGAGAAAACTCAATCTGTCCTTTTGATAACTATTTTTAATGTATTAAGTATTTATTGAAATTTCTACACTATCAAATGGTTTGAAAGAGTATTCAGGGAAACTTACAACACTCCCATCCACACCATTAAAATAAAGCATTTCATTAAATGTAAGCATAAGAAGGCTGATCAAGTTACACGTCTCCTTTCAACAATGCTGAGGTTAAGGGCGCCAGACCCCTGCCTGTGTCGTTCAAAATTCATATATAACTCTTATGCCCCCAAGAACACAGCTACATAAACATAAACCGTTTATTCACATGCATGAACCTGCATCAGCCTCTCAGCATGCTCCTGCACCCTTTCCCAGCTGCCACCTGGAGCCACTATGAAAGGAGGGGGGCCAGCCAGGCTCCCACCATCAGACCAGGGGCCACTGCACCACCATCAACAGCAGGGCCCCCGGTGTGCCTGAGACCCACCTTTATCAGGCCACTCCCTGTAGAAGAACAGCAGCCCCCCCTCTGTGTGTGTGTGTTTATTGAAATATTTATACACACACACACACACACACACACACACACACACACACACACACACACACACACACACACACACACACACACACACACAAATGTCAAGGGGGACCTTTACCTATATACTGTATATAAGTCTATAACCCAGACCATGCTGCTTAGATCCATGCAATTCAAGGAAGAAGTGTAGTTTAAACTTGTGCAGTCTTATCTGCTGCAGAAAATCTCTTCTGAAGTAACTTTTCCTGTTGTCCCTGTCCCTGTCCCAATTGCCTTAAAACTAAAGAGACAGTTTCTGAGAAGGAGGGTACCACCTGGGGTAGGGATGTCACCTTGAGAAGGTCTCTGCCCCTCACACTTGTAAATCTGATTTCAGGAACAGAGATGATGTTTCCGTCCAGGGCATCACTTGGCCAATCTTCTTATAGTGTGCGGAAAGGGCTCCTCTTAATTTTCTGTTAATGGTTCCCTTCACAGAACAATATCCTGGTTGTGAAGGATGATGGGAATCACCCTATGTCTGTTGTCAGTTCTACCAAAAGCAGGTGAGTGAGATTGGACTGTGAGGGGGAAAGGGTTATTGAATAAGAAAGGACTGTGGGGAAATGGATCCCAGTGGTAAAAACAAGAAGGCTCTCATCAGGAGTATTTTCACAGGCATCTTATGGAAGGAGAAACTGTTGTCAGTGCAACCAGGTTTGGTAACAATGGCATACTTTTTTCCACCTACGACCATGAATTGCAACTCTTTTAACCAATCTAACTATTTCCTGCCAGTGTTGCTAGAGTTTCCTTTTTCTCCATATATACAGTTCATTAGGTTACCCTGTCATAATCTGTAAAAATATTGTTTCACTTTCCAAAAGGAGATGCACTTTGCTTCTCCCATAATGCTGTTTCTCCCCTTCTCTCCTATTTGCTGGAGGCACAGAGGGGCCTTGTTAATTCCAACAAGCAAAAGGTGTTGGTGAACAACATTAGGTAAACAAGAGAAGTTGCACGTTTGTTAAAAACACACACCTTGCAGGTGGTAACCCATAGACTACCATTTCAACAGGTTTTGCTTCCCATAGACTACCATTTTTTTCCGTTTACAAGACAACCCACAGTATAAGATGACCCCCCTTTTCTAACACCCAAATTAGAAAACTTGAGGGCAGCACGTGCGCGCGCCCCTTTGATCCTCGCACTCTTTCCCAGCTGCCTTTCCCGCTTTCTAAGTGGGAAAGTTTAGGAAATGGCTAATGCAGCCATGAAAGGGGCCCACTTTCATCGCTGCTTCAGGATCAAAAGGGTGTGAGTGTGCTGCTGTTTCACAGCTGCTTTACTCCGTTGCTTCGCAAAAGGCAGGGAAAGCAGCTGCCTGCCCTATATAAGACGACCCTCAATTTTTGGTCCAATTACAGTGGTGCCTCGCATTACGATGTTAATTCGTTCCAGCGAAATCATTGTAGAACGAAAACATCGTAAAGCAATTTTTAAAAGCCCATAGAAACGCATTAAAACCCGATTAATGCGTTCCTATGGGCTTGAAACTCACTGTCCAGTGAAGATCCTTCATAGCGCGGCCATTTTTGCAGCCCATGCAGCAAGGAATCCATCCCAGAAAACAGCAGGCGGCCATTTTTTAAACCCGGTGGCCATTTTGAAACCGCCGATCAGCTGTGCGAAAATCTTCGTTTTGCGATATTCGTTTAGCGAAGCAGGTAACGAATCATCGCAAATTGAAAAAAACCCATAGGAAACTTCTTCCTTATGCGATTTCTTCATTAAACGAAGTGCTCGTCTTGCGAGGCACTACTGTATTTAAGTAAAAGGTCTCATCTTATACACAGAAAAATTCGATATATGCTGCTGATTAGCTGCATAATTTGACTGCTGAACTGAATTGGGGATCTGCAGTGGCATTCTACAAACCTATCAAAAAAAGACTAGCATAAGATTCTCATATTAGAATTCTAATGAACACTTTAATTTCCCTGCTTTTCCCTGCTTACTTCCTTATGGACTGAAGAACCCAGGAGTGCTGGGGCTGCCCTACACAAACAGTACATCATGTGGCAAACTGTTCCAGGGCTGTACCATTTAAGATGGCTTGGTGAAGGTGTTGCATGTCTTGCAATTTTATCATAGGAATTGCTAATTGCAGAGACTGGTTATTACCTGTGTTAGGAAAAGAAGTGAAATCTTTATGTAAAATAGGGGTAAGAAACCTTTGGCCCACCAGATGTTTTGGTCTACAACTCTCATCAGCTCCGCTCAGGGTGGGCAACGAAAAGGAATTGCAGGAGTTATCGTCAAAAACATCTGGAGAGCTGAAGACTCTCTACCCTGCTGAAAGCAAGGGCAGTCCAGTTTTGCACCCATCAAACAGATGGGATGGCTCTTGCAGCTGGCCAGCTCTAGCATGAATTAACTCTTTCCCTCTCTTCCTGCTTCTCTTTCTCCTGCACAGGCTGGCTCTCCAGCACGGTGATGGGCACGTTGTGGATTATCTGAGTCAGCCAGTCATCGATTACATCCTCAAGAGCCAACTGTACCTAAATGCCTCTGGTTAAAGCTCCTCTGGCAATGCAACAAAACAGCCCTATCGCTACACTTTCCTATTGTTCTTTATCACAAATCCTCTTTCTCATGCTCTTTTCTTTTTCACTGCCTCTTGCGTGCATCCGCCTGTTTCACTCTCATGCTTCCACCTCACCCAAGCCCACCCAAGTGCAGGCCAGTGCTGCATACAACCTCAACCACATCCCATCAAGCCATCCTTTCCCCTGTTAGCAGAGAAAACAGGATAAAAGTATTGGGTGCCATGTGCCTGAAGGGAGCAAGCTTGGGCTCCACCTTCCCAGCATGCAGTAGGAACATGACACCATCTACCTACCTTTGCAACATGCTTTGGGCCCAACATGTTTCTTTTTAAAAATTTATTTGTGATGTTGGGGAGGGCTTTTTATTCGTGTGCTCCATTATAATTACAATGCAGTTGACCTACTTGGTACAAAGCCCAGATTTTTTTTTAGGTTAGTCATGTAAGAAATTAGCCTTAAGCTAAAGGCAGAAGGAAAGAGTCCAAATTCATGAGGTATCTTATGTGGGAAACAGCAACCAAGGTTTTCTGGCACAAAAAGGGCAGAAAAGAGGCTTATTTCATATGTAATTGATCTTAATTTCTGTTGTAAATAGAATGTTTTTGGAAAGGGGAGTTCTAATAGGGTTTCTACCATGCTTTAAATCTGTTTGTAAACAGGGTACACTGTCTTGGGATGCTGTAAATCACTCACCTCATTTTGTCATACCTTCTCTGTAACGAAGTCTAGGAATTGCTACCCTTTCCTCAGTTTAAAGCTCTCTGTTTTCTCTAGAAATCCATTTAAATATAACCATTTGTTTTATGTCCAACCATCCTTTCGATAGTTTTGCTAGCTCGGACTGGTTAAATTCAATCCACATTTATTTTTCTTTGCCAACAACTCTCACATATACAACCCTACCTGTAGACAACTGCATGTGATTCCACACTCAGGTACATTGCTCATAAGACTCCTCAGAAGGAAGCCACTTCTTCCATTTACCCTGAGAAAAATATATCACATGTGGGTGCACGCACACGCACAGAGGAAATGCTCCCCCCCAATTAAATACCGGCGGCCGCGGTAGATTAAGCAGTTCCTTGAATGGTGCTGTTTAGCCAGCTACAAGCATGTTGAGGCTTGTGGGAGGAAACGGATGACTGGAGGACAATTGTGAGGGCAGAAAATAATGTCAGATCAGGAACAGTGCCTTGAGTTTTTGACTGAAGTTGCCAACATCTCACATGAGTGCATGCTCTTATGTATTTCAGAGCAGTGGGATTATGAAGGCCGGTAGACTGTAGTTACAGAACTATAGAAGGTTCATTCTGTAGCTGAAATCACAAGAGGTGTGTAAGGTTAACCCTGTTTTACATGCAAAGAAGCTGGGGCCCACAGACAGGAAGTAAATAAATAATGTTATATGGTTCAGATACAGATTGTCACAAATTGAATGGGAAAGTTTTGTGGACCCAGCTAAATGGAGTAAGACACTAGAGCAGCTGTGACAAATGTTAACAGATTTATTATTTTTGTTGTTGAATCTGAGGGTCCTCCACCAGCATTTTAGAATTGTAGAGTCTGAGGCAGGTGGGGCCATGTGATATTTCTACAACGGTAGATTAGCCGTTCCTAGTTGGAGTCCTTCAGCACTTGGGGTCCCTGTAGTTCAGACCCTTCTGGCCTCTTCAGGTGACATGGCTTTGACTTTTTACGCTGAATCCAGGAACTGGCCTTAGTAGAAACATTATTTAGATCTAGATTCAGAATCTCAGGCTGCTTACAGATGAGTATCTCCTGATGCTATGAAGCCATTGTTCTTTTGCTGAAACCTAACAGAACTGCAGTTGACTTCCCACACTGACTAATCAGGACATAGCACTTATCCCTTGTGTTCAGTACATTTTATTCCAGGCAACCAGTAGGCATAGTATAGCTACTACCATGGGTGGGCAACGTCTAGCTCCCCCAAGGATTAGTGGGTGGATGAGTGGGTGGGTGGGAACATATGACCTTTTTAAAGAAAAATCTAGTGTGTGTCTATTCATCTAAGCATGGTTGCCCATTATAACCATGAATCATTATTTTGAAATGGATCATTTGTTTTGAATCAGAAATAATCAGACTGGAACAGTTTAATGGGAGGAGGGGCATACTGCTAAAATGGTAACTGGAAAGGTGTTTTCATTATCCTTAAATCAGTGTTACAGTGCTGTCACATTATTTCAGCAGTTTTATCTGATATTTTAATTTTGGTAGGTCTGGATTAGCAGTATAGACTGGAAATGCTTAATTAAGAAAAAGATGCTGCTAAAATGGTGGCGATCAAATTAATAGTGTTGCAGGGCTATAAACGTCTTTTATTGAAGTAGTATTTTGCTAATATTTTAAAAAACATAGTTGAAGCAGCACTTTGGCACTACTTAGATCAGTACAGCTGATGCTGGGTGCAACAGCAGTCCCATGCTCAGCAGCAGTAGGTAGGTTCATCGGTTCGATGTGTCACAGCCCCTGTTTTTTAAAAAGTATATTTAAAAGGAGTAATGTTTTGGATCTCTGTACCCGAAGACTGTGCTATTGTTCCCTCCAATCAGAGTTGATGTGGTAAGAAGCAGCACTGGTGAAACACAGGATGTTAACTAAATTGATGACTGTTAAGAGGAAACCCTCATAAAATGTGAGTGAGCCAAGCATGGCCATTTCACACTCAATGCCTTTTGTGGAAGCAGCCTCTCTTTCCCTTTTTTGTTGTTGTCGGCCAGAGCATTCAGGACCTGTGGACACTCCCTGCTATCACAGGCTGATGTACAAAAGAGACAGTTTCCTTTGACGGGAACTTTTCTATTCACAGAAGAGTTTAGATGTCCTACGTGATTCAAGAAAATTAGCTCCCTCGCTGCCTTGTGGTGCGTTACCAACTACTGTTTCCAGAGCACTCTGACTTCCACCGCCTCTCTGCTACTGAGAGCAGCAGCCACAGCGTCTTGCTTCTATCTACTACATGTCTCAATACCAAACTGCAAAGTGCAATGCGAACAACATATTCCACACGATGCGTGAGAACGTAAACCATGGCCTTCCGAAAAGGCTCCGAGAACAGTTTTGTGATGGAAGCAAATGATGAAGACAGCGAAGGGAGGAGTGAATTTCCATAAATCTTCCACAAAAAGATGGATTATCAGACCACTTTCCAACTTCATCCAGTTTAGGACAGCATGCCTTAGGAACATAGTATTGTGGTACAGATGATGTATATAATGTCTTACTAGTCTTATATTTGCCTTCATATGCTCAGTTATGCTTATGGATAGAGGGTTAGGGGATGTGGTAGGATAAATTTAGAAAGGATTGACAGGAAAGAGTTGGGGGCTGGAATAAATGGCAGACTCTGACTGAACAGGGCCGGGCTGGAGAGAGGACAGAAGGTGGGTTTTAGTTGCACAGGGTGGGATGGGGGCGGGTGGGGAGGGAGGGAGGGGAGGCAATGGTTACTTTTCCATTTCTGAACTTGCAATTTTGAACTGTAAAATTTGCTTTATTTAAAAAAAAGTTTTAAAAGGAAAAAAAAGATTTGAAAAGGCTAGTTTCGCACTCATGAAAGATACTGGAGTTAAGTCTTTGTTGTGAAAATGGTCATGACCACAAACTTGTTTAAAATACCTGGTGAGATGTTTAAAAGGACATAATAAAGAAAACTTGCGCTAATGAAATGTTTGTTAATGTTCACAGTTGCTTCTGTACCAGCACACATCTGAAACATCTCTTTGGCACTGCCTCATAACACTGTTTTCTCTACTTCCAGAAACTGGTTACTCATAGGAATAAGACCTAAATAACCGTAGAACCTCTCTGAGCAAGTACCTTAAACATTACAAACCATCACTATTTTGCATAAAATGTGCACCCCGCTGCTAGCAATTAAAGTCCTGAAATATTCGTGCTACTCCATATACCTTGGTGCTGCAAAATTATCTCTGATGCATTTGAGTATTTGTTACTGTATTTAGCGTGGAGCCAGCCTGTGTAATCATGGGCAAGCTATATAGTCCCAGAAATGGTAAACCACTTCTGAGTATTCTTTACCTGCAACACCGTGGAAAGGGTTGCCATAAGTTAGAACTGACTTAACAGCACATCATCATCATCAATCATCAATCATCATCATCATCATCATCTTCTTCTTCTTCTTCTTCTTCTTCTTCTTCTTCTTCTTCTTCTTCTTCTTCTTCTTCTTCTTCTTCTTCTTCTTATTATTATTATTATTATTATTATTATTTACATTGTTCATGCATAGAAGGTTCCAGATTAGTTTCTTGGAGAGGCGTAGAAAAGTTGCTTACAATTTTAGAAGTTGCCAATAGCAGTGATTAATAGTCACCTCTATGTGATCATTCCTTATATAGTGCAACATCTATAAGGTTGTTCCTTATACAGTGGTGCCTCGCTTAGCAACGTTAATCCGTGCAGGAAAAAACGTTGCTAAGGGATTTCGTCGCTAAGCGATTTTAAAAAGCCCATAGAAACGCATTAAAACTTGTTTAATGCGTTCCTATGGGCTTTAAAACTAACCTTAAGCAAAGATCCTCCATTGCGGCGGCCATTTTCGGTGCCTCTAAAGCGAGGCAACACAGCGGGGTGGCCATTTTGTTTTCTGGCGGCCATTTTGGAACCACCGATCAGCTGGCCGAAAATGGGGGCTTTGCGATGATCGCTTCCCCGTGATCATCGCAAAGCGATTTTTCCCCATAGGGGCCATCGCTAAGCGATCACTCTGGCGATGGGCAAAACCCAATCGCTAAGCGATTTCATCGTTCAACAGAGCAATCACTAAGCGAGGCACCACTGTATTGTTCTTATTCGCCACACTGAAAAATATAGGGTTTGTTGCTGTTTTGTATTTTTTTTTTTGTACTAGCTGTATTTGTTGCAGCATAGTTGATTGACCCACTTTATTGCTGGATATAGCAGTGTGGAATAGCAGAATGATAGGAGGCCTGAGTTTGAATCCCTGCTCAGCCATGGAAAATCACTGGGAATGGGGTAAAACCACTCCTTAGATATCTCACTTATCTTGAAAGCCCTGTTAGCCTGATGATAAGTCAGATGTTATTTGATTGCATATAACATACACATTGCAATTTTGTAAGGAGCCATTATGTGCAGACACAGCTGACTGCCTCTGCTTGTGACAAAACACAAGGAATGCTTTATCTCTTGCTAATCTGCAGGGCTATGGAAAACCAGTTTAGTCCTCATCCCCAAAAACTTTAAATAAGATTTTCATGTTTATCATCCTTTTTTCCCATTAACATGACAGATTTTTGACATTGCATGAGAGATCATATTTAGAAATCAACGGATGCAGCTTGTTAGCATGGAACCACTGCATGTAATAAACAACAGGACAAAACTGAGCACAAAATACCTGTGAAGCCTAATGTGTGGTGCCATAAGCATCACAGAGAACCTTCTTTAATCCAGTTCTTCAGCCACTGAGTTTATTTATATAGTGAAGTAATGCTCTTCCCTGTTAGTTTTTCCCCACTGCAAGTCTTCAGGATGAGTAAGATAATGAAAAAATATAGAAATAACCTTTTCAAACCATGGCGATCTATATGTGCTAGCTGGGCTATACAAGAAGCCAAACAGCAGGAAGACAGCCTGCACCCTAACCCCATCCCATATTCAGTGGCAAAACAAGAGAAACATGAAGTCCAGACACATTCAATCATCACTACAGAGGAAGGTTGATTTATATAAACTACTGCTTTTATATAAATAGCTGTCCATTTCCCCTTCCCCAGATATTGGGAACTGTAGTTTGATCATACATATATACATGTCTACCCCATTTCCAGAGAGTCTCAAATCCCTGGGGTGAGGAAATGACTATTAAACCACCGTAGATCTGCAGGATAAATATGCTTTTAAAGCCCCTAATAGATCTTATCCTCAGTCACTATATCCTGAGGGGAAGAGTAAAAGTTAAGGGCCATTCATAGCGATAAATACCTCATCATGGGATGATTAATGTAACAGTATAGCACCAGTCCTTGTTCCATTCATTCAACCTGGGAGAAAGGATGGCCAGGCAGAGGAAACAGTAGAATGCTCTGGTTCAGCAGTTGGCTCCTGGTTTGGAAGAGAGTTCATGCATTTTTTAAAAAAATGCAGCCTGCTTGTTTTCCTGCTGCGGCCCAGTAATGAGACACTCGTTACTGCTTCCACTATGGACACGGCCAAAATATAACTATTGCATCCCAACCCACAAGGAATTAGCAACTTGAAAAGGATGTTCACGCAGCCAGTCCTTGGAGGGGTTTGATCTCTTATATCGCCTCCTTGCTTAACTCTGATATTCCCCCTGAAATCTGGCCAGTACGTGGCTGTCTGCTCTGCCCTGAGTCCGAATGCTTTCAAGGTCTTTCAATGGGTTGCACATTGTAACACTTGGGAGGAAGATTTTGCCGAATTTCCTCCAGGTTCTTGATATCCGCAAGGATCTCCGTGATGCTCCTCTTCAAGGTCTGGATGCGAAGTTTCTGCTGACTAGCTGTTTGCTCCAGCTGTAGCAGCTGTTCCTTCAACTGGCTGTTGCTTGTTCTGGCCTTCCTGAGATTTGCCTCCAGCATGTTCACACTTTCCTCATCCATACCCTCTGGTTGATCTGGCAAAATTGGAGAAAAGGGGAAGTTAATTCAAGCTCCTTTCTCAGTGGCTGCTCCCAGGCTTCAGAGGCCCTTGTCAAGCTCTGTCTCTACTATCCTTCTGTCAGTAGGCAAAGACATTTTTTTTTATTGAGACAAGCTTTTGACATCCAAGCTGATTCATGGCTTCATAATAAGAAAAGAAAAGAAAAAACAGCATGCAAGAGATTATTACTCTTGAGGTGTTCTCATTGGATATATTTTAGTATTTTAATTACAAAGTGTGTGTGGTTTTTGTTTTGTTTTTTGCCTGAGTTTTATTTTAGTTATCCTGAACACCTTGTTAGTTAAAAGTTAAATAAATCTGAGAGCTGGAATCTGAAAGCTACTTCAGGGGCAAAACTGCACATCTCCAAGACAGTGTGTGGAACAATAATATAGAGGTGGAATGGCAGTGAGATCCGTAGGGTTGAACCACAGTCATACAGGGGTGAACAATATGCAGTCTGTTAGGGCTCCCCAAATTCCAAATATAGCCCCCAGCACCTCTATGTCTGCCTGAAATTTAATTTGAGGGGCCAATGTGGCTCAAAGCACCTCCTTGTGCTCCCTTGGGGCCCCAGATCCACAAATGTCAACCACTGAGGGTTTTTCTCAGCAAGAAAATATTGGGAGGCATGTGGGTCACAGCAGCAGGTGCAAGCAAGCCCCTCGTAATTCCAGGGATGGACTTGTGTAGCTCCAAGACATTTAGAGGTTGCTGACCCCTCTGGTAAGAGAAGGTTAAGCAGCCCACTCTGCCTCCCCAACTATGTCTATGTACATCCAGGCCCCTCGTTATGGTATGAAACAAATACAAGTTAAGAACACTGTCTAAAGCAGTGACTTCCAGAAGCAGTGACTTCTAGACTTCCAGAAGCCTTCACCACCACCACTGCTGGCCAGGATTTTTGGGAGTTGAAGTCCAACAACATCTGGAGGCCCAAGGTTGGGGACCACTGGCCTAAAGTATGCAGGTTGCCCTTAGATTGCACAATATAATGGGAGGAAAGAGAGCCAGGAATAGTCATGCAATGAAGGTCTGTGCTGTTACTGGAACGCAGACAGTTTTAGGATACAATTCCTTCCCAGCTTTGTGCCTCAGACTTCCTAACATTTGAAAGTTGATGATTCCATCTCCTGGTCTACACTTTTTGCAACACAGTAGTGCCTATGCAGGACTTTGTATTAATTACAGTGATTTCATATTGCAGGACTGACCACAATGTCAGTACTTACCTGATTACAGAGCACTTGAGCAATCAATACACATGCATATGACTATTAACAGAGAAAAGATATCATGTTGGATCAGTAAACTGCTTTGAACTGATTGTATTTCAGTATCAGCAAAGATTCAAGAGTTGCCTTTTTATATGCTAAAGGATCTGTGATATATTTAAAAAGGCATAAAGGAAACAACGTATGAAGGCTGCTTCTGTCATGAGTGCAGCTGAAGATCCGGAACCTGAGGGGTTAACTGTAGCTGAGGAGAATGCTGAGCAATTAGAAACACAAACAGCTGAATCACCTCCAGATTCTCCTCCCCCAGTAGATAGGCTGAGGGCCAGGCTGAGGGGAAGACTTATGACGAAAAGGTCAGAGGATCGCTTGAAGGCTGCCCACAGAAACATCCGATCAACTAGCCCTGAGTTCTGACAGGATGAAAAGGCTTCCAGCAGTTCAAGGACTGTTTTTACTATATAAACAGCTCTCAGATGGCTGAAAGTCTGTGGAAGCAACAAGTCAAACCTCTGGCTTGCATCCACGCTCCTGACTATCTTGTACCTTGTTCTCTGGACTCTTGGCTTTGGACTCTGGCCCTGGACTACGTTGTGCATTTTGGCTTTGGACTCTGACCCTGGACTACGTTGTGTGAGTTTGCTTTGGTATTTGGATATCGGCTCTGCATTCTCTGAATTTCTGACATAGGACTGGCTTATCGAACTCTGCTGTTGTAACCCCTGGGAACGTGACACTTTCCCATTCCCTATAATATGCTAGAACAAAATGGCCTCCAAAAACCATTAACTCTGCCTGTCATTTTCATTCTCACTGATTAACATTTGCCTTTACCGATTATAATTAGCTTTCTATGCATACTCTATAAATTAAACCAAATCATGCTTGCAGTCCTAACAGGAAATATTATTGTCTCTCACCCATCATGCGCAGAATGTCTTCTAGGGCACTGAGAACTTCTTGGGCAGAACTACCAGCCCTTCCAGCATTTGCCTTGGCTCTCTGGGACATCTGCACAACCTGAAGAGATTATGATAATTCAAGGTATTAGCAGGGTTTCTTGACTAAACAGGTCCTTCAGGAGGTCCCTTTCATTAAAAGGTAGAACATTATTAACTCACTTCCTGAGCCGCAGTAGCATCCGTATCAATCTCCAGTGCCTTTCTTTGCAACCTCGCATCTGTCTCTCTTGCCTCGTTCCGCAGAGCCATGATTTCCCTCTCCAGAGCTAGCACTCCATCTGCTGTCCTGTTGGCTTCCAAGGTCAGCCTTCCTATCTCCTGGGGGAGCAAATGCAGCAAACAGTAGATACATGGATGAGGCAAAGAGGTCCAGAAACTAGAGACAAGCATGTTATCAAAAAGAGCACACTTGTTGGTTTCAGGTGCATCACTAAACACTTGCTAGGGGCGGAACTCAAGAAATCCCACAAATCAGAGATACTGAGAGCATCAGTAAGTAAGAACGTCCAAAGGAGGAAGGAGACATTTTCTCTGATGGCTCCTTTCTCGTCTCCTTTTTGTCAGTCTCATTCTGTTTTTATCAACCGTTTGTTATAGCTCTATTCTTTGTTATAGCCTCAAACCCCATATTCATTTTGGACTTTGAACATTACCGGATGATACAGACGCTGGGCCCAATCACACACGTTCATGAAACATCTGAAGTTTGTGTTATTCACTTTTAACAAACTGGCAGTTAAGGGTGAAAACTGAATCCTGAATCAGAAAATCACTAGTTTAAATCTTGGTTTTTTGGAAGGAAATCATTAGGAGCCATCAGGTAAGCCTCTCTCTCTCTTAGCCCTCATGTTCTATAATACGTAGGTCATTATACTGAGCTAACTGACCGGGCTGTTGTAATAATTAGGGCAGATAATGTATGTTACATAATTGGAATACTCTGGAGTGCTATGTGAATGCAGAGCATTGTATCACTGTATTTGGAGAAGGAGTTTTGAATAGATGAAGAGTGACCCAAACTATGTCTCCAGTGTAGGGGAAGGTAAAAGTTCAACGTCAGAATGCCCAAGCCTAAGTGGGCTTCTGCCAGTCATCTTGAAGTGTATTAACTCCTCCATTTCCCGAAGCTCCATCAACACCATCTTTTCAGTTTCCCTATACCTGATTGATGCCTCCAGCAATCTCCTTTGCTTCTCCAGCCATCCTCCGGGCTGCCTCTGCTTCTGTTACAGCAGCACCCAGGGCTGATTCTGCACGTCTTGTCTTTTCAGTGGCACTAGCAACTGTGTTGCTGATGACAGGAAGCCTTTGCATGGCCTCGGTGGCTTTCAGTTGCTTGTTACCAACTTCAAGATCAAACTCTACAAGCAGAAGGGGGAGAAAACCAATCTAAATCAGGAGCCAAAACAGCATGGAGAGCTCTCCTATGTCTCCATTGGGAAGCAAGAAGAAATCCGAGATGAAAGTGCAGAAGTCAACAAAGCAGTGGCCTGTCTCCAATTGTCTCAGTAGTTCTGGTTCAGAGTGTAACTGCAATGCACTATTATATCAGTCTAACACCACTAACTGCTATAGATCCATTGCATGGAATCCTGAAATAAGTAGTTTAGTCATATACTTAAAATTTTTAACACACGTACCAGATAATCTACCTTTGCTCTGTGCAAATCTTGGGGGAGCTCGAACAAAGGATTTTTAAGTTATTTTTTTTAAACACACCACTGTTTCTACCACGCCCATCCAGAAATAGGCAACTCTGATTTAAAACATATAATATAAATAGAAAAGTTCAACCTGCCAATAGCCCAGTGGAACATCAGCATAAGTTACAAAAAAAAATAAACATTAAAAAAAGAACTTAACATGTATATAAAATTTATGAAAAATATTGTATTTGCATGCCTTTAACTAAAATTCAACAATGTAATCAAAGATAAAACCCAGTTTCAAACATTTGAATAACAGCAGTCTAATAACGACCAGCACAATTGAGTCTTTAAATGCCTCTCTAAATGCCTACAGGAATGAACATATTTTGACTAGCTTCTAGAAAATGAAGTTGGCCTCATGCCATTTGCCTAAGGAGAGGAGAGAGAGAGAGAGAGAAATCTGTGGAGTAGGATTTGCTCCTCATTCCCAACAATTGTCAAATGAAGATCATAAACACAACGGCCCCAAACAGCCATTTATCCTTTTATTCACAAGCCTGCCCTATTCCTGCTTTTCAGCAACTCACCCCTCAGATTCTTCAAGATGTTATCAACTTCATCTAAGGTAGCATTGCCAGCATTCAGTGCCCGGTCAGCCATACTCTTGGCAACATTAGCACGAGACAACAGTTGGACAGATGCCTGCACCAAACATGGGAACAAATGAAATAAATGAAACTGCCGCTTTATTCCTAGAAATCTTAGACAATTGTGCAATGTGTCTGTGAGTTTTCCTTCAGTGCTTGCCAAGTTCAGCTAAGACCATCGAGGGGCATTTCCATGCTATGTCCTGATCTCTGGTGTGCTAAACGGGTTTCAGATTTGTCCGGCTTGTTTTTTTGCAGAAGGACATGGAATACATCCTGTACCAGAGAATGTCACGGTTGACATCTTTAAAAATGTGGATGTTGCATGCTTGCGTGGAGAAAAGCAAATCTTAAAACACGTTTATAACACTAACTTAGAAATCCATGAATGATTTTCATTAGTATGAATATACTTCACCAGTCTATCATTTTCTCCTTTTAGCAAGAGCTCCTTCATCTCCGCCTCCCAATTCCTGGTGTTGCTTTGCAGGCGTTGGTACTGTGTCATGTACACGTCCACTAAGCTTGTTAAAGAGTCTGCCTTCTGCCGGAGCTGATTGGCCTCCTCCTAAAATATCAGGGGGTGGGGGAGGACAACACTGTTTGGTTTAGAGCCCCTCACATTCATTCTCAAATGACTGTTTCTCCCCATTTTCCCTCATCCCTGACTGGAAAGATGAAGGCAAATTATAATTAAAATAGAGGGAAGTTCTTGAAAATATCTGGAAACACACAGACACAAAGGCACCCCTCACCTGAAAGAGAGCTATGTCAACTTTTGGCAGACGAGCTAGAAAGCCAATGAGCAACTGGCTGCCTTGATAGGTCTTGTCAGCATCAGCCATCAACCTGCCAGCATCAGCCTCCAGATCAGTGGACAGCAGCTTTATCTCACCATACCTGGGAGGGGGAAAAAAAGGCCACATTCAATCCTTAAAATGTGACAAACTTTTTTCCCCATCACAGCATCTCTATAAAGTAGGCCACGCTTTTATCTTGTGGCTATTACTGGGCATGGCATCTAAACATGCCATGATTCTTGCAGGTAAACTGCCAAGGTCCATCCTAGACTGTGTAGTGCAGGATCCCAAGGTTTGCCATTTCCTCAGCAGTACTATTGCTCTCTCCTTAAGCTGGGGGGAAATGTCCATGACCACTCGGATGCAGCTTGCAGAAGACCAATTTTCACAATCCAATGGAACAGAAAGTGTACATATAAGGTACTGCTTCAGATTTTGCTGTATCTCTGCTTTTGTTCTTTTCTATAATGGCTGCCCAAGACATGGACAAGGACTATGAGGGAATGCATTTTATACATAGTGGTTGATGAGTAGGAGCAATGAGCGAGGAGGTCCCCGGCTGATGTCTCATCTCTGCCACGGACATACAGGGTTGTTGTTGTTGTTTAGTCATTAAGTCGGGTCCGACTCTTCGTGACCCCATGGACCAGAGCACACCAGGCCCTCCTGTCTTCCTCTGCCTCCTGGAGTTGGGTCAAATTCATGTTGGTAGTGTTGATGACACTGTCCAACCATCTCATCCTCTTTAGTCCCCTTCTCCTCTTGCCTTCACACTTTCCCAACATCAAGATCTTTTCCAGGGAGTCTTCTCTTCTCATGAGATGGCCAAAGTATTGGAGCCTCAGCTTCAGGATCTGTCCTTCCAGTGAGCACTCAGGGTTGATTTCCTTTAGAATGGATAAGTTTGTTCTCCTTGCAGTCCAGGGGATTCTCAAGAGTCTCCTCCAGCACCACAATTCAAAAGCATCAATTCTTTGGCGGTCAGCCTCCTTTGTGGTCCAGCTCTCACTTCCATACATCGTACTGGAAAAACCATAGCTTTGACTATGCGGACCTTTGTCAGCAGGATGATGTCTCTGCTTTTTAAGATGTTGTCAAGGGATGTGGTGGCACTGCGGGCTAAAACGCAGAAGCCTGTGCTGCAGGATCAGAAGACCAAGCAGTCGTAAGATCGAATCCACGCAACGGAGTGAGCACCCATCGCTTGTCCCAGCTCCCGCCAACCTAGCGGTTCGAAAGCATGCAAATGCAAGTAGATAAATAGGGACCACCTCGGTGGGAAGGTAACAGCGTTCCGTGTGTAGTCGCACTGGCCATGTGACCACGGAAGATTGTCTTCGGACAAACACTGCCTCTATGGCTTGGAAACGGGGATGAGCACCGCCCCCTAGAGTTGGACACGACTGGACAAAAAATTGTCAAGGGGAACCTTTACCTTTTACCCAAGGTATGTCATCACTTTCCTCCCAAGAAGCAGGTGTCTTTTAATTTTGTGGTTGCTGTCATCATCCGCAGTGATCATGGAGCCCAAGAAAGTAAAATCTGTCACTTCCTCAATATCTTCCCTTTTGATTTGCCAGGAAGTGATAGGACCACTGGACATGATCTTAGGTTTTTTTTGATGTTGAGCTTCAGACCGTTTTTTGCACTCTCCTCTTTCACCCTCATTAAGAGGTTCTTTAATTCCTCCTCACTTTCTGCCATCAGAGTGGTATCATCTGCATATCTGAGGTTGATATTTCTTCCGACAATCTTAATTCTGGCTTGGAATTCCTCTAGTCTGGCCTTTCGCATGATGTATTCTGCATATACGTTAAATAAGCAAGGAGACAATATACAGCCTTGTCGTACTCCTTTCCCTATTTTGAACCAATCAGTTGTTCCATATCCAGTTCTAACTGTTGCTTCCTGTCCTGTTTTTCTGGAACCCTCTGGCTTTCTCCATAATGCAGGGCATGTTAGCAATTTGGTCTCTAGTTCTTCTGCCCCTTCAAAATCCATCTTGGACTTCTGGGAGTTCTTGGTCCACATTCAGCTGAAGTCTGCCATAACCTTGCATACAGGGTAGCATCCATCCAATGACTTAGTTTGACTTCAGCTACACTTCACAAACAACATGTCAGTACTCACCTACCTTGCAGAACTGTTATAAAAATTATTAGCAAAATGTACATGAAGGGCTTTCAATATTCAAAAACCATGATCAGAACTAAGGGTTCCTATAATTATTTATAACAAAATATAATAAAGTAAATAGTACTTTACTGTAATGAAAATAGTTCCAATGGCTGACAAGCAACAGCATGTTTTCTATAAAACATCTTGCTTAGCTGGTCTAATCAGATACCATTTGTTAATCTCAACATATCTAATAATTTACAATGTTTTCCTGATAGTCTTTCAGAGATTGGAGAATAAATTAGTTATTATGTTCTACTCAGGAATATCTAAATTATTAACCCCAATGTAAACATTTGTCAGTTATTCCTTTGGATTACACCAAAGAATCACTAATAGGTGCAGTGGGGAACTCCTAATAATGTCTAATACTAATTGTCCCTCTCTCTATGAGGTGTAGTTCTCAACATTCCGCACCTAGAACCCCAGCTGGGGCTACGCACCTAACAAGGTGAAGCCTGATTGTGGAGGAAAAACAAGATCATCATAGTGCAACAGCTGGCCTCTTCCTGATGTCTACTCAAGCCAACAGTGCACACTGGCATCACTGCTAAACTTTCTCTAGGGCCAGGCCACCATGAGGGAAAGTGAATCAGCTGTCCCAATCTACCCCAAATATAAAGAGGGTAGAGAATGGAAGTGAGGCATTTGATGTGAGAGCTACGTATATATATATCGGCCCATGGGACCTGCCCTGTGCCCCTTATGCTGGCCCCCTGCCTCAGGAAAGTAGAGGACACTCTCTTGTTACCAGTTCAACTTCCACATGAGTTAAATGGTAAACAGGGAACGGGAGAGGCTATCTTGTTGTATTTCATGACAGGCAGCAAAGTTGGCCTTGACTTCCTCTTATAAAAATACATTGCAGCCATCTTCTTTTATATAATAATGGGACGTAAAGACATATGGAGAGGAGCTGTTCCCCAGTGCCAGTTTAGGATGTCTCTGAGCAAGCAGCCCCCTCAGGGGACCTTGGCCGATGCAATTTATTGCCATCCAGTCTTGCCATCCAGTCCCTGAGGCAGAGGGGAGAGCTGAGGCAGGCTGCTCTCCTTCGCCTGGACTCTGGATGACCCAGTCGTCCCAACAAGAGGCTGACGTATCACTGAGGAATGCAGTCTGTCACTGTCCACCTTTCCAGAAACAAACCCTCTCTCTACACACAGGAACAACAACCTCAACACCAGCGTGCAGCTTTAATCATCCTCATCATGCACTTATGAGGATGATAATCTGTGGAGTAACTGAAGGTGAGGAAGGCCACAACCGGAGTATTGACCATGCCTGCCAAGCCGCGCTCTTTTGGGGGACCTACTTTTTCTGGAGCCCTTGCATGGAGTTTGCCAGGCTGCCCCTCCCATTCGCAGAGGACTGCAGCAAGGCCAGCGCCTGTTCAGAAGCATCTTCCGCTGCCCTGGCCGCTTGCTCAATGGTGTTGGCCAGCTGTGTGTGCCTGAAAGGCAAAAGGAGAATTCAGGAAGGGGAGCCAAGGAAAGGAAGAGAGAGAGATGACGGCATGGTGACTGTCCCTCCTACTCTTTAAACCAAAGACCATGCTCCAACATTGAAGCAAAATGTTGCTGAGGACATTCAGATTATAGCTGCTTACTTGGGCATGGTTTTCCAAAGCTTGCTCACTTCCAGAAGAAGGGTTGCGACAGCTTGGGTCCTCACAAAGCTGCACACTGGGACAGGCTTCCTCACCCCCCACAACATCCTCCCTGGTGCAATAACTAATGCTGAAACCGTATCCACTCCTGACAGCCAGAGGACTATCTGGAACATGGTTTAAGGCAGTGGTTCTTAACCTTGGGTTACTCAGGTGTTTTTGGACTGCAACTCCCAGAAGCCTTCACCACCAGCTGTGCTGGCTGAGGTTTCTGGGAGTTGCAGTTCAAAAACACCTGAGTAACCCAAGGTTAAGAACCACTGGTTTAAGGCCATACCTGGGTGCCTGGGCTTGTGGGTGGGGAACAGTGAAAAGCTGAAACCTCCCTCTGCTTGAACGCAGGTGCCATTGTCATTCCTACCCCTTTCTGTTTTCTTTTTGTAAAGGACAGATTATTTGTTTAGCCATCAGAACATATTGCAGATTAAACCACAACTGATGGTATATCACAGAAGCTAAGGTTTGATTTTACAGTAAAGAAATGCCTGCATTTCATAGCTAGTGGGGCATACAGTGCTATCGTACCTGTAACTTATTTACATTTGATGGTGATGAAGATGATGTTCTGTCAAGTTAATTCACACTTATGGCAATCCTTTCCAGGATTTTCTAGGTATAGAATACTCAGAAGTGGTTTACCCGTCCCTTCGTCTGGGGAGCCCTCTAGGTCTGTGTAGCTTGACCTAAGGGTCTTCTGGGAGGCACAGCGAGGAATCAAAATCTAACCTCTGGCCCTACAGCCAGGTAACCAACTCACTGAGCTACTACTGCAGTGTAATCTGACCTTCCGCCTTGTAAAATAATATTAATAATTACAGGCTGGCTGTCAGGTCAGCTCTTTCCATGGTTTTCTACAGAGTGAGCACCATGAAGTGCTCTGGGACAGTGTACGTACCTTGCTCAGGAGCACACAGCCTGGCTCTTCTTCGAATCAGGAATCAAACTCCCGACCTCTGTCTGCACATCCAGATACCTAACTAACCAAAGCTAATCAGCCATCTGTCTGCTTTATATTGTTTCTCAAAACAGGGTAAGGGAATTAAGACCAACTTTTTCACTGACAGAGCATTGAAACAAGTGCATATTTCTTCAAAGTCCAAATTACACTGAGCATGATGCTATAGCAATATTATTTTTTCCTGTTCCGGCAGCCCATCATTAAAGGAACTGAGTGAGAAATTCTGGGACTTAAATTCCCCCCCCCACTTCCCCAACAGAAATAATTGGCTGTTTCTCAACTGCAGTCATCTTCTTAGTCCTTTAATGAGGACCAGTCTTCACTTTCACTGACCTCATTTTCACTGACTGAAAATCTCATACAAAGACCACAAAGAGAGAAAGGGAGTTTGTGTGTGCATACATCCCATACTGTTCGTATGAATTAGTGTGCAACATCTCATGATTCCACAAAATGAGGGATTAAAAATCTTGTGCCTGAATGAACAGCAGTAGATGAACGAGATGCAAACATGTTATATGTAGGGGGCAGGAGATAGTGCCCAAAGTCAAGAAACCGTGGTTTGTTTAAAGATGGTTCCAGAAGAAGCCAAGGTTTGAATCAATGGATTAATACTCTCTTTAAACAAACTACAGATGCACACATTTGGATGTTACTGAGTGCTATAATTTATCTACAGTTGGAACCAAAGGTTTGCTGGCATGAAAAAACATTTTGGACCAAAGAAATAAAATACAAGGCACTGCTACCAGATGGTTAGAATATGCTAACTGGAAAGCTCCAGGAGCCACAAAGCACCTTAGAAATCAGTCTCCATGGCCAAAAGCACAGGAAAACTACCATAATTTGTAAATCATTTCCTGCTTTGTTCTTCCAGTGACCCCCCACAGCACAACCTTCCACCCTGTAGTGGTGTTTTCAAAGTTAGGCCAAGTAACAGAAATGATGTTAGGAGCAACCTAATGAAAGCAATGATCAACTCACCTATTTGCTAATGTCATGGCTTCTTGGGCCAGGATTAGAAAACTGTTTGAACTTCCAGGGATGTCTGGAGATGGAATAATCTAAGTAAGAAAAGAGAACCATCAGGATATACACACTGAGTTGTGGTCTAGAATTCTACACCTTTTGTCATGTACCTAGATTTTTTCAGTGCTCTACCTGGGTCAGTCATTCAGATGCATACAAGGGCATATACCAGCTCAGGACCCACATTTTACAAGTTCTAGAACAACAGAAATGATATGGCCTTTCTCATCCACTGATTTATGAGAAGGGAGTTAAAATCCTACTGACATGCAAAACGTCTTTTAAAAATTCATCCCACACAATGGAAGATACTTGCCATGCCTCCCAGCTTTCCCTGGCTTTGTTCCAAATCCACGCGAGCTCTCTCAACCAGCCTCCTGGCGTCTTGCACCTGGGTCTGGTACCGACCGCCCAAGGACTGCAGCCTGTTGGTTGTCTCATCAATCTCATCCAAGCGACTCTGGTAGCTAAATTCCTGAACTTTCATCTTGGACAGGCGGCTTGCCAAGGCCCTGTCAGATGCTGGGTAGGGAGACAGGGGCAAGGAAAAAAAGTTTTCATTAGTCTAGAACTAAACAGCTTAATTTTAAAGGGAATTAGCTAGTTGTATTACTAGAGATGGACCACCATAAGACACGAACATGTATTATACAATCTGCAGGAAGTTCTGACTTAGAAAAAGAGAGAATAGCCTTCCATTTATATATGGCCTGAGCAAAAATTCCTTCTGCATGCAATGAGGGTGAGAATTAGTGCAAATTTCCAGTAGGATTTTTTTTAACTAAGTATCTAATCTGGAGAATAACACAGAAGAATCAACAACCAGGGACAGAAAGGCTAGGGTGAAAATTAGGGTTAGCCATAAGCTTCCTCTTCTCATGTGCCACAATGCTGATAACAATCAAGGTTCGTTAGGCCGTGGTTATATCAAAACAAAGCAACAGACATGTCGGCACACTGTGCAAGTCTTAGGGCTTGTCTACATGGCTCAGTTGGAGCAGGCCGGAGCAGGCTAAATAAAGTCGGAGGTCTTGTAGGCAATCTGGTGTGATCTTTGCGTGCACATGGCGTGTGCACCTCAAGTGACCATATTAAAATTGAAAACAAAATCCTCCTCTTCATGAGCACTGTCCTAATAGACTTTTAAAAAAACACACACACATACAAAACTTCTTCCTTTCTCTGCTTCACCACAGAGGAGGAGAGGAGGTGTGCAGGTAAGAATGCACTGGGGACAGGCTGGTTTGCTCTAGCAATGACACTATCTGATCACTGGCAAAAGGAGCGAACCGGCCTGTCCTGACAGCAGACCAGAAAGTGGGACAAATCCCTATATGATCATACCCTAAGTTGAAAGATCTATACACAGTACTGTACATGGGAGACCTAGAAATAGAAGTCTGCATTAAAGAGAACACTTGTTATTTAAAGAAGAACAGTCACAGCATGGAACGTTGTTACTTCTGAGTTCTATATAACACATGTGCTACTTTAAACAAGGGGCAGGGCCGAAAGACAGTGGGAAAAGGAAGAGTGTGGGGTTTGTTTGTTTATTTATTTGTTCAATTTATATCCCGCCCATCTGGCATGTTCTGGGGTTCCAAGAGCCACCTCAATAATACCTGCAGGAATAAGTTGCTTTTCCCCTGTTCATTGAAACTGGCTTAAAACCAATTCCATCTTTTCTAGTGGCAAGAAGGCACTATGGTTGCAATCACTTCCTTTTCTTCCTCTGCTTCCTGCCTCTAGCCTTGTCCCAAATGGATCTGAAAAGCTCAGGTTACCTTGTAAACTTTGGGCTTCTCTCAGGAATTGCTGGAGCATCTCCTTAGCTTCTTGCAGCTTCCTTTCCAGTTCTGCATTACCTTCTGGCTTTCCACCACTGTCTATCTGATGGAGGAGCATTTCAAGTCCCCGTAGTTGTTGGAGGTACTGATCGACCTGAAAACAAGACAAGACATCTATGTCAGCAAACCATGTCTAAGCCATACAAAAAAGGCCATCCGGGATTTGGCCCAGCAGCTCCAGAGCCAAGGAACCCGAAGTGTGAGGCTTAACTGATTTTGAAGCTGATATTTAGGTAGCTTCACATTGCCAATTATTTATCACACTGATACTTTTCTCTTCCTCCAAAGAACATAGGGCAGTTCACATTTCAATCTGAGAAGGTCTCCCATTCGAATACCTTAAAGAGGCCAGGCTGGCTTAACTTCAGCAGCCGAATTCTTCTTCTGGAATCAGAAAAATCTATTTTTAAAAACTGAATTATCCATTTATAAGGGCTATAATATTTTACTGTCCAGTTGCTAACCCAGTGAAAACCTCTGGGGTGATTAAAAAACCCTGATTAATTAAACAAAAGAACAGAAAGCATATTAAGTATTTGTCCTATTTAGAGAAACAGCACTGATTGTGCTGATAAAAATGAAGATTCTACAAAAAAATTGTATTCAGAATGTAACCAGTACAGTTAACAGAAAATGATTTTAAACTTTGGCAAGGAATGATCAATCGATACTGTAATGAAAGGAAGAAAGCCAGAATAAATAAAAAGTATTGGTACAAAACAACAAAAAAATGAAGAATAGGCTTTGGCGATTGTCCATGTCACTCATGCTATTCATAATCATGAGCTAATTTGCATGAACTGCAGAGGCCTGTGCTGCAGGGTCAGAAGACCAGCAGTTGTAAGATCGAATCCACAAGACGGAGTGAGCGCCCGTCACTTGTCCCAGCTCCCGCCAACCTAGCGGTTCGAAAGCATGCAAATACAAGTAGATAAATAGGGACCACCTCGGTGGGAAGGTAACAGTGTTCCGTGTCTAAGTCGCACTGGCCATGTGACCATGGAAGATTGTCTTCGGACAAACGCTGGCTCTATGGCTTGGAAACGGGGATGAGCACTGCCCCCTAGAGTTGAACACGACTGGACAAAAATTGTCAAGGGGAACCTTTACCTTTATGAGAGGGCTGGAGAGGCAGAGTCAGCAGCTACATGAGGCTTGGTGGAAGAAGGAGGAGTCAGATAGGGCTGGTTAGAGAGATAAGATTAGTCAGAGAGAGAGAGAACTGATTAGGAACATAAATAGAGAAGGTGGTAATGATATTGCAAGTGATAAGAACTATGTACTAAGAGAACTGTTGATGAATTGCTTATGTATATTGTGTATCTGAAAAACTTCTGTTATTATTCCATCTGCTTCACTTCAATAAATAAGTTCTGTTTCTGTTCACAAGACAAGTGTTCTGACATACATCATTTAAATTGTAGATCGAAGTAATCCACTGGTGGCTGTGAGAAGAGAGCGTGATGTGAGCTTTTGTGAGGAAAAAGAAGCAGGGGCCACAAAGGTAAACACCACATAGGCATACCAAATATTTAAAAAATTACATGGCTAATCAGTTGAGGTTTATTGGAGAAATTGTATATAACCCAGTAAGGTTAATTTGGTGGGAAATGGAATCATCAGAACTACAAGCTAATATTGAAAAACATCTATTTTGTATAATTAAAAATACAAAATAAGGGAAATTACTAACCCCTTTTTAAGGACAATGTCAAACATGTGGTACAAGCATAAAAAGAATTTATGTCCGTTTAACTCTCCATTAGGATCAGTGACTGAAATAGAGAATTTTCCTGCCAATATAAAAATCTATGCAGAATTATTTAAAGGAAAAAGTGATTAGATTAAAATATTGGTTGTATAAAATGAGATTGAAAGATCAAATGAAACAAATCCTTCAAAATAAGAATATATCATGGTTGAATTATATGTAATTAGAAAGATGGACTAATGAATGGTTAAAGAAGTATAACAAAGGTAGAGAATATACAAGGTATGAACAATTTCTATTATCATATGAAGATATTCAGATGACTGATTCACTAAATGGTGCAGTGGGAATATTTATAGATTCCTGCTAGATCTAGAAGAAGAAGAGACTGAGAATGAAGGATTGAAGTTAGTGTGGGAACAAGACTTAGGAAAAAGAATAAATGAAGAATGAAGGAAGATGTGGAAAATGAGGGTTTTACGATTTATGTCATTGAGAAGAAAAGTTTTTTTTTTCAAAATGGGCTTAAAATGGTATCTGACACCGATAAAATTGAATAAAATTAATGCTAGTTATCTGAATGTCTGTTGGAAATGTGAGAAGGAAATTGGTACATACTTTCATATGTGGTGGGAATGTGAAAATACAAAGATTTTGGAAACTAATCTCTAAAGAATTAAAGCAAAAAGCAAAGCGTGCTGCTTATATACCGCCTCATAGCACTTCAAGCACTCTCTGGGCGGTTTACAAGTCAATTATGCAGGCTACACATTCCCCCCCCCCCGCGACCTGGGTACTCATTTTATTGACCTCGGAAGGATAGAAGGCTGAGTCAACCTTGAGCCAGCTACCTGGGAATTGAACCCCAGGTCGTGAGCACAGTTTTAGCTGCAGTACAGCGGTTTAACCACTGCGCCACAATTAAATGACATATGTGAAAAAGATATAGAATTTAATCCTGAGATAGCTCTGTTATCAATTTTTGAGAATGTGGAATGCAATATGATGACTAGAGAGTTTATTACCAATTTAGTAACAGCAGCCAGATTAATAATAGCTAGGAATTGGAAATCAAAGTCTGAATTTCAAATGGAATAATGGAATAATGAAATATGGAACATTGCTATAAATGATAACTTGTAACTTAAAGATTAAGAAAGGAGAGATTAAAAAAGAATAAATGTTATGATATATGGGGCAGATATCTTGAATATGTGCTAACAAGAGGAAAAGGGAAAGCTCCAAATCAGGAACCAATGCAGTTCTGGAGAAGAGGACAATAAAGGAAGAAGAAGAATAAAGATAGAGGAAGAGGATTACTGCAAGAGGTCCTGACTGTGGTGGTGGGGAACATAGTTGATTTGTATTTTGGTTTGTGCATTTCATTATTATTTTATTTATTTATTTATTTTATATGCCGCCCACACTACCCAAAGGTCTCTGGGCGGATTTTATGTTTATGTTTATGTTGTAGTTTAAATAATAAAATAATAAAACAATAAAAAAAGAGAAACAACACTGTTTTAGCAAGGGTATTCCATCACAGAATATGCAATGCTTCTATTAAGATGAAGCCTGCTATGAAGTACGTGCCCCCAACTTAAGAAAAGGAAGATGTTTTCCTCTGAACTCTTGCTCTTGTCTCTATGCAGATTTGAGTCAATTATACATTAATCCACTTAATGTTTTTTAATTGAGTGGCAAAGCGGTTATTTATTTATTTTCCCCATTTAATGATTTGGGGGGGGAGCAAAAGAAAACTTAAGACAGCTAACTCAGTGAACATAACTACAAAGGTGTCAAAGCTGGTGAATAAAAGATTCCTCATTGGGTGTGGAATTGTGAACTGTGATTTATTAATGATAGGAATAGGCCTAATACGGCTTCATTCACTTTGCTCCTTAATCTTCCTCCTCCCGCATAGTTGCAAGGAAGAAAATCAAAGTTTTGCTTCTGATTTGAATTAACCACAATTTAGCATTATACTTGAACTCTTTACTGTAGTTAATACTACTATGTTTGTAAAGCACAATTTGAAGTAGCATTGTTTCAAGTGAACCATATTAATGTATAATTGTACTGAGACAACAGGAGAAACTGGGGGTAAACCTAAGGGTGTGGTTATATGAGGGAAAATGTATTTGAATTGGGGTTAGCATGTTTTAAATCAATTTTTAAAAAGATGACTACACAATGCGCATGAAAGCATGGATTGTTTTGACAAGGAATCATATTACAGTATTTTGATCAGAGGCAAAGTATTTTACTCTTCCACCAGAGGGTAGTCTATTTTAACTTGGATGTCAAATTGATTTACTTTGAATCAGTTTGACATATGTGAAAGCCTCTGATGGTGCAAATGTCCCTGTGGAGTTTGCCACTCATTCCTTCTCCAGTGCCCAAGAGAAACTTCATCCCAGCGTTGAGGTTAAACTTTTTTTTTAAAGAAACAGCATGAAGGCTAAGGAATCTTGGCTGAGGAGATCTGCCACCCCTGCAAACACCCTTTTGCATTGGATCAGGAGATCACACCGTCAGAAAGTGAACAAAAGAAATGTCAACCCAGACAGAACAAATTTCAGCCACCACTGAAACAAAACAAGACAATTCCCCTCTCAAGACAGAATTTGGGAAAATCAGGGTTTGAATGGAGAATCTTCATGGGTGTCTTCTTTAGACACATCACTTTTTGTAAGAACAAAACAACAAGATGGGTGCCCCATAAAGCTCCTCATCTTTATGGATTAAGTCAACATGCTCATGGGTGCCCGAACAGGGCTTCTAATTGAGAGGAAGAAAGGAGTTGCAGTTTGTTAAATCCTTGCAGAGGAAACATGATCTTTCTACTTCTAGAAAGAGAAGTTGTGGGACAGGTGGGGCTGGGTGCAGTAATAAACAATATAAATTCTTTAGGGCAGCAGAACTGAACAGTTCTACCACTGAGATTAGTTCGTTCATTGGCGACCATTATAGTTATAACCTTAGTTGTTTGATGCCCAAAGAATAGATGGGTGTTTCTCTCCCAATTGATTGCTATTTAATGATGGTGTTAGGTTTAGAGAAGTGCCAAAAGGAGAAGCCAACCTGATTCTTCACTTGACTGTAGCAGTCTGGGCACCGGGTGTGTTCACAGCTTCGCCCTTCAAATCCTGGCTTACAGATGCAGCTCCCGTCACTCTGACACCGCAAGGGCTCAGCGCCCACTGAATTGCAATTGCAAGCTGCACCAGTAAGAAAAAAGCAAAATGTTCCCATGTGAAATGCTGGCACATCACAGGCACTTTCCAGCCATAAGAGACAAGTTCAGGGGCTGCCAAACCAGAAGGGACAGAAACGCAGGCATGAGCCAAGGTTGGAAAGACAGTAACTGCTTTTCAGGCTAGTCTGGTGTGATGAGGTATTTTGCATGTTTTAGGCTCCAAAAGCAGCTCCTGTTTCTTCCCCAGGGCCATGTCAAGACATTTTGCTGCCAGAGGCAAGATGCAAGAGAAAAAAAAAAGGGCAAAACAGTACTCTCACACACGGTCAGATACCATTTTAAGCCCAATTTGAAAAAACAATTTCTTTTATTCTCAATGACATAAATTGTAAAACCCTCATTTTCCACATCTTCCTTCATTCTTCATCATTTATTCTCTTTCCTAAGTCTTGTTCCCACACTAACTTCAATCCTTCATTCTCAGTCTCTTCTTCTTCTAGATCTAGCAGGAATCTATAAATTTTGCCCACTGAACCCCTTAGTGAATCAGTCATCTGAATATCTTCTTTTCAGAATGAAAAAAAATTACAAGCAACTGTTTACGTAATTATCTATCCTCATGTTGCTTCAGTTCATGGCTCATTCAAGGCCTTGCAAGCTGAAATCCTGTTGCTTGGCACTAGAGTATTGAATAAATTAAATTTAAGGAGGGTTGATTCTAAATCCCCAATTATTAATGGACCTATTGTAATTGTGACTTTGTTGTTGTTGTTTCATCATTAAGTCGTGTCCTTGTGACCCCATGGACCAGAGCACGCCAGGCCCTCCAGCCTTCCACTGCCTTCCGGAGTTGCATCAAATTCATCTTGGTAACTTCAATGACACTGTCCAACCATCTCGTCCTCTGTCGTCCCCTTCTCCTCTTGCCCTCACACTTTCCCAACATTAGGGTCTTTTCCAAGGAGTCTTCTCTTCTCATTAGATAGCCAAAGTATTAAAGCCTCAGCTTCAGGATCTGTCCTTCCAGTGAGCACTCAGGGTTGATTTCCTTCAGAATTGATAGGTTTGTTCTCCTTGCAGTCCAGGGGACTCTCAAGAGCCTTTTCCACCACTACAATTCAAAAGCATCCATTCTTCATCAGTCAGCCTTCTTTATGGTCCAGCTCTCACTTCCATACATCGCTACTGGAAAAACCATAGCTTGTCTTTTAATTTCGTGGCTGCTGTCACCATCTGCAGTGATCACGGAGCCCAAGACAGTAAAATCTCTCACTGCCTCCAACTACACCAGAGCACAGAGTGCTGTCCTCTGAAGATGCCGGCTACAGAGACTGGCGAAACATTAGGAAGAACAACCTTCAGGACACGGCCAAAGAGCCCAAAAAACCCACAACAACCAGTTGGAGCATTCTTTGGCACTGCCCTTATTTGGGATTGAAATGTAGACTGATCTTTTCCTATCCTCTGGCCACTGCTGAGTTTTCCAAACTTGCTGGTATATTGAGTGTAGCACCTTAACAGCGTCATCTTTTATGATTTTAAATAGTTACACTGGAATGCCATCACCTCCACTGGCCTTGTTGTTAGCCATGCTTTCTAAGGCCCACTTGACTTCACTCTCCAGGATGTCTGGCTCAAAGTCAGAAGCCACACTATCTAGGTTGTCCAGGACATCCAGATTTTTCGGTATAATTCCTCTGTATACTCTTGCCACCTCTTCTTGATAGAAGACATCAAGAAGATGTGGCAAGAATACACAGAGGAATTATATGTTAAGTTCCTACCATTTTTGTCCTTTATCATGTCCATCTTTGCACAAAAGGTTCCTTTAATATCTCCAATTTTCTTGAATAGATCACTGGTTTTTCCCTTTCTATTATTTTCCTCTGTTTCTTTGCACTGTTCATTTGAGAAGGCCCTCTTGTCTCTCCTTGCTATTCTTTGGAAGTCAGCATTCAATTTTCTGTAACTTTCCCTATCTCCCTTGCATTTTGTTTCCCTTCTCTTCTCTGCTATTTGTAAGGCCTCCTTGGACAGCCACTCTGTTCTTCAGGCACTCTGTCCACCAAAAAATCTGTTCTTCACTTCCACTGTGTATTCATAAGGGATTTCTTTTAGATTATACCTGACTAGCCCAGTGGTTTTTCCTACTTTCTTCAGTTTAAGTTTGAGTTTTGCTATAAGTAGCTGATGACCAGAGCCACAATCAGCTCCAGGTCTTGTTTCTGCTGACTGTATAGAGCTTCTCCATCTTCGGCTGCAGAGAACATAATCACTCTGCTTTCGGTATTGCCCATCAGGTGATGTCCATGTGTAGAGTTGCCTCTTGTGTTGTTTGTGATGACCAGCTTGTTCTCTTGACAAAACTCCATTAGCCTTTGCCCTGCTTCGTTTTGAACTCCAAGGCCAAACTTACCTGTTGTTCCTTTTATCTCTTGACTCCCCCCTACTTTAGCATCCCAGTCCTCTAGAATGAGAAGAACATCTTTCTTTGGTGTCACTTCTAGAAGGTGTTGTAAGTCTTCATCGAATTGGTCAATGTCAGCCTCTTCAGCATTGGTGGTTGGTGCATAAACTTGGATTACTGTGATCTTGAAAGGTCTGCCTTGGATTCGTATTGAAATCATTCTATCATTTTTGAGATTGTATCCCAATACAGCTTTGTGACTTACTACACTAAATAACAGGATTTCAGCACACAATGATGGAAGTAAAGATGCCCTGGAAGTCAACATTCATTTGTACATGATCATAACATACCTTGGCATTTTTCTGCTGGGTTGAGAGATAAAGGATTTCGAAAGTAGCCCTCTTTGCAATGGCATTCCCCTGTCAAACGGTTGCAAATCCAGGAAGCATTTGGATCTGTGTCTTTACACTGGCAGGGCTGGCAGGGCCGTGCTGGGCCTTTCTCACCCAAAGGATCTCCAAAATACCCATAAGTACACACTTCACAGCGTGTTCCTAGGAAGGAGGTAAATAATATCAAATGGAACCTTGAAGCAGCAGTGCATGAACTGCCTCTGAACATCATCCCCTCTTGACTCTAGAAAAACTCTGCACAAGTATAAGACAATCAGCATTTAGAAGTGGAACCCCTTGATGGCTGGAAAGACATTTGGTTTTCCTAGCATGAGCTTGTTGCACCTCCACATTTTGCAAAATGGCTTGCTTCATTTTATTACTGGTCGTTAGAATGTAAATCCAGGGTTCATTTGTGAGTCTGATTGCTCATGCATAAAGCTCTGAAGGAATCACATTGCTAGAAGGAAAATTTGCTGTCCCTCCTTTATCATGAGCTCATTCTCACAGTCCTTACTCTGATCCCAGCTACAGCTTTGTCACCAAATTCCCAGCACATTTCTTGCCTGCTGGTTCCCAGCTCACCACCGATGACTGGCTGATTTCAACCCAGGTTTGAAATTGGTTACATGTAAGCAGTCAGGAGGTGTGGCTTAACACATTTTTTTCCCCAGAACTCTATATTTTCTCCCATCATTCAAAGTCTTCTTTTGTCTGTGTTGTAGGAGTTCAGGCTGCAGGGATAGGTTCATGGGCTTAAATGCTCCTGTGATGGCAACTGATTCATTTGTGCTATTATTTGGCTCCACAAACAAAAAGTACCTACAGTTCACATTATATACAGACAACATGTCAGGAAAGGATTATTGTAAGAAGACAGGTAGTTGGTAATGATAGTAATGCTGGTGCTAATGACACACAAGTATTAATAAGTCAAACTCCTTCAGGGCTATGATTGTTACTCAGAAATGCTTGCACGTGTTCTGTTTGATTAACTTGTGGCCAGGGAAGAAGCCCTGTGATGTCACCCTGCCTTTGCATTATCTTTTATATTTGCAGTCCTTGCCCTTCAAATTGTAATAAGGCTTAACTGCTTCTTAGGTAAAATCCAACCTGTTGTGTGAATGCTTTTTCTTTTTAATGCAGAGTCAAAAACCAGAGGATTCCACAATTAAGAAACTGATGAGGCATACTGGAAACTTCCCTAGTATAGAAAGCAGAGAGGCAACTTTTTAGGACTTGGATTCTTGTTTACTAAGTCTCAAATTTGGAAAATATCCTCCACTGGTAACAGAATATCTGTAGGAGTGACATGTGATATGGAGGAAAACATAATAAGCTGGAGAAGAGAGTTCTTAAGCCCTGCCTCACTATTGTTTGGTCTCTGTAATTGCCTTTTCTAGTTGTTTTCCTCCAGTCATGGACAATAGAGGAGCAGCAGTTAAGAATGCTTCCTACTCCACTTTCATGCTCCACACATTAACCGTGGAGCCATTTCCATATCCTGATAAGACCCATTGACATGGAATGTCTAGCTTGGCCTTTATAAACCATGTGTTCACAATTTGCATTCTCTCTTTTTCTCTTTCACACACCTTTGGCTAAGGGTGCAACCGATAAAAAAAAAAGATGTAGGAAATACACCAGGATTAGGATGGGCTGATTTGCACTTCTTCCCATTGATCAAATGATGCAAAAGAAAATGTGAATCAGATGGGAATTTTTCCCCCATCATCATCATTTTTGCTTCTGCTGCTGGGGCTGGCACTTAAAAAAAACCAGACCCATTCATATCAGTTCAGGTGATGTGATTGCTTGAACTGATGCAGAAAACCTTCTGTGGCACTACACACATAGGAATGGGGAGCAAAGCCTCTGATCAGCAGAACTTAAAAAAAACATCTTGGTGCTAGATAATGGGAGGAGAAAATGAGGAAGAAATCTTTGTTTACAGCTTATTAGGTAGTTCCTTGTAACAGTGCCACCTTCAAGACTGCAAACAAGCTGCAAACAAAGCTTTACTCCATGATCACAATGCAAAGTAACCTGAATTCACCCAATGCAGCTTCACAGTGAGTGAATGTGAGTGAATTTGCATTTCCCTTGCACCATAATTGCACTCTTTGCTCCTGTCACTCACAAAAAATAACACTAGTCCTCAGTGGAAAAACCTGGTATATATCAGATATTTGGACATTACCTTCAGTTCCGGGAAGGCACTTATTACAAACAACTTCCTCTGTACTGGGGAGCACTGAGCAGCCAAAGCCACTTGGGCATGGGCATGGCTGGCAATTCTGTGGGTTCCGTGGGAAGCTGTAAAAACCATTTGGGCAGGCAGCCTGCACAGGCCTCATGGTCTCATCGCCAGAATAACAATCCCCTGAACAAAGAAAAGGAAAGCAATAGTTGAGTAGAACATCATTTCGCAACGTATGGGTCACAGTTTGAATGTGGCCTAGATGGCCCTTTTTTTGATTTCTGTTACAGCTTTCACACTTAACAAAACCCCACATACATATAGAAAGCTTTTTCCCAGTGGGCTTTGGCAAAAGTCACACGATACCTGTATGAGTCTTATTCAGCCCGCTCTCCATTTTGGGACTGAATTTAAATGGAAATTTCTACGGTTTAAAATACCTACCTAATTTTTTTGATGGAATTTTTTCCCATGCTTTTCCCCCATTCTCTCCCGTTTTTGCCACCTAGCCTAGGATGGGTGACCTCCAAAGGTCTATCCACAGATCTTGGAGGGCTGCACATCTGCATCCCTTGGCCACAACATTTTTTTCTTACAAAAATTCATTTTTTCAAAAATAGGAAATGCCACTTTGCACCTCCTAATGGTCAAAATAAGTTTTTAATTGAAGTGTGAGGGGATCAAGGGGTGTTGCAGCCCCCTCAAGGCATGGCAAAACTGTCCTACAGCACCTAAAGTGGAGAAGAGGACTTTCTGACCCAAACCACGTAGTGGGTGTGGATAATGGACAGGGCAGGGATGGCGCCACATTTGGGCTCTGGGGACTGCATGTCACCCACCCCTGAGCAAGCCTAATGAAGTGTTCTGAAGAACTTAAAAGCTTCACTACTTTGTTTATTCACATTTGCATGTGCATGAATATGCACACACTCTCTCTCTCCCTCTCCCAGTTTCAAATTTCTGAAAAACCAGACAACCAGTGCATTTGGGGGGAGCATTTAAAAAAAAACCTAAGTAGAATAAATGCACTGAATTAATGGACTGTGGCTTATCGTGGTTATTAGCCACAGCCATAAAAGTGATAAACATCAAGCTCTGTGCATTTTATGAGTTGTGTATCTCCAGATTAGTTCTTGATGGATTTGTGATCTGGCACTCAGTGCTGGACCTGTTACTTGTTGCCTGGCTATGATTAGAGTTCCCTGTCTTCCTCAGTTGCTGAGGAGAACCAGGACATGCCTGGGAGAGAAAATAAACTGAGGTCCTTCCTGCAAGGAAGCAGTCTGCTTTTCTTACTCACCTACTGTGATGCTGTTTAGACATTACAGCAGCCGATGGGAGACATTATTGTGCAAGTGCATCTCCTTGCACTTCCACAATGCTTAAAGGCTGATCACCAGCCAGGCACGGCAAACATGTGGGATCTGGCCAGGCAACAACTGAGTGGTAAAGAACGTTGCTGTTGGCCCTAGCCAAAACCTTGGTGGGCTTTAAACACTACAGTCATGCCATCATAGAGATGCAGTTTGCATACCACTGTTACAACAACTATGGTCACTAAGCCCCCTAACACTGTGCATAATATATGGGAAGGAAATAAAATAAATCCCCCTGGTGTCCCAATGGATTTTTATCAGTAACAGCTCTTCAATAGTGTTTGTCAAAGTTTTAGCAAATGCACTCAGAGCATTTTCAGAGTTTTTCCTCATATGCTGGATAGAAACTTCCTTTCTAAATCTTAAAAAGTCAACCTATTCAGAGAGTTTGTTAACACACTGACCCAGGTAGACATTCTCTTCATGTGGCCACAGAACATATGCATACCTTCAATATGCATGGAAGCTAACATATACTGTAGGCCCAATGTTATAGACATGCATTCAAACGCTGTCCTCAGGTGTGAAATTCTTCTCCTTCCAAAAAAAAGAGGACCCCGTGCTTATCCCATGTGTGTCGGTGTAGTGGTTCCATCGGACATGACCTTTGTGCCTGGAGCAATGGGAAGAGTGCTCTCCGGCCCACCCTGCCATCACAGAATCACTAGTTCACTGTGTAAACAGGCCATGAGTGAATTGTCTGGTCTTTCTATCAGAAACCTGAAGGCTGCTCATACAAATAAAAACCATCCGGCCACAAAGAAATATCTTAGTGGGTTTCCATACCTGTTTCTGGATCGCAAAGTCCTCCTCCCTGGCAATTGCACAGCACACAGTTGCCAAGAGCCCCAAGTTGGGCAGAATCTTCCCGCTTGTACCCTGGAGCACATTTCTCACAGAACTGGCCATGATACCCAGCTGGACATACACACTCCTCCACCCACAGGGCTGGAGTGCCAGGGGTTGGCTGCGCTGACACTAAAACGACGTTACTGAGGTACCCTGTGCCTAAAGAAACAGAAAGCAGATTGCAATGAATTCTCTTTGAGAAGATAATATGGTAAATACCAAACATCCCAAAATCCCAACTTGATAATGTCTGACTCAGAAATGAATATATGTCTATCAAACAGAGCTAGGGTCAATTTCTAGTCTATATCATTTTGAAGCAAAGTCTTTTGTCAGTCTGCTCCCTCCTGGTTCTGTATTAATTTGCTGTTTTTTGAATAATCTATATGAAAATTAATTATTTAACTGTGTGATTTGAACATATTTCCTCACAACATATGCATTTCTGAACATCTTCCCTTAAAGAACACTTTGCTAAACATATTTTATCATAAAACATAGATGTTTTACATAGTCTTGGTGTGTTTTTTTTCAGCAGAGCACTTTGCAAAATTCAGAGAAATATGAAATTCAAATAATAGCTGAATTCTGACAAGGATGTGAATCCATAAGATGTGGATTCAGTCACTTCACTTTGGAATCTGTGTCAAACAAAACTGTTGAATATGTCCAGGAATGCTATCCTAGATCATAGCCATGCTACAATTTGCAAAATGTCTGTGGAAGATGTAGTTCTGTTGGAAGGTGTCTCCATATAGTCTAATGGACATTGGGAGTTGTCCTCCCATGATTCTTTGTGAGTTACAGTTCTTTAGGCCTCCCACAGTTCAGTGGGATGCTTTTCTTAATATTCAAAGGAGCAACAGTGCAGGAATGGCATGGATGTAGAGAGGACTGCTATAGCTCCTTCTGGTTTGGGAGCTTTCACACCCATCAGTCTGCTGAGGGGTTTGGGGAGAATTATGGGACTGGAAATCTTAACATTCTGAAAGTCCCATTCTTATTTACAATAGGATGGAAATGAAAAAGTGATACATCATCAAAAGAAAATCACCCAACCTGTTGAGATTAGACTAAATTACATCATCTTCCTCTCAACTTACTGTCTCCATAAGTAGCTCTGATCTGAAGAGCTGTCAGGTTTCCAATTAACCGGTGATACTCAGCTCTACTTAGTCTAGGGCTCCAGTTGCTACTTGGGTGTTCATCCAACCTGCAAGTCAGAGATGATGCAAGAAATTGAAGTTCTGTTTTTTATATTAAAAAAACTTTGCACCACACTGATGTGCAAAAGGTACCTTAGCAAAGACATCTGGGATTGAAAGATAAAACCAGAGAATACAATGGCATACTGCTGTTATATTCCTGACAAAGAGAAAAGGCTAGAACTGCTAAAAAGAGAGAGAAGAGAACAATGCTGTGATCAAGAAAGAGCACAACATAGTCCAAAACTCTGTTAGGTTTTGCCATGCACAGAAGGGTAGTCATGCAAACCACTTCTGGATCTCATCTGTCGAACATCTTGGTATATGATTGACTGGACAAGCAGGGCATGATTGGGCACATAATGGGCAGCTGACAAAACAGCCAGCACAACGTGCATGATTGCTTTCCTGCAAAAGTGCAGTCTATAAGCTTTTGCCCATAGAATCCAGTTAAAAACACATAATTTTCAGAACAACATACACAAATACAAAATCCGGCCATTTGGTTCCTCTATTGAACATTTTTTTGTAATCCAGGGATGTGAACTATGCTTCCTTATTGCAATTCTGCATTTTAATATTTGCCATCAATACTTATCACACCCTGAGCAACCAGAAACATCATTCTTAAAAACTAGTAAGCATAAGGTAAAAAAAAGAGAGAGAGAGAGCAAAGAATACAGTTACAAACAACACAGCACGGCAGGTTAAACATCACATGCCAGTTTTAAAAGATGTGCTTTTCCTCATGCAATAAAACATCCTTGAACTTTTTCAAACATCACCAGATTTTTCACCCTGTGATTATTGGACACATGCTAACTGGCAGCTGGATGGGCAAACTGGCTCCATTGAAAACACGAGTGAGGAGATCTTGGATGATACAGAAGTTCTGTTTGTGACACTAGATCCATGAGAATTCATTCGTACTTCCCTTGTTTGATGACAGAGAACGTGTGACTCTATCCCTTTACGTCATGTTTTATGTAGAGATGTTTGCTGATACCACAAGCAATTTACCTCAGTGTGTACATCTTGCCACTTCTACAAGGTAGCGTCCTTCCATTAGGCGTAAATGGAGCAGTGACTTTTAAACCAGCTCCTTCCAAGACTACATCTTGCTGAGAAGGGTGACGTCCTGGTCGGTTCACACGATAATGAAAAGACAGTGTCTGCCCATAACTGAGTTGCTGGTTTCCAAGGAACTTGGCTACAAAGGAAGCATGAAGCAAACAAGGAGTCCAAGAATAATGTTTGGAAAGAAAATTGTTCCACTGAGAAGATGGATTTGCCAGTACCATATAAAATAATATGTCTACATGGGATAAGGAAGGATTTCACATAAATCATATACTGTAATGTTATATTTATTGTTCAGAATGTTTGAAGGGTTTTATGTTGTTTTTATTGTCTGTATTTCATATTTTATTGCATTAGATTTTTTACTCTTTAAACTGCTCTGGGAAAGATCCACCTCAAAAGCTGGTATCGGAATATTTTAAATAAACGAATTAATGACTAGCTTGCTGGTGTCCTCTAGAAGGCAGGAATGATCTGTGCTCCACCAGGGAGGGGGAAAACATGGGTTTCCATATGTTGTTAGACTGCACCTCCCACAGTGCCTCAACACTGGCTATGTTAGTTAAGGCTGATCGGAGCTGCCCTCCAAAAATACCTGAAGGGACACATGTTTCTCATACACAGCCAGATTCTGCTGGGTACAGCAGGGCAATGTGTGACCATGATTTTCAATATGGAATATATTAAATAAGACAAATGCTCTACTGAAAGGCCCTTTGGGGCATTGCTCCTATCCACTCTATGATAGGGGCATACATACCTGGAGCCACAAAATAGATGGGATTAGAACTTCTTGCAGCTACATAAATTTCCTTATGATGCGAAGACCACTGAAGCTGCAAAGGGGATTCCCTTCCTTGAGCTTGCCAGCCATCGTCATCTGGAATAGAAGGAAACAAGACCCCTTTGAATGGAACTGGAAATCGAACCCAATAACCACACTCCAGGTTCCAACTGTTGCGCGTTGTGGAGCACTGAACCTTCCTTTTGCCTCTTTGCATGTCAGCAATGACACATGCTTTTGGCTTTGCTTCACCAGCAACAGTGCTATTCATACTTAACTCTTTGCCAGTAGCTCACTGAGTGCCTTTCCAATTTATAATCTCATCTTTCAGAACCAGAGCTGCCCAGTAGCTGCCTGTCAAGAATTTCTCCACCCTCATCACCAATGGAACTTTCAATTCTCTTCCGCTGATGCAGTCATTAATTCCTGAAAACAATGGATGCATTTCCATTTTGTGTCTCAGCTTCAGTCTTTCTGGCTTAGGTTACCCTGCTAGGAATATATTCTGGTAACAAAGTGTAGAATCTGATGGTATTGGCCTCAGTTTCCCTGATACACTTAAATTCCTTTATCATATTAAGGTGTGTATTTCATCACATCTTATGGTAGTAAGGTACTTATGGTACCTCAAGTGAGAACCATTAAGCCGTGGAACAGCTTCCCTCCCGATGTTGTGGGTGCCCCATCGCTGGAGGTTTTCAAGAAAAGATTGGACAGCCATGTGTCCGGAATGGTATGAGGTCTCCTGCCCTTGGGCAGGGGGTTGGACTAGAAGACCTCCAAGGTCCCTTCCAACCCTATGATGATTGTATGAAGCATCATCTTATACACATGAGTTAAAAGCCCAGAAAGCAAATTTTGTCTCTATTGTCTAGCTTCCTGCTCCTTCCAAGATAAAAGAGTTGAGACAGTTTTGTCTTGTACTTAGCTATATAGCGGTAACTCTCAATCTTTCATCCTCCATATATTTTGGATTTCAATCCCTTCAATCCCTGGCAATTTGCCATGCTGGCTGAGGTTCTGGCAATTGAACTCCAAAGTAATACGGCAGCCAAAGATTGAGAATTTGCTGGAAACAACTCTTGGGTCATTTTGCCTTACTAATAACAAGTTTTACCACTGTGCTACCACCTCAGCTATCTTTTGGAAGTTTATGGAATTAATCCACTATTTCTATAAATGCAGGCCAACCTTATCTTCTTCCATAATGTTTGTATGCTAGGAATAAAATATGCCTTGCAGAGGAGCAGCAGAATAGAATTAGAAGGTCCCATGAGCAGCTCTCTTCCAAGGTGCTGTAGTGGTTAGACACTTGCAGTGGGTGGGAAAAAATCCAGGTTCAAGCTCACTGCCCATGAAATCTACTAGGTTAGGCACCCTTTCTTGGCCTGACCTACCTCAACTCATTGTTGCAAGCAAAAAAGAAGGAGGCTGTGTATAACGCTATGAACCGATAAAAGAAAAAGCAGCATAGACAGTATAAATGTAAATAATAAATAACAAATAGTATGAAAATCGGGAGTTCAGGCTGGGTTCCTCCTTTTGATCCTTCCATGGACAGCTGAAGACCCATCTTTTTAAGGCAAGCTTTTAAAAACCATGATTGAGTCCCTGAATGCCTTTTTAAAGTTAAGATAATTTTTAATGTTTACTTGCTTTGAATTATTCAATCGTATTTTAATTAGCATTTCATTTAATTGATTTTAATGTTTAACTTTCTATGCTTTAAATTCAATTCATTTCAATATTGTGAGCTGCTTTTGATTCTTTATCAGGAGAAAGGTCATCAAGAAACAAACAAACAAATAATAAATAGACTACTCCTATGCTGATTACCTTTCCTTTCCTTAATTAGAGTCAAACTAGAATTGATGACAGCAGCAAATTCAGAGGGTGATTTTTTTAAAAAAATTACTGTTCCCAGCAACTAACCAATGCAGTTATTAAACCAGACCCATCATTGTTTGAATATAACATCTATATAAAGCCATCCCAGTGCTGTGCTGTTCTATTTTAAAGAAATCACAGTGATTGACACTCTACTTTGCATGCCAGATGAGTGTGTCTAAAAGCCATGAGGAGCCTTGAAAACTCACTTGAACCTTGAAAATTCAGTAACATACTGAATTTCTTTTCCTCCTAACACTTTTTCACTCTCTCATTTCTATTATTTATTTTTTATTTACTTATTTTATTTTATTTTATTTACTCCCCCCCTGCTCTCCCCCACATACCCTGCTGAGGTGAAGCAGGAGCCTGCGCTTCTGGCTGGGAGCTCGCAGCGGGGATCGGAGTTGGAGCTGGAGCAGGGAGAGGGCTCCTCCGGTTCCCCGCTGGGCTCGGAGGCTTGGGAAAGCGGCGGACGACGGTCTGGTGTGGAGGCGATTGTCGGAGGGGAAAAGACCTATGGGCTGGTGACGGACGCCCAGCCCCCTCCTTGGAGACGAGCCTCGCCGCGCTGGTCGCTGGACGCGTCGGGGAGATCTTGCCACGGAGCTCTGGCGCGGTGGATGGACGCTGCTACCAGCGAGCGCGGAGCGTAGGACGCCGGGTTCGCCTGCGGAGTGGTGGTGAGCGGCTGCCTGAAGGCGCTTGGGGGACCCTTGTTTGCCTGGGAGGCGCCTTGCCTGGTGGAGTTGGCGGAGGAACGGGGCATCTCATGCAGACTGGGGACCTTGGGGACGCGCCTGGACGGACTGCTGGACCTGGGGGTAGCCGAGAGGGTCCAGGATCCTGCAAGCATCAGCGGGAGCTGGGAGGTCACCGGAGCGTGGGAACGCCGGCGCCATGTTGGAGATTCCCCCCCCAGCTCCTTCTTCCCTCGCCTGCTTCTCTGCCTCAGCCTGGTTGCTGCAACTTGATCTCCCCCCAATTGGATACTTAAGGGGGGAAATGGCAGGGTCCAAGCTTTTTTCAGCTTGCTTACTAGCGCTTGTGACCCTGCCCTGTGTCCATACTGAGACCTCTGAGCCCGTTATTGTGATCTGGGACTCCGTCCGTGTTAACGAAACACCATTGACTCCAGTACTATCTAAAGGGTCAAAATCAACTGCCAGAGAAAAACATCTTTCGGCTATATGTGGGGGATAACCTTTGGGGGAATTTTGTAGTCATATTGTGTATTTTTTTTTTAATGCTAAATGTCGTTTAATTGATATTGTCAATATTTTTTGTTCTTTGTTAGATTACTTTTGTATATTTCATAATTGTATATGTAATTTATTTTGGGTTAATTTGATTGTTCGCACTTACCTGTTTTTTGTTTTTTTTTTTTTTTGATATGGTCTGGAAGGCCTGCCTTCCCAGCGAGGGGCCCCAGAATATTTCTGTGATTACGGGTAGGGGGAGATATGGCGTTGGCTCCGTCCCTGCTCATGTTAGAAGAACTAGGGTCAGATGTTTAAAGGCTGTTCCTTGTTCTGAGACGGAGACCAGCCTCCAGTATCGAGGTAGCCAGACCAGCCTGCCTTCCACTCTACGCCTGGTGTTGTTGAACGCCAGGTCTGTATCCAATAAGGCCCAGGTAATTCAAGACCTTATTCTGGAGGAGGATACAGACCTGGCTTGCATAACCGAAACCTGGATCGGCGGAGAGGGGGGTCCCCCTCTAGCTCTCATCTGTCCGCCCGGTTATGCTGTCCAACACCAGGGCAGACTGGAGGGTCGGGGGGGAGTAGCCATTGTCCATAAGTCCAGCTTGGAGGTCACTAGGCGCTCCTCGGTGATAAAGCCGGGTCTTGAGGCCCTCCACGTGTCTGTTGGGGCCAGGGACGGTATTGGGATCTTGCTGGGCTACCGTGCTCCCCGCGACCCAGCCACCTCCCTACCGGAGCTGGTGGACTTCGTCTCCGCGACACTGTTGGGTTCCCCGAACCTATTGGTGCTGGGGGATTTCAACGTGCGCGCGGGGGCGGAGACATCTGGTCCAGCTCTTGAGTTCTTGGAGACCATGGCCTTCTTGAACATGTCCCAACATGTCAACGGCCCCACTCACGTGGGGGGTCATACACTCGACCTGGTTTTTTCTACCAATGGGAGCGAGAGTGGTCCGATGGTGACTGACCTTGAGTCGGTACCCTTGTCATGGTCGGATCACCACCTAATAAAGTGTACCATTAAAATGGCTCTCCCCCCCTGCAGGGAGCAGGGATCTATTGTTATGGTCCGCCCTCGAAGGCTACTGGATCCTGTTGGATTCCAGGATGCCATGAGAGGTGTTACGGCTGATCTGGCTGGCGCTCCTGTCGAGGCTCTGGTGGATGGCTGGTTTGCTGCCGCGACTAGGGCTGCTGACATGATCGCACCTAAACGCCCTCTCCGGCGCAGAGACCGCCCGGCACCCTGGTTTAACCGGGACCTCCGGGCGAGGAAGCGGGTCAGGAGACGGCTAGAGCGCAGGTGGAGAGGGGCCCCGATGGATCTTAATAGGATAGCTGTCAGGGTCGCTACTAACCTTTATCTTGCTAAGGTAAAGGCTGCTAGTAGATCATACCTCGCTAACCGGATAAGCGAGGCGTCCAACCAGCAGGCGGAGTTATTCCGTATAGTACGCGACCTTTCCGGAGTTGGTCCGGGTGATGGGCCTCCCCCTAGTTTTTCGCCGGACCAATTTGCAGCATTTTTTAAATCAAAAGTGGAGGCCATCCGCCGGGACCTCTCTCCTTTTTTGAGTACAGTGAGTCGAGCTGAGATGTCCAGCGCTCCGTCTTGCCCGGTGACTTTGGACACCTTTCAGCCTGTTACGCCTGATACTGTCTCCAGGGCGCTTGATCGCTGTCGTGCCACCACCTCCTCTTTGGACCCTTGCCCGGCCTGGCTAATCAAAGCAGCCAGGCCGTTAACAACGGAGTGGGCCACGGCTATTATAAATGGGTCTCTCCTTGAGGGCAGATTTCCATCTGCCCTGAAGGACACACTCATTAGGCCCATTAGGAAGAAACCTAGTTTGGCGGCGGACGAAATTGGCAACTACAGGCCCGTCGCCAATGTTTCCTTCCTTAGCAAGGTAGTCGAGAGGGTGGTGGCCGACCAGCTTCAGGCGCTCTTGGAAGAAACAGATGCCCTGGATCCATTCCAGTCGGGCTTCAGGCCGCGCCACGGCACAGAAACGGCTTTGGTCGCCCTGTGTGATGACCTACTGAGGGAGGCCGACAGGGGTAAAGTGTCCCTGTTGGTCCTCCTCGACATCTCAGCGGCCTTTGATACCATTGACCACGGTATCCTCCTGGGGAGGCTCTCCGAGTTGGGAATAGGTGGCCTGGCATTGTCCTGGCTCCGTTCCTTCTTGGAGGACCGTCCCCAGAGAGTCCAGCTTGGGGAGAGGGTCTCGGCCCCGTGGAGCCTCAATTGTGGGGTTCCACAGGGGTCGATTATCTCCCCAATGCTATTTAACATCTATATGAGGCCGCTGGGTGGGGTCATCAGGGGGTGTGGTGCTTCGTGCCACCAGTATGCGGATGACACGCAGCTCTACATCTCCTTTTTGCCAACCGCAGGAGAAGCCGTCCTGTGCCTCCAGCGCTGCCTGGGGACTATTCTGGAATGGATGCAGGAGAACGGGCTCAGGCTGAACCCGGACAAGACGGAAGTGCTGAGGGTGGCCCCCCCCACAGTCGGGGTGGCCCCCCCACAGTCGGGGACTTGGGTAACTCCCTCTCTTTTGGGGGGGTGACTCTCCCTGTTAGGGATGGGGTACGCAGCTTGGGGATCCATCTGGACCCGGTGCTCTCCATGGAGTCACAGGTGGCATCGGTGGTCCGCACCGCCTTTTTTCACCTTAGGCGGATAGCCCAGCTGCGGCCCCTACCTAGTACATGCGCTCATAATCTCAAGATTAGACCACTGTAATGCGCTCTACGTGGGGCTTCCTTTGAGGCTGCTGCGGAAATTACAGGTGGTGCAGAATGCGGCGGCCAGATTACTTAGTGGAGTGAAAAAATTCCAACATATTTCGCCCACTCTGGCCGCATTGCATTGGCTGCCCATCAGGTTCCGCATCGACTTCAAAGTGCTAATGCTTACGTATAAAGCCCTAAACGGTTTAGGGCCTCGATACTTGGCGGAACGCCTACTCCCACCAAGTTCTACCCGGGTCACACGGGCGAGCCAGGAGGTGAGGCTGAGGAGCCTAACCCCGAGGGAGGCCCGGAAAGAGAAAACAAGAAATAGGGCCTTCTCAGCGGTGGCTCCTCGCCTGTGGAATAACTTACCTCCTGACATTCGCGGAGCTCCCTCGCTGGGCACTTTCAAGAATCTATTAAAGACCTGGATGTTTCGGCAGGCCTTCTCATAAGACTATTTTTTGATTTTCTTATCTCTTTATTGTCTTTTTTCTTTTATCTGTTTTTGTATTTGTTGTGTATTCTTATTGTATTTTAACGTTGTTGTAAGCCGCCTAGAGTAGTCTTCGCGACTAGATAGGCGGGATATAAATAAAATAAATAAAAAATAATAATAAAATATAAATAAAAAGTGGTGTTATGTGAAATATGTGGGTGGAATGAAAATGTAACAGATTTACTGCTTGAATGCACAGAATGGGTCTTCTAATACTGAGCTTCATTGAAGGCCTACTTCAAGATCTTTATGCCTAACATTGACAAACAGAATTGCAACAGAATTCAAGCTAAGATGAAAACCGATTCTCACGCAAAAAATGGAAGGCAGACTAGAGTGGCATATTTACCTTGCTGGAAAGTAGAAGTGATTTTATGAACGCTATAATTTTCTGCACTAGAACATTTGGTCGAGTGTCCAGAACAGAAGCATGGAGAGCAGCCCTCTGGATTTCCTGCATCGAGGTAGTAATAGCCTTGCTTACAACTGCATAAGAAAGAAAAAACATCAACATATCCTATTATTTCTTTCTTCTATGCACATAAAAGTAACAGAATATCTTATTTCCTCTCTGAACACTCTGTGTCAACAGCTGCAATAGGAGAGCAAGATACATATCTTGATAATCTTTTCACTGCAGCAACCCAAAATTTAAAGATGTAGGGTCAGTAATCATGATATAATTTAGGATTTTATGAGGAAGAGATTGCATCTCAGAGCCGATTTGTGTGATCACTTCATGACAGAACAGCTGTCACTCCCTGTATCTGGAAGCAATTTTGTAACCATTCCATTATGTATAGAAACTGGATTTTCACCTGTGCTACAATTTGCTAAAAAATATAGCTTTCATTACTAGTGTGCTAAGCTCAGTCACCCCTTCACGGATTGCTGCCTTGTCGTGGCGAAGGGGCTTAAGTAACTCAGAGAAGCTATGGGCTATGCCGTATAGGGACACCCAAGACGGACAGGACATAGTGGAGAGTTCCGACTAAACAGAATCCACCTGGAGTAGGAAATGGCAATGCTACTCCAGTATCTTTGAAAAGAACGCCCCATGATCAGAAACAAAAGGCTAAAAGATATGACGCTGGAAGATGGGCCCCTCAGGTCGAAAGGCGTCCCACATGCTACTGAGGAAGAGCGGAGGACAAATACAAGAAGCTCCAGACCTAATGAAGTGGTTGTGCCAAAGCCAAAAGGACGCTCAGCTGTGGACGTGCCTGGAAGCGAAAGGAAAGTCCAATGCTGCAAAGAAAAATACTGCATAGGAACGTGGAATGTAAGATCTATGAACCTTGGGAAGCTGGGTGTGGTCAAACAGGAGATGGCAAGAATAAACATCGACATCCTGGGCATCAGTGAACTAAAATGGACAGGAATGGGCGAATTCAACTCAGATGATTATCATATCTACTATTGTGGGCAAAATCCCGTAGAAGGAATGGAGTAACCCCCATAGTCAATGAAAGAGTGCGAAAAGCTGTAATGGGATACAATCTCAAAAATGATAGAATGATGTCAATACGAATCCAAGGCAGACCTTTCAACATCACAATAATCCAAGTTTATGCACCAACCACCATTGCTGAGGAGACTGAAATTGACCAATTCTATGAAGACTTACAACACCTACTAGAAGTGACCCCAAAGAAAGATGTTCTTGTCATTATAGGGGGACTGGAAGGCTAAACCAGAGTCAAGAGATAAAAGGAACAGGTAAGCTTGGCCTTGGAGTTCAAAACGAAGCAGGGCAAAGCCTAATGGAGTTTTGTCAAGAGAACAAGCTGGTCATCACAAACACTCTTTTGCAACAACACAAGAGGCAACTCTATACATTGACATCACCTGATGGGCAATATCAAAATCAGATTGTTTATGTTCTCTGCAGCCAAAGATGGAGAAGCTCTATACAGTCAGCAAAAACAAGACCTGGAGCTGATTGTGGCTCTGATCATCAACTTCTTATAGCAAAACTCAAGCTTAAACAGAAGAAAGTAAGAAAAACCACTGGGCTAGTCAGGTATAATCTAAACCAAACCCCTTATGAATACACAGTGGAAGTAAAGAACAGATTTAAGGAACTAGATTTGTTGGACAGAGTGCCTGAAGAACTTTGGATGGAGGCTCATAACATTGTACAGGAGGCCGCAACAAAAACCATCCCAAAGAAAAGGCAATGCAAGAAAGCAAAGTGGCTGTCCAATGAGGCCTTAGAAATAGCAGAGAGGAGAAGGGAAACAAAATGCAAGGGAGATAGGGAAAGCTACAGAAAATTGAATGCAAACTTGCAAAGAATAGCAAAGAGAGACAAGAGGGCCTTCTTAAATGAACAATGCAAAGAAATAGAGGAAAATAATAGAAAAGGAAAATCCAGAGATCTGTTCAGGAAAACTGGAGATATTAGAGGAGCATTTTGTGCAAAGATGGACATGATAAAGGGCAAAAATGGGAGGGACCTAACAGAAGCAGAAGACATCAAGAAGAGGTGGCAAGAATACACAGAGGAATTATATCAGAAAGATTTGGATATCCCGGATAACCCAGACAATGTAGTTGCTGACCTTGAGCCAGACATCCTGGAGAGTGAAGTCAAGTGGGCCTTAGAAAGCCTGGCTAACAACAAGGCCAGTGGAGGTGATGGCATTCCAGTTGAACTATTTAAAATCTTGAAAGATGATGCTAAGGTACTACATTCAATATGCCAGCAAGTTTGGAAAACTCAACAGTGGCCAGAGGATTGGAAAAGATCAGTCTACATCCCAATCCCAAAGAAAGGCAGTGCCAAAGAATGCTCCAACTACCATACAATTGCACTCATTTCACACGTTAGCAAGGTTATGCTCAAAATCCTCCAAGGTAGGCTTCAGCAGTATGTGGACCAAGAACTCCCAGAAGTACAAGCTGGATTCCGAAGGGGCAGAGGAACTAGAGACCAAATTGCTAACATGCGCTGGATTATGGAGAAAGCCAGAGAGTTCCAGAAAAACATCTACTTCTGCTTCATTGACTATGCAAAAGCCTTTGACTGTGTGGACCACAGCAAAATATGGCAAGTCCTTAAAGAAATGGGAGTGCCTCACCACCTTATCTATCTCCTGAGAAACCTATATGTGGGACAGGAAGCAACAGTTAGAACTGGATATGGAACAACTGATTGGATCAAAATTGGGAAACGAGTATGACATCGCTGTATATTGTCCCCCGGCTTATTTAGCTTATATGCAGAATACATCATGCGGAAGGCTGGACTGGAGGAATCCCAAGCCAGAATTAAGATTGCCAGAAGAAATATCAACAACCTCCGATATGCAGATGATACCACTCTGATGGCAGAAAGTGAGGAGGAATTAAAGAACCTTGTAGAGTGGTCTTAACCATCCAGATAGGCGGGATATAAATAAAATAAATAAATAAAATAAATAAATGAAAGAGGAGAGTGCAAAAAATGGCCTGAAACTCAACATCAAAAAAACTAAGATCATGGCCACTGGTCCCATCACCTCCTGGCAAATAGCTGTCTATGTAGAGCTGTTTTTGAAGATGGTTCAGAACCTTCAGTTGGTTCAAAATGCTGCTGCCTGGAGCCGGTGACAGGAATCATATTGATTCCCTTGTTACTATAACATGGACTGGCTGCTAGTCCATGTCCAAAACCAGTTCAAAGTGCTGTTTCTAACCTATGTGGCTTGTGTCCGGGCTATTTGGAAGGACCATATCTCCCCCTACAATCCTCTCCGGTCTCTGAGATCTTCAGGGCAGGGCCTTCTCCATGTCCTGCCACCATTTAGGGACAACTCAAATGAAGTCATTTTTGGTGGCTGCTGTTAGCCTATGGAATTCCATCCCACATGAGGCCAGGTTGGCCCCCTTCTTACAGTCCTTCTGCCAGCAGGAGAAAACCTTCCTTTTTAAACTGATTTTTAATATGTGAATTTCCTAGAGTTATTAATAGGGAATTTAACATATTTTAGCATGTTGTCTCTTTTAGTTGTTTTAAAATAGTGGTTTTAAAATATTAATTAGGTGTAATTGTATTTATTATTAATATCTTAATTGATTATTATTTTAAATATATACATTTTTGAGCTATTTGCTGGCTTGAGCCACGTCATTGGGAGACATGTAACTAAATGAATAGATCTCTTATATTTAAATTCTAAGGTTGGAATGTGTATAGTATCAAAGTAATGCTGAAGTCTGATGAAACTGAATAACCTAATATGTACATAAAACTCCTTTCAGAGCATAGTTTGGATCTCCACATCAAGGAGAAGCTTCCATATATGTCTCACAGTGTCTGATTTAAAAAAATACCAAACACACCCAAGGTTTAACACAGTTCTGGATTGGATCTCACCATGTAGGTTCACTTGTGCTGACAGGGCTCAGCACCCAATGAGCTGTAATCGGTGAGAGCATGGGCCATGGTGCAATTCAGCCTGAGGGCACACTTTGTTATAGTCTGGCAGACAGAGGCTCCTGGCCTCTTCTGTAGAAACTCAGCTTGTTGCATGGAAGTGGCCCTGAGCTTAAAAAAAAATCAAAAGGAAAGAAGAGGCAGGAATTTATCCAGGAAACATTAAACTCAGAACGTCTAATGTGAGCTGGCAAGAGATTGGATTAAGGGAAGTTTCACTTACTAAATGGAAACAGATCGGAGCATGTATACAAACAAGAACTGCAATAAGCCCCAGTTGTTGCAGAGCAGAACTACACAACAGCAGAACACAGAAGCTCCACATTTCAAATTCTTTTCTTCCCAATCTTAATGCATAATTTTATATACCTGATGCCCAAAACTCATTATACTGAGCATTTCCCCACTCCTATGAGCCTCCAATATCTTTCCATCTGACCTACTACACAGGGCTGCTGTGAAGATAAAATGCCATACATACTGCCTTGAATTCACTGGAAGAAAGGGAGCATATACATACAGTACATGTGAAATAAATAAATGAATAAGATGCATACACTCATTGCACCCATATATTACTTGTTTCAGCATGCAACAAAATGAACTACTCCAGCTCTTTGTAAAGAGCCAATACAGTGAAATAGCTATAAAGTATTGTAGTAGAATGGAGTGAGCAAATACAGGCCTCCAGATGCTGCTGGACAGGAACTCCTAGCATTTCTCGCCACTGGGCTCTGATGGCTAAGGCAGACAAAAGACGCAATACAATCACATCTGGGGGATCCTCATACTGATGTTAGACCCTGCCCCACCCCCACAGCCCAAGTCCCTACTCAGCCATGAAGATGACTGCGTGATTTTAGTTTAGTGGTCCTAAACCAGCCTCCCAGGGTTGTTACACACATGAAAAGGCCTTGAGATTCCACCAAAGGCAAGATGGAATTTCATTGCAATAAACATAAACAAATGCTGGTTATCGTCAGCATGTTTTTCTGCTTCTGATTAAACCTGTCACATCTTTTATGCTTCAAAAGGAAGAACGTGAGTGTGATGGTTAATGCTAGCATCCTGGAAAAACAAATCTGACCATTTGGACCTCTCTCTGTGACTGGAAAGATTCTGGGGTGTTTCTGGCATTTACGAGGTAGGGCTGGGGCTAACCTCTCCCAACAGCACACAAAAGACATTCAAATTTTGTATTTATATTTCCAGAATATTCTGAGCTTTATATATTTTTTTTCCTGCTTAAAATAAAATAGTTCAACTGAATGATTCAGGTTTTCAAATTATTTGGTACTGCATTTTAATTTTTTCCTTAAAGACCAGAGAATTTATAGTATTGTGATTTTTTTAAAACAATCCAAGCAGATGATTTTATTTTGCTTTTTCAACCAACAGAAAGGAGGGTCAAGAGAGGAAGAAGGAAAGAGTATGTTTCATCCCTTCAGACTGTTAGGGATGGTTGATGGAGACAAGTAGCCATGATCACTTAGAGGCAATATAATCATTAGTTGAGATAGCTACAAATAAGAAAAACTAGACAGCTTTTATTGGAGTTGCTAACACTGTGGAAAGCTGGATGTGGTCAAACAGGAGATGGCAAGAATAAACACTGACATCCTGGGCATCAGTGAACTAAAATGGACGGGAATGGGTGAATTCAATTCAGATGACTATCATATCTACTATTGTGGGCAAGAATCCCATAGAAGGAATGGAGTAGCCGTCAAAGTCAACAAATGAGTAGGAAAAGCTGTACTGGGATACAATATCAAAAATGACAGAATGATTTCAATATGAATCCAAGGCAGACCTTTCAACATCACAGTAATCCAAGTTTATGCACCAACCACAGATGCTGAAGAGGCTGAAATTGGCCAATTCTATGAAGACTTACAACACCTTCTAGAAGTGACACCAAAGAAAGAGGTTCTTCTCATTTGAGGGGATTGGAATGCCAAAGTAGGGAGTCAAGAGATAAAAGGAACAGGTAAGTTTGGCCTTGGAGTTCAAAACCAAGTGGGGCAAAGGCTAATGGAGGTTTGTCAAGAGAACGAGCTGTTCATCACAAACACTCTTTTCCAACAACACAAGAGGCAACTCTACACATGGACATCACCAGATGGGCAAAACCGAAATCAGATTGATTATATTCTCTGCAGCCAAAGATGGAGAAGCTCTATACAGTCAGCAAAAACAAGACCTGGAGCTGATTGTGGCTCTGATCATCAACTTCTTATAGCAAAACTCAAGCTTAAACAGAAGAAAGTAAGAAAAACCACTGGGCTAGTCAGGTATAATCTAAACCAAACCCCTTATGAATATACAGTGGAAGTGAAGAACAGATTGAAGGAACTAGATTTGGTGGAGAAAGTGCCTGAAGAACTATGGCTGGTGGCTCGTGACATTGCACAGGAGGCAGCAACAAAAACCATAGGGATAAGACAGGGAACAAGATAGGGAAAGTTACAGAAAATTGAATGCTGGTTCCAAAAAATAGCAAGGAGATACAAGAGGACCTTCTTAAATGAACAGTGGAAATAAAGAGAGGAAAATAATAGAAAGGGAAGAAACAGAGACCTCTTCAAGAAAACTGGAGATATTAAAGGAACCTTTTGTACAAAGATGGACGTGATAAAGGACAAAAATGGCAGGGACCTAAAAGAAGCAGAAGACATCAAGAAGAGGTGGGAAGAACACGCAGAGGAATTACACCAGACATCCTGGAGAGTGAAGTCAAGTGGGCCTTAGAAAGCCTGGCTAACAACAAGGCCGGTGGAGGTGATGGCATTCCAGTGGAACTATTTAAAATCTTAAAAGATGACACTGTTAAGGTGCTACATTCAGTATGCCAGCAAGGATTGGAAAAGATTTGTCTATATTTCAATCCCAAAGAAGGCCAGTGCCAAAGAACGCTCCAGCTACCATACAATTGCACTCATTTCACACGCTAGCAAGGTTATGCTCAAAATTCTCCAAGGTAGCCTTCAGCAGTATGTGGACTAAGAAGTCCCAGAAGTACAAGCTGGATTTAAAAGGGGCAGAGGAACTAATCGTAGAGACCAAATTTCTAACATGCGCTGGATTATGGAGAAAGCCAGAGAGTTCCAGAAAAACATCTACTTCTGCTTCATTGACTACGCAAAAGCCTTTGACTGTGTGGACCACAGCAAATTATGGCAAGTCCTTAAAGAAATTGGAGTGCCTGACCACCTTATATATCTCCTGAGAAATCTTTATGTGGGACAGGAAACAAGAGTTAGAACTGGATATGGAACAACTGATTGGTTCAAAATTGGGAAAGGGGTACGACAAGGCTGTATATTGTCCCCCTGATTATTCAACTTATATGCAGAATACTTCATGGAAAAGGCCGGACTGCAGGTATCCCAAACCAGAAATAAGATTGCCAAAAGAAATATTAATAACCTCAGATATGTAGATGATACCACTCGGATGGCAGAAAGTGAGGAGGAATTAAAGAACCTCTTTATGAGGGTGAAAGAGGAGAGTGCAAGAAATGGTCTGAAGGTCAACATAAAAAAAACTAAGATCATCACCACTGGTCCCATCACCTCCTCGCAAACAGAAGGGGAAGATATGGAGGCAAGGACAGATTTTACTTTCTTTGGCTCCATGATCACTGCAGATGGTGACAGCAGCCAAAAAATTAAAAGATGCCTGCTTCTTGGGAGGAAAGCAATGACAAACCTTGACAGCATCTTAAAAAGCAGAGACATCACCTTGTCGACAAAGGTCTGCATAGTCAAAGCTATGGTTTTTCCAGCAGTGATGTATGGAAGTGAGAGCTAGACCATAAAGAAGGCTGACCACCAAAGAATTGATACTTTTGAACTGTGGTGCTGGAGGAGGCTCTTGAGAGTCCCCTGGACTGCAAGAAGATCAGATGTATCCATTCTGAAGGAAATCAACCCTGAGTGCTCACTGGAAGATTCTGAAGCTGAAGCTTCAATACTTTGGCCGTCTCATGAGAAGAGAAGACAGAGAATGAGATGGTTGGACAGTGTCACCGAAGCTACCAACATGAATTTGACCAAACGCAGGGAGGCATGCTCTGGTCCATGGGGTCACAAAGAGCTGGACACGACTTAATGACTAAAGAACAACAAAAACACTGTAGATGCTGACCAAGAGTGCTTTGCCTTGTAACAGTACAATTTAACATCTTTCGTTGCTTTATACGTTTTATATTTTATAAATAAATATTTTTGTTATTTTACCCAAGTATGAATCCTGTGTTAAACAAGGGTGAGTTGTCTTAAGAAAGTGCCTTAGCCATGGAGCTCTGCTAGTTACTTTTATTATTTGGGTGTACTACCTGGTCAGTCTGGTGTGCAAGTCTCAAGGAACACAGCCAAATGAACTTCTGTCCCAAAATAAGGGGATAGGAGGAAATCTAGCTTGCTAATAGTTACCCACTCATGCACCCTCCAGGTTTCACGCAGCCTATAATTCAGAGTGGTGGAAGTTGGGGAGTAAAGTTGGCACCTTCTCCTAGTGGAAACTCCTTTACGGAGGGTTATTCCTGATGGTTCTCAATTCCTAGAATTCTGCTGTGCCCAATCAGACATTACGAGCCCAGCATTCAAAATATGTGGAAATCTGAATTCTTGCTCACTGAAAATTGAAGTTCTCAGCATCCAAAATCTCAGTACTATGTTCTGGATTCCATCCTTGCCTAGTGAACATAATTCATATAGCCTTGATGCCTGGTGGATCAGAGAGAAATGCTATAATTTTCTGTGGCTCTGAATGATAAACAAAACAATGATTTGATCCACTGTGGATCCTTTGAGGATAGCATATCTTTAGCTATATAAAACCAAGTTTCTGCACTCACCTTTGACACTGATCTCCTGTAGTTGCTGCCTTGCAGACACAGCGTCCTGAATGGCACTTCCTTGTACTTCCAGCTGGATTGCAATTACACCAGGAAATCCTGAGCAAAAAAAAAAGAGAGAGATTCTTTCCAAATTTGTTCCCTACTAAATATGGGAACATATAAGCAGTTCAATACAGTATATGTGAAGTTAATATAACATGACTGATATAGGGACTCAACCCAGTTGTATCCCCCTTGCTTTCCCTTCAACGACTAGGTTGGTTGATATCTTTTTTTTAAAAAAAATATTTATTTATATTTTGACAACTAAGAATAAGGTAAGGAATACAGAAGGCAAAAGGGGATATGGGGGGAAAGGGGGGGTAGGAGAACACAAAATGTACAATCATCCAATCTATTCATGTTGCGATATCAAGTCGACTCTCCGCCTTTCTACAATTTGAATACCCTCCAGCTTTCAACTTGTTACATCTTAGTTTAAATCTATGTTACTCAAGCACTATCTGGGGACTGAAGCCATTTGTATAATAAATCCCATCGTTCAGTTGCCTTTTGGACAGTATTTCAGCACTTCTGATAGAGTATCCATTTCTGCCGCTTCTCATATCTTCTCAATAAGTTCCTCTTGTTTCGGTATCTCCGATTTCTTCCAGTTCTCAGCATAAAGAATTCAGGCTGCAGTGACTATATATATAACTAGGTAGCTCTCTGTTTTATCTATATTGTCTGGTATCATGCTCAGTAAAAACAATTCTGGGGTTAATGGAACACTACAAAGCAGTATTTTTGTAACAGAGTATGTACTGCTATCCAATACTGTTTCACTACTCTACAAGTCCACCATATACAGTAGGTTGGATGATATCTTTATTAGACATCTAAAACAACAACAACAACAACCCTACAAACATAAGCTAGCTCTCAACTCCATACAATTCTTCATCAGAACTGGGGCCATTGCAGAAAAAACAAAAATGTTCCATAATCTCTGACCAGATGTATCCCCAGCTTGAAGAAGAATCATGCAGAGTCAAAAGTTAGTTTATGGTTGTGATTTTTAAGTACAGTAGTCTAATAAATGTATCACCATCACCGGCCTTTGTCTTTGGAATGTCTACAAGGATCAAGTGGCATTTTTCTGCCCCTCTTTGTTGGACTACAAGGGGGGGGAAGCATTTACACACCACCAAAAGGAGGACAAAAGATTTAGGTAAAGTTGCACATGTTCAGGTGTAAAGATATGTAATTAGGCATGGCTTTTATAAGTGAGAAAGACTGCAACCAGGTAACCTGTCTATTGGCTGAGTCTGTTTCCAGGCTGCTTGTACTGATGTGCAACTTCAAGGCCACTGATTTTCCCCTGGAATTCTTTCTCTTTCATCCAGACATTGGCCAGAGAGCCCTTTGAATGGAGAACACCTTCAAAAAGACAGCAGTCCTCTGATAGTTTTTCAAATGGAGGACTGACTTTCCTAAGAGAGGACACATGGCCACCCTAACTTTGAGTGAACTATTAGTGATAGACACACAGAAAAAGGGTTGGTATAGGAACATATCTACAGGAAAGAACAGGCACCTGTTCAGAAGGCTAGCTTATTGCAGCGTTTTATGAAAAAGAAGGCCGGAGTCCAGTGTTATCAAGGAAAGGTTTAAATGCTGACACATCTCAAAGATCAGCATTCCTCTTTCATGAGCTGAATCTTTCTTGAGAGATTTATAAAACAAGCAATCAAGGGTGGTTGTTTCTCCTCTCCCCCCCCCGTCTTAGCATCTTGCCCCGATGTAAGAAGACCGTTTTGTGGACGTCCCCCCCCCACGCATTTGCATGAGGTGCTCTTTCTTCTGCCCTTTAATTTCCCAGGCTCTCCTACTTAGCCAGCTGGCTGTTTGGGGGACTCAGACAGCAGGGCTCCCATAAAGATCACTTAGCAAAGGATTCCACACAGACAGTGCGGCTTTGTAATTAGAAGCTGAGCTGCCTTAACATTTGCTTTTCCTACCCCATGTTTCCACAGATCAACAAGATGCAAAGTAGCTTGCTTTTGTTTTGATTATCAGGAGACAACCATGGGATTCGTTTAAAGGTTAAGTGTTCAGACAAGAATACTTTGAAGCAACGAATATTTGAAGGATAAATTAAAACAAAAACAAAAGAGAGAGAGGGAAGCAAAGGACAAAGTGATATGGCATCTTGTAGAACAACAGATTTGTTTCATTGAGAGCTTCCAGGATACAAAATCCATTTCCTCATTTTTTTTTTAGTCTTGAAACTGCCACAGCATTTTCTACTTTGCTTCTTCCTGCATTTTCTCCCCCATCCTCTTTAATTTTATCAACATGCCAAGACAGACAGACACGGCTATGCCTTTAGAAATATCTTATCTTCCTCTAATTGTGATGATAACCAGCCTCTCATCTGTTTTCATTCTATGCTTCATCCCTCGGTGAAAGGGCAGAGAAACAGGACAGGGACGCAGATGTATTCCTTTCTCTTTTTGGAGCCAACAACTGCACGGCAACATTCAGAGAGGTACAAAATCCAGAGGAAAACTATGTTCTGATCTGCCCTTTAGCCTAGCAAGGGCAGATCAGGGGACTTCATATCCAAATTCATAAAGGTCCAAGTCTTCGAGCATCGCTAGCCAGCCCCATCCCACTACCAGCAGATTACATGGGCCAACTCCTCCTCAACTGCACTCTGCAGACGGAGGGTGGGAAGGTTTCAGATCGGAGTGCTCCTCACGGAAACAAAATATTGACCCCAAAACCAAACCAAACCAAATGAAAAACAAAACAAAATCAAGCAAGCCCTTCCTCCTGACACCTAGTCTGGTTTGTACAAGGAAGGTTTTTTTTTTCCATTTTGTTTTTTGTTCTTAGGGTTTCGATGGTCGTTCTTGTCAACTGGAAATTTTCAAACCTACAGTCTTTCCAGAAGTGGGACAGTTCAATAACGACTGTGTGACATTTTATGTGCAAGATGAACTGCAAGACTGAGGGGCAACCACATTACCAAAAACTGCAGAAAATACTACTGATTTGGGACAGACTGATTCATATTTTTCCTGTTGATCAGACTATGCAACAGGAAATGCAAATCAGTCCAGAGTTTCCCCCCTCCCCCTGCCCAACTGGAGCTTTTCCTATCCACCAGGGAACCTTCTACTATTAAAAATTTCAAATCCTTTCAAAGAGATCATTTGAATTGAGGGAGAAAGGGAGGACAAGGTGTGTGTGTGCACACTCAAAGCATCTCTTACTTCATTGAGGTTACGAGCACGCACACATGCACGCACACACGCACGCACACGCACACGGACACACACACATACACACACACACACAGGGCAGTACCAGCACACACACTGCCCAGTAAAGCCTCTCTCTCTCTCTCTCTCTCTCTCTCTCTCTCTCTCTCTCTCTCTCTCTCTCTCTCTCTCTCTCTCTCTCTCGGTAAAGTTTCTTCTTCTGGGAAACACTGCTGTTTTTTAATTTAATTTTTTTATTTTTCAAACCACTTAACAAACAAAAAGGCTGTCTAGTCCAGTGGTCCTCAACCTTGGGCCTCCAGATGTTCTAGGACTTCAACTCCCAGAAATCCTGGCCAGAAGGGGTGGTGGTGTAGGCTTCTGGGAGTTGTAGTCCAAGAACATCTGGAGGCCCAAGGTTGGGGACAACTGGTCTAGTCTATACATGCAGTTATTTGAACAGTGCCACCTGCAGGGCTACGAGTAGAACTGCAAACACTTTGATTGAAGTTTAAAGCGAACAGACATGAATTGCTGTGGTGGGACTTCACAGTATGCTAATGCAAGTGAATATGCACTTCTCTTGCTGTGTAGTCAAGCCATGAGACAATTTTGGCATCCTGGAAAGAGGCACAACCGTCCTACCAACCTGGTGGCACTTACTGTTTTTGCCCAGCAGCTGTGCAGCCTGCCTCTGAAAAGGAATGGAAGTTGTCCTGGCATCTGTCACATTTGTTGCCTGTCACTCCAGGTTTGCAGTGGCACTGCCCACGGTTATCACACTGTACACTGGTAGAACCTGTGAATTGAAAATGCTGGATATAAGCAGGAAGGCCTATTTGGGTTGCTGTGGAAATGGTGATTGAGGAGTCTCCTTAGGTTGAAGATAATCTGATGGAAAATCAGGAAGAGTTATTATAGCACTCTTCCAGCTTTGTCTAGCAGAATATCCTCCACATAGCATCATCACAGGCAAGTTACATCCTTTCCTTAAAACATTTTGTATGTGTTACATGATGGGACTTCCTTCCGTTATACAACATGCCCTCCATGACTCATACACTAATAAGGTTGCCCTTCTCTTGAAAGCTGTCTGAAAACAGATAGGTAAAACTGTCTGCCCTTCAAATATATTGTCCTATTGAGTCCCATCATGTTACTTCTAGCCCATTTTTTTTCTGCTTCAGCTGGGATCTCAAAACCCGGTGGGGCGCAGTTATCTTCCAGTTCCACCATTTTATGATTCTGTGGTTCTTTTTTACTTACTATCTCCACTAAAGATATAGGTCTCTAGATCAGTGACTCATTAAAACACAGGGAGTGGCTCACCAGAAGATGAGTAACTTCCACTGCCTTTAAAGGCATTCAGAGTGAAGTGTGCCACCAAATTCAGATTAGAGAATAAGTTTAATTCAACTATGAGAATGTCACGAAGGAAACAGTGGTCCTGAAGTAATTCTGTGAAGTAATGTAAAACAGTTGCATAAGTAGCTCCAAAGGAAGATGAGAATACAAGCAACGAGGCCTGTGCTCATACCTTCCTTGAAGCGAGCATTGTTAAAAAATCATATATCCAATCTTGTGGATCTTACAGCAACATGCAGGAGTGTTTTTCACTGTGTCCTTACAATAATCCTGTGAATCAGGTCAAGCTGGGAAACAGCATTTTATCCAGTGTCATCAAATGATTTGAATTTGAAGTGCAGTGTTCCTATCTAATGTCTAGCATTGAAACCACAATTGTACCCATTTACCCACAAAATGCATACCTTAGTCTTCTTGTTAAGTACTGTGTTTTGCAAGCATCGCAAGGACAATGGATTAGGGACAAGGTTCCACCTTATTGGGATGTATTAGATGGATCACATCCATACTTCCCTTGAAGGAACCCCAGAACATTTGGTTCTTATTATACAGAACTTTCCTTGCAGAAAAACAGTGTACTTCCTGGTCTTTTGCTATGAAGAGGTTCAGAATATCAACACAACACTAGGAGCAAATTAACAGAATACCGGCGTCTAGAGACTTCAAAATATCAAATTTGATGAAATAACACATACATGCAAGTAACACCTAAGACATCTAGCAAACATTTAAATCCTTGTTCCTCTGTAGCATAGAAAACTAAAGTTTTGCCTTGACTGGTTGGTTTAAATGGAAAAAGACATCATGAAATGTTTAAAATTTGGTGACAGCTAAGACAGGCAGCTGAGGTGGTCCGAGGTGTGTTGGAGCAGCAAACCTGCATTAATACAAAACCATTTCCTGCTTCTAAATCCCTCTGTCTGTTAAAATAAAAAAATAAAATTAAAGGCCAGATTCAAGGGAGAGGCATAAAGGCTGTGTTGCCTTCTAAGAAGGAGGGAGAAAGAGAGAGAGACCCCTCTTTCAGGAGTGCTGTCCCTCCCGCCAGCCACTGAGAAAGACAGCCAGACCCCACCAGTTCCCTCACACCAGAAGACAAGACCTCCTGGACATGACCTGGGGAATTTAGATCATGGAACCCGGGACTACCTTGGCGGACGCGGGAGAAAAAAGGCGGGAAGTAGTAGAGGCAGGGTTGGGGAATATAAAAAGGGGGAAGGAGAGTTGCCAGTAGGCTGGGAGTGGATCTGGATGGAAGATCCATGGACTGGAAAGACGGAAAAACTACGAGTCCCCAAAGAAGAGGCAGATGCCTGGAGGAAGCGAGAACTCAACCCCAAACCATCCTACTGGGGGGAGCAAGAAACTAAAGAATGGAGGAGGAAGTCAATAGAGGAAAGAGAGAGAGTGGAAAAAGAATGGAGAGGTTAGAACAGAGAATATGGGAGAATCAACAGAGGGAATTTCTGGAGTCTCGTGGCAGACGGGGGAACCCCCTGGGGAGTGTGACTGGGGGGACGTTCGAGAGGTGGACACCATCCCCCTGCTGGAAGGAGAGGAGGGACTATTACTGAACCCTGATACCCCACTGGAGTGGCTGGGCCCCTGGAACAGTCACGGTAGGAACCCTTTCAAAATGGAATATTGGAACCCCCCATCAGACCCGTTGTCGAAAGGGGAGAAGGTTTGGAATGCTTTTGTTGATACTGGGCCACTGTTAAACACCCCAATAAATGTTACCCCCGTTTCTAAACCAAGGAAAGTTGGTGCTTTATTTGAAAAAGAAATGGAGCTGACTACTGAACCCTCACACACCTCACCCCTAGCTTTTTTCAATAATAATACTGAAAATATAGTTGACTCTTCCTAGAGTCTTTACATCATCAAAATGGGTTAAGATAAATAGCAGTGGTGATAATAATAACACTATTGGTACACTGCATTTTTATGATTCCATATTCTCATACATCAAGGTGATGAGGGGAATATCAGCAGCAGCAAGCATTATTTTCCTCAATTCTAAGTTAAAGACAGTAATCTCCTTCTCTCAAGGTGCAAGTCTGAACATGCACATAGATAATGAGCAACTCATAAGAGCATGAAGAAGAAGCAAAGAGACTAGGTGGGAGACAGAAGAAGAGTCAAACACAAGAATGAGCATCTTTGTACCTCCCTGGCACAATGAATCACAGAACTATGTGTGAATCTACTAAACAGGAACATTCCCTCCTCTCATTTTAATAAAGTAACCCAAACCAAATGGCTGCTTCCTCCTCACAAGCATCTGCCACCAGAGGATGCTGCCTCACTCTGCCTAATAGTAGAGCCAGCCCTGTTGGGGACTGCTTTGTTCCAGTGTGCACAACTGTGTGTCATGCAAAAAAGAGCAAGCCAGCTACTCCCCCCCCCCGCAAGAACCTGTGTAGCTGGAAACAGTAGACCACATACCTCTGTGTCTCTGAACTTCATCATTATTTTCCATCACATCACCTTTTTTAAAAAAATTACATCAGTAGCCTCTACTTTTTTATATGACACCAAGGCTTCCTTCAGCTCCCACATTTTCAGAACTGAATTATGAGAAAGCCTGGTGCCTCCCTATGATTGGCGTGGTGGGAATAAGCCAAGCAACCAGAGAACTGTTATTTCAGGCATCTCTTTTTCCCATCTCACAGCCTCACTGACATCTCTTCCATTTCCCCACCATCTCTCTTCCTCCTTCCTTCCCCTCTTGGCTGGCCAACATGACTGGGCTTCCCCTGTGAAAAATGCCAAAAAGAAGCTGTTAAAATGTGTCTGCAACAAGTGTGATCCCATTGTGCCATTGTACCACCACAGTCTGGACTTGCTTAGCTTCTTCAAGAAGAGAGTGTCTGGTATACTTCAACTGGTAGAGCAATAGGCCCTTGGAATCTGGTCACTGCAGATGCCCCATGGGTGAAAATGTTGTACATATTCTGAAGCAGGCATAAACAAGGTAGGCAGGCTCGAAATGTAATACATTTTGTACATTTGGATAGATTTCGGGTCAATTGAAGGGAAGTATTTTATTAGCCTATTATTCTTGCGAAGCTTAAACTGCTTCCTTGTATATGAATGTCCAGTGAGTTAGGTTGCAGAACCAGACATTGGAAGTTCGATTTGTCATTGTGCCTACTTTTGAGGGGGGGAGTATCCTGGGTGACCCAGGGATGCTGTGGGGTGCATCTTCCTCACCCCTAAGAGTAGAGTGTGGGGCTCAAATACTCTACCTGTGTTAACTACATACCTGCTCATATTCTAAGCAAACCAAACCTGTTCTTCTGTGAGGCTTTTAATTAAACTGTTTGTTGATTTTAATAGTTTAAATGCATTTGTTTGATTTTAATAATCTTTAACAATGGGGTTGGCTTTGCTTGATTTTATAGTTAAATTTGGGTTTACTTTCTTTTATTATTCTTGTATGAAGTTTGTAGGCTACCTTATGTTCTACTTTTTGGTAGAAAGATGGCATATAAATGTTAAATAAATAAATAAATAAATAAATAAATAAATAAATAAATAAATAAATAAATATGTCAAATGTGTGCTAGTTATATTTTCTTACATTCCACAAACCTTGGGTTGTACTCTGCCACAGAAAAGTATGTACTATAGAAACATAACCAATTTGATTATGTTGGTTATAACGCAATAGAAAATCAACATTATCAAATTGCCCCTAACCTTATGCCAACCATACTTGCTAGTATAGACCCGATTATGTGCCATAAACTGTAACTTTGGATGTGCCCATAAGCCCCAAGTGTTTGGGTTTCCTCCTAAGAGTGATACAGATATGTATGTATATGTGCGGATATGGAGCATGCCAAGAAAGGACATCCTGGGTCTTTCTCTGCCAAACCCATATGCTGGTGATGTACTGCTTGTTGCCTCAACCTGCTATTATTTGGCCCCCATTATCTAAAAGACAACCTACTTTCTTTTTGAATAGCAAGAAAGTAAATACTTTAAAAAAAACTTTAATTAGAACAGTTAATATTTTTCTGGGCACTGGAATTCCAACTATATCCAACTAAAATTTAAAATTAACTTTCAAAGTACTGGAGCAACAACAACAAAAAATTAACTAAGGAAAACTGCTGAAATTTCCTTGCATTATAAGAGTAATGATGTCATCAACCATGGCAATTAAAAATAATAATAAGCATTTCCTCCTTTTGTTCTTCAGCCCCCATGGGTTTCCATTATGAAAGGGATAACATACGCATATAGGGGGCCTTGGGACATGAGGAGAACATGCTTAAATTCCAGAAATTCCCCCAGCTAATTTCATCATCAGCCTTGCACCTCGGAAATTGGTGGTCATCCAGACCAGCTGTATGGCTTGGATTGGGGTGGTTTGCAACTGTAGTCCCCTTCCCCCCACTGATTTGTATTTACTCACTGCAAGATTCCATACTTGGAGTCCCTTTTCCTTCAAAGTAATTCAGACTGAGTTTCCACACTGACATCTCTTCCATTTCCCCACCATCTCTCTTCCTCCTTCGTTCCCCATTCCCACCCTGTCTCCATGCCTTCTTTGTTTCCCTCCTTTGATGTTGCCTGAGGATGCAGCTAAACTGTTGAAATAAATCAGGAGCTGGATCAGGGGCTTTGAAGTTGGTCTAAAGTCACGTGGTTTTTGTCTCAGTGTGTGCATTATTTTGGGACAACTTTTATTCTGGTTGTAAGCTGTGTTGTATATAGGTTAAGGGGGCGATATGGGCCGTAAACTTGTTGCATTTTTGAGCAAATTAGAACCTCAGTGTTGCAGCTTCCAATTTTTCTGAGGCCCCTGTCATTCCAAAAAGCCATTTTTTTCTGCTGTGGTGTTTTTTGTCCTTTTGTAGAGAATTGCTTGCTGCTGTGATACTGTAGCTGATCGTTTCAAACTTGAGCAGGCTAAGATTCAAGCCATTTTTACCTCATCAGTCACCACATACCTGTAGGGTTGCAGCCACAAGCCACACAGCCATTTTGATGACGCTGGCGATAGAAGCCTTCCTTGCATCGCTCACAGTTATTTCCCTCCGTGTTGTCAATGCAGTTGAGGCACCGGTATCCATTTCCTGTTCGTCTGAGTAACTCAATGTCGAATATGCACTGCCTGGATTTCCCATTGCAATCACAGGCTGAAAATCAGAGCAAGGACATTTCACCGTGAGAGGTTATTTGCCATTAATCTGTTAGTGTTATGGCTACTAAGTCAGGCACATCTCCTTCCCTGAGATTTCAAAACCAACATCTGATGTTAAGGGGTGGATCCTTCCAGTGACACAGGGGAAAATCCTCTGATGTCATTGGATGGGTCTTTGTGATGGCACGGAAGCAGGACAGGCAAGGGTCGGAAATAAAGAGAACCAATTCAGGGCCAATTGTTTTAGAGACAGGCATAAGGAGAATGCAGAGAAATGGCCCTGAATCCAGATAATATCTGGCTAACAAAGTATCGTGGCAACTCACAGGAGGCTCAGCCAGGAGACACATTCTTTTACGTCCCGGCAGACAGTAAATTGTGCCCAGCTGCTATTCCCACAATGGATTAAAACTTCCATGGCCTTACGTACAGGGAAGTTTATCCAACAGAAAGCAAGGAAAAGCATGACTTTGGATGAACGTGGACAAATGCATCTATATGAATACAGCCTTCCCCCTCCCCCCAGCCAGTAATGAGGACTAAGGACATGGCTTAAAAAAAACAACAACCATAAAGCTCAGGCATAAAATCATGGAATTGTAGATAACTATAGAATTGATAGGGCTACCCAATGTGATATAGTGGATAGAGTGGCTGATGAGGCCTCAGGAGAACAGGCTTCGAATCCCCACTCAATCATGGAAGCTCAGGAGGTGTGTGGAACTGGTAAAGTCACTCCTTAAATATCTCGTACACCTTGCCAGCCCTATTAGGGTCGCTATAGGTGCTGACTTGATGGCACAGAATCTATAGATACCTAGTGTGGTACAGTGGACAGAGTCACTGCCAAGGGCTAGAATGACACGCTTGTTTGGAACCATTTTGAATATGACATGACTTTCATTGCTTCACTTGAAGTAAGCCCACCGCCCTTTAAAGCAGTGTGAATTGGATGCTGTTTTAAAGCACAAGGGGGCTTCAGCTGGGTGAGAGAGCCCTTCCTCTTCTACAGAACTTTGTAGTCTTTTGAGCAGCTTGTGGATGGTGGCAGCTGGGGAACATCGTGACAACAGCGGGGAAAATTTTGATGGCTATGGAGACACCTGCCATCACGGCTGCCCCAATGTGTGCTCCCCAGATACTGCCATCCAGGGATGGACAAGCAAGCCCTGTGAAAGAGGAAGGGGAGCAAAATCCTCATCTTCTCCACGTGGGGTGAAATCAGAGCTGCTGAAGCTGACCTCCCACTAGACAAAAACAATGTTGCTGGGTGGCCAGTGCTGGGAGACTTCTGGGTGGTGGCCAGTGCTGTTCTTGCTAGGGTGGTGGCCGCCAGCAGCTCTGTTTTTGCTGCATTAAAACAGGTGTGTGATTGGAGCCCTTTTGCTTACTGCAGGTTATCTGCAACATTAATTTCCAGCCTATGAGTTCGTAACATGTGGCCATGGAAATTTATGTGTGGGGGGATGGCACTTGGAAAACCACACCTTAAGTATCTCACTTACACCAAAACTCCTCTTACGGTAGTTATAAGTAGAATCTAACTTGGTGGCCCATTACACACATACCTGTAATAATATGGTTTGGTTTTAGTGTTGAATGTAGGATTTGTGTTGGTTTTCCTCCCTCAAAAATGCTTGAATATACACACATGCCCATTATATTAGCATAATCTTAATAATTATCCTAGAAGTGCAGATATGCATAATACGAACAAGCCCAGATCAAAGGCAAAGAAACTCTGCTTCACCTATAGCAAATGCTGAGAAGATTCCAATGTTCACCATCATCCTTGAGGGTAGCAAAGACTCAATCTGTCTCTCTCGTCTCAAATCCTGAGCATTAAAATGTCCAAGGGGGTAGCTTGGTCAGTTCATTGTTGAGCGAATGCTTTGCTGCTTTAGAAGCAAATAGGCTTTTAGGATCAAACTCGCAGAGCACCCAACAGCTGCTTTAGCTAAACCCCTGCTGGCTTGCCTACACATACCATCAGGTTCGGGCATGATGCCTGCATTCCAAGCACCAGAAAGTTTGCTCTACATTGGATGTATTCAGGGCTGCCAAGGCTGCCAAGCCAAGTCAAGCTGATCTCATTCCTCTCCACATTCGCTGGGCAGCAGCAGCAGCAGAAGCCACAGCAGCAGCAGCACCTGGGATTTTATCAGCCTGCCCAAGGCGGTTCCTCCGCTCATGTGCCTGTCAGCAGCCTCTTTTGTTTGCTCAAACTCTCTTGGGTGCTGGTCCCTTCCATTTCTACAGAAGTAGGTCATATCCTGCTGCCTCAGCAGCTCAGGCTCAGATAAGCTCATCATTCAAAATTGTGTGTTTCCTTCAACCTTTTAAAAAAAGATTCCAAACTCCCTGGGAAGGCTTCAAGGCGAAGAAGGATGAAAACTGAGTGATTGCTTAAAGCAGGCTTGTCCAACCTGCGGCCCGAGGGCCGCATGTGGCCCAGTTCGGCTCATAATGCGGCCCAATGCAATTTTTTATTTTTAAAGAAATTCCAAAGTTTCAAGTTACACTGCTGGCACTTGCGGCTGGAATGCAGCTGGGGCACGTCACAACGGGGGGGGGGGGAGAGGGAAGGAAGGAGTGGGAGGGGAGGGGAGAGGGGGGCTGTGTGACTGCATTGCGCCATCCCCATCAATAGGTGGACCCCCTCCCGGCCCCATAATGCTGCCAGAGTTGAAGCTGGCAGCCTCTGCTGTCTGAGATCGCAGCTACCGGTAAGCACACTTGGAGCGGGGCTGCGGAGGACGGGTAGGGCTGCCCCCCCATGCGGCCCAAACCAAATTTTCATCTTCTAATGTGGCCCAGGGAAGGTGAAAGGTTGGACACCCCTGGCTTAAAGCAAGGTTGGCAACCTGTGGCCCTCCAGATATTGTCAGACCATAAACCTCACCATCCCTCACCATTAGCTGATCTGGCTAAGGATGCTAGAAATTGTACTGCTAAGACATCTGGAGGGACACGTTGTTTGCTCCTGTCTTAAAATTTCAGCCCAATTTCCACATTACAGTTCTGTCACTGAAACATTTAATAAATGAATCAGGGTGCTGAAATACTTAGAAGAAGCATTTTGAATATTTAAAAATGCTATAGAAATGGAAGAATTATTCTGAACGATAAAAGCGGGTATAATTGCGGCAGGGTTAGCTCCTGCTCCCTGTCATATTGACAGTCAGTTAAAAGTTTGTTGTCATTCAGCGCATAGATGTGGTGTTCATTATCACTGGTGTCACAAGTGAATAGAAGGCTGAACCAGAAGCAAAGAATTGGTTCAAATCCTAGCTCAGTCAAGGAATCTGTATGGCCACCTTTGAAAAAGGGTGGGGTTCAAAGCTGCAGCTTCAGTGAGTCTACTCAGGAGCACACTGTGGACTTTCAAGAGTGCACTGAGTGACTTGTCAGATCTTGCCAATTACAGCTTCTACAGAAATACCACTTTATAGTGAAACCTGCTATTATTGTAATGCTTTACATTACCATTCAAAATACCCACCAGTAATGCATGGAGGTTCTTTTTTCTTTTGAACTGTCCAAGGTATTCATTCACACATATCCATATGTTTATGCACACTACACATTCATTCTCTTTGTCATACATTTTCTGTAACACTGACATCTCCCAAACTGTTTTGGCTGGGCCCCATTTCAGACGTTCAAAGAGGTATCATTGTTCTCTCACCACCTGCTGCTTCTTATAGTCTGTTAGGGACAAATGTGTGCCAGGCCACTGTGCAAAGGTGGTCTTCCAGACTCTATCTAAAGTCTTAAGACTGATAACATTTTATTTATTTATTTATTTATTTATTTGACTTATATACCGCCCCATAGCGCTACAAGCACTCTCCGGGTGGTTTACAATTTAATTATACAGGCTACACATTGCCCCCCCAGCAAGCTGGGTACTCATTTTACCGACCTCGGAAGGATGGAAGGCTGAGTCAACCTTGAGCCGGCTACCTGGGATTTGAACCCCAGGTCATGAGCACAGTTTTAGCTGCAGTACAGCATGTTAATATTCGGGAAGAGGATGACATGCAAAGAGATGTAACTAAATCAAAACAGTCTGTTTTATTGGAGGAAGATAGCATTGAGGTAGTGGAATGTTTTTCAATGGTGAAGCTGTTAGGTGCAGAGGACATTAAATATTTTCTCCACCCTGCAGTTCCTGCTGGGATTCCTCTCTCACTTGCATCTCTGCCAGGCAAAACGTGTTGATTCTGAAACCTTGTGGTGGAGTGAAAAAAGGGCTGAGGTGATTTGAAACAAAAAGGCAGTGGACATAGGGATTTCAATTTCCGAGCCTCCTCCTCTCAGGGATTAACTAGAAAACCCCACTTTTCTCTTTACAGTAATATTTCTCCATCTGAGATTCCCCACCCAAGACATCTAGTAGTAGGCATTCCTCGCTATTGGAAACATTTTTTAAAACTCTGTTACTCGATTCAAAAAGACTTTCAGGGACTCACAAAGATTAATCAACCCTTAGACTTACAATCAAAAAGAAATATGGCACAAGAAGAAAATGCTTGATGAAAGAGAAGGAAAAAAAATATTTAGGGCAGAAATCAATATTATAAATCCTGTGACCAGAAGATTGCTGAAAGGGTCTGCAGCAGGCACTTTTCTCACCTCATGTAATTTTCTTTGTTTTGAGATTGGTCTTCAGGACCTAGACATGGGATCCCTTTGAAGCCTAATTTCTCAGACATGAAAGACTGTCTGAGTCATGGTTCTCCATGAACAAATGCACTTTAATTATGATGTCTTTTTCTGCCCTTTATCACAGATTTGCGACTGGTACTTCCTAGCAGGGAAAAGCAAAGCATGCTTTTTACAGTCAGTCATCCTTGGGTTGATGGGACCAGCTAAGCATCGCCCTTGCCATCATGCCCTCCCTGGGAGACGAGGACCTGAGGTGCTATCCTTTCTTCTTTCATGAAGGAATGCTCAGCCATGCAACCCCCTCCATCCGCTCAGAAGTGCTATAACTCAAGCTTAACACTCCTTGCTTTATTTCCCTTACCTTAAAAAGAAAGGTAGGAGAAAGGAAGAATCACTGCTTAATTACGTGACATACCTAATGAGCACTGGATAGCAATTTTAATTGCTGATAGCTCAACTAGTTTATGATTACGTCACCCAATCACACCTTGATTCTGCTGTGGGCTTTTAAGAATATCTTGTTTTTGTCAGGAGTATCTTCGAAGGCAATTACTTCATGATAGGCAAGTCTGTATTTGCATTCTTTTTAAAAGAGAATTTCACACCGCTCCCCGGTGTTGCTGCTATTGCCTGTTGAGTTTTTTTTGGAATGAGTTTTTCAATGCTGAGATGGGCTTTCATAGTGAACTTGTACATAGAAGAGGAAGGAGGAGGAAGTGTGTGTCAATCAGACATACCTGGCATGACTGGAAGTGGAAAATCACTACTTTAAACAGTCTGCCCCACCCCATGGTGAGTCAGGGTACAACTCCCATCATCCCCAGTCATCTGAGCCATTCACCATATTGGTTGGGAATAATGGGGGTTGTCATTCAAAACCTCTAGAGGCCCCCAGACTTACACCATACAAGTATAATACTCACTTTGGATCCAGTAATAAATGGTTCCCAAGTGAAGGTCCCAATTATTCTTGGATTGCAAGAAGCCATGATGATTGTTTGCGGTGACTGTCTCAGGGCTGAAGTTTTTGGAACCATTCAACTAGCTCTTTCAAAAATAAGAGAAATGTGCATCTACCACAAAGGATTATACAGTCAAACTTAGTAAAACTACCCTGTTTACAAATATTAGCATTTATAATCTGTGCAGGTCCTCAATTATTTTCCATGGGTTGTATATATTACACTACTGTATTTGTGCTCATACTGCCACAGCTCTTCCAATCAATAAAGTTTTGAAGAAAGGCATAATGTGATTTTTGAGAAAATCAGCAGCAACTAAACACGTGTAGCAGATTCCCCACCATCAACTTTGCTGTGTGTAGGCTTGATCTAAGGCCTAGTCTTGGATGCCCAGACGTTCTTGGACTAAAAGTCCCAGAAGCCTTTGCTGCTAGCTGTTCTGGCCAGGATTTCTGGGAGTTTTACTCAAGAGCAGCTGGGGACCCAAGGTTGGGAACCACTGGTCTAGGGGCCTGTTTTCCCATCCCTGTACATCATTTCTCTGTATTTGATAGGTGGCAGTGAATTTATGGGATGATTCCATTGAAAAGCATTCTGTCTGGTATGCTATGAAAATACAAATGGTTAATATCAACATTGATGGTGATCATCATGCGATAGAGGCAGATGCATATCAGTCTTTGGACTTCCTCCAAAAAGTATATTTTCTCTTGAAATTCTACGTTAAAACAAAATAAAACAAGCTGAAGTGTTTATGCAAGATGTGGAGCTGAAATAGCCTTGTGTGACCCTCTATCCCATCACTCTTTCTCCAAAATGGAATACAAGTGGTCACCTAAGTTGTGGTTATGTATCACCATGTTACTTCCAAATTTGTTAAGCCTTTTAAGATATGTGAGATTAATTGAGGTATTCCAATAGTTTATCATTGTTAGCCCCTATAGAGAGTTTCCATGCCAATTCGGTATTTGAACCCAGGTTTTCCTGGCATGTGTGAACATCCCTATTAATTTTCTTCCCATGCAAGGTCTCCAGGGAAGGTGATTATCATTATTGCCAGGTGGCTGCCTTACAATTTTTTTTAAATTTCTGCAGCCAGTATATAAGTTGAAAATCTGCTCACAATCACACTGAGGCAGTTTTTAGCCTGCTCCTTGAAGGAAAGGAATAACTAAAACTAAAACAAGTAAACAAATCCCCTCCCTCTCCCACCTACATTTCAGAGCTTCACATTCTGCTTACTGCTTTATTTTTCTTCATCTAAATGCATTCCCATTAAGCCCCTTCTCCAATACCTGACATTCTGAACAATTCAAGAGACTATTTGTGCTGCTGCTGCTAGCACTTCTCCAGCAAAAAGGCTCAAGAGTTGTAGTGCTGATGCTCCACCTCTGCTATGGCCTAAAAAGCATGATGGACTCAAAGTCAGACCATCAAAACCAGAAAGTCAGGATCAAGAAGAGAAGAAGGAATTGGGCTGATAGGAACTATGCCTTTTGGAGCCATGCCATACATACAAACACCTTCATGCTGGGAAGGGGTGAAAATTGTTACCCAGCCTTTAAAGCCACAATTTAATTTTTCTCCTCCTTCAACACTGCTTATCCTGAGATGCATTTGCCTGCCTGAAGACCCGGAGAAGCTCAGCAATTCTCTAGGAGTTCAGCCAGTGCCGTAAGACATGGCAGCCCTATTAAGTACCAATTTCTAAACCCTCACAATATAATGAAATATTTGCAACTGTGCATAGTTATGTGCAATGTATGTGCTAACATGATCACAGCATAACTCTTAACCTCATGAAAACTGAGGTTATCCATTATTCCATCCTGCATAAAATGGACATAGGCAATCTATGCTCAGCCATATTCTGGACCCCAAAAATGTCTCTAACACATATTCTACATTTCCTTTTCTACCAGGAATTCTGCCTCCCTCAGGATGTGTATATATACACAATCTACTTCATCTTCATCAGTACCATCAGGCCTTTCACTGAACTCTGCAGACAGAGCAGTGAAATATATTTTGCACATGACTGGTACCATTTCAGCTACTTCATGATCACCATTAGGCGTATAAGATCATTACTGTATTAGTAAGTGAACAGGAGCTGGGTTTATCTGACATTTGTTTTTCCATACAGCACTCTGTCTGTGTTTCTGCACGCATGTGCGTGTACAATTGGAGCCTTTCTGAGAGGCAACAGGGGTCAACTCGGCTAAGACCCAGTATTTCTCGTGATAGGAAAGTCTCAGAACAGAAATGGGAGCCTTTAATAGTCAAAGAATACTACCAGATCCTTGGTGACCGTATTAATTCAGGTGGTAGTGATCCAGAGAAGATTTTTTGACTGTTAAAGTCTTCCCCTCCCCAATCCTGAGGCTCTCAAGGGCTTCCCCAGAGCAAAAGAAGCTCTAGAGAGTAGTGGTGGTGGTGGGGATTACTTGGAAGCTTTCGATTCACTTAAATTGAGAATTTACAGCCCCCAGATCCAGTTTACACTGGTGTAACTACACAATCCAGATTTTGCCCACTCAATCCTAGAAGAATTATATCACAACAATGATAGTGGAAATATACAAAAGGCTTTAACCAAATCCAGCATGGAGCATCCTCAACCATTTCCATAAGATCATGGAGATAATATAATGCTCACAAGGTAAACCTTGAAATCTGAATTTCTTTATCTGCTTCAAGACCAGAAATCTAGAATAATTAATAAGAAGTGATACCCTCATAGATTGTTGCATTGTTCTAAAAGATATCTTAAAAATAATCTGGAAAATCTGAAAACATTATTTTTAAAGATCCCAAATGACTACACATTTACTTTATGAATTAAAATAATCTAATTTAAATCATGTCTTAGTTATGGGGGTCAATGTCCCTTTACTTGTCATTTGGGACTAAAATAAACATGGCATACATATTCCTGATTTCACTGAGCCCTGGTCTTGTTCTGAGCACCACCACATATCAGTCCAGCCATCCACTGTAGCACAGAGAATCAGCAAGTTCCCTTGCGGTTGCTAGGCAACCACAGTGTGTGCTTCCCCATTCATATCTAGCTCGAAATAGAGGGAGCAAGTTTAGGAGAAAATGGGTCCAGACAGAAGAAAGCAGAGATTATGAGAATTAAACAAGTGGTTCTGACATCCACGTTATCCACATGTGGCAAGCTGGCCAGCAAGGAACTAATTCTATCCAGTACCCACAAAGTCCCTCACACTCATAAAGAAAGAGCCCTCAAGTAATTCTTCTCTCCCACTGAGAATTTGTTTAGCAGCTTAGAGAGCTGCCTGAGGAGAGGCCACTTCATTAAAACCAACATGGATGAAAAGATTCTAAGAGAGATCCTTCCACCCAAGCTGAAGTGGGGTGGTTTTAAGTTTGTGTGCCTTACCTTCTCTTTTTCGGGTACCAGCAGCTGCAGGGAGAAGAAAAGAGATAGCAAGGCAGCCCAGGATGGCTAGCCAGTGCTGAGGCATTCCTGGAATTTCACGGCTATGCACCTTGGAAGGTGCTCCAATCTCACTTTCTTCCAGATCAAAGGTCTTCACTGAGGTGGAAGGTTTTCTTTTGGATTTGTAGCCGTGGATGATTTGGTTGTGCCTTCTTTATTTCTTTCAGGTGGCTTTTATAACTTCCTCTGCCTGAATCACTACAGAAAGGAAGAAAAGAGCTTCCCTACACTCTGACTCACCTTGTGAATTAAAAAGGAAAAAAAAAAGAGGACCCAGCCCATGCGCAGCGCAGGGAGACAACAGTTTCTTCTTAGCCTTTCGTAAGGGCGGTTCTTGACAGAGTACAGCAGCAAACGCCCCTGGCAGCAACCCAAGAAGGAGTGGAGTAAGTGGCATAAGGAAAAGGGGGGAAAGAGAGAGAGATTTTACTCTTGATCTTCCATATCCAACTCACTAACCAGAGGGAGCTACGGACGGACCAGACTTGCAGCAAGGATTTTCCTCCGATCAGCATAAACCCATTGATGTCAAAGGTCATTGCATAAAGAAGCTGCTTTTGCTGGGAGATAACACCACTTTTATTAAAACTGTGCCAGAAATTAAAGGAATGGGGCATGCAGTCATTCACTTTTGCCCAATAAGAACACTTGTGAAGAATTTGTTCGCATTATAATTCTTATGATAACTATAGCAACACCCAGCAAAGCCACAGTGCTAGTCAAGTAAACAAACCAAGAGAGACTGGCTTAATGGGTTGCAGGTTTTAAATCAACAAAAACAAAGAGGAATAGGTAGTGGATGTGACAATGGCCTGGATTTCATCCAAATTAAAGCATTCTAGTGTGTACATGTTCAAATTCAAAACAACCATCATATGAACTTGCTAATGGTCAGTTCAGACCAGTATTAGAATTCATATTCTAGAGCATAAGCTACTTTAGGCCCCTGTTGAGATCATCTACAAAAAGTTTCACCCAGGTGTACCTGTCATGTTATGTCACCCTAAGAGTGAGAGGTAGCTTGGATATCTGAAATGCAATGGAAGATAAAACATTAACAGCATGTTCTGCCAGTAAAAACCTTTCCATGGGATTCGCCTCTGAATGAAGCCAATAAAGCAGTAAAATAAAAGAGCAGCTAATGGCCGTGGAGGTTTAGGAAAGAGTTTCCATATCAGACTGGCGCTTATTTGTGTGTGTGTGTGTGTGTGTGTGTGAGAGAGAGAGAGAGAGAGAGAAATTTGAGAGGAAAAGATCGAAAACATAATCAAGGGGAAATAGAGAGTTCTCCTCACCGAGTTGCAAGCTCTTCTACTAATTCAGTTGTCATCTCCTGCTCAGACATTCTAATTGGCTGCTGACAGCCCTTCTTGGTCACATGTGATGCTATTAGATGAAAATATAATCAGGCAAGTTGATATACAAAGAGTGAAAGAAAGATTACATGCAAAGGGTGAAAGAAAGATCACATCACAATGGCTATTCAGAGACAAAATATTAGGACAGTTGACATATGAAAGATGAAAAAAAGGGTTAAATGAAGGAAGGAAACACAAAAGAACGTGAAACTTTCATGTACCACTCTTTCACTAACACTAATGTTTGCTTTTCCAAGCCTTTCTTTCAGTGAGTGATAAAAGAATGTGAAAATGAAAATAAGAGCCTCTTTCACTTTTTTTCTTTTGTGCTAACAGGAAAGTCCCTTTCCTATTACAGAGCACACTTCTGATGGAAGTCAGGCTGGCTTTATCTTTAATGAGCTTCTGACAGATAGCTAAAAGGGTTGTTCCCAGCAGCATCAGCTCTCTGGTTTTAGAAATGACTTTTCTAGAATGTTTTAAATCTGATTTTAAATAAAGTTTTCATGTTATTCTGTCTACTGTAGATTGCTTTGTGAGCCCTAAAAGGCAGGTAAACAAATACAGTACTTTAAATAAATAAATAATAAATGTAAATGGCTATACCATATAATTATCACAGAGCTGTTTTTTTAAGTGAGGCTGAGAGTTAGTGACTAGCTTAAGATAAAGCCAGCCCAATAAGCTTCATAACCAAACTCTAATTGGCCTCAGTTGCCCATTTCCCCCAACTCAGAGAAGTGTATTGAAGAGCTGAACAACAATCAGAAGAGGAAAACAAAGAAAGTAAAGGGTCTGGAAACAGTTTAGTGAGGAACTGAGTGGTGAGAAGGGAGGAGTGAGAAGAGAAGAAGGGTGATGTAGCAGCCATCATCCAAACATTTTATATTGAGCACTCTGTATATGGGGTTTTGGCTAAGCTCATAGACCTGATTATTGACCCATTGAAGTAACAGTCTTTCAAATTCCTTTAAGGTTATGCATTGCAAGGACAATAATAGTAAGGGGAGCAGTGTCTACTATCATAGATCTTGAAGATCTTGTAAAACACTTCTGAGAAACACCAGCATTGCTCATAAATGTTGAAAATCCGTGTCCTGACCCAATCAATGTGTATGCTTTAGCTTGAATCCAGTTATCTGAGTCTTTGTAGAATGTGAATTTTTAAATGGGAAAAATGGGAAAAGAATTTAAAAACAGGAAAAGAAATGCAGGAAGGAGAAGATATTAGCTGAAGAACCCATGTCATTGGTTTGATTGTAACGCCACATCATTTTGAGCTGCGGCACTCAAAGTCAAGACAGCTGTAGTAATGTGCAGTCTTGGGTAGGAGAAGAACAAAAAGGGGAAATTGAAAAATATTTGCAATGACAATTGTCATGGAAACAGTATACATACGATAGAGCCAATAAAGCTGAGAAGCACATATATCGCCCCTGTGTGAGGGAAGGAAAGACCAACATTGCATAAAAGCTCTTCCTGAGGATGCCGTCATTTTTTGTAAATACCACTCATCTCATTGTTCTAGAGCATGTTACCATAATCACCACAGCAAGTAACTCCTTCATAATTTATATTGCTTGCAGTATTAATCTGGACTCTGACATGTAGTCTTCGGTCATATCCAAGTCCTTGATATAGAAAGTCTCTCCACAGGCCAGTCTGGGAATGTTAGTGAAGAACCCCAGAAATCGCTCCGTGGATCAAATGAAGAGTTCTCTGGTTCATGCTGTTTCTAACTGTCACATAGGTGATTCATGAATGGTGCCTATGTCCACTGTCTTCTTATAATGCTAACATCATCATAATTCATTGTCTGATATAGGCCTCATATTAGGCAGAGTGAGGGAGTCAGTTGTCAGCAGCAAGGTTTTGGAAGAGAGAGCTGGTTACCATGTTACTTTATTTTTGTCCCCAAAGCAAACCAGCTGGCCTCCATCCTGATACAGGCTGTTGCTCTCTTATTATTGTTGAGAAAAACTTAGTTTCTATTCTGGTTGGCTTTTATATGCAGGAGAGGGCATAGCCTTGTTCTTTACTTCAGGCAGTAAAAGGTGTGGGTCCGGCCCTGTTTTGAGAAAGTTCTCTTATGTCTCCCCTGCTATCCTTTTCCCTCCCTAAAAAAGGCACTGTCACTGCACACTGAGCTCAGTATTTTAGTTTGCTATTTGCAATGACGCCACAAATTCTCTTTCCTGGTGACCTATGGTCAGTTTAGACAAACGCTGTAACCCATTTTTCAGTGTAAGGGGGAAAGTCCCAACATACATAATTTTCCATTTATAGAAACTCTCATCTTCTGCTTTATTACCCATGCAGCCAATTTAAAATAACTTTTTAAAAATGTTGTCACAGGACTGTTTTGGATTGCATCATCCCAGATTAATTCTGCAATAAATTTGGTTGATAGACATACACACATTGGTACACATTGCTGGGAGATATCACAGTTTACTTTTCTCCACTGTGAAAACTGTCCACTTTTTCCTACTCTCTGCTTCCCCGCCCCCCCTGTAATCAGATTCTCATCTGTAAAGTAAAAGGAACCATCCTCATACCTCTTGACTGCTAAGTTTACTTAAGGTTCTTTGATTAAGGTTCTTGGTGAAAGTGCGATGGAAGCATCAGTACAGTGTGTATATCATTAGATACCTCCATCCTCCCAGAGATAGTAAAGTTATTTTTAAAAAGTAATTTACTCCCATTACATGTTATCAAAACCTGAAAGGGGGCAAGGGGGAGATAGGAAGCTTTCAGTTAATATAAAGTTAAATATTTCCTGTTGCCAGATAGTGATATCATCATACTTGTGTGGCTTAAAATTGCACAAGAGGATTTCAGTCATCATATTAATGATGTGACTTTACCCAACTCACATAAAAAATATCTTTAACATACAGTATATCACAGAAGTGAGTACACCCCCTCACATTTCATAAATATTTTAGTACAGTATATCTTTTCATGTGACAGCACTGAAGCAATGACACTTGGCTACAATGTAAAGCAGTGAGTAGACAGCTTGTACAGTCTAAATGTGCTGTCCCTTCAAAATAACGCACCACACAGCCATTAATGTCTAGACTGCTGGCAACAAAAGTGAGTACACCCGAAAGTGACAATGTCTAAATTAGTCCCATGTAGCCGTTTTCACTGTGTCATGAGACCCATTAGTGTCACATGTCGCAGGTGTGAAGGGGTTATCGCTCTCACTCTCTCAGACTGGTCCCTGGAAGTTCCACATGGCACCTCATGTTAATGAACTACCTGAGGATCTGAAAAAAATGAATTGCTGTTCTACATAAAGATGGCCTAGCTATAAGAAGCTTGCCAAAGCTTTCAAACTGAGCTGCAGCACGGTGGCCAAGCCCATACAGCAGTTTAACAGGACAGGTTCCACTCAGAACAGGCCTCAGGAAATTGACATATGAGTGCTGCCAGGATTGCTGCAGAGGTAGAAGGGGTGGGGGTTCAGCCTGTTAGTGCTCAGACCATATGCCACACACTGCATAAAGTTGGTCTCCAGGGCCGTCATCACCCCAAAAAAAGCCTCTTCTAAAGATCATGCACAAGAAAGCCCGCATATGGTTTGCTGCAGACAAGCAGACTAAGGACATGGATTTCTGGAACCATGTCCCGTGGTCCGATAAGACCAAGATAAACTTACTGTATTTGGTTCAGATGGTGTCAAGCGTGTATGGTGGCAACCAGGTGAAGAGTACAAAGACAAGTGGGTCGTGCCTATAGTCAAGCATGGTGGTGGGAGTGTCATGGTCTAGGGCTGCATGAATGCTGCCGGCACTGGGGAGCTACAGTTCATTGAGGGAACCATGAATGGCAACATGTCCTGTGACATACTGAAGCAGAGCATGATCCCCTCCCTTTGGAGACTGGGCTGCAGGGCAGTATTCCAACATGGTAACAACCTCAAACACACCTCCAAACCTGCTTGCTAAAGAAGCTGAGGGTCTCCAAGCATGTCTCCATGCTATTGAGCATCGGGGGGGGGCATCCTGAAACGGTGTGCAAGGTCTCTAACATCCACCAGCTCTGTGATGTCATCATGGAGGAGTGGAAGAGGACTCTAGTGGCAACCTGTGAAGTTCTCTATGCCCAAGAGGGTTAAGGCAGTGCTGGAAAATAATGGCGGCCACACAAAATATTGACACTTTGTGCCCAATTTGGACATTGTCATTTAGGGGTGTACTCACTTTTGTTGCCAGTGGTTTAGACATTGATGGCTGTGTGTTGTGTTATTTTGAGGGGACAGCACATTTACCACTTCTGAAAGTGGTTCTTCCTAATGTTTCGCCAGTCTCTGTGGCCGGCATCTTCAGAGGACAGCAAACTGTGCAGTTTGCTGTCCTCTGAAGATGCCGGCCACAGAGACTGGCGAAACGTTAGGAAGAACCACTTTCAGAACACGGCCAAGAAGCCCGAAAAACCCACAACAACCATGTCTACTCACTGCTTTACATTGTTGCCAAGTGTCATTGCTTCAGTGCTGTCACATGAAAAGATATACTAAAATATTTATGAAATGTGAGGAGGTGTACTCACTTCTGTGATGTACTGTACCCTTGTTACAAAAAAAAATGAAAGAGGTCACTTCTTAAGTGATAAAATAGATCCTTTATAACCCTTACTCTGATTACCTTTTCCAAAATCTTGGTGCTCTATCCATTCATTTCCTTTTGGCCCTTTACAACTCCATCCAGATGGAAGATCAATGCAAACCTTTTGTTTACTGCATCTGCAATCTTGGCAGCAAAGATCATGTTCACAAATTGCATGAGCACAACGCTCACCTAACTCTGTGACAGCTGAGCACTAATAGCTCCATGCAATGACACATCTTACAATATTTTCTCAGAGACTCCTTCCTACAGGTGTGTCTGGTGATTTGGGAAGTCCCATGTAAATGCATCATATCTATTACCAACATCTCTGGAGTTTTAAACTTACTCAAAAGTAGCATGCCTATAAGGGTCTTCTTAGCTCCTAGCTTACTGTAGTTAATTCCAAACTTGGTCATTGATCCTCAGGAGTTTTCCATAATCTCTTGAGCTGCCTGACAGTTTCCTCTGACTTAGACTGCTTATGCTATTCAGACAGGGTAGTCTTTTGTGGCTGTTCATTGCCGGAAGAAACAGAAAATCCATTGCTATGACACCAGCAGGTGAGATCACCATCTGTTGGTTTGCTTTTGCAGATGCTTTATCTTTGGGCCATGGCGACACAGATGGCAGAATGGAAGAGCAACAAAGATGGTTAATGGCAAATGATTTCAAAGTTCCTGGGCAATAACAAAAGTTAACATTATGATAAGAGTTGTATGGAGAAAAAAACATTGTGGAACATTTTAAGATGTTATTGAGGAGGAAAGTTAAGTTAGAAGTTTTGCATGCCCGGGGGGGGGGGGGGAGAAGCTGTTAAGATTTCCCATGGTTAGAGTCTTCCACAAAGCAGAGGGGCAATAGGATAGTCTGGCAGGTATGCCCTTTCTTGATAACTACTCCTGTAGGCTGAGAAATATCAGGAAGTCCTAAAGGTTATATAATAGAACTTAGAAAATTACTGGGTTTCAATCTTCAGTTGACCATGTGATTCACAAGAGAGCTGCTGAAGATTTCTGCTAGCCTCCCCCGCCCCAATGTCTGTAGTTTCTATCTCTGGCAAGTTGACCCAGTGATACAATAGAATTTGGATAGGTCAGAAGTCTGATGGAATAGAAATGTTTGAACTGCTCACCTGAAGTCTTCAGGCTGGGGGTTAATGCAGCTTCTCACATTGGCATAGATTGTGAAAGGTGAAGTTTTTAAAAGCATGCTCCAGTGAAATTGTGAACTCTAATTTGCTTTTGCACATCATAATTATTGTAGCACAGAATTGTACTATTTTTGCAGTAATGCCAAGCATAAGAGTGGGATTTTATACACACAGTGTAAGTAGAAAAAATGACAGAATAACAGTACTTTCAGGTACAACTTAACTGTCAACCAAGTGTGTGCCATAGAATTTCTAAATTCACTCTGTATTTCATTCATACACTGTAAGAGTTTATGATTAGTCCCTCATCAGAATTATTTAATTTGTACTGTCAGATTCTTCGTTAACAATTTACAATTGCACTGTTACTCACTTCATTAATACAGGATGACTTTCACTACAATACAGGCTCAAAACAGCCTTACTCTTTTTATGTAGTGGAAAGAGGACATCCTGCAGCCTGGGCTACCCCTTGCACACACTTCTGTTGGCCAGAACAGCTTACCAATCAGGTGTCCTCATGGCTCCCTTTATAGGGAGGAGGCAACTCCAGTGCTCATCTTAGTTCTTGTTCTTGCCTCGACTTCTCACAGGCTGCTGGTCGGAGCTCCTGCTCACTATTGTAGCCCCATTCAAGGACATATGTAGATCAGCCATATGGAAGATGTAGTTTTCCTTTGTCAAGCACTACGGGAGGGACCACTTCACTAGGTTCAGGCTGCATTTGGGAATAGGGTCCTAAAACAGCTGGCAAATCTGTCTTGGGCAGGTTTCCCAGGACTCACAGTCTTGGAATAGGTGTTGCTTCTTAGCAGTCAACACTAGGATTTAGCTAGTTTTGGTAACTTCCAATTTATAAGATGTCCTCCTCCACATGACAAAAGAAACATTGGCACTCACTGTGAAATGTTCATTTTGTTCAATGGAAGGGGGACATCCCTCTAACCCTCAGATAACATTTTGAGCAACACAAGGACATCTACCTCCTCACTTACCTACCTTCTGCACATCCTTTGGCTGACCTCCATTCTTAATCCTGGTACCTCTGTCCATCTGGAGATAAAGAGAAAGTACTGACAGAACAAGGTTGCCCTTTCACTATAAGAGAATCATGGAGACACATATTTGGTTAGTTATTTCTGTTTGTAGAAGCAAGTAGGAAAGACAATCCAATCTGTAGGATATACAAAATGGACAATCTTCTCTTGTATATAAAACGTATATTAAGTCTTGCTTAAGATAATAAAAAATGCCTTTCATGATCAAACCAAGATTCACCTAGAGCACATAATCCAATTGCCTGCCAGAAATTGACCAGTGGCCCAGAACATGGGCTGCTTTGTATCTACCTGCAATTATGGATAGAATATTGGTTTTGGTTGGGGAGACCAGATTCTGAATAAATACAGGCATAATTTCTCATTCTTGCCATCTGAGGGTTGGACTATACATTATAGTAAATAACCTGTCATTCAAGTCAGTTCCTCAAATGCAGAAGGATATGTGATTGTCAAAGCAGGAACTTTTTGCTCCTTGTAATTTGAAAATTAGTTTGCTTTGTTTTTTTATTGGTCTTTGTGAGGTAAACACCTATGTATGCAGGTCTGATTTCTCACACATGGAGGTTCACCAAAATCATGTCCCTAGAACACGAACTGACTTCAGCTCTAATTATGACTTACCTGTAGCTACTTCACCAGTTTGTTAGTAAAAAGAAATTGAATAATTCCTCCTCCCCACGAGCTCTTTGGAGGAAGGACAGGATACAAAAGCTGTAAGTAAACTGGAATTATTTCCTCAAAATTTCAGAGTGGTTGGAGAATGGGAAGCCAGAGGCTTTTAAAAAAAGAAGACAGACAGACATTCATCCTTCTATCCATCTGTGCAACCCAGCAATTTCAAACCATTCACTGTGATGAAGCGTAGTTGTTGTAGTAGCAGCTGCTGCATGAGAACTGATAAGGATGAACACCAAAGCATGTCTGTAATGGCTAGCAGAGCAGGGATTGAAGCCCTGGCTTTCATGGCACAAACGCCAATATATTTTTCACCTAACGCATCAGCACTTTCTTCTCCAGAAATTACTCACTACCATTACCATTGCAAATATTTTAGGTAACTCTTTTACTACATTTGGGGATGATAATTCCATCTGAAAATTAGAAAATGGCCCACAGGTTTTAAAAATCTCAAAATCCTCTAGAAAAAACCCTTGATTTCTTCCTCAAGTAGTGAGAAAAGTAACAAACAAATGGTCTTCATTATCTGAAGCAAGAATGTCACTCGTTCTTAATGTTATTTGTGGAAGGATTGGAGATGGAAAATTTCTGAAAATTTCCACTTTAAAAAAAAGGGGGGAATTTTTTTCTAGAAAAAATGGAAATTTTCAGAAACGTTACAGCTCTAGGAAGGATCATGGTAATCCTCCACAATCACATTTTAGAGCAGCATCACCTGTAAGGTGCTACTTTCAAGCTCTTACAAAAACTCTTAGCTAAATAAAACCTCTGTGTGACTGGACTTATATTTGAAAGTTTCAGACTATACACAATTGGCTATTGCTTTTGAAAATTAGCAAAGCAGCAATTCATGCTCTGGGGAACTCCTATGCACTTCTGAGCCATTAGGCAAGATAAGAAGTTTTCAGATATGCCCAAATAAGCTAAAAAGAGGCCTGTTAGATCAAGCCAAATCTTTATTCAGCCTAGCATCCATCCTATGTCGCATGCAGGACAATGCTGACAATAGCCCTCTCCCATGACAGACAGGATGCTCTCCTCTTAGTTGACTTGACTAATCCCTCCACCTACAGTTTTGTGGGGCTCCAATCAAAGATGGGGAGCAAAGCTGGTGAAGCTTTCTACATTATGATTACTTCCTCCCTCCCCATGTAGATGAATGTGCAAAATGTTCTGGTAAGGAGTTAGAGGATATGCCAAAAGAATGATGGGTTTGGCAACATCCCAACGCCAAGAGCAACACATAACCCAACCAGCTTTTAGAACGATGATCTCACAAATTGCCAGCAGCACAATATGAGGAAAACACTTTTGGACAGGGTTTGGAACCATTACCAACTTGTTAAACGTTTAATGTTTTATTCGTGTTCTGTTATACATAATTACTGTAAGCGAGAAAAACTTGAAGCTACACTGAAATGTGATGAAGTAACTAAAGCTGTGCTTTTTCAGTATGTATGCCTAAGCCCAAGGAAATACTACCTTTACTCAGGAAAGGGAGTCCTTCTCACAATAATACTTCTCTGACCCATGTGAAGTACTTTGCAGTATGCACTTGTATATGTTATGTCCCTTCATCAGAAAGCAGATGCTACTGGCAAACCGTTCTATCTGCAGTGCCCCCTTTCCCATCTTCAGTGTGGGGTGGATAATGATCAGAATCTATTTCACAGATCAGCTGTGAACGTTCCTGAGACTAGATAGTAAATGCTCTGAACCCTCAATATGTTATTGGTTTGTTTTTGTTTTTTTTGCAAGTGTCAGATGTTTCCCATACTGAATATGCTTATCAGTATAGGAATTATTTATTTATTTATTCATTCATTTATCCAATGTTTATTCTGCTCCCATTAGTGTCAGAGCACTACTCTGGGCGGGTTACAACTCGTAAAACATAAAAAAATAGAAATATTAAGATCAATAGCAATAACCCTATATGAAGAACTTCCAAGAAAACGGTGGCTGAAATTCTGTTCTTGCAGCTATGTTACATAAGGCTAATAACTTCATTAGCCACTGTGATTTTTTTTAGAAATAAAACATTTCCAGTTCCTCTGGTTGAAGGTCCCCAGGCTCCTGTAGTATCCCTCTCAACTGTGGATAAAACGTTAGGGACCACGAGGGTGTGGTGGAAGCTTTAATTTCTGAAAATTGCCATCATTGGGACCGATGGCAGCAATGGTCAGAATTAAAGCATCCCTCTTCCAAAAGATTCCTCATGATAAAAGGGATCTCATTTTGGACATTTGAAGAGGGGGGAGGGATGTTTTATCTTTGAAAAAATCACAGTGGCTGGTGATTGATTCACATTATGCAATGTAGCTGTGCAAACAGGATTTCAGCCGTTATTTATTTTAGAAGTGGAAATGCTGGGATTGTGTTACTGAATTACCTAGCCAGTAAAAGCACTTTCCAAGCACCTTTCAACCTATGAGTTAGTGACTACCTCTTTGCTCAGATGAATTTGCCTCAGGGGTGCCTTTCCTCCGGCTGATGCTGAAGCTGACATGCACCCCCACCCCTGTCTGCGGCCCAGCAGTGGAGACACACCCTGGGGCTCAGTTCCCGTGAGCAAGCTGGGTGAGGCTAACCTGGCGAGACTGTGGCTGAGGCGTCAGCACGGCACGGAAGTCCAGCCTTGCCCAGTTTTTATCCCCTACCTGCAGAAAGACCTCACTTCTGTTTCAAAAAATGAAATAATCAATTTCTTTCAGCCTTTGCGTTCCTTTGTTTTCACAAAACTAGACTCTTTAGCTCCTTTACCTGAAGGGGTCACCAAGGAAACATCACTGGAATGCCTGGACAACATTCCTAGCATTTCCTGATTCAGATATCTGTCAGCTCTTGAGCTGCAGAAAGTGGTTTTACCTGGGAATACATTGCAGGGCCAGAGATGCAGCCATGCACTCTGTCAGCTTCCAGGAAAGGTCTGGGAAGTGGGCACAATATCCTGGGGGGTGGGGGGTGTCCTTCATTGTAATCATGTATAATAAGGACTCCTAAAATTAGTCACCTAAAATATGAATGTTTTTTCTTGTGAGGCAGTAATGATTAGCCCATAATTTGCTTAGAGAGATCAAAAACATGTTTCTGGGTATTTAAAATTTGCTGTTTCTTTTTAATTTAAATGCTGTCATTTTTAGCAAAAATACTTAAACCGTGGGTGGCCTCATATAAGAGTTGTTCTTCATGGATTCATACTCTAACACTGCTGTAAAATTTAGAGGTCTGTCATTACTTGCACCCAGAAGTTTGGCAAATGGCTAGTGACCATCCTGACTAAGGGATCCTGAGAATTTTAGTCCAAACAGGGAAGTTTCCGAAGCTGGGTGCATATGCCAAATGAAGACTTGGTTGTTGGCAGTTACCACTACTGATTTCAGTGAAATGCTTTACTGTTTTCTTGTTTTGTCATTGCTTTACTGTTTTACCATTTGGTTCTTTCTTTCTTTCTTTCTTTCTTTCCATAAGAACATAAGAAGAGTCCTGATGGATTAGGCCAAGGGCCCATCCAGTCCAGTTTCCTGTATCTCACAGTGGCCCCTCCAAATGGCTCTGGAAGCACATGAGACAACTAGATCCCTGTCTCCTGATACCAGTCCCCCTGCATCTGGCATTTTGAGGTACCTTCCTTCTAAGCCTGGAGATTATACATCCCCATCATGGCTTGTAACCTGTGATGGACTTTTCTTCCAGGAATCTATGATGGACCTTTCCTCCAGGAAAGGCATTTAGGCCAGATGCCATCACCACATCCTGTGGCAAGGAGTTCCACAGACTAACAACAGTGACATGGGACTCTGCAGAAAGCTATATTAGAATAGATTGAACATATATATCTCATAGTATGACCTATATAAAATCCATACAATTGAATATATGTGATGTAACACACCATCCACTTTGATTTTGTTTCTGCAGTTTTTTGTATGTTACAGTAAAATACTTTTAAAAAAGTAGAAACATGTCATAAATAAATATAAAGTGAGACTACAGTTCTAGATCTAGTTTTTAAAGCTGCTAACCTTGCATTCTTAAACTGAGCCAATTACAAAACGTGGCGAGACTGGAGACTTTTAAAGAAACCCTATTATTAAGTGGGGAGGTAATGATTATTAGTAAGATATGAGCTGGGAAGGAAAGATTAAAGCTAACCTTTCACAATAAAAATTATCAGCCATGCCTCCAGCTGAAAGAAGGATGGGAAGAAAGAAAGACCAAGCTGTAATATATGCTTGACCTTAAGCCACAGAGAGATAAAGCATTTATAAAAATTTAGTTTTGATTTATGGGGAGTTCTTATTTGAGTCATTAGCTAAACTCAAATCTAGAGTGAGAACTAAATGCATGTGAAACATATGTATGTTAAACTGTATGTGAAAGAATGACAGATTCTTCATCTAACTATAGCAGCTGAGTCACCTGGTCTGACTCAATGGACTGTTATGTGACACACCTCCTGTCTTAGACATGAGATTCAACATAACAGGATATAACTGGAAATGACACAACAGCAGCCCATGATGTATTTTCGAGATGGTCTGTTGAATCTCAGCTACAGAGTACATACTCCACAATTGTGTTGGTAACTTCATGGGTTTATTAAGTGAGTTTTATACATCTTCTGGGCAGGACTAATTAATGTAGTCCTGTGTGTGGTCTTTCCTAAGTTAAGAGAGGGAGTGCATCATTAATTTTTACAAAGAACATCTCCTGTTTGCAAAGTAGGATAGTGTGTTTTTTATTTTATTTTATTTTATTTTAATTTATATACCACCCCATTAGTGTAAGGCACTCTTCTGGGCAGTTAACAAATAGCAAAGAAACAACAAAACCATAAAATGACGAAAAAGTCAGAACAGACTGTTGACAACTTTCAACATTTCATGCTCTTATCAAGAGATATCAAATCCTTTCATCCTTTTGGACTGCAAATGTTTCTGATGACTCATTGCACCTCTGTCTGCATGTACACAGAGATGCTGCTTGTGCCAGTTTATTTTATTTATTTATTTATTTATTTGATTTGTATCCTGCCCATCTGGTCTATGCGACCACTCAGTTGAATATGTATTGGCTCCTTAACCTGTTTAGATGGGTGTGGTAGTTCAGCATCTGCAAGTTCTAGGTTACTAGTATCTCATCTGTCCTCTGACAGAGGAGGACATGAATTGGTGGCCTTCAGTTTGCAACGCTATAATCACCTCTGTCCCATTATATATTTGTACCATACTGCGTACAACCTGGCCTGTTGCACAGTCACTATCAGACCAAGAGTCTGCTGGCTATAAGGGCATTGCATCATCACTTTGGAATATCTTTCTTGGCTTTTCTTTTTTCCATTTCATAATAGGACTTTTCTTGTTCCCTTTCCTTCTCTCAAGTTCTGGACAGGGAAGACCATTAATTTCAGTATTGTGCTCCCATAGTTTAAATAATTCAACATATGGCCCCTGCTTTTAATTACTTTTAATTACACTCACATATCTTTTATCTTGTACTGTCCATGGGAAGTACACACTTGTGTTCATGTGACTAAAATGCTAGACTCCAGGAAATTTCTGAAATTCTGCTGAGACACATTGCCTGAAAATAACTTGCAACAAATGCCATGCAAAGAAATGCAATTCTGGTGCAACTGACTAGTGCTTTTGCAAGTGTACAGCTGTAGCTCTATAATCTTTCAGCTATATTCACAGAGACCCACATTTAGGAACTGCAGAGTTTTTGCTGAGTGGATTCTTGTCACAAGAGCTTTGCTTTGTTCCTTGGCAAAAATGCAAAATTTTGCTCCAACTTGGACATCCAGAGAGGAACAATGCACTACCTATTGTTTCAAAAGTGCCATTTTAAAATTTCCTTTGGCAATCCTCTTCAGAATAACTGGGAGCATATCATTTGAAATTATTATATTTTCTTTTGAAGCTATGCCATTTTTAGAGCTAGATCATGACTGCCTTTGAAACCTAGTACTGTACTAGTAGCTATCCTGCCCTTACAAATTCTCATAGAAGCATTCACACTGTAGCAGTTTCCTTCTTTGCTAACATGTTAGAGTTCTAGAGCTAAACACTCTTTAGGTTTTACTGCCTTCAAGGAAAATGTTGAAAACATACTTGATAAGAACAACTGATTTGGGCAACACGGGTTGCCTATACCCCCCCGCAAATATACACTGGTGAAATACCAAAGAATCCAGCATATGAGGGGTTACAAATATTCAGACTTTATTATAAATAAGAAATACTGTTTTATACATAAAACTGCCAAGTGTTGCATTTTTTGTTGTTTTTGTTCACTACTCCCAGACAGCAAGACCACAGATTTAAGGCAAAAACTGGAGTGAAGGCACACATGGAAGTGCTCACAGTTAAGAATAAAATGAGGGGAATTCTTCAGTAGGTCTCTCCTGTGGCACCTGGTTGTATGTTTCTGCGAGCAGCTGCTGCATCTTTTTGTTATGTAAAGAAATAACTTGGACCTATACAAATGTGATAATGGCTTGTTAACACAATATTTGTAATTAAGAGGATTCTTATAGAGGTCTTTTTATTTATTTATTAAAAAATAAAAAAATCTGTTACTTAAACCAGTTTCTTAAGAGAAAAGGAAGAATACTAGAAAAGCAGCGAAAAAGCCAGAAGAAAACAACTGAGTGCGTTATTGTCATCCTCTTTTTCTTTCTTAGGGGTGGGGGTGAGGGCAGAGAGGAGATGCTGTTAGAATTGAGTCATGTGACTTCCTTGACCAGATTAAAACATGGATTCCAAATGTGACGTGTCACATTGAAACATCATTTTCAGACAACTGTTTCCACCTCATATGGAGGTAAGCTTGTTTAATGTAAACAATTTGCAAGCTATTTGGATGAGACAGGGGGAATGAAGATCTGGCCCTGGAGAATGACAGGCTGCAGGAATACTGAAAAAGCAAGGCCCAAAGAAAGCTTTTGTTTTCCCACAGATTGGTACTGATAGCAGGGCTACAATTTTGCATCCCCAGGCCTGCTTCTGGGCCTTCAATAACCATCTCCCTGTGCGGTTGCCTGATAGCGTAAGTGACTGAATGCTCCTTTATTTCTCCCCACAGAAGACTAACATACTGTCAAGAAAGGTCGTAACTTGCCTTTTTCTTGCATGGTAGCATTCTGTGTGGAAATAATTTGCCAGCCTGGTCACAGTTTTGCTGCCCCCCAGTGAGAACAAGGCCAATGTTATGTGTCCCCAACAAGCAGCCTTTAACCAGTCATAAAATTACGACCAGCTCCAATGTTACATCTGCATACCGGAAACAAACGGTCAAATTCAGATGAAACTTTGCTCCCAGCATGACACTGGAGTTTGCTTCAGGGCCTGTGGACATCCTCTCACATTTGCCTCACTGGGTGGAAGTTAAATGAAGGGGTGGAAGAACTGCATGTTTATAGTTCTATGGGATATTCTACTTATTTTCTGCTCATGGCAAAAGAAAGTGGGGGAAAGGCAAAAGGGAAATATAAATTGAGGCCTTCTCCCCACTTCACCCCACACAGAGCTCTCAAGGGGCAAAGTCTCACCTGAGATGCCCCAAAGAATGTTAGTTTGGTTATTTATGAGCTTACACCCTTCAAATCCTTTAGGCACCACTGCTGCCTTTAGAAGCGGAGATGACTTTGACTCAAATACACTGGTCAAGCAGGTTGATGTTCATGCCACAGCATATCCTTGACTTCCAGTATGGGAATGCAAAGCGGGCAAGTTTGGGCAGAGATAATACCTGATTCTCAGCCCCACAGAATTGTAAATTGAAAGGGGCATAAGAGGCAGTCTGATAGTTAAGAGAAAGTGAAGAGAACAGTCCCACTCTGGAAACAAGACCAAGCATATTTACAGGAGGGAAAGGGGTGGATGAAAGAGAAACAGACTTTTCCTCACACTATAATCATGATTAAAAAAGACACAAAAAATCCACATTCACACAAAAATATAAATTTGAAATAATTAATAGCACCAGTGTGTGTCAGATAATAAATTTCTTCCCCTCTACGCAAACGTACAAAGTTGCATAGTGTTTAAGGGTAGCAATACATTGATCTCAAAAGGCAGGGGGGATGAAGCATTAGATCAGTCTAGTGAGGAAACTGTGCAATTTCAGTTTCTAGTTCAGAGCTAAGAGGCAAGGGCAAGAAAACAACCATAAAAGGAGCTGTCTTCTCCCTATAAGGAAGCTTAACAAAGTGGAAGAGGGGATTTCTGAAATGGGAGAAGTTTTATACTAAGCAGCAAGTAGCTCAGTTTCTAAATACTGCAAACTCTTTGAGTTATCTGTCTCCAAAAATCACTTCTTTTTGCTAAAAATGGGGTCAATTGGCTTTGGGATTTCAGACAAGGGATAAACCTGCTACAGCAAACAATATAATTCAACTTAAAGAGGACTGCAGAGACCTCTTGGGTTTTCTTTACTATGAGACATCAACCTTTGCCTACAACCCTAGCAAGTAAAGCTTTCTCTGGGTTGGTTTTTCTCCCCCCCCCCCAAAAAAAAAACCCAGAGAGATTTATTTTTAAGGAAGTATCCACACATATTCCTCTAGGTGCCTCTGCAAGATATCTCTTGGAGATGCCTAGTAATTTGTTTGTGATAGAAAGACTATGGTGATATGCAGGTTCTTGTCATCTTAAAAAATTAAAAATGTTGCCCTTGTTCACAACATGTTGAAGACATGCCTGCTTTACAGGCCAAGGTATAGCACCATGGACACTGGACATACATTCCTCATGACTCCTCCAAAGTGCTTCTGAGAAATCATCTCTCAGAAACAGGATTATACATATACATATTGCACTCTAGAAAGTTTATTTAAAATTGGCAGCTGGCTACCAAAGTGGTGATTTGACTGGCAAGTAATTTAACAAAAATGATTGGTCTTGCCTTTTTTTTTTGTTTTAAACTCTAACCATGAAATCCACTACTGTTTCTGAATATCCCAGCCATTACAATTCAACACTTCGATAGCCAAACTCTTTCCTTCATGGAAAACAACAACAGATAACTAGGGGAGGAGGTGGGAGAAATAAAAGAGAGAGAGATATCAAACAGAAGAGTGAAGAAGGGAATGAAGAAAAAGCTTATGATTGCCCCTCATTATAATATTCGTTCCCATGGCCATTTCTGAAGTTCAGGTCAACCAACAGTCTATAGTATTTTACAGTGTGTAAATCAATGGGGAGTGTTTTGAGAGAGGGAAAGAAGGTGGAGTGTCTGAGCAAGAAAGTGAATAGATTTTATATCTTGAAGACTTTTTGATGCCAAAAAGGCTGTCTAATTTCTTTTCAATTTCAATGCAGAAAGAGAACCAAGAGCTGTGTGGGAGATGAGGTGGGGATTCTGAAGAACATAACCTAGGAAATTAAGGCACTCCACAGCTAAAGAATTGCTCCATCAGTCTTTGAGGGAATGGCCCCCTGCCCTTAGCACACCCTTAGGGTTTTTCAATGGACGGGATGTTGAAGCAGCCAGTTGGCAAGGTTTTCTTGATGTCCTCTAGATTGCTAATGTCTTTCAAAATGGTGTTAATGTCCCTGTTGTATTCACTGATGGCACTGGCTTGTTTTTCAGCTGCTCTCTCTAAATCAGACACTTTCCGGTCCAGATCATTATCTCTCATCTGCTTTTTAGCAGCATTTAAGGTGTCTTCGATCTCATTCAGTTTACTTGAGTCCACAGGTTCCACACGCCCTGCAATGCAACACAGATAAATCAGAATGGCACCTGATCAGTTTACCGCAGTCTTCTATAGAAATTATTCCCATTCTACAGAACAAAAAGAGATTGATTTCTTACTGTAAAATAAGTTTACTAGTCCCATTAGCATCGAACAAATCTGATCTTCCTAGTTTTTAAATTAGATCCAAATTAAAACAAATGAAAAACCTGCTAAATGTTGCATAGAAAGGAATCTATCAGCCTCCACACTCTTGCTGTTTTGATGGATATTACGACTGTCGCATCATGCTTGCTGTTTTACTAGTTTGCAATTACCTTCTTTGATATTGGCTGCTGAATGTATGAAAATTAGTATACAAAATCTGGGCTAGGAAGGATATATTCTGCACTTCAACTGTGTTGACATAGACACACATCAGCTGCTCACCTATATCACCTCAAATGATTTACACCAGTGTTAAGACGTGCACCTAGTTTTAGCCTTGCAAATCAGTGCACAAACATTACTGGAGTACCTGAACTTTTATCAGTCATTTGTACTATAACAACAGCCCGAGAGAACAAAGCAGCAGCTAGTCCCTCTTAAAGGGTCGCTATTGTGTAAGTTTTCACCATGTGGTGTGCTCGACTGCAAATTCTATCATGTTTTGACTATGGGCTAGCATGGACTAATGGGAGTTGTCCTCCAAAACATCTGGCGGAAGACTGTGACGTCAACTCCTTGAATGACACACATCATTTTCCAGGCATTAACCAGCTGAAAAGAAATATTTGAACAAAATATATACCTAGCTTCTCAAGGAGGTCATTAATTGTGTTAAGCAAACTGTTCACTGAATTCTTCGCTTTCCTTGCATTGTCTTCTGCATCCTGAGCTGCCTGTGAAGCCTATGGAAGAAAATGCAAAATGTAATAAAACTCAGTGGAGGCATGCAATTCTGTATCAAATTATTTGCGACACATTAATCAGTTCTGCTGCAAAATACAGCACAGTGCAACTAAGCGTCTGCTTAAGATGTTTGACTTATGACAGGAATTATTTGCGACACATTAATCAGTTCTGCTGCAAAATACAGCACAGTGCAACTAAGCGTCTGCTTAAGATGTTTGACTTATGACAGGAATTATTTGCGACACATTAATCAGTTCTGCTGCAAAATACAGCACAGTGCAACTAAGCGTCTGCTTAAGATGTTTGACTTATGACAGGAATTATTTGCGACACATTAATCAGTTCTGCTGCAAAATACAGCACAGTGCAACTAAGCGTCTGCTTAAGATGTTTGACTTATGACAGGATGATCAAGGTTAGTAATTGAAGTGAAGCAGAGGTGGGCAACATGTGGCCCTCATCCATGTTTGTAATCCCCTCGACTGCTCCTAATCGAGAAAGAAAGAAAGAAAGAAAGAAAGAAAGAAAGAAAGAAAGAAAGAAAGAAAGAAAGAAAGAAAATAAATAAATGTGGGAGGAAAACGAGCTCCCAGGTCCTGAAAATTGCCATTCCTGAAGTAAAGTCACTACGAAATGCATTCATGAATTTGGTGGAACACTGCTGCACTCTAAAAACATTTTCAAAGCCATTTTATCTTCCGGTAAGATTCTTAGGAATGCATATTTTTTTAAAGCAGCAAAAATTACTCACCATTGCTGCCATCATCATATCTTGATCAGTACTTTCCTGTTTCCTCTTCAGATCTTTCTCTGTGTCTTCCAGTGCCTGTAACATACCATCGACTTCCTTATCTAGCTCAGTAACAGTGGAGAATGTCTTGTCAGCGTCGTCCTTTGCCTTAGCAGCATTCTGAGATTTGCAGAAACCAAAGAGTTAAATGACATAACAAAAGAGCATATTGACAGTTTAAGAGTTTGCGCAGTTGTCCACCACAGTTGTGATGAGGTCCCTAGATCTAGCTGTGGCTAATATTGCAGCAACTGAGGTGTTCATGTTTTCAGTTCAACTCAGATTTATGCATGTTTGCACAAAATCTGTTGGATAAACATTATCTGAAAATTTAGTTTGATGCCACTCTATATTGTCAGATCCATGTAACCTATTATCATTCGGCAGTCATTCTGCAAGGTCTTATGCAGAGATATTTTCCAGCTTTGGCAGCTAAGAATCTTTATCTGGAGATGCTAAGGGCAGGGACTGTTTCCATGCAAAACAGAGTAAGAATATATTCCCATGCTATTTTGTCCTTCTGTGTTACAGGAACATTTTCTGTTATTCGGGCAACATGAAATCTGATTCAGGAATGAGAGTATAACTGTTGCATACACTGCTTTACTAACTCCCTGCTAATGGAAAATACAAACTATTGATGCAGTGAATGTAGTCTACAATTCACTAGTCCAAAGACTGAACCACAACTGGTTCAGAAGAAAATTCTTGTTTATTACATAATACTTTGAGCTGACAACATAAAGAGAAATGTGAGGCAGCTTTTTTGGACTAAATGACTTTAGGCTATAGGCAGGATGGATCTTGTTTTTAAAGAAAAAAATAGAACAAATCTCACATATAGAAAATATAAACAGCTGGGCAAAGGGCTGTTTCAAAATTAAGATTTATTTAAGTGTTTTATGTCCTGAATATATACGTACATAACTGGGGAACTACTGTAAGGGTCTGAGAATAACAATCCTGGGAATCCCCACAGTGACAGTGGCTACATATATAAAGTGCAGACCTAGGAGCAACTACATCGTCAAATACTGCAGGATTTGCTCTGCTTATAAAACAGGTGAATTAGAAGTATTTTTAATGTCTGCATGATGGAAAGGCCGATTCCAATCTTTCCAGCCTTTTTTTGGCTCCTAAAGAGGCACTTTTTCTCTGCCTCTAGGGGGCTTTTACTTTTGCATGCCAGAAGGGTTTGAAGGAGATTTTCTCCTGTGGACATTCTTGTAAAAACAGGAGCATTTCTGTAGGTGCTGTTTTCAGTGACGTAAGCAGTTGCATCATGATTTTGAATGTTCCACTAAGGGAGAGCAGTTGGGACTTTGAACACACAAATTGGGATTTCCAGTCCCATTACAAGTGCTTTCTACCTTCAGCAAAAGTTCAGATGGAAAGGTTAGAGAGAGATCCAAGGCACTTGGCTAGCGAATAGGGAGAAGAACAGTGGTAGGGGGAATCCCAATGTGTTTCGTGTGTGTGTGCATGCACTTGTGCATTTCAAAGCTCTGACTCTTCCCTTAGTGGGACATTTTTTTCTAACTTTCTTTGAAATACACACATACCCACATCCATAATTCACACACCATAACAAAACAGTAACAGGATTGTCCTACCTCCCCTCACTTTCTTGGCTCTAGTTTTCTCACATAAATCCATTAAAAGGATCATGGAAGTGGAAACGGAGGAAGAAAGAGCAGGCAGTGGCAAGACCAGAGGAAGGAAGGAAAGAAGTGGGGGCTGTGGTTTTGAATGTGATTCACGTGGCAATGAGTATGAACGATGAATTCACAAATCAATTTGCAGCCCATGTGAGTACTGATTGCGATTTCAGAGGTAACACAGGCTGTGAATAAATTCACAGCAGAGTTGTGATTCAGCTCTCCAATGTAATCATACCCTAAGAAACATTATATTTGATCAATACATCCTACTGTGAAAATGACTGCTTTCTCTGTGATAACCTAGAACTTGTGTATGGTGCTATTGACATGTGGCTTCTCGCAAGACTCACTTTCTGTACGGAATTAGCCATTTTCTCAGCATTGTCTGCTTTGTTCTTTGCTTCCCTGGCATCAGCAGCAGCATTGCCCAGTGCTATTTCTGCTTGATGTGTCTTATTGTTGGCCTCCAAAATGGTCTGGGTAATGGCAGGAATCTTTCTTAGAGCTTCTTCAGCAGCAGTCTTATTATCATTCACACGTTTATCAAAATCTGGAGGGAAACACATGACAATACAGCCCAGCTGGATCAAACAAGCATCCATCTAGTTTAGACTGCTGTTTCCAACAGCTGCTACTAGAGAACCCTCCCCTCGTAAAACAGAAGTACAGCTCCATTTAGTTATTCATCCTGTACATCAAGAGGCAAAGCATTTTTATACTACAATCCTCACAATTCATGCTGGCTGTTGGTGTCCAAAACAGTAACTCTCTCTTTCTTTCTTTCTCTCTTTTTAAAAAACTAAAACAGAAAATGGGGAAATGAGACAGAAAAGAAGTAGATAAGCAAAGGCAAAATAAGTATATACAACTTGCTGTGAACGTTAATAGCTCTGAAAAGTTCTCTAGAGATGTTGCTTGTGTATAGACAAGAGAGGACTGAGGGGAAACTGTTAGGGAGCAGATGGGGAAGGGGAAAAACTCTCCTTTAAAGCTCTGGAAATTTCCAAGGACTTTTTCAGCGCAGGGCTGAAACTAATATGTGTGATTTACAGGGACCACAAAGAAAAAATGACAGTTCCACTTAGCAATCCCTATTGACAGCCACTGGTGGGTCCATGTTTGCCACCATTTCAGCATTGTTTTCACTTCATTTCATAGACGCTTTCAGGCATATGCCTGTGAAACCCAATTCAACACATGGGGAAGAAAAGGAATGGAGTTGAACAGCCATTTTGTTTAATACTTGTTTCTATGATCTTTGTCACTTAAAGGCAGTTAACTACAGTACTTACTGAGGCAATTGTGTCTGTGCTTCAGATTAAAAAACGAACATACACTGAATCAGAGCAATGGTCCGTCTCACTCAGGAGTGGGCGAGTGTGGTCCATATGAAATATGAATCCTCAAGGATCCTATTGTGAGTCCCCAGCACTACCGCTCCCTCAGCTTCTTTCTTTTTCTAAAAATCTATTTCCCAGAATTTTATCAAAAAGTCCTCAGTGCTCCAGTATGTATGTAAATGTGTGTTTCTGGCATGTTTTTGACCCCCAGCATCCACTGCAAAAAAGTACAGTGGTGCCTCGCTAGACAGTTACTCCACATGACAGTTTTTTCGCTAGACATTGACTTTTTGCGATTGCTATAGTGATGTGCAAAACAGTGATTCCTATGGGGGAATTTCACTGGACAATGTTTGGTTCCTGCTTCGCAAACCAATTTTCGCTAGATGACGATTTTGACAGCTCCCTCCTGCTTGCAAAACGGGTGTTTTCAGGACCTACGCTTCGCAAGACAGCTATTTAAACAGCTGATCGGTGGTTCGCAAAGTTGCTTTCCTATGGCCAATCTTCGCTAGACAATGACAATTCTTCCCCATTGGAACACATTAAACAGGTTTCAATGCATTCCAATGGGAAAATGCTGTTCGCTAGATGATGATTTCGCTAAACAGTGATTTCAGTGGAACGGATTATCATCATCTAGCGAGGCACCACTGTAGTTGTGATATTTTAAAAAATGAGCACTAGAGCACATGAAAGGGCCTTTCCAACTTTCCCTAAAAAGTCTTTTAAAAGAAACAAAACAAATTTTGTGGTTCACTGGGGTATGAAAGTAGGTGCAGTCCTCCCAGGTCCAGGTGTGGATATGTGTTGCTCTTAGGCTGCCGGAAATTGAGCTTCTATGATTTGGTTTAATACAGCCTACCAGAACCAGAAGCATCTCTTCAGGGTTTCAGACACAAGACATTTTTTCTCCTCTTTACTTGGAAATGTCAGAGATTAAACCCAGGTTCTTTTGCATGTGAAGCATCTTCTCTACCACTCAGTTGTTGCCCACTGCACAGGGCTGCTCTTTTGTAGAAAGCAGTTAAAATTACTCCATGTATCTCACTATCACACCTGGAAGAAAGCCTTCTAGCCTAAGTCATGATCTATAGGGAGGAGCACTTTCTGTTATGTGAAATCCATCTGCAGTCTACAGTAAAACAGCTCAGATGTGGTTTTACTGTCATGGTGAGAATTAGGTCAAGGTCTTCATCCCTTTGGAAAGATACAAATTGCTATCTGACCATTTGGAATGCCACTGCTAGAGCATCTATGGGCTGACTTCATTTACACTGGGAGGAAGAGGCTTAATTTGGTGGTGCTAGTAATCAGGTGCTGGGCTGCCCACATGACTCTGACCCAATTCAAGGATTTAACAATTTCTGGATTTCTGGGTGATTCAGCCCCCTCCCCCACAATTTGTGCATGCATTTATTACCCACTATAACTATGATGGGCAGGCAACAGGCCCTCAGCCTCTTTTACAAAGCTTTCTGCAAATAATGAGTGCAGACCTTCCATTCATCAGGATAATACATTACAGAAAGAGTTACACCAATCCAGATGAAAGCTGCCACGGCCAGTGAAGCACTGTCCCATTTGTCCAACCTCAAAGAGAAGCTTGAGCTGCAAAGGGTGGGGTGGGGTCATAAGCTGACTCTACAACATGAGCCACCAGGCTGCCTACCATTCAGATTGTTGAGGATGTCATTGGCCTCCTGGAGTGTGTCTCTCCCCTTCTTGGCAGCTTCTTCAGCCAGAGCCTTGGCAGCATCTGCTCGAGCCAAGAGCTGATCAGCAGTCTAAGCAAAGACACAACAGGTCAACATTTGTTCTTAGCTAGTCACATTCTGGTGCCTCAAAATGGAAAAGCAAACTTAAGTTTACATTCCTATTCATGGTATATAACCTGCACCATTATGAAGGCAAAGGGCAGGTACAAAAAGCAAAAATCACGGCAAACCAAATTTAATTCAATTATGTTTCCTTAAGCTTTTCCATTCTCCCTCAGAAGGCAGCCCAAACGTTCAGAATGCTTCTGTCTGAAAAGCATGTGAGCTTGGCCTTGGGTGAGTAGGACGTGTGTTGCACAAATAAGGACAGCCACTGGGAACTCTTCCTTTTGTGTTCTTACTTGCTGACTGATATGAGCGAATCTTAGGAAGTCATAAAAGATCAATAAGGGGGAAAGTAGATAACACACAATGTTGAGTTTTAAGTCAATTATCATCTTATGAACAAAGCAATTTATCGAGCAACTACATAGTACAGGGCAGGAAGTATGCTGCAACAGTTATGAATATAAAATCAAAGCATATTAAAACACATGATTATTTTAAGGTTTAATAATTAGTGAGGAAGAGGTGAGATCCACAATCCCTTTTTGAAAAAAAAAAGTTAATAACCCCTAGATTGGTGGGGTATATAGCTATTTCATCCCATGCTTAACAACACCTGCCACAAAGAGACCTATGGCTCAACTCACTCTTGACTCACTTCCGTTTTTATAGTATTTCTTTCCTACTTTCTGTTACTGTCCTATCTTTTCTTTTCTCACCTCTGTCTTCTACATTTCTCCTCATGGGTCCCAAGGCCTCTATTGTTTTCCCATCGTAGCTCACTTACCATATCAGGCAGTCATTTTACATATATGAACTCACAATCGTCAAAAACACTGTTAGCCAGCCTTACCAACACAGCCAAAAACTTTCTGCCATGGAATTGTTAATCTTGAGTTGTCAGAACAGTAAGTACAATCACGTAGGTCATTTAATTTACTCCTCTTCAGTATTAGTAAGTTATGTGGCAGCAGCTCAGTCTAACTACTAGCCCATTCAGTTTCCCAATTATGTTATGTAAGTGTCTGTAAATAGATGGACAGCCTGGCTGATTACCATACACTGCACTCCCAAGTAATTTCATTTGGTCATCAGAATTTCTAGGTATAGTTATTTATTGGAGGAGTTGGACTTACTGATCTTAGCTTGCCACCTCCCTCAGGACCAGCTGGAATCTGCAAATTTACTGTTGGATGCAGCAGGGAAAACTGATTGTTAGGTGGTATAAGGAAGTCCCCAGAACTAGGTTTGCTTGCAAGTGGCAGACAATGTTTATCCAATCTTCTCTGTTTACTATTTGCTAGCAGTGCATTCTCCTTCACAGATTGCTGCCTTGTCGTAGCGAAGGGGCTTGAGTAATTCAGAGAAGCTATGGGCTATGCCATGCAGGGACACCCAAGACGGACAGGTCATAGTGGAGAGTTCCGACTAAACGCAATCCACCTGGAGCAGGAACTGGCAAGCCACTCCAGTATCTTTGCCAAGAATGCCCCATGATCAGAAACAAAAGGCTAAAAGATATGACACTGGAAGATAAGCCCCTCAGGTCGGAAGGTGTCCAACGTGCTACTGAGGAAGAGTGGAGGACAAGTACAAATAGCTCCAGAGCTAATGAAGTGGTTCGGCCAAAGCCGAAAGGGTGCTCAGCTGTGGACGCACCTGGAAGCGAAAGGAAAGTCTGATACTGCAAAGAAAAATACTGCATAGGAACCTGGAATGTAAGATCTATGAACCTTGATAAGCTGGATGAGGTCAAACAAGAGATGGCAAGAATAAACATTGACATCCGGGACGTCAGTGAACTAAAATGGACCGAAATGGGCGAATTCAATTCAGACGATTACCATTTCTACTACTGTGGGCAAGAATCCCATAGAAGAAATGGAGTAGCCCTCATAGTCAACAAAAGAGTGGGAAAAGCTGTACTGGGATACAATTTCAAAAATGATAGAATGATTTCAATATGAATCCAAGGCAGACCTTTCAACATCACAGTAATCCAAGTTTATACACCAACCACTGATACTGAAGAGGCTGAAACTGACCAATTCGATGAAGACTTACAACACCTTCTAGAACTGATACCAAAGAAAGATGTTCTTCTCATTATAGGGGATTGGAATGCTAAAGTAGGGAGTCAAGAGATAAAAGGAACAACAGGTAAGTTTGGCCTTGGAGTTCAAAATGAAGCAGGGCAAAGGCTAATAGAGTTTTGTCAAGAGAACAAGCTGGTCATCACAAACACTCTTTCGCAACAACACAAGAGGCAACTCTACACATGGACATCACCTGATGGGCAAAACCGAAATCAGATTATATTCTCTGCAGTCAAAGATGGAGAAGCTCTAAACAGTCAGCAAAAACAAGACCTGGAGCTGATTGTGGCTCTGATCATCAGCTTCTTATAGCAAAATTCAAGCTTAAACTGAAGAAAGTAGGAAAAACCACTGGGCTAGTCAGGTATCCCTTATGAATACACAGTGGAAGTGAAGAACAGATTTAAGGAACTTGATTTGGTGGACAGAGTGCCAGAAGAACTATGGATAGAGGCTCGTAACATTGTACAGGAGGCAGCCAAAAACCATCCCAAAGAAAAGGAAATGCAAGAAAACAAAGTGGCTGTCCCAAGAAGCCTTACAGATAGCAGAGAAGAGAAGGGAAACAAACTGAAAGGGAGATAGGGAAAGTTACAGAATATTGAATGTGGACTTCCAAAGAATAGCAAGGAGATACAAGAGGGCCTCCTTAAATAAACAGTGCAAAGAAATAGAGGAAAAGAACAGAAAGGGAAAAATCAGAGATCTGTTCAAGAAAACTGGAGATATTAAAGGAACCTTTTGTGCAAGGATAGACATGATAAAGGACAAAAATGAAAGGGACCTTACAGAAGCAGAAGACATCAAGAGGAGGTGGAAAGAATACACAGAGGAATTATACCAGAAAGATCTGGATGTCCCGAACAACTCAGATACTGTGGTTGCTGACCTTGAGCTAGACATCCTAGAGAGTGAAGTCAAGTGGGCCTTAGAAAGCATGGCTAACAACAAGGCCAGTGGAGGTGATGGCATTCCAGTGGAACTATTTAAAATCTTAAAAGATGATGCTGTAAAGGTTCTACACTCAATATGCCAGCAAGTTTGGAAAATTCAGCAGTAGCCAGAGGATTGGAAAAGATCAGTCTACATCCCAGTCCCAAAGAAGGGCAGTGCAAAGAATGCTCCAACTACCGTACAACTGCACTCATTTCACACACTAGCAAGGTTATGCTAAAAATCCTACAAGGTAGGCTTCAGCAGTATGTGGACCGAGAACTCCCAGAAGTAAAAGCTGGATTTCAAAGGGGCAGAGGAACTAGAGACCAAATTGCTAACGCACACTGGATTATGGAGAAAGCCAGAGTGTTACAGAAAGACATCTACTTCTGCTTCATTGACTATGCAAAAGTCTTTGACTGCGTGAACCTCAACAAACTATGGCAAGTTCTTAAAGAAATGGAACTGCCTGTCCACCTTACCTGTCTGCGGAGAATTCTATATGTGGGACAAGAAGCCACAGTTAGAACTGGATATTGAACAACTGATTGGTTCAAAATCGGAAAAGGATTACAACAAGGCTGTATGTTGTCTCCCTGTTTATTTAACTTATATGCAGAATGCATCATGCGAAAGGCCGGACTGGAGGAATCCCTGGCTGGAATTAAGATTGCTGGAAGAAACATCAACAACCTCAGATATGCAAATGATACCACTCTGATGGCAATAAGTGAGGAGGAATTAAAAAACCTCTTAATGAGGGTGAAAGAGGAGAGCGCAAAAATGGTCTGAAGGTCAACAAAAAAAAAACTAAGATAATGGCCACTGGCCCCATCACCTCCTCGCAAATAGAAGGGGAAGATATGGAGGCAGTGACAGATTTTACCTTCTTGGGCTCCATGATTCCTACAGATGGTGACAGCAGACACAAAATTAAAATAGGCCTGCTTCTTGGGAGGAAAGCAATGACAAACATAGACAGAATCTTAAAAAGCAGAAACATCACCTTTGACTATGCGGACCTTTCAATAGAAAGGTCTGCATAGTCAAAGCTATAGTTTTTCCAGTAGTGATGTATGGAAGTGAGAGCTGGACCATAAAGAAGGCTGACTGCCGAAGATGCTTTTGAATTGTGGTGCTGGAGGAGACTCTTGAGAGTCCCCTGGACTGCAAGGAGAACAAATCTATCAATTTTGAAGGAAATCAACCCTGAGTGCTAACTGGAAGGATAGATCCTGAAGCTGAGGCTCCAGTACTTTGGCCATCTCATAAGAAGAGAAGACTCCCTGGAAAAGACCCTGATGTGGGAAAGTGTAAAGGCAAGAGGAGAAGGGGATGACAGAGGACGAGATGGTTGGATAGTGTCACTGAAGCTAGCAACATGAATTTGACCCAACTCCGGGAGGCAGTGGAAGACAGGTCCATGGGGTCACGAGGAGTCGGACAGGACTAAATGACTAAACAAAAGCAAGCAGTGCATTGTCATCTTTGTCTAAGTTCCTGGATCTTTTCATTTTTATTATTCACATCTTCGTAGTTTCCAGCTGTTACCAGCACCCAATTCTTTGTTACTACTTCAGGTTGGGTGTCAGTTATAGAGCTCTAGAAATGACTCATCTGTTAAAGGGTCACATAGATCATAATTTTTCTAATATGCATTTATAGCTTGCTTCCATTATAGGCAAGAAGTTCTACACTGAACTAACCTGCTGTTCGGTCTTGCCTTTCTCCAAAAGGTTTTGTACTTCCAATTCTTTCCCTTTCATGTCTTCTCTAAGATCCTCATAATCCTTCAGCTTCCTGTTGATTAACTGATCCAGCTCTCTGGCTTCCTTTTTTATTTTATTGGCTTCATTCTGCACATGGAAGAAAAAATGGGAAGAGAAACGACTTCTGGAAGTGTAGCAGTTTACAGTACAGAAGTGTACATCGTATACTCCGGGGAAACCAAGTCTTATAAGCTTAAAATTTATGAGACAAATGAAGCCTACCCTCTACCAGAGCCTCCAAATGTTTTGGATTGCAATTTTCATCAGCCTGCATTAGCATGGCTAATTTTGAGCCATGAGATGTAATGACAATAGAAATTACATTATGCCTTTATTATTTCTGGCCATAGGCCTTTACAAAGGCAGACTAACATAAAAACGGTTAAAACAATTGGCTCTGGCAGCTAGGAAGTTCAGGCTTCGATTTGTTAAGGTTCATATTATTATATAAATGTTGAATATAGTAACAATAGAAGTTAAAGATCAAAACATGTGGAGAGAATCAGATGGGGATAGGCCAGACCTGGGCAAAGTGTGGCCCGAGGGCCGCATACGGCCCGTGAGCCGCTCCTGTCCGGTCCACTGGTCGTCGCTCCAATCTGGTGTTCAAGCACTTGTTCAAGCCCAAGACAGACTGGATTTCTCTCACTGAACAAGCTGAACATCAAAACCATTTATAGCTTTTTGTCTAAAGTTGATCAGTTGCTTATCTTTAACATACCGCAAAAAACCTCTTTAGTATTTGTGAAGATTAACAAGTTTAAAATAAAAACAATCATAACATCACTGTTTCATTTTATTTTTAAATAAAGTTGGTTCAGCCCCTGAACACAGTTCAGATTTTTCATATGGCCCCCTATAGAAATTAATTGCCCATCCCTGGGATAGGCCATAGCTGAAGAACCTGAACTATTATTATTTCTGGTATCAGCTACCAAAGGTCAAACAATTTTCAATTCTGTTGTGGTTCTAAAGATTTGCCAGTCATAATGTATAATAATTCTATGCAAGAATTTGAATCCTACATACCTCTAGCTCCTCAGAATTTATTGATGGCAGACTGCTGAGATTGGCATAGATTTGCAGGGCTTTGTTTCCAGCCTCCTCTGCATCTGCATGGACCTTATTTGCCTGTTTTTCTAGATCTCGGGAAAGATTCTTTGCTTGGTTATATCTAAGAAACAAATAAATTCTTTAGCAATTCTCCTGATCATTCACGCAGGCCTCCAAAAGACCACTTATGTTGCCCTAGGTCCACCCTCCCCAAATCCCCAGATCCTGGATGGAAAGGAGTAGGATTTGGTCTCTTCTGTGATCCCAAAGCAGCCCCCTCACCCCCTCTAGCAACATAGACAGGACTGCTGGTATGGAACATGTGTATGTGTGCACAGCAACCATGCAGTGTACATATAGGCACTTGTGATAGGTTTAAATATATGTGCACATACATCAACTGCATACATTTGTATGCATATACTCCCATGCATGTTTGGGTGCACATGTGAAACCTTTTGGCCCTCTTTCAACACCAAATTTTGGCCTTTCAAGACCACACATTTGTGCATCTGAGGCTTCCAGGTAAAAATACTGGCCTGAGCACAAAAAGTCCTTTAGGAAAGCACTGCCAGGTTCATGCACATAAATATATATGACCCAGGTGAAGAATGAAGAAGATCTTTCACTCCAAGGCACAAGAAGTGTATCTGCATTTAGAAGATTGCTCAGCTTTTGAAATGGATCTCTGAGACATAAGAGAACTGCTGCCAGTTGAGGGAGAGAATGTGGAGCTTTACAGTCTCACACTACAGGCCAGCCTCATATATTCAATGAGTTCCTCTAATGAAATATATCACAAGGATTTAAAAGAAAGGAAGAAGCGAGTTCAGTGCTAGTCTATTAATGCTGGCAGGGCATGGTGAACCTTCATGTGGGTAGACCACACTGGCTGGATCCACTGCACAATCTGTCACCTTTGACCACTATTTGAAAGGCACTGGTTAAAATGCCCAAATGACTTGGGGGCCTATGTGACCTTTTACCTCATCTTTTAAGTTAATCCACATAGCCATGAGAAGCAAGATCTGTGGGTGCATCAACATGGCATTTGTTCCTGATAGCCCTATACTGTCTTTGAGATGTGTTCCTTGACCAGAACACAGAGTTCTAACGCCTGTGCTCTGAAGATGCCAGGCACAAAGACTGGCGAAACATTAGGAAGAGTAACCACCAGAACATGGCCAGACAGCCCAAAAAACCTACAACCATCAGTTCCCGGCCGTGAAAGCCTTCGAGAATACATTGTTCCTTGACTCATTTGGCCAATGACTATATGGAAATCTTCCTGAGACAACTTCAACTCACAATGTTCAGCACCAAGTCAAAGTTATTGCATTTTGCCATTCTTTCCATGTGGTTTGTTTTACTCCTCTAGCTTTTAATTCTGTATCCATTTCAGCAGTCTTTAGTGTACTGTGGCTTACAGTTAGTGGCCACCATACACAAACTGCAGGAATTAACAAGCCTGTCACCCACTGTATGTTTGAGAGATGGCACAACCAATTGGGGTTTCTGGTAAAGATACTTCAATTGTTTTTAACTGCCTACCAAACTAATTGATGTTTTGTGAATAAATAAAATAAATGTCTTTATTGCCAATTGGCTACAGTGACGCATGCCTCACTTAAATTTAGTGAGGAATGGAGAGAGGGCTTAGAGATAGAATTCCCTTAGCCAGGATGCTAAGTTTGCTCTCTTGCCGTCCTTCCACCAACAGGCAAAGAACTTTCTCTTCAGGCAAGCTTTTGGGCACTGACTGGTTTGGTGAGAAGGGAGAATGTTTTTTAATTACAGAGGGTGTTGTAATTTTCTTCTTCAATTTTTGAATGTGTGTCTTATCTTTTTTTGGATGGATGGATGGATGGATGGATGGATGGATGGATGGATGGATGGATGGATGGATGGATGGATGGATGGATGGATGGATGGATGGATGGATGGATGGATGGATGGATGGATGGATTCATTCATTCATTCATTCATTCATTCATTCATTCATTCATTCATTCATTCATTCGAGCTGAAAGAATAGCCACTGAACACAAACAGAAACACCTTCCATTTAAACTATTTTCGATACTATTGCTAGCCATTTTGGGCAATATGATCTAAAACCCAGTTAATATATTTTTTAAAAAACAAGACAATATGGTAGCAAACATTTGCCTTTAGAGCATTCTTGTTTTGGTCTTCTAATCAGACTTACTTTCTATTAAGGTCATTGATGTCATTCATTGTTTGATTCTCTCCGGCCAGTGTATCTAAAAGCAGCTTATATGCTTGTGATGATGTATCATTTGCTTCTCTAGCTATACGCTCAATATCATCAGCTTCTTGCTTGTGTCTAAGGGAATAGTTTGGAAGAGAAAAAATTGGTTAGAAAGCTATCCCTGTTTTACTTTTCCTCTACAAACACATTAATATGGGACACTAATTTCAAGGAAAAGAACATGTTGAAATGTTGAATTTTAACAATATTTTCAATAATGCTTGAATTGCTCCTAGAAGGAAGGGGGCTAAATATGGCTAAAACTTTATTTCTTGTTTTTTAAGAATGGATATTTGGGGTTATTAAACAGCGTAACTTGCTGAAAAGGTGAACTGCCACTCTTCCAAGTCTTTACCCTTTTTGCCAGAAAAATGCAAGGGCTGGGGGAGGTGCAGGACTGCCAAAAACACAGGAACTGCAATGAGGACACCAAGGGCCCAATTCAAAACATGTAACAGCCAGGCTTAATACAGCACACAGGCAGTCCCTTCTGCTGTGGGCTGGCTTACTATTTAGTGTATTGAGCTGAAGAGCATGCAGCAGTTCAGCACAAAAGAAGCTAAAAGGTAGCACAGACCTGGCTCCATGCTGTTGTCTGGCCCCTCTCCTGCTATTCCTGCCTAGTAGGTGCCAAAACCCATAGTGTCAGTGACACAGTTGGCCACCCATAACTTAAACTCCATATTCATTCAATTCCTATTGTATCTTTCTACTAAAATGGGCAGCAATAACAAACCAATAATATATAATTATAACACAATTTTTAAAAAATCTATTAAAATATATATATATATATAACCAAATAACTGTTTATATGCAACCAAGATTGTCCCCCATCTTGTTGGATGAATCTAGACACTTGAATGTTTTGTAAGTTGATTAATTAATTGATTAAAATATGTTTGTAGTCTGCAGCATCACTTAAATGAATAGGGTGGCCTACCCTAACCAGAAGAAAGGAAACTGGATGCAGAGAGACAGGCAGTCACACCTGGTAAATGACGAATGGGAGGACAGCAAGCAGTGGGAGCCCAAAGGGACACAAGCATCCAACAGGATTTCCCCAGAAATGCATTCTGAAATCATCCCTCTAATAAAGGCCACTACCATAAAACAGTGTCTCCAAATGTCATGCCAGTGAGGCAGTCCAGAAAGATCCTATCATCAATAGTACTGAAAACCACTGAGGTCCAGCTGAACCAAAATGGTAACTGTCCCCCATCCATATTCTAATGCAGATCACCCCACAAAATGACAAAAGCAATCTCTGTCCCATTATCAGGCCTGAAGTCAGATTAAAGTTATCTAGAGCATCTGCCTCAGCGCCAAACCCCCTGAATTCTGTAGACTACTGCAATCCTATTCCATCCTCTGGAAAATATTTAGGCAATGATTCCCATCGAAGTCTTGTAAAAAACTATATATTTTCCATTAGTTGGCAAGTCTGTTCAAACAGGAAGTGACTAATGCAAACAGAAGTCAGTGGGGTGAGGGTGGGAGACACAAGAGCTTGAAACTTAAAACTAGCTGATGCATGCCCGTGTTATCTGACCAGAAGAAAAAGAAATGCCTAATGATTTACTTTCTTTGAGTAACTGGATCATTCTAGTGTGACTGGATCACTGGGGTTGAAACAAATTTTCAAATGTACCCTGGGGGCAAAATACATACCAAGAACCTCACGTATGAAGCCTTAATGTGTGTTTAAATCATGATTTTTTTTCCTCCTTAAACTTAATTTAATTTCTTCCTGAGTTCATGTTCAACATGCATTTTAAAGGAAAAGCATACTACCCTATACAAACTCATGGCCCTTCATCATCTGAGCTATGCAAGCACACACACACTGTGTATTTTTGGCTACCATACATTTTATGTTTGCATCTCAGTTTCTAACAGTCACAGTTAAACAACTAGAATCCACACACATTAATCAGAGGAAGGGCAGCCTCCATTATGGGTCCTACTCTTTCTATCAGCAATAACTGCCTTTAGGCCAAAAGGGAAAAGAAGGGAAGATTCCGGAGAGTTGAAAACAAAAGGGTGGGAAGCAGTTCCAGCAAAAAGGGGAGAGGATTCTAAATAGGGGATGCTGGTGGCAACTCTGCAGACTTGGCAGAATAATAATTCATGACTGAAGGTATGTTGGCAGAGCGAGAAGATACAAGTGGGGGAGACAGCAATCTCCTGTTTCTTGACAATGTATTAAACTTGAATGGATACAGTGGGTCTCACCGTGCAGCCAGCTGACGAGCTTCTTCTGCCAAGACAGTCATATTGTTGGGGTCACCTGTTGATTCGGGTGGTGTAATAGACTGAAGAAAGAACCAAACATATTTTCAGGAGCCATCTCTTATACCTTTAAACATGTGAACAATACCCTCTTGTATTCTAGATTTATCACTACGTAATAGAAACTGTGGAATGAAACCAGATTAACATGACAAACATGGGGCTGGTGCTAAAAGAGGCCATCATGTGTGATTTCCCTGATTCTCCATGCAGTGGGTAAAAATGAAATGTACAATGTGACACCATCACTTTGTTTCTTATTTTGAACATATTATTTATCATTTTACCTAATTTCAGCAATTCTATTAAGCATTCCTTACACTCTTCCAAATACAGTTTTACAACCATAATGGCCAGAAGCCCCTTCACCTGCTTTAAGGAGAAGCTAGTATATATTCAAAGGAGAACATGCTTGTAATATACATAGAATATGAACAGTCTCAGCCGTGAAGTGTGAAATGTCAAATATAGAGCACACAAAACCACTCACTACATTGGCCACTGCCATCCTTGCTCTCTGCAGCATATTTGAAGCTGTTTCAATCAATTCCTGTGTGTTGTCCACTCGGGCCTGAGCCCGCTCAGCAAGGTCTTCTGTTTCTTCTACTGAGTTCTGGATGTTTCTTAACCTACCAAGCTGACTGGACAGAGTTCTGTTGATCTCATGCAGGCGATCCATCAAACCTTGATCTACATCTAAAACAGGCAAAGTATCAAGGGAATTTGAATTAACTGCAGACAAAGATGGGCAAGTACAAGCATGACTGATTTTACTGATACACAAGAGAGAGAAAAAGAATAATCCAGCCTTTGAATACATTCTGCATCAAATTTTTAAAAAATGGATTTTAAAATCTAGTGTCTAACACACAACAAAATCACATGACTATCTCCCGAAACATCTCCAAAACCAGGACCTACTGTAGTTTCTTCAATTTTACTTTCAAGCACCTCATGTCTTCTGAAGCATATCATATAATAATCACTAATGTAAGGCATGCTCAGAGCAAGTAACATCCAGGAAAATGTCTCCTCTGTGGCACTGACCTACCTTTGATGCTCTGGGCATCCCGAAGCAAGTCCATGACATCTTTCTCTGCTTCTTTCAGCCTGTCTTCAAAAGCTTGGTCAGTTATAGTTTCATCACCAGTTCCTAGGTTGGCTATAAGATTTTCTAGCTCCCGCAATCTCTCTCGCTGTTCTGCCACCTAAAGAAAAAAGAACAGAGAAAAAGAGGCTAAAGAATCACACTTTTTACCTAAGATGTATGAAGTTGATCCAAACCACCCCAGCAGGTTGCAGCAGAAAGAGATGGCATAGGAAACTGGGCAATTTCCACCAGCTGTGCTGAAGGGCTACTTGCTGTTTCCCCGTTTCCCTTTTGCATGATATCTTTTTAGACTTGTGCACCTTCAAGCAGGCGGGGCTATCTTCTTTTTATAACTGTTTAAATGTAAACTACCCCAACAACATTTCTGGTTGAGGAGCAGGGTAAATCTGCTATAATAAAAGCCATATCTTTAAGACTCCAGCAGGAGTCATTCAGGCCCTGTGGTCAAGTCTCTCTCTATAACCAGATGCAGGCATAAAAAGTAGGATTCTGCATGACGGAGTATCTGTGACTTCAATACAGGCTTCTTATCAATTTAGAAGATTTACAGGCATATCTTGCTGTCAAATTTTACCCATGTGATGGCAAATATAGCAACAGAACACCAGTTTCAATGAAAAATGTAGAAATGACAATGAGTAAGGAATGCAAAACAAACACAATGTAATGATCTGGTAAAACAATCAACGCTTTGCAAAAGCCATACTTTACAGATGGACTGCCCCTTCCCTTTTGACAAATCTCAAGTGTTCTTCCAAATCATACAAATAAAAAACGACTCAAATTCTTTATCACCATGCTTCATTCATGCAACTGTATGGATATACAGTGGTGCCTCACAAAACAAATTTAATTCGTTCTGCGGTTATTTATTTATTTATTTATTTCATTTATACCCCGCCTATCTAGTCAATTGTGACCACTCTAGGCGGCTTACAAAATGCAGTTAAAAAATAAACATATAACAAACCACATCACAAATAATAATTTACATAAATTAAAAGATAGAATAAAATTTTTTCCCAAAGATGGCGAGAAACGGGATATATTATAACAGAAAAAGAAGGTATTAGGTAGAAAGGGGGAAGGCCTGCCTAAACATCCATGTTTTCGGTTGTTTCTTGAAAATACCCAGCGAGGGAGCTGCGCGAATGTCAGGAGGTAAGTTGTTCCAGAGGCGAGGAGCCACCGCCGAGAAGGACCAGTTTCTTGTCTTTTCCTTCCGGGCCTCCCTCGGCGTCAGGCTCCTCAGCCTCACCTCCTGACTCGCTCGGGTGACACGGGTAGAACTGGGTGGGAATAAGCGTTCCGCCAAGTATCGAGGCCCTAAACCGTTTAGGGCTTTAAACGTAAGCGTCAGAACTTTGAAGTCAACGCGGAACCGAATGGGCAGCCAATGCAGCGCGGTTAATGTTGTCTTGCGAAAAATTCTCTTGGGTCTAACCTTATCTTTCACCAGTCTGTAACAAGCAGGACATTCTTGACACCCAGGCCAGGAACGGTTGTAGAAATAGTTCTCTTCACACTGGTCACAGCGGTTTCCCACAAAGCCTTCTTTGCATTCACAACGACCATCCTCCTTGCACTGAAGAGAGCGAGATCCTTCGGGATCACAATCACAAGCTGAAGAAACAAGGGTATAAAAGTAATTATGAGGAAGAAGAAAATGAAGGGGGAAAGGCCTAAATGAATCTTTTCCAGAAGACATGTAACATAAAATCTTAGAATACATTTAAGATTTATGAACCAACATTTTAAACTTGCCATGAGTTAATCTTTAAAGGCATGCAGAATTTTCAGTCCATTGTAGAGCTTATGCATTCTGCTACAGTGAAAATTATGCATTTTTAGCTATCAGTTTCTTACTGAAAGCTTTATGTCTATGATATTTGCAAATCATATGTGATACAACCCAAATGGAGCACATAGGATTCACAATTAAGACCATGGGATTACTTCTGCACATATTTCTAGAGTTGTAATAAAAATATAGATGCCCTGACTAGCATCTTTCCCTAGAAATCTTTATTGCAGTGGCTAGACAAATCCCATCACAGATATAATTACATTTATACACTCTGTGGATTGCATTGTGATAATTCATTTCAAATGTAAGTAGAAGCTCTTGGTTCACTTTGCCCTCAATCGATGCCTGGGAGGAAAGCAAGCTACTGTATTGTTCTTTCAGACTGGTTCTCTTGATGTGAAAGTCTCTAAATTCAAGTTTGTGCTAAGAAAGTTATGCCAATGAAAAAAATAGGGTGCACGTCAGTGCTCAACATGCTCTCTCTCTCTCTCTCTCTCTCTCTCTCCTGGGCAAATGATGCTTGAAAGACTGTGAAGAAGATGTCCACTACGCCCATATGCAATGCCTGTGGAAAAGGATAAATGACAGAACTGCCAGTTTGTGAAGGCAATACTTCTTTTTGGGAGATGCCTGATGAGTATCCCAAATTTGATGTGTCTCATCATAAAGATACAGCTGTGACAAATAGTTCCACTGACTGTTTCAGGCATTGGGAGGGAGCCCTGTAAGTCTTTTTCAGTGAAAACAACAAAAAGTATGTCGCAGTTAGAGTAGGGCCATTTGAATCAATGGAACTTAAAGAGGAGGTGATTCACTAAATCCCATTAATTCAATGGGTCTACTCTTGATTTACTACACAAAGCAGCATGCTTTTGGCCAATATATAAAATATAGTGGGATGAGTAAAATTTTACTTGCCATATATTTCTGTTCTTCTAGATAGAGTCACACTTCAAATTATACTTGAATTTGTGTGTGCTCATTGCCTTTGTAGAAACCATGGTTTGCAAACTGGAAACCAGCCTTGAAAAAACAAACTTCCTTGACCACCCTTTTCCCCTGAACAGAGTAAGTTGTTACATATCTGTCTCCATAAAGCACAGTTCTCAAATGCATTTCTTATTCTATCCCATCTTGGTACTCCTTTCTTAAATTAATTGTCTTAATATTGCAATTGTATTTATATATATATTTATATTGATTTATTTTATGTTGTAAGCCGCCCCGAGTAGACATGGTCTAGAGGGGCAGGGTATAAATTTAATAAATAAATAAATAAATAACTATTGCAATCTCTACATTAGATGTTTCTATCAGTAATACATACATATTATTTATTGATTTATTTTATTTTATTTTATTTCTATCCCGCCCATCTAGACCAAAGGTCTAGATACAAAACTATAGCAGACATGAGGAGTGAAGTTGCCAAATTGTGTTGCCAAGGGAAAAAGGCAACACAGTCTGCGTTCCTAATATCAAGAAGCCCAGATGTGCAGCGAGCCAATGCTTTGTGTGCACTGGGCCACTGCATCCATCTAGTGTGGCATAAGAGTAACATTTAATTTAATCCAGCAATGTCAGGAAAACAGATGGGAGGATTTGGTGAAACAGGCATGTATGTAAAATTTTTACACACTTCGTATGTTCCTAACTCTGTCTGGATAACTCAGCAAGTTAGGTATCTGGCTGCAGAGAGCTGGAGGTTGGGAGTTCAAGTCCCCACTGTGCATCCTGGAAGAGCCAGTCTGTATGGCCCTGGAGCAAACTGCACAGTCCCAGGGCACACCAGAAGTGAACAATAAACTATTTCTGAGTACTCTCTATTTAGAAAACCCTAAAAAGGGTTCCCATCAGTGACTTGATGGCACACTACTGTATTTATTATTATTATTATTATTATTATTATTATTATTATTATTATTATTATTATTATTATTATTATTATTATTATTATTATTATTATTATTATTATTATTATTATTATTATTAGCATTAGCATTAGCATTAGCATTAGCATTAGCATTAGCATTATTATTAGCATTATTATTATTATTATTATTATTATTATTATTATTATTATTATTATTATTATTAGCATTAGCATTAGCATTAGCATTAGCATTAGCATTAGCATTTTTTAAAATCTAAAGTGGAGGCTGTCCACCAGGACCTCTAAATACAGTGGATCGAGCAAAGATTTCCAGCCCAGTGAGACTTGAATTCTTTCAGCCTGTGATGCCAGATATGGTGGACAAAGTGCTTGATCGCTGTCGGGCCACCACCTCCTCTCTTGACCCTTGCCTGGTCTGGCTAATCAAAGCAGCCAGGCCTATAACAACGGAATGGGCCACAGTGATAATTAATGGGTCTCTCCAGGAGGGCAAGGTCCCCCTCGCTCTCAAGGAGACACTCATTAGGCCCATCAGGAAGAAACCAAACTTGGCAGCGGACGATACTGGCAATTATAGGCCCGCCGCCAATGTTTCCTTCCTCAGCTAGGTGGTAGAGAGGGTAGTGGCTGACCACCTTAAGGCTCTTTTGGATGAAATCAATGCCCTAGATTTGTTCCAGTCAGGCTTAAGGCCATGCCACGGCACAGAAACGGCACTGGTCGCACTGTTGGATGACCTGTGAGGGAGGCTGACATGGGCAAAATGTCCCTGTTGGTCCTCCTCAATATCTCAGCTGCCTTCGATACTGTCGAACAGGGTATCCTCCTGGGGAGGCTCTCCGAGCTGGGAATCAGTGATCTGGCGCTTGACTGGCTCCGATCCTTCTTGGAGGACCTCCCCCAGACAGTACAGTTTGGGGATAGTGTCTCAGCCCCGTGGAGTCTCAACTGTGGGGTTCTGCAGGGCTCGATTATCTCCCCAATACTGTTTAATATCTATATGAGGCCACTGGGTGTGTGGGGCCTCGTGCCATCAGTATGCTGATGACACAGGTCTTTACATCTCCTTTCCACCTACTTCAGTGGATGCTGTTTTGTCTCTTCAGCGCTGTCTGGGGTCTGTACTGCAATGGATGCAGGAGAATGGGTTGAGGCTGAACCTGGACAAGACAGAGGTCCTGAGGGTGGGTGGTGCCTCCATTGGCGGCTTGGGAAACTCCCTCTCCTTCCGGGTGTGTGTGTGTGACTCTCACCACAAAGAGTGAGGTTCACAGCTTGGGAGTACATCTGGATCTGGCACTCATCATGGAAACCCAGGTGGCATCAGTGGTCCGCTTCACCTATTAGCATCTGTGGCAGATTGCCCAGCTGCGTCCCTATCTTGATGGCGGGGCCCTTACCACTCTGATTCACACGCTTGTAATCTCGAGATTAGACCACTGTAATGTGATCTACATGGCGTTACCTTTGAGATTGATGCGGAAGCTTCAAATGGTGCAGAGTGTGGCAGCGAGATTACTTAGTGGAACGAGAAAACACCAGCATATCTCTCCCATTCTGGCTGCCTTGCATTGGCTGCCCATTCGTTTCTGCATTGATTTAAAAGTGTCAATGTTGACATATAAAGCCCTAAATGGTTTAGGACCTCGATACCTAGCAGAACGCCTTCTCCCACCTAGATCTACTCGAGTCACTCGCTGTAGCCAGGAAAGACGGCTGAGGGGCCTAACGCTGAGCGAGGCCCGGAAAGAAAGAACAAGAAACCGGGCCTTTTCAGCAGTGGCCCCTCGGCTTTGGAACAGCTTGCCATCAGAGATCTTCCTGGCACCCTCTCTGGGTGTTTTTAAGAGCCAATTAAAGACATGGCTCTTTAGGCAGGCCTTCCCTCCTGTCAATACTTGATTCTTTTACTTTTACTTAGTCTTTTGTTCTATTTTCCATCTTGATCAATACTAACATTGTCAATTTTATTCATGGTTTTAATTGTTTTATGAATAATTTTATTCTAGACTATGTCGAGTAGACATAGTCTAGAAAGGCAGGATATAAATAAATAAATAAATAAATAAATAAATAAATAAATAAATAAATAAATAAATAAATAAATAAATAAATAAATAATAGCATGAGTTAGCAGTTAATGGCTATGCTCCAAAGTAGAGGCGTAGGAGGGTAACAGCCAGAAAACAGGCCAATTTTGGGACAAAATTCAGAGCAAGTGTTTATGACAAGGAGCAGCAGATGGTCCAGAAACATATGCAATCATAATGCCCTAGAGGAAGAAAGTGAGGCTTGTGCAACTTCAAAAACATTCTCTCTGGACTTGAAACGCATATAACGTTGAAGAAAAGAAAAGAAAGTGGCAGGGAGGAGGGGGAGCCGCTTATTCAAGTCCATGAACATACTAATGATGACAAGTAAACAAGAAGATTCTTAATAGAGAGAAAAAGAGGCAGCAAGCAAATAGAAAAAGGGGATGACTGGACGGAAAATTATGTTCCCCGCTCCCCCTTACGTTTGCAGCCTTCAGGACCAAAGCCAAAATGGTTGGCTTCACACCTCTCGCAACGCTGGCCAGTGATGCCTGGCTGGCACTCGCATTGCCCAGTCTGTATGTCACAGTGGCCATTAGTGGAACCCAATGGATGGCAGTCACACCTGGTGGAAAAAAGAAACAAAAATGCAATGCACATCGTTAAAATTGCAGGAATTTATGAGCCCATCAGGTTTGATTTGGAGAATATGCAGGGAGATTAATGCTTCCCCATAAGAAGCTTGTTATCAAGCAAGAATGAGACAAATGAGCATTAGCATGTGTGCATTCTTACATTGAAATGGAAGATAAAGTAAGAGAAGAAAAATTCAATGATGGAAGTATTACATTTTCTAAGTAAAGCAACCATCTGCTTCATTATTTGAGGAACAATGACACCTATTCAGGGGTTGTTACAAGAATAAAAATCTGCAGTGTAACCATTTGCATTAATACTTAATGTCACCTTGTAGAAAATGAATATAATGTATGTATCTGAGCATTTCTAGGAAATTTCAAGCCTTAGTCAATGGCAAAATACTGTTAGAACTTGCAAATTTGCTTTGATGAATACATTATCAATATCTTTTTACCCATGGTGATACTCCACATTTTTACTGTTGAAGCTTCTTACTCTATAGCTCTGTGATTAAGCTTTGCCATACACAAACTATACAAATGTGGCATATAATAATGTACCTGATAGTGAAACAGGTACTGTAATAGGTACTGTAAATGGAGATTTTTTTTTGCTTCTGTTCCTTATGTTGAAGTTGATGTTTGTTTAAATGATTCATATGATCTTAACTGGTGTGTAGTGTATTGTGAAACAATAACAAAACAATAACAAAGAAAACTCATCTATCCTGTGCATTATTTTATCCTGTGCATTATACTGAGTAATTATATAGTTATATATAATTATATAATTATAGTATCACAAAAATACACAGTGCTGCACAAAGCAAGATGAGCAAAGGTCTCCCCCTTGTACAATCTAAAGTACAACAACAGACAGTGAAATACACGTATATGCCTAAGTACAGTTGCACATATTCAAACTTTTATATGGAGTATGGACAAAAGGTTTAAGTGAAGCATCCAGAGAAAAATGGTCTGGGAGCAGGGATTTGAAGGGTAAGACATCAGTAGGTATTCTGGCATGGCACTCTTGCATCAAGACAGGCATCAATTTTCTCTACACAGAATTCTTTGAAACTGAAGTCTGTAACTATTCAAACTGAGTAAAATGTGTAACAACTTGCTCATAGGCTAACATGCCTTAATTACTACTCTCTCCCATCTCTTGAAACCCAGAGTCCCTCTGCCAATTTCAAGGCACAGAAGCCATATTCACCTCTCACAGCCACGCCCGCTCTGCAAGTTGTAGAAGCCAGGCTCGCAGGAACTGCAGTCCCTCTCTGTGACATGTGGAAAACACTCACACTGTCCCGTCACTTGGTTGCAGCTTGTCTGTGGATTCCTTGTACCGTAAGGATTGCAACTGCAACCTGCAACAGCAAAAGGAACCTATCAATATGCATTTTCTAATTTGCTAGAATTCAGACAACAGCTCCAGATTGGCCGGGAATGCAAAAGGCGGAAGCACTTTGGGCTTCACCCTCATGTCGCAAATACAAGTCTCACATCTCCTCTCTCTGCAGAAAAGAGCCATCAGGCAAGGGGAGGTGCAAAAATAATTATATTTATTTATTTTATTATCCAAAAAGTCATTGATACCTACACTGAAGAAAGGAAATAAAAATATCCTGTATAAGTTCGAGACAAAATGCTAGCCTGAGTGCCAAAGCTTTGATTGAACCCAGATGCACAGCCAAGAACAAAGGAGGTTCAAGACTGCAGAAAGGGCTTCTGGCTTGGCCAGTTTCTCTCATAGACAAACAGCTGTCTAATTTTTTTTTTCTCACGTGCCTCCAGCACTGGAGTGCTCACTGCCTCCTGAAGTAATTGATTCCATTGCTGTACTGCTATAACAGTTAATAAGTTTTTCCTGATAATCAAACAAAGTTTGACTTCCTGTAACATGAGCCCATTATTATGTGCCCTGCACTCTGGGATAATCAAGAACAGATTCTGTGCATCCTCTGTAGAACTATCTTTCAAGTATTATCTTAACTCCCTATAGTCTTCTTTTCTCAAGGCTAAACATTCCCAATTATTTCAGTCTTTCTCCGTAAGGTTTGGTTTCCAGTCCCCTTGTCATCCTTGTTGCCCTCCTTTGAACTTCTTCCAGTTTGTCAGCATCCTTCTTGAAGAACTGGACACAGTACTCAAGAGGAGTCCGAACCAGTGCCAAACAGAGGGGAACTACTATCTCATGAGATTTGAAGCCTGTATTTCTGTTAATGCAGCTAAAATGGCATTTGCCTTTTTTGCAGCCATATCCTACTGTTGGCTCATATTCAGTTTGTGATTTAAAACAATCTCAAGATCCTTCTTGCCCATAGGATTACTGAGCCAACTATCTCCCAGTCTCATAACTGTTTGGATTTTTCTCCCTAAGTGTAGAACTTTGCATTTATTCCTGTTAAATGTCATCCTGTTATTCTCAGCCCAGTTCTCAAGACCATCAAGATCTTTTTGATTTTTTTCCCTGTCCTCCAGGGTATTAGCTATTCCACCCAGTTTTGGTAAGCATTCTGTGCATCCCCTTATTCAAGTTATTAATAAAAAATTTGAAGAGCACTGGGCCCAGGACTGAACTTTGTGGTACTCCACTTGTTACCTCCTTTCAATTTGAGAAGGAGTCATTGATAACACTCTGAGTACAAGTCTGTAACCAACCGTGTATTCACCTGACAGTTGTTCTATCCAGGCCACACTTAGCTTGCTAATCAAAATATCATGGGGCACCTTCCACCATTTTTTCTTGTTGGAATTGTTTAATTTCCTTTTTAAGAAGTTTGCTGGAGTCAAGATATATTATGCCAACAGCATTTCCACCATCTACCAGGAAAGTTACCTGATTTTAAAAAAAATTATCCTCCTCATCTTAGTACTGCAGACCAGGAATGGACCTTATAAAATAAGTCTGGCATGATTGGTTCTTGAGAAATCCATGTTGGCTTCTAATTATTAGTGCATTCTTTTTAAAGTGCTTCAAGAATGCCTGAAGCGCAGAGTAATCTGTTCAAAAATTTTCCCTGGGATTGATGTCAGCCTGACTGGTCTGCAGTTCTCAAGTTCCTCCTTTTTGCCCTTTTTGTAGATAGGGGCAACATTAGCCTTCCTCCAACCATCCAGAACTTCATCTATCCTTCATGATTTCAAGGAAAGAATATGCAGTTATCCTGAGAGTCCTTCAGCCAGTTCCTTCAATATTTCTGGATTCAGTTCATCTGGCTCTGGGGATCTGAACTCATTCAAAATAATAAGATATTCCTTGACTATTTATTTATCAGTTTCAAGCTGCAATCCTATTTGTCTGAGAATAGTTACTCTCTCTTTGTACATCACATTTGCATGGAGGGTGATAGATTGTTTTTTGGGAAAAGACCAGGTGAAGTAGGAAACACCTCTGCCTTTTCTTTGTCATCTGTTGTCATTTTCCTAACCCCGTTAAGCAGCTGAGCCACTGTTTCTTTTCTCTGTCTTTAATATACACATACATGATGAATGCTTTCTTGTTTCTTTTAGCATCTCTTGCTAACCTCAGCTCATTCTCAGCTTTTACTTTCCTTTATCTTTGCTGCTTGTCTGTACTCTTCCTTTGTGGTCTGGCCTTCCCTCTACTTTCTATATGTGTGTTTGTTTGTTTGTTTTCATGTCCATGCTAACCTTTTTGTGAAGGCCCACTGGTCTTTTTTTAAAAAAAATCTTCCACCTTTTTTTTCTTGTTGGAATTGTTTAATTTCCTTTATAAGAAACTCCCACTCATATTGGATTCCTCTTCCTGTTAGGATCTCCTGCCATGGGATCTGACTTACCATTGTTCTGAGTTTATTAAATTGACTTAGCTAAAATCCAGTGTACAAGTGCAGCTACACTCTGCTTTTGCTTCTTTGGAAATCAAGAAGTCAAGTAGAATGTGGTCACTTTCCTCTAGAATTCCCCTTACTGACACTTCTTCCACCAAGTCATCTGTACTGGTTAGAATCATGTCAAGAAAAGCTATTGTTCTAGTTTCTTCCTCCACTTTTTGGGACTACAACTCCCCAAATCCTCTACCTTGCATAGCCACTAATGATGTGCAGAATTTTTATTTTTATAAATGCTGTCTATGGACTCTGGGAAGTGTAGTCCTAAAAAGCAACTGTTTCCAAGCTTTGATCCTAGTTCATACCATACCCAAGTCTTCTGAATGAAGAATGATGACAGACAGAGATGACAGCATCTGATGGTTCTAGACCACTGGCTTATACAAAACACATGCTATAGAAAGGAAAGAAACTTACCTTTGCACTTGTCCTCTGGATTTTGAGCCAAGGGATTTCCAAAGAACCCTGCTTTGCACCGATCACAATAGAAACCGGCTGTGTTATAGATGCATTTCAGACATTCACCAGTGAAGCGGTTGCAATTCCCAACGGCATTAGGGTCAATGTTGTCACTGCACTGGCAGAGGCGGCAAGGCTTGACAGGGCCATTTGTGCCAAGGGGATCCCCAAAATAGCCATCATCACACAGTTCACACCTTTTACCTGTGAGAACATGGGACACAGGCACTTTAGAAAGCAAGGGAGAATTCTCTTGAAAGCCTTCTCCTATAAATCATATGCCACATCATGAGGAGGCTCTTCCACAAATATATTTAGATGCCACCAAATATAATTAGTCATATATAAAGGCAGAATGAATTACTTGGGATGTAACAGTGCAAATACCTTGAGTCACACAAAACAAGGTAACATCTGTGTTCAAATTATAGAAACGTGTTTTCCATTTATCAGCTGTACTAAAGAATTCTGGAGAAAATGGTGACATGACTGCAGCCAAAAGAAACCACTAAGAGACAAGAGGAAAGTATAGTTATGATTAGGAGAACCCAAAGGCTTGCAGAAGTACAAGAAATAGTTGTTTCCTTGTTTGGGGTTGTTTCTTTTTTTAAGGGAATCCTTCCTTCCAAAACAACTCAATGAGAACTTTGTATGTTCTTTAACAGTAGTTCCCAATCATGGGTAACTTAGGTTTTATTGGACTGCAAAACCAGAAACCCTGGCCAGCGCAGCTGGTGGTGTGGGAATTGCAGTCCAAGAACACTTGGATTATCCACGGTTGAGAGCCATTGCTCTATAGTCACAAAATGTAGCTATCTGATAGTATGAAAAACCTTTGTATGTGACACTAGAAAAGGAACCACAGAATACAATGTGGGTGAGGGATAGTTGAAGACTCTGCCTGAAGCCATGAATGGGAGCAATCCTTTTAGGAAAGGAGATAAGTTGCAAAACTTGACTGCTGACCCCACTTGTCCAATATACTGACATCCTGCTCTTCTAAGAAGTTTGTAACTTTGGGACATGTGAAAGCAGCTTTTTCAAGGTTAAATGAAGAGCCACCAGAACATGAGTCTCTGTTTTCCATCTTCAAGTCTAATGCTCTAACCACTGCCACCACATATTCTGAATTAAATGGTCAAGTTATTAAAACAAGATGTCTTGCCAGGTACCGAAAACAAAGGAGGTGCTGAACTGAGATAAAAGTGACCAGGTCTTTTGTGAAGTCTTAGAATCTAATTACAAGAGTATGAAGAGACAGGAGATAAAAAGAAAAACTAAAAAAAGGAATGAAGAAAATTGGAGAATACTGTTGCTCAAAAACTTCACATGCACAGAAATTAACCATGAGTTAACTGAAATGCTTCAGATTTTTGATGTTTCTTTTGAAATTACTCTACTGATAATGTACTTGGTGGAATTAAAGATAAGCAAGAAGCTGAACTTCAAAGAAAACAGGAATCTAGGTTTCCAGCCTAGCTATTCTAACTGACAAGAAACACAAAGGAATAACACATACACCCCTAAGGCATCCAATTTTCAGAAATTCAATGTAATGTTACTTGCCCAACTTCAAATGGCTAACTCATGGACAGAGGCAGTTTGTGTAATCATTTGGATGAATCATTCAGCAAGAATGGTAAGCCTATCTACTCCTCAACTGCAGTTGTAAACTATCTATCAGATCACAAAGACAAAGGGAAAAATAAGTGTATGTGCATGCACTCTTGGTTAGTGACAAGGGCCAAATGGGAAAATTGTTGATTAGAAATTGCTTTTTGCATATTTACTTTCAGTTCTTGTCTTTTTAAATGATTTGTGAGCCAACAACATCTGGAAGGCTGAAGGTTCCTCATACTGGCATAAAGAACCTCTGAGCCTTATCATGTTAACCCGTATAGTACAGTCGTGCCCCGCTTTATGATTACCCCGTTTAACGACGATCCACTTGACTGTGAGGTTTTTGCGATCGCTTTTGCGATCACAAAACGATGGTTTGAATGGGTTTTTTCCGCTTTACGATGATCGGTTCCCTGCTTCAGGAACTGGTTTTCACTTTACGATGATCAAAAACAGCTGATGGTTGGGTTTCAAAATGGCTGCCGGCTGAAAAAAATGGCCCCCCGCTGTGCTTAGGGACGGATTCCTCACTGCACAGGCATGGAAAATGGCCGCCCCTATGGAGGATCTTCACTGGACGGTGAGTTTTCAGCCCATTGGAACGCATTGAACAGGTTTCAATGCATTTCAATGGGCTTTTTTATTTTGCTTTATGACGTTTTCGCTCTACATCGATTTCGCTGGAACGAATTAACATCGTCAAGCGAGGCACCACTGTAATTGCTTTCTTTCTTCAGCTCCAGCATGGAAATCTGCATTTCGAGCACAGCTGTGCTATTAAGATTATTCACTCTTAACTTGGGAAACAAAGCAAGGAGGCTCACTGCAGACACAGTTTAAAAAGTCCTGTACTTGAGACATTAAATACTTGAGACTCTTATTCTTATTCTTATTATTCTTATTATTCTTATTATTCTTATTATTTAAGCCGCCTAGAGTGGTCATAATTGACCAGATAGGCGGGATATAAATAGAATAAATAAATAAAATTAAATAAAAACAGAAGAAGAACCATTTCCCCCACTGTGAAATACTGTACTAGATACCTCCAGCAAGAATCATGTATATGTGCTTAATGAGAACAGCATGTAAGGGAACATACCTGTGGTACCAGCTGGACAATTGGTGCACACCACCTCCCTGGTCTTGGGGACAACGGCACAGCTTGAACCTCCTGGACATGGGCATGGCTGGCAATCCAAAGAGGTGCCTGTGGTTGCATCTCCATAATAGCCATCACTGCACTTCTCACAATGAGGGCCAGCTGTATTGTCCCTGCAGTCACAAGCTCCTGGATCATACAGAGGAAAGAGGGAGGTGTATTTCCCAGAGCAATGTAATCATTTTGGTAACTGTCTTACAGGAACCTCTTGTGGCTCAGTGTAGCTGCCAGCAAGTCACTGTAGCCACAAGTGCTATGAACCTTTGTTATGGACAAGCAACAACCCTGGAAAAAGGAGTGTTTTTTTAATACTTGTGGATTTTTCATTAATTCAAATGGGACTACTCTAAACCACACTAAACTAAGTCATAGCTAGAGTAGGCCTATTTGAATCAATGAAACTTATGGAACAGACTCCTTGCCAAATCTGGTGGGGCCACTGTGAGATACAGGAAGCTGGACTAGATGGGCCCTTGGCCTGATCCAGCAGGGCTCTTCTTATGTTCTTTTGTAAATTCCCATTGATTCAATGGCCCTATTCTAGTGCAACTTACTATTCAAAGCAAATAAAATTAAGCCAATGTTTTAAACATCTTTTCACTGACATTTTACAAGCCCATAAGCAACACTGCAGGACAAGAAACAATTCTTCTCTGATGGTTATCTTGTGATCAAGAGTACTGTAATTTAACTCAAGCCTTTCGAAACTGCCAGAGGGTCTCATATCGGAGATGCTGGAATCCAGACCCAGATATTTCCCTGTCTGTGTCTTTATGGCAGCTTACTAGAAGAGGGAGCTACTGGCTTGTTCTCTCTTGTGATTAGATGCTGGTATCAATGTAGCAGAGTAGTAGTATTACAACACAACATGGATAAGCCACTCAGTTCTTCACCGGCCTTAACTACAGGTAATGCCTTTCAGTATCACTCTTGGGGGGGTCTAAGGACCAAGTGCAAACACCTGTCCCCTAACCCCTTCCTTGCCGTCTCCTTTACCTGATTCAGGGTCACAGGTTTCACTGTGACCATTGCAGAAACAGGGCACACATGGACTGTAGGGCCCAAGACTAAGGGTTTCCCTCCGGTAGCCCTCAGCACATCGTTCACAGAACTGTCCCAGATACCCTGAGGGACAGGTACAGCTTTCCACCCAAGTTGCTGGGACTCCAGGCCCAGGCTGAGCACTCACGATTGTGACATCATCTAAGTATCCAGCACCTGGAAGAGATGGGACAAAATTGCATGTGAATGAAGTGCAGAAGCCTAGATCGGTCAATATAGCACAGTCACAAGAGTAAAGGCCCTCAAATGTGCAAGGACGAAAACAACAGCACAAAAAAATGCACACTGAAGTGGACACATTTATGATTCCCACTTAGGGTTTAATCTTTGTGGCATATTAGGATTAATGAGTTTTACCCTATAACATCAGGCCCTCCCTCTGTTAGCAACCTGTTTTCCGAGACAGCCAAACATAGGATGAAAATGAGAGAGTAATGTGTTGGCACCCAGTGTTTCTTTTTGATACAACACTGAATTTTGAAATAGAAATAAGGATAGCTAGATAGACAGACAGACAGATGGACAGATAGTATATTATAATATATAGTATTATTATATATGTAACTCTGATATTATGGAAGCAGTATAGGTAGGGTTTTATTTTAAAGTCAGGAAGAGTAAATGATGCCCATACTTAAGAGTAAGAAGGTTTTGTGTTTTTTTTTTTTGCTAGCTGAGTTTGACCAGCAAGCCCAAGACTGGCTGCTTTTCCAGAGAGCACAGTTTGATTGTTCACTCCAGTCACCTGAATTGATCTTACATGTCTGTAGCGCATGTGCATTCCAACAGGTTTTTGAGAAGCCTCATGGCGCAGTGGTTAAACCGCTGTACTGCAGCCAAAACTGTGCTCAGAACCCAGGGTTCAATCCCAGGTAGCAAGCTCAAGGTTGACTCAGCCTTCCATCCTTCTGAAGTCAGTAAAATGAGTACCCAGCTTGCTGGGGGGGGGGCAATGTGTAGCCTGCATAATTAACTTGTAAACTGCCCAGAGAGTGCTTTAAGCACTATGGAGCACTATATAAGTGAATCCAAGAGCAGATGCATTTCAATAACTTTCAGCCTGTCTGGAACAACTTCCATCTATGAGTTTTGCAAATTCTGCACAAAGGATCTATTAGAGTCCATAAAAAAGATATTCCACCAAGGCTGTATTATGGCTTGGCTGGGCGACAGCCTTGGTAGGACCCTACATTCCCCATCTCCCTACTTCTTCCACCAGCTAGCAAAACAATATTCCTTCTACTCATCTTCATGATAACTGCTATTTCACATTAGATGTGTAATGAAACAAGCAGTGAGATGTTTACCGAAACAGACAAACCAGGATTCCTCATAACTGTGGTATAGATATCCATCTTTTCACCTTTAGTTCCTGAAGATAATAATGGCTCAGGATGACATTAGACAAGACCATGCTTTTGCATGAAAGGGGGCAGAGTTTTTCCAGAGACAGGAGGAGCAATGTGCATTCTTAGGCTGGCTTCTGATTTGCAAGCAATGCTTTCAGGAAACAAATACTGTATTTACATCAGGCCTGCCTGTGATGTCAAGATACCAATGTCGGTAGGCCTAGAGGCATGCAAAGATGGCAAAGAGCCAAACATCCTCCCTGTGAAAACTCAGGGTGGGTAAAGAATGCGAGTTTTATGACCATGAAGTTTACTTGCATACAGCACTCCTTCTGCTTATATGGTCAGAAAAGTACATCTAGCACAGTCCCACCCTTTGGAGATGGACTGATAGATCTTTCAGCATAAATTTTTATGAGCTTTTTAATTCATGCTTCACATATGTATGCTGAAAGCTCTTTAGATAAAACCACAATTTGAGAAACAGGAGAAATGTGCCTTTTGGGCTTGATTAGCTGCAAGATTTTCCTCAGTCAGGATCCTCAATGACAGCTACATCTGGCAACTGCTGCCAGGAAAGGCTCTGCTTCATGTACAGAGTCATTTTTATGGGGCCATATGTTGATGCAAGGATGTTTACATTTTGGGTAGCAACTCGGACTCCAGCCACAACCCCTTGGTGCCCTTGCATTTTAGCAATGAGAGGAATGTTAATTACACCAATATCTTTCTACGTCCTCACCACCACTAGACATTCCCTGTAAATGTATGAAACTGCGCAATGCTCCCCAAAATTCCACACATTTTAGGCATATTTAGCATAATGCATTTTGTCAGATTCTTCCCTGTTACACCAGCAACTTCTGGGGTTACAGGTCTTACAGCGAGCACAACCAATGCTCTCACTGCCTAGCTGATCCTGGGGGCTGTCATCCAAAGACATAACAAAGTAGTACCATTTCCTCTTCATGTGACGGGCAAATTCCTGATCATTCAGAATTTAGTAAATTTAGTAAAAAAAAATGTATGGGTTTTATAAAGAACAAACAATGCTTGACCAAATATTGTTAGCATCAGATGATGTTAATTAAGAAATTATATAAACTTCTTCTAAATTGGAAAATGGAAGAGGAACAGGTGAAAGAAACAAAGGTGCAGAGGGCTAAAAATTGTGGGTATAATATTGAGCTAGAGAAATGGCAGAAACTGTGGAATAGAAATTGTAAAATAACAATGGTGACATCATATAAAGAGAATCTATATAAAATGTTCTACAGATGGCATTTACCACCTACTAGATTAGCAAAAATGTTTCCTAATATGCCTAGTATTGGAAATGTGATTAAAAAGTGAGTACCTATTATCGTGTATGGTGGACTTGTGAAAAAGCTAAAAAAAGGGAACAAAATACACATATGGCTGGTTAAAATGCTTAAAAAACATATAGACTTTAACCAGAATTGTTCCTATTAGGTATCTTACCAAAGGACTTTGATAGACAAAATGTATATCTAACACTGCACGTTTTGACAGCTGCTAGGATTATATTTGCACAATATTGGAATAATGAAGAGATACCAACAGAAGAAGAAAAATAACCAAGAAGATTTTAGAGTGCACAGAACTTGACAGACTCACACTGAGGATGAAGGAGAAAGAAGACTTAGAATACTTCAAAATGTAGAATTTGTTCTATAAATGGCTAGAAGAATGGAGAAGGCCTTAAGGCACCAAGATGGAATAAAAGATAATTATAAGCAAACCCCATGTAACACAATGTTTATTAAGCGCGAATCAAATATAGTAGTAATAGAAAACTAATAAAATGTTTATATATATTGGAAAAGAATTTAGTAAATTCCTGTACAGAGTTAATTTGAGCCTGAACTGCAAATTGGTTAAAATCTTATCTGTAATGAATTCACTGGGGGAGGGGGGGGGTCTTAGGCAAGCCACTAAACTCTCAGCTTCATTTCCTGATATTCTAAATCTACACTATGGTAATAATACGACTGAACTTCTTTGCATGGCTATTGGAGGGATTGTTTAGATAATGAAGGAGAAGCTCTAAGAACACACGGAAGTGATACAAACACTAGTTATTGGCATTATTATGGCACTGTACTTTCTGCTGAGACATATTACATATTTATTTATTTATTTATTCTATTTATATCCCACCTATCTGGTCGTTGCGTCTACATAGTTATGATTCAACTACACATCTTTCATTTAAAAAGGCACAGGGCCCAGTAGTTTCAGAAACAGGAACATTTTGTCATGGACCTGAAATTCTGGGAGAATTATTTAGTCCCACATTTTTTTAAAAAAAGTAGCAAGTGGTTGCATTCATGTGGAAGGATAAGCTGTGGGTTCTGGAGCACTCTGGCTTGCTGTACATACAACTTACTTGCTCTGCCTTTGCTCCTCCTCACTAGAGCAGTCACTGGACAAATCAAATAGGTGGACTGTTTTTTAGGGTGTCATCTGAGTTGGAACTCTTACTCAATCCAGAATAAACCAGGATTTGTAAACCAAGAACAAAGTCTGGGTTAAAATCTTTGCTTATAAGAATTATGACTTCAAACAAGAGACTAAAATATTTTCTGATTTGTATGTCTAGCCATTCTAGCACTTTTGCACCACTCAAGGCAGCTAACAACAATTACCAGTTCCAACCAAAAATACAATGGCCCACTACAGGACAAAAGAAAAGAAAAAAGAAAAGAAAAGCGTGCCTAGCACAGAAAGGCTTTTGCCATGTGATGAGAAACCGTAAGGGGAGAGGCCAGGTGACCCTCCCAAGGCAATGAGCTCCATAATTCAGATGTGGTAATAGAAAAGACCCTTTCTTGATACCTCCACAGCCTTGTTCCCAAATGCTTCTGCCAACTTACTCCTCTCACTGTAGGTCCCACGAATCTTGATAGCAGTTAAGTTATGGAGCAGCTTCTGAAATTCAAATGGGGTAAGAGTAGGCCTCCAGGGATAATCTGTTGCTTCATGTAGCCTAAAGGAGAAGAAACACATTGTCATTTTAAGCCTACAAAGAGTTTGGCTGTCCAATGGCCATGTGCTGTTCACAGAACACAGAAAATATGTGATGTTATGGAGTTGGGACACTTGCCCTTTTCTCTCTCTAGGCACAACGAACAGTTCAGAAACAACTATCAGTCCTCCCGGCAACCATCTGCAGCCCATTATCTCTCCACTACCTGACTCCTGTATGCATCAGCTCTGAGAACTAGATCTGTTAAGAGCCATTTAATGGGGCAGCACTCCCAAGAACCATGGGCTTACTGGCCATACTGTCTGGTAAGAATTTCCAAAGGTCTGTGGTTTTTTTTTTTAAATCTAAAAGTAACACAACATCTGCCAAACACCCTGTTATCTCTCTCCTACCTTGTTCACAGAAGTTCTAACAGATGTGGGCATAAATGTTTGCTATCATTCACCTGCAGAGCAAACCTAGATTAGATTTAGGCATGGAAGGCAGGTGTACTTGCATGCTTTGTTCTGACTGTATTCTTAATATTAAAATGGTGAAGAACAGGAAGAGGGGAAGGATCACATTGCTCAGTGAGAAAGAAAAGAGCCTGAAACCAAGGGAGGAAAATTTTATTTGCTGAAGCTAAGCTAATTTGCACATGCAATCTACTTAGAACTGAGACTGTCTCAGAACTGATGCTGCTTTGAGTTCTGAAGGAAGAATAATACAGAAACATAACAACATTTTAGAATAGGCATTCCTTGTCCTCTCAGATACAGCAGGAAAGGTTTCTTAATATGTAACATACTGCTTCCCTCTCACAAGAAAGGTCAGGCAGTCTACGAATGAGTTGTGTATCTGCATGTTTGTAAGTGTTTAAAAAACAAACTCTGAACCAACCCTCTTCCAGCATTTGCAGTTGCTGCTTGTTTCTGGCAGACCGTTTACAGCACCTTGAGCTAAGAGGGTGTTCACCCTATTTAGTCATGGCTGTAATCCCAATCCCTTTAGCGAAACATTATGTGAAAACAGAATAAAATCTGAAGGTTTGCTCATTAGAAACACACACCCTTACCTGAAGGCATACTTCAGTGTGTTCTCACTGGGATAAGAATTGCCTTGAGCAATCAGAGGTACAGATACTCTCAGTCCAGCACCTTCAAGGACTATGTCCTCGGCAGAAAGGCGCGTGTCCCGCCTGTCGACTCGAAAAAAGAATGTCAAGTTTTGGCCATAACTCAAGATTTGATTTCCAAGGAACTTGCCTGAAAAGACAGCAACATATTCCATGTACAAGTAAGTGCTAAGAGCAGAAAAACTAACTGAAAATCACTTACAGTCAACATACTGCCCAGTCATGAAAGTCATCATTCTCACAATATACCTGGAGCGATGAAGTAGATGGGGAAAGGTGTGTCTGAGATCGCAGAGATTTCTTGAGTCTCACTAACCCACCGAACTGAGATTTCAGAGCCATCTCGCTGCTCTGCATGCCATTCTTCCTCTCCTGTGGACACAAGGAGAAAGATCATCTTAGGTTAAGGATGGATTAGTCTGCAGTCAATGCTAGGGTTAAAAAATCACTACAGTAGTTGCAATTTTATATACTTGCGTATTACTTTGCCTTGCAACATGTATAATATGAAAGAGGAGCAAACTTTCACAGATGCTTGGCAGAAGTTTATTATGTTTGTTGGTGTATGGATAAGGATGCTGTGATCTAACGAGTACCTGGAATTTTATTTTTCAAAAGGAATTTTATTATTAGCATGTGTAAACTACATCTCATTTTTAGTAGTCTGATTTTTATTTCAGTGCCGAACTATGCTACTTATTAACACATACTTTACATATGTGATCATGTGTCTCTCCATGATTCTCTCCCCCCCCCCCCCGAAAATAAGTGTCCTGCACAGCTTAGAATAGTTGTTGGGCCCTATCTGTTGCTTCTCTAACAAGAGAACTTTATACACAGTGTGGGACAAAGCCATTCACATTAACTGAAGCACCTATAATGTCCACTGACATGCTTTGGACATGCCAGAAAGTGTGGCCTTCTCCCTCCATGCTCCTGGAGTGTAGCAAAATCACAGCATCATAGAATAACGGAGCTGGAAGTGGCCTGTAAGTCCAACCTGTAAGTCCAACCCCCTGCTCAGTGCAGGAATCAAAGCAGATCTGACAGACAGTTGTCCCAATTTTCTCTTGGAATGCCTACAGAATTGGAGCACTCGCCACCTCTTGAGGTAATTGGTTCCACTGCTGTACTGCTCTAATAGTTAGGATGTTTTTTCTGATATCAACCAAAATCTGTTTTTCTGTAACTGGAGCCCATTGTTAAATGTCCTGCACTCAGGGATGATTGTGAAGAAATGCCACCCCTTCTCTGTATGACAGCCTTTCAAGTATTTGAAAAGTGCTATCATATCTCCCCTCAGTCTTCTTTTCTCAAGGCTAAGCATGTCTAGTTTTTTCAGTCTTTCCTCGTAGGGCTTGGTTTTCAGTTGCCTAATCATCTTTGCTGCCCTCCTCTGAAGTTGTTCCAGGTTCCCCTAATGCTTTGCACAACGCACGACTCACCTTTTCTAGTAAAAAATAGAAGAGAATTCATATTTTCTATCCAACCTAATATACTAAATCAAGTGTTAACAATGAGCTAGCTATTACTCATGCAAACAAGTAGGGTTTGAGGTGACTGTTGTATTAGTGATTGACAAAAATGTAATTGTCCCTTATTATAAGGAAACTAACAAGCAATACTAAGCATATTTCTTTTTAACAAAGTACTGTACCTCTGAATTCTGTATCCAAGTCACTTCATGCTTAAATCCTGCTCAGAAGGAGCTAAAGGCCAAACTAGACATGATGGTAAGAGTCATATCTATTCATGTTACTGCTCCATTTATGTATGAAGAGAAGAGTGGAAACAGATCTAATATTAACAATGAAATGTATGAAGGACTGAGAAGGAATCACACCTATCTTCTAAGCTTTTCTCTCTTCATGCATAGTCACAGCAGACATAAAGTCACAGAATCATGAAGTTGGAAGGGGCCTGTAAGGTCACGGAGTCCAACTTCCTGCTCAGTGCAGGAATACAAATCGAAAGAGATCTGCCATATGGTTGTCTAAGTTTCTCTTTAATGTCTCCAGTGCTGGAGCACTCACCACCTCTCTAGGTAAGTAGGTCCATAACCTCTCTCACTCCCAGTACCAGAACTGGGTTATAACAAAAGTCCTTGAAGTGATAGTGTGTGATAAAGCAAAAGAGGAAGGCGGAGGATGGTTAGAACATTCCATCTTAACTCTCAATATTCATTGCATTTCTTTTATATACTGTACCTCTTTTATAGCGGGACTAAAAAGACACCTGAACAACAATTAAAGTTGCCCATCAGACAGCTCACATGGTTCAAAATTCATTAATTTCTACCACTGGATAATATTATTTGGACTTCTTGCTTTACACCGCTGGCATACAAAGTCTGTTATGCTGCAGTATGTTTGGAATGCAACTGTGTTTCTGCACTAAATAAAGACAGATTACTTTTAAGCATTATGATTCCTACGGATCACAACATGTCCAGTTCAAGTCAAGACTGTTGCTTGAACTTACCACTCTGGAAGCTAGAGGTAATTCTGTAGATACTGTATCCATTAGCATTGGAACACACGGATGAGTGGCCATAACAGAAGCAAGGGGTACATCCCCTTGGATTGGTGGAATCCAGGTTAAAAAAGCCAGGTTTGCACCTAAAAACAAGAGAAAATACTGAAGTACTAATATTTTACCTCAATCTCCCACACTTACAGTCTAAGGAAACTCTTATTTAATTGGCCAATTGGACAACTGGACAATAGGCCAAACAAATAATACATTATAGGTCCATACTAGACCACTATGTAGCAGAACCTCATACTAAAACTGAGTAGCCTTTCTGACCAGGGAAGACAGCAGCCAGCACCATGGAAAAGAAATGTTGGTAGGAAGAGACAGGAGAAGGTAGAAGCTGTCATTTACTGGTAACATAAGGAAAAAACTGCTGGAATCCAAAGGGAAAGCCAGCATTCAAATCCCTATATAGAATAACTTCTCACTTTATATTGCAATTGTTTTTTTTTTCCGGTTGTTATGTCTGTACACTGCTGGGAGAGCTAGGACTCAACCGGTATACATGTACATGCATGGGAGTATCTGAAGAGGTGCATTTGTAATACAGAATTAAGTTCACCCGATGCACTTTCTACAGTAAACATGGCTGCCAAACAAAGGTTTCATCTTACAAACGTGATGAAATAGTAGACTGGAATGGTCTCCACCAGTGCAAGCTAATTAAGTGTCCTTCAGTAAATTATAATCTCCCATCTTGGTTTGTATTCCAGCTGTTTTGTACAAATTAACATAGGATCATCTGATGAAAGCTTTTCAAGACAAAATACTAAAAGAGTAGGGCAAAATATTATACAGAATATAAATTAACGGAAGTTTCCATTTTAAAATCCAGGCAGGCTGACCACATTACCTCTCACAGTTAAATCCTTCTACATTGTCCTTACAGGTGCAACGCCCTGTTTCCACGTTGCATTCAGCTGTGCTGCCCACTGGGTCACAGGAGCACCGCCTGAAGGAGAAGAAACTTAATCAGAAAGAATAAGGCAACCGAATTTCAAGGCTATACATTGACATCTGATAAAACAACCTTAACTTTCACCTTGATTTACAGAACCAAACCACTTTTACCTGCAACCAGCCTCTGTAAGAGAATGATAGCCCGGTTGACATCGATCACATTTGTCACCCATCACTCCAGGTTTGCAGCTGCACCGTCCATAATTGTCACACTGTGTGCTGAGGGAGCCTGTGAGAACAAAGTGAGATTGGCATTATCATTTTTTTAAAAAAAAAACCTCTACTTTTCCTCAAGCTCTGGTCTGCAGAGTGAGAACTGGGTCTGCCCAAGTAGATCACAGTAACAGACTATATAAAACTCAGTAGCAAGTCACAACTAGGTAGGCCCACTGAATCAATAGAACTTACATAGGTATTGACTCACCAAATCCCCACTGATTCAGTATGCCTACTCTAATTAAAACTTACTAGTGGATTTCAGTCATTATTTCTATAGCCCCCGAGTAACATGATGATGCCTAGTGCAAAGTCAAATATGCACTAATGTGTTACATGCAACATTCCTGGCATGTCAGGCCTCCTCTTCATTGATTTTGGGATCATCTAATGGGACCTATTCCTATGGCTTTGACTTTTAAACCCCTTAATGTAGGAGTTAGCACCAGGAGCTGCCTAGGCTGTATTTGTTTTGCTAATTGTGCTACCTGGTCTCCACTCACCAACATAGAGGTGTAAGAGATATGGAGACAAGGCATATGTAGCCACAGAACATGCCAACAATTCACTTTAGGTGAGTGGGTGGACCACCATTCAGATATTGAAGAGACACCTGCAAGGTTCATTATTGACCAGTATTTTTACAGATCAGCAGCTCCTTTATTGCAGAATGTACATAACTTTTTAAAGAGATGCCAAAGCTGCCAGGTGAAGGTGGGCAGCAGATGTATCTCCTGGTGGGATAAAGTCAAAGTGCAAAGTCAAAAAGTCAAAATTTTCTAATCTGAAAATCTTTTACATTGTTGACCCTGCTATTTTATTTTGAGTCATATTTAGCATAATTCTCTCCAATCCAGTAAATCTGTATCTGTCCATACCGTCTCAAACAGCAGGTGAGACTGCTCTTTTATGTAAAACACAGAAGAGTAACATGTTGGAGAAATTATTAAATAACAGCCATTCTTTTCATTATTCATTTTTCTTCATGTCTTTGTTTAATGTTATGGTATACATTACTTTGAATGCACACCTGAAGTGGTACAGTACACACCCAAGCTGCTACTTCAGTGAAAACACGACATTTGTTTTGTGCATTTAATAGCAGTTTTATGGTGCATGCCCTTCTTGCTATGTCCTGTATCAAAGTCACAAACCATTCAGGGTTTATCTTAAATTGCTTTGCTTCATTTTCACATCTGCTGTTTTCAGAATGATATGGGCTGCTTTTCAAACCCTCTTCAGTTTGCAGGCAGATGGCTGGATGCAATACTATTAAAGGACAGTGCTTTTCCATGTATAAGATGATACTTTTCTCTAAAATATGCAGATTAAAAATTTAGGGTCATCTTATACACGGAAGTAAGGAGGGGGAGAGATCTTGTGAAGAAAGAAATTCTGAGTTAGAAAAGAGGGGGCGTCTTATACGTGGGGGCATATTATACATAGAAAAATATGGTATTTTCTTAGCTGTTGAGCGGTTATGGAGTCAGATGGTTAAGGAGTAAGAAGACTAAGTCAAGGAAAGGTAAATAGTCTCTGTATGCAGGCTGTTAACTGAAGCATGAAAGAGAGAAAAGGGAAAGGGGCATAGACAGATAAGGACTTAATTCCTAAATTAAAATCAGAAGTGATCAATGCTAAAGTGGAGATTGAAAAGGCAAGTGGAAAGTTATTATGAAAAATACATTGATAACAAAAATATATGTATGTTGATAACATTTGCTTATTTAGAAGCACTGTATAAATAGGAATAGGTCCCAGGAGTGAAACTGGCATATACTGAGCAGGCATTCCTAAAACTGGATGAATTCAAACTTGTTAGTTTGCTTTTTGAGTATTCTTTATTTAAGAATACTTCTATCTTAATTTTCACACATACCCCCAAAACACTAAAATTATTTCCATTAGCAGAAATATAGGGAAGTTTAAGAGATGAGTTATTAAAAAGCTAACTTCTAACTTAACAGGGAACAGCTTCTTTATCTTTAGACTAGAAGAAGATTCTGAAAGAACAAACTTAATACGTTCGAAGAGGATTAAATAAAACAAAAGCATTTAGCAGCAAAGAGTTCACAAGAGTCTTTACCATATACAGGCAACACTCTTGTCTAGGCTATAATTATTCAAAAAACAATTACTCAGACAAAAATACCATCTTACATCACCATGCACACATAGTCTATTAAACTTTTAAAATACCCTGTCCGGCTGTGTGTCATGGAACATATTACAAGATTTTAAAGCTCCTTATCAAGCCTTGCCCTTCATGGATTGCTGCCCCCCTTCACAAACTGCTGCCTTGTTGTGGCAAAGGGCAATTCAGAGAAGCTATGGGCTATGCTGTTCAGGGACACCCAAGACGGACAGGTCATAGTGGAGAGTTCTGACTAAACGCGATCCACTTGGAGCAGGAACTGGCAAGCCACTCCAGCATCTTTGCCAAGAAAATTCCATGGACAGAAACAAAAGGCTAAAAGTTATGACACTGGAAGATGGGCCCCTCAGGTCGGAAGGTGTCCAACATGCTACTGAGGAAGAGTGGAGGACAAGTACAAGTAGCTCCAGAGCTAATGAAGTGGTTGGGCCAAAGCCAAAAGGACGCTCAGCTGTGGACGTGCCTGGAAGTGAAACGAAAGTCCGATGCTGCAAAGAAAAATACTGCATAGAACCTGGAATGTAAGATCTATGAACCTTGGTAAGCTGGATGTGGTCAAACAGGAATACACAGTGACATCCTGGGCATAAGGGAACTAAAATGGACGGGAATGGGCAAATTCAATTCAGACGATTATCATATCTACTATTGTGGGCAAGAATCCCATAGAAGAAACGGAGTAGCCCTCATAGTCAACAAAAGAGTGGGAAAAGCTCTACTGGGATACAATCTTAAAAATTCTAGAATGATTTCAATACGAATCCAAGGCAGACCTTTCAACATCACAGTAATCCAAGTTTATGCACCAACCACCAATGTTGAAGAGGCTGCAATTGACCAATTCTATGAAGACTTACAACACCTTCTAGAAGTGACACTAAAGAAATATGTTCTTCTCATTCTAGGGGATTGGAATGCTAAAGTCAAGAGATAAAAGGAACAATAGGTAAGTTTGGCCTTGGAGTTCAAAATGAAGCAGGGCAAAGGCTAATAGAGTTTTGTCAAGAGAACAAGCTGGTCATCACAAACACTCTTTTCCAACAACACAAGAGGCGACTCTACACATGGAAATCACCTGATGGGCAATACCGAAATCAGATTGATTATGTTCTCTGCAGCCAAAGATGGAGAAGCTCTAGACAGTCAGCAAAAACAAGACCTGGAGCTGATTATAGCTCTGATCATCAGCTTCTTACAGCAAAACCCAAGCTTAAACTGAAAAAAGTAGGAAAAACCATTGGGCTAGTCATGTACAAACCAAATCCCTTATGAATACACAGTGGAAGTGAAGAACAGATTTAAGGAACTCGATTTGGTGGACAGAGTGTCTGAAGAACTTTGGATAGAGGCTCGTAACATTGTACAGGAGGCAGCAACAAAAACCATCCCAAAGAAAAGGAAATGCAAAAAAGCAAAGTGGCTGTTTAACGAGGCCTTACAAATAGCAGGGAAAAGAAGGGAAACAAAATGCAAGGGAGATAGGGAAAGTTACAGAAAACTGAATGCTGACTTCCAAAGAATAGCAAGGAGAGACAAGAGAACCTTCTTAAATGAACAGTGCAAAGAAACAGAGGAAAATAATGGAAAGGGAAAAACCAGAGATCTGTTCAAGAAAATTGGCGATATTAAACGAACATTTTGTGCAAAGATCGACATGATAAAGGACAAAAATGGGAGGGACTGAACAGAAGCAGAAGACATCAACAAGAGGTGACAAGAATACACAGAAAAATTACACCAGAAAGATCTGGATGTCCCTGACACCCCAGATAGTCTGGTTGCTGACCTTGAGTCAGATATCCTAGAGAGTGAAGTGGGCTAACAACAAGTCCAGTGGAGGTGATGGCATTCCAGTTGAACTGTTTAAAATCTTAAAAGATGATGCTGTTAAGGTGCTACACTCAATATGCCAGCAAGTTTGGAAGACTCAGCAGTGGGCAGAGGATTGGAAATAGTCAGTCTTTATCTCAATCCCAAAGAAAGGCAGTGCCAAAGAATGCTCCAACTACCGTACAATTGCACTCATTTCACATGCTAGCAAGGTTATGCTCAAAATCCTCCAAGGTAATCTTCAGCAGTATGTGGCCCAAGAACTCCAAGAAGTGCAAGGATTTTGAAAGGGCAGAGGAACTAGAGATGAAATTGCTAACATGTCCTGGATTGTGGAGAAAAACAACTACAGTGGTGCCCCGCATAGCGAGGTTAATCCGTTCCGGATTAATCCTCGCTATGTGAAATTATCGCTAAACGGAATGTAAAAGCCCATTGGAACGCATTAAACATCGTTTAATGCGTTCCAGTTGGCCCTAAACTTACCGTTCAGCGAGGTTTCCTCCATAGCAGCAGCCATTTTCGCGCCCTCGGTAAGCGAGGGGAGGGCGCGAAAACGCTGCATGCCGACATTTCGGGCATCAGGCGGCCATTTTAGAACCGCCAAACAGCTGATCGCCCGACTCTGTGGGAGGTTTGGGGAGTCGGCAGCAAGAGGAGGAGAAGAGGGAAAGTGGGGGGGGGAGGACGTGCGAACGCGCGGCTTCCCTCCCTTCACCTGCCTGCCTTGCAGCCTGCTTTCGTCCCTGGGGGCGGCAGGAGAAGGACGAGGAGGAAGAGAGGAGGAAGAGGACGCGCGAACGCGCTGCGTCCCTCCCTTCGCCTGCCTGCCTTGCAGCCTGCTTTCATCCCTGGGGGCGGCAGAAGGAGGACGAGGAGGAAGAGGACGCGCGAACGCGCAGCTTCCCTCCCTTCGCCTGCCTGCCTTCGTCCCTGGGGGCGGCAGGAGAAGGACGAGGAGGAAGAGGGAAAGTGGGGGGGAGGACGCGCGAACGCGCGGCTTCCCTCCCTTCGCCTGCCTGCCTTGCAGCCTGCTTTCGTCCCTGGGGGCGGCAGGAGAAGGACGAGGAGGAAGAGGACGCGCTAACATGCGGCTTTCCTCCCTTCGCCTGCCTGCCTGCCTTGCAGCCTGTCTTCCTCTTCCCGGCCAGCACCGCCCCGCATCACTCTTGCGGCGGCGGCGGCGGCGGCTCCTTCCTGGCATTCTTCGGTAAGCGAGTTTTCTCCATATGGACGGACGCGATGCCTCCGCATTAGCGATCCCGAAGAAGGGATCGCTATGCGAATTCGTCGTTATACGGTGCGCTCGGTATGCGAGGCACCACTGTACTTCTGCTTCATTGACTATGCAAAAGCCTTTGACTGCGTCGACCACAACAAACTATGGCAAGTTCTTAAAGAAATGGGAGTGCCTGACCTCCTTATCTTTCTCCTGAGAAATCTATATGTGGGACAGGAAGCAACAGTTAGATCACCTCCTGGCAAATAGAAGGGGAAGATATGGAGGCAGTGACAGATTTTATTTCATTGTAGATGGTGACAGCAGCCAGGAAATTAAAAGACGCCTGCTTCTTGGGAGGAAAGCGATGACAAACTTAGATAGCATCTTTAAAAGCAGAGACATCACCTTGCCAACAAAGGTCTGCATATTCAAAGCTATGGTTTTTCCAGTAGTGATGTATGGAAGTGAGAGCTGGACCATAAAGAAAGCTGACCGCCGAAGAATTAACGCTTTTGAATTGTGGTGCTGGAGGAGGCTCTTGAGAGTCCCCTGGATTGCAAGGGGAACAAATCTATCCATTCTAAAGGAAATCAACCCTGAGTGCTCACTGGAAGGACAGATCCTGAAGCTGAGGCTCCAATACTTTGGCCCTCTCGTAAGAAGAGAAGACTCCCTGGAAAAGACCCTGATGTTGGGAAAGTGTGAAAGCAAGAGGAGAAGGGGACAACAGAGGATGAGATGGTTGGACAGTGTCATCAAAGCAACCAACATGAATTTGACCCAACTCCGGAAGGCACTGGAAGACAGGAAGGCCTCCCATCATGACTTAACGACTAAACAATAACAATCAACCCTTCTCAATTTGCCCTTGAATACCCGTGCAATTAACTTTCACCATTACCGTATGCTGTTTATATCATAAAGGCAAAAACGAAGTCTCATCATAGCTGTGCTTGAGTGGAGAAACACAGACTGCAGTTTAAACTGCAGCCCCAAGTTTATTTTGTACAGGTTTTCCAACAAGAAATAAATCACTGCATGGGGGAAAGGATATTAATTTGATTACAAAAAGATATGCACATTTAGTGCTAATGTTCAAGCACACCACTACATTTACAAGTATACATGAATGTCCAAATGAATGTTTATAGGCCATGCTACCAAGCATAACTAAGAGACTGAATTTAGGGCTTAAACAAGAAGAGCTAAAAACGTCTTGCATTCCAAATACTGGGAACCCGAGGCCAACAATATTTAACTCTTCACTTCTGCTGAGGGAAGTAACACAATGCACGTCCCCCACTGACACTAAGAGATTCGGCACTACTGAGAGGGACTCCCACAGGGAGAAAAGTGGGTGCAGTCAATCTGTTCTCTTAACAGGCTATTAATGTCCATTTTGTAATTGCTTCTAATAAAACTGGTTTACCCCTCATATTAACACATGACATAGATAATAATTTTGGAAAATATGTTTTACAGACAGTCATTGGAAGCTTGCTAAAACATTTATTTATTTATGTAATTAACTGATATCCATCCTTTCACCCAAAAGGGACCCAATACAAGTGATAAAACAATTCAAAATACAATAAATGACAATATTAGAAAACAGTTAAATATATTAAATATAAATACTAAATCATTAACCACATGCCATCAAGTCAATTCTGACTTATGGCAAACCTTTTTGGGAGTTTCTAGGTGAAGAGTATTCAGAAATGGTTTAATACTCCCTTCTTCTGGGGGTGCCCTGGGACTATGCAGCTTGCCCAAGGCCACATAGGTTGGCTCTTCTGGGATGCACAGTGGGGAACTCAACTTTCAACCTCTGATTCCACAGTCAAATACCTAACTCACTGAGCTATCCAGCCAGCTAAATAATTAATAAGTGTTAAGTAAAATATCAGGTTACCCAGTGTGATATAGTGGATTGGGGGATGGACTAGGACTCGGGAGACCTGGGTTTCAATCCCTGTTTGACCATGGAAATTCACAGGATGGGCAGAACTGGTAAAACCACTCCTTAAATATCTCACTTACTTTAATAGCTCTGCTGGGGTTATTATAAGTTGTTCCAACTCAACAGCATATATAACACTAAATAAAATCTCTCTACAACGGTTCAAAAACACAGCTAGAAGAATTAAAGAAGACAGCTCCTCCTTTGAAACCCTTTCCAAGAAACAATTTGCTTACTGAAAATCTGCCTAAAAGGAAAAGTTTTTGCCTGCTAGCAGAAGGACAGTGGTGTCCTATGGAAGGGAGTTCTACACCTGGGAACAGCCACTAAAAAGGCCCTCTTGTTCCCATAACCAAGCAGGCCTACGAGGAAATAAGAGAAAGAACTCGCCTGAAGATCTTACAACCTGGAGAGGGTCAAATAATACGGGAAGAATCTCCACCACTACTGAGCACTTCAGCAAACGCTCATGTTTAGCCACCAGAAGAGCAAAGAAATAAAGCGTCCTTCCCACTCACCAACAGGGTTGCAATTACATGGCAGACAAACTTCTTCACTCCCCAAGCGGTAGAAGTTCTCTCGACACCTCTCACAGTTTGGTCCATCAGTATTACCAAAGCAGCCTGTGCAGTGGCCACCGTGGCCTGTGGAACGGTACAGCTCAGGGTCGAAGTAGCACTCTTGGGATCTTCCATTGCAGTTACAGGCTGCAGGTAAAGCAAAAACATGTGTGTTCAACAGTCTGTGATGTACATTTGCCTAAAGTCAGAAAAGTTTTTTTTTAATTCTGAGGGTTGTAACCTAAAAGTAAACTTTGCATGATCTACCCTTAAATGCTTCTGTCTTTTTCCCTCCTACAGTACAACAGTTCCTGAAACAAATACTAGCAAATCTATGATGTTTAAAAAAAATAATGCAACAAAGAAAATAATTAAAAAATTAGAAAGGGGTGAAATAGAGAAGAAAGTATCAAACAATTACTCCTATATGTTTGAGGTAAAAGAGCAGGAGTTTCCCCCCTACAGATAAACCCTGTCTTTATCACTGAGAAAACAGAGAATCATTCTATACAATATATTTAGCACATAGACAACAGATTGATTATATAAAATTCTCATTTAGACTTCAGCACACTTTAAAAAAAAAAAAGATACATTTTCGTAGTTTTCCTTCTTTTTGTCCATGGGGGAACCAAAAATACCACAGGCAGAGAGTAGCAGTGACACTTTTGGGTTGGAGTGGAAGCACCTGCAGGACGGCTATGGCAGAGGTCTCTAGCCAGTAATGGGTTGCTAGGGGTAGAAGTAGCAGGGTTATATTTTGGACTCAGGAAGAACTCAGGGTACAGTAGCAGAAGCTTCACCCAACAAAGCCCACTTCTTTTTCTTGAATGTGAATCAACAACTCAGATGCATAGGGGATGAACTTTGTGTCAAAGATCCAGGAAAGAAGGAAAGGCGTTAAAAGAATATTTTCCCTTAATCTTGGCTTACATGGGAAAACTGGCTAAGGTCACAGCTTGAAAATATTAACAGTAGCACTAATGCATTAACATTAAGCTGTCCCAGTGGTTTGTTTGATTAATTGGTTTTTGAAACTCTAGAAAATATCATTTGGTAATCATATGGTTTATCTTTAAAATATCACCTAAAATTGTTTGAAATTATCACAACTAAGATGTACAATGATTCCAAGCTCCTTAGAATCAAGAAATGGTGGCCAAATGGACAGCCTGGATTTGGCTTCTAGGCCACCAACTGTCAATCCACAACGAAGCCTCCACAGTTCCTTTTTCCGCCCAGTCTCATATTGCTTCCTAGCTCAGCAAAATAAGGACAAAACTACTCCAAGAGCTATACACTATAATAGCACAAGATTAGAATGGGGCAATCCCATACCTCAGACTCAACATGCCCACTCGTCCTGAGAGGCTGGGGCAGAGGAGACTGGAGCTTTGAAGAAGGCTAGCACACGGCTAAAGTGTTGGGAGAAGTTGCCGAATCCACTAGATTTTCCATCCGGCTGTCTTTCCAGCTGTGCTGCCGTTCCTATCCTTCCCACAGCCCGCCCACACAGTTAGCACACTCTCTGGCATGCAAACTGCAGGGAAAGATAATGGTGATACCAGCCTCCCCCAGCTGTGTCCCGTGAGAAAGGGAGATGAAGTTTCTGCTTTCCTTACTGCAGACAGGCCTAATTGTTCACGTCTAGGGCGCAGAGTAGAAAAAGAGCCATCAAACATCAGTTTTGTCAGGCGTTCCAAGTTAAGTCATGAATTCACAGGGACAGCTGGGAAATTTCATTCTCCACGTGACCCAAGCAGGGAAGCAGGGTTGTGTTCAGAAGGGAATTATCATCTATGGTTTTGCAAAACACTTATGGGGCTCAGGAATGTTCAGTTTTTAGTTCTAAATGTACCCCTAAAAACTAAGCCTCTATGTTGGAGGCCCCAATGTATAAATTGACACCACCATACTTCTACACAGGTAGCAGTCTTCTGCACTTGCGATTGCAGGATCTGGGTCATCTTGGCACAGATTTAATATTATTTATTTTGGCACTCGGAACATAAGACTTCTAGCCATAATTAGCTGAGCCCAGATACTATATCAAACACCCATGAATGAGAAATACATTTTTCATTTCATGATTTGGATAAACAGTTAGGTATGCCAACAATAACTACAGATAATGAACCAGTAGCAGCCAGTGTAGTCTGGATATGAGATAGTAGGAGAAGAATTACCCAACACTCTGCAGGGCCCAAGTCACTCCTACCACACATCCCATGCCAAGTGGCAACATGAAACAAAGACATGTGGGGGTAGGGTTGGCTGGCAGCACATTATCATTATCATTATTATTATTATTAAAAGGTGCTAAGTTCTTGCATTAATAGAGGATGACAGCGAGAGGAAGCTACTAAAGGAAGCTTGCCAGGTGGAAAAAGGAAGGGAAAACACTGGCTACTACCCCCATGAGAGAAAAGAGGCGGTGAAATAACTGGCAGGAAGATTTATCTTTTTAGTCAAAGCAAGATTATTTAAGAACCTCCCCAACACACACTTACGCAGACATTCATTGGAACTCTCTGCCGTTGCTCTCCTCCAAGGCCGGTCATTGTAAAAAGGGAGGCACTTTTCACAGTCAGCCCCAAAGGTATTGTGCTTGCAGCTGCAAGCCAGCTTTCCATATTCATTCTTCACACACTCGCTTGCATGGCCATTGCATTTGCACCTGAAAGGCAAGAATTGGCTTCAGCAAGAGGGAATGTCTTGTATCTCAGGCCTCCCCTGTAACCAAAGGCTGACTCATTATCAAAAGATTCCAAGAACTGTCTGTTCCTTCTAAAAGGGCTAAGATTTGCTGCAGGGGCAAAGTTATTTTCATACAAAGCCAGTGTGGCATAGTGATTAGAGTGTTGGACCAGAACTTAGGAGATCTGGATTCAAATCTCCCACCAAGACATAAAGCTCACTGGGTTCCCAGGGCCAATCACATTCTCTCTGCCTGACCAACCTCAAAGGTTTGTTTTGAGGATAAAATGTGGAAAGGAATATACACTGCGTCTGCAGCTTATCCCAGGAAAGGCAGGATATAAACTTGGCAAATAATAATACAGTATTATTACTAAACCATGGGGGGGGAGCAATTTAATAAACAGGTTTTGAAAAAAAAAATCAAAATTTGTTTTACCCTGTTCCCCCCCCCCAAAAAAAGACCTAACCTGAAAATAAGCCCTAGTATGATTTTTTTCAGGATGCTCGTAATATAAGCCCTACCCCAAAAATAAGCTCTAGTTAAGTGAAACCCTGCCCTCCACCTTTGTGCAGCAACCAGAAGAAGATGACATGGCTGTATTTAAATAAATGTAGATGGTTGTACATGAAAAAAAAAACCACTCCCTGAAAATAAGCCCTAATGCATTTTTGGAGCAGAAATTAATATAAGACCCTGCCTTATTTTCGGGGAAACATGGCAGCATTAAATGTAAACAATTTTATACTCTGAATAAACAGTATAAACAGCAGACAACAGGCAACTGGGCTAGGCTGCAGGGACTCCCAGTTGCTCATCCTTCTCATTACGGAGTTGCACTTTATTTCTCCTGGATATGCCAATAAGAGAGCAAAGAGTTTTTAAGTTCTTTTTGTGATCCACAGAACGAAGGGTGGCAGAAGTCATCACCAGTGCCTTGGTTATACCATACACCCCACACTCTCACTCACACAGCAAAGTCTGCAATCAAATACTCTTTGACCGCTCCATCCCATGCGAACAGCGCAAGTGGCTCTGTCACGTAACACTATTGACATGTCAACAACAGGTTGGCACCTTGTACATGAGGCCAGGAGTCAGACCTAAAGCACTGAGATGCACATCTGTAAGGCTTCTGACGTTGTTCATATTATGTGGGGGAGTTTAAGGAGTCCTTGGGGCAGGATATAGGATGCACAGCCTTCCAGGTGGTATTGGACTGTAAATCTTACTGGCCCTACCTAGCACAACAAATAGTTTTTTAAAAAATGCCAGGAGCTGCAGTCCAACAACCTCTGGAGGGCACATCTTCCCCACTCTTACCTTAGGCCAAGTGTGACTTACTCAGGATGAGCTAGTTGGTGGAGCCACTGATGTTGCTCCTTCATACTTTACTAAACTCTAAGAGGGGTTACATTTTGAAGCTAGCTATTGGACAGGGACATACATACACAAAACTTTAAAGTTAAACTAGAAAGTTCATCCTGTTGCTCCTGAATGTTTGTCGTGTCTAAAGAATTTCAGAAATAATCCAAATACAAGCTCACTGGTGTTTTCCCTTGAAAGTCTGCATGAGAGAACAAGAATCCTCATTTTGCAACCAAAGAGCAGAGGCTGAAGGGCACTGACTGACCAAAGATCACAGAATAAACTGACAGGAAATACAGAACGATGGTTTTCTTGAAAGTGAGAACAGGCATGATAAAATTCAGCAATCTGAAAACGAGTAAATGCTAGATAGATGATATGTACTAGTGCCTCTAATGGCAACATCATACTGTACAATCTAATAATAATCCATTGTTAGCTGGAAAATACAATTTTTACCTCACTGATCACTTTTACCTCAACCAGCCTCTCAGCACCTGTTGCCTCCCCCATGCATGCAGACAGTACATCGTACAAAGTTGCTATGAAAATGACTCATATAATGAACACAAACCCAAGCAACCTGGAAAAGTACATATAAATAATAAGCATTTTATAATATTATGTTTAAGCTTTTATAGACAATTTCCAGATAAAACAGAAACATAGGTAAGAAAGATAAAGACTAGCAATTCAAATAAAATTCCACAGCCAGGCTGGCAAGACATTTTGTTCCACTAGATCTCATAAGGGTAGATTCTTGCAAGCCCTTTTTTTCACTCATTGGCAATCTTTGCATATGTGGATAAAGTAAGTACTAGTAACACAGACCAACAGAAGCTGTAATTTGAATTTTGTAAAGTTTCTGCTTGGGTTGGTTGCATGCATCCACTTCAAATAAAATTCAAACACGCAGTGTGTATACTAGATAGTACGGCCCTTGGGCCTATTAAATACTAGTGTATCACTGTACAGGTTTAGCAACAAATAGCTTATGATATCATTATTTTTAAATGAACACCCACATTAAAAAAAAACTTGCTACAGGCAGAGGTTGCCACAGAACCAAAGCCAGAGCCCAAAGCAAGCAATTATTTACGCTATTAGAAGGAGAAATCAGTGTGATTTATTGCTTACCTGCCACCCACAGCAAAGTCAGAAATGGCATAATAATAGGACTTGAGAACTTTAGGATCATTGAAAACTTCATCTCCAAAGGTGTTCAGGCGATTGAGGCTCACTCTGATATCAGTAGCTGTTACCCATTCCTAGAAGGGAAAACGGGAGTGAAACAGACAAGTCACACCAGGACACAATATATAAATATGTCATTGCTTTTCTCACATAAAGAATGCAGGCCATTTAAAAGGAGTGCAAGGAAGGAGAAGCAACATGTGTCATGGAGAGAAATAAGAGGAAAAGAATGAGCTTGGATGAAAAATACCCTGCAGCAGTATGGCAAGGAGGAAGAGACACAAAAGACAAAAATTTTTACTGAACCAGAAAAAAAGAGTTCAAAACATTAGTTAAAACTGCTAGTACATTTTTCTTGTGTAAAGAGACACTTTGCAACTCAGAGAAACTGTATGTAGAGTAAGGTTCCCCTTGACATTTAACCCAGTCGTGTCTGACTCTAGAGCGTGGTGCTCATCCCCGTTTCCAAGCTGTAGAGCCAGGGTTTTGTCCATAGACAGTTTCTGTGGTCATGTACCAGTGTGACTAAACACGGAACACCGTTACTTTCCCACTGAGTTGGTACCTATTTATCTACTTGCATTTTTACATGCTTTCGAATTGCTAGGTTGGCAGTAGCTGGGACAAGCGATGGGAGCTCACTCCGTTGCATGGATTTGATCTTATGACTGCTGATCTTCTGACCTTGCAGCACAGAGGCTTCTGCAGTTTAACCCACAATGCCACCACATCCCTTGTATGTAGAGTAGCTTATATTAAAAAGTAAACTATTATAGGTGTGTTCATAGAAGGCTACCGAATATCAAGTACTTATGGGTAAGCATGTCATAAATATAAGATGCAAAACCTATAAAGAGTCTTACAGCACTTTAATGATGCAGATGTTGGATTCAGGAAAAGCTTTCATGGACCACAACCCACTTCATCTGATGTATGGAGTATTTGTTAACAGGTAGGATGCACTTGCTAGGCTTGAGAGATGATATGGAAAAATAAAAATCCCAAATAATCAACTTGGCTGTTTTCTTAACAGTAATTAGTTGAAAAACAGTAGCTGGGAGGGGAAAAGGATATCCTACCTTAAATAAGTAGATGTATGAATCTGCTTATCTATGTTAGCACATCTTCGTCACCTCCCAATGACTGTTCATTAAATGACGACTATTCAGATAACCATCCATGTTTATACCTTTTGCACTTCCATTCCCAGGCCCCTCTCTCTTCCATCAAAACATGTCTATAACATCCATCTATAGTACCAACTAAACAGCAAGTGCATTTTGTTCATTATTTTATTATGAAAATATGTGTCCCACTTTTCTAAGCCTTAAAGCTGAACCATCTGAGTCAGCCTGTATAAACATGTTTAAAATCACAATCACAATGTTAATAGATGAACAACAGAACAATTATGGGGGGAAAAGACCTATAAAAGCTATGAAAGAAAAAAGCCAGGAAAAATCACTAGCACAGGTTGGTTTTCAGAAAGTCAAAAGATTCCATCAGAAAGGAGGGAACTGTATAGATCTTGCATTCAAGAAGACAGGTACCAAAACTAAGAAAGCTCACTGACATGATTCCACCAAATGTACTGCAATAGTGTGGGCATTATTCATCAGATGACTTCTCTCCCTGATCTTTACAGATAGGCAGAATCAGATCACAGGAGATTGTTAACTCAGTATTCTGCATTCAAAGTATGTAGGAATTTATGTGATACAGAAGTGGTACAACAATCGGTGTCACTAATGCTAATAGGAGTGGAGTGCTTCAATAAAAATCAGAATGACTTCTGCTACCAGCCTGTGATTACATACAGCTTTGTATATGATCCTACATGGCAGCACATTGCAGAAAAACTGTAAATTGAGGCATGTATGACCATAATAGTGTGCCTCCCATACCACCAAGCTCAACTGGTACAGCAGTTAAAGCCAAGAAAAGCTCTAGATATAGCTGTTGTCAGTTCATTTTTTTCTTCACACTATTATCTTTTTTAAAAAACCTTCCAACAGAAGCATAAAGAAGTTATGGATGCATGTACGTGTCCCAAGCAGCTCATGTGTCCAGTTAAGGATAGAGCACACATCCCAGGACATAGCACCAAGTTGCAATTTAACAAGCAACAAGATGTAATGCCAAGGTGTCCTTGTGGTACTACAACTGTGATACCATGGGCCCAGACTGTCCTCCTTTATTCTCTCTGCCAAATTCCAATTCCATTTCTCAAATTCAAACTCAATTTCAATTTTAAATTCTAGTTTGCCCCAAGGTAGAGAACTACTGCCACACACAAAGGGAAAAAGGAGCATGAAAACCTAAAGATTCAGCTAGGCTCCAGCAGAAGATGCCAAGAAATGGCTTAGTGTTATATCTGGCCAATCTGCATATCTCTATTAGGAGGGCAGAACATGGTATAACAACAAAACAAACACCTAGAGAGGCAAGAATAAGATGGAATTTGCATCTAATCCATTACTATCATTCTCTTCTTTATTTAGAAAGTTTTACAAATACAAATTCAGGAAGTGAAGTAGGTGGGTGATAGGAGATATTCATGCACGCACACACAAAGAGAACAAAAAAGGTGAACACTCTATTTTCATTCCAGATTCCTCTCATTGCTTTTCCCAGTGATCCACCAACACCTAAGGGATTTAGGCACAAAGATTCCCAAGTGGGAGTCCATCTCTAATATTGCTGCTCTTTAAAAGAAAGAACCAAAACTGATACCTCCTTTCAATGGCTGTGGATAGTCATGATAAATATAACCTTTATGATCAAAGTGCCTAATTTTTTCCTGTTCATTTCATGGAGTAGCAGTTCTGAAATATGTTGACAACTATTGGAAGAGGAAACAGGTGGGACCCATGGAAAAAGAAGTTCCACAACAATGCAGTGACCACTTTATTTTCCTTAAGAGGAAGAAGTCTGTTTTTCCTTTTAGGAGTGAGCTGATGTAAATTTAACAGGATAAAAAATTGGCACCAGTTTTTGCTTGTGAAGAATGGCAGAAGCATTATGCACCAAAAAAAGCTGCCACAGGGACTAATTTCTATGTTCTTTCTCACTAATTACCTGTACACTAAAACTTATTTTTCATTTTGTACTAGGTATGGGGTTTTCAGGTTTTCTGGACTATAAATGCCATAGTTCTCCATTCTGGGAGTTCAACCTACCTTACAAAAACCTCATTGTGTTGCCCCTAGGACAAAGGCCTAAATCGGAAGGCCCTGAGGCTTAGCTAGACGTTGCTTTGTCCAACCTCTCTATTCTTGCCCTGGTATTAGCTGGAAGCTTTCTTTCAGAACAGAAAGCTTGGGTGGAGTCTAATTAAGCCTCAAAGCTTTCCAATTTATGTCTTTCCTCAAGTGCCTCACATTTAGGCATCTGTAAGGTGTCTGTAACAAAGGCAGAACTCCCAGAATGGAGATCTATAGTATTTATGCTCCCCACATGGAGCTGCTCTTGAAGGTGGCTTAGAAACTGCAACTGATGCAGAACGCTACTGCCAGGTGGGTCTATGGAACATCCCAATATGACCATATATCTCCTGTCCTGGGCCTTCTGCACTGGCTGCCTGTATGCTTCTGGGTTAAATTCAAAGTGCTTACGCTGGCATTTAAAACCCTTCATGGTTTAGGACCTTGTTATCTATATGAGTGCCTCTCCCTCAAAATATCTACCTGACCTACTCATACCTCTTATATGGGGATGCTCTGAATGACCACCTTGGAGGAGGCCCGGAAGTCTACCAGCTGTAACCTGGCCTTCTCTATGGTATCACTTCACTCTGGAATTCCCATCCACCAGAGGTGCAGCGAGCCCTATGCCTCCTGGGTTTGAGGAGGCAACTTAAGACCTGTCAGTTCTCTCAAGCCTTTCTGTAGCTTGCCCCAAAGTAATCTTATGTATCCCTCTCGGCCTCCCAGCCATGAATTTTGTTGCATCCTGTGTGTTTCTCTTGTTTATTGCACCCTCGGACCATGCTTATCATGGTCCTGGAATTTGGAATCTTTTGATTTTTTTTATTGCCTTTCTATTATCGTTATGTTTTGTTGTGTCTGTCACCCAGAGAAATAGCTTTGCTACTAGTTTGGCAGGATAAAAATATCGATAAATAGATAAAGTTTCAAAAAAATCCCATCCCTTATTTGTACTCTATTCTCTCAGCAAGGAGCTATTGCATTAGTGTATTTCTCTTGCTCACTTCAGGAAGTGAACTTTTTTTAAAATGAATGACACTTTGGGATCTATATCTGCTTATCCCTGACAAGACCCAAGAATTGCTGCCTCCTGCTCCTTATTACGGAAAATTTTTATTTGTCACAATGGAGGGAAGCACAGAAAGAAGCAATGGCATGGAAAAATCTTATTCAGGCAGGAGTAGGCAAGTTTTCTGCCCATAATGGCTACAAGCAGCAGAGGTAGTGGGTTGGTTCTTTGCATCAGTAGGAACATCGTAAGTCAATATTCCCTACCACACCCTGTGGGGGTGTGGGTGTATCCGCGTGCACATACACACATAGAGAACAGTTCTTCCTTTCTCTCTCTCTCTCTCTCTCAATCGCTGTAACACACACAGAGAGAGATACACATACAAACACACAAACATTGGTGAGTGGCATATAGAGAAGTGAGGGTTAACCTTCTCTGCCACAACACCTGCAACTGGAATTTAACAGCAGGAAAAATGTGGCCTGTATGGAGGGGGACTGGGTGTGGATTGGGGGATACCCCAAAGGCTGCACTGCAAACCTCTGACAATGGCCTCTAAAGAAATCTCAGGCATTTAAGGAAGAGAAAGATCAATGAAAATGCCTTGTGTTTGGTTCTCACTGTACTTAATGTGACAGGATTTCACAGACCTGAACTGTAAGAAGTGAGATGTACCTGTTACAGTCTCTGACCCAATACTAGTTTTTCTTACCTGTAAGACAGGGCTGTTATCAAAGTTATAAGCACTGGGCCTCCCTTCAAGTGTTGAAAAGGCCACATTGCCTCCTGTGAGTGGAGAGATGTCACTGAATTCATCTGTACAAAGTGCCTGCTGTTCATCCTCCCCGGTCCTGATGAAGCCTCGGTTGGCTTTCTGATACGTGTTCTCACAGGAGCCACTATAATACTGGTAAGGGACCCATGGACCATCCTCCCGAGTCCGCTTGTAGATGGCAAAGCTCTCTGGCCGGCTGGTATGGAATTTCAGGCGTACATACGTAATATCAAAGGCCTTTCCTAAAATGAAAGAGGAAAAAAGTTGAAGAGACAACAAATACAGGTAAAGATAAAATATTTTCAACATTCCTTTCAATGATATCAGAACATTGGTTTTTGGTTTCTTCAAAATACTCACATACCAAAAGGACAATGCAACATGACATCTAATCACTTTCCTACTCAAATATGCCAAGTATGCAATTATATCCAGCAACACATGAAGGAGCATCTTCTTCCATATTATCCCACCCATGTCTTAAAATCTTCAGGAGTCCCTCCTCTGAGTGACATCACAAGGAATAACACACACACACATATATATATATACAAAAGAGAGGGCTTTCTCAGTGGTGTCACCCTAACATCAGATATTTACCACTGATGCTAACAGAACGTTACTTTCTTTTCAATTCCTAACTCAAAACATTTCTCTTCCAGGCATTTTAAATCACAAATATAAAACTAAAAACAAACAAACAAAAAACCCATCTGCCATGAACTTTTGGGACTCTAAATTTTCTGCACTAACGATGAAGCACTGATGCATGCCTGAAGAAGTGGGCATTAATCCATGAAAGATAACAGATGATATGATACATTTTAAGTGGTCTATAAAGGTATCATCTAGTCCTGCATTATATTGTGTAAGAACTACATGGCTCACTTAGATTTCAACAGAATGAACGGAAATAATGCGCGCGCGCACGCGCGCGCGTACACACACACACACACACACACACACACACACACACACACACACACACACACACACACACACACACACCCAACCAACCAACCAACCAACCAACCAACCAACCAACCAACCAACCAACCAACCAACCAACCAACCAACCAACCAACCAACCAACCAACCAACCAACCAACCAACCAACCAACCAACCAACCAACCAACCAACCAACCAACCAACCAACCAACCAACCAACCAACCAACCAACCAACCAACCAACCAACCAACCAACCAACCAACCAACCAACAAGAAGACATGTGGATTCTCAGTGTCAACCATGCAGATCTGCAAGCTGAAGGAAACATCTATTTTTAACCTCTAGGTAATATTAATTTGACTTTAATTTGGTTCTGTCTAACAAGTTTACTAAATATACACCCCAATTCTCAGATATAGGACTCTGGGTCTTTCGTGTCACCCTATTATTAGCCAAATAAAAACCTGTAGTTTCAAAAAGTGGCCACAATGCACAATGCCTGGGCTTCTTTGTCTGAAGAACTGGAGTGTGATCTCCAATAAACAGCTTTCTCAGCTTTAAATTTAGAACCACAGCTCCAATTACGGGTTACACCTTTCAAAACTTACATCTAAGAAATACACCTGGCAAATCCATCTGTCATGAACTTTTCGGACTCTAAATTCTCTGCACTAATGACAAGACACTGGTGCATTGCAAGAAGTTGGCACTCATCCACAAAACCTAGTAGATTGTACGATTTTTTTTTAGTGGTCTATAAAGGTATTGTGCTGGCTGGACAGCTCAGCAGTTTAGGTGTCTGGCTGCACAGCCAGAGGTTGGGAGTTTGATTCCTCACTCAGCCTCCTGTGAATAGAGACCGCCTGTGTGGCCTTGAGCAAGCTGCACAGTCCCAGGATGCCCCCAAAAGGAGGGACGGGCAAATCACTTCTAAGTATTGCCAACCTGGATAACTCTGAAAAGGCTCACCATAGGTCAGAAATGACTTGATGGTACATGATTATTATTATAAAGGTGTCATCTACTCCTGTATTTTATTGTGTAAGGACCACACAGTTCTCTTCAATTTCTGTGTAAACTAATTTCTGATTCCTTCGTTTTTGTTGTAAACATTATTATACAGCAACTAAAACCCTGTAATTGTAAGTTATACCGCGTAAGGGTACTGATGTTATGAGCTGTGGCAATTTTTCAGAAATTAATTATTTCCAATTTATCCCCTGAAGGTCCTAAGGCACCCATGAAACCTCCTTCACTGCCAGGAAGTTATTGGGGGCTAGAAGACAGGATTCTATTTCATGGATTGCTGGCTTGTCCTGGCAAAGGGGCTTGAGTAATTCAGAGAAGATATGGGCTATGTCATGCAGGAACACCCAAGACGGACAGGTCAAACTGAGTGGTTCTGACTAAACGTGATTCACATGGAGCAGGAACTGGCAGGAACTCCAGAATCTTTGCTAAGAAAACCCCATGAACAGAAACAAAAGGCTAAAAGATATGACGCTGGAAGATGAGCCTCTCAGGTAGGAAGGTGTCCAACATGCTACTGAGGAAGAGCAGAGGACGTATACAAGTAGCTCCAGACACAGCTAATGAAGTGGTTGGGCCAAAGCTGAAAGGACGCTCAGCTGCGGACGTGCCTGGAAGTGAAAGGAAAGTCTGATGCTGCAAAGAAAAATACTGCATAGGAACCCGAAATGTAAGATCTATGAACATTGGGAAGCTGGAGGTGGTCAAACAGGAGATGGCAAGAATAAACATTGACATTCTGGGCATCAATGAACTAAAATGGACGGTAATTATCATATCTACTATTGTGGGCACAAATCTCATAGAAGGAATGGAGTAGCCCTCATAGTCAACAAAAGAGTGGGAAAAGCTCTACTGGGATACAATCTCAAAATTATAGAATGATTTCAATATGAATCCAAGGCAGACCTTTCAACATCACAGTAATCCAAGTTTATGCACCATCCACCGATGCTGAAGAGGCTGAAATTGACGAATTCTATGAAGACTTACAACACCTTTTAGAACTGACACCAAAGAAAGATGTTCTTCTCATTCTAGGGGACTGGAATGCTAAAGTAGGGAGTCAAGAAATAAAAGGAACAACAGGTAAGTTTGGCCTTGGAGTTCAAGACGAAGTGGGGCAAAGGCTAATAGAGTTTTGTCAAGAGAACAAGCTGGTCATCACAAACACTCTTTTACAACAACCTAAGAGGTGATTCTACACATGGACATCACCAGATGGGCAATACTGAAATCAGATTGATTATGTTCTCTGCAGCAAAAGATGGAGAAACTCTATAAAAAAGAAGACCTGGAGCTGTTTGTGGCTCTGATCATCAGATTCTTATAGCAAAATTCAAGTTTAAACTGAAGTAAGTACGAAAAACCACTGGGCTACTCAGGTATATTCTAAACCAAATCCCTCATAAATACACAGTGGAAGTGAAGAATAGATTTAAGGAACTAGATTTAGTGGACAGAGTGCCTAAAGAACTATTGCTGGAGGCCTGTAACATTGTACAGGAGGCAGCAACAAAAACCATCCTAAAGAAAAAGAAATGCAAGAAAGCAAAGTGGCTGTCCAACGAGGCCTTACAAACAGCAGAGAAGAGAAGGGAAACAAAATGCAAGGGAGATAGGGAACGTTACAGAAAATTGAATGCAGACTTCCAAAGAATAGCAAGGAGAGACAAGAGGGCCTTCTTAAATGAACAGTGCAAAGAAACAGAGGAAAATAATGGAAAGGGAAAAACCAGAGATCTGTTCAAGAAAATTGAGATATTAAAGGAACATTTTGTGCACAGATGGACACGATAAAGGACAAAAGTGGTAGGAACCTCACAGAAGCAGAAGACATCAAGAAGAGGTGGCAAGAATACACAGAGGAATTATACCAGAAAGATCTGGATGTCCCGGACAACCATAGATAGTGTAGTTGCTGACCTTGAGCCAGACATCCTAGAGAGTGAAGTCAAGTAGGCCTTAGAAAGCATGGCTAACAACAAGGCCAGTGGAGGTGATGACATTCTAGTGGAACTATTTAAAATCTTAAAAGATGACGCTGTTAAGGTGCTACACTCGATATGCCAGCAAGTTTGGAAAACTCAGCCGTGGCCAGAAGATTGGAAAAGATCAGTCTACATCCCAATCCCAAAGAAGGGGAGTGCAAAAGAATGCTCCAACTACCGTACAATTGCACTAATTTCACACACTAGCAAGGTTATGCTCAAAATCCCTCAAGGTAGGCTTCAGCAATATGTGGACCAAGAACTCCCAGAAGTACAAGCTGGATTTCGAAGGGGCAGAGGAACTAGAGACCAAATTGCTAACATGTGCTGGATTACGGAGAAAGTTTTGCTGGAAGAAATATCAACAACCTCAGATATGCAGATGATACCACTCTGATGGCAGAAAGTGAGGAGGAATTAAAGAACCTCTTAATGAGGGTGAAAGAGGAGAGCGCAAAAATGGTCTGAAGCTCAGCATCAAAAAACCTAAGATAATGGCCACTGGTCCCATCACCTCCTGGCAAATAGAAGGGGAAGATATGAAGGCAGTGACAGATTTTACTTTCTTGGGCTCCATGATCACTGCAAATGGTGACACTGTGAGATGTGAGCGTATAGGCTCTTGTTGGAGTGCTGTCCATCTGTAGGGTTTCTCAGGAGGTTCAAACCATCCCGCTTCCACCACCCCAAAAGACTGTCCATCGGGGAATTGACACCCAAGAACTGAAGGAGAGATTATTGAGAGTAACGGTTGCCACACAAACTGAGCGGGAATTGGCGGGAAAAGAAGAAAGAGGGAGGTCCGTGGTAGAATGGGAGAAATAAAAGGTGAGAGAGACCCAATCCTGGAGGGTTGGGAACTCATCTGGGTAAAAGATCCTTGGATGGGCAGATGGGAAGAGGAGAAGGTGCCCTGTGAGGAGGCTGACTATCACCAGAGGAGAGGACTGCCCCAGAAACCCTCATACTGGGGTGAGTTGGAGGCCTGAGAGTGGAGAAGACGTTTGACGGAGAAGGAGGTGGCAGCAAGGGAAGCAGAGGAACGCCGGGCATGGCATGCAGAGGAAGCCCGGAGGAGAGAATACCTCCGGGACTATGGGTCCCTTGTGAGAGAGAAGGGGAACCCTTATGTGGAGAGACTAGAATAGAAGAGACCCTACCGTTACTAGGGAATGAAGAAAGAGAACTCCCTATTGAAGAAAGTGACCCCTTTTTACCCGGGCCATGGGAGAACAAATCATTGAGCCCTTTTGATCCAAATGTTTGGTTGCCCTTGCGTTGCCGTTGGTGACAAGAGAGAAGTTACAGGAAGAACAGTTGAACAACGTATTACAGTTAAATGACTCAATAAATCCAAGTTTTGATTTAACTTTAAAATGACTCCTGCTTTATTTGAAAAAGAGCAAGAGGCTCTATACGAACCCTCACAGACAGCAACCATGAAATTAAAAGACGCCTGCTTCTTGGGAGGAAAGCGGTGACAAACCTAGACAGCATCTTTAAAAGCAGAGACATCACCTTGCCAACAAAGGTCTGCATAGTCAAAGCTATGGTTTTTCCAGTAGTGATGTATGGAAGTGAGAGCTGGACCATAAAGAAAGCTGACCGCCGAAGAATTAACGCTTTTGAATTGTGGTGCTGGAGGAGGCTCTTGAGAGTCCCCTGGATTGCAAGGGGAACAAACCTATCCATTCTAAAGGAAATCAACCCTGAGTGCTCACTGGAAGGACAGATCCTGAAGCTGAGGCTCCAGTACTTTGGCCATCTCGTAAGAAGAGAAGACTCCCTGGAAAAGACCCTGATGTTGGGAAAGTGTGAAGGCAAGAGAAGAGGATGACAGAGGACGAGATGGTTGGACAGTATCACCAAAGCTACCAACATGAATCTGACTCAACTCCGGGAGGCAGTGGAAGACAGGAGGGCCTTGCGTGCTCTGGTCCATGAGGTCACAAAGAGTCAGACAGAACTTAATGATTAAACAACAACAAATGAGATAGGAGGGGAACATCTATAATTACCAAAATATTCTGCCACCTAGATCACTATGGTTAATCCAAAACAGAAACAAATTTTACCAGTATATACAGCCCTTTTGATTCTCTTTTTCCAGTGTGATCTATCAAGCTAACACAAGAAAGCCTCTAATTAAGCCTTAGATTCCATTTTCCTTTGCACCTATTTGAAACTGAACTTAAAACTGTTGCTTAGGATCCTGGCTTGTTCCTGGTAACCAGGTTTTCTTCCTTCAGGAAAAAGAAACAAACAACAATCTATGGTTAATTAGATACTACCTGCTTTAATCACGGAGCATATTAAGCAAAAGGCTCATTTATGCTTCGGATGAATAAGCACAGACATGATAGTCTAAAATGAAAACAGTGTATCTCTAGCAGAGTCTGTGTATACTGGCCAAGGCTCCAATCTTAAGAATGCTTTCCTGAAAGTAAATCCTACTGAATACAGTGAGTCTTGCTTTTAAATAAATTTAGTATGGTGTAATCTTCAGGGTTATCGCCAGATCTACTGAAATAGCATCTAGGAAGTGTTTTGAACAATTGAAATCCACTTTTACAGATTTAATTTTTAAAAAGACTCTTAATATTGAGCCTGTGTCAGGGAGCTCCTACTCACATCATGTGTGTACAACACTGGAAGAAACCAAATCAATCAGATGAGATCTTTTGCTATGTACATCTCTCAGAAGAGAAAATTATGCTCATGCTTTCACTTTCCTTATAGTTGACACATCAAAGAAAAATCTAGAGCTGTGCCAAGAAACAGAGACATTTGGGCCTCTTGTTAAAGGAAGAACTTTTGTTAGTTCTTTTATTATTATTATTACACCATTAGAGTTAGGGGATCAAGGAATTGTCTCCATCTCAACTGAATTATCTTGAGAAGGAAGGAGCAAGGAGGGAGATTGTTTGACATTAAACAGTTAAATACACTGGAAGCAGCAAAAATTCTAACACATTAAATGTGGTCATCCACTTCATTTATAGTATTGATTTACAAAAAAACCATCCCAGGCTACATACATTTCCCAAGAGATTTGTGCAAAAAAAGGTCTTAACTAAAGAGTCCTTCACGTAATTGGCATTCCTTCAACCATGTCCAACAAATGACAAATTAATAAATCATGAGCATTACTACTGCTAAGAATGTGTGGGACTTCCGGTTCTCATTGCATCTCTCTTATTCAGCAGCTTACCAAATGGACTTGCTTCAGGAAACTTCTTTTGTATCAGATTGTCTGACAAAGAACGCCAGCACCTAACAGAGAGAGCAAGAAGGATGCATTTTGGGACCTTGCAAACAAGTCAACCAAAGTTATTAGCCCAGAAAAGGTATTAATAGTCTATGAACACACAGATGCTTAGAGAACCAAATCCATTTATAATTGGATGGCCAAAGTATAACATTGGGCACAATCTAGGTGACGTTAAGCACTGAGAAGAGCAACCAATCTGCAGATGAAAATGAAACACCTGCTCAGATTTTTACTACTTATGCTAACAGAACTTTGAAAGCTTAAAACTTTGCTGATATTAGGTAAAGGTAAAGGTTCCCCTTGACAATTTTTGTCCAGTCCTGTTCGACTCTAGGGGGCAGTGCTCATCCCCATTTCCAAACCATAGAGCCAGCGTTTTTGTCCGAAGACGATCTTCCATGGTCACATGGCCAGTGCGACTTAGACACGGAACACTGTTACCTTCCCACCGAGGTGGTCCCTATTTATCTACTTGCATTTGCATGCTTTCGAACCGCTAGATTGGCGGGAGCTGGGACAAGCGACGGGCACTTACTCTGTTGCGTGGATTCGATCTTACGGCTGCTGGTCTTCTGACCCTGCAGCACAGGCTTCTGCGGTTTAGCCTGCAGCGCCACCACGTCCCTTGTTGCTGATATTATGTACAGTACTAATAAACGCTTAGTGGCCTAGAGGAAACTGCAATTTTGCCAGAGGCAACCTTATGAACAGTCTTCCTAATCCTATTCTAAGATAAAAATTATGAATGAGGGAACTTCTTATACTCTAGAGCAGTAGTTCCTACCTTGGGTCCTCAGATGTTCTTGGACTAAAACTCCCAGAAGCCTCCATCACTAAATGTGCTGGCTTTCTGGGAGTGGTAGTCTAAGAACATCTGGGGGGGGCAGGGTTGGGAAATACTGCTCTGGAGCATCACTTATACTATGAGGTGACTATGATTTGTGGAGGAAGCCCTTAAAAATGAGAGAGATGCTTGCTTTTCATTATATTTTACATTTCCAAGTGACTGCTACATGAAAAAATCAGTTGTGGACATTTTCAAAATAGCCGCTCTATCTCTTTAAGCCCCATAGTGGAGTTGCAACAACAGCTTCTCTCTAATTAGAGGGTCCTACAATGGAATAGTAAAAATTATAAGGAATTTTCTGTTTCATAAAAAGAGGCATATGATTCAGATATGTCAGGACTTGGAAGTGGCGAGGATGAGAAAGCAGCACTTTGGAACGAAGCAGGTTTTAGTTCACTTAGAAGCACCCAAGGCAAGGAAACCTGCTTAAATCCCTTGATGCAGGCAAACAATTTTAACAGTTTCAAGATCTGCATGTGGGAGTGGGCTGTTGAGAGAGAGAGAGAGAGAGAGAGAGAGAGAAGCCTTTCAGAATTGGAAAGGAAATCAGTGTTCCTAAGCTTCACTGTTCAAGAACACTGGAACTTCTGTTAAAGAGATGTTTTGAGGCATTTCAAGCATAGACTAGCTTGACAGTCTTGCACTAGAGTGTGTCAAGAGGGGACGCTGTTTATTGTTCTCAGGTTTTACAATGATGCATGCTGCCATTCCTCACCCTAGATGTGTAATTCAGGAAGGCTTTTTGGTCAAAAACCTCCCTAAAGCTGAAGAAACATGATTCCAAGTTACTCACATAATCCAGTAGGAGGGTAATTGCAGGACAAGATCCCTCATTGTTAAAACCTGGTGATGTGGGGGAGGGCGAAAAGGACCTGTGGAACAGCTCAGGAAGAACTAGAAAGCTGCACCCCTGGGGTGCTAGAAACAGTTAAACAAGAATTACAACTGTGGAAAGAGCCTGTAAAATTGGTTCCAAAAAAATCACCTTCATCTCATGACTTCTTGGCTGTGAGAAAAGTTCCCATGATGAGGTGTACAGCTGTATGGCAGCTGTTATTGTTTCACCTCGGTGGGTAGAATTGTATATATGCATATAATAAACATGTTCTGCAGCCAGGCAACAAAAACACATATGAAAGAATGTCGCTCACCCCAAACCACAGCAGACAGGGTGATGCAACTGTCTTCAATGCGCTATTCAAACACAAAAGAACACACAATTGTTTATAGTACCACTTTTGTCACTTCAAGCTGTCTGGATTTCTCAGGTTCTGAACAGCCACGTCATACCACACTGATTATGCCTATTTTTGCAGCAAGTCTCAATCTAAGATTTTTTCCCCTTGAATTTTAACTGTGTTCATCCATACATGCAAAAGTCTTGTTTCTCTTAAGGGACCGACAAGTGTACAACATTACAAGTGTTTTGCTATGCAAGAGTCTATGTCAGATTCAGACCAGGGTTTTCTAACATACTTTCCAGTAGCAACAGTAGCGCGCACACACACACACACACGCACACACACACACACACATCCAACCTATAAATCTTTTTTTTATTTTGAATGATCCTTTGGTACAACACAACAGGTTGTTAACAGGAGGGAAAATTAACACTCAAACATTACACAAGCACAAATGTACACATGGGTTTCTAAGCTGCCTGGTCACTGACTGACTGACTGACTTAACTTCCTTATTTATTCAACTTGTATGCCGCCCGCACCCTGCAAGGGTCTTTATTACTGTACAACCTCTGGTTGAAAATACAGAGTATGCAAACTTCCGAGTTGTCGTTTGTTCTTTTTACAAAGCCACTGAACCACTGCAATCACCTTATGTCAGTATGTTTTGCTACCTTCAGGAAAGCCTCTCTTCATCATAAGAAATACTGTAGCTGAAACAGCAGTTTGGCCCCACATGTAGAATGACCTCCCAAGAGATCCACCTGACATCCTTAAAGGTCACATTTAAATGGAGGACTAAGATCTTTCAGCAGGCACTCAAAGCTTTGTTACTGATTCCTATCTTTGTTTTATGCCTTAAATTTAATTGCCAGCATTTAAAATTCTAATATGTTTCATTTAGCATTGGTTTTAATGTAAAATGTCTGTTTTTACTGATTGCTTTTGTTTTTAATATTAGTAAGCTGCCCTGAAAGTACTGCCATTTGGGCAAGCATATCAATGTTTTATATAAATAAACAGGCCTATCAGTTTTCTGTGTCAAACTCATTCCCTCTGCCCTCAGCTCTCTCCCCACTGTAAAGAAAGAAAGATGGGTGAGTAAGCTGTCTTCCAATTAACCATGATCACTCATCATGTGACTCAAAGATCCCGGGAAGCTGCTAGGGTCATCCTCATTCTTTCTGGAACACAGTACTGTATGTAAAGCTCTGATGTAGGACAACATGCAAGAATCTAGCAGACTGGATGTCTGTATTAGGCTAAGAAAGAAAAGTTGTATCAAATCCTTTAAGGCTAAAAGAAGAGAAGGAAAGATCCAAGCTAATGAAAGTTAGCTGTAACCTCTCATGACTTCATTTCCCAGTTATTAGGGATACTGCTGATATGGCCTGAAATTAAAGGGCGAGTGAGAAACATTGATTCAGTGGGCCTACTCTTGTTGTGACTTATTACACTAACAACAGGAGTCTTGACAGTTACAAGGATAAAGAAGTAGGACAACTGTTTTACAGAAGTCATTAGAAATGGATGATGAAAAGCACTAAAATACTTCAGTGATGATGAAATCTCTCTTTCCACTCATCTCATTCTTCACTGCTTCCTACTTTGGGAACCACCATTCTAAAGGAAATCAAGGCTGAGTGCTCACTGGAAGGACAGATCCTGAAGCTGAGGCTCCAATACTTGGACATCTCATGAGAAGAGAAGACTCCCTCGAAAAGACCCTGGAAAGTGTGAAGGCAAGAGGAGAAGGAGACGACAGAGGACGAGATGGTTGGACAGTGTCATCGAAGCTACCAACATGAATTTGACACAACTCCGGGAGGCAGTGGAAGACAGGAGGGCCTGGCATGCTCTGGTCCATGGGGTCACAAAGAGTCGGACATGACTAAACGACTAAACAACAACATAAGAAAGGCAGCAAAAAGGAAAAGTAGAGGCTGAGGACTAACTAAAATCATATTGAGGCATTACTGTTTTGCACACTAACCACAGAAGCTGGGACCACACCAATGACCTCAGCCTTGATAGATTTGCTAACTGACCACTGGGAAAGTCATTCTGAACGTTTTTCTCTCTCCTATACGCACCACAGGATGTTAGGAAAAAGCAGAATAAATTAACATTTCTAGAATGCTTTGAAGTTTGCTATTCAGCAATTACTGACAAGAATAAATAAGCAGTGTTTTTAACTCCCACCCACATTCTCCCCCAAAGCCCAGTAAGGAGGGAAGCCAACAAAGCCAAAATATCAGCTTGCCCTGAAAAGACTTGATTTAAAATAAAAATGTGGAAATACAAAATCAACTCAGAGCTATGTAATTTTGCAGAATTTTGGAAACCTTTCTCTGTCACCCTAGGAGAAATGGGGAGTGTGGGTATGGACGAATTACGCCTTCCTTACCAAGTGGCTCACTTTCCATTAAGAGTCCTGCCCCATGCCTAAGGATAATGAAAATTCACCAGCATTCAGCCCATATTATAAATCCATGCCTACATTATTTACACCTTTGCTGCAATGTCTGCAATAGCCTTGTTTGACAACCACAGAGCACTTCTGATTTCTACTCCTGTTACTGCACTGTGGGTACTGGGAGTCAGTCATTCCTGAAATAATGAGAACTAACAAACATCTGGTCTTCTGGATGGCAATTGGGGTGGAGGAGAACAGGCAGAATAGAGCAATATATACTGTATAGTACTATGAGTGAGGGTGAGAGAAAATAAGTGAATGAATGATCCTGTCCTGATGTGAGGCTACAAGTGCCCAGCAAGCTATGAAATATCCTCAGTAAATACTAAAAGTTGGAGGACTGGCAGAGTTAGTACAAAGAGAAGACTAAGAAGAGTTCAGGAAACACGCATGAGAATAATTACAGTAAAAGCCAGAATCAGTCACTATCATACCAGGGCAACAGTCCTAACCAGGAGTAGCCAAAAGTGATGTCTGTATACAGTCTGGCCAGCAGAAGATCTATCAGGCAAAAAGAAAAGGTATGTTGAAAAAGAGGAACAAGAAGTAGGTTCTTTTCACTGGTTTGAGGTTTGTGCTGTTTTATTTATCTAACAATGGTGTGAGCAACTCCCTGCCATAGCTGCAGCTACTCACTTATTTCCTACAGCTAGGATACCCCTAAAGGAACCAAGTATGCCATCTTAGCTGAGTCCAACTACCCTGTATTCAGAGATGCTGTTGTTCTTTCGGGTGGTCTTTCCTTTTTGGAGACCTCTCCCTCACCTGGAAAGAATGGCTCCTTTCTGGAGGGCCAGGCTCTGTCTCCTGTGTGATGGGCTGCCAGTGGGGCCCCTCAAAACCTCTGTTTTGCCCTTGACTCCTCCACCTGAGGCATGTCATCCTCAAGGATCACATGCCTTCATCCTCTAAGGATAAATTTTAGATAGATTGTTATGCATTACTGCTTTGACTGGATTTCTAGTACTACTTGTGTTTTCCATTTTTGTGTTTTCCATTTCTCGGAGGGACAATTTTTAAAAAATAGTATGCTTGTTGATCTTTGCCTTAATATTGCCTGTTAATGATGTAAGATGACTCCTTATTAATTTTTCATAGTTTAAATATTGTGTTTTAATGATGTTAACCACCATTTTATACTCATTGTTTTCAACTTTCAACTTTGAATATAGCCTTTCATTGTTGTGAGCTGCCTTGGGTCATTTTCAAGGAGAAAGATGGGGTAAAAAAATTAAATACATCTTTTAAATAAATAAATCTCAGTCTGCTAACAGGACTTCAGAGGTGATGTCTGACTCTTTTTACAAATAAGGCAAGAAACCTGTAGTCAAATCTCATTTCATTTGGTTGCAGAAAGACCCAAATGGGACTTTTTTGTGGGGACTTTCACAAGAGCAGAGATTAGTGAAGCAAGGAAGCGGTAACTACAGTCATTTTATGGATGAAGTAAAATAAATACATGAGAAAGAGCCAGTGAAATGAAAACTACATCCACACATTAGCATGCCTGTTTTCTAGGGAAAGGACATAAAGAAAAAGGCAGACCGTCTTAAAAGAGCTCAGAATTGCCTGATTTAAAATAAAACAAGCATGGTAATATTTTAGCTGCAAAGCAGTCAAACATGACACAACAGCTGAAATCCTGTTGTTAGTGTAATAAGTCACAACAAGAGTAGGCCCACTGAATCAATGGAACTTATGGGAGAGTTGACTTACCAAATCCTCACTGATTAGGAAGAGGTGAGAAATGAAGCCCCATTAATCAGCCTGCTAGGACTAACTACCGCTTGGATCTTCCCCTTCTGGAACGGTCTCCTACAGAGACTTGACCTCTTATCATGGTCCTTTTTCTGTTTCACCTTACATTTTACCAATTACAACAAATGCAGGGCAAGGGAAACAGATCAAGGTCCACAGATAGATCTCTGACTGATTTGCAAACAATTTGACTTAAGATTTCAGACACCCAGTTAACAATAAAAACAAACAAACAAAAAATGGCTACACGTGCACAAACACCCCAACGGGGGGGGGGGGGAAGCTAGGGGAAATACCACCAATAACATGTATATAATAACTGAGTGTCATCAGCTCTGACCATGATGACCCTTCTCAGAGTTTGCTGGGTAAGGAGTACTCAGAGGCAGTTTACCAGCCCCTTCTTCTGGAACCTTTGGGACCATGCAGGGGAATCAAACCTCTGGGACTACAGCCAGGTACTCCCTGCATGTATAGGTATAGGTAAAGGTAAATGTAAAGGTAAAGGTTCCCCTTGACATTTTTTAGTCCAGTCATGTCCGACTCTAGGGGGCGGCACTCATCCCGCTTTTCAAACCATAGAGCCAGCGTTTGTCCATAGACAGTTTCCGCGGTCACGTGGCCAGCATGACTAGGGAATGACGTTTTACCTTCCCACCGAGGTGGTACCTATTTATCTACTCGCATTTACATGCTTTCAAACTGCTAGGTTGGCGAGGAGCTGGGACAAAGTGACGGGAGCTCATTCCGTTGTGTGGATTCGATCTTACGACTGCTGGTCTTCTGACCCTGCAGCACAGGCTTCTGCGGTTTAGCCCACAGTGCCATCACGAATTCAGGCTAAACCTGAATTCAGGCTAAACCTGAATTTCAAGGATAAGGGACCTTTGGCTCTCCAGATGTTCGGGATTGCAAAAACATGAAGCCGTGCCAGAACAACCAATGGTAAGGGACGATGGGAGTTGTAGTCCAAAACCTGCGGCAGGACAAAGGCTCATCGCCCCTGCTGTATTTGAACTGAAGGTGCATTAAAATGCTGCTGGCTCACAGAGAGCTGCGAGCCAGCACCACCTTATCATTCCATCCTCAAGATTTTATCTGCTTTGCTCTGAAGTAGCCTTAAAACAACAAACCACATGGATAGCAAAGGACGCTGGGCTGGGGGGGGAAATTGCGGGGGCAGGGGAGCGGCCTCAAAAGTCCACCCCTCTGCATAAATACCAGCAATGTTAAAGGAAGCACTTTAGCCTTGAATCTATAAATACAGAGAGGAAAAAGTACGGAGAGATGCCATTGAAGTCAATAAAAAGAGAAAGCCCCTCCCTTGTCCTCAGAGTACAAAAGGTCCCTTGTCCCCCCCCCCCCACTCTTCAGAACGGATGGATAATTTATATCACAAAATATTCCTGCCAGCTGGTGCTTTGACTATACAAGGGCCAGATTGTGAGAAGATGGCCTTCAAGAGATAAGCATGGGGCTGGAATTCTTCCACTCTGGCTTCCTCTACTATGCTATCTTTAACTTTTCACAGCTCTTCTTAAGGTCCAATGTAAATATTAGGAGTTATAGTCCAAAAATGTAAGCTCTGCTTCACATTCCTGCAGAGTCAATCAGTACTCAACAGGCTCACTATTGACTGAGGGCCTACGTGCAGCCCAGTTTACCTTTGTGGCAAACAAGGATGAGCAAATCTACCTCTTTAATTGTCTAAAATGTTTCCATTCTAACAAATACATGTTCATTCCATCTATTTTCACCTCAATTTACAATTTTTTTTTAAAAAAAGAGCCTAAATTCCTGCAGAAATTCAAATACATTTTCAGAAGGTTTCCCCTCACATGCATAATTTTGACAAAGATGTCCTCCTAACAAAGACGTCCTCCTTTCTGCATGCTGGTTTCCTAAACCATACATGCTTTTGCGCAGTTTCCGCTAATGTATTCATCTTTGATCAGACAACTACACCCCCAAATTAAGAAAAATCAGAAGATCAATGAGCAATTCTATTCCAGTTTACATATTTATCTTGGAAGTGTGAACAGGTCAATTCTTGTTAAAAAATACAAGACAAATAAATGTCTCTGTCATTCCCAAGGAGAAATTAGGATGCATCTTATAACTACATTAACCATCCAAACCTTCCCTAAATTATCATCCTATGGTGCAAGTTTGCTATTAGCAACTTTTCTAAAACAAAGATTTCATCAGAGCTCCTCTTTTATACAGAGAGTTGCTATTTCTAAAAAGCAAAGCAAAGCGTGCTGCTTATATACCGCCCCATAGTGCTTCAAGCACTCTCTGGGTGGTTTACAAGTTAATTATGCAGCCAAACACATTGCCCCCCCCCCCAGCGAGCTGGGTACTCATTTTACCGACCTCAGAAGAATAGAAGGCTGAGTCAACCTTGAGCCAGCTACCTGGGATTGAACCCCAGGTCGTGAGCACAGTTTTGGCTGCAGTACAGCAGTTTAACCACTGCGACAGGAGGCTCAGTTGATCTGTGTGCCATCAAATCATTTCTGATTTATGTTAACCCCAGTAGGGCTGCCGTGGTATCCAAGATGTTAAAGGAGTGGCTTTCCACTGTCATTGTCCATGAATTTTTCTATGACCAAGCAGACATTTGAACCCAGATATCCTAAGGTCTGGCACACTACCCACTGTACCAACTGCTCTTCTGCATAATGAACAGAAAATTATTTAAACATAAATTAGAAGAAACTACAAAGTACACAGTATGTTATAGTAGCCAAAAGGCTGTATTGTTTTCAGGGGCTAAATTTCAAAGGTGTTGTGGAATAAAAACCAACCAGAAAAGCTATTATTCTGAAACAGCTATTATTCTCTCTGTCATGCGCGCGCACACACACATTTAAATTATGCCTCTCACAAGATTCAAGAGATCCAACCAGATCTGATGACAGCACCATCCATGTATGAGAACACCAGTCATGATAAAAAGGATGATTTAAAGCAAAGAGAGAGCAGGCAAGCAGGGAGTACAGAATCCCTGTTCTCACCACACTTTCCCTGTCCTCGCAGTATTATTATTATTTTCTCTCAGAGCCCAACTGGGAGGTAAGTTGCAAGGGAAGTAGCTTTGGAGGGAAGCATCATGAGAAGAAAGATTCAAGCAACTTCCCTTTCCTTCGGATTATATTAACCTTCCACCACTGCCACAGTTCCTCTCTTCTAGTGCTCAAAGGCTGGGATCCTGTCTGTCGCCACACAACATGAACATGCACAGTGTAACTTTGCTAGGCATTGTTCAATTCAATTTTATGATCAGTCATACAGTGGCCATTGCGACTAACTGCAATGCACCGGACAGCACTTCTGCCTTGGCGCTATTGCAGCTACCACAGGCACAAGATTTCAGCCAATATACAGTATAAAATGTAGGCTTGCTACACAGGTGTGTCTGGTTGAATTCAGAACCCCATTTGATCTCCATGGCTCTTGGGGGGGGGTCTCCTCTTTTTCTCTAGCTATCTCAAATGCTTAGACTCTGTTGAAGATTTGGAGTGTGTGGAGATGCGAGCGGGAGGTGGGGAAATGCCTTCTAGAGACATTTTCTAGCACCACTATAATATCTGCATACAACTTAAGTTGCAAGACCGCCTTCCAACTATGAAATCAACTGCCTCAACAAAGAAGCCTTTTAAAAAAGAGCTATATTGCATCCTTGCAAGTTTGTTTCTCAAACCATTGTGGGCATTTCTGTGCCTACCCATAGCAACAGGATGAACTTTACCTTTCTATGTTTCTTTATTTTTCTAGAATAGCAGCCAAAAACACTTTGCCTCCTTCCTTTCAACTCCTGCCAAAAATCTATTCTAAATTGTCCACCTACTCAAGCAGGAATCCCCTTGGGAGCCAGAACCGTTTGGGGAATGAAGGACAACATAGGAGTTCAAAGAAGGTTCAATTTGTACTTAAGGCACACTCATCAAGTTCCCTATAGAAATGAGAACCTAAAATTGGTGGCTTTGCTTATATAGACTCTGATTATAAAAATAAAGGTTGCTTTGTTGTTCCACAAGGAAAAAGATAGAACCAAAATCCGTAAGTGGAGAATACTGTTATTAGAACCAAGTAAAATTTCCACAAAGCATGCAAACTCTGAAGTTCTCCTAAACTCTCTTAGAGAAGAAGAAGAAAGGAGGAGAAGAAGATACTATCCTTGAAGCAACCTATTGCTTCCTCGCTTCCACTACCTGATCAAGCGTTCTGGGGAACTTAAAGCTTGCAGTTTTGTAGAATATGAGTCCCAAATAAAGATACTACCTACCTGTGGATTTGGATTACTCTTGTTATACCCAAAGCCATTGGTATACCAAGGCTATAATAACTTTGTCAGGTAACAGATTTCATATACCTGTACTCAGTTCAGCTGTGCAAAAGGGGGGCACAGGAGCCTTCCTGAAGAATGTGAGGGCTGGGAGCACATCTGGACATCTCCTAGGCAACTATGGATTGCTCCTGACATGAAGGAGGAAGAAGCTGTCAAATGGGAAATGTGTCTTCCATTTAAGAAAAAAAACTTCTGCTCTGTCTCCCATCAGACTGTCTGGCCTCTTCTTTAGACCCAAGACCTTACATTTCTTCAGCTGTCTCACATCATGTGAACAAACTCTCCACAGCCACTATGACTTCCAAGATGCTATAAATGATTTATCTTTTTTGTGTGATCCTTCCAGACATTTATCAGCTTTATCTACTTCTTTCTATTCTATACCATTTCTCTGTTTAGACCATATGTACACAAATACAAATGTGTAACAGTGCAAGCCACTCAGATTCACCTTTTCTGGAAATTTCCCCTGACAAAAGAATAGGAGTGTGTTTATTAAACTACTGAAGACAGACCTCAAAGTTGCTTTTCTTAATTATGGATGTCACTTGATCAAAAAAAACCACAGCCAGCTAACTGCACATGTTTTAGTTTATTACTTTACTCACCTGTGGATAAATAGTATGACTAAACCAAAGTTTGCAGAGAGAAAAGCATTTTCTCTGTTTAAATGACACAAATCTTGCAACACATTGTATCTTGAAAGAAGCATTATTCCATCCTTGGGGGATAGAGTAATGCCTCTTCCAAGATACTATGTGTAGTGATATTTCTGTCATTTAAATAGAGAAAATGCTTTCCTCTCCCCAAGAATGGAATACCTACCATCCTTCGATTTGTTAGTATTTAAATAATAACTTTTTAAAAAGTTGCTGCCCAAATGGGGGCATTTTAAAAAAATAAGGTAGATCTATGACTTCATAAAACAAATTGATTCAAATCATGATTTAAATAAAATTGATTTTTTAAAAATTTAAATTGTCAAAAAATAATTTTTAAATTTAAATCAAACTGATTTAAAACATATCCACCCTGTTAAAAAATGAAATGATTTTAACATTCATTAAAAAACTGAATAAATCCTGAAACTTTATTTTCAATTAGTCACTGAACATGGACATTTTTGGATGCTAAACTGCTACTAAGGTAAAGGTAAAGGTTCCCCTTGACAATTTTTTGTCCAGTCGTGTTCGACTCTAGGGGGCGGTGCTCATCCCTGTTTCCAAGCCATAGGGCCAGCGTTTGTCCAGAGACAATCTTTCCATGGTCACATGGCCAGTGCGACTTAGACACGGAACGCTGTTACCTTCCCACCGAGGTGGTCCCTATTTATCTACTCGCATTTGCATGCTTTCAAACCGCTAGGTTGTCGGGAGCTGGGACAAGCGACGGGAGCTCACTCTGTCACGTGGACTCGATCTCATGACTGCTGGTCCTCTGATCCTGCAGCACAGGCTTCTGCGGTTTAGCCCACAGCGCCACCACGTCCCCTAAACTGCTACTACATGGATACAAAAACAACCCCTTTATAATCTCAATTTATATTGACCCTCCAGGTACGCACAATACAAAGTGGTAAGAAAATTATCAACAGCTGTTCCAGAACATCTATAAAATTACAGATGTTGGAACAGGCAGTTCACTTGTACATGAAGTACTGTTCTCAAATAAAGCCAAGAACCCACAAAAGCTCATAAGTCAAAAACAATGCATATATTCCAAATCTTAATAAAGTTTTGTTTCTCAGCTCCAAAGCAACAGCAGAACTAAAGCCTCTTCAGAAGATCTTAATAGCTGAATTAAGATGTTACCAGGTATTAAAATATCTCTTTTTTCTGCAGAGGCTTTAGTTGGGTCTGCTTCTTGCAGGATACTAAGAGTGGGTTGTGGGCTAAAGAATAGGACCGTTCAGAAGGTGTTCATCCTTCTTTGGAAGGCATTTACTTTGTTCCAACACTGATGTCTTTCAGATCCATATGGCAATCTTCCAGTGTTTTAAGGTCTTTCTGAATATTATCATCATCAATGTCACTGTTCTGAACTTATGGACACTCACTTCTGTTTAATTTGTTGAATATGCCTTGCTGCCTTTAAAAAGCATTGCTGCTGCTGTTTCTCTCTTATCTGTTACCTGTTTAATGTTAGGTAAGGCTGAAGAATGGAATATAAGGCTTCTAAAGCAAACATAAGAACCCATTTTGTGCAACAAATTCTGTATACAAGAATTCTACTCAAGTTTTTACAACAGAAACTGCTGGACAACAGATATGGCTTGACTGGGCAACTGGAGGCGGGGGCTGGGGAGGAATGGACATGAAGCAATCTTAATGGTTCAGAGCAGGAGTCCCCCCCCCCCAACTCTACAAAGGTTCCTCCTTCAGCAGGGAAGGATGCAGGAAATGTTTAAACCCTCTGGGAAATTCAGCAAAGCCTCCAAGTACTGCGACCAAGTTAAACTCCCACCCCTCTATTAGCTCATGCATTCTTCTAATGTGGCTGGAACAAAGGCCCCATTGACTTTGGTACTGTAGGCGGCTGAGACAGTGCAAAGCTGTCCAACATGGTATTCCATGACAATCTGATGTCAGGCTGAGCTACAGATTCAAGCCACGTTTTTCTTACCAAGTACTTTTCACTGTTGTATGAATAAAAGGCAGCTGCCTTCTGTCTTGCTCCATTCAAGTGTTCTCCCCCCCCCCATCCAGCAATATTTGAGGGGAAACCCAGCAACTTCTATAAAGCAATGGGGGGGGGAGACACCAATGTTTATGTAGTGTCAGATATTAGAACTCTTGAAATATGGAAGAAAATTCATCTTTGTTTATAACGCAAGGATCAGAAAAGTTGTTAAGAAAAACAGCACAAAGAACATTTTTAACAAAAGGAAATCCAGATATTGTATCTCTGTTCTACAGTTTTTCCATTTATACAAACTAGGTGCTTATAGGAAGATGAAGTCTGATCACGAATGTGAAATATGGAAGGGTGGGTCACATATGCATAACACACAAAGACTATTTACAGCATTACTGCAAAGGTACTAAGTCCACTTTGCAATGTGTGTCCTTAGACAAATAGATGTTACTGGATTTCAGCCACTGTGTAGTGTGAAGAGCACAGCAACGTCACAACTAGATTACACCCACTGAATCAGTGGGTATTTGATAAGTCAATACCCAAGCAAGTTCCACTGATTCAATGGGCCTAATCTAATTGTGCCTCGATTTCAGTCTGTATGTGCTTTTCCTTACACAGAGATTACACTCATGTAATAAAAAGAGAATCTTAGAAATCACTTTGAAGTTAGGGTTGAGGGGAGATGTGATAGAGATGAGATGGACCTAAACAATCAGACAATAAAAATACTATTTATTTAGTATTTGTTTATGATACATATATACAGGCCAACAAACTCTCTCTAGGTAGATGACAGAAAAGTTAAAAAAAAAAAGCTTAGGAATCAACTGCTAGGAAAAGTTGAACGCAACAGGAAAAGAGGAAGACAAAACATGAGATGGACTGATTCCATAAAGGAAGGTCCAGCCTTGAATTTACAAGAACTGAGCACAGTTGTTGAGGACAGGACATTCTGCAGGTAACTCATTCATAGGGTTGCCCTAGGTTGGAGGTGACTGGATGGCATGTAACAGCAACATCACAGAACAATTTAATACGTTACAGAACTAGAACCATAAAATCTAATGTAATGCAAAATAAGTAAAAAAGGAATATAATCAATATAACACAACAGCACTAAATATTTCTGAGATCTTAGAACTTCAGAAATATTTTAAAAACTCAGAGTAAAATGTTAAACTTAGAAAGCTGGGGGAACTATAAAGTCATAGAACAGGTGCATATCTGTTGTGCAAAACAACCAAACATAGGAAACATGCGATCCTCTAAATGTTCTTCGGCTGTAATGTTCCATCAGTCCTTGCCAGCACAGCCAATTCTGAGCAGTGATGGGAGCTGCATTCTAACAGTATCTGGAGGACCTTATGTTCCTTATGTAAACTATAATAGGGGGAAAGGTGGTACGCATTAAAAGACAGACAGACAGAAAAACAGACTGTCAGTGAGTCACTCTCCAGCTAAATCTAACTGCCCTCATCCTGCTATCCAGACTTTGAGAGTGGGAAAAGTATTTCCTGTAACCAATAACTGAGATTCTTTACCTTTCTTTGTTCATGTTTGCTGCCTGTTTCTCTATCAGATATTCCTTCATTGCATCTTTCCTCTAATCTAACTAATGCTATCACATGGATGGCTGCAGCCAAACCAGGCTCACGTGGTACAGAGGATATCATCATGGTACTGTAGCTATCAGATGGGAGTATATGCTGACGTCACCAAGGGCAAATACAGGGAATTCGAAACAAAGGTAATGTTTACGGAATTGTCAAATACTGCTAAAGCAAATCACTGAAGAATTGCCTTAACACATAGAAGCGCTTTTCAAACATGTCCACAATGTTCATGAGATTGTGCAACGTGCCACTGCTCTGGGTGGTTTCCAACGAAAGCATGAACATAAACAAAACCACCACCACCACCCTACGCACACTACAGCAGTATATCAAAACAAAACAAAAAACACAACTCACAGAGAGCACAAGAAATGAATAAAGTCAAGAAACAACAATTGAAAAGGGGAGGCTGTCCTAAAATGCCTCTGAAAAGTAAGGGTTTTTATATGCTTTCTAAATGTCAGGACGGTAGGTGCCTGGCACACGTCCACAGACAGCCTTCCACAACTAGGTGGCCACCACTAAGAAGGCCTGGTTGTCCCTCCCTCGAGGTGGCCATCAGCAGCATCAAAGCCTGGGAGATACAGGTGGTAGATCTCAGGGAGAGACACTCTGACAGGTATCCAAATCATTCTGAGCTTTATATGTCAGCATTACTATCTTATGTCTGGCATGGAAGCATACAGGCAGGTAAGCCAGGAGCAAGATTTAGGAACACCCCAATAAGCAGTAAACCCACTATGTCTCTTCTGACAAATTATTGTCCTTTCATCCTGAGACCTCATGTGCAATATCAGGAAAATCATGTCTATGTATCTTAGTGTAAGCTTGCAGGAATCTGTGAATATCTGTGAAGTTCTCCGAAACACTTTAAATATGCTAAGTTAATGATTACTGTTTTTATTTTAGCACATGAAATTATAAATAATTATGAAACAATTATACAAAGTATTCGCGAAGGCTTTCATGGCCGGGATCTAATGGTTGTTGTGGGTTTTTCGGGCTTCTTGGCCGTGTTCTGAAAGTGGTTCTTCCTAACGTTTCGCCAGTCTCTGTGGCCGGCATCTTCAGAGGACAGCAAACTGTGCTCTCCTCTGAAGATGCCAGCCACAGAGACAGTTTGCTGTCCTCTGAAGATGCCGGCCACAGAGACTGGCGAAACGTTAGGAAGAACCACTTTCAGAACACGGCCAAGAAGCCCGAAAAACCCACAACAACCAATTATACAAAGCCTAGTGTCCTATTCAGCTTCTGCTAAAAGTCCCACAAGAATACCAACATAGCATCATGCTGCTTTCACCAGCATTGATAATATGTATATAAGTGGCAACAGAAAAAAAATGACCCCTCCACATGTATAATGGAAGCTTGTTAAGGATGTCTTTCTTTCTTTCTTTCTTTCTTTCTTTCTTTCTTTCTTTCTTTCTTACTCTAAATCCTAGCATTCTCCATTCTGAGAGTTCCACCTGCAAGATCCACATGTAAACGGTGCTCACCTGGAAAAAGGTGGGGCTGGAAGTCTGCACAGTCTAGGATAGGCCAAGAACCATTCTTGGCACCTGCAAAAAAGGAAGTTGCCCTGGTGCTTTGCTCCACTTCAGAGGGCTGACAGAGACTATAAAGGTCTGGAGAATTAAGAATTGCATCCAAACAGCCTCTCCATTCAGTTGCCTGAAAGCACTTTCTTGTCACACAGCCTACTTGCTGGCAGGGGTTCAGGACTCACTTATTTGTTTCCAATTGACCTGCTTGTAACTAGTGTATTTTTATTTATTTACAATATTTCTGCCCTGCCTTTCTCCATAAAAGGACCCAAGGTGGCTTAACATGATTTAAAAAGATACCTAAAAACAATAAATATTCAAATATTAAAACAGAATTAAACATTGTGTTAACAATTTTAAATAAAATAAAATATTACTCAAACAGATCAAAAGCAACAAAATATCAACCATTCCAATTTTAATCCACGCCTGGCAGTCATTCACTAAAGGAAAGCCTGTCCGAAGAGAAAGTTCTTCACTAGAGATGGGGGGGTGTATTCGTATTCATATACAAATATCCCCACGCAGCTGGACACACAGCGGCCTCGCTCTTCCAATCATTCCAGGAGCCCTGTTTGACTAGGCACTCCTGGCAACGGGAGAGAGGACGAGTCCCTCTGCAAGGCTGCTGAGCCGCTAGCCAAGCAGGAAGAGAGCGACGCTCCAGGAGTGATTGGAAGGGTGAGGCCGCCACCGGCGGATACGTGAGTGAACGGTCCAGCCCCAGGGGCCGGACTCTCATTAAGTCAAGCTGCATGAGGATATTCATATTCGTATATGAATATCCCTATGTCTAGTCTTCACCTGCAGGATGGGGCCAGTCTGGTCTCATGTGGGAGTGAGTTCCAGATTCTGGGAGGAGTGACAGAGAAGGCCCTCTCCCATGCTGCTCCCAACACACCCGTGAGGGTGGTGGGACCGAGAGAAAGGCCTCCCTTCATGATCTTAACACTTGAGCAAGCTCATAAAGGGAAATTAGGTCTTTTAAATAGTTTGGATTCAAAGCTGTTTAGGTCTTTATAGATTAAGGACTAGCACTTTGAACTGTGCCCGGAAAGAGATTAGCAGCCAGTGGAGCTGCAGTAACAGGGGTGTTATGTGATCCCTGTGATCAGCTCCAGTTAACAATCTGGCTGCAGTGTTTTGGATCTGCTGATATTTCTAACAATTTATAAAGGCAGCTCCACACAGAGAACATTACAGTAATCCAGTCATGATATAACTAAGGCGTGTGTCACTGTGATCAGATCAAAGCTCCCCAGGGATGGGCACAGCTGGCGTATTCATTTTAATTGAGCAAATGAACTCCTGGGCACTGTCAGAACCTGGGCATCCAGGCTCAGAGATTAATCCAGGAGCCCAATAATGTGTGCACCTGTGTTTTCAGAGGGAGTGTAACCCCATCCAACACAGACCGGATCCAGATTTCTTGATCTGCCTTTTGACTGACGAATTTTTATTTCATAAGTTATACAACAGAGTACTCAGATTTTACAAGGCATGAGTGGCTTGCCTTGCACACTGTGAACAGTCTGCTCAGAAATGAATTCTCCCTCCCCTAAGTTCAACAAAGTTGACTCCCTAGCAAACCTCCCTAGAAACAGAAGGCTGGAGTTCCTTTCTTCAGTAGGTTTTCCAGATCTGATGGAATGTATGCTGTTATTCAAGGATATGCATTTGATCTACTACTAAATACAATACTCTTTAATGCAACAAACTTTTCTGTAAAGATAAGGAAGTGTATGTGCGCGCGAGCTGTTCCACTCAAATGCAACAACAGGCCACTGCAAGAGCCACGATGCTGCTTAGTGGTTGAGAGCAACCTCTGGGTCTGAGCTGGCAACATTTAAGTAAAAAAAATAATGTAGTTGGAAAGGATATGAGATCATCAGAATGAGGGACTAGAAGTCTGGAGTACATCTTTAAGTCCCAATCCAATATATAGCTGCAGAGGAAGCTGGTCTGCCTACAGGCAACTCCACTCTCACACTTCAAACTAACATCCACATAGTAATATATAGTCCTGACTTCATGCCTAATTTTCCAGAGGTTAGATGTGTCTTAAAGCAACAGTACTAGCCTACATCTTACATCCCTCAGATCCTGAACCACACAGCAGGGGGAAAAAGCTAGAACAAATAAGCAAAAATGCTCAGTGTACTTAAATAAACTCATTTAAGTATGTCACTCGGGTCACTCTAAGTCCACAACCATAACAATAACCCTCTTCCGGTGAGGACACAACCCACTTAAAAGGTTTGGGTCCCATGGGTTACCTTATGGGCACAACCATAACAGAAGTGCAACAATGACGTACTATGCCCGTAGTTGCCCCAACAGTTTTTGCCACTAGTTTGTTTCACAATTATTTTGCAAAACTCCAAAGGTTTAATGAAAAGAAAGTGCTGTTCCTTAAACAAACATCAGTTCACCTTGTTTCGTAAGGCAAGAGGAATGAATCAGGGGTGTGGGTTGTTTTTTTAATTTAAAAATCATGAAAGAATTATCTAAAGTCACTGATATAATCTAGTAATATCTAAAGCAAACAAGCTGCTATCACTATGCAGCACGAAAGGCCAGGCAGGCGTCATGCCTGGGGTATTTAATTTTCAAAGCAAATAATGATTCTGTGCTAATGCCTTCTTATTCTTGGACTCCAAGGTATGTCTTATGTTTACATCCTCTGAAGATTCATGACTCCTGAAAGCGCTAAGGACAGAGAAGATAGATACACATGTATACACTCAACCACCTTATTGTAAATCTCACTAAATAATGCATGCAAAACAACTGCCAGATAAGCTTACCAAATGCATTAATCTTTTAAAAACAAACAAACCTGTTTTTCACTGGTAAGAAAGAGATGACTTCACTGTAACACAATGAAACAATTTCACTTTCAAATTTATCCCCCTGGGTATAGGTGTTTAAAGATGTAGGTTCTGAAAAGAAATTTGCATAAATTGTTTTAAAAACCTGATGACAAAACCAAAAAAGTGTAATAGTCAGAACCTGGAAAGGTTATGTTTTTGGGCCACAACTCACAAAGCTGACTGAGCCAGCTGAGTGAGTCTGAAGGCTATGTTCTGGAAAAGGTGATGTTTCAAAGCTTTGATGATGGCCACCACAATTTGTGGTTCAACACTGCTTTGGTAACACATGGAACTCTGTGGAGGCAGATTTAACTGTAACCTGTGGCACTGCTGCGAGAAAACACACCTTGCCCCCATTTGAATGGAGAGGAGAGGGGAGAGGAGAGGAAAAGAATGCATTTTCTATACAATATTGGTAACTCCTTGTGTCCCTAATACAGCTCTATGTCTAGAGGCAGGTATAGTCTCCATCAGAGCATGTGCCAAGGTTTACATGTTCAACCACTGGCTAAAGCTTATTTTCTTCCCACAAAGTTTGGCACCATTGACTCTTTCCAATACCTTACAATTGGAATGGAAGCATTACCTGACAAATGAAGCTCTGCACATTGGTCTTTCTCCAAAAACCCTTATAGCGATGCGTTATACCAAGACCAAATCAGCTGTCAAGCAAAGGATCTGGGACATAGAACTTCAAGAACATTTAGGTTCACTGGACGAATCTAGTGTTGTAAAAAACACCTTTATACTTCCCACCTATATGACCAGTATAACACCACCTAAATCTAGAAGAGCTTTTACCTTAACCAGATTTAATGTTTTGCCTTCTAATATCTTGGAAGGGAGATTTATGTCCTTGCAATGGTGGTGAGGTAGAAACAGTGGGGCATGTCCTCTTATACTGCCATTTTTAATTGAGATCTCCACAAGGATCTTCTTTCCCCTATTTTTCAAAAACTTATGAGGAGAGCCAATGAATTTTATATTCTTTTGCTGCTCTCTGATAAGGCTTCTTACATTACTAGTAAAGTGGCCAAATACAGCGCTGCCACAATAGCTTGCCATAGTCTCCTGACCACGTAAGGATTTCGAGTGCCCCCGTCCTTTATAGAGATTTCTTATTTCACTTACATTCCAGGAGTGCTGGGGTAGTCTATTGATGGTTATTTGTATGTCTTATTTCATCCTATATCATGTGACTGCTGTGATATTTTAAAAGATTTTATACCCTTCAATGCCGCTGGCTAACTTCAAACTTCTTTTTAACGTTCACGTCATAAAAGAGCGAGACGGTGCAGAGATAGTGACATGTCTTGTCCAATGTCTCTGATATTATGTGATTTTTATCTAAATAATATATTTCTATCTTCCTGGTCAATGACTGTAATAAATTATATTAAATATTGGTAATGTAAGAACTGGGCATTTACTCTCTAAACCTGAGGTGTGTAAATTCTCAATTTACATAGCCAAAAGTATTGCTAGTTTGGCCAACCCTACAGTGCTAACCTGAGAAGTGGACTATTTTTGAGCATGCATGCCAATAAGATTTCTACACTCTTCTTATCTTAGCTGACCATGCACTGCCAGATCACATATCATCAGGAGTGAGAAATCTGTGATGCTCCAGATGATGTTGGACTAAATTTCCCATCAGCCAAGCTGTTGGGGCTAATGCACAGTGAGGTCCACTAAGATCTAGAGGGCCATGACTTCTCCACCCTCCTCTACACAAATCAGTAAGTTTTCCATAAATGCAACACCCCCACAAGTGAGAATGAAATGTACTAGCCTTGTCTGTTCTTCCTTGTGTGGTGTTTTCATTTGCAGTAAGGTAGGTAGGCGGGTGGGTAAATAAATAAATAAATAAATAAATAAATAAATAAATAAATAAATAAATAAATAAATAAATAAATAAATAAATAAATAAATAAATAAATAAATAAATAAATAATCACTTTATATGATAAGCTGGGTTTTATAGCTTCATTTTAGCTTTATATTACATGTTTCTGCAGTTGCTGTTATAGCTGTCTACTCATCATTCACTTGTAATTTCCAACTTGAAACTGTACAGTCCATTCTACTACCTTATTGTTATGCATGAACACAGTAGGGTTGTAAAGCCTTGCTTGTTCTAGCCTCAAAAGCAAAGAGGGCAGATTTTAATATTTTCTCTTTGCCTGGAAGAGTGATGGAGAAGTTTATTTATTTATTTATTGAATTTATATGCCGCCTACACTACCCAGAGTTCCTGGCATTCTTAAGAGTTCTTGCATTCATAAAATGATGCTCTGCATAAAAAACTTATTTTTTGGCACCAAATTGCATTGTTTTTGCACAAAACTAAGCAACCTGCACAACTGCAAAAAGTAACCTTCATAAAGTATGATGGAAGTTTTACACAAGAATTTAATACACTAAATGGGTAGCTTGCATCTTTTTAAACAATTGTCAGTCCTTCTGTGCTTGCTGTATGTGCTTTGCTTCTAAAAGAAAAATGGCATTAGAGACATTTCATACATATCATAAAGGACTTGAGAGGTGAAAAAGAGCACTCTGTCTTGCTTTTCTAGGAGCTTTAAAATCCTTTGTCATTTAAATTAATGGAAATGAGGATTCTAGCAAATATTCTTTCCATTCCAGTCAGGACTCTTTCTCTAGATGAGTGTGTACTCCTCCACTGACAGTATTCTTTACTAGTTATTAAAGATTTGTCTGCTATGTAATTACAGGTTATACCAGCAACTGCAGAAGTATTTAATGTAAAGCCAAAATTGTATACAAATAACTCATCACCTTTAGTTTGATTTTATTATAAAGTATTCTGAGTGATTCAGGTGTCATATAGAATCCCATGGTCTTCCTTCCCGCACTACACAAATACAAATGAACCCTTTATTTTAATATTTTTAAATAAGAAACTTCAAACAGTTTAGTTCTGCAACATAAGCATAAAGTTAAAGAAATCTATGCATTTGACATAAGCTCATTAAGTTTGCAATCCTCATATCAATCAGTTGTTCCTTGAGCAAGGGGCCAGAAAGTGAACACAATCATACTGTATGCCTTACAGCAGAAACTTTGCCAACTTTTGTATCCTCAGGGACCATTTTACACTCCATGTATTGATCCATGGACCTGGCAGCATAGTTTACCAGAGGCACTAAGCCCCTCAACAGTTATTAAGTTATACATAAGAAACAGGAATTGTAGCTTGAAATACAGCATCTCAGTTCCTTATATATGAAAATATTTAATTATTGAGTACAAAATGCAGGGTGACATTTTAATACAACTTTATTACTATTTGGTAGAACTGCACGGCCCAGGAAAAAAACTTTTTTTAAAACATATGGATCTAGCTGGTATGCTAACAGTTCTTAGAACATGTTTTATACAGAACCTTTTATAGTAACAAATACATTTGGTTGCTTTCATTTAAATATTTACATTCTTGTGTCCCAGATTATTTCTCTTCTTTGCTGTGTCTTTATTCTTTCTCTTGTTTGTGCTTCATCGGCTTTCTTCCTTACTCCCTCCAGCTTTGCAAATGTCAGATATTTCCAGTCTCTGTTCTTTGCCATTATTTGCCCATCTCCGGAGACAATTGCCTGCTGATTTCTCAACTGCTGGACCCTTCGCAGCCTTTAAAAATGGAAGCCTTAAGAATGACTTCAACCATTTTTAAAATCTAGCTTGGTGGTTCTCAACCTTGGGTAACCGAGGTGTTCTTGGATGGCAACTTCCAGCACAGCTGGCAGTGAAGGCTTCCAGGAACTGCAGTCCAAGAACACCAGGGCTACCAGGAACCACTGATCTAGCGCAATTTTCTTCTAATTTCGCACCTTAGATGTTTTCTATTTTCCCCTAATTTTTGTTACTTTGGACTGTGTACTAGGGAACAAGTTTGAAAAATACTATATTTTGCATTGGATCAAGCTGTAGGCATTTCATGAACATTACTAATGAGGAATATAGTAATATAGGACTCAGGAGGCCTGAGTTTGAGTCCTCGGTGATGGGGACAGCGTCAAACTGGTAAAACCATTTGTAAGACTGAAGGTGAGAGCAAGAGTCCTCTCATGGGAGTGCCGTCCCTCCCGCTCTCTGCCGACAAGGAAGTCCAAACGACACCCATTCCCCCTCCCAGGAAGAGAAAACCACCTGGAACAGACCTGGGGATCATAGAAGAGAAATTGGAGGAGATTGACAGTTAAAGAATCCGAGAGTGTTTTGGCAGGAATGGAACGGAAGCCCCGGGTGGAGGCAGAGGCGGGGCTTGTGGATATAAGAAGGGGAGGATGGGGATCTGCCTTGTGGTTGGGAGTGGATCAGGTTGGAAGATCCATGGACTGGGAAGGTGGAAAAATTAAGGATCCCAAAGGAGGAGGCAGATGCCAGAAGGAGAAGTGAGAGTAAACCCAAACCCTCTTATTGGCGAGAGCGAGAGATGAAAGAGTGGAGATGGAAGCTGAGGGAAGAGAAAGAGAGGGTCGAGAGGGAGAGAAGAGAAAGATTGGAATGGAGGGTGATGGAGCTGCAGAGGAGGGGACAATCGGAAGACTCTGAGCGGAGGACTCCCCTTCACGAGACCAGGTCTGGACCGATGACCGGGATGAAGACAGTCCCCCCCTACTGGAAGGGGAGAAGGCCCCATCTAACCAGTTGATGGAGGGAGGAAATGGTTGGAATACTTTGGTTGATGCAGGTTACTTGTTAAACAATCCAATAAATGTTACCCGATTCCCAAACCAAGAAAGTCTGCGGATTTATTTGAAGAAAAGGAGGAGCCCAACACTGAACCCTCGCACCATTCCTTAAATATTTGCTTACCTTGAAAGCCCTATTAGGGTTGCTCTAAGTTGGTTCCCTAATAAATAACAACCACCACCGGTATAGCTTGGTCACATTCATTACACGAGTAACAGCATGACAAAAAAAAAATTCCTTCACACTTGTCTTGATCATACGTACTTGTATTGTACTAGTTGTAGATTCATTCATTTTCTTCAGAAAGATTATACAAGTGTACTGTATGTGGTCAATAAAACTTCAAAATGCAGGGGGCTTTGTTGCGGTGCTCAGTAGCTCCAGAGAAGAGCTCTCTGGAAAAACTGGAACCCGTCCGGACCGGGATCCCCTTTTTGAAATGGGGATCAAAGGAGAGTCTAGGAGAATTCTCTTTGAAGCAGATGGTGAGCAGCAGAAGGAGAAGAATGGGAGGCAAACCCGGACTTCTTCCCTCTGAAGAAATCACCCAGCACGGATCGGAGGCGGGGAGCCATATTTGGCACTTCTCCCCCTTTACCGGGGGAGAAGAAAACAACCAATATAAGCTTAAAATATATAACAACTAAGTAAGCTGAAGCGTTTGATTTATGAAACAGCCCCATTAAGCTGAAATAAAAATGAAAATATTTGGCTGAAAGAAGAAAAGCAGCGGCGAGCCTATCTTATCAGTCTGCCTCAAAAGCAAAACTAACTCTTAATACAGCAGACTGATTTCAAAGCCAAAAGAGTGAGATGGAAAAATAAATCTTGTGTTCCTGGAAAAGAATCCCAGACGGTAATACCACCGGACAGGATTCAAGAGACTTGAGTTTTGTGAATGCAGTTTGGCTTGGACGTATTTCTCTTTTCCTGGACTCTGTGAACTTTTGATAATATAATCTGGTGGTTTTCTGGAGAAGAAAGAAGGAGCCGACGTGGTCGACTGGACTGAGGAGTATCAATGGGTTAATAGAAAGATCATAAGACGGGCTTGAAGGACAACTACTGGACAGTCTGAGACTCTGTGATTGTTGTTTTGGTTTGTTGGACTGCGTGTGAGTCTGATCATAGCAGCTTGCTAGACTCGGGAGAAGAAGAAATAATTGTGCCATGGTTCTATTTGAATTTGAATTTGCTGGGTTAAAAGTTGGTTTTTATATTATAATATTTGGATAAAGATTGGAGGAGATCTAAGGGGAGGTTTATGATTAGGGGTTTGGATTGTTGATAAAATTGTGGAAACTGTTGAAGGATATCTAAGGGGCGATCATTGTGGTTAAGGACATTATTGAGTGATTGATTGATTGATTGATTGATTGATTGATTTATATCCCACCCATCTGGGTGGGACGTGGTGGCGCTGTGGGCTAAACTGCAGAAGCCTGTGCTGCAGGGTCAGAAGACCAGCAGTCGTAAGTTCGAATCCACGCGACGGAATGAGCACCCGTCGCCTGTCCCAGCTCCCACCAACCTAGCGGTTCGAAAGCATGCAAATGTGAGTAGATAAATAGGTACCACCTCAGTGGGAAGGTAAACAGCGTTCCGTGTCTAAATCACACTGGCCATGTGACCACGGAAAGATTGTCTTCAGACAAACGCTGGCTCTATGGCTTGAAGAGCGGGATGAGCGCCGCCCCCTAGAGTCGGACACGACTGGACAAAAATTGTCAAGGGGAACCTTTACTTTTACCTTTACCATCTGGTATATTTATACCTCTCTGAGCGGCTATTTACAGAAACCCCACTTATATGAAAGTCTGAGATGGCCCCCTAAAATTTAAGACATCAAATGGAGACTTGGTCTGTGCAAGCTCAAAGTTTTGGGAAAAAGTTGTACAAGAACTAGAAAAGGAATGGCAGATTACTATGCAAAAGACAATAATAACAGGGTTTCAGCAAGTGAATGAAGGTCTTAGCAAAATAGAAGATCTGATGAAAGTGATGAAAGAGGGGACATTAGATGCCAAACAACAGTTAAATGAAGTTTAACAAACTTCAGAACAGACTTTATTGGGCATGACACCAGGTAACACAAATGGGATAAAGAGTCATCTAGTGACCTATGCAGCTTCCAAAATTAAAAAGCATTATGTTAAAAATCTCAAGAAAGCAGAGATACTGAAACAAGAGAAACTTATTGGGGAAATATGGGAAATGACAAAAATGGATATCCTGTCAGATGGGCTGAAAGAATGTTCAATTCAAAAGAAAACTGAACAATGGGATGTATTGTATAAGTGGCTGCAGTTACCAGATAGTGTTGGGGTAACACAGAATTAAACGAAAATTAAATTATAAGATGAAAGCAGGAGGGTAATCAAATTGTGAAAAAGCAAAAAGTTGATTTGTTTTTGTAATATGAATTGATTGGATGATTTTATACGCTGTGTTCTCCTATCCCCCTAACCCCTTTTCCCCTTTTCCCTATTCCCCCTTACTTTTTGTATACCCTACCCTGTCCTTAAATAAATACTGTATTCAAAAAAACCAACCTTCAAAATGCAGCACCCAGATTGCTAACTGGGTCTGGACACAGGGATCATACAGTCCCCCTGTTACAGCAGTTTGGACCTAAGCTGTCTCAAGGATTATATCTCCCTTTATGAGCCTGCTTGAGTATTAAGATCATTAGGAGGTGGCCTTCTCTGTTGGTCCTCCAAGACTTTGGAACTCCCTCCCACAGGAAGCTAGACTGGCCCCACCTTTTACTGTTCTTCTGCAACCAAACAAAGGATTTTCTCTTCAGGCAAACTTTCCCTGAATGAATGGCTGCTGAGTGAGTTTTTTTAAAATGGATTGTTGCACCTTACTGCACTGAATGTGTTGCTTACATTTTTCGGTATTACATTCACTGATCCTTTTACTATTGTATACTCAGTCTTACTAACTTAAATATTGTCTTTTAATTGTAAGCCACCTTGGGTCCTTTTAAAGAAGAAAGAGGGGCTAAAATATTTTAAGTAAGTAAGTAAGTAAGTAAGTAAGTAAGTAAGTAAGTAAGTAAGTAAAGTAAGTAAGTAAATAAATAAATAAATAAATAAATAAATAATCTCCAGGACAGCATAATGGACATTACTAAGCATGGCTGCCAAATAATGTTAATTTTATGAAGATTAATTCCTACTACAGTGCTAACTTTGTCAAGCGTAATCAGAAATCTGCTATTCAAAAAGTCAACTTTGGAACTCTCAAGAAGCTGCATGTCATGCTAACTCAGAAAACCAATTTTAAAGGGAAAACAGTAGAACTTCATTTGTCATGAGTGCTATAAATAACAGCAACTTCAGAAGAACGGAAACAGAAAGTGAAAGATTGCTTTCCCCCCAAATTTAAAGGACTTCTCCCTTGAAATTACCAAGCTCAAAATTAGGAAGTTTTGCATTGCACCCAGCACAAATCTTCTGCATTATGTAGCAAAAAGAAGAAAAAGGGTGATGGTTCAGGAAGAACAGAGAGGACAAAGATTGGTGGAAACACAATACAAACAAGGAGTAAATTGTATGAAAGAGATAGCATGAATCTACAACAGCATTTATAGCTTCAGCAGTATGTTCTTTAAAAGCCAACCTCCAAAACATTTTCTTCTTTTAAATATGAATCCTATCAGTTTCACTTGCTTTCAAAAGAAAGTAAGTGGATTTGAAATGAGGGAGCCTATAAAGATCTGGTCATTGTTTTAGAAAATAAAATGGAAAATATGCAGAAAGTTGGAGACATACCTACACGGAGTGCAAATGTTCTGCAGGCAATAAAAAAATCTCATGGGAATAGTAAAACATGAAGTACTTCAATATTTATCAAAATACTGCACATGCACACCATTAAATACAACTGAACTCTGTAAAAAACAATCTGATTTAAAATGCAAATCGCAATTAAAATTTATCAATAAACATATTTCAGCATGCCAGAATTTCAGTCTAATTGTTTAACTCTATTATTTCTTTCCCCAGTTCTGGAAAAATATTTATCTTGCTCATATTTGCTATAACGTTTTGTTCTACCTTCTCTATATTGTCATGGGTTTAAGAACTTGAGCAACAAACCCTTCACCCTTCATTTGCTGCTCCTCTCTCCCCCAATGCTGGTGCTCATTTTTTAGACATTCAGCAACCTCCTCCGTCAACTGAGGTACTAGACTAAAAACAAATATATGTATCTCCTGTAAGAGTGATGGGATACAGCTTTCTCTAAACCAGTGCCCTCGAAATGTGTGGATTTACAACTTTTATTATCACCATCCAGTATGTCCATTGGAGAATACTTACAGAAGTACAGTTCTGTGCAGTGCAATACAAACCAGTCTCAAGTGACGAAAAAGAGATGGGACAGCAGTGAAAGTTTTCAATCTGATCTCAGTGTTACTTCTGCACATTCCAGTGCATTGCACAGAGCTCTGTTTTGCAATCACTGTTGCAAGGATACTCACTCAAAGGACTGGCAAGCACATGACACTAGACTGGATTGAGAACTTTACCAAGACAGACTAGACACATCCATTTAAAACACAGAAGAGAGAGGCAAAACATCTGGTATGTTTGCCTAGTTAAATCCCTGGACCTAAACATTGGCAGCACTGTTTCATTCCATGAATATGATCAGAAGCAAAACAAAAAGCTTCAAGAGAACAATTATGACCAATCACTAATGAAAACATCTGTGTGTCAGACTTGGAAAGTAAACACATACACAAAACATGTTCTTGATGGCTCCCATGCATTTTCAAACTCTTTCACTGGAGACCTGTGACTTTTCAAGGATCCAGTCTGCAGTATGGATTATCTTTAGGTTTTCCCCATGAACTACGTCCAATATATTACTGGTTCTTGTTTTTTCTTAGCTGCTTCTTCTTTACTGTGCTGGACTAAAGTGACAAGAACTTCAGTCAACAATAAATTCAGATCTGAATTCCATCCCCTCCATTGAGTTCAATTCCCTACTTTAAAATTCATACTGAAATAAATGGATCCTACGCTCAAGAATCTTCAGTTCACTGTAACTTCAGGTGCCTAGTAAGAGTTTCCCATTTATAAATTTATACCGACACTTAAAGAAAGCGTTCTACTTGTTCTCTGGTCTGTTTGTTAGCCACTAGACCAGATAACGAGGCTCATCGGTCTTAAAACCACAAATAATTCCCAATCAAAGCCTCCCTACCATTTCATGTTTGAAGAGCTAACTTCCTCTACAGATTCTCACGCAGTTCATCTTCAAACAGACATATGGGAATGCAACACAATCCTCTTCCCAGACACCTTTGCAAGCAAACAAGTAACTCTGGAAGAGGAAGAGCCTCAATGGGGGGGAAGTGTTCCCCATTTGCTTTGGAATGTGCAAAGCAAGCTTGTTTTCCTCCCTAATATGCAATTTAAAGGTTCAAAGAATAGGACTAACATCCAGCAGTATCTCATTTATTTTTTTCATTTTTTTTATTGTATTCAGTAGGTAGAACAAAATGTATGCCAAATATAAGCAGGACAAATATTTTTCCAGAAGTGGGAAAAGAAATAATGGAGTTAAACAATTAGTCCTCTGGGGATCCATCTGGACCCTGCACTCACGATGGAAACGCAAATGGCGTCGGTGGTCCGCACCTTCTTTTTTCACCTTTGGCGGATAGCCCGGCTGTGGCCCTATCTTGACGTGGGGGCACTCACTACCTTGGTGCATGCGCTTGTGATCTCAAGATTAGATCACTGTAACACGCTCTACGTGGGGCTGCCTTTGAGGCTGATGCTGAAACTCCAAGTGGTGCAGAATGTGGCGGCCAGACTCCTTAGCGGAGCGACAAAACACCAACACATTTCTCCTATTCTGGCCACGCTGCATTGGCTGCCCATTCGGTTCCGGATTGACTTCAAAGTGTTAAAGCTGACTTATAAAGCCCTAAACCGTTTAGGACCTCAATATCTGGCGGAACGCCTACTCCCACCAAGGTCTACCCATATCACCTGCGCGAGTCAGGAGGTGAGGCTGAGGAGCCTGACGCCGAGGCCCGCAAGGAAAGAACTAGAAACCGGGCCTTCTCGGCGGTGGCTCCTCGCCTCTGGAACAATCTCCCTCTAGTGATTCGCGCAGCCTCCTCGCTGGGTATTTTCAAAAACCAACTAAAAACATGGATGTTCGTGCAGGCCTTCCCCCCAGTTAACCCTTGATTACTTTTCTTTTTCTCTCCTTTTCTTCTTTGCCATCTTGAATAATGTATTAATTTTTAGCTTATGTTATAATTTTTATGTGTGTACATTTGTACGTTTTTATCTATGCATGTACGTTTTTATCTATGCCCCAGCCATGGGGCCTTACTCATCTTTGTTCTGAGATGATTAAAATTGGCTTCTTAAAAATTGAGCATATGGCTTTTTAAAAATTGAGCATAGCCACACTCTGCTTTGGTTTTCTTTGAAATCAAGAATTCTAGTAGAACATGGTATGGTCCCTCTCTCCCAGAGTTCCCCTTACTGCCACTTCCTCCTCCAAGTTGGTTGGAATCAAGGATAGCTAGTCCTCTAGTTTCTTTCTCCACTTTTTGCAGGAGAAAATTATCAGCCAAACGAGCCAGGAATTTCTTTGAAGGACCATACTTTGCAGTATCTGCCTCCCTAAAAATATCCAAATCTCTCATCACAACTACATTGTGTGTCCTTGACATCCTTGCAATTTTTTTTCCAAAAGTTTCATCCGCTTCTTCTCCTTGATTGGGCAGTCAGTAGTAGACTCCAACTACTATGTTCTTTTTGTTTTTTGCCCCATCTAGATTGATCCAGATGCTCTCAATGCGACATCCAGTCTCTTCCTGTATTTCTGTGCAGAAATGCGTTTTTTTTTTTCATATACTGCAACTCCCTTTCTATTCTCTCTGTTCTTCTTGAACAATTTGTATCCTTCAATTGCTGTATTTCAGTCGTGGGAGTCATCCCACCAAGTTTCAGTTATTCCTATCAATTCACGTTTGCCCTCCTGAACTAAAATTTCCAGTTCTTCTTGTTCAGCCGCCCAGAGTGGTAGAATATACCAGATGGGCAGGATATAAATTGAATAAATGAATAAATAAATAAATAAATTCATTTCCCATACTCCTGGCATTCGTAAAGAGACACTGGAGACTGTGTGATTTGTGGCCTGTTTGTCTTTGCAAATTTTTATGAGTATTACTATTAATGTTAACATTATTACTGACCCCCATTTAAACAGTTTGGTCTGTTCCTCTTGTTGTGAATAAGGCTTCATCTATCTTTAACTCTGTACTTGTGTCTCCCTCCCTTCCAATTCAGTTTTGGTAAAGCTATCAATGTCTAGTAAGCAAGCTAGGAACATTTTTCTTCCAGTACCAGAAGCTACTGTATGTGTGTATTAATATTAGCCACTGGATAATATTAATGAAAAGATTTTATTGTACTCACGTCCTTTATGGGTTACTCATTGGTGTATCAAGCTGGTTACTGTGAGAATAGAGCTTTGGTCTAGATAGACCCTTGGCTCAGCCAGCATCTTCGTATTTTCTTACGAAAAGGTTTAAAAGAAAAACAGCAGGAGTGACTACATAAACAAGAGAAATCCCTGCCCCCCCCTTTTCCCTATGGAGGACAAGAGATCTGTGATGAGCAGCACAAATAGAGTCTAGGAAGTGAGCCAAGTCAACATTTGTTGGCCCTTGCTCATTGGTTGGTTTAGATTCCTCTCTCTAATTTGACAGTTGTGTGTGTTCTGTCATGTTTTACGAGTTAATGACATAAGTCACCCTGATCAATCTGGGAAAGGCAGAATAAAATATTCTAAATATGTAAATACAGTGCCATCTCTCTATCCCATCAAAGATCTGCTCAGTCCAGCCCTTCCGTGACACACTAGTGATTTGTCTAGTAACTCAGTCCTCATGCCAGTTGGGGTAGAATAAGTTCTTGGTATGCACAGCTGCTTTTATTTGTTTCTAGCTTGTTCTTTTTCCATTTATCTTCCCTTCCTTTGCCTGCTATTCCTCACCCAGTTCACTACACTAGACTACACACGTCTTGTGACAGAATCGTCTTCCTTGACCATGAAATGCCAATTAACTCTGTGCACTGATACTTTTGTATAAACATGACTGATCACTGTGCTTCCAGATATTTATGGTGTAATTTATTTAGCTTATTGATTTAAAATATTTTTTCTGTTAACTTTAATGGTAGAAACAGCATCAAAATAATTTCAACAAAAAGGTCCAGCACTACAGATTTCCATGGTTGGGATAAATATCCAGCCTAGAAAAATATAACAACTTCACACGTAATTGCAATTAAATATTCCCCTCATTTTTCTCCTTCATCACAGAGACCACCAACACTAAGTCTTTGGTGGTTTCTAACCAAAACTACAAAGTACATTTAAGCTGTGTGAAAATAAAATGCCCAGTGGCTCAAAGTATAAAACTCTGAAAGCTAGTCAGAAGAACAGAAAACAGTAATATCCATATAAAATGGGATTCTAAGGATTCTGAGGCTGTTAATATTTAGACTACAATTTCCATAACCCCCCCATCTACATTAGTATGAGGCCTACAGACCAAAAGAGAAAAAAGGACAAAATGGTTCAAGTTCTGCCTCTTCATCTTTGCAGATCCACATGATTTGGGTGGGATTGTTCCAACAAAAGGACTGCTAAAATCACATTCTTTACAGCCAGATCTTCTACATCTGCTTGCTACCCTTGTGTCTGAACATCCGATAAAGGACAAGTTGTCCTAGTATTTTTCTTTTCTTTCTTGGCTTTTTGTTGGTTTATTTCCCCCTTTTTTTTTTTGTTTTTCTTTTTAAACTATCACAGCTGCAGCAAAGGAAATATAAACTGACTGCAGAAATCCCAGTGGGCACTAGGCTAAAGAACACCATGGAAAGAACATATCATTGTCTTCCACACCTCAAATAGAGAGTCACATGTGCATGTTGCAAAACACTGCTTATCCCTATCCATAACACAAACAACCTGAATCTCCTGCTATCATTTGCAACTTCTTAGCATGGAAATGTTTATTCAGATTCCAAAGGTAGCAGGCCACTCACAGGGCAAGGGGAAGAGGAGATGAAGTTTTCATCTAGACATAACAGGACAAATACCTGGCATTTTCACAAGGCAGTTTCATGTTTTCAGAGCATGTACAGTGGACCCTCTACTTAAGGAATTAATCCATATTGGAATGGTGGCTGCAAGTCGAAAAGTCTGTAAGTCGAATCTCCATTGACCTACAATGCACTGAAAACCGATTAATCCCATAACCAGTGGTTTTTATTCTATTTTTATTCCATTTTGGTTTTTTTCTGGTCTGTAAGTCGATTCTCTGGCTGCAAGTCGAATCTAAATTTTGCAGCCTGTAACTCAAAAAGTCTGTAAGTCGAGCTGTCTGTAAGTCGAGGGTCCACTGTATTCTAAGGAATTTAGAAAAGCCCTATAAGAGCAATATAATCCCCTATATTACAGTACATCCAAAAACATGATACAAGTCAGCATGACTAACTTAAAAAATAATCCTGAACCATGCAAAATCATACTTCAGTAGACATGGTAGGTTTTGTGGATAAACAATTCAAGGAAATTTTCTTTCAGATTTTCATGTATGAAATTTATGAATGTTTGGCCAAATCCATACTCAACCCATATCTGCTTTAGTGCATCCAAAATCCATAAGCAACCCATGCCTCCTACAGTTCATTTGATTTAAAAAAAAGAGCTAAGCACTTCTGCTGAATTAATGGAAATCTTGTTGACAGCTAAATTGATCTGTAGCAATGCAAAGAGCAACAGTAACATGGGCCTCACTCCTATCCTTGGAGATAATACACTAAAAGGTAGCAGAAATTAGATCAGCAATTTAAAATAAATACATCAGATAAAGATGCACAGCCATGTCCAAAGGGGAGGGGGATATATGGATATTTTGGCAAGCAGAAAAGCTGTGGAGGGGGGGGGAACCACAAATAAAGCAGTACTGTCTGCCACTCCAAAACCAATACAAAAATGTGGAGCGAACATTTAGCTTGTACGTCATCAATCTCTGAGATCAAGCCCAAATGTTACTGTTTTTGTTCTCAGGAATGAGCCATGTCACAACACCTCATCCAGGTTTTTCTATCCTGGCAACCATCTAAAATACTTAAGTTTAAAAAAGACGAATGAAACCTTGCTGAAACCATTTCTTCTCATAGTTTTCCACAGCCAGAAAACAAGAGTGTTAGGTCACTAATCTTTTCTAAGCATTATTTCTAAAATTATCCCATGAGCAGGGAAGCTGAATTAACACTAGAAGCATAAACTCACAGGCAAAGAAGGACTAAGCAAACTATTTCTGTGTCCATGTTCTCCTGTTCCTAACACAGAAAGCACAATTACACAGTGACCAACAGATTTAGTTCTGACCCTGATTTAGAAGCTGGACCAATTCATACAAAACCTGATAAACATGAGTTCCTCCTCCTAACTACCTTTGGCAAAAAATTAAACAGATTAAAGATATATATTTTTTGTTTTCAAACAGAGATGAAATGAATTTTGCAGGCACAGTTGGGATGATGCTGGCCATAGCTGCCCTCTGTGTGTGCATGTGCTGGGACTGTTTACATCTCTCTTCTTCCTGCTGCCCTCTTTTCATGCATATCAAGACAGGGCAGGACCCAGTGGTCCCAAAAAAAGCAAAGTCTTCCAAACTCTGCAGGAAATACACTCTGAGGTTGTTGTTTTTCATTTTCATAAAAAGTGCTCCATAAAACCAACAGGGCAAGCATGGCTGTGGATGTGCAGTAGAGAGAATGAGACTTCGATATCCAGCACTGAAAACCTCATGGATTCAAAGAGATCTGAACATAAATGAAAAATCAAATCTAAACTACTACAGCCAAGTGGGGAGGAAGTGCTGAAGGATAAAAGTGATATAGCTTTTGACTAAGGGATTCCCCAGATTCAAGCATAAAGGTATGTACATTCTTTTATTACTTTATCTTATTTTTTAAAAAAATAGTTATGAAAGTATTTAGAAAGGACTAGACTGGGTGGGGGGGATGCAGAAAAACATGGGAGTGCACTGAAATGGAAGAAAACAGTTTTTAAAAGAACAAGCCAAAAACGTCCTCCATATATTTTACCAAAACTTTAAAACTTCCTGGTCCTGGCTGGCAAAGAAGCACTGTAACACTTTTCTGCTGTATTACTTCGAAATCCCTCCTGCAAAGTATTGTGATTTGAAAACACTGGCACAATGGTTCATTTGTATCAGATGCTATAACCCTCAGTCTCAGAAGCATAGCCTCTCTTCTCTCTATACCTTATATGGGGAAAGCTTGGAAAGAAATATACTGTGTAAACTTTTACAAATCCACTGCCTAAGCCTCTTCAAATCATCAAGAAAGCTTTAGGGGACCTCAGAATCAACATTAGAGGACATCTCCTAAATCTTCATGAAGATATGAAGAAACCTACTACACATCTGACGAAAAATAGCTGCACTCATTGCCCTTCTCACACAATTTCAATCATTCTGTATTAGCTCAGCAGTGTGTGAGGAAGTTGTGCTACTGCAGCTACTATTCTCATGAGATAATACCAATACCAACAACTTCTGCTTTTCAGAGTTTTAAGCAGAAGAGTTTTCCAAGCCCTGCTACTCAAGATCTCTTTTAAATGTTCAATACCAGGAGTTGCAGCTAGAGGAGGGGTCCTCAACCCCCGGTCCGCGGCCCAGTGCCGGGTCGTGAGGAGCCATCAGCTGGGCCGTGGGAACACAGCGGCAGCCATTACAAAAAATGACAGGGAGGCCATTTGAATTTCCCCAGCCCCTGCATTCCACCGCTGGGTCCGTCTGTGCTGCTGGCTTTCCAAGCGGGCTCCGGGAGGCAGAGCCCGGCTGGAAAGCCAGCAGTGCAGATCGACCATGCATGGGGGGGGGGGATGTAAAGACCCACCGGCTCATAATCCAGGCTTCTGGCCGAGCCTTTCAGGTGCCCCACGTTTTTGTCTCTTTGAAGGTTGGGCTGTGTTCCTCGAGGTTGCGCCTGAGGCCCTGGCACTGACTGACCCACCTGCGCCCCCCTTTCTAAAACGCCACCTGGGGAAGTGAGCCTTCCCCCCCCCGGGAGCCATGTTGGCCTCCTTCGGCGCGCTCAAAAACAGGGTGGGGAGGTGAAGGAGAAAAGTCCAGCCACACTTTGGGGGCAAACCCGTGCGCGCGTGTGTGTGTCAGGGCGGGCGCTTGGGTGCCGCCGCTCCCTGCCCCGGAACCACCTGCTAATAATCCAGACTAACGCCACCTCTTCACCCCCCCAGTCCCTTTCAAAGGTGTAGTATGGTGAGCTCTTGCCCCTTCTTAGAGCACGCTGCAAGCCGGAGGCTCTTCCCCCTCTGCCCCTGGAGGCAGAGCCCGTCGGGGAGGACATTTGAATTTCCCCGGCTCCTGCCTCCAGCCGCTGTGTCCGTCTGTGCTGCTCTCTTTCCAGGGGCTTTCCAAGCAGGCTCCGGGAGGCAGAGTCCAGCTGGAAAGCCAGCAGCGCAGATGGACCCATGGGGGCCCAGGGGCAGAGGGGGAAGAGCCTCCAGCTCGCAGCGTGCTCTAAGAAGGGATAGGATAGCGATGCTGCCCGTCCTCGCTCTCCTGCCCCCTCCCCCAAAGGGAGGGTCCTGGTGAGGTCCAGGCGCTGGGTCTGTCTGCTCTTCTAGCTTTCCAAGGGCTTTCCAGGCAGGCTCCAGGAGGATTAGATTTGAATTTGCATTTCCTGCGGAGGGTGGGGAGGAACGCCGACCGAGCCTCGTTGGAGCCCATTGGGAGGGGAGCGGCCAGAGTGAGCCCCCCCAGCCATACTCACTCCCAGGCTCCCACCCCTGCCACCACTGGCACGCAGTCCCTCACCCTTTCAAGCATGCGTGAAGCGGTGGGGAAATGCACATGCGCGTGCGTCGGAGAGCGCGAGGGGCCGCCCCACCTCCCTCAGAGGCTCCGCCAGTCCGCATGACAAAAAAGGTTGAGGAGCACTGAGCTAGAGCGTTTCACACAGAAACTACATGCAGTGGCTTCTTCCTTTCCTTTTCCTCTTCCTTTCTAAACCTCTGATACATTCATAACATAACCCACAAAACCACAAATCAGTGTTCTGCAGACTGCCTAGCACAACACATGCAGTCACATAAGGAAAACTCATGATGTAACAAAAGCAACCAGAGCATTTTATCCTAAAACATCAGCTTTTAGCAAATTTCTGCCTATCATTATATCTCTAACTCAGGCCTCCCATTTTGTGCTTGCTCACAAACACAGTTACAGTGGGTAACTGCATGTGAACAACTGAAAGAACCACCTTCGTAAGTGATTTACATCCTGAACTGCTAAATAGGGATGGCACGGGAGATATGCTTAAAGGTTTTACTTCTTAACAGAACAATTTCAAAGCAAAGTATTCCGAGTGTCTTCTGGATATTAAAATACATACTGTATTCCAGGACAACATTTTAAAGTTTGGGGGGGGGGGGGGAGCCATTTTAATAAGGAAGGTGTTCCACCATCAATTCTCCACATGCCTCCACATGGCATGTGATGAACACCTGATGAAAAGGACTGCATTTAACTTGGCGGGCAAGATAATATCTTGAAAGGATGTTATCAACAATTTTAGAAGTCAATCAATTACTGGGGGAAGGTGAATAATAAAATCCACTTTGCTAAAATTGAGCTGAATTTGGTATCGAAGCCAAATGCCAATCTAAATAGGATTGTCTGGTTTTTTACACCATAGTATAAACTAGAGCAGTAGTCCCCAACCTTTTCCCAACTGTTGGGGGGCGTGGCACGCTTGTGGGTGTGTGGCGCGCTCGCAGGGGGGGATCATGCTCGCGCGCATGTGTGTGGTGGTGCTCACGTGGGCCCGCTCGTGCACATGCGCGTGGCGTGCTTGCAGGGGGCAGAGGACCCATGTGCACAGCGGCGCTCGTATGCATGCGTGCAGCACACTTGCAGGGGCAGAATGTGCATGCAGCGCTCACGGGGGCGCACTCGCAGGGGGGCAGGAGATCTGTGTCTGCAGCCCAGTCCTGCCTAGGGGACCCCTGAACTAGAGAACTGGAAGAGCAGCCAATTGACAGTGCTTACCTATACAACTGTACAGGCAAAGCTCAATAACTCATGAAGAAAGGAGGGATCTTGTGGACGCTGAAGTCCACCTTTTACATTCCAGTATCAGGAGTGAAAATCCCTCCTTGCAAGTCTCACAGATGTCAAGGCACACACTAAATGGAAGAATAAGGATCTGTCCCTTGCAGCCATCACTATGCTCATCTTGTGAATTAAGTCATATGGCCCAGCTTCTCCAAATGCCCATCCTCTGTACCAACATGTTATTCTCAATAGGAACAAGCTGGTACACTTCCCAGCACAGTCTTTATTTTCACTGAATTATTTTTCTTCCAGTCTGAACAGTCAAGGAAAATCTACAGGAGTGTGTTGTTTTCTAATCATAGAGATGCCATGAAATAAAGAATCTACTTTCATCCTCAGAGAATCATGCATCTACACTGTTTTCAGTTCATTTAAATCACCTTTCACCTTTTGCTCTCTTCTCTCTCTGATCATTCTCATATAGGCCACAAATGCCCCATAGTCAGGCTACTGCCAATGCCAAGCAATAAGTTGTAGGCAGGAACACTATGCAATCTACTATTATACTCTTTCAAAACTTTTGGGGAGGGGCTGAGCTCAGAAACCTTTGAAAGCTAGCTTTGTTCTTTCATGTGCAACACAGTGGACACGGCTTATGCAGCTTACATACACATTTATACAGGGTTATGGTGTTGGGGAAGAAGTGAAGAGGAATACAGACACAGAGAATGCACCGATTAACTCTCCATCAGGAAAGCATACGGCTGTCTTTGAAATGTAAAGAACGTGTTTCAGGAAGTTGTGTGCTTTCTTCTCAATCAATTTTTGATTCTGAGGACAGAGGTTTGCCAAAGGAAGTAATTTTTGTCTATACAGAAAACTGAAAAAGAAAATGATATTTTAATGTATAAAGTTAACTAAAAGCCTTTGTTCTTATTTAAACATTCAGAAGTAAATTGTAATGTATGGATGCATTTCATTTTAGCTGTCTTCCCCTCAAATCTCCCTTCATCATACCTTTTTTTTTTTTTGCCAATAGCCATTCTGAGATCAATGACAGGGTCTCCTGGGAAACTGAAATGTTTTGACACTGAGTTCTGTGTATTGTTATTTCTTACGTCAGATTTATGTCAATTAATTCTCTTGTGTAGAAACTGTACCAGTAAATCAACAGATGAACGAGTAAATGAACCTCTTATGTTGTGAGTAACACTGGTGGAACCTGTAATGTTCTTGTCAAAGTAGATGTGGGAACGCAGTTCACACCTAGGTTTGCAGCAGGGTCTCACTGTTATGTTCAAAAGCATCCTATATGGCCTGTTACATGTCTGTAATTGTTTACCATTGGGCACTTCCTGTAGTAAACAAACATGGCCTTCCATCCGAAACCTGGAAAAGGGACATATGATTGTCTACTATGGTCTGTAGGTCACTGATACATGCCAGTGGTCTCAGTTGGGAGCTCTATGCAACTACCCATGGTGGTCTGTCATTTCTTCCTTTGGAAAAAATATATCTCATAGCTTCTTCCTGAGTACCAATTTTGCCCTGCCAATCTGTCTTTTTAACTCACCAAGTGGGTATTAAAATTTAAGAAATGGCTGCTGTAAATCTGTGAGTTCTGAGTCTCAGACTTGTGGATCTGAGCAGACGGGACTTTTATCTTGGAGCTTGGCTGCACAGAAGTGGTATATTCCGGGGAAAAGCTGGAAGCACGTAAGTATGATTATCGATAAGTGGGTTTTTCATATAATGCGATGATTCTATGTCCATCATGTAGGAATATATTGTTGTTCAGAACATGTATCTGTTGTGCAGACTAAGGAAAGAGAAAAACGAACTGACAGAAGTAAACTGATAACAAATTTGTCACCTGCGGTAACAATTTTTAATGTGGTAGCTGTTTTGCTCTGTTTCAGCAAAAATGAGAATAAATGAATTGTGGCACCATAAAGATTTCGTCTTTATGGTGTCCCTGTCATTTAGTTTTTATTTTATTGTCTGAATAATACTAATGTCACTTGAAAGTTCACTATGTGTGCCTAGATCCCTCTTAATTTGATCTCTATCCTCACAACCATGCATATTGTTTACATATACTGTATTGAATTCCATGTCTTTGAGGAAGTGGATTATAATTCATAACAGCTTATACTAAATATCAGTCTTAAAACTAACATAATACTTCTGTTTTTAATTTTGTTTTGTTTACATACTGAAGCAGACTAAAGTAGCCATCTTTTCTGAAACTTTATTCTCTCAATGACAGCCCTACTAAAGGCTAATTTCACCAGTGCTAAAGTACAGGAATGTGGGATTTCTTTTTTTAATCTTGCAAAATCACAATGCTGCCAAGAGTCTTTAATTTTTTTCATGCTCTCTCTTTTTTTTTCACCCCATCCCATAACCAGAAAATAATCTGCAGCTGAAATTTTCTACGCAATCAGCCTTGCAAAAGAGATTTATCTCATTGGCACTGGTCTGCTGTTATTTTTCAGTGGGGAATTAGAATTAGGATTCGAATTGCCCCCAAATAGTCAACAAGTCAACAATCAAAAGGGACATGAAAAGGACAACATGGAAAGAAACAGATCTGAGAAAATAAAGAAGTCACTATTCATCATCTTCGGAAAGCTACACAAACCACACCACAACTACAAATCAAGTTGGGTAAGTGTGACGATCGCCCATGTCACTCATGCCATTCATATTCATGAGCTCATTTGATGGTACCTATGAGAGGACTGGAGAGGCGGATTCAGCAGCTACACGAGGCTTGGCAGAAGGAGGAGGAGTCAGATAGGACTGGTTAGTCAGAGAGAGAGACAGAAATGATTAGGAAAATAGGTAGAGAAGGTGGTAATGATATAGCAAGAGAAAAGAAGTATGTACTGAGAGTACTGTTGATGAATTGCTTATGTATAATGTGTATCTGAAGAAATTCTGTTATTATTCAATCTGCTTCACTCCAATAAATAAGTTCTGTTCTGTTCACAAGACAAGTGTTCTGACAAGCGTCATTTATATTGTAGATTGAGGTAATCCACTGGTGGCAGTGAGAAGAAAACGTGCCGTGAGCCTTTGTGAGGGAAAGACAGGCAGGGGCCACAAGGGCAAACACCACAGTAAGTATTTTATACAGATGTTCTGCAGAGCAGAAAATGGAAAAATATAATAGATGAACTAAAAGTAATATGTCGAAGTGTAGCTGCCACTGAACTGAATGATGTAGTGTAAACCATCGACATAGTGTACAGGAGCACCCAAATGGAGAAGGACAAAATTAGCAAGCAATCTTTAGAACCACTATTTCTAATACTGTATTTACTTGAAGTTAATGATGAGCTCCTGTAACGCTACCCGCTGTCACACACCACTCAAGTATTCCAAGCTGTTGCTTTAGATGTACATTCTGCTGCAGCGTTACAGTGCCAAGCATGCAGCCCATAACTGTAAGCCCAGTAGCCTAAAAGCAACAGAACACATGCCTGAACACTGGGTTTGAATGCTGCTCACGTTACAAAGGAAGTGCCGTTCTAGAGGTATCCCAGTCTACCTCTATGTCTACAGGATACTCAAGTTCAAATGCACCGTCTCTCCTTACTCCATGGTGCTACAGAGCACAGCAGTCCTGTAAATACAGTGAAAATGCTCACAGCTATAAAAAGCAGAGAGGAGACATTATCTGACTTATGCTTCATCAGCTGCCCCATGTCTTAATCTACACATGATTTAGGCTTCCTCAGTCACTGCTCGGCTATGCCCTTTCACATATATACTACAGAAAGTTCAACAGTTTTATAGCAGGAAAATTTATATCATTATATTAATTAAGAGACATATTGTAGCATTTCTAGATTTTCCTGACACACCAAGGAAGGAAGGCCTATATCACAGTCCTTGCTTATTCCTCCCATGGCTACAGATCTCTACAGAGTGATATCTAGAGCTAATATGAATATTTAAAAATACTTATTAGACTACTGCTGCTGTACAGGCCTACTAATTAAAGTACTGTATTTCTACTAGGTGCAGGAGCATTAAAAATCTTTTAACTCACTACCAATCTGAAGTGGTACAACTCCAGACTCTCCCAGCCCTCCCCAGCTCCTGTGCTGGCAGAAATGAAAATTAGCCACACAGCTTTAATAACACCTTACCATTACAAGACCTAATCATTTACTGAAATATCAAGATGACTTGTCCCAAACGTATGAACATTGCCATAGAACATCAGTGAGTGCTCAAAACCAACTAAAGTTTTTAAGAATAAAGGCAAAGATCCTACTGCTCAGCACAGTAAATTGAACTAGAATGGGCACATTGAATTAAGGGGGATTTGGTGAGTCAATTCCTCCATAAATTCCATTGCTTCAAATGGGCCTACTCCAGTTGCAACTAAGCAATAATATTAAAATCAATGAATTAATGACAGCAATCCAAGTAAACATTACCTCTTGAAATGCACATTCTTCCTAAATGACGCTATAACATACTTTGTTTGAATTCATCTGACATTCCTAACTAAAGCAGACCCACTGAATCAATGGAATCTACATGCGTGTAGACTTACCACTGAGCAGTTAATGCAATGGATCTACACTAGCTGAGACTAGAAATTTCATCTAAACCTTTCTTTCTCCTTTTGCCATTTCTCACAAACATCTAGAACCGAAGACAGATGAAATAATGTTCCTGACCTATAAGCATATATCAGCGCTTACATGAGAAAAGATACGCAACTTCCAAACTGTAAAAGTGAGCAAGCTCATTAGGGATTCCCAATCAACTACAAATAACTGCAGACAGCAAGCACTGCTAAATGAAAAATCTAGGTTTGCATAGAAAGTATAAAATAAGGAAAACAAAAATTTTAGAACTAAGGGGACTGAGGGTGGGAAGGGAGATAGAGACAGAGAGAGGTACAATCACACGCACTAGAAAGTGAAAAGCTACATTAGTTCAGTGCATGTTTGTGGGAATATATAGGTACCATGGACGACAACCGTTGGCAGTTAATTAGCTGTTAATCCCTTTTTCCATAAGCACCAGGTTTAGTTATTCATAATACCATCTTTATTAATAGGTAGAATGCTCTCCCCTCATGTGTACGATTAACTGGTATATTCCAAATGTGGGCACTAACTATTTCTAGTATCAGACCATATATTTTGCATGTACTGTATTTAGCCAGCTGTTGTTTAGTCGTTAAGTCATGTCCGACTCCTTGTGACCCCATGGACCAGAGCACACCAGGCCCTCCTGTCTTCCACTGCCTACTGGAGTTGGGTCAAATTCATGTTGGTAGCTTCGATGATACTGTCCAACCGTCTCGTCCTCTGTCATTCACATCTTTCTTTGGTGTCACTTCTAGAAGGTGTTGTAGGTCTTCATAGAATTGGTCAATTTCAGCCTCTTCAACATCGGTGGTTGGTGCATAAACTTGGATTACTGTGATGTTGAAAGGTCTGCCTTGGATTCGTATTGACATCATTCTATCGTTTTTGAGATTATGTCCCATTACAGGTTTTCCCACTCTTTTGTTGACTATGAGGGCTACTCCGTTCCTTCTATGGGATTCTTGCCCACAATAGTAGATATGATAATCATCTGAATTGAATTCGCCCATTCCTGTCCATTTTAGTTCACTGACGCCCAGGATGTCAATGTTTATTCTTGCCATCTCCTGTTTGACCACATCCAGCTTACCAAGGTTCATAGATCTTACATTCCAGGTTCCTATGGAGTATTTTTCTCTGCAGCATTGAACTTTTCTTTCACTTCCAGGTGCATCTGCAGCTGAGCATCCTTTCGGCTTTGGTCCAATCAGTTCATTAGCTCTGGAGCTACTCGTATTTGTCCTCTGCTCTTCCTCAGAACCATATTGGATGCCTTTTGACCTGAGGGGCTCACCTTCCAGTGTCATATCTTTTAGCCTTTTGTTTCTGTTCATGGGGTTTTCTTGGCAAAGATACTGTAGTTCCTGCCAGTTCCTGCTCCAGGTGGATCGCATTTAGTCGGAACTCTCCACTATGACCTGTCCATCTTGGGTGTCCCTGCACGGCATAGCCCATAGCTTCTCTGAATTACTCAATCCCCTTCGCCATGACAAGGCAAGAATCTGTGGATTTAGTTAGCGAGCTACACTTAAAAGCCCCTGGAATGGGTCACCATAGGTCCAAATCAACTTGACAGCATGTAATTATTAACCAGAGGTGTTCAATGCCTTCTTCCAAACAGAATATTTGCTTTATATTTTCTGTTGTATAAACATACCAAGTCCCTCTCTTCTGCTACCTATGTTTATCTGGAGGTTTTATTCAATTAACACACAATTTTTGATGCTTCAAACTACTTTCAGCCACATATTTGAATGACAAGACTATGAGAATCCGACTTCTAAAGGGGAGACTCTTATTTGAAGCCATGGATATAGTAGTATGCAGTATTAGGAACAAATGAAGCTACAGCAAAATCCTTCACAGGTGGGGCAATTCATATCATTTCATTGTATCGGGTATCCTGCATAATCATGCCCCTTTCAGGTGAGACCTTTGAAGAAGGAGACAAATAAGTACTGCATACTCCATCCATATACAGTCCTGGCTTAAGTAAGCATATGCAAAAGTTGATAAAAATGAGTAAGACACACCAGATGCAGAGGACAGCAGACAATATGTTGGGAAATATGGAAACCAAACAGATGCAATGACATTTTCTGCTTAGTTTATTAACTGACTGGTAGATTCCATACAAAAGGCAAGAAAAACACGGAAATGAGGTTGACAGACAATAAGGCTTCGTTGGAATCATTATTCTATAACAATGGTTCCCAGCCTTTTTTTCACTTGCGTATCTTTTGGCAACCTATTTCCATATATTTTAACCTTCATATTAGCAAAATGTTTATAATTAAATATTACAAAGCACTCAAATGTTCATGAAGTGGAAGAGGATGAAAGTTGAGCCTGTGATGGGTGCACCACCAAGCATGCATGCCACAGAGGTTTGTTTGCAACACATTGTTTAGGGAGGGACTCCCCACCATTTGCCAAAATAACAAAGTGATGCAATCAGACTTTTCTTTAAATAAGGAAGAAAACCTACTCGGTCATTTGTCATAATATTCACTTAATTTCAGGACTCCTAAATGTCCTGAATTGTACCCCTGGGAGTCTATGTACCCTCAAGTTAAGAATTGCTGTTCTATTAAACAATGTTTCCACATTCTGAAGCTAAAGAGTTATAGTATATAGGAAGAACCAAAATGACACAGGACAAACTGCATAGGATTTCCAGTAGCCAGAGATTTCAGTGTTCTCCATAACTCGCTGCCACTCCTCTTCACAAGCAAAAACTAAACAAATTAAATCCAGTCCAAAACTCTGTTCTCTTTGCACAGATTTTTTTAAATTGCAGAATATACAAAGACCAAACCTCGGCCTTATTTCTGTAATGTCAGTGTGGTTTCTGCAAATCAGTTACATTATCCCAACATGGCAGTTAAGCCTGTTGGAGGCTAGCTCTTCCTAATACAATCGCTCCAAAAAATTACAAAAGTGGACATGCAGACTGGTGTTTAAAGCCATGGGTATGATCAATGCATTGTGTGTTTCCTCTGGAAAACATCAATGTTTCCAAGAGCAATAATAATGTGCTCTAAGTAATCTCTCTTTGCTGGGTGGACAACCTGTAGAATTCAGTAAACAAAAGATTTTCCACCATTCACAGAATTGGCAATATATTATGTATTTGATGGTTGTTGTGGGTTTTTCGGGCTCTTTGACCATGTTCTGGAGGTTGTTCTTCCTAACACTTTACCAGTCTCTGTGGCCGGCATCTTCAGAGGACAGGAGGACTCTGTGCTCTGTGCATACATAAATATGTATTTATTTTTTAAAAAATGGTTCCCATCCTGCAATATACAGCAATTGCACCAAAAAGCTTTCACACATATATTTTCAGTTTACTTGCAATCATTATCTATGGCAAGATAGAATTTTAGCTAGGAATCATGCCAAAGCATAAGTGATTACAGGGAAAGTCAGAATTCTATTATTTAATTCTTTTTTGGGGGAGTGGGGGGCTTCTGGAGTTTTAATTTTACAGTTTCCGCTCTCCCCGTCTTCTCAACACCCCCTCTTACAAAAAATTAAACTCTATTTTAATGTTTCTTCAGGAAACATTAAAAATCCAGGCAGGAAGCCACAGCAAACAATGAGCAGTTCACCTACCCCAGTAACTTGGAGGTTTTGTATGAATAAAAAAAATATATTGAAACAACATCCAGAATTGGAAGGGGGGGCAGATCATTTTATAGCTAATTTTAAATAGAGTATGTTTACCTCTGTACTAAGAGGTCACTATTAAATGAAACTGAGGAACACTAGGGTTATAGATCCTTTCTTTGGTAAATGGCATTTCTCCAAGTTTTCTTTGCCCATGCCTTCTGAAAGGGACAGAAATGTTTCCCGACCATATACTGTATGTGAACCCAAGAAAAGAGTTCACTATTCACCTCTGTTTATGTCACACATTCTCATTCATCCTTGAGAGGGTCCCTCCTACCAAAGTTAAGCAACATAAAGGTACATATTGTACCTGCTGCCTGCATAGCAGTAGCCGCCTAGACTCATGGAGTCACGTAATGAATACCAGCAGTGAGGCAGAAATGCTCACTGAAGCACTGGATTCCTTTCATTAACAGTCACTTGGACTGGAATTCCTGCTCTGCTGCCTACTCTGCAGAAAAATATGTAGCTCAGGGCATTTCTTTTTAAATTTCTCATCATTATGGAAAGGAAAAAAACGTTGTAAAAGGAAGGTTGGATATGTTGGAGATTGCCTCAGGTGTTTTCTACCTGCTCTTCTATGTCTCAAAGACAGGCAACAAATTATTCACAATTTCCGCAGGACCATTCATAAAAGTTTAATAGTGTGAGGAGCAGTAAAACGTGGTCAAGAAGTGCATTTTGGAATATATATATATATATATATATATATATATATATATATATATATATATATATATATATATATATATATATACACACACACACACACACACACACACACACACACACACACACACACACACACACACACACACACACACACACACACACAGAGAGAGAGACACTTTAATACTGGACATTAATATATTTCTAACAGTGAAAACAAGGTGACAGTGAAAATTCTCCACTGAAAAATGCTTCCAAGTTGCACAATACATACACGATTCACTACTGCTATCAAAGAGCATTTTTCCTTTCTATAGATATGGAATTCATAAGGCTTAACAAACAACTAGTGGCACAGTGGTTAAACTACAATACTGTAGTCAAGTCTGCTCACAAACTGAGTTCCATCTTGACAGATTCAGGTAGATGGCTCAATGTTGACTTAGGCTTCCATCCTTCTGAGGCTGGTAGAATGAGTATCCAGATTGGTGGTGGTGGGGGGGGGGGGGGGAAGAGTGTGTTCTATGCCTATTTTGTAAACTGCCCAGAGAATGCTCCAAGCACTTTAGGGCAATATATAAGTTGCAGAAAGAAGTAGCAGGTGGAGACTTGCAGTAGCTATATTACATAGGCTGAAATCCTGTTGTTAAGCATAGTCAGCCACACTAGAGCATACCCAGGTCTTACCAAGTTAATATAAGTTAAAACTAGAGAAAACCCATTTAAATCAATGAAACTTAGAGAAAAGTTGAGTAGGCTCGTTGAATCCTGGCTTATTCAATGGGTTGACTCTAGTGCAACTTACTACACTAAACAACAGCCACTATATGCTTCAGAATTCATGCAATGAGAATAATACTAAGATTTCTAATTCACAGGAGATAAAGGGTTTGTGAGAAGCAAAATTAGCCTGTTAATAATTTATTTTTCCATGATGGAAGCACACAGAATCTTTATCTACTAAAAGAATGTGCCTTCTATTGTTCCCATAAGTCAGTATAATGTGAGGATAGTTCAGCAACTTAAATGAATGGTGCTGGTAACAGTAAACCAGTACATGAATCCCTGTTTCATAAAGCAGAAGCTTCTGTCTCTGAGCTGGGTGCATTCTAAGAGTGGTCCCCCAAAATCTTCTTCTGCTGTTATTTCTGACATGGATATAATATTTGAAAATTACCAATCGTTTATTAAAGCCTTACCTGATGGTAGCTTTATTTTAAAATGTGTTGCAGTTCAAAGTGGGAATAAGAGCTATAAATTCTAATTTTATAACATGAGACTATATATTGAAATAATTTTCAAAACTGTTTCATGAACTAGTTTTACAAATACTATTCATTTTTTTTTTAATTAAGGCCTCAACTTTACGGGGTTCAGATTATTTTGGTCAGTCTTTTTATCTCTCCAGTCTTTTTATACTCTGGCAGGTATAATGAAAAACACAGCGCTCAAACTGGGTTTGCATTTCCAGAGATACGTAAGTGTCTGCAGCTACAGAGAGATGCGAAACAAGAGGATTGATCAACTCAGTTTTTCAGCTCTGACAGATATCATTCCTGGAGCTGATTTGATGTGATGATGGAAATTCTTGAATGCTCTATTAAAATGTCCACAATTTTTTTTTCAGAAGTTTCCCTGAAGGATATTAGTTCTTTTACAGTGGGAAATCCTATCTATTGTCCTCCTGCAATTTAGTTTAAAAAAATTTGAAGCCCGTACCTCCCCTTCTTCAAAAAAACACACTTTCAGACACTAGAAGTTTCAATGAATAAAGGATTACTGAAAGTGGGTTCAAGATGGATTAATATTATAGCAAGCAAGTGTGTACTTGCGGAGAATAATATGATTCAATCCCATTTTTCTGAATATTCCACTTAAAAGATAGAAGGCTGCTGCATGGAGCTCAGCTGTACCTTTTGCATTTTGCCTGTTTCACGGGGGAATGTCCAAATTGGCAAAAATTCCAAATGTTCTCGCCCACTTACTTTGTCCCTACCCTCTACTGGGATGTAGCCCAGGCCCCTCCCAAACTAGAATTTAAACCTGGGATGAAATAAAGGTTCCTACCACTGCCCTAAAGTGTCCTGCCGAGGAATTCTGTTACCCTAGGCAGCACTTCCTTTGCGTTTCTCTCACCTACAGACTGAGTCCAAGGGACCTCGGAAGGGAGGCCATATTTGGTGGACCCTCCATGAGCTGACCTAAATTTATGTTCACTTCCAGCCTCTTCAGCCCATGCCAAGCTGGCCATATGCACACTATCAGTGTGTACTAATCTGGCCTTTGACATGGGTGAACTAGGAGCTGACTCCACTATGGTGCAGGGGTGAACCGAATGAAACTCTAGTACAGGCTTTTGTTCTTGCTCAAAGGTGCCTCTTGTTGAAATGCTCCTGTAAGCCATCCCATGGTGTGACAAACCCAGACCTACTGGGATCTGCCACACAGTTACACCAAGCTGCCACCAACCATTCCCTATAATAAGTCACACAGACCAGGGATGGATTTTTAAACAACAAAAGAATAAGGTTTATTTTAAATACAAACAGGGTAAATAAACAATCAGGTGAATAAAATAAAGTAACGTGGCTTATTCTCACACACACAAGCATACAGTTTGATTCACCTAGAACCTTTAACTTGAAGCACAGACCCTGAACCCATCAGTTCTGGCTAACCCACAGACACCTGAACCTATCAGGTTGGTACTCTGACACACAGTAGTACCCTGTCAGACACCCAGACTCCCACAACAGCTTCTTCTTCCCCAGCTGCTGCTTCGTCCCAACCCAGTGTCTCACAGTCTGTCTCAGCATCTACTCTTCACCACACAGGCATCACATATTTATACAGTACAGCCCCTCCTCCTGATGTCCCGCCTTCCACTCCCCATAGGATGGAACTTTCCCTCCAAACCCATGACAGACAGGTAACATCAGTGCTGTTATGTAACACCTCCCCTCTTTAAAAGTTGTTTTGTAGGGGGAAAGCTAAGGTGCTTTTTCCCAAAAAAACAACCTGTATAAAACACACAACACCAATTATACCTACCATATTATACTTACTTACATTCTAAGTTAAACATTTCAAATAGGCATTTAAACATTTACCATATACATTACATCAATTTACCTTTATTAATACAAACCAATTTAAAACCAGGTACATTTTAACTTTTTGTTTTCATTATATACACATAGTCCATGTTCTTTCGCCGTCTTCATTCTTCAGGTCTTCTTGATAAGGCGTCAGCAACACAGTTCACTGACCCTCTGACCACCTTCACTTCAAAGTCATAGTCCTGTAAGTTCAAAGCCCACCTCATAAGTTTGCTATTGTGGGTTTTCATTGTCTTTAACCATTGCAATGGTGAATGGTCAGTACACAGAACAAAATGTCTTCCCCAGATGTAAGGCTTGGCCTTCTGGATCGCGTAGACTATGGCCAAACACTCCTTCTCCACGGTTGCCAAATGTCTCTCACCTTTTTGAAGTTTCCTACTCAGGTAGGACACTGGATGCTGGTCACCATTCTCATCCTCTTGGCACAGAACTGCTCCTACCCCGCTGTTAGACGCATCGGTGTAGATGATGAACTCCCGGTCGAAGTCTGGAGCACGCAGGACAGGATAGTTGATTAACGCCTCCTTCAACCTCTGGAACGCCGCCTCACAGTCGCTGGTCCACGGGATGCGGTCATCAGTCTTCTTCCTCGTCAGATCGGTCAGCGGAGCCGCAATCTCGCCAAACCTCGGGATGAACTTTCTGTAGTAGCCCACCAACCCAAGAAATGATTTGACTTTTTTCTTGGTGTTGGGTCTAGGCCAATCACGAACAGCTTCTATTTTGGCCTCCAGGGGTTTTATCACTCCTCCCCCTACCTTGTGACCCAAGTATTTTCTTTCTGGGATACCCAGCTGCAGTTTGCTCTCTCTGCAGAGCCTAGGCCAAAGCACTTCCTCCCCTGGGTTAAAGCGCCTCTCCCTGCCTTCCTGGTCATCCCAAGCTTTCTTTCTGACCTTTTGAGCTGGCAGGGTCTCTGCTGCTAGCTCTAGGTTTCTCCTTAGGTCATTCATCAAGGTGTCTATGTAAGTCACAACGTCTTGTGGGTCACCCTGGGCGATCTGCCCCCAACCCTGCTCGATCAAATCAAGGGGCCCCTTCACCCCTTTCCCAAATAAAAGTTCAAATGGACTGAACCCGGTACTGGCTTGTGGCACTGATCGATAAGCAACCAAAAGGGATTGCAGCTTCTGGTCCCAATTGTTTGGATTCTCTGCCAAGAAAGCCCTAATCATGCGCATTAGAGTCCCATTGAACTTCTCAGTTAACCCATTACTTTCCGGATGATAGGCAGTGGTTTCCTTGTGCTTAATTCCACAGATCTGCCATAAGCGTTTCATGAGCTTTGATGTGAACGATGCTCCCAAATCTGTGATTATCTCTGAGGCAAATCCCATCCTGGACATATACCCCACCAAAGCATCGGCCACTGTGTTAGTCTCAATGTTAGTCAAGGGTATGGCTTCAGGATACCTTGTGGCATGGTCCACAATTGTTAGGATGAACCTGTTCCCCCTCTTTGTGGCCTTGGGCAAAGGTCCCACTATATCCACCCCTATGCATTTGAACGGAGTGTCAATCACAGGCAAAGGGCACAACTTTGCTTTGGTCCTGTCGCGGTTATTCCCCTGCCTTTGACACACATCACATTGTTTACAGAACTCCCTGATCTGCTTCCCTATGTCAGGCCAGTAGAAATTCTGTGTGATTCTCTGCTGTGTTTTGTTGACCCCTAAGGGTGCAGCAAACATGTCAGAGTGCCCCCTTTGTAAGATCATGGGGCGATACTTTTCAGGTACCACCAGTTGACTTCTGATCCCATCTCCCCCTTTTGAGATGTTCCTCAGGGTTTCTCTATATAAAATCCCCTTTTTCTCCAGAAATCTCACTGGGGTTTCAGGTGTTAGCTGGGCGTCAGTCACCTGTTCAAAACACTTTTGGAGAGTGGCGTCTGCCTTTTGCTCCTGTCCAAATCTGCTGTCTGTGGTTAAGGTTTCCACCACAGCTTCTGAACTTCCCCCACCTGCTTCCGTCTCTGGCTCATCATTACCCCCCTGAACTGTCCCTGTGGTGGCTTGTGAGCGTGTAATCACTAGCACCCGTTTCACATGTTCAGCCAGGTCATTTCCCACGAGCACAGCTGCTGGCAGAGTCGATGAAATCGCTATCCGCCAATCTCCCCTCCAGCCTTGAAAGTTGACAGGTACCTCTGCTACTGGCAGAGAGATTATCTGCCCCTCAATCCCTGCCACCTTCATGCTCTCATTTGGGATTATAAACTCCCTAGGAATAATATCTGGATGGCACAGGGTTACCTGGGAACAAGTGTCCCGCAGCCCCCTATACTGACGGTCAAGTATTCCTACGTCCACCCCGGCTGTCTCAAACAACTGAGAATCTGTTTTTACCAGCAAGCAGCGCTTTACCTCCCCAAGAGGACCATTTTCCTCAGCCTGATCAGCAGAGGTAGCTGTTCCAGACTGAGTAGTCATGGCAACAGGCTCCCTCTGTGACAATGAGCTTTGCTCTTTCTGGACACAGAACACAGCTTTTGGCTTGGTCCCACTAGAATTCTGAGGCACCATTCCTTTTAGCTGCTTTAATTTCTCACACTCTGAGATTAGATGACCCTTTCCCTGACAGAAATAGCATTTTCTGGTATATTTTGATTCTCTCTCATCTTGTTTTGGTTTTCCCTCCAAAATCTGAGGTCTTGGTTTCATGTCTGAGGGCTTCCCTTCACCATGGGCCCCTCCCCCTTGCTGGCTTTTCCCTGGTCCCTGAGAGTACTTGCTGTAGGTTTCTTTGGGTTTACCTACAGATTTCCCCTCACCCAAGGGCTTTCTTATTTGGGAGATAAAATCTGCGATCTCTGCGGCTGCTGCCACAGATTTCGGTTTCCTTTCCCTCACCTGGAATTTCAATTCCCCCTGCAGGACTGAATAGAACTGTTCCAGGGCTATCAAGTCTTTAAGCTGCTCATAGGTCTCTATTCCCTCCTGCGATAGCCATTTCTCAAGCAGCCTCACCAATTGGGCCCCCACTTGGGTAAAAGTCTGTTCTGGCTTCTTGGTAAGGGACCTGAATCTTTGTCTCAGCTGCTCTGCATTTATCCCATGTCTTGCAAACACCAGTTTTTTAAACTCTGCAAAATCTTTCATCAATTCCTCAGGCATCTCGGCATAAACCTCAGCCAGGCTACCACTGATTAAAGACCGCATGATGGTCATCTTCTCAGTTTCCCTCACTGAGAAGTCCACAAACGCTCTTTCCACTAAGGAAAAGAACACCTCAGGACAATCTCCCTTGTGGTACACAGGGAATTTCTTCAGGTCAGCCTTAGACAATTGGCCTCCCTCAGAATCCCTATTATTATTATTGTTCTGGTTCATCAGTTCCAGTTTTTTTAATTCAAACGCCATTTTCTCCCTCTGCAATTCCCTCTCCATTTCCATTCTCTCTCTCTCTAATCTTTCTTCTTTTTCCAATTGCCTCATCCTCAATTCATGCTGTTGGGCTATGAGCAATTTTCTGAGCTCTGGGTTCTGTTCTCCTGTGCTGTCACCCTGCACTGAGCCAAATTCATCCTCAGAACCTTGGTCAATCTGGGGGTCTTTCACTTCACTCATTTCTGCTACTTGGCTTCGAGTCAAGGGCATAATCCCCCCTCAGAACAGGCTGCTTTAAAAAGTCAAGCCTCAAAATAAAACGACCACTTTTTTCCTTCTTGCCTCAGAACCAGCTCTCCTAGAGATTGCTGCTGTTCTTCAGCACTAAATTTGCAACAGTATCGAGTCAGAGCCTACCCCCCTCTGCTGGGCCTCTCAGCTGGCAAGCTAGCTCACTGTTGCTACGCAGTTTTGCCTCAGCGTTTTCCCGCCAAAATCAGGCTGCCTCAGAGCACCTTAATCTAAGTCTCCCCAGTTGGCACGTTCTTCTACTAGTGCACCTCCCCGTGAGGTACACCTAGAAGATTACCTACGCGCCTCAGACTGTCCCTGACTAGACCCCCCTTGCTCTGGGCACACTTGCCAAGGCTTTGCTGGACCGCTGGACAACTGGACCAGTCGTATCCCACACGCTGGACACCAATCAATGTGACAAACCCAGACCTACTGGGATCTGCCACACAGTTACACCAAGCTGCCACCAACCATTCCCTATAATAAGTCACACAGACCAGGGATGGATTTTTAAACAACAAAAGAATAAGGTTTATTTTAAATACAAACAGGGTAAATAAACAATCAGGTGAATAAAATAAAGTAACGTGGCTTATTCTCACACACACAAGCATACAGTTTGATTCACCTAGAACCTTTAACTTGAAGCACAGACCCTGAACCCATCAGTTCTGGCTAACCCACAGACACCTGAACCTATCAGGTTGGTACTCTGACACACAGTAGTACCCTGTCAGACACCCAGACTCCCACAACAGCTTCTTCTTCCCCAGCTGCTGCTTCGTCCCAACCCAGTGTCTCACAGTCTGTCTCAGCATCTACTCTTCACCACACAGGCATCACATATTTATACAGTACAGCCCCTCCTCCTGATGTCCCGCCTTCCACTCCCCATAGGATGGAACTTTCCCTCCAAACCCATGACAGACAGGTAACATCAGTGCTGTTATGTAACACATGGCTTCAATCAAAGCCCCAGTGCACAGACTGTGGCTTTGGATAGTCTAAAGCAGCAACGTTGCAGAAGCAGCCTGCACATACTCTTTCCATACAGCTAACATGATGTAAGGAAAAGAGTTTGTACTAGCTAAATAAACCAACTGTTTCAGTATCTTGCCTATATATAGAAGATCTACAAGTTACTCTTTGTACATTGCTTCAGAAGTGTGGGGTATGCCAAATGCCGGGAGCTGCCATCCATGCACTCAACAGAGAAATTAATAAAGGCAAAACTGAGAGTTTAAATAGTAAAAAGAGAATGGAATGTATTAAAAACATGATTTTATATATTAAAAATTGTAGATGTTGCTATGGGGTAAAATTGAGGTCAACTTCCCAACAGCCAAAATGGTAGCTTCATGAAACCAAAACAGAATTAATCTTGATTTGCCTCAAACTGCCCCAGCCCCATGCTGCACAAGAAACTGCTCTGGGAATTTAACCAGTAATTTGGGTTACTCCAGGAAGGTCAACTCTTCAAAGCAGCACTCATCACAGTGGCCAGCAGAAGCTCTTCACATAAGACTAACACTGCATTATTTGTCACCCAAAGGAGCAAACATGTTGAACCAAGAGCTCACTCAATCTCCAGCCTCTTCTGCCATCACTGAACTGCAGAAACAGGGGATGGTGATGCACCTGGTTGCTCACAGGAGAATTCCATTGCATCTACAGTTCAGCCAATTCCAGTACAACTCCATTCAGTACAGAAATGCATTAGAATTACTTGCCTTGGCAGGAAGTTGGGCTAAACGACCCCTCCAGTTTTACACTGCTATGGTTCTACCTAGATATGGTAGAATACATCCTTAGCCCCATGGCTGTTATGAAATAAACACACAAACAGCAGTAGGTATACTAATCATATAGTGCCAACGTAGGTAATAATAATAATAATAATAATAATAATAATAATAATAATAATAATAATAATAATAATAATAATAATAATAATAATAATAATAATAATAATAATAATAATAATAATAATAATAATAATAATAATTTATTGTCATTGGAAGTATATACACATACAACGAAATTCACAGACACCCAGAGACCAGACACATGCACACACATAAAATTCCCCAAACACTCCCCACCCACTAAAGGTCCCCCACTAAAAATACAAACATCTACACCGCAGGCCAAGTAACACAGTCCAGCTAACTATTCGCTACTGGTGGTCTTTAAGCTTATTATTAAGTGCAATTATAGCTTTGGGATAAAAACTATTCAGAAAACGTGTGGTCCGAGTCGTAATTGTTCTATATCTTCTGCCAGACGGCAAAAGTTCAAAACAGTTATAAGCAGGATGGGAAGAGTCTCTCAGGATGCTGTGTGACTTCCTCAGACAGCGGGATGTGAAGCTGTCATCCAGGGTTGGTAGCTGGAGCCCGATGATATTCTGGGCAATTTTAATGGTTCTCTGTAGAGCTTTTTTGTCCGCTACAGAGCTACTTCCAAACCATGCCAGAATGCCATAGGTTAGGACACTCTCAATGGTGCTACGATAGTATGACAGAAGTAAATGCTGAGATAAATTTAACTTGCCGAGCATTCTCAGGAAATACAGCCTCTTCTGTGCCTTCTTCATTAGCATGTTGGCATTTATAGTCCATGAGAGGTCCTCTGAGATGTAAGTACCCAGAAATTTAAAACTACCAACTCTCTCCACTTCCTCACCGTTTATGTACAGTGGTAAATGTACATTTCTCTAATGCATTCCCATTAGCTATAGCCAGTATGTCCCATGGTCAGAGATCACTGGAACTGTAATCCAAAACAGCTGTAGGAAACTACCATGCCAATCCCTAAGGTACTGTCTGTATATTTATAATCTAATATTTTCTTACTGTAACCATCATTCACAAGCTCCCCTCACAGAACTGTTATGTTATTACACTGAGATAAATTAAATAGCAAAATCCAAAGATCTTCCCTCCTCACTTAGTAAGAAGGCTGTTGTCATGCAATCTGTGTATGCTGCACTGCTCCAGATTTCAGTTTTAGTCAGTTTTAGTAGAGAATAGGTAGAACTAGAAAGGGGAGCTTCATATTCATCTCCTGGGGGAGACATGTATGAAACCCATCAGCACAGGTGTCCCAGTGGTCCTTCCCTGCCCACCCCCCCCCCGGAACCAGCCCATGTTGTGTCAATCGCAGACATAGTCCTGCTGGCACTTCCCCCACCTCTCTGCTCAGCCAACCGCTCAGCAGCTGAGCAGGGAGACTCCACTTCCTGCTTCCTTGCTGGAGTGGTCAGCTGTGGGGAGAGGCGGGGCAACTGTGATTGGAGCAATGCTGCCCCCACAGGATGTGCTCACGTCGAGGAGCGCAGGAAGTGGACTGGGCTGGTTCTGGTGAGTGGGGAAGGACTGCCAGGACACCTATGCTGGTGGGCTTCGCATTTGTTTCGCCCTGATAAGACAGAGATTAACGGTCTTTGTTGAAGATGTTAACACCTGGAAAGGCTTATTTAGGAAAACTGCAATTATTTAAAGCAGCCTGGTTCCAAATCACATTGAGTTTTCTTATCAAGCCTCTGAATTGTATCTGGTATAACCAAGCAGCAGTCAGTGAAGTAGGTCAATAGTCTGACTGCAAAATTCTGCAGCAGCCAGATGTTTTCAGTCTCCTAGATTGATGCTTGATCCACACAGAGTACTCAGGAGTCCAAACAGGATATAACTATGGCATGTGTATCTATGGACAGACCTCACATCTTCAGAATATCAACACAACAGATCTAAATTATTGTGTTTCTTCTACAATGCAATAACAATGACAAGGCTCCACTGATATAATACAACTAACATGCTAGAGAGACTGAGGCACAGAGAGCTCCTCTGCAACAGGTGAGGATTCCCTGGCAAACAAGTTAAAATGAAAGAATTTTCAAAATCACAAAGCTTAAAACATTATGGAGTAATGTCACTGACAGTGACACTGCCACCAATTAAAGCTGTTCCCTTTTTCTAAATTCTGGGGTGTGTGTGACTTTGCATAATTGCATGCAAGTCACAAACTTCCTCAAATCAAAAGAAGGAACTCTTTAATTAGCGGCAATCTACCTTGCCGGTGACAGCACAAGGAAAGAGGCAGGGGGAGGGTAAAGTATAAGCCAAAAGGCTCATGCACATCTCTATGCTTATTAAGATAAGATACAATTACTGGAAAAGGACCCACAAAAATGCTCATACTGAATTGGCTTGTATATCGAAAATCCTCAGCCCTTGGCTATCATTTTGAGCACAGGCATATTTAGAAGGAAGCCGAGGGCAGAGGCAGGGAAAAGGAAACAGTGGTACTTCAAAACAAACATATTTCACTCATTCCGTCCATCCACTGGTACATGATTGTTGTATGAAGCCTTCCCTTAAGGTTTTTTATCCTGAACAGTTCATACTCGGGAAAACACAACAGACAATTTCACTACACTTAAGGGAAGAACCAATTTGCTAATAAAAGTCACGAAGCGAGGGACACAGCCTGCTAAGAAAATGCGACATATGCTCAACCAATCATTTTGGCCAAATACGAGTTTCAGAAGAGCAGACACTATGCAACAGTGTTAACTAAGGTGAAGATGTTGTCACCTGTCCTGAAAGCTAAGACAGAAAACAGGCAAAGAGGCAAGACAAAGATATTTCATAGTTTCAATGAGTTTTTTAAAAAATGGTATGGAAGAATTAAGAGTATTTGCATGACAGTAGGTGGGAAAAGCCAGGTATCAGATTGCTTCAAAGGCCAGTTGAGGGCAGTTAATTAAGGAAGCAGGGATGAAACATCTCACTGGCTCTGTTAATACAGCCTAAGGTAGTGAAGTACCTGCAGCTTTCCCTGCTGTTAAAAGAAAGCAAAAAGATCTGTGAGATATGTCTCAGGAAAATTACAGTCACTAATGGCTTGAACAGCTTCTAAGCAGCTACAAGTATCACAGGTTTTCCAAAACATCATTCACTACCTTAAAAAGAATGTATGTCTTTGACATACATTTACTTTTTAAAAAACACCTAAATAACTTGTTAGAAGGGGGCTCGGAAAAGTGAATTTCTCCAATAAATGTGTGTCTTGACAGTTGCAGTCAAAAATTCACTCCAAGGTGACTCAGTCTTCCAGCTTTCTGAGGTTGGTAAAATGTGTACCCAACTCCCTGGAGAGTGTTGTTTGCACAAATGTTGTAAACCATCTGGAGAGTTTGCTAGCACTATTGGGAGGTTTTTAAGTCAAAATACCACCACCAACAACAACTTTTCCACCACCTATGGTTTCTGACTTCTGCTGTTTCTACTTCTATAATCTATAGCTCTCTGTGAGAGCCAAAGGATTCTTGACCTTTGGCTTTTAGCCCTAGGGCACACTAGTAGCCCTAGAAGATCATGGTAGACTTCCAGATGCAGAGTTAAACATTCAATGCCGTTTAAAAGTTATGTTTAAAGAAACTCAATGTTTTACTTATTTTTTTAAATAGAATACTTTAAAATGCTCCAAAATGTTACTTAGGAGCACACATTGCTCTTACACTGTTTCGAATTAAGAATATGTTAGGATATTTTTCAAAATAAAAACATGAAAGCACTGAGGAGTGTTAACATTATGATTTTAGCATGCCTAAAGAGCCACTCACATAAATATATATATATGCTTCACAGCAGTAGTTACCTGAAAAAAATGTTAATTACAACTTTGATTATGGATCTGACTAACATTATATCATTCCCAACATCCCAGTTTTCCTAGGACTGTAACCTTCATTATGAAATTAATTTATTTTTTAGATGGAAAAGTTTCTACAAGGAAGGAATGGTTAAAAGCAATTGCAAAAGAATAGGGTGGCTTCCCTTACACAGATATGCTGTGTCAATGTCCTTTTGCAAACTAGTTCACATCTTTGCCAAAGAACCAGAACCAACTTGCAAAATGCTTTTGCAAGGCTTGTAAATAAACACTGAGTTTCCAATAGCAATTGTAATGCCATAAACAGATATTCCTGCAGCTGCATCACAGCCAGTCCAAACAGCTTTGTGCATCTGCGGTCAGGCATTACAGCCTAGAACAAGAACACAAACATCCTTCACAAAAATCTGCTATTTTACATGTCACAATGCAGGTAGCCCTGGACCCCTCTGCTCTTCATCTGCTTTTAATTGAACTGTCAGTGAACCACAACACATGACAGCCTTCTTCTTGGGAGGAAGGCACAGCAATTCAAAGGGACTGTGCAGTCGAAGTTGGTGGCTAATTGCTTGTTCAATACTAGGCTGGAGTATCTGTCTGTGTGGGATCATCTTTTAAATTCCAAATAAAAAGAGAAGTTGTTTCTACTTAGCAAAAGGAGAAAGAATCTAATAAGTCAATAGGTCTCTAAAGGAGTGTAATGTACAACATAGTTTGTATTTCCTGGAATTTTGCAATCCCTTGAAAGAATACAGATGTCTGTTGTGAAAAGAGCAGCTACAAATCAGCTTTGAAGAAAACAATTATTTATTCAATCTGTTCTAACTGCCAATCCTTGTATACAATATGACTTACTTCAGCAACATAACCTTTTCGTCATCAACGAGTAAAAAATTAGAAGACAACATGTTCAAGTTCTACAGGATATGCATAATTTATTTGGCATGCTTTTAGTCCAAGTTATGTAGAATATTCTAAAGCAGTATATACAATTATGTAAAGCATTTTCAAATTTGCATAATTTAATCTGTGTTTCACAGAAAAAGTCACCTCAAAAGGAAATCTAATACAACCTTGCCCATAAAGGAAATTTAAATTCAAATGGCATCCAAAATTGGTGGCTCTCCAACCTCCACTTAAAAACTTCTAACAATTGAGAGTCTCACACTTTCCTAAGCAGTTTGTTCCCATGTCAAATACCATCAGGGTTTGCTAGTCATGCAAAGAAGTACACAGGCACTTAAAGCCCCTAACTGTGGGATGTTTGGTCAGCCATTTCCATTCCAATGTTTCTCTGCGGTCCATCTTGAACTCTCCTCCTTTCCCCCGCTTTTTAATAACAAAAAAAGCTGTGATAGATTTTCAAGAAATTGACTTCTTTGCACAGTGCAACCTTCTGTTTTTCCACATTCATACAGAAACCACAATGCATATAAAGTTCTGGGGATATTTATGAATACTCTTTAAAAACAAGACTAGAAAGCATTAGATGTACTGCATCCATAACCTGCATAGATCTATACCATTTGGCAAGACAGCTGTTTGCAGAAGTAATAAACTGAACTTACACAATGGAATGCTCCTAACTAGCACGAAGCTATGAAGCTATAGAAAACTGGCTTAAATCTTCAGCCCCAGCCTTCTCCCAACATTCTAATTCTGTAAGTGGGTTTTATTTTAATTGTCTGTACAAAGAAGCATCCCACTATGCAAGCTCCCACCTACAAAATAAAATTTAGACACAGTTTTAACCAGTTCAGTAAGAATTAGGCTGATTCCACCTCAAATGGGGTATTAATGTAAAGCATTTTCAAATTTGCCTAATTTGCATTCCAACACACAATTTCTGTCCTCAATTGAGGACTTTTATTCCTAAATTACGATCACCCACAATACCATTTTATCACGGGACTGTAAACATTCCAAGCCATACTTTTTAGAATGAAACTCACTAAATGGCAAGATCCACCTTTCCTTATGCTTTTATTGTTGCTGCTGATGCTGTTACACAGATGGGGGACCAGCTGCCTCTTGTGAAATAATGGTAAAATGGGATTTATTGACCCCCCACACACACTGCTTTGATGTACGGATGCAAAGAGCACTTGCAACATTTCTTGGTGATTTTCCGAACTCCCCCATGCCATGATGTCCTGCTGCATCAGTGAAATTTTGCAGCTTCACAAGAAAACAAGACCCTGGTTTTGTTTTCCTTCCTCTCTTTTATTATTTACTGTTCTGCACACACACAAAAAAAACTACCAAATTCCGTACTGCTTAATGATTTCCATACACAGGAAAGATACCACTCTACACAGAAACTGCAGCACTCCTTTGCAGTTTGTTTTTTCTCCTTTCCTTTTTAGGTCAATCCTGGACAAGGAATATGCCGTTCCGCACAAGAACTGTAATAATCCTGTGCAGCTCAGCATTTGTTCCAGACAGAAAACTTCTGAGAAATTTCATGAGATGTAGAAAGAGTAATGGGAATCAGAGGTGGTGGTGAAGATTTGTATTTAGGTAGCCACTCTTCTTAATCACTGGGTTTATTCTAAACATATGAACTATTTAGTTTTGTATTTCCCAAATATTAATTTTAAAAGTGACCAGTGTTTGTTTGAAATATTAAAAAATAAGCCACCATTTCCCATTTACAAAATATGTCCTGAAGTCTACAATTATGGGGGAGCACTTTTAAAAATTGTATACTTATTGTAGCTTGTAACATCAGTCTTTACTGTTAGCCAAAGTTAAAGATTATCCTTCATTCAGCAGCAAAGCTTTTTAGAGCAGAGAAAAGAGCATGCTTTGGATACACTTAAAATTGCCTGTGGTCTTTTCCAGAAGATACTGTGCTCTTTAACCCATCATATGACAAGCCTCTGAACCCATTTAACCCATGAAGATTAAAGAATACCCTAACACCTCTTCCCAGAAATGTACACAGCAAGGAAAGATTCTGAGCATGAGAAGAAAAGGCCACTCAGGGTGTGAGAAAGTAGCCGTATGTACAGATGTATGTATAACCAGCCTGTTTAAAAAGCAGAGGAGCAGTGATTCGTGTAATGTAATTTAATCCATTAACTCATGCCCGCAGAGAATACTTATGGGGTGGGAGTGAGGAAGGGGGAGAAATTTGTCCAGGCCTCTAAGCCTCATGTGTGACCAAACAATCATGAGTGTTCAGAGAACAGTAACAATCTACATTTCTTATTCCCTGGTTTCATACAGACAATAATAAATGTTTTATTATGGTCATTGACCAGCAAAAGTAAAGAACATTATTTAAATTAGGAAACATATACACAGAGACAAAAAACCTCACCTATCAAAAAAGCTGGCAATACATAGCTGGTTAAATGCCTTTATAATCAATTGAACAATCAATTAAGAAAGTGCCTTAAGGAAAGGGGAGCAAAGTTTTTTATAAAATCATTTTTCAATATGTGCTTTAAAAAGTGTAGCAGGCAACCTCTATGCTGGAAAAGGCAATTCTACACTCACTGAAGGGCATGCTTTCCCAATTCCTACAAACATTTTAACAGGCTTGAAACAAAGAACTCTTCGAAGTTATTTATGCACATGCAAACAGGTGTTAAGCAATATATGCTTAACTGGCATATCTAAGTATATAATCCATATGCTTAAAACTGTTATGATTTCTGTAGGTGGGCAAAATAATTATAAACTCTCATATCAGGCTAGAGAGTCAAATTGGTTACCCAGCAGATTATTAAGCACTATTAAGAAGAGAAGCATTGTGTTCACTGAAAAAAAATAAACCCACATCCATCGAACCAGATATTAGTACCAAGCAAACATATACAACTAGAAAACACAGATCTGCTGTTACAGATCTGACTGGGCTCTGTTTCTTAAACATTATGTCAGCTACCAAAACATTATTTTGAGCATACAACCTGGAGATTCCAAGTCAAGTTTTTCTGCGTCTAAAAGCCAAAGGTCAAAATTTGCCAATGGCTGCTACTGTGGCATGCTGTACTTACAACTGGGCACAAATGACTTACGGATAGAGGAACTGAGGGGACAATTTCAATAAAACTTTCTAAGGAAAGGAGAAATCCTTCCGTTTCTCAGGGGTGAAGACCCAGCATTACCTGTGCTTGTAGAACGGCTTTGTTTTGTTTTACCAAAAGGATTCTCCCACCACCACCACCACTGCGGCAAGTGAAACAACAGCAGCTGTGCCGACATTTTGCTTCCTCCCCAATGCTCTTCACCTAGTATAATTCTAGATCACTGGACTCATGGGGAGGCAGCCACAAAAATAAAATAAAAATATATATCTTGGAATGTACTGAATATACTGAGAACGTATTTGGAATTAATTCTCCATAATGGCTTTCTCGTTTTTTCAGAGTTTAGCCTCTTTCCCAGGTCTTTCAAATGCAACATTTTCAAAGGGTCACTGTGGATAGATTTTGCCTCTATGGCAGATGCTTATAATACAACTGCTTCCTTTTCCACACTACAGCGCTATAAAGGAGAGGGTGTTGTGCCCAGAGCCAGAAAAAAGGCAAAACTAATGACATGTCATTTGCCAAATTTTGTTTCCTTATAAAAAGAGCTTAAATTTTTCTACCTCATTCTTTGACACCTTTACAATTTTTCTGTATTATATTTCTGAACTTGGAAGCTGTCCAAAACTACTGTGTTTGTTTGTTCTACTTATTATATGAATGGTTCTTCAGTTTCCCTAGCTCACTGACACCTCCTGATCTGAAAATGTTTTCTGGCACTAGTCATCATATCGTATCTTTCCTTGCACTTCAGACCTTATTTTAAGGGTGGGAAACCTGGAAGGCAGAGGGCTGTTTGTCTCATAAATGATGGGACCATTAAAAGAAATACAGTGGGGTCTTGACTTGAGAACCTAATCCGTATTGGAAGGTGGTTCTCAAGTCAAAAAGTCTGTAGGTCAAGTCTCCATTGACCTACAGTGCATTGAAAACCGATTAATCCCATAACAGGCCGTTTTTGTTCCATTTTGGTTTTTTTCTGGTCTGTAAGTCAATTCTCAGGCTGCAAGTCAAACCTAAATTTTGCGGCCAGAGAAGTCTGTACAGTAACTCAAAAAGTCTTTAAGTCAAGCTGTCTGTAAGTCAAGGGTCCACTGTATGGAGACACTTCTCAACTACGGTACTTCAAAAATAAATTAAGAACAAGAATCCTGGATCCCACTCATGAAAATGTCTCTGAAATTTCTTCTCATTTAAGATTTGTTTCTAATAGAATTTCAAATTGAATGAGAATAGTTGAAGATCTTCTGGAACAATTCTTCTGCACACCACTGACTAGAGCAACCACTGGCATCTTGACATATGCTTAAATACCGTAGCTTTAAAAGAACATCAACTTCCTAACCCCAAGGTAGTGCAATAAACATGGGGTACAGCAGGTGAGACTTCTAAAGGACTCTAGAGTCCTGTACTACACACCTTATTTGATCTGTACCTAAGCCTTTCATTAGCTTCTTAGCTGCAGGCACACAATCTTTACCTATCAAGAATTTTTTATTAAATTCCAATGCTGTCAAATCAGTTTCCCTACACAAACAAGAACTACTCATACAAGAACTACTCATGCTATCTGGGAGCCACCAATTTAAGGAAACAACTTTCTCTCCACGAAGTCTGTCACTAGACCTATAATTAGAAGCTACAAAAGCAAGGAGAACAAATTGAGAAGACCCTGGTTCAAAATTTCAGCTCCCATGCTTCCTTAGAGCCAATGTATGACACAGGTGAGCACATGGTCCTCATCCAGATAAGCAAGTGAATCATCCAGCTTCTGCTGTAATGTCAAAATCAGTACAGAGGCAGCAAAGTTACACAGTTGTGAAGTATATACTGCTGCGGTGATGGAGCAGATGTCATAAATTCCTCTCCAAATAAAATGATACATTCCATACTCTCTCAAGCTAAAGCAAACAGTATTACCCAAACCTATTGTGTCACATATTCAAGAGATTTAATAAACTGAAGTGAGTTTTTGAAAGAGACTTGAATTGATCCTTCTTTAATACTGTAGAATAAGCTGTGATGCGCGCGCACACACACACACACACACACACACACACACACACACACACACACACACACACACACACACACACACACACACACACACACACACACACACATATAGGTGGGGTGAGAGGAAGAGCCATACAGATAGTCACACAATTTATCCTTTTTCTGTGGTGGTGTCACACATCTAATTCTGTAAAGCCATGCATACCCAACTATTCCTGGCATATCTAGTCAAACAGCCACTGTGGTATAGTACATAGAGTATTGGACTAAGACTCAGATGATCTAGATTTAAACCCTCACTCAGCCAGGGAAACTCACTAGGGATATTTAACAATAAATCACTTGTTAAACATGTAACATACCATGAAACCCCTATTACAGTTGCAGTTAAGTCAGAAGCAATGTGACAGCACATAACCATTAATGAAAAGAGGTTGAAATAACAGGTGCATGAATGATCTCTGTAGGGAATCTGTGACAGTAGAGTAGACTCTGCTGGACCAGTTGGACAAATACTCCGTCCTGGTATAAATGGATATGCCTATCTTCCATAGCAGAAGTGGACAAATGCCAGACTTGCAAAATTTGTGGTTTTGGTTCCCTAATATAGAAACTGTGGCCATGTACCTGACTACAGAGAAAACAGAGAGTAAGAACAGGAATGGAGAGAAGACAGACCAGGATGCATGAGATCTGTGTCTGAAATAACAGCACGAAAAGACAATTTCTTCCTGAGCCATTAGGCACTAGAAATAATTTTAGAAGCTTAAAATACTCTGAACAGCATGACATTTTCTCAGGAATTCGACAAAGGGAACATGATGCAGTCTCAGTACTTCAGAAATCTCCTTTAATTAAAACTCACTGGGGGCTATATTCTGTAGTTTATTAGATTCAAACAATTTTTTTTTACCTAAGGTAGCTCAACTGTCTAAAGTTCCAATTATCATGGTTCTAGCCCCCCCCCCCATTTCCAGCAGCAGTAGACATAAGAAAAAGAAACAACAGACCAAGGGCAAGGTCCATGATTGGACTTCCTCTGGTGGATCAATATGACATGACAAGGTGATCCCCTCTCAGGAGCCAGGTCATCATGCACAGCATAAAGGTGCTCCAGAGAGTTGGGAAACTCTCCTCAGTTGGATTTCAGGCAGGACTGAGAGTTGCAAGCGGAAGGAAAATAAAGTTCTATCATTCTAGTGCAGATTTATGATGGGTTTTGATATTCAGCCAATTAATTACAAATCTTTTGATTGACTAAAATGGAGCTCCAATCAATTTGCAACAGATTTTAATGGGTTAGTTTTAAAATACAAATCCTACCCCAAAAAGCGATTAGCAAATAACAGAAAATGAATTCTTTGTCCTCCTCTCTCTCACAAAAAGCTAGGCTTCTAAAGCTATACCTTCTATAACACATGCAGATATCTAGAAATAAAGGAACAGGGGCTTCTGTCCTCAGAACTGATTCATTTCTTCACCAATCTACCCAGATTTAATGCATAGAGGTTCAGGTGATCAAACAAATCTTATAGATGGTTTTGTGGGTTTTTTGGGCTCTTTGGCCGTGTTCTGAAGGTTGTTCTTCCTAATGTTTTGCCAGTCTCTGTGGCCGGCATCTTCAGAGGACAGCATTCTGTGCTCTGGTGTAGTTAGCTTGGGAGTGGAGTATTTATGGCTGTGAGATGGGATTTTGTCTTTTTCTGTAGATGGGTGATTAGTGTGACTCAGGACATTTCATAAGCAAGATCAGCACCCTAAAACTCAACCCTGGGGACAGACTGATCAGCTTTGATGTAGTATCCCTGTTCACTAAGGTACCGATAAAGGACACCCTGACACTCATCCAGCAGATCTTTCCAGAAGACATCAAGGCCCTCTTCCAACACTGCCTAATGACCAGCTATTTCCAGTGGGATAATGAATTCTATGAACAGACAGATGGAGTGGCCATGGGGAGCCCCCTCAGCCCGGTTATAGCAAACTTCTACATGGAGCATTTCGAAAAACTTGCCCTGGCTTCAGCAATTTGGAGAAACGGTAAAGAAAAATTGGAAGAATTTCTCAACCATCTCAACAGCATCCACCCATACAATACACCATGGAAAAAGAAATAGAGGGCCAACTCCTGTTCTTAGATGTCATGGTCCTACGCAAAACTGACCTCCAACTGGGACACAAGGTCTACAGAAAACCCACCCACACAGACCGATACCTACACAAAAACTCCAACCACCACCCACAGCAAAAAAGAGGCATAATCAAAACACTGGTAGACCGTGCAAATCGGAACTGTGAAGCTCAGTTTCTCAACACTGAACTCAACCACCTGAATTGGGCCCTACAGGCAAATGGCTACTCCAAAAATGAAATCACAAGAGCCATCAAACCAAGAAAACAACACCGAACTGAAGAAGAAAAACAGACACCCACAAACAAAGTATTTCTGCCATACATCAAAGGGGTCACGGACCGCATGGGGAAACTTTTGAAAAAACACAAACTACAAAAAATATTCAAGCCCACCACAAAAATACAACAAATGTTACGGTCAGCAAAGGACAAAAGGGACCCCCTCACCACTGCAGGAGTATACTGGATACCTTGCAGTTGTGCCAGGTATATATTGGAACCACAAAACGAAGCATCCACACCAGAATCAAAGAACATGAGAGGCACTGCAGACTAAAACAACCAGAAAAATCTGCAGCAGCTGAACATGCCCTAAAACAAACTGGACATGAAATTCTATTTCAAAATACCGAAATACTGGACAACACCAGCAATCATTACGTCAGACTGCACAGGGAAGCCACTGAAATCCACAAGCACCAGCAGAACTTCAACAAAAAAGAAGAACGTTTGAAGCTCAACAAAACTTGGCTCCCAGCTCTCAAAAATACAGCGTGCAAAAGGTCAACAAACTCTACCCAGCCACAAGGACCGGGGATCACTACACACAAAAGACCAGCTAATGACACCCATCAACCACAGTGACAGATAATCTCTCCTTATCAGAACAATACACCCACTACAAGACACACTAATCATCCATCTATAGAAAAAGACAAAAGTCCATCTCACAGCCATAAATACTCAACTCGCAAGCTAACTACACCAGAGCACAGAGTGCTGTCCTCTGAAGATGCCGGCCACAGAGACTGGCGAAACGTTAGGAAGAACAACCTTCAGAACACGGCCAAAGTGCCCGAAAAAACCACAACAACCATTAGATCCCGGCCGTGAAAGTCTTCGCACATACAAATCTTATAGATGTTGTTTTTAAGTTGTTTATGCACAATATATTATGAACCGCCATGAGTAGACTCCTGTCTAGAAGGGTGGGATAAAAATCCAATAATAAATAAATAAATAAAAAGAGGCTGATCAGCATGTTGTTGCATTGTTAGTACCGTTTATACAGATTACTTTTTCTGCCTTTTTAATAACTATTTTTGTTGCATTGTGCACATAAAACCCAGTCAATAAGTCCAAAAGTTTACCTGGAACAACATTTTCATCATGAAAGCTGGAATAGTGTGTGGTACAGAGACACAACAAACTGGCAATCCCTGGTTCAAACTCACACTCAGTGTATCACTTACAGAATAATCCCATACTCATATCACAGCTGGGAATATTCCATCACTACAGTGGTGGACGCTGATGTTGGGAAAGTGTGAAGGCAGGAGGAGAAGGGGATGACAGAGGATGACATGAACAGCATCATAGAAGCTACCAATATGAATTTGGCCCGGGAGGCAGTGGAAGATAGGAGGGTCTGGAGTGCTCTGGTCCATGGGGTCACGAAGAGTCGGACACGACTAAATGACTAAACGAACAAACAAACAGTGGTGGAATGGTCACTATATCCAATATGTACTCAGCCCAAGAAGACATGGGAAAATGCAGTCACAAAAAATACAAAAAAAGTGTAAAATGGCAGCCATGATTAACTTCTCAGTATCCACTGATCAAAGACCACCACAATGACCACCCTCATGCCACCAGTTTATAAGGTGAATGAAGTGAATGAATTCCTGAACTATACACAGCATGAAAGATAGTAGGGCTTCTGTTGCAATCTATAGCTGCTCAATGTTATATGGGAATAATAGCTCTGATGTATCTTGCAGAGATGTTTGCAAGGATTACCAAGATCAGATGTGTGAAATGTTTCGATCAATCAAAATCATCATCATCACGATCACCACATTTTTATCCCACTTGTAATAATAACTGTGTGCCCTTAAGTTGATTCTGACTTGTGGTGACCCTCCTCAATATGCATAAGTTATTTACCATTCCCTTCTCCTGGGGTTGCCCTTGGACTTTGCAGCTTGCCCAAGGCCAAATGTCCCATGTAGCATATAAGAGTATGAGAAGAGTAAAGACACTGAAAGTGCATTCTGGGCAAAGCTTCAATTTTAGTATGGTTTTCAAACTTGGCAGTGCAAAAACCACAGAATAGCAAACCTAGAATTTGACTGCTGTCAGCAAACCACATGCATACAAGGAAGACCTGCCAGTACTTATTTTAAAAGGAAATACAAGGCCAGGAAAAAATTATCATCATCTTAGCTGACCCCACAGTAGCACCCTGGCAGAAAACAGTCACACATCCATTTTTATACCCACAACTAAGTGTTGCGGTTTTATACCCATAATAACTAGGTGACACCAGGCATTTTCTTGCTTCAAGAGAACTGTGTTTCACATCTTTAGCCTTTCTTACACTGTAAATCGTCTCTTATCCATTGTAAAAATTTCCTTGAAGCAACTAGATAAGGAAGGTTTCATACATCAGAAGAAAACTAAATTGAAAACTAAAGCTCTTCCTCACTATTTGGGATACTGATGTAATAGAAATGACTGATACACAAATATGTTGGTAAGCAGTCCTGCGGGCATATTCCCGTCCATGTGACTATTGTGAACTTGCATATATGGGTGGTCTGAAAACCTTTGCTAGCCTTAAGCAAGGTTGAGGATGGTGCCAAAAGTGGCTATAACCTCTATTAAGATTGCCAGGGGAAAGGGAGCTGGGAAGAAGCCCACAATCCAGTAGTCAGTCCTCATCACTTAACCATGGTTTAGGAATAACTGCTTTGGTTCAGTTAAGATACCACATCAAATCAGGAAACTACATCAGAGTGTGGCGCAATTGACAAACCATGTCATTCAAGTGACTTACACATTAGAAATATGCAGGGAGGCTTGGCAAGCCTCCTTGTCACCCAAGGCTCTATAACATAAGGACTGGTAGCTACGATTGCTGATCCTTCTCTAGAGACTGCTATATTATAGAAAAGTGAGCAGTAAGCAATCAAAACATTCATAATAAAACACGCCGCTTTAGGCTGTGTTTACATTTAGAAGCTCAAACCATTGTCCACATTATGAAGAAAAGTTGGCAAATACCACAATTTGGTGAGGTGTCTTAATTGAACCTTTCTGGCTGCATGAAGTGTCATATTTGTCGTGCTCACGTTTACACCAGACTGTCCCTCCTCAATGTCTTTACATAATTATAAAAGCATTAAGCACAGGCAATTACTAAGTAATATTAAAAACTGCAGACAACTGCTAGAAAGTGTCTGGGCTGGTGATAAATCCCTTCATGGCTAGTCTGTCTGAGACCACAAATAGCAGCTATTTTGTATAGCAAAATGCCACCCAGTCCCCAACTCCTTCCATCCCTTAAAATAAATGCTCAGCCAAGTATAATATTCCCAAGTATTTCCTACAGTGGCACCAGTGCTGCAGAAAGGAGATACAGGAAGAAAAGAATTAAGAAACCAAGAGATTTAAAGGGTAAAGGATGGAGACAAAGAGCTTTGCAACAACTTTATATAACTGTGCTGAACAACTGCTGGCCTTTTTTTTTTTTAAAAAAGAGCCTGATCTCTTAACTACTCAAGTTGAAACCTGCAAAATGTAAATCAAGCCTTTGTGAGACTAACTAAAATAGAGTCCCCTCAGGCTTCCACAAATACCACAGTGAAGTCACTGAAGAGCTCAGCAAGCTATTCCCAGACCTTGATTTAACAAAGTCTCCAAAGGATTTCCTGACAAATTGCAGTTGAGACAGTTCTCTGACAAATTCACTGCCTTCAAATTTCTTGGCTATCCTTTAAGAGGAAAAACTACAGATTTTGCCTAGTAAAGCACAGAAGCCAACATTTGAACAGTGCAATCACATGCGCATCTATCTATACAGAATTAAGCTTCAGTGAGTGTGATGCAACTTACTTCTAACAAAACATGTACACTCCAGGATTGCAGCTTCCGTGTCTCACTTCGTTGTATCCAATATAGAGATGATGCTATAAATTCCTTCCTTCCTTCCTTCCTTCCTTCCTTCCTTCCTTCCTTCCTTCCTTCCTTCCTTCCTTCCTTCCTTCCTTCCTTCCTTCCTTCCTTCCTTCCTTCCTTCCTTCCTTCATTCATTCATTCATTCATTCTTTTTTCCCCCCTAATAAGAACAACAGCTTTTTGTGACAAGACAAATTCCCAACTTCACAATTGCAGCCATACATTGGCAGATGAACCTGTTTGGAATTCTGTGTTGCACTGGAAACTCTAATAATTTAATTCTATTCTTTTTAATACTGTGAGCTGCCTTGCCTCCCCCTATTGAGAGAAAGGGGGCAAACAAACAAATACCCCTCTTATCTGCCCCTCCCTTTTCTCCTCTTACAGCAACATAAGCTGTACAAACCTATCAGTGAGAAACTGCTGTCCATGGCTGAACGACTCATAGCATGGCCACATCTCCACGTGGTGGAATTTCCTCTCCCACATCACTAAGAAAGATGCATAAATTCCGCCCTCCTTTCTATGTGGCTATCCTAGCTGTTCTGAACCAAGAGGAAGTTAGGAGAGCAGGAGGACTTACAAAGTTGGGCAGGATGAGGGAGAAAATTGAGAGGAGGGGGAAAGAGGGCAAAAAGAAACAGGACAAAGACTGGCCTAGGGCTGGAAGTTACTTTGGTCCAGAAGGAGTGGGAGGAGAGAGAGAGAAGAAGAAGGTTTAAAAGTGGTCACTGAAAGGAAGAAGAAGAAAGAGAAAGCAAGCATGGCTGGATGTAAAGCTGAAGAGCACTATCAGTCATTTGTATGTATATCAGTGTCCAGAACAGGGAAGGAAGGATCTGCTTCAGAGTGGTCTGAAAGAATCAGCCTAATCTTTGGCTGGACGCCTGCAGTTTATTTTCAGTATAGAAAACATGAGTTCCCATGCATTTATAAAAAGACACACACAGCAAAGAGCACATCAGCAGAATAACATGTACTGGGCACAGTTAGCCATCACTGTTAACCTGCACAATTCTGTTGCAAGAAAAGTCATTTACTTAAATTTGGGCGGGGGGGGGCGGGGAGTCACACCAGCCTTTTACAAAATTTGTAACCCAATATGACTATAAGTGGTTTAACTCCTCAAAGCAAGGTTTGTTTAGAATTTTAAAAGGAAAGCTAAAACTTAAAACTGAAGCCTCTCAAGTCTAACAAAAAGAAGCAACCCCCAGAACCTATGACTTAAAGAGAAAGGAGTCTTTTATTTCAATAACAGTACAGAGTGATTTCTCAAACACTACAATATTAATTGAAGTTGCTTAACTGAATAAGAACATGAGACATAAAACAGTTACTGCTTATTAAACATCCTACTATTGTATTTTTATGAGCATTTCTCATACAATGTAACATTTCCATTATGATACTAGCTTGAATGTTACCATTTACACATGGTTACGGAACATAAATGGTTACTTTTAACAATTTTCTGAAATGTAAGGTAAAAGGGGAGTGTTTGAATATTTACATTCTTATACAAAATGCATGGTAAAGTAGGAACTTAATAAAGAATCATATTCTGTCAAGTTGGAATCAATTTCTGGCAACTCTCCTAAGGCTCTGAAGGTTAAGCAAGATCTTTAAGGAGTGTTTTTGTCACACACATGTGTATTTCCTTGGCTGAACAAGGATTCAAATCCAGGTCGCTTGAGTCCTAAACTGTGATTCTTCTATTCACTACATTAGATATCGAAAAACCAGTCATACTCTCCATGATCCTTACAACAAAACATAATGTAAACCCTAAACTTCATATAAGGGACTGAAAAAGAGGGGGAAACCTGACTAGGCTCTTAATGTGCTCCTGGTTCATACAGGATTTAAACAGGAGGCCTTCAAAGTGCAAATCAGTTCATCACTACTCCTTGTAAACCTGGATTTAAATATAACATGACAGCTGATCAGACAGATTTATATAAACTGTATATTCTACTCATAAGGCTAGATTTCTTTACAGTATTAAGAGTGTCCCAGGCTATGGAAACATGAGCCTAAGCAAGTCATTCCTGGTCATCCCCATCACCCGCCAACTTAAAAACATAAGAAGAACGCTACTAGATCACATATATATGTTTATTACAGTCACTGACCTGGAGCATCGTAATAATACTAGATCATAATAAAGGCCTATCTAATCCAGCATTGTGGAAGACAGGAGGGCCTGGCGTGCTCTGGTCCATGGGGTCACGAACAGTCAGACATGACTTGACTAAACAACAACAACAAAATCCGTCATTCTGTTCCCATAGTGACCAACTAGAGAACCCATGGGAAAGCCACAAGCAGGACTTAAAATACAACAATATCATTCTTCTCATGTCCTCCAACTCTATATACAGGCATCCTGTCTCTGATATTGCAGGTTATATATTGCCGTTCTGCTTACTAGCCACCATGATGGCCCTACTCTCCAGAAATGCTGCTCCCCTTTTCTTCCATACAGACTTTTTTTATTTTTATTTTTTTTAGGGGTGGTGGTCTGGGACAACTGTACGAACATAACATTGGCTTGTAAATGTCATTACACAGTATAGTTCGCATGTGGCAAGTAAGAGAATCCTCATGATGTCCAAATCAGATTTTTTAAAAACAGAAGCTGGTTTCAATGGTCACAAAAAATTTAAAGTGAATGCTTAAGGAAAACAATTAATCAAATGATTAAGAGCAAATGGTTGAGAAAGAAAACTTAATGAGGTTGGGAAGATGGAACTAGCACTTCAGGCTTGTACACAAACTTTATTTATTTATTAGTTTGACTTCTATAGCTCATGCATCTTATCAAGTCACTCTGGGAACTTTACACAATGGAACAATGACACGTAAAATATAAAACATTATCAAACAAATCAAATCAATAATTACAACATTCAATAACAGATATAGAACATAATTATATACAAAACCAAACACAAAAGTCAACATTCAGAATCAAAATTACAACATGCACAGTAAATAAAATCAACATAAACATAAATAACAGTTTAAAAGGCAAGATGGCAGAGCAGAAATAAACACTGGCAAGTGCAATTGTGTTATCCTGATGTAAACTCTGGAAAAGCCTGCCTAAAGAGCCAGGTCTTCAAAGATCATTTCAAAGTTCCCAGTGAAGGGCTAGATGGATTTCAGGTAGGAGACTGTTCCAGAGACAAGGGTCAACCACCAAGAAAAGCTGGTTTCTCTTCTCTTTCGTTCTTTGTCTTCTCTTTCTAAGCATCTCTCAGGGTCAATAACCACAACTGTCCCACCTAGGAAGATCGAAGAGGCTGTGCAGATTTTGTCAGGAGGAAGCATTCTGTCAGGTATCAAGGTCCTAAACCATTTAGGGCCTTGTATGTCAATGTCATCACCCTGAAGCTGCCACAGAAATTAACAAGTAACCAGTGCAAGGCAGCCAGTGTAGGGGAAATGTGTTGATATTTCTTCGCTCGCCGCACTCAAAAATCTGGCTGCCATGTTCTGGACCTGCTGTAATTTCTGTAGCAGCCTAATGGGTAGCTCCACATAAAGAGCATTACAGTAATCTAACCTTGAGACTACCAGTGCATGAAGCAGCATAGTGACAGCCCTAGTGTCAAGGTAGGGACACAGCTGGGTGATCTGCCTCAGATGGAAAAAGGCCACACAGACCACTGACGCTACCTCAATAGTGCAGGGTCCAGAAGTACGCCCAGACTGCGAACCTTATCCTTCTCAGAAAGAGTAGCCCCACCACATGAAAGACGGAGGCCCCCAACCCACAGACACTAGGAGGATCTTCATCTTATCTGGGTTCAGCCTCAGTCCCTCATCCATCCCAGCACGGCATCCAGGGAGGGGATGGCATTCACTGCAGAAGGACAGAAGGAGAAATAGAGCTGGATGTCATCTTGGTGACACATACTGGTGACACGAAGCTCCAAAGTTCCTGATGACGTTCCCCTGGGGCCTCATATAGACATTAAACAGCAATGGGGGGACCATTCCTTGCCAAACTGCCTTTTATGTGTGGAACAGCTGCACTCATTCCACTTCATTATATTAACCCCACTGCTGGCAGAATCATTCTATTTTGAGAGAATTATTGATGGTAGCAATTATTTCAGACTCCAAAGCAGACCATGTTCCTTCCCAATTTGTCTGGTTCTTTTTACATAGGGCATGTTTCCTCTTTGGTTCTACCTAAAGTAAATAAAGATTTTCATTTCTTGACCTTGAAAGATAGACTCTACCATAAGGTTTGTGGAACTAGAAGCTGAGGAACCACTCATACTCTCCCCTAGAACCTTTGACACTCTGCCATCATAATTCCAACCCACATACATCAGACCAAACCTCAGATAGGAAATGTGAACACATTCTCCTACTAACAGGGTGCTAATATCCTCACTTGCTTCCATGTGGTTCAAGAACATCTACACATTTCTATCCATCTTGGTTCTTGCAATGCCTGTATACTTTTTTTAAATCCAGAAATGACACACTCCACAAGGGGCCAGACCTTGCTAATGCAGTAGATCAGTGGTTCCGATCCTTGGGCAAGTTCTTGAACTGAAATTCCCATAAGACCTCACTACTAGCTGTGCTGGCTGAGATTTCCAGAAATTGCAAGCCCAAGAACATCTGGATTACTTAAGGTTGGGGACCACTGCAGTAGATAAACACAGTCTGGGATGCAATCCCATGCTTTGAAGCCTGTACATATCCTTAAGAATGCATGAGAACAGTCAGAGAAGAAGCTATGGTCACATCTATGAGAAAACACAAACGCGCAGAGAAACAATGTGGTTTCATGATTTAAGATGAATATAATTTAGATCAGATTCGCCACATTCAGCTGACCTTACCAGATGATATAGGGCCAGTCACTATTTTATAGAGAAAAAATATACTTAATTCCCTGAGCTTCATGGCAGAGATGGAGAAGTAACAACCATGAAGAGAAGTTATAAATCAAAAGACTGCTGAACTTATAAATACCAATCCAGGATCAGAACAATCATGTCACAGTTGCACAATTAAAAATGGAAAATATTTAACAACTCTTATATCTAGTCCAGTCCACATCTCTGAGAATCAGCTACTTAACACACACTGGTACCATGGTTAGAGAAACAAATATTTCAGCAGTCACATATGAATAATATGATAGCTGAAATATTTGTTTCTCTAAACGTGGTACCAACATACAGTACAAGTGCCTCAAACTGTGGGCAGTCAACTTTTATTATTTTATGGAAATTCAGAGCATGACAAAGGCATGACCATTTCCTCTGCTCAGTAGCCAGCCAAGGGCAGGTCAGTCTTTCCAGCTTATGAGCAATGCAGTGCAGTGCGCCTCTCTTCCCTTGCTACTACCTCTGTCTCTTTTCCAGTGAGATTAAATGACAGGAAGCAAAATAAGAACAGCCCAGCATAGACTCATACAGAAGCAGCTTCCCCAATTTTTAAAAAAGCATTTGGGGGTCCCTACACAGCTATACCTCAGAAGCAATAGAAAAGGTGCAGAGGTCTTTGCATCACAGTTTACAGTGGGCCAAAGTAAGGAAAATATACTTAGAAAGAAGACCACGATTCCAAGAAACCGTAACAATTTAAACAATAAAATATCAGAAGATTTACATTTGTTATCCAAATGACACTATTGTTGAAGTCTAGGGAAGTTGCCAGACTATGTTCACTCGTGACACTCATCTGAGCCTTGCTTATATTATATATATATATATATGATTGTTGCTGACGTAGAAGAGAAATATGATGCCTTTGACAATACATGTACAATTAAAGAAAAGCAGATTTGGAATTCACATCTGAAAATAACCTTGCATCTGCTGAAGTTGCACGAAATACTTATTTCTCCTTTCTCTAATTAAAGAAGAGTTAACATTCCATTCCGTAGTAATTTAATGCAAGATACAAACTACAGTATATGTGTTGTACTAGGAAAAGGGCTATTAGACTGTCCGTTTTGGCAGGGTTGGGGTTTTGTTTTCATATCTCCATCAAGCCTTTTCTGTTACCATACATGTGAGAACCATCAATACTCATGGACCATATTCAATTGGATTTTTGTTTGCTTAGAATACAAGAACCCCACAATGAGTTGTATCCTACAGCGTCCTACGAACAAAGAAGAGTCAACTGAATTGGAACAAAGAAGGGGCAGCTACAGTCACGTGAAAGACAGCCTTGAGAGTAGAAGAGTTGAATGTGCAATAGAGCTAACTAAAATTTCTCCACTTCCAACATGGTACGATTATCACACTAAGAACATTAAGCTAGCACAGCTAATCTCATTCAGGATAGATCTGCCTCCACTTCTAATTTTCTACCATGCTAAAGACTGATTTGTTAGCGTATAATTTATTACAGATATAGTGAAGGACATGAGAGTTGCACCTTTGCAAAGGGACATTTACTTTAGGATATTTTTGTTCTGTCCTTCAATTTTAAAGAAAATTAATAAAGTAATAAGTTCAAAGAAAAAAAAATCAAATATGACAAACCTGTAAGATGTGTAGTTACATTCTGAGGAACTTGATACTGATCTCCTAATATTCCACTGTTACAAATGAGCTTAACAGCAATACAACAAAGCAATGATCTACATTGACATTTTTAAGACTGTAAACCCAGACTGATGCATGCTGCTTTTTGTTAACCAAACAAATTTTCAAATTAAGTCACAATCCAGTCTTCCTTTATTATTTCACGATATGCAACAAACCTTTTGCAGAAAATTTCTAATAATAAGGACATCAATTACTACTCAAATCAAGGACACTTTAGCAATATTGACAATCTTGAGGAAGCTTCACAAGAACCTAACATCATACTTAAAAGTGCCCTTGAAAAGCAGCTACACAGGAGCAGCTCATCACTGTGTACTTTCAGAACAAACAAGCTGAATTATGTGATGCTAATTGTCACCACTGAGAAGTAGCATGTTGTTTCAATGTACTCACCTTTCACCAAAGAAGACTAATAACCCCTTTCTGAAATAAACAAATAATTTCTACTAGAGTATTTGTTTTGCCACAGGATGGTGTTTTACTACCATATGAAATTCCTTCCAATTCTGTATGTAATCAGCAATCAGCAAAACAAGGCAACAAGCTTCATACCATCCAGCTTCCCATTCTTTGTATGCTTTACTATCTATACAGAAGATCAAGTAGACAAAACATAAACTAGACGCAAATTCTTTGAATCTAGGAGTCAAGTGCTGAATAGATTGCTATTTTTTCCACTGCTTGCCATTTACATATACAAAGGGACTCCATATTTACACCTACCATATCACAGGTGTGCAAAGCAAATATTCAATCATTTGCTGCCAGGAAGTATCAAAAGCTTCCCTCCAACAAATAATTACTTTGTCATTGGAAACATCCATTCACTTTTTCTTTTACAGCTTGCTTTCAGGCTTCAAAATTCCAGCTCCACCACACACACTGTTCAAAGCAAAACCAAAGAAAAGGCAAATCCTGTGAGGAATAACCTGTTAAGATACCGCAGAAATCAGACTCTGCAATTTATAGTTGCTCGGAGACAGCCCATTTCCTTTTTGCTTTGCGTGTGATGGGATAAACTGTGAAACAGCTTTGTAGCCTATTTAAATTATGTTTGACCACCACAAAGCAACAATTTAACCCTGAGACAGGAACCTGCCTTTCAAGTCCTTATTGCAGGCCCCTTGATACACAAAGGCAACAATTGTATACTGTACTGTGCATATTCTCCATTACCTCACCCCCACAAGCTACTTTTGATAGCTGTCTTAATTTTTCCTTTATGTGCAAACCTGTTTTATTGGTCTGAGTCAATCAATATTTAACCTGAAGAAACATTATTCTTATAATCAATTGCTTCAACTCAGGAAGATGTAAACATGGTCCTTGTTATTACACACAGGCTAGTGATACCACTGTCTCTAGGTAAACAGAAAACTGGATGGGATTATGCTTTGGGGATAGTGAAAGGAAGTATTGCTTCCACATTTGTAAGGAGTGATGATAGGAGATACAGGGAATGGGAAAGCAGAACATACATTCCACTTAGTACAGGAAGCAAAAAAGAAGCAAAGCATCACTTTGCAGAAGACATCCAGAAAAATACTATTCATTCAAAGAGCAGAGGCCACACACGAGAAATTAATAGCAGTAGACTGTAAAGGGAAAGAAAGGGCAATAATCAAGGCTTTTGTGTAGTCAAGAGTATTTGCTCTGTCAGTTTAAGCACAAGGGTCCAATTAACTATAAATACATGCAGGTGGCAAAAAAGAGCCTTGCCTGCAGGTGTTTCTCCAACCAGAGAAGGATAAAAGGCAGGTGATGGTAACTCTAAGCCCCACACAACTGAAAGAGGAGAAGGGTTCACAAGCTTTATGAATCAACTAGTATTAAAACAAAGTACGGTAATCTGTACTCCACAAATTCCCAGCATTTAATATATACTTACATGGGAGTACATTCCATGGAGTTCAGTGGAATTAACTCCCCCCCCCTCAAAATGTGAACAAAGCTAGATTGTAAATGTTGTGGAAACTACACCTTTGTTCGATACTACTCTGCTCACATCGTGCTGATTTTTTTTCTTATGCATTTATTCCTAGCATTTTTATCTTGCTCTTCAGCAAAAGAAGCCTGTCAGACTAGTTACAAGGATGGATAATAGCACATATATTGTCATTCTACTCAGAAAATATATTACACACATGTAAGGAAAATACTCATACAAGTGTTTCACCTCTTACTCATCCTACTATGGAAGCAAACCAAGTTAAAACAAACAGAATTTCACAGGGGGGCGGGCGGTAAAAATAAAGGTGTGATAGTGTCACCGTTGCAAGATGAGGATTATTAGATATTCCACTACCAAGAGCAGTCACTGCAAATCTAAGAGAGATATCATCATTCAAGCATGGATTCACAAGGAGGCTTGATTCCACTTTCAGTTTCTGTGTAACTCATCCCAAACTGGTCTGAAGACAAATGCAAATTAAGTAGCTCAAAGGTAAATTTTGAAGCATGTTTGCTCATCATGACAGCCCTCATAGCAATGCCCCAACGAGCATCTCAGAAAAAAAGACGTGTGTATATACTATGTTTTCCCGAAAATAAGACAGGGTCTTATATTACTTTTTGCTCCAAAAACACATTAGGGCTTATTTTCAGGGGATGTTTTTTTCCCCATGTACAACAATCTACATTTATTCAAATGCAGTCGTGTCATCATCTTCTGGTTGCTGCACAGGGGTGAGGGTGGGGTTTCACTTAACTGGGGTTTATTTTTTGGGGAGGGCTTATATTACGAGCATCCTGAAAAATCATACTGGGGCTTATTTTCAGGTTAGGTCTTATTTTTGGGGAAACAGGGTATGCATATATACACACACAAGGAGCAATGCACAGTGTAATACCCAATTTATTAGGATCAGTCAACAGTCATAGAACCATGAGCTGTCACAAGGTGATAGCTCATGGTTCTCCTTAATTTTAGGAGACGTAAGCTCACATCTTTGTTTGCAAGGAAATTCACTGGGTGACCATAGGCATGTCACCATCCTGTGTCTAGCCCGTCTCAGAGGTTTATTCTGAAGACAAATAGGGTAGACCATACCCATGTATGTATTCCACCCCAAGCTCAGCTTCTGAAAGGCAGGATACAAGTGTGAGCAAGGTTCCCACTAAACTGGGCACGCATGCACACAACTCTGCTTTCCTCTACGCAACTCTCTTTCTTTCCCACACAGTGATTGCCTTAGATCCCAGTCACAATGGAACCCAGTGTGGTGGTGGGATTGTGTGTGAGAGAGGCGGAATCCCACCCAGCAGGGTTGGAAATTAGAGAGTACGTTGAGTGTGAGTAATGCTAAGTCCTCATACGATGAACTATCTGTCACTTCTCATGCTGTTGAGGCTAATGCAGAACAGGTGCTCTAGAGGTGGTCAAAGTGTAGCCCACAGGCCCCATGTGACCCCCAGGATTCCCCCAATACTCTTAATAGCAAAGCACTAAATCTACAGAGGAATATAAGTTAGTAAGCAAGCCTTTTTGTCAATGCAAATTTAAATAGAAAACCTTTCAGACACCCTTCCCAGGTGTTTTCTCAGCATTTCTCTTTTCCCCAAATCATAACTGCTGATTGTAGAGGGTTAAATCTTTCATTATTTAAGAGTTTGTTAATTACAAGACTTAAGTATGAGCAAGTACTAATCACCAGAGAATGTCAGTTGTGTGATTCTGTGGTGGTGGTGCTTTATTAGGGCAAGTGTGAATACAAGATTAAATAAAGGTAAAATCCAGTGAATAAATTTTATATAATGAACTATTGTATAATAAATTAGCCTGAAGGAATAAATCTTATTTTGTTGCAATAATTAATAATGGGGAGATGAAATCTCAGATTTAAAAATATTCTATTAATTACGTGCTAACAATGAATCTATTTTTAAAAATAAAAACAGACAAAAAATGTAATCTGCTGATTAGCCATTGTGACCATGCCCATTTCCACTTCGTGCCCTTTGAGCTGGAGTCCAGCACCAAAACAGCTCATCTAAAAAAAAAAAAGAAGAAAGGCCTCACCTTTGTTGAAGTTACCTACCTCTGAAGTATACAGAGTACTTATAAAATACTGCAACATGTCTTTAATATACAGAACAGACACTAGTGTTTCGTAAGCCATGAAGATAACAATATTAGCCTGTAGTATTGCTGAAATTGTTACTGCTCTTGCTCTAGAAATTATCCCAGAGCTATGACCCCTGTTCCATTATGTCATCATCAGCATCTGCTCCGAAAATTACTGTAGGTACAAATACAGGGCAAGACATTTAAGCACAATTAAGCACCTTATGACAGTTCAGAGCTACAGCCAGAGCCCCTGAAATTTTGGAGTAAGGCAACCCCCTTGACTGCTAATATTGGGCAATAATGAGATTTCCCTGATCTACAGATGACTAAGGCTGCCACTTATGCTAATAATCTCTTCCACTGGACAAGATGAGTTAGAACATGCCCAGATGCATCTCTTAACTAGGGGAGTGGCTGGCATTTCAGTGCACTGATTTCTTCAGTACTGTATATGATGCAGATGCTTCAGCCTGTCATACGCCAATCTAAGTGATGCGAGAGGAACTGGAGAACACACATGAACAACATTCTGTATGGCTGACTTTTGCTGGGGAACAGAATAGGGTGAAGTGGCAGAGTCAACAGTCTTTGAGCAAACCAAGATCACAAGAAGTTGCTATGCAGAGATTTGACTTCAACAGATCTAATTTTAAAAGTACAGGAAATCAATGTTATTTACTTTAGATAAGGACCAGGCAACTGTGTTATTTGTAGGAAACTTGGTTTTGCACTTCTATCAAGGAAGCAGAAGGAAAAGGATGGGATTAAGTTTCTGTTTTGTTGGAAACAGGAAGTGGCATGTATGGCTAAAGCCAAATGTCATCAGTGTTCCCTCAACTTAATTTCAACAGTTAACAATGCCTGAATGTCTTGTGTCTGATGAGAAGGAGGAAGGTTCTTGGGACAGTATGCCAGGGCCAGGTGTGGCAAAGCCACACACACCTCACTTATTTGGGAGCACACTCTTCTTCACTATTGCCATGCACATTCCTTACTTCCATCCTAGGACCAATAACTCATCAAGTCTGAAAACCACGAGGAAGAGAAGCAAATCTCCTGAATGCTGAAGTGACGAGATCCTACTCTGCACCAAAACATAGCCCTGAAATATGTTTTGCAACCATATAAGACGCCAAGTAACTATTCCCTCAACACTGAATAATTACTTCACACACATCTGGATTGGCAAGCAAAACCTTCAGGCAGGCATCCAATGAAACAGCACATAATTTACTGCTGCAAAACATAATAATTAATGGTCACCCTTATTTTAGGCAATGACTTTTTTAAAAGGATGAAACAAATTTGCATGGGACAGCCATTGATCGTTTTAGCAGCCACGATAACAAAACAGAGTACTGTATCCGCAGTCAGATACACAGGACATCTTTAACATCCGACAGCCACCACTTTCACGTCCCGGCTGCAACTTTCAAGCAATAGGTGGTAACCGATTGCCATTAATAGCAATAACAACGCATAAGAGGTGCTTCTACGGCCCGTTAGAGAGTAATCAGAAGCAAAGCAAGGAAGCCACCACCTCAATGCCGCGGTCGCGAGGATCTTACAATTTAAAGGAGAGAGGGACGCTCCCAAGCGCGACTACATGAACTTGGGAACCCTCAAGCGTTAGGCTCCTCCGCAAGGGGAGCTTCGACGTCGCCCAAGCCCTCCCGGCCCCTCCTCGCCCGCCCGCCCCACTCACTCACCGAGATGGAGGGTGAGGTTAATGGTGTTGGGGTACTGGACGCCGGCCAGCATGGTCTGGCTCTGCCACCAGGTGGTGTCGGCCTGGTTGTTGTAGTCGGTGAGGAAGGCGGCCCCGTGCTGCAGGTGAGGCTGCGAGGCGTCGCACAGGTGGCACGACTTGGTGACCCCCGTGACGCCCGTCTGCACGCAGTACTCCTCGGCCGGGGCGCCGCACGTGTTGGTGGCCACCACGGTGGCGTTGAAGGCGGCGTTGACGAACTCGGGCATGCAGCGCTGGGGCCGCCCGCTCTGCTCGTCCACGCACTCGTCCATGGCGCCGCCGCACAGCCCGCTCAGCAGCCCGAGCCAGAGCGGGAGCAGCAGCCCGAGAAGGCGCAGCCGGGCGTCCATCCTGCCTGCCTGGTCTTCGGCGGGGAAAGCGAGAAGGGTGGCCTCCCTCCCTCCCGCGCGAGCAGCCGGCCGCTCCCTTCCTCGCCTTGCCGCCTTCCAGAGGAAGCGGACGCGGGCCCGGCTGGTTGCCGTTGCAGCTGGAGCAGGAGGAGGAGGAGGAGGAGTCCCACACACACACACAACGAGGCTGTGTGAGCAACACCACCCTCACGATTCTGTCCCTTCTCTCCCCTCTCTTTGGTGAAGGGTGGGGGCCCCCGCGTTGCACGCTGGGATACGCAGCCCTCCGGCGGGGGCGGAGAGTAAGGGGAGGGCGAAACGAGGAATGGGGGGGGTCCGGCTCGGGGGGGGGGGCGCGCGGAGGTCGGCGGCAAAGAGGCTTTTCCCCTCCTCGCCTCGCCTTGGAATGCTTTGAATGGGGAAGGAGTTCCCGCGTGGGAACTCCCGGGGAGGAGAAAGGGGAAAAAAAGTGCTCTCAGGGAAAAGAGCGGCGGGGGGGGGGCGAAGGCGGGGGAGGGAGGGAGGGAGGGAGGGAGGGCGAGAGCAAATCCTGGACTTCCTGCAAGGCCGCCGGGAGGGTTTTCCCTCCCCCCAAGTTTTTTGCCTGTACGAAGGCTCTGCCAGAGCGGGAGGAGGTGGTTTGAGCCCAGCTCTCCCGTTCGGCTCCGCTTACCTCGGAAGGAACGCCTTGGTGAAATCACGGGGATTTCCTCCCAAGTTAAAATACACGCTGCTGGGGGGGGGGAGTATAGAAAAGGACAGCCCTTATAAAAACCACTGTATGGAGCCACACCGCTATGAGGGAAAACGTAGGACAGTTGGAACGCGTTTGTTAATGTGCGTTCAGTTCGCTTCCGAATTTATGGGGGACCCCTGGGTCCCTGAAGGACAGCCCTGAAGTGCAGCGGAGACAGCCTGGGACTAGAACTCCTGGAGGACGTGGTTCGAATCCCGGCTCACACCATGGAAACTCACTGGGGGGCCTGGAATTGGTGAAACCGCTGCTTAAATATCTCACATGCCTTGAAAGCCCTTGTAGGGTCGCTATACCTGACAGCAGAGGACAGAATATGAACTCATGATCAAAACATAGCAACTTAGTTGTTGTTTTTAAAAGTGGCAAAGAAGCATAAAAGTTATGTACAGGGGGGAAGAAAGGGAATAGGGAGGTTTTCCTCCTCCCCATCTGTCCTGCCCAAACGTGGGGTTTGGCACTGTGGCAGGGTGAAGGAGATTCGGAAGTGATCAAAGGAAGTATTCCTTCACTCAGCACATAGTTAACCAGGGGAATTTTTTGTAACGACCACCAACTTGGATGGGATTTGAAAAGGGATTAGAACAAGTCATGGATGGTAAGGCTATCAATAGCTACTGGTCCCTATGGCTACATATGACCTCCAGGTATCAAAGGAAGTATGCTTGTGGGTAGCAGTTGCTAAGGGACAGGAGCAGGTCATACTCTCCTTAGGGGCTTCTGGGAGGCATCAGGTGGGGAATAGAGGGTGGCATTTAAGCATTTAGTCTGATCTAGCACAGATCTGCTTTAGGGCCTTAAATGTGGCACAGCCTTACTTGGAGGTAAAATTTGCTTTTCCTTTCAAGTAAATGCTTATATGTTTGCTGCCTGCCTGCTGTGGTAGTACAGTAGTATTTACACAGTGTATGGGCTTTCAGTGTATAAAATGTGTGTGTGTGGGGGGGAGGGTTAGATAAATTTATCTTCAGAACAAATCTGAAAGATTGTGATGCTAATGCCAAGGACCAGTCTGTGAACCATGTAACAGTGTAAAATTGAAGCTTGGCTTTCCATGGGCCCAGTGTTTAGTTTCTTAAAAGAGGTGCTAGAATTTAAGCATACTAGGAAGTTAGTTTTTGTCCTCAAAGCTCTGTTCCTTAACAGGAACATATGCTCATATCACACATCACATCACATACATAAACCTTTATTGGCATTTGATTACAGTAAGAAAAATAGACAATGTAACCAGGGAAGTAAAGAGGGGGAACGTTAGAACTGAAGTTGGGAGGGATGGGGATTATGGTTTCTCATAAGAATAGTTGACAGAAATTCCGCCACGAGATAGGTAGTGGTTGGAAAGTAATCACTTAGGTGCTCATATGAGATACGTCTTTTTCTTTCTTGCCCACTCTTAAATACATATATTCTGAGGACATTCCAGTGCGATGTACTTCCAGCCCAAATAAATCCGCTAACCTTTAAGTGTTGTATCTCATTTGTGGCTGTAATAATGGGAAGAGGGTGTCAGGTTGTGATCAACTTGTGGTGAATGCAAGGCAACTACATACATACTGTACTTACAAAACCTTCTGGTATTTAATCTTATGTGTCCATATTCCAAGGTGAAGACTTTAGACTGAAATAGATCCAGTAACTCAGTTTTACTGTTTCATTAGATTTATTACCGCATCCATCCATCTTCAAAGATCTGGAGTGCTTTGCCTATACTGTCATCAGCTATAAACAGGGTAACTCCTTGATAGATCTGACTGGTTGAGACAAATCAATAGTATACTCGGGTGTCTAGAATAGCAAGGAATGTCTAAGAAAAATGTCTGAATGGAGGACATGCAATTTTCTGTGTCATTTCCATACTGATTGTTCTATATCACTGCTACAGTAGATGTTGTTAGGTTGCAGCTTCTGTGATCGTGTAGAATTGCTTGAACTGCCTAAGCTGATGTGAGTTGCAATCCAGCAACTTCTGGTGCAAAAATTAGAGTATTTACTTTTTACATGACAACTCCTAGAATCCTCAGCCAGTTTGGCTAGTGACCATACCAATTCAGGGGGTTGTAATCCAGAAAGAAACTTTTTCAAGTTATTTTCACCACATACTCCTTCACCCCATGTTTATACTGAAAAAGGCTTCTGCATGTATGTGTTTCTGTTCTATATGTTTTCAAATGTGTCTTTTCAAATATTTCTAATCTATTTTACATGCATACTGCATGCATATTCATTGCTATAAATCCTCAAGAGGTTTGAGGAGTCTGAGATCACATTCAATGCACATTGAAAATTGTCTTGTGTGACTGATTCTATGGCTGTCTGTTCTTTTATAGTAAACTTAGTTTTGGATCGGTATTCAATCCAGATTTTCTGCTGAACCGCAATCAAGCCTATGACGACTTCACTATATTGGCTATTCTTTACCTTCATGTCCGAGAATTCCCCATAATCCAGTGCATGTTAACAATTTGGTCTCTAGTTCCTCTGCCCCTTTGAAATCCAGCTTGTACTTCTGGGAGTTCTCAGTCCACATACTGCTGAAATCTACCTTGTAGGATTTTGAGCATAACCTTGCTAGCGTGTGAAATTTATTTATTTATTTATTTATTGGACTTATATACCGCCCCGTGTGAAATAAGTGCAATTGTACGGTAGTTGGAGCATTTTTGGCACTCCCTTTCTTTGGGATTGGGATGTAAACTGATCTTTTCCAATCCTCTGGCCACTGCTGAGTTTTCAAAATGTGCTGGCATATTGATTGTAGCACCTCAACAGCATCATCTTTTAAGATTTTAAATCGTTCCTCTGGAATGCCATCACCTCCACTGGCCTTGTTGTTAGCCATGCTTTCTAAGGCCCACTTGACTTCACTCTCTAGGATTTCTGGCTCAAGGTCAGCAACCACACTATTTGGGTTGTCCAGGGCATCCAGATATTTCTGGTATAATTCCTCTGTGTATTCTTCCCACCTCTTCTTAATGTCTTCTGCTTCTCTGAGGTCCCTACCATTTTTGTCCTTTATCATGTCCATCTTTGCACAAAATGTTCCTTTAATATTTCCAGTTTTCTGGAACAGATCTAGGGTTTTTCCCTTTCTATTATTTTCCTCTATTTCTTTGCACTGTTCATTTAAGAACACCCTCTTGTCTCTTCTTACTATTCTTTGGAAGTCTGCATTCAATTTTCTGCAACTTTCCCTATCTCCCTTGCATTTTGTTTCCCTTCTCTTTTCTGCTATTTGTAAGGCCTTCTTGGACAGTCACTTTGCTTTCTTGCAATTCTTTTTCTTTGGGACGGTTTTTGTTGCTGCTTCCTATACAATATTACGAGCCTCCATCCATAGTTCTTCAAGCACTCTGTCTACCAAATCAAGTTCCTTAAATCTGTTCTTCAGTTCCACTGTGTATTCATAAGGGATTTGGTTTAGATTATACCTGAATAGCCCAGTGGGTTTTTCCTACTTTCTTCAGTTTAAGCTTGAGTTTTGCTGTAAGCTGATGATCAGAGCCACAATCAGCTCCAAGTCTTGTTTTTTCTGACTGTATAGAGCTTCTCCATCTGTTCCTTTTATCTCTTGACTCCCTACTTTAGCATTCCAATCCCCTCAAATGAGAAGAACCTCTTTCTTTGGTGTCACTTCTAGAAGGTGTTGTAAGTCTTCATAGAATTGGTCAATTTCAGCCTCTTCACCATCGGTGGTTAGTGCATAAACTTGGATTACTGTGATGTCGAAAGGTCTGCCTTTGATTTCTATTGAAATCATTCTATCATTTTTGAGATTATATCCCAGTACATCTTTTCCCACTCTTTTGTTGACTATGAGGGCGACTCCATTTCTTCCATGGGATTCTTGCCCACAATAGTAGATATGATAATCATCTGAATTGAATTCACCCATTCCTGTCCATTTTAGTTCGCTGACGCCTAGGATGTCAATGTTTATTCTTGCCATTTCCTGTTTGACCACATGCAGCTTCCCAAGGTTCACAGATCTTACATTCCAGGTTCCTATGCAGTATTTTTCTTTGCAGCATTGGACTTTCCTTTCACCTCCAGGCACGTCCACAGCTGAGCGTCCTTTCGGCTTTGGCCCAATCACTTCATTAGCTCTGGAGCTACTTGTACTTGTCCTCCACTCTTCCTCAGTAACTTGTTGGATGCCTTCCGACCTGAGGGGCTCATCTTCCAGTGTCATATCTTTTAGCCTTTCTGTCCATGGGGTTTTCTTGGCAAGGATAGTGGAGTAGCTTGCCAGTTCCTGCTCCAGGTGGATCGTGTTTAGTCTGAACTCTCCACTATAACCTGTTCATCTTGGGTGGCTCTACACAGCATAGCCCATAGCTTCTCTGAATTACTCATGCCCCTTCACCACGACAAGGCAGCAATCCATGAAGGAGGACATATTCGTACCTAACCTTTCTAAACTGAGAAAAACCATAGATCTATATCTGAAGCATAGTGTGAGATTAAGGCAAAGATTATGGAAAAGCTGACATCTGAGAAGGTTTCTAATATGGCATCATACCAGTGGGAAAGCACTCCAGGAATGCTGGATAAATTATTGGATAAATCTAAATGGTTTAGAGATCTGGTTGTGGAAGCAGAAGTTTGGAATTTGATTCCCCGCTGTGCCGCCTTGACAGGAGCTGGATTCAAGCTCTGCATTTCTAAGACGATGATGATAAACCACATAAGGAAAGACAAATGGCTGAGGCCTTTGGAGCTGGTGAATTTCCAGCAACAGAGTGGTTGAACTGAAAATTACAGGTAGGGATATAGGGGAATTAAGGACACAATAGGGTGAGGCAAGTGCAAGGCCCGGGAGACATTTCAAGGTAAGGTAAAGAAATGAAATCACAGTGAAGGGATGTGGGGAAGGCTATCACATCTTGACAGGCCAAAAAAGTAGTACATTATTTCAGAAATGTATTTGGACAGATAACAAAGGTTGATATTTCTCAGAACCACATAAATACGTACCTGCATTAGGTAATGCCTTTATTGTTGCTGTTTACAACTTTTCAGTGATTCAATAAAGATACTTTAATGGGTTTTATACTTTAGGTATTTTTCTCCTTTTTAGCTACTTGTTTTAATATTTGTTTTTACCAAACACTGCTTGGGTTTTTTAAAAAAATGAAAAGTTGTATATAAATTCTCTGAATCTGAAAAGAAAACATTTAGTTTATTTTTAAATGTTTTTCTATTGCACACTGTCTCTAGGAGCATTTTACTTGAAAATAAATCAGTAATGAACAAGAAGCTTGTCGTGGGTATATAAGAATGGGGAAACTGCAGCAGAGAAGAGATAAAACATTTCCCTTTCTGTCCTTTCTAATCAACTCTTCCTTCTGGGCATGATCTGGTGTGAATCATGTCATTGTCGTTGCTGTCGTATCAGTCCTGCCTGCCAGACACAGCCGGAGGCTAGTTCTGATTTATTGTCCCTAAAAATGAGACTGCTATCACCATGGGATCTCCCAAGGCTTTTTGAGATTCAGGAATGCAAACAGAGATTGGGTTTGCTCTTGTATAAGGCTGGGTTGTCTTTTAGGGAGGACAGAATGGATAGGAATGACAAGCTTATTTCTACACAATTCTTTGTTCAACCAACAATCACTGTAGTACAAATTGATGTGGGAAGGGAGGAACAGAAGTCAATTTGTCAATTCTCTGCAGTTATGTCACATAAGTATCTTCCAAGTGGCAAATCTAACAATGTATAGGTAAAATGGTAAATCACTGCTTGTTATTAGAGTACTGATATATGGCACAAGCTTAAATGGCTGAGAAACATGTTTGTTTTGATTAATTAAACAATTTTCAAAAGGCAGGAGCTCATCCTTTACCAACAGACTGAAGTTTGTTTCAGCTAATGATGCATACAAGTAACAGCACACTTTTTGATATGAATACTGTGCATATATCTGGATTAAGTTGCTGCTTCCTTAAGCAAATACATTAACTCATAAACCAGAACTTAGAAAACTTATTTTTAGACTTTAGCTCCCAAAAGTTCTCTGCTAGCATGATCACAATCATCCATGCATTGCTGTTTCCTGTTGCCTCATCATCAGACAGAAACATCCTTGAAGTACTGTGGGCCTTTTTCTTGCCCTCGTGTGTACTGAAGAAGGGCAATTCTATGTATTTTGGGCTAAACGCCCTGGAAAACGTACTCCAGGGCAATGCAGTATAACGTTCCTTGCCGTTTTAAGTATTTGTCAAGAGGTGTGCACATTTCCCAACATTGTATGAATATTGTCCATAATTTCCAAAGAAGTACTTTGTATCAGCATGTTGGCAAAATTGAAGGAGAAAAACAATAGAGATAGAGATAAAGGCACCACATTTATTTATTTCAGTGTGAGCTTTCCAGGCTCAGAATCCTCTTCAGCCATAACTATTTGTATTCCAAATACTGCCTTTCACCTTGCTTTTTCTTTTCATTTTCACTTTTAATTTTGCCATTACAGTATCCATAATTTATCTGTAAGATGACTGGTTAAGAAGCATATAGCTTTGAATAAAATCAAAAGAATCACAAAGCTCAACTGTTTTGTTTTTGAAATTTAGTAAAAAACAAAACCAAAAAAGCACCCCTTCACAGATTGCTGGCTTGTCGTGACGAAGGGGCTTGAGAAATTCAGAGAAGCTATGGGCTATACTGTTCAGGGACACCCAAGACGGACAGGTCATTGTGGAGAGTTCTGACTAAATGTGATCCACCTGGAGCATGAACCTGCAAGCCACTGCAGTATCTTTGCCAATAAAACTCCATGGACAGAAATAAAAGGCTAAAACATGTGACGCGGGAAGATGAGCCTCAGGTTGGAAGGCGTCCAATGCGCTACTCAGGAACATTGGAGAACAAGTACAAGTAGCTTCAGACAGAGCTAATGAAGTGGTTCGGCCAAAGCCGAAAGGACACTCACCTGTGGACGTGCCTGGAAGTGAAAGGAAAGTCCGATGCTGCAAAGAAAAATACTCCATAAGAACCTAGAATGTAAGATCTATGAACCTTGGTAAGCTGGATGTGGCCAAACAGGAGATGGCAAGAATAAACACTGACATACTGGGCGTCAATGAACTAAAATGGATAGGAATGGGTGAATTCAATTCAGACGATTATATCTACTATTGTGGGCAAGAATCCCGTAGAAGAAATGGACTTACAACACCTTCTAGAACTGACACCAAAGAAAGATGTTCTTCTCATTCTAGGGGATTGGAATGCTAAAGTAGGGAGTCAAGAGATAAAAGGAACAACAGGTAAGTTTGGCCTTGGAGTTCAACAAGAAGCAGGGCAAAGGCTAATAGAGTTTTGTCAAGAGAACAAGCCGGTCATCACAAACACTCTTTTCCAACAACACAAGAGGTGACTCTACACATGGAAATCAGGTTTTTTTATGTTGAGTTTCAGACCATTTTTGTACTCTCCCCTTTCACCCTCATTAAGAGGTTCTTTAATTCCACCTCACTTTCTGCCATCAGAGTGGTATCATTTGCATATCTGAGGTTGTTGGTATTTCTTCCGGCAATCTTAATTCCAGCCTGGGTTTCATCCACTCTTGCCTTTCATATGATGTATTCTGCATATAAGTTAAATAAACAGGAAGACAATATACAGCCTTGTCGAATTCTTTCCTAATTTTGAACCAATGAGTTGTTCCATATCTAGTTCTAACTGTTGCTTCCTGTCCCATGTGCAGATTTCTCAGGAGACAGATAAGGTGGTGAGGCACTCTCATTTCTTAAAGAACTTGCCATAGTTTGTTGTGGTCCACACAGTCAAAGGCTTTTGTGTAGTCAATGAAGCAGAAGTAGATGTTTTTCTGGAACTCTCTGGCTTTCTCCATAATCCAGCGGATGTTAGCAATTTGTTCTCTAGTTCCTCTGCCCCTTCGAAATCCAGCTTGTACCTCTGGGAGTTCTCGGTCCATGTACTGCTGAAGCCTACCTTGTAGGATTTTGAGCATAGCCTTGCTATTGTGTGAAATGAGTGCAGTTGGAGCCTTCTTTGGCACTGCCCTTCTTTGAGATGTAGACTGATCGTTTCCAATTCTCTGGCCATGGCTGAGTTTTCCAAACTTCCTGGCATATTGAGTGTAGCACCTTAACAGCATCATCTTTTAAGATTTTAAATTGTTCAACTGCAATGCCATCATCTCCACTGGCCTTGTTGTTAGCTATGCTTTCTAAGGCCCACTTGACTTCACTCTCCAGGATTTCTGGCTCAGGGTCAGCAACCACACTATCTGGGTTGTCCAGGACATCCAGATTTTTCTGGTATACAGTAATTCCGCTGTGTATTCGAGCCACCTCTTCTTGATGTCTTCTGCTTCTCTGAGGTCCCTACCATTTTTGTCCTTTATCATGTCCATCTTTGCACAAAAAGTTCCTTTAATATTTCCAGTTTTCTTGAACAGATCTCTGGTTTTTCCCTTTCTATTAATTTCCTCTATATCTTTGCACTGTTCATTTAAGAACGCCTTCTTGTCTCTTCTTGCTATTCTTTGGAAGTCTTCATGAATATAAACTAAAATGTTATCTAACCAGTTATTGTTGGTTTTTTATTTTTTTACTAACAGATATGCATTTTATATCTGTGTAGTTTATTGTTATAAGTGATTTTTAAATTGTATTTTACATGTACAGATATTGTCATCACTCTTCGTCCTAAATGCATAAAAAAGGCCATCTGACAGACAGATTCAGCTTTCTATCCTCCTCACTCTCCAGTACCTGGCTATTTGTCAAAAGTAGTCTCCCAGAAGCATTATCCCAAATGCCTTTTCCCCATTGCACCCTCCACCCCAGTATATGATGATTACTACTTAAGACCAACTTGAGTATCAGTGGTCTATGACAGTACATATTCACGATCATTTCTGTGAATGCTCTAAACGTATGTCCTGTTGTAATAACTGGCAAACACTTTGAAGAGATATAAGAATGAAATATTGTTATAGGTAAACAGACTGCTTTGTTGTTTTTTCCATTTGACAAGATTATGAAGGAAGGATTTGTTATTTTTAAACGTTGAGGCAGGCATTGCCAACAATGGAAACAGCTATGCAATTGTATTTAAAACAACAGTTGAACCGTCTGTTTCCACTTCAAGTATGGAGATCATCTTGTTTGCTTTTCAGATGCCAGCAAAAAAGAAAAAAAATGATACATACAATAGTGCACTGAATTCTCCTTGTACAAAACGAAGAGCAAAATAAAAAGTCCATAAATGAATATTTTCACTTTAAATCCAGCACACAAATCCTAGAATGTAGGCAGGCATGGAATATACCCTTAACTATGAGTGAAGTGGCAAGGTCATCCATGCAAAGATAGATAACTAGCTATTTTTAATTAATTTTGCAGTCCAATAACTAAGGTATAGCTACAATAAATTACAATTGTTATGTAACAAGGGATCAATCACTTCATTCTTTGTTGTGGTGCAATTGCAACTTTTTTTATTTCTATAGTTACAGGGCTAAGACCTCACTCACTGGTGGAGTTAAAATAACACATGGTTCTGATGTGTTTGAAGGTAGCAACTGTTACCAGGCAGGAGTTCTAATGAGCCTAAAGCTAGTTTGAGACAAAGTACAGTACAGAGCAATTATACACAGAATTACGTGGGGCATGCAAAGGATAGTAAGGGGTCAGACCCTGAAACTCCACTGACATTTGAAGGTCAAATAAGGCTAGAAAGAAGCATGATTGCAAACAATTCAGATTATTTGGCAGGTGTTCCAGCAGATTCAAGTCAAGAAATGCTCCAGCAGGTACGTACCAAAGCCAGTTACTTTTGTTCCTTTTGGGGCAGGTTGAGCTGGCTCTATTTACTATCCTTGATATGGGGGTCCTCTCTTCTCCAGATGTTGTTCTTTAGTTGTTAAGTCGAGTCCGACTCTTCCTGACCTCATGGACCAGAGCACACCAGGCCCTCCTGTCTTCCACTGCCTCCTGGAATTGGGTCAAGTTCATGTTGGTAGCTTCAATGACACTGTCCAACCATCTCATCCTCTGTTGTCCCCTTCTCTTCTTGCCTTCATACTTTCCCAACATCAGGGTCTTTTTCCAGGGAGTCTTCTCTTCTCATGAGATGGCTAAAGTATTGGAGCCTCAGCTGCAGGAGCTGTCCTTTCGGTGAGCACTCAGGGTGAATTTCCTGCAAAATGGATAGGTTTGTCTTCTTTGCAGTCCAGGGGACTCTCAAGAGCCTCCTCCAGCACCACAATTCAAAAGCACCAATTCTTCAACAGTCAGCCTTCTTTATGGTCCAGCTCTCAGTTCCATACATCGCTATTGGAAAAACCATAGCTTTGATTATGTGGACCTTTGTCAGCAAGGTGATGTCTCTGATTTTTAAGATGACATCTAGGTTTGTCATCACTTTCCTCCCAAGAAGCAGGCGTCTTTTAATTTCGTGGCTGCTATCACCATCTGCAGTGATCATGGAGCCCAAGAAAGTAAAATCTGTCACTACCTCCATATCTTCCCCTTCTATTTGCCAGAAGGTGATGGGACCAGTGACCATGATCTTAGTGTTTTTTTTATGTTGAGCTTCAGACCATATTTTGTGCTCTCCCACTTCACCATCATTAAGAGGTTCTTTAATTCCACCTCACTTTCTGCCATCAGAGTGGTATCATTTGCATATCTGAGGTTGTTGGCATTTCTTCCGGCAATCTTAATTCCGGCCTGGGATTCCTCCAGTCCTGCCTTTCGCATGATGTATTATGCATAGAAGTTAAATAAACAGGGAGACAATATACAGCCTTGTCGTACTCCTTTCCGAATTTTGAACCAATGAGTTGTTCCATATCGTGTTCTAACTCTTGCTTCCTGTCCCAAATATAGACAGATAAGGTGGTCAGGCACTCTCATTTCTTTAAGAACTTGCCATAGTTTGTTGTGGTCCACACAGTCAAAGGCTTTTGCGTAGTCAATGAAGCAGAAGTAGATGTTTTTCTGGAACTCTCTGGCTTTCTCCATAATCCAGCGGATGTTAGCAATTTGGTCTCTAGTTCTTCTGCCCTTTTGAAATCCAGCTTGTACGGTAGTTGGAGCCTTCTTTGACACTGCCCTTTTTTGGGATTGGAATATAGACTCATCTTTTCCAATCCTCTGCCCACTGCTGAGTTTTCCAAACTTGCTGGTATATTGAGTGTAGCACCTTAACAGCGTCATCTTTTAAGATTTTAAATCGTTCCACTGGAATGCCATCACCTCCACTGGCCTTGTTGTTAGCCATGCTTTCTAAGGCCCACTTGACTTCACTCTCCAGGATTTCCGGCTCAAGGTCAGCGACCACACTATCTGGGTTGTCCGAGACATCCAAATCTTTCTGGTATAATTCCTCTGCATATTCTTGCCACCTCTTCTTGATGTCTCCCGCTTCTGTGAGGTCCCTACCATTTTTGTCCTTTATCATGTCCATCTTTGCACTAAAAGTTCCTTTAATATTTCCAGTTTCCTTGAACAGATCTCTGGTTTTCCCCTTTCTATTAATTACCTCTATTTCTTTGAACTTTTCACTTAAGAACGCCCTCTTGTCTCTTCTTACTATTCTTTGGAAGTCTGCATTCAATTTTCTGTAGCTTTCCCTATCTCCCTTGCATTTTGTTTCCCTTGTCTTCTCTGCTATTTGTAAGGCCTCGTTGGACTGCCGCTTTGCTTTCTTGCATTTCTTTTTCTTTGGGATGGTTTTTGTTGCTGCTTCCTGTATAATATTACGAACCTCCATCCATAGTTCTTCAGGCACTCTTTCCATTAAATCTAGTCCTTTAAATCTGTTCTTCACTTCCACTGTGTATTCATAAGGGATTTGGTTTAGATTATACTTGACTAGCCCAGTGGTTTTTCCTACTTTCTTCAGTTTAAGCTTGGGTTTTGCTATAAGAAACTGATGATTGGAGCTACAGTCAGCTCCAGGTCTTGTTTTTGCTGACTGTATAGAGCTTCTCCATCTTTGGCTGCAGAGAATATAATCAATCTGATTTCAGTTTTGCCCACCTGGTGATGTCCATGTGTAGAGTCGCCTCTTGTGTTGTTGGAAAAGAGTGTGATGACCAGCTTGTTCTCTTGACAAAACTCTGTTAGCCTTTGCCCCACTTCGTCTTGAACTCCAAGGTCAAACTTACCTGTTGTTCCTTTTATCTCTTGACTCCCTACTTTAGCATTCTAATCCCCTAGAATGAGAAGAACCTCTTTCTTTGGTGTCAGTTCTAGAAGGTGTTGTAAGTCTTCATAGAATTGGTCAGTTTCAGCCTCTTCAGGATCGGCGGTTGGTGTATAAACTTGGATTACTGTGATGCTGAAAGGTCTGCCTTGGATTCATATTGAAATCATTCTATCATTTTTGAGATTGTATCCCAGTACAGTTTTTCCCACTTTTTTGTTAACTATGAGGGCTACTCCTTTTCTTCTACGGAATTCTTGCCCACAATAGTAGATATGATAATCGTCTGAATTGAATTCACCCATTACTGTCCATTGTAGTTCACTGATGCCCAGGATGTCAATGTTTATTCTTGCCATCTCCTGTTTGACCACATCCAGCTTACCAAGGTTCATAGATCCTACATTCCAGGTTCCAATGCAGTATATTTTTTTGCAGCATCGGGTTTTCCTTTCATTTCCAGGGGTGTCCGCAGCTGAGCGTCCTTTCAGCTTTGGCCCAACCACTTCATTAGCTCTTGAGCTACTTATACTTGTCCTCCACTGTTCCTCAGTAGCATATTGGACACCTTCCAACCTGAGGGGCTCATCTTCCAGCATCATATCTTTTAGCCTTTCTGTCCATGGAGTATTCTTGACAAAGATACTGGAGTGGCTTGCCAGTTTCTGCTCCAGGTAGATCAGGTTGAGTCAGAACTCTCCACAGAAAATAAAACAGTATGTGGAGGTGACATCCTTCTTGAGAACAAACTCAATTATGTATAAGTTGTTGGTGTCTGAAGTTGTACTCTTTGAATTCCAGTAACAGAGTTATTGTATTAATTCAACAGTGAGGGCAAAAGTCTCTATGAATACAAAGGAGAAATGGATGGGCAGAAAAGAAGGGAAAAATAAATGAGGAATGAGAAGAGGAGAAATCAAGTTGATTATCAGGATCTGAAGCAGAAAGAAACTTGGATCAGGGCAGAAGTGCAAGCAAGAACCTTCAAAGGAAACGCACCATAGAAAGAAGATCCAGAAGGGGAAAAAATCACGACAATAAAGATGAACTAAATTAATAAAACATGAAAGTGAAAAATGAAGTGGTTAATGACTGTAGGATAAAATGGGTATAAAATGGCAGAAGAACATCCCGACTTACGAACATTTCGAATTACAACCAGCTCCAGCCGCAAAATTTTGCTTCGACTTGCGGCCAGAGCTGCCAGTTACAAACAAAAAAGGCAGGGGGAAAAGGTGGGGAATTCAAATTGCTAACCGTTGATAGGTGAAGAGGTGGCTTCTTTGTAGCTCTTTCACCCCAGTAGGTAGAGAGAGCGCGATCGGAGGAGGCTTTAGACTACCTGGTAAGGTAAGGTGGTGCTTTTTGCTTTCTAAAAACTGTTCTGCGTGGGTTTTGTAGCATGGTTTTGGGCTGGGAGGGTTATGTTTCTGTGCTGTGATGGGTCTTTGGGGGTTTGTTTTTTGTTATTTTTCCCCCATTTCTGATGGGCCTTGGGGGGTTGTTTGTTTTGGGGGATTTTTTCACCCATTTCCAATTGCTTTTTCCCCATTTCCGATGTGTCTTGCATGCTTCGCTTGCTTTCTGCTTTGCTTTCCCCTCCATTTCTGATGTGTCTTGCATGCTTCGTTTGCTTTCTGCTTTGCTTTTTTCCCATTTCCGATGTGTCTTGCATGCTTGGCTTTTCTCCCCCCCCCCTCCGGCTGGAATGGATTAATCACGTTTCTGATGGGTCTTGCAGTGGGTTATTCATGACCCGGTTACACAATTTAACAATCAGTTATACAAGAGACAGCCCATAACATGAAAACTGCTTGTTTTAATCAATAAGACCTTCGAACGGGGGTCTCCAAACTTTTCAATGTGAGGGCCACAACATGTATGTTCCAGATTTTCAAGGGCTGAAGGAAGATGCATGTGCATACGCCCACCTGCACACACACACACATGCTGGGCTGGATAAAAAGGCAAAGCAGGCCAGATGTGGCCCGTTGGCCATAGTTTGGAGACCCCTGCCATAGAAGGAATGCATCAAATTCCCTTCTCTGTGTTTATGACCCTGTCGTGCACCCCCCAGTGTCCCTAGTTTGTTTCCCTCAAACCCAGGTCCACCTTTGGACACGACTTGCATATTTCTCCTTTCCTTTCACCAGCTGCCACCAGTGGATCTTTATCCACTCTTTACCAATAATGTTGCATAAACACGTGTTGTCAAATATAACTTATTATTTATTATTTGGTTGTTGAATCACACAAGTAGGTTCATAGAAGTTTTATTATGTTGCACTCATTAAACTTGGATATTAAACAAGTTTATTTGTATTACTTCACATCAGTGATTGATCACATCAGTGATTCCAATCACTGGAATAAGATCTGATGACTGTCTATCTATTTTATTATACTTCTATCCTTTAACTATTATTTAACCCATCAGCCAATTACACCAACTTTCCAATCTTCCTCATAAACCTTCCAAACCTCTTCTCTCCCTTCTCTCTCAGTCTCCCAACTCTCCCTGTCTCCTTGACTCCGCCCTCCTGTCCTCTCATAGGCTCCAGCTCTAGAGCTCCACATGATGGACAGGTGGGACATGGGCATTCCGCCACAGACCCTAATAACGATTAGTCTTCTCTGTGTTTACAATCCTAAATATATATACAATGGAGTAGCTGTTTGATAGTCAGTTCCAGCAACAGCAAGAACTCTGTTTTGGTGCAAATTAACCATCCACACAGCATATGGAACAGGCTAATTAGGTGCACTCTGAATCAAGCCAAAAAATCTGTAGCCCTAGTGCTGCACTAAAAAGGAGCAGGACAGCTATAAAAAGGAGAGGGATGGACAACTCAAAGAGTCCACACGTGAACACCATAAACTAAACAGCATCAAAAAATGATCCAAATAGTGAGCTATTCTTCCAGTGCAGACATGCCCTTAGTAACAAATTAAATTTGGCATGGCTGGTCTAGGGATGGGCAACTTTGGAGGATTCAGAGGCCATTTTCCACCAGTGCTGAACCTGCTGTGTGCTCATCGACTGAACCTCTTACAAAATCAGAGGTTGCAACCAGAGCAGTCATATGCATAGTTTATAAAGTTCTGACAGACTGATTATGCACCTTCAAAAAGGCAATCTGCCAGAATTTATTGGATCATGCTGAATCCCTAAGAACAAAAAAAATTTCCTCTTTACTTTTAACAATAACTACTAGCTCGCAGAAGATTTGGTTTCAGAAGATGTGATTTCACTTAGCAAGTTTTAATTTAAACAGATGCAGTCACAGAAGGGATAAAATCAGCAATTTGATCTTGAGATCAATTTTCTGCAACCCACCATTGGCATCTATGACTCGAAATGCATTTTGGACCACATTCAAAAGACATTTTAGAGTCATAAATGTGCATATCTTTTTGCAAATGTTTATGACCAAAAACATTTCCAGGAGAACTGATGTGAAAGCTATGTCTGAAATAATTTTCTTACAGAGCAAGGAAACATAGAAGTCTTGCCGAAAGATGCTTCATCAACTGCTAGTGTAGGAAGCCTTGAAACTAGTGTGATCAGTTGGGCTCCTTGCTGTGCTACTGCTCCGCCTTCCAGGGATTAGTACAAGAGCGTCTGAGCTGATCTCTCTGAACACCCTGATCCTTAGCACACTGTGCGAAAGTAAGTACTACTCCTTTCACAAGGTTTTTTCCTATGATTGCTTGGATCAATATTGCAAGGCTTTTGGCTCATGCAGGGACATAAAGGAAGGGAACAAGAAAACAGCAAATTGTAGTTTTGCAGTGCCAAAGATTTTCTGTTTATTTAACTATCCCCACGTTCAGTCAGTTAGAAAGCCATAAGGCAGCTTCTGTGAAGTAGTCCCCCGACTTTCCAGTCTTAGCTCAAAGACATTCAACTTCTGGCCCTCCATATATAATTACAGTAACTCCAATCTGCAACATTCCTCATTATTTGCATGCTTGCTAAGATTGATGGGAACTGCAGTTCAATAACATCTGGATATAACCACAATTCTGAATGAAATGCACATAATGCCTACATTTTGGCAACTGGATGGAATTGTTTGCTGCTGTGCCAGAGGTTAGCATGCATGAGTCTTCCTAACTAAATGTCTAGTTACCCCATTCCAAATTAATTATTTTACAACACATGGACATTTTTCAGCCATGGTAATTCTCAAAGCGGTTTTCAGAAATGAAACCAGATTTAATAAATAGATTATCGCTTTCTCTCTCTCTTTTAACCTATTCAGAATACCAGGTGGTGTTGAAGATAAAAACTGAAACTATGCTGATGCTTAGCTGCCATGGCTTCTGGGGTTTTCCTCCAGTGGAGGCTTGAGGGGAAGGGGGATAATTTTTCAGAGTTTTCTCTCCAGGCCACCAGGTGTTCCTGTGGTCTGTGATTTATCAGAATGGCAGATGCCTTATGATGAGCAGAGAAAGCAATGCGAAAAGATGTAAAATATGAAAATCACTATTTTACGATACAGCATTATGTTAAGATATGGCTGTCACATCAGAAGTCTCTGCTTATATTATGGGGAGGCTATAATTCAGTATCATATACTGTATATATATATCAAAAGTGTTTCCTCTGAATGTCAGATTCTTCTGTCTTCAGCTCACTGGAAATCTACTTCAGTAAAGTTGATTTCCCATCAATCAGTGGTATATATATTTATTGTAAGCAATATTGTAAATGTTTACCCGGTAAAGTATGTGTTAATAAAAAACAATAAAGGAGAATGTATACATTCTAATACCCATGATTATCCTATTACCCCTCCCTTAACGAGCTCTTCTTCCTTGCAAGGGAGGTTTTCTCTTCCAGAGAAGCCACTTTGCCTGTCATACTTGGAAGGGCATGGTCTGAATGGCGGGGGAGGAGTCAGCCCAACATAGCAGAATAATCCCCTCCCCATCAGGGCCCACTGAGATCCTTCATGTGCCTGGCAGGGACAATCTTGCCAAGATTTCTGAATAAACCCCTCCAGACCATGGCCTCCTGGGATAGTAAGTATGTATGGCACAACATGAAATAAGACTATCCTATCACTATCCTATCAGCACCTCCGTAACGGCACTGGGACATTGTTTCTAGGAAAGCACATCAAGCTCCTTGATTAAATATCCCTCTGCAACAAGTAAAGGCATTTGTATTTTTTAATTAATAGGCAAATAGATTTTTATTCAGAAAGGTCTCTCGTCAATCTCACTGCTTTGCTTTTTCTGCTTTTCAACCCCACCAGCCCAGTAGCTTTGCCCAGGTTCCTGCTTTTCATTCTTGGATTTATACAACTGATAGGCAGCACATAAAAATCAACAGGGTTAATTGGAACTTGTACTGAGGACAAAGATAAACAATTGTATGCAGAGCCAGTAGTCCCAGTTTATCTCACTAGTTTCACATTCTCTTTATGGGCTTGCTACTCCCTGGTTTTATTCACCAAGAGGGCCAAAGTCTCTCAGGGTAACTGGGGTCCCCCGGAGTGAGGATTAGGTTTAGGGTTATGCCTACACCGAAGGCAAGTGTGCCAGGACTCTCCCTCAGGTGTTTCTCCATGTTGTGAGACGACAAGATCTCCTTCTCCGCCAACATCTGTTTGGGGAGAAAGTGGAGTCACACTCCTTTCTCTGCTCCCTCTCTTTCTTCTTTGGCAGCAAAGCCACTTTTATATCCCTCATAGACTAGTCCCCAAACTGTCTCTGAACCCCCAGGACCAACAGAACCACTGGTGGATTCAGCGTAGGTTCCAGTTTCTCAAGAAGGGCCAGGTGTCAAGACCATGGTTCCCCTGCAAACCCTCTCCAACCAGGAGGGTGGGTGAAGACATCTGGGTAGCCATCTGGGTGGGGGCCTCAGATCCCTGGTCGGAGTGCATACCAGCTGGGACATCCATGACCCCTGCCCTCCTCGTACTGCTCTTTGTTTTTAATTGGCTTAAAACTGGCTGTTACATTTGCTCTCATTCTAATATACACACTGTGATTCATGTTTAAGTGGTCATTCTATTATGCCATTTTAGTTGCCAGTGGTGATTTTAGGTGCCCTGTGTGGAAAGCCAAGAAATGTAATCTACTACATTTTTGTTCACAAAATCTTAGATGTCCAGTAGATGCATGACAGATAGAACACTTCTTCATAAAAATGCCAGTTTAAAAAGGAAAAAGCAAAGCAAAGCCATAGCGATCACTTTCTTTTACACTATTCCATCATTTTAGGAGTGTTTATTTTTAAAAGTGTTTACAGTATTTCTTCCTGATGCAAAGTCACTTCTGGGGCATTTATCCAGCCACATAGCTTTTTTTCTAAATAAAATAAAATTCGATAACAGCACACCTATTTCTCAGCAACAAGGCTTAAAACTGTAGGTATATGTCAGATATATGTTAATATAGCATAGGCAGAGCATAACATCTGCTCACTCATTCTGTGGGTGGATGGAGATGTGTTTGTATCTCATGGAAAGGCTCAACCAGAGTTGAGCCAAATTAATCACATTTTGGACCCAATGATACTAAAGTTTAGGACAAGAGTAGCTATTTGTACATAGATCAGAGCCAGCTGTCTTTCTTACAACATCTGGGTTTTCAGTTACAAGGGCTGGAATGAGGAAGAAAGGATGAAAAATGTGATTGAAACCTCCCGTGTGGTGTTACTGCAGTGCGCCACTAATGGTTTTTTTCATATTTAGTCCAAATATTCAGAGTCTCAAAGATTCCCTGCAGATGAGATGGCAGGTGCTCTCCTGTTTTGTTGTCCCACTTCTCAGAACATTGTAAAACAACTGCCAATTTATTTAGACTTAAGAACAATAACTAAGAATCAGTCCAACTATGACATTGCTAGTCAAAAAGGAAAATACTATCAGACTGTACTGGCCAATATTTAAAGAACAGTAGCCCATGTGGATATAACATGCAAGATTTAAAGACTGTTTATTTATCTCTTTATTTCCTATATATCCTGTTTTAATTCCAATGCTGGGACTCAAGGGGGCTTACAAAATGATACAACACATAGAGGCTAACTATGTGTGCATTTAGCTCACCATTTAGTCTGTTGCAGGAGTGGGCTGGTCCACTCCTAAAGACAGTGATCAGATGATGTCTTTGCTGGAGCAAATAAGCCTGTCTCCAGAGTAGTCCTACTTGCATCTTTTTTAGCCCATGTCAGTGATTTCTATTTTTTTGGTGCATGTAAGGATCACTCTCTCTTGGTCTGTTTCCAGCACCTCTGATCACTGGGAATGAACCAAAAGCCTTCTTTTTTTCTTTTGGCAATATATACATGCATACATGTTTTATTGCTTTGTAGCTGATCAGGATGTAAACAAGAGGCATTGAGCAGGGGGTTGGATTTGATGGCCTGTAGGCCCCTTCCAACTTCACTTTTCTATGATTCTATGAAGAGCATAGATTTGACCAATCTCAAAAATAGTACTTGAAATCAAATGTAAGTGCATATAAACAAGCACAGAAAGCCTAAAATAATACAATAATAGTAATAAAATAATTTTCAAAATATTATCAAGATGTAAAATTAACTTGATGTACTTGTGAAACAGGCAATAGGTTCTGTCTTTCCATGACTTGTTTAATGAATTGAGCAGTCCGACAGAGGATGAGATGGTTGAACAGTGTAATTGAAGCTACCAACATGAATTTGACACAACTCTGGGAGGCAGTGGAAGATAGGAGGGCCTGGCATGCTCTGGTCCATGGGGTCACGAAGAGTCGGACACGACTAAACAACGACGATAGGATCTACAGTAGTCTGTGGAAGCTAGTAGGAATAAAACTGTACATAAAGGGGAAATGTTCTCGATCCAAGTTGTTAAGGGTTTAAGGTGCTGGTCCCTTAGATCTGCATACAGAGGACATTCTGGTAGAAAATATTCCATGCCCTCCATTTTAGAGCATCCTGCTGGGACAATCTGCCTGTACCATGTAGGTCCTTTTAATGTTCCTGAATGTCTTTCAACTCTAGTGAGTTCAGTCTGCATTTAGTTAGCAAAAGTCTCAGTTTCTGTGCACTAATAAAGGACAAATATGGGGGCAGCTTTCCAAAAGGCCAAGAAAAGCCTTTATATATCCTACTGGAGCTGCAGCTAGTTACAGATGTTATGGTGGTCTGGATATCAATATCATATAATCTTTTAATGATCTCAGGCTGCCTTATATCCCCTCATATGGAGGTAGGCTGGGCAGTAACCCAGCTTTGATATCATTGTGGACATCTTAGCTTGCCAGGAGTCCCATCCCATTTTTTTTATCAGCTAATGAGATCAGCAGTGAGGCCACCTGTTACACTATCTTGAGCCAGAATCTTTTTGGTCCATGTCAGGGGTGTCTACTTTTTATGTGCGGGGAGGATCACTCTCTTTTGGTCCATTTCCAGCGCAGCTGATCACTGGGAATGACCCAAAAGCCTTGCTTTTAAAAATCTGGCATCCTGTTGCCCATGTCATCCTGTTGCCCATTCCTCAATTGATCTTTAGATAAGTTTATCATTTGTGATTCCAGCGTACAGCCCTCAATCTCTCCGCTACACACTTCTGCTATTTATTTATTTATTTATTTATTGGACTTATATACCGCCCCATAGCGCTACAAGCACTCTCCGGGCGGTTTACAATTTTTAATTATACAGGCTACACATTGTAAGCGTTAGCTCCTCTACTCCCGGCCAGTCTCTTCCCAGGAGCATTTCTCTTCCTAAAGCCGGCACTATTCCTACTTCTATAGTTCTCTTTCGGTCTCCTGTTTCTACTTCCGCCTGGGCTGTTTCGTATTCTTTGAAATCGCCATGCAGACATTTGATAATCATGAGTTCTGGCAGGCATGCTCCTTGTAGTTCTTTCACTAGGGTTTTGCTACACCCTGTGCCTATGAAGGCCCTTTTCCACTGTCCATTCACTGGCCTTCACCACCCACCCGGGGTGATCTTCGTCACCCACCTTGGCTGTAAAGGCATAGATGTCTGTCCAGGCGCATTCTTCTGCTGGGCAGTATTTTTTGATGTGGGCGTACTGACCGCAACTGGAGCATGCAGTTATCTTTTCTTTATTTGTATGCCATGTCGTCGGTTGTTTATTTGGAGCAGGGTCCGATGTTATCAACAGTCTAGGTATTCGGGTCCCTGATGGATTCACGAAGTCTACCCAGTCTGGTCTTCTTGTATCCTTGCATCGTGGGGCCTCAAGCTGCTACGTGTGCTGGAGTCTCTGCCATCTTCTCCCTACTTCTCAAACGTTCTGTCTGCGTCACGGGTTTGCCTTGCCACGTCTTGTCTGCCTCTATATAGCCTTCTAGCAACACCACAGCACCTTCTAGATTGGAGGACTTGTGTTTCATCATCCAATTCAACGTGGAGATTAACTGCTCCATTATGATTGTATCCATTATCTGTTCCACTGTTTTACCCTTCGGCTTCATCCATCGTGTTGCATTGACCTTCATTTTTTGTGCTAACGTCCTGGGGTGTAACCCCGGTTTCATTTGGATATCTCTAAAACGTCCCCTGTATGCTTCTTCATTCAGGTTCAGTGTGTTCAGGATGGCGGTCTTGACCACCTGGTAATTGGACGCCTCTTCCGGATCCAAACTGTCCACTATTTCTTGTGGTAAAGCTGTCAAGTATGCAGTGGTTATCAGTGCCCATTGCTCTGTTGGCCATTGTGCCAATGTTGCTACCCTATCGAATGTATTCAAGAAGGCTGACAGGTCGTCTTGTGGCTCCATCTTCTGTAGTTTTATGGGAGGGCGATTCACCATCGGACCCTTGGATCCACCTTGGTCTACATTTGGATTCATATTGAGTTGGGTATGTTGCAGTTGTTCTATTATTAATTTTTGTTGTTCTGCTAGCTGTCTAATAAGCGTTTCTTGTCCTTCTGTTATGTGTCTAAGCCAGGTCTGTTTCTTTGTCCACATTTAGTGCCCCCCCCTCGTTGGGCACTAGTATGTGAGGGCTCAAACATTACCTCCTCTGGTTTCAACAGAGACGTCTTTCTTGGAAAATCAAAACTAGGTTTTATTGGAACATGGGACAACAGGTCCGTATGACTGCCTCAGTCTCAGGGTCTAATAACAGGTGATCTCTTCATCCCCCCCTCTGTCTCAACGGGGTACTCTTCTCCTCAAAAAGGAGCCCATGGTCTGGCAGAAATCCCCTCCTCTGGGCTTCCTCCAGACACCATAATTGACGTTCTCTTTCTTCCCTTTCCACCGCCTCCATTTCCTCCTGGAGTCTCCTACACCACTCCCGGGCTTCCGACTCTCCCCAATAGGAAGGGCGCAGAGATAAACCCCTTCTCCTCCGATAGCCCACTTCCTCCCTAGGGACTCGTACCTTTTCCCATTTGCCAGTCCAAGGGTCTTCTACCCAAATCATTTCCCAACCCCCTGGTATCACATCCACCTCACCTTTTATATCCCCCATTCCCGCCTCTACGATGGACCTCCCTCTTTCTTCTCTTTCCGCGAATTCTCCCACAGTCTGAGTGGCCACTGTCATCTTTGACAGTTTCCGCTCTAACTCATGGGTATCAACTCCCTGTTGTATAGTCTCGACGGGTGGTGTAGGCAGGTCTGTCTGCGCCTCTTGTTCCTTTCTGAGGGAGGACGACACTCCAGCGAGAGCTTCTGCCTCGTGTCTCACACAGGGTCAGGATCAAATACAGTGGTACCATAATTTATGAATTTAATACGTTCTCTGAGATGTTTAGTATTGCAAAAATTCACAAACCCAAATGCGGTTTCCCATAGGAACATATGCACGGGGCGGTGCTATAAACCTCCCAGGCACAATACATCCTGAGGAAACTTGCTTTGTATTGCAAAAAAAATTCATAAACTGAGGCATTATTTTCAATGGATTTTCATTCGTAAATCGATAATTACATTAACCGAGGCATTCCTAAACCGAGGTACCACTGTATGTAATAGCCCCAGGCAGGGTTTTAGATGATACCTATCTATTGCATGTTTATCCCTCTGACAGGGATAAACATGCAATAGATAGCTATGTGTACAAACATGTAATTGAACTCAGACAGGAATTGAATCCCTTGTTGGGATAAATGTGGCGTATAAATAAAACTACTACAGTGGTGCCTCAACTTATGAACTTGATCTGTAACCGAAGATGGTCGTAACTCGAAATGGTCGTAAGTCAAGGCACCATTTCCCATGGGAATGCACTGAAATGCAATTAATTTGTTCCGACCGAAGGAAAAAAAATCACCAAAGAAACCACCACTGCAAGACCCATCAGAAACACGATTAATCCGTTCCGACGGGGGGGGGGGGGAAGCAAGCAAACCGTGCAAGACACTTTGGAAATGCAAAAAAGCAAAGCAGAAAGCAAGCAAAGTGTGCAAGACCCATCAGAAATGCAAAAACAGCAAAGCAGAAAGCAAGAAAGCGTGCAAGACCTATCGGAAATGCAAAAAAAGCAAAGCAGAAAGCAAGCAAAGCGTGCAAGGCCCATTGGAAATGCTGAAAAAGCAAAGTAGAAAGCAAGCAAGCAAAGCGTGCAAGACCCATCGGAAATGAAAAAAAAAAAGGAAAGCAGAAAGCAACCAAACCCCGCAAGACCCATCGGAAATGGGGGGGGAACCCAAAAGGCAAACAACCCCCCCAAGACCCATTGGAAATGGGGGGAACCCAAAAAGCAAACAAACCTCCCCAAGACCCATCGGAAATGGGGGGCAGATCCATCAGAAATGGGGGTGAATCCCCAAAAATACACAACCCCCCCAAGACCCATCACAGCACAGAAACATAACCCCCAGCCCAAAACCACACTGCAAAACCCATCCAGAACAGTTTTTACAAAGCAGAAAGCAGCACCTTACCTTACCAGGCAGTCCGATCGCACTACCTCTAATCGTTGGGGTGAAAGAGCTACAAAGAAGCAGCCTCTTCGCCTACCAACAGTTAGCAAATTTGAATTCCCCACCTTTTCCCCCTGCCTTTGTTTGGCCACAAGTCAAAGCAAAATTTTGTGGTCAGAGCTGGTCACAACTCGAAATGGTCGTAAGTCAGGACATTCGTAAGTCGAGGCACCACTGTACTAACAATAATGTAACAGATTTTATAGAGCCAGTTTGGGTCAACCCTTGACTTACAAACGGCCCGAGTTACGAACATTTTGACTTACGAACCACTCTCATAGGAAAATATTGACTTGACTTACGAAATTAGACTTGAGTTACAAACTGGAAAAAAAAGCGTGGGAGGCGGCGAAAGTGCAAAATTTGAACTTTCAGTTAACTGTTGGCCAGTAAAGAGGGTGCCTGTCTGCTTCCTCACTCTTCCCAGCATTTACAAAATGGATTGGGAGACAGTCTTCAGACTGCCTGGTACTGCCTGGACTGTACAGTATTTTTATTTTTGGCTATTTTTGGGTTTTTGCTTTTTGACATTCTTTTTTAAGCAGAGCGACTGCCTGTTCTGGGTGAGTACACTGTATGTTTTTACTTTACTGTATGTACTGTACAGGGTTTTTTGCAGCTTGGTGGGGGGTAGGGCTAGGTGTGTGGGGGTCTTGCAGTGTTTTAAAATGTCTGTGCCTATGGTTAAAATATTCTTTGAGTGCATGTGCTGTTTGTTCAGGAAGAAAGGCATTTTTGTGCTGAAGGAATGGGTGCTGGATTCTGTGCCATACTATGGGGGGGGGGTCTGACCTAAGAACCAAAAACAGCCAGAACGGATTAATTGGTTTTCAATGCATTCCTATGGGAAATGCTGATTTGACTTACAAACTTTTCGACTTACAAACTTCCTTCCGGAACAGATTAAGTTTGTAAGTCAAGGGTTGACTGTAGTTATTTACCAGAAAAAATACCATATTTTTCCATTTATAACAAGTCCCCATTTATAAGACACCCCCCCCCCAATTTTCTAACCCCAAAATTAAGAAAACTTATCTTTGAGGATTCAGCCTCTGAGCTCAGAACCTGGGACATTGTCTCTGTTGAATCTTGAGCCTACAGGCTCCACCTCTAAGGAGGTGTGTTCCAATTGGTTTATTCAGGATCAGCTGACATCAGTTCCATAAGGCTCATGATTGGAGGAAACTCAGCCTGGTAGCTGAAGGGAGTCTGTTTACAGAGGCAAAGTATGTGCCATTTTGTTCTTTCTTCAGCTATCTCAGTTTACTTCTGTGTAAAAGACACCCCTTAATTTTTAGGGCAATGATTTTAGGAAAAAGTAGCATCTTATAGATGGAAAAATACAGTATGTCTGTCAATAAGTGAACAACATGTATGACAATTAACATATGTTTATAAGCAATTTGAACCAAAAGCACAAGTGATTATTTTAATATTAATGGCTGGCACAAACACATATGAGAGAATGTATAATTTTACTCCAATAGTGTTTTTTTTTAATCTATATGCTTCAAGCTGCTGCATGCATATTCTGCAATGTTATAGGTTATATATTATTTACTATAACCAAAAGCCAACAAATACTACCACAATTAATATCCTGGAACCAAACTGTGACAGTATGATAGATTTGCCAGCCTCATAGGGCTGGAAATATTTATCAGGTAATAGAAAAACATGCAAAAATATTACGGTATCCCCATCCAGATTTACATTTTGGACCAAATTAATCAGTTTGACCTTGGGTACCTATTTTTAAATACAGTAGAATGATTAGCTGAGGTGGAAGATAAAACACTGAGTCAGAATGGAACCATGATATGAACTCCTTATGCTTTTTCCCCATTATGACCTCATAGGTGGCATGTGCTTATAGCTGGGGAGGGTTGTTCAACTGATCCTCAAATTTTAGGGTGAGCTTCCATCCCATTCAGACCATAAACTGCCTTTTTTTGGGTCTGACTGGAATCAGTATCAGAATTCCTATTTATACTCCCATAAGAAGAGATACAAAGCAAAAGAAATATCTAGCAATGCAAAGAAAAGCAAATCTGGAAAAAAGGAGAACTTAAAACACAAAACCAAGGGCACTCTTTTCTAGAGATGAGTAACCCCTCCATGGGAGATTTCTCAAGATTTTGCCATAGACATACAATTAGTATAAATTAATTATCTCAGAATAACGTGCATAATTTTGCTGCAGTGCCCAACAAAAACACTACGTTTATTTATAATATTTTTACCCTGCCTTTCTTCTTAAAAAGACCCCAAGGTGGCTTACATGATAAAAATAATATCAAAAGTTAAGAACAGTGAGTGTACAAATATTTAAAAAGATCAAAAAATACCATACTAAAAAAAACTAGTGGCTGGTAGCTGCAACGATGCATAGAGTACAGGAGTAAACAATTTCAAGGAGTCTGTGGGAGGGCAAATAAATGGCCGTGTGGGGGGGGGAGGCATGGTGTACTATTTTGGGCGCCCGATTTCTTGAGCTTGTATCTGTCGCGGAAGAACACAACGCCCTTAAAGGAATAACGGGACTTTGTGACGGGCAGGAACGTTCCTACGCGGCTTCTCCGATTGGCTGCATCTGTCGGCGCGCCATTGTCGGTAGAAGGGCGGGGCGGGGGCAGGGCGCCTGGTGGGCGGGTGTCGTTTCCCTGCCACGCCTCGCGGGAGTTCTGTGGCCGCGGCGCGGCTGAGAGGGGCGTCAACCGTCCCTTGGGATGGCGTCGAGCGGCCCCGCGGAACAGCCGCCGCCAAAGGAGGAGGGCGGAGGGACAGCGCCCTGCAAGTCTCCGGCTGCCTGTCGGTGCCCCGACACAGCGGAGCTCTGCCCTAGCAACGGGAGGAGCCCTCGCCTCCTCCCTGTCAGCCCCGGAGGGAGTCGAGGGGAAACGGAGGCGAGGCCGCTGCCTCGGCCGTTCCCTTCTCACCTCGGCGCCCTGAGCGGCCGCGAGAAGGTGGCCTTGTACTGCGACAGGCTCCTGAAGGGCTGCAAGGTGGGCCTCGAGGCAGAGCTTGGGCGTGAGGGGGCGCCCGCCTTGGAGGGGCAGCCCCTTTGCTGCCTGGCCCCTGAAAGGAGCCTCTTGATAGCATTCTTAGGCACCACAATTTTTAGCATCAAGGATTGCAAGGTGCGGGTTGGGTGGGTAGCTATTTTGTGGTAAAGACTTTCTGACAAGTACAGTATTGGGATCCTAAACTGTTAGGAGCTTTATAGATCATAACCAGCACCTTGAATCAGGCAAAGAAACTATGTATGTATGTAACTAATGGAGCCAGTGAAGACATGCCAGGGTGGGATGTGTTTACATATCTACTGGTACCTGTAATCATTGGGCCCAAGAGCACCCCCAAGCTGCAAATTCAGCTTTTCAGGGGGAATGTAACCCCATCCAGAATGGGTAAATAGCCCTCTCTAACCAGTCCAATGATCCACCCAACAGTAGGATCTCTGTGTTATCTGGACTCAGTGAAACTGTCTCATTTGCACCCTCCATTTTTGTGTGTATTTTTAAAAGTTTTATGGCATCTGTAAGATTAACAGATTTATTTCAGTGTGAAATTTTAGATTACAGTCTGAAGAAGTAGATCATAATTCACACAATCTAATACTGAAATGAAGTTGCTAGCCTTAAAGCACCACACCATTTCATTATGTTTTGTTTTTCTTATATGTTGGTTGGTTGGTTTGTAGGAGTTGAGGGTCTTTGAGCTCCAACCTACTGCTTTTAAGCATGTTACATTTGGCACTATCCTCTGCTTTTTTTTTTACTATGCTACTTTTTAAACAAAAGCTAGAAAAAAGAATATATTTAAATACAAAGGTTGTACTTTCTTGTTGATACAGAATAACTGAAGGTTGGTTCCGTTCAATTTAGAACTGAGTAAGGAATGTGATAGAGGGTTTTGGCAACTTCAGGGCATAAAATCTGAAGGCAGAGTTTGTCATGTATTGAAATCAGTGGATGCAATCCTGTTGCTTAGTGTAGTAGAAGAGACTTGTTGAATCAGTGGGAATTTGGTGAGTCGGCTCAATGAGTCCCATTGATTCGAGTGGGCCTACTCTAGTTGCAATTTACTACACTAAACAAGAGTTGACTCACCAAATCTCCATTGATTAAATGGGTTTACACTAGTGTGACTATGGTAAGCAACAGTATTTCAGCTAATGGGAATTAAGTTGATCATAACTAATATACTGTATGTGGCATTTGCATCAGTAGGTCTAATGTAAACATGCCAAAGTCTAGAGTCAACCCAATGATACAAAAATGAGAGCAATTTGTGTATAAAATATGAGGTGAAACTCCACTCCTCTGTAAAAGCAAAAGTAAAGTGTGCTCCTTATATACTGCCCCATAGCATTTAAAGCACTCTCTAGGTAGTTTGTAATTTAATTATGCAGGCTACACATTGCCCTACAAGCAAGCTAGGTACTCAGTTTATAGATCTCAGAAGACTAGAAGGCTGAATGCACCTTGACCCGGCTACCTTGGATTGAACCTGAGTCATGAGCAGTTTTGGCTGCAGTACTGCAGATTAACCACTGCCATGAGGTTCTGTACCCTGACAATTGAGAGTAAATCCAGTTAAGTTGAATTTATTTACTTCTAGGTAGACCTGGCCTCAGGTTAGAAGTACATGGTCTCAAATGACTTGGGCAGTCAAGATTATAAACATAAATTTTCTGGTGGTTTGCAGTAGCCTGGTGAGAAAGTAGAAGTGTCCCCATGGTACTGTTATGAGCTGCCTGCACCTGATAATTCATCATTGCTAAATGAAGGGTTTAGCTTTCTTGCAGCAGTAGTTGCTACTGTAGAGTTCATGATGGAGTGAAAAGGACCAATACTGTATCACATATCAATAATGCAAGGTGATAGCCTGACTGAAATCCTATTGCACAGCTCTATGTTCTCAGTGGTGATGACTCCACCATCAGTGGCAAATCACAGCTGATTAAAGGCAATTTCAGTTTGCTTCTGATTACTACACAATACGAAAAAGCTGCACATATCTCAAAACTGCCAAAGGAAGCCTTTAATCAACAGCAAGTTGCAGCTGCTGATGTCATCACCATGGTTTGAAAATTTCCAAAGGCATTTTTGAAATTGAGCAAAAGAAGCAACTTGGATAATGTAAATGTTTCCCTTCTATTATGTAAAAAGGCAGAAGATGCCAATGAAGCTGTTAGTAAATATCTTTTGGAGAAGTTGAAGAAGAAGGAAAAATGGCTTGGAGTTTGGCAGACCAATCCAGAACTCTTTTTTGTCTGTTCTGAAGAAATTTCCATATCATATGTCGGTGTGCTTGTTGAGGTAATAAAATTTATCCTCAATATTTGATTTATTGAAATGGATTTGATGACATGTCTTAACGTTTTATAACCATGTTCTGTCCAGTTAATTCTGACTTATGGTGACCCTTTCCAGGGTTTTCTAAGTAGAAAATACTCAGATGTCGTTTACCACCCTAAGATTGTGCAGCTTGCCCAAGGCTATACATGCTGGCTGTTCTCCTGGGCACAGTGCAGAATTGGACTCCCAACATCTGGCTCTGCAGCCAGATGCCTAAACAACTGATCTACCCAGCCAGTTTTTTATACTTAAAATAACATTGCTTTTCAGAACTATGGAAATTATTTTCAAGTGCACTGAAAAAAATTAGTAGTCCTGAGAATTTCATTTCACTCTTTTATCAGAAATGTTTCTTGTTTTAAGAAGTACATGTGTTTTGTTACTGAATGTGAGACAGTGATTTGGGAACTGAAGTTCCCACTAGTTCAGTTATGCATGTTATGTCAAGTTGCACCCAACTTACAGAAACTTAATAGGGTTTTCAAAGTTTGTGAGATAGATACTATTTTACTATTGCCATCCCCTACTGAATTTCCACAGCTGACTAGGGATTTGAACCCAGATCTTACAATTCCCAGTCTGTCACTCTGTCTCCTACTACACCACACCAGCTCCCACTAGAAGGGAGTAAGAGACTTCCTACTAATCCACTGAACATAGTAGGGCATCCCAAGAAAACCATTAAAGATTTACGCTGTGTATATTCTCAAGTATTTTGGTCATGGTCTTTTTATTAATATATTTGGGGGCTTGTGTTTTTGACAAGCCTTTTAGTATATGACTCCATAAAAGACAACAATAATTTGTTTTCCTGTTTTTAACAAAACAATACCAAGAAAGAATGCTGACAAGCAACGTACCTGTGACAACCCCAGACCTACTGGGATATGCCACACTTTAACTAAGCTGCCACCAACCATTCCCTATAAGAAGTCACACAGACCAGGGATGGATTTTTAACAAACAAAAGAACAAGGTTTATTTAAATAACAAACAGGGAAAATAAAAAGATCAAGTAAATAAGATATTGTAACGTGGCTTAGTCTCAATCATACATACAACAGTTTGGTTCACACAGAACACTCTACAATAAAGCACAGACCCTGAACCTATCAGTTCTGGCTACCTATAAAGAAACCTGAACCTATCAGGTAGGTACTGACTGACACACAGTTGTACCCTGTCTGACACACAGACTCCCACTCCAGCTTCTTCTTCCAGCTTCTCCTAACTTCTCCACACAGGCTCCACATATATATACAGTACAGCCCCTCCTCCTGATGTCCCGCCTTCCACTCCCCATAGGATGGAACTTTCCCTCCAAACCCATGACAGACAGGTAACATCAGTGCTGTATGTAACACCTCCCCTCTTTATAAGTTGTTTTGTAGGGGGAAAGCTAAAGTGCTTTTCTCCAAAAAACAACCTGGATCCAAAACATACAAAAACAGTTATACAATAACATACAATACCATACTTACTCTAGGATAAACATATCAATTAGGCATTTAAACATTTACCATTTACAATACATCAAGTTACCTTTATTCATACAAACCAAGCATGTTTAATAAACAAGCACATTTAACCTTTTTGGTCACCAAAATATATACATAGTCCATGTTCCTTCGCCGTCTTCATTCTTCGGGTCTTCTTGACAAGGCGTCAGCAACACAGTTCACTGACCCTCTGACCACCTTCACTTCAAAGTCATAGTCTTGCAGGTTTAAAGCCCACCTCATAAGTTTACTATTGTGGGTTTTCATTGTCTTTAACCACTGCAGTGGTGAGTGGTCAGTGCACAGAACAAAATGTCTTCCCCAGATGTAAGGTTTGGCCTTCTGGATCGCGTAGACTATGGCCAGGCACTCCTTTTCCACGGTTGCCAAATGTCTCTCACCTTTCTGGAGTTTCCTACTCAGGTAGGACACTGGATGCTGGTCACCATTTTCATCCTCCTGGCAAAGAACTGCTCCTACCCCGCTGTTAGACGCATCGGTGTAGATGATGAACTCCCGGTCGAAGTCTGGAGCACGCAGCACTGGATAGTTGATGAGGGCCTCCTTCAACCTCTGGAACGCCTCCTCACAGTCGCTGGTCCACGGGATGCGGTCATCAGTCTTCTTCCGCGTCAGATCGGTCAGCGGAGTCGCTATCTCGCTAAACCTCGGGATGAACTTTCTGTAGTAGCCCACCAACCCAAGAAATGATTTGACTTTTTTCTTGGTGTTGGGTCTAGGCCAATCACGAACGGCTTCTATTTTGGCCTCTAGGGGTTTGATCACTCCTCCCCCTACCATGTGACCCAAGTCTTTTATTTCTGGGCTACCCAGCTGCAGTTTGTTCTCTTTGCAGAGCCTAGGCCAAAGCACTTCCTCCCCTGGGTTAAAGTGCCTCTCCCTGGCTTTCTGGTCATCCCAAGCTTTCTTTCTGACCTTTTGAGCTTGCAGGGTCTCTGCTGCTAGCTCTAGGTTTCTCTTTAGGTCATTCCTTAAAGAGTCTATATATGTCACAACGTCTTGTGGGTCATCCTGGGTGATCTGCTCCCAATTTTGTTTGATTAAATCGAGTGGCCCTTTCACCCTTCTCCCAAACAAAAGTTCAAACGGACTGAACCCGGTACTGGCTTGTGGCACTGATCGATAAGCAAACAAAAGGGATTGCAGCTTCTGGTCCCAATTGTTTGGATTCTCTGCCAAGTAAGCCCTAATCATGCGCATCAGAGTCCCATTGAACTTCTCCGTTAACCCATTACTTTCAGGGTGATAGGCAGTGGTTTCCTTGTGTTTAATTCCACAGATTTGCCATAACCGTTTCATGAGCTTCGATGTAAACGATGCGCCCAAATCTGTGATTATTTCTGAGGCAAATCCCATCCTGGACATATACCCCACCAAGGCATCTGCCACTGTGTTAGTTTCAATGTTAGTCAAGGGAATGGCTTCAGGGTACCTCGTGGCATGGTCCACAATGGTGAGAATGAACCTGTTCCCCCTCTTTGTGGCCTTGGGCAAAGGTCCCACAATATCCACCCCTATGCATTTGAACGGAGTGTCAATCACAGGCAAAGGGCACAACTTTGCTTTGGTCCTGTCACGGTTATTCCCCTGCCTCTGACACACATCACATTGTTTACAGAACTCCTTGATCTGCTTCCCTATTTCAGGCCAGTAAAAATTCTGTGTGATTCTCTGCTGTGTTTTGTTCACCCCTAAGTGCGCAGCAAACATGTCAGAGTGCCCCCTTTGTAAGATCATGGGGCGATACTTTTCAGGTACCACTAGCTGACTTCTGATCCCATCTCCCCCTTTTGAGATATTCCTCAGGGTCTCTCTATATAAAATTCCCTTTTTCTCTCGAAATCTCACTGGGGTTTCAGGTGTTAGCTGGGCGTCTGTCACCTGTTCAAAACACTTTTGGAGAGTGGCGTCTGCCTTTTGCTCTTGGCCAAATCGGCTGTCTGTGGTTAAGGTTTCCACCACAGCTTCGGAACTTCCCCCACCTGCTTCCGTCTCGGGCTCATCAGTACCCCCTTGAACTGTCCCCGTGGTAGCTTGTGAGCGTGTAATCACTAGCACCCGTTTCACATGTTCAGCCAGGTCATTTCCCACGAGCACGGCTGCTGGCAGAGTCGATGAAATCGCTAGCCGCCAAACTCCCCTCCAGCCTTGAAAGTTCACAGGTACCTCAGCTACTGGCAGCGAGATCACCTGTCCCTCAATCCCTGCCACCTTTAGGCTCTCATTCGGGATTATATACTCCCTAGGAATAATATCTGGATGGCACAGGGTCACCTGGGAACAAGTATCCCTTAGCCCCCTATACTGATGGTCAAGTATTCCTACGTCCACCCCTGCGGTTTCAAACAACTGCGAATCTGTTCTCACTAGTAAGCAGCGCTTGACCTCCACAAGAGGACCATTTTCCCCAGCCTGATCAGCAGATGTATCTGTTCCAGATTGAGTAGCCATGGCAACAGGCTCCCTCAGTGGCAAGGAGCTTTGCTCTTTCTGGACACAGAACACAGCTTTTGGCTTGGTTCCACTCAAATCATGAGGCACATTTCCTTTTAGCTGCTTTAATTTCTCACACTCTGAGATTAGATGGCCCTTTCCTTGACAGAAATAACATTTTCTGCTGTATTTGGAGTCTTTCTCATCTGGTTTTGGCTTTCCCTCCAAAATCTGAGGTCTTGGTTTCATGTCTGAGGGCTTCCCTTCACCATGGGTCCCTCCCCCTTGCTGGTTTCTTCCTGGTCCCTGAGAGTACTTGCTGTAGGTTTCTTTAGGTTTGCTCATAGATTTCCCCTCACCTAAGGGCTTTCTTATTTGGGAAATAAAATCTGCGATCTCTGCCGCTTCTGCCACAGATTTCGGTTTCCTTTCCCTCACCTGGAACTTCAGTTCCCCATGCAGGACTGAATAAAACTGTTCCAGCGCTATCAGGTCTTTGAGCTGCTGGTAGGTCTCTGTTCCCTCCTGAGATAGCCATTTCTCTAGCAACCTCACCAGTTGGGCCCCCACTTGGGTAAAAGTCTGCTCTGGTTTCTTGGTGAGTGACCTGAATCTTTGCCTCAGCTGTTCCGCATTTATCCCATGTCTGGCAAACACCAGTTTTTTAAACTCTGCGAAATCTTTTAGCAGTTCCTCTGGCATCTCTGCATAGACTTCTGCCAGGCTGCCACTGATTAAAGATCGCATAATGGTCATCTTCTCAGTTTCCCTTACTGAGAAGTCCACAAACGCTCTTTCCACTAGGGAAAAGAACACCTCAGGGCAATCTCCCTTGTGGTATACAGGGAATTTCTTCAGGTCAGTTTTAGACAATTGGCCCACCTCAGAATCCCTATTGTTATTATTGTTCTGGTTCATCATTTCCAATTTTCTTAACTCAAACGCCATCCTTTCCTTTTCCAGAGCAATTTTCTCTCTCTCTAATTCAAATTATCTGTGTTTCTCTCTTTCCCTTTGCTCCATCTCCCTTTCCCTTTGCTCCATCTCCCTCACCCTCAGTTCATGCTGTTGGGCTAGGAGCATTTTTCTGAGTTCTGGGTTCTGTTCTCCCGTGCTCTCATCCTGCACTGAGCCAAATTCCTCCTCAGAACCTTGGTCCACCTGTGGGTCTTTCACTTCACCCATTTCTGCCATTTGGCTTCGAGTCAAGGGCATAATCCCCCCCCAGAACAGGCTGCTTTCAAAAGTCAAGCCTCAAAATAAAGCGACCACTTTTTTTTTTCCTTTTGCCTCAGAAACAGCCTTCTATAGATTGCTGCTGTTCCTTCAGCACTAACTTGCAACTGTTGCCAGCCAGAGTCCACCCCCCTCTGCTAGGCCTCTCAGCAGACAGGCTAGATCACTGTTACTTCACACAGCTTTGCCTCAGCCTTTTCCCGCCAAAACAGGTTGCCTCAGAGCTCCCTAATCTAGTCCCACCAATCTGAGGTTACACGTTCTTCCACTAGCCTACCTCCCCGTGAGGTAAGCCTAGAAGATTACCTACGCGCTCTCAGATTGTCCCTGACTAGACCCCCCTTGCTCTGGGCACACTTGCCAAGGCTTTGCTGGACCACTGGACAACTGGACCAGTCGTATCCCACACGCTGGACACCAATCAATGTGACAACCCCAGACCTACTGGGATATGCCACACTTTAACTAAGCTGCCACCAACCATTCCCTATAAGAAGTCACACAGACCAGGGATGGATTTTTAACAAACAAAAGAACAAGGTTTATTTAAATAACAAACAGGGAAAATAAAAAGATCAAGTAAATAAGATACAGTAACGTGGCTTAGTCTCAATCATACATACAACAGTTTGGTTCACACAGAACACTCTACAATAAAGCACAGACCCTGAACCTATCAGTTCTGGCTACCTATAAAGAAACCTGAACCTATCAGGTAGGTACTGACTGACACACAGTTGTACCCTGTCTGACACACAGACTCCCACTCCAGCTTCTTCTTCCAGCTTCTCCTAACTTCTCCACACAGGCTCCACATATATATACAGTACAGCCCCTCCTCCTGATGTCCCGCCTTCCACTCCCCATAGGATGGAACTTTCCCTCCAAACCCATGACAGACAGGTAACATCAGTGCTGTATGTAACAGTACCCTCTAACTTTCATCTCTGCTGGGCAGGGCTTTGCCACTCTCTCTTAAGCATTTTCACAACAGCATGACAGATACAGAAAAGGCTCCGCTGTATAACCAATAATCTTGCTTTCTGAATTTGATCCCTTCTTGGGAATAATTATATTAAATTCCTAAACCATGAGGTAATTAGTATACATGGGGATAGCACTAATGAAACATGCCCAGCTTAAGGCCACATTTAGCATGCTCAAATATAGCAAAACATGACCTTTTGTTGTAGATAGTGAGTATTACAGCATCCCTGATGCACTCAGTCCAGGTATCTGTGTTTCAAGGACCTTCCAAGTACAGTGGTGCCTCGCATAATGAGCGCCCTGTTTAAGGACGAATCCGCATAGCGATGCGGATTTTGCGATCGCAAAAGCGATCGCATTGCGATGTTCCCCATAGGCCCCATTTTCCCCCAGCTGACCGGCAGGTGCTTCCGAAGCGCCTGCCGGCCAGCTGGGCAAAAATGCCGACGGGGGCTTTGGGAGGACTGCGAGGGAGTCCTCCCCTGCGGTCCTCCCCAAGGCCCCATGTTCGCACAGCTGATCGGCAGTTCCAAAATGGCTGCCCGCAGCGTTTTCACGCCGATTCCTTGCTTACCGAGGCGGCGAAAATGGCATCGCTATGGAGGATTCCCGCTTAGCGGTGAGTTTACCCCCCATAGGAACGCATTAAACGGAGTTTAATGCATTCCTATGGGGTTTTTCTTTCCGTTTAGCGATGTTTCCGGATAGCAACGTTAATCCTGGAACGGATTAACGTCGCTATGCGGGGCACCACTGTACATATATGAAACAGTCTGTCAAGAAAGTCTCTTTCCCTATTTCTTCCTTTCCTAATGTAAACTCTTGTTGATTATCTAAAACAGAGGACTAAAACTTTCTAACATTCTGGTTCTCAGCAAGTTGATTGGCTAACCAGCTGAAATCCAATACAGTGGGGTCTCTACTTAAGAACTTAATCCGTATTGGAAGGTGGTTCTCAAGTGGAAAAGTTCTTATGTACAATCTGCATTTCCCATAGGAATGCATTGAAAACCATTTAATCCGTACTGCTCTTTTCCGTCCATAGAAACTAATGGGAAGCTGCTATTCCGCCTTCTGCCACTAGAGGGGGATATTTTTTCTTTTTTTCTTAGGTCAGGGAACAGTGTTAAAAGCACTTCTGACGAAGCTAATTTTGAAGCAATGGACTGAAAACCAATTAATCCGTTCTGGCTGTTTTTTTGTTATGTAGAGGTGTGTTCGTACATTGAAGCATTAGTTCCCATAGGAACTAATGCAAAGCTGGTTAATACGTACTCTACCACTAGGGGGAGAATTTTTTTTAACCTAAGATGACCTAAGGTTAAAAAAAGAGCAGGAAAGGTTTTTTTTTTCTGTTCTTATCTAGGATTTCTGTTCTCAAGTAGAAGCAAAATTTAGCAAACGGAGCTGTTCTTAAGTAGAATTGTTCTTAAGTAGGGACGTTCTTAAGTAGAGACCCCACTGTACCATTGCATACCCTGATGAGACCAGCATAATTAGGTAAAATCCTGTTCGCATAGATCCATAGCACAAACTCATCAATAATTTAAACTAATTAAAGGGTTTCACTTTTTCAGGTTCTGAGGCTCCCTAGGGTTCCCTTTTGACCTGGCAAAGAATTTGGGAGCCTTCGAATGGGGGGCAGGGGCCTTAGGGCTTATCCAAGCAGATATATAGATTGGTAGTTGGATCTCTGGATTGTGAGTGGGGTTCAAACCAAATTGTGTTGTCCACATGTGCTTCTACTTGGATCGACCCATCTGCCCCTGTAAGACCTGTCCCACTCCTTTCTGGTACAGGGCTAGGGGCTTCTTCTTCTTTTGGCACAATTAGTCACACTTTCTAATGGAGAAACCCCCTCCTTTTTTAATGTTTCCCTAACTGACACAGCATAATTCTGATACCATGCTAAGCTGATGCATTGCTTTAATATGGTACTTACTTTATTTAACAACAACAACAACGAAGGAAAGTCACTGAAGCCTGCAGAATGACAGCTATGAGAAAAGGTGGGGAAGGGGGCTATGTCAATTCCATGGACTCTGTCCCCAAAAGGCAGCACAACTCTGGCTGAGGAGAAAGATCAGTATTTGGATCTCTCGATCCAACGTTTTCACCCCATGCCAGTCCCATTGCCTCCTTATAAACATCTGAGTAAAATGTCAGTCTGAAGACTTTGTATGGATCCGTCTCACTGGAGAATAAGCATTTCCAGTGTGAACAGGAGTGCTCAAGCAAGAGATAAAATAGATCACACTGAAGATAAGAGTCTTTTAAGTACGAAGTAGACCACTCCAAATTCCCCTATCTGGTCTGACCCTTTAATAGTATTTTAAAAACTGCTGCTGAATTACCCCCAGCAGGATTGGGACCATCGGTGGCAATCCCACAGTGCTTTTTAAAAAATTGTTGAAGGCTTCAGCCCATCCTAAGGCTCCCAGTGGCTTCCCCAGGGCAAGGAAAGCCTTCAATCAATATAAATTAAATATTACTGGTGGTTCAATGATGACATCACTGAGTTTGCACCATGGAACTATGTGAAGAGGATTTTGGCCATTGTCTGCAGCAGTGGCTCCCAACCTGGGGTGACCCAGGTATTCTTGGACTATCTAATAAAGATAGCGCTGGAAACTTGCATACCATTGGTATAATAAATATATCATCTCAGTATGGATCCTTATTATCCTTATTATCCTTATTATCCTGCAACTTATGAATTGAAGGTCTGCCTTTTGAACAGGGATGTGGCTGATGTTAATGAAAGGTCACCCCAGTCAAACAGCATAATGCTTGGCAGAACTTTGAATTGTTCATACTTTGACAAGATGCTTTGCTAATCTCCATGAAGAGTCTAGGTCTTCTAGCACAGTGGTCCCCAACCTTGGGCCTCCAGATGTTCTTGGACCACAACTCCCAGAAGCCTTCACCACCACCTCTGCTGGCCAGGATTTCTGGGAGTTGAAGTCCAAGAACATCTGGAGGCCCAAGATTGGGGACCACTGTTCTAGCACATTAAGCATAGACTTGAAGCGAACCACTGCTGCTTTTCTAGGACTTGTTCTGCTTTATTTTATTGTGCAAATACCCATTGTTCATTTATCCCCCACTCTGTCCATATTTTTACTTAGGAAAGTTACTTAGATTATAGGGTTGAATTGATTTCTTATTTACATCATCAAGGCTTGATCTGTTCCTCATGTTGCAGATTGTTTGAGTTATGCTTTTCCCAGTGAGTCATGGAAAGAGAAAAAAAGATGGAATAAATGTTGGCCATTCAGACTTCAGGCTTTTAGTTTACTGTGTACCTAATCCTGAGTTACACACCCTGACAATGAAGTACTGTTTGCCTTGCCTTGTACTAAGTTGGAACAGGTGATAATAAGCATGGAGAAAGAGACAGGCATTGATACTGTCAGAAATTCTTGTTCTGCTTGTCTTATTACTAAAACTTCTTATTATAAAATGGAAACTTGCATATCTGTGCTCTTTTTTCTCTCTCTGCAAAGCAGCTATCTGCAACATTTCCCCATCTTTATCCATTAAATTATATAGAATATTGAAAAGTTAGCATTTTGGTAGAATGGACAGGAAGGGAAATTGCTTCAGCATCATTGTAGCTTGTGTCATAACTTACAGCCTTTAGCCAGTGTAACTTGAATAGAGATTTGTGCCTGTAAATTGGGTTTTTATATTTTGTAAGTAGAAAGAAATAGGCAAAACACTAACAATCCAGTACATCATCTTTTTCTAAATATTGGAATAGTTTTTTTTATTATTATTATTTTAGGTTACTTGTAAGCACCCACCAAGTCCATCTGCAAACTTCAGTTTTTCTGTATCTGTAGCTGAACCCTTCTCTTCTAATATTGCAAATATTCCAAGACAGTTAGTGGATGACATTCTGGAAAAGATGGATTATTGTGTACCTCTTTTGGAAGTCTACCCTGTGGAGGGGCAAGATAATACAGTGTTTGATATAGCCAAAGCACTGGAAATTGTGAGGTATGTTTTTCTTTAAATTGTTATTCAACAGAGTATTAAATGTAAACTGTATGTGTTATGACAGAAACAAATGGAAAACTTGCAGTATCACTGCATGTTAATTATTTTGATTAAAATTTGAAAATGTTTCATTGCAATTCAGACACCTGCAAAGTTATCTTATTATTAAGGCTAAAGAAGTGTGTGCACGTTCCTTCAGCCCTCAAAAATGTTGAAAATATACAATGTGGCTCTCAGGCTCCAACGTTTGGAGACCCCTGCTCTAGGGGACTAAAATGGCCTGGCCTAATATGTCAAGGCTTATCTAACCATTGAATTTGGATAAATTACATTTCTTTTAGCTAAATAACAGAACAAATTAAAACCAAATAATTCGGGATGTGGAAATGGTTGATATTCTAATGATTCTGTACTACTGTACATTATAATTATACAGTGGTGCCTCGCATAACGATGTTAATTGGTTCCAGAAAAAAAAACGTTATGTGAAAACATCATTATGTGAAGCACCATTTCCCATAGGAATGCATTGAAAACCAATTGGAACGGATTATCCGGTTTTTTCCCTCCCCCCGCGGCTTGGATCTGACCCATGGCGGCTACCTCAGCCATGGCTGGACTCCCTAGAGTCCGGCCATGGCTGGGGTAGCCGTTGTGGCTCGGATCCAAGCTGCGGGGGGAGGGTGGTGGGATTGGGATGCCTTTCAGGCATCCCGGGCTTGGATCCCACCAACCGCCGGTTACCCTTTAAGCGGCGGAGACAGGCTGGGGGGTGGACTGGGGAGCTTGAACCCTCTCCGCGCCGCCTACCCTGGCCGTTCTCGGACTTCCAGAAGTCCGAGAACGGCCTGGGTAAGCAGCGCGGGGAGGCTTCAAGCTTCCCGATCCACCCTCCAGCCTGTCCCCGCCACTTAAAGCCTCCTTGCGCTGCCTAGCCTGGCCGTTCTCGGACACCTAGGTGTCCGAGAACGGCCTGGGTAGGCGGCGCGGGGAGGCTACCAGCATCGGAGACAGGCTGGGGGGTGGACCGGGGAGCTTGAAGCCTCTCCGCGCTGCCTACCCCGGCCATTCTCGGACTTCCAGAAGTCCGAGAACAGCCTGGGTAAGCAGCGCGGGGAGGCTTCAAGCTTCCCGATCCACCCTCCAGCCTGTCCCCGCCGCTTAAAGCCTCCTTGCGCTGCCTAGCCCGGCCGTTCTCGGACACCTAGGTGTCCGAGAACGGCCTGGGTAGGCGGCGCGGGGAGGCTACCGGCATCAGAGACAGGCTGGGGGGGGTGGACCACGGAGCTTGAAGCCTCTCCGTGCCGCCTACTCCGGCCATTCTCGGACTTCCAGAAGTCCGAGAACGGCCTGGGTAAGCGGCGCGGGTAGGCTTCAAGCTTCCTGATCCACCCCCACCTTGTTCCCGATGCTTGAAGCCTCCTCGCGCCACTTTCCCCAGCTGTTCTCGGACTTCCAGGCGTCCGAGAACGGCCGGGGTAGGCGGCGTGGGGAGGCTGCCGGCGTCGGGGACAGGGTGGGGGAGGTGTCTGCAAGGCTTCCAGGCAAAGCCCTGGAAGCCTTCGACACCCCGGTACCCTTCCCCCGCCGCCGCTGAGAGCCTTCCGAGCTCTCAAAGGGCTTTCTCCAATATCGGAGGGGGCCCTTTGAGAGCTCGGAAGGGAATTGTCGGCAGGGGACGGTGGCTTCGGGGTCCTTCCGAGGCCGCAGCCCACTGCCGACATTTTCCCCCAGCTGAGCAGTGGGGCTTCAGAGCTCCCGCCGCTCAGCTGGGGGAAAATGGTGCCTATGGGGAAAAATCGCAAAGCGATTTTTCCCCATAGGCAAGATCGTTGTGCGATCACAAAAGCGATGGCAAAAAAGCCATCGCTATGCGATTTTTTCGTTAAACGGGGCGCTCGTTAAGCGAGGCACCACTGTACTTATTTATCATAAAAGTGCATGTCCTGATCATTATTTTCAAAAAATCAGGTTGAGCAAAAATGCAAGGCTGTTGAAATAAAAAAAAAAATTAAAAAGAAAGCTGAAATCCTGTTGCTTAGCATAGTAAGTTACACTAGAGAAGGCCGAAGAACCAGTGGGGATTTGGTGTGTCAGCTTCTTCAGAAATTCCATTGATTCAAATTGGCTTACTGCACTAATTTACTACAGCTTACTATACGGTGCCACAGAATTTAAACCACTGACATATGAGAATAAAATGTGTAGTAGTATTTACAGACATCCCAGAGACAGGTCTCAGAAGGATGATTTAGCTGATAAACAGTGAAAAGTACCTGTATCTAATATGGCGGCAGTAGTAATAGACTTCAAAAGTGGAGGCAGGCAATGCAATACAGTTCTGTTGTACTTCAAATGAGACGGTACTACAGGTATGCTGGTAAAAATCAGTTTCTAAATGTTTACATTGCATTTTCTTTCTCTTTCGTCTTGATAATATAATTTTGCTATGTTTTAAGTCTTTTGGCAATAAATGCTTCTAAACTTCATTAAAATATACAGTCAGGTATTTAAAAACAATATCAATAATTTTTACTTTGGGTCTAATCTAGGGTTTTTTGTTTTTATTTTAATTTTTAAATAATTTTTAACTATCTAACATATAATCAACAGAACAAAAAATAAAATATAAAAACTAACAACCAGGGGAAAAAAACTACTAACCTACTCCTATGGATCAGAAGATTTCATCATCGTCTGGACCTCAAATGTCCTCAAGAGGATTCCGGTGGGCACTGACTTCGCTATATACTCAGTTTCCCCCTAAGCTCCTGTCTTTTTCTGGGCCCAAATATATATCAGCTTTCAACTTTGCTTTACAAAATCTCTTGGTTGTTCTCGTAGTGCCTCTGAAAGCGCGTCTAATTCTATAATGTCCAGTAGCTTCTTTAAAAATTCTTCCATTGTTGGTGTTTCTTCATTCTTCCATTTTTGGGCCCAGAATAATCTAGCTGCTGTAAATATATACAGTAGACTATATTTTATTTTCTTATGAATAATTTCTGGCATTGTATTCAATAATAACATTTCAGGTTTAAAATTTAATTTTTGTTGAACAATTTCTCTTGCCTATTCCAAACCTGTATCCAAATTTTTTTGGCTTTTTCACATAACCACCACATATGATAGTAAGTCCCTGTTTGTTTGTTTTTTTACAGTTCTGATATTTTTGCCAATCTCACAGGGGTGAAATACCATCTATGAAACATTTTAAGTATATTTTCTCTAAGGTTCACTAGCTTAGTCATTTTATGATTCTCTTTCCACATCTTTGTCCATTCATCAATATGAATATTGTACCCAGAATTCTACGCCCATTTTACCATTGTCTCTTTCACCCTCGCATCCTTCAAGTCATATACCAATAAATATGTATACATATTTTAAAGGTTTTTTTATGACTTTCTTTGGAGAGACTGGGATGATGATGAAGATAGTGAGACATATGCTGCACTGATAGAAGAGAGAATTAAAATGTAAGTATTCTTAGGTTAAGCTGTCACAAATAACATATGAGGTGGAAAAACTAAGTTTGAGTTGTGGTTGCTTGTAAACCAGTTGTGGGTGGTTTGGCCTGCGGGCAACATGCAGCTCCCCAAGACTCCCTGATCCCCAGAGAATTTTTGTGTCTCATATATAGCAATTGTGCCCACAAGACAAAATTAGAAACAGTACTCCACTGTTTTAGACTTTTGAGAGGTCTTTTTAAAAGCAGAAGTAAGCGCCCCCTTCAAGGTATAGGTTGTATAAAAGTTGCCTGCGCTTGTGATAGAGATTCACATGTTGGAATATTTCTTCACAAAAAATACTGTAGTATATTGAAGGTTAGCTTCGTTGGGAGCTTCTTTCTTAAGAGGCATGTATCCTATATAGTTCTTTTCATGGATGGCTGCCTTGTCATGGCAAAGGGGCTTGAGTAATTCAGAGAAGCGATGGGCTATGCCATGCAGGGACACCCAGGACGGACAGGTCAAAGTTCTGACAACGCAATCCACCTGGAGCAAGAATTGGCAAGCCACTCAAGTATCTTTGCCAAGAAAACCCCATGAACAGAAACAAAAGGCTAAAAGATATGAAGATGGAAGGTGAGCCCCTCAGATCGGAAGGCACCCAATGCTGCTGAGGAAGAGCGGAGGACAAGTACAAGTAGCTTCAGAGAGAGCTAATGAAGTGGTTCGGCCAAAGCCGAAAGGACACTCAACTGCGGACATGCCTGGAAATGAAAGGAAAGTCCGATGCTGCAAAGAAAAATACTGCATAGGAATCTGGAATGTAAGATCTATGAACCGTGGGAAGCTGGATATGGTCAAACAGGAGATGGCAAGAATAAACATTGACATCCTGGGCGTCAGTGAACTAAAAAGGGTGGGAATGGACGAATTTGGTTCAGACGATTACCATATCTACTATCGTGGGCAAGAATCCCGTAGAAGAAATAGAATAGAACTGATAGTCAACAAAAGAGTGGAAAAAGCTGTACTGGGATACAATCTTAAAATGATAGACTGATTTCAATATCAATCCAAGGCAGACCTTTCAACATCACAGTAATCCATGTTTATGCACCAACTATCAATGTTGAAGAGGCTGAAATTGACCAATTCTATGAAGACTTACAACACCTTCTAGAACTGACACCAAAGAAAGATGGGATTTGGAATGTTAAAATAGAGAGTCAAGAGATAAAAGGAACAACAGGTAAGTTTGGCCTTGGGAGTTCAAAACGAAGCAGGGCAAAGGCTAATAGAGCTTTGTCAATAGAACAAGCTGGTCATCACAAACACTCTTTTCCAGCAACACAAGAGGCGACTCAAATGGACATCACCAGATGAGCAATACAGTGGTGCCTTGCATTACGACATTAATTCGTAATGTAAGGCAGCCCATCCTTTTGTGCAAAGATGGGCATGATAAAGGACAAAAATGGTAGGGACCTCATGAAAGCAGAAGACATCAAGAAGAGGTGGCAAGAATACACAGAGGAACTATACCAGAAAGATCTGGATGTCCCAGAAAACCCAGATACTGCTGACCTTGAGCAAGACATACTGAAGAGCAAAGGCAAGTCGGCCTTAGAGAGCATGGCTAACAACAAGGCCAGTGGAGGTGATGGCATTCTAGTGGAACTATTTAAAATCTTAAAAGATGATGCTGTTAAGGTGTTGCACTCAATATGCCAGCAAGTTTGGAAAACTCAGCAGTGGCCAGAGGATTGGAAAAAAAATCAGTCTATATCCCAATTCCGAAGAAGGACAGTGTCAAAGAATGCTCCAACTACCGTACAATTGCACTTATTTCACACGCTAGCAAGGTTATGCTCAAAATCCTACAAGGTAGGCTTCAGCAGTATTTGTACCGAGAATTCCCAGAAGTACAAGCTGGAGTTTGAAGGGGCAGAGGAACTGGAGCCAAAATTGTTAACATGCGCTGGATTATGGAGAAAGCTAGAGAGTTCCAGAAAAACATCTACTTCTGCTTCATTGACTACACAAAAGCCTTTGACTGTGTGGACCACAACAAACTATGTCAAGTTCTTAAAGAAATGGGAGTACCTGACCACATTATCTATCTCCTGAGAAATCTATATGTGGAACAGGAAGCACGAGTTAGAACTGAATATGGAACAACTGATTGGTTCAAATTTGGGAAAGGAGTATGACAAAGCTGTATATTGTCCCCCGGCTTATTTAACTTATATGCAGAAGACATCATGCGAAAGGCAGGACTGGAGGAATCTCAAGACGGAATTAAGATTGCCGGAAGAAATATCAACAACCTCCAATATGCAGATGATACCACTCTGATGGCAGAAAGTGAGGAGGAATTAAAGAACCTCTTTATGAGGGTGGAAGAGGAGAGTGCCAAAAATGGTCTGAAGCTCAACATCAAAAAAACTGAGATCATGGCCACCGGTCCCATCACCTCCTGGCAAATAGAAGGGGAAGATATGGAGGCAGTGACAGATTTCACTTTCTTGGGCTCCATGATCACTGCAGATGGTGACAGCAGCCACGAAATTAAAAGACTCCTGCTTCTTGGGAGGAAAGCAATGACAAACCTCAACAGCATCTTAAAAAGCAGAGACATCACCTCACTAACAGAGGTCAGCGTAGTCAAAGCTATGGTTTTTCCAGTAGTGATATATGGAAGTGAGAGCTGGATCATAAAGAAGGCTGAGTGCCAAAGAATTGATGCTTTGAATTGTGGTGCTGGTGGAGACTTGGTAAAGATACTAGAGTGGCTTGCCTGTTCCTGCTCCAGGTGGATTGCACTTAGTCAGAACTCTCCACCATGACCTGTCCGTCTTGGGTGTCCCTGTACGGCATAGCCCATAGCTTCTCTGAATTACTCAAGCCCCTTCACCACAAGGCAGCAGTCCATGAAGGGGATTTTTGCTATAGGTTTTTGCTATGGGTGCCAGAATTCTTACTTAGAATAGCCTACTTACTGCTTCATCTTCATCATGAAAAGTAGGCCTCATTTTTCTTGTGTAAAGGCTCAAAAGGAGTCATTCTAACTTTTCTCATTCTTTATAGTTGGTGCGATATTCAGAATGGGATTATTCCTGCTCCAGTTGCTCATCGTTTTAAACGAAATCTGGATAAATACAAAAGCATGCATTTGGAACTGATTCATTACCAGAGTACTATTAAGGAACAGCCCACAGCAGAAGAAGCTGTTGAATGTTGGAAAAAATACTATGAACTAATAATGCTCTGTGGACTGTTAAAAATATGGGAAGATTTACGCCTAAGGTAATGTCCTTTTATTCCTCCTCAGTTTTTTTTTCCTCCAACAGTTTTTTTTACATCATACCTAATTACAGAAACTACAAGTGATAATTGCATCACTGACCTGTACATTTCTGTTAGTAAGGCATTACAGTGGACCGACTTACAGACTTTTCGACTTATAGACATTTCGAGTTACAGACTTCTCTGGCTGCAAAATTTAGGTTCGACTTGCAGCCAGAGAATCGACCTACAGACCAGAAAAAAACCAAAATGGAACAAAAACAGAACAAAAACGGTCGGTTACGGATTAATCGGTTTTCAATGCATTGTAGGTCAATGGAGACTCGACCTACAGACTTTTCGACCTGCAGCCACCGTTCCAATACGGATTAACTCCGTAAGTAGTGGGTCCACTGTACATTGCCACTGAGGGTATAATCACATGCACCATAAGAACTGCAATTATATCAATTCCATCATTATTTAAATCATTTTATAAATTTCCGTTCACATGAAGCACGGGTAATATTGATTCATTTGGCCAGCTCATGAATTTCTTTCAACCTTACAAATATGTGCTTTTAAAATGATTCTATCCCTGATCCCTTCTATCCACATTAGTTTGGCATGTATGAACATTGTTGTCGATTTACTTCGCACTCACTTGTGTTTTCAGTGCCATGGACACTATATGGCCACTGCACTTTTTCCCTTTAAATATATATATATATTTTAAAATGTTAAGCGATGTATCAGTATTCTTTTCTTCAAGAGTTTTCTGTTGCATCACTTCCTTGTAAGATTCATCTCCACTTGTCCCTTCCCATGTCAATATGGAGAAACATCCCACACTGTCCTTTGAGAAAAGACGCACTCTAAAACTGCCAAGCAGATCCTTGTGTTATGAAACATCTTCCAATAATGCTTTCTAAAGTTTTTCACACAAATTTAGATGGTGCTTTAGCAATATATTATTTAGATATTTTTAACATCAGTCCCCCCAAAAATCAGTTTTAGAGCAGCTTGCTCCTGAAATGGAATGGAAAATGAATCAATTTTGTTGGGATGACATCTGTTCAAAATTCAAATGTATTGAAAGAAAAGATAGCAGCTGTATGAACGCTCCTGGCAATTTATAAACCATGTGACTGTACAGTACATAAATATATATTGGTATAAATGAAGTAGGAAATTTAAACAATTCAAATGACTGGTATGCAGAAGTCAGAAATAAAGCAGAACCAGGCATTGCTGGGGAATCTTATCTACAAGTCAGAAATGAAGCAAGACAGTGATTCATTGAATTCTGTAAAGCCAGCCATTTGTTTATTGGAAATAAAGTTTTTCACATGAATTTAGATGGTGCTTTAGCAATATTTTATTTAGGTTTTTTTTACCATCAGCACCCCCAAAAAATGAAGTAGGAAATTTAAACAATTCAAGATTAGGCCCTGAGTTGAAGACTTGTTCTTTGTCACAAGATTCTCAAAGGAACCTGTCAGCCTTGTTTGTGTGTCCTGTATAATTCTTCAGTAAATTTTCTGTTTTTATCTTGATTAGATAGTACACTCCCTGCTGCTCTTTCAGCATCCTTATCTTGGTTAAAAAAAAATCGTTTGATTTCATCAAAGAGTGTTCCTGTTGTTTTTCTTCTATTTTTGCACTGATTGTTGTAGAGAATTATTGTATTGTAATTCTCTTTATTGGCACATGGCAGTTAGTGGAAAAACACATTTATGATTCTGGCCCTGTTTCTGTTACCTTTAATTTTACTTCTTACCTGTCATTAACAGTTCTAAAAATTTCAACGCGGCGCCCCCACACACACTTTTTTTTCAGTACAATTGTTGCAAATATTTAGAGTGGCCTTGGCTGCCAGATGGGTGGTATATAAATCAAATAAATAAATAAATAAATAAATTTATTTATTTTGGGGTGCAGGAATAGAATTTATGCATTCATCCTTGCAAGTATTTCTGGTTCCAATCTACAGTTCTTCGTATTTATGTTTAATTGAGTTTATTAATGCAAGTCTGTTCTTTATAGGGACTTTAAATTCATTAGAAATACTATTAAATTATATTTTGACAGTATAAATGTTCTAGTATTCCTCAGCTTTAATTTTTTGATATACCAGTTCATGGTCAGTAGCACTCTTGGTCATGTTTCTGCAAAGGGAATATGGCTTCTCCATGTAGTTTTGGATGAAGTTGTCTATTGAATTTCTGTATTGGCTATCTGGTGACATCCATGAGTACAGTCACAATTTTTATTACCTGATGCACATATTTCCAATAAACAAATGGCTGGCTTTACAGAATTCAATGAATCACTGTCTTGCTTCATTTCTGACTTGTAGATAAGATTCCCCAGCAATGCCTGGTTCTGCTTTATTTCTGACTTCTGCATACCAGTCACCTGTGATTATCAGCACATACAGTACTGTTCTCTTGTGAGATCAGTTTCTTTCTGGATGCTTTCATAAGAACTTTCTTTTTCTTCAGCATCCACCATTCCAGTGTAGATGTGAAAGATGGTTATATAGGTAGGCTTTCCATAAAATTTGGTTAATACTCTGTTTCCCCGAAAATAAGGCCTAACCTGAAAATAAGCCCTAGTATGATTTTTCAGGATGCTCGTAATACAAGCCCTATCCTAAAAATAAGCCCTAGTTAAGTGAATCCCTGCCCTCCACCATTGTGCAGCATTATGCAGCAACCAGAAGATGACATGACTGTATTTGAATAAATGTAGATTGTTGTACATGAAAAAAAAAAACATCCCCAGAAAATAAGCCCTAATGTGTTTTTTTGGAGCAAAATTTAATATAAGACCTTGTCTTGTATTTTCAGGGAAACATGGTATTACTTGGTCAGACTTTGCATTATATCTTCTAATTGCTCATGTTCTGTCTCCTCTCACTATTAAGATTCACACTATTTCTCCATATTTGTCATTTCCAGAGTAAAATACTTTCAGATTACAAATGTCCTCTTCCAGTTCACTTTAGTTCTCTCATACCAATTATTGCAATGTTAACCATTATAATTCTTGCTTTATTATTTTAGTTTCCCTTGATACATCCTTCTCCCATTTCATGTTTGAGTTTCACGTGTCATGCAAGATTGGATTTTTCTTTTGCCCGTATCAGCAGTAGGCATCATTTTGTCTTCAGTTCTTTAAATACCTGAGGTGGTATTTAATTTCAACCCATTTTTGTCTTCAGAAAAGATAACCATTCTATATATACTTACCAGCGAAAAAGTCCTTTTGAAATTGGTAAGATTTATTGATGAATTGGTTAAATCCAGTTGGCTGATGTCCTCTTATGTAAGTTACACCTATGTAAGGGTGATGACATAACTAACAGGCTTGTTGAACTTGAAGTAATCCATTTTATTTCATGGAAACCATGGGAGCTGTGGGACAGAAGGAGAAAAATCTTTGATTGCTGAAAACTACCACTGGTGGCAGATGTTGTTACCAGAGGGAGATTTTCATTAATTAAATACTTTCTCCTTCCATCACATGTTGAAACAGATTACTTGTGAGTCAGAAAAGCCCCAGGAGAGATGGGTGAAGTCTTAATTGCTGAAAATTTCCATCACCAATAACATCATCATTTTTCCATAAGTATAATTTACACAAGAGGATTTGGGACATTGTCAGTCCCAAGTAGTAGATCTATTGAATTTATTTATTTGTTTAAAATATTTTTCTCTCACCTTTCTCCTTAAAAAGAACCCAATTGAATTAGATTTCTGATTAAGAAATCAGAGTTAAGACAGCCCTACATTCTGGATAATGATATACATTAATTTGTTTTCATAACACTAGTAAAGGTTCATTGCTGTCAACCATTCTTGTAGTTTTGTTATTGGATTGTTGATTTATTTTTATTTTTTATTTTTGAAAGGTAGTCTCTGTAACCTAGGTGTAGAATACTTGGTTTCTATAGATAATTGTATTTCCAGGTTTAATCTGTGGCATCTCCAGTTGATAGATCTCCTTGCCCCCATAGTTTGCTGTACTAAGTATTATGTAGTCCATTGAAAGCCTGCCTTCACTATATGACTTTTCTGCTGTTGTAAATATTTTCACAGACAACATGTAACACCATACTGATAAATAAAACCTAAATATAAATAGAAAATACATTGAAATGATTATCAGTAATTTCTATCTTTATTGCCCATAATAAGGACTGTAAATAGCAATTTATTATAGAAAAGCAAAATCATTCAGATCTCCATGATATTTATATAAAATAACACAGCCTAAATAAGGAGGATAAGAACTTTTTCTTTAAAAATTTGTAGCATGACTTTGAAATTTTAACTTCTTAATTATATTGATCTGGGGATGTTTTACTTTTAGTTCTTTCAAAATATAAACCCCCTTTCAGGATGTCTTATAAAAATATTTTAGACAGATTTTGGCAATCAAATATTGTTTAATCATTAAAGAGTTTAAATTCAACATTTGTTTCTCCAGAAGTAGCAGCTAAGATGCATCATATGCATTTTTATGGTCTACATACACTGTTCATTTGTAAATGAAATTGTCTGGCGAAAAAACAGATATACTGTACTGAATACTTCATATTTTTTTCACTTTGCCTTTTTAAAGGTTTGTAGTGCCAGGCATTTTTGGAATATTCATTTTGTATAGAGAAATTGTTGAGGCTTAAATGTCTGTATCTGTTTAAATCTGATACAAATAGTCTGCTATGTGTATATTCATCCAATTTGCTTTACAAGCAACACAATATTACTTTGTCTAAAACTAATTATAGTGTAGAGTTCATTTTAATTTCAGAGCTCATGGACCTCTGACACCAAGAATATTAAAACGGAGGAAAGGCCTCAGAGAAGATGGGAAAACTGTAACTTACATAGTTGGAAGTACAGTGACAGCAGAAATGGTAAGGAAGAGTTCATAGGATTGTAGTATAGTAGGACTGGAAAGGACTGAAGGGATCATCAAATCCAGCCACTGCCAAAGCAGGAAAGAGCTACCAAAGCACCCCTGACAGGTGGGTGTCCAGACTTTGCTTAAGCTCTTCCAATGTTGGAGAATCCCTCACACTGCGAGGCAGCTCTCAATGTTAGGAGATTTTCCTTAATGGTGAGTCAAAATTTCCTTTAATTTAAATCCATTATTTCCATTAATTTATTTGCATAAATATGCAAGCAGCCAATAGGATTGCCCCACTGTTGCTATCCTCCATCTTTTCAGCCACACTTAAATAGATTCTGTCTTTCTTCAACTGTAATTTGCAGGATTCTTCTTCCTTACAAGTAAGGGACATGGTGGCGTTGTGGGTTAAACCACTGAAGCCTCTGTGCTGCAAGGTCAGAAGACCTGCAGTCGTAAGATTGAATCCACGCGACTGAGTGAGCCCTCGTCGCTTGTCCCAGCTCCTGCCAACCTAGCGGTTTGAAAGCATGCAAAATGCAAGTACAGTGGGGTCTTGACTTAAGAACGGCCCGAGTTAAGAACATTTTGACTTACAAACCACTTTCATAGGAAAATATTGACTTGACTTACATACTTAGATTTGAGTTACAAACTGAAAAAAACCCACGTGGGAGGCAGGGAAAGTGCAAAATTTGAACTTTCAGTTAACTGTTGGCCAGTGAAAAGGGTGCCTGTCTGCTTCCTCATTCCTCCCAGCGTTTAGAGAGTGGATTGGGAGACAGTCTTCGGACTGCCTGGTACTGTACTGCCTGGACTGTATTTTCCCTGCCTTCCCTGAACCTTTCTTGACCTAAGAAAAAAAGAAACAAAATATCCCCCTCTAGTGGTTGAAGGCGGAATAACAGCTTCCCATTAGTTTCTATGGACGGAAAAGAGCAGATACGGATCAAATGGTTCTCAATGCATTCCTATGGGAAATGCAGATTTGACCTGAGAACTTTTTGACTTGAGAACCGCCTTCCAATACGAATTAAGTTCTCAAGGCAAGACCCCACTGTAGATAAATAGGTACCACCTCGGTGGGAAGGTAAATGGCGATCCGTGTCTAGTCACGCTGACCATGTGACCACGGGGGATTGTCTGCGGACAAACACTAGTTCTATGGGTTCGAAATGGAGATGAGCACTGCCACCGAGAGTTGGACATGACTGGACAAACTGTCAAGCGGGACCTTTACCTTTTACCTCTTCCTTACAACAGTGTGGAATGGGTTGTCAATCTGCTCTTTTGATGATCCGATATTCATTCTTTTTTCTACTCCTAGTTTATTTGTACCACAGGATTTTAAAATTTAATTCTGATTTGTTTTGTGAAACTGCAGTAGTAGACTGCTGCTTCACTAAGGACTAAGTGAAAGACTGGAAGACTGTACTGAAAATTTCTTCTAATATTGTAATATGTCATTTCAGAATGCTTTTCTGCCTGACTGTAGTTTCTGATCACAAAACCTTTAATTTTAAAGGAAATTTGATTTGATACTTCTGCATACCTAGCTAATAAAGAGATTGTATCTACCATGTTTCCCCAAAAATAAAACAGGGTCTTATATTAATTTTCTGCTCCAAAAAAAGCACCAGGGCTTATTTTCAGGAGATTTTTTAAAATGTACAATATTTATTCAAATACAGTCATGTCATCTGGTTGCTGCACAGTGGTGGAGTTTCACTTAACTGGGACTTATTTTTGGGGTAGGGCTTATATTAAGAACATCCTGAAAAATCATACTAGGGCTTATTTTCAGGTTAGGTCTTATTTTCAGGGAAACTGTATATTTTCTGTATTAATCCAAAGAACAGTCCAGTTAATACAAATAACTAAGGTGTGTTTTAAACAGGCTATATTATAGAATTAAATTCTTCCATCATCCACAAATTAAGGAACAGTTCTACTATGACACTGTTGACCACTGCACCAGCATATGGTTACCATCTTTACAGCACAGTACCAGACCACACACTTTTATTGAGCAAGTATCTCAGTATTACAAAAAGAGTTCTCACAGAAGCTTTCAAATGGGAGTTAACACCAAATCAGATTTTTCTCTTGAGAACTCTCATTGCTGTAGTCAAGCTTGAAGTAATCAAAGAACAGTGATTTACTTTGTCTTGGAGGTCTGTTTTCCCTAATATGCCTCCCAGAAGATCAGCCCGTGTAGCCTTCATTCAGCAAGCTACACAAAGTGCCCCCAGAAGAAAGGAATGGTAAACCACATCTGAGTACTCTTTAAACTTAGAAAACATTAGAAAGGGTCCCCTCAATCAGAATGGTCATGATAGCATATAATTAATTATTACTATGCTTTAAAATACAGTTCCAGAAGGTGTCCCAACCTTCCAGACTGATTTGAGAAGAGACAGAATGGCATCTGATAGTCATACTGGATACTGTCATTCTTTCAGCTGAAGTGCAGCACTGGAATCTGCAGAAAGCTCAGATGCCAGCTATTACCCCAATACTGACTTGTGCAAAACTATTACAGGACCTAATAATATCAACCAGACTATCAAGGGCTTAATTGACTGCTTAGTGTAATAATGTAACAATTGTCCTACTCTAAATATGACTAGATCTAATCCGTTATGAATTGTTACTGTTGTAACTGCCCACTACACTACTAGAGTCAGTAGGAGCTGATTTTAGAGCTTCATTCAATACAATGAGGGGAATTCCTGTAACAAAGATAAACTGGACAGCAGTAGATTATTTATGCCACTCTGATTTCACCAGAAGGGTGATTTTTTTAAAAAAAAAAATCATTCTAAGCTGTTTTCTGTCCAAATGGCATTGATGATCTCTTCAGCACTTGAAACAGTATGAAGTTTGAAAGCTTAGTGTGGTTGTTTTTCAGTACCCCATACTTAACATTCATTGCTGCTTCTGTGCATCATACTTCAAGCAATTATGCAAGCCTTAGGGTTAAGCTAGATGAGATGGCAGAAGGGTTACTTGGAAATATGTCAGGAATTCTTTAAAAGTTCAATAGCTGTGCAGAGCATGTGATTTTGTGACCTCAGTGTGGGGGAAGAGGATGTTTAAGCCTTCTCTTTCCAGCCGTGATCACAGATTTTTATTTTTATTATATCTCAATTCCTTCCAGCACAAGACAAGTACCAATGAATACACAGTTATAAATACTAACACAGGTTTAACAGGTTAAAACACAGTTAACTTAGACATGTTTCTAAATACTATAATGAAAGCAATAATTATAATTTAAAAGTGAAGCACATCTGTTCAAGACCCATGTATTTAGCATGTAAGTAGTTGCTGAAGCCCTACCTGAGTAGAAGGGTCTTTGCCTGTAAGGAAAAGTGACAAGAAGGGAACCAAACAAGGCTATTAAACAAGCCTTCCTTGAAAGGAAGTTTCATGGTCAGCACAGACACCAGCTAGGCCTTCTTCTTTACCATGCCTTTACCAAATGTCTCTTAGCAGGGGAGGCCTAAGAGAAGGAGCTGTCTCATAGATCTCAAACCCCAACAAGGCTTGAAACTCTAGTTTTGATGAAGTATTTATCATTTGTATGAGCTACAAAAACCCAGCCAGTTTTTCCACATGTGACAAAAGTAGCTTGGAGGTATTATAAAAATTTCTAAACACAGCATAGCATCATTTTCAGAAATGTTAATTGACTACTAATTGTGTTTTTTATTCTGTTAATTTGTAGCATGGTGCTGTACATGGCTATTCAAAAATAAACACCATGTTACATACAGCACTGATGTTACCTGTCTGTCATGGGTTTGGAGGGAAAGTTCCATCCTATGGGGAGTGGAAGGCGGGACATCAGGAGGAGGGGCTGTACTGTATAAATATGTGATGCCTGTGTGGTGAGAGAGGGATACTGAGAGATGCTGAGAGACACTGGGTTGTGACGAAGCAGCAGCTGGGAAGAAGAAGCTGTTGTGGAAGTCTGTGTGTCAGACAGGGTACTACTGTGTGTCAGAGTACCAACCTGATAGGTTCAGGTGTCTGTTGGTTAGCCAGAACTGATAGGTTCAGGGTCTGTGCTTCAAGTTAAGGGTTCTGGGTGAACCAAACTGTATGCTTGGATGAGTGAGAATAAGCCACGTTACTTTATTTTATACACCTGATTGTTTTATGTTCCCTGTGTGTATTTAAATAAACCTTATTCTTTTTATTGTTTGAAAATCCATCCCTGGTCTGTGTGACTTATTATAGGGAATGGTTGGTGGCAGCTTAGTGTAACTGTGTGACAGGTCCGAGTAGGTCTGGGTTTGTCACATTGATTGGTGTCCAGCGTGTGGGATACGACTGGTCCAGTTGTCCAGTGGTCCAGCAAAGCCTTGGCAGGTGTGCCCAGAGCAAGGGGGGTCTAGTCAGGGACAGTCTGAGGCGCGTAGGTAATCTTCTAGGTGTACCTCACGGGGAGGTGCGCTAGTAGAAGAACGTGCCAACTGGGGAGACTTAGATTAAGGTGCTCTGAGGCAGCCTGATTTTGGCGGGAAAACGCTGAGGCAAAACTGCATAGTAACAGTGATCTAGCTTGCCAGCTGAGAGGCCCAGCAGAGGGGGGTAGGCTCTGACTCGATACTGTTGCAAGTTTAGTGCTGAAGAACAGCAGCAATCTCTAGGGAGAGCTGGTTCTGAGGCAAAAAGGAAAAAAGTGGTCGTTTTATTTTGAGGCTTGACTTTTAAAGCAGCCTGTTCTGAGGGGGGATTATGCCCTTGACTCGAAGCCAAGTAGCAGACATGAGTGAAGTGAAAGACCCCCAGATTGACCAAGGTTCTGAGGATGAATTTGGCTCAGTGCAAGGTGACAGCACAGGAGAGCAGGACCCAGAACTCAGAAAAATACTCCTAGCCCAACAGCATGAACTGAGGGTGAGGGAAATGGAGGAAAGGGAAAGAGAGAAACAGCGGCAATTTGAATTAGAGAGAGAGAGAGAGAAAATTGCTCTGGAAAAAGAGAGAATGGCGTTTGAATTAAGAAAACTGGAAATGATGAACCAGAACAATAATAACAATAGGGATTCTGAGGGAGGCCAATTGTCTAAAGCTGACCTGAAGAAATTCCCTGTGTACCACAAGGGAGATTGTCCTGAGGTGTTCTTTTCCTTAGTGGAAAGAGCGTTTGTGGACTTCTCAGTGAGGGAAACTGAGAAGATGACCATCATGCGGTCTTTAATCAGTGGTAGCCTGGCTGAGGTTTATGCCGAGATGCCTGAGGAACTGGTGAAAGATTTTGCAGAGTTTAAAAAACTGGTGTTTGCCAGACATGGGATAAATGCAGAGCAGCTGAGACAAAGATTCAGGTCCCTCACAAAAAAACCAGAACAGACTTTTACCCAAGTGGGGGCCCAATTGGTGAGGCTGCTTGAGAAATGGCTATCGCAGGAAGGGACAGAGACCTATGAGCAGCTGAAAGACTTGATAGCACTGGAACAGTTCTATTCAGTCCTGCATGGGGAATTGAAATTCCAGGTGAGGGAAAGGAAACCGAAATCTGTGGCAGCAGCCGCAGAGATCGCAGATTTTATTTCCCAAATAAGAAAGCCCTTGGGTGAGGGGAAATCTGTAGGTAAACCCAAAGAAGCCTACAGCAAGTACTCTCAGGGACCAGGGAAAAGCCAGCAAGGGGGAGGGGCCCATGGTGAAGGGAAGCCCTCAGACATGAAACAAAGACCTCAGATTTTGGAGGGAAAACCCAAACAAGAGGAGAGAGAATCAAAATACACCAGAAAATGCTATTTCTGTCAGGGAAAGGGTCATCTAATCTCAGAGTGTGAGAAATTAAAGCAGCTAAAAGGAATGGTGCCTCAGAATTCTAGTGGGACCAAGCCAAAAGCTGTGTTCTGTGTCCAGAAGGAGCAAAGCTCATTGTCACAGAGGGAGCCTGTTGCCATGGCTACTCAGTCTGGAACAGCTACCTCTGCTGATCAGGCTGAGGAAAATGGTCCTCTTGTGGAGGTAAAGCGCTGCTTGCTGGTAAAAACAGATTCTCAGTTGTTTGAGACAGCCGGGGTGGACGTAGGAATACTTGACCGTCAGTATAGGGGGCTGCGGGACACTTGTTCCCAGGTAACCCTGTGCCATCCAGATATCATCCCGAGGGAGTTTATAATCCCAAATGAGAGCATGAAGGTGGCAGGGATTGAGGGGCAGATAATCTCTCTGCCAGTAGCAGAGGTACCTGTCAACTTTCAAGGCTGGAGGGGAGATTGGCGGATAGCGATTTCATCGACTCTGCCAGCAGCCGTGCTCGTGGGAAATGACCTGGCTGAACATGTGAAAAGGGTGCTAGTGATTACACGTTCACAAGCCACCACGGGGACAGTTCAGGGGGGTAATGATGAGCCAGAGACGGAAGCAGAGGGGAGTTCAGAAGCTGTGGTGGAAACCTTAACCACAGACAGCAGATTTGGACAGGAGCAAAAGGCAGACGCCACTCTCCAAAAGTGTTTTGAACAGGTGACTGACGCCCAGCTAACACCTGAAACCCCAGTGAGATTTCTGGAGAAAAAGGGGATTTTATATAGAGAAACCCTGAGGAATATCTCAAAAGGGGGAGATGGGATCAGAAGTCAGCTGGTGGTACCTGAAAAGTATCGCCCCATGATCTTACAAAGGGGTCACTCTGACATGTTTGCTGCACACTTAGGGGTGAACAAAACACAGCAGAGAATCACCCAGGATGACCCACAAGACGTTGTGACTTACATAGACACCTTGATGAATGACCTAAGGAGAAATCTAGAGCTGGCAGCAGAAAACCTGCAAGCTCAGAAGGTCAGACAGAAAACATGGTATGACCACAAAGCTAGAGAGAGGCACTTTGACCCAGGGGAGGAAGTGCTGTGGCTTAGGCCCTGCAGAGAGAATAAACTGCAGCTCAAATGGGCAGGACCATATAGGGTCATTTCCAAGATGTCAGACCTGAACTACCTAATAGAGCAGGAGGAGAACCAAGCAAGGAGGGTGGTTCATGTGAATGCCCTAAAACCCTACTACAGAGGGGAACAGAGGGTCTTATTCGCGATAAAAGCAGCTGAGAGTGAGGAAGCTGAATTACCCTTCTGGGAGGGTAGAGGGGAAGTAAAATACAACCCAGAGGAGGTAAAGATCAGTCCTGCACTCACCCAAGACCAGCAGCAAGAACTAAAAATGCTGCTTAGTAAATATCAACAGGTGTTTTCCAACAAGCCGGGGATAGTGAAGGGAGTGATGCATCGGATCCACACAGGGGATGCACCCCCGCAGGCAGTATCCCCATACCGAGTAACGGGACCCTATAGGGACAAGGTGCGGAAGGAGCTGGACGAAATGCTGAGGGAGAACATAATCGTCCCCTCTTCTAGTCCTTGGTCCTCTCCGATAGTCCTTGTGGACAAGCCTGATGGGAGCATTAGGTTTTGTGTTGATTACAGGAAATTAAACCGTGTAACCACTCCTGATGCCTACCCAATGCCCAGGCTAGACAACCTGATTGAAACCATAGGGGGTTGTCGGTTCATCTCATCATTGGACCTGGTAAAGGGATATTGGCAATTAAGAATTGATCCCAGGGATCAAGAAAAGACTGCCTTTTGCAGCCCTTTTGGTCTCTATGAGTTTCGAGTCCTGAGCTTTGGTCTCAGAAATGCACCAGCCACCTTCCAAAGGCTGATGGACCAGACCTTGGCAGGGCTCAGTGACTTTACAGTGGCCTACATTGACGACATAGGGATCTTCAGTAATACCTGGGAAGATCACCTGATACACCTGGAGTTAGTGCTGCAGAGGTTAAGTGCAGCAGGGCTAACAGTAAAGGCCAGCAAGTGTCAGCTGGGTAGCCCAGAAATAAAATACTTGGGTCACATGGTAGGGGGAGGAATGATAAAACCCCTGGAGGCCAAAATAGAAGCTGTTCGTGATTGGCCTAGACCCAACACCAAGAAAAAAGTCAAATCATTTCTTGGGTTGGTGGGCTACTACAGAAAATTCATCCCGAGGTTTAGCGAGATTGCGGCTCCGCTGACCGATCTGACGAGGAAGAAGGCTGATGACCGCATCCCGTGGGCCAGCGACTGCGAGGCGGCGTTCCAGAGGTTGAAGGAGGCGTTAATCAACTATCCTGTCCTGCGCGCTCCAGACTTCGACCGGGAGTTCATCATCTACACCGATGCGTCTAACAGCGGGGTAGGAGCAGTTCTGTGCCAGGAGGATGAGAATGGTGACCAGCATCCAGTGTCCTACCTGAGTAGGAAACTTCAAAAAGGTGAGAGACATTTGGCAACCGTGGAGAAGGAGTGTTTGGCCATAGTCTACGCGATCCAGAAGGCCAAGCCTTACATCTGGGGAAGACATTTTATTCTGTGTACTGACCATTCACCATTGCAATGGTTAAAGACAATGAAAAGCCACAATAGCAAACTTATGAGGTGGGCTTTAAACCTACAGGACTATGACTTTGAAGTGAAGGTGGTCAGAGGGTCAGTGAACTGTGTTGCTGACGCCTTATCAAGAAGACCTGAAGAATGAAGACGGCGAAAGAACATGGACTATGTGTATATAATGCTGATAAAAAGTAAAATGTACCTGGTTTTGAATTTGGTTTGTATTAATAAAGGTAAATTGATGTACTGTATATGGTAAAATGTTTAAATGCATATTTGCTATGGTTAACTTGGAGTGTAAGTATGAGTAAGTATAATATGGTATGTATAACTGTTTTTGTGTATTTTATACAGGTTGTTTTTTGGTGAAAAGCACCTTAGCTTTCCCCCTACAAAACAACTTTTAAAGAGGGGAGGTGTTACATACAGCACTGATGTTACCTGTCTGTCATGGGTTTGGAGGGAAAGTTCCATCCTATGGGGAGTGGAAGGCGGGACATCAGGAGGAGGGGCTGTACTGTATAAATATGTGATGCCTGTGTGGTGAGAGAGGGATACTGAGAGATGCTGAGAGACACTGGGTTGTGACGAAGCAGCAGCTGGGAAGAAGAAGCTGTTGTGGAAGTCTGTGTGTCAGACAGGGTACTACTGTGTGTCAGAGTACCAACCTGATAGGTTCAGGTGTCTGTTGGTTAGCCAGAACTGATAGGTTCAGGGTCTGTGCTTCAAGTTAAGGGTTCTGGGTGAACCAAACTGTATGCTTGGATGAGTGAGAATAAGCCACGTTACTTTATTTTATACACCTGATTGTTTTATGTTCCCTGTGTGTATTTAAATAAACCTTATTCTTTTTATTGTTTGAAAATCCATCCCTGGTCTGTGTGACTTATTATAGGGAATGGTTGGTGGCAGCTTAGTGTAACTGTGTGACAGGTCCCAGTAGGTCTGGGTTTGTCACACACCACAGAACTGAGTAGGCTTTTAACTCCCAGGAAACTAGTTACAAGTCACTTTTAGATTTACAGCAGCAACAGAGAGGATGTACACTGAGGAATTTTATGAATTTCTAACATGTCCAGCTGTTCCTGAAGTTATCCTGTATTACTAAATCTCTACATTTTAACCCAAGATGATTCAGACTCATACAACCTGTATAAAATATGAACTTTATCAAATATTTGCTACTCATGAAGATAAACAGAGGGAAGGCAACAGTTGCAGAGAATTGACTTTGAAAAGCTGATTTAATTCCTGATCCTATTGTTATTTTTGTGTCCTACATCCAGGTTAAAGATTTATCCTCTGACACACTTCTTCAGCATCATGATAACCTAAACTCAGCTTTGGATAGTTGTTACAGTGGAGATACTGTACTTATTTTTCCAGGAGAATACAGAGCAGCAAAACTTTCCATGTTAACTGAAGATATCATTATTAAAGGTAACTAGAATTACAGTGGATAAAAATCATTTTTTTTCCAAAAAATTTAAAGGATTAAAAAAATTACATCAGATTTTTAAATCTGTATTGTTAAATGGTTTCAGTTTTTTGTTAAAAAGCCCTATGTGGTGACGATTAAAAGGTAAATGTTTTTAAGTCAAAGATATCAAGAAATAGTTCTAAAATTTCAGTATTATACTATAGCTGAAATCTAGAAAAATAATTAGTCCTATCAGCTTCCGTTTCCCAGTTTTTTTCCCTTCCACACTGAAGACAAATAACAGTCTGTCCCGCGTCCAGCTCCCTGATTTTGCTGCTTTCGGGACTGCCTCTTTGCCTCGGCCTGCTGGACAAGGGTCTTTTCAAATTGGGAGAGGCCATGCTGCACTGCCTGCCTCCAGGCTGAACGCTCAGATGTCAAGGTTTTCCATCTGTTGAGGTCCATTCCTAAGGCCTTCAGATCCCGCTTGCAGATATCCTTGTATTGCAGCTGTGGTTTCCCCTCTGGGGTGATTTCCCTGCACTAACATGATATAAAGTTGGAAATTCTTGGAGGACCTGTTAGCATCTTCAGAAATGTTTTTAATAGTTTCTTTGGGTGATGGTACCTTTTAAGTGAAAGGAAAGACCAATGCTGCAAAGAAAAATGCTGCATAGGAACCTGGAATGTAAGATCTATGAACCTCGGGAAGCTGGAGGTGGTCAAACAGGAGATGGCAAGAATAAACATCGGCATCCTGGCATCAGTGAACTAAAATGGACAGGAATGGGCGAATTCAGCTCAGATGATTATCATATCTACTATTGTGGGCAAGAATCCCGTAGAAGGAATGGAGTAGCCTTCATAGTCAACAAAAGAGTGCGAAAAGCTGTAATGGGATACAATCTCAAAAATGATAGAATGATGTCAATACGAATCCAAGGCAGACCTTTCAACATCACAATAATCCAAGTTTATGCACCAACCACCATTGCTGAAGAGACTGAAATTGAACAATTTTATGAAGATTTACAACACCTTCTGGAACTAACACCAAAGAAAGATGTTCTTCTCATTCTAGGGGACTGGAATGCTAAAGTAGGGAGCCAAGAGATAAAAGGAACAACAGGGAAGTTTGGCCTTGGAGTTCAGAACGAAGCAGGGCAAAGGCTAATAGAGTTTTGTCAAGAGAACAAGCTGGTCATCACAAACACTCTTTTCCAACAACACAAGAGGCGACTCTACACATGGACATCACCAGATGGGCAATATCGAAATCAGATTGATTATATTCTCTGCAGCCAAAGATGGAGCTGCTCTATACAGTCAGCAAAAACAAGACCTGGAGCTGACTGCGGCTCTGATCATGGGCTTCTCATAGCAAAATTTAAGCTTAAACTGAAAAAAGTAGGAAAAACCACTGGGGTACTCAGGTATAATCTAAACCAAATCCCTTATGAATACACAGTGGAAGTAAAGAACAGATTTAAGGAACTTGATTTGGTGGACAGAGTGCCTGAAGAACTTTGGATAGAGGCTCGTAACATTGTACAGGAGGCAGCAGCAAAAACCATCCCAAAGAAAAGGAAATGCAAGAAAGCAAAGTGGCTGTCCAACGAGGCCTTACAAATAGCAGAGAGGAGAAGGGAAACAAAATGCAAGGGAGATAGGGAAAGCTACAGAAAATTGAATGCAGACTTCCAAAGAATAGCAAGGAGAGACAAGAGGGCCTTCTTAAATGAACAATGCAAAGAAATAGAGGAAAATAACAGAAAAGGAAAAACCAGAGGTCTGTTCAGGAAAATTGGAGATATTAGAGGAACATTTTGTACGAAGATGAACATGATAAAGGACAAGAATGGGAGGGACCTAACAGAAGCAGAAGACATCAAGAAGAGGTGGCAAGAATACACAGAGGAATTATATCAGAAATATTTGGATATCCCGGACAACCCAGACAATGTAGTTGCTGACCTTGAGCCAGACATCCTGGAGAGTGAAGTCAAGTGGGCCTTAGAAAGCCTGGCTAACAACAAGGCCAGTGGAGGTGATGGCATTCCAGCTGAACTATTTAAAATCTTAAAAGATGATGCTGTTAAGGTGCTACATTCAATATGCCAGCAAGTTTGGAAAACTCAACAGTGGCCAGAGGACAGGAAAAGATCAGTCTACATCTCAATTCCAAAGAAGGGCAGTGCCAAAGAATGCTCCAACTACTGTACAATTGCACTCATTTCACACGCTAGCAAGGTTATGCTCAAAATCCTACAAGGTAGGCTTCAGAAGTATGTGGACTGAGAACTCCCAGAAGTACAGGCTGGATTCCGAAGGGGCAGAGGAACTAGAGACCAAATTGCAAACATGCGCTGGATTATAGAGAAAGCCAGAGAGTTCCAGAAAAACATCTGCTTCATTGACTATGCAAAAGCCTTTGACTGTGTGGACCACAGCAAACTATGGCAAGTCCTTCAAGGAATGGGAGTGCCTCAACACCTTATGTATCTCCTGAGAAACCCTTACGTGGGACAAGAAGCAACAGTTAGAACTGGATATGGAACAACTGATTGGTTCAAAATTGGGAAAGGAGTACGACAAGGCTATATATTGTCCCCCGGCTTATTTAACTTATATGCAGAATACATCATGCGGAAGGCTGGACTGGAGGAATCCCAAGCCGGAATTAAGATTGCCGGAAGAAATATCAACAACCTCCGATATGCAGATGATACCGCTCTGGTGGCAGAAAGTGAGGAGGAATTAAAGAACCTTGTAATGAGGGTGAAAGGGGAGAGTGCAAAAAACGGCCTGAAACTCAACATCAAAAAAACTAAGATCATGGCCACTGGTCCCATCACCTCCTGGGAAATAGAAGGGGAAGATATGGAGGCAGTGAGAGATTTTACTTTCTTGGGCTCCATGATCACTGCAGATGGAGACAGCAGCCATGAAATTAAAAGACGCCTGCTTCTTGGGAGGAAAGCGATGACAAACCTTGACAGCATCTTAAAAAGACATCACCTTGCCAACAAAAGTCCGAATAGTCAAAGCTATGGTTTTTCATGTCGTAATGTATGGAAGTGAGAGCTGGACCATAAAGAAAGCGGACCGCCAAAGAATTGATGCCTTTGAATTGGGGTGCTGGAGGAGACTCTTGAGAGTCCCCTGGACTGCAAGGAGAACAAACCTATCAATTCTAAAGGAAATCAACCCTGAGTGCTCACTGGAAGGACAGATCCTGAAGCTGAGGCTCCAATACTTTGGCCATCTCATGAGAAGAGAAGACTCCTTGGAAAAGACCTTGATGTTAGGAAAGTGTGATGGCAAGAGAAGGGGACGACAGAGGATGAGATGGCTGGACAGTGTCTATGAAGCAACCAACATGAAATTGACACAACTCCAGGAGGCGGTGGAGGATAGGAGGGCCTGGCGTGCTCTGGTCCCTGGGGTCACGAAGAGTCGGACACGACTAAACGAACGAACCTTTTAAGTGGTATAGCTAAAATAAACTTGATTTCACAATATTGGGGGAAAACACAAATGTTAACCCTAGTGCATAAATTGGGCATTTTAAACAAAGTCTGTACAGTAATTTCAATTTGTGAAAAATCTTGTTTGTGGTAAACAGCACTGTACTTGTGGGGTGAAGATGTCATATGATTCGTTTGATTAATTATATTCCATCTAAGAGGAGCTCTCTCATAGATCTCAAACCCCAACAAGCTTGAAACTCTAGTTTTGATGAAGTATTTATCATTTGTATGAGCTACAAAAACACACTATTAACAGTTTCTGTGTTTTTATTAAATGGATTAAGGAATCTGAAATACAGGACAAATTAGAAGATTTTAAAACCCTAAATTTCCCCAGGTTCTTAGAACTCAAGAGATTGAATCAGTTTCTTCATATTTCTTGTGTTGTTTTGTAAATTATGAAACATGTAGCTTACATAATTTGGCGGAACGTCTCCTCCCACCAAGGTCTACCCGGATCACCCGCGCGAGTCAGGAGGTGAGGCTAAGGAGCCTGACGCCGAGAGAGGCCCGGAAGGAGAAGACACGAAACCGGGCCTTCTCGGCGGTGGCTCCTCGCCTCTGGAACAATCTCCCTCCGGCGATTCGCGCGGCCCCCACACTGGGCACCTTTAAAACCGAATTAAAAACATGGCTGTTTATTCAGGCCTTCCCTCCAGCCAACTCTTGATTTTTTCTTACTTTTCCTTTTTATTTTTACTGCTGTTCTTGTTTGATTATTATGTATTTGTCTATGTTTTATTATTTGATTTTATATTTGGAAGCCGCCTAGAGTGGTCCGGTATGCCAGATAGGCGGGGTATAAATTAAATAAATAAATTAAATAAATAAATAAATAAATAAATGTATATTTCTCATGTAAATGCACATCAGTTCTTATGCAGTTATAGGCACATGCAACACCGTCCAGGTCATTTTATATTGCAGATAATCAGGATAGGGTGAGATGTTTTAACAAGTCTTCTTCCCTATTTTCTTTAGGAGTTGGAAGACCAGAAGAAATTGTAATTGTTTCAGAGCCTGGCCATGATAGCTTTGTAGTATCCAGAGCCCAAATTGTGAAATTAATGAATATTACTTTGCTCCAGCAAGGAACTGTTGATGGTATTATAGTTGTTGAATCTGGACATACAGTTTTGGAGAACTGCATACTGAATTGTGAAGGAACTGGTGTCTGCGTACTGGTTGGAGCTTTTCTGACCATTATAAACAGTGAGATTACTGGAGCACAGGTACTCTCTGTTCATATTAAGATAATATATATGTGCGTATGAATGCAAAGGACTTATACCGAGTACTGAGGACACTCCCCCCCCCCAAAAAAAATTACTGTGCAGTTCTGTACAGTTCTACTGAGGAGGAGGTCTTGTTGATATAGCATCACAGCCCTAGCTTTACTATAGGGAAAACTAGTGAGATATTGCACAAATTTTAGTATCAGCCCAATCACTTTTTAAAAAGCCGTGTGTACATTTAAACCTATCTTAGTGATATAATGTTGGGGGTTTGGTTTGCACGTGCATACTTGTTTATGTAGTACCTATAGAATCAAGATTCTGGAAACAGGAGACAGATCTCCCCAGAAAAATTCAAAAAGACCATTGAGAAATGGAAGGCGTTTAAATTGTGAAGTTTCCCCAGGTTCATTGATCTTAGAAATGGAATCACTGAAAGTCTTTTCACATTTAATTTTCATATTTTTATTGCACATGCAATTTACATAAATGCATAATATATTTTTATATAGAGGCACATAGGTCCTGATGCAGTTGTAAGCATGTTTAGCACCAGACAGATCATTGTTTGTAACCGCAAATAATCAGGATAGGGTTAGATTTGTTATATGTCATGATTTAAAAAAAAATATGAAAATTAAGAAATGTTAGGAAACATTAAATGATTCCATCACTAAGTTCTAAGAGCCCAGGGAAGCCTCACAAGTTAAATACTGTATGATGTTTCTGTTACAGGCCTCTTGTTTGTACCTGATCATCTTCCGTTTCACATCCACCCACTATCACATTCACTCTCGAATTGGCCTCCTCAGCCACACTAGACGCTGTTCCAAGTCCTCCATACAGAGCACGATACCATAGTCTTTCGAGACTGAAGGATGCCTACACATCAGCTCATCTCTGGTTCATAGTGACTCCATGAACGAGCGAGTTCCAAAATATCCTGTCCTCAACTGCCCTGCTCAGCTCTTCTAAATTCAAACCTATAGCTTCCGTTAGGGAGTCAGTCCATCTTGTATTTGGTCTTCCCCTTTACCTATTGCCTTCCACCTTTCCCACATTGTCTTTTCCAGAGAATCCTGTTTTCTCATTATGTGCCCAGAGTAGGACAGCTTCAGCTTCAGCATTCTTGCTTCTAGAAATCGTTCAGGCTTGATTTGATCTAGGATCCACTTGTCTTTCTAGTAGTCCAGGTATTTCTAAAACTCTCGTCCAGCACATTTCAAATGAATCAGTTTGTTTCCTGTGAGCTTGCTTTACTATCCAACTTTCAAACCTGTGATCAGAGATCAGAAATACAAGCATGTGGATGTATTTGGTCTTGGTTTCCAGTGACATGCTCTTAAACTTGATTATCTTTTCCAGTTCCTTCATTATTGCCCTTCCATTCTCAGTTGTCTTCTGATTTGGCAGCCATCTCCGTTTGGATTGATAATTGAACCAAAGTACTGTATACAAACTCTCTTAACTATTTTCTATTTTTTCATTGTCAATGGTAACATTTTGTAGTTCTCTAGTCATGATTTGTCATCTTCATGTTTAACTGCAGTCCTGCTTCAGCACTTTCTTCTTTCACTTTCAGTAAGTTATTTAGTAACATTAATGGATACATATCCCATTCACTATTGGACAGCAGTACAGTATCTCCAGTTCTTTCTACCTTATGGAACAGCTATCCTCACTTTGTTAATTTTAGTCTGCACTGGTCAAAACCCAGTTGGGATATGACGTGTGCCCAAGAGGAATTGCAAGTTATGACAGATATCTGATGATGTGTCAGGCACATGACTGAGTGTATGGATAGCATGAAGATAGCACCTTGTCAGTTAACCTGGTAACTTCCTTTTACATGCATGTAAATCATATGATTTGGGCCTCTATTCCAACCTTCCCCTCCCACTCTTTCCTGGAAGAGTATTTTTTTTAAAACATCCAGGTTAAATCTCAATTGTTTTATTTCCCTTCCCCTTCTATGAGATGTATGATCAAAATAGGAGAAAGTGATCACAACTGCTGTTTTCTTTCCTGAAACCACTTTTCAATTTATGTTTATAATGAAAACATGAATGTGTACTTCTGCTTTCTGCTGAGAATACAGTCAGGATTTCCGATTGTGGGGTCATGTGCTTTTCCTTCCTCAGGACTGGGTTTCTAATTAGGGATGGGCATGAACCAAAAGAATCATGGTTTGAGATGGTTCTTGGCTACCCACAAACCATCCAAACTTAAACAAACCATGAACCAGTTTGTTTAAAAGGTTTGTGCCTGGGGGGAGGCGAAACTATCCCTCCACCCCCCTGCCTCTGTCGCCTCCCTACCTGGTCCTGCCACCTCCTCCATCTCCCTCTGCCATCACTGCTGAGTTTGCAACCCCCCAGCCTGCCCGGCCCCCTTCTCACTGCCCATCACCTCCCTACTTGGCCCTACCACTGCCTCCTTCACTGCAAATGGGTGATCCAGAGCGATGCACTGCTCATTTGCAGCCCCATAGCCTGCCTGCTGCCCTCATCACCTCCCTACCTGTGATCTCCTCGCTTGCCCTCATGAGGGACAGTGGCCTAGCTTCCCTTCCAGAAGCTGCCTCTGCTGTCTCTGTGGATGTGCCCACCTATCAGCTGATAGGCAGGGGCAGGCACAGAGGCAGCAAGCCTAGCTCATGGAAGGGAAGCCAAGCCTGCAGCCTCTCAAGATTGAGGATGAAGAGGAGGCAGCAACAGGACGTGGTAAGGAGGCAACGGGGGCAGTGGGAAGAGGGCGGGCGGAAATGAACCAGGAAGTTAAATTGTTAAAAAAAGTCTATAGTTTGGGTGGGTTCAGGTTCATCAGTTTTGACAAACCTAACCAATTATTTTTAATGTCCCGGTTAGTTTTTTAGTTTGTGCCCATCAATCCTAATGCGGTTTCAAGACAGCTGCTGCAATTTATTCAGGTTTCATATGTTCCTTTAGCTGAACCATGCTAAAGGTTCAGTTGTCCGTGTTAAATGTACAGTGGTGCCTCACACAACGATGTTAATTGGTTCCAAAAAAATCAACGTTGTGTGAAACATCGTTCTGTGAAACACCATTTCCCATAGGAATGCATTGAAAACCGGTTAATCCGTTCCAATTGGAACAGATTGCCGTCTTTAAGTGAAAAAACCCATAGGAAACATCGTTGAGTGAAACAATGTTTCCTCCATTGGAATGTATTGAAGCCGACTCAATACATTTCAGTGGCTTTGCGAAGTCTGTTTTCGCTCATTTAAAAGTGCCTTACAATGTTTGGAACAGGCTTTAAATGCTTGCAATCGTTAGCCCACCTCCTGAACCCTATGCAAACTCAATTTGGTGTTGTTCTGAGTCGTCCTTAATTTTTGGTGATTTTTTGTTTTCCCTATTTAAGTGCATTGAACTGTCCAAATGGGGAAAATAAAAAAAAAACCAAAAATTACTGAAGACTAAGAACAAAACCAAATTAAGTTTGCACATGTTTCACAAGGTGCACTATGGAATCCAAGCATTTAAAACAGGTTTCAAACATTTTAAGACACTTTTAAATGAGCAAAAACGGACATCGTTAAGTGAAATTCCCCCATAGAGAACATCGTTAAACGATGGGGGAAATTCCTCAAAAAAAACCCATCGCTGTGTGAATTCATCGTTGTATGAAGCAATCGTTGTGCGAGGCACCACTGTATACATGAAAGAAGTCTATACTTCAGTGCTCTTCTGTGGAAAAAGAACCTGTAAGTACAAAGCTGGTATCATAGACAGAATGACAGCAGATTAGACGTAACTTGGCCATATTACTTTTCTTAAATTAGGACAATTTTTTTTCTCTATAATGAAATGGTAAAGGAAACAACTCCCTCTACAGTCTAAAGTTCATAAAAAGGTTTACCATTCTACTGATGGTAATGAACAATACTTAGCTTCAGCAAGAAGGGTTGTGTACCCATTTTCTTTCAAATTAACCATGTTGCCAAAGAACTAGATAAGATTGGTAAAAAGTATATAACATGTGAATAGTCTCATAGCCGCTCTAAATGAAAGCTTAACAAGTTAAGACAAATGCTGACTTCTGTTGAGTAACATCTGTACCCCATTCAAACCCCAACTGCTCATCTGTAGGCAAGAACTGTGTGTGGAGGGAAGAGTACAGTAACAAGGCTTGATTTCTCCCTTATACCCAGTGTGAGAGGATTCAGCCACCATGTCTTCTGTATGCCTTCACAAAGGGCTATTTTGCAAGTACAGTGGTGCTCCGCATAGCGACGTTAATCCGTTCCAGGATTGTCGCTATCCGGAAACATTGCTATGCGGGGGGGGGAATCCCATAGGAACGCATTAAACGGAGTTTAATGCGTTCTTACGGGGACAAAACTCACCTTTATGCGAAAATCCTCCATACGGCCACCATTTTCTCTGCCCGATAAGTGAGGAATCGGGGCAGAAACACAGCAGGCAGCCATTTTGCCATCTTCTCCACTCCAGCCCCTCCCCCTCCCCACCTTACAGCTAATCCGTGCCGCTTTTAGAAGCTTGCCCAGCAGGTAAACAGGCAGTGGAAATGCACTGGGGAAGCCTCTGAAAGCGGTGCTTTGCCGGGGTGGGGGTGGGTGGGTGGCAGGGACAGGCCTGTCACCCCCGCCCCCCCAGTGCCCCCCTGCGGCAAAGTGGGGCTTTCAGAGGTGCATTTTCACTGCTGAAAAAGCCCCAGGAGGCTTCTGAAAGCGGCGCTTTGCCGGGGTGGGTGGGGGTGTGGCAGGGGCAGGCCCGCCACCCCCAGGGCCCCCCCTCGCGACGCTTTCAGAAGCCTCCTGGGACTTTTTCAGCAGTGAAAATACACCTCTGAAAGCCCCGCTTTGCCGTGGGGTGGTGGGGTGGCGGGCATGCCTCTGCCACCCCCACCTACCCCCACCCACCCTGGCAAAGCGCTGCTTTCAGAGTCTTCCCCAGTGCATTTCCACTGCCTGTTTATCTGCTGGGCAAGCTTCTAAGAGCGGCGCGGATCAGCTGTAAGGCGGGGAGGGGCTGGAGTGGAGAAGATGGCTCCCGGCTCTTTTCTGGAATGGTTCGCTTTCCCCCCTCATCGCAAACGCCCCGTTTTTGCACAGCTGATGGGGGGCCTTTGCTAAGATCGCTGGCCCCGCCGATCAGCTGTGCAAAAATGGGGCGTTTGCGATGATGGGGGGGGGAAGCCATCATCGCAAAGCGATTTTCCCCTATAGGGAACATCGCAATGCGATCGCTTTTGTGATCGCAAAATCCACATCGCTATACGGATTCGTCGTTAAACAGGGCACCCGTTAAACGAGGCACCACTGTAGCTGGGTAGGGTTCTAAATGCTTTGCATTCACACGATACTGACATAAGTCACAAGAAAATTAAACTTAGGTATTATTCCTTCCTGCCAGGGTGCTGGAGTTGAGTTGTACCCAGGAAGCACAGCGACTTTGGAGGGTAACAAAATCCATCACTGTAGTAACTTCAGAACCAGTGACACCTCACAAGGTAGTCTTGGTGGAATCAACATCAAGGTAAATCATTACTGATAACAAATGTTCACTGTATCAGTCTACGGCAAGTACTCGTAGAAGATACACAGATTGAAAGGCTTGGATATGCAGTATTTCAAAGTTTAACTAGATAAATTCAGTGTTCTATTAAGTAGATAATCTTTAAGGAGCCACAACATTGTTGTGTTCTTTTTCTTTTGTTCTGCCTGATAGATAATTTGACTAACTTTGAAAATATCAAGTTTATACATACATTTTTAATTCCTTAACAGGTTCTTCCTGCCCCTAAATTAAGGATGAAAAACAATCATATTTATAGTAACAATGGCTATGGAGTGACAATTATTAAGCCTTCTGAACAGCTGTATCCTGCAGATGAAGAAAGAGTGGAATGTGCTGCGGCAGGAGATGGAGAAGATTCTGTTTCCAAGCTAATGCAGGAACTGAGCCTTGAGATAAGCACTAACACATTAGAAGACAGCACAAAAGGCATCAGCATAGTTAACTGGAACTAGGTTTCACCTAGTTTCAACTATTTGCTGTAGTACAAAGGAAATTTTGCTTCATTAAAATATATTACTGAGCATTACTTTGAGTATTTTTAAAACATGAAATACGCAATTGAATACTATTTTAAAGTTAAAATCCAGCTCTTCACAGATTGGCATTAATAGAATATTTAAATGTTCTCAATAATCAATTCTATCTCTCTTTGTTTTCCTTGCCAATAAAGTACCTCTTCATTTTTTCTCCAATCAGTCCTTGGGATGCAAAGGATTTTTCTGTATGTTCATATTATTCCTATTGATCATATCCTTAATAGTCCAAACCTCAAATCCATAGAAGAGCACTGATTGTATGTACCACTTTAATATCCTCAGTCTTAAAGATTTATTTATTACACACAATTTTCTTGCAGTCATAAAGATTGTTCTAGCTATGTCAGATCTTTACTTTATTTCTATACTACAGGCTATCTGGTTAAATGTCCCAGATACACATTTGTCTACTTAGTCTCTATATTAATATTACATATAATATTTATATTAATGTTTCCTCTACTTACCAACATTTTTAGCACTGATCAAATCACATGTTGTTACTTTCTTCTCTGGACCAAACTAACAGTATTTGATGATCACCTGAACTTCCAGCAATCAGAACTATCTCACTGGCCTATCCTAATATTATTTAAAAGTACACTGTTTAATTTAATGCCATCAGAACTCTCAGCAACAGTATTTTGCGTAAACTTTTTCGAATAATTATTAAACAAAACTGGAGATAAGACATATCCTTGGTAAAGGTAAAGGTTCCCCTTGACATTTTTTTGTCCAGTCGTGTCCGACTCTAGGGGGCAGTGCTCATGCCCGTTTCCAAGCCATAGAGCCAGTGTTTTGTCCGAAGACAATCTTCCATGGTCACATGGCCAGTGCGACTTAGACATAGAATGCTGTTACCTTCCCACCGAGGTGGTCCCCATTAATCTACTCGCATTTGCATGCTTTCGAACCGCTAGGTTGGCGGGAGCTGGGACAAGTGACGGGCGTTCACTCCGTCATGTGGATTTGATCTTACAGCTGAAGAGCTACATCCCTTACAGCACAGGCTTCTGCGGTTTAGCCCACAGCACCACCACGTCCCTCTAAGATAGATCCTTGACAGACTCCTAATTTCTACTTCATTAGTTTTACCATCTATTTTGTTCTTGTTTAGTCGTGTCCTATTCTTTGTGACCCCATGGACCAGAGCATGCCAGGCCCTCCTGTCTTCCACTGCCTCCCGGAGTTGGGTCAAATTCATGTTGGTAGCTTCAATAACACTGTCCAACTATCATATTCTCTGTCGTCCCCTTCTCCTCTTGCCTTCACTTTCCCAACATCAGGCTCTTTTTCCAGGGAGCCTTCTCTTCTCATGAGATGGCCAAAGTATTGGAGCCTCAGCTTCAAGATCTCTCCTTCCAGTGAGCACTCAGGGTTGATTTCCTGCAAAATGGATAGGTTTGTTTTCTTTGCAGTCCAGGGGAGTCCCAAGAGTCTCCTCCAGCACCACAATTCAAAAGCATCAATTCTCTAGCAGTCAACATTCTTTATTGTCCAGCTCTCACTTCCATACATTGCTACTGGAAAAACCATAGCTTTGACAATGTTGACCTTTGTCAGCAAAGTGATGCCTTGATATTTTCAAAGTTAGTCAAATTATCTTTTTAAGATGCTGTATAGGTTTGTCTTCGCTTTCCTCCCAAGAAACAGGCCTCTTTTAATTCCGTGGCTGCTGTCACCATCTGCAATGATCATGGAGCCCAAGAAAGTGAAATCTGTCTCTGCCTCCGTATCTTCCCCTTTGATTTGCCAGGAGGTGATGGGACCAGTGGCCATGATCTTAGCTTTTTTGATGTTGAGCTTCCGATAATTTTTGTGCTCACCTCTTTCATCCACATTAAGAGGTTCTTTAATTTCTCCTCACTTTCTGACATCAGAGTGGTATCATCTTCATATCGGAGGTTGTTGATATTTCTTTTGGCAATCTTAATTCCAGTTTGGGATTCCTCCAGTCCAGCCTTCTGCATGATGTATTCTGCATATAAGTTAAATAAGCCAGGGGACAATTTACAGCCTTATTGTACTCCTTTACCAATTTTGAACCAATCAGTTGTTCCATATCCAGTTCTAACTGTTGCTTCCTCTACCACATATAGGTTTCTCAGGAGATGGATAAGGTGGTCAGGCATTCCCATTTCTTTAAGAACTCGCCATAGTTTGTTTTTGTGCACACAGTCAAAGGCTTTTGCGTAGTCAGTGAAGCAGAAACAGATGTTTTTCTGGAACTCTCTGGCTTTCACCATAATCCTGCGCATGTTAGCAATTTGGTCTCTAGTTCCTCTGTCCCTTTGAAATCCAGCTTGTACTTCTGGGAGTCGTCGGTCCACTTACTGCTGAAGCCTACCTTGTAGGATTTTGAGCTTAACCTTGCTAGCATGTGAAATGAATGTAGTTGTATGGTAGTTGGAGCATTCTTTGGCACTGCCCTTCTTTGGGATTGGGATGCAGACTGATCTTTTCCGTTCCTCTGGCCACTGCTGAGTTTTCCAAACTTCCTGGCATATTGAGTGTAGAAGCTTAACAGCGTTATCTTTTAAGATTTTAAATAGTTTGACTGGAATGCAATCACCCCCACCAGCCGTGTTGCTAGCCATGCTTTCTAAGGCACATTTCACTTCACTCTCCAGGTTGTCCGGGACATCCATATCTTTCTGGTATAATTCCTCTGAGAAATTTGCCAACTTTTTAAAACTTAACTGTTTGTTCCAAAAGTAAGTTCTTTGCTACATCCATTTCCTCACCATTACTATAACTGGCATAATATCCCTTTTGATTTATGATGCTGAGGGAGCTGGACAGGGGACAGATTGTATTTGTCTTCAGTATGGAAGGGATTGTCACTCTCGAATTGGCCTTCTCAGCCACACTAGACGCTGTTTTAAGTCCTCTATTCAGAGCACATTACCAGTCTATTGAGACTGAAGGATGCCTAATCTAATCTGATGCTGAACTGTATCAAATGCGTTTTCTTAGCCAATGAAGCATAGAGACTTTGATATACAGTACAGTGGTGCCCTGCATAGCGACGTTAATCCATTCCAGGATTAATGTCGCTATCCAGATTCGTCGCTATGCGGGGGGGGGGGACCCATAGGAACGAATTAAACTCCATTTAATGTGTTCCTATTGGGGAAAAACTCATCACTATGCGGGGAATCCTCCATCCGGCCGCCATTTTCGCCGCCTCAGTAAGCGAGGGCAGGGCACAAAAATTGAGCAGGCGGCCATTTTCTGCACCCGGCAGCCATTTTGGAACCGCCGATCAGCTGTTCCGCAATCATCGCAATGCGAAGATCTTGTGTGCCTTCCTGGCCTAATTCCAAGCTGTGTGTTGTTTATATTATCCTGACATTGTACTTTAATTCTTTCATATATAAATTGAACAAAGATACTTAAAACTTCGCTCAGAAGGCTAAGTACCCTACATTTGTTGCACTTTTTCTGCAATAGTCATTGCAGAATTGTTATAAATATGAATCACAAACGTTCTACAGTGGGCCCTCGACTTACGAACTTAATCCATTCCGGAAGTCCATTCGTAAGCTGAAACGTTTGTAAGTCGAAACCAAATTTCCCCATAGGAATGCAAATTAATTAATGCGTTCGTATGGGGGGGGAAGGTCAGAAACTTAAAAATAAATAAAAGAAAGCCACTTACCAGGCCTTGGTAGCCCCTGAACTGCAGGAAAAATAGCACCAACAGCTAAAAGCCTGGCAGCCATTTTGTGCTCTTCTCTGCTCCTGCCCCCCTTTCTCCCCGCCTAACAGCTGATCAGATGGCTCTTAAGAGGCTTCCGGAAGCTTGCTCAGCACCTAAAAAGGAGGGGAATAAAGCTCCCCCCGCTTTCAGAAGCCTCCCGGGGGCAAGGGAAAAGCAGCAATTTTTTATTTGCAGCTTTATTCCCCTGACTTTTTAGGTGCTGAGCAAGCCTCTGGAAGCCTCTTAAGAGCCAGCCGATCAACTGTTAGGCAGGGAGAGGGGGGGCAGGAGCGGAGAAGAGCACAAAATGGCTGCCAGGTTCCCGGCTTTTAGCTGTTTGGTGCTGTTTTTCCTGCAGTTTGGGGGCTACCAAGGCCTGGTAAGTGACTTTCTTTTATTTATTTTTAAGTTTCTGACTTTTTTTTCCCCTCAGCTGAGAGGCGGGGAGGGAGGGGGCACTTTTTTTTCTGTTTGTAACTGGAGGTAAGTTCGCATGTTGGGTTCCCTGTTTCCCTATTGGAGCGGTTCTTAAGTTGAATTGTTTGCAAGTAGGGCAGTTCATAAGTCGAGGGTTGACTGTATAGGAATTTTTCCTTGGTTACATTCCATATTAAACAACTTTGACAGCATTTTAATACCAGTGTCTATTACTTGTAGAAACACTGTTCTCATTTTGAATTGCAAACAATAAGCATCTTTTTATTTTAGCAGATGCATTTGCAGCAAACCCAAAAACTTGACTTTTGAATGAATGAAGGGCACTGAAACTACTCTGGCAGTTGGAGCTGGTGTAGACCCACTGAATTAATGGTATTTACTAAGTGTTGATTTGTTACTCAGCAGTTGATATAACAGGTTTAGTGCATTTGGAAAGAGCAGCTGAAGTGGAGGAGAAGGGACAGAGGGTCAAATTACCTTTTCAGCATAAGGCAACTGGCCACAATCATAATGAAAAATGAATGCAGTTTTAGTAAAAGACTAGATAAAGGTGTGAACTAAGGATAAATTGCAACCTGCATTAGTGGCTGTCCAACCTTCATGTGTTGACATTCACATCTACCCTTCCAGAACCACTGCAATCAAGTCATTTAACATTCTAAAAGTCTTGACCCTACAAATCGGCCTGTCATCTTGTTCTTTTCCACTGAAGTCTGCTTCTTGGTGGCAAACCCTCTCACAGAGGGTACTTCCCTAATGACACCAACTCAGTGTTAATTTGACAAGTCTCACAGTAAGATACAGCTATCACCCCAAACCTAGGGAATAAAGTCCTCCTGAAACTCCAAGTCCTGCCTTCCAGATTGCTTTCAGAAAGGGTTGGAAGTTACTAACGTTTGGAACTGACAGGACAGATTACAGCTGATTTTAAACACACTTTTTGCTATAAAATACATTAATTTTTGGGACTGGAAATAACTACATTTTCATTATAGAAGATACACCCAGTTACAGAAAAGCAGCATTAAAAAAATACATTATTTACGTCTTGCATCCTGAACCTAGTACAGTACTGATACCTTTTGGCAGGACAGATTAAATTTACTCAAAATTTTGAGTTGTTCCATTTATATTTCTTATAAGCATTAAAAATACCAGACATTTAAATCCATATCAAGATAAATATCCCAGTGCATTATCAGTCCATTTAAAAAAATGACATGGTTTATTAGGATTCATATGACCATATGGAATACCATTACAACCATCTGAATATTCTATATGAATACGAAAATTCAAATCAATGTTGAAAATTGTTGTGAACTCCATGACTGAACATTTCCACATTAAAAGCAAAGAAATGGTTTGGGTGGTATCATGCATCATTTTGGGCTCGGATATCATCATTTCTTCAGTAGCCACCCCTACCTCCCCAGCCTCCTCTAAAGCCAGCACCTCTATTTCCACCACTTTGATAGCCTCCACCAGAGCCACGAAAGTTTCCACCACCTCGAAAACCACCACCACCTGAGTATCCTCTTCCCCAAGGGCTACCACGGTAAGAATTATATCCACTTCCATATCCACCCCTGTAACCACCACCTCCTCTTCCTCTGTAGCCGCCTCCATTGTCATATCGAGCCATTTTGGGTGGACGAGGGCCGTCACCATACCTAAGAACAAAAATTAAAGATTTTTGGTGATGTGTTCAATCTGTTAATACAGTTATGGCTTTTAACTAAGGTTCCCTCTAAGATGTGTTGCTGCACAACTCTACCGCCCTCTGCGCAGCCTTCCTCCTCTGCAGCAACAGTGATTGTTTTCAGCCCCTTTGGTTCAGGTCGTGATGGAAACCCATGGGTGGGGGGAGAACCACGTGTATGAGGTGTAGAGCTAGTTGGAACATTGCACTTTAAAGTCAAACAACTTTATTTTACACTGATAAACTGAACTGTGAAAAACTGTGCCCTTATTCATTTTCATACTCAAATATCAAGCATTCTAAGAGTTTAAATGTATCTATAGTACTTGCAACTTTATAGAAATACCTTATTCCCTTTCTTGGTACAGTGGTGCCCCGCAAGACGGGCACTCCGTTTAACGACGAAACCGCTTGACGTCGATGTTTTTGCATGATGTTCCCTATGGGGGAATTTCGCTTTGCGATGATCGGTTCCCTGCTTCGGGAACTGATTCTCGCAAAGTAATGATTTTTTAACAGATGATCGGCGGTTTCAAAATGGCCACCGGGTAAACAAAATGGCCACCCGCTGTTTTCTGGGACGGATTCCTCGTTGCACAGGCAGTGAAAATGACCACGCTATGGAGCATCTTCGCTGGACAGTGAGTTTCCAGCCCATAGGAACGCATTAACCGGGTTTTAATGTGTTTCTATGGGCTTATTAAAATCGCTTTAAAATCGTTCTACAGCGATTTTGCTGGAATGAATTAACATGGTAATGCGAGGCACCACTGTATATTATCGAAAGCCCAAATTGTTTCAAGCCTTTCATTTATAAATAACATCCCACAACAGTCCTTTTTTGGCATATTTTTCAGCTCCTTCTTGAGCGGGGATAAAAGGAGCCTGCTTCTCTGGCATGGTCTTTGTCATAATACCTTCTACTGAACATTGTGTTTATATTTTATATCCCTAATTATTATTGCTTTCTGTTGTAACTCAAATGCATATGCTGTCCTTTAACAAATACTTCACTGTGTTGATAAATCATGTAAAAGAACAGGCAGCACAATAAAAACTAATAAAAATGAGCAACTTAAACAAAAGCAGGGAGCATGTAATTTCAAATACAGATCAAATCCCATTAAAAGCCCAATATGTATAGGCTGAGGGAATTTCTGGAAAGACCTTGTCTGGTGGCTATGTGCTTAGGTTTAGTCAGAAAAGTAGTCAGAGAAGGCCTTCTGACAAAAAAATAACCTCCTCAAGGCAGGCTCATGTGGAGAAAAACACTCCAAGTTCCAGCTTGTTTTTAGAGCTTTGAAACTCAAAACCAAACTTTAAATTTGGCCTGGAAACAAACTGGTAGGAAAAGAAATGTTTTAATGCTTCCGCAACAACTAGTCAACAGTGCTGTTGCTGCTGCAGTTAAAGTTTTCAAATGCATTTAAAAATTAAGCCCCATGCAGACTACATAACAGAAAACCAACCTAAACATGGCAAAGGCACATATAATTGAGGTAAGGTCACCACTCACGATAACATGGCTGATGCATCAGCTGAAATAAGTGAAAGGCAACACAAACTACTGATGTGTAGCCTGTTCATGCAAGATCAGCCCCAGATCAAGCAGCTCCCCTAACGATGCAAACCTGGTTCTTAAGGGGAAATGGAGCCTCATTCAGAACACAGTAGCCACAGTCCTGTTGCTTAGTGCTGAAAACTGCACTAGAGTACACCCCCTGAATTATTATGGGTCACTTAACCCCTTACATTCCATTGATTCAGATAGGCCTACTCTTATCTGTGACTTACTGTGCTATATTTACTAGAATTCTTGTCAATGACTGCTATTTACTGAATGTACTTTCAAATGATTTCAAAAATTTGATGAATATGTAATTGTAAGGTTTCTTTTACTATATCATAATTAAATATCTGCCACTCCTCATCTAATCATCCAGTTGGGTAAATATCCTGAAATCTATGGTTTACCTTCTTATTATACTCTGCCCCAAAGCAGGAATCCTTTTCTGAAAATACGTGTATTTGTAAGTTTGATCATCTCATCTTCAAATTACTCATGCATGAAGTTATTTTCTTTCTGTACAATCAAATTGGATTCAACTTATAGCAACCCTAATAAAGTTTTCAAAGTAAGACACTTAAGGACTGGTTTTCTCAGTGCCATCCCACCCAATGAGTCTCTGTGACTAAACAGGGATTTAAACTCAGCTCTCCTGAATCCTAATCCATCACTGTCCATGACACCATACTGGGTACCATGTTACATTACCAGTTTCCTTATATGCATCCCTGTAACACCCTGTAGTTTCATGCACTGTTGAAATTACCCTTTTATTCTATCTTCCTGCCTTATTTTAAGCAGGACCCTACCATATCTCGAGCAGTTCTTATTAAAAGTAATTGCTCACCCATCTCAGAAAATCTGAAAAAAGGCTAAGCACTTCCTCATGATTATAAGATGACAGCAAAAACTAACCTCATATTGCCTGCTGTGAGGTTGATGCCAGCAGCTAATGGCTTGGAGATCTCCCCAATTACATTTAGCATATTTTTGTTCAGTGGGTCTAAGTCACTGATTATTTCTGGATTTTTAGTTACTTCCACCACAAGGGCTTCCATTGTTGCACGCAATGCAGTGATACAAGCAGCTGCATTGTGGGGCATCTGCAGTTTGATCCTGAAACACAGAAAGCAGATTAGAAGCTGGATGCACACAACATATTACTTGGCTGAGGCGATTACTTTGAAGGAGGTGGTTCTTCTGAACAGTTAGAATGTTCTCTTCTGAGTAGAACTCACTGCAACCCTAACATGTCCTCCCATTGTATTAGGGAACTGAGTGCTGACCAACAATGTTAAGGGTTTATTAAGACATATCATTACATCCCCCAAGAAAGTGTGGTAACTGTAGCTTTGTATTATGCTGAATACTTTAAATTGGTTTGACAGGCAAAGGAGCCAAATTGTAAAATTTACTTTGCTTCCCAGTGTTCTTGGATTACATTCCCTCAGACCCAATAAATAATTGCTAGGATTTCTTCTCCCTCCCTTGTTAACTTTAATGCATCAACGCTGCAATTAACCTCAACTTTGATTATGTTGGAATCAGAGTACTAATAATCAGAGAGATGCTACTGGTACAGAGGTTCACAAATAAGGGTACAGAACTGCAAGGTTACCTCCAACATCAGCGCATAATGTCTTTTAAGTTTCTTTTTTACAAAGATCATTAAGAAAATACATCTTAATGTATCTTTTAATATATTTATGTTTTCATTATATTTGTATTTTTGTTTTTTGTATAAACCACCGAGTACACATGTTCTAGATGGGCAGTATATAAATCAAACAAACAAATAAATATGTACTTTTATGTAAAATCATTTTCCTGCAAACAGAAAATATTTATTACATTTGTACCTGTGCCACTGTTAGGCGGGGAGAGGAGGGGGCAGGAGCAGAGAAAAGCACAAAATGGCTGCCAGGCTCCCTTCTGGGTGTCAGCTTTTATTTGTTTGCTGCTCTTTTTCCTGCAGTTCGGGGGCTACCAAGGCCTGGTAAGTGACTTTCTTTTATTTATTTTTAAGTTTCTGACCCTTTTTCCCCCTCCAGAAGCCTCTAAGGGGAGGGAGGGGGCACTTTTTTCCTGTTCGTAACTCGAGGGAAGTTCGTATGTCGAGTCCTTATTTCCCTATCGGGCAGGTTCGTAAGTTGAATTGTTCGCAAGTAGGGTCGTTCATAAGTCGAGACCCCACTGTACTGTAATCCAGTACTCTCAACAGCTAACTCTAGCAAAGTGATCCAACAGGATACCATAATCAATGGTATAAAACACTGCTGAAAGGTGCAGGAGAACTAATAAGGTTGCATTCTCCTTATCCAGTCCCAAGCATAAGTGACTAAAGCAGTCCCATACTAGAATGAAAAATAACATAAAGCTCATCAAAGTAACAACAAAACAGTAACAATTAGAAATAAAAGGTTGGTACGGTGAAAGCATGAAACCCAAGTTTCTGAGAAGTCCATCAACTATCTCAGTATTTCAAACAATGATTGAAAGTGTTTTTAAACTAATTCTTTTAACACAAGTACAAGGATAATGCTCCAACAACATTCATTCCTTCTTTATCTAGCACTGTAAGCTATGAATCCAGCTGTTTTCCCCCACAGCCTTTCCCCCACATTTAACAATTACAGTTAGCCAAAAGTTACATACCAGTCATCCAATATTATAATCTCACCATCAGATACAACTTTCTTAGAGCCAAAGAGAAGCAGCTGCAAGGGGCTCACTAAGGTCATTGCTTTGGCAGAAATGGCTCGAGTCCGGATCTGCAGGCAGAGAAACATACAGAGGCCTGTGTCCTTGATGCCAACATAGAATCTGGTGCATAGTATGAAATGACAGTAGTGTCCTCATTTTTAAAAGTTTTCAAATATCAGAGAAGATACTGAAGCTATCCCAACTTCTTAAAGGGTTCAGAAATCAGAGGAATGGAGGAAAAACCTAGGTCTACTAAAAGCAGAGTTCTTTATGTCTAACTTCAACTGATTTCTGCCTGCTCCCTCCCTCCACCCTGCCTCAGCCATCCTAAAACATAAAACATGTTTTCAAATTATATGGGACAAAACCTCAAATAGAGCAACAAAAACTATTCAAACTTCAATTTTAAAAAGTGTAGAAAATTTATTCTAAATCATTTCCATCAGCTCCCATGAGCACAGTAAGTGGGAACGATGATGGAAATTGTTGTTCAAAACACCTAGAAGGCACAAAGCTGTATATAATGCTAATGAAAAATGCTATGTTGATTAAATTGGACCAGAACACACACATCCAGTTTCCCTGTATTTGTAAGGAAAGAAATAATCTAAATGTTAGAACAAGGTAGCAAAGCGTGCAGTTCTCAAACCTTAGCGGAAACATTTCTCAGTTAAACACTCACCACCACACATAGTAGACTCCAAAAGTAACGAAAGACGAGGCAAATTGTAACCCAGGATTTATTCCACACTTGCTTACCTTTTCTCCAAAAACAAAGAATGGGGAAGGGTACTTCATGTCCTGACTGCTGAATGGGCAATTAACAGAAGATTTATGAATGAGTGCATTCCGCCCCTCAGTAGTTAGAATCTTCCTCTTCTCTTTATGGAAACACACATTGGGATACAAGCCAAAAGCCAGGAGAGAGATGACAATATCCAGATTATTATCTGGTCCAGTGTTATTAAATACTTGCGTCATCAGACATTCTGGGAAGAGAACAGAAAGCTTGATTTTTGTTTGCATCTCACAAAACAGTAGAATCAGTATTTACTGCAAATAAATCTCTTTTATATTTGCAGAATTAGTGTGTGCTTAGAGTTCAAAGCTCACAAAAAAACAGATGAACTGAAAAGACTAAGGCATTTAAACACTATTCAACTATCCTTTTAAAATGCCAATTTCCTGTCCCCCTGCAAGGAGACAGAAGCCAGGGCAGCTGGGGAGAGGAGACCTCCCGGAGACTGGAACAACCAATCTAGTAACTGCAGAGCCAAAATTCTTGCCACATACTTGCAAATCCATTATGTATTTGTGGAATTCAGTCCAAAAATGAGATACTAATTGACAGCAATAAATGATGGAAATACTTTCTGGACAGAAAATAAGAGACCTTCCTTGGGCTAAGTTCTAGCACTAATTCTTTTTGCACAGTTTCCACAGACTTTGCATTGTCCTGCCAACAACTGCCATATAAAGTGTACAATTAACAGGGTTTTTTTTGTCTGAAATTTTACAATTGACGAAAACCAATCCTATCAAATGAAATTTGTTGTAAGCCTGCAAGTGCTATGTATACATTTAACAAAGCTCTTTCCCACTATCCAGCCCCCAAAACATGAAAAAGCCACCTCCAGCCTGCTCACTGCCAAAAGCTATATTTTTATTTTACTGCGTTTTCACCTTCTGGGAATCCAGAGTTAATAAGAATATCTTTCAGCTGGACTTTGGCTTCCCAAGTCATTCTAAGTGTTGCCATGTTCAGTCTCTTGTTCTCACAGAAACGTATTTCTGCGTTTTCTCCACCGATCCTGCCAAAAGAAACAAGGTGAATGTGTAAGCTAACTGTAGAGACACTTCGCAGGGCAAGTGTCAATTTAATGCTTTGTAGGTAACACAGCTTTTCCTCACCTATGTTACTCTAAGCCAATTTACCTTGCATGGTCCCAAGCTTGGAACACAGAAAGCAGGGCCACATGATCAGAAAACCGGTTTCCAGCAAAATTCCTATGGACATAGCCCAGCCTTTTCCCCTCACTGATGAATGGCTCAGGGAAGCAGGTGGCTGCAGAGATGGTACATACCGCATCTCCCACACTGAAACAGAAAACACAGAACATTCTCGTCTCACGGTCTTTGCTACCAGCAGGTGCTTCAATAAAACTTGATATATCTGTTATTAGCAAAACTGTGCAGAATTCACTTGTATTAGGCGGCAGGGAGGGCACAGATGGCAGTGGGAATTATTTCCATAAATCCTGGACACAAACATGACACACTTCTGCATTTGAAATCTTTACACACAATAATTAGACTCATGTCTTTCAAAATTCATTAACATCAGTAACAGCCCATATCTTCCAAATTAGAACCCAACTGGAATTAGTGCTTCCCCACATCTATATTCACATATCTTTGTAAAGGTACTAAATGCCACTTACTAGAAAATACAACCCATTATCATCATCTTCCCAAGGCGAGGTTCAATTGGGAGCCTAGCTAAAATTCGTCCAAGGGGTGTGAGTTCATCATTAGAGTCCAAGGCATCAAGCTCTTTTAAAAAAAAGTGGAAGGGAATGTGTCAGTAAAACTCATTAGTAACCAATGTAATTTAACCTTGCAAGTGGTGAAGCATAAAACCATAAAAATGGAAAGAAAATGAAACACAGTTGCTGCCCTGTCCTGCTTGGAAATTCTCACTAAAGCAGCAGCTGAGTGGGCTGAAGTCCAAAGGGGAAGACTTGCCTGGCTGTCGTGGCTTGAGGATTGCAGGTATAATAGAAAATACTGCCATAGAATCCAACTCTCTTTCATTTCATCTAGAATAAACTGGATTTCTCAAGTTCTTTTGTTAACTACTGTCTGCATTTAACCATTACATGTTTCTTGGTTTAAAAAAAAGTAATACTGTATAGCACCTTTTTTAATGGAAAAACTAACCCAGACATCACCAAAAACCATTTGCTATTATGGTGAATAATTGTGGAAGGGCTGCAGGCTCAAAAAATGAAATAACCAAGAGAACCAATAACCTCTTTAAAGACCCACATATTTGAGGGGGGAAAGGTGACTGCTTATGAAGTAGTGTATATGGAGGTATTGGTTTGCAACAGGAAAATTCAATTAACATCAATTAAGAGTGATTACTCATCAGTATCTGATAGCAAGCTAAAAGTGAGGAAAATTCTGGTGCATAATTTTCAGAAGACAAATTAACTGAATAAGATTTTCAGTACTAACATATAAAAATGCATTTTTCCCTACACATGATTTAGAGATTATGCACAGTTCCATACTTTGTTCAGTGATCCCTTCCTCCAAATTATTTCAAAATATGGTTCTTTTCCAATCCACTGCAGCCTCCGTGGGCTCTGATTAGGCAAAAAATGTGAAATCTATACCTATTATAGCAATATTACAAATTTTGTCCTTTTAAAATATCATCTACATTTATTCCAAACTCTTATTTCATTTAATCCTCCCACATGGCACCTTTCACCCCACTTTTAAACCAAAGGCCTGAAAACTAGGCCTTGTTCCCACGAACAATAGTGAAGAACGGAAGTTTGGGTTTTTTCTTTTTTCTTTTACATGGGAAATGGGAAGAATACCCATTTCCTGAACTCCCATCTGGCTATTCTGTTCAGACTTGCCAATGTTTTCAGAGGCAGTCCCATGGGTACATGCATGGTGGAAACCAACTTGTGAACAACTGTGGAAAAATCAGACATTGTCTTCATGTGCACACATTACATGTGAATGACAGGAAGTACAAAACACAAGAGATTAAAAACAAGGACCACTGTCCTTGTCTACTCCAGCCGATGGAAAGAGTCAGGTAAGGACCTCGGAGAGTGTGCTCAGCTTCGATAACTGCGTCCAGAGGCGGCGGCTCTATAGCTTTGGCCAAGAACTGGCCAATTCCACCCAGTCGCAGCAGTTTGATGCTCAGAGCGATTTCATGCAGGGGCGTTCGGAACATCTCAGGGGTCATATGAGTCTCAAGCCTGGAGGCAGAAGGGAAGATGAACAAGTGTCAGGCTCTTCATCCCCATAGCTAGCTCTTGTCCTTTCCTGCCAACAATGCTCTCCATGTCCCTCCTACACACAGAAGTGCTAGTCGTTTGGAAAATCTCCTCAGCCCACTCCCTGCTCTCCCCTTTTCATGCTGCATTTTTTTGCTGCTTCAGGACAGTCTCTCTTTCCCAGCTCATTTTCCGAATCAGAGCCAGGCTGCAAGTGGCGGGCAGGAGATGTCCTAAAGCAGGGGAGTACTGAGGAACAAGGTGGCAGGCAGAAGACGTCTTTAGAATTAACAGTTAATCCAATTACCTTCTTTTAAAGCAAAACCTCAGCAAACTTACCTTGTATGTACAGAAAGCTATTCTGGCCTTTCATGAGAGTAGAAATGATCCAAGCACTTGTGGACACTTGCCCAATAGTAAAAGCAAAGAGCACAAGTTTGTTTCATTCCAACTTTTACAAATTCTAAGAGGCTACAGCAGAGAATGATGTAATATGAAGCAGGGCCATTCCAGCAGTGCAACTGAAGGACCAGCCCTGCTTCCCATCTTTTTTACACCGTGAGACTGCAGCAAAGGACTGTCTTCTCAAATTTATCTTACTCAAGCCACTTCAAGAACCTTTTTGGGCTGGGAAGTGGGATAAAACCAAATGCTGAATAATATAGCTACATGATAGAACTGCACAATGGAAATCAATGCAGACTTACAGCCATGGGCTCATTTCTCTGTGTCTACCCTATTCCTAATACCTAATTCCTGTGTGTTCAGGTTATTTGGTTAATCCAGTTGAGTTTACCTGTTCATTCAAATAGCTCTAGAGCAGCCATTCTCAACCTCTTTTTGGCCATGGCCATAAAGACAATATGAACAAAGTACAGGCTGAATCAGGATTCGGTAAGTCATATAATGAACCTATAAGGTGGCATGTGAAGAACTGTTTCTAGTCTGTGCCCATCTGCCGGGGAGGGGGTATATGGCTCCCACTGAGAATGGCTGCTCTAGAGCGCAGTCAGCTGCCTACCTCTCATAGCGAGCTCTGCTGCAGAGATGGAAGCAGAACCCTGGCCGGACACGGCCGGCTCGTCCCTTCCGCTGCTCCAGATTGGTTTTTGAGGCCCACACGGTGGCATAGTTGGTCATGTTGTTGTGAGCAGTGAACAGCTTCACTTTCTGTCTGCAAAGTTGGGGAAATGGCATTTTCAACAAGTTCTGAAATACTAGAAGAAAACTGTTTTGCAGAATAAGATGAGGTTCTTCAAATCTTTAGGCAATTAGTAGAAGGCTGGATCTCACTATTTCTGAGCCCATGTTTTATGGATCTGCTGACTTTTACCACACAAACACACAATGTTTGGGAGAACAGTATGGCTTGTGATGCATTAACGAAAAGAAACAGTTCGAGGTCAACCCATGGGACACAGTGGCCACAACAGCAGTACTCAGTGAATAACAGTGGAATCCAATAGAAGTTCTGGTGCTTACTCTTTCCCTCCACTGCAGCCTATCCTGGGGTACCATGAGAACGAATCCAGAAGGCTCTGAATTTTCCTTTAATTCAGGCTCAAATTACATGTGACCTTTAGAAAAGATTGGCTCAGCTCAGCCACTCTGGGTGTAATTTCCCACATAGATTTTGACCTCAACCCAAATCAAATAACTCCAGCTGACAAGGACACTATTCTGCTCAGTATCATTGCTTACAAAGCACTACTCTGGTATTCAAACTGATTTACCTGCCTTGTGCCACTCTTTTATTGTTTTCATGTTGTTGCATTTTGTATTACATTCCTAATTTCATGTAGAAAATGGCTTTGCCAGTTCCGCTTGTCTTAAATAAATACAAGTTAAGTGTCATACAGAGGATGAGCAGAGAGATGCCTTCACCTGGTATCACTACATGATAACCCAGGAAATGTTTATCAAGACAGTAGACTCTGTATATTAGCCAGCTGGCTCAAAACTTTGAAGCTGAAAATGGCTCTCTCAACTTAATACATAATCTTCTGGCAAACAGGGAACACTGCATGATAATACAATACCAACTATGCAGATGCAGGAAACAGAAAAATCAAGAACTCACTTGCAAGAATCAATGACATAGACAACATCATTGATGGTAATGCTGGTCTCTGCAATGTTGGTAGATAAAATTACCTAGAAGTTCAAATACAAAACTGTTTTGAATACAAGGCTGTGGAAGAGACCTTGTCCACACATGAATCCCCAGATTATCCCAGACTACTCCTCATCCCTCTTTGGAACACATGAGGAAAGCTCACCTTGGTCATTCCAGGAGACACTGGGTCAAATACTTTGCGCTGCTCCTCCCGAGGAATCTGGGAATGCAGAGGAAGAATTCGGTACCGCTGGCTTCCTACAGTAAGAGCACACAGAAGGGTACATTGTAAAAGCCCAAACAACTGCACACCCCAACCCAAAACTAGTTGCAGTTATGCACTCCTTCCATACAAGGGAAGCTCTTTGATCTTTACAAACACTTAAAAAAAGGGGAGAAATTACAGGAAGAAAAGATAAACTTGTCTGTACCAAAGTGTGGATTCATTTCCAGGTATTTCTGCATGGTGTATATCAGATTCCAGCCAGGTAAGAAGACAAGAACTGCTCCTGGAACATTCAAGGTCTCAATATACTTCAACAGAGCCTCAATGAGCTCAAAGGGGGTTTCCTTCTCATTCAGCTGGGCCATACGGTGTCTTGTTTCTGGGCTATATTCACTGCTACAGGTAAGGTTGCAATTGGCCTACACAAGAAAAAAATGGCCCATGAGAATCTCCTCCTCTTTTTGAAACAGTATTTTTGTACAATCTCCTGGCAGAATTATAACTTCCTCTTCAGAGACACTAGAAACAAGTCCAAATAGGAGGACTGAAAATTAGGTTTTCATCTAAATCTCATTCATTTTGAACATTTACATCCTCCTTCAATACCCAAGGCAGATTACACAAAATCATAAAACACTAGTACAATAAACGCATGAACAAATAAAAAAAAAAAGAGCACTCCTGCCAAATATGTAAGAAACTTAACGAAGAGGCAACCGCAGCTGGCAGGTGTCTTTCAAATACCTGAGCTTCACTATAAACGAAAGTCAACACAATGTAACATTTTTACTACTAAGTACTGGGTTGTAAAATCTAAAAAACTACAGCTTCTAATGGACTTTGTTGTAAAATTTTAACATGGAAGAAGGATTTATTTGTGCCCATCATAAAGAAAAAAATCAGTCAAGACTTAGAAGAGCATACATGTAGAAATTTGAAAACGCTGCAAAAACCATAAAACAAAACCACATACTATTACAAAGAAAGTGTATCTATTCTACACTACCAGTAGGGACGTGGTGGTGCTGTGGATTAAACCGCAAAAGCCTTTGTGCTGCGAAGTCGGAAGACCAGCAGTCGTAAGATCGAATCCATGCGACAGAGTCAGCTCCCGTCGCTTGTCCCAGCTCCTGCCAGCCTAGCAGTTCGAAAGCATGTAAAAATGCGAGTAGGGAAGGTAACAGCGTTCCGTGTCTAGTCGCACTGGCCACGTGACCACGGAAATTGTCTTCGGACAAATGCTGGCTCTACAGCTTGGAAACAGGGATGAGCACCGCCCCCTAGAGTCGAACACGACTGGACTAAATGTCAAGGGGAACCTTTACCTTACCAGTAATTGCCTGATTCATACAAGTGCTAAAATTTTATACATGGAGGGAGAAAAAACCCTTGTCCACATACATCATCATCTTCACCACCTTCTTCATCCTTATCTTTCTTCTTTTTGTCCTTTGGTGGAGGAACAAATTTAGTCATCTGAATGCAATCTTCTAGAAAATACTCTAAAACAAAAGAACATTTAGGTTACAATGTGTATTAAGATAGCTTCTAACTGCTTAAAACGAATCTCCACCAGGGGTACCTGCTGGATCCTGCAGATATGGACTCTTTCCTCTCATGAGTAACACAACAATTTACAAAAATCGTACAACCAGTAACCCATTATGCCCAAATTGCTGGAGCTTTTTTCTCCACATAACAGGAAAAATCAAACAGAGATTTTCTACGTTTAGTCTCGTGTACTGTTCTGTTTCTAGTACATGTATAAACTTTCTAGTCTTGTTGTTTGCATTTAGAAGTACAATTATATCAGCTCTACATTTTATGTTAGAGTTTAATACTGTAAGACTTAATGTCTATAGTCTCCTCTACTCTGCCCAAAACAAAGAGGTACAGCTTTTCTAATAGTCCTATGGGCAATCAATCACCTTGCACTTGGTATGTCCTGCCAAAAACCTCAATGATGGGACAATTAAAGAAGTATTCACAGAACATGCTGGTATCAATGGTAGCAGACATGAGGATGACTCGGATTTCAGGGTACGCCTGAACTACATCGCGCAGAACCACCAACAGGAAGTCCGTCTGTAGAAAGAAAATAGTAACTATCTGAACCTGGAAATTCACAAGAGTAAAAAACATATTTACAGTTTCAAGAGAGGTAGCCATTTTAATCTACTGAAGCAAATATAGCAAAAGAAAAAAGTAAAATAAAAGCAAAATCCTTGTAGCACCTTGAAGACAAAAGGATTATTTCAGTGTGGTCTTTCATGGATTACAATCCACCTCCTCAGAGGCATTTTGTGTGTGTGACATCCAGACAATTCTGACATACAGCGACCCTTGTCAGGGTTCTACAGGTACAGAATGCTCGGAAGTGTCTTCCCGTCTTCTGGGGGCATTTCTGGGACTGCGCAGCTGGCCCAAGGCCACACAGGCTGGCTCTCCTTCCAGGAGGCACAGTGGGGACTCAAGCTCTTAACCGCTGGCTCTGCAACCAGGTACCTAACTCACTCCTCAGAGGCATGCAGCACAATGATTAGGTTACAGGTTTACATAGTCTCTGAGCATATAAACCTGTGATCTAACTACTGTACACCGTATGTCTGAGGAAGGAAAAGGCTCAAGTTGAAATAAATGTATTACTCTTTAAGGTTCTATAACACTTTTGGTCTTAATTCTGTTTGTTTTTATTATACAACAAGTTTGTGGAGGCTATGAACCTCAAAATATATTGCATAGATTAGAGGTAAGCAGATTTATCTTTCAGACCACAACTCCCAGAATTCCCAGCTCTATTCAAAAAACACAAAACTATGCACCTCTATGTATTAGTCTTCAGTTACTCTCCCAAAAGAAAAGTAGCTGAGATACTTTCCCAGGTATTTCCAAGTGCATCTTTTAGGTTTGCTCGATATTAAAGAAAACATTGATTACTTTGTTCAGCAATTTTCTGGTCATGGTTTATACAAAGAGATACTATGTTTACTTCTAGGTTTTGGAAACATATTTTCTAGTGCCAGTAGAAATGAACAAGAAAACTTCCCAAACTAATGAGACAACCTGCTTCTTATGCAAGACAAATGCAAGTATGCCTAAATCCCATATGGGGAGAACATATCAAAACTGCAGGAGAATCATTTCTTGCCTTTAACACAACACAACAGGAGGAAACCCTACAAAATATCCAGAAGAGCATCAAGCAGGAAACAAACTCTGCTTGGATAGTGGGCAGAAGTAACTTACATTAATGTCTCTCTCGTGAATTTCATCCACAATAACATGACTGATGCCACGGATCCCAGCTTCCAGCTTTCTCAGAAGGACACCTTAAAGAAAAGTCCATGTCAAGGAAGAGGACTGGGAATTCCCACCCCATACGCCAGGGCACAAATCCTTATGAATTTTTTGGCATTAAAACATAACTGGTCTATTATCATCCACCGATTTTAATGCATAGTTTTTAGTGAGATTTGGGCATGGGAGACATCTGTTATTTTAATTTTTTTAAATCCCATTTTTTTCTGTATTTTGTGCACTACTATTTTTGTTGCTGCACACAGCTTGAGAAATTCCTGGTTGCCAGTTTAGAAATACTACATACACTAACTATTTTGCACTGCCCTATAATACTCTCTCTCTCTCCCTCTCTCTCTTCCTCTCCCTCTCTCTCTCTCTCTGTGTGTGTGTGTGTGTGTGTGTGTGTGTGTGTGTGTGAGAGAGAGAGAGAGAGAGAGAGAGAATAATGTAGTGCAGTCTATTACGCTGGCTTTCATCCTTTCAATACGAGAGAAAAACAGAGAAATCCTACAGTGCCTTTTAACAGCCACTATTGATCTCACCCCTCTTGTAAGCCTACCCAAACAACAACCACAACAACCACTTCTCATTTTCAATCCATGGTAACACTTGCAGGTAGGGGCCATGCAGAGCAAGTTTCCAGTATTCATTTTCCCCCATGTTCCCTATGATAACGTCATTGGAAGAAGAGTTTCTCTTGCCACTCCAGGTTTTCTACACTGCCTCCCCATCCTCGCCTATGGATTAGTAACCAGAAACCAGCACACACCTACAGTGCAGAACATCACACTGGCATGCGGCCGAGGAAGCACCGATTCAAAGCGGACACTGTAACCGCAGCTGTTCCCAGGTTCTTCACCTCTCTCATAGGCAACGCGTTCTGCCACAGAAACAGCACTGATCCTCCTGGGCTATGTGTAGAAAGGAAAACTGGTTATAATCCACATGTGGAAAGTCACAACAACTCCATGGAAGAAAATTACAGAATTGCAACAAAAACAAAAATGATTTATATTATTTTTCCCACCCCTGTGCAGGGACAGTGTCTAAAAAGTCATGCTGGCTTGTCACAACACAGAACCCCCCAAACCCTAAAGTTTACTACTACTGTATTTACAATTATTATTTTATTTATTCAAAATGTGCATACCCCAACTTTCTCCTCAAGAGGAACCAAGGCAACTGACAATATTTTTAAAAACAATATTAAAAGCTAAAAAACCCCAATAAATTAGTTACAGAACTACAAAAGAATTATACAAATGTCGAAACAACTACTATGAGACCGAAAACCTTCCTGTCAACTCCCTTTTAGTCACACCTCCTCCACCCACCCCCAAATCATCTGCATTCTACTCTGTCCCATCCTCCCTTAACTGAAAATAAAGGATAAGACTCAATGAAGTACATCTACTGATGGAACTGGGTCCGTCAACAGAATCAACAGAGGGGAGGGATATCACCTCTCTTCACTGCAGCTCCCCTTGTACCCCACCGATTTATTCTTTTCAGCAGCAATGAGACTGAAAAGGAGAATAGAAAGTTCCATTACACTGGCATAGCGGCACCAGTGCAATATTGAATTTAGACCAACATGTCAACTCTTTACATCTGCGTTCTATCAAAATGCTGGTTCTAAGCTATAAAGCCCTAAATGGCATGGGTCCAAGCTATCTCAAAGACCGTGTCTCCCATTATGAGCCGGCTCAGGTGTTAAGATCATGAGGCGAGGCATTTCTCTCAGTCCCACCACCTTCACAGGTGCGTCTGATAGGAACAAAGGAGAAGGCCTTCTCTGTTGCTGCTCCCAGACTTTGGAACTCCCTCCCACAGGAGGCCAGACTGACCCTATCTCTGCTCTCCTTCGGCAAGCAGGCAAAGACATTTCTCTTTAGGCAAGACTTCCCTCAGTAACCAGCTACCTGTGTGTAATTTTCAGATAGGCTGCTATGCAGTACTGCTTTGGCTGGATTTTTAGTACCACTTGTGTTTTCCATTTTTGTGTTTTCCATTTCTCAGAGTGGCATTTTAAAAAAATGTATACTTATTCTTCTTTGCCTTAATATTGCCTGTTAATGATATAAGATGCCTCCTTATTCATAGTTTTAAATATTGTCTTTTAATGATAACCACTGTTGTATATTTCCTTTCAACTTTAAATACTGTATTTCATTGTTGCAAGTCACCTTGGGTCCTTTTCAAGGAGAAAGATGGGGTAGAAATATTTTAAATAAATAAATAAATAAATATTGCCTTACTGAAAGACATAAACATGAAAAGGGAGGACTGGAGGATTCAGCTAGTGCAGAGTCAGTTGATAAACCAAGAGCTACTACTGTATGGAAAGCTATCCTCCACCCAAAAATGTTAGCCACTGTATTATCTAAGTTACTCGGATTACTTCTGCCCATGTTCATGGATAACCAAATAATTAATATCACAGACACCCTGGAACATCGTATATGATATCTGCAATAAAACAAAAAGTATGTTAAGGTTCAATTAACTGCTAGATCTAGTGACAATTCTGATAAAATACTCCTGCCAAATATGAATCAGCCACAAATACAACACTGTATTGGCTCTTTACCTGAGTCACAACAATGCTACATTCAGCAGCTCTTCCACTGTGGATGTATTCATCCAGGATGTATTGTGGAACTTGTGTGGTTTTCCCACAACCTGTGGCTCCACGGATGATGACGACTGAATTTTGGTGGATGGCTTGCATAATTTCTTGTTCAAACTTCTTCACAGGCAGAGTGTCCCTCTCTTGAAGAATCTAGGACAGAAAGTGCTTACCTTAAAAATGTCAATATTTATCTGGCACCTGGCAGTTCCTAGCTGAATCCATTTAAACAGCACATATCTCACTGTGCAGCTCCCATTGTCTCCAACTTCTGCAGCTGTTGGAGGTTTGGCAGAAGGCAAGGAAATCTACAGCTACCCTTTGGGCTCCTTTTTCACTGTCATGTAACACACCTACATTCCACACACTTTTGTGTATGTGTGAATGTGCACAAGCACACATATATACTGATGAGTAAGCTTCAGGTACATGCTAACATCGACATCTTCCAATACGAGTAGAGGACTCTGTCTAGAGAAAAAAGCGCCTACGGCCAATCCCAGCCAAGTGTATCTCTACAGACTATGCCTCACAATGACTGAAACAAACAATATCCAGTATGATCACTGGAGTGACAAATTGACAAAAAGAAATAAATACATGAAGGTCAATCATCTTGTCAGTTCAACTTGTTTGCAACCCACTTCTGGGTGGTGTGGCTCTCCAGTCCAGACTTAACCAGATCTACAGACGTTCTGCAATTCCTTATTTGGTATACTAATAACCACTATAACATACAGTCAATGTTTTCAATCCTTGTCATAGCAAATATTTCTAACCATTTAGGACTGTTCATAAAGTGAAATGTCAGCAGATCTACCTTCTGCAGCTCCTGATCATTTTCCAGTTGATAAAGAAGATTGCTTTTTAGGTCCATGCTAATCTGCTCTGGCGTGGCCTTGAAAAAGAACACAGGAAATGAAAAAAAAAAACAATTTTGTGTTTAAATTGCTCTAGCTGACACCAACTAAATGGACAGTTAATGCTGCTCAAAAAGCTTTGGTATAATGAGAAAGGCTACAGCAGGAATCTTAAGACAATTTAAGAGAATGAGTAATTAGTAGACTTACATAGGCCAAAGGGCCCTCGTCGATATTGCAACTAGTCCACGGATTCCAGTTTGACTGTGGGGGTGACCATGGCACAACACCCATTTGATTTTGCCTTTGAGAGGGCTCAAAATGGGCCAACTTTCCTATGTTGAGCGTCACAGGGACACTGGGGTCTTCAGGCTGCATCAGGAAAATAAGAAGCTGCTGTATGAAAACTGGTAGAAACCCAATGAGCTAGGAAAGAAAACATCTCCTGACTACACCCACCGGCGGAGTGATTTCAAGCTGCATCTCCTCTACAATGCTTTGTAGTTGACCTTCCAAATGAGAACTGATGTTGACCTCATAAGGCTCCACCTGTGGCATTAGGATGGGAAAATTCAAAATGATTACATAAGGGGCTCAGCCAAAGAAACTACCTTTATAAATTTATATGGGAAGTAATCAATTTCTTGAGAAATAACCCTTCACTTAAAGCATACAGAGGAAAGAAGGTACATTAAAATATTCTAATACTGTAGTTTCTATTTTTTTAAAAAACCCACATAACATATTTAACAATCTCATATACCACAAAGCCTAGTTTATATGCACCCACACCCAAAAATGATTTCTCAAGTAATAAAAAAAAAATACAAAAAACACAGAAATATTTTAAAAACTGCCAAAGCCTGTTGGACCAGCTGAAGTTTCCAAACGCTACTAAAAGGTACTGTCACAAAGAGTATATCACAGTAAACCAGATCACAAGGAATGAAAGCAATTGGTACACTAATTTCAGCTGTGCAAAGGCACCCCTGGATGCCAACAAAATCTGGTCACCTTGTTCAGGACTGAATTTAAGATAAATCCAACCTGTGAACTATGTAAGTGCTGTATGATCTTACCCTCAAGTTTAATCTCTAGTCTCTGATCTACTGTTTGACTGATCAAAAGCATCTTTGTCTAGAATTATGGTTTCAAACCTTGAGTCCCCAGAGGTTCTTAAACTACAACTCCCAGAAATCTTGGCCAGCACAATTAGCAGTGAAGACTTCTGGGAGTTTTAGTCCAAGAACACCTGGGGACCACCGCTCTCGATGAAATTCTGGTTTTGTCTATCCTCATCCAGGCCATTACTGATATCAGACACTTGTTTAGAAGACAAACCTTTGGATTCAGATCAACAGCTGAGAAGCTCTTTCCATCTAGGAGCTAAAAGGAATTTCATAAAAATTCTCAGCAGCCACAGTGGTGGTGGTGGTGGGATGCCAAGATTAATGCACTTCCTGGTACTATTTAAGGCTTGGGAGAAGTATTTCAATCTTTTAGATGAGGAAAACCTCACAGGAAAGCTGGGAATCCACTAAAACATCACACCATGAGGAGGAAGAGGTTGCCCTTTGGGGCCCAGAAACTCAGCTAGAAGGCCTGGGATTCCCCACCCCCGGCCCACAATTCAGCCAGACTGAAATGCATCTAAACCATCTCTCTTTTCCACAAACATCATTTGGAAATTAGTCAGAAATCATCCACTACAATGGGATCCAAGGTGGTTATAGGAGAGTTCTGAACACCATCTTTTCCCCACATAACAGAAATAATGATTTGATGCAAAGAGATGTTCACATCTACAGTTACCAAGTCTGCTATTCCACCTGGCTATTTTTATGAAGCAGGAAGGGCAAGAGCCCAGGGCACAAGCGGTAGATCTCATCTCTCTTTATCAAAATTCCTTTCCACATCCTCAGGCTGCGCAAACTTTAAAGGATCCATTATAAATGGATAAACAGGACCAAAGCTACACCCATGGCACCTGCATTAACTACAGCACCAAGTCAGAATGGATCAGAGCGTTCTTATCCAGCAAGTGCCAGCTCCAACACTGGAGGCTGTGCTGGCCACAATACAAGACGGTCTCCATTTTCTTCTCACAGACCGATAAATAACAGGTCTCTTGACCACAGACAAGAAACAACATGGTATCACTCTGCCATCGCTACCACAGGGACATGCCTCTATTCAGTCAAATGGGCTCCAACTTCTCTGGAAACACTGCTCTAGTCACTCTCCTTCTAGTACATCAACCCAGTTCCATGGAAAAACAGGCGATCTTGTTAGGTTTTAGTAAGCAGGAGAGAACACTCAGGAACATTTAGGTTAACTCCTGAATCTTTTCTGTATTTCAGAGGTCAAACAGGACTCTGAAACAGCTGTCAAGGTGACAAGAAAATCCACAATAGTGGTTAAAAAACGTTCTTAAGTTGCTTGCAGCAGCATCCTAAACCATTCCTTTATCCCACAAAGCAAGGGTTCCCAACCCCCGGTCCGTGGCCTGGGCTGGACCGAGCTGTAGAGACAGATCTCCCGCCCTCCATCACACACTTCTGCCCCACTCACAGCCCCTCCGCACATATGAGCGAGCACCCCCTTTGTGAATGCGCAAGAGTGCCCCATAGCATCTCCCACCCTTTGCGCATGTGCATGCAAGCACCCCCACTCCTCTGCACATGTGCGCATGCACGTGCGAGCCCACTTATGGGCACAAGTGCAGGGGGGTGCCTTGCCTTCCCCAACTGGTCCGTGGAGTTAAAAAGGTTGGGGACCTCTGCCACAGAAGAATTAAATTGGGAAGTATAAATACTTCTAGATACTAAGAAAACAAGATTTAACGAATGATACATTTAGAATACTGCCAAAATGAAGTACTCTCACTAAAACGTGAGCATGCTTACTGTTTTGATACTGCACCTCAACTCTCTTACCACTACAATGCAGCCTCCAACTGGTTTATTTTCTTCCTGAATTATGGCTTCCTTCCATGTTCACTAGAGACTGTGTTTGTTTGTTTAGTTGTTTTTTTGTTTTGCATTTCTCAGTGTCCCCAGGACTGTTTCACCATCATAGAATTGCCACCCCGTAGTTCTCTGGTGCCTGAACAATATATAGCCACAGAAACATATAAAAGGAACTAACACTCCAACAAACAGGGAAGAAAACCATATTCTAAGATGTAACAACATGAAAACTTCCTTATACAATTAAGGCAATGATTAAGCAAAAAAAAAAAAAAAGATCAATTTAGTGCTGAATTGCCACTGTGCAGTCAGGAAAGGGTTGAGGACCTACACCACAGGTTTTAGGTAGAGGACTACTCCTCTGATTTAACTAATATTTTGGGACAGGGGTCCACTGAGGCTCTATGTTGTTTATCTCTGCTCTAATCCAACTATACAAATATCAATCATTTTTCCAGAACAGCACAGCAATACTTTGGTTATTAGGGCTGTATGATCTTGGAAGGAGAAGACTTTGCATCAGGAACCCACGCTTGCCAGTTGCTGAAACATATAAACAAGAAGCAATTATAGGACATTTTTCATTGAACCCACCGATTCACCTTCTTTCTTCTTGGTTTGCCCAGAATAAGCCTCAATGACGCCCAAATGATAAAGCTGCCTGACTAGAGACAAGGCACAAGATTGTGCTGCCAGCTTTTTATTTGAGCCATGCTCACGAGCAAAGATTCCTGAAACACAAAAGTAATAAATGTGTGTGACAGCTGTCAAAGAAGTCATCTCTGGTTCTCATTTCATAGAAAGGAAAAGCTGAAGAACAGAAGCAGATTGATCAACTCCCTGAAAATCTCCAGTGCAAGCTTTGAAGATTAGCAGGGCAGAAATCCCATCTGTTTTTGTCTTTAATTACTGTCAAGGAACATATGCCAAGAAACAACTGTCAAGGGTACTTCAAGCAAGACATGCTTATACAACAAACAACTTTATTTGTGGGGTACCATCTCTAGATTTTCATTTAGTCAGTTAGCAGACTTGTTTATTCAATCTGTACAAATCTGCCTGTAACTTACTGGCATCATCACATTCAGAGAGAATGGCTTTGCACGACAGCCTCATTACTAGTACCACTCTACTGGTAGAACATCTTTTTTTCAATTGACAGAAGACAGGACCCCTTCCAGCTCTGCTTCAAATAGGCAATAACAACTTTCACGTAAGATGTTTTGCTACACTATCGTTATGTATGGCTGCATAGTTTTCTACTGAATAGTCTCCCCCTCCTTTCTTCAATGTGACATTTCCAAATTTTTATTGTACAGTGAATACCCACCACACGAAAAGTACAAGTTTACAACTTGGATAAATAACTAGACGGTCAAAGACTGGACAGACCTGATAATACAACTCTAGCAAAACTAGAGACTTAGCATGTTTTCTTCATTTTCATTTGGTCCTCAAGCTTAGATTCTTAGACTGTGTATTGGCAGGAAGGAAATGGCCAACTGAAGTAAGTTTTCGAGGCCTCTAGATATGGAGATAGACGTATGTATAAGTAATAGTTAGGCTTCTAGTCTAGAGAACCAGGACAAAGCACCTTGCATGTTCCAGATGTTTTAAAAACATTCCAGCTGGGATATTCTGCATAATGTTCATTTCCCGCAAAATAAAACAACTTACTTCTGGCAAGCTGCTTGACATAAATGGTCATTTCTGCAATAAAGCTCCTGCAACACATTTAGAAAAAAAGTATCACTTTCATTTTTGTAAAGAAACAAACTATGTATCTTCCACACAACTGGGCCTTCCATCAAAATTCAAACATTCACACTTCCCATGAAGACCTAAAAACCCAAGCTTTAAAACTGGTTCTACTCTGAAGCTGTTGGAAAAAGAGCCACCTTTTCTTAAGCGTATATGATTTTACAATGCCTTAAAGGCAAAATATTCTCTCACTAATCTGGGCTCCATCATTTTACAAAGAATGGATATGAAGTAGGGCTGAGGAACAAATTTCTTGAACGAATACAGTATATAGGGTAAAAAGAATAATCTGGCAATAAAAATTAAATCGAGATTCAGAACTTTACAGGATTACTTTGCAAAGTAGCAGCACACTTTAAGGAACCCAAATCCCAAAGGGAACCATATTACAAATACCTTATGTAGCATATTGCATACCTCAGTCTTACAACATCTGCTCAAGCAGTTTTCTGCCCCAACCAGAGACTAAGTATGACTACACTGGGCAAGATGGGTAATATACACACCTCTCTTTCAATAAAACGCAGCAGGTCTGTGAACAACATATCCCAGAAAAATATTCCTAAATTTGGGACAAGGTTCCAATACAATGATATTCAAAGACAGGTCTAAGTGGCTCTTGTTTCAAATTGTTCGGGGATTTGAGCAGAGTTAATTAACAAGGCAATTAGTTATCCCACATACTGTGGAAATTACTAAAGTGACTCTAAGGAAGAAGGGTGTAGCATATCTATTTCACAATGTAGGCTGCTAACAACAAAGAGATTAAGACCAAACCCGGTATGGAGGTCTATGGGCATGGAGACTTTTGGAGGTCTGTGGACATGGAGACAGAAGTCATGCATAGGGACCGAATGTTAATTATTTCTAATGCAATGTTCCTAAACACCTTGGGAAGCGTTATGAATGGCATTCTAACACCATCCAAAGTGCCTCTTTAGATTTAAGAGCAAAAGGTTCTCCTCTAAGCTAGGTTTCTTATATTCCTACAACACTGCAGAAAGAACCTGTTACAAGAACCTGTTAACAAAGGCTGCAAACAAAGAAATGTCAGGTGATGATAAGAAGGTAACCTCAGGCCCCTTCCTAAACTGCCCGTGAACTGACCTTCAGGCACAGCGGCTTCATGAGTCAAAAGGCCACTGGCTCTCAGGGACACAACAGCCACCCTTTCATTAATGACACCGATGCCAGTATGTTTCTCAGCCAGGCTTATATTCAGCACTCAATTCATTCTCCTCCACCTGGGGGGGGAACAGCGACACCAGAAATCAGTTTACAATAGATTCCCATGTGATTGCTTAGTACAGCCTAAGCAGCAGCACATGTGTGAATGAGCAAAAATCTCTGGTGTCGCAGTTGGCCACCCCTTTTGGTGTGGAATTTAAACAGCATTGTTGCAATGGAGCCACTCTCCCATCCCACCACTGGACAAGAGCACCCAGCTTGCGCACCAGGAAAAGATCATCTTCAGAATTACATACTTGCAGTATGGTTTCTGCCAAACAATCTCTTGTTACAAATTCAGTGTCCTCCCTAAAGCAGTGATGATGGAGCAGAACAATGTCCACTACTGAATTCTTCTACAGAAAGAAGAAAATCATAGTACTGTTTCACAAAAATTAATTGTAACATGGACAATGGAGAAAATACTGGCCAGAGTGGCTAGTTACAAAGTTATAATTGATTTTTTTCAGATGACTACTTCCAGGAAAAATATTTATTTTTACTTGAGATATATGGAAAGATATGCATTGATCTCCTGTTGCACTAAATTCTCTATGGCGACAGTGTTTTAACTTCTTTTAAAAAGCCTATCAGCTGGTATAAACTTCCTTTCTCTTCTGATGACCACCAGAGGACATCAGAAGCATTCACTTTCATGTTTACCTTAAATAAAGCTCTCCACTACATCTGAGATTTTGTCTGTTAATCTGTGGGTATGTTCAGCATAACAATAAAGCAAGAATTCTGGGTTTTCATGGATGAGGCAGTGCACTGGGGCATGCTAACCAATCACTCCTAAAGCAAATAAGAAGGATTAATCACTCTGAACATTGCAACCATTGCTTGCTTATTGGGGTATCCAAATCCTGCTTACCTGGAGAGGAAACTTTTGCAGAACAAAATCCCACTGTGTCTATGGGACTTGCTTCCACACAAGTCCATATAAAATTATATCTTAATGTTACATCTGAGAGGGCACCAAGTAAAGGGAGAGTATATTACCATATTTCCAAATATGCAAACACTACTATTTTGAACCAAATATATGGCTTATTTAAATGTACCACAGAATCACACTTTCATGACTTTATGAACCTAGTTAAATTTATCAGTTCGTTCAATCTAATAGATATATTTCTGAGGGGAAAATTCCTCTGGAAATCTTTCAGATATATGAGGCTCTGGAAAATTTTCTGGTCACAAAATTTCTAGAAAATCCGTATTGCTGCAAAATGAAAATCTATTGTTGAACTGAATAAGAATAAAAACACTACAGTAGAAAAATACAAACTCACTTGCTATGAGTTGTAAGACTAATAAAACCAAGTAAAATGTGAACATTTATCACTACAGCAGAACTTACTCTTTTTCAACAGTTAGATCTGAGGTGACCCTGCAGGGTTTAGCTGCATGTTCAAATTGTGCACAGAGTATTCATTTTTCCTTCCTTCTGTTAAGCAAATGTAAGTTCTGGAGAAATCTAAACCAAGACACATATTACAACATGCTTCCAATACCATATTTTCTCCCGGAACACAAATGATCCATCTGAGCCTTCCTGGGAGTAACAAGTCCTACACCCTGGAATGCTCTCTGGAAAACGACAAGCAGGCTGAGAAACATACTGTCACCTCTCTTCATTAAGCAGATAGATTTTACAGCCTGTACTTGATGAAATGCTTCATTCTAAACAACTACAACTTCCAGAGCTGTAGAGAAAAAAATTATTCCCAACATTCCAAAGCATGCACAATTGTAGCTGCCAGCTTTATTTCAACTGTCTTGTCTTGTTACTTAAGAAATTCACTTTGCAGAAGTTAAGCAGGTGAAGTTTTTCCTGGCAAAACAACTGAATGATGGGAGAATCTTGAACTGCTTGACTGCTGCACATCAATTTGCTGATAAAATACAGAGGTGCTCTCCTAGTTTTAAAAAAACATAACATTTCATAATCAAAATAATGCACAAATAAATATCTCCAATGGATGCTGAAAGAAAAAAAAGCGAGATAATTTGAACCCAGTTACTAAATACAACTGTGAATTGCATAGTTTAGCTATAACATGCTCACTCTATCAACAATGGACTAATGAAGTCCTCCTTCCTATTCCCCCGCCATTCTATCCTAACTGCATATCTGGCTACAGGGAAGACTCTCTAGATAATTAGGCAACAGACTGTTTGTGATGTGAAAACTGGAAAGCTGTGGTTTGTTGGACTGCAAATATTTTTTCTGAATTGGACCAACCAGTTCACAGAACACCTAACAACACGCAAATCAAGCAACATAGCTGTTGACTGAAATAAGTCAGAAACCTCAGAAACAAGGGAACTAAAACTGCATTTCTGCCTAGCAATAGTTTAATGCCACTGGTGTTCTGCCTCCATTACCTGGCTTTTTGAAACTTTAAGAACAAAAGCAGCAATCCACAAGTACAGGCATTAGCCCCATCTGAAGCATGCATCCCTTTTTAAACCTTGGCATCAAAGGCACAGAGGAGAGGGGTGGGGATGGCAGCTCTCAAAATAGAGCATTTTCTTTCCAGGCAAAGAAAGTACAGCAGCATGAAAATCAACATCTCTATCTGATTGCCACCTTCAGGGCTATACTTCCCTTGTGCTTATGCTGCTGAAGCAGGGGCAGCCAAAGGAAAGGTTTGAGAACAGGGAAGCACAGACGACCACGATTTGCAAATTTCTTTTGAACGCTAATTACTATGTATTCTCCTCTTGGTAGAACTGCTCCTTTCCAAACAAACCCTTGAGCAAAAAGCCCACAAGATCCCCCAAAATAATAATTAGTAAAAGCTTTCCAAGCTCTGCTGATGTCACAACTTGTTTACTTTACCTCATTTGAACTTGCTAAGTCAATCAACAGCTTTTCTTTTCCTCCAAAAATACACTTCTGCACCTTATTTAAATTAGACAAAGACATTTTCATCTGGAATATTTACCTTCTCTTATCTGGAGAACGTCTGACACCTACTACTACTTGTCACAACGGTTAACAACTATCTGAGAATCAAAGCTCACTGGTTCTCTGAATCCTAAATAATTCTAAATTGGGTTAATAGGAAACAGGAGTCTTCAATAAAGAAAATACAAATTCCTGTTGAAGACTTCCTCCTCTAATCCAAACAATCAGGGCACAGAAGAACATATTGGAGTGAAAGGAGGAGCACTAAGAAATATTTCTCGACTTAGCACCTTCAAGTAAGGGTCAAATAGACATGCTGTGACCCCAGTAAAGCCTAAAAGTACCTGAGGAGCCACTCCATTGAATTTCTGCCATCCATTTCCAGGAGCCTCATTACTCATTAGGCTCTTCACAGGGAACCTCTCAAAGAACTACTTGTTCCATGAAATCTTGCAACTCCATGGAGCTTTGTCATTCCCAGCCCTCACCTGAACAGTTTCCATCTTCTTGAAAGGCTAATAAGGGCAATGGAAGCAAGAAACACTGCTCTGCATACTTCTGGTTGCATCTCCAAACTTCTGTCTGGGACAATTCTGAGAGCGGCAATTCAAAAATTGCAAATGTCCCATCCCCTTTCAGTATTATCTGCCACACTAGAGGAAAAACGTGCAAACCTGTTGTGATCAGGCCCCACTTGGGTGTATTTATATTCTCCTTGGATCTTCTCCTTTTGGAAAAACTGATTCAGGCGTGCCTTGGCATTCTCCAAGGTCCAGTTCCCATGAAGGCCAGCATTTAAGTCTACTTCTTCTGACTCCAAGGTCTAGGTGTAAGAAATAACCACTTTGTAATTAGAAATTAGAAATGCCTCTCTTAATATGGGTGCATCCTGTTGTACGACACAGTAATATGTACAGTTCCCTATCTAGTTAATAAGTAAAACAGGATTTTGGCCAGCATGTTTGGAAGATGGTAGACTAATGCCAAGTATTTTACGAAATAGATTTTAAGGATTGTCTCTACTCTTGTGTTAAGAGTTTCCAGTGAAACTCTAATAGCATGCATATAGTATTAAAAATTTAAACTTCCAGTGGGACATGGTTAGCTCATTAAATTAATAATGATTATTCTACCATCTTCAAACATGCTAGCCAGAATCCTATTGCATTATGCCATTGTAAAGAAGAAGCAATAACCAAACATCAGTAGAAATTTTGCTGGTTAACTTCTGCTATGAATGCCCCGGGGGTATGTAAACAATTGTGTAACTAGGCAAGGGACAGCACCCAGCATATGGTGAAAACTACATAGAGTTCTGCAATAAGATTGTTCTGCAATGTTCTGCAATAAGATTGTGAGGGCTGGGACAATAAGATTGTTCTACAATGTCCTGCAATACGATTGTGACTAGAAAGCTCACAAGGGTAACCAATATTTTATTTCTGATGTTTATTTAGAGGAATATAAAATCAAATTTGGGGGCCTTACTTGCAGAATTATCCAACTGCTTACCCTGAAACACTTCACACACACTCCTTTCAAAACGCATAACTATTATCCTACTTGAAGGAAGAGGGAAGGTGCTTAACTAAAGATCAAATCTAAAATTTAAATGAATAGAGGTAAACAAGAGGGAAGGAGGAGGAAACCTTACCGCCTGGGCCTCTTGCTCTTCTTTCCTTGAATAATAATCCTTGAGATTAGCTCCACGGTCCCACTGAGCACCACTGTAACCAGAGCTTCCTATTTCAGAAGGTGAAGCACCATCTAACACAAGGAAAAGAGAAACCCAAATATTTTCTAGTAGAGATAAAACATATGTCATGAATAATACACAAAGAATTTATTTTGGTAAAAAGCCGAAATAACAAAATTCATGTCAGTGTCCAATTATTTCTGGATCTAAGTGTTTAAACACTGGAAGTGAAAGAAAAGGTTGAAAGAAATGGAATAAATATCAGATTTAAAGTAAAAAAATATAATAATAACACTGATTGTGTGTACCTATAGTAATATATTGTGTTATCGCAGTGGAAGTGGCCTTCACAGCTAATAACTAGCACTTGATTACAAAATCAGCTATTACAAATCTCTTGTAACAATGAAACACAAACAGGCAGCAGCTGCTTGAGGTCTTATAGAAACATAGAATAATTGAGTTAGAAGGGGCCTATAAGACCATCACCTTACCCATCTGTGTTTTGATTGCCAGATGGGGAGGAACCGGCCCACCGGTGGGAGCATCACACTCATCTGCTGTGCCTTCTACTCCAGTGATGCCTCCACCAGGAGTCACCTAAACAAAAACAAGTGATTACACAAACCATAACATCTTAGAAGGAGTGAACTTTTTCTCCAACCATTAGAAACCCTCATGTAGCTCAATACGATGGATAATAAAAAAGTGATCCAAGCTTAGTTCAGTCTTTTCCCCCTCTGTATCCAATACACTAAGGTACCCAAGTGTGGTACAGTGGACAGAGCAACAAAGGAAACCTGCATTTGAATCTTTGTTCAGCTGTGGAAACTCAGAGGGGATGACACTGGTAAAATCATTCCTTAAATATCTCTGTCATCTTGAAAACTTTGTGTCATTTTACGTTGGATGTGATGTGGCAACACATAACATACCCACCAAAATACTGCTCCAAAACTAGATAAGTAAAACCACATGAACATATTTACAGATATTCTGTATTCCAGATTGTGCATCCCTACGGCTCTTTCTTTTTACTGTCTTTTTATAAAATGTCCCAGCCCTTAAGAATGTGGCTGAATGTTTTAAAGATGTATGCTTCATAAAGGTAAAGGTAAAGGTTCCCCTTGACAATCTTTGTCCAGTCGTGTTTGACTCTAGGGGGCGGTGCTCATCCCCGTTTCCAAGCCATAGAGCCAGCGTTTTGTCCGAAGACAATCTTCCGTAGTCACATGGCCAGTGCGACTTAGACACGGAACGCTGTTACCTTCCCACCGAGGTGGTCCCTATTTATCTACTTGCATTTGCATGCTTTCGAACCGCTAGGTTGGCGGGAGCTGGGACAAGCGATGGGAGCTCACTCCGTTGCGTAGATTCGAACTTACAGCTGCAGATGTACAGATCTTACAGCACAGAGGCTTCTGCGGTTTAACCTGCAGCGCCACCACATCCCTGCAGCGCCACCACGTCCCTGGTGGTGTGCTTCATAAAGACTCCTAAATACACTTCATACGTGTTTTTTAATATATAGATAGGAAAAATAAACAATAACCATCAGTAACATTCTCTTAGCTAGGAAGGGGGCAAGAACAAAATGTTTGCAACCGAAAGTCAGTTCTTGAATAACCAATAATTGTTGTTCCATGAAACGAAGTTATTTTCACAATAATTCACAAAACATCTTTCCAGAATCTAAACTGGTCTTGTGACAGTCCCATAAATGTAAACTTGTTGCTGATACATGTAAGAAAAAAAGGTGACCTGATGTCCATAAATCAGTCTTCTTCTATTCCTTTTACTTCTCATATTTTGCATATCAATTGGAGATGGGGATATTCATGTACGAATACAAATATTCCCACGCAGCTGAACTTAATGAGGCTGGACCATCCACTCGCGTGTCCGCCAGCAGCAGCCTTGCTTATCCTTCCAATCACCCTCAGAACACTGCTCTCTTCCCGCTTGGCTGGCCACGTGGCAGCCGTGCAGGAGACTCGTGCTCTGTCCCCCTGCCTGGAGTGGCTAGCCGAGCAGGAAGAGAGTGTCACTCCAGGAATGATTGGAAAGATAAGTGAGGCCAGACACGTGAGTGGACAGTCTGGCCCAAGGAGCTGGACCCTCATTAAGTCCAGTTGCGTGGGAATATTCATATACGAATACTCCCATCTCTAACATCAATCTTTCACTGAATGCAACTGACCATACCCAATCAATTCAAGAATCTATTGACAAACCATTCACATTTTTCCACTTCTGAGAAATTTCCATTCCTGCAGCTACTAATATTATTACTGTCAGTTCTTTATACAGTATTGTACTATAGGGGGACACTCCAACCATAGATGTATAAATGCTGCAATACTGTAATATTGTTGGCTGTGTGCTGTCAAATTTGAATAATTTAGGAGTGCTTAAATTACTACCTTTAATGTATTTTCACAGAACTGGACATAAATTAATGTGAAAGAAAACACTGACAAAATATTTTCCTATATATATATATAACCTATTGGTTCTCATGATGTCTCCTTGTTGTTCCCCACGTCAATCCTTTTCAAAACCAATTCTATGCCATGCAATCTGTCAAACATCTCCATTGCAAGGCACTATACAACATTCACAGATGTGTAAAAACAAACCATGTCAAAACAAACCACAACAGCACACAACTACAGTGGTGCCTTGACTTACAAAATTAATCTGTATTGTAATGGTGGCCACAACTCAAAAATTCCGTAAGTCAAAGCACCATTTCCCATAGGAATGCCTTGAAAACCATTTAATCCGTTCCAGCCACAGGAAAAAAAAAACACCAAAAAATGCTGTAAAAATAAAACAATGCAAGCCCTTGGGGCTGCAAAAAAAAAAAAAAAAAAAAAAAAAAAAAAACCCAAAATTTGCTGCGGAGGCTTTCAGGGCTTCCAAAGCACCAGCACTCGATGCGGTGGTCAGGGAAGCTTTGGAAGCCCAGGAAGCCGGGTTTCCAAAGCCATCCCCACTGCCCTCTGCCTCCTGTCCCCTCTGCCTCCTGCAGCAGCGGAGGCAGCGGGGATGGGAGGCAGAGGGCAGCGAGGACAGGAGGCAGAGGGCAGCGGGGACACCTTTGAATTTCCCGCCCTTTCCCCCTGCCTTTTTCCTTTTGTAGGTCGAAGCTCCAGCCGCAAGTCGAACCAAAATGTTGCAGTCAGAGCTTTCTGTAACTCGAAATTTTCGTAAGTAGGGATGTTCGTAAGTTGAGGCCCCACTGTATATTATGACTACAAGTCTATAGCAGACCAGAGTGGGTGTGCTAAGTGCAAAATAAATGTAGCCTTGAATATAAAACCACCGTGAACACAAACTTGGGCCACATAAACCACATATCCTACTTGTGGCACATCTACTTACTCCAAAGGCTGGAATTTCTTCGCTCTTCATTTCATTCACTCGAACAAGATAATTGAGGAAGTCTCTTGCAGCATTCGTCTGGGCATCCTTTTTGTTGGTAGAGTTGCCCATGCCAATGTAGTTGAAGCCTGTCACACGAACCTGTCACATGAACACTGCAAGTAACCACACAATTCTCCGCAGCATAACACCACACTGTGCAAATCATTTCCAACTGCCTTCACGTTGAGGAATACAGAAGCACAAAACAGTCTAATATGGGATAATCAGTCTTCTTGAAAGTGAGCATATTATATAGAAAGCCAACAAGCCCTGTGCTCAGGGCCTGGTGCTAGTGCTATCTTCTCTGGGCTTAATTTTTGGTTCTTCTGTCTGAAAATGTTAATCAAGACTGCTTCAGAGAGGTGCTACTATTACTTTCAACTCATTCCTCTCTCATAAGTATAACAAACATCTCACAAAAAATGGGGTTCAACTAAAATCAAGTACTTAAGTCAAATGAAAAAAGTGGAAGGGCTTTTCAGAAAATAATAAAACCAACAGTAGAGCCAAATCACTGCCTTGCCCTGCATACAGTTTTATAACTAAACTACAACAGGACCCCTGTATCTACAGGATCAGTATTGGCAGTTTGTTATCCATGGTTTACTGCACCTCTAATATACAGCATATAAGGGGGCAGGCCTCCTGGCCCTTGTCCGACCTCCCTATACGTTGTATAGAGATGGGCAAAGATCACAAAAACAGTGCTTTGTGATGGTTTATGGGTCATGGCTACCCACAAACCATCTAAACTGTTTAAAAAAATAAACCACAAACCAGTTTTGCTTTTTTAAAAGGTTCATGTGAGGGGGAGGGAAAACTAACCCCCTACATCCTACCCTTGCCCCCTTCCCACTGCCTCATCACCTCCGTTCTTGGTTCTGCTGCCTCCTCCTCCATCGCTGCACATGTGAGAACTGGTGTTGCACAACCCCAGTCTGGTGCCATGGAGCCTCAACCTGGTGCCACACGGTGCCGGATCACCCACTTGCAGCTCTACAGCCTGCCCTCGCTCCCTGTCTCTACGAACTGCCTACCAGGCCCTGTCGCTTCCTCCTCTTCCTCATTCGTGGCTGCCATCTTGAGGTGGCAGCAGAGCTCTCCTTCCAGAAGCTGGGTCTGCTTCTCTGCACATGCATCAGCCCATCAGTTGATAAGTGGGGCATGCACACAGACTGCAGGCTCAGCTCCTGAAAGGGGAGCCAGGCCTGATGCATCTGAAGATGGCGGTGGAGGACGAAGAGGAGAAGGCAACAGAACCAGGTAGGGCGGCGATGGGGTGGTGGAAACGGGGTGGGGGACGAACCAGGAAGTTCATTAAATCATTTAAAAAGTTTGTGGTTCAGGTGAATTCAGGTTCATCAGTTTTGATCAACTCAAACAAGTAATTTTTAACAAACTTTTTTGTTTATTTCTTAGTTCATGTCCATCTCTAATGTTGCATATACCAGAGTTCCCCAACCCCGGTCCACAGGCCCCAGGCCTTACCAGGACCAGGCCGCGGAGACAAATCTCCTGCCCACCCCTCCCCCGCACATACAGATGCATGCATGCCCCTCCCACGCATGCACAGCCTCTCCCACGCACGCAGGGCCCCTCCCACAAACACACACACAACCCCTCCCACACAGCCCCATTAAACCGTTCCGTGGAGGTAAAAAGGCTGGGGACCACTGGTATGTATGATTCACAATTATCTGCAGTTTTCAGGTATCTGCAGTAGATTGCAGGACAGATCCCCCACAGATACTGTTGTCATGCTGTAATGTCAAATAGAATGGTAACTGCCAGAGGGTACCAATACTATTTATTTATTCAATTTATTTATTCAATTTATATGCCGCCCAAACTACCCAGCTTTTGTAATGCTGAATTTGCTTCAGCAATGGTAGTAACAGCCCCTACTCCCATTTGCTCTTAAAACAAGACCTGTAGGCAGCATACTCTTTGTTTTCAAACAAAAATGCATAGCTAGGATGATGATTCAGCTTTTAAAAAAAAGCCCCCTGCAACACCTGTTTGAAAGAAAAATAATGACATTTTACACTGCCACAGTAAAACATTCAATGGTGACTTCCGTCACAGACAGAAGCCTTTGGTTATCTCTTGGGACAAAGAGAATCTTGTTTTCAAAAGGAAATTCACTTCTCCAAACATATTAATTTAACCAAGCAAGCAAATCTTCAGTCAAGCTCTCCCTGAGTGAATGGCTGTCAGGGTTTGGTTTTTTTTTTTTTTTAAAGGTTGTTCTACCTTACTGCATCAAATGGGTTTCCGTGTTGCTAACGTTTTTTGGTACTGTATTGCACTGATCCTTTTAATACTGTACACTCATTGTTACTAACATTGTCTTTTAATTGCTGTAAGTCACCTCCAGTCCTTTTTAAGGAGAATGGAGGATTAAAAATATATTAAACAAACTATTAAATGTTCCACACACTCTTGCACAAATCTATGAAGCTAAATGTGACTAGGTCATGCCCTGAATAAACAATAAATACTTATACAGCCAAACTTCATTAGTGACCAAGTAAATACTACTTTTCACTCTTCTGGCAGATTTCTTTTTCCTAGGCAAATTTATACATGTCTATAGTAAGATACTTAATGAATAAATGCTTCAAGCTGTTCACAAGCTTGGGGTCCTCACCTCACACATGAACTTCTGTCGGTTCTTGTTGCCCACAGCACGAATTTCATAAGCTGGTGTGACTTTCCGTTTGCCACACCAGGCATACAGGAAATTCTTGACATCCCCCATGGCTGCAGCAGTCTTATGGGAAAAATAAAATCACAGATATACAGTACTAATATAAGAATTTCTTGGTCTATCAGAGAGAAAGCCTTTCTAATTGCTTATGTCAGTTTTTTTTCTTGTTGTAGATGTAATCCAGTAGCAGGCTGTTAGCTGTCCATCTTTTTCGTACATGCAACCAAGATAGAGAAGGCAGGAAATCACAATATTGCAAGATCAGGTCTCCCTCTACTTCAGAAATTTGACTTTCTTAAATACTTAAACCGTTTTTAGTCCTGCAAACGTTATGAAGTCTATATAGATTGTCATGCGGAAGAATGGCTTATATGAAGGACACATGACAAAAGAGGGAAGAAAGTACAGTAAAAGGTAGATCCATGGAATCAAGAACCTATCCTCATGATTTCATATGATTTTTACGGGGGAACCTTGTGAAATCACCATCAAATCAAAGATTCCATCTATGTCCACAGACTGGATCCTTTGGTGCATAGCTTTTCCAGTGGCACAAAAACATGGATCTGAGGCTCCACATGATTTCATATTATTCACATGATTTCATATTATTTTTACATTAAATCCTGCCTAAATCACCGTCAGATCATAGAGCCCCTCTATACCCACAGACAACACCACAGAAATCACGTGTGCATCGGTGTATGGCTTTGCAGTGACACAAATACTTGGATCTGAGGTGTGGATTCTCATGATTTTTTTAATGTAGGATCATCCCCAAACCACTTTCCAGTTACAAATGCCCTCAGTGCTGAGAGACTATATGACAGAAATTATGGGTCCATCAGCACATGGTTTTAGTGTCACAAAAACACCAATCCAAGGCACAGATCCTCATGGATCCATCTGATATTTACATAGGATTTTCCCCAAACCATTCTCCAATCATTGGGGCCATTAGTGCCCATAGACTGCAACACAGAATTTATGGGTTCTTCACTACATGGTTTTGTGGTGGTGCAAAAAATAGATCTGAGGCATGGAGCTTCATGGATCCACATGACTGTTATGTAGGATTCTCCCCAAACCAGTCTCCAACCATAGGCACCATCTCTGTCCACAGACTAAAAACCAGAAATCATGGGTCTTTCAGTGCATGGCTTTGCAGTGGCACAAAAAGAACAATCTACATGATTTTTATGTAAGATCATCCCCAAACCACTCTCTACAATCACACACCCCATCTGTGCTGACAGACTAACATCTAGAACTCATGGGTCCATCAGTGCATGATATACAATGGACCAAGAGGAATTAATGTCTTCTAGTTTTAATACTTGCCTCAGGTAATTTCTGTGTTGTAGTCTGTGGGCACAGATAGGAGCTATGTAACTATGAAATGACAGTGAGTTAGAGGGGATTCCATCTAAAAATGAATTCATGTGGATCTGTGTCCTGAATCCATGTTTTTGCACCACTGCAAAACCATGTGCCAAAAGATCAATAATTTCTGTGGTGTACTTTGTGGGCATAGATGATGGTGGTGATTTGGCAAGGATCCCATGTAAAAATCCTATGAAATCATGGAAACCCATTCTTGATTTCATGGATCTGCTTTTACCCAGACCCACTTCTAGTAACAATTGATTATGGCAGACTTAGAAAGCTTAAATAAATTAAACAACATGGCTTACTGAACCAATTTATATTTCTTTAGTAATGCGGAAGCTTTGGAGACAGAATTTACTAGAAGTTGATAACAGTAATCTTTTGGTGCCTGGGAATCCAACGTATTTTATTAAACCCTAATTTTTTCATCTGTAGACCCTACTTCATCAGATGCCATCAAACAACTGAACAATAAATAACAAAAACAAATAACCTATCAAAGCTAGATTACTACAAGGAATACTTTGATCTAATAATCAAAGCAACACTGTGACAGTTTTGATAATTATCACTCTCCATTTTCGATAGTTTTAATTACGTAGAATACTCCTTTTCTTATTCCTCAAACATTCAAGACTTCAAAGTCCTCTCCCAAATTGAACAGCAGTTATTTCGTGCTGCAAAAGCTACAATACTATGTTCCTCTATCAGGATCTCCCGTTTTTTCAAAACTGTAACTGACTTGTGAGGAAATTCACGAAGGATCAAGCAAACCCATTATGGTCTCTAAAATCTAAGTCAAGGCTTGGGGGGGGGGAGAGAAGGGGGCAGAGAAAACGCCCTAAAATGGCCTTCTAAGCAACCTTGACTAACGGCTGCTTTCCAGATGTGTTTGACTACAGGCAAACTGGCTGCGCAGGATGGGGGTTGTGGTCGACACTCATTGGGCATGATGGAAGCTGTAGTGAAACACATCTGGTGGATACCAGGTTGGAACAATGGCCTCTGACGCGTTCACGTTTTTTCAGGCCACAGGCCGCTCCACATACAAGCATAAAATGCCACTGAATGCAACAAAAACGATGGACAGGTTGTAAAAATTAGCCTCCTCCATATCGCAAAAAAAGAGAAGGCCGCTGCTCACCCTATTTTAACGTCCCTATTTTAACAGCTTAGGGCAAAAAGAGAGAGAGAGAAAAAAAGGAGCTTCCAGAAGCCCATCTATCCGGTACCCCTCCCTCCCTCCCCCCGCCCCCCCCCCCCGGCACTCACGCGCAGCTCAGCCCCCGAAGGCTCGATTCCCTCACGTCGTAAAATCCACCCCGAGAAAGAGCGGCGCCAACAGCGGCGGAAGAGAAACAAGGGCGCCCCGCCCCTCTGGTGGGAGGAGGCGTGGCCAGGACTTCCGGTGGCGTTCGCACAAGCACCACAGATAGGAAAGAGGTGGAGACACCGGGGGAGCGGCGTCCACTGCGGCTGCGCCCCAGAGGCTGGCGAGCGCGCCCGTCCATGAGCGCGTTTCGGCTTTTAGGTTGTCTCTCCGGGATCTTCTCTCGTCTAATTTTTCTCCCCTCTTTGGTTTGCCTGCCCAGCGTTCTCTCTTCTTCGCCGTCTCCTTGCCTGCTCATTCTTTTCTCCTTCCCCTCCTTGTGTCCGCCACCTGCTATTTTTAAACCCTTCACTTTTTTTTTCTTGCAGTGCTTTCTTTCGTTTGTGTGCTGTAGTGCAAAAGCGGTAGTATGGAAGAAAAAAAAAATTGAAAAGCAGAAGGCCACACCAGCAGATACAGTACCTTCCTTCTCTGCTTCCTCCCCAACTCTCTTCCCTTCACCATTCCTAGATCTTCAGGGTTTTGCCCCGAATTTCTAATTTTAATTTTTAAAATGGTTTTTAGTTTTCACTTCTGTGCTATGAAACTATTTTTGGAGGGGGGAAAAATCGGAAAAAAAAAGAAGCAGGAATAAGTGGTACCTCCTCCGTCCTCTCTGCAGCAATTTTACTTTCTCTTCCCTTATTTACCTGTTCTTAGAACTTCAGATTTTTACCCCATGCAGCCTGTTGACACAGCACTTTAATTTTCTTTTTTACATGTTTAGTTTTCATGTTTGTGGTATGATGTAAAAATGATAACATTAATTTTAAAAAAGCACAGAATGCTCGAAAGCTGGTTATCTCAAGAAAACTACACAGCACCGTCAGTAAAGAATTGAGGGGGGGGGAGCAGGCAGGAGACAGACCTGCAGAAGCATGCCCATAAGGAAGGGTGATCAATGAATGGCACGATCCCACAAACTGCGCGGAGCAGCATTTGCTTTGGCCCCGGTTTGCCTACTGAAACCAGCTTCATCCTTGTACCTGTGAGCAGTGGGATGCAGCACCCGTAGAATGGGTACAAGGAAAGTAGTTGGACAGATCCTATAGTTGAGGCTGGTGCAGTTCTTGTATAACATAGGAGCCAAGTGAAGGTTTGTATGGCCTCATCTGAGGAGTTGAACAACTTTTTTGCTCGATTCGAGATCGATCAAACTGAAACTGTTCGTTTGCCATCATTTACTCAGCAGAGTCCCCCCTTCATTGTGAATGAGCAGGATGTGAGACAGACTATGAAAGTGGTTAACTCCAGAAAAGCAGCTGGACCCGACTTAATTCCTGGTCGGGTGGTAAAAGACTGTGCTGATCAGCTAGCCGGGATATGGACTGTAATTTTTAATCGATCCCTGACACTATGCGCAGTTCCCGTCTGTCTCAAGGCTTCCGTCATTGTTCCACTGCCTAAAAAGTTGCCTACAAACAGTCTGAATGACTACAGGCCGGTGGCACTAACTTCAATCTTAATGAAGTGCTTTGAGCAGTTAGTTCGGAAATATATTATCTCCTGCCTTCCTGATCCCTTTGATGGGCTTCAGTTTGCTTATAAAGAAAATAGATCAACCGAGGATGCGATCAATACTGTGCTTTATATGGCTTTATCCCACTTGGAAACACAAGGGAATTATGTAAGAATGCTGTTCGCGGACTTTAGCTCTGCTTTTAACACCATTATACCCCACAGATTAATAAACAAACTTAAAGATCTTGATTTTCCAGATTCTATCTGTCTGTGGATTTTGGATTTTTTAACAAATCGTCCACAAAGGGTTAAACTGAATGACTACATCTCTGCTGACAAGATACTCAGCACTGGCACTCCACAAGGCTGTGTCCTTAGTCCACTACTGTTTTCCATTTATTCATCGGATTGCACCAATAACCATCCCAGTAATAGGATTATCAAATTTGCAGACGATACTACACTAGTAGGACTTATCTCGGGATGATGAGTCTGCGTATCGGGATGAGGTATTACAGCTATCCCGCTGGTGCAAAAAAAACAATCTTTTATTTAACATCCAAAAAACCAAGGAATTCATAGTGGACTATAGGAAAAAAAGAGCAGACATTCAGCCACTGTATATAGATGGAGTTTGTGTGGAACAGGTGGTTGAATGTAAGTTTCTTGGGATTATCATAACAAATGACCTGACTTGGAGTGCAAACACCGCTGCGTTAATCAGGAAGGCACAACAACGGTTGTATTTTCTAAGGATTCTTAGAAAGCAACAATTGACTGAGAGTTTGTTAATCACCTTCTATCGGAGTTCGATTGAGAGCATATTATCCTACTGTCTCTGTGTATGGTTCACGAGCTGCACAGTGGCAGAGAAAAAGGCAATTCAAAGGGTGATTAAGACGGCCCAAAACATCATTGGCTGTTCACTCCTCTCTTTGGAAGAATTGTATAAGAACAGATGTAAGAGGAAGATATCTAACATACTGAAAGACTCCTCTCATCCGGGATATCAGCTCTTTAAACTATTACCATCAGGAAGGAGATTCAGGGTATTGAAAGCAAGGACAAGCAGATTCAAGAACAGTTTTTACCCAAGTGCAGTATTGAGTTTAAATGCGGGGCCATAGGTTTTTGGTGGAATTTTAATTGCTGAGAGAAAACGGGGTATCTATATTTGGATGGTGAAAGTTGTGTATATTTTAACTTTTTTTGTAGTGTTGTCCAGTTTTACCTTGGGGAAGAGCACCACATTTCGTTGCACCCACTTGTGAGCGCAATGACAAATAAATTTCTTATGTCTTATGTCTTCTCGGCTCTTGGGGTCTTCTGGGGAGACCCTTCTCTTGTTTCCACCACCTTCCCAAGTGTGCTTGGAGAGGCCACAAGAGAAGGCCTGCCTTCTCAGTAGCTGCTCCCAGGCTTTGGAATGCGCCCGCCTGCACACACACGTGTGCACACACACACACACACAGACATACAGACAGAGCCAGGTTGGCCCCTTCCATCACCAAGCAGAGGCAACCTTCAAGCAGGCCTTTAAGCAACAAGTTATCTTAGGAACACTGGTTTTTTTTTTTAACTTAGAGGTTTTAAATGTTTTTAAATTGTTTTTATACCTAATTGTTTTGATTTTACTGTATGCTTATAATTGGTTTTTTTTAAATTGTGATATTTATATAATGTTTAAAAAATTCTTATTTTACCTGTTGTGGTCTGCCTTGTGGAGAAAGGCAGCATATAATTTAAATAAAATAAAGTATAATAAATAAATAATCAGTTTTTAAATCCCATATTTGCAGTCTTACCTGCATTGTTTTTAAAGGTACATTGTAGAATTCAATTCAGAGGCAGCAGTTCTAGGAATTAGTTCAGTCAAGATTTCACAGTTTACCTTTGAGCACATATTATTGTCAGATACTATGGGGGGACATCAACGTGTCTTTAGACAGCTGCTAAGCCTTGCACAGATTTCCTGTGAGACTTACAGACTTGTTTGTTTCCATACAACTGGCAAGGATTGTATTTGTAGCCTCAAGATTTTTGCATCCTTTCTTATAGTAATCCAACTCTTTCCTCTTAAAAGACCAAAAAATGAATCTTCTTTCCCAAAATTTATGTATTTAGCAAGCATGTATATAAAAGCTCAACGATGCAGGCATATATTGATATAAAATACTGTATAAGATGAATGCATATGTATTCCAAAATCTACAATCTTTCACAAAATCTCAGTTTATCTATGTAAGCAGTATTTTTAATCCAAAGAGGAAAATGGTTTGATTTATTCAACTAGTTTCTTTTATACTATAGTTTAGAACTCAATGTTTTCAATAGATACAATTCCAAGACTATATTCTTAATGTAAAAAAAAAAAAGATGTGTAAATTATCAGAGGGGACTTATTTCCAGGTTGCTGTTTGTATTGTTGGGGCAGCAAAGGATGTTCTGTTGCAAGGCTTTTCCTTTGCTTGCAGCAAAGGAAGGGCCCCTGCCTGAAAGGCTGGAGAGCTGCTGCCAGTTAGCCTTGACCATCCTAAGCTCGATGGATCAGTGGTCTAACTCACTGGTTCTTAACCTTGGGTTACTCAGGAGTTTTGGACGTCAACTCCCAGAAGCCTTCACCACCAACTGTGCTGGCTGGGGTTTCTGGGAGTTGCAGTTCAAAAACATCCGAGTAACAAAGGTTAAGAACCACTGGTCTAACTGAGTGTAAGGCCTTCTTCAAAAAAGAAGCAGCGGCCACTATCCTTTTTTGTTTACCATGCACAGAACAACAATCGTAAGATCCTGTCCTTCCTGTGCAGAAAATTATCTGTGTGACGACAAAGCAAGGTGAGGTAGGTGGAGGTGCCGTCCATCCCCATTGGAAGGCAAGTCGGGGCCCTTGATGCTGTTCTTTTCTAGATTGCCTCAGCAGAGTTCCTGGCTTGGGTGGAACCTGTGCAAAGCCGGTTGCTGGAGGCAGCCACAGAATCACAAAATGATGGCGTTGGAAGGGGCCTCTAAAGCCATTGGGTCCACCACCCCCCGCTCCATGCAGGAATCCAGACCAAACCATTTTGACAGAGGGTTGTCCAGTTTTCTCTTGAATGGCCCCAGCGTTGGAGCACTTCGTCACCTCCCAAGGCAATGGGCCCCATTGTCACACTGTTCCAACAGTTAGGATGTTTTTCCTGACATTCAGCCTAACTCTGGCTTCCTCTAGCCATCTAGGCACTGCCCTGAGGTGGAACGGATCGACAGCCTGCTCACTTAGAAGGGCGGTGGCACCCAGCTGAAGCAGGGCCTTCTGGACGACCTTGAGAGCAAAGGGGAGGGACTGGGGCAGACCCTCGGGTGGCTCTTGGGGGGACACTTGGGGACGTGGTCTCTTTCCAGCACTGGGGACATAAGTATGGTGGGTGGGTGGGGACACATAGTGGTTACCGGCCTCTTTTACTGCAGGGACGTGGTGCACTGGCGCAGCAAAAACACCACCACCACCAGAGAGGCAGGGCTGTGAAAATCATTTGTGTTAGATTCCATTGCATTTCTCAGCATTCCATCAGTATTCACATCCCATCTAAGTTCTATATCACTCTGTTCAACTTTTTTCCATGCATGAGCATATGTTGGGATGCACTTTTGCATACTGTATGCAGTTGGATGCATTTTTCTTAGCATGTACACCTGCTTTAGTGCATTATTTAGATGGACACTTTTTACTTCTGCAGTCAGTGGGCCGAGCAGGCAATGGAGACAGAGGACGAGAGAGACTGGCCCTCAGTTTGAGGAATCTTCCTACCAGGCCCAGCAGAGGAAGGGAAATTTTCAGAGCAGTGGGCTGATTTATTCACACATTATTGGAAATGGAAAATGGGGAATTTGATGTTTCCCTTCTCATGACAGTAAACTGAAAAATATTTACATGTATTTCCATTAGAAACCTTGTAGGCCAGGAATCTGTTAAATTCATTTTTTTAAAAAAAATCATAATTCAAATGTCTTCCATCTCTACTATAAAGTGGCCCACACTTCACATATCTATGAAAATGTCACTATTTCTACAAGTATTATTTTCTTTTTAAAAGAAGAAAATTGGAAATAGAGGAAATGATATTTGAAAGCCCTGTGTGACTGGGCTGCCTCTCCCACTACATTCACTAGGATCTGCATTCCAGACCTCCAAAAGAACTTTGATAATATTTATTGTTATGGGAAATAGAATGTGTGCAGAAGGAAGGCCTGAATATTGTAAGGATCCTTGAAGCACCTAACTGGCTACAAGAACCTCCCCCCCCCTCAAAAAAAAAGGAAAGGAAGGCAACTTTAACTTCCATTATGATCTGCCTTGTATCCTGAGTCATGCTGTACCATTTAGGACCTTGCTCACAGTTGAGCATCCAAACATAGACGTTTTAATAAGTGCCTTTTGTCTGAAGGTAGCTTTCTGAAATTTGGCAGGTTTACATTTTGTTTTATATTTCATAGCAAGGGAACAAAAATACACACAGGGAGAAAACCCTTTTGTTTTTCATATGCAGGTCAATTGTGGACTGGCAATCCAAATTTCCAAATTGAATCATATTCAGGCCTGAAAGCAAATTGGATGGAGACGATCACTGCAGATCAACTGAAATCTAGTCCAACTAGGTGTGCCCCCTGACCCATTGGCCCTCTTTGTATGCCTGAGCCTACTTGTGCAGCCAATTGATCAAACCACTGTGTGCCTATACTGCAAGGCCATACTGGCAGAGCTCCACTGGTGTCCAGTGCAATGGCAAGCTCACCCAGTACGGGATTTCCAGCCTTATCCCTGCTTGTGAAGGGCAACTCCCATTCTGATCTGGCCTCTGGACCTGCGTCACTTCTCCAGTCTTCTTTCCTTGCTGTGGATGTGCGCAATTGATTGACCCTTCTCCCCATGGATGGACCTTCTGGTTCTTCTGTCATCCGATTTGCTGTAGTTTTATCTGATCCAGATGAATTTTGATTATTAGCCTCTAGGGATGCCAAGAGATCATCAGCTAGACCCTTGGGTTTTGCTCTCTTGTGCACCTTAAATTCTTTCACCGATCACCTAGGTTGGTCACCCCTAGTCTCCTTGTCTGAACCTTCTGCCCTTTGCTTCTCTAGCACAGCTATTTTAAGACACAGCTCTTCCCAGACTGGCCAGGCCTCCTCATCAGAAGATGATGACAAAGCTGAGGGGGAAGGTCTGCGTGCCTTGCGTTTGGCCAGCTGTTTTCCTTTACTTTTCCCTTGTCCCTTTTAGGGGCCATTTTACCCCTGAGCCACACATGAATAGCAATTACATTACACAGCCCTCAACCTGGCTGCGTGAAGATGTTCCCTTCTCTGTCAAAAATCTGCTTATCAATTATTCTTTATTTATATATATATAAACTGTTTTTCCTGCAGGAAAGAGCCTGTTGCATTCCGGTGCATGGCATTCCCCTTCTCTTGAGCATTGATCCTCCTGTCTGGCTTGCAGGCTGAGGAGGGAGAGGCGTTGGTGAAGGCATGCAAGGTTCCCTGCAAGCATGGGGTTGTATGAGAGCTCCCCTAAGGAGGGCTCTCCCACCTCTAGCTCTTTCTCTGATCAGGACTCCAGGCGAGGAGTCCTAGCCCTGCTCCTCTCCAGAGCCTTAATTCTTGGGATGGGTGCAGTACCGCTCAGCTCCTGTCCTATTTTGTGTAGGGCAGGTTCGTGCTGCTACCGTTTATAGAGAAATCAACAAGGTTTTGATGTCTCTCTTGACGCTCATGCCTGCAACTATACCGCCTTTCTACCACAGAGGGGCAGCATTTGCACAACTGAAAATCCTGCAGTGCTCACCCCCCCCCCCCGAGTTTGAGTGGCATCTCTGCATAGATGTAATTAGCATAGGAAGCAACCTCAGCAAGCAATCTTAGCCATGGGTGAGTGTGGCTAACAGGGGAAGCCTGGCAGGATACATCCTTCTACTGGTGCGGGTGCCACTTCCAGCCACAGGAAATGTGGGTGAGAGACTTCTCCCAGTCAGTCTGGGACCTTTCCCTAGCAGGAGGAAGAAAAAGTTATCTTCTTTTCCATTGATTTGCTTTAGCCAAAAGGCGGCAATAAGCTTTTTATTCATGCTGGACAGCAATGCTAGGAGGTTATCCAGGAAACAAGCATTGATTCTTGTTCCTCTTCTGCTGGGAATTAAATGGTACCATGGCTTGCCCAACTTGAGAGGTAGCAGCTCTGAACAACAATGTTGTGTTTTGTAGGCACTGGATTTTTCAGATTTCTTCCACTACAACTCCCAGAATTCCCCCAGCCAGAATTCTGGTAGCGATAGCAAAATAAAATAAAACAAAATAAAAAAAATTAAAATCCAAATCTTTAGAAGGGTTTTGGCATACACATCTGTGGCCCAACATTTCCCTCTGCAGCTCTGATCATCAGACTGAGGAGACAGCAACCGGGTGGGACCATCCCAGTTCCATGCTAGCTGCAAGGAATTGAGGGATTTGTAGTTTTCTGAGAGGCATCCAATCAGGGCCAAGTGACCAAGAGAGACTACTGGCTGTGGGAATTCCTGATGAATGCTGGGAGCTGTACTGAAAAAACAAAACAACAAAACCCCATGCCTAGTGTTTTTTCAGTCAGGAAGCTCTTTTTTCCTGCAATTCTTCTGTGACTTAGTTGTCTTGAATGGTCAGCCATAACCATCAGTTTCTTTTGTTTCTTATTACATAATCCAAGTATTCCATGTTTTCTCTTTTTTATGATTTGTCTTTATCTAATTCTCTTTAATACTACTTAATTTGTCACTCTAAGAAGCCAATTTCTTAACATCCTGCAATAAAGTCAAATTTCAAATGCTTCTTTCTTTTTTATAGTTGCCTGTGTACACAAATTCATGCCATACAGTTGGACTGAGACAATTTAGAACTGTACATTCTCAAGAGCCAAGGCTCAGGTTTTATCACTTGCTATCTTCTTCATTTTAAAGAAGCTATTCAAGGCCATCTGACTTTTATTATATGGCTATGGTCCCACTGTTAATTCAGTCAAGTTCTGAGGTACTTGTATTTGCCAACATATTGCACATGTTCATGAGGGACTATTAACTACCTTACTTGGAGTGCTTGCTTCTTATGACCATAAATATGATTTTATATTCAATTTTAGGTTGCGTCCATCATTTACTTTATTGATTTTGCTGAGTAATCTGTGCAAACCAGGTTTGATAGTAAATCAAAGGTATTGCCATTTGAATTGACAAGTGGAGTCTTTAAAGCAGTGGTCCCTAACCTTGGGCCTCCAGATGTTCTTGGACTTCAACTCCCAGAAATCCTGGCCACCAGAGGTGGTGGTGAAAGCTTCTGGGAGTTGTAGTTCAAGAACATCTGGAGGTCCAAGGTTGAGGACCACTGCTCTAAAAATTAATTTGGAGCACAAATTGAAAAAAAAGTTGCAAGAATACACATTGCCTCATACACCCCTTCATCAATCTAGGTCCTCTGCCCTCTGATCTTCAACTTCCGTTGCGACTTTGGCTGGCAATAGAGGTTCCTAATTATATAAATAACTCTGGAATCAATATATTTTGTTTACTAAGATGTTCATCACCCTGCCATGTTCATTTTGGTTAATGGCTTTACTATAGTCAATAAAGCAAGGGTACATATCCACATACATGTTCCAGCAGCCCTTGCACTTCATCTGCATGTCTCCTCCCCCCGGCCCTGTTATTTGCACTTCTTGAAAATAATGCCATGTATTATTTAAAGAAAACTTTAAGCCAGTGGCTCATAAAGCTATGGTCACTACAAGCACTGGCATTTTCTTTTGGGAAATGCAATAAAGATTGGAAAATGTAAAATAAATTTGGAGTAATGTAATTAAGATTAATTTCAGCCAAATTTCTGATCTCTAAAACAGGGATGAATACTCTCAATAGGGATATAGCTGAAACTCTGCTCTTGCTCTGTGCCACATTTTGGGACACTTGGGCAAAGAGTTTTTTGAGTTATGATTTTTTTAAAGTAACAGTCTTTCTTGACTGTCTTTTACATAGTATGAATGATTTTGACCTCGGTTTCCAGTGACATTCTTTACTAACTCCGAACTTTTCATTTTTTTATTTTAAAGAGCAAAGGGACATATTTTGGAATACATACACACATGTCCCTAGAGCGTTTAGTCCAACACAGCTTGTCTTCCTCAGCTTGCCTAACTCAAAGGGATTGAAAACTGGAACATAGCTTTCCAGTCTGCATTTGGTCAAGTGGGCATGGCAGCATTAGTTTACCTGAGAGGTTAAAGGTTTTGTACGTTTCTCCATTGTATGTGTTGTTCCTACACCCACCTTTGCTTCACCATTCCATTAAGTCCAAAACAGCCCATCAAAATATTTTGGCACAGAGGGACTACGGTCACATGCTAGCTGCTCTCACTTCTGTCTTCTCCCAGTAATCATAGTACAGACCGTATGCTCATTTTCTGGAATCCTGTATTATTTAATTTTATTCAATATGAGGGAAATTTCTCATTTTGTGTGTAGCGTATGTATATTTAAATTCTTGATTTAAAAAGCCAGGAAATTCATTTCTTTATAAAAACCATCCAGTTTATGAATGTGGGACACTGTGCTTCTATACCCATGATTCAAAAAGCCAGGAAACAGCCCGTTATTACTGCACAATATCATGCCCATGTTACCAGCAGGAAAAATGATGCCAAGCTTTGCATAGCAAAGGGCAGCCTGAATGTGGACAACACCCATGGCAGCAGTCAAGATGGTCTACAGGATACCCTCTTTTGTTCACTACCATTCACATTTGTTGAAAAGGAGCCCTGACAGCTGCTTTGTGTTTGGGTACGAAGTGGTTAATCAATTAAAAAAAGACTCAGCTTCTGGGGTTTTCAAAATGAGTTTCTGCTCTTCCACAGCCTTACCAAGCAGGAAGCTTGCTCCCGATTTCTACCTAGACAAAGTCAAAGAATGCTCCCTGGCAAGAAGCTACTCAATCTGGACTCTTTATCCAGTTCTTTCATGTAAGTTTTGCAGTCAGCATTCACCTTGAGTATTACATTCCAAGCAATACCAGGTGTCCAAATAGTATGGGACCATATTGGCCAGGTGGATGTTTAGAGTAAATGGTAAGAGCAGTTCTTTAAGCCCTCCAGTTTGGCTCTTACTTTGGCCACAAACTCTTCAGAGGCACTTGAGAGTGGAAGCCGTGGTGGACCCATGGGAATCCCTGAAACCAAGCTCATCACTGCTTTGATCTGTGGAACACCAAAGCCTGTCAGAAAAATTAGAAACAGAGCAGAAATCAATTCATGGGGGAAAACATTCTTAAAAGACATCATTTAACATTATCCCACATCATTGCCATCACACAGTCTATGATGTGAAGTCATTTTCTTTCTTGAAAAAGAAAGTACCTGATGATTTACTGGTTCTAAAGAAATGAGGCACTCAGCTTATAACTAACTTTTTAGTTCATAGTCTTTCATTATAGGACACATATAATATAGTTTTGAAAGACTATTTAATAGATAACATTTATATTATTGAGGTAGAAAACCTGTTTCCCTGAAACCTTTGGGGGAGGCATACCTCTCATCAGCCCTCACCAGCACAGCCAATGGTGAAGGAGGGTAGAATTTGGAAGTCGACACATTCCCCATTGTTTATATTGTTTTCAGGCTTTTCAAAGAAGAAACAACAACCCATATACGAGAAATACACATCTTATAGTACAAAAACTGGAGAAGGCAGGTAGACTATAACAAAATTACACACTTGTGCAAATCCAAATGCAATGGTTTTATTTATCAAAATGTAAAATTTCTAACAGTCACATGGGTACAAATGCAAAAGCACTTTTCTCACTCCCTTTCCAATCTCCATTTGTTTTATACTATATTTCAAGCTTTTCAATATACACTTCTCCCTTGAATTTCACTGATCCTAAGCAGCACAGTTTGGATTATACACTTACTAACCAACCAACCAGTCCTGTGCTGCTATTTGACTGGAAGAAGTGGCTTGAAAAAGGTGGGTCTCAGGCTTCCCTAGGGCACTGTTGTGGGCAGCATGGCAGCCCCCAGTCCAGTGGTGGCAGCCTAGCCAGCCCCCTCTTCTGTCATGCAGCAACCAGGGAGGGGCAAGCCAAGAGATTGACACGGATGAGGAGAGGGACATATGTGTGTGTGTATTTATTTATTTAATTTCTATACTGCCCATCTAGCAACCCAGGCTACTCTGGGCAGTTCACATAACACCATAAAACAAACTGTTAATCAACTGTTTGTATTTACATTTTGGGGGGCATAAGAGTTATACATGGATTTTGAACTACGCAGGAGTCCGGTGCTCTTGACCCCAGCGTTTTGAAAGGAGAAGTGTACATTATATTGTTCTACTCCTTACTTTAGCCTTATAAAATGCAGAGCAATGGTTTACCCTTTTCCAGATGAGAAGGAAAGTAGGGTGCTTCAGCCCAGCGGAGGCTGGTAATTCTAATGTTGTGGAGATGGTATAGGATATTTTGAATCCATGCTAGGTTTTAGTCCTGATTTTACAGTAGCTATCTAAAGTGCCAGTCCTTACAAAAGGCTCAACACCTAAGATATCTCCTGTAAGATTTGGACTAAAGCACAGAGCACATTCATCTTCCTCAGCATTAATCACCTTCTTCCATTGCTTCAGCCTACTCAGTTATTTCATGCTGGCAGAGCATTGGTAGGTCATGAAATTCAATATTCTAGATGTATTTTTTAAGTGACATGACAATCATGATTGCTAAAACTTCAATCCCCATCACTTAAAAATTCCTTAGTTTTTAAAATTAAAATTGCAATTCAGCTAAACCAGCGGTGGGCAAAATGTGGCCTGTGGGCTGCATGCCGCCTCCCCCATTTTAAAATTTTGTTTTTTAAAAATTACTCAAAGAATCTCCTTGTGCCCTCTTGGGGCATGGGGAGCAATTCTGTCATGTGCCTCCCCACATCCCTGAATTTATTTATTTTTAAATTTTTTACTAGAAGGAAAGAGTTTTTAATTTTAAAAACGTATTTTTTAAAAAAATAAAAAGTAAAATCCATGTTTCAGTTAACAACAAGATCAGTCTTCACAGTAATAGGCTTGACATGTTAGAATAAAAAAATTAAATATGCAAACTATAAATAATAATACATTTAGAACTGCAGAGTTGGAAGGGACCCTATGGACTGTCAAGCCCACGCACAGTGGGGAATTAAATTCTCAGCCTTTGGCTCCTAAACCACTGAGGTATCCAGCAGCTCTAATGTAATCTCAAAACAATGGGCTCAGATTTCAAAACAACGAAACAATAAATGCATAACACGTGTAACTGACAAAGGCAAAAGGAAGCAAGACATGTTGGAATTGAGTGTTTCAGTGCATATTGGAACTTCTGAGGAATCAGAATCTCAAACTTTTGTGGAATTCAGAGGGCTTTAATTATTGTTAGATAAACTGTATAGAAGGGAACAAGACAGGTTAAGTCTCCCGTTATTACTTACCCTGTGCAATGACAAAGCCGAGGAATTCCTGAATACAGAACTAGGAGAAACAAAATAAAAATTATCATTTTTATATGAGTTCATCTGTCACATAATGACACCACTGCTGGGAGTTACTAATAATTATGTACCAGCAAGATATTTCTGACTTATGGCAACTCTTTTCAAGGTTTTCTAGGTATAGGATATTTTGAAGACATTTACAGTTTCCTTCTTCTGAGGCATTTCTGAGACTCGGCAGCTTGCCCAAGGCTATACAGAGTGGCTCTTCTCCCGAGATGCACAGTGACCTCCCAAGTCTCTGCAGTCAGACACCTAAACCACTGGGTTATCCAGCCAAAGTGCTGGAGTTACTGGGGAGCAAATTCTACACAGATACTGTATGCAACAGCAGTCATCTCCATAGTCTATGCACAGCTTTGGCTCTGTCTTACCACTAGGATTTTTAGACATCCACTCGAAAGTCATTGAAGGGTCTGAAGTGAGATATCATCACTGAACAGCTAACACCAAATTCTCTCACTTTATGTTTTAACTTCAATTCAGTTGAAGCTGTGGAGGCACTAAATCAGTATTTAGGTCAGTAACGGGTTAGGCGAGTGCAAACAAGCTGAATCACAGTCCTGGTAAAAACAGTGATATTACTGATGGATACTCCGACTGCTCAGTTGTTGCTATGAGGTGTTGTTATGATCTTGTTAAAAAAAATGAATTAAAGGCAACAACAACAATAATCTTAGAACTGCAGAGCCGGAAGGGACCCTGTCGAGGAGGCGTGGGGGGAAATCAAAGTCCCAACCAAAAGCTCTATAACCAGATACCTAAGTCACTGAGATATCCAGCAGTTCTGTTACTTATACCCTTAAAGCTATGGTATTATTGCTGCAGAGCAGTGCAGTGATTTTGTGCAGTAGCACAATTTAGCCTTCCACAAGGCAATTCTAACTTTAAAACTAGACATCGGATCAACACCAAATTTGGCACAGATATAGCAGATAGCCAGTTCTTGATCTGTGTCAAATTTGGAGTCTTTGATTTTTTAAAAAGTAACCCCACCCCACCCCCCGCCAATTGCAGACACAAGTGACTTTCATTGTCTGCAGATTTAAAACAGATCAAATACACTGAAAACTTATTTTTGAAAGAGAATGGCTAGTCTCAGATGTTTTTGTTGTTTAATCTGGAAGGAATCCAGGCATCCATGGCTCTAATACTGACTTTGAAAACAGCTATTTTAAGGGGATGGGAGGAATTTGAATTTTTGGTTTTCTTATAAAGGTGAACATTCTGAATATAAACATAAACATTGTTATAAGCTTGAGAGTGGAAGGGGAGCTGAACTTTTGATCCTGCCATTCCCACTTGTTGAAAAACATCCCTGCTTTGTGTTTGGGTGGGAAGTGGTAAACTGATGAAAAAAAGGAGTCAGCTTCTGGGACTTTCCCTTGCATGGTGTCACTTTTTGAAATGGCAGTGATCACAAGAGGGTACCCTACAAATCATCTCGACTGCTGCTTTTAGTATTGTCAATATTCAAGCTGCTCTTTGCTATGCAAAGCTTGGTATTCTTTTTCCTGCTCACAACGTGGGCCCGATATTGTGCATTATTACTGAGCCATTTCCTGGCTTTTCGAATATGGATGAGAAACAAGATGTCCCACATTCATAAACTCAAGGGCATTTTTTTAAAAGAACTAGATAGAAATATACATCGCTTCTATGTAGAGAGCATTCTCTTGGCACAAATGGAGCGGTAAGGTTTATGAATATCTTATCATATAATAATGTTGTAAACAGCTTCAGTTAGACATGTCGTACCTGGTATTTTTGTGCTGTGCAGAAATCACCCTTGGCAAACGCTTCCATCATTACGTTATTTGCCTTCCCAAAATAGTTATATGTGCTGTAGAAAAAAACACCAACAAACAGCTAGGTTTAACATTAAGTAACCATCAGCATTGCTAATGACATTAGAACAGAGGTAGCATTTTTGGCCCAATCTTTCCAACGCAGAAGTGGGCTGTCCTACTGCATAGAGGGCCCCTATATGGTGAACACCCCAGGTATTTTCTACACTTGCCTTTTAGCAGAAGAACTTATGGCAAGGTATCAACAGTCCAGTCTTGACTCCCAGCTCCTTTATAGTTATCAGGGCCCCAATACTGTCCCTGACACTGTTAGGATTAGATTACCTAGGTGTCTCAGGCATTCTATCTGGTTCACAAGAAACACATAAAATCCTGGAGATATTTTGCACTCAGGAATGGTATCTCCTTGAGGCCGGTCCTTGTGACCAAAATTATGCATCCCAGCTGCAGTTTATACCACACCAATATTCTGGGAACCAGGAGAAGAAAAAAACTGGCCCTGAATTTTAAAAAAGTGGATCAGTACATATTTCAGCACATAAGAAGAACTCCAGAACAGACAGACTGCAAGAAATCAAATTATATATGAAAGCAAAGATGTTCACAGAAATATGTGTGGAGCTGCATGTGTACTGTATGGCACAAGGGGGGGGTAGAGAATAAGCATTATTGCTCTTTACTTTAAAAATATTGTATGCTCTCGCCAAACAGGCTTCGCCTATATTGGGAAATGCTGTATGTAAAGAACTGGAGTTCAGAAGACGGGAGCTCTCCCACTAATACAGGTTAACAGATGACCATTCATTGCTCATGATTTTGAGTAATAAGGAACTGAAGCCCTTTGGCATTTGTGCAACTATGTTCCACATAAGTCGAACAGCAATCCTACACCCAGGGCATTCACATTTCAATCACAAGACAAATTTGGGGCCAGACTGTGTGGAGGAACACTACTTTGTGTGTCTGTGTCCGTCCGCCTGTCTATGTACCTCAAATGGAATGGCAAGAGGGCTGAAATACCATCAGTGAAAAACCCCACAATGATCCCATCTATTTTAAAGTCTGCATAAGAAGACATTTGATCAGAAAAACTGTAGCCTGAAGGGAAAGAACCAACCAAGCAGTGCTATTTGGATCATATTCGTAGCCACCCTGCAACTGTGCAAGTTTTTTTTAAAGTGTTGGAAGGCTAGCCATGAATTTTAAAAGATGCTCCTTCTAGGTCATTCAAGGTGCATCTAACATTTGGCTGGTACACACAGACTGTCACAACTCTGTAATGAGCAAATGGCTCACATTTGTGGATCTGATATGGCTGATCAATTACCATATCCATCTATGTCAGGCAAAATCCAAAGAAACAAAACAAGACAAAATCAAATGGCACCTTAAAGACTATTATATTTTAATGTGAGCTTTCATGGACACATCCACTTCATCAGACATGTGGAAACAGAATGAAATTTTGAATAAAATATCAGTTTCATAAGTGAATATACTAAATATTCACTGGGTCTTGGCTATGTGGTACATTTACATGTAGTAAATTATGGCTTATGTTGTTTTGGGGGCTCTGTTGTAAAAATTCTTCCAAGAGACAGCAAACAGACACAAAGCCTGGGCAAAGATGAGAGAGGAGAAAGAAGAGGGAAGAGGGGCATGGTGTGGGTTGAAGACTGGATATTTACATTAACCTCAAGAGGGGGAGAAAAAGTGACAGTTGAGTAATAATTAGTTAGCAGTTTCTGATGCAATGAGTTAATTGTCCATGTGAAAAACTAGTTTATGATCACAACAATTTTCATTCCACTGTGGGCAGTTGGAGAACAGAAAGAAACTGAAAGAGTAAGAAGAATTTGATGCCATAAATATGACAAGGAGATTCCGTAAGAATGAGGAGAATAACTGCCTCACCCCTCACATTTAAGTTTGAGTAATTGGCACTAAGCTGTAGAAGAAAACAGATGAGTATAGGACCAAAGACAGGAGGAGGAGGAGGCATGCCCTGCATGAGAATCCTCTCTCCTCCAGGAGGCATGGCACAGAAATCCACAGAGGCCCCTCTCTCATCCATGCAGACGGGACAACGAGAAGACGGACTGACCTCCCAACAGCCCCCGTTGCTCCCATCACCAGTGCACTCAGGAGTTGCTACTTAGGGAAAAACAAAGAGATGGGTTTCATTTCCACAGAATTTCAACAAAATGAAGACATTCACATAGAAGGACTTGTTGCAGAGCTATTTTCACTCTCACTGGGTGGAAGCCATGCAAAGTAATAACAGCAGGCCCGGCTTTGGCATGTGGAAGCCCTTCACAATTACAGGGCCTAGTGCAGAGATGCAAGTAGCTCTGTCACTTTTCTTCCAGCCACCAATCGCCACTGCACCCATCTACCTTTTTCCCTTGCATTCAGTCTGTATCATCTCCTTCCCAGTCTAGCGCTGGCCAGCGCTTTCCAAGGCTAGCGTGGCCATCCTTTCCTTTCTTGTATTGTGCTGCTCACTAGATTTTCACTTTCATCTTCCTTTTCAACCAACACATGACAAGAAGCACATTTGTTTTTCATTTGGTCAGGACAAGAACTGGTGAGACCCAGGTGGCCGGGGATGCCTTTGGTGGGCTCTAGCACAAAAAAGCGAGTCCTTGGTTGCATCAGCTTAGGAGGCTACCTGGTGTCCCCTGCAATGGATTCTACTGCAGCGCAAGAGGGGACAGTTTCAGTCTCGGGGTCTGCATTGTTCCCTGCTCCAAATGAAGCCAGTAAGCTGAATGACACCAGGGCAACTCCACCCTAGTTCTTCCCCATGAAATCATCTGCCCTGATCCTCATTCTTGCTTTTCTCCATTTAAAGAAAAGTATTGAGGTTTCACTACATGGAGGAAGGACTCTCCTCAATATTTCCAATCAGTGATCAGAGATAATAAATTCTGTGCACCACATTAGCCGTTCTAGTTGGGAACAAGCAGAGTAGAAAAGGAATTACAGCCAAGTTATTAATATACAACATCCTTACTTCATCCACGCCGTAAAGAAGTGCAAATTGGCCACTACTGTTTTTTGCTGCACACCGCCCAAAATCGAGCAGATTTCTGTCACTGAACTTCACCCCTTGAAAGCTGGGGATCTGCTCAGTCATCCCATCAAGCAGTTCTTCAGCATTAACTGTGCAGAAAAAGTCACAGCAAAAAACATTTTCAAGTCTTATTATGGAAGACACACCGATACAGACAACAACGAAGGCCGAGATTCTCTTCAGCATTGTAATACAAGTTGGGTCTTTCTATGAAGGGGAAAACTGGAAAAAACAATACCCCAGGAGCTTCAACTTGCGAGCAGAGTTTCAACGTAAGAACAGAACAAGGCAGGGGAAAAGGGCGGGAAATTCAGACCGTTGATGACGAAGAGACTGCTTCTTTGTAGCTCTTTCGCCCCAATGGTTAGAGCAGGGGGTCAGGGAACTTTTTACTGCTGTGGGGCAGGAGGAGGAAGGAGAGGTGGGGGCGGCTCCAGTTCGCTGCCAGGCGCGGGAAGCCAGCACGCTCCCTGCCCATCCCTGTCATGCGTCTGCTCATGAGTAAGGTCCAATGAAGGCATGGGTCTACTCATGAGTAAGGGCAGCCAAAGGCGCTGGGCTGAGGCGCAGAGGTGGGAGGGCCTCCTCCATGGACGAGGCGTGCAGCGGCGGCGCAAGAGGAGGAAGGAGAACCAGGGCAGCTCCAGTTCACTGGCGGGTGCGCTCCCTGGCGTGGGTCTACTCATGAGTAAGGGCCCCCTACGCGCTGGCCAGGGCCTGTCACTGGCCGCCATCCACCGGGGAGTGAGTGCTATCGGAGGAGGCTTCAGTCTGCCTGGTAAGATGCTACTTTTTGCTTTTTAGAAACTTCTGGGTGGGTTTTGCAGGGGGGGCTTGGCTGAGGGGGGTTATGCTTCTGTGCTGTGTTGTTTTTGGTGTTTTTTTTTTGCAGGTCTGCAGTTGTTTTTTTAAAGCCCCAGCGCCTTCCGATGGGGCTTTCTGTGTGCTTTACTATTTATTTATTTATTTATTTATTTTTGAAATGCTGGAACGGATTCATCCCGTTCCCATGCATTTCAATGGGAAATGGTGCTTCATCTTACAAAAATTTCGAGTTCCGGCCACCGTTCCAATGTGGATTTATTTCATTAGTTGAGGCGCCACTGTACTTTACAATCTGTCCTGGAAGCCTTGTTGGCTAAATGACAGGTTATAAATACTTTAAATAAGAATTGTTACTTAACAATCACTTAATAATACAGAAAGGCTTTCAGCTGATTTGAATACAAGAGCCAGGATAGTGTTGTGTTTAGAATTCTGGGCTACGAGACTTGAATTCCTGAAACTCCCTGAATGAGCTCAGGCCAGTCATTCTCTCTTGACCTGACCTGCATCACAGGGTTGTCTTGAGGATGAAGTGAGGAAGAGGACAACTGCAGGCACCGCCCTGAGCTCACTGGCAGAAAGGGAGACTTTCCACATGACAAAAAAAAATCAATCAATTATGGATGTAACAAGGTTTTTGGCTTTTCTCTTGGATTATCTAGAAAGCTGTGGATGATCAACACTTACTTTGAATACCAGTCAGGGGAGGGATGTGGTAATAATAGAATGGGATGCCAGGAGCTTCAGATGCAACATCCCGCAAGAAGGCAAGAAGCGCATCTAAAAAAGAGAAGGCAAGCAACCTTATTAGAAGCCTGGGTAGTGTTCGAAAACTGATGTTATCCAATACAACGCAGGCCTATGTAACAGGCAGGAGACAGCTCCAACACAGCCTGCACCATCATGTCTTCTCTTCTGAAATGCTCAAAACCTTTACAAGCCACTTTGAGTGCTATCTTTTAGTGGGAAGGTGGGGTATAAATGTAATAGACAAAGAAACAAACAAGGCCCTTCCTTCTAGCTTTGAAATGATCTACCCCATATCTTCCCAGCTGAGTCACCCACTGTAAATGGCTGGAAGTGAGAAAAGAAGAGGTTATGAATGACCAAGTGTGAATGTAGGAGGCATAACAACAGATATAACTCCAGGAGATGTGCCAGAAAACTTCATGACATTTACAAAACCTTTTGCAGGAGACTGAGAGACATACCCTTGGCTACTTTTTGCTGTTCTATATTCAAGACAGGACATACTTTTTACTTAAAGACCTCACTCTCTTTCTCACATACATAACCCACTGCGTTAATCTGGCCTGAATTCTGTTCAAAGAAAAGGTATGCATATATGTAACCTGTATACCTGATGCATATTTGCCTAACTAATCATGATAATCTTGCATAGTTTATTCTGCTTCTGGAAGTCAAGAAAAGCATCAAGGAACTGTGGAGGGCACTCAAGCCTTATCTATAGAGCCATGAAAATCTTATTTCTGTTGCAGAGTTTTGAATTTCTGGTACAGAGACTGACAGAAAAGAATAGTCAAAAGTTTCCCCAATAGTCCACTGCTTTCTCATTAACTAGCAGTTAAGGTTTTAATTACTCACTCTGAGACATTTGTAGAAGAAAGAATTTTCATTACAGAAAGAAGTTTCATTACAGTTGCGTACAGATCAACAGGAAACTAACAAACTCTGCTTTCAATAGACTAAAAAGAGGGAAAGGGATACTTAGCAGAGAGGTGGGACCATCTTCGAATTCAGAGATGGGAGGGAACTATTGGTTAGTGCTGGACAGATTAACAATCACCCATTCCAGGAAAGTCCCTCCCAGTCACTCACATTACAAGCTGCATGCAAGGTTGTAAAAACTCCAACAATTTCATCATCTGCCTGGCTTCTAAGTTTTCACAAGGCATGGCCTGTTCACTCTCAAGCAAGACACTTCAGTAATGAGGGCTACAATATTACTTTCCTTTTTCAAATGGAAGCAGAGATGCTCAGGAAAAAGGATTTGTACCCAATATCACACTCTATGGCCTGCCTACACTATCACTGGGGAAAATAATAGAGCCCTGCCACTAGGGATGGAAAGGGAGGGATATAAACTGGAAAATGGTTGCCACTAAAAGTGCTGGTCTTGGAGCAATTAATTAGCAAAAACTGCACATACCTTGACCAAACAGGTTGTTATACATGCTTATGATGCTGTACATTCAGTGCCAAAAATCCTCTGTGGCCAATGAATGACAAGAGGGAAAACAATTACGTGGGCTCAAGTGATGTACTCACCTTTATTCACTTGCTTGAAGAAGGATGGAGCAATGACGGCTATGCCATCCACTCCTATTTCTGCTGCATGCTTAGCCTGAAACAGGAGGAAAAAGGAAGAACTGAAGGCACCCATTTATACTAAGCAAGACCATTACTGTTTAGAGAACGGGAAATGGGAAACTATATGACAACAGCTTATATTGGGGTAGCAGTATGAAAGCTTTTGAATTACACAGAACATCTCAAAAGCTTAGAGAAATCTAAACAAACAGATTTTTTTAAAATCCAGCACATTACATATTTATTGTGTCCTATGTTTGTAGATTAAGGGACGTGGTGGCGCTGCGGGCTAAATTGCAGAAGCCTCTGTGCTGCAGGGTCAGAAGACCAAGCAGTCGTAAGATCGAATCCACGCGACGGAGTGGGTGCCCGTCGCTTGTCCCAGCTCCCACCAACCTAGCGGTTCGAAAGCACGCAAATGCGAGTAGATAAATAGGGACCACCTTGGTGGGAAGGTAACAGCGTTTCGTGTCTAAGTCACACTGGCCATGTGACCACGAAAGATTGTCTTCAGACCAACGCTGGCTCTATGGCTTGGAAACAGGGATGAGCACCGCCCCCTAGAGTCGAACACGACTGGACAAAAATTGTCAAGGGGAACCTTTACCTTTATGTTTATAGATTACAGAATGAACAGCCACCATCACCAGTATCCCCTCACACATGCACCATAGCATTGCTCAGCTATGCTTTTACCCAGCCTGTATATCTGTAAAACACCACAACCAAAGTTCCCTATACATAGTCCTCAGAGGGAAACTGTCCCCACAGAATTTTTTGTGGGACTACCTACAGTTTAGGAAAGCAAGGAAATGGAAAGATGATCACTGGGGAAGATGGTACCATCCAGATCATGTAAGTTGGTGAGCCAGTTTGGAAAAGTTACATTTTTAGACATGGTTGCTGGGTCATTCTGGGAACTGTGGTACAAAACAGTAACCTCTCTGAGCCTCTCACTGGGCCAGAGGACCTTTCCCCTTGGCTCCCTGCCTACAGCCTGGATCACGTGGGCTGATTTGAGACAGAGGGCTAGCAGTCAAACAGACTTGCTGGGCATTGGGCTGGGGCTACTTCTGTAGTGTTTCCAAACTTACAGACTCTTTTTTCACATCACTCTTAATCGGGACAAGATTACAGCATAGGCAGGAAAACAGCCAGAAAGCTGAATCAATTCTGTAGCTTTTCTCACGTAGATACTCCATATGGTACTTCCAGAAAACTTATATATAAATACCTCAGAAACTAGTTATAGTGGATGCTGTTCTATTCAAGATTTTCAGCACCTCCAAGCTGCAAAAAAGGCCCCAGTTGTTTTGTTACTTCCCACACAGATAACAAACTTACAGAGGAAGAGCAACAGCCTCCCTACCTGGGTACTTTTAGTTGCCATTTCCACCTCTTTAAAGCGGCCAAAAGGAAGCAAGCACATAAAGCATACTTAGGGTTCCTGACCCATCTGGAGAAAAACAACAGTCTTTTATCTTATCCTTCCTTCCTAGCAATGGCTGTGCATCCGTCCTAGCCAGGGTTCTCTCTAAGCTGCATGCGCACGCACGCTTGCCCAGAACTCTGTCAGAGTTGCACAGGGGCAGCCAGCAGATGGTTTGTTTACTTCCTGTTTTGAAAGAAGCCCCACAAACACGGAGCGAGGCTCCTGGACAGTGGGACAGAAACTTAGAGGGAACATTGGCCCTAGCTAATAAAAATGCCGTTTCTCAAGGAGGTATTTCACAGAAATATCCACCTTAAGAATAATGGCAACCAAGCCACAAATAAATAAAGGCCATCAGGAATAAGCCCTACTGGGCCAAATGCTTCAATAAGCCCGCCAAACAATAGCACTTTCTGTTCATTAGCTACACAGAGCCTGATCCTATGATTGCTAAGGTTATACGCCCTAAAAGTCAAATTAAGTGAGCCATCTAATCTCTAGAGTTTATTTATTTATTAAACTAAAAGTTGACATGCAACATCATGCAGATGAGAGACTTAATGTGGGGGGCTGATTTTAGATCAGGGAGATGACTGAAGGACCTTCCAATGGGATCAGGGGCTTCTGTAGCCAGAGAAAACACCAAGGGAGGTCCAATTATAGATTCGATAGTATCCCTTCTTTCTTGGATCCAAGTCCTATATGGCCTAATTCCATAGAGCTGCATATAATTTTAAAGCTTTAGGGAGGCATCCCCTCCATGGGCCTTGTATGAGTTGAATTAACATGATCAAAACTAGTATGATGTGGCCACTCTTGCTAAGCACAAGAGAACTGCTGTCTATGTGCCATGGGAGCCAGTTCTAAGGTACTGAAGTCAATCATCTGAGCTAACCTAAGAGCCAGCATCCTCAGATACTTTGGACTGCACCGCTTCTTTGCCCCAAACTGTCTCTTGTAATAGCCAGAAGAGCTGTCTCCTTGTGCAGTAGCTCATTTATATGCAAAATGTAAGCAGGAAATACATTAACAGGCCTACTCACCAATCCCTTTGATTCTGGTAAACTCAGTGCTCCAACATGGACAATCACATGGTCCAGCCTGCAGAAAAAAAGTTATTTTTTTGCCTTCTGCTTTTGATGGGCAGGCAGTGAAAAATATAGGGGATGATGTCACAATAATGAGTTTGCAGTAACACACTGTGTATTTCACAATATGTATTATGGAAATCGCCCCAGAGGGAGACCACAGCTGTGATACAAGGAGATCTGCAAGCGGGATCTGAAGGCCTTAGGAATGGACCTCAACAGATGGGAAACCTTGACATCTGGGTGTTCAGTCTGGAGGCAGGCAGTGCATCACGGCCTCTGCCAATTTGAAGAGACCCTTGTCCAGCAGGCTGAGGCAAAGAGGCAGTCCCGAAACCAGCAAAATCAGGGAGCTGGACAGGGGACAGATTGTATTTGTCTCCAGTGTGGAAGGGACTGCCACTCTCGGATTGGCCTTCTCAGCCACACTAGACGCTGTTCCAAGTCCTCCATACAGAGCACGTTACCATAGTCTTTCGAGACTGGAGGATGCCTTATCTATTTTATGGGAAGTTTAGGAAAGAAATCCAGAGATTCAGTAAAGAGGCTTCTGATACATATCAAGTCATTCAGAAAGTACATTTAAAAAAGAAAAAGAGTTAAGAAGAGAATGTAAAGAAGAACAAAATGAGAATGCTGGAAAAGAGCATTCCTTATTTCTGACATCTGCAAAGTGTGCTGAGCCTTTTTTTCTAAAGCTGCACACCATACAGTAAAGAAATCAAAAGCAGCATCTTTTCCACAAGTCTCAAGTGCTGAGAAATGGCAGAGTGGGATGCCTGTGACCAAAATGCTGCTGCAGACCCTTGACTGTTAAGAATCTAGTAGTTAGATTTCAGCAGTTCTTATCAGAGTCTTCTGTCTCTGGGCCAGAGTGACAATAGTATAACAATCGGTATTATGAGAGGAACATTCCCCCTTCTCTTTCTTTCCTAACTTTCAGCCAGTGAGAAACATGTTAGAAAACTGTGCTTCTGTAAATAATCACTTTCTATCCGTCTCCTCATAGAGCAATGGAGAGAAATTAGGATTCCCCTTATAATTTAGTCAGACATTGTGCCAGTGTTCCAGAACAGGCTTCTAACACACCATTGCCCTGCCTTATTCACTGAATTTGATGGGGACTTTGGGTAATAACCTGCAGTTCTGACCTTTCCTTGCTTCTCTACCACATTCCCCATCGTTCTTCTTCTTCTTACTACAGAGCATCTGTCAGGGAGAAAAAGCAGAATGCCTGCACAGGGCTTTCTAAATGCTAGTGAGAGGAGCTCTGGAGATAACCTCAGTTACTCTAACTTGTTCCTTCAGCAGCATTCTGGCATTTAAAGTGACAAAGTGCGGGGGGAAAGGATACAGAAAACACAGATTTCATAATCAAATGTCTTTGCATAGATAGGGAATACATTTTCACAAAACAAGCACTCCTTCCCCCACAGTGACTCACTTTTCCTTCCCCTTTGCTACCCATTCCTCTGCCAGCTGCTTCCTCTCCTGAATGCTCAGGGACAGGCCTTCTCCTGTTGTTCCATTCACTGTGGTTGAAAAAATAAAATTGACAGCACATACAGGAAGGATGGAATGAATCTTTTTTGGGGGGAGCTACTCACTGAGCAGAGGAAGCCCCACTTCTCATTCCACAGTCTACCACAATAGACCAGATAGCAGCAAACCACAGAGCTTCCCTGGTAACAGAACAATCCATGGAGAGACCCCCTTGGACTGCTTCCTTTGTTTTTAAGGAACAGAGTAAGATGACTTTATTCTGAGAGCCTTTTCTGTGCTTAGAAGTTGATAACGTTAATTACTATAATCTGTTTCTGGGTTTTTTAGTCCCATAACTTTGATGATCATAATGATGATCCTCGTGAACAGGCTGGATCAAAAAATAAACAAACAAACCCAACAGTATAACTAACCAAAAAATAATTCTGGCCTCTGATTGATACCCATTTTAACAACATGGAACGAAGTATGACAGATATATTCATTTTTTAGTCTACTTCATAAGAAAGAATAAAAACACAGCTGTTTATCAGGACCTGCTTGTTAGTCTTGCACCCCCTCCCCCCAAAAACCTCTGGGTTCCAGAATCCTTTTGATGATCCAAAGGTGATGCCATTAAAAAAAAAACCCTGGATCAGTCCCCCTGGGAAAGATATTAAAAGTCAAAGCTTACCAAAAACACTCCTCACACCTTGCTCATTTACCAGGTAGTCCACATACTGGCCAATCACGGCGAGATTGATTTCTCTAAAGGAAAGGAAAAAAAAAAGACATGGCATTACTATTTTAAAATCCCTTTACAATTAACATGCTATAAATTGAATTTCTAAAGAAAAACAGGCTTCAAACAACCAGAACTTTCTTTGCTTTGTTTTATCAAATAGAAAGCATTCAAGTCCTGGTTACTATCTCATATTCTCCCACTCAAAAGGAATGTTGTGGCACCTTAAAGACCAACTGCCATATTATAATGTGAGCTTTTGTTGAGAAGTCCACTTCAAGCCTGAACTCTCTCTGCAGGCAAAAATGTTCAGTTTGAAGCTGTCCTACTTGGGGCATATCATGAGAAGGCAAGATTCTCTGGAATGCTGGGAAAGGTGGAAGGCAGCAGGAAAAGAGGAAGGCCAAATATAAGATGGACTGACTCCCTCAAGGAAGCCATAGGGTTGAGTTTACAACAGCTGAGCAGGGCAGGACATTTTGGAGATTCACAGAGTCACCATAATTTGGAGGTGATTTGATGGCACATAACAACAGCTTTGTGTTTCAGCAGCACTTCATGTTAGGGAAGAAAGACACCAAGAAAAGCCTCAGGAACCCTCCTGTGCAGAAAGGATAAATAATAATTGGATAAATTTTATGGGAATTTTAAAAAAAGGTATTTTGTTTTTCCACTTTGCATCCAGTTCCGGCTGGGAGACGTTTGGTGTTCTATGTATGTTTTGTACATGATCCCATAGACACATGAAGAATCCCTTAATCAAATCTTTAGCTCAGCATGTTTTCCCCCCTGCTCCACAGTTACCTGCAGAAATTGGAAAAATTACTTCTCAAGAATCTCCCAGCTAGCATACTCATGTGCCATGCTGGCTAGAGAAGTCTTGGGATTTGAAAAGAAAAAGTAAGTTTTCCTAGATTTGTTTACTTCAATTCATTTCAAAAATATGCAATTTTCAGTGTTTCACCGCTGCCTGACTGAAGCAAACTTATTAATCCGCGGAGACACACAATCTTGGCTTAAGGAGGAAGAGTGAGGCACTCTCTATTGGAGGAGAGCAAGAAGATATTTAAACACATCCTTGAGAATAACATGGCTGATCGGTGACTTTGTTACTTCCCTCTAAAACAGGATCCATGCTGCTTTTAGCCCTTTTAGTTCTTCTCATTGTGCAGGAGCTCCAGGAGGATAAGCCCTGGAATCTGCAATTGTCTGGGGTTTTTTTCTCCCCATCCAGCAGGGAGGCCTGCCTTTGTGAGTTGCTACAGTGGCAAATACCTCAGGGTTTATTATTATTAGAAACTATAACTCTAACAGGCAGGATATCCCCCATACACATTCTTCAGAGTTAAGAATTAACTAATTTATTTTAACAACTCCAAGTCTTTATGCTTGCTCTAGAACAGAAGGGCCTCATAGGCCCAGAACAAGGTTCATGTTGGGGCTGTCCGAACGGAGCATTTGTCCCACTTTCCTCACACCCATGACACCACACCCCACAGGACAAAAGGTTGAAACCAGTTTGCTCCAGTGCACAACTTGCCCATGTGGACATCAGTGCTGTACTGAGGGGTGTTGATTGGTGGTCTTTGTGGGTGGGTGCCATTGGATGACTTTTCCTTATGGGTATTTGTCTGCCGGTCTGTCTCCACCCCTACATGTCTTACTGCTACATTTGTGTAGTTTGCTTGGGGTATCAGCTGTTTCTGCATACTCCTTTTAAATTCATTTTACTGTTGCCACTTTTGTATCATAGCACAAAAGTGAAAAATTAAAATAAATTAACCAAAACCATAAAAATAAATTAACCAAGGTTTGGGGATGATGGCTGGGTAAAAATCCTGTTGCTTAGCATGCCAAGTCACATTAGAGCAGGCTCAATGGTCCTACTGTGGTTGCAACTTACTTTAGCATAGTAAGTCACAAGTAGAGTAGACTCATTTGAATCAATGGAACTTAACAAGAAATTGACTCACCAAACCCCACTGATTCAATGGGCTTACTGTAGTGTGACTGACTACAGTAGACAACAGGTTTTCAGCCAATGTAAGTTATGCCAGGAGTAAAAACCTCCTTCTGCCTCACTCTTCCTCTCACTTACACATATGTACATGTCTCTTGTCCTGGTTTCTGCTCCAATAAGTTAAAGATTGTGATGCTAACATCTCATATGTTAGTTAGTCATTGCTTTATTGAAGGCCAGTTTCACCTTCTTTTAAAGATTTGCAATATAGGTAATGAAGAAAATGATACACTATCATATCATGATTCTAGATATCAATGCGTAATCAAGGAGCTCAAACAATTGTAATACCATTGTTGGGGTTAAGGAAATATTTACCTATCCTGAGTCATTGGAGTGACAGTGGCTGCCACAAGGCCCTGTAGTTTCTTTTGGGATGTCATAGAGCAACCAGGCAAAGCCAAAGAACAGGAAGAAACCTGGCCTGAATAGGAAAACACATGTTAACCTCTGTTAATACCCAAACCTTACATGCAAAGTCCACAGTTTGTCCAAAATTTGGAAATGCCTCTCAAAAACACATTTAGTTTTTACAGTCATTAATGTAGAACCTATACAAGGTGGACAAGGGGGTGCTGATAAGTACTGAGCTTTTCCCAGAAAAATTGAGCTAAAAAGCTATAAATTGCAGGGTGTATTGGCCAATTTGTCTGTATTCAATGGTGCAAAAATCAACTACCTATGATTTTAACTTATCTTTCATGTTTAGGTCCAAAGTGAACATGGCAGCAGCTCCAGAAAAGTTCAATGTGGAAGAGCATAGGACCATTATCAAGTTCCTGTTTCTGCAAGGGAAAGGTGCAAAGCAGATCCATGATGAAATGTCACAAACTATGGGTGACAGTGGCCCTTCATATGCAACAGTTAAACGTTGGGTTGACAATTTTAAAACTGGCCATTTCAGTGTTGAAAGTGAGAAACCCAGTGGAAGGCCTGTTTCTGTCTCTGTGCCTGCAAATGTGAAAGCCATCCATGACATGGTCATGAAGAACTGCCGAATATCAGCCAAAAGTATTGTTATATATCTGAGAATATCACATGAGAGAGTTGGTGCCATTATCCACAACGACTTGGAAATGAGAAAGCTGGCAGCAAAGTGGATCCCCAAACTTTTGACAACCAAACCAAAGAGGAAACGTGTGGAGTCATCAGTGGCCGTTTTGGAACATTTTGCAAGAAATGAGTCACATTTCCTGGGCAAAGTGGTGGTGATGAGACATGGATCTACTGTTATGATCCTGAGACAAAGGAACAGTCTAAGGAATGGAGGCACAGTGGTTTCCCCAAGCCAAAGAACTTCTGAGTGCAAAGGTCGGTGCAGAAGCAAATGGCAACAGTTTTTTTGGGGGGGGGGGATAAGAAGGGAGTTCTGCTGGTGGACTACCTTCAACAGGGTTCAGCCATCAATGCAAAATATTACTCTGCTTTATTGATGAAGTTGAGGCAAAACATCAAGGAAAAACATCGAGGAAAGCTCTCCAAAGGTGTCATCCTGTTGCACGACAACGCCTCATCACACACTGCAGGTGAAACAATGGCAAAACTGACATCTTTAGGTTTTCAAGTGATGTCCCATCCACCCTATTCTCCCGACTTGGCTCCTTCTGACTATTATCTGTTCCCCAAACTCAAAAAACTACCTGAAGGGACAACAATTTGGGAGTGTTCTGGAAGCAACTAATGCCACAAATGAATGGTTACACCAGCAGTCGGAAGAATTTTATTTGCAGGGACTTAAGAAGTTGCAGGACAGATGTCGCAAGTATGTTGACTTCCTGGGGGGGGGGGCATCTGTAGAATAGTGTGGCAGTTACAGCTTCCTAGCTCAATTTTTTTCTGGGAGAGGCTCAATACTTATCAGTACCCCCTTGTAAATGACAAAAATAAGCAGTGCAGCCATAAACAGTAAGGTCCCTCAGCCTTAAATACCTTCATTGTTTAACTCCACACCTTTCCAGGGTTAGGTCCAGAAACATGGAGATGGGCAGTCGCTTTGATGGTTATTTAAAAAGACAACTACAGCCATGGCCAAAAATATTGGCACCCCTGCAATTCTGTCAGAAAATGCAACCCTTCCCTCAGAAGATTGTTGCAGTTGTAAATGTTTCGGTACTCACATGTTCATTTCTTTGGTTTCCGTTGGAACAACACAAAAAAACGGAGAAGAAAAGTCAAATCTGATACAATCCCACGGACCGCACGCCCCCAATTGGCCCATGACTCAGAAAAGATTGGGGACCATTGCTCTCTAGGGCACACCAACTGACTTAATCTGCAAGGCTTCCTAAATCACCCTCAAGGTTACAAATGTTACTGAGGCACATTCTGCCACACCCTTTACCAGTAACATCTTTCACTTCTTCTACCCCCACCCTTGAAAAAACACAAGATTTAACATTGGAGAAAGTTAGTTTTGGGCTACAACTCCCTCCCCACCCGAAACCAGTGGACATGACAGGCAGAGATTCTTGGAGCTGACCTCCAGAAAAACTTTTTCAGGCTCTGAAAGCACTCCCCCGCAACAAAACAGCACCAGCCTGCTGCAAAGTTGTGCGAAATTCAAAGCCACTGCTTTAGTGCCTTCCACTGAGCTAGCTTCAATTTAGGCTACTACTGAATTACTGCGTTATGGTCTGGATCTTTTCCTTCCTCCCCTTGCCCTTGCCCATCGACAGATGCCCTTTGAGATTTCTGTGAACAAACTCGGCTTTTTGGCTCCCTCTACCACAACGAACATCGATATTTCAGGGCAGTTTGTCCTCACAAGGCGGGGAGCCCCGTTTTAGCACACAACCAGCACCTGCATCCCTTGCTTCAGATGGAACACCGGATCCGACCCCGACAGCACTACCTATCAATGAGACATGCCCGCCCCAGCCACTAGCTTTTGCCCGGGCCGATGGCACTGTTGTGGATGCGCCCTCAAATGTGGGGTCCCATCACAAATATCGCTGCTCAGATTTTGCATACCAAAGTCAGTCCTAACCGCGCAACAGAAATCCTTCCAGTGTTCTTCCAAAGCGATTTTTCTCCTTAAAGAAGGGAGAAGTTCCCTCTTCTATCGATTTCTCTCTGGAGTTTTACGATCTATCCCCCTCCCCATAAGGCACACCAAAACGCATCACACTTACCCGAGAGTAGACAGTCCCTCCTATCACAAGCTTCTACCAGCGTCCTAGTTTGCTCCCTTCTCCTTTTCTCGGCTTTTAAATCAAGGCGCATGCCCTGTATTTCTGAGCATGCTCAGAAGGAGCATGCGACTCCCGCTGCCCTAAACTGGGCGGGTCAACAGAGAGCCGGAAGTTTGTCCTTCAGAGGTTGGATGCAAGGAGGGTTTTACGCCTAAGGGAAGTAATCAAGCTGTTTCGTAGAAATGGGCAAACTTGTGGCCGGGATGCCCGGGGAACTGTGGGAGTTGTAGTCCAGAAACATAAATCTGCACACCTTTGGCCTTTACGTGCCCAAGGAGGGACTGGGAGACACTTTCCCGATTTGGAAATGTTTCCATTTTCTTTTTGTTTAATCCTAAGCAGATATTTCCCTCTTGATCTTTAAGCATCCTTTGCTTTGACAGCTTGGATCTTCTGGAATACAATTCTTGTTTTTGAGTCCCTATGTGTAAGCCTCTGAAAAGTTGCAGTATGATTTTGACCCCATTTCCATCACCTTTTACTTTTGTTCCTCCTGTTTTATTAAATTATTTTAAGAGTTTCCACAGTGATCCATCAAGACTTTTCTTTTGACTAAGGAATACTTCTATTTACATTTCTCCCCGATCATGGCTAGAATCCACTTATTGTTCAAGTGAGATCTGCTTCCTGATTCTCAATGTGGTGTACTACTGGATAGATTTGACAGACTGGAGAACAGGGTTTGAATCCCCAGTCAGCCATGGAAACTCACTGGGGGAGTGGAACTGGTTAAAACCGCTCCTTAAATACGGTATCTCACCTTGAAAGTCCTATCAGGCGGTTCGAACCTGATGGCATGTAACACACACACAAGATCTACATAACTACCCTGTTTCCCCTAAAATAAGACCTAACCTAAAAATAAGCCCTGGTATGATTTTTCAGGGTGCTCTTAATATAAGCCCTACCCCAAAAATAAGCCCCAGCCAAGTGAAATCCTGTACTCCATCACTGTGCAGCAACCAGAAGATGACATGACTGCATTTGAATAAATGTAGATTGTTGTACATGAAAAAAATAAAACAGCCCCTGAAAATAAGCCCTAATGCATTTTTTCAAGCAAAAATTAATATAAAACCCTGTCTTATTTTCGGGGAAACACAGTAGCAGTAGCTAATTACAGCTTACTGACGAGGTGCTGGGATACACCTCAGTTGCATAAATGATTCCATGACTACGTATGTGACCAAGATGTGTCCCAGCACATTGTCAGTCGCAGTTAACCCTTCAACTTACATAAACATTAAGCAATCACCAAGAGGATTCTGGCCAATATCTCTGGTTTCATTGCATAGTTCTTCTGGTTTGCAGTCAGTTGCATTCAGTAATGCACATCTGTTTTTTACATTCATTAGAAATGTTATTTAAATGTTGGCACTATGTTTGTTTGAGTGTTCATCACTTTACTCTAACTTGGATACCTACAGTTCATGGTATGTACCAGAGTCTACTCCTGGTCTTGTTTGAGAGAGAGAACACAGCTTCTCCACTTTTCACTTCTGATTCTACATTCTATTTAATTTCTGTATTGGCTATCCAGCAGTGTCCATGTGTACAATTATGTGTACAATTATCTATTGATTGCCTGAAGTCAATATTTGCAATAAACAAACTGTTAACTTCACAGAATTTTATGAGTCATTCCCTTGCTTTATTTTAGGCAAAAGCTCTGACAACATTTGGGTTTGCTTTGCATTTCAATCACCCATTATTATCAGCACATCCTGTTTTAGTGTGCAGCCACCTTCCTTTTGGATGCTTACATAAAACCTTGCAGTTCCTTCTTATTCAGCACTAGAGGTGGGGCCCAAACCTTCAGATGAACAGCAGGCCCAATCACCGTTCTTCGTAGGTCGCTGGGGTTGTTCTACTCTGGCAGTATGCCAATCCGGGCAAGAGTCTGGGCTGCCCATCCTCATCTGCCCCGGCATTCGACCACACGTCAGCTGCACTGGGAAAATCCCCATCCTGTCTCCTTGTTGAAGTACTTGGCTGCTGGGGTAGGCTGAGACCATGGCAATGTGTGAAGAATGGTGAATGGGCCAGCCAGATTGGGTCCCATTTCTATAGCTGGAGCATACATGTTAGTTACATTGATAAGACTTCAGGTTTTGCGTTTTAGACCCTGCTTCTCTATATCTTGCCTCATCGTAACAACTACACCGTTTCTTCTACATTTGTAATCTCCAGAGAAAAGCTCTTTGTAATTATCTGACTGAAAATGTCACATGTCTGTTTGCTCACACCAAGTATTACAGTGTTTAAACTTGTAAACTTAAAATGTTGTATGTTTCAAGCTTTCCTTCATGCTTCCCTCATTCCATGTCCCAATTTTATGTGCCTTTTCCACTTGTATAGCTAGTTGATCTTGGCCTTGAGAAAGACTTATAGCTATATATGTCAGCGAACAGCTTGCTGAAGATTCAGTGAATGCAGAGAAGGCTTTGGTTCAGGAAAGTTTAGATACGTACAATATGAATTTAAATGTTAAAAAAAAGGAAGTCAAATCTAAGCCTCACCTGCAGGGATGGGTAATGGGTAGAACAGAATAAAAATAAAAGGAGAAATCAGGGATCGGTATTTGTATTGCAGCTTGCTCTTGGATCTGACTCCAGTCTCACCAGCAACTTGACTCAGACTTGACTAAGAGGGTTTGGGGGTGACTTGGGACCGGACTCGTGACTTGGATCCATTTGTCAGCACAGAACAATGATGTACTAGGGTCCACACAAGCAAATCTGCACTGGAGTAAATCAGAGCAGAACAGAACAAAAATACACCACCACCCAACAGTGGTGAAAGAAAATCCAGAAGACAAGGTTTTTTATCCTGCTTCATTGAGATTAATTTTAGTCCATGAAGTACCATATGATGAATGCAAGGAAAGCTGAAAAACATGATCAGTGTAAAGGGTCTCAAAGGTTAAGGCGAAGAGATAAGCTAAGACCCAAAGGCTTCAGAACAGTCAGATTTTGTAAAAAGTAAAATGAAATGAGAAAAGAAAAAGAAAAGAAGTGAGCTGCTTTGGGATGCAGCTGCTTTTTGATCCACCCACAACCTTTATTTTCCTGTCCTCTGATTGGCATCTTTTGGCTCATCACTTGAATTGTGTGTTGGAAATTGTTATGCCACCTCTCCTGTTGTTGTTGTTGTTGTTGTTGTTGTTGTTGTTGTTGTTGTTGTTGTTGTTGTTGTTGTTGTTGTTGTTATGTGCTGTCAAGTCACTTCTGATTTATGGCAACCCTATGAATGAGTGCTATCCAAAATGTGCTGTCCTCAACTGCCCCCTGCTCAGCTCTTAGACTCAAGCCTGTGGATTCCTTTCAGGAGGTCAGTTCATCTCATATTTGGTCTTTCTTTTTTCCTGCTGCCTACAACCTTTCCCATTATTATTGTCTTTTCCAGAGAATCCTGCCTTCTCTTTATGTGTCCCAAACAGAACAGCCTCAACTTCAGCATTTTTGCCTGCAGAGATAGTTCAGGCCTGATTTGATCTAGGACTCACTTGTTCATCTTTATGGCAATCAAGGGTAGAGGTGGACACAAACCACAGTTTGGCGTGGCACCTCCACAGTAGTCCCAGGTAGGTGGGGCTTGTCAGCTTTTGAAGGCAGCCCATGTAGGAGAAGAAAAACTCCGATTTCAAACCTCCACTGCCTTGTGGCTTCAGGAGTTAACCTTGAGGCAAAATCCAGAGCCGGAGTCCCAGAGGCAGTTTGTGCCATTCTGGCAACTCCTGCAACATCACTGGAACCAGTTGTATTGGCTCTTGCCTTTCCATTGGACTATTTCAGTGACGTGGAGATGGGGGGATTTGCTGCTTGGGTAACAGCCTATTCTCCATATTATTTTACCCAGGCTTCATGCTCTGGAGAGGACACTCAAGCTTCGCATACAGCATCAAAATAACACGGGAAGTAGCAGTTACTGGTTATAAGTCTTTGCTCGATTGGTATAGAGCATGACACCAGGGATTACTTCTGATGGTGGGAGAGATCATTGCTCCTCACTAGGTAGCTACCACCCCAGTTAAACTGGGCAGCCCCCAGCCAGTAAGGTGCTGCCTTGCTACAGTCTGTTAACCTCACGGGGTGCGTGGGGTTTAGGGTGAAAGCCAACAAGCAGATCAATAACCCTGCACCATGCAACAATCATAAGAAAACTTCTGCCCTAAAGTTGGGCACCTGGAATGTTCGGACAATAACCCCTGGCTTTTCTGATGACCTGCAGGAAATAGATGATGTGCGCAAGACAGCTGTCGTTGACATGGAACTGAGTAGACTGCAAATGGACATAGTTGCCCTGTAAGAGACAAGATTGCAAGACATGGGATCTGTCAAAGAAAAAAAATTCTCATTTTTCTGGTGTTGGCTTTGCGGTCAGAAATACTCTGCTGAGATCCATTGTTCCACCTACTGTGGGGAATGAAAGAATCCTGTCTCTGCAGCTCCACTCATTGGCAGGACCGGTCACCCTCATTAGTGCATATGCACCAACACTGTCATCTACAACAGAAGTCAAAGACAAATTCTATGACAATCTGGCAGCTATTATCAAAAAGATCCCCACCAGAGAGCTGCTGTTCATTCTCAGAAACTTTAACGCTAGTATTGGTGCGATCACAATTATTTGCTCACTTGTCTAGACTGTTTTGGCATTGGGAAGATGAACAAAAATGGCCAACACTTGCTGGAGTTTTGTTGTTATTATGGTCTTTGTGTCAGCAACATGTTCTTTAATATGAAGCTTCTTCACCGAGTTTCCTGGAGACATCCAAAATTGAAGCATTGACATCAGTTCGATTAGATCCTCACTAGGCATTCTAGTCTTCCTAGTATTATGATCACACACAGTTATCAGAGTGCTGATTGTAATACTGATCATTTCCTGGTGTGTAGTAGAGTAAAACTGCAAACAAAGAGATTGTATCACATGAAAAAGGAAGGAAGACCACCTATTGACATCAGCAAGACTCACAATCAAAAAAAAGTGGAGGAATTTGCCCAAGCGCTTGAGGAAACCCTTCCAGGCCCAACTGATGCAAATGCATCTAAACAATGGAAACATTTCAAGAACATGGTTTATAACACCGCCTTGTCCACATTTGGCAAGAAGACCAAAAAGACGGACGACTGGTTCAAAGCCCATTCAGAGGAGTTGATTCCAGCCATCTTGGAAAAGAAGAGAGCTCTAGTAGCATGCAAAGCCTGTCCCAGTGAGTACAACTTGCAGCCTCTTCGAGCTGCTCGTAGCCAAGTCCAACAGGCTGCCAGGAGATGTTCCAATGATTATTGGCTTCAGCTCTGTTAGTACAGATAGTAGCGGACACAGGTAACATCAAGGGAATGTATGGCGGTATCAAGCAGGCTTTAGGTCCACTACAGAAGAAATCTGCTCCCTTGAAGTCTGCTACAGGTGTGATCATCCAGGATCGAGTACAGCAGATGGAATGCTGGGTGCAGTGTCGGAATCCTTCTCCGGCAATCTGTAATGAAGGGAGAGATCCCTGAAAGGGCCCGAAGGGAGAGATCTCTGAAAAGGATGAGACTGCAGTCTAGGAATCAGGTTCAAAGTGTGTTCAGGGTCATTGGCTGAGGTACAGGATCACTCTTCACTGTTCACTCATGCTGTCACTGTCCTCAGCCATGCCCGGCACCTCCTTTTATTGAGGTGTAAGTTACATAACATAACTGTCAGTTACATAACTAAAATGGTCTGGACCAATAGGGTGTCGTGTCTATTCTGCCCAGCAACAAGCCTCACAAGAACATTAACATGGTACAATACATGAATACGTGATAAGAAACATGTAAGTTATGGCGCACATTCCCACAGTGCAGCACTACTCTGAGCTATATTCCAGAGAGAATCTATTAACCAAAGAGGCATTAAAGAACATTGAGTGCCTGCCTGTCTTGGAAGAGTTGGACAATGAACCAAATTTACCAGCAATAAAAGCAGCCGTGGATTCCCTCACTTCTAGCAAGTCACCCAGGAAGGATATAATCACTGCTGGAGTGCTATAAAGAGATCATCACCACCAAGCTGTATGAAATATTTTCTTTGCTGGAGGGAAGGTGGACTACCACAGGACATGAAGGATGCAAACATCGTCACATTGTATAAGAACAAAGGAGATGGGACAACTGCATTAACTACCGTGGCATCTCTCTTCTCAGCGTTGTAGGGAAGCTGCTTGCCCATGTTGTGCTGACGAGACTCCAGGTGCTTGCAGACAGAGTCTATCCAGAATCACAGTGTGGATTTCGAGCTAATAGATCCACCACTGACATGGTATTTTCCCTCAGACAGTTGCAGGAGAAATCTAGGGAACAACGACAGCCAGTCTTTGTGGCCTTCATGGATCTCACAAAAGCCTTTGATTTGGTTAGCACGGACAGCCTTTTTAAAATACTTCCCAAGATTGGATGTCCACCTCGACTCCTTAATATCGTCAGGTCGTTTCATGAGGAAATGAAGGGCAGTGTTGTTTTTGATGACTCAGCATCAAATCCCTTTGACATCTGAAGTGGAGTGAAACAGGGCTGTGTCCTCACGCCAACCCTGTTGGGGATCTTTTTTGCTATCATGCTGAAGCACACTTTTGGAACTGCAATAGAAGACATCTATCTCCAGACTAGATCAGATGGAAAACTCTTTAATCTCTCTAGATTGGGAGCGAAGACCAAAATCCAGATGAAATATATGCAGGACTTCCTCTTTGCCCGTGATGCAGCTGTTGTTGCCCATTCTGCTGAAGACCTCCAACAACTCATGAATCATTTTAGCAAGGCCTGCCAAGACTTTGGACTAACAATCAGCATGAAGAAAACACAAGTCATGGGCCAGGGCGTGGACTTACCTCCCTTTATTACCATCTCCACACAAGAATTGGAGGTTGTTCATGACTTTGTGTACTTTGGCTCAACGATCTCTGACACTCTCTCTCTAGATTTTGAGCTGGATAAACGCATTGGCAAAGCAGCTACCATGTTCTCTAAACTCACAAAGAGAGTATGGCTTAATAAGAAGCTGACGGCATATACCAAGATCCAGGTCTATAGAGCCTGTGTCCTGAGCACACTCCTGTACTGCAGTGAGTCCTAGACCCTTTGTGCATGGCAGGAGAGGAAACCGAAAACGTTCCATACGCATTGTCTCCAATGCATTTTTGGTATCAGCTGGCAGACAAAGTTTCAAATAGAGTAGTCCTAGAATGAGCTGGAATTTTTAGTATTTTTAACATTACTAAAACAGCGACGTCTACGTTGGCTAGGGAATGTCGTGAGAATGGCCGATGGTCCGATTCTGAAAGATCTCCTGTATGGAGAATTATTTCAGGGAAAGCGCCCCAGAGAGAGACCACAGCTGCAATACAAGGATATCTGCAAGTGGGATCTGAAGTCCTTACGGATGGACCTCAACAGATGAAAACCTTGACATCTGAGCATTCAGCCTGGAGGCAGGCGGTGCATCATGGCCTCTCCCATTTTGAAGAGACTCTTGTCCAGCAGGCCGAGGCAAAGAGGCAGTCCCGAAACCAGCAAAACCAGGGAGCTGGACTGGGGACAGTTTGTATTTGTCTTGATCATGGAAGGGATTGTCACTCTCAAATTGGCCTTCTCAGCCACACTAGACGCTGTTCCAAGTCCTCTATTCAGAGCACATTACCATAGTCTCTCGAGACTGAAGGATGCCTTATCTGCACAGGTGTTCTGCTGGCACTGTACACTTCCCTCCCCACCTCCTCAGCATGACTGCCCAGTCACAATAACAATAAGTGCTTCCCTCCTCTGTCTCCTTTGACCAGTGGGCCTCTCAAAGGCAGTGCTGTGAGCTTTCCTGCCCCACCTCTTTGTCTGAGTGGGTGGCTTTTGAGCATCACTTTGCTTGCATGGGAAATTAAAACAATGGTCCCGCAGTTACGTCTTGACATCTCTTTTCTTAGAGATTGGAATGTATATTGATCACTTTTAGTCTGTGGTCCTTTATTTTGTTTTCCAAGATTTATTGGCACGTTCTTGTAAGTATTGTAACAGAATCCCTTTGCCTTGAAACAGTTCTATCAGTATTTCCATCTACCAGAGTGATTTATTTCTTCCTAAAGCTTTCAGAGCAGTTTCACTTTGCTTTCGAGAGCTGCATGTTCTTCATCATAGTATTCTTCTTTAAAGAAGTCTTTCATTCTTTTATCCCTTCTTAACCCACCTTTATCTCGCTTCACTGCACAGAAACGGCCACTTTTTCTGTGGTCACAAATATTATGATACACCTACTTTGGTCTTACCAGGGCACATACTCAGTACAGAGCCACTAACAGTGTCCATCTTTGTAGCTTATCATTCTAAGTGTGGTTACACATCCTTTTAATCTTATACAGTGGTGCCTCGCATAGCGAGGTTAATCCGTTCCGGATTAACCTTCGCTATGCGAAACCATCGCTCAACGGAACCAAAAAACCCATTAAAACGCATTAAACTTGGTTTAATGCGTTCCAATGGGCCCTAAACTTACTGTTGAGCGAAGGTTCTCCATAGGGGCGGCCATTTTCGGGCCCTCGCAAAGTGAGGGCGCAGCGGGAAAAGTTGCGGCGGCCATTTTGGAACTGCCGATCAGCTGTTTCCCCCGCTTCGTTGTGCAAAAATCGCTAAGCGAATCGCTTAGCGATCGTCGCACAGCGAAAAAAACGCCATAGGGGCCATCGCTGAGTGAACGTTCCAGCGATGGCCCGGACCCCCTCGCTATGCGAATTCATCGCTCAACGGAGTGATCGCTAAGCGAGGCACCACTGTATTTGCATTGGTTTTAACACACTTGAAATCAATTTGCACCTATCAGCCTACACCAGCTATAGTTAAGTGTGCATTTTGGGGTGATGGTGGGGTGTCCAGGACTTTTGGTTGGAAAGTGTTATTTTCAAGAGGGGCAAGTGGGTTGTTTGTTTTGCATTGATTTTTGTCCCACTTTTTTAAAAAATGTTTTGACATTTGTGAATGCTTGTGTCAGCATAAATTGTCGCTGTGTCTGTAGGGCTTGTCTAATATTGGCTGCCAGGATGACAGGTTTCTTGACAGGTTAGGAAATAATTCACTTTAAAAATCTGCTGCTGCTTCTCTCTCTTTTCCCCAGTGCTGCATCATTTTACTGAAATGCCACTTGAAACCTAAAAAAGAAGAAGATAAAATTAATGAAATTGCATGGCTTGTCTAGTATTGGCTGCCGGAAATGTTGCTTACAGCAGGCGAAGGATGGAGAGTGAGCCAAAGAAGCCAGTACTGTAAGCATATTTCTGGAGCTGAGAGGCTGGCTGAAGGCGGCGGTTGCTCTCTGCCTCACTCCCTGCCGTTGGAGCCAAACACCAGAGCTGTAAATACAACCATTTTAAGTCTGTTTCTGTAACTTCTTTTGCTGAGTGGCTCTCTGTGTGCCGAGAAGCACGAAACTTGTGTATATGTGTGTACACGCACATGTGCACGCACAAGGAAATGAAAATGGGTAGGGGAGTGGGGACTTGAGGAACTTGTTAATTCCCTGGCTGACTCTTTGTGGATCAGCTTGTTTCCGAGGGGAAAGGGAAAGGGAGAGAAGCATGAAGGCGAGCTGGACAAAAACACCTTGTCTGGAGATTGAATGGTAAGCTCCCCCCAAAAGGGGGGGGAGTGATATTGGAGGATGCTTTTGGAGGAGTGGGGTGGGGGAACATATTTAAAGTCCTCCCAGGAGGATGTGCACAGTGACCCAAAAAGGATGTGACTAATACATGACTTTAAACCGACTTCAAATACTCTGATCCATCTCCTTTCTTTTTTTCGTAGTATAACCGTAACTTCATAATATTTATTCAATTGCTATTCAGTTTAGACAAGGCCATGTTACCATAGCAACCATGTATCTATCTTTTCACTCATTTCATAATCCAGAACTCCAAGCTGACAGAAACATTCCGCTCTGTTTTCCAACAGAAAAATAGTCATGCTGTTTATACACAAAATGGAAGATTTCCCAGTTTCTTTCCATAGTTGTGTAGTCTAATCTAGTCTATGTGTCCACAAGGCTGATCATAATAAAGGAATTGAATCCACAGGCTTATTCCCAGGGTACTTTTGGGCCTCGAAAACTAATACCTGTCTAACATACATTCCCCCTCCTCACATCTTCACTGAAAACTCCTGCAGAGAATTTATTACGCAATGCTCTAAATCTGTGTGGCTGCAAATTCAGGGTTTTAGGCTTAGGCATCAAAAGTCTGACAACCAAGAGCCTGAACTGACAAGGGAACAGATTAATAGTTCAGGGACATTAAATGCTTAAAAAGACAACAACAAGAACGAATACTACAGCAATCAACCAGTAAACTGGCGGGGCCCAATCCAGTGGCAGTGGCATATCCTGTCCCCACATAAGGGGTGACAATGGCCATGCTGCAGAGAAATGCCCTTTTTGGCTCTACGCTCACCCAGAGGGTAGGAAAATCAATCAACTTCTACATTCCAGTCAGTTAAAAACAACAACAAAAAACCCAAGCCTCAAGGGGTGTGTGTGTGTGTCTGTCTACACATAAGACATTGCTGGAGGGAAAGAGAGGTACGTAAGTGTCTGGAAAAGAGAATATGATTCTCCCCACTCCATTCTCTGCAACAGCCCCCGCGGTGCCTCTTTGACAGGGGCTGGACTTGATGTTCCATAGGATCCTTTCTTTCTTCTTCTTCCGTTTTCCCTTTTCTTATTCATTTTCTATTATGTAAGGGAAGATTATAGGGAAGGGGATTTGGATCAGGATATTGGGGCAAACAGAAAATAGAGAATGTGATAGAGAACAGAATACAGTATATCATTATTACATTTGTCTATATGTTTCTTACTAAGCTTACTTCACACTTATCTTACCACTTTTTCTATGTCTTTAAAATCTAAAATTATATCTTATATTTTCTTTCTTCTAATTTTAACCTATTCATGTTCTCATCTCTCATCCAATTATACATCCCACTTTTTTCTAGCCTTAGCAATTTATTTGTCTTTTAATATTTCAGTTAAAATATCTATCTCTGTGGCTTCAAAAAACCTTTCGATTAACTCCTGGATTGTTAGGAGTCTCCTCTTTCCCCCCAGTATATAGAATTCTTGCTGCTATAGTTACATGTATGATCAAATATCTTTTTCTTTCTTTTGTATCAGCAAAAACAATTTAGGTTCATATGGAATTATAGAGGATAACATTTTTTGTAAAAACTCATGGATTAGTTTCCAAAAGTTCTTAGCTTCCCTACAAGTTCACCACATTTGATAAAAACTTTGTTGTTGTTGTTTAGTTGTTAAGTTGTGTCCGACTCTTTGTGACCCCATGGACCAGAGCATGACAGGCCCTCCTGTCTTCCACTGCCTCCCGGAGTTGGGTCAAATCCATGTTGGTATGACCCATGTTGGGTCAAATCCATGTTGGTATGACCGGAGTTCCAGAACCAATTAAGTTCATAAGTCGAGACACCACTGTATTTTCAATAATTTTTCAGGTGTCATATACCATCTATAGAACATTTAATACATTTTTTCTTTGTAATTAATTGTTTTTGTTAGCTTAATATTACCTTCCCATATTTGTGACCATGGCTTTAAGTTAATATTGTGGCCCACAATTTGGACCCATTTTATCATATATTCTTTAACTATTTCATCTTGAGTTTTAAATTCTAGTAGATAATTATATAACATTTTAATCAGTTTTTCCTTTACATTCAGAAGTATCTTATCTAGTGGTGTCTGTTCCTTACAAAAGCCTACTGCTTTATCTCTTGTATATCTTGAATCTATTTGTGTTTTTGTCCACCAATTAAGGTGGTTGCCATAAAACTTTGCATTTTTTGAATAGTGGGGCAATTATCTCCTCCTCATTCCCCTCATAGCAGAGGTTAGACATCCCCATGCCCCTCCCTTCTCTGGATCTGGTAACTGTAAACAATGATTCCATTTTGCATCCAAACCAGTCTCCAAGGCTTTTCCGCCTGTAAGTTGTTCACCCTCCTGCACTTCCTCCTCCTTTGTTTTACCCTGAACAATGAGATCTAAAAATCAGTACAGTACCTTTCTTTCACATTATGTGTCAGATCCTCTACATTAGATTCCCTGCAACATGTATGTGACAATTACAGTACTAGTTCATAATGAAAAAAGGATGACATTGTTTGCAAAGACAGGATTCTGACACTAGAGGGCAAATATTCTACAGAAAAATAAAACAGGTCAAGGCTCAAAGGCACATTGCTAATAAATAAGCTGTTGTAATGACATGTCATGCTTAGGACTAAGCAGCAAAACAGGAGCTCCAAGTGATGTTTTTTGGTAGAGAGACAATGTACACCGAAATAATCAAGCCATGATGCTATTTCTCCTAGCATCATAGTCCTCATCTGGATCCAGTGTCTGTGTGTCCTGCAGCAGCTATTTTCTTAAGAAATACAAGTACCCAATCCTAAGTACAGTACATTTGAACTATACAGGAGTGGGCAAGTGCAAACGTCAACTTCATCTCCCATAATTACTCTCCTTTGGATATGCTGGCTAAGCCTCCTGGCAGTTGTACGACCAAAAAAAATTATGGGCCATAATTAATTGCAGCTATCTAGGAAGGTCCTGTTCAAGTGCCTGATAGTGCAACTGTTACATACTCTGCCCCTCATAAGTTAGCTGCAGTGAGTAATGATGGCAAGTTACACAAATGTTAGGTGAACATCAACAGGTTTCTAGCCATGGAGGGCTACATTCCTGGTACAATGTGCTATCTGACTCTGAAGGCCTAAGCACACCATACCTCTGCTGTATCAATAGATTTATTTTTGCTGTCACGTACATACAGTGGGGTCTTGACTTAAGAACGGCTCGAGTTAAGAACATTTTGACTTAAGAACCACTCTCATAGGAAAATATTGACTTGACTTACATACTTAGATTTGAGTTAAGAACTAAAAAAAACCACGTGGGAGGCAGGGAAAGTGCAAAATTTGAACTTTCAGTTAACTGTTGGCCAGTGAAAAGGGTGCCTGTCTGCTTCCTCACTCCTCCCAGCGTTTAGAGAGTGGATTGGGAGACAGTCTTCGGACTGCCTGGACTGTATTTTCCCTGCCTTCCCTGAACCTTTTCTTGACCTAAGGAAAAAGAAACAAAATATCCCCCTCTAGTGGTCGAAGGCAGAATAGCAGCTTCCCATTAGTTTCTATGGACGGAAAAGATCAAATGGTTCTCAATGCATTCCTATGGGAAATGCAGATTTGACCTGAGAACTTTTTGACTTGAGAACCGCCTTCCAATACGGATTAAGTTCTCAAGTCAAGACCCCACTGTATATATAAACAGGTGGGAGTGTTCACATTGTTTTGAACTCCATTGATTCATTTCTTTCTATTTGCAGCACTACGCTGCTCTCTCATGTTGTATCAACTCATTTTCTCTACTGTTTGTTGGCCGATCACCCCCCCCGTCCTTTAAAAAACAAAAACAAAGCTGGTATATTGCTAAAGAAATACAGTGCTATGTGGCTTCTTTCTTCTTCCCTTTCCCTGTCCCTCCTCCCTGCATATCTGTCCTTTTCAGTTCTCTGCAAGGCAACACTCCTTTCTTTACAATTCAAAGCAGGACATCTGAAGCCCTCTTTCACTCGCAAGGGGGGGGGAGCATGTCTCTTTCTAAGCAATGTGTTCATGTTCAGTTTTGTGGTGGCAATAGCAGTGGTGCTGGCACCAGTGGATCTTAATACCAATTTGTCGGCATACCTTTTAAAACAAACAAACAAACAAAAAAGCAAAAGGATAAAAGCTCAGTGGCCGTGAAGTGGCCACAGAGCCCAGAAACCCAACCCCTTTGCAAAGGAAATAAATCAACAGCAATGTTCACACAGGCTGAAACAATAAGGAATGAAGTGATTCATCATTGGTACAAAATAAAACAATCCTCCCGATAAGGGAGAAATAAATCGGAAACAAACTGCTGGCCAGGAAAACATGTTGATCATGGTCGTATGTTGTATGACCAGAAATTTATAAAACAATCTTTTAAAAAGGCCAAAGAAGTATAACTGGAGTTCTTTCGGTACATCTGATCAAGCCCTAAGACAGGGGGTCTCAAACATGCGGCCCGGGGGCCATTTACAGCCCTCCAGATGATAGTTTGTGGCCCCTGCCTTGCCTGCCCCCCTGAAGTGCCCCCCCGTCCTTTGCTGTTAAAAGTAAAAAAAAAAAAAAAAAAAAAGCCTCGCCTCGCTCACTGGCTCTCCCCCAAGACAGCGCCTCTTGCACCCTCCATCCGGAACTGCAGCCCGCCAGTGAGCTCGCCAGTCTGGTGGCTGGCAGGCTGCAGTTCCGGATGGAGGGTGCAAGAGGCGCTGTCTTGGGGGAAAGCTGGCGAGCACGGCGTGCTGCCGGCCCTTTTCCCCGAGTGCCCAAGCCGCCGCTGAGCGATGCCTGAGAGCGGAAGTCATTCCCAGCCCGTCCTCAAAGAGCGTCACCAAGCCGCCAATAGCAGCTGCTGCCACCACCACCTCTTCCAGGGAAGCGTCTCTCTGGCTCTCTCTCAGCACCCCCAGCAGCAGCCTGGCCAGTGGCCGCCTCAGCACCCGGCGGTGCTTCCTCCTCCTCCGCTTCATCCTGCTTCAGCCACCTCAGCTCTGGAGGCTGCCTGGGCTCGTCTCGCAAAGTTTGCTCCCCTGTCATGGTGGGGGTAGCAGCTGCTGCTGTGTGCGCCTTTTTTTGAGGGGGACCCTCAGAGGAAGGTTGCCGGACCTCCATGTGTGTGTTTGTGTTTTTGTGCATGTGCGCACACCTGTGTGGCCCCTGCCCTGTTCTGTTTAATTTCACGGGAACCAGTGGGTGCTTTTCTCCTTTGACAAGGTGATTCTGTGAGTTTTTTTAAAAAAATTTATGTCGTGCCCTCCTCCCCCCCCCCGGCTAGGCGGTTGCCGGCGCTCCGTCCCTTCTCCGTTTCTTCGTACTGCTGGTGGTGGTGGTAGTGAAGAAGAGCCACAGGGGGTCGTGGCTGGCGACAAGGGCTCACACACCCCTCCTCCTCCTCCTCCTCCTCCTCCTCCTCGGAGCCCCAGCTGGGCTAAGGAAACTCCTGGGCGGCTTCCTTGGGCTCTTGCTCCGCTTGGCGGAAAATCTGATGTGGCCCAGACTTTTCCTCCAGTGGCCCCCAAGTAAATTGAGTTTGAGACCCCTGCTTTAGCCCAAGGCATTCCATGTTACACTTTCTCTTTAACCATTGCATTACATTTTGCCTGAAATCCATTCCTTTCCCTCTGATTCCTTCTATACTGTACTTTCATTTTTTGGACCTGATTCCCTCTTTATTTGTTGTCGTTTGGATAAATGTTCAAGCCAATTGCACTGTGCACCACCCATTGGGGCCAACACTGTACCCTAGCCATTGCTGGTCATAATCTCAACAAATTATCTGCTTTTAAGTCAGTGAAGCTTGTCACTGAAGATCTTAGCTTGTGGTGAGGAGCAGGCTAGAGTTTGCTAAGAGTAGAATGAGCTTTTCTCCTGTGCTTTTAGCAGGAGCGAGCCCCGCACAGATAGGGCTTTCTGTGACAGCTTTCCCCATGCCCTAGAGAATCAGGAACTGAGGTTTTCTGTGACCTTCCCGGTGGTTCTAAAACACAGTCCCCTTTTACAGAGACACAAGAAATTTTTTCTTCGAATCTAGCAGAGAGTTTCTGCCAAAGTCACAAGTTCCTGATTTCCAACAAACTGTAAAAAAGGGACTCTGGTGGGAAAATCCCTGGGGGAAAGGGGACAAGGTTTACTCTAACTCAGCCAGGAGACCAAAGGGAGTTAAAACAATAACAAAAACATGCCAGCAGCTCGGGTCCTGCCGGTAGCCCATTCTGCTTTTAACCCCCAGGAATTCCCACTGCCAGGAGACCAAAATAAGGAAAACAGAGCACTATTTTTCGTTGCTCCCTGCCTTCTAATGCTTTAATCACAGTTCTTTTGGCACTCCTTTCTCTTCTGCATGGCTCACTGGTCCCCGTCCCATTCTCTTTGGGCTTTAAATCCCACTCAGTCCCCAGATTAATGTATAGCAAAAGGTACCACTGGCATCCATCTATTCTGTAAAGTAAGACGATGGTAAGAAGGATCCGGCTTCTGCTGAGTTCAGTTCGTGCAGTACATATTGCCCTCCTGTGGCCATTCTTCCTTCCCTCCATGAGGAAGTCCTGGGAATTTTGAAAGGCAAACCTAGCAGTGGGGAAAACCCCTTGCCGTGTGCAGTCGGCCTGAATTCTCTAGCAGTGAGCTCAAAGCCACAAAGTCCCCTTTTAAATTCACTGGGCCTTTTTCTTTAGGCTGGGGCATGGGTCCGCCAGGGTTATATCTGCTGCATCCATTGTATCCCTGCTGGAAAATCCTTTTTTTTCTGGACACAACTGTCAGAACGCGGGACCAAGCACAGCCAGTACCCACGCCGGCTGGGGAATTTTGAATGCTGTAGTCCAAAAAGAAAAAGAGACACTTTTTTCACAGTCAGGCCCTTTCTTAATAAACCCAAACCCTCACACACACACACACCCCGGTACCTTGACAGGACAGAAAGAACTAGGAAGCAGGCTAACGGTCCGCAGCAGTAAACTAACTTCATTGCTACTACAAAAAGGTGAACATCATTCCCAGACTGGACAAAATACGATTTGCTATATCTGCAAGCATGACACCAGTGTTCCCTTGAGCCAGGGTGGTTAGGCACCCAGAAACATTGGCAGAAGGGTCATCCGGCGCACCATGGTGACTTTGATGATACGGGGACAGCTAATCCACGGTGGATTTTAGTCCGAACTTGGCAAGAGATACCCAAGGGGTGGAACTCAATCCTCGGGATACGTTCAGCAGTGTGGGTAGCTTCTTGAAAAGAAAAATCCCATACCCTGCACCTTCTGTTTGATGGCATCTAAAGACAAATGCAATCCTCAACAGAGCTGCAAGATTTTATTTTTTATACTATAACTCACACAATTCCCTCTAGATGTAGGTTCTGTTCTTGATATATCCAAAGTTTTGTTCCTGATATACTGAGTTTTTAAAAAGTTGGACCAGGATGTCTGGCAGAGTACCGCCCCTATAGGCACCCACCAAACTCTTGAGATGCTCAACAAGAACGTTATTGGCCATGTCAAGGATAATGAAATCTCCCCAGGTAATATCGCTGGATACCCAGCGTGATGCAGTGGACCAGAGTGATGGACTAGGACGTAGGAGGCTTGAGTTCAAATCCCTACTCTGCCAGGGAAGGTCACTGACAGTGTGGAAGTGGTAAAACCACTCTTTAAGCATCTCATTTATTGACTGATTGATTTCATTTATACCCCGCCTATCTAGTCATTATGACCACTCTAGGCGGCTTCTAGACAAATAAAAAGAATGACATATACATATAGCGAAATTTTAAAAATATATAATAAAAATAAACAAATTCTTCAAAATGGAACAATAGGAAACAATAAGAAAAGAAAGAAGTGTTAAGTATTATCTGGGGGAAAGGCCTGCTTAAACATCCAGGTTTTTAATTGGGTCTTAAAAATACCCAGCAACGGGGCTGTACCTCGAAAGCCCTTTAAGCATCACAGCTCTGACTTGGCAGCACATAACACATGGATATCATGAGAATGGACCCTATCCAGTGGCTCCCTCCCTCTGGAACAATCTCCATAGGTGGCTTGAAATAAAGAAAATGCAAGAAGTTTTAAACATCTTCCAGAAGTTTTGTGTTTACAAACATCTCTTTTGCTTGCAAATTTTAGTTTGATGCGTATTTTAGCTATTCGTTATATAATGTTGCGCGTGTATAAACTTTCTAGAAATAGATTTATTATATTAAAGGATCTATAGAAATTATAAAGGGGGAAAAATCAGAAACCTTTTCCTCGGTCGAAACAGAGAATGAATTGTGTTTTGGTCACTGGAGCTGCAGATAAGGACACTGAGAAATTGTTAGCTCACCTTTATCAAAGCAGCATGAACATGTGTACAGGAAACGTCAAGCTAAGAGCCCTTAAAAATGCTCAGCAAAAGAACAGGAAAAATGTGGACATGTTGATGCTTAAAGAATGACACGCAAAGCCTCAACAGGCTGGCCCATTGTAAATCCCAGGTAATGGATGCCAAGAAATAATTGGCAAAATGGTCTGGAAAATGTCTCCACAAGAATGTGGAGTGAATAATGATCATGAGCCAGGCAGGAATGGCCAAAGAAGGAAAAGGGGCATGGAAAGTTATCAGAAAAGTCTTGGGTTGTACAACTTTATCGCTCTATTAATCATGGTGGGATGTGCATTTAGAGGGTTGCCGGCAGGAATTATCAACACAAATATTGGAGAAAGTATAAAAACGAACACCAGTACACAGGGGTGTAAGAAATATTTGCCCTGCTTGGCTTTAAATAGCATATTCAGAATCGGCAGCTGCTTTCGGAAAACTAACTGAAAAGTAATCTAATCTGACCTGAAGAAACAGTGCTTTTCTTTTTTTGAGTTATGATGACACAAAATGCACCAAAACTGTAAAAGCACACTGGCTGAGGACTAGCAAATTTTTAGTGTTGCAATAACTTGGAAATAAGACCATTCCTGTCCAGTAGTTAATCCTTTTAGGTTTTCTTTTTAGCTATTTAATGCTTAAAAAAGAGAAGAGGCAGACCTTCTGTTTGCTGAGGAACGAATGTATTAGCCTAAGTATTGGTGTCATACTTTTTTCAGGAACACATGTTAATGAAAAATGGATGGGAGGATGCCCTCTACATCCTTGTTATCTGTTGTTATGTGCCACCAGGTCATTTCTGACTTATGAAGATCCTATGAATTAATTCCCTCCCAAACGTCCTGTCGGTTAATAGCCTTGCTCAGCTCTTGCAAACACAAATCCATGGCTTCTTTCATTGAGTCAAGCCATTATGCATTCTGCCTTCCTCTTTTCCTACTGTCTTAAATTTTCCCAGCCTTATTAACTTTTCCGGTGAATCTTGCCTTCCTGCGATGTGTGATAAGCTCAGTCGGTTTTGTTAGTGCTTTTAGTACAACATCAGGACTGAATCGAATCTGCCCCAAGAGATAGTCTACCCCTTGAACTCATCACTAGTATTGTACAGTACTACACTATATAAAGGATACCCAGTGTGGTGTACTAGGGGAAACAATGATGGAGGAGGTCTGGGTTTGAATCTCTGCTCAGCCATGGAAGCTCACTGGGAGTGTGGAACTGGTAAAACCACTCCTTAAATATATTTACCTTGAAATCCCTATTAGGGTTGGTACAGAACAACCCTATAGATAAGTTACCTAGCAGGAAGCATGAGGTTTTTTGAGGTAAGAGGGGGTGGGGGGGAAGGATCTGTCTTACACCACATAATTAACACGAGGGGTTGCCGCCCCTCCAATCGCTACCCTCAGCTGTGCTCCTGTGTTTTGTGCCTGGGGCCACATGAATCCGGGTGCAGGGCTCCTGCGCCACAAACCCACTGGGTGGAAAGGGGAATTCCGACGGATGAGGTTTCTGTGACGAGGTGCAGGAGCATCTGTTACATAACAGCACTGATGTTACCTGTCTGTCATGGGTTTGGAGGGAAAGTTCCATCCTATGGGGAGTGGAAGGCGGGACATCAGGAGGAGGGGCTGTACTGTATATAAATGTGAAACCTGTGTGGTAAGAGGAGAGACACTGTGAGACACTGGGATGTGACGAAGCAGCAGCTGGGAAGAAGAAGCTGTTGTGGGAGTCTGTGTGTCAGACAGGGTACTACTGTGTGTCAGAGTACCAACCTGATAGGTTCAGGTGTCTGTTGGTTAGCCAGAACTGATAGGTTCAGGGTCTGTGCTTCAAGTTAAGGGTTCTGGGTGAACCAAACTGTATGCTTGTATGAGTGAGAATAAGCCACGTTACTTTATCCTATTCACCTGATTGTTTATTTTTCCCTGTGTGTATTTAAATAAACCTTATTCGTTTTATTGTTTAAAAATCCATCCCTGGTCTGTGTGACTTCTTAAAGGGAATGGTTGGTGGCAGCTTAGTGTAACTGTGTGACATATCCCAGTAGGTCTGGGTTTGTCACATTGATTGGTGTCCAGCGTGTGGGATACGACTGGTCCAGTTGTCCAGTGGTCCAGCAAAGCCTTGGCACGTGTGCCCAGAGCAAGGGGGGGTCTAGTCAGGGACAGTCTGAGGCGCGTAGGTAATCTTCTAGGTGTACCTCACGGGGAGGTGCGCTAGTAGAAGAACGTGCCAACTGGGGAGACTTAGATTAAGGTGCTCTGAGGCAGCCTAGTTTTGGCGGGAAAAAGCTGAGGCAAAACTGCGTAGCAACAGTGAGCTAGCTTGCCAGCTGAGAGGCCCAGCAGAGGGGGGTAGGCTCTGACTCGATACTGTTGCAAGTTTAGTGCTGAAGAACAGCAGCAATCTCTAGGGAGAGCTGGTTCTGAGGCAAGAAGGAAAAAAGTGGTCGTTTTATTTTGAGGCTTGACTTTTTAAAGCAGCCTGTTCTGAGGGGGGATTATGCCCTTGACTCGAAGCCAGATGGCCGAAATGAGTGAAGTGAAAGACCCCCAGATTGACCAAGGTTCTGAGGATGAATTTGGCTCAGTGCAGGGTGACAGCACAGGAGAGCAGAACCCAGAACTTAGAAAAATGCTCATAGCCCAACAGCATGAACTGAGGATGAGGCAATTTGAAGTGGAGGAAAGGGAAAGGGAAAGGCAGAGGCAATTTGAAACAGAGAGATTGGAAAGAGAAGAAAGATTGGAGAGAGAGAGAATGGAAATGGAGAGGGAGAGAGAGAAAATTGCTCTGGAAAAAGAAAGAATGGCGTTTGAATTAAGAAAACTGGAAATGATGAACCAGAACAATAATAATAATAGGGATTCTGAGGGAGGCCAACTGTCTAAGGCTGATCTGAAGAAATTCCCTGTGTACCACAAGGGAGATTGTCCTGAGGTGTTCTTTTCCCTAGTGGAAAGAGCGTTTGTGGACTTCTCAGTGAGGGAAACTGAGAAGATGACCATCATGCGATCTTTAATCAGTGGTAGCCTGGCTGAGGTTTATGCCGAGATGCCTGAGGAACTGATGAAAGATTTTGCAGAGTTTAAAAAACTGGTGTTTGCCAGACATGGGATAAATGCAGAGCAGCTGAGACAAAGATTCAGGTCCCTAACCAAAAAACCAGAGCAGACTTTTACCCAAGTGGGGGCCCAATTGGTGAGGCTGCTTGAGAAATGGCTATCGCAGGAGGGGACAGAGACCTATGAACAGCTTAAAGATTTGATAGCACTGGAACAGTTCTATTCAGTCCTGCATGGGGAACTGAAATTCCAGGTGAGGGAAAGGAAACCGAAATCTGTGGCAGCAGCCGCTGAGATCGCAGATTTTATTTCCCAAATAAGGAAGCCCTTGGGTGAGGGGAAATCTGTAGGTAAACCCAAAGAAACCTACAGCAAGTACTCTCAGGGACCAGGGAAAAGCCAGCAAGGGGGAGGGGCCCATGGTGAAGGGAAGCCCTCAGACATGAAACAAAGACCTCAGATTTTGGAGGGAAAACCAAAACAAGATGAGAGAGAATCAAAATACACCAGGAAATGTTATTTCTGTCAGGGAAAGGGCCATCTAATCTCAGATTGTGAGAAATTAAAGCAGCTAAAAGGAATGGTGCCTCAGAATTCTAGTGGAACCAAGCCAAAAGCTGTGTTCTGTGTCCAGAAAGAGCAAGACTCTTTGTCACTGAGGGAGCCTGTTGCAATGGCTACTCAGTCTGGAACAGCTACCTCTGCTGATCAGGCTGAGGAAAATGGTCCTCTTGTGGAGGTAAAGCGATGCTTGCTGATAAAAACAGATTCTCAGTTGTTTGAGACAGCAGGAGTGGACGTAGGAATACTTGACCGTCAGTATAGGGGGCTGCGGGACACTTGTTCCCAGGTAACCCTGTGCCATCCAGATATCATCCCTAGGGAGTTTATAATCCCAAATGAGAGCATAAAGGTGGCAGGGATTGAGGGGCAGGTAATCTCTCTGCCAGTAGCAGAGGTACCTGTCAACTTTCAAGGCTGGAGGGGAGCTTGGCGGCTAGCGATTTCATCGACTCTGCCAGCAGCCGTGCTCGTGGGAAATGACCTGGCTGAACATGTGAAACGGGTGCTAGTGATTACACGCTCACAAGCCACCACAGGGACAGTTCAGGGGGGTAATGATGAGCCAGAGACGGAAGCAGAGGGGAGTTCAGAAGCTGTGGTGGAAACCTTAACCACAGACAGCAGATTTGGACAGCAGCAAAAGGCAGACGCCACTCTCCAAAAGTGTTTTGAACAGGTGACTGACGCCCAGCTAACACCTGAAACCCCAGTGAGGTTTCTGGAGAAAAAGGGGATTTTATATAGAGAAACCCTGAGGAATATCTCAAAAGGGGGAGATGGGATCAGAAGTCAGCTGGTGATACCTGAAAAGTATCGCCCCATGATCTTACAAAGGGGTCACTCTGACATGTTTGCTGCACACTTAAGGGTGAAAGGGCCCCTTGATTTGATCAAACAAAATTGGGAGCAGATCACCCAGGATGACCCACAAGACGTTGTGACTTACATAGACACCTTGATGAATGACCTAAGGAGAAATCTAGAGCTGGCAGCAGAAAACCTGCAAGCTCAGAAGGTCAGACAGAAAACATGGTATGACCACAAAGCTAGAGAGAGGCACTTTGACCCAGGGGAGGAAGTGCTTTGGCTTAGGCCCTGCAGAGAGAATAAACTGCAGCTCAAATGGGCAGGACCATATAGGGTCATTTCCAAGATGTCAGACCTGAACTACCTAATAGAGCAGGAGGAGAACCAAGCAAGGAGGGTGGTTCATGTGAATGCCCTAAAACCCTACTACAGAGGGGAACAGAGGGTTTTATTCGCGATAAAAGCAGCTGAGAGTGAGGAAGCTGAATTACCCTTCTGGGAGGGTAGAGGGGAAGTAAAATACAACCCAGAGGAGGTAAAGATCAGTCCTGCACTCACCCAAGACCAGCAGCAAGAACTAAAAATGCTGCTTGGTAAATATCAACAGGTGTTTTCCAACAAGCCGGGGATAGTGAAGGGAGTGATGCATCGGATCCACACAGGGGATGCACCCCCGCAGGCAGTATCCCCATACCGAGTAACGGGACCCTATAGGGACAAGGTGCGGAAGGAGCTGGACGAGATGCTGAGGGAGAACATAATCGTCCCCTCTTCTAGTCCTTGGTCCTCTCCGATAGTCCTTGTGGACAAGCCTGATGGGAGCATTAGGTTTTGTGTCGATTACAGGAAATTAAACCGTGTAACCACTCCTGATGCCTACCCAATGCCCAGGCTAGACAACCTGATTGAAACCATAGGGGGTTGTCGGTTCATCTCATCATTGGACCTGGTAAAGGGATATTGGCAATTAAGAATTGATCCCAGGGATCAAGAAAAGACTGCCTTTTGCAGCCCTTTTGGTCTCTATGAGTTTCGAGTCCTGAGCTTTGGTCTCAGAAATGCACCAGCCACATTCCAGAGGCTGATGGACCAGACCTTGGCAGGGCTCAGTGACTTTACAGTGGCCTACATTGACGACATAGGGATCTTCAGTAATACCTGGGAAGATCACCTGATACACCTGGAGTTAGTGCTGCAGAGGTTAAGTGCAGCAGGGCTAACAGTAAAGGCCAGCAAGTGTCAGCTGGGTAGCCCAGAAATAAAATACTTGGGTCACATGGTAGGGGGAGGAATGATAAAACCCCTGGAGGCCAAAATAGAAGCTGTTCGTGATTGGCCTAGACCCAACACCAAGAAAAAGGTCAAATCATGTCTTGGGTTGGTGGGCTACTACAGAAAGTTCATCCCGAGGTTTAGCGAGATTGCGGCTCCGCTGACCGATCTGACGAGGAAGAAGGCTGATGACCGCATCCCGTGGGCCAGCGACTGTGAGGAGGCGTTCCAGAGGTTGAAGGAGGCGTTAATCAACTATCCTGTCCTGCGTGCTCCAGACTTTGACCGGGAGTTCATCATCTACACCGATGCGTCTAACAGCGGGGTAGGAGCAGTTCTGTGCCAGGAGGATGAGAATGGTGACCAGCATCCAGTGTCCTACCTGAGTAGGAAACTTCAAAAAGGTGAGAGATATTTGGCAACTGTGGAGAAGGAGTGTTTGGCCATAGTCTACGCGATCCAGAAGGCCAAGCCTTACATCTGGGGAAGACATTTTATTCTGTGTACTGACCATTCACCATTGCAATGGTTAAAGACAATGAAAACCCACAATAGCAAACTTATGAGGTGGGCTTTAAACCTACAGGACTATGACTTTGAAGTGAAGGTGGTCAGAGGGTCAGTGAACTGTGTTGCTGACGCCTTATCAAGAAGACCTGAAGAATGAAGACGGCGAAAGAACATGGACTATGTGTATATAATGATGACAAAAAGTTAAATGTACCTGGTTTTGAATTTGGTTTGTATGAATAAAGGTAAATTGATGTAATGTATATGGTAAATGTTTAAATGCCTATTTGCTATGGTTTAACTTAGAATGTAAGTATGAGTAAGTATAATATGGTATGTATAACTGTTGTTGTGTATTTTATACAGGTTGTTTTTTGGTGAAAAGCACTTTTAGCTTTCCCCCTACAAAACAACTTATAAAGAGGGGAGGTGTTACATAACAGCACTGATGTTACCTGTCTGTCATGGGTTTGGAGGGAAAGTTCCATCCTATGGGGAGTGGAAGGCGGGACATCAGGAGGAGGGGCTGTACTGTATATAAATGTGAAACCTGTGTGGTAAGAGGAGAGACACTGTGAGACACTGGGATGTGACGAAGCAGCAGCTGGGAAGAAGAAGCTGTTGTGGGAGTCTGTGTGTCAGACAGGGTACTACTGTGTGTCAGAGTACCAACCTGATAGGTTCAGGTGTCTGTTGGTTAGCCAGAACTGATAGGTTCAGGGTCTGTGCTTCAAGTTAAGGGTTCTGGGTGAACCAAACTGTATGCTTGTATGAGTGAGAATAAGCCACGTTACTTTATCCTATTCACCTGATTGTTTATTTTTCCCTGTGTGTATTTAAATAAACCTTATTCGTTTTATTGTTTAAAAATCCATCCCTGGTCTGTGTGACTTCTTAAAGGGAATGGTTGGTGGCAGCTTAGTGTAACTGTGTGACATATCCCAGTAGGTCTGAGTTTGTCACATTGATTGGTGTCCAGCGTGTGGGATACGACTGGTCCAGTTGTCCAGTGGTCCAGCAAAGCCTTGGCACGTGTGCCCAGAGCAAGGGGGGGTCTAGTCAGGGACAGTCTGAGGCGCGTAGGTAATCTTCTAGGTGTACCTCACGGGGAGGTGCGCTAGTAGAAGAACGTGCCAACTGGGGAGACTTAGATTAAGGTGCTCTGAGGCAGCCTAGTTTTGGCGGGAAAAAGCTGAGGCAAAACTGCGTAGCAACAGTGAGCTAGCTTGCCAGCTGAGAGGCCCAGCAGAGGGGGGTAGGCTCTGACTCGATACTGTTGCAAGTTTAGTGCTGAAGAACAGCAGCAATCTCTAGGGAGAGCTGGTTCTGAGGCAAGAAGGAAAAAAGTGGTCGTTTTATTTTGAGGCTTGACTTTTTAAAGCAGCCTGTTCTGAGGGGGGATTATGCCCTTGACTCGAAGCCAGATGGCCGAAATGAGTGAAGTGAAAGACCCCCAGATTGACCAAGGTTCTGAGGATGAATTTGGCTCAGTGCAGGGTGACAGCACAGGAGAGCAGAACCCAGAACTTAGAAAAATGCTCATAGCCCAACAGCATGAACTGAGGATGAGGCAATTTGAAGTGGAGGAAAGGGAAAGGGAAAGGCAGAGGCAATTTGAAACAGAGAGATTGGAAAGAGAAGAAAGATTGGAGAGAGAGAGAATGGAAATGGAGAGGGAGAGAGAGAAAATTGCTCTGGAAAAAGAAAGAATGGCGTTTGAATTAAGAAAACTGGAAATGATGAACCAGAACAATAATAATAATAGGGATTCTGAGGGAGGCCAACTGTCTAAGGCTGATCTGAAGAAATTCCCTGTGTACCACAAGGGAGATTGTCCTGAGGTGTTCTTTTCCCTAGTGGAAAGAGCGTTTGTGGACTTCTCAGTGAGGGAAACTGAGAAGATGACCATCATGCGATCTTTAATCAGTGGTAGCCTGGCTGAGGTTTATGCCGAGATGCCTGAGGAACTGATGAAAGATTTTGCAGAGTTTAAAAAACTGGTGTTTGCCAGACATGGGATAAATGCAGAGCAGCTGAGACAAAGATTCAGGTCCCTAACCAAAAAACCAGAGCAGACTTTTACCCAAGTGGGGGCCCAATTGGTGAGGCTGCTTGAGAAATGGCTATCGCAGGAGGGGACAGAGACCTATGAACAGCTTAAAGATTTGATAGCACTGGAACAGTTCTATTCAGTCCTGCATGGGGAACTGAAATTCCAGGTGAGGGAAAGGAAACCGAAATCTGTGGCAGCAGCCGCTGAGATCGCAGATTTTATTTCCCAAATAAGGAAGCCCTTGGGTGAGGGGAAATCTGTAGGTAAACCCAAAGAAACCTACAGCAAGTACTCTCAGGGACCAGGGAAAAGCCAGCAAGGGGGAGGGGCCCATGGTGAAGGGAAGCCCTCAGACATGAAACAAAGACCTCAGATTTTGGAGGGAAAACCAAAACAAGATGAGAGAGAATCAAAATACACCAGGAAATGTTATTTCTGTCAGGGAAAGGGCCATCTAATCTCAGATTGTGAGAAATTAAAGCAGCTAAAAGGAATGGTGCCTCAGAATTCTAGTGGAACCAAGCCAAAAGCTGTGTTCTGTGTCCAGAAAGAGCAAGACTCTTTGTCACTGAGGGAGCCTGTTGCAATGGCTACTCAGTCTGGAACAGCTACCTCTGCTGATCAGGCTGAGGAAAATGGTCCTCTTGTGGAGGTAAAGCGATGCTTGCTGATAAAAACAGATTCTCAGTTGTTTGAGACAGCAGGAGTGGACGTAGGAATACTTGACCGTCAGTATAGGGGGCTGCGGGACACTTGTTCCCAGGTAACCCTGTGCCATCCAGATATCATCCCTAGGGAGTTTATAATCCCAAATGAGAGCATAAAGGTGGCAGGGATTGAGGGGCAGGTAATCTCTCTGCCAGTAGCAGAGGTACCTGTCAACTTTCAAGGCTGGAGGGGAGCTTGGCGGCTAGCGATTTCATCGACTCTGCCAGCAGCCGTGCTCGTGGGAAATGACCTGGCTGAACATGTGAAATGGGTGCTAGTGATTACACGCTCACAAGCCACCACAGGGACAGTTCAGGGGGGTAATGATGAGCCAGAGACGGAAGCAGAGGGGAGTTCAGAAGCTGTGGTGGAAACCTTAACCACAGACAGCAGATTTGGACAGCAGCAAAAGGCAGACGCCACTCTCCAAAAGTGTTTTGAACAGGTGACTGACGCCCAGCTAACACCTGAAACCCCAGTGAGGTTTCTGGAGAAAAAGGGGATTTTATATAGAGAAACCCTGAGGAATATCTCAAAAGGGGGAGATGGGATCAGAAGTCAGCTGGTGATACCTGAAAAGTATCGCCCCATGATCTTACAAAGGGGTCACTCTGACATGTTTGCTGCACACTTAAGGGTGAAAGGGCCCCTTGATTTGATCAAACAAAATTGGGAGCAGATCACCCAGGATGACCCACAAGACGTTGTGACTTACATAGACACCTTGATGAATGACCTAAGGAGAAATCTAGAGCTGGCAGCAGAAAACCTGCAAGCTCAGAAGGTCAGACAGAAAACATGGTATGACCACAAAGCTAGAGAGAGGCACTTTGACCCAGGGGAGGAAGTGCTTTGGCTTAGGCCCTGCAGAGAGAATAAACTGCAGCTCAAATGGGCAGGACCATATAGGGTCATTTCCAAGATGTCAGACCTGAACTACCTAATAGAGCAGGAGGAGAACCAAGCAAGGAGGGTGGTTCATGTGAATGCCCTAAAACCCTACTACAGAGGGGAACAGAGGGTTTTATTCGCGATAAAAGCAGCTGAGAGTGAGGAAGCTGAATTACCCTTCTGGGAGGGTAGAGGGGAAGTAAAATACAACCCAGAGGAGGTAAAGATCAGTCCTGCACTCACCCAAGACCAGCAGCAAGAACTAAAAATGCTGCTTGGTAAATATCAACAGGTGTTTTCCAACAAGCCGGGGATAGTGAAGGGAGTGATGCATCGGATCCACACAGGGGATGCACCCCCGCAGGCAGTATCCCCATACCGAGTAACGGGACCCTATAGGGACAAGGTGCGGAAGGAGCTGGACGAGATGCTGAGGGAGAACATAATCGTCCCCTCTTCTAGTCCTTGGTCCTCTCCGATAGTCCTTGTGGACAAGCCTGATGGGAGCATTAGGTTTTGTGTCGATTACAGGAAATTAAACCGTGTAACCACTCCTGATGCCTACCCAATGCCCAGGCTAGACAACCTGATTGAAACCATAGGGGGTTGTCGGTTCATCTCATCATTGGACCTGGTAAAGGGATATTGGCAATTAAGAATTGATCCCAGGGATCAAGAAAAGACTGCCTTTTGCAGCCCTTTTGGTCTCTATGAGTTTCGAGTCCTGAGCTTTGGTCTCAGAAATGCACCAGCCACATTCCAGAGGCTGATGGACCAGACCTTGGCAGGGCTCAGTGACTTTACAGTGGCCTACATTGACGACATAGGGATCTTCAGTAATACCTGGGAAGATCACCTGATACACCTGGAGTTAGTGCTGCAGAGGTTAAGTGCAGCAGGGCTAACAGTAAAGGCCAGCAAGTGTCAGCTGGGTAGCCCAGAAATAAAATACTTGGGTCACATGGTAGGGGGAGGAATGATAAAACCCCTGGAGGCCAAAATAGAAGCTGTTCGTGATTGGCCTAGACCCAACACCAAGAAAAAGGTCAAATCATGTCTTGGGTTGGTGGGCTACTACAGAAAGTTCATCCCGAGGTTTAGCGAGATTGCGGCTCCGCTGACCGATCTGACGAGGAAGAAGGCTGATGACCGCATCCCGTGGGCCAGCGACTGTGAGGAGGCGTTCCAGAGGTTGAAGGAGGCGTTAATCAACTATCCTGTCCTGCGTGCTCCAGACTTTGACCGGGAGTTCATCATCTACACCGATGCGTCTAACAGCGGGGTAGGAGCAGTTCTGTGCCAGGAGGATGAGAATGGTGACCAGCATCCAGTGTCCTACCTGAGTAGGAAACTTCAAAAAGGTGAGAGATATTTGGCAACCGTGGAGAAGGAGTGTTTGGCCATAGTCTACGCGATCCAGAAGGCCAAGCCTTACATCTGGGGAAGACATTTTATTCTGTGTACTGACCATTCACCATTGCAATGGTTAAAGACAATGAAAACCCACAATAGCAAACTTATGAGGTGGGCTTTAAACCTACAGGACTATGACTTTGAAGTGAAGGTGGTCAGAGGGTCAGTGAACTGTGTTGCTGACGCCTTATCAAGAAGACCTGAAGAATGAAGACGGCGAAAGAACATGGACTATGTGTATATAATGATGACAAAAAGTTAAATGTACCTGGTTTTGAATTTGGTTTGTATGAATAAAGGTAAATTGATGTAATGTATATGGTAAATGTTTAAATGCCTATTTGCTATGGTTTAACTTAGAATGTAAGTATGAGTAAGTATAATATGGTATGTATAACTGTTGTTGTGTATTTTATACAGGTTGTTTTTTGGTGAAAAGCACTTTTAGCTTTCCCCCTACAAAACAACTTATAAAGAGGGGAGGTGTTACATAACAGCACTGATGTTACCTGTCTGTCATGGGTTTGGAGGGAAAGTTCCATCCTATGGGGAGTGGAAGGCGGGACATCAGGAGGAGGGGCTGTACTGTATATAAATGTGAAACCTGTGTGGTAAGAGGAGAGACACTGTGAGACACTGGGATGTGACGAAGCAGCAGCTGGGAAGAAGAAGCTGTTGTGGGAGTCTGTGTGTCAGACAGGGTACTACTGTGTGTCAGAGTACCAACCTGATAGGTTCAGGTGTCTGTTGGTTAGCCAGAACTGATAGGTTCAGGGTCTGTGCTTCAAGTTAAGGGTTCTGGGTGAACCAAACTGTATGCTTGTATGAGTGAGAATAAGCCACGTTACTTTATCCTATTCACCTGATTGTTTATTTTTCCCTGTGTGTATTTAAATAAACCTTATTCGTTTTATTGTTTAAAAATCCATCCCTGGTCTGTGTGACTTCTTAAAGGGAATGGTTGGTGGCAGCTTAGTGTAACTGTGTGACATATCCCAGTAGGTCTGGGTTTGTCACATTGATTGGTGTCCAGCGTGTGGGATACGACTGGTCCAGTTGTCCAGTGGTCCAGCAAAGCCTTGGCACGTGTGCCCAGAGCAAGGGGGGGTCTAGTCAGGGACAGTCTGAGGCGCGTAGGTAATCTTCTAGGTGTACCTCACGGGGAGGTGCGCTAGTAGAAGAACGTGCCAACTGGGGAGACTTAGATTAAGGTGCTCTGAGGCAGCCTAGTTTTGGCGGGAAAAAGCTGAGGCAAAACTGCGTAGCAACAGTGAGCTAGCTTGCCAGCTGAGAGGCCCAGCAGAGGGGGGTAGGCTCTGACTCGATACTGTTGCAAGTTTAGTGCTGAAGAACAGCAGCAATCTCTAGGGAGAGCTGGTTCTGAGGCAAGAAGGAAAAAAGTGGTCGTTTTATTTTGAGGCTTGACTTTTTAAAGCAGCCTGTTCTGAGGGGGGATTATGCCCTTGACTCGAAGCCAGATGGCCGAAATGAGTGAAGTGAAAGACCCCCAGATTGACCAAGGTTCTGAGGATGAATTTGGCTCAGTGCAGGGTGACAGCACAGGAGAGCAGAACCCAGAACTTAGAAAAATGCTCATAGCCCAACAGCATGAACTGAGGATGAGGCAATTTGAAGTGGAGGAAAGGGAAAGGGAAAGGCAGAGGCAATTTGAAACAGAGAGATTGGAAAGAGAAGAAAGATTGGAGAGAGAGAGAATGGAAATGGAGAGGGAGAGAGAGAAAATTGCTCTGGAAAAAGAAAGAATGGCGTTTGAATTAAGAAAACTGGAAATGATGAACCAGAACAATAATAATAATAGGGATTCTGAGGGAGGCCAACTGTCTAAGGCTGATCTGAAGAAATTCCCTGTGTACCACAAGGGAGATTGTCCTGAGGTGTTCTTTTCCCTAGTGGAAAGAGCGTTTGTGGACTTCTCAGTGAGGGAAACTGAGAAGATGACCATCATGCGATCTTTAATCAGTGGTAGCCTGGCTGAGGTTTATGCCGAGATGCCTGAGGAACTGATGAAAGATTTTGCAGAGTTTAAAAAACTGGTGTTTGCCAGACATGGGATAAATGCAGAGCAGCTGAGACAAAGATTCAGGTCCCTAACCAAAAAACCAGAGCAGACTTTTACCCAAGTGGGGGCCCAATTGGTGAGGCTGCTTGAGAAATGGCTATCGCAGGAGGGGACAGAGACCTATGAACAGCTTAAAGATTTGATAGCACTGGAACAGTTCTATTCAGTCCTGCATGGGGAACTGAAATTCCAGGTGAGGGAAAGGAAACCGAAATCTGTGGCAGCAGCCGCTGAGATCGCAGATTTTATTTCCCAAATAAGGAAGCCCTTGGGTGAGGGGAAATCTGTAGGTAAACCCAAAGAAACCTACAGCAAGTACTCTCAGGGACCAGGGAAAAGCCAGCAAGGGGGAGGGGCCCATGGTGAAGGGAAGCCCTCAGACATGAAACAAAGACCTCAGATTTTGGAGGGAAAACCAAAACAAGATGAGAGAGAATCAAAATACACCAGGAAATGTTATTTCTGTCAGGGAAAGGGCCATCTAATCTCAGATTGTGAGAAATTAAAGCAGCTAAAAGGAATGGTGCCTCAGAATTCTAGTGGAACCAAGCCAAAAGCTGTGTTCTGTGTCCAGAAAGAGCAAGACTCTTTGTCACTGAGGGAGCCTGTTGCAATGGCTACTCAGTCTGGAACAGCTACCTCTGCTGATCAGGCTGAGGAAAATGGTCCTCTTGTGGAGGTAAAGCGATGCTTGCTGATAAAAACAGATTCTCAGTTGTTTGAGACAGCAGGAGTGGACGTAGGAATACTTGACCGTCAGTATAGGGGGCTGCGGGACACTTGTTCCCAGGTAACCCTGTGCCATCCAGATATCATCCCTAGGGAGTTTATAATCCCAAATGAGAGCATAAAGGTGGCAGGGATTGAGGGGCAGGTAATCTCTCTGCCAGTAGCAGAGGTACCTGTCAACTTTCAAGGCTGGAGGGGAGCTTGGCGGCTAGCGATTTCATCGACTCTGCCAGCAGCCGTGCTCGTGGGAAATGACCTGGCTGAACATGTGAAACGGGTGCTAGTGATTACACGCTCACAAGCCACCACAGGGACAGTTCAGGGGGGTAATGATGAGCCAGAGACGGAAGCAGAGGGGAGTTCAGAAGCTGTGGTGGAAACCTTAACCACAGACAGCAGATTTGGACAGCAGCAAAAGGCAGACGCCACTCTCCAAAAGTGTTTTGAACAGGTGACTGACGCCCAGCTAACACCTGAAACCCCAGTGAGGTTTCTGGAGAAAAAGGGGATTTTATATAGAGAAACCCTGAGGAATATCTCAAAAGGGGGAGATGGGATCAGAAGTCAGCTGGTGATACCTGAAAAGTATCGCCCCATGATCTTACAAAGGGGTCACTCTGACATGTTTGCTGCACACTTAAGGGTGAAAGGGCCCCTTGATTTGATCAAACAAAATTGGGAGCAGATCACCCAGGATGACCCACAAGACGTTGTGACTTACATAGACACCTTGATGAATGACCTAAGGAGAAATCTAGAGCTGGCAGCAGAAAACCTGCAAGCTCAGAAGGTCAGACAGAAAACATGGTATGACCACAAAGCTAGAGAGAGGCACTTTGACCCAGGGGAGGAAGTGCTTTGGCTTAGGCCCTGCAGAGAGAATAAACTGCAGCTCAAATGGGCAGGACCATATAGGGTCATTTCCAAGATGTCAGACCTGAACTACCTAATAGAGCAGGAGGAGAACCAAGCAAGGAGGGTGGTTCATGTGAATGCCCTAAAACCCTACTACAGAGGGGAACAGAGGGTTTTATTCGCGATAAAAGCAGCTGAGAGTGAGGAAGCTGAATTACCCTTCTGGGAGGGTAGAGGGGAAGTAAAATACAACCCAGAGGAGGTAAAGATCAGTCCTGCACTCACCCAAGACCAGCAGCAAGAACTAAAAATGCTGCTTGGTAAATATCAACAGGTGTTTTCCAACAAGCCGGGGATAGTGAAGGGAGTGATGCATCGGATCCACACAGGGGATGCACCCCCGCAGGCAGTATCCCCATACCGAGTAACGGGACCCTATAGGGACAAGGTGCGGAAGGAGCTGGACGAGATGCTGAGGGAGAACATAATCGTCCCCTCTTCTAGTCCTTGGTCCTCTCCGATAGTCCTTGTGGACAAGCCTGATGGGAGCATTAGGTTTTGTGTCGATTACAGGAAATTAAACCGTGTAACCACTCCTGATGCCTACCCAATGCCCAGGCTAGACAACCTGATTGAAACCATAGGGGGTTGTCGGTTCATCTCATCATTGGACCTGGTAAAGGGATATTGGCAATTAAGAATTGATCCCAGGGATCAAGAAAAGACTGCCTTTTGCAGCCCTTTTGGTCTCTATGAGTTTCGAGTCCTGAGCTTTGGTCTCAGAAATGCACCAGCCACATTCCAGAGGCTGATGGACCAGACCTTGGCAGGGCTCAGTGACTTTACAGTGGCCTACATTGACGACATAGGGATCTTCAGTAATACCTGGGAAGATCACCTGATACACCTGGAGTTAGTGCTGCAGAGGTTAAGTGCAGCAGGGCTAACAGTAAAGGCCAGCAAGTGTCAGCTGGGTAGCCCAGAAATAAAATACTTGGGTCACATGGTAGGGGGAGGAATGATAAAACCCCTGGAGGCCAAAATAGAAGCTGTTCGTGATTGGCCTAGACCCAACACCAAGAAAAAGGTCAAATCATGTCTTGGGTTGGTGGGCTACTACAGAAAGTTCATCCCGAGGTTTAGCGAGATTGCGGCTCCGCTGACCGATCTGACGAGGAAGAAGGCTGATGACCGCATCCCGTGGGCCAGCGACTGTGAGGAGGCGTTCCAGAGGTTGAAGGAGGCGTTAATCAACTATCCTGTCCTGCGTGCTCCAGACTTTGACCGGGAGTTCATCATCTACACCGATGCGTCTAACAGCGGGGTAGGAGCAGTTCTGTGCCAGGAGGATGAGAATGGTGACCAGCATCCAGTGTCCTACCTGAGTAGGAAACTTCAAAAAGGTGAGAGATATTTGGCAACCGTGGAGAAGGAGTGTTTGGCCATAGTCTACGCGATCCAGAAGGCCAAGCCTTACATCTGGGGAAGACATTTTATTCTGTGTACTGACCATTCACCATTGCAATGGTTAAAGACAATGAAAACCCACAATAGCAAACTTATGAGGTGGGCTTTAAACCTACAGGACTATGACTTTGAAGTGAAGGTGGTCAGAGGGTCAGTGAACTGTGTTGCTGACGCCTTATCAAGAAGACCTGAAGAATGAAGACGGCGAAAGAACATGGACTATGTGTATATAATGATGACAAAAAGTTAAATGTACCTGGTTTTGAATTTGGTTTGTATGAATAAAGGTAAATTGATGTAATGTATATGGTAAATGTTTAAATGCCTATTTGCTATGGTTTAACTTAGAATGTAAGTATGAGTAAGTATAATATGGTATGTATAACTGTTGTTGTGTATTTTATACAGGTTGTTTTTTGGTGAAAAGCACTTTTAGCTTTCCCCCTACAAAACAACTTATAAAGAGGGGAGGTGTTACATAACAGCACTGATGTTACCTGTCTGTCATGGGTTTGGAGGGAAAGTTCCATCCTATGGGGAGTGGAAGGCGGGACATCAGGAGGAGGGGCTGTACTGTATATAAATGTGAAACCTGTGTGGTAAGAGGAGAGACACTGTGAGACACTGGGATGTGACGAAGCAGCAGCTGGGAAGAAGAAGCTGTTGTGGGAGTCTGTGTGTCAGACAGGGTACTACTGTGTGTCAGAGTACCAACCTGATAGGTTCAGGTGTCTGTTGGTTAGCCAGAACTGATAGGTTCAGGGTCTGTGCTTCAAGTTAAGGGTTCTGGGTGAACCAAACTGTATGCTTGTATGAGTGAGAATAAGCCACGTTACTTTATCCTATTCACCTGATTGTTTATTTTTCCCTGTGTGTATTTAAATAAACCTTATTCGTTTTATTGTTTAAAAATCCATCCCTGGTCTGTGTGACTTCTTAAAGGGAATGGTTGGTGGCAGCTTAGTGTAACTGTGTGACATATCCCAGTAGGTCTGGGTTTGTCACAGCATCCTCTTCCTTTATATGAGGCTGCGCTTGCTCTTTTGAACAGTTCGGAATGCAGGAGAGGAGCCCCGTTTCCTTGTGCAATTGGCCACCTCGCTGGGAAACCCACCTGCATAAATAATCTACACATGCCCACATGTACATACATAAAGAGACACCAGGGTTTCTTTTTAGCACAGTGGTTCTTAGGAAGGGTGTAATCACTTCTGACGTTAATCACCCATCCCACAACAAGGTTGATCAGTGTGTTGGAGGGCAGGTTTAACCAATGGAACCCATGACCTCGGGAGGTGATGTGTTCTCCAACTCTGGAGGCCATCAAGAGAAAATCGGCCCACCCTCAGTCAGATCTGCTTTAGTCTGAATTCCTACATTGAGCAGGGAGTTGGACTAGATGGCCTTAAGAGGCCTCCTAGAATCCATAATTCTAAGATTAAGAAAGCAATTTAGCCACGTGAGCCATGAGAAATATTTTAAAAGCACAGTTGGTAATGCTTTAACTAACTCCTTTTTCTTTTATTGGGCCACTAAGATCCCCCTCCCCCCAAAGACTAAGAAATTGAGGTTTTTTTTAATCCTCCAGAAACTTCACAGAAAAATGGGCAGCTGAAAACAGAAATGTTGAGAATTCATCCTGGCCAAATCTCATAATAATACCAATGTGCTACCAAGTTGATGATAACTGGTTTGTGGAAAGTATAAAATCATGGGGGGGGTTACCAACTCTTCTGGTAGTGCTCTGGGACAGTGCAACCTGCTACATGGGTGAAAAAGCATGTAACCCCATCATCCTCACACACTCCAGGTGATCTCACCTGTCCTCTCCCCCAGGAGGCACAGTCGGGATTTGAACTCCTGGCCCTCAGCGCTCCAACCCACTGAGCTACCCCAGGTTCCTCAATCCAATGTGAGTCTCAACTAGAGCCAGCCTCCTGAAATCAATGTGACTAAGAAATCCCATTTGTTTTAATGGGTCTCTTCTGTTGGATTTAGCCTTTTGAATCAAATACCCATTTTGCTTTGGCCCTTTTCTTTGGCAGATAATCTTTCTGGAGCTTTCCATGACGTTTGAATGGAATCCATGGCCACGAAGAACCAAACTCCTCCCTGCCCTACATGAGAAGAAGTGGCCAAGTTCTTTATTCGTTCTTGATGGCCTTGCAAACCGTCGTTGAAGCAAAGGGATTGCAGGCTATCCCGAGAGTGCCCTTAGCTTGCCCCCCCCCCGGCTGATCTCCACAGACAGGTCAAGTCGCATCAGTGCTCCAGAATTTCCAAGAGCAGTCTTCTCCAAGCCAACCCACAGAGGTTGAGGAGGAGCATTGGGTGGGATCCTGTCCCTGCAAAACCACTTCAATGCAACCATCTCTCCCTGAAACAGAAAGAAGTACTTCTGGAGAACACAATCGAGAGCCTTGATTCTAATGTTTCTGGAGTGTCCAATAGATAAGTCCCATGGAGGAGGAAAGACAATAATCATCACCAGGCACATCCACAATGTCAGACATATGGAAATGGGCGACACACATTTCATTCAACATTTCAGTCCTTTTTTCGCATGTCTGACGAAGTGGGCATGTCCGTGAAAGCTCACATTAAAATATAACCGTTAGTCTTTAAGGTGCCACCACGGTTTTGTCTTGTCTTGTTTTAGTGCCTTTGGATTTTGCCTGAAAGGCCCGCACAGACCCACACGGCTGCCCCTTCTGAAATTGAGAAATTGCTGAGTGAAGAGGAAGGGGATCGCGGCACTTTCATTAGAGAAGTTAAAAAGCTGTAAGCAAGGCGCCCAGCGGACACCCTGTTGGGTTGCAGAACCAGCTCCTGCAAAGGAAATTCAGTGTGCTTAAATATTGAAAAGGATCCTGGGAACAGGAGGCAAAAAGCCAAGCGGAGCAAAAACAAAAGAAAACCATGTGGAGGCTGCCTTTTGCTTGAAACAGATTGACTTGCGTGGTTCAAAGCCATGGACAGAGGAAGTGAAACCACCTTAGACACCAATTGGGGATGTCTGAGAAGATGTGGGTGATGGACTGGTGTCCAAAGGAGAAATTCTGAAGCATCTGGATGAAAAAGCTAACATGACACTCCATCCAGTGGCAAGCAATGACCTTATATTTCTGCTGGCCATTGGCCAGCCTCAAACCATAAAACTGCAGCCAAGGACTGGATTTCTCTTCTTTTAAGGACAAACAAACCCTAGAGTCTTAATTGCATTTTAATAGAAACGGCGAACATTGTTTTTAATGTTTATGATTGCATGCCTTTGTAATTGGCTGTTGTTCTTAACTCTCTTCTAAGCTACCTGAGGTCCCAGGTCTGGGGAAAAGGCACCAGATTCCAGAAATAAATATTAATCCTAATCTCTAGTCACTAGGAAGCTAACGGATGAGAGGGAGGAGGTTCTACTAAAGGTCTCTTACTTCTGTTCCAGAGGCAAGCCTGAGGTTTGGGTAATATATAATTAATAGTTATGTGCCATCAAATCAGTTCTGACCTAGGGTGACCTTTTTCAGGGTTTTCCAGGTAGAGGAGACTCAGGTGTGGTTTCCCATCCCCTTCTTCTGGGGAGAGCCCTGGGACTGCCTGTATCTTTTGTGTCTGGACATAGATGGTTGGTAGTGTTTGATTCCATCATCCTGCCTTCTGATGCCTGAGCTGGGAAAATGCTGCCCCAGAATGTCTTGTAAGCCCTTAGCAGAATAGGCCAAGAACGGGCTGTTTCACTTATAACGGTGAAAAATGCAAAACCTGGAAGCGTTCTGGGCTAAAACTTTCACATCACGTCAGCCAGTATGGCCACCATGGATTTTGGGAGCTGTTCTCTGGGGAAGTAACTTTTCCAAGCCCTGCTCTTTCCTCTATAGACGGATGACTTAATGGGCACAAACTCCACACCTTGCGGGTCCTCCAAATTCGGCAGGTGGGAAAGGGTAGAAACGATGTTTTCGTTGATCTGCTGACCTTCCCCAGGGTTTTGTTTTTTTCAACCAACCAAACACTTATTGAAACAATTTTAAAAAGCGAGAAAGACACAATCTCTGTTTCTAAATTTGTGGCTTTTATTGGTTTTCCAATAAGACCATATTTTCTTTCCTTAATTTCAAGTTTCAGCTCATTTTAATATAACATTTATTTAAGGTATCCCAAGAGGCTTAAGGTGTGACGCGTGCTGGATGCCCAGAGGAAGGCAAAAAACCTCCAGGGTCTCCCAGCCAGTCAGCCCTGGAGGAAAATTCCTTCCCGACCCCAAAGTGGCGATCAGCGCTACCCTGGGCATGCCAGCAAGGGCCACGGGGAAGCAGACGCCTTTCTCCCACCTTCTACTCAACAATTTCATTGGTGCTGTAACTACAGAGGTGAGCAGGCATATAGGTCCAACAATCACGAGAATCAGCTGAAAAGCTTTCCCTGTTTGACTGTCCAAATGTTTGATATTCTGCAATATCGATGTAGTATTATTGCACATCATCCCCTTCCTGCCCTGTGCATGTGCATGACTGTGGCTCAATGTTGCAATGAAAATTCGATTGGTAGCCAATGCGAAAGTGTGAAAGGTGTCCACCTGTACAAACGAATGTGTGGTTAATGAGTTTTTCAGAGTAAAACACGATTATTTCTGCTTGGTCAACGAAAGCCGCTTGTGGTTATAGGTGTCTTGATGACGAAGCATTGACGAACGGCATGCTTCACATTGATCACCACATAACCCAAGCACATGTCTGCCCAATTCTAAACCTCACACTAACCCCAAAGATAATTGCAACCTTCACTGAGCCCCAAACCCCAAATTTAAACCCCAATCCCACTTTAAACCCAGCCCAAACCAGAACCTTGCTCCTGACAACCTTGATTTCACACCTTCTGGTTTCCACTTCTTCCCACTGACGAAGCATAACTTGGAAACCAGTGGTGATGCAAAATGAGAAGGAAACTCTGCAGCTGTTTTACCTTTTTGCTTTTTAAAAAGAAATGCTGCCGTATGTTATTAAGTCTTGAGTCAACAGAGAAGACCTTTTAGCTGACCCTCGTAATTATGTGTGCAGCGTAAAAACCATGTAAGCAAATACCCGACTCCTATTATTTCCTCTTTGGCTACAAGCCGCATTTGATATATTCTAATATCTTTTGTCCAAGCAGTCAGGCTTCTTGATTTCTGAAGTATGTTATTTTATGAAGTGTATTACTTCCTGATTTCTGGAGTACGGCATGTTTTTTAATTTAAAAAGGGTAGATGTTTCATGTTTATAATTAGTGACCATTTTGAGTATAGTCCTTATTTTCCTGGCTAGTTCCCAAGTATGTTTCAATTACAACATTAGTTGAAATGATCCCACAGTCAAATTTGTGTGACGCCTGCTGGATGCCCAGGGGAAGGCGAAAAACCTCCAGGACCTCGGGCCAATTGGCCCTGGAGGAAAATTCCTTCTCGACCCCAAAAGTGGCAATCAGTGTTACCCTGGGCATGCCAGCAAGCGCCAGAGCCTCCCAGCCAGATGGTACTTACTTGAGTTAAACAATTTTATCTCTAGTACTGTACTGGAGAATCTGCCTTGCCACTAAGGCTCTGAAGTCTTGGTTTACTGGCTTCCAAAGAGCCCAGATCTTTCCCTTAGGCATCACATTACAGAATCTGGGCAAAAGAGACGCATCACCCTTGAATTTTTCCTAAGCCTTTCAACATTTCCACATTTGGGTCGACCTCTTCCACATCTGGGTTGACATCTCCTTGTGTTTCAGCAGCTTCTCCCTCCAGGTTTGAGTTCTTCCTTCTTTTTTAGCATTTCTTGCTGATTGGTTCTCCTTCGGTCTGCGACTGATTTGCAAAAGGCCCAGCTCTGACTGAAGGTGAACTGAATCTTCTTTCCCTTGTGATTGTTTCTGAACTGAAACCTTACAACAGCTACTGTGGATTTTCAGAGACGCTCTCCATGCAATTAGCAACAGCTCGCATCCAGGCCATCTTCTGGGTGAATGTGATATTATTGGTGAACATCCTTCCTGTAAATGATCACCTTGCGAAGGGCCAGTGACATGAGGTTCATTTCACGATTGTGCAGTTCAGGGCATTCGTGCTAAATGATCGGTATTCCTGATACTTTCCGGACAGTTTCAGCTTGCTCTAATACCATACCAAGAAGCTTTCGGGTATAGTGGTACCTCAACTTACGAAGTCTCCACTTGTGAACGTCTCGAGTTACAAACGTCTCCACTTACAAACAATTTGAGTTACAAATGTCTCTACTTGCGAACGATTCCAGTTGTGAACGTCTGCATTTGCGAACGATTCGCGTTACGAATGTCTCCACCTGCGAACGATTGCAGTTACGAACGTCTCAACTCTCGAACGATTTGAGTTAGAAACATCTCCACTTGCGAACGATTGCAGTTGCGAACGTCTCCACTTGTGAACGATTGCAGTGGCGAACATCTCCACTTGCGAACGATTCGAGTTACAAATGTCTACACTTGCGAACAATTCAAGTTATGAATGTCTCCACTCGCGAACGATTTGAGTTACGAACACCTCCATTTGCGAACGGTTGCAGTTGCGAACATCTCCACTTGCGATCAATTAGTTATGAATGTCTCCACTTGTGAACAATTTGAGTTACGAACATCTCAACTCGTGAACGATTCGAGTTACGAACATCTCCACTTGCGAACGATTGCAGTTGAGAACGTCTCCACTTGCAAACGACTGCAGTTGCAAACGTCTCCACTTGCAAACTATTCAAGTTACAAATGTCTCCACTTGCGAACGATTCCACTTGCGAACGTCTCCGCTTGCAAACGATTGGAGTTATGAATGTCTCCACGTGCAAATGATTCGAGTTATGAACGTCTCCACTTGCAAACGATTGGAGTAACAAACATCTCCACTTGCGATCGATTAGAGTTACGAATGTCTTCACTTGCGAATGGTTCGAGTTACAACCGTCCCCTTTTGTGAACGATTCGTTTTACGACTGTCTCCAGTTGCAAACAATTCAAGTTACAAACGTCTCTACTTGCTAACAATTCGAGTTACGAATGTCTCCACTTGCGAACAATTCGGATTATGAATGTCTTCACTTGCGAATGATTGGAGTTACAAACGTCTCCACTTGCCAATGATTGCAGTTGCGAATGTCTCCACTTGCGATCAATTAGTTACGAATGTCTTCACTTGCAAACGGTTCCAGTTACAACCGTCCCCTTTTGCGAATGATTGGAGTTACGAATGTCTCCATTTGTGAACGATTAGAACTATGAACGTCTCCACTTGCGAACGATTCAAGTTACAAATGTCCCCGTCGCAAAAAGTTGCTGCGACCTGCAATCAGAGCCTTGACTTATGAACATTTTTTTTTTGAAAAAAACTCTTTCCTGCCCTTTTTTGACCTAAGTTCATCTTAGGTCTAAAGAAGAAAAAAATTAAAAATATTCTCCCCCTAGGGGTAGAGTACGGATTAACCGGCTTTGCATTAGTTCCTACGGGAACTAATGCCTCTACCTATGAACAGCGCCTCGACATATGAACGAAAAACAACCTGAATGGATTAAATAATTTCCAGTGCATTCCTATGGAAAAGTTTGCCTCGACCTATGAACTTTTCGATGTATGAACATCGTTCCAAAACAGATTAAGTTCATAAGTCGAGGTACCACTGTATCATCTTCCTACGTTCATTTGATGTCATGAAGCATCACACACAGTTGCTGGAAAGCACAGCAGCTGGAAGAAGGGATACAGCTAGCCCTTTGAATGAAGAAATAAAAGGTAAAAAAGTTCCTCTTGACCTTTAGTCCAGTCGTGTCTGACTCTAGGGGGCGGTGTTCATCCCCATCTCCAAGCCGTAGAGCCAGCGTTTGTCCATAGACCGTTTCCATGGTCACGTGGCCAGCGCGTCTAGGCATGGAACGCTGTGACCTTCCCACCAATGTGGTCCCTATTTATCGACTCACATTTTTGCACACTTTCGAATGGCTAGGTGGGCAGGAGCTGGGACAAGCGATGGGAGTGCCCTGTTTAGCGTGGATTCAATCTTATGATGGTGGTTCTTCTGACCTTGCAGCACAGAGGCTTCTGCGGTTTAACCTGCAGCGCCACCACATCCCTAAATGGAGAAACACTCACCTCAATAACACAGTCAATATTCAGGAAAAATGGGTCAATAGAATGTGCAAGTATACAACTGTAGGACCGTCTTCAATATACTTGAGACTTGCTGTTTTAGAATTATGGAACCTGGAGACTTTTCAGAAATGAAACTTTTAGAAAGTCTGTTCTTTGCCTGGGCGCTCTATAAATATCTGTAGGACTCCTGAAGCAGTCAGGCTTCCTGATCAGGATCTGACACCTAAAGATACTCACCTATATATCAGATTCCTGTGGATTAAAGAATACTCACCTGTGTAGCAGTATAAATCTTACTCCAGGACAAAGTCAGTTCAACTGGGCCACCTGCAGGTGCCACTAAAGGAGAGGCTGATCCTGCATCTTGAAGCAGTGCTCCCCAAAGCGACAAAAGACATCCATTTGTAGTGACATTCATAAATCTTAAAGAATACCAGAGGTTCTCCTTGCCGCACGTTCATTGCACACCCAACACGTTCCAGATGTAGAACTGAATAGATCCATTGTTGCCTTTCACCAGGCAAAGCCAGAAAGGAAAACAATGATCCAGAAATAAGAGGACTAATTAGATGTCTGAGGGAAATCTGTGAACATCCTTCCTGTAAATGATTACGTTTCCTCTTCCTCTCCTGCAGCAATCCAGTCTTCTGCCTCTCATCTCCCTCTGTAAACCCTACAATGAAACTAGGGAGAAATGCAAGATTTTCCACGCTACATCTCTCAGGTTACTCAGCCTAAAGGAGAATGACACCGAAACAAAGATTCCACTCAGGAAAACAAACTCCTCTTCAGATATCCTGGGGATGGGGCTCCTTTGGGTGCACAACGAAAGCCCCTGAGACTGTCTTTTGCAATGTTGCTTTACAGGCGACTCCGGAGGACCACATCTGGAGCAGGAGGGCGAATTTAGTTATGCCGTGCTTTTACCTCTTCCAAAGGGAGATTCCAAAGGCACCCTCATTGCCACATCTTTGGAATTCATGGAAATTACTTACCCAGTGTTGGTCTCTTTCAAGATAATATCTGGAACATGATTGACACACCTTTAGGAACTTGTTGCGAAGGGCCAGTGACATGAGGTTCATTTCATGATTGTGCAGTTCAGGGCATTCGTGCTAAATGATCGGTATTCCTGATACTTTCCGGACAGTTTCAGCTTGCTCTAATACCATACCAAGAAGCTTTTGGGTACAGTGGTACCTCAACTTACGAAGTCTCCACTTGTGAACATCTTGAGTTACGAATGTCCCCGGTCGCAAGAAGTTGCTTCAACTTGCGAACGGAGCCTCAACTTACGAACGAAAGAAACCCAGAAAAAACCTTTCCTGCCCTTTTTTTGACCTAAGTTCATCATAGGTCAAAAGAAGAAAAAAATATTCTCCCCCTAGTGGTAGGGTATGGATTAACCGGCTTTGCATTAGTTTTTACAGGAACTAAAGCCTCCACCTACGAACAGCGCCTTGAGATACGAACGAAAAACAGCCTGAACGCATTAAATGGTTTTCAGTGCATTCCTAAAGATACTCACCTATATAACAGATTCCTGTGGGTTAAAGAATACTCACTTGTGTAGCAGTATAAATCTTTCTCCAGGACAAAGTCAATTCAACTGGGCCACATGCAGACCCCACTAAAGGAGAGGCTGATCCTGCATCTTGAAGCAGTGCTCCCCAAAGTGACAAAAGACATCCAATTGTAGTGACATTCATGAATCTCAATGAATACCAGAGGTTCTACTTGCCGCACGTTCATTGCACACCCAACACGTTCCAGATGTAGAATTGAATAGATCCATTGTTGCCTTTCACCAGGCAAAGCCAGAAAGGAAAACAATGATCCAGAAATCATTCTCTCTCAAACAAAGGGTCATTGCTTTCTTGTTCCATAGCAAAATTAGTTCACTGTCAATGTGGCCGAGGGAGTGAACGAAAGAGACTTAGGAAGGCTGGATTCTAGAGCCACTTTTTTTTTCTGGCCAGCTGTGTCCTTCAAATCTTCATTTTTTATGAAGAACATGGGTTGAAGGAAGTCTTCATATTCTGAGCAAAACAGGTTTAACAAATTAAACAAGGATACTGGTGGTCAGTTCAGGCTTGCAAAAGGAAAGGAGAACGAGAAATTTGCAAAAGGGAAGAGGCACCTAAGAATATCTTCAGGGGCTTTTAAGACTTTTTTAGTCTGAGTGATGTGAGGCTGTTCACTCCTCTTGGTAGATTGTCTGCCTGCAGCATTTTCATCATTAGAACTGGAATAAAAGCCATGATTCGGTGTTTGTGGTTTTGGTGCTTCTGGTGCAGCCATTGACTGAGATGTACCAGCTCAATATTCTGTGTTCATGGGGTTTTTTCCCCCTCCAGATCTCATATCTGGTGAGACTTTTCCCATTTCATTCCCAATCTGATACAGGCTTATAGAACAACGTACGGACCTTTCTTGGTTAGAGTCTGAGAAAGGTTACAACTTATTATGCAAGCATTTTAGTACCGGGAAAAAAAGGTTGCAGATGCCTTTGATTGATCTCAAAACCTCAAAACTTCACACATTCTGTAACAATAGATCCATCACATACACATAATTATTATCTGATATTTACGAGAGCTAGAAAAAGCGAGGTTGCAAATGCATTTTAGGGAGTCCAAGTGTTTTTTCTTTTACCTGCTAGAGAGTCATCTGCAAGATTCTGGAAATCAATCTTTGTACTGATTTTGAACTTGGATCACCCTTGTCCTCATCTGCCTTGACTCGATGTGGTGGTATGACCATCTCCTGCGTAATTGATGATGAGCAAATAAACAGGACGGAGTCGTACTGCACGAGACTGGGGAATACTTACGTCTGGACCAACCTGGACGACAGAGTCTTGCCATACGTGAATAAAGCCGCCCTGCTTGCTTATATCCACCGGTTCTCAGAGGGGACCTACTTACCTGTGCTGGGCAGATCCACCCCACCTCCTGCAACCCGACATACCTTTCATGCAGTTTAGGACAGCACCAAGTCAACAAGGCTGGCATCCCACAAGAGCCCATCTCCCCATTAAGCAGATCGACAAGCAAGCCTGACCTGGTAGCTTCACAGTAGGTTTGCCTACCCTTTCTGGCTTTCCCTGGGGTGGCCAGTTCTTCGGGCCTCTTTTTGCAAGAGCCAGCCAATGGAGCACGGCTGATTTCTTACTTACCTCAGGAGTCCTAATACCAGTTTCAGAAGACACACTGGCCAAATGCATAATGCAACCCCAAAGATCTGGAAGGGCGGGCGGGTTTTGCCTTGCAAAAGGCCTCCAAATATACTGGTTTACATTAGAATATTGAACGAATTGCTTGGTTCGCTGGCATGCTGGATTTCACCTTCTGACTCCATTCTTGGCCAAACTGCTTGAAGGAAACAGTTGGGCAAAGCAATACCGTATAATTGCTTCCTTTCCATTGACTCGACTTCTTTCTCCAACATTTCTGTTGGCGTCTTGATATTCACATTTCTGCCCTCACTCTCATTTTCCACATTTGGAGTTTCACTCTCCCCTCTCATCCTTCACTTTCTTTTCTTCTTGTAGGCTCCTTCCTCTTCTGTTTTCTCTTCCCAGATGGAAAGCTGTTTTTCCTCCACTTTAGCTTCCTCCTTCCTTCTGCTGCTCACCTCCTTATGACATCAGTGGATACTTTTTATCAACAATAAAACTGGCATCTCAGGTAATTATTACAGTAAGTGCCTTGTCACAACAGTAAAACCAGTTTTTGACCAGTAAGAGCATTACTTCTAGCTAGGGAACAAAGGAAGGCACTCAAATGTTGCTGGTCTGATCTTGGTTTTGTCAGAAAATTAAACTTCACTAAAATCATCAGAACTAAAAGAAGCTGGGTTTCATCCGCACTGGATGATTTGAATCTTGTTTTTAGACTTTAAAGGCAGAAAGCTTGTGATGTTACAAAGCTAGAAATGTGCTCTGAATCCCTTAACGGTTTAGGATGTAAAATCTTTGTAGGTCAATATTTTTTTCCATAGCGCTAGGTTGTATCTATCCATTTGAGATCTTTCTAGGAGCACCAAATATATTTGCCTGGGAGACTTTCTAATCTTCTAGTCTTCTCTATGTTTTCCCAATTGTTTTCTGTTTCCCTAATCTGAAAGAAAAGGAAACTCAGAGTGGGAACGGTTGTGGTGGAGACCAGAAGGGAAGAAAAAAATATATATTTTCTTCCCTTATGGGGAAGGGAATATATATCAGGTTTTTTTTCTTCCCTTCTGGCCTCTAGCAAAGACAACTGTTAAAACAGTTGAGCTCTGGAACTTTCGGAGCTCAGAAGCCATGGCTACTCTTCTATCTGTGATGCGCCAAACCAGGCCCTCCCAGTTGACCAGAAAGGACGACCCCAGTTACAAGACATGCTTTTCTTGAATCCTTATCTTAAATCTTTTTGCAGCTGCCCTCTGAGTTCACGTGTCTTCTCTGCCACTTTCTCCCTGGCCGTCTCTGTCCTCTTTCTCCATTCCACTCTTCTCGTCTTTCCTCACGTTGTCCTTCCTCTCACCCAGCTTCTTCTGTTCTTCTGCCTGTCCAAGCGATTGTGGTCCAAGCGATTTTTCAGCCTGAAGCAGAGCAACAACTGCCACCCCCAGGATGGATGGAATCTAAAACCAAGTTGTGTTGGAAGTGGAGAGAAGACATTCACAGCCTCCCCCTCCACCCCAAATACCTTTCCTCTTCCAGGCAGTGAACAGAAAAAAACCATAATTAAATATTGACTTGCTGCCCTCTCATGAGAGTCAAATCTGTGGCCTTGGGCAGTTAGCCTCCTCATGACTCATGGACAGGCCTGTCTTCCTCTCCTATGGCTACAGAACCATAGTTGCATCATAGAAGGAAGCTCACGCATCATCCACTTATGTTGAGGTCACTGAGAGATGGGCAAAGCTCAGCCCCCAGTGTTGCTGAAGGGGGAAGTATTTGCCTGTCTCTGTTTTTGGTGGATGCCCGTGACTGTCTGTATAACGATAAGGGGAGTCACATGTACATCGGTTGCCCAGTCAGAAACATGGGGTGGGGAATGTTTAGAAAAAAAATTAAAAGGATTGTGTGGTGTCCAAAACAATACAGGTGATACCTTTATTAGACCACTAAAAAAAAATCAAACAAACCACAAACTGCTAGCTTTCAATGATAATTCATCTTCAGGCTGTGCATCATGTTCTTGCAGGGAGTTCAGAAAATCATGTACTTTCATTAAAGTTCCAAAGTCTCATGGCCATTGTTGGGGCCAGTTAGCTTCTTGAGATGGATACAGATGTTAATAAACGTATGTAATTTTCTGAAATCCCTGCAAGAACTTGGTACACAGCCTGAAGAAGATGATTTATCACTGAAAGCTAACTGTTTGTGGTTTGATTGAATCAGGGGCTTGGAAGCTCCAGCGAACTCCAATATAACAACATGTAACACAAATCACACACATTTCATTTGCAGTGTAGTGGATTCAGGGCTCACGGGGTTAAAGCCAGATGACTTTCTGAGTAGCATGGTATAGGACATTATTTACCACCAGTCTTCCACGTTCCCCTTCAGTTTAGCTGTAATCCTCACAACAACTGGGAAAGAAGCAGATCTTCCCAGAAACAGTATAATGTTGCAAGCTATCTTTGTGTTAATGCAAAGTAGTTCAGTTTGGAGCAGGCAATTAAGGGCCATTAGCTTTACCTAAGACCTGCTCCTTATTTGCTGACATATACTGTTTTATCTACCTGTACGTTTGGATTCTCCTTATATGAGAGGAGAGTTGGAGGCAGTCACGATAAGCACCTATATTGCCATGTTTACTCCTATGCTCCTGGTTAACAATGCATTCCTATACAAGTCAACTTGTATAGTTTATTCTACAGATGGATGTTTATTTCCAGATGGATGTGTAAAGCTTCGTACGAGAGAGAGAGAGAGAGAGAGAGAGAGAGAGAGAGAGAGAGAGAGAGAGAGAGAAGCATCTTAAACACAAAGATAAAATTCAGTCATAAGTTCTATGTAAGAAACAGGAGACCAACCGCTGGGTGAGGTCGTTAGGAGGTTTGGGCTGAGGAGTCAGCAATATGCTGACGACACCCAGCTCTACCTCTCTTTTTCTACCAATCCAGGTGTGGCAGTCACCGTTCTGAACTCGTGCCTGGACTCGATAATGGTCTGGATGAGGGTCAATAAACTGAGGCTCAATCCAGACAAGTCTGAAGTGCTGCTGGTAGGTGCCCCGCCAGATAGGTTACAGGGCCATCTCCCTACCTTAGATGGGATCACACTCCCCCTAAAGGATAGGGTCCGCAGCTTGGGGGTGCTCCTTGACCCCAGTCTGACCTTGGAAGCCCAGGTGGACTCGGTGTCCAGGGGTGCCTTCTTACAGCTGTGGAGAATATATCAACTTCGCCCTTACCTGGATGAGCAGAGCCTGGCAGCAGTCACTCATGCACTGGTAACAACCAGACTGGATTACTGCAATGCGCTATACGTGGGGCAGCCTTTGAAGATGGTCCGACGACTGCAACTGGCACAGAACCGGGCTGCGCGGCTGGTAAGTGGTGCCGCCGCACAGACTCATATCACGCCAGTTCTGAAAAATTTACACTGGCTGACGGTTGCTGCTCGGGCCCAATTCAAAGTGCTTACTTTGACATATAAAGCCCTAAACGGCTTAGGACCTGGTTACCTAAAGGACCGCCTTCTTCCATATGTGCCTGCCCGTCCTCTAAGATCAGGCCAGGAGGCCCTTCTGAAGGTGCCATCACTGAAAGAGGTGAAGGGGATGGCATGTCGGAATAGGGCCTTCTCGGTTGTTGCCCCCCAACTTTGGAACACCCTCCCTAGAGAGATCCGCCTGGCTCCAACACTCTTGGCCTTTCGGCGCCAGGCAAAGACCTTTCTGTTCACCCAGCATTTTAATTAATTAATTTTAATGTTTTAATTGTTTTAAGAAATATTTTAATATATGGTATTTTATACTGTTTCTTAAAATGTTTTTAATGTTTTTGTGTTTTGATGTTGTGCGCCGCCCAGAAGCCACTAGCAATGGTGCGGCTAAAAATATTGTAAATAAATAAATAAATAAAATAAACAAACGGCTTGTATGATTCAATGCACATAGTATTCTTATGTGTTGTGGGGAGAGTTTTTTAGGTGATAACAACCCCTATGGCTCATGGGGGGTTCTGGTTGTTGGAGTCTTAAAAAGTAACATTCCCAGGCTCTTGTATAGACACTCTGAGTGCAATGAGAAGATGAGAGGTCAGCTACAGAGAAAGTACACAATCAAGCAGAAGGAGGAAGTGAAGTTCCCTGAATGTTCTTTACAAGTAAAGCCATTTCCTTTTTAAATAGAAGGGGAGGAAATACTAAGCAGTTCCTATTCTCCGCTGTTTTCTGGAGATGGTAGTGAAGTAACCCTAGCCTTTTGAGAAAGTATTTGTCCTTTAAAACATATCACCCACAAATGAAGAGGCTCCTGGATTCAACCGAAACAGGAAGAGAAGAATGGTCTTACTTCCCTGTCTGCTTCACGGGCTTCATTTTTCTGACTAACTCACTTGTCCCCTACCCTTCAAAGAAGAAAAACAAAGCAGAAATTTTACTTCATCTCCCAGTCTGGCTCCCAGCTGAAACAAGGAAGAGCAAAAGAGTTCTTTTAATCTCAGGTGATCTGGCCAGCTGCTGCTGGGACCTGCTGGATCTGTCCTAACTGCAGGGACCAAGCGGATGGACCTCTGCTTAACAGATAGGCACCCTAAGCATGCATAGGATTATGTAGCTATTCATGAGGGGCAGTGGCATTAGTAAAGTTAAAGGTTCCCCTTGGCATTTAGTCCAGTCGTGTCCGACTGTAGGGGGTGGTGCTCATCCCCGTCTCCAAGCCGTAGAGCCAGCGTTTTATCCGAAGACAGTTTCCGTGGTCATGTGGCCAGCGCAAATAGACACGGAATGCTGTTACCTTCCCACCGAGGTGGTGACTATTTATCTACAGTGGTGCCCTGCATAGCGACGATAATCCGTGCTGCAAAAATTGTCGCTATACGGATTCGTCGCTATGCGAAATTAAAAAGCACATAGGAATGTATTGAAACTCCTTCAATGCGTTCCTATGGGCTTAAAACTTACCCTTTAAGCGAAAATCCTCCATACAGTGGCCATTTTAGCTGCCCGGTATGCGAGGAATCCGTCCCTGTTTTACCCGGTGGCCATTTTGGAACCGCTGATCAGCTGGGGAAAAACATTGCTATGTGAAAATTGGTAAGCGAAACAGCTTACCGATCGTCGCAAAGCGATTCCCCCCATAGGAAACATCGTTATGCGATCGCAAAAACAATCACAAAAACATCACCGCTCTGTGGATTCATCGTTATGCGAGGCACCACTGTACGTGCAGTTGCATACTTTTAAAATGCTAGGTTAAAGCAAATTAGAGGTAGTGCCACCTTGGGGGATCCTCTTCAGAGCCAGAACAAGGAGATCACCTTAAATGAGTGGCCCCTCCTTGCTTTAACAAAGGGATGGGGTGATAACAAGGCTTTTGAGTTTTCCTCTTCTTTGTCACCGGTTCACAAAGACTGTCACAGAAACGCAGGTGGCCTTTCCGTGTGGCAGAGCACGCTGACATTCAAAATAACTTTTGAGCTGCCAGGATTTGTGCAAAAGAGTCCTTCTGCACCTCAACACAGGGGAAAGAGCAGAAGGGCTTTGAAGAACAAGGAGGGTGGGAGAGCAAATGTTGAAATAATGTATTTTACCATCTAAAGCAGGCTTGTCCAACCTGCGGCCTGAGGGCCGTACGCGGCCCAGGTCGGCTCATAATGCGGCCCAGTGCAATTTTTTATTTTAAAAGAAATTCCAAAGTTTCAAGTTACAGTGCCGGCACTTGCGGCCGGAATTCAGCTGGGGAATGTCACAACGGTGGGGGGGGGGAGAGAGGGAAGGAAGGAAGGAGCAGGAGGGGAGGGGAGAGGGGTGCTGCGTGACTGCATTGCGCCATCCCCGTCAATAGGTGGACCCCCTCCTGGCCCCATAAAGCCACCGGAGTTGAAGCTGGCAGCCTCTGTTGTCTGAGACTGCAGCTGCCGGTAAGAGCGCTTGGAGCGGGGCTGCGGAGGATGGCTAGGGCTGCCTCCCCATGCGGCCCAAACCAAATTTATGTGTGGCCCAAACCAAATTTTCATCTTCTAATGTGGCGCAGGGAAGGTGAAAAGTTGGACACCCCTGATCTAAAGGCATGGCTCGCGTGTCCAGCATCCAGACCTCTGACAAGGTCACTCAAAGACATCCCTTCTCGGGCTGCTTCTTGGGAGATCCAGGGCAGCAGAATCTGCTCTTCCCAGGAGATGAGCTCTTGGCTGCCCTGCTAAACTTGGTTTAATGGTAATTATTACAAAAATAATTTTAGCCTCCAGTGATGTCTTCATGCAAAGAAAACCAATCAAAGGGCTAAGGTCATGGTGTGAGAATGGGGAAATTAGAAACACGCAGAACCATCTCTATTTTTATTGGGAAGGCAGTGGAGTACCTTCCTGACAAAAGTGTAGACAATTTGTTCCTGATGGCACAGTGACTGTCCTCAACCACCCTGCCCCTCCAGTATCTTATTATGAGCCTCCTGGCATGTTCTTCTCTCTCATGCAGGTTTTTTGCAGAATTCTGATAATGAAAGGCATGAAAGAGCTTGTCAAGAGGAATCTGTTGCCTCCTGGATAAGGAAATGGGCCCCAAGAGAGGGAGTGTGTACAGCAACAGAAGAAACCAGGAAGAAAGAGTGGCCATTCCCATCGGCCTCAGCTCCAAGGGGAGAGTGTTTGGGCTCACGCGGATAACCTAGGCATTTCACATTTTGAAGCAAAAGGCAAAATGAGACATTTAAGAATGGCACAACAGGGTGTTTCAAAAACCTTACCCTCAAATGGTACATGGACATCTAAAAATCCATCATTAAACTTGCTCAGGGTACAGTCACATGTGCTAAAAGAACCCCAGTTACATCAATTCTGTCATTATTTAAATGGTTTTATAAATTTCTGCTCACACGATGCATGGATAACATCGACTTGTTCCACCAGTCAATGGTATCCCTCTATGGCTTCAGTCCTTCTTGTTTCGGTGTGTGTGAATGTTGCTGTTCATTTATTCAACGTTGAGAACAGGGTGCCTTACTTTTAATGGCATTCTGAGTGGCTGGCCACTGAAATTCGGTGGCAAACGGCGACACATCATTCGAAGCGAGCATTTGCTCGCTTGAAATGGGCTTCACTTGATTTGCTGCTGAATTGCATAAGAATTTCAGCGGCAAAACTGCTACAAGCTCTCCAAAGCAAGCATTATGCATGTTTTCAGTGTTTCTCGCCCTGGTTGCAGAGCTGGGATTTGCCCCTGAATTTTGACACTGTTTTCAGGAGGCCTCCAAAACAGACTTGCAGTGGCCGATTACATAAACCAGGCCCTACTTTTAGGATGCTGAGATGCACTGGGTGGCACCCTCTGGACATCTGGAGTGGACTGGATGACATCTATGGCCTCCAGCATGGGCTACAAACCTACCCAATGGAATGGACTAGCTATCAAGTGGGAAATTCTTGGCTTGCTTCACCAACAGCAAGATTGACCGTCTCCAGTTGGAAAAGAGAGCAGAGGCCTTCTCTTAGCCTGGACATTTGCCCTATGGAAGCAGCAAAAAAACCCGATACATAGTCACCCTGGTGGCAAAGGTCAAGAAAATGGAACTGCATGCATAATCTATAAAGCTGGATACTTCCAGAGGCTCCTTGCCCAGAGCGTATCCTGACGAGATACTACAGTCATGCTGTTTGCCTCGAGACACAGGGATGTTTGAATTCCTGGCAGGCCCAGAAAGGAGGTGCCATGCACTTTTCCTCTTAAGTCCCCATCCATCCAAACACAGCTGTGTTTAAGTGATGAGGCCTAAACGGCCAATCGGAATGCAGGAAAAGTTGGGAGCACGACAATCGCTTGTTTGCTGGAGGCTATGTGGATTTTCCCCGCTCACTTTTCTCCTGTTAATGTTACTTTTTTGCAGATTTTGACTGTTCTGGAGCCTTAAGGCTTTACTTTACCCTTTTTGCCAGAACTCTGAGAGAAGTTCTGCTTTTTACGGTGGGTTAATTTACTTTTTCGGGGAGAATCTAAACCTCCCTCATCAGGTTTCTCTTGTGATTTTTACACAGAGTTAATTTTCCTGGGCTAGATTTGTTACTAGATTTTTGGCCAGTGGATCGCTCAGAGATTGCTCGTGGACTTTCTGAAAGCTAATCTGCATGTTATACTTTCTTGCAATACTTTAGCCAAGGAATCTCAAACATGTGGCCCCGGGGCCATTTGCAGCCTGCCGGATGATAGCTTGTGGCCCCCGCCTTGCCTGCCCCCCCAAAGCGCCCACCCGTCCTCTGCTGTCTAGAGTCAAAAAAGCCTCACCTCGCTCGCTGGATGTCTCCCAAGACAGCGCTTCTTGCACTGTCCTTCCGGAACTGCAGTCTGCCAGCCCGCCCACCTGTCTGCCAGCTGACAGGCTGCAGTTCCGGATGGAGGGTGCAAGAGGTCCTGTCTTGGGGGAGAGCCTGCTGGCCCTTTTCCCCGAGTGCCCGAGCCACCATTGAGCAATGCCTGAGAGCGGAGCTCACTCCCAGCCAGTCCTCAAAGAGCGCCTCCAAGCCACTAATAGCAGCTGCCACCGCCGACACCTCTTCCAGGGAAGTGGCTCTCTGGTCCTTTTTCTCTCTTGGCACCACCAGCCCAGCCAGTGGCCACTTCAGCGGAAGGTTGCCGGACCTCCATGTGTATGTTTGTGTTTTTGTGCATGTGCGCACACCTGTGTGGCCCCCGCCCAGTTCTGTTTAATTTTGCGGGTACCAGTGGGGGCTTTTCTCCTTTGGCAAGGCGATTCTGTGAGGGTTTTTTAAAATTTTATGTCGTGCCCTGTCAGCGTTTTAGCAGCGGAAATCGCGGTTTAGGCAGTCCAGAAATAACACATGCACAGTCCAGCAGCATTTCCTTCAGCAACGTGTATTTACAGCAGTATTTACAGCAGTTCTGGCAGCATAACGTGTAGAAGTGATTTTCAAGCAGGAAGATACAACTGACTGTACAATTCACACACACATATATATACATAACCATGTTGCATCATCCCTGAGCTGCATCATCCATGGGTTGCATCAGCACTGCTGAGTCATCTTGACTCAGTTTTAGCACACCTGATCATTATGGATTCTCATTAATACACTCCATTCTGCTCAGGCCTGTAATTCCTTGACATGCCCTCCACCCCACGCCACCCCGGCTAGGCGGTCGCTGGCGCTTCATCCCTTCTCCACTTCTTTGTCCTGTTGCTGCTGCTGGCGGTAGTGAAGAAGAACCAGAGGGGGTCGTGGCTGGCGACGAGGGCTTGCGAGCCCCTCCTCCTCCTCCTCCTTGGAGCCCCAGCCGGGCTAAGGAAACTCCTGGGCAGCTTCCTTGGGCTCTTGCTCTGCTTGGCAGAAAATCTGATGTGGCCCAGACTCTTCCTCCAGCGGCCCCCAAGTAAATTGAGTTTGAGACGCCTGTTCTAAGATAATGTTTTCCCTCCCACTAAAAGCAGGGGGGAGGCAGCTGGGGGTATTTAACCCTTTGCAAATTTTTGATCAATTGATCCAAATCTCCTGTCTTCCAGCAGCTTTGGTGATATGATTTAAGTTGATGAATCGGCAGCCCAGGTAAAAAGTTGTAGTCCCCTCCCCCACCCTGCAGCACTAAGCAAATCCCACCCAGACTGGTTTTGGAAAGTAAAAAAATTACATAAGAACTTCCAGTGACAGAACACCCACATAATGTTCCTGTTGGCACTAAATCTCTCACATCAATGATTCTATTTTCACTTGTCTTTTAAAGAAATCTTTTCTCCAACAGACAAATACACACTTCAAGTCTGACCTAATTCTTGAACTATGGACAAATTAAGACTACTTAATAAACTGCAGCAGGCCTTGCTTAAAGGTATTGAATTACAATGCATTCTATTATTGCTCCTTCAGTTAAAATAGATGTACGGACAGAGTTGTTTTACATGTTTGTGTGTTATGTGATGTCAGAAGAGATGGACAGTGACCCTAATCAGGCTTTCAAGGTAAATGAGATATTTAAGGAGTGGTTTTATTAGTTCTCCCCCACCCCTCAGTGAGTTTTTGTGGTTAATCAGGGATTGGAATTGAGGTCTCCCCGTCCATAATTTTATTCACTGCATCAGTGGTTCACAGCTTCTTTTCACTTGCATACCCTTTGGCAGCCTATTTCCAGAAACTGTACTCTTCATATCGGCAAAATGTTTGTGATTAACATGGGTGCTTTGAGGCACATCATTTTTTGAAACAGCATCAGCTGAGGTAGTCTTTTTGAAAACACAGCTTACAAAAGAGTCCTGTGGGTTCTGGGTCAGTCTGTGTGTCCTCTTGGGACAACTTTTAATCCATTTTTAAGTTATGTTGTATATTGGTCAAGGGGGCTTTAAAAATGGTTGCATTTGAGGTTTTGTCCTATGTCCACCCGCCCACCATTGCACTGGTATGTGTGCTTGAATGTGTGGAGTTGACCAAGTAATGGATGTCAGAATCATGGATTTCAGGCTGCTGGGAAACTTTGCAGTCCAATCTGTTGTTGGTGGGGTTTTTTTCTGTCTGTAAGATTGAACTAGCACTATCCAAGTTTGAAAGAAACAATAATTAAAAAACAAATATTAAAAATAACACTTCCAGTGGCAGCAGCATGTGGTGTGAGAGGCAGCCAGTGTGATGATGGGTGGCACTGTATACTCATTGCATTTGAGACTTGTCCACTCTCATGCCTCTCACAGCAGAGACTCTGCAATGATGATGGTAATAATGATGATGTGCCACTAAGTCGATTCCAAGCCATGGCAATTCTTTTGAGGGTTTTGTGGGTATAAAGTACTCAGAACTGATTTATCAACATTCTACCATTTATATTGACAGAGGAGCATTAACTCTACCATCTACCCTTGCTGTTGTCCATATGGTCTTCTTAGTTGTTCCCTGCTGGATTTCCAAACTATTATTTATGAATCTTTAAGTATTTTCAATTATTTCTAATATAGTAAACATATATTAGATTTTAAAGATTTCAAAAAAAATGAAGTGTAAATAAAATTGATGTCTCTAGCCTTTGTAGATCCCTTTGTATCATGCAAAACTAGCAATTTGTATTCTTCCTAATAATTTTGTGAGAAACAAACCAGCTATTGCCATTCAAAGCAAAGCAAAGCCTGCTGCTTATATCCCGCCCCGTAGTGCTTCAAGCACACTCTGGGCGGTTTACAAGTTAATTATGCAAGCTACACATTGCGCCCCCGCAGCAAGCTGGGTACTGTACTTATTTTAGCGACCTCAGAAGGAAAGAAGGCTGAGTCAACCTTGAGCCGGCTACCTGGAGTTGAACCCCAGGTCGTGAGCACAGTTTTAGCTGCAGTACAGCGGTATCATCAACAGCCACTGCAATTTTTCCAGAAATTGAGCATTTCCATTTCCCCTCGAAGGTCCTAAGGCACTCTCATCCTGGGAAGTCGATTTCCAAAAATTGCTTGCTGCCAGTAAAATTATCCCATCAGCATCACTTTTAGAAATTAAGGACTTTCCCCCCACCCTGCAGCCCCCAATGGGACTGTCAAGGGATGTCAGGGGAGCCTCGAGGGTTTCTTGGGTGGTGGTGGGATCAGAAATGTTTAATTAAAAATGGAACTGATGGCATTATCATCCTTCCTTGACATACATTAAAGCAACAAGAGTTCAGCTGGTGTGTTTAGCCAAGGAGCGAAATTGCCACTTAGGCCTTAGACATTCAAAGCAGTACATTGTCTCATACACTGCACAGACAGGCTAAATGACATTGCACTTCCACACTCAGATACCCGAGAAACCAAAATTTATAGCTCTCAGCATGTCTTTCTTTAGTGTCCAGCTGCTTCCAATTCCTCCTCAGGAGCCTCTTTAATCTTGTAGTTTTGGAAGAGGTACCCTTATTCATCTGTGCAAGCGGATCAGGCAAAATCCAAATGATAAACAAAAATAAAAACAAGACAAAACAAGACAAAAATACAAAAATATGTGGCACCTTAAATATTAACTATCATATTTCAATGTGAGCTTTTATTTTTGTTGTTGTTGTTGTTGTTTAGTCGTTAAGTTGTCCTGACTCCATGGACCAGAGCACGCCAGGCCCTCCTGTCTTCCACTGCCTCCTGGAGTTGGGTCAAATTTATATTTTTAGCTCACATTAAAATATGATAGTCTTTAAAGGTGCCACATGCCTTTGTCTTTTTGTTTTTCTCTCTCTGTTTTTGCTTGTTTTTGTTTTTTTCCTTTGGATTTTGCCTGATATCTTTCATCTTGAGATGCCATTTTTGTCTCTGCTCCAATAGCTAAAGCTGCTGATGCTCTTTTGGACAAACAGCACACATAACTTGTAGGGTCTCTTTATCCTCTGAGTATTCCTGGCAGGACTGATTTATGCTCTCCTCTCTTACGTTTTTGCGAGGGTGTTGCTAACTGGACCAGCAACTTTCCTTGTGCACCAATTTCCTCCAAATGCAAGAAATCTTCCCCTTCTGAAGATGACTCAGCCAGGAGAGGCTTAAGAACTATTGTTACTGCTGCATGTTACTGCTGCAGAGTTTTGAATATTTATTTAAATACCTCTAGTTGCACAGCAGAAGTGCAAGCATTTACAGAGCGGAAAAGATTCAGATTCCCTAGAAACACAGCAAAGTGACAAACATCACTGCTCTCAGCAACAGACTCTGGAGAGGAAAAAGTTCACAGCAGAGAGGTGGGTCTCTCTTTGAAATCAGAGACACAAGAGAACTATTGGTTAGTGCTGGATAGATTGACTGTCACTCTTGCCCAGGAAAGTTCCTTCTAGCCACACTTTTTCCAGGCAGCTTGCAAGGCTGTAATAACTCCAGCCTTTTCTTATGTCATTACTACTACTATTGCTAATAAAAGCATACATACCCTTTCTGTACGTTAGCTAGAAATCCTTACAGCATGTCTAACTGTGACCAGATCAATGTGATTGTTCTAATTTTGCAGATTAGATGTGAGCGTGAAGTTGAGCATGCACACAGTTGGACAATTTTAAGTGCTTCAAGTAGGCCTCTATACTTTGTGGAATCCCTGTTTTTGGAACAGCTATGGTTGTTGAACATTTGTGTCTTCTGCAGTTGTTACAGTCTGTGGGAAGAAAGAAGTAACAGGGAGGGCCCTGGGCTGCAAGTTATGGACTCCCCCAAAACATACAAAGAAAATAAGAAAACCCAACATTCTATTTTCTCTTTGTAAAGCGGTTTTGAAAGAATAGATTCAAAGCTGGAAATGAGGTTTGTGAGAGAGTGCATTCTGACCAACACTTTCATGGCTCCCACATGATTTGCATAATGAACAAATAATTTGCATAATATGCCAATATGGCTGCCCTGAATTGGATATGCTTGGAGATGAAGGAGAATGGGATTGTTAGGGGGACAGGATGAAACTCCATTTTAACATACAATATTATTAGCTATGCACACTTAGAAAGGCATTCTCTGTTTATTTTACGTGACTTCTGTAACCAATTCTTGATGTGTGTAAGTAACTATATAGACTATGCAACTGTATTCTGTATCTCACTGCATTGGGCCTCTCTCAGTATTTTACCACTTTGAAGATTTCAAGTAACATTCCTGCACTGCAGAACACATTGACCTCTCCGACCCAAGAAACACCACAATGAGATAGCAGTTTAGTTTTGTTTACATAAACAAGGTACCATTTCTTCCCTCAAGGAACACAGCAATTTAGAAGACAAAGGGGCACAGATGGCCCATCGGAATCTGGGGGAGGAAGCAAGCCATTTATATTTTGACACCACTAGGAGAATTACTGTTCCTGAAGGCCATATACCGGGGCCCAGGAAATGCAACATAAACATATCGATAAGGGGAATTGTTCCCAGACTTTCAGGCCCATCTTGGGCACAGGTCAAAGAAACATCAGGGCACAGAATTGATATTTTCTTCTGACTTCTGACTGGCTAAATTAGCATCTCAGATCCAATGAGGAGCAAGATCCAAGGTTGGGGTGCAGATGACCAATAGGTCAACTGCAGAAACACCTGAAGTCCAATCACGGCTGTGATCCAAAAGTTGGGCGACAGATGACCAATACCAATGAAGTACTTTTATGGCTCTTTGTTTGTACCATTATAAAAATGTCTGTAATGCATCTCCTCAGGGTCTCCCTCTGCTTTTAAGATGGTAGGCCCAGCTGAACGTTTGTACTTTTGTACTTTAATAAAATTGGCTTGTTCAGCTGTCTTGTGCCTTAGCCTGTGGTCCTTGCCGGAGAACTCGAACCCAGTACTGGTCTAATCTGAATTCAGATTTGGCCGGTAACACATGGTGCTGTGACTCAGATACTCCGGTGAGTTTTGACTAGGTGACATGACTAGGTGAGCAACAGATAAATATGGATATTTCTTAATGTAATGGCAATTCAATTCTAAAAGTTACTTTGTCTGCATAACTGCACAATGGGATTTCAGCCACACAGGGAAAATTCAGAAAAGCTAAGCATCACTAATTGCTTCATGGATGATCTCTCTTGGAAGATGAATCAATCACATTTTGCTAGTCCACACTGAATACAGTGCCATGTCCAGATTTGCCCTTTTGGTGTGGGCTGATGAAGGGGCAGGCAGGAGGGTGCAAATGATTAAAATATGTGGTTTGGATCAAGCCTCACATCCAAATGGCGCATCACCTCCAAACAACCCTATTTCCAGTATCTCAAAGTGGCAAGTTTATCCAAAGCTGGTTTTTGGGAGAATGGGGGGAGGGAAGAGACAAAAGAAAGGGACCCCCCTTTTGTACCTTGTATTGCACACACACAGAGAGAGAAAAGAGAAGAGACAGGGATCGTTTGGAGTGTGCAAATCAGATTAAAAGGAAAGGGTGTTTGTACATCTGAACAAGCGACCTCCCCAACAGGATCTCTGTGTCCATGTAAAAATAAAAGACTCTTAACGCTCTGCTGCAGGATCCATACACCCTCCTCTCTGTTGGCTTCCAGCTGTGCTCACCTTTTCTACACCTCTTTTGCATACAACACACAAATCTCCATAAAAAAAGAGGAGGGGAAAAAAGGGGTGGTGGTGGTGTCTTTCTTTGTTTTCTTAAGTGTACCAAATGTCAATATCTTGAAACAGGTCATTTATTTTGTGATACTAGAAATTCAAATCCGAAGGAGCCCTGGCACTTTCGGCAGCTGCAGGGCTCAATTTTAGTCCATCCCCAGCAACCACACAGATTAAACTAGAGGATGCCAATCCGCCCCGAAAAAGTAGAAACCCTTGACAGGGGTTCAAAAGATGTGAGTTGGAGTGCCCTGGAGGCAAATGGGGGCAAAATGGTTTGCTTGTTCTGTGGATGCTGGTAAAAAAAAGAGAGTGGTCCAATCCACTCCAGCAGTGCACCAAACGGGGACAAATGCCTCTCTGGACATGGCCACAGTTACATTGGGAGTCAGGAAAAATTAGTACAAACCAGGGATGCTTTCAGATGGAGGGTTCCTAGAGCTAGGAAGTAAAAGGCATAAGTGCAGTTACACTGTTTCCCCCTCCCTAACAGATTTCTACCACCACCCCTGCCAGTTAATCAAAAGATGACAGAAGTAGCAGTAAAATATGGGAGGGTTACAGGGAGAAGATGGTGTCTGGATTCCCCGTAAAATAACATGAATGAGGTAAGACAGTTGTGTAACAAAAACTTTGTTAGGCACATTCCTTCCCCCCCCCCTTTTTTTAAAGAAGGGATAGGAAAACAGCATAAACGGGAGTGAAATTGTTTCACATTGTGGAAACAATGCTTGTTTTATCTTTGTGAATTAATTATGTCAGTTCCAGAGCAAATGAGTAGAGTAGTAGTTGCCAGTTTTGGAGTTAGGGGCTGTTGCAACTGTGATCTCCCTCGTTCTCATAGTGCAAGCTGTCATGAAGTTGCAATCTTTCTGCATACGATTTGAAGGGTGTGCATATCAATTAGACAGCTTAAATGTACAGTATAGTTTATTTCATTTAATCTTTCCTGGGACATATGTTTCCCCTAATGGCACTGTCAGGATTTAGAAGCTCTGGGGAGCCAGTTACTACATGAAAGAAGAAAAGAGAAAAGCAGAGAGAGGTAGTTTCTCACTGATACAGGAGTGCTTTCAAAAGCTTTACCTCCACCTCTGCCTACCCTATTAAAGTTCCTCTCACTAGCCCTACTGTAAACTCTTTGCCACATGGAAGAGGGGAGTAAACAAGGCCAGTGTAATCATCTAGGTAAAATATGGCAACCTGCCTCTGTAATAGATTTTGGATAGCATGAAAGAGCATCAAATGGTTAGTTATGTGAATGTTTATTATTATATTGTTACTGTGCTGCTAGAGGTGGGGAAGTTTGCAAGAACTGAGCAGTGCTGTTAGCCCCAGAATCTTTGGGAAGACATTAATGTCTAGGTCATCAAGTCAGAAACAAGTTGACAGTGAACAAACACCAGTAACAACAGAACTGCAGAGAGACACTTCATTGGCTGGCATGACGCCCTTTGAACTGGGTGGATTAGGCTCACCATTTGCTAGTTTGCTTCAGGTCACCAAATGTCTTGGTCCAGACCTCAGAGGAAGTAAATATTTTCCATGTGGGCATTCACCAGAATGTTTCTGGATCTATTAAGATAGGTAGACTCCGTCTCTGAGAAATTGACCCCAGATTCACTCTTCTATTCTATCACAGCAGATAGAGATGGTTTCCAGAAAAAAATTATTCACTACTTACAACTAAAGCCCTCATTATTTCCCTAGTTCCCTTCATTCCATGTAATGGCAATTGGGTATGGTTAATGAATTAATAGAAGAGATGAGCTTTGCTGGGCAAATTGCAGTCTTACTATACAACAACAGTTTACAATAGTTTCTATTGTAGACTTACCTTAGTGTCTGTTCTCCCTCCAACAGATTCTAAGGTACGTTTACAATAAAAAGTAAATGCAGGTAAATGTTGAACATGCGGGGGGGGGGGATTTTAAAAAAAATCCTTGTGAGGACAATACCTTTACTAGGCTAAGATTAAGGAAATGCATAAACTTTCAAGATCACCAGCTCCCTGTGTTAGAGAAAATTTTGCCAATTGGAGGTGGGTGGCGTTGACTTGATTACTGGGCAATATTTCCCAAACTTTTAATAGCTGCTGTATTAAAACTGAAGGCCCTCATGACTAAAAACAGGTTTACTTTCACATTGTAAATTGAAGGAAAAGAAAAGCTTAGTTGGATGACAGAAGAGTCACTTAAAAGTTGTAATTACAGATGAGACCCAAAAGTAAAAGGTGAAAGAAATCCTGAATGTGACTTTTCAGCAACAATTGAAATAGACAAAAAGAACCATTACAATAATTGGGGGGGGGGAGAGACCAACAAAAGGGAAAAAACAAGTGATCAAAGAAATCAAAGGGAAAGTTAAACCTAGATAAGAGATACTGTACTGAAAGATCAACAGGGAACATACATACTATATGCTTAGGATAAAATAAAGAGAAGGTGGAAAAAATATACTGAAGAACTATTCAGAAGAGGGGCACAAGGACGACAGATTCCTTTGAAATGAAAGCTGCTCTCAAAGCATTTGGAAGAAATACATCAGCAGTAGAAGGGATACCGATAGATATATTTCTAGGAACAGAGACAGAATCTGTCAAAATCCTCATAAAAATACACCAACAAATATGGAAAACAAAACAATCATCCACAGACTGGAAACATTCAATATACAGTACATTCTAATCCACAAGAAAGGAGAGGCCAAAGAGTGTAGTAATTACTGGACCATTGTATTCATTTCCTATGAAACAAAGACCTTTACCATATATGAAAGAAGATGTGGCTGACATTTTGAAAAGAAAGAGGCACTAGATATTATATCTCAAATATGTGTTGGCAGAGTAGGATACCAAATAATTTCAGAATATCAGTCTATGCATTATAGATGACAACAAAGCATTTGACTGTATGGATTATGAAAAGCTATAGATTGTTCTAAAAGAAAATGAAGTCTCCCAACACTTGGTTGTCCTGATATATAACCAAAAATTATAGTTAAGACTGGAAAACACCCTGGAAAAGACCCTGATGTTGGGAAAGAGTGAAGGCAAGAGGAGAAGGGGACGACAGAGGATGAGATGGTTGGACAGTGTCACCGAAGCTACCAACATGAATTTGACCCAATTCCAGGAGGCTGTGGAAGACAGGAGAGCCTGGCATGCTCTGGTCCATGAGGTCACAAAGAGTCAGGCATGACTTAACAACTAAACAACAACAACAGTTAGGACACAATACAGAGAAACAGAATGGTTTCCCATTGGCAAAGGTATCAGAAAAGGGTTTATTTTACCTCCTTACCTGTTCGACTTGTATGCAGAACATATTGTATGGAATGCTGAATTAGATTCAGATGATGGAGGAGTGAATGTTGATGGAAGAAACAGCAATAAAATAAAAGTTCCTCTGGAACTTTATCTTGAATAAAGATAAAGGAGAAGGCTAGAGAGCATTTGGAGGCGGATAATAACTTAAAACTGCCAAGGTCACATCTAACCTCTACCTTGCTAAGGTAGAGGCTCATAGGAAAGCCTGCTTTGCTGTCCAAATAAGCGAAGCATGCAATCAGCAGGCAGAACTTTTCCTTATAGTACGCAACTGTGATGTTCCACCCAGTGTTCCCTGTTTGTTTCCTCCAAACACAGGTTCATCCTCTAGATACTTTTACTCTTTCTTCCACTACCACCAGTGGATCTCTTATCCACACTGCACCATATATGCATCAAACACGTGCTGTCAATATGTGGCGGAATGCCCACTCCTGTCTATCATAGCTGAAGCTCAAATGCAGGAGCCTATGAGATGACAGGAGGGGCAGAGTCAAAGGGACAGTTAGACCGAGGGAGGCAGTTAGAGAGGGGAATTAGAGAGGAGTTGAAGGGCAGTTAGAGAGGGAATTGGAGAGAGTTAAGAAAAGAGAATTGGAAAGTTGGAGAGTTAGAGAGAATGAGAATGAGATAAATGGAATAGTAAAGCTAAATAGATACAGTAGTCAGAGAATATTAATGAGTTCGTTAATGTGAATAAGTAAATACAACACTTGAATAAGCAATTATGTAATCAAATATAAAAAGTTTAATCAGTGATCCTAAACAATAATAAAAGAACATCTGTGATTTAACAAACAAATGGTAAGTAAACAACTTATATTGGCAGCACGTGTCTGATGCATATATGGTGCAGTGTGCATGAGAGATCCACTGGTGGTAGCGGAAGAAAGAGTAAACGTATCCAGAGGGTGAACCTGTGTTTGGAGGAAACAAACAGGGAACACTGGGTGCAATGTCACAGCAACCTATCCGGAATTGGCCACAACAATTGGCCTCCATCTAGCATTTCTTGTGACCAATTTGCAGCATTTTAAAAATCAAAAGTGGAGGCCATCTGCCAGGATCTTGCACCCTATTTGAAAACAATGGATCAAGCTGAGACATCCAGTGCAGCATCTTGTCCATTGAGAATTACTCACTTGCAACCTGTGAAGTCTGCAGAAGTGATCCTTGATCACTGCCGAGCCACCACCACCTCCCTTGACCCTTACCCGCTCTGGCTAATCAAAGCTGTCAGGCTGGTGATAACTGAATGGGCCACTGAAATAATAAATGGGTCTCTTCTTGAGGGCAACCTTGCCCTTAAGGAAACGCTCATTAGGCCTATTAGAAAGAAACCGAGCTTGGAGACAGACATCATTGGCAATTATAGGCCCCTTGCCAAAGGAGTATTGGTTTGCCTTTGTGTGCTCTGTGTTTGGGGAGTCAGGCAGAGGCCATGAGGGGCAAACGTCGCAGCCACCAATCCCCAACTTGGAGAGCCTCCCCAGGAGGATACCGTGGTCAAAGGTATCAAAGGCAGCTGAGATATCAAGGAGGACGAGGAAGGACATTTTGCACCTCTCAGCCACCCTAAGTAGGTCATCCAGCAGGGTGACCAATGCCTTTTCTGTGCCATGGTGCAGCCTGAAGCCTGACTGAAATGGATCCAGGGCATCACTTTCATCCAAGAGAGCCTGAAGCTGGTCGGCCACGACCCTCTCAACTACCTTGCTGAGAAAAGGAACATTTTATCCGCTGCCACCAGTTGATCACTAAATCAACATTACTTATGGAAGGATGAAGATGCAGGTCCAAACTTCACTGTCTTTTAAATAAAACTTGTTTATTGATTACAGATGTTTTATTATTAGTCATAGGTAACTTCTACGGGTTTATTGATCATCAGTCTCAACATTCTATTTGTTATACAGTTCTTATTCACTCTTCACTCTAATCAAACCTCAAATCTCCCAAATACCACACTCTAACTCAGTCTCCACTCTGACTCACTGACTCTGACTGACTTTCTCTGACTCCGCCTCTTTATTACATATCTCTCAGCTCTGCCTCTTAGCAACATTAGCCTGCAACATGAATATGCATGACTACTTAACATAATAAGGGTGAACGCTACAGTGGCCTTGCTCTCCCTTGGCTACAGTCCTTCTTGGAGGGCTGTCCCCAGAGAGTGCAGCTTGGGGAGAATGTATTGGCCCCGTGGTCCCTCAGTTGTGGGGTCCCACAGGGTTCGATCATCTCCCCAATGCTGTTTAACATCTATATGAGGCCGTTGCGGGGCGCCATCTGGGGATGTGGAGCTTCGTGTCATCAGTATGCTGATGACACCCAGCTCTACATCTCCTTTTTTCCATCTGCAGTGGATGCCCTTCTGTCACTAGGGTGCTGCTTGGAGACTGTTCTGCAATGAATGCAGTCGAATGGACTAAGGTTGAGTTCCTATGGATGGGGAGCCTCGATGTCAGTGGTTTGGGGAACTCCCTCTCTTCTAAAGGTGTTCTGGGATTGTATAGGTTGCCTACAGTCACACAACTGGGCTTTTCTACCTGGAGGCACAGTGCGGAATCCAACTCCCAGTCTCTGGCTCCACAGGTCACAGAGCTATCCAGCCAGCATCTGTGTTACCATAAATTACAATTTATACTAAAGTATACTAAGTATTAAAAGGGCTTCCTTTTCTTCATCCCATTGTTGTTGTTTTTTAATTGTTTAGTCATGCCCGACTCTTCGTGACCCAATGGACCAGAGCACGCAAGGCCCTCCTGTCTTCCACTGCCTCCCGGAGTTTGGTCAAATTCATGTTGGTAGCTTCGATGACACTGTCCAAGCATCTCATCCTCTGTTGTCCCCTTCTCCTCTTGCCTTCACACTTTCCCAACATCAGGGTCTTTTCCAGGGAGTCTTCTCTTCTCATGAGATGGCCAAAGTATTGGAGCCTCAACTTCAGGATCTGTCATTCCAGTGACCACTCAGGGTTGATTTCCTTTAGAATAGATAGGTTTGTTCTCTTTGCAGTCCAGGGGACTCTCAAGAGCCACAATCAGCTCCAGGTCTTGTGATGACCAGCTTGTTCTCTTGACAAAACTCTATTAGCCTTTGCCCTGCTTTGTTTTGAACTCCAAGGCCAAACTTACCTGTTGCACCTTTTATATCTTGACTCCCTACTTTAGCATTCCAGTCTATAATGACAAGAACATCTTTGGTGTAACTTCTAGAAGATGTTGTAGGTATTCTTAGAATTGGTCAATTTCAGCCTCTTCAGCATGGTTGGTTCATAAACTTGGATTACTGTGATTTTGAAAGGTCTGCCTTGGATTCATATTGAAATCATTCATTTTTGAGATTATATCCCAGTACAGCTTTTCCCACTCTTTTGTTGACTATGAGGGCTACTCCATTTCTTCTATGGGATTCTTGCCCACAATAGTAGATAGGATAACTGTTTGAACTGCATTCCCACCCATTTTAGTTCACTGACACCCAGGATGTCAATGTTGATTCTTGCCATCTCCTGTTTGACTACATCCAGCTTACCAGGGTTCATAGATCTTACATTCCAGGTTCCTATGCAGTAGTTTTCTTTGCAGCATCTGACTTTCCTTTCACTTCCAGGCACATCTGCAACTGAGCATCCTTTCGGCTTTGGCCCAACCACTTCATTAGCTCTGCAGGTACTTGTACTTGTCCTCTGCTCTTCCTCAGTAGCATGTTGGACGCCTTCCGACCTGAGGGGCTCATCTTCCAGCGTCATATCTTTTAGCCTTTTGTTTCTGTTCATGGAGTTTTCTTGGCAAAGATACTGCAGTTCCTGCCAGTTCCTGCTCCAGGTGGATCGTGTTTAGTCAGAACTCTCCACTAGGACCTGTCCGTCTTGGCTGTCCCTGTACAGCATAGCCTATAGCTTCTCTGAATTACTCAAGCCCCTTTGCCACAACAAGGCAGCAATCCGTGAAGGGGTATAATCATCCCATTAGTTTTCCGCAATTTGTATTAGTTTAACAAGATATAACAAAGCAGAAAACAACTAATAGCTCTGTTCCATTGGGATTAATCTCTTTCCCCACCTCCTCAAAATATGAAGCCCAGGCCTATGGAGCAGTGTGGAGAGGCCCATAAATAAATTGCTGCAATGTCCTTTCTTTCTTGTGAATGGTTTTATTCCTGTATTCTTTGTTGCTACTTAGGCAGTAGCAAGAGATGCCAGCTACAATTAACTGACTTAATTGGCATTGTACAGAAGTAATGTAATTGGGTGCCTTACTGTAGTTATGTGCCAAAGTTTGCAGACATGCTGAGGACTGGAAAAGTGAATCACATTTTAAATAGATATCTTGCATGCCACTCACAGTGCAAACAGATGGATTAATTGCCATTCTTATATTTTGATGAAGAGTGTGTTAATTATTATCTGAGGCCTCTAATGGAGTGAAGTGAACACACATCAAGTGTATGTTAGCAAGTACACAAAAATAAACTTCACAGCTAACATACAGGTAAAAATTAAAGTCAAAAGATAACAGGTGTTATCTGCACATTTGAATTAAATGTGCAGGCAATATAAATACTTTTTAAACACAAACTGGTAGGGAAATGTTCTAAGGTCAGGGGTAGAAAAAGCAACATTTGGTGGAAGAAACTTGGCTGTTTGGACAGTTGGAAAACTCTTGAAGATGCTCAACGGCTGGAATAGTTCCTATTATGCCCTGATTTCAGAGATTCCCCGAGAAGTCAAGGTTTTAAGAACATAAAAATCATCATGTTTGATCAAAATGAATGCTTATCTAGTCAAGCATTCTCCTGTTCCCCCCACTGCCACCTTTGCCTCCCTTCTCTTCTTTTGATGGCCAACTAGTTGCCCATGGGAAGCCCACAGGCAGAAAATGAGTGCAACTCCATCTTAAATTTCCCAGTAATTAGTATTGAGAGGTATATTTCCTCTGATACTGAAGGTAACAAATAGCCACCTGACAAATAAAAAGACAACTGACTGAAACGTTATTTTTATTAGTCCTGAATTTCTCCACCATTCAAAGAGGGGTTTAGGTTTATGAGAGAGGGAGAAAAAAATGTCCATTCTCTCCACACAATGCATCATTTTATAAACTTCTGTCATCTCATCTCATCTCATCCCTTTTGTCATTATATGCCATCATCTCTGATCTCTGGCAACTCTACGAATCAGTTACATCCAAAAGGTCCAATCATTGACAGCCTAGATCAGACACTAGAAACTCAAGGCTGTGGCTTCTTTTACTGAGTAAATCCAACTCATGTTTCCCTCTTTTCCTGCTTCCATTTTCCCTAGGTTTCATATCTTTTCCAAGGAATCTTAATTAATTATGGTATATGAAAAGTGCAACAGCTCCCATAATTATAATTATAATTATATAATAATAATAATAATAATAATAATAATAATAATAATAATAATAATAATAATAATAATAATAATAATAATAATAATAATAATAATAATAATAATAATAATAATAATAATAATAATAATAATAATAATTATTATTATTATTATTATTATTATTATTATTATTATTATTATTATTATTATTATTATTATTATTATTATTATTATTATTATTAATTTGATTTATATCCCACCTATCTGGATGAATAGACCACTCTAGGCGGCTTACAATATAAAATAAAACAGTATAAAACAACAAATACATAAATAGTAAGAACAATAACTTCAATAAAATAAGAATAGGAAGAATAAGAAAAGAATTTAGTCATTCTAACTTTGAGTGAGTGCAGGCTTAGTTTGATTTAGCCCCTGCCTATTGGTCTTTCTGCAGAGTCCATTCAGGTCTCATCCAACACCACATTTTGAAAGAATTTTAACAATTTTAAAAAATAAAATAAAATAAAAAGCAGGATTTTATAAATGCACAAAGAAATTTAAATCATTCTCCAAAACCTAATTAAAAAGAAAAAGAAAAACGTGGCCCTGATGGGCCCAAGGCCATTTGGAACAGCATGATAGAGTTAGAGGTAGAGCCGGGCCAACCGGCTTCCCTTGAGAAGGAGCTCCAGGACCAGAGTGCTAGCTGTGGCAGAGAAAGCAAAACCAGGCAAAACTAGCCCTGTTGTAAAAAACTGTAAAAATCATTCCACAGCCTGGGAGCCACACAGAACAAGGCCCTTTCCCACACGCTTGTTCGGTGGGCCTCCACAATCGTTGTATCTTTAAGAAGGACTCCACTGAGGATCTTAACGTTTAGATAGGCTCATAATGTGGCAAACAGTCCCACAGCTCAAATCGTTTCGGGCGTCAACAGTTAAAACCAACACCTTGAATTGGGCCCTTTATACAATGGGCAACCCAGTGGATATTTTTCAGGGTCATAGGAACACGACATCATGCACTAGTTAGCAGCCTAGATGACACATGCTGCACCAGTCTTCAAGGGGTTCCCCATGCAGAGCACACCGCAGTACTCAAGACACGATGTAACTAAGGCATAGCTAATTGGTGCTGAGTCCGGTCAACACAAGAAAGGGCATAGCTGGCATACTAAGTAGAGTTATGCAAAGGCCCACCTTGTTGCCACTGCCACCTAGGAGTCCAGCAACCGTGCAGAGTCAGGAAGCTCTCTGAGATGATGAACCTAACCTATCAGAGGAAGCGTAACACCTTTTAGAACATGTTGAAACCCATTTACCAAATCTGACTTTCTACTAGCCAGCAACTCCTCCTTCCATCTTCTTAGGCTATAGTTTCAGCTTGTCCAGCCCATCAAGTAATGTGTAAGGGTCCTGACTGCTTCCTCGGTGTTGGGTGACAAAGAGCAAATAGAGCTGGATGTCATCAGCGTATTGGCGGCACCTAACTCCAAAGCTCTGACAACCTCTTCCAGTGGCTTCATATAGGTGCTCAATAATATTGGGGATATGGTGAATAGCTGTGGAACACCACAGGCCAAAGGCCATGGTGTTGAACAGTCTTTCTTAATTCGTATCAGAGTGTTGCACAATTTAAAGTTATGGAGGAATATGAATTATAGTTAAAGTTCAAACAAATTTAAAATGTTAATATGATTAGACTATTTTTGACCAGAGACTGGCTACTTCAATAGTGTTATCTTGGCCTTTTGTTTGATCTTTTTAGTACACTTGATGAGGCACAAATTGCATGCACATAAATGCTACATCAATTTAGTGTCTCTACATTCCCAGATAATTTGTCCCGTATCCAAGTATCTCTATTTTACTTGATGGTTCTTTCATTGTCCCACTTTGTTTCCAAGTCTATTAAAAAATTTCCAGCCAGAATCTTGTCCTGGTGGGAGACATTCTTCAGCATTCATCCATTTGGCAAGGTATGTTGTTTATGTTTTCCATAGATTTAGCCTAACTTCTTCAGGTTTAATATTTAGAGCTTGAGATGTGTGAAGAAAACTTTCCCCCAATTTTAGGGGGTTGGTGTCCATGAAATAGATGGATTTGGTGCTGTACTAACTTATTACATTCATTATTTCCTAACACTTCTCAACATACTTCTGGAGGCACAATGCCAGCTAAATAACATACTTTTTCAATGGAGATGGGCTTCAGGCAGCCAGTAATAACTCTGCATGCTTCATTAAAAGCTATTTCCACTTGTTTGGAATGTGCTGATTTATACCATGTGGCACTAACATATTCTGCTATGCAGTAACACAGGGACAAAGCTGTTCTTATTGTTTGTGGGTTCTCACCAAGCACTGTAGTGTTGAACAGTGCTTCCTCAACACTGTCTTTTGCATACATTCTAGCAGGAAGGAGCAGAAACACAGTAATACTACACCATGCCCCACATCTACAATGCCACAGCCTCCATATTTCCTCTTCAATTTATTTTCTAATTATTCCAAATATAGAATCTGTCTTTCTTACAGCAGTTACATGCTGGCTCCACATTTTACCACAGCCAGATTATTCCTTCCTTGGGCAGTCTCTGTGGGCTGCAAAACTGTCATATGTGTCCCTGCGGCCCTGCCCTGCCCTGAGGCCTCCTGTATGCCAGTGGCTGCCCATGAGGGTTGCCAGATCTCAGGGTATTAGCTGAAGTCTCAAGAAATTGATACATTTCTCCAGATGGAGGCACAGACCACATGATGAATGTTTGATTTAGAGGGCTTTAAAGTACCTCATTTGGGGACGTGCTGGTGCTGCGGGTTAAACTACAGAAGCCTCTGTGCTGTAAGGTCAAAAGATCAGCAGTCGTAAGATCGAATCCACGCAATGGAGTGAGCTCCCGTCACTTGTCCCAGCTCCTGCCAACCTAGCAGTTCGAAAGCATGCAAATGCAAGTAGATAAATAGGTACCACCTCAGTGGGAAGGTAAGGGTGTTCTGTGTCTAGTCGCGCTGGCCTCGTGACCACAGAAACTGTCTATGGACAAAATGCTGGGCTCTATGGCTTGGAAAAGGGGATAAGCACCGCGCCCTAGAGTCGGACACCACTGGACTAGATGTCGAGGGGAACCTTTACCTTACCTAAAGTACCCATCTCCACAGTGGCCACAGTGGCACCACAGTTTGTTGGTTCAGTGCAAAGGTGTCCGGTTATTGCATTTCAGCTAAATTAATGCACCAGAAGCCAGGAGCAAGGGAGAAGACTCTGGAGGGAGCAAGTGGATAGAAATACTCAGGCCAGTTCTGTCATTTGGAGCAAGGCACAGAGCGCACCAGCAGCAGCATGACCCATTGGGCCTTCTAATTGTATTGCCCTTGGAAAAAGCTCCTAGTGGGTTGTGATGACTCTTTCAAAAGTTGAGAGAGCAGCGTAGGGTTTCAGAAAAACTTCCCATATGTTGTGTGTGCTGTAGGTAAGACAGAAAGTGAATGGCAGGAACAACTGGTCACATCAGGCCCATGTTTACGTCTTGTTTCTCTCCCTCCTCCCCTACCCAGTTTTTTCTCTTCTCACTGCAAGTTGTTTTCTGGTTAGCCAGATTTTAACAAGCTTCTGGACTCATTTGCTCCTTTATATAACCAGTTGGTCCAGAAGAAGTTCTACCTCTCCTCGACTTCCAACCCTTGCCTGCCTTATCACAAGGACCTGCACTTGTGACATCATCACAAGAGTCCATACTCTGACATCAGCTTTTGGCTCTGACCTCTTAAACTATGGGATGCTATTTGACCAACTCTGTTGACCACTGTATGAAGAGGGTGCTGGATGAGGCAGGTTTGAACCAGCATAGCCTCGCCCTCTGTCTATGCTTGTGCTCTCTGTGAAGTCAGGGGAAGGGGTGCCTAAACATATCAAGTATCAGAATGTTGTCCTCTTGGTATCCAAACAGATACAATTTTGGTTAGTGCTTATAGCACTGATGGCGAACCTATGGCACACGTGCCACAGCTGGCACACAGAGCCCTCTCTGTTGGCACAGAAGCCATAACTCACCATAGAGAAATACTTACCCGTCCTCCAATCCTGGATTTCTGCACTCCCCTCTGCTGGTGCAGTGGTCCAGCAGAGGGGTTGCAATGGCAACCATTACCAGTCTAGCCCAACGGGGCATTGGAGGACCAGTAAGTATTTGTTAATACTGCCCATAGAGGGGGGGGGGGGAAACAAGCATTTAACCCTTGCAGTACAGGAACAGTTTTTTCTAAACTAAAACTTCAGCATTTGGGTTTTAATTGCAGTATTGTCACTTTGAAATAAATAAGTTGATTTTGGGTTGCATTTTGGGCACTCAGGCTCAAAAAAGGTTCACCATCACTGCACTTGGCACTCAGAGGCAGAAACTGCCCTCAAGCAGCAGATTTTGCAGTACCGGTGTATTTTTGCCATCTATCCATGGCATAGATCCACATGAATTTTAATGTACGCTCATCTCCAAATCATTGCCCATCTCCATTTCCTCGGTTGTGGCAACTGGTGTGAGAGGTTGGACTGGAAGCTTCTTCGAAGTGGCATATTTTCTCCCCACTTGTACTCTGCAAGGAGCTGTCCATGGAGTACTCGTGGTGTTGATGATGAAGAAGAGGCTTGCCAGGTCTCAGAGAATGAGCTGCTGTGCCAGGAAAAGTCTGGGCTCCCCTGAATCTCCAGGCCAGGCAAACAAATGTGAGGAGCAGTGGTGGAAGGGAAGGAGCGAGTCTCGTTTATTGTTATGGGGTAGCCATAGTGTTTGGGTACCCAACTCCAGCCCTCTCCGAATGGCACCAGGGCTCACGGGCTTCCTGTGTCTGTCCAACACGACACATAATATACTTGCTTAGGAACTCAGACAGGGAACCCACAATGCCTAGCTCACTCCCTCATACATGCATGAAGAAATATTATGTTCCCAATTCCTGTGACATCACAAGGCCCCACACCATGACTTCACAAAGACCCACCCCAGCCATTGGGCCCCAGATATAATGAAGGGATTGGAAAGATAATCCCGTGACAGTCCCTGACAAACAACACTTCAAAACCATTCCAGAAAATTCTTTTATTGGTTTTGGAAAAGAAGCTAAACGGGTATCCTCAGTGGAGCCAAGGGACTGGTTCAGCTCCAGCAAGACGCCTGCCTTCTGGTCCCTCACATTCCCCTGAGGAACAGGATGCATCGGGCCCTGCAAGAGAAAGAGAGAGAGAAAAAAACAACTAAGGGGCAAGCTCGTCCACTGCCATCAACCGGCTTCAACCCAGGCGTATCCACCGACCAATCTTCTGACAACTTCATCATGACGTTCTGCCTGCCAACATCCACTGGCTTCCACCAGGAATATTCACCCATTCATCTCTTCTACTCTGCTTCTTAAGCCAGCCTCCGCCAGCTCCCAAATGCTTGGGTCACACACACGCCCCGGCCACATCCCCATGGAACACCAGCCAGCCCATTCACACACATTCACACACACACCACCCCGCCCCCGACACACACACACACCTTTACTCCACCAGCCATTCACACACATGCCAGGGCTTCCATCCACTGATATCCACCAAGCTTCCTCCAGCTGGTTTCAGGAGGCTAACGTCCCCCGGCTTCATCCACCAACCTATGCTGGCCTCCGCCTTGCAGCCTCAGCCAGCTTCCGCAGGGAGATTCCACCAGCTTCTGTCTGCCAACGTCCACCGACTTCCCCCCGGTCCATCACCGACATCAGCCAGCTTCAAGCCACGGATCTCTGCCAGCCTCAAACTGTTAACTCGCAAGCCCACTTAGCAAATTCATCTGCTTTTGCGAGAGAACATGCCTTGGGCAGAAGGGCTGGGTCCCCTGCAGCCACTGCAGCTCTCTCTGCCACTGGCCTCCCTTCTGGTCTCCTGCCCTGCCCAGCAAGCCCCTTTTATCTGCTAGCAGAGAGGTGGGTCTCTGTGAGGTCACAAGACCCAGGAGAAGTGGGTTGGGTTCCCAAGGCAGCAGCAGCACCCTCGAGATTGGCTGAGTCCTGAAGATGATGTCAACAGTCCCTCTGATATGTGATTCACCCACAAAAGCTTGCATTTTGCATGTTTTTTTTTTTAAAAATTGTGGCCTATTAATGTATCCCCTGTCACCAATCCCTCTGATTGTTAAATCTCCCCATGTTGGCCTTCTGACAGGATTCTAGGCTGGTGCTCCAAAAAGTTATCTTCCAGCATTTGCACCGAAAGGAACTTTCCTAAGCCCTGAGCTAGGGGGAAAAATGAAAGTAATAAATGAATAAGGATGGGCAGCCTTTGACCCTTTTTTTGCCTCTTTTTGGACAGTTTTTCTTGCCCTTGCCATGAAAAAGATATTATAAGGAGCCCGTTAAGAAAACAACCTAAGTTTTTGAAACACACACGGGTATTTTAACACCATCCCTGCACTATCAAAGATGCAGCTGTGTTTCAAAGACTCTCCCAGCCTTTGGAACTCCCTCCCACTGGAAAGCAGATTTGCCCATCAGTAAGTATTCATTTGTTAATATCGCCCATTGGGGGACGATGACAAGCATTTAACCCTTGCAGTGCAGGGAACAGTTGTTTTTTCTAAACTAAAACCCCAGCATTCAGGTTTTAATTGCAGTATTGGCACTCTGAAATAAATAAGTTGATTTTGTGTTGCAGTTTGGGCACTCAGGCTCAAAAAGGTTCACCATCACTGCCTTATAGAATTACTGTATAATGTGAAGTTATACAACACAGCTTTTAGCAGTGATCATAAAACACTGAATATGAGTCCCTTAACAAATCAATATTTTTAGAAAAAAACATTCTTGTCCTGAGCCAGAAAGATGGCAATGTTGCATTTCAATGAGCTTTCCCCAAGTGACAATGTATAATTTAAAACCTCCCCTCCCCACATCGTTAATCACTATTTTCTTTTCTCCCCGCTCTCTGCTTGCCCCTTTTATCTGTCAGTGCTCCCTGATGGAATGAAAAGTGACAAGCTGTAATTTTATTTTCTCCTTGAAATTCTGGTTCTGCATTGACAGAGAAGATTTAGCTCCAAGGGCTGCTCAGGATTAAATGGTGACTCATCTCTAATGCTGCATATAAAAGGGGGCAATGGAGTGTCTCTTACTTTCTGGAAAGATTGCTGTTGCACATGCACTGCTGTCTCCCCGGGTGGGGCTCACACATCAAGGACCCTGTGGGAACCCAAGCCCTGTCCTTCTTTGTTTTTGTATTTTTTTTTTTAAAAGTATCTGATGCAGTCAGAATTTTACTCAGTAAATTTGTTCCTACTTTCAATGTCTTTGTCAAGGATGCAATGGCATATGGGATGCTTGACAAATACACCACACTTTTACTATTGTTGCTGAAAATATTAAGCTATGGTTAAATATATGAGCTTACTTTGAGTCAGGATTTGCTGCTTTTCAATATTCTCTTTCCAGACAGGCACAAACTTGCAGGTGTGAGGTGGGGGGATGTAATTAGGCAGAAATTGCTCACAGCTGCCAGGATTGCCCATAATCATAGCCATGCTCACTGGGGGATTCCAGGAATTTTAGGAATATAAATATTACTAGATGGTAACATGTGTACATGCATGTATGCATGTATGCATACATGCATGCATGCATGCATGCATGCATACAGTACTTTCCCAGGCTCTGATGTTCTCCCATTGGTTCTCATCCCCACTCTGGGAGAAGAAGGGCAAATGTTCAGAAACATCACAGACCCAGGACCAAATATGTAATCTCTAAGGCAAGACAAGGCAGATACGTCGGTTTATCTTTGCTGCTGATAACCTAAAGTGTTGGTTGCTCTGAAGGGCATTTGCCCTCTCCTCTACAAGGAAACCCTGATGTTGGGAAAGTGTGAGGGCAAGAGGAGAAGGGGACGACAGAGGACGAGATGGTTGGACAGTCTCATCAAAACGACCAACATGAATTTGACCAAACTCCGGAAGGCAGTGGAAGACAGGAGGGCCTGGCCTGCTCTGGTCCATGGGGTCAGGAAGAGTCGGACACCCCATTTCCAGCACTATCATTCTCTGTTGTCATTTGATTAATGTTTCTGGAAAGTATATTAGAGTAGTGGTGGGAGAGTTACCTGTCTCTATCATGGTCTGGCTGGTCTGGCCCCAAGTAAAGCCAACATTCTGGTCCTAGGCCTGGGAATGTTTTCAACCATCACTTCAGCTGAGAAACAGACTACTTTCCCTTCTCTAGACAGATGGAATGGAATGGAATGTAGAGATAGGATTAGAGTCCTTATCAGGGTTTGGTATCAGCGGGCGCATCCCAGCAATCATATCCCATCTGGGAGCTCATTGTTGTATATGGAGTCCCAGGAGTCTTCTTGCTGTGTCACCTTCCTGGAGTGATAAAGTGTAGTGCAGTAACTTTCCTGTGGGCTCTCGTCTAGCTCTTACCCCCAGCCCCTTCTCTATGGCAGAGCTGAGTTGCTTTTGAAGGCTGGCATCTATTTCATTTCATTTCTATCCCACCTTTCCTCTAAAGAGCTTGAGTTGGCACACATGGCTTTCTTGTCCCCAGTTCTATCTTTAACCACTAGAACACACTCCCTCCCTCCACTGTAATTGTGGTGCAATGATGACCCATATTTGCAGGCCCACTTTTCTGAGATGCTCTACCAGATGGGGGAAGGCATATACACATTGGAATAATGCTAACTCAAGTTACATTTAGGACCTGCATACTTTGTATCTTCTTTGAGAGAGAAATGCATAGTTGACTCCTTTAATGAGTTCCTTGTGGATCTCAAGTAATTCCTTCTTGCAAAGAAAGTCTGCAGCCTTGTGAATCCTTCCTTTCATTTTTCTCTCCATGGATTTATCAAAAAACGGGGCCATATATATCATACTGTCTACTTGCTTCTGTTTGATCATACTACATAAAATTAATCTTCTCAGCCTTTGGGGAGCCAGACGTCCCCCAACGGATAGTGTCTTTTGCTCTCTGCATTCCATCTATAGATTGTATGTCATCAGTGTTTTCAAGATGATATTATTAGCTTTCCTCTAACTTAAGAGAACTTTCTTGCTGGCCTCAAAGAAGAAATGAAAACTGGTTGTGAGAATTTGCTGGAGGAGGGCAATAGATAATGATGGTGGACTAACTGGGGTTTTGTTGTAGAAACATTTGTCATAGACACATCTCTGCAGAATTCAGAACAAGTAGGTTCTAAAAATAAGACAGCCAAGCTGATTTTAATAAAACGCCTGCTCTTTCTGACTGGAATTTGCCTAATATTAAGAAGATGGATTAAAGCAAGCACTTTTTGGTACTTCACTGTTTATTTAATGTGGTGATAAAGAATCTGTGGCCTACTAGATGTTGTAGAACTGTCATTTCTGTTGCTCTTCAACCTAAAGTATACCGGTTTAGGCTGATGGGAGTTGTGGTCTAACAAAATCAGTAAAACTCTTGCTTTAATGGAAGGATGGAATTTGAGAGGACTTTTAAATAACATTAAGTGAATGCAGATGTTTTTAAAATGTGATCTTTAATAACAGCTGGGTCTAGAAATTACATGGTCAACTGGGTGCTAACTGCTTGGAAATCTCTTGTCCAGAATTCTTGCTCTTTTATTAAGTCAATCTTATATGAAGGAAATAGGATCTTTCATCTTCAGATCTCCAACACAGTATATTGTCCATATTATACATTCTACTCATTCTCTTTGGGGGAAGATACTACGGGTATATCTTAAAATGGCAATTCTTAAAATACGTTTAATAATCTCTAGGCTGATGACCTCCAGTTGCCTTGGGCTCCAGTTCATATCGGCTTCATTCAGCATGGCCAAATGTCAGAGACAACTGGAAGCTTCAGTCCAAAATATCTGGCAGGCAGAAGGTTGCTTTAAAATTATAATGTACCTCTGTGGAATCAACTCTGGGAGGCAGTGGAAGATAGGAGGGCCTGGGGTACTCTGGTCCATGGGGTCACAAAGAGTCGGACACAAGACGTCTGAGGAATCATATGCTGTAAAGCAAAGCACAGCCTCCTTTTCCAACCCATTTGCATTTGCTAAATGGGCCAATTGTCCTTAGGCTGGAGCTTAACAGGCTATTAAAAGTGCAGTCAGCTGAGAAAAGTCTCAAGCTAACACCTCATCCTTGAAGCTGCATTCTGCAGAGACATTGGAGTTGACACTCACAGATATAAATTATATCAGTGTTTCCTCTCTTTGCAGTGGGTGACACTGGCAATGATTTTCTGAGCTCATTATTTAGAAGAGTCTTAAGATTTTCTGTATTTTCAGAGAAGTGTCATGTCTGCTTCTCAAACTAGTCTGTTCTGTGTTTGTAAGCACTCTCTGAAAATGAAAGCAATTAACAGTGTCCATGACACATCGGTATCAAAGCTGGCCAGGTAAGTCAGTGGTTTAGGTATCTGGCTGCAGAGCCAGAAGTTGGGAGTTTAATTCCCCACTGCCTCATGCTCAGTTCCTGAGTGCCCCCGGAAGAAGGGAATGGTAAACCTGTTGTGGGTATTCTCTACCTGAAATGGAGTGCTATACGTCAGAATTGACTTGACTGATAGCACATTATTATTATGACACATCAAATCAGCTGCTACAATCTGCTGAAGAGGAGTGGAGAGCTTTGGCTGATCTTCTTTAAATACACCGGTGAGATCAATTGACAGTTGACCACCAATCATTGTGTTAGTGTTGTGAAACAAGGTTAAAGAAAGAGTGGCATTCATCTGATTTCATCCTTAAGTGTCAGAAGGACAGAGCAGTTAAGAGAACTGATTTGGTCCTCAATGGCTAACCCCCTCACCACCAATGTGTCAAGCACTTCCCAGTTTACTGGGAAATGCTTGACTGTGTTTGGTCCTTGTTCACAAATCCCCTGAACTGCAGCCTCACTAGATACCAAGAGAAATGCAGGCCCTTGTAAGATCTCAGATGAGAAAAGGGCACCCAGCTGCATCCAAGTGCTCGGACCCCTAGTTTCAGTTGGTGCCCTGTTAAATTCCCGTGAGCTTCTCAGTTTTGAAGTAGGAATCAACACTACTGTGAGAAGCCACCAAGGGAGCATCTTCCTGCCTTGGGAGACATCCCTAGAACTACAGAACTTCCCTTCTCTATGACGTTTGCTCAGGATTGAGCCCCTTCAAGTAGTCTTCATCGTTTAGTTGTGTCCAACTCTTCATGACCCCATGGACCAGAGCACATCAGGTCTTCAGGGCCCTGTAATCTTATAGACAACCTATAATGGGCCCTTGAATGGGTCCCACTGAAATGAATGGTGATCACACAAAGGAACTGCATTGGGGATGCTACCCTTTGAATGCATTTTGGGGTGCAACCACAATGGCCCTTTTGGTGTGGGGTAGTGCAGTCTGAATAGGGTTGTTTGAGGTTGTGGGGAGGAGTGATATGCCCTTTGGTGTGATCCTCATATCCTAATGGTACACTGATCTCAAGAAACCCTATTTCTGGAATCGTGAAGGGGCTTAATTAATGAGCCACTTCAGAATATCAGCACTTCCTCTGTTTCTCTGTGAAGTAGCAGAGAAAGTGAATTTTTTTTCTTTTGCCTCTGCTGGACCATCACTGATGTGCTGAATCAATTAAATTAAATTTAAAAGAATGTTTTTATGTGATGTGCCAATTGAAACAGTGATTGCAGGCAGTTTCTCGACTAGCACTAAACACAAGGTAAATAATTTTTTTTAAAAAATTCTCTAAACGATTCAGTTGATTCGACATCCTTCAGTCTCGAGAGACTATGATAATGTGCTCTGTATGGAGGACGTGGAACAGCATCTAGTGTGGCTGAGAAGGCCAATTCGAGAGTGACAATCTCTTCCACACTGAAGGCAAATACAATTTGTCTCCTGTCCAGCTCCCTGATTTTGCTGGTTTCATGACTGCCTCTTTGACGCGGCCTGCTGAACAAGTGTCTCTTCAAATTGGGAGAAGCCATGCTGCACCACCTGCCACCAGGCTAAACGCTCAGATGTCAAGGTTTCCCATCTGTTGAGGTCCATTCCTAAGGCCTTCAGATTCCACTTGCAGATATCCTTGTATCACAGCTGTGGTCTCCCTCTGGGGTGCTTTCCCTGCATTAATTCTCCATACAGGAGATCTTTTGGAATCCGACCATCAGCCATTCTCACAACATGCCCAAGCCAACGTAGAGGTCACTGTTTCAGTAATATATACATGCTAAAAATCCCAGCTCATTCTAGGACTACTCTGTTTGAAACTTTGTCCTGCCAGCTGATACCAAAAATGCATTGGAGACAATGCGTATGGAACGTTTTCGGCTTCCTCTCCTGCCATGCACAAAGGGTCCAGGACTCACTGCAGTACAGGAGTGTGCTCAGGACACAGGCTCTATAGACCTGGACATTAGTATATGCCGTTTGCATGAATGTGAGACCAGTTCTCATTTTCACAGAAGTTTGCTGATCTACTGATTGTAATGTTTCCAAACTGGTCACAAATCTATAACTTTTACATCCAGTTTGGTAACCAATAAATATCAGAGTTTTTGCCTTCAGAGAATTTTTCCTTCTTGAACCTTTAGGTATATTCCCCATGCATGACAGCCAAAAGTTTTTACATGGTTTAATATTGACTGTCTGCCATGTAACAGAAAGTATGGGGTATTCTGGATAACTGAGTTCCAAGCTCTGTTCATTATGTAGTTTGTTCATTGCATAACCAAACCCCAAAAACCTTTAGGCATTTTTGTATCAGTTAATATAGAATTCATCACTGTCTCTAGTATGCCTCCTTTTCTTTCTGCAACACCATTTTCTTGAGGAACTTGAACATTAGCAATCCTGTGGTGAATTCCTTTTTTCTTCAGCCACTTTCTAAATTGCTTACTCATGAACTCACATGAACAGACACACACAATCTGTCTGAATAGTGGCTATGTGCATTTGAAATCTACGTTCAATCATAGCCACCCATTCCTTAAACTTTTGGAATGCCTCACTCTCATGTTTCAAAATGAAAACATAAGTATACCTGGAGAAATCATCTGTAATTGTTAAACAGAACCTATTTCCTCCAAGTGACTCCTGAAATGGACCCATGATGTCCATATGAACAAGACTAAAGCATTTTTCACTTATTCTATTTATTTTCTTGCTTACTGGATGTCTTTTTGACTTAGAAGCCTTGCAAACATTGCAATCTAAATACGTATCACAACTCTTTAAATTTAAATTCCTTATACATTGTTGGATCTTCTTTAACACATCAAAACTTACATATCCTAAATTTCTGTGTAACATATGTATGCATTTAAAACGTGGCATAACGTCACTTAACACATTTGTAGAACATTTTATCTCTTTTGATACATTCAGAACATAGAGATTGTCCTTTAAATGTCCTGTAGCAACTGGGACATTTGCCTTTTCTACTTTGCAAACTCCTCCTCCAAACTTAACAGAAAAACCTTCTCTGTCTAAGCATGCTACACTGATTATATTATGGCTAATCTTTGTAACATACAATACATTTTTTAAAGTTTCCTTCAGGCTTTTTACGTATACATTGCCTGTCCCACAAACTTCAATGTTGTTTCCATCTACTTGCTTCTTAGCAGAATGAGTTAACTCTGAACCATGTTTTCTGTCTACAGACATATTGTGTGGCCCCAGAGTCGATTAGCCAGATATCTTGCTTGTTTGGGTCATTAGCATTACAGCATTAACTATTGACACATACTTTGAATTTTGTTGTAGTCTTGCACATTTTTCCTTGTCCTTGTGACTATCTTCACTGCAATGTAAACAGTTCTTAGCCAAAGGTTTTTCACTGCCACATGGAAACATTTCTTCTTCTTTACAGCTAGGACTTTCTCTTGGATCCCTCTTGTTGTCATCCTTCATGGATCGCCTCTGTCTGTGTAGACTTGGCACAGACACATCCTCAGCCATCTCATGTTTCCTCCTTTCCTCCTCCAAGATCCGTTCTGATAAAAAAAGTATTAATTACATTGTATTAAAAATTTGAGGTGAAAACAATACTAAAAACAGATTTAGAAGCAGCAAGATGTAAACCATCCTGTTTATTGTCTCATAGACTTGTTTGTGTAAAATGTGGTTTTTCTAATCTATGGCCTCCATTAAAAACAAAGTAAAATGGGTATTTTCGGTTATGAAAGTAACTGATAGGAAATAACTGTTTGATATTTCTGCACAGGGCAAGAACATGCAAGTGAATGATGCTGAGTGGCTGAGAGACAGCACGTGACATTTCTTGCTACTGCGAAGGCAGTCAGAAACCATGGGAAGAGAAAGTCGGAGTCAGTCACTGTCAGTGTGAATGAATGTTCAGACAAACTTCATGATCGTATTTTTTTCTTTCATTTCTGCTAATAAAATGGTTTGGTTATTGTTGGGTAAAGTGACTTTTTGATATTATCACAGTGAGTTTCATAACAATACATTTTGGCCCATAATCTATACCCCATCTTTTTACTTAATACCACAGGGTCTAACCTCCTTAAAATCTCAAAAGACCACCACTGCCTAGCTATTGTGGTGCAACTAGGGCACCTTATTAAAATCTTCTTATGAAAAGAATCTCAACATTATCTACAGATCTGTCTTCCACATGACCTGGCCTCCATAACCCAAGGCAAAGAGTCATTATTTTGAATTTATTTATGTACATTTATTCTAATAGCAAACAAAAGATTTTGCTTTAATAAAAGGACTAAGAGTGGCTACCTTTTAATGAAGTGAAAGGGAGAAAAACATTTTAAAATGGGGGGGGGCAATGTTGGAAAATATGCAATTCTTCAGGAGATTTCTTTCTATATTGCATAGGCATATTTTATGCATATTTTATGGATAGCAAGGGTCTTTTGAAAAGTCACTTTGAAAAAATCCTGGGGGACTTAAACATCCACACAGAGTCATAGGGTTGCTCAGGTGGCCTTGGAGTTCATGGATTCCCATGGCATCCATGGATGTGTCCCAGCATGTTTCAGGCCCTACACAGGTAGCAGGTCACACCTGGAACCTGGTATTTACATTTGGGCAGAGAGGTCTGAAGGGGGCACCCTTGGGTCTTCTGCCCTGTCATCCTCAGATTGTCACCTGCTGAGATTTGGACTTTGCACAACAATGCCCCTCCGCTGGCTGGCTGGACCTATTAGAATGGTCCACTGAAGACTGATGAGTCCATCTGGTTTCCAGAATGTTCTTGAGAATTATTCCATTGATTTGGTTAGTGCTCCTGTCAAAGCCCAGGTCATTCACTAGTGTTCAGCGGTGACCCAGGCAGTAGACATGATCACTCCTAAAGACCCTCATTAGTGCAGAGCCTGATCTTCATTATGGTTTATGGAAGAATTAAGGGTTAAGCTGTTATGAAGTCCACTAGAGAGCAGAGGGAGGAAAGCTCCCAATTAATGCAACCTGGCTGCGGCAAAAGCAAAGAGTACTGATTATATAGCACCCCATAGTGTTTAAAGCTCTCTCTGAGTGGTTTACAATTTCATTATGCAGGCTACACATTGCCCCCATTCTCACATTAGCTGGGTACTCAATTTACTGAAGGATGGAAGGTTGAGTCAACCCCGAGCCAGCTACCTGAGCACAGGCTGGAACTCGATGTGTGAGCAGAGTCTTCATTGCACATTGTAGTTTAACCACTGTGTCATGAGGCTCCTCAGGGAGCAAGATGATGTCCGGCAAATATTGTAATCTACTTAAGAATACAAAAAGAAGCTGAAATACTAATTTGATTAAAGAGGCCTCCAGTTAACAGGCAGAACTCTTTCAGATTGTTTGCAGCCCTACAAATTCCAGACAGATGCAAACATTACAGCTAAATGTAGAGAGTTGTAACCAACTGGCAGCCCATTTCAGAGCCAATATTGAATGCTTCCATTGGGATGCTGACACCTTGCTTATATTAGCGGATCAGATGGATTATTGGTTCATTTTCAGTAAGGCCTGAGGATGTTGCACTGGAGTCGAGTAGAAAAATGGTTGTTTCATGTATGTGAGAAGATGGAAGAAGAGAGAGGGTTGCCTTTTGAAAGAGAGGGAGGGAGAAAGATTCACCCAGCTTCTCAAGTGTGCTGATATGTAGAATGTTTGTCAAGATGATTACATAGCATAATTTTTAGTTGTTATTATTTTAGCCTAAAAATAGTAAGTTTATTTGAATCTTAGTAACTGTTTGGATATGTATATGCTTTATGCTTTTAAGGCTACAACTGTATTTTAATGGAACTATCTTATTTTCTTAATAAAACAATTATAATTCTAACACAGAACTCATCTCTTGAACAGCAGGACTGCACCTAAATCTAATTGCTACTATAACAGAGAGGTCCTACCTGGTTTGTCTGTTGTGCTGTCTAAGGAATGCACAGCACCACATTTGGCAAAAACCAGACACAGCATATCAGCACAAACACTTCATACCAACTATTAAACATGGTGGTGGAGGGATGATAATGTGGACTTCTTTGGAGCCACAGGACCTGGGCACCTTGCAGTCATTGAGTTGACCATGAGTGAACTCCTCTGTATACAGTACCAGAGTATTCTGGATTCAAATGTGAGAGCATCTGTCCAAGAGCTAAAGCTTGGCCGAAATTGGGTCATGGAACTAGACAATGATCTGAAGCACACCAGCAAATCTACAACAGAATGGCTGAAAAAGAAAAAAAAATTAAGGTGTTGCAATGGCCTAATCAAAGTCCAGACCTCAACCTGATTGAAATGCTGTGGCTGGACCTTATGAGAGCTGTGCATGAACAAATTGCCTGCAAACCTCAATGAACTGAAGCAATGTTGTAAACAAGAGTGGGTCAAAATTCCTCCACAATGATGTGAGAGACTGATGAAGCCGTACAGAAAATAATTACTTCAGGTTATTGCTGCTAAAGGTGATTCTGCAAGCTATGGAATCATAAGGTGTACTTAGTTTTTCACACATGACTTCTTCATTTTGACTTTGTTTTTGTTAAATAAATCATGAGACAATGTAATATGTCATGTGTTGTTGTTCATCTGAGGTTGTAGTTACCTAATTTTCAGACCTGCTAAGGACCAGATGGTTTTTATTATGTCCTGATACGTAAAACCATCGAATTCACGTTCTTTTTCACATGACTGTAGCTCACTCTCTCCTTATCTTCATCTACTGGTGAGGCTCTACAGGTACTTGAACACTGCCTGACTTTGACAATGGACTGGATGAGAGGCAGTAAACTAAAACTTAATCCAGGTAAGGTGAAGAGAGTTTACTGTAAGGAGGATCATCAGATCAGATAGACAGGAATTTACCTGGCCTTGATGGGGTTACATTCCCCCTGAAGGATCAGGTCTGCAGCTTGGAGGTACTCTTGGAAGCAGCACTCTCTATGGAGGCTCAAATATCTGCCGTGACCAGTGTTGGTTGATTGTCCAATTGTGCCTCTACCTGGGTAAGAAATGCCTAGTGATCTCAAAAACAGACTACTGTAATTCTCTCTACTTAGGATTGCCCTTGAAAACAGTATGGAAACTTCAACAGGTCTAAAATGCATTATGTGTCCAGTTTGATTACCAAGACTAGTAAATTTGATCATATATCCCCATTCTTGGCACATCTACATTCACTTCCTGTCAGTATCCATGCTCAGTTCAAGGTGCTGCTTATGACCTATAAAACCTTTAATGGTTTATGACCTCAGTTCTCAAATTCTCTGATTCTATCTCTGGCCCTAATATTGTAAATAGGAAAGCCAATTAGATTTGCATACACCTGGGAGGCAGGAAAGTTCTAAGGGTTGGATCATACTTCCGCACTATTAAAGAGCAGGCCGGGTAGGTGGGGCTCATCAGCCATGGAAGGCAGCCCATCTAGGAGAATGAAAACTCCGATTTCAAGCCTCCACTGCCTTGTGGCTATATCCACTCATGGAAAAGGCTTCAGGAGCTAACCTAGAGGCAAAATCCGGAGCTGGAGTCCCGAAGGCGGTTCGTGTCGTTCTGCCAACTCCTGCGACATTGCTGGAACCAGTTGTATTGGCTCTTGCCTTTCCATTGGACCATTTCAGCAATGTGGAGAGGGGGGATCTGCTGCTTGGGTAACAGCCTATCCTCCATATTACTTTACCCAGGCTTCATGCTCAGGAGAGGACACTCCTCGATTCAGAGCATGTTACCATGATCTCTCCAGACTGAAGGATGCCTATGATGATGACTTTCTGAAACATCCCTCCCAGAAATCAGTTATTCATTCTACCTGTTCATCTCAATCCATGCTGTTAAAAGTGGCTGTACCTAGGAAGGCCAAAAAGGTGAATATCAGGAATTGTGACCTTTCGGTTGTGACCCCTAGTCTGTGCAACAAAATGTCATCAGAGATATGCCAGGCTTCTTCCCTCCTTATCTTAGGAAACTGGTAAGGATGGAATTAGTTAAAGCTGCCTTTAATGACCGAATCTCCTAGATACTGTTAACTAAACAGAGTTGTACTTGCACTAGTGGAGCAGTATATAAATTGAATGAATAAATAAATACATAAATTTCTAAATGCAGCCACCCATGTGTTTACCTGGACTGCTTACAGTAAAGCATCAGGAAAGGGATTGCTTGCAGCTTCTTCCCTTTTTGTTTCAGAACAAAGAAGAGGGGAAAGCTGGAACCTTACCCAGGAAAAGAGACAACTCCAGCTGGAATTCTCCAGCTTTGCAAACTTGTCCAGTCCCATCTGGCAAAAAGGACTCCATAGCAAAAGAGGGGGAGGACAGAAAATTAGCCTGTGAGAGAAATTGACAAGATCTAGATGTCTTGTGCAAAGAAGGCAACTTTGAACTGAGAGCTGCTCTCCCTGGTGCTCAATTAATTTGGTTAACAAAATTGGGGGAGGGGGCACAAAAGTTCCAGCAAAGCATTTGCAGAATACCATTATGCTCTGGTAATGTGGGGTTGTGCTATTCTCAGTTGTGTTGTTCTTGTTACAACTGTTGTGCAGCACACATGTTGAAATGCTTTGTGAATAGCATTTCCTCTGTGCTGAAAATTCCAGCTGTGGTTCCATAGCTTCATGTGGAGCTGTCCAACAGGATTTCAGCCCCTGTAACAATTTTTTTAGAGTGTGTCATCAAATAAAATTGATTTTAAAAATAAACATGCCACAGATGGCAACGGTGATAAGCAAAGATATGCAGAAGTGGATGCGTGATAATAGGTTCATCCACCTGATATTTCACTGCAGAAATCAAAAGAACACCTCAACACCTTGGGAACAGGAGGATAATTGGGGGAGGGGGTCAGACTAAGGGCCTGTCCACACAGTGAAATTTGGTGCAATCTGGTCCGTGCTTAAAAGGTCCTTATCATCAGTGCAATCTATTTTAACTCTTGCTACCTGTTCACGAAGGCAGAACAAAAAGCTATGTTGCATCTCTAAAATGAATTGCTCCAAGAATATTGCATACTATAGCCCTGTACCAGAAAGATAAGCACTACTTCTTAAAGAGGAAGGGTAGATTGTTTTAAGTAGAAACACAAGTGGATGAGATCTTTTTTTCTGTGCCCAACAGAATATCATAACTATGTGTCATTGTGCACAGGCTCTAAGGGTCATCCTTAAAATGATGGCTGAGAAGTGAAAAAATCATGAAGACTGTGACACTTTCTACTTTGTTTGCTGTTTAAATGAGAAATTTTGCCACCTAGAAAGCAATGGGAGAACCACGGGGTATAAACAACATGACAACATCATGCAGATAATTTGTAAAAACTGAATGGATGAAGTCTAACTAGTTGAAAATAAAATTGCTCAGAGAATTTGCAAAATACACAAAGTGTCGCAATAAAATAACTTCAGGTTCATAATGTAGCAAGCATGACAGATGAATTCACAACACTGTGTTATTTATTACTTTGTTGTGTTTGTGATGAGGGGAGATTCCAATGTATCTTAGATCTATTTTAGGCCAGAATGACAATTTGTGAACATATGCATGTTATGGTGGTTTGAAAAGATCACTTAACTCAAAAAAGCCTGCAGGTTATTCTGTCTCTTTTTGGCATTTTTCATGCCTCAGCCTTTCTCAGTTCCAAATCCCTTCCAATAACTTCCTTTTCACCAAATAAACATGCTTCCCCCCCCCCTCACACCTTAGCAGATTATTTGCCTTGCCGTGCATGGCTAGTTCTAAATCTAGACAACGAATGGCAATTTGCAGCTAAAAATATGTTTTCTGAGGTACGTCTGGCTGATTGATTCACAGACCAGAAATTTACTGGTGGAAAAGCTCTATTAGTCATGTATCTGCACTCCCACTTCTGTTTGCACTTGACTGTTTTACTCAGCCTCAGGTTTGTCATCAGGACCCTGCATGGTTAGGAAAATGCTGGGGACAACAGCTCCAAGAGGACCTCCCTATTACATATGCCAAAATATATTTAAATTTTAAAAATGATATTAATAGCTTACTCTGATGCACCTCCAAACTTCTTTCCCTGACGTGTTTATTGGCTTTTCCTCAAAGGCAGTGATGTTACATTGTGGGAAGGGGCCCCAGAAATAGGAAGAAGGGACTGATAGCCATCACAGAGCTGATCTGTCTCCTTTCAGCATGAATCTTTCAAAGAACAACAACAACAACAACAACAACAAAAGATGTACCAGCCCCAGCCATGACCCTCTCCTGTTTTGAAGAACCAAGCACGGAAAAGAGATGTGCTGGGCCAGACAGTGGCCTGTCCATTGCTTTCCAAATTATCAACATGGTCATGGGGAGTGAGACTGGATCATCTAGGAGATCCCATATAGGTTGGGTTGCCTCTTCCAAGAGGACAGGGCTTGGTAATCCAGTGGAGGGACAGAGAGCACTCAAGCAGAGCTTCCCTCAGACCTGCTACTGGGCCTGCACAATACATGCTTCATGGCTTGCATCCGTAAGCAGTTTAGAAGTCGCGGAGGACAATTTTCTACAGGGCCAGTTCTCTTCTGTAATTAAATGCCAATCATTAATGGTGCTGTTTTCAGATATCAATTTACTTACAAATATACAGAAGAAATCAAGTAAAGGGAAACAGAGAAACATCCCAGACAGGCATTCTTATAATGTCAGCTTTCTTCAAGTCTATGTCTAAGTTTTGAACCCCTCAGCCAACAGTCAAAATCCAAAGAGATGGAACAAAACAAAACAAGGTAAAAACATGTGCCACCTTAAAGACAATTGTTTTATTTTAATGTAAGCTTTTGTGGCCAAGGCCACAGCCAACAGTGAGACTCAGACTCCCATTTCTTTGGCAGGCTATGTTTACTTTGCTACTTTCTCTCTTCTCCTTCTCCAAGCCAGAACCTGGTTTATGTAATATTATGTAGTATTTAGATTCTAAGCACTGGTCTGGTTGGCCAAGCTTGTGTTGTTGTTGTTTTCACACCAGCAAAAGAACTGTTTCAGGCTTAGAACCTCTAATAAAGTCAGTGATATGCAGACCTTGGGACTTCAGATATACTATGACCTACAGAGATATTCAAAGCATAGGTGAGATGTTATAACACAAATATTTTTTAACTGTGTAGTGAAGATACACTCATAGCACCCACAGAACAGTGTTCTGCCTATGTCACAAATTTATTCTGAGGTGACCAAAGAGAAGACTATCCTGCTGCGATCAAATACAAGGCAAGCTGTCCCTGAGTGAATGGCTGCCAAGCGGGATTTTTAAAACTGAGTGCTGTATTTTATTGAATTTAAATGAGTTCCGGTGTTGTTTATATTTTTGGACATTGCATTAGTATTGTACACTCATTATTACCTAACCATTTGAATGGCTTCTTTTTCCTCCTTTTTAAAATTGATATATTTTTATGTATAGTTACATGGTATATATACTGCTCCCCTTCACAGATTGCTGCTTTGTCATGGCGAAGGGGCTTGAGTAATTCAGAGATGCTATGGGCTATGCCATGCAGGGACACCCAAGACGGACAGGTCATAGTGGAGAGTTCTGACTAAATGTGATCCACCTGGAGCAGGATCTGGGAAGCCACTCCAGTATCTTTGCCAAGAACGCCCCATGATCAGAAACAAAAGGCTAAAAGATATGACGCTGGAAGATGAACCCCTCAGGTCGGAAGACGTCCAACATACTACAGTACTGAGGAAGAGTGCAAGTAGACTCTGTCTAGAGGGGCGGGGTATAAATCAAATAAATAATAAAATAAATAAATAAAAATAAATAAAGTAGCTCCAGAGCTAATGAATTGGTTGGACCAAAGCCGAAAGGACACTCAGCTGCGGACGCACCTGGAAGTGAAAGGAAAGTCCGATGCTGCAAAGAAAAATAATGCATAGGAACCTGGAATGTAAGATTATTAACCTTGGTAAGCTGGAGGTGGTCAAACAGGAGATGGCAAGAATAAGCATTGACATTCTGGGTGTCAGTGAACTCAAATGGGTGGGAATGGGCAAATTCAACTCAGATGATTATCATATCTACTATTGTGGGCAAGAATCCTGTAGAAGAAATGGAGTAGCCCTCATAGTCAACAAAAGAGTGGGAAAAGCTGTACTGGGATAGAATCTCAAAAATGATAGCGTGATTTCAATACGAATCCAAGGCAGACCTTTCAACTTATCAAGCCGATTCTGTTTAACTTACATTGGCTACAAGTTGCTACCTGGGCCCAATTCAAAGTGCTTGTTTTGAAATAGAAAGCCCTAAACGGCTTGGGCTCTGAATACCTGAAGGACCGCCTCCTTCCATATGAACCTACCCGGCAGTTAAGATCAAGCCAGGGTGCCCTTTTGAAAGAGCCATCCCTTAAGGAGATAAGAGGGAGGGCTTGTAGAGAAACGGCCTTTTCGGCAGCTGCACCCAGACTATAGAATGTCCTCCCGACAGATTCGTCTGGCGCCGACGCTGATGACATTTCGGCGCCAGGTCAAAATCCTCCTGTTCCAGAAGATTTTTAAGTGGAATAATATCAGCTGTGGGTCCGATGGCAATTTTTAGAGTATATATTTTAATTGCAATTTAATTATTTTGCCTTTTTATTATATTTTAAATGATGTAAGCTGCCCAGAGACCTTCGGGTAGTGTGGGCGGCATATAAGTTAAACAAACAAACAAACAAACAAACATCACAGTAATCCAAATTTATGCACCAACCACTGATGCTGAAGAGGCTGAAATTGACCAATTCTATGAAGACCTGAAACACCTTCTAGAACAGACATCAAAGAAAGATGTTTTTCTCATTCTATGGGATTGGAATGCTAAAGTAGGGAGTCAAGAGATAAAAGGAACAACAGGTACGTTTGGCCTTGGAGTTCAAAATGAAGCAGGGCAAAGGCTAATAGAGTTTTGTCAAGAGAACAAGCTGGTCATCACAAAAACTTTTTTCCAACAACACAAGAGGCGACTCTACACATGGACATCACCATATGGGCAATATCGAAATCAGACTGATTATACAGTATTCTCTGCAGCCAAAGATGGAGAAGCTCTATACAGTCAGCAAAAACAAGACCTGGAACTTACTGTGGCTCCAATCTTCAGCTTCTTATAGCAAAACTCAAGCTTAAACTGAAGAAAGTAGGAAAAACCAGTGGGCTAGTCAGGTATAATTTAAACCAAATCTTATGAATACACAGTGGAAGTGAAGAACAGATTTAAGGAACTCGATTTGATGGACAGAGTGCCTGAAGAACTTTGGATAGAGGCTCATAACATTGTACAGGAGGCAGCAACAAAAACCATCCCAAAGAAAAGGAAATGCAAGAAAGCAAAGTGGCTGTCCAATGAGGCCTTACAAATAGAAGAGAAGAGGAGGGAAACAAAATGCAAGGGAGATAGGGAAAGTTACAGAAAATTGAATGCAGATTTCCAAAGAATAGCAAGGAGAGACAAGAGGACCTTCTCAAATGAACAGTGCAAAGATATAGAGGAAAATAATAGGGAAAAACCAGAGATCTGTTCAAGAAAATTGGAGATCTTAAAGGGACATTTTGTGCAGAGATGGACATGATAAAGGACAAAAATGGCAGGGACTTCACAGCAGAGGTGGCAAGAATACGCAGAGGAATTATATCAGAAAGATCTGGATGTCCCGGACAACCCATATAGTGTGGTTGCTGACCTTGAGCCAGACATCCTGGAGAGTGAAGTCAAGTGGGCCTTAGAAAGCATGGCTAACAACAAGGCCAGTGGAGGTGATGACATTCCAGTGGAACTATTTAAAATCTTAAAAGATGATGCTCTTAAGGTGCTACATTCAATATGCCAGCAAGTTTGGAAAACTCAGCAGTGGACAGAGGATTGGAAAAGATTAGTCTACTTCCCAATCCTAAAAAAGGACAGTGCCAAAGAATGCTTCAACTACCGTACAATTTCACTCATTTCACATGCTAGCAAGGTTATGCTCAAAATCCTCCAAGGTAGGCTTCAGCAGTATGTGGACCAAGAACTCCCAGAAGTACAAGCTGGATTTCGAAGGGGCAGAGGAACTAGAGACCCAATTGCTAACATGTGCTGGATTATGGAGAAAGCTAGAGAGTTCCAGAAAAACATCTACTTCTGCTTCATTGACTATGCAAAAGTCTTTGACTGTGTGGACCACAGCAAACTATGGTAAGTTCTTCAAGGAATGGGAGTGCCGGACCACCTTATCTATCTCCTGAGAAATCTATATGTGGGACAGGAAGCAACAGTTAGAGCTGGATACAGAACAATTGATTGGTTCAAAATTGGGAAAGGAGTACGACAAGGCTGTATATTGTCTCCCTGCTTATTTAACCTATATGCAGAAAACATCATGCGAAAGGCTGGACTGGAGGAATCCCAAACCGGAATTAAGAATGCCGGAAGAAATATCAACAATCTCAGATGTGCAGATGATACCACTCTGATTGCAGAAAGAGAGGAGAAATTAAAGAACTTCTTAATGAGGGTGAAAGAGGAGAGCGCAAGAAATGGTCTGAAGCTCAACATAAAAAAACCCCTAAGATAATGGCCACTGGTCCCATCAACTCCTGGCAAATAGAAGGGGAAGATATGGGGGCAGTGACAGATTTTACTTTCTTGGGCTCCGTGATCACTGCAGATGTGACAGCTGCCACGAAATTAAAAGACGCCTGCTTCTTGGGAAGAAAGTGATGACAAACTTAGATAGCATCTTAAAGAGCAGAGACATCACATTGCCCACAAAGGTCCACATGGTCAAAGCTATGGTTTTTCCAGTAACGATGTATGGAAGTGAGAGCTGGACCATAAAGAAGGCTGACCCTTGAAAAATTGATGCTTCTGAATTGTGGTGCTGGAGGAGACTCTTGAAAGTCCCCTGGACTGCAAAGACCACAAACCTGTCCATTTTGAAGAAAATCAACCCTGAGTGCTCACTGGAAGGACAGATCCTGAAGCGTAGGCTCCAGCACTTTGGCCATCTCATGAGAAGAGAAAACTCCCTGGAAAAGACCCTGATATTAGGAACGTGTGAAGGAAAGAGGAAAAGGGGACTAAAGAGGACAAGATGGTTGGACAGTGTCATCAATGCTTCCAACATGAATTTGACCCAACTCCAGGAGGCAGTGGAAGACAGGAGAGCCTGGTGTGCTCTAGTCCATGGGGTCACGAAGAGTTGGACATGACTTAACAACCAATCAACAACAACAACAACAACAAGAACATATATACTTCTGAGCCCATTCACATGGCTGTCAGTTCAATCGGTGCAATTCTTGCTATTTGTACAGTTCTGTAGGCTACATATGCCATCTCATATAAATGAATTGATTTTCAGTCCTCTTTCTGGGTCCTCAGTGTCCTAAATTTTTCTTTTACAAATCTTAAGTGATATACCACTAAAGCAGCATACACCTTTGTATGTAATCATGTAAAGCTTTAGTATACATGTTGGAATTTTATCCATAACCGGCCATGGATATCTCCCCTATTGTTAGATCTGAGGGCACTTTATTTTTCAAAGGATACTATGTGGGGTTTTGTTCCATATTGAAAGTAACCAGTGACTCGGAGGACCAGTAAATGTTATGGAGAAAAAATATAAAAGAAAAAGGAAGCTATTCATCAGTAAGCATTTTAATAACAAAAACAATTCGAAAATACCAGACTATCGAAATTATAAAAACATTGCCTGTCATTATATAAGACATTTTACACAGTACTATAAGCAGTTGCAGATCCTAGAAATCACACCACAAAAGGGGCAATATTAGGAACAGCATACATACTGCGGCAATATTTAACAAATACTTATGTTTTTGGTTAAAACTTACATCTGTTATATTTCATTTATTTGTTTGTTTTATTTATTTACAATATTTTTAGCCGCACCATTACCAGTGGCTTCTGGGTGGCGTACAACAATATTAAAACTTAAAAACATTAAAAACATTTAACAAGACAATATAAAATATCATATATTAAAACAATTCTTAAAACATTAATATTAATAAGTCCTGCTGCTCATGTGGCCAGCTAGGGAATACTGTTTAATTAAAATGCTGGCTAAACAGAAAGGTCTTTGCCTGGCGCCGAAAAGCCAAGAGTGTTGGAGCCAGGCGGATCTCTATAGGGAGGGCATTCCAAAGTTGGGGGGCAACAGCCGAGAAGGCCCTATTTTGACATGCCATCCCTCTCACCTCTTTCAGGGGTGGCACCTTCAGAAGGGCCTCCTTGCCTGATCTTAGAGGACGGGCAGGCTCATATGGAAGAAGGCGGCCCTTTAGGTAATATATAATATTATAATATATAATATCAGTCAATGTTTTTATAATTTTGACAGTGCCTGGAGTTTAACAATAACAACAAAAGATATAAGCATGGAAGCTATGCAGTGGCCAACCTGTTCGGGAAGAAAATAAATTGACAGCAATGTTCACACAGGCTGAAAAAGTAAGGATTTAAGTGATATAGGGATCAGATAATTTTTAAAAGGTCATGCCAGCAAGGTGGAGAAAAACCAAATGGCTGGCCAAATGAATCAATGTTACCTGTGCATCATGTGAACAGAAATTTATAAAACAATTTAAATAACAACAGAGTAAATATAATTGGGGCTCTTTTAGCGTGTGTGACTGCACGTACTAACTTAAATATTAGATTTTAATTGTTGCAAGCTGCCTTGGGTCCTTTTTAGGGAGAAATGTTAAAAATATTTTAAATAATTAACTAAATAAAATAATTTGCCACATCAACAATTAGGTAGGAATATTTTTTCACATAAATTATAATATACAGTATAAACAAGAAGCCACCATCAATAATAACAAGTCTTAAAATATATTGTATTGATAAACTGATAATAAAATAAAATACTGTAGCTGTGGGCACTCATTTGTTCAGCTGAGCAACTCATTCCTCCTCTTTCTTCTAAGCTAGGAGGCCTCCTTGGCAACTGGCAGTGATCATTTCCCCCCTGGGGAAGTGAACACAGCTGTGTTTTAAAAGAGCCTTTCTAGACGCGTCCAGCAAATGGCACAAGAATCTGAAAGCTGTTTTCCTTTGAAAAAGTCTCTTCTGGAGCCGCTTTTAATAGGTCTTTTGGTCTGTGATGATTTTTAAATATATATATATATCTGTAGTAAAAATAAACAGTATTGTTGCCAGGTAACCTCATTTCCAATGGTACCAATGCATTGAGGATGAGTTGAAAGCTGCCTTGAAGAAATGGTTCACTCTGTAGCTTTGATCAGTGTCTCACTGAGAAGGAAAAAGTATAAGACAAAAGTCAAAGGCAAAATGGAAGGAAACAATTCTGTAAATTTAAAAGATGGGAGAACAAGTTTCCTCCTAAAAGCTATATTCAAATTCAGCTTCTGGGAGGAACTAGGCAGTTCAGCTCCTAAACTATGCAAGTCATGTCCCTTCATCACTGATAACCTGAGGTATCGGATATTGCTTTATCTTCTGTGTCTGAATAACAAATATATGTTGGTGTGTGTGTATAATTATATCTCCTGGGCCCATCTTCCTTGTACTACTACTGATTCACCGATTATAACTTCTACACAACCTCAATGCACATAGATATCTAGTGGGTGTAGGATCAAATCTCTTGATCTGTGCTTCACAAAAAATACAGTATATACTGTATTTTTTCGTGTATAAGACTATCATCGTCATTGTTTAGTCGTTTAGTCATGTCTGACTGTTCGTGACCCCATGAACCAGAGCACGCCAGGGCCTCCTATCTTCCAGTGCCTCACAGAATTGTGTCAAATTCATGTTGGTTGCTTTGATGACACTGTCCAACCATCTCATCCTCTGTTGTCCCCTTCTCCTCTTGCCTTCACTTTTTCCCAACATCAGGGTCTTTTCCAGGGAGCTTTCTCTTCTCATAAGATGGCCAAAGTATTAGAGCCTCAACTTCAGGATCTATCCTTCCAGTGAGGACTCAGGTTTGATTTCCTTTAGAATTGATAGGTTTGTTCTCCTTGCAGCCCAGGGGACTCTCAAGAGCCTCCTCCAGCACCACAATTCAAAGGCATCCATTCTTCAACGGTCAGTTCTTTATGGTCCAGCTCTCACTTCCAAACATCACTACAGGAAAACCACAGGTTTGACTATTGGAAGCCTACCTTGTAGGATTTTGAGCATAACCTTGCTAGCGTGTGAAATGAGTGCAATTGTACAGTAGTTGGAGCATTCTTTGGCACTGCCCTTCTTTGGGATTGGGATGTAGACTGATCTTTTTCAATCCTCTGGCCACTGTTGAGTTTTCCAAACTTGCCAGCATATTGAATGTAGCACCTTAACAGCTTCAACTTTTAAGAATTTAAATAGTTCAGCTGGAATGCCATCACCTCTGCTCGCCTTGTTGTTAGCCAGGCTTTCTAAGGCCCACTTGACTTCACTCTCCTGGATGTCTGGTTCAAGATCAGCAACCACATTATCTGGGTTGTCCGGGATATCCAAATATTTCTGATATAGTTCCTGTGTGTATTCTTGCCACCTCTTCTTGATATCTTCTGCTTCTGTGAGGTCCCTGCCATTTTGTCCTTTATCATTTCCATCTTTGCACAAAACGTTCCCCTAATATCTCCAGTTTTCCTGAACAGATTTCTGGTTTTTCCTTTTCTATTATTTTCCTATATTTCTTTGCATTGTTCATTTAAGAAGGCCCTCTAGTCTCTCCTTGCTACTCTTTGGAAATCTACATTCAATTTTCTGTAACTTTCCCTATCTCCCTTGCATTTTGTTTGCCTTCATTTCTCTGCTGTTTCTAAGGCCTTGTTGGACAGCTAATTTGCTTTCTTGCATTTCCTTAAATCTGTTCTTCACTTCCACTGTGTATCCATAAGGGATTTGGTCTGCCTTGGTTTGTATTGACATCATTCTATCATTTTTGAGATTATATCCCATTACAGCTTTTCCCACTCTTTCATTGTCTCTGAGGGCTACTCCATTCCTTTTATGGGATTCTTGCCCACAATAGTAGATATGATAATCATCTGAGTTGAATTCACCCATTCCTGTCCATTTTAGTTCACTGATGCCCAGGATATCAATGTTTATTCTTGCCCTCTCCTGTTTGACCACCTCCAACTTACCAAGGTTCATAGATCTTACATTCCAGGTTCCTATGCAGTATTTTTCTTTGCAGCATCGGACTTTCCTTTCACTTCCAGGCGCGTCCACAGCTGAGTATCCTTTCGGCTTTGGCCCAACCACTTCATTAGCTCTGGAGCTACTTGTACTTGTCCTCCGCTCTTCCTCAGTAGCATGTTGGATGCTTTTCTACCTTTCCATCTTCCAGTGTCAAACTTTTAGCCTTTTTTTTCTGATCATGGGGTGTTCTTGGCAAAGATACTGGAGTGGCATTGCCAATTCCTACTCCAGGTGGATTGCGTTTAGTCGGAACTCCCCACTATGACCTGTCCATCTTGGCTGTCCCTGCATGGCATAGCCCATAGTTTCTCCGAGTTACTCAAGCCCCTTCACCACAACAAGGCAGAAATCCTTGTAAAAGTATAAGACTATACTTTTGTCTAAAATCTTTAGACTAAAAATTGAGACATGTCTAAAAATCTTAGACATGGAAGTAAGGTGAGGAGAGAACAAAAAGAAGTGGAGAGGAAAGCAGGGATCAAAGCGATTCTGCAGCACTTTTATCCCTTTCCCCCTACACTTGCTAAGCCCCACTTAGATTTCTTAATTTAGGATTAGAAAAGTGGAGGCGTCTTAAACAAGGGGGCATCTTATACACGGAAAAATACGGTAAACTGTGCATGCCTATGTACCGACTTTCCGTCATATTCCCTTATGATGACATTCAAGTCAACATGTGGATGTTGGGGATTGTTTTGGGGGCAGGGAGATACATTTGTGATTCTCTCTTCTTCCACTTTAGACCTTCTTTACACCTCTCCCTTCCTCTACATCCTCCTAGATGCCTACGCAGAACTGGAAGATGGCTATAAAGAGCCTCTAGCATTTTTGGTGGTTCTGAGTATAGAAACAAAGATAGCCTTCTCCAAAGGCTCAGATGGCTGTGAATTCAAAAGGGAGTGTCTTGCTTGTTATAGGAACAGAGAAAGCTGCCTTATCTTGAGTCAGACCATCTGACCCAGTATGGACAACTCAGAGTGGCAGACACTCTCTACAGTGCCAAGTGAGATTCTTGAACAGTTGTAGCTTGAGATTCTGATATTACATCAGGATCCTTCATTCAAGTACTGATCAGGGCCATCCCTATTTAGCTTCCAAAAACAGATGATATCTGTGTGTCTTGGCATGGTCTGGTGTTAAGACTCATGGCTATTGTTGCCAGTCTTCTTCTGAGGATCTGACCAGCATATCTAAGAACCAAACGTGTGGAACATGGGTCTTTAAAACATAATTTGTCTCTTTAAAAAAAGCACTATGTTAACATGTTACTCATTATTTGAATAATATCACATTAGTAGCACTTGGGTAACATTTTGCTTTTTTGTTATTTTGAATTGGGGGAGAGAAGAATACATTTGAAATATATATTAATTCCTCCAAGTGATCCTAAATGATTTTCCCAAATGATTTTTTAAAAGTAACAATATTGCTGATTGTTAGTTAAAAAAAAATTATGCCCTTATTGTTCCCAAAAGAAATGCAACATAGCTTACTTGTAACACATTATTTCCAAGTTCTGTCAAGGACTAGAGTCTCAAAGCTAAAGGATGATGCCTGGCATATCAGAGGGTGAAGCATGATGGATAGCACAGTTGAAGGAGTCACCAAACTGTGCCTGGTACCTCTGAGCACTAAACAGTGTGCCATTATTGACACAGCCCCCCCCCCTTTACAAGAGGAATAGAAAACAGCAACAGCTCTTAAGACAATGAATAATTAGTCTGTCCTTCCTTGAATTTGGCTAGAATGGAGTGCAACCAAACTGAATATCAAGTTTTCACCAATGGTTGTATTTTCATCTTGTTTAGATTAAGCTTCAATTTATTTACTCTCGTCCCTTCACAAACAGGCTTCCAGAATAAAGAGCTTCATCATTTTCCTAGGATTTCCTAGTATGATCAGATATCAGGAAAGGCATGCGTCTGATCACCTCAGAATGGGTTCTTTGCAGAGATTTAGCTCCCTTAAAGCTACTCTTCTGTATGTCAAGAAATTGCTCCTGACAGGCCCCTCACAAAGTAGTAGCCCTACAACTGGACCAAAAAGGTCCAGCTTGGGCACAAATTGAGATCAGATCAGAGCACAATTCCTTGTATGTCGTGTCCTTGCTGGGAAAAGAAATACCACAAGCAGCCCAAATTATTATCTATTCCCCCATATGATTGCACCCTAAGTGTAAAACAGAGGTAAAGCAGTGTGTCCTCTGCATACAAGTGACACCACAGTCAAACCTCCACATGATTCTCCACAGTTGGTTTAGGTGGGTGTCAACCATCATGGAGGAGAAAACGAAACCCTGCAGTACCTCTCAGAGACCAAGGGTTAGAAGTTATGGTGGAGATCCCTCAAGCACTGTGTCTATGAGACATTTACCAGATAGGATCAGTGTCACAGTACCACCATGCCCTTAAATCTAATGTAGCTAGGCAATTGGGAAGAATTCAATGTCAATATTATTGAAATCCATGAGGAAATCCATAAGAACTCAATCTCATATTTTATTTGTCCATTCTCTGATGTCTGTCATCCACCGAGACAACAAAGGTTTATTTCGCCCCCCCCCCCAAAAAAACTGGTCAGAGTGTATACTGGATCCAGATCATCAATATCTTTCAAAGTTGCCTCAATTTGAGAAGCCCTCACCTGCTCTAAAACCTTGGTCAAAAAGTCAACATTGAACACAGGACAGTGTTTGCGAGATATTTTGGAATCTAACTTTGGATTTTCAAGAGATGCCACCGTCTCCTTAAAGTCAGTAGATACAATTCCCTCTTTGAATGATGCATTTATAATTTTTGAAACTCAGGTTCCCAGCCTTGTCCTGGGTTTTTTAAAGGCAGATGACCAAGTATCCAGAAGACACTTGATAGGCCTCCATTCTTGAAGAGGTGTCTCCTCATCCTCAGATTACAAATGGTGAAAACTATCCATAACAGCAGGTCCAGACTGCATCTTCACTACAGCTGTCTCTGATTCTAATATGCTCTTGTTGCTCGCTCTATTGTTTTATGGTCTTCAACTCCTCAGAATATCAAGGAAGTAACTAACTAACCTGGCTGTATAATTTGGTTAAGGATCCTATCCATAGGCTGGATCATCCCCCTCATTCCAAGCAGTCTCTATATATGATCCATAAATGTGGGCTCACATCCTTATCAGGTTCATGACCTAAAATTACAAGAAATTCCCCATGAAAGATCAAAGAACCATTTGTATTCACCAGTTTCTGAGGGTGAGTGGTACTGATCGATTCCTCGCCCTTACAAGTGTTACTGAAAGCTTGAAGATCTGGTAAGGATCCTTCCATGAAAACTGAGTCTTCATAGGCTGCCCCATCCACATATCATTTTCCACATCAGTTAGAGAAGATGTCAGAAAATGAGGAAGTCAAGATTTTGTGGGATTTCCAGATCCAAATAGATAGAAACCTTGAATATAACACACCAGACATACCAGTAATAGAACGAAGAAAGATCTGGATCATCGACATTGTAATTCCAGGGGATGCTGGAGCTGAATATAAAAATTTGCAGAAACTAGCAAAGTACAGAGACCTGGCAATTGAAACATCTCACCTCATCCTTCCATGAAAAGGAAGCCTTCATAGGCTGCCCCATTTCACCCATCTCCATTACAGCATGGGTAACATCCAAACTATGCTCAGTCATATTTATTTATTTATTTATTTATTCAATTTATATGCCGCCCACACTACCTAGAGGTCTCTGGGTGGCTTACAGTAATTAAAATTCAATACAGTAAAAGATAAAAAAATTAAAATACAATTAAAATACAATTAAAATTGCCATCAGACCCACAGTTAATATTATTTCAATTAAAAGCCTTCTGGAACAGGAAGGTTTTGACCTGGCGCCGAAATGTCATCAGCGTCGGCGCCAGACGAATCTCAGTCGGGAGGGCATTCCATAGTCTGGGGGCAGCTGCCGAAAAGGCCCTTTGTCTACAAACGGTCCCTCTTACCTCCTTAAGGGACGGCTCTTTCAAAAGGGCCCCCAGGCTAGATCTTAACCGCCAGGTAGGTTCATATGGAAGGAGGTGGTCCTTCAGGTATGTGTTCAGCTAAATGTAAATTGAGACAGGGTGATGCTTTTTTTTGGGTGCCATGACATGTGAAGCCATTCCAAACATGGTCAATATAGAGCAGGAGGGGCTAAGATGGACGGAGGTTGCAAATTGAGAATTCTCTGTCAATTGTAAGCGCTGATGGAAGTTCTGTAGGCTTGAGATAGCCTAATCAAATTTTCCAGGAGAGGAAAATATATCCGAAGAAGAGAAGCACCATCTGAGAAGGCAGGGGCAGCCCTGAACTACCTCCCTATCCCAGAAGTTTGGCATTCTCTTTGGCAGGACTCCATACAGGTCTGAAAAACTGATGCAGTCCAGAAGGCTGAAGGAGAACGGACACACAATTATATCCCAGATTTACAGCCACCACTGTAAGCAAATTTATTTTTATTACTACATTTGAGCTGAACACTTGGAAATCTACTGGGATATGTGAAGGTAGGTGGGAGCAGTAGGTTGTAAGACTGAACATTGAAAGCATTCAGAAGCAGATAGCTGAGGAGAAAGGGAGGGAACACAGAAGTTCATTAAAAGAGACTTTATGCCTGATGAATTGCTAAACTATCTGTCTGCAAAGTTTCCTCTTAGAGACCTGCTGGATATTATTGAATGTTATTGAACAGTCTCACAACTCTAATCATTTGGATTATGCCTACACCTACCTGAAGTTTATTTATGCTTGAAGAAACCAATATGTCCGGCCAGAGGTGTAAGCAGAAAATGGAGGAGGCTGCTCATAAATGAAGTAACACCCCTGTGGATCACAAAAGGGAATAGATGGGATTCTATTTTCCTTTCTTCTGGATTTTATTTGTTTTGTTGGGCATGGTTGGGGGAGGAGTTGGAAAAGTAGTTTTTTGGGGGTTTACTATTTTAATTTTCCTGCTGTTCCTAAAACTCTGTGGCAATGCTGGAAGAGACAAGGAGCTTCTCTTCTGCTTTATCTCGCCTATCTTTTTCTACCCAAAGTCTGGAAAGGTGCCCAGAACTCTGAACTTGCTGACCTTTGTCTCTCTCTTTTTCCTAGAGATAAATATCTCCCGTTAAACAGAGTAATATTAACTATACTGTATTTATTATATCCAGGATATAGTCTCCCCATTTGGAAGTGGTCAAGGAAAGTTTCCCCTCTTCATTAATAACATTGACTCTTTGTTTGGTTCAGTGTATATTGGGTGATCCCTTTTTGTTGGTTGCTCTCATATCCTTCCATATTTCCATATCTCTAATGTACTACATTATTTAAGCCTATATAAGAGGGAGGGGGAAGCAGACATCAGTGGAGAATGTTGGAGAACTGACATATAAAGGGTCTTTTTTTGAAAATACAGAAATGGCTGCAAAACCTATGGTGGGGAAAGGAAGTCCGGCACCAGAAAGTACACCACTGAGATCGATGCAAGAAACTTAGTCTTCTTTATTAACGAAAGAATGTTTTGAGAAGCTCATGATCACCATGCTCAGCCCACAGAGAGCCCATTTTGATAGAAAGTTTGATGAAATTAGGTCTGATATTTCAACCCCGAAAATTAAAGTGTCTGACCTTTCCAAACAACATTACGATTATACATAAAGAAGACACTGAAGTGGAGGAAATATTGAACTACAGGCCAATGTCTCTCCTGAATGTAGACTAGTAGACCGAGCCTACCAGGGGAGAGATTCCCCCAGTAGGTATGTCTCCTCCCCAGGCTTTCCCAGGGAGTAGACCGGGCTGACAGGGGGAAGCCCTCCCCTGGTAGGCCTAGTCCACCCCTGCATCGGCGGGGGGAGCCTCCAGAGGCCTTCCCCGCTACCATGGGAGGCATCTCGGAGGTCCCCTCTGCTGCCAGTAGTGCTTCCAAGGCTCTATCGGCAGCAGGGGGGACCTCCAAGAGGCCTCCCATGGCAGCAGGGAAGGCACCCGGAGGTCCCCTGCCACTGCCGCCACTGCTGGTAGCTGAGCTATGCCGGGCGATTCCAGCCATGCTCAGACTCCTGGACTTCCCCCCAGGTGGCTGCGGGGACACCCGGATGCCTTCCAGGGCTTCTCCACCACTATGGGAGGCATCTTGGAGGTCTCCCATGCCACCAATAGTGCCTTCAAAGCACTATCAGCAGTGAGGGGGGACCTCCGACATGCCTCCCATGGCAGCGGGGAAGCCATGGAAGGCATCCGGAGGCACAACATGCAGCCTACAGACAGGAAGGGGGAGGCGGAAGCACCAAATGTGAATTTGGTGCTTTTCCCACCTCCCCCTTCTGGTCCATAGGTCAAAGTGAAACTTTGTGGCCGGAGAAGTCTGTAGGTCGAAAAGTTCGTAAGTGGAACTGCACGTAAATTGAGACTCCACTGTATTATGAAGCACACCCAGCTAAACAGACGGCAATTTTCTTCATTGATGCAGAGAAAGCATTCAATAATGTAAATTAGAATTTCATGATATCACAATTAGAAAAAATGGGGACAGGTCAGAATTTCACTGAAATAATAAAGATTATCTATTCCAAACAGACAGCAAAGATAAGAATCAATGGAGAATGTACACAAGAAATAGAAATACAGAAAGGAATACGACAAGGCAGTCCGTAATCACCATTACTTTTTAAAATGGCAGTTGAAGTACTAATGTAGCAGATATGAATATCAGATATTTAAAAGGGGAGATATATTCAAGATTCAGGCCTTTGCAGATGATTTGCTTATACAGTGGACCCTCGACTTACAGACAGCTTGACTTACAGACTTTTCGAGTTACAGATTTCTCTGGCTGCAAAATTTAGATTCGACTTGCAGCCGGAGAATCGACCTACAGACCAGAAAAAAACCAAAATGGAACAAAAATAGAATAAAAACTGCCAGTTGTGGGATTAATCAGTTTTCAATGCATTGTAGGTCAATGGAGATTCGACCTGCAGACTTTTCGACTTACAGCCACCGTTCCAATACGGATTTAATTCCTTAAGTAGAGGGTCCACTGTAGTAGCTGAAAACCCCAAGAAATCAATAGAAGCTCTAATGGTGGAATTAAAAGAATTTGGTGAAAATGGCAGGGTTAAAAATAAACCACAAGAAAACAAAAATTGTGACTAAAAACATTCAAAAACAGGAGATCGATGAACTATTATAAATTACAAACTTCCAGGAAGGAAGGAAAATAAAATACAGTACTTGGGCATATTTTTACAAAGAAAACAAGTACTCTCCTGAAAGATAATTATTTGAAACTGATAGAGGCAATTAAGAAAGACCTTTCTAGCTGGACAAATTTACAGTTGTCAATGATGAGCAGAATTGCTACAATCAAAATGAATATTTTATCAAAACTCATATTCTGTTTTAAAACAATTCTGATTGTTTTAAAAGAAGCAATATTCAAGGAGCTTGAAAAATGTATTTCCAAATTCATCTGGCAAGGGATAAAACCCAGAATTAAAATCAAGCACTTACAAGATAAGAGGAGGAATAGAGCTCCCGAATTGGCTTCCCTATTATAGGGCATCTGCATTGATATGGATTAAGGAGTGGATAACATTGGAAAATACAAGACTCTTGAAATTAGAAGGATATGATTAGAAGGATATGACCTTTGGGTAGTGTGGGCAGCATATAAATTAAATAAATAAAATAAATAAATAATAAATGGGGCTGGCATGCATTCTTATGGTATAACAGGACCGAGGATTTTAAACAATTTAACAATCATATATTAAGGAAGGCACTTCTGTCAATGTGGAATAAAGTGAAAAACCAAATGTATATCAAAATGCCACACTGGGTGACGCCAATTGAAGCATTAGCTCTACCATATCTGAGAGAAAACAAGAAAATAGTAAGATATAGTGAGGTTTTGAATCTTGATGGTTCTATCAAAACTCAACAAGAGTTAGTAGATCAAGGCATTGAAATCGATTGGTGGGCGCAATCACAATTATTATCAAGGTTTGCTAAAGATAATCAACAGGGCTTTTACTTTAACAATACCCCCTTTGACAGAATTCTTCTAGAATCAGAAGGAAAATGTATTAAGTTATTATATAATTTTCTGTTAGATTTTGAAACACAAGATGAAATGGTAAAGGCATGTATTTATTTATTTAACTTATAAAATGGGCACAGAATGTAGGACATAATATTGAACTGGATCAATGGGAATGAATTTGGAAAACAAGTATAAAATTAACTGTTTAAATCTGTTGTATTTAAAGAGAATATATACAAAATGTTCTACAGATGGTACATGACCCCCACAACACTGGCTAAAATAAGCACCCAGATTTCAAATATATGTTGGAAATGTAAACAGAAAGAAGGAACATTTTTATCACATGTGGTGGATGTGCGAAGTCACCCAAAGATACTGGAGTAAAGTGAATCAGATACTACAAGAGATATTAGAAACTTCAATACCAATGGTACCAGAACTATTCCTATTAAATATCTTGCCAGATATACTAGACTTTGAAAAACCATATTTAACTATTCATATTATAACAGCAGCAAGAATAGTTTCTGTCTAGAACACTGCAAATAGATGAAGTGATAGATAAAATCCTTGAAACTGCAGTAATGAACATACTATCACATTGGCTAGATGCAAAAAAGAAAAAAAGACCATCAGAAAATTTAGTTACAATTATATACATGGTTACAAGGTAGATAGAATAGTGGACTGATACATAGTTATCTGTATGGCTGCAGAAGAGACAGAATAAATGATGAATAAAGACTATTAGTTATATAATCAATAATTAGAATAACAATATATCTGTCTGAATTTGACTTTTCCCTCTCTCACACTGTTTATATTTATGATATGTGGAACTATTACCAGAAGGGAATGTATAGAATTACTATGAAAAATATTGATTTGTACTGTATCCGTTCAAATCCACCCCCTCCAAGGGTACCCCTACCCCAGCTGCCCCTTACCTTACCCTACCTTTATAAGGAAATAATAATAATAATAATAATAATAATAATAATAATAATAATAATAATAATAATAATAATAATAATAATAATAATAATAATAATAATAATAATAATAATAATAATAATAATAATAATAATAATAATAATAGCCCCAATGGAAATGTTTAAGTCTCTTGAGACTTTCAACCTCAGGAAACCTCAGGAAACCAAGGAATGCAGTTAGTACCTTGCTAACAAGGAGCAATTTACTGCCAAGACTTGTACAATTTAGTGGGTGGGACTAAATATATATATTGAAAGCTAAGATAACATACAGATATTACTTCTGCTCCACACATATAAACTGAACTCCATTAACTAAATCAAAGTTATGGAGGCCTGAGAACATATATAAATATAAATATAAATAAATAATATTTATATTTATATTTATATTTATATTTATTTATATTTATATTTATATTTATATTTATATTTATATTTATATTTATATTTATATATGTTCTCAGGCCGCCATAACTTTGATTTAGTTAATGAAGTTCAGTTTATATGTGTGGAACAGAAGTAATATCTGTATGTTATCTTAGCTTTCAAAACATGTTACCTTTTGGAACATGTCTTAAATGTCTTGGGGTATTGTGCAAGAGCAAAACCGAGAGGCAGTAATGTTCTGATTACCTGGCTGTGGAGGAAAGAGACTTCATGGGACTGTTTTTGTTATTGCTGTTGTTTTGCAAGCAGCCCCTGCAGTGCTGGCTTGGTGGTGCAGAAAAGTCCTGCATTGGATGGACAGAAGGATGGAAAGACAGAGGTGCACAAAGCTCAGGTGGCAGACCAATTGGCCATTAAATTCAGCCTCAGCTTGTACTGATTTTGTTGTTTTTTAGTTATCTGATTTTTTGAAAAAAATACAAGTCTTTGAAATGTTGATTACATTGGCAATGCTTGCTTTAAAAGATAGCTTCCCGGAACCCAACGCAGTGGTGCTCCTGAGCTGCCTCTGCAATAATAGGTATAATCAAATGGAAGAACAGCGTAGAGAAATTATTTCCTTTCCTAGGTAAGACAACTTATTCTTCATTTAAACATCAAAGTAAAAGACAAGAGGGCTGGCTTCAGGACTGCTTCTTGTGGTTTCTACCTGTGGTTTTGTTGTGACGAAAGAGGTGCCTATTAGTAACCTGCTTCTTGTGTAATAGCAAAGGGAAGAAAAAAAATGAAGGGCAGAGCCAATAAACAAAAGAAATGAGAACCTCAATAAATGCTAAGAAATAGTTTATTATAAAGATTATTATTGTAGCCCCATCTATCTTAGTGAAAAATCTATTTTGCATAATTGTTTATTACTTATCTCTATACAGTTATAGCACAAGATAGGCGTCTAATTTTGCTGTATTCTGGAAGGCCTTTTATGCAAATTAAACTGTGCCATAGACACACAGAGAGAGCATCTCTTCATAAGAAACCACTTCTCTCAAGCTGCAAGTTCCTCTTTTTTTTTTTAAAGCTCTGGCACCTTCTGCTGAAATGATAGCATCAAGCAACAATGGATGTTTGAAGAAAATGAGAGCAATTGATGATGGTGAGCATATTTTGGAAGGATGGGGAGCATGTGAAGAAGATAATTGACTCATCCTTTCCCTGCCAATCTCTAATCAAGCCTTTCTTGGCCTAGGAGCCTTTTTTGAAACCAAAATGGAGCACAGAAGGGTGATATTGAGGGTAGTGTGAGAAAATAGCTGTGGTGTTCACCCTTATTACGTTAAATAAGTCATGCATTATTCATGTTTTATGCTGACGTGGTTGAGAGGTGGGGGCACTAGAGATGTTAAAAGGTGGAGCCAGAGAGGAGGAGAAAAGTTTATGATCTGGATCTGAGTTTGAAGGGAGAGAGAGGGAGTTAGTTAGGGAATCTGAGGAGTGATTAGTCTGAGGAGTGAATATACCTGTAAGATAATATAGAAGATTGTTATTGATGCTTGATGAACCCGAAGAAGATACTTATGAATTATTATAGAAACATCTGTAATCAATAAACCTGTTTTATTCAAAAGACAGTGATGAATGGACCTTCGTCTTTCCTAAGTAAAGTGCGTTGATAAAGAAATCAACTGGTGGCAGCGTGTGAAAACGCGTTTTTTTTTTTGTTTGCCTTTGTGAGCTCTCTGTTTTGGGGAGACAAACAGGGACCACAAAGGGTCACAACACCCAATGCAAAACTACAGCTTTTGACTTCAGATTGGGTGAAATCATCTTTTTCTTCTGCTCTGCTGACTTAGCGGTCACTGAATTTTTTTCCCAAGTGAATGTACACCCCTGTTCAGAACATGATAAAGAGTCCTAAATTAGGACTTGGGTGGACATCAGATTGAATGATCAAACTGGTTTTGTGCCGTTGCTTCCAGGACTCACCAACAAGAAGGCTTTTGAGTCATGATTCTGGTGCTCAACCACCTGCCTTGCTCCAAATGACACAACGGGTCCAAGGTTAGTGTGCCAGTTAGGAGCAAAGGGAGAGCCAGGAGGTGCTTCCACCATCATGCCACTGTAGCAACCCTCAAACATCTCTCCCTAAAGCCGGTGAGCCCTGATGCCAGGTGGGAATGGGTACAGATAGATGCCTAGGCTTTACACTTACTTCATGCTCAGAACAATACTTTCTTATCATCCAGAATTGCCTGCCTGAATCCCAAAGGAAGCCTGGGGATTCCTTGAGACCTCAGCAGGTGCCTGGAGATCTGGCAACCCTACACATGAGTAACACCTACCTCAGCGGCATAGAGATGTTTCTCACAAAGAGGGCTATATTGGAAAAGGCCTTCCATTCCAACGACATGCTTTCTCAAATTTGTAAGTTTAGAAGGGCCACTAGCTTCAACTCTAAAAGAGATCCCAAGATCAAAATTTCCAGGAATGATATCAAGCATTTTTAGGAAATGTGAGAGAGCACTCCTTGCTTTACCCACTGAATTGAAAGAAATATTAGAAATAATAATAATAATAAAGAAGAGGCAAATGTACAAAAACCTTTTCCCAAGAAGGAAAAACCCTCAAACTGTGCCAAGTGTATTTTCCCCAAAGACTTTGTAATGAAAAGGCATTTTGCCCAGAAGGCAATTCCCAGAAAGACTGCCTCAGAGTATTTGTTCTTTAGGGAAATGTTTTGTGGAGATATTTATCATAAAGGCCATCATTCTCTGCAGGAAACTAAAATTATTTTAAAACTGGAAGTGCATTTTAAGGTTGGTTAATTTTCCTAGGAACTGCTAATAATTTGTCTATTCAATATTCATTCAATGTCACAAATGTGGAATGTTTACGGTTCTTCTTCTTATTTTCTAATTTGCTATTCATTAATTCTTATAATTGCCACTCCTTTCTGCTGAATTTCCTCTCATTGACAGTATTCTGCATATTTATTCACCAACAGCACAATCTGTGTATTTCTCCAAAAGTAACTGCCACGAAAATGCATGCCCAAAGCAAATCTGTGCAAGACTGCATCCTAAAACTGCCACCCTAGCTGAGCCTGTAATTCTTGTATCTCATTCTCCTGTCTTATATGTAATCTTATGCACACCATGAGATACTGAATAGTTGGAGATTCTTGAGGGAGGAAGGCTTCCTTATCAAAAATATATGGCAAAGCTCATGCATCCATTTGCTGGGTGAGGAGGAAGAAAATTAGTCCAGCTTGCTAGACCCTTTATCCATACAGCTAGGCAGTGTGTTACTAACTGCTGGCAAAGACACCCACAGGTGTGGCAAAGTAAACAGAATATACTAGAGCTGCTACATGTCCATAGCAGATAAAGACCCATTACTGTAGAGTTAAGCTGCACATTTTAAAGTATAACAAATATCAAATACATATATAACAGAATTGTCTTAAACTGCTAGAATGTAACCCTGATGAATATATTTAAAGGTGATTTCCTACCAAATCATGCCACTTCACCACAATTGTACTGGCCTTGCACTTGCTACCTGATAGAAGAGAGGGTGTACATGGTTCATCTAGAGCAGTGATCCTAGCAAGGTTGAAAATATGAACCAGTTTGGGACCTTCCAAAAATTTATAATTTTTCTGCATTATGCCTAAGGAAGTGAATTTATTCATGAAAGCTCACATGGAATGTTTAATTTTTAGTGGTCCACAGAAAGTTTTTGTGTGTGTGTGTCGCTATTCTTGATGTCAGTTTTATGTCCATCAATTCATTTGTATAGAAATTGTCCTGTTTCTTCCATATAGCATACAGAAGGGTATTCTTGGCAAAAGAATGGCATAGATCATAGGTTCTTAACCTGTGGCCTACAGAACCTTGGGGGGCCACAATGTCCTCACAGGGAGTCCACAAAGACTTGAGGAAATATTGTGAAGTTTTGCAGTGAAAAAAGAAAGAAAGAAAGAAAGAAAGAAAGAAAGAAAGAAAGAAAGAAAGAAAGAAAGAAAGAAAGAAAGAAAGAAAGAAAGAAAGAAAGAAAGAAAGAACACCTTGTTTGTGTAAAACTTGGCTTTTCTGACCTACCGCCTCCATCAAAAAACAAACAAAAGAAAAAAATGGTTATGAAAAGATTGGTTATGAAAAAATAGGTTATTGCTGCTCAGAATCCATTGGTACTGGGGCAACAAAAAATCATGTAAGTAAGTAAGTAAGTAAGTAAGTAAGTAAGTAAGTAAGTAAGTAAGTAAGTAAGTAAGTAAGTAAGTAAGTAAGTAAGTAAATAAATAAATAAATAAATAAATAAATAAATAAATAAAAATAACTATTTGATAGCAAATAATTTTTAAAATTTCTGTACACAGAAAGAATACGCAAGTGAATGGCACTGAGTGGCTGAGAGACAGCACGTTACATTTTTCGCTACTGCGCAGATAGTCAGAAGCTGCAGAAAGAGAAAGTTGGAGTCAGAGTCAGTGTGAGTGAGTGCTGGTACAGGCTTTGTGACTGTGTTTTTTAAATTTCTGCTAATAAAATGGTTTGGTATTATTGAGTAAAGTAATTTTTCAATATTATCAAAGTGAGTTTCATAACAATACATTTTAGTTGAGCCTCAGAATGGAACACTGGCTGAATGTGAAACATAAAAGAACTGATGCTGTTGATGAGGAAGCATCCTGTTCAAAGCAAAATGAGGCTTATTCCAGTCATTTTTTGAAATGTCACTGTTATAATAAGGAATATCTGTCAATGAAACCCTTCATGAGAAATTTTAAACAAATGTTTAATGCATTTTAGGGTTTTAAATCTTGAGTTAAGTCTTAGTGGTCTGCGACAACAAAAAGGATTTATAGGGAGTTTACAATAAAGAAAGGGACATGGTGGGGCTGTGGGTTAAACCGCAGAAGCCTCTGTGCTGCAAGGTCAGAAGACCAGCAGTCGTAAGATCAGATCCACACGGCGGAGTGAGCTCCCGTCCCAGCTCCTGCCAACCTAACAGTTTGAAAGCATGTAAACATGTGAGTAGATGAATAGGTACCACTATGGTGGGAAGATAACGGTTCTGTGTCTAGTCGCGCTGGCCACGTGACCACGGAAACTGTCTTTGAACAATCACTGGCTCTACGGCTTGGAAACAGGGATGGGCACTGCTCCCTAGAGTCGGACATGACTGGACTAAATGTCAAGAGGAACCTTTACCTTTACCTTACAGTAAATAAAAGGTTAAGAACCGCTAGCTGAGATCTCATTGGCAGAGGAACAAATAAACCTGTCCCTGATGTTGTGCTGGACAGTGGTGTCCAGAAAGTGCACTTGTTGTATAGATTGGTCCAAGCTGAGGTTAATGTTAAAATGAAAGTTACTGAAGTAGTTTCTCTGAAGTAACTAATCCAGGTGGAATTTCTCCAGGGCTTCTTTTCAATGGGTCCCGCTAATCAAAATGTAATTAGTGCACCACAGTTAGAAGCGTGTTTTTTTTGGGGGGGGGCATAACAGTTAAGAAAGCATGAATATATTTGCATATGATGGTGCCATATGAGTCCCCATGACAGTTCCATTAATCTGATGATAAATCATAGAATCATAGAACAGTGAAGTTGGAAAGGGTCTATAAGGCCATCAAGTCCAACCCCCTGCTTGATGCAGGAATACAAATCAAAGGATGTCTGCCAGGTGGTTGTCTAAGTTTCTTTTGAATGCCTCCAGTGTTGGAGCACTCACCACCTCTCAAAGTAATTGGCTCCACTGTCTTACCACTCTAACAGTTAGGAGGTTTTTCCTGACATTCAATCTAAATCTGGCTTCCTTTAACTTCATTGTCATGTGTCCTGCACTCTAGGATGATGGAGACCAGATCTTGTCCCTCCTCTGTATGACAGCCTTTCAAGTATTTGAAAAGTGCTAACATCTCACCCCTCAGTCTTCTTTTCTCAAGGCTAAACATGCCCATTTCTTTCAGCCTTTCCTCATAAGGCTTGGTTTCCAGCCCTCTGATCATCCTTGTTGCCCTCCTCTGAACTTGTTCCAATTTGCCAGCATCCTTCTTGAATTGTGGTGTCCAGAACTGTACACAATACTTAAGGTGGGGCTTACCAGTCCTGAATAGAGAGGAACTAGCATCACGTGGAATTTGGAAACTATACATCTCTTAATGCAGCCTAAAATGTCATTTGCCTGTTTTGTAGGCATGCCACACCGTTGGCTCATATTCAGTTTGTGATCAACGGCAATTCCAAGATCCTTCTTGCTTGTAGTATTGCTGAGCCAGGTATCCTCCATCTTGTAACTGTTCAATTTGGTTTCTTTTTCTGAGGTGTAGTTCTTTGCATTTATCCCTGTTGAATTTCATTCTGTTGTTCTCAGCTCAATGCTCCAGCCTATCAAGATCATTTTGAATTTTCTGTGGGAGATGTGGATGAAGAGGGATTCTGCATCCATAGTGACTAAGACAGTGGTGTCAGGGAGGTAAATAGACATAGTAAGAGTGTGTTAATTGACTTGTCTCAGCCGCTGTCTGTTAAATGAGTGTCAGTCCATGTTGTTCCCCCATTCATAACCCTCTCTTGTTTTAAGTCCACTTCTTCCCCCTCCCCCCCTTTGCAGAAAATGCATGAAGGAGAAAAGATGGAATGGCTATACAATGTCTTACATTTGTTGTATGAGAAACTTTCCATCTCTAAGAGATTCTTCAATGTAGTTCATGGTTTATCTGACAGGCATGGGGACTCCCAAAAGTGTTAACTGACTGGGTGAATGGAGAACAGGACACTGAGGAGGCCTCAGTACAGGTGCACAGCCACAGAGGGTGCCTGCCTGCTGTTGAATGAGATAACTCACATCAAAGTAGTGAAATAGTTTTCCCATTTTAATCCAGCAAAAAAAAAAAAAAAAAAAAAAAAAAAAGCCTGTAAGCATGCCCAAAGTATCAAACATCTGGGAAAACAAACCGCCAATTGTCTTGAATTCATCAGCAAGCTGAAAAGCAAGGCAACCTCTTCAAATTAATAATTAAAGATCTTGTTTTAATCAAAGCAAGGAAAACTTTGCCTAGAAGCGGAATGCATGAGAAAGAAAGGTTGCAGAAGGCCAGTTGGGTATTACAGAAAATAAAAAGACTAAGCTAATTCCCACTAAACATTATTGTCTTGTTTCTATGGACAACCATCTCACCCAAATGTAAGCTGCTTCAGCCTAAACAGCTGGGGTCCAGCTCCTTAGCTAATGAAATATGAAAGAAATGCTGTTGACTATATCGCTATACAGGTGTCAGATTTACATAAGCATTTGTAATGTGCTCTGTCTCCCAAGGGGATGGTTGTTGGCTGATGAGGTGTCACAGAAGGTTCTTCTTCTGTCCCACAGGGAGCTCCATTCCAGGCAGCATTCTGCACTTTGCTCCCTACGGGGATACTAGGGCAAGGTATGCTGTGGTTTATAGTGGGGAAAACCATATTTTCATCTCCCTAATCCTGGCCTCATAGAGAAAACACTTACTGTAATTATCCAGCACCACTTATTTCTGAAACACACCAGCTACTAAACTATTTTCCATGGCCCTTAAGTTATCTTTGTTACCACTCATCACACTATCCAGTTTGTCATAACGTGGATAGCTCAGTGATTTAGGTCTCTGGCTTCAGAGCCAGAGTTGGGAGTTCAATCCTCCAGAGTGCTTCTCTGACGGGCTGGACCCGATGATCTATAGAGCTCCTTTCAGCTCTGCAGTTCTAAGATTCAAGGAGCCACTCACCCAAATGCAGAATTTTTCACTCACCGTCTAATTATGTTATGTCCCTGGTACATAACTGGATACTCAGTGTGGTACAGTAGGTAGAATGATGGACTAGAACTTAGGAAAGCTGGGTTTAAATCCCCACTCGGATATGGAAACACATTTGGTTGCATGTGGCACTGGTAAAACCACTCCTTAAACATCTCACTTACCTTTTTTTCCCCCCCAAACATTTTATTAGTTTTTTTTTACTATTGGTAAAATCAACGTGCTTATTAAACATTGTGATACATGGGTTCACCTTATATTCATTTGTTGATTCAGATTACGGCCTAATCTCTACACCATGTTTCTAACCATTGATAGAACAGATTCCACGTTTGAAAATATTCTGAATCTTCCCTCTCTTTAAATTTCAATGTAAGTGTCACGTTCCTGCCTGTCCCTTGGTTGTTTCACCAAGCAAAGGGCACAAGCCACGTGTCGTGTCACTGCAACCAGTTGACTGTATCAGTGTGTCATTTTAAAAAGAACCAAATAGAAGTTGTTTATTATTACAGGTGATGAAGGTACAGTCAATGTCATTAACTCATAACAAAACATCCTACTTCATCTGCCCTCAGCCTTCCAGCACTCACTCTCTACTCCCCAATCCCAAATTTACCAATCCTCTTTTCTCCTCCTCCTGCAGAGACTCTTATATCTGGTGACTCTGCCTCTCCAGCACTCTCACTGGTCCATGCAGATAGCTCATTAACATTCGTGACCTGGGCGGACGCCACAGTAAGTCTGTCCATTTCCACACAATCCAAAATCTTCTTAATTATTTCCTTAATTTTTCAACGTTGTGCCAGTACAATCCTAGCTGCTGTCAAAATATGTAATGTTAAAAATACATTTTCTTCATCAAATTTTTCTGGTATTATACTTAATAGAAACAGTTCTGTTTAAACTCTATATTTTTTAACATTTTAACATGCCATGTTTGTACTTTAATCCAAAAGTTTTTTGCTTTATCACAAATCCACCACACATGATAATAAGTAACTGCTTGTTGGTCACATTTCCAACATTTATTAGACATATTAGAAAACATTTTAGCTAATCTAGCAGGTGGTAGGTGCCATTTATGAAACATTTTATATAAGTTCCCTTTATATGTTGTTGTTGTTGTTGTTGTTGTTGTTGTTGTTGTTGTTGTTGTTGTTGTTGTTGTTGTTGTTGTTGTTGTTGTACTTTTGTTTTTAATTTTGACATTTGATTATGTGTTCTTTATTGTTGTTAATGATGTTGCTGAATTTTTAAATGCCCAGACGCCTTGGTAGCCATATATACTTCAATTGTGTGTGTGTGTGTGTGTGTGTGTGTGTGTGTGTGTGTGTGTGTGTGTGTGTGTGTGTGTGTGTGTGTGTGTGTGTGTGTGTGTGTGTGTGTGTGTGCGCGTGCGCGCGTGTGTGCGTGTGCTAGCTAACTAACTAACTAAATATCCCACATGAATTAAAGCATTTATTGCTCCAGTTCCTTAAATTGTAGTTAGAACATGTTTCTCTCTTCAAAGTGCTGAAGAAATTGCTGTGACTTTTCACACTTGTAAAAGTATCAAGAATCTATTTTTTAAACTTCCTGCATTAACATCTTGCTCTAAGTACACATAAAATAAACTGAGAAACTGGAATTCTCACTTTCACAGAAGAAAGTGTATTAGAAAAAGTAGGGTTACAATATTAAAACTGCATTAGGGAATTTTGGGTAGAACTGGAAGACTGAGCTATGGTTTCCAAAAGAACAGAATATAGAGACTGACAGGTGACCAAACAAAAGCATTGGTTTTCATTGCAGCTGTCTAGCTTTTGACATGCTTTATGTGCATGGAACGGTATAGCTAATAATCTTGTAGACCTTAGGCTAAAAGTAATAACATCCATGGTGTTTGCTTATTTTGGGGAAATAGGCTCGAAATGACTGGAAGGGATCCACAGTTTGTTATAATTTCACTTATCAGTAACACTGTCCATAGAGCACAGAGGTTGGAGACTCCTGAATCTCTCCCTTGTCTGCTTCCAGATACTGTTTTATAAAATCACCTATCTGCCTTTTGCGATGCTCTGTCCATGTTATGCTGTCTGCAAAAGTAGGCGGAGACCGTGTGCTGCAGGTTTTTTAATTATGTATTTTTAAACAAAAAAAATCAGCATTTTAATGGAAAATATGTGACTAAAATACGTTTTAGTCATTAATAACATTAATATTAGCAATAATGCATGGTAATCATAATCATAACAATGCTTCACACATTGACCATATGTTCAAAATTCTTTATGTGTATTTTTTACTGTAATAGTGACATCTCAACATTGAGAGAACTCACACCACCCCTTCAACCTGCTTGACTGCATCATCTTTTTGTTATTTAATACTGCTACCACATTCTCAATATCTGTCCAAATGGTGCACATTTTTTTAAAGTTAATTGTGCACGCTCGTGTGATTGGTGAGTCAACTGCTCTTCCAGTTTCCTCCAGAAGTGACCGAGCCTGGGAGTGCACAGAGCAAACACCTTCCCCTCTTGTCCCTGTTTCCCTCTTGGCCTGCTGATCTATCTTCCCCACACAGAGTACATTGCTGAGAGAAGGGGTGGGTGGGTGGAATGTGGGTGTAACGTTCCAGCTTGTTATCAATTACTTCATTTCTTTCTTTGAGCTTAAATGTTTTCAAACTGTAACAGTGATTGACTATTGAGTAGGGTTACTTCAAATTTCCCTACAATGCACCATGTTTGCTGCCTGGGTGCTACATGTGCCTTCGAGGGAAATTTCTGGAGCTACCCCATCCCATAATAGATCCTAGGCAAGTGATCAGGAATGGCAAAGAAGGGATGTTCTCATTCAGTGTATTGTTCCTTTGCAAAGTAAGGATCCGGCCATTGTCTTGTGTCAAGCCACTTCCTCCATCAATTTTGCGAGGGGGCATGATTTAAGGGAGACATGGTGGATTCCCTGTGTTACATCTGGGGAAAAAGGACTGGATTGCACAGGGTATGTTCCACATTATAATATTGTAACATATTATGGCATTGGACCTCCAGTGTGGTATCGTGGATAGAATGATGGACTAAGGGTGGATTAAGTCTGGATCCCTGCTCAGTCATGGAAACTCACGGGGGGTGTGAAACTGGTAAAACCACTCATTAAATACTTGCCTTGAAAGCCCTATTAGGATTGCTATGTCAGTTCCGACGTAACAGCACAAAACACACACACGTATGATATTAAGCACCACTTATCCCCTCATTTCTTCCTGCTATTCCTATTTCTGAAGTCTGCAGGCAGTGTAGAATAGCTGCTCAGGTATGTTGTATTAGACTTATAGTATATCATTGCATCCACACTGCAGGGCAGTGTTGTGTTACTCATCATATGCTGGGAGCAGTGAGTGGCACCTGCTACACCACACATACAAATTAGAGTGCTCAGTTGGTTAGTTCCAACACATACGTCCTTTGTGGCCAATAGCTTCTTCCCAGGACCTCTTGCAAGTGTGCTGATGACCAGTATGCTTCTCTGAAGACATTCTCTAATTGTGATAGATTGCAAGAAACAACTGGCACTCCAGACTGTAAGGTTCCACCTGGTACTGATGATCCTGAAAGTGATCGCAACACACCAAAAATCCTTTATAGTGGAGATTTACTTTTGCCGTTGAAATCTACAAGGTTAACATGATGTGAGGATGGAGAGGAGCCTTTCGACCCCACCTGTCACCCCTGGGAGGCTGTGTCACCTTTCCACATCTGTAAAGGACTGTCCCACATCCAGCTTGCTGGTGGACTGGGGAGGGGCTGACAAGGAGCTGGGGGGGCAGTGAAGACCAGGGTGAGAGACGGATGGGGAAAGGTTCTAGCAGGAACAGGAAGACTTCTCGCGGAGGAGGATAAGAAGGAGAGGGAACAGGAGGAGAGGACCATTGGCAGGAGGCGAGAGAAGAGCCTGGATGGGTGGGAGGCAGAGGCTGAGGAGGGTGGGAAGCATAACACAAGAGCAGTGTGACTCACCAATCTCACCTTGAAAATCCCATTTGGATCACTATATTGGTTCTGACTTGAAGGGACATAACATGTCGTTATCTGGATATGATATATCGATAGGCCAAAAGAGAGAACATTGCCTTAGGTTATTTACAGAGTTCATGCCATAAAGAAGATCAGAGCACAGGACTTGCTAGTTCTTTGCTTAGGCCTTGTTCATCAGTAAACCCCATTGAATTTAAAAAGAATGTCCCCACCCCATGAGTATATGGAAGACTGCAGTCTTAGCCACAGTACTGCACCAGCTCCTTCTATTACACTCATTAGGCCAATTAGGAAGAAACTAAATTTGGTGGCGGACGATATTGGCAATTATAGGCCCGGTGCCAATGTTTCCTTCCTTAGTAAAGTGGTGGAGAGGATGGTGGCCGACTAGCTTCAGGTTCATTTGGATGAAACAAATGCCCCGGATCTATTTCAGTTGGCCTTCAGGCCGCACCATAGTACAGAAATGGCATTGGTCGCCCTGTTGGATGACCTGTTGAGGGAGGCTGACCGGGCCAAAATGTCCTTGTTGGTCCTCCTCGATCTCTCAGCCACCTTTGATACCATTGACCACAGTATCCTCCTGGGGAGGCTCTCTGAGTTGGGAATTGGTGGTCTGGTGCCTGCCTGGCTCCGATCCTTCTTGGGGGACCGTCCTCAGAGAGTACAGCTTGGGGAGAGAGTTTCGGCCCCATGGAGCCTCAATTGTGGGGTTCTGCAGGGCTCGATTATCTCCCCAATGCTGTTTAATATCTATATGAGGCTGCTGGGTGGGGTCATCAGAGGGTGTGGGGCATCATGCCATCAGTATGCTGATGACACTCAGCTCTACATCTCCTTTTTTCCAACCACAGTGGATTCCGTTCTGTCCCTTCAGCGCTGTCTGGAGGCTGTACTGCAATGGATGCAGGAAAATGGGCTGAGGCTGAACCAGGACAAGACGGAGGTCCTGAGGGTGGGTGGCCCCACCATTGGTAGTTTGGGAAATGCCCTCTCTTTTTTGGGGGGTGACTCTCACCGCGAAGAGTGAGGTTCGCAGCTTGGGGATTCATGTGGATCCAGCCCTCATCATGGAAACCCAGGTGGTGTCAGTGGTCCGCTCTGTCTATTTCCATCTGTAGCAGATTGCCCAGCTGCGTCCCTATCTTGATGTTGGGGCGCTCACCACTTTGGTCCATGTGCTCATAATCTCGAGATTAGACCACTGAAATGCGCTCTACGTGGGGCTACCTTTGAGATTCCTGCAGAAGCTTCAAATGGTGCAGAATGCAGCGGCCAGACTTCTTAGGGGGATGAGAAGACATCAGCATATTTCTCTCACTCTGGCCACTTTGCATTGGCTGCCCGTTAGTTTCCACTTTGATTTCAAAGTGTTAATGATCACATATAAAACTCTAAACGGTTTAGGACCTCGATACCTGGCAGAACGCCTCCTCCCACCTAGATCTACTTGTAACACTCGCTCAAGCCAGGAGGGGCAGCTGAGGAGCCTTATGCCAAAGGAGGCCTGGAAAGAAAAAACAAGAAACCGGGCCTTCTCGACAATGGCCCCCTAGAATAATCTTCCCTCTGAGATTCATTTGGCCCCTTCGCTGGGTATTTTCAAGAGCCAACTCAAGACCTGGCTATTCAGGCAGGCCTTCCCTCCGGTCATCATCTGATTTATCCCTTTTTTCCATCTTGAATGATTTTCTTACTGTACTTAAATTGATATTACTTGATTGTTTTTATTCCATTTTATTGTGAGCCACCTAGACACACACTGTCTAAATGGGCGGGATACGAATTTCATAAATAAACAAACAAACAAATAAAAGTAAGCCTCGACTTAAAAACTTAATCCATTCTGGAATGGTGTTCGTAAGTGAAAATGTTCGTAAGTCAAATCAGCATTTCCCATCTGAATGCATTGAAAACTGATTAATCTGTTCCGGCTGTTTTTTGTTCTTATGTAGAGGTGCTGTTTGTAAGTTGAAGCATTTGTTCCCATAGGAACGAATGCAAAAGCGGTTAATCCATCCTCTACCACTGGGGGAGAAATGTTTTTTTAAACCTAAGATGACCTAAGGTTTAAAAAAGGGCAGGAAAGGAGGGAGGGAGGGAGGGAACAAACACCTTTTAAACAAAACACCTTTAAAACTAAGCAGCATTAAACCAAATCAAGCACCTTTTAAACCAATTTTTACATTTTAAAATTACAGTACCAGGCAGTCCAAAGTCCATTTCTCGCTTTTTCCACATTTTTTGTTCGTAAGTTGAAGTTCCGTTCGCAAGTCGAAGCAAAATTTTGTGAACAGAGCTGTTTGTAATGCGAATTGTTCGTATGTAGGGGTGCTCATAAGTCGAGGCACCACTGCATTCCCAAAGCATACCCAAGCAGATTCCAAAGCGTCTTAACAATTTTGTATTAATGACTCAGTTGAATTTTTATCTTAATTTACAAGAAGATGAGCCTGGACAGAAAGATGGGGAGGAAGACAATTAATTGTCCATACGCTACTTAATATTTACACTTTGCATCTGAGCTGTGAAGTTACAAATGCATAATTTCAGATAGCAAACCCTATCTAACTTGCAGCAGGACAATGAGGACCGGAGACAAGTAGAATTGCTTTTCTGGAATTGTGGCCCAGGCCTTATCTCCTATCTGAAAATAATCTGAAAAGCAACCTGAACACAATCAGTCATCCAAGAGGTAGCTGTTACCTGTGATTTTTTTAAAGGAAAACTTTTTTCCAGGTTTACATATGAGGCCAAAGCATAGGAACAGAACTCAGAATAATTTCATCCTCCGCTTTTGAAGCTGTTTCATAACATGGGCTAGTGCTGATGGTTGCAAATCTGGCAAAGAACAAGAGAGCTATTTTCTTGTATCTTCTTCAGAGGTAGCTTTTCCTGTCACCATGCCAAAAAAGGTTTCGGCAATCTTTGGACAGCATGGCTGTCCAAGATTCGGATGACACCTTTCAACATTTGGTCGCAAATCTGGAAGGGCAATTTCACTGCATGTGGACACAACTGTTTACATTTGCTGCCTATATTTGCATTTTGTCAGCATTCAAATTGTAAGATCACCAGTATGACCCAAGCCACAATTTGGAAAAGAACAGGAAAAAAAACACCATGGAAGGAAATCTTTATGAAGGTAAAGAGAAAGCAGCACATCATGCATTCTTTTACACTGCTCAGAAAAATGGAGCAGGCTATCAGCCAGTGTATTATTTATTATTTATTTTTATTCAATATTTTATTTACTTATGTGTCACCTTTCTCTGAGAACTGGGCGCCACCATGCTGTCTCTTGCAGGATGTGAATGCCTTCCTACACTTGGAGGTCCAGGCATACAGAGTTACTTGTAAACAAGATACGATCTGCTAGAATGTAACACAAAACTATTTTTCCATGCACATCATGCAATAATTAAGAGTCTGTTGCTGCAGTCACAAATATTGGCCTAAAATTAAAAAAAACTAGTCTATATTTTTTTAACTGCCAATGGCCATTGAATATTCTGGCCTGTCCTTTCTTTTCCTTTCCTTCCCCTGCCCCCTCACTTCAACAATCACTTCTGTCCTAAAGCAAGAGATAGCAAAGTCTCTTACTGGGCTCCACATGTTCACCAGAAGTTGATCAAGTTCCTTCTATGGGAAAGGAGAAAAAAAAGAAAGGTATTTGTTGCAGCATCTGAAAGAGTTCTTTAATGTTTCTACCGATCTTGAAAAATATTTCCTTTGATCAGACTCATCCTTGTGCTTGAGATTTTGGGGGACAGCTGTATACCCATTCTCAGTGAAAGCATGTCAGTGATGTGCAACACGGATTGTTCTACCTGGTGTCACCTTGTTTGCCATCAATCTGGAAAGTCCTGTATCAAGCAGGAAATTGCAAAGTTTGTTATAATGAGGTGTTCTTTTGTTATGAGACAGGTGTTCCTTTTTCTGTTGGCCAAGGCAGGCCTTGAGAGACAATTTTGCTTGCTGTTGCCTCAATAGTCATATTTCATGAAAAGGAGTACATTTTACTCACAGGATTTTTGTCCACATTTTAAAGTAAGCCAACCTAATCTGCACTTTCTGGACTAACATACAAAGCACAACACAGTCTGGTTTGCCATGTTTCTGCTGTGTAATTCAATTCTCAGCAGAAATACTGGGCAGAAAAATGTATACAGGAGCAGAAAACTAATACAAACACCAAGGACAATGCAAACATTTAGGGAAATTTGCATGATAAACTGCTCTGTTGAGCAGGCAAAGAGGAAAGCCAGGTTCCTAGTATTTGTTTTGGACTATGTGCCATTTCCAGGCCCTTGACTGTACCTACCAGAGACAAAGGCTAACATCTTCCAGGGCCAGAGGTTCTTAACCTTTTTACTGGTCGGCACCCACTGAATCTCAAAATACATTCTCGCATCCCCTTGGAAAATGTGCTCCAATTTATTTGTTAGAAAATTACATTTATTGCAAAACTATTTATTTACTGAAAAAATAAACACACATATATGTATCGACATGAAATACATATATGTGTATCCATTTTTCAGTAAATAAATACTCTGGTTTCTGTTCAGATCGCATAAATCTTTCTTATTGACATGAAATTAAAATAATGTCTCAATTTTTAGTGGCTAATTTCTTGTTGTTTATTCACAATAATATCCTGAAAGTGGGTTTCCTTTTTTGAAAGAGCTACGTGCATATCATCACGTGCATGTAAGCGATTTCTGGTTTTTGTTCTTATATGCATAAATGATGAAAATCCCATTTCACACAGATAGGTGGTAGCAAATGGTAGAAGTGTCTGCAATGCTGCCTTCACCAGTTGTGGAAATAGTTCTAACGGAGCACACCAGAATTGTTCTAAGTCCAGTTTATCAAATTCTATTCGAATACGTGCATTGGCCCATATTTCAATAAGATTGTCTTTTATTAAATTACTGTAGTCTATAGAATTAATGTCAAAAAGAAATGGATCCAGTATCCATCTCTGCTCTTTGCCAATATCTCCCGTGGAACAATATCCAAGAAAAGATGCACTCAGTTGTTGCAAATGTATTAGAAGTTCAGGTAAAATTGTGATTTTCTCATTACCCAGATTGATTTCATCACGCAAGGGAAAGTTTGCAAAATTACCATTTTCAACTTGACGTATCCAAATGTTCAGTTTTTCAACAGAAGCAGATAATTTTTCAGTAGCTGTTATTATGCTCTTACCATATTCTTCCGCTGATATATTTAATTCATTCAGATGAGTGAATATATCTGCTAAGAAGGCCAGTCGAAGATTTTTGTCTCTTCTTTCAAAGTCTTAGACTAAATTATAATTTTGTTTAGTAAGAAACTGAATAATTTCCTCATGCATTTCAAAAGCCCTGCTTAGCATATGTCCCTTGGAGAGCCACCTTATGTCAGTGTGATAAAGAAGCACATTATGGTCAGCACTGATTTCTTCTTTAAAAAGCACAAATGATATGATAATTAAGCACCCATCCTCAGATATAATTTACTACACTTACTGCAGTAACTAAGTGGTTTTTTAAAAAACTTCTCTGGCAAAGTTTTCGATGCAAGTGCATGGCAGTGCAATATGCAATGTGTTATTGTAACTTGTGGCGCTTCTTTCTTCATGTATGCAAAAAATCTGGAAATTTTGCCTAACACTGCAGGGGTACCAGCAATGCAAACTGAGCCTATTACAGGACATCCATTGGTATTTGATGTCTCAAAAAATGTCTTGAATGAGATTGAAAATATCAGTTCCTTTTGCCACCAACACTAGTTGCTCACAAAATAAAAATTCTTCAAAAATTTCCTTTTCCTTTATGTATCACACAAATACTAATTACTGACAGCAATTATCAACATCAGTTAACTCGTCCAATTGAATATTCACTTTCAGAGGAATGGGTTTAATATGTTGTACTACTTGCAGTAAAATAACCTGACTGATATATTGAATGTGTGATTGAATCACATTATTTGATAGCAGAATCTCCTGAATTTTCTTATGTGCTTCAGAACCTAATGCATTTTTCACCATTTCCAATGCACACAGTTCTACCAATTCCTCAGCTCTTATATGAGGCTTTTCCCCCAGCACACAAGTATCCCACCTGACAAGAAGCTTCTAACAAAAACTTGAGAGAAAAGGAGGAAGATAAATGCTGCTTTTGCAAGTCCCTCCAAGGGCAGGATGACTGAGTAAATGGCCATGGTAAAATAATCAGTATATGCTCTTTGTTAATTATTTAGCTGACATAAGGAATTTAGGGAAGTCTTGAGAAATTGTAAGAGGAAAGTACAAATAAGGGAGGTACCCTGTTGTACTGACAAGAAGATTGTGCTATTAAGCCAAGCTAATAATAAGGAAACTGTATGGGTCAGTAGGAATGACTGCAAGGAGGTTAGGGAAAGGGAACATATATCAAATAAGGATAGAAATAAATAAGAGTCTGGGGTCTAGGTAAAGAGAGGAGTGGGAGATGTGAACAGGGGTGGGACTTCACATGATCAGTTTAGATATACCATATAGGCTGTACACCTTGGTGTACCTAACCAATGGGGAAATAAGGGAGGGACCATGTGGCCAAGAATAGGGAATAAATATCATGCTACCTGTATTGATAGGTGTGCCTACCCAGTTAGGACACCCACTTTTACAAACATGCTTTTAAATAAATAAAGCTGCTTGAGTTCGTCGTTGCTCGGTTACTGTATTAAGTAAAAAGGGTGTGAGCATTTCTTACAGACTTCTGAACTTCCGCAAAGTCAGATTTTGTGATAGTACCGCTGGTTTCAAATCATGCCTTCTTAGACTTCAAGATGTTACGTGTACATCCTGCAGCTTCACCACCACGCTGATGGTTGAAATGTTCTAATAACTTCAATAGTTTGAGATTGGAGTTTGAAAATATTTGCAACATAGTGAAGGTGGGGCTTCATCGCAGAGAGACTGGTTGAGTTTCAGGATGGCTCCTGAAACTGACCGAGACCACTCGGTTTTGACCCCCCCCCCCAAACCTGGTGGGGGGAAGGACTTTTAGTAGCAGAATTGAAAGTCTGAAGGAACAGAATCTGACTGAGAAGAGAGGAGTACTGGGGGATGCCTCGGTTTTCTTCTCTTTGAAGTCTCTTCTGAATGCAGAAATTGAGTGGGAATCATCTTGGTAGAAAGCTGTGAAAGCACCTGGCAGAGAGTGGAAAAGTATAGAAAGATTTTGGAAAATAATCTTGACCAGAACTTGAAGTAAGTGGCTTGTTTTACAAATGGAAGTCTTAAGGACCTAAATAATGAAGAGAGTGGGTGCAATCTGTCAGAGAAAGTGACTAGACCTATATGTGGCCAGACCAATGAGCACTCCCCCACCCTTCATTTGAGGCTTGACTGGGAGAAAGAGAAAGATGGAAAAAAAGAAAAGGTGGGGGGAGAAAATGACTTTGCTTGTATTGCCGTAATAAGACCCACTTCTGTAGGACAATATAACCATAAACTGCTGAACTATAAAGTTGGTGGATTTAAATGTGTGAAGCAGCCAGAAACAGTCTTGGGAAAAGATTTGAAAAGGAGGAAACGCCCTTCCCCCTGCCAACCATTGCTAACTATGAAGACTGGAGAGAGAGACTGAATCTTAAGTGTTTTTTGCCCCAAGACACAAGCTACCATTGTGAACATCTACTGTGTTTATCACCTGCTGGAAAGAAATCCAGATAAATACTCGCAAATAGACAGTAACTGCTTGAATCATGGAACAAGATGTTCTCAAGAATATTCAAAACATCATATTTAATGGATTACAGCAGATTAAAAAGAGAGATGGGTCAGCTGTTTGGAAAAATTAAAGACGTAGGGACACAAATGAAATCTACTGTACAGTGAAGACAGAGAAACCAGAACTGTAATAGGAAATCAGCTTATTAAAACTACATACAGAGGGAGACGATTTTATTCTTAGATCTCAGAAGTCTTCAGAAGAAAAAGGTGAAGATACAGTTACAATTTGTTAACCCCTCTAATGGAGATGTCAGCAGTAGAAGTGCAGCAAATGGTGAACTTTACTATGGAAGGGAGGGGAATGGAGATGATGGGACATATGCTGTGGCAGATGGGACAAAGAAGTAGACAGTACATGCAGTTGATGAAGCTCTTGGGAGCAAATCTAAGTAAATATAAATGGTCAATAAGATGGAAAATGAAGGAATGAAAGATTACATGATAAAAGGGGCACAAAATATTGGTTAGAATATTGATGTAGAGCAATGCATATAAACCTGGCAGAATAAGAAAAAAAATAGACAAGTTGTTCTATAGATGATCAAAAGATGGAAATATTAAATTGAAGAGGGTATTTTGTGGTGAAACAATACATGAGAAAATGGGCACAAACTAATGGTTATAATTTATTTGTTTGTTTGTTTGTTTGTTTGTTCGATTTATATCCCGCCCATCTAGTATATTCTACCACTCTGGGCAGCTGATAATGTTGATTTAGAGCAGTCTTCAGTGTGGAAGGGATTGTCACTCTCAAATTGGCCTTCTCAGCCGCACTAGACGTTGTTCCAAGTCCTCTATTCAGAGCACATTACCATAGTCTCTCAAGACTGAGGGATGCCTACATGCTAGAGCAGTAGATATAAACTTGGCAGAATAATATCAAACCTATAAAATTAGTGTTTAAAGATAAAAAGAAAGAGAATGTCCAAGTAAATGGAAGATTAGTAACTATAGATATCTTGGGAAATTGCTATATTGCTTTTTTCTTTGTATGATTTCCCTTTTTAATTTAATTAATTTATAATTGTATAAGTGGATGTAAGAATACTTTTTCACTCTTTGGATTTTTACCCTTTCCGACTCTCCCCCTCCCTCTTTTACCTGGTCCCCCTATTTGTACCTTAATCCCTATCTCTATGAAAATGAATTGTAGCCATTGGGTACCGTCTTTCTCTGTTGTGCAAGTGAATCCATAAGCAACATACAGTAATCATTTTTCCATTGGTGTCTTTTTGACATGGCAAGGATTATTACAAATAATGCAGGAATATTAACATGTTATTTTAATTACATATTTTAAGTAAATTATAAAATAATGTGTAAACAAAAATTAATATAATTCTTACTGAAAACAAAGAAAATTAGTGTTTGTTTGTGCATTGGCCTGCTTTGTTAATATTTGTGTACAACAAAGTGCATTTCTCGTGGTACTGGCGAGTGCATGTGCAATGACAAAAGTAGGGTGGGTTGTAGTGGGGGGTCATATCATCGTAGCATTTGGTCATAGCGTTTGCCAGTACGTACCTATTCAGTGGGTACATAATACAGTAGAGTCAAATTTATATCGAGATAGCTTTACATTTTATATTATAAATCTGGAAGTTAAAAAACCATTTGTTACCACTTGAACTACTAGAAAGGCTTTCTCACACCCCTAGGGGTGTACACACCCCTGGTTAAGAACCACTGTCCTAGGCCTGAAGAGACCTAAGAATAGAAAGTTCCAGAGCACTTAAGTCCCAGTCTCTTCTTTCTGCTGAGGTCTAGTTTAAAGTTCTAGATAGAGATGGGGGGGGGCCTTCATATTCGTATACAAATTCAAACGCCCCCCCCAGCACAGGTGGCCGATCTGATTATCTCCCACCTCCAGACTCCACCAGACCACTTACCACGCTGTGTGGGGCACGCATTGCCGGTGTCATCGTCAGCTTGCCAATCATGGCTGCCGCAGCCCCTCCTTCCCTGCTCACCCAGCCACTCTAGCAAGGGGGTGGGAAGACGAGTCTCCCTGCTTAGCCCCGAAGGGGCTGAGTGAGCAGGGAGGCGGGGCTGTGGTAGCCAAGCTACTGCCATGATGGGCACACTGACGATGACGCCAGCCATGCATGCTGCTTGGTAAGTGGTCCCGCAGGGTCCGGGGGTGGGAGATTATCAAGGTGGCCACCTGTGCCAGGGGGCTTCGTATTCGTATATTAATACAAAGCCCCCATCTCTAGTCCTAGATGTGAGTCGTCAGCTGGTCCCAATCTAGGGTTTAAATGTACTATGACTCAAGCACATGCCTCAAGCTGTGGCTTAGCATTGTAGAGAGATACTCATAGATCCAAATGTCCAGAGTCGAGCCCCAATAGCTTCTATCAAAGATGGGCTGGTAGGTCATCTCCAAGAAGAATGTCTCAATTCCTTCTTCTGAAAGTTTTGTTTTTTAAAGAGACATATGTGGATTTGGGTTTTTAAAAGTGGGTCCCTGCAGGACTCACATACAGTAATAGTGAGGAAGGGCAACCAGAAACAAGGGGTGTTTGCTATTATCCATGGTTTTCAGTATCCACTGGGGGGGGGGCTTGGAACCAATCCCCAGAGGATATAGGGATCCTACTGTACACCATTTTATTACATAGTCTGAGCTTGATGCTGAAAACACACACTACTCTGATGTCCATTCAAGCCCAAATTAATCCTTTCTAGAGTCCTGAAAAAGAGTAAGGTGTCCATTCCTCCTTCCCCAAGAAAACAATAGCCCAGCAGCCATGAGTAAATCAAATTAGTACAGAATAACAAATTACACTCTCTCTGTTTGGTCCTCTACCTTTTCCCTTTTCTGGCAAATCTAAACAGAAACTGCAGCTAAAAGGAAGGCGCATTTCAGCTCAAGCATCTCCTGCTATACTTCTCATAATCCAGTGATCCCAGTGGGATACCTTCCTCGCCCCCACTCCCACTCCCGCCTTTTTGCCATTTTGCACTTGAAACAGCTGAATTTGAGGGAACAGTGCCTCGGGCAGGAGTCAGTGTGCTGGAATAATGAGAGCAAGTCAGGCTGTAAGCCTGTGCTATCCTGCCCTCTCCTTTGTGCATTTCAATTCTCCATGCACACATCTGAGGGAGCATCCTCACTCTGTCGCTTCTCCCTGGTCTCCCTCTCTCCCTCCTTCCTCCCCCCTCCCTCTTTTTCTTCTTTCATGAGCTGCCGAGCTAAGAAGCCAGGCTCAGTGGCATGTTACGAAGGCTATTCTAGAGAGATCACTCTGGTCAGGCTGGCTGCCCTTGAAGCTCTCCGATGTACCAGGAGGCCACAGACTCTGTCGTTCAGGGCCTCGGTGAGACGTGCCCGGCCAGCACCAGCCAAACCCCATCAACCTCTGCTGTGCGGACCACGAAGAGACAGGTAAGACTTAGGGTTCTGTTGGTGATGACAGGATGAGCCGTCTAATGCAACCTTTGTGAGGGGGCTGCAGGCCTCAGGGTTCCCTGATGAAACAGAGGTATCTGGGGATTGAGGCTGTCACCATTAGGGGCGGGGTGTCTCCCGGTCCTTCTTCAACTGTCAACCCCATTAGTATCACTCTAATGCTTTCCTCTCAATATGTTAATTGGGAGTAAAGCACTGCAGCCTCTTCAGAATGACTAACAAAAACAGAGAGGCTTGTTTCCCACCAAGATGGTGCTGCGCTCAGTCCTGTTGACACACAAAATGCTCTTATGCTGCTCTCGGAGCAGATAGGCAACAAACCAAAATATGACAGCACTTCTTTGTTGCAATGAAATCAATTAAAAGCTTTATTTTTAAAAGAGACAAAATAATAGTGACAATATAAGTTCGACTAGTCACAGAAACAAGGCAGCTTTCCTTTTATTAATCATTTTGTTTTTATAATTTTTTTTTTGAAAGAAGGTTGGTTGATGTTTGTTAATTTTATGCTTGGCATTCTGGCTGTTTATGTTGCTGTGATGCACAGCAGTGATTAGCACACCATTATGGACTTGACATCCTCCCTTTAAATCAAAATGGAAGGGGAATGGCTTCTAAAATTCAGTGGAAGTTCACAAAAGGACAGTGAAGAACCTTTCATATCAAACAGAGAAAGTATAAAGGGTGTAGACTAGAACATCAAACAGACTGCTTCTTTTTGAAGTGTTTTGGCTTATCAGTTGGTGGACAAAAGAAGCAAGCAAAGGATACATCTCTTCAAAATTAATGGTAGAGGAGAGGATGGATGAAGGAGACTGCCTTTGTCCTTCTCCGAGGGCTACTTTGTACCTTGCACTGCTGATAGCCAGAAAGGGCCTCTGTGTTTGCAGCAGTGGGTGAGATGCAGCATTTGAATAGGTAGGAGTTTCCCCCGCTTTCATTCATAAAAGAACACCGAGAATTAAATGGTGATGTATTGGCTGGAATGTTAGGGTGAGACTTGGGAGATCAAGGTTTCAGTCCCTACTGAGCCATGAAACTCACAGCATGTTGGTTGTTGTGGGTTTTTCGGGCTCTTTGGCCGTGTTCTAAAGGTTGTTCTTCCTGATGTTTCACCAGTCTCTGTGGCCGGTATCTTCAGAGGACTGGAGGAGGAACTCTGTCCATGCTCTGTTGCTGTTTGTTGGATAATTGAGTATTTATAGTTGTGGGAACAACCTTTGTCCCTTTCAGGAGATGGGGTGATCAGCATGTTTTTTGTTGTGATAAGGGGGAGAGAGATTATCTGTCACTGTGATTGATGGGTGTTGTTAGCTGGTCCTTTTTGTGCAACAATCCCTGGTCCTTGTGGCTGGGTAGAGTTCATTGACCTTTTGCAGGCTGTATTTTTCAGTATTGGGAGCCAGGCTTTATTTAGTTTTAGGCCTTCTTCTTTTTTCTTGAAGTTATGTTGATGTTTATGGATTTCGATGGCTTCCCTGTGCAGTCTAACATAATGATTGTTGGTGTTGTCCTGTACTTCAGTATTTTGAAATAGAATTTCATGCCCAGCTTGTTTTAGGGCATGTTCAGCTACTTCAGATTTTTCTAGTTGTTTTAGTCTGCAGTGTCTCTCATGTTCTTTGATTCTGGTGTGAATGCTGCACTTTGTGGCTCCAATATATGCTTGTCCACAACTGCAAGGTATCCGGTATACTCCTGCAGTAGTGAGGGGGTCCCTTTTGTCCTTTGCTGACCGTAACATTTGTTGTACAGTATTTTTGTGGTGGGTCTGAATACTGTTTGTAGGTTGTTGTTTTTTTTCCAGAAGTTTCCCCATGTGGTCCGTGACCCCTTTGATGTATGACAGAAATTATTTGTGGGTGGCTTTTTTTCCTCTTCAGTTTGGTGTTGTTTTCTTGGTTTGATGGCTCTTTTGATTTCATTCTTAGAATATCCATTCACCTGTACAATATTGCCCAATTCAGATGGTTGAGTTTGGTGCTGAGAAATTGAGCTTCACAGTTCCGATTTGCATGGTCTACCAGTGTTTTGATAATGCCTCTTTTTTGTTGTTGGTGGTGGTTGGAGTTTTTGTGTAGGTACCGGTCTGTGTGGGTGGGTTTTCTGTAGACCATGTGTCCCAATGGGAGGTCAGTTTTGCATATGACTATGACATCTAAGAACGGGAGTTGGCCCTCTCTTTCTTTTTCCATAGTGAACTGAATATTTGGGTGGATGCTGTTAAGATGGTTTAGAAATTCTTCCAGTTTTTCTTCACCGTGATTCCAAATTGTGAAGGTGTCATCCACGTATCGAAACCAGACTGTGGGTGTGAAGGGTGCCGAAGCCAGGCCTGTTTTTTTGAAATGTTCCATGTGGAAGTTGGCTATAACTGGGCTGAGAGGGCCCCCCATGGCCAGAACATGAGAGACACTGCAGACTAAAACAACCGGAAAAATCAGCAGTAGCTGAACATCCCCTAAAACAAGCTGGACATGAAATTCTATTTCAAAATGCTGAAGTACTGGAAAACAGAACTTCAAGAAAAAAGAAGGCCTAAAACTAAACAAGGCCTGGCTCCCAATACTGAAAAATACAGCCTGCAAAAGGTCAATGAACTCTACCCAGCCACAAGGACCAGGGATTATTGCACAAAAAGGACCAGCTAACGACACCCATCAATCACAGTGACCGATAATCTCTCTCCCCCTTATCACAACAAAAACACGCTGATCACTCCATCTCCTGAAAGGGATAAAGGCTGTTCCCACAGCTATAAATACACAACTATCCAACAAACAGCAACAGAGCATGGACAGAGTTCCTACTCCAGTCCTCTGAAGATGCCAGCCACAGAGATTGGTGAAACGTCAGGAAGAACAACCTTCAGAACACGAACAAAGAGCCCGAAAACCCACAACACCCATCAGATCCCGGCCATGAAAGCCTTCGAGAATTCACAGCATGTTCCTGGGAAGTATTTTTTTTCTCAGCATGGCCTTCCTTGCAGAGTTGTTGTGAGAATAAAGCAGAAGAAAGGAAGAGCTGCATATATTGCCCAAAGATCACTGGAAGACAGGTGGGATTTAAATTGAACAAATATATAAATAATTTCAAAATAAAAGTTATTTGTCTGATTCTGAAAGGATTAAAAAGATCTTGCACCAGGAATGCTTGTCTGAGAAGGAAGTTGCATACTTTGAATGCCCCCTGTGAGTAGGCCCCTGTCTCTGGCCACCCTCTGCTTCATTTTTTAGTGGGGGCAATGAGAGAAATGGGCCTCTGATGCTAATCTCACAGTTTGGCCAGAAGCATGCATTTATAGGTGGTTCTTAAAATAGCAGCATCCCAAGTGTTGGCACATCTGTTGAGTTCTTTCCTAGCTCCCTTACTTCGAGAGTGGGCTCAACCCACTAAGCTGTTTACATAAAATGATGTCAAAAATAGCTTGATTTTCTTAAATTGAATTCTACACTTACAGTACTACACTTACAGGAGAAATATGATAGGATTCAAGCACCTTGCAGAGTGCTTGATCCTTTGACATTATTTTCTTCCGTTCAACTTATCTGACAAGGCCAGAATAGCAGCAGAGATTCTTGGGGAGGTCACACTAGAGGCTTCCATAGGAAATCTTCCTGCCTCTTTTCCATGTTGCGGCAGCCATGCCCGAGGCAGCAGGGTGGGTGCCTTGAAATCTCCAAGTCATATCAGTCAAAACTGAGGACATCACATCGGTGCCTCCAAGGCAACGTGTTCCATGTTCTTTGCCAGTAAGACCTCAATATTCCAACTAGAGCAGACCCACCAAATTAGTGGAACTGACTAAATCAGCAATAACATGAGGTCCACTTGATCCTTTGACACTCTTCTACTTGGGTCTAAAGCTAGGTGCAGCTACCATGGAAGTGGAAAGGAAAGAAAGCAGGAGGAGGATCAGAGACTGGTAGTACTAGGCGCGCATTTACTTTGCCTGTGGTGTGTAAAAGCTCAGAATAGTAGTTGCTGTGGTGAGAAACACAAGCAATTGCTTTTATTGCCAGCCCTTTCAAAACTTGTTGCCATTAGTATCTAGAATGCTTAGCATAACTTCCCATATTTTCCAACACAGTCATGCTGTTTTCCGCAGGGTTGCCACCAGAGTCTGCAATATGTTCCAGCAAAAGCCACTAAGAATCTGGTGGTACCCTGAAGACTAGCAAATCTTATTTGGCATAAGCTTTTGCTGACTGTAACTCATTGCTTCAGATGTATAGGGTGTAACCTCAGGGAACAGACAAAATCTCTTGTCTGCTGAAGCAGTAGTCCATGTCTGTGAAGAAGCAGGTTGTAGTCCATGAAAGCTTATCCCACATAAACCTGGGTGGTCTTTAACAGTGCTGCAAGGTTCTTTGCAGTTTTATTATATGTTCCACTACACCCAGCAACCAAAGATATCTCCTAGAAGCTGAGAAAACACACAGCATAATACTATTAGTATACAGGACAAGCCCCAACTTCTTTGTAATGTGTATTTCTCCATAGAGGTCAGTGCATTCACTGCATAGGAGGACACACCCAACTGAAACTTCACCCTAGTTAATAGTGACTCCTGCACTGCCATCAGCATAACCAACAATCCTCTCTATGCTTCTTTCTGCTCCTTTATTCAGGCATATGGTAATCACCGGAAACATCTTTCAGGCTCACGGTAAGCCAATTGTGTGCATCTCCATCCACGTGCCAAGTTTGTGTCTGCTGTGTCACTTTTCAAGGGTCTTATAATGGATTTGGAGGCCTTATAGCAGTGGTTCCCAGCCTTGGGTAATGCAGGTGTTCTTAGATCATCACTCCCAGAAGCCCTGACAAGCACAGCTAGTGGTGAAGGTTTCTGGGAATTGCAGTCCAAGAACACATGCATTACTCAGGGTTGGGAACCACTGCCTTATAAGATAATCATGAACACATTGTTATTCAGAGGCAAGTCCTACTGGGGCCAGGTGAGTCGGTATAAATCCCAATGTTAACCTTCTGCATGGTGAAAGACACATACAGCTATCTTACCATGGGGTGGGAGGAAGTGTGCAGTAGAAGAGAATCTCCACAGAGGCTTCCTTAAAAAAAAACCAAAAAAAACCCACTATGCAACATTCCCTCTAATTGTCATCCCCGCTGCATGGGAGCCTCACCTGTCTGCATGGGAGGGTGGAGTTTAATCCGAGAACCAGAAGTAAACAGGCATCAACACTGACTGCCACTGTGTGGCACCGATGGAACTCTGCATGCCTGTGCGCACCCACACACCTTAGAGGGAACATTGAAGCTATGCTTCTGGTTGCTTTTTAAAGACATTGAGTGAGGGTGCCGGGCATAACTCCTGAGGCAGTGCATTCAACAGGGAAAGTGTTACAGCCGAGAGAAGGCCCAGCCTCTGGTTGTTACTTTGGGAGTTCTTGAGGAGTTAATAGTCATAGCTGCATGGTATGTGAGCACCTGGTCAGACAAGCAATCGAACTTGGCATAAGATGTTCACACAGATAGCGAGGTCCCAAACCATTCAGGGTGTTATACTGTATGTTAGAACCAACACCTTAAACCTGTCACGGAAGCCAACCGGTAACCAATGCAGGCTAGACAGGACTGGGGTGATATGATCATATTTCTTCACCCTAGCAATCAGTCTGGCTGCTGCATTTTGGACCTAAAGGTTCTGTGTCAGTCTCAAGGGAAGACCCACGTAATGTGCATTGCAGTAATCAACATTTTAGATTACCAGTGCATGGACCAATGTTATTAAGGGCCTAACGTCCAGATACGGGTGCAGCTGGGCGACACATCACAAGTGAAAAATGCAGCACTTGTTACAGCAAAGACCTGTTTTTCCATGGTCAGCACTGGATCTAAAATCAAGTCCAGACTATCCAGCTGATCTTTGAACAGAAGGATAAATCTATCAAGTCTGAGGGAAATACCTCCCCCAGCAATGTTTCCTCTAATTTTCCACCAGCACTAGGTGGGGCCCCGCCCTGCATGTGCAGGGTTTCTGGCCATGACTGGAACCAATTGGGCAGCAACACTGCCTGCAGATGTACAACATCAATGCAGCACTGTGCACGTGCACAGCTTAGAGGGAACATTGCCTCTCAGACAAGAAGATGAACCTCCCAGCAACATGGTCTCCATCTTGTCTGGATTCAGATTCAGCCTGTTCCTCCTGCTCCAGTCCAGCACCATATCCAGGCAGTCGTCTAGGTACTGGATGGCATCCACTGTTGTTGTTGTTGTTTAGTCATTAAGTCATGTCCAACTCTTCGTGACCCCATGGACCAGAGCACGCCAGGCCGCCTGTCTTGGATCAAATTTATGTTGGTAGCTTCGATGACACTGTCCAACCATCTTGTCTTTTGTCATCACATTCTCCTCTTGTCTTCACTCTTTCCCAACATCAGGGTCTTTTCCAGGGAGTCTTCTCTTCTCATGAGATGGCCAAAGTATTGGAGCCTCAGCTTCAGGATCTGCCCTTCCAGTGAGCACTCAGGGTTGATTTCCTTCACAACGGATACTTTCCATCTCTTTGTAGTCCAGGGGACTCTAAAGACTCTCAAAAGTCCCCTCCAGCATCACAATTCAAAAGCACCAGTTCTTCAGCGGTCAGCTTTCTTTATGGTCCAGCTCTCAATTCCATACATCGCTATTGGATAAACCATAGCTTTGAATATGTGGACCTTTGTCGGCAAAGTGATGTCTCTGCTTTTTAAGATGTTGTCTAGGTTTGTCATTGCTTTCCTCCCAAGAAGCAGGCGTCTTTTAATTTCATGGCTGCTGTCACAATCTGCAGTGATCAGGGAGCCCAATAAAGTAAAATCTGTAACCGTCTCCATATCTTCCCCTTCTGTTTGCCAGGAGGTGATGGGACCAGTGGCTATGATCTTAGTTTTTTTGATGTTGAGCTTCAGACCATTTTTGGCGCTCTCCTCTTTCACCCTTATTAAGAGGTTCTTTAATTCCTCTTCACTTTCTGCCATCAGAGTGGTATCATCTGCATATTTGAGATTGTTGATATTTCTTCTGGCAATCTTACTTCCAGTTTGGGATTCCTCCAATCCAGCCTTTCACATGATGTATTCTGCATATGTTAAATAGGCAGGGGGACAATATACAGCCTTTTCGTACTCCTCTTCCATTTTGAACCAATCATTTGCTCCGTGTCCAGCTCTTAACTGTTGCTTCCTGTCCCACATATAGATTTTTCAGGATATAGATAAGGTGATCCGGCACTCCCATTCCTTGAAGAACTTGCCATAGTTTGTTGTGGTCCACACAGTCAAAGGCTTTTGCGTAGTCAAAGAAGCCAAAATAGATGTTTTTCTAGAACTCTCTGGCTTTCTCCATAATCCAGCACATTTTAGCAATTTGGCCTCTAGTTCCTCTGCACCTTCGAAATCCAGCTTGTACTTCTGGGAGTTCTCAGTCCACATACTGTAGTTCTGAAGCCTGCCTTGGAGGATTTTGAGCAAAACCTTGCTAGCATGTGAAATGAGCACAGCTGTACAGTAGTTGGAGCATTCTTTGGCACTGCCCTTCTTTGGGATTGGGATGTAGACTGATCTTTTCCAATCCTCTGGCCACTGCTGAATTTTCCAATCTTGCCGGCATATTGAATGTAGCACCTTAACAGTGTCAACTTTTAAGATTTCAAATAGTTCGACTGGAATGCCATTGCCTCCACTGGCCTTGTTGTTAGCCATGCTTTCTAAGGCCCATTTGACTTCACTCTCCAGGATGTCTGGCTCAAGGTCAGCAACTACACTATCTATGGTTGTCCGGGACATCCAGAACTTTCAGGTATAATTCGTCTGTGTATTCTTGCCACCTCTTCTTGATGTCTTTTGCTTCTGTAAGGTCCCTCCCATTTTTGTCTTTTATCATGTCCATCTTTGCACAAAAGGTTCCTTTAATATCTCCAGTTTTCTTGAACAGATCTTTGGTTTTTCCCTTTCTATTCTTTTCCTCGATTTCTTTGCACTGTTCATTTAAAGAAGGCCCTCTTGTCTCTCCTTGCTATTCTTTGGAAGTCTGCATTCAATTTTCTGCAACTTTCCCTATCTCCCTTGCATTTTGTTTCCCTTCTCTTCTCTGCTATTTGTAAGGCCTCGTTGGACAGTCACCTTGCTTTTTTGCATTTCCTTTTCTTTGGGATGGTTTTTGTTGCTGCTTCCTGTACAATGTTACAAACCTCCAGCCATAGTTCTTCAGGCACTCTGTCCACCAAAGCGAGTTCCTTAAATCTGTTCTTCACTTCCACTGTGTATTCATAAGGGAATTGGTTTAGATGATACCTGACTAGCCCAGTGTTTTTTTTCAACTTTCTTCAGTTTAAGCTTGAATTTTGCTATAAGAAGCTGATGATCAGAGCCACAATCAGCTCCAGGTCTTGTTTTTGCTGACTGTATATCACTTCTCCATCTTTGGCTGCAGAGAACATAATCAGTCTAGAAGTTGTTGTAAATCTTTGTAGAATTGGTCAATTTCAGCCTCTTCAGCATTGGTGGTTGGTGTATAAACTTGGATTACTGTGATGTTAAATGTCTGCCTTTGATTTGTATTGAAATCATTCTATCATTTTTGAGATTATACCCCAGTACAGCTTTTCCCACTCTTTTGTTGATAACGAGGGTTACTCCATTTCTTCTACGGGATTCTTGCCCACAATAGTAGACATGATAATCGTCGAAATTGAATTCACCCATTCCCACCCATTTTAGTTCACTGACGCCCGGATGTCAATGTTTATTCTTGCCCTCTCCTGTTTGACCACATCCAACTTACCAATGTTCATAGATCTTACATTCCAGATTCCTATGCAGTATTTTTCTTTGCAGCATTGAATTTTCTTTTTGCTTCCACGCACGTCTGCAGCTGAGTGTCCTTTCAGCTTTGGCCCAACCACTTCATCAGCTCTGGAGCTACTCGTACTTGTCCTCCGCTCTTCCTCCGTAGCATGTTAGACACCTTCCGACCTGAGGGGCTCATCTTCCAGTGTCATATCTTTTAGCCTTTTGTTTCTGTTCATGGGGTTTTCTTGGCAAAGATACTGGAGTGGCTTGCCAGTTCCTACCCCAGGTGGATTGCATTTAGTCAGAACTCTCCATTATGACTTGTCCATGTTGGTTGTCCCTGTACGGCATAGCCCATAGCTTCTCTGAATTACTCAAGCCCCTTTGCCATGACAAGACAGCAATCTGTGAAGGGGATGGTATCCACTGCAGATAATTTAAAGGAGAGAGAGAGATCTATGTATCATCTGTATATTGATGACACGAGTTCCAAATCTCCTGATGACCTCTCCCAGTAGCCTTATATAGATGTTAAACAGCACTGGGGAGATGAACAACCACTGAGGGACCCCATGGTTGAGGATCCATGAGGATAAAACAGTGTCCCCTAGCTGCACTCTCTGGAGTTGCCCATCAGGGAAGGACTGGTGCAAGGACTGGTCCCTACCCCTGACAGTCTATCTAGACAGATACCATGGTGAATGCTCTTGAAGGTGGTTGAGAGATTGAGGAAGATCGGCAGGGTCAGATTACCATTGGTCTCCCATAAAAGGTCATTTTGCAGTGAGACCAATGCCGTCTCTGTCCCATGCTGGGGCTGGTCCATCAACAAAGCTGTTTATTCACTTTAGGAACATAGCTGTTCTCTCTCTCTCTCTCTCTCTTCCTCTCTCTCACACAATTTCTTCTTGTTTTTCCCTTCTGGCAATCCTACCAATGACAGTAGGTATAATTTCTATTCAGTTCTTTTAGTCTGAAATGGTTTGTGGCTTATAGACTTCCAGTAGCTTCTGGCTGCAAAATGTTTTTGTTTTTTGGCTGTACAACCTCCAATTGAAGCTTCTTCAGAGGTTTCACAACAAGGTCCTTTATTTCTCCCAAGGAAGCTACATTTTAGGCATTGATCTATTGGCAGAGGCAGCAGCTGCCACTGCAATGATGAGGCTGGAAGCTGCAGGGAGATGCCCGTACTGTATTGTGCTCAACAGCTCATTAGTCTCAATCTTTACACTTCAGCCTCTCTGTTCTGCTCACACGGCATTTCCCAATGTCAATACATTTATCCCCATGAAGTTCTGTAACTTCCCTTGAGTGGGGCATCCCTAAAAACCAATCATCAAAGTGACATGCACTCAAAGAGAGGGGCACATTTTTTAGCATTTCAATTTGTCATCTGTCTGCAGTGCTTCAACTATCTGGGGAAGGGAAGGTTTGTTTTTTTTCAAAATTTCACTTTTGCTGCCTGTAGAAGCTGAGCAAGATGTTTCAAAATCTATAAGGGTGAGACCCAGGAGGAGTCTCCTTCTAGCGGCTTTAGCCCTGCTGTCATGCTCAGGGGCACTTAGCTCAAGATCCAGAAGCATCACTGGGAGATGTTTAACATGGAATGAGAGTTAACAATTTAAAATAGCAGGGCGGTTCTTGTCATATACCGCAGTGGTTCTCAACCTTGGGTCCACAGATGATCTCAGACTGCCAGTCTCAGAAGCCTTCACCACTCAGTGTGCTGGCCAGGATTTCTGAGAGTTGTTGTCCAAGGCTGGGAGTAACTGTTCTGTAAAATACCTCTGCATCAGGTTTCTAAGCAATCTCCTACCTTGTCAGCACTTGAAAGCCTAGCCTGTGTTGAGTATATTGAAACAGCACTCCTCAGCCTGTGTGGTGAAGACAGCCCTCATGGTTGTGGAAGGGTATCAGAAATGACCAGAGGAGGCCCTTAGAGCTCCTTTCCCTTATGACCTCCTTGCAAGGTCTGTTTCTAAAGACACCCATCCTTCCCACCCAGATTCAGTCTACACATATGGGGAATTGGGCCAGAGACAGGACATTCACCATCACAACTTCTATTTGAATTGAGAAACCTTTACACCTGCCCACCATTGCCATCACAGTCCCCTTTTAACAAAAGCAATAAATAAAAAAGCAACTGATGGTTGTTGTGGGTTTTTTGGGCTCTTTGGCCGTGTTTTGAAGGTTGTTCTTCCTGACGTTTCACCAGTCTCTGTTGCCAGCATCTTCAGAGGACTGGAGTAGGAACTCTGTCCATGCTCTGGGATACACAGCCAAAGAACCCGAAAAACCCACAACAACCATCAGATCCCAGCCGTGAAAGCCTTCGAGAATACAAAAAAGCAACTATTTTCATTTAAATAAGCACAGAGACTATTAATGAGAAATCCTTAATACTAGAAACAATATATGTTTAAGCTGATAAAAATATTTTTTATTTTTTCTTACCAATGTTTTTTTGTTTAATGACATCTTTCTCCTAAAGGATCAAAGGCAGCTTAGAGTATTAAAGGAAAGAAAGTTAAAAATGAATAAATTATGACAATATTAAAAGCATTAAACATATTTGTTTGTTTGTTTGTTTGTTTGTTTGTTTGTCTGTCTGACTGATTGATTGATTTATACCCTGCACCATCTGGCAACCAGGCCACTCTGGGCGGCTAACAACAATGACAAACAACACAATATTAAAACACAATAAGAATAAAATAATACAAACATGCAACAGATATAATAACTAGTAGGATAAATTAAAACAGATGAGTAGAAAGGATGGTGAAAGGATGGCAAAAAGATGATAAAAGGGAAGCAGAGATATCAGCAACTTAATGCTCAGGGAAATCCTGATGGAAGAGCAAGTTTTCAATGTTCGTTTAAACCCGTCCAACAAGGGTACCAGGTGTATCTCCATAGGCAGATTGTTCCACAGGCAGGGGTGGGGGCTTCTTGTTCTTTCTCTCTGGGCCTCCTTCGGGGTCAAGGCCCTCAACCACCCTGCCTGTGAAGAAGAACGGGTATTACGGACAGATCTGGCTGGGAGTAGGCCTTCTGCTAGATACTGAGGTCCTAAACCGTTTAGGGCTTTGAATGCTATCATCATAACCTTGAAGTCGATGCGGAAATGAACCAGTAGCCTATGAAGGGTGGCCAGAATGGGGGAGATGTGCTGAAATTTCTTCACCCCAGTTATTAATCTGGCTACCAAATTCTGAACCAGTTGTAGTTTCCACATCAACCTCAAGGGTAGCCCCATGTAGTGAGCACTGCAGCAGTCTATTCTTGAATAGTGCATGAATCCAAGTTGTGAGTGCCCCCATGTCTAGATAGGGATGCAGCTGGGCAATCCTCCGAAGATGGAAATGGGCTTCCACAGATGGGACCAAAGATGGCACCTGAGTTTCCATGGTGAGATCCGGGTCCAAACAGAAACTCATTCTTCTATCATATAAAACCAATATATAAGAGCAAGGAAAAATAATCCCTTTAAAAAATCCTCTTGATCAACCAGCCATTTAAAGGAAAGCCTGCCTGAAGAAAAAGGTTGCCATTTGCTTGCCGAAGGACAGCAAAGATGGGGCCAGCCTGGCTTCCCGTGGGAGGGAATTCAAAAGTCTGTGGACAGTAACGGAGAAGGCCCTTTCCCATGTTCTCACCAAACATACCTGTGGCCTCTCCTAATTATCTTAATAAACAAACAAACAAAAAAGAGAAAAAGAGAGCAGGTCATCTAGATCGGTTAGGGCTTTATAGGTTAAAAGCAGCACTTTGAATTGTGCCCAGAAATGAATCAGCAGCCAGTGGAGCTGCTGTAAAAGAAGGGACAGTATGTGATCCTTGTAACCAGCCCCTGTTAACAAGCTGGCTGCAGCATTTTGGACCCACTGAAGTTTCCAAACACTTTCCAGAGGCAGCCCCAAGTTGAACGTGTTACAGTTATCCAGCCAGGATGTAACAAAGGCATGTGTCATCGTAGCCAGGTCAGACTTCTCCAGGAACAGGCATAGCTAGAACACTAGTTTTAACTGTACAAAGGTGGTCCTAGCCACGGCTGGACCCTGGGCATCCAGGCTCAGGAGCATCCCCAAGCTACACAGCTGTGTTTTCAGAGGGAGTGTAACCCCGTCCAGCACAGGTTGCATCCCTATTCCTTGGTCTCCCTTTTAGCTGAAAAGGAACACCTCCGTCTCAGTTTCACCTGATCCTTGAACTTTGTCCGTCCTCTGGCTTTGGGAATGGACATCTTAGGGGGATTTTGGGAATACTATGGGACTGGGTTAATCTGTTGATAACAGAAGCCTTCCTGGGTTGTTGCCATGCAGTCCCTTGCTTTGATCAGAGGTTATTGGTGGCCATCAAGTCACCTGTTCAAATTCTGCCATATGTACAGGGTCCTCTGCTTTGCGGCCTGTTGGTTATGCTGTTGGATATAAAGGTGTAATCCTGATGCCAGAACTCTGCATACTTATGAAGTCCAGAATAGTTGCCTGTGTCTGAAAAAAGAAACGTGGCAAAGGAAAGGGAGTGAAGAACAAGAGAGAGAGAAAAACTAGAGTGGTGGGAACCTTCATTCGTGTTCAGGAGGTGTGGTGCAGGATGTTGAAATGGTTAGGGCTAGATAAACAGACAAGAAAATAGATTGCTGAGCCCCTAGTCCCCCACCCGCCATCATCCTTTGAACATCCCTGACAGCTTCATTCCAGTCTAGCATGTACAGTATTTATGATTTGTTTATGAGGTCATGAGGAAATTGCTTTAAAATGATTTCTTAAAGAGATTTAAATATGGTTTTGGATGGCATTCAAACCTAATATCGAAATGGTTGTTTTAATAAAAACTATTAAATAGAATCAAGCTTCATAGCATTTGCCAGAAAAACAAACAAAGCAGCCCCCCCACCTCCAAAAATGCTGGATTTATTTGAGTAGGAATTTTCCATAAATCTCTTCTCCTGCCTCAAAAGAGGCTTTCTAAAATATTGGACCTTGTGAAATGCAATTCTCTTTATTGTCCATTTAATTACATTTGCCACAGTGCTTGTGTCGACACATGTGTCTCATTTTGTTCCTGAGGTAATGCAGTCCTGACCTGGGGAAACCAAAAAGCAAAAATAGTACTCTACACATAACCATTCTTAAGCTTTCCAGTGAGTGACCTTCCTCTGTTCATGTTGATTAAATAGAGCTTTAAAAAAAAAAATAAAACAATGCAGCTTATTAAGTGTGACAAGTGCTACTGTCATATTCCAGGCCTGTGGTTATCATATGGTTTATCTAGCTGTATAACATGTAACTCAGCACCCTCCTTGGCCTGCTGAGGCTAGTGTTCAGCATTAAACTAGATGATGTAGCAGGGGAACTTTTGAAAAGCAAATGCTCAGTGTCACAGCCCCATAACCACATACCGCCCCCCCCCCCCGAAGAGTTAGGCTCAGGCTCCACACATTCAGCACTGATGTACACATAGCTGGGCTAAAAGTGCTGGTCTCATAGAGCTTATGTTTCACAAACAAACTCAGAGAATCCTGCCCCTCCATTTCCCCCCAACTCGATTCCCCTCTCTGTTAATTCCAACCAATTCCCAAACATTTCTTCCAGATTGTTGGGCTTTGAAATAGTATCATTGCAAATGGTATTTTCTTGACAAGAAAATGAGGATGAAAATGGTAATTTATCAATGCATTTGTCAGCTTCTGTGGTGAAGAATTTTAATTTTGTTGCTATAAAATTCCACTGTGCATGGGGTGGTATACAGAACTCTGAAAAATAAGTAGTTAGACTTCCTATGTTTCTATGAAACTGTTAGGGAATAAAGAAAACCTACATAGGGTTTTCTACTTCTGAGGTGCAGCTTGTGCTAAACAAAAAAAGATGATCTTTTCTCAATTTAAATTCTCTCCTGTGATTCCTGGATCAGATTTTTACTTTTAAAAGAAGTTCCCATTTTAATTCATAAGGATCAGGTATAATTTTTCTTTTAAAAATAGCAAACAGTTGCAGAAGAAGAAGGGAAAAGCAAGACTGATGTTTGATGCAGTTGCTAGGAGGCATGTCTGTCATTTCAGCTGCAAAACGGGAGTGAACCGGGTTTCATACTGTCAGCTGAGAAGTACACTTTTGTGACCTATGTTGGCATATTATGTTTGCCTCTATCTTAAGATTTCCATTAATATGGAGCTTGAACAGACTTCATTCTTCTCTTCATGATGACTAGAAGTAGCACAAAGAAGCCCATCTGCCTAAAATGCATACATTTGATAGGTCAAAGTGTTCAGTTTGCTTGGTGTAAGGCGGGGTTACAATGGCTCAAAATGCTGGTTGCTACTGACTCTGTACTGACTCTGTCAACTTAGCAGGTCGAAAGCATGTAAAAACGTGAGTAGATAAGTAGGTACCACTATGGTTGGGAAGGTAACGGTGTTCCGTGTCTAGTCATGCTGGCCACGTGACCACGGAAACTGTCTTCGGACAAACGCTGGCTCTATGGCTTGGAAACGGGGATGAGCACTGCCCCCTAGAGTCAGACACGACTGGACAATTTGTCAAGGGGAACCTTTACCTTTACCTTACTGATTCTGTATATCACCAGTCATTGGAGGTTATGTTGTCGGAGAAAACAACGTGAAGTGAAGTTCAGATGGGAGAGTAGAGAGTAAAGAGCAATTGACAGAGAGAACCAGGTTTACATAGAAGAGAAGCAGGGAAAGATGGACATGTCCAAAGGAAGTGAACCCCTATAGGTTGTTGTGGATTTTCCAGGCTGTTTGGCCATGTTCTTAAGGTTTTTCTTCCTAACGTTTCACCAGTCTCTGTGGCCGGCATCTTCAGGGGACAGGAGAGAGAGAGAGAGACAGGAACCATTGGATCCCGGCTGTGAAAGCCTTCGAGAATACATTGAACCCCTATACCTGATAAAACAGCAGCACAGCTAAGGAGTCAGGGATTAAAAAAGTGGGAGGAAATTTTGTTTGGTGGAGTAAGGGCATTCCACTTACAGTTAGGATTGTCCTGCTGTTTTACCACGCTAGGAAGGGAAAAAAATCACAGTGGCTGAAATCCAATAGAGTAGGTCCATTGAATCAATGGAACTTAGAAAGGTACTGATGCACCAAATTCTTGCTGCTTCATTGGACTAATCTAGTTTCAGCTGTTGGTTTTCAGCCAGTGACGACTATTAGAAGCCCAGGAAAACTGACCATACAACTTGTCAAAGAGTTCAACCCAAAGACAAACAGGGCCTTGCCATGTCTGTTTTGTAAGAGGATATAACAAGAATAATTATGTTTTGTTCAGTGTTCATCTTCAGAGAAACTGCAAATTACTAGGCACATAAATAGCCAGGAATACTGTCACTGAGAAATACTGAGTACAGTACTTTTCCTTGAAAAATGTTGCGTTCCATAAAAAGAGCTATTTGAAGCTGTGACAAACAGTGCTACTTGACAATATCTGTTTACTAGAGGCAAAGAAGGTTGTGATGATGTCTTTTGGCAGACTGTCTTCTGTTGGATCAAATATATGATATAAACTGTTCAAAGGCCTCTTATCAATTGGAAATGGGAAAAACAAAGTTAAGGCTCTTATTGCTAGTGGGAGGAAGAAAGCAGATTTAAACAAACTACTGCTGTTAGCAAATATAAAAAAAGCAGTAACTGTATGTTGCAGCAAAAGCAGCTTTATCTTGGGGTGATAACGTGATTCTATGTTTAGAACAGCAAAGGCTGTGGGGTAGTGCCATCACTGCCCCTACAAACATGTTTCTGACCTAAGAGAGTGGCTTATTTTTTTCCAATGCTGATGGTGTTTTGGCCCTGATTGGTACATTTTGATAGCCTGCAATGTCACAGTTACCAAGCTGGGAAAATGCTGAGCCAATGTCTCAACTGACTAACAGTGCGGATAAATTAAAATAAATTGAAAAGGGAGATACCCTATGTAGTTAGATGGTTTCTGGGTTTTAAAAAAGTGTACATCTAGTACTAAATTGAGTCAGTCTCTCCCTGAAAGAGCAACAGTGCAGCTTGTGGGTATTCTGGGATTCAGCGTCGTCACCAAGGGCCAGGTCTTCTCATGGACCCAAAGAACATTTCATTAGCCTGGACTAGTTTACCAGTAGTAGCTTTTCTTTAACAGGAAGTCTTAACTCTGCTGATACATGCTCTAGGAACTTCCACACTGTATTACAGTACTATATAATGATTGAAATCCTGTTTCATAGTCAAGCAAAAGGCGTACATTTTAGTGGTGGATTGTCATAAGAAATCTATGTAGTCATTATCTGTTGCATACTTTGTTGTGCAACGTGGCATGCGACAGATAATGCCAATGGAGATTTCTTAACTGATGGCAATTTGCCTCCACAACTTGTACCTTGTGGGATTTCAGCCAGTTGCCCATGTGGATGGTTCAGAAGTTTGGATCAGGGCAGAATTTGGCTGTTAGAATCCTGGTTACTTTATCATGTGAGAAGTTTCTAAAATATATCTGTTTGTGTTGTATCCATGTTTGACAGGGACCCTGGAACCTGAGAAAAGCTTCTGAAAGGGCATGGCTAAAAAAAGGTTCAGGACGACTGATCTAGATGAAGCCACATGACAATAAATCTGAATGAATTTTTTTTTTAGCTGCCTGTTCACTTTTGAGCCCAACCCAAGTATTGGTGCTCTTATTTTTAAAACCTAAACAATTTAGAAACCAAATGCCTGTAGAAAGATAAATTGAAGGAAAGGGTGGCATGTTGAGTTTGAAATTAACTTACATGGGAGATCTAGCCCAAAACTATATTTGTTTATGCATCAGGTTAAAATGCTTTGATTGACCCAATCATTTTAATCTGTGTATATGATTTTTAGCTAGTTGGTGTGTTACTGTTTAGTCCGTTGTTAAGTTCTACCAAATTAGTCTGTTGTTAAGTTCTACCAGAGCCCGAAAAAAACACAACAACCATTCTACCAAATTGCTTCTGTGGTGATCCTAATAGGTTTTTTGGGGTATATGAAGTGTTTTGCCATTACCACCACCTTTTCCCATGACTTTTTAATGGCCAAACAGGAATCTGAATTCAGGTCTCTGAATCTGACACCCTATCTGCTATACCATATTAACTCTCAATATTATTGTTTTAGTCCTCTCAGTCTTTTGGTTTGACGTCTGGTTGTTGTGATTTATTGTTGATGTATTGTTTTATATATTTCTATGACATTCTTAGAACTGCCCCTTGGTGAACGAGGGCACTCCGGAATCTTTTTCTAAAGGCTGGCACACAAATGAATATATCTTGACAGCTGCCTCTAATGACACCCACGACACCTTCCCCACCCCAAGCCCCAGAACTATGATAACCCCCATCAGTGTCATTTGCCTGGCTACCATCTATCTGCCTAGTTAGTTGCTTGAATATTCTGTATACATTTGGGGTGAATATTGGCAAAATTAAAGGGGGGAGAGAAAAGGGGAAAAATATTGTGACACTTTTATTTATTTCAGCATGAGCTTCTGTGGATCAAAATCCATTGCTTCTAACATTAGGACTGCAAATAAATGTCCTCCGTGTTTATACATATCTCCATGGATGTTACATGTTACTTTTGTCTATAATCCATATGAGAGATGGGCATGAACCGCCGCTTCAGTAGTTCATGCCAGTTTGTCCTTCAGATGAACAGGTTTTTGGCGCTTCCCCGTCTCGCTTCCTCCAGCAGGTGCCCCCTCAGAGGCAGCGCCCAAAGGAAGTGGGACAGGGGAACCAGGACACTTCCTCTAAGGGGGCGCCCACTGGAGAAGACAAGGTTGGGAAGCACCAAACACCTGTTTGTTCAAAGGATGAACTGGCAGTTCATGCCAATCTGGATCCTTACCTGATCATGACTTAGGATATATAGAGGTGGTATGTACACTGGGACAGTGTTGCTGCTGCTGGCTGGCTGGCTGCTAGCCTCCCCTGTGGGAGTTTGGCTCCAGACTCCGACTGCCCTGCAGGACTGGGTCCCTGCAATGGGCTGCTTCCCACCCCCCTCCATCAACACTGGCCACCTGTCTCTAGGGGAGAAGGGACCTTTAAGCAGAGCCTTCTCAGCAAAGGGGGCGGATTGGTGGCATGTTGGTTGGTTGGTTTGGGGATTGAGAAATAAGGGTGAGGTCCCTTCTTCTTGCTTAGAGGGATTCCTTTTTATTTGCCTGCCTGTTGCTGTCGGTCTGGGGTGGGAGGGATGTGTCTTTCAAATAAGGAAGCCAATGGGGGGGAGCAGGGAGCTGCCATTGGCACTACACTGGGTGGAGGGAGATTCGGGGAGAGGAGACAAGGGAATCATTGTAGGAGAGGGGGAGGGAATAGGATCCTAGTCACCCCCAAATTGTCTCCCAATTCAAGACAGCCTGGATAGCTGTGGCAATAGTCTCCCTGAGTTAAAAATGCTGCTGCTGAATGCCATGTCAGTAAAAGGGAAAGCATTAGATCCTTGATGAGCAGGCTGGCCTGGCCTGTATGACAGAGACCTAGCTGGATGAAGCTGGGGGGGGGGGGGGTTAGTCTCTCCCAGTGTTGCCCACCTGGGTTATCTGTGCAGCATCAACAGGTCAGACCTGGGGCACGGGGAGGTGGAGTTGCAGTAGTCTTTTGTGAGTCCACCCCCCCCAAGCACCTTTTCCCACAGTTTTCTGAGTTCGAGTGTGTATACTTAAAGGTGGGCACTCAGGACAGAATAGGGATTCTGTTGGTCTACCATCCACCCCACTGCTGAACAGTCTCCCTTCCTGAGCTGACTGAGTTGGTAGGTGATATTGGAGTCCTCTAGGCTGATAGTACTGGGGGACTTCCATGTCCATGCTGAGACCAATTTATTAGGAGCGGCTCAGGACTTCATGTCCTCCATGACAATCATGGGTCTGTCCCAAGTGTTTTCTGGCCCCACAAATGTATCAGGGTACACTCTGGACCTTGTATTTCATGCTGAGCAAGATGATGGTGGTCCGGGTGTAGAGGAGATCTCTGCAGTTCTGTTGTCATGGACAGATCACTACCTGGTGAGGTTTAGACCTACTGGAACTCTTAATCTCTGCAGGGGTGGAGGACCTATTAGGATGATCCACCCCAGGAGACTGATGGATCCAAGTGGTTTTCTGATGGCTCTTGGGGAGTTTCCTGTTGCCTCGGCAGGCGATCCTGTCAAAGCTCTGTCTGATCTATGGAATGAGGAAATAGCCAGGGTGGTGGGACCAATCGCTCCTAAGCATCCCCTTCCATGAAGAAGAGCCAAGCAAGCCCTCTGGTTCACCAGACAGCTGGCAGTGATGAAATGAGTGGGACAGAGACTAGAGTGACGATGGCAGAAAACTCAGAGTGAATCCGACTGAACATGGGCTAGAGCCCATTTTAAGGCCTATTCCGTGGCAGTAGCTGCAGCAAAGAAAAGGTTCTTTACTGTTACCATTGCATCTGGACAAAGTCGTCCAGTGGAGTTGTTTCGAGTAGTACATGCCCCACCAAAAGAACAAAATACTGAACACTCCCCAACCAGCTGTGATGAATTTGCACGACACTTTGCAGATAAAGTCACTTGGATGCACTCTGACTTGGATGCTATAATTGATACAGACCCAGTGGATGGTCCTGTTTTAATGGATACTTTTCAGTTGGTGCAACCTGATGGTGTGGACAGGATTCTTGGAGCATATGTGTGCTGGACTCGTGCCCTTCCTGGCTCATAAAAGCAGCCAGAGGAGGAATGGTCGATTGGGTACGGGGAGTGGTAAATGCCTCCTTGCAGCAGGGTAAGATCCCTGCTTGCTTAAAGGAAGCAGTAATAAGACTGCCACTGAAGAAGCCCTCCCTGTATCCCACTGTACTAGATAACTACTGGCCAGTCTCAAACATCCCATTCCTGGGCAAAGTACTGGAGCATGTGGTGGTTTCTCAGCTCCAGGGATTCCTGGAGGAAGCGGATTATCTAGACATATTTCCATCTGTTTTCAGGCCAGGCTATTGGATGGAGAAAGCTTTGGTCGCCTTGGTGGATGACCTACACCGGGAAGTGGACAAGGGGAGTGTATCCCTGTTGGTTCTGCGGGACCGCTCATTGGCTTTCAATACCATCAACCACACTATTCTTCTGTGCCATCTCTCTGGGATGGGACTCAGAGGCACTGTTTTACAGTGGCTCCAGCCCTTCCTAGAGGAGAGAACTCAGAAGATGGTACTAGGTGACTCCTGCTGAGCACCCTGGCCATTGGCCTCTGGTGTTCCTCAGGGTTGTGCTTTGTCACCCATGGTTTTTAACATCTACATGAAATTGCTGGGAGAAGTTGTCCAAGTTTTTGGGGTTTGGTGTCACCAGTATGCGGAAGACACCCAACTCTATCTCTCCTTTCCACCTAATTCCAGGGAAACTGTCTTGTCTCTAAACCAGTGCCTGGCATCAGTGATGGGCTGGATGAGGGCAAACAAACTGAAACTTAATCCAGACAAGACAGAGGTGCTCCTGGTCAGTCGGAAGGCAGATGAGGGAATAGGGATACTACCTGTGTTGGATGGGGTTACTCTCCCCCTGAAAAGTCAGGTCCGCAGCCTGGGTGTACTCCTGGATTCATCCCTAAGCTTGGATGCCCAGGTCTCAGTGGTGGCCAGGAGTGCATTTGCACAGCTAAAGCTGGTGTGCCAGCTGCTCCCGCTCCTTGAGATGTGGGATTTGGCTACAGTGACACATGCCTTAGTTACATTCTGTTTGGATTACTGTAACACACTCTGTGTGGGGCTGCCTTTGAAGACTTTGGAAACTTCAGCTGGTGCAAAACTCTGCAGCCAGACTACTGACTGGGGCCAGCTACAGGGAGCATATAACGCACCTGTTACAAGAACGGCACTGGCTACCAGTCTGTTTCTGGGCCCAATTCAAAGTGTTAGTCATTACCTATAAAGCCCTATACAGCTTGGGTCTAGGCTACATGAAGGACTGTATCTCCCTCTAATTCTTGGTGATTAAAATCAGCAGAGGAGGCCCTCCTCTCGGTCCCATTGCCAGCACAAGCACAGCTGATGGGGACACAGGAGAGGGCCTTCTCGGTGGCAGCTCCCAGGTTGTGGAACGCTCTCCCTCAGGAGATCAGGGTGGCCCCTTCCCTTTTATCCTTTTGAAAAAAAGCTAAAGACGCATATCTTCAGGCAGGCTTTTACCAATTACCACTGAGTCCCTGAACCCCATTTTAGCAGATAATTTTAATCTTTTCCATGTTTTAATCTTTTAATTTTATTTTAATCCATATATTGTTTAATTTGTCTTTTAATATTTAACTTATTGTGTTTTTAATTGTGTGAATTTTAATGTTGTGAGCCGCTTTGGGTCCCTTGTTGAGAGAAATGCAAATAAAATTAATAATAATAATAATAATAATAATAATAATAATAATAATAATAACAATATTTGCACTGAAGTAGTAGATTTTGATTGCCGAAAACCTGCATTGAAATAAATCTGTCAGTTTTTTAAATGCCACACTATTTTGCCTTTCTTTTTTCCCTTTTTTCTTTTCCCCCTTTGATTTTGCCAACATGCTTGAGGTTTCCCTAGAAATTCCTGAGAAAATAAATTCTCTGTAAGGCCTAAAGGTTAAAGGACAGTGAAATTTAGCAGAAGAGAACTTCAGCTGCAATATTTATCTAGACGATAGTTTCCCAAAGTTGTCTATATGGATCCCCAGGGGTCAATTTCAACTTGCAAGGGGTCCACATCAGAGAGAAAAAAATTGGGGGGTGCACAAGATGCAAATGGGGGTCTACGTGAGCAGATCGCATTAGGCAGATCATAATAAATATTTAGGCGATCCGTAATTACACCAAACAGATTTTGTGTACATAATATTTCATAATATTATTTAATTAGGTACTATGTACTTATCTGTATTGTGGTGTGCTACATTCATGTGTAAGTTCCTAAAATTATTGGTAAAATTTTATGTTAAATGTTGGTTTCTTGTAAATGGGATCAACAACATTTTGTCATTTCTCTTTACTGAGCTATACAGGCACACACATTGTGTGTGTGCGTATTTGTTTGGACTTGTTTCAGTATTAGGTAGGCAGGGGGTTTACGAAAAACAAATAAGTAATGGTCTACAGGGCAAAAAAGTCTGGGAACCTATGATCAGACTGTAATGTATCTAATTATATGGATGTCTCCAAAATGTTTCCTGTGTATCTTTAGCCTTCTGGCCACATCTAGAAGCAGAACTAAAGCTTACTTTGAGGAGTCTAGTAAAATCTTCATGTATTGGCTCACTCCCAAACAAATATCATGAGCCCCATATAAAATTGCATAATTGGCATTTATCGCTGGATATGGTAGAATGATGTGGATGTACTACAAATTTACATATTTTTGAGTATGCATAAAACCTGTTAGCAGAACTGACTCCCACCTGTCCCTGATTATTATGGTGCTTATACAGCTGGGCCCCTCTCCTGCCTATTTATGCTCAGGGAAGTCTAGGACTGGTTGTTTTTTTTTTTTTTTTTTGAGCCAACACTTTCCAACACATACTGTAGAAAATTCACACCTGTTTTTCTCAAGTGACAGGTTCTTCTTCGTGGTCTCTGTGAATTCACACTAATGGGTTAATTCTGCACCTGCGCAGAGATCTCCAGAATCTTCTAGAGCTTTGTGCTAATCTAGGCAGGACTGCCCACCCATGCACAAGGTCCGCCCTCCCTCCAAAGTACCTCAGTTCTTTTTTACTGCCACCGCATGAAGTCTCCTCTCTGAGCTGCTCCTCTTCGCCGCCGTGATTCTAAAGAAAGAACAGACTTTTATTGCTTTTCTTTTACGATATCATCAATAGTAAGAGACTTGTCCTACACCGCTCCCTCCCTTCCCCCCTTCCCCCCTTCCCCCCAAGTTTTTCCCTTCTCGCCATTTATGGCAAGGAACCCCGCCCCAATTCAAGAAATGCACTATGTACTTTAATAAAACATCTCTCTCAGACGGCCATAAATACTGTCTCTTCTGCCTGGGAGAAATCCATCAGACCTCCCCCTGCCAGTTCTGCAGAAACTTTACAAAACAGGCTCTAAGGTCTTTCCTTTGGAAGAAATCACTCCAGCCGCCAACCATGGAAGCTCCTCCCATTACAGAACTCTCTTCGCAATCTTTGGCTCTGCCTGCTGCCTCCCCTACTCCTTCTAAGGCTTCCCTAAGATATAAACATAAATCTAAAGCACCTCCACCCACCAAGCCTTCTTCAGCCCCACCATCACTTCCACCTTCTGATTCTACCAAGCAGAAGAAAAAGAAAAAAACCCATCTACTCATGTCCAACCGAACGCAGCACCGGACCTTCCGATACAGGAACAATCTACAATCCGTATCGACTCTTCGGAAGACGTACTCGTGATTCCTTCCACTCAAGCCAGAATCACCTATCTTGGCTCAACTCCGGGTCTCACCAGTTGAGGCGGATATGACTATGATACCGATGTCTCCACATTCGAGTCCACCCTCTACCCATCGCTCCACTTCTGTGGGCAATTCAGACTCAGCCTCTGTGGTACCGCAACATCCTCTTCCACGAAAGAGGCAGAGAAAAGAGCAGCATGCTTTTCACGGTACCGATTTAGACAGACCCACACCACCGACTGGGTCCATCCCATCCCAAGAGCCATCTGGAAGGCATAGGCACTTGAAGAGGGTCAAACTCTATCAACCCAAGGAGTGCTACAATCTGATCTATAAACATTCCCAGTTTCGAGCACATCGGTACCACCCTTCCGAGCTCAATTACCACTGAGATCGTTGTCACCAACGGCATTACTACTATGAATCGGACACGTTGTCCTCATCTTCATACCCTCGGTACAGGCACTGGTACCATGACATCTATTGATCCTGGTCAACATCGGACATCGACTTAGTACCAGACTCTCTGGTACCAATGCATACCTCCAGGGACAGTATACAGAAATCTCAAAATCTCACAGTATGATACGAAAAAGCCTTGTGGCTCGGTACCATCACTTCAGAAGTCAGTAGAATCAACTATAATCTACTCTGGCCCTCAGCCATTACCTCACGGCACCAAACAACCTACTAAGGACCACCCCAAGCAAACTTCGGTACCGAACCAACACCAATCATCCAAAACTCATCAAAATCCAGCGGTACCGAATCCATTTCTATCTAAACCTCACCATGCTGTGCCAAACTCGCCGCCACCCTTTTATGGTCCATCCTCTCCTGCTCCATCATCGCATTCTACCTCTTCACATTCTTCCTTCTCTGTTCCAGACCAAGGATCTATACCTAATCTGCCAACACCCAATTCTAACAGTAATCGTAACGAACCACTGTAACCTTCAGATGACTTTTTCTCATACTCGCAACTCATCTTACGTTTTGCTAAATCCATGGACTTAGATGTCAAACAACCTTTACAGGTACAAACTGACAAAGTACCATATTTTTTCGCTCCATAGGACGCACCTTTCCATAAGACGCACCAATTTTTTAGGAGAAGAAAACAGGAAAATATAATCTGTTTTCTTCGCTCCATAAGACGCACAGACTTTCCACCCCCCTGTTTTGTGGGAAAAAAGTGTGTCTTTTTGGTGCGAAAAATACGGTATATGAGAACATTAATAACCAACAATCCCTTCCTCCAAGCTTGAGTTTCATACTATCTCTCCTGGACTTGACCAAACAAACATGGTTTAAACCACTGGCGATCCCACAAATGTCACGTAAAGTGGAAAACTTTTACAAAACTCATGGGAATGACACTACATTCCTCCACAAACACCCACCACCTAATTCATTAATAGTTGATGCAACTCAAACAGAGCATGCAACCACTCTTCTGAAACACCTAATAATAAAGGTAGAAAACTGGACATTGCAGCCACACCTGTGTGGGTGTGGTTGCATAACCCAACCTTCGTGCTTCTAATTATATTGCCACAATGGGAGCGTATCATTGCTTATGGACCAAAGCCCTCCCATCCCTCAAGTCTGCTTCAGGTGAATACAAGACATGAGGATGAATAGAAGACATGAGGATTAGCATTCCATCAGGAAGCTATGACCCTGGCCCACCAGGAGAGAACAACGGCCAAACACATCATTGATGCCTCCTCTACACAGATGGTCACAGCAATAGCCCTTTGCGTATATGCATGGTTGAGATCTGCCCAGATACCAGATGATGTCAGAATGAGAACTGAGGACCTACCCTTTAATGGTTCTGGTCTCTTTGATGATAAAACCGACGACATCCTAGAAAATTGGCAGAAGTTACAGAAAACAGCATGGTCATACAATACTCAACAATACTACAGACCGTACCGACCACAGTGGTGTTGCCCTTATCAATACCAACAATCATGATCATACTATGATAAAAACAAATATTCATCGCAGTCTGCCATCCATTTCCAACCGAAGAATACAGTTCAGCGACAAAGACTAAAATAGTCATTCTGCCGCCCTGACAAGAAGGGCTTGATTCCATTACAACCCACATCCGCCACACCTATCTTCCCACCACACCCGCCACCCGGTTATCACCACATCTCCCAGTCTGGACTTCCATCACGTCAGACAATTGGGTACTCACCATCATCGCCACCGGCTATGCCATAGAATTCACAAACTTGCCACCTCACAACTTTGCATTGCACCACCATCCAATATCCTTCAACAAGAGGTCCATCCCCTTCTCTCAAAGGACGCCATCTCACCTACCACCATTACAGAAAACAAACATGGGTTCTTCGCTCATTACTTCACTGTTCCAAAAAAAGACAGAGGATTAAGACCCATCCTCAATTTACGGGATCTCAATTATTACATCATTTCAAGATAAATTCAGATGGTGATGCTAGAACGAATATTGCCCATACTTTAACAAGGCAATTGGTTTGCTATAATAGATCTCAGTGATGCATACTTTCATATCACCATATGTCAACAGCATTGCAAATCCCTCCAGTTCACTGTAGGGCGCCATGCCTACAAGTTCAAGGCCCTCCCCTTCGGCCTCTCCAGAGCACCGAGAGTATTTACAAAGTGTATGGCACCCGTGGCAGCCCACCTACATACCCTAGGAGTTACAGTCTTTCCATACATAGATGACTGGCTCATGGTTGCTCCATCCCGCACAAGAGCTCTAAAAGACATCCAAGTAACGCTATCCCTTTTGGCGGATCTGGGTCTAAGGGTCAACGAACAAAAGTCTATTCTCATGCCTACCCAGCGCATCACTTATATTAGCAGCCTATTAGATTCCACAAGGGCAAGAGTTTTTCTCCCTCAAGAAAGAATCACCAAGCTTCACATGATAATAAACCATTTTCACCCACACACTTACATTACTGCCCCGGCCGCGCAATGTCTTCTAGGTCTCATGGCCTCAACAACGTTAACAATTCTTCATGCCAGGCTAAAACTCAGATCCCTTCAGTCCCTGTTCCTCACCCTCTTCAATCCCATGACAGACCCTCAATCAAAACTTCTCAGGCTAACACCAGAACTCTGTTCCCAACTTTGCTGGTGGCACAACCCATCCAACCTACTCATGGGTCGCTCTTTCTGCCCTCTGCAACCCACAATACAGATCACGACAGATGTAAGCATCACTGGATGTGGTGTGCACTGCAACAACCTACGAATCCATGACAAGTAGTCATACACAGAAAAGATGCTTCACATAAACAATCTAGAACTCTTGGCTATTTTCAAAGTGCTCAAAGCCTTCGAACCACTCGTAACCGGCAATATTGCAGAAATCACAACAGACAACACCCACTCCTTCCCACTCCTTTATCTGACTATTCAGATCTGGGAATTGTGTCTGGAACATCATATATTTCTCATGGCAGTTTATATAGCCACACATGACAACATGGTGACAGACAAACTCAGTTGTTTACAGACCCAAATACATGAGTGGTCACTAGATCACACAGTCTATCACAACATTTGCAATCATTGGGGATCTCCAGACGTCAATATGTTTGCAACCCACAGCAATACCAAATGCGACACATTCTATTCAAAAGCGGGAATAGGATGAGGATCTCAAGGAGATGCCCTGATGGCCGACTAGTCCAAGAACCTCATTTACATGTTCCTTCCCCTACTCCTCCACACCATATCCAAGATCAGACTGGACCACACCAATGCGATCTTCATCGCCCCATGGTGGCCAAAACAACAAGAGTTCGTACATCTGGGTGATGAGTTTGCCCCTTGTGTTGCGAGAGCAGGTGTGGGTTTGGAGGCAGTCAAAGGTAGTCGCTGCTCATGGATTTTTGCAGTGTGAACCAAACACTGCTAAAATCCATGAGCAGCGACTACCTTCGACTGCCTCCAATCCCACACCTGCTCTCGCAACACAAGGGGCAAACTCATCACCCAGATGTACAAACTCTCAACCTTTCAGTCTGGAGAATCTTGCTTCAATGAATGAAATCTTAGCTCATGCTCGCAAGCCTTCCACGACCAATCTATATTCATATACAGTGGTGCCTCGCATAACTAGAGCACCGTACAACGACGAATTTGCATAGCGATCCCTTTTTTGGGATCGCTAATGTGAAGGCATACCGGCAGCCCCAATGGGCAAAACTTGCATTGCGAAGATCGGTAAGCGTTTCGTTTACCGATCTTCGCATTGCGATGTCGGGAAATCAGCTGATCGGCGGCTCCAAAATGGCCGCCGCGCGACCCAAAATGGCTGTGTTTTCGTGCCCTGCCCTTGCTTACCGAGGACGCGAAAATGGCTGCCGGATGGGGGAAACTTCGCTAAACTGTGAGTACAGAAGCCATTGGAATGCATTAAACTAAGTTTAATGCGTTCCAATGGCATTTTCCGTTCCGTTTAGCGATGTTTCCCCATAGTGATGGTTAATCCGGAACGGATTAACCTCACTATGCGGGGCACCACTGTAAATGGTCTATTTTCACCAAATTCACTAATGAACACAATTTGCCAGTTAACCCAACCAATTTGCAAACTGTCCTACAATTTCTCTCCTACCTGTTTCACAAACAACTATCTCTCTCCACATTGAAAGTCTATCTGTCCACAATCGTAGCTCACCAACCACAAGATTCAGAAGCTACCTTACTTTTTTGACACCTAAAACTTAAACAATTCTTGAAAGGTGTTGCCAACATGCAACTTTCCGCTCCTTCACCACCTCCACAATGGTGTCTCTCTCTGGTCCTGCACTGCCTCTCCCGTCCCCCCTTTGAATCACTTGCCAATATGTCTGAATACCTTCTTTCGCTCAAAATGCTATTCCTCGTAGCTATTACCTCCGCTCGGAGAGCTTCTGAGCTTGCAGCTTTTAGAATTGATCCTCCCTTTCTACAATTCCATCCCGACAAAGTCACCTTATTCCCAGATGTGTCATTCCTGTCTTCAGCCTTTTATCTATCACAACCTATTATCCTCTCTACATTTTTTCCATCCCCTACAACAGACCTGGAACGCTCAGTACACTTGCTGGACGTCAGGAGAGCCCTCTCCTTCTACCTCTCCAGAACGTCCTTTTTCAGAAAATCCAAACGACTCTTCATATCGCCACATCCCTCTCATAGGGGTTCCCATGTATCCTCACAAACAATTTCCAGGTGGCTGGTCTCAACTATTAAACTAGCCTATCAAATTCCTAAGCAACCTTTACCTGACGGAATCAAAGCTCACTCTACCAGAGCTACTGCCACGTCTGCAGCCTTTCTTCGTGGAGTCTCCCTTCTGGACATTTGCAAAGCTGCTACATGGTCCACACCATCTACATTTGCTGCCCAGTACAGACTGGACCTCAGGGCCAAGGCTGATGCATCCTTTGGACAAGCAGTAATTTCCTCAATCATGTCGTGACGTCCCTCCACCAATGACATAAGCTGGTTAGTCACCCATTAGTGTGCATTCACAGAGACCATGAAAAAGAAAGAAAGGTTACTTACCTGTAACTCTGGTTCTTTGAATGGTCATCTGTGAATGCACACTTCCCACCCGTCCTCCCCTCTGTCACTCATGTATTAATTATGCAATGGTGGACTTTCTATAGAACTGAGGTACTTTGGAGGGCGGGTGGACCTTGTGGATGGGTGGTGGTGGTCCTGCTTAGATTAGCGTAGAATATTCCAGAGATCCTTCTTCATGGATTGCTGCCTTGTCGTGGCGAAGGGGCTTGAGTAACTCAGAGAAACTATGGGCTATGCCGTGCAGGGACACCCAAGACGGACAGGACATAGTGGAGAGTTCCGACTAAACGCAATCCACCTGGAGTAGGAAATGGCAAGCCACTCCAGTATCTTTGCCAAGAACGCCCCATGATCAGAAACAAAAGGCTAAAAGATATGACGCTGGAAGATGGGCTCCTCAGGTCGGAAGGCGTCCAACATGCTACTGAGGAAAAGCAGAGGACAAGTACAAGTAGCTCCAGAGCTAATGAAGTGGTTGGGCCAAAGCCGAAAGGACGCTCAGCTGTGAGCGTGCCTGGAAGTGAAAGGAAAATCCAATGCTGCAAAGAAAAATACTGCATAGGAACCTGGAATGTAAGATCTATGAACATTGGGAAGCTGGAGGTGGTCAAACAGGAGATGGCAAGAATAAACATCGACATCCTGGGCATCAGTGAACTAAAATGGACAGGAATGGGCGAATTCAGCTCAGATGATTATCATATCTACTATTGTGGACAAGAATCCCGTAGAAGGAATGGAGTAGCCCTCATAGTCAACAAAAGAGTGGAAAAAGCTGTAATGGGATACAATCTCAAAAATGATAGAATGATGTCAATACGAATCCAAGGCAGACCATTCAACATCACAATAATCCAAGTTTATGCACCAACCAGCATTGCTGAGGAGACTGAAATTGAACAATTCTATGAAGATTTACAACACCTTCTAGAACTGACACCAAAGAAAGATGTTCTTCTCATTCTAGGGGACTGGAATGCTAAAGTAGGGAGCCAAGAGATAAAAGGAACAACAGGGAAGTTTGGCCTTGGAGTTCAGAACGAAGCAGGACAAAGGCTAATAGAGTTTTGTCAAGAGAATAAGCTGGTCATCACAAACACTCTTTTCCAACAACACAAGAGGCGACTCTATACATGGAAATCACCAGATGGGCAATATCGAAATCAGATTGATTATATTCTCTGCAGCCAAAGATGGAGAAGCTCTATACAGTCAGCAAAAACAAGACCTGGAGCTGACTGCGGTTCTGATCATCAGCTTCTCATAGCAAAATTCAAGCTTAGACTGAAGAGATTAGGAAAAACCACTGGGCCACTCAGGTATAATCTAAACCAAATCCCTTATGAATACACAGTGGAAGTAAAGAACAGATTTAAAGAACTAGATTTGGTGGACAGAGTGCCTGAAGAACTTTGGATAGAGGCTCGTAACATTGTCCAGGAGGCAGCAACAAAAACCATCCCAAAGAAAAGGAAATGCAAGAAAGCAAAGTGGCTGTCCAACGAGGCCTTAGAAATAGCAGAGAGGAGAAGGGAAGCAAAATGCAAGGGAGATAGGGAAAGTTACAGAAACTTGAACTCAGACTTCCAAAGAATAGCAAGGAGAGACAAGAGGGCCTTCTTAAATGAACAATGCAAAGAAATAGAGGAAGATAACAGAAAAGGAAAGACCAGAGATCTGTTCAGGAAAATTGGACATATTAGAGGAACATTTTGCGCAAAGATGAACATGATAAAAGACAAAAATGGGAGGGACCTAACAGAAGCAGAAGACGTCAAGAAGAGGTGGCAAGAATAAACAGAGGAATTATATCAGAAAGATTTGGATATCCCGGACAACCCAGACAATGTAGTTGCTGACCTTGAGCCAGACATCCTGGAGAGCGAAGTCAAGTGGGCCTTAGAAAGCCTGGCTAACAACAAGGCCAGTGGAGGTGATGGCATTCCAGTTGAACTATTTAAAATCTTGAAAGATGATGCTGTTAAGGTGCTACATTCAATATGCCAGCAAGTTTGGAAAACTCAACAGTGGCCAGAGGATTGGAAAAGATCAGTCTATATCCCAATCCCAAAGAAAGGCAGTGCCAAAGATTGCTCCAACTACCGTACAATTGCACTCATTTCGCACGCTAGCAAGGTTATGCTCAAAATCCTACAAGGTAGGCTTCAGCAGTATGTGGACCGAGAACTCCCAGAAGTACAAGCTGGATTCCGAAGAGGCAGAGGAACTCGAGACCAAATTGCTAACTTGCGCTGGATTATGGAGAAAGCCAGAGAGTTCCAGAAAAATATCTACTTCTGCTTCATTGACTATGCGAAAGCCTTTGACTGTGTGGACCACAGCAAACTATGGCAAGTTCTTAAAGAAATGGGAGTGCCTGACCACTTTATCTGTCTCCTGAGAAACCTATATGTGGGACAGGAAGCAACAGTCAGAACTGGTCATGGAACAACTGAGTGGTTCAAAATTGGGGAAGGAGTACGGCAAGGCTGTATATTGTCCCCCAGCTTATTTAACTTATATGCAGAATACATCATGCGGAAGGCTGGACTGGAAGAAACCCAAGCCGGAATTAAGATTGCCGGAAGAAATATCAACAACCTCCGATATGCAGATGATACCACTCTGATGGCAGAAAGTGAGGAGGAATTAAAGAACCTTGTAATGAGAGTGAAAGAGGAGAGTGCAAAAAACGGTCTGAAACTCAACATCAAAAAAACTAAGATCATGGCCACTGGTCCCATCACCTCCTGGGAAATAGAAGGGGAAGATATGGAGGCAGTGTCAAATTTTATCTTCCTGGGCTCCATGATCACTGCAGATGGAGACAGCAGCCCTGAAATTAAAAGGCGCCTTCTTCTTGGGAGGAAAGCGATGACAAATCTGGACAGCATCTTGAAAAGCAGAGACATCACCTTGCCAACAAAAGTCCGAATAGTCAAAGCTATGGTTTTTCCTGTCGTGATGTATGGAAGTGAGAGCTGGACCATAAAGAAAGCAGACCGCCGAAGAATTGATGCCTTTGAATTGTGGTGCTGGAGGAGGCTCTTGAGAGTCCCCTGGACTGCAAGGAGAACAAACCTATCAGTTCTAAAGGAAATCAACCCTGAGTGCTCACTGGAAGGACAGATCCTGAAGCTGAGGCTCCAGTACTTTGGCCATCTAATGAGAAGAAAAGACTCCCTGGAAAAGACCCTGATGTTGGGAAAGTGTGATGGCAAGAGGAGAAGGGGACGACCGAGGATGAGATGGCTGGACAGTGTCATCGAAGCAACCAACATGAACCTGACACAACTCCGGGAGGCAGTAGAAGACAGGAGGGCCTGGCGTGCTCTGGTCCATGGGGTCACGAAGAGTCGGACACGACTAAACGACTAAACACACACACACATTCCAGAGATCTCTGCGCAGGCGCAGAATTCACCCATTAGTGTGAATTCACAGATGACCAGTCAAAAAAACAGTTACAGGTAAGCAACCTCTCTTTCTAGTTTTAGCTGCATAACTACATTCTCTATTCTAGATAGTGACCTTGGCCTGAAAATTCACTGTTCTGGATGTGTTATGTTCTGCTCTAGTACTCTTTTTAGGTTTGACTGAACATATGGATACAGGAGGAGTGGTTTCCAGAAATATCTTGGATCTGTGTAACTGCAATATATAGTAGCAAAGAATGACAGTGTTGGAATACAAATAATTGACCCATTCTGCAATGTGGTCTGAATCTGTGCTGAAACCAGCATCAGATTGATTGTGCACCAGTTGAAGCTGGTGACTGATTTTCAAAGGGTGATGAATCTGTTCTGGATTTTAATCTTTAACAAACTTTAAATGAACTGTCCAAGGTACTGTTCTCTATTTCAAAATATGTTCAGCACCTTGGATACCGATTTTAGACTTTCATTGAAAACCTGAAGCAGTTTTACCACCCCAAGAAAATCAGAACCACCAGCCTCCACCATTACACATCCATTCAATCAACAGTGATCATGGATCACAAATGAAATGAGAGATTACTACGGATTTTTTTCTCTTTTTTTCTTCCTTTTTTTTTTTACTCCAGCTCCCAGAATTTTACAAGAATTCCCTAGGCAGAATTATGGGACTTCCAGCCCACTGACCCACACCAACATTTCACTCACCTGGAGCAGGCAGGGGCTCTCTGGCATCTCCATGGCTGTTGCAGACCTTATTTCCTGTTGTTAATGTTCACAATGGAAGCTGCTACAGAGCTTTCTTGGTACCAGAGTCTCATGCCCTTTAGATGCTAGAGAGGGCACCTCCCAAAGAGCTACAATATCCGGAAAGCCTAACAGCAACTTCCTTATTTGTACAGGAAGCAAAGCCACGTAGACTCAGACATAGGCCCTTCTCCAAGTGATCAAAATGTAGATGTTTGTAAGCATGGGTCAGTGGCCTGGCATTCCCAAAATTCTGCCTGGGGAATTCCTGAGGAATTCTTTGAGATGGAGCTCCAAAACAACAACACCAAATGGCACATCCCTAGTGATTACAAAGCAAGCAAGCCACAAGTTCAGCTGGGATTCAGAATTTAACAGTCTACTAGTGTCCAGCAGACAATGACTCATAGACATATATGGGAAACAGAAGGGAAGATCTGAGTCTGGGACCAATCCTTTTTTTTCCTAAAAAGAGGAAAAAAAGAAAAATATGTTTTTGTAAAATTAAATATTTTAAAGAAGAAAGAAATGTGAGGGGAAGAAAATGAAAGAAAAAAGTAGAGGAAGGGGTTGAATTTATAGGATATAATCAGGAACAAGGCATATACATCCACATCTTGATCATATGTGAAGAAAACATTTCTGCATCTGTAAAAGACATGCATGCACAAGTCCTCTGCACATTCAGAGATGGATCGATGGGTGTGTGTGTGTCTTTTCCATCCTAAAGTATGGCCAAAACCTGCTCGTTTTTATCTCCTGCACAATTACATATTCTGCTTGTAGGCGTGTATGTGTCTGCCAATTGCACAAGGGGATATTCATTACCCCCTTGTACACATACACACAAGATCTGTGCCTTGTTCTGTGCAGGGAAGGCAGATGTGGCTCTCCGCCAGAGAAGCTCCAAACCAGGGAAAAGGCAAGGCCAAGGTAGACAATCAGGGCAACAAGATCCAGAGCCACAGGCCAATACCAGTCCAAAGGCCAAAACCAGGTCAATCACCGCCAGAATCCATGAGGAAGATCCAAAGGCATAATCCAAACAATCCAGGAGTCAGACGCAGGGATTCGAAATCATACTAGGGCTTATTTTCAGGTTAGGTCTTATTTTTGAAGGAAACAGGGTAGGTGTCCAGGCAGGAAGAAACTCATAGATGTTTTCTCTCCAATGGCTTATAGATCCAGTTGAGGACTGTTTATAGCTGGGCTGCTGGGGCGCCAATGCGTACTCAGCTGCAAATATGTGGCAGAAAAGGGAGAAAAACAGTTGCAGGATTTGATCTCTAGGTCTCCTTGGAAGGAAAGGCCTCCTCTCAAGGAGACTCCCTACTCCTGAAGAGGCTCTTTCTCTTGAGGAAACCTTCTTAGAAGCTGGGCACATTGCCAGACTTGTGCCTTCAGCCTTCTCCATTCCTGTGGATTAGGCAAAAGTCCCATTTCTCCAGCACACTTATCGTCCACAAGTTTGGGCTCCTACCTCTCAAAGGGTTCAGGGTCTGTGGGGACCACACAGTTCCTCTTTGCTTGGTTCTGGGGTATCAGGTTTATCCTCACTGGGGGTTCATTTCCAATGGGACAATCTCTGCCTTGTGTAACTTCAAGCTGAAGATCACTGGTACAATCACAGGGCACTCTGCCAGTGGAGCTTCTAGGATTCTGTCTTGCAAAGTCCTTGTGCTACAGAAAGTCTGGAGATCTAGACAAGATTTTAAGTATTATCCAGAGTCTCTACAGGCCTTTGGGCACCCAGGCACCAAAGTCCTCTTCAGGCAGGCAAAATACAGAAGGGAATCATGTTGTGCAAAACTGATCCTTGTGATTCCATGCAGAATGAAGCCCCTGGACTGGAGTATTATCCAGGCTTGAACTGTTGGAAGCATTTACTGTATAACTGAGCTATATGTGTCCCCCATCTGCATGGGAGTGGAAACATTTTGAAACTTCTTATGTTCCTTTACCCTCCGACCTGAACAGGAAGGGCCACGAAATGCCTGCTTCAAGTCCTGGGTAGTGGTGAGGTGCAGACAGAGGAAACATGACTTTCTGCCTTCGCCTGCTTGAATGCTTTCTGCTTATTGCATCCCCTCCCTGGACTCAGTTCAAGAACGTGACTCCACCTCTGGTTATAATACTGTATTAGGTGGAAAACCAGTGGGCCTCCAGATATCATTAGACTTCAGCTCTGTCCATTCCTAGTAACAGTGCCAGTGACGGGGGAATCAGGAGATCCATACTCCAAAAATATCTACAAGGCCACGGGCTCCACGTCTGTGCCCAAGCAAGTAATCACAGGGGCCTTGCCTAGGAAGCAAGGGTGGCCATGGGCTGAAAAGAGACATAGGCAAACAGCACCATCAACGGCCTGCCAGGCTTATCAATTTGTGTGGCTTGTGCAAGATTGAAACATTTGTTGGTCCTTGTGTAGGACCAGAAATCCTACTGAAAACAAGTCACATTCTGCTGATTTTGATCTAGAATATATGAAATCTGATAAATGAAAATGGAGCACACTTTAAACAAACAATTGTAGGAAATTTAGTTTTGGACAAGTTTCTTTTCCTTTTCTTTTCCTCCTCGTCCTCCTCTTTAGCTGGCTGGATAGCTCAGTGGCTTAGATATCTATCTGGCTGTGGAACCACAATTTAAACAATTGTGACGGCTTTTAGCTAATACAATAAACTTGAACTGAACTGAGAGATAGGGAGTTGGATTCCCTACTGTGCCTCCATGGAGAAGAGCCAGCCTGTGTGGCCTTGGGCAAGTTGCACAGTCCCAGGGTGTCCCCAGAAGAAGGGAAGGTTAAACCACTTCTGAGTATTCTGTACCTGGAAAACCCTGAAAAGGGGTGCCGTAAGTCAGAATTGACTTGACAGCACATGATTATTATTGTTATCTCACTGTAGACAATACAGGCAATAAACACTGGCCTTTAAGGCTTGCCCCTGTGCCCCTTGCAGGTTTGTGCCCAGGAAAAAGTAGTCACCTCATCCCACCCTAAATCTGGCTGTGGTAAAGAGCAGCTACCGGAGGTCTGGTTGTAAGCATGGTCACTCCTCGGGCTCAGCACTTCATATCAAGCTGAAACGGCGTTACTAGGATGGCCTTGCACCCCAGAGATACTTCCAGATGAAGTTTTTATGATGCCATCACACTGCCTCGTTAATGGACGTTTATGGAAGGTCCAAAGCCCAACACCCTGCAGTTCTGCTGTGTCACTTAACAGTGGCAGTGAGGCAGAAGAGGAAGAGCTCTGTGAGGGAAGGAGGGAGGGAGGGAGGGGTAGGGATGGCTGATGTGGCAAGGAGAGATATGAAAGAAGGTCTGGAAAGGGAGGGAGGGAAGCAGTCATGGTGAAAGGCTAGCAGTGGCAGCAGGAATGAGACAGCCCATTGCCCCCGGCCTCCTGTTGCCCAAGGCAGCTGCCTGGCTTTGCCAGCCCTGCCATGGAAGCCCTATCTCAGGAAGCAATTCCCTTAGCAAAATGGACTAAGGAAGATTCTTTGTTGCAAAGGATAAGATGATGAGCTGATGGTCCCTAAAGATCCTGCAGGCTCAAGAATTAAAAGAAAGGAAGAGCAAAGCGGTGTTCGGGAGCTAACAGGAAATTTTCACTGACACTAGCAGTCAGATCAGAGGAAGGATAAGAAAATGTGAGACAATGCTAATGTCAGATGAGTTGATGGGGGAGAAATTGGCACATCTCTATTTAGTTGATTCTTTCTACATTTAAAAGAAATCAGTTATGCATTTATTACACAGTTACACCCAATAAGAAACCATTCTTGCCATTTAAGAGATGACTTTGCTGGCATTGCCACTGCTCTTCAATTAAACTTTCTGATGTTTTCCTCCCCATTAGCCACTTCAGTGGTCGCTTGCTGGGAAATCTGTTTGGATTTCAGCATCCTCTCCTAAGGACTTTGCTCAGAATAATGTGGTTTGATACTTCGCTCTAACTCCTGGGATAGAAACCACACAGAGTGTTTACAGAGAAGTGGGGGCTCCTAATTGAATTCTTATCCCTGCTAACATTTCCTCAGACATTTCCTGTACACCCTGTAGGGCATTACTTCAATTTGTACGTGAAGGGGATTTTGCCACCCTCTTAGCAAGGAGGAAGAGGATGAAGGAGGATGCTTCCAAATTTTCTGATCAGGTGGGCACGTCCGAAATCCCACCTAGGGAAAAGCAGCATGTGATCTGGCTCTCTGCAGTGCTAGCCAAACGTCAAGCTTGCTGGGTTTAGCCTGATTTGTGTTTACTGGATGTGATCTGCAGAAGAGATGAGAGCTTTCAGCTGAGCTCTAGCTTGGGGACATATTGTGGGGGGGGGGAGACGAGACAGCTAGGGAGGTGTGTCTCTCTCTGTGTGGCTTATTTCCCCTCCCTTAAGAGATTGCTCTGTTCTCTCCATAGAGCCTCTCTGATCGCACTGTTGGCAAGGACCTCCAGAGCACGAGGACAGGTCAACGGCAGTGAGTATCTTCTCCTGATCTGTCTCTCTGCCTGTCTGTCTGTCTGTCTCTTCTTGTTTGTTGGTTGGTTTGTTTGTCTGAGATGCAGAACCATATTTAATGGCTCTGTTGTCTCTGTGTGTCTGCATTTACTAAGCATTCTTACTCTCCTTGCGCTTCCCCTTTAAAACAAATAATAATGGTGGTAATTTCTGTTCATTTCCATTTTATCTTTGCTTGTTGTTTTCCCCATGGAATAAAATCATAACATCATCCAAATAATTAAAAAGATGCAATTGCTGCTTGTTCAATAACACCTTGCTTTCCAGTTACGTGCCATAACATGAGCAAACCCTATGCTTTCCTCAAAATCTTTGTCTAAGCATGCAGAAAGAATGCTCCTTGTACCTGTTCTGCTGATCATAAAAGGGGAATCAGAACCTTTCGTAGAGGAAAATAACTGCAGTAGGGATGTGGGGCCACCTTGGTGTTTGCCTGCAAGACGTTAAAGACTTCTCTTGCACAAAAGCCCCTTTTTACCCTCCCTGTTGTACTGAGAGCAACGGTAGGATGAGGCAGATGAAGCAAAGGGAGAATTCACAAGGGCCTTGGCTTGTCCTTATGCTTACTGTGAAATCACAAATAAGCAAACTCTCCTTTTGGAATCCAGGAGGGGGTGGGAAGGGCACAAGACTAGATATGGTCACTTCTGCCCAAATGGGCAAGAGGTTCTCTGGCAGAGAAAGGAAGGATAGTGCAGATGGGCTATCAAGGAAGGAAGCTGGTCAGTGGAAGATCTGGTGCCCTCAGAATGAGGCCAGATGACCTCTAAGCCCAACTTTGAAGTGCTTGCAACCTGCTGCTTGCAGGGAGCACAGCTGATTTATTGTTCCCCACCCCACCCCTCCGGCCACTCAGCCTGAGAGCAGCCCTCTTGCACTGCTCCAGAACCAGCATGACAGGAAAGGTCACATTGTTTTTTAGCCAGGCAGAGAAGCTGGAGCAGCAGCATGCCTGGAGACGGGGCCGTGAGGATGAGGGGACCTCAGGTCTGCTCATTGAACATGCTGGCCAGTGGGATCCAGTGGCAGAGCGTCATGTGCTCAAGCCCCACATGGGCACGATGTTGTGTTAATGAGGAAATTCAAAGGGGCTTAAGGAATTACAGGGATTGATTTCAACTGAAATACTGCACAAGGCAGCCGGTTGGGATGGGGATTAAAAGAAATGCACTTGCCAGTACGTAATGCAATCCCTGCTTCATTAGTTAGAAGAGATGAGTCTCTCTCTCTCTCCCACCCCCCTGCCTCTTTTCAGAAAATCAGATTTTAAACAGATATTGGGATTGATCACTGGTAGATTTCTATGGAATTGTTCAGGCCTTCAGTGCTATCTTTCCACTTCTGCACTGACAACTTTTTTTGGGGGGTCTTCCCTATCCCTTATCTTCCCAGTAAAGCAAGGAGGAATGGGCATTATGAAACTAATTCTACCTGTGTCGTGTTGAATATAATAACTCCTTCCATTACAATCTGTTCCATTCCATTTCTTCTCCATGTCCCCACTAGCAATAACCTTTAGCAACACATTTCAAGGATTCAAAACACTTCACATCCATTTAGAATAATCTTCGATACTCCAACCCTGTAAAGTGGGCCAGAATCTTTACATTTGTATTCAGATGCAGAAATAGAGGCCAACCAAGTAGAGGTTTAGTGCAGAGGTCAGGTTTCAGCTGGCAACTTTCTCTTGGCCTTTATCTCACCTTACACTACTACTATCAGTTTGATCAGCTCATTATTAGAAGTGGAAAGCACATTAGTCCTTCAGCGATCAGATTCCTCAGAGCTCTACGTGTGAACAATCGGACTTGCAAAAAAAGTGTATGTTTCTCTCCCAGTGACCAATCACAAAACTAAGAAATCTTACTTGCAAAACGAGGTGAGAACAGTTTGTGCTACAACAAATGGAGGCTTTTAACCTGTTGAAGGAGCTCTTGTTAAAAGTGCTGGGAAGCTGTGTTCTGTGCCTCTAGCTGGAGTTGCTCCACCTTAAAATCCTTCACTCAAATGCACCTCTTGCCTTGTAAAAGGGTGTAATGCTGCCATTCACTTAATATGACTCCTAACCTACTACAGTAGTTAAAAGGTCAGTTAAGGTCCGAATGGCAAACTTCCAAGCACATCCTCTTTGGATAGAAATTTACAAGAGGAGCATGTTGTCGTGGTAAGTGGAAAGGAAGAAAAGCATCTTCAGACCAGGAGAAATGGGGCAGCAAGTCAGTATATAGGCTCTTCTCATGCCGGTCTCTCCCGCAGATGGTGCACAACCTTTTTTTAGTCCATTTTCACCCAATGACGCTCAGAGAGCTGACATGAGCTCAGCTTTGGTGTAACACGGCCTAGAGGGAGGGAGCTGAAATACCATCCACTCTTCTGTAAATGCCACAACACCACCAGCATTCCTTCTCCATCCACAGGTTAGAATGTTCTGTATTTGTTTTGTTTTCTAAAAATTTCAGCTGGGAGAAAAGGAAGCCTCAAAACAGCAGAGGAAGCTGGTCAGGGGAGACAGCAATGGGAGATGGTCATCTAGGTCACCATAGATGGCTAAACACACCTAAGCTTGTCTCACTCCTTCCTAATAGTCTCCATTTTAACTTTGCGCATGGAGATAGAGAAGAGGCCCAGCGGTTTTTCATATAATGCATTTTAAAATAATAATGGCAGCATATGTTTTCATGGAAAATACATAAGTTGATAATTGTAATAATATTCAATGCACAAATATGTTGCAAGTGCTTTGAATACATGTTCTTGTAATATTGTCAACATCCCAGCACTGATCTCATTTCATTTTGCAAGATAAGCAAGATGGGGGCAGGTTAGAAGTTGGATGGGATGCTCCCCAGAAACAAGCAAGGATAGAGTTCTGCTGTATAACCTGGACAGCTGCTGCCAACCAGAGTTCACAGTACTGGATGAGACAGAACAAAGGTCTGACTCATTATAAGATAGCTTCCTAAGTATCCGATCTTGCATGCTGATTATTTCCTGCAAATGTTATAAGACATAAACAACTGCTGTAGATTTTGATGTTATGACAAACCAGGGTTTAAACAAGATAAAGTTGGCAGGCTAATAATAAAAACCATGGGTCCAGAATGTGGTTTATAACTGGTTAACAAACTATGGCTTGAGAGGAGGATACCCACTTCACAGCATGCTAGATAATAACAACCACACCAAAGCTCCAAAGCTTTACACAAGCTCTGTGTGTGTGTGTGTGTGTGTGTGTGTGTGTGTGTGTGTGTGTGTGTGTGTGTGTGTGTGTGTGTGTGTGTGTGTGTGTGTGTGTGTGTGTGTGTGTGTGTGTGTGTGTGTGTGTGTGTGATTGAGTGAGGACCTGTTCAAATGTAAAACATCCATTTACAGCTATATGAAGCCCTCCTGTTATTTCGTTTACAGACCACTTTCAGTGCCCGCTTTTCCATGGCATCTGTCCAGGAACCTGAGCCTTGACATGAAAGGAGGACAGGGGCACCAGGGTAGTTCATTCTCCCCAACCAGCTCAGTCCTGAGCTGAGACATTTTCTTTTGCCAAATGACACGGTGCTACTGCAATCTTCCATGGTTCTTCCATTGACAAGCTGAAAGCTGGATTTTAGCCTCAGTGCCAGGGGAAAAGACAACAACTGTGTTTGCTGCTAGGACCAATTCTACATCCCGAGGAACACGCAAGGACATTCAGCTGTCACTTCCAGGAGGCAAAAGAACTAACTGGGCTGAGGACAAATACCGGCTTCTGCAAGGGATTCTTTACAGAACACAAAATTGCTGCTTTTTCTTCCCTGAAGTCTTGACTCTTTGAAAGCTGCACTGGTGGCCACCATTACAAGGCAGTCAGTGGAGTCATTAACTAACTGGGATGCCTGCATGGCAACATTACTGATGCTTAACAGGTAACTGTTAGAAAAGAAGACATTTTCTCAGATATGATCCCTGCCCTCCTTTGTCTTGGTTTTTGACTGAGAAAACTGTGAGGCTGCTGACCTTGGTGTAGTAATTTGGGCACGGGCCCTGTTGATTTCAGTGGGAGGTGGGCCATTATATCAGCACATGCACCAGCAGCAGATGATGATGATAATATAAACTATGGCAGTATGTCATTTCATACTGGTGCCCTGGATAGGAGACCTGCATTTTTATAAGCACAGCACATCCATGCTTAACCTTCCCTCCTGAAGTGTTTAGCTACATGCAGATAACTTCTGAACAGTAATCAGCCTAGCCCCATTTTTACCACTTCAGAATTCTGCCATTTTATCCTTCTGAAACTATAGGCAGTTTTATTTCCAAATAACATGATTTTGGTCTCAGTCATGTTAAGCTCACTGTAAAATTTTCTTTTCTTCTGCAACATTCTGTTCTCTATATGTTTCCTTTTGGTCCTGCTTCTCAGTTGAGGGATTGCCAACTATGTTCCACCTACGAGGAGGTCCCAGAGCTGTTCTGTTTTGCCGCAGTCCTTCTGACTTCTGTGCTTTGCCATTCCTTCCTTCAGTCCCTTCCTCACAGACACCAGGGGAATGGAAAGGGGCATTGTGGCCATTCCTGTTCAGTGCCTGAACTAAGAGATCTGAAAGTTTCTCTCCCCCCCCCCCAGCTTTGCTGTCAACAAGGGTGCTGGCTAGACAAAGCAAGAAGAACATCCAACAATGCTGTACATAACAAACTCCAGGTTTTGAGTTTATCTGTGACAGAGTTTCTAGCCTTTTCTTCTGTAGCAAGAACATGGTATATTTTGTACTCAATGTGCTTTCACCAACAAATGGGCCTTGGTGGAATTTTGTCCTTGATTCTCAAGGGGCATATCTTTGATAGCGTAGTGTGTGTCAGTTCTTCATAAAAGTTGCACCATGCTTAGACTCCAACCATTAGTATTTTGGGCGAGGAAAAGGGAAGCTCAGGTTCAAATCCTGGCTCAATATTGGTTTTTAAAATTCTTCAGGGATTTGGGTCCATTCACTATCTTTCATTCTAACCTGTCTCACACAGAGCGGTTGTGTGGCACCGAGGTCCTTGTTGCACAATGGAGAAAAGACAGAATATAAATGTAAAACGAGTGAGTGAATAATCAGCTAATGCCATAGTGGTTTTCCTTCCAAATAGACAGGTTGCACTTAACTGGTAACAGTATTGAATTTTCCTGCTTATTTGGTTAGCAAAATCCCCTAGGAACTGGTTTCCGATATTTTTACTCTGTCTTAACATTCTGCTAAAAGTTTGTGCTGTTTTGCAACATGCTGTGAGTCAGCAAGAAAAGGACAGCATAGACTTGTGGTGTGTGCAGAAAACACAAGGACTCTATACTTTAATCAGTTAATTAGCAGTGTAATCCACTAAAGAGTCTGACTAACAGGGAAGGCAGTTTTCATTGGTGAAGACAGGTTTTAATTGGCGCTGCTCTGAGTTAAGGGTCTGCTGCTTGCTCTTCTGAAAATGTCTTGATTCTCACATAAGACAGTACTCAGGAATTCAGTGAAAATAGTATCTCATTTTTTAAATCAATCATGGGTGGATTTTGTTTAATTAGATTGCAAATCATCTTACAAACTGGATTGTCTTTCCAGTATCACGAGAAAGAATGTTCATGTTGATATGCTGGCAATATGCATATGTAATTAAATATAATACGGTAAAAGACAGATGGTTAGTAAACTATACATTCATGAATAAGCCTTGAAAACAATGTGGTAGAGAAGCTGATTATTTTTCATTCCCACTTTGAAATTTTTCAGTGGGGCATGGGATCGGTTAATGATGAACCCTCATTTGTCTCATCAGCTACTAGAAATGGCTTGTGCACATCTGGTAAAATATAGGTACTTGTTGCCCTTTGGAATGCTGGAGATCATTGCAAAGCCTTCTTCCCCTCCCCCTTTTTAATTTTATTTTGTTATCATTTTTATTTTGCAAGAGCTAACTGCTACAGAGCATGGTGCCAAGGAGAGGAACACTGGATTCGGCTAACATTTAGATTTGCTCTAAAATTATATTGTAAAATATTCAATAAATAGAAATTCTCCAAGAGTGATAATAACAGAAGGGAGAAGTGGGCACAGTGAAATTATCTCTGAGACAGTGCCAAAGCTTTCTGCAAAGGCTTCCCATATGGCATTGAGAAATGTCATTTTATATTTAACTGTGCAGTGATGAAACCCTCTTGCGAGCTGTTTCACTGTGGAATGAAGAGGAACAGTCCTTGGAGGCCCAAGGTAGAGTTTGAAGAGAGTGACCTGAAACTATCACATATTGTGGACCTTGAACACCAATAAGATAGGATTTTAGTGGTCTTGAAAGCAACATGGGAGCAAGGAGAGCATAAGGACAAAATGGGGAAATGATCTACTTGCTAAAAAGGCAGCTTGCTTGCCATGCTGCTTTCCTTGCCTTGCAGTGAGAAGAGGGGTGCAGGTGGAGTGAAAGGAGATGGAGAAGTGCACTGCCAGCTGAAGTCTGTCCTCGCTCAAAAATTGGATGTATCAAATGCAAAAGCAAAAAGCAAAGCATGCTGCTTATATACTGCCCCATAGCACTTAAAGCACTCTCTGGATGGCTTACAATGTAATTATACATTGCCCCCTGCCGCCCCTGGGAAGCTGGGCATTCCATTTACCAACCTTGGAAGGTTGGAAGGCTGAGTAAACCTCGAGGTGGGATTGAATCCTGGGTTGTGAGCAGAGTTTTTAGCTGCAGTACTGCAATTTAACCACTGCACCACGGGGCTCCTTATTGCAATGCTTGTTGTAATGTAAAAGACTGAGGAATCTGGGAAGGCAAGTAGAGAACAACGGTATAGCCTGCTCTCCTGTTATCTCCTGCTTTTGGTTCGGTCATGACTGTTAAAATGAAAACTGGACTGAACTCTAATTTCCAAACAGACGGCCCTACTGTGCATGCAGCAGGGCACATGTACAATACAGAGACTGGCTTATTTATTTTAAAGATTCATCAGCTGCCTTCAAGCTAAACCTTTACAAGGCAACGTATAACAAAACACACAAAAACAACGGGAGCAACAATAAAAGCCATAATAAAAAAGGAAGTAATCCTTAAACTGAAATACGTAGTACAATACACAGAACATCCCTAGGCACATTCAAACTCAATTATAGGCAAAGCTTCAGGTGCACTTGACAACAAGCGGTGACTGGTTACAGCTCCCTCTTGAATGTACACTTTGGACCAAACTAAACGTGTGTGTTTGTAGCCAAATGGGCAAAGAATACGCAATGCAGCAGAGGTGAGACTGGGGCAAATGTGAGATTAGTTCCCTTTTGCGATTGCGATTCCCAGAATAATTCAGGTAGTGCCCCTGTAGTCCCAAAAAGGTGACTTTTCCTAACCCTGAGGTGGGTCTATGTTTCATGTTAAAATGACAGCAGAGAGGAAGAAGGAAGACTGCTCTGCTTTACATGCAGATATTTTCACAAGTTCCCCCCCCCCCCCAGCCTGGTTCACTTCCTAGTCTTGGGACAGGATGGAAAGGTGGAAAGGGTGAAAGCAGCCGAGCATGGTAAGGTAAGGTGGGCAGTGTCAGGCTATTCCTGTGCATGCTCATTTTGACATAATCAGTCAGATCTTGGAAAGTGATTTTTCAGTTAAAATGAATACAGTGACATGCTGAAGCTACCCATTGCTGAAGGATGGACTGTTTTCCAGGCTATGTAAGAAACAGAACTCACCTCCCTGTAGGGAAATTGACAAGTACCTCTCTAATAAATGTGTGTGCAAGCAGTTTTGCTCCTCGTAGTAACTAAGAGCTTTCCTCTACACATAATCAATGAAATGGTCACTTGATAGTACATGGTATAGATTTCAAACACAACAAAAGCATTTTCAAAGGGCCTGTAATTAAAAAAAAAAGAATAGGAGACTGTAATCTTGCACTCCCCTCCCTTAGGGCGTTAAGTCACATTAAACTCAGTGGAATCTTCTGAGTAAAAAGTTATGCATGTCATGCTGCAGATTTGGTTTTACTTCTTTACAAAGGGAAGAAAATATTCATTATTTTGCTTTCAACATATGTTTTTGAAAATGATTTTCCACTCCCTTTTGCAAAGCACATCTAGGTTTCCAAGTTACTTTAAACACTAACTGATGTGATTAGTGTGGTGCTCATACCAGCTAGATCAGTGGTCTGGTGCAGAGGGCTTGGACAGTGTCGGCAGAAAAATGTTTTTCAAGGAAGACAAGGCAATTTTCTTCACAGTTTAGGCAGGAGCAAATGAGAAATTGATTTTGTCTGCAGGGGCTCTTTCCTAGCTCCATCTGCCCAAAGGATGACCTTCCAAAACATAACAAAATCACCTTCAAATCATGGGAAGTGAGAAAACCATGAATTAGTGCTAATTGATTAAAAATATAAATGAGCTGTCTGTTTTTTCGGGGTTGAGTGTGAGAATGAAGCAGACTCTTGCAAGCTTTTCTCTGCAGTCACGAGGATTAAGGAAAGACATGCTTTCAATATGAATCTTTCCTGACCTTGTTTTTAAGGCATGATGTAAGATTACATAAACCTCTTGATTTCTATAAGACTCCCATCGACACACCTTCGTTCGGCAAGAGTGCTCACCTTCTGCAGATCTGAATTCACAGATTTCAAGGTGGAATTCAGCACCTGGCAACAAACCTAGATTGATAAGACCCCCCCAAAAAAAACCAGTTTTCATGTTTGAAAATGAAAGAACCCTTCAAATCCTCATGACATTGGCAAGGCTGGCCTGGGGCACATTATGCTTTCAGCGCCACTAGGCTAATTTGAAAACAATCAAAAAAGAGAACTCTCTAAGGGATACATAAGGTGTCTGGGCCACTGATGTGCAACAATTATTGTACACCTCTCCTATTTTCCTTGTTGCTGCAGACTTTTTCCTTCTTTGAGGCCGTACAGCTGGGCCACGTTGGCCCAAGATATTTTCCTGCTTGAGGTGCACCAAAACAAAAACAAAACAACCACCACCATTCCGAGCAAGTCATCATATAGGCAACCAAGGGGTCTTCCAGATGGAGCTCATTACTCCAACTCGAATTGTATTCTTTGTTGTTGTTGAAAAACTATGATAAGATCACAGGAACTACCTGGGCTGTGCCCTCATTACTGCAGTTTGGGAGGGGAAGTGACAGGTATGCCCAGTTCCTGACCCACCCGGAAGGGAGAGATATGGATGGCATAGGTCAGCACAGGTGAAGATGGCAGGGGAGAAGCTGCCTAGCAGCAGAGAGTTCTCTTCTGCAGAGTCTCCCACTGTTTCATGTCTGCTGGCTGTGAAATCTGGACTTCCTTCCAGCACTCCTCTCCTCTGCAGCCCAGCACCTGCTACTTTCTTCCATCTCCCCTATTTTTGTAAGTACTAACAATCACAGATCGGGGGGAGAAAATCATTGTGTTGAACTCTCCCTCCATTTTGGAAGCTGGTTTAATGCTGAAGTGGGGGAAGTCAAGCTTCAGACTGAGATGGGAGCTACCATGATTCTAAACTGTGCCCCTGATACTAAGCAACACAACATAAATCAAAGATATTAGGGGGGGGGGACAAGAAATTGTGAGAATGCATGGGGGAAAACCTGCACATAGTGAGGTAACAAGGGTGTTGCCTGGAAGTTTCAGTAGTTTCTGTTACAGTCAATGCTTAGTGAGGAACCTGTTGAGATTCAGATGCTCAATTTGGAAGAGCCGTATGTTATTTTGGCACCTGAAGCATAAATTCTCTCTCACTGGGAATAAAAATGCAATAATTATAAACTAAATAATTTAAAAAGGGAATGCCCTTTTAGAATTGGCCATGGGAAATCAGTTGGGCACTCCACCAATGCATATTGCAAGTATCCCACAATGCTGTTGTATTCATAGTTGCTGTAGTGTAGTCAATTTTATCAGTTTATGGCCAAGCTACTGGTGAAGAGTTTCTCTATATTTAGCCAGGCAGGCACACAATTTGCTGTTGGAGTTGCATTCAAAACCTACCAGCTTGTTAGAATGTGTCACCATTTGAATTCTTCTGGCATAACCTTTGGGTATGGCTACATTAGTGACAGGGAGCAGTCTCATCTGGGTTGCTTTGGAACATTTTGGAATGGTGGGGCTTGATTAGATCGCTCTTTCTGTTCACATGGAAATCGCTCCCACACCCACTGTAGCTGTGATCTAGTCAACCATATGTTGGTGTTAGATTGCTCCATTTTGGTCTGTTGGGTCACAATGTGTCCCTCTCCTGTTTGCTTTCCACATCCAGCCTTCTTTTTTGCAACAGCTGTCAGGGAAACAGCCTGCTTCTGTTTTCTTGTACATGAGCATTAATGCTGGGTTTTTAATCCACACAAAGGGGGCGGGATTTAGAGTGCCGTGTTTCAGCCCTGTTTTTCTCCTTTTTAAAACAATATTGTTTGGCAAGTGGCATAGCGCTGCATTGTTTCATCACTGAACAATGCTAAATGACCCTTTGGCTCTCTTCATTTCTGAAATTCATTTCCATCTTTAAAATAGATATATATTACTGCCTACTGTACTATTGTGTTACGTAGTCTTCATTGACAGATGTGACTGACAGCTTTGCAAAACTGGTAGGCAATAAATGTGTGCAAAGGTGAAGGCACAGCCAGAGTATCATCTTCAGCACTATACTTTATAGCACTTAAGTGGTGCACTAAAATAGTTGGAAATATTTTTTAAAACATAAACAAATAAAATTAGAACAAAAATGCATTTCCCCACTTCAAAATAGGATAGAGGATGCCATCTGTGGTCACAGCCAGACCACAGCCATCTCTACACATCACAACTGATATATAGGAAGAACACAAACACACACACACCCAACACGACACTGGAGTGATCTAGGCCATGTTTATTTGCCCCCATTCTAATTGTTCCAAAAAACAAAACAAAAACTCCAGCAGGTTCCAACACTAGACCGATGAATGGAATGAATTGGTCCCTATTAGGGACAGGTTGGAATGCTCTATCAAGAATGTTGTATAGTTTAGAGCAGTCCGGACATTTCCAGCAGGGAGCTACAAAGCAGGATAAACTCCAGTGTAGCTGGCCTCTAAGAGAGCCCCAGGTCACCTCTGCATCTCAGTGAGGGACAGAGAATGACTTTGCAGAGAGTGCTATGAATACAACTAGTGGAGGAATGAATCAACAAATGAACGAACAAGAGAGGTGGCTTGTTTGTTTTCTCTTTCTCTTATAACAAAAGGACGTGCAGGGGAGTCTGGTGGGGAGGGCCAGTGAAATGGAATGCCAGTGCATTCAGGACAGATAGAAGGAAAATCCTTTTTCATGCCATGCCAAAAGCCTTTGCCACCCCAAGATGAACCAGTGCCTTTAAAATGGTGGTCCTTCTGTGTGGAATCAGTATACAGTAGTTTTAAATATTGGTTGCTGAGCAACTATTAGAAGGTAGGGAAGCATAGTTGCTTTCCATCTTTGCTTCCTGGATGCAGTCAGCTTCTGTATGTCCAAGAGGTCAGAATGTGGAAAAGTTGTTTTTGAGACTACTACTCCATCAGCATTAAGTGGGTGATTCAGGAGTTAAAATCCAAAAATAAAAATAAAAATGGTGTTTCTAAGTTCTGAGCAAGAAGCCACTTAGGGTTTGATCCTGCAGGACTCTTACATTCTTAGGAAGTTTTGCTAACTGCTCTCCCTTCTCCTTCTCTCCCATTTGCTCCCCAACCTTGTATGACTGACTGCAGAAACAGAGGGATGAGGACCCGCCTGGGCTGCCTATCTCACAAATCTGACTCTTGTAGCGACTTCACGGCTATCCTTCCAGATAAACCCAACCGGGCCTTGAAGTGAGTAGAAAGGCAGCCTACCCACTTGTCTGTCAGTGTGACTCCTTTGTTTCACTTGATTGTGAGGGGCTCTCAGTCCTTTGATTTCTGTCTTTAGGAAGAGTAAGTAAAAAACAAAAAATTTTTTTTACAAGATTGCTCACCAAGGATTAAAGTAAGCCCAAATCTTCACAAATTGCCTTCTTCAGCTAGAAGAACCCTAATCCACACAGCTTACAACAATATCAGGGACTCTCTTATGAAATAATTAGTTTATTGATACGTGAGGACAAAATTCTGACATCTAACAAGAATTATATGCAACACATGATAGTGTAAGTGAGGGACAAAAAGTGCAGTGGGCCCTGAAACCTTTCAGGGAAGATGGCAATTGTTCTGGATTTTTCACTTCCTATTAGGAGACCTCCCCAGAACCTAGATCTCTCACATGTTTCGATCCAATCATGATGAGCTTTTCTTTATGTGTGTGCCTGTAAACCTGCACAGAATCATCTTCCCATTGTGTCTGGCACTCAGAATAGAACGCTGGAAGGGTGAAAGCACAACAATTTGTTAGGTTACAGAAGTAGAAGTGACAGGCAGTCGTACCTTGGTGCTGGTGTGAAGGCATCAGAGTTTGTAATGTTGGAGTCTGGCCACATGGGCTCAGCGTGGATGGAAAGGCCAGGGAACGGGCCAACCAAACTGTAATATCAACCACCCATCTTATATTAAGTCTCATTGGTGCAAATTCCCTGTGTTGTTTGCAAACTAAAATCTTCCCAGAGCTCTCATTGCTTTATGAAGAAAAGCTTACATATGTCTATATGGTATCTGTAAGTTTTCTCCCGTAGGACACGAGCACAGGTTTTTGTTTTTGTTTTTAAATCTGGAATTGCAGGGAAAGGTTAACCCTTCTCTTCTAGCATGAGGTCCAGATTTGATTAGCCCTCCCATCAATTTTAGCACAATGATATAGGATTCTAATAGTGAATCTCCTATACAGTGGGGTCTTGACTTGAGAACTTAATCCGTATTGGAAGGCGGTTCTCAAGTCAAAAAGTTCTCAGGTCAAATCTGCATTTCCCATAGGAATGCATTGAAAACCATTTGATCCGTATCTGCTCTTTTCCGTCCATAGAAACTAATGGGAAGCTGCTATTCCGCCTTCGACCACTAGAGGGGGATATTTTGTTTCTTTTTTTTTCTTAGGTCAAGAAAGGTTCAGGGAAGGCAGGGAAAATACAGTCCAGGCAGGACAGTACCAGGCAATCCGAAGACTGTCTCCCAATCCACTCTCTAAACGCTGGGAGGAGTGAGGAAGCAGACAGGCACCCTTTTCACTGGCCAACAGTTAACTGAAAGTTCAAATTTTGCACTTTCCCTGCCTCCCACGTGGGTTTTTTTCAGTTCTTAACTCAAATCTAAGTATGTAAGTCAAGTCAATATTTTCCTAGGAGAGTGGTTTGTAAGTCAAAATGTTCTTAACTCGGCCCGTTCTTAAGTCAAGACCCCACTGTATCCTCTCTACTTGTATCCTCAGTGACCAATTGCCCAAAAGGCAAGAGTGCAGTAAGGTTTGGAGCAATGTAATGGGCAATAGAACAGAATTACCTCTATTCAGGGTAAATTTGACCAGAAATCTCTCTCTCTCTCTCTCTCTCCTCTTCTTTTCTCCTAGTTTATTCCAGATTCCAAAAACATTTTTTTTAAATTTTATTTGAAAAAAGGATAGCAACTATTGTAAACAAAGGTGATGTGAAACAGGTTGGGCAAACGTTCACTTCGAGGGATCAGCTTTGTTTCTCACTAGAAATGCTGAATTGCCTCATCCTAAGCTAGGTGAGGGATGGACATACGCCCACTGTTTCCTGTTGCAGAAAAGTAAGGAGGGGATGGGCAGAGGAGAAGAAGCCTTGTTGGGAGCAACAAATCCTTGTGGATCTATTACACCTTCTTTAGAATACTGTACTACCAGTAGGTCAGTATCTATAATTGCCCACGTGAACTGATTTCTAAGCTACTGTGGTCACAAAATATGAGCTGGCCATCAGAGGAGACAATTCCTAGCCACCTGTATCAGTGATCATTGCTTTTGATTGCCTATTTTTTTCTTATAGAAGATTATCAACAGAAGAAGCTACAAGATGGGCAGATTCCTTTGATGTTCTTCTGTCCCACAAATGTAAGTAGACATCACCAGTCTCTTGCAATGTATTTCTTGCCCTCCATTCTTCGCAATTTACTGATGGGTTTATAATGAGGCTTATTTCTTGATTGCTTCACGGTGCCGAACGGGGGTGGGGGAGCAGGATCCACATCTCTTAAGAAGCATACTAAATGGTATTCCTAGGGGATTTTCATTTCCAAGCTTCAAACTGACTTAATCCTTCAATCAAATCTGTGATTTCAGTGTAGGATCAAATAAATGAGGAAATTTGTTTGATCTGTTTTCCATGCCTCACTGATAATATTCTCAAATGGCAAAATAGTATAAAAGAATGTCAAACAGTAATTTTTAGAGATGGTGAGCAACTTTTCAGTGTGGGATACATTACCACCCCAAACCCATTTGGGGCTGCATCCTCTTCTTGTCACTTCCATTGACATGCCACTGAAATTCAGTGACACAACAGAAGCCAAATATAGCTGAAGAAATCCCTGGCTAAACCCAATAGTAAGTCACAACTAGAGTAAGTTCATTGAATCATTGGAACTTATTAAGGAATTGACTCACCCCATCCCTGCTGATTCAATGGGCCTGCTTTAGTTGTGATTTACTACTGGATTTCAGCCCCTGTATCTTCAGGATCAAAGCATATATGACAGGACAATCATGTTCGTTCATATGCTTTCCTGGGTTCATGTATAAAGTAGAGAGGTTCAGCTTCTTGTTTCCTCTGTTTTACACTGGAAAGGGGTATGATGCTAAATGAAGCAGATTCATCATCCACTCCCCAGTTTTATCTTCTAGTACTCTTATGTTTCTGATATTTTTCACCTCAGCTTGGGTAATATCCACTATCTATTAAAGAAATTGGGTTGTAAGGTAGAAATGGGGAGCATTAAGCTCCCCTCATCAGCCTACCTCCCCTTATACTATAAAAGATAACTCCCCTTAATTCATATAAGAAAAGGGAAAGGGGAAAGTGTTGGGAAACATCAGTGGGTCCAAAACACCACAGCCCAATTGTTAACTAAGGCTGGTCACAGGGATCACATAACCGCTCCCCCCCCCCCCCTTTTACAGCAGATCCACTAGCTGCCAATCTGGTTGTGGGCACAGTTCAAAGTTGTAAGCCACCTTGGGACTCCTTATTAGGAGAAAGGCTGCCTATAAATAAAACAACCAAGCTTTTAAAAAAGTGTTGGTCCTAACCTATAAAGCCCTAAATGGCTTGCGCCCAAGCTATCTCAAAAACTGTGTCTCCCTTTACGAGCCTCTTCAAGTATTAAAATCAACAGGAGAAGCCTTTCTCTCGGTTCCACCACCCTCACAGGTGTGTTGTGGGTGGTACGGGAGAGGGCCTTCCCTGTCGCTGCTCCCAGACTTTGGAACTCCCTCCCACAGGGGACCAGTCCAGCCCCATTTCTACTGTCCTTCCACAAGTAGACAAAGACCTTTCTCTTCAAGCAAGCTTTCCTTTAGTAACTCACTGCCTGTCTGAGTTTTGTTTTTACTGGATTGTTATGCCTTACTGCTTGGAATGTATTTTTGGTACTGCTTTTGTTTACTATTTTTAGTGTGGTATTTGTTTAATCCTTTTCAATATTTGTATTCTTGCTGTTTTTAGTTTTAGATACTTATTTTGATCATGTGAGCTGCCTTTGGTCCTCTTTGAGAAGAAAGGCAAATTAAAAACATATTTTAAATAAATAAAATAAATAACATGGTGTTCAGTTTGCGGTGGGAGTTCACAGCAGCAACTTTTGCTAGACAGGATGCTTTTTTCACTATCAATCCTGTTTCTATGGTAAGTTATAATTAAAACTAGATATTCTTCCCCCATACACCTGTGTCAGTATTTCAGTCGCAATCTGTAGATTCCAGCCTTACTGGTGAATTTTACAGTCCTTCTAAGCTACCTAACAATCCTATTTAAATAAATGGGAATTGGGCATTCAAGTCTCTAAGGCAGCCTGAGGATTTTCAACCATACTACTGTTCTGTAAGAAAAAGCTACTTATTGCAGTTGTTACACAATACAATTTATGTCAGGAATGAAAAGCCCACAATCTACAGTCCTCACAGAAACTTTGTATAAAGCTCCAAGCTATATAATCAGCTTCTTTTTTTCTGTCACTTATAACCAGTCAATTATCCCAGTGCTGGTTATGAAAATATTACACAGTTTCATTGACATACCACACTAGGAATACCCTTAATTCCATTGATACTGGGTATAACCTGTAGCAGTGATTTCTTTCAGAACGTGAGATAAATTTTGGTGAACTGTAGATACTGGTGTTGTAATGTTCTCTCCCTCATTATATCTGTAATAAAACTCTTTACCAAAACACATGTGCATTGCACATGGGTTGTTTAATCAAGCTTATTTTAAAAAGAAAAAAAAATTCTGTTTCATCATACAAGTAAAATATCCTACTAGAGGGAGCTGAGCTTCCTATGCGAGAGAGTTCTATATTTATAGTAAATGTGACCACAGACAAAACTCTTCTTGCATCAGCCTCAGCCACATTTTTGGCCTGGGGAGGGTCATCTCTGTCAGATTGTAGTAGGCACTGGGCCTTGGTATGAGGAAAACAGTGTTAAGGCATTAGGAGATTTTAAAGGCATCATTAACACTTTGGATTGTGCCTAGGAACAGACTGGCAGCCTTTGGAGGGCAAGGGCCACCCAATCCTCTAGGCAAGCATCCACCATCCTTCCCAACTGCACTACCCTACGTTTTTTCAGAGATAGGCCCATGTAAAAGATAATACACCAATCAAATGTGACTAAGGCATGTGTCATCATAGCCTTTTCAGGGAGGGACACTGTTGACTGAACACACATTTACTGAGTTACTACCTGGATATAGAACTGAAGCACCCTACCCTTGTCTGAAACCTACATATCAGCTTCCTCAAGAGGCAAACTAACCTATCCCCAAGAGGATGGATTCCAATTCTGGAACCTCTTCCCAATGAGCTCTAATATTATATTTGAATTCAATATCAGTTTAAATGTATTAAACCTCATCCAGCCCATTAGCAATTCCAAGCACCTACTAAGAATTGCATCAATTTTCCTGATAGTTGAAGAGTGTGAAGTGCACGGCCCAGAATAGAAACATAAATGTAAAAGCGTTTCAAAATTAAAATAGTTAAACACTGGGGTATTGTTCCAGGAAAGGAAGAATCCTTGTTGGATTTAAAAGATTTCTGGTACCCAGACAGTGAAGAGTCCCTGCTAGAATAGAGAATATTATAAAAGGCAGCTTCTTACAGTAGGGTACAGCTTCAGATATGACCAAACAATCTGGATGGGTCCAGTGGGAGGGAAGACGTTAGCCTCCGAAGATTACCAATAAATAAATAAACATGACCATCCACAAAACAGTCACAAAAATCCAGGGCAGGATCAGTTGCACATCACCATTAATCACAGAGGACAGATACAGAAGTCCTTTAACACAAGGCCTTAGAAATATGGCTTTTTATACAAGGTCATCTCCTTTTAACCAGGGAGTGGGCAACTGAGGCTGCCCATATGCTTTTAGGCTTACTATCCCAATTCAGCATGGGTCTTTCAGACTTCTTTGACTTCAGGCCACATAATTCATCAGGAATTCCCCTAAACAGAACTCTGGGGGCTTTAGCCAATAAATCAGAGTCCCCACAATTATTTTCAAGGTCTCACAGGTGGTGAATTGACTCTCTCAGCCATTTTTGTCCTATTGGTAGGTGGGGCTAAGCTATATTGGAACTGCAAAGGAATAGGGGTCTGGTGGGTTTTTGAGACGTATCCTCTGCAGTGCCTACTAAGCAGAGACTAACAGACCTCTAATTCCTTGCAGCTCCCATGGAGGTTAGTTCCACCCACCCATATCTTCTTTCTTCTCCATAGAACAAAAATGGCTTTTGTACAGAGACATGTGAAAGAATTTAGAAGCACCAGTGAAGACCTTGATTTCTTGACAAGAGTCCTTAGAATACTGGCCGGGAGAATTCCTTGTGAATTTTGAAGACTGAAGTCTCAAGAACTACAGAAGTCTCATGTCTAACCTCTGCCATTCATGGCCTGTGTAGCCAACAGTGAGAGATTAAAGGAGATTTTCAAAACATTCTGGAAACCCACAGCCACTGCTCTTTGTTTTAAATGTAACTTATTTTATTCCAGCTTCTGAGAAAGATGTCTGCGAATGCAGCACCAACACACCACCCTGAGTGCAACTAGTCTTATCTAATTTTGGAAGCTAAGCAGATTGGGCAATGCTTGGATGCAGTAACTATGTGCAGTACTTGCCAATTATACTGCCAAGGACCTGTGGGCAGGGATAGTAGGAAATGCTGATAGGCTTGACAAGGCAGCCCAAGGGTATGATTCAGTCTAAGGCAGCTTCCTATGTTTGATTTCTCCACATTAAATGCTTGGATTTATTTGCTAATTGGATTTTATAAAAATCCTGTAAACTCACTGGTTTGGCCAAGTCTCCTTACTTGTTGCTTTAAATCAAGGGTGGGCAAAGTGTTTTCGGACTGCAACTCTAAACATGCATCATCATTGCCTAGGCTGGCTAGGATTGCTGGGAACTGTAGCCCAACAACATCAGAAGGACCATTTACCCACTCTTGCTCTAAATCGTCTGATGTAGGAAATGGCAGTGCATTGCCTGCAAACCTTTGTGGGCAGATCTTTCCCATATTTGCAAGTCATGTTGCACTGATGCTTTGCAATAACATCTGGAATCCACAAAACATGGCAATGTTGCTAGCTTAAGGTGAAGACCCAATATTACAAAATTTGAGAGCAATGGGACTGCTCTGGAAGTGTCTTCGTTGCATTCAGTACAAACATGCATTTACCACTCCACAGGTTTGGAGTGTGGTTCAATACAAAAGGGAAAGTGAAAAATTGGTGGTGAAGCGGGCTCTCAGTGATCAGTGAGTGCGATTTTACCAGACACGAATCCATGAATTCTTTAAATGGTTTAGCAACTGTTTTTTATATGTCTGAATTTTGGGAAATGAGCCATAGAATGAATGTTTATGCATATTAAAAAGACAAAACAGCCTTTCTGGAGCAAAAGGGAGCCACAGAACTGAACTGTTAGACTGTGAATCAATTAAACAAATTGCAGACTAGGGCTCACCCTGGACCAACTGTGACTACTTTTCAAATACTTTGTCTCCAGCCCTAGACATCTTGATGGGCTGTCAGTGACAGTTAAGAAAAACACACAGGTTTGCTTCCACACTGCCACCCTTTAGCACTGCTGAGGCATTGCTTTTCCGTAAGGAGCTAGAAGTATGATAAAACTGGGATTCTAAATAGGGACTTAAGCTCTGGTCACACGAGAGAAAGGCCCTCTTCTTTCTTGTGGCTTTTGCTTCTTGCATAGTTGGGTGTTATGGTCATGTGGCATATATCTTGGGTTAGTGGTTCATATGTTTTTAATCATTCCATTTTTTGGGGGGTGAATTAGATGTGGTATGTTGGTCTACATTCCTCAAGCGGGACAGATCACCTTCCTTTTCTTGTGCTTTTCTGTATCCACCCTCCCTTAAAAAATGTGTGGGTACATTGATGTGTCAGCTAAATGTCCTTGCTGGCCACATACTGATCTGGTCCATTTTCTCCTATTTCCATGCTTCATTATCCTCTATGGAGAGGAACCCACAGTGCCCTACAGTGGTGGTCAAAAGACAGTAGGGGGATTGATGCTCTGTATTTGACAGAGGTATACCAACGCACCAATGTTCCCATTTGAAAATTGATTTTAAAAGATTAAGGGAGTCGAATAACAGAGGATGAAGGAGGTGAGACCACATGCCAGATGCATAGGAAATTAATCAGTTTTGGAGTACTAATGGGATATGAGTTTCGCTGCATGACGAAATGTGGAATAAATATAGTAGTAGCCTCCCAGCAGGCTGGATTTGATGTGGAGATAGCATGGAGACTTGAAAATGGTCTTGTGCCATCTGACACCCCCCCCCCCCCCAAAAGGTAAAAATTCAGGAGTAGTAGCTCAGAAACATTTTGCTGGTGTGACCTTGGCCTCAAAAGAACTATTTGATACCTGTCATTCTCCCAGACCAACGTATTCTGATAAATTTTACTTACAAGGAGGGCTCTTTCTGTGAAGATTCTTAGCTATGTGCTTATTAGACTGCACTTAATTTTTAGATGCTGTGATGCTATGTATTGTATTTGATGTTGCTTTGAAATGTATGGTTTTGCATTCCATTTTGTGTTTACATTCTTTTTATAAGTCATCTGATAATATCAGAGGGTGACAAAGAAATGTTGTAAATAAAACAAACAAACAAATACATGATAGTTGTTGTGGGTTTTTCGGGCTCTTTGGCCGTGTTCTGAAGGTTGTTCTTCCTGACGTTTCACCAGTCTCTGTGGTCGGCATCTTAAGAGGATTGGAGTAAGATAGACAGACTTCTGACTCCTGTCCTCTGAAGATGCCGGCCACAGAGACTGGTGAAACATCAGGAAGAACAACCTTTAGAACACAGCCAAAGAGCCCGAAAATCCCACAACAACCATCAGATCCTGGCCGTGAAAGCCTTCGAGAATACATTAAATACATGGTATTTAAAAGATTCCTTGTGATGAGTTTGGTCTGTTTTAAAGTTCAGTGGTTAAGTGTAGGAAGAAAATGAAAGAGTACTAGCCTATTAATTTCTCTTAGAGAGGCAGCTCTTCAGGGTCCAGATTTTTTTTCTTGGGGTGATGCTGGTTTCCTCTTTTTTAAAATAGTGAATTAAGTGCTGTTTTGCTATAAACATTGAAATGGGGGAAATATAAAAGGCAGGTAATTATAGCCTCCTTTCCCTCACAGGATGAGAAACTGACACGGGGTGTTGAAGATGCTATTCATTACTAATCCTTTACCCACACTCAGTACTTATACGTAATATGTAACTGAGGGCAAAAAAAAAAAAGCCCTCAGGAGGGGTCTTTATCTGTTCAGACTAGAAAGGGAGATGCTACAGATATCCTTTAGCACCAAAAATGCCAGAAAATGCATCTGGGAGAAAAAATGAGAGGGCCACACCTAAAACGATGGGATGCGAAGAGCTGGCACTAGGTAGCGAAACCACTCAGATATCCAGCAGTTCATCGAGAGAAAGAGAGACGTGACCATGAAATGAAAGACAGAGCTTGCTTTCCCTGTAGATTTCATGCCTAGGAGTGATGGGCTGGCCAGTCAGATGAAGATTTCTTTTGACAGGATGCTGGAAGAGACACAAAACTGCATATCTCACACTGCATCCTTCACAGGCTGGACACGTGGCTTATTATTCGTCCAATATCTAGCAGGACTGTATTTGGTCATCTTCTTTTCCTGTTGCTGTCCACCTTTCCCAGCAGTATTGTCCTGTGCAGAGAATCGTGCCTTCTCATGATGTGCCCAAAGTAGGACAGCCTGAATTTCAACATTTTTTGGCTCCGAAGATAGTTAGCTATATATATAAAAACAAGAGGGAAATTCCAATTTTTCCTGAAGTTGGAACTGTGTCAATTACCTGTGAGTGCTAGAATTTGTAATGCATGATCTGAACAGAGCTAATGTTGTTGGAAAATCAAATTACTGTCTTTGTTTTCCTAAGCACTTGACGGCTGACGTATCAAGACTTTAAACTCTCAGCTCTTGAAGTATGGATTAACTGAGGTCCAAATTAGCCATATTTTAAAATATGTATAATATATATAATTAGATGTCTCCCCCTTTCACATAGAAAGACAGGGAAAAGGAAGGTAAGAAAAGTGGAACCATTTTACATTCTGACATTTTTCCACTTCAAAAAAAAAAAATCTACCCCAGGTCCAAAACCTAGGATTTGAAACAAAAACAAAAAAGCACTGGGGTGGGAACTTGCAAACCCCCCCAAAGGAGGGGAGGGCTTGTTTTCTTTATTGTATTGTGGGATAAATAAACAAATAAATATATTTCCTTGATAGAGAATAGGGCAAATGTGAACAACCAGCAGAGCTGACGTTACAATATTCCATTTAGTCTTTAAAATGAAGCAAAATATTATGAAAATCTTCAGTGTGCTGCTGAGAGCAGCAACTCTGCATTTCTTCTTTGCTTCTTCCCATAACAAAGCACACCACGGATGGGGCAGGGCTGTACCATTTAGCCCGGCACTCAGATTCTAAATTTCATAGTTGCCTTCATGGACAGAAAAGATTCTCAACTGTAGGAATTACCCTCAACATAAGAGAGACTACGAAAAGGACAGCAATAAAGGGATGAATTTTGAAGTGCAGGGACTCACCATGACATTCCCCACAACCATGTCCCAAAAGAGAGTCCAAAACGCAGAAATCCACCTAATAGGTCCATGTTGTGCATGTGAGAACAACCCCACCTGGCAAAGTCAGCACAATTGCAGGGATAGGAGCCAAGTTTTTAAATGGCTTTTAAAAACACCCAGCGAGGCAGCCAGGCGGATTTCCATTGGTAGATTATTCCACCACCGAGGGGCCACTGCCGAGAAGGCCCGGTTTCTTGTTCTTTCTTTCTGGGCCTCTCAGTGTAAGGCCCCTCAGCCGTCCTTGCTGGCTTTGTCCGGTGATTCGAGTAGACCTGGGTGGGAGAAGGCAATCTGCCAGGTATCGACGTCCCAAACCATTTAGGGCTTTATACGTCATCACTAAAACTTTGAAAATCAATGCGAAAACGAATGGGCAACCAATGCAGAGCAGCCAGGGTGGGGGAGATATGCTGATATTTCCTCACCCCACTAAGGAGCCTGGCTGCCGCATTTTGCACAATTTGAAGTTTCCACATCAATCCCAAAGGCAGCCCCACATAGAGTGCATTACAGTGGTCTAATCTCAAGATTACGAGTGCGTGGACAAGAGTAGTGAGGGCCCCCCCCCTCAAGATATGGTCGCAGCTGGGCAATCCGCCACAGGTGAAAATAGTCAGAACGGACCACGGACGCTACCTGGGTTTCCATGGTAAGTGCCGGGTCCAGGTGTATCCCCAAGCTGCGAGCCTCACTCTTTGTGGTGAGCGTCGACCCCCCAAAAGAGAGGGAGTCACCCACGCCGCTGATGGAAGGACCACCCACCCTCAAGACCTCTGTCTTGTCCGAGTTCAGCTTCAACCCATTCAACTGCATCCATTCCAGTACAGTCTCCAGACAGCGCTGAAGGGATGGAACGGCATCCACTGCAGAAGTGAAAAAGAGATGTAGAGCTGTGTGTCATCAGCATACTGATGACACGATGCCCCACACCCCCTGATGACATCACCCTGCGGCCTCATGTAGATGTTGAACAGCATTGGAGAGATGATCAACCCCTGCGGAACCCCACAGTTGAGTTGGGGCCGGAACACTCTCCCCAAGCTGTACTCTCTGGGGATGGTCCTCCAAGAAGGAACAGAGCCAGGCAAGTGCCAGGCCACCGATTTTCAACTCAGAGAGCCTCCCCAGGAGGATACCGTGGTCGATGGTATCAAAGGCAGCTGAGATGTCAAGGAGGACCTACTAGGACATATTGCCCCTGTCAGCCTCCCTCAACAGGTCATCCAACAGTGCGACCAGTGCCATTTCCGTACCATAGCACGGCCTGAAGCCCAACTGAAATGGGTCCAGGGCATTGGTTTCATCCAAAAGCGCCTGTAGCTGGTCTGCCACCACCCTCTCCACCACTTTGCTTAGGAAAGAAACATTGGCAATGGGCCTATAATTTCCAATGTCATCCACCACCAAGTTCGGTTTCTTCCTAATGGGCCTAATGAGTGTCTCCTTGAGGGAGACACTCAAGGAGACACTCAATAATTAATGGGTCTCCTGGAGGAGGAGCCTCGTCCTGGTGAAGCTAGCAGCTCTTGGGAATAGCTCCCGGAGAAGCTAGAACTGCTTCAGTCTGGGATCCCCCTAGAAATGGGGGAATTGAGGGGGGGTCAGGAGAGACCTTCCTGCAGCTGATGAGCTGCAGAAGTTAGAAGATTGGGCAGCAACTTGATTTTTCTTTCTTCTGGAAATTCACATCAGCATTTGAATGACACTCTGATAACACAGTCCATCTGGGCGAAGGTAAAAATAAATCTTGAGAAGAGAAAAGAACATCTTCCAGTTTGGCAGCTGGCGACGAGAAAAGGGATTGGACTATAAAAACACTTGAGAGACTTATGTTTTAAATTCCATCTTTTTGCTTGAGTTTGCCTGCTATTTTATTGCTAACACTGCAATAGTTTTAATGTAAAATATTGGTCTCGAGGTTGATTTATACATTATGTATATTTGGGCAAAGGGGAGAGGGAATTTTAAGTGAGGGATAAAACAGTGGGAACTGAAGAGTATTTTATATATAGATAGATCAGATATATTGGAAAAATGGAACTTCTCCCTAGGAAAACTAGAGATCAATGGCTAGATTGGAAAATCTCCTTTCAAAGGACAGTGTTGAAAGGATTTGCACAGGTAAATTTTTGTCTTGACCAGATACAAGATCTTATCAAAGATCCTAAGGAAGAGAAAACAGCAGAGGTTAAATTACACCTAAGAAAAATGCCAGAGCCGGGTGTATTGAAAACAATACCAGATAATACAAATGGGATGGTGTGTTACCCACTAAGCTATGTAGCCATAGCAGCTAGGAAAATTGAGGCTGTTGTCCCCCCTTTCAAAATACGGAAGAAAACAGAGTCACAGAAACAAAAGAAGCACATTGAGAAAAAGGGAGAAGTGAACAGAATATATACTATTTCAGACCTGTCGAGTGTACTTTCAAGACAAAAGGAGGGTGAAAGAGGGGATATATCTCACAATTGGTCTTGGTGTTCTGATGGTATTGGAATAACTTAGATGTAAGCTGTGCTATAATTGTAAGTTGAAAGCTAAAGGGGTAAATACATAGACAAATAGCTAGAAGAAGAAGAAGAAGAAGAAGAAGAAGAAGAAGAAGAAGAAAGATGAGCTTTTATTGGAATATGAATAGATTATATGTCTATATACTTAATATGAAAAGATTGAATGATTATATATATGATGTTCTCTTATATTCAAAACCTTTTTTCCACCCTTTCTATTGCCCTTTACCTTCTGTATCCCTCCCCCATCTCCTAATAGTTTTGAAAATAAATAAATAAATAAATAAATAAATAAATAAATAAATAAATAAATAAATAAATAAATAAATAAATAAATAAAATAATTAATGGGTCTCCTGGAGAGACCCATTAATTATTGCAGTGACCCATTCTGTTATCGGCCTGGCTGCTTTGATTAGCCAGGCTGGGCAAGGGTCAAGGGAGGAGGTGGTGGCCCACCAGCGATCAAGCGCTTTGTCCACCAAATCCAGTGTCACAGGCTGAAAGACGTCAAGAATTACTGGGCAAGGGGGAGCGCTGAATATCTCTGCTCGAGTCACTGTATTTAAAAAAGGAGAGAGGTCACGGCGGTTGGTCTCCACCTTTGATTTTAAAAATGCTGCAAATTGGGCAGGCGAGATATTTGAGGGAGGCCTATCACCCAGACCAATTCCGGATAGATCGCAAACTATATGGAATAATTCCGTCTCCTGATTAGAAGCTTCGCTTATCCGGTCAGTGAAGTGTGATCATTTAGCAGCCCTTACCTTTGCCAGGTAATGGTTAGTTGCGATCCTGACAGCTACCTTGTTATAATCCGTCGGTTCCTCCCTCCAACTGCACTCTAGCCATCTCCTGATTCGCTTCATAGCTCATAGGTCTCGGTTATACCAGGATCCTGCCCGAGCTCTGCAACAGAGAGGGTATTTAGGAGCAATCGTGTCTACGGCCCTAGTGGCAGCGACAAACCAGCCGTCCACCAGAGCTTCGACAGGAGCGCCAGACAGATCAGCTGGAATCCCTCTCATGGTATCCTGGAATCTCATTGGATCCAGTAACCTTCGAGGGTGGACCATTAAAATAGGCCCATGCTCCCTGCGAAGGGGAAGTGCCACTGAGAGGTTACATGTTATTAGGTGGTGATTCAACCATAACAAGGGGACTGACTCAATCCATGGATTGTTGTGCTCTATTGCTTTTAAATGTGTTTTAGTATGGATTTTAATTACCATGTTTCATATAACACTAGTTTAATTCTTTTTTAATATTTATATACCTACTGTATTTAGAATTTACGTGTTGTCTTTTTAATGATGGAAGCTGCTTTGGGTCCTTTTAAGGAGAAAGGAGGGGTAAAATATTTTAAATACATTCAATACTGTAAATAAATTAAAGAACTCCCTGGCAAGAGAGGCTGGGTTTGTCCAATCCTTCTTGTCCTTCCTTCAGCAGATAACATTGTTTTCAATGAGATGGGCCTTTGGCAATACAGTTAGATTGCTGTGGAACGGACTTTTCAGTGAGAGGGTGCTGTTCTTTCTTCTATTGAAGCATTCTGAATATGTTTCTAATCTATTTCATGTTTTAATTGTATTTGTTCTCTGCAATCTATTCTATGCCACTTGGTCTCAGTAGATACTCATTCAGTCAAACAATCCAACAGTAAATTACAGATTCCCATCCTCATCTTTCATAGTAAGATTTTCTAGGACTCTGCATTGCTTCAAAAACCTTCACAATATGTTTCACCACAGCTGACACGGGGCTAAGAGCAGTGTCCGTGTGTGCATGTGTCCATCATGGGGAGCCACACCGCTTCTAGCCCATTTTCACCTTTCCTAACATCTGTTGTCTCTGTGAGAGATACAAAATGTGCAGGTCAAACCAGGACAAAGGATGCAAGCGAGAGGTTTGGGAAGAAGAGAAAAGGGCGAGCAGGAAGCGGAGTGGGAATAGAGGGTAATAAAACAGGAGCTCCCCAGCACCAATCCCTTTTCTGCTATTTGTTTTCTTCATAAAGCCACTAAGTAAACGGAGAGCCAGAGGCCAGCCAAAGGTCTGCCTTGGATCTGTTCCCTCCAGCTGTTGATCTCACTCCTTGACTTCTCAGGCTGCCTTCTGAGACAGAGAGGTATTTCTCAGAAGATCAATCATGGGAAAGTGCTCTTATTTCATCAGAGCCTCTGCTCAGTTTTTCACGTCCTCTGGAAAGCCCTTTATTCTTAGAGAAAGAACCCCTGGCCAGATACAGACATTGAAGACAGCCCGTAATTAGAGCGGAAAGCACGTTAACATTCCAGAGAAGTAATTGAGAGTTTCCATGCTTAAATCCAAAAGACCAGTCCCCAGACTGAACTGCTAATCTTCATATTGTCCTGGAGATGAAAGACCCCTCTGCACGCTCATTTTAGTTAAAAAACGTTCCTCTTCCAGTGAGGAGCTGTCTCTGACTTCTGCTTCTGGCCTCAGTAAGCAAGAAGGGGATAGTCAGCAAGCACATGTTTAAATGCTGTTTACATTTTTTAACTTCCCAAGGGAACAGCCAATAAAAAGTTATGGGACTGGGGTCACTGAAAACTAGTGAACCAACAGTGCGGTTACACATTGAAAATCTGGGGTTTTGTGAGGTTTTGCATGCTTCAAATAAATTTGCACAACATACAGCTGAGTGTGCATTGGTTTTTAGCCAGGAAGCATGGGGTTTTGTTCTGAAAGTGGGGTATTTTAAACAGCCTTGAGGGGATTGTTTATTTTAACTCAATTCTGGATGCAATTTATTTTTAATTGTTTTGACATGTGTGCTCACCTGTGTCGGAGTAAATTGTGTTGATGAGGCTTGTCAAGTAATGGATGTCAAGATCATGGGGTTTTGGCTGCAGGGGAACCTTGCAGTCCAATCTGTGATATATTTTTTTGTATCTGTAATACTGTAATAGCGGTATCCCAGTTTGAAAGAAATTTAAAAATATAAAACAAATATCAAAAATAAAACTAGTGGCAGCAAGTGGCTGTGAGAGCCAGCACAAGGATGGGTTGGAGCCACAAACCCATTGCATTTGAGGCTCCCTGCAGCCCCAAACCCACAATCCTGGCACCTATTACTTGACCAGCCCCACACAGTTGAGTGCACATGCCAGCAGAAGGACGGGTGGGTACAAGACAAAGCTTCAAAGCAATGATTTTTAAAAGCCTGCGTAGCCCCTTGGCCAATATGCAATGGAGCTTAAAACAGATTAAAAGTTGTCCCAAGAGGGACTACTGACCCCAAAACCATGTGACTAGCACGTGACTTGAAATAGTCATGTTCCATTTTGGAACATTACTGCAAAGAAAGACATATATTTTCTTGCTGTTAGTGGTGAATTGGAGGGTGGGGTGGGGGGAACTAGCCTGGATAGAAAGTGGAATTTATTTTCAGTTTTAAACCAAGCATTTTCTTTTCTCCTAGATGGAGTGGCTGCATTTCGTGCCTTCTTGAAGACAGAATTCAGTGAAGAAAACCTAGAATTCTGGTTGGCTTGTGAGGAGTTCAAAAAGACACGGTCAACTGCCAAGCTCGCTTCGAAGGCCCAAAGGATTTTTGAAGAATTCATTGATGTGCAAGCACCACGAGAGGTATGTTGATACGAGGCATGCTTATTTGGTGGCATGGGTTTCTGAGCTGCAGTTCTTGCTATGAGGATTCTAGCAAAGTCTGTCTACCCATCATGTGTCATTCTTTCTAAGATTGTAGATCCTCATTCTGGTATGAGCCCAAGAAGCTCTTATGCCACCCTCATCAGTGAGTGGGCTGCCCAAGCTGTTAAAAATATTGACTGTAATTAGTATATTGTCTTATCCTGAATGGTTATCCAAGGAAATCAAATTGTATGCGTATATCCCACCCCTGTGTTATATACATGCTAACCTTGTGAGGTAGTTTGGGTTGAGACATAAGTCATTGGCTTGTAGTCACCCAGCAGCTTCTCGGTCAAGCAGAGATTCTTCGCCCAGATCTTTCCTTCAGCACCACAGTGGCATAGCGGAAATAGCTGGAGCATGTTGCATAAACAGGTCCTCTCCAGCATGAAGGAGGCAAACATGACAAAAGGAGACACATACACCAGATCATGTATATGTTGGCCTGTAGGTCTAGGAATTACTGGCAGTTCAGAGTTTCTCCCAGAGTTGAAAGCTATTCCCCCGTTACAAACCACAGTCTTTCCCACGGGACTGCACAGCTACTAGAACATTTCCCACCTTTCAGCATGCTATAGTAACTGTGATGTGGGCTGGTGTGATCTGAGCCCAGATCTGTATTCAGGCATAAAGGCTCACCAGCTGTTCTTTCAAAAGTCAGCCAAGCCATTGTGAGGACAGTGTGGGATTGCTCTGGGTAGCTTATTTTTAAAAGTGATGGAGAAAAAGTGTGGTAAATACAGTTTTCTGAAACATGAAAGTAATCTTCATCAAAGTAAGCTCCTTCAGCCTCTTTGTTCATACCATACTATGAAGCAGCAGGATGGAGTAACACTTAATGACTGCAGAGCAAAAAATTCACAAATTTAGCTGTGTAACTCTGTGGATTGGTATGGGTTGCAATAGTGTGCACTTAGCTGAAAGTTAGCCCCACTGGACACACGGGGATCTAATTCCAAGAAAACATGCATAGGAAGGAAGAGCAGGTCCTTCATGACTCATTAGGAGGCTCAGATCACACAGAAAGTCATTTTCTGCTCTGGGCAGAGATTATAGAATCAAATTCCCAATCGTTTGTTCTTTTACTGATCTAAAGTAAATGAATATCACAAGCAAGTAAGCAAAGCTTTCAAAAGCTTGCTGGAGAATTCTGGGAGCTCTAGTTTAAAAAGCAACTTATTTAAACTCTGCAGGAAAGCCAGCACATTTTGGGGTTGGTTCAATATACAGTTTTTTTTCCAGTTGAGCCAACTTTCTAGCCCACCCAACTTTCTCCTGCTTTCACCTGCCACGTTCTGTCATGCTAACACATGCACCTACCCAGACCCAGATAGCATTGGATCAAATGTATTCTGCATTCACTTTTCTGTTGAAAAATAGTGAAGTGATTGTAACAGGGTGACAACATCTGAGTATTTGTTCTGAGTAAAGAAGGTTGTAGAAGCAAGAACAGCTCCCACATAAAACACCTTCATGTTTTCTCCCCCTCAGGTTAACATAGACTTCCAGACTCGGGAGGTGACAAGAAGGAACATCCAAGAGCCCTCACCATCATGTTTTAACCAGGCCCAGGGGAAAATCTACAACCTTATGGAAAAAGACTCTTATCCCAGGTTCCTGAGGTCCAAAATTTACGCAGACCTGCTGTCTCAAACCCAGAGGAGGCTCAGCTAGAACAGGGACGGGTGGGTAGGAGCTGCCCCTCCTTAGACACGATGAGGTCTCTGCACCAGCCAAATTCATTCCCATACGTGAAATTTAAGTTCATTGGTGTTATCACAGCAGTAGAATGAGGTGGGGAATGGAACAGAAGAAGCATGGAGGGACAGGGGCTGTGTGTGTGTATGTAGAATATTTGACATCACAAGTCCAGTGTACACAAATGTCTTGGTTTTTATTTGAAGCACAGGTATACAAACAGCAGTGAAACTGTTTCCAGTTGATCCTCCTTTCAGGAGCATAACATCTGCTGTATATTTTAATGGTCAATTTTGGTAATCATAAAGCCAGGCTTCCTAAAATTTTACTATATCAGGCTAATTCGCAAACAAACATCAGAGTCAGGCCATGGGCATCAAAAGCACAGCCATACCAAGTACCTGCTAGATCAGCTAGGACAGGGGTCTAGCCCTTGTCAGCAAACTCCATAAATCACTGGCTGGAAGTTCAAAGAACCTGGTAGACAGAACAGTCCAGATTGCATCTACGTATTCATCATTAACCAGAATCAGAACAAGATACAGGGCAGTAGCAAGCAAACGAAGAGATAGGCAGACCTGTGGCGGTTGTAGAATGGCAAGGAAGGCCAAAAGTTTGCGCTGCTTCAGGTCTGGCCTGAGACCCTTGGAATCGAGATTGGGAGAAGGAACAAGAAAGTCAACGCCAGACATTTTGAATTTCCTGAAGGCAGAGGAAGAAGTGGCTCTCAAAATCCACCTAAATCAAGTTACAGAGTATCTAAAGCCAGCCAAGTTATTTTGTCATACAATCAGATAAAAATCTCAAAAGCTCCTTTCCTCAATCCTGGTAGTTAAAACAGAACAACAAATTAAATGGTTAAGTGTTTGACCGCTTGCTCTGTCTCAGGATAGGGCTGGCCCCAAGGAACAGTCTATCTTGGGATTATGCTAAGCAGAACTTTTAGGGGAGAGTATATATACAGCCACCTCTCCCTCTACTTTGCAGTTTATTTATTACTTATTTATTTAAACTTTTTAAAATCAGTCTTTCTCCTTAAAAAGGACCCAAGGTGGCTTAACAACAATTAAAAGACAGTATCTAAGTGAGTATACAGTGAGTATACAATACTAAAAGGATCAATGAATTAATACCAAAAAAAACATACACATAAGCACCATCAAAAGACATTCAGCGCAGTAAGGTACAACAGTCCGTTTTTTAAAAATCCGCTTGGCAGCCTTTTACTCAAGGAAAGCTTGACTGCAGAGACAGGTCTTTACCAGCTTGCAGAAGGATAGTAAAGATGAGGACCAGCTTAGCTTCCCGTGGGAGGGAGTTCCAGAGTCTGGGAGCAGCAACAGAGAAGGCCCTCTCCCATGTCCCCGCCAACCGCACCTGTGAGAGTGGTGGGGCCGAGCGAAAGGCCTCCCCTGATGATCTTAAAACCCAAGCTGGCTCAAAAAAGGGAAATGCAGGCCTTGAATTTACCAAAAGGAGCTTACAGATAAGAAAGTTCTGGATTCAAATCCAGGGAAGCTCTGACAGGATGTTGCATAGTATCTTTTCACAATATGTTTGGATGCCATCCTACTGATGTAGTAGGGTAAAATTATGAACTACTGACCAACTTTGACAATCTTCTGATCTGCTGCTGGAGACAAGGACATGACAGAGTTCAAGCTGTAGGAGACTGGAATTTGCTTCAGGAGCTAGAGCAAGTCTAGGTCAAAACAGAACAACACACAATCAGCTCCTCTTCTGTGAATTTTTAACAACATGATCTGAAATAATCTCTGTCCTTTTGTCCTTCTACATAGAATACAGGTCAAATTCACAGGTCATATTTTGTCTTCTATTTCATGCAAAATTTGAACAGAGTTCTCTTCCATAACCACACTTTATTAGGAATATCAAGGTATTTTTAAAATTATATTTAAAGGTAGGAACTAAAGATGCAACAAAAGAAGATACCCCTCTAGAATCAAATTCATTTCTTCATGTTCCCTGATAGTAAGGGTAGTCCTGGAAAATTAAGTATCTCCAAAAAGGTCAAAACTGAAGGATCATTCAAGTACAGATTGGGCCTCCTGTTCTTATGAGTAATAATGGCCAGCTCTGGTCTGGGACAAAAGGGTCAACAATCCAATATACCAAAATTCTACAAAAGCATTCAGAAAAAGCGACATCAGCCCAACCTGCCTCTTCCAGATATTTTGAACAACAAGCTCCATCATTCCTTATTTCTTGCCCTGACAGTTGGGCTGATGGGAGTTGGAGTCCAGTGCATCTGGAGATCACTGTTAAGAAAGCCTATTTTAAAAGGAAGTCTAGGAATGACAACTCCCTAGACAACAAAGAAAATTGCCATTCTCCTGCTCTCATGCACCAATGGACAAAAGTGGCACCAAATATACCACCATTGTTATTTATATTCATTGCTGACTGTTATTTATTATTCACTGATTCATGTTGGTGCTCTGCAAACATACAAAAACATGCAGATCCTGCTCAAAGGGAACCTACTTAGGGAGAAAAACACAAATGAAAATCCAAGTCTTGCAACTCATAGTGTGTGAATATATAGACATAGATATTTGATATTACGCAGCACATGTTTATCTACTCTTAATCCAGCAGCATGCTATGTATATGCATATGATGTATTTTAGTACCTAAGACACACAGCTTAAAATAGACTTCCTGCAGACATCTGCTGTGTCGTAATGCTACCAAACTCTGCAAAGAACAAATATTTAAGGACATACTTTGTAATCGGGGAATAGGGTGGGGAATTTATGCAATAAGGTGAGCTTAAGGAAATAGGGTCATAATGCTGATGAGTGCAAGACAGGTGAACTGCACTGCTTTCTATCTCTGTCACAACATACTTGTTTTGTCCTTCCAAATATGAAGCACAGAGAACTGTAAGGCAGAAAATGGTTTCCATTATATGGCAAAAAGTCTGTATTGCTTTTGCTACCTTTGTGATAGACTCACCTTATTTTGGAGCTTCCTAAATTTTCAGTTCAGCAATAAACTAGGTCTGTGAAAGATCTTTCCCAGGTCTAGATCTTTCACATGCCCAAGGCTCAAGTAAAAAGCTCAAGACATCTGATAGGGTCACAGCCAGAAATTCAAATTGTATTCCTTGCGGTGAAATGAGATTATGCTAACTTTCCTTTGTTGCCTTTGAGAGCTCCCACAACATTTGCAGCCAGAGGTATACGGGGAGGTCAGAACATGATAAAGTAGAAACAGAGGTGGGCTTAAAAGGAGTGGATGCACACTGGATGTCTGTTTACTGCTTTCAAAACTTCTGTACAGGCATACTCTGAGAACGTAAAGAAAACCCGCCAATAGGATTTCCTCAACAAACACATTTACTGGCAGTTTCACACCTGTGCTAAAGTAGCAGAGTACTTCCTGACTCCCATGTTAAATGCCTACCTTATAGCTGGCCCACAGATGTAGTAAGATCCTATGAAGTAGCAAAAACAGTCAATCAGCCGTGGTGTGTAGCCTTTTCTGACCTTCTACCACAGCAGCATGAATGGGAGAAGGGAGCTGCCTATGTGAATGTTCCACAGAGAAAACAAGGCAGGCACAATCAAAGAAGGTGCTAGTCTAGAATTGTTTCTATAGCACTGCAAGTAGTCTTTTAATTTATCCAAGATTCAATCCATTAAATGCTGTCTGTGTGGCACAAACCGGGGGGGGGGAGGAATCATTGGATTCTGCTGCCTTTATAGATGTGCTGCTAGTTTGACCTGAACTGCCCCATGTAGGCAGGACAAAGGGGAAGGCTGAGGCATGGGGATGTGCAGAAAGGGAAGGAGGAAGGGTAGAGTTCCTGGTGCAGCTCTCCTCAAACTGACCCCCTCCAGATTTGTGGGGTTACAGCTACTATCGTCCCTGGCACTGTTAACCTCAGCTGTGCCATCTGAGTGGCTGAAGTTGTGGTCCAACACTTCTGCAGGGTACCATGTTGTGACCCTAAGGAAACAGCCTCCAGCCATTCTGAGGACAGAAGGCTTTTCTGGATTGCTTTGGAGAATCGGCATTAAGCTGTACCTTCTACAAGGGCTTATTATTGTCTTCTTTATGGCCCTCCCACAAATAACAGGCTTTTAGGCATGGACATGGGAGATAGGCTGGTACCTGACACTCCAGACCAGCAGCTCTTGTGGCCTTCTTTGCAAAACTGTTCCATGGGCACTAGTATCATCTTCCTCTTGCTCTTCGACAGTTGCTTTACCTTGTAGTCAGTGGGCTTAATTCTGAGTACAGAAATGCATAGGCTTCTGCTCTTAGCCGCCCAAGCATTCACGGTTATGCTAGCAATATTGACTTTTTAATTTCTTCCATAGAGACTGTAGAACTGTAGCACAAACTTCCTGCCTGCATGCTATATTTTCTTTCAGACCCAAGGCTCAAGTAAAAAGTTTCAGTAATATTGATAAAGTAGAATGAGAGGAAACTTCACGTTTGACATTATAATTAGTTTTGGTGTTCGTTTTTATGTCTGAAAGATCCCTCTTCCTCCCTCCCTCTCTCCCTCTCTCCCTCTCTTTCTCATTTTTGAAGTGAAAATAGCCTGACCATTTACAGTCACGTTTTAATGGAGGAAATTGCCATCCATTATTGGACTGTCAGGACAAAATCACAGCCTCATGGGTACAAAAATAGACGAGTGATGAATACTTTGCTCTCATATTAATACAGCTGAGGAAATGGAAATTGGACCTCAATTACTGCAATATCCTCTAGTATCCCATATTTTGTCAAAGATAAGTATCCAGTTCATTGTCCCTCAGGCAATCCAAGGAGAAAATATTATTTCAAAACTGTCATAGCCTAAAGGTATTAAAAGAAAGTCATGTGATTATTTACTGCATTAGGCACTTAATGTTGTGTTTGCGTCAGACTCCAGAATTACAAGAATCAACAGACATTTTAAACGAGGACACGGGACACACAAGAAGCACTTGCCCATTCAAGATCCAGAGGCGGCCTAGCAGCTCACTGAAAGGGTTCTGGTGCTGCGCCCACCACTCCCTTTTCACAAACAAGCTTCAGGCACATGCAGCAACTTGCCATGGAAAATCTTTAGCAGTTCCTGTAAATGCACGTGCACACATATAAATGCACTTGTGCACGTGCGTGCACACCCCCCACTGAATGCTAGTTCTGTTTGCAATTTTATGTTAGGGGCATTTGAGAAATTCGGTCTTTGTCCATTCTGATATGAACTGTACTGGTCTGCACCTCCCAAACACGTAACTCCTAAAAATCTTGGAAAAATTACTGGGAGTTGGAGCTTTGCAAGCAATCAGACAGAAAAGCAGGTTGTCACTACTTTTGCACTGACTGAATGCTCCAACAAAGTTCTTGGTTCAAAAGACATATCAAAATATGTTTAAAAGGCATATTAGAAGAGACAATAGTTTTGACATGTTTATTTTCAGAGAAAATAATCTTAGGAATGTCAAATTTTCATGCTTCTTTAAAAGAAAGAAAACCAACCAACAACAGAGTAATATAAAAATTGGATGGAAGAAACTCCTGTGTACTGTAGTGGGGTCAAGGCTAATTGAGTGGAAGCCCCAAAACTTTTCAAGGAGCAGAAGTTGTGCCACCTCCACAGGATTCCCTGTTTCCTCTCAGTTGAACTGCAATCATCTGAGGAGCTGTAAGAGAAATGGACTTTCCCAGGAACAATATATTGTTGCAAGCCGTCTCTGCAGTCATGTGAAGTATATGAGGCTGAGTTCATCTTGAATGGGCAATTTAGAGCCATTTACAAACTATATTGTCCTCAATTGTTGATTCCATCTGTCCAGCATCCTACATGTTTGGACTCTCCTTACAGTGTGAGGTGGCTATGATGACGCTCACAGTGAGCGCCTGCACCTCCACATTTTGCATTACTTTGCTACTTGTATGTGCACACACACAAAAGTGACTCGAAATAGCCTGATTCACCTAGTCTTACTTGACATAATGGGGTTCTGTGATACATAAGCTGTCCTTTTCTTCTGCCATAAAGAACAAAAGTCCTTAAAATAATTTGAGAAGTAAATATGCAAATGTTAAACAACAAAAAGGCATCAAGGTGGGTTCTCTCTTAATAATGCAATCTCTCAAGCTGCAGTTTAATCAAGTGCGTAGATGGCTGAATTGATCCATCTCTGTTCGCAATCCAGTGTACTTCAGTACAGAATTGTTTTTGTGTCTTATGCTGTATTAAGGTAGAATGTTTTATAAATATGCCTGTGGGATGTTACGTTGCATTTTGTGTTCACCATTTGGTAAACAGGACTTGTAAAGTTCCACTAGGCTTCCTGTTCCAGCAGCATATCAAGCCCACTGAACTGAGTATTCCTTGAACAAAAGACAAATAAAACAATCGCAACATACAGAGCAATATCAAGCATACCTCATGACAGTCCATGAGTGCCTCTCTCACGTCTGATGTTTTTTCATTCTGTAAACCTCTTCCGTTCCTTTCTTCCGCCTTTCCACCACCAGCGAAGGGCTACAGCAATTTTCATACTGCCTCTCTTCCTCTATAACTATTGGCAACATCAATTTAGGCTGAACTACTACCTTTGATCAGTGATGGAGCTAGGAAATACTTATTGCTACTGGGCTTAATGGTTTTATGGAGAAGCCCCTTGAAAGAGCTGTGTGTGTTTAATTTTAAGCACACTAATAACATTTCTCCTCCTTTACTGCAACTGCCAAAAAAAAAATCACCATAAGAGGTTTGGAATTGCTTGATTATATTCCCAGTACATTTGAGAAAACCCGACATTGTTTCCGAACCCTGTTTTTCAAAAGTAGCAGGAACAGAAATTGCTTAAATGTACACAGTTTCTCATTTCAAACCCACTGCAACCCTAACATCACCCTGAAGGCAAGAGTTGCTTCTAGTAAACACATTGACTTGGAAATATGAGCACCATTTTGTTGTAGAAAGAGGTAACAGCATTATTTAAATTAAATGCAACAAAATAATAGTCTCTTAACCATAAAGCAGGAGGGAGGAAAAAAAGAAACCAAAGACATTGTGGTGCCTAACAAGGACAGTCACAAAGTTTACCAGGAAGTGCTGCAATCTAATCCTAGATTTTCTTAGCTTCATGGAAAGTGGTATAGCTTAAGGGTGAGGATTCCGGGTGAGCAGGATAACCTTGCAGAGAGTAAAGGCTGGTTCCTTGACTGAAGTGGCCAACAAAAAAATGGAACTCATATGGCTCCAAGACCAATTGGATTCCTCATTTTTCACACCTTCCGTATCGTCCATATTTCTTTACACACAGCTCCTTACTGTGCACTATTCTTAGTGTATACCAGAGGTCAGGGAACTTTTTTACCTTTTACCCCCCCCAAAAAAATTTATATATGCTGACATTACCCCCTTGATTTGAAAGGATGGAAATCATACATTTGAATTCAAAATCTTATTGAATCTACACAGGCTATGCACTGAACTTGCAGGATGCACCAAATTTAATAAAAATGTGCACTATTTTTGCTGGAACACATTGCACACCAGCCACGGGGTGGTATAGGGAGTAGTAAGGTGTTCAGCGTGCCTAGCAAGTTGCATTAATGTCCGTGTGCATGTGTGTAACTGTCCCTGCCATTCCCATGACAGCGAGAGGTCCATGTACCACTACTGCCAGGCATGCTCACCACTGGCGTGCAGTCCCCAACCCATAGCCTGTCCCTTTGTGCCACTGTTGAGTTCCAATGTGAGCGGGGGGGGGGAAATAACCACATATTTTGCAACCCTTGCATCTTCACAGTGTTGGCCAGTACTGCTTTTTTGAGCACTAAGAATCCCTAGCAATGACATGCTTGCTAGAGACAGCCAAGGCAGAGTTGGGGGGGGGGCTTTTCCTACCACTTTAATCATTCTGGGTGTGGTGTGTAAAAAGGAACAAACCAGGCTAAAGGTCATGTCACCACCCTGGTGCCACAGCCCAACATCAAAGGACCAGTGCGCTTTTTTAAATCATCATCAATGGAAAACTCAACAGTGGCCAGAGGATTGAAAAAAATCAGTCTACATCCCAATCCCAAAGAAGGGCAGTGCCTAAGAATGCTCCAACTACCATACAATTGCACTCATTTCACATACTAGCAAGGTTATGCTCAAAATCCTACAAGATAGGCTTCAGCAGTATGTGGACCGAGAACTCCCAGAAGTAAAAGCTGGATTTTGAAAGGGCAGAGGAACTAGAGATCAAATTGCTAACATGCGCTGGATTATGGAGAAAGCCAAAGAATTCCAGAAAAACATCTGCTTCATTGACTACACAAAAGCCTTTGACTGTGTGGTCCGCAGCAAACTATGGCAAGTTCTTAAAGAAATGGGAGTGCCTCACCACCTTATCTATCTCCTGAAAAATCTATATGTGCGACAAGAAGCAAGAGTTAGAACTGGATATGGAACAACTGATTGGTTCAAAATTGGGAAAGGATTCCGACAAGGCTGTATATTGTCTCCCTGCTTATTTAATTTATATGCAGAATACGTCATGCGAAAGGCCGGACTGGAGGAATTCCAAGGCAGAATTAAGATTCCCGGAAGAAATATCAACATCCTCAGATATGCAGATGGTACCAATGTGATAGCAGAAAGTGAGGAGGAATTAAAGAACCGTTTAATGAGGGTGAAAGAGGAGACTGCAAAAAATGGTCAGAAGCTCAAAAAAACTAAGATCATGGCCACTGGTTCTATCACCTCCTGCCAAATAGAAGAGGAAGATATGGAGGCAGTGACAGATTTTACTTTCTTGGGCTCCATGATCACTGCAGATGGTGACAGCAGCCATGAAATTAAAAGATGACTGCTTCTTGGGAGGAAACGTCGACAGCATCTTAAAAAGCAGAGACATCACCTTGCCTACAAAATTCCGAATAGTCAAAGTTATGGTTTTTTTCCAGTAGCGATATATGGAAGTGAGAGCTGGACCATAAAGGAAGCTGACCGCTGAAGAATTGATGCTTTTGAATTGTGGTGCTGGAGGAGACTCTTGATAGTCCCCTGGACTGCAAGGAGAACAAACCTATCCATTTTTCAGGAAATGAACCCTGAGTACTCACTGGAAGGACAGCTCCTGCAGCTGAGGCTCCAATAATTTGGCCATCTCATGAGAAGACTCCCTGGAAAAGACCCTGATGTTGGGAAAGTGTGAAGGCAAGAGGAGAAGGGGACGACAGAGGATGAGATGGTTGGACAGTGTCATCAAAGCTACCAACGTGAATCTGACCCAACTCCAGGAGGCAGGGGAAGACTGGAGGGCCTGGCGTGCTCTGGTCCATGGGGTCACGAAGAGTCAGACACGACTTAACGACTAAAGAACAACCACATTTATAAAGCTTATAAAGTACTATGAAATCCTGAACGTATTTCCTCCAAAGTAAACCACCCTCAGAAAAGCAGCTATATATAGGAGTGCAGACTTTTAATACACATTTTATACACTACATAAAAGTGTATAAACACATTTCACCTATTTGAAATGTAGTGTTGGAAAGGAGTTTTACAGATAGCATGAGAGATAAGTAAAGCAAATTAAGTGTGGACTCTCACTAGAAGATAAAATCAGCAAACAAAGGGTATTGTACTACAGTGGCATCATGAGAAGACAAGCTCACTGGAAAAGGCAGCGATGCAGGAAAAAGTGCAATGCAGTTGGAAAAGAGGAAGACTGCACATGAGATGGATTGACTCAATAAAGAAAGCCACAGTCTTTTCTTTGTAAGACCTTTTGTTTAATTTTGCAGTCAAAGACCAGGAGCAGAGACAGGGATTCAGATTTGGGGGATAAACTATGATATTCTTGCACACTTTGGGGATGAGAAATAGAGAAACAGAATTGCTACACACTTCAGACTTCTGCTGTTCTCAGCAGAAACTGCTTAGCTAAATGCAGTGGAAATTATCTTTGAAAGCTTTTTTCATGGCTTTATGAAAGAGTCAAGTCTCTCTGTCTCTGTCTCTCTCTCTCTCTCACACACACACACACACATACACACAAACCCTTCTTCCCTCAATTTTCAACAATTTGTTCCTTCAGTTCAGTATGTCCATTTCCTTTCATTACATTTAAACAAGCTGATGAAGCCATCCTTCTTTCCCACCTTAATTCAAGCCTTCCGTCCTGCCGTCCTGCTTTCCTCTATTCCTTTTTTCAAAGTTTTGAGTCTCTCTCTCTCTCTCTCTCTCTCATACTCACATACACCCACCCACTATCCACCCCTCTCTCAATTTTCTACGTACATTTAAACAAGTGTGATGAAACCACCTGTTGCTCTTTTGCACCTTCCTTTCTTCCTTAATTAGAGATTTCCCTCATCTTCCTTGCAGTCACCTCCGGTGGAAGCAGTCATTCACTAGCCGATTGACTGCCTGTGGCTGTTCTACAGCTGTAAACAATCAAGAACGGATTTAAATGTGCAGCAACCAAGGAAGGTAGCAGGGAGAGGTGGCTTACAGTTTGAGGTTTGGCTGCAGGGTGTGTGTGGGGGGGTAGCGCTCTGCTCATTACCCCCAGGATTTTCATTTTTACCCCATTTGGGGTAATTTACCCCTGTTCCCTGATCACTATTGTATACTGCTTTGAGGTCCTCACACACCTTTCCCTTCATAGGCCACCCAACAGAGATGGTATCGCTCCTGCTGTCTGGCCTAGGACCCACTTGGTTGCATAAACATGGAGGAAGCCCAGTTATTGTTATGTCTCGTGAAATTGCATCTGACTTATTGTTGCCCTAATAGGGATTCAGGGTAAGGGAAATCTTTAAGGAGTGGTTTTACTATTGCTACTTCCCTCCAAGTGAATCTCAGTGGCTAAACAGGGATTTGAATAGGTCTCCTGATTCCTAGTCTGTCACTCTGTCCACTGTACCACACCAGCAGTCTAGTACAGTCTATACATTCCAGTCAAATAGAGAAATCAAGCCATGGCTCCTAAATTACTACCTACCCTTTTTAATGCACACAAGCATTTTTAACTTACTTGCTTTCCAAAACAGTAGATGTAGATCAAAACAGCTGCCCTAACAAAAACTGGCGGAGAGAGAGAACCTTAGGTATTTGGTCCCCTGTTTTACCTTTGCCTTTATTCTTCTTTTCTTTTTTGCTAACATGGTTACTTCTTTGGTAGCATCACAATATTCCTAATTCTACATCCCATTGTTTTAAATGTGTAGCCACCAAACACCTGGAGCTGCTCCTAAGGGCTCACCAGCATGAGGTGTGTGGCTCTGACTGAGGGGAGTTGGAAGCCGCTTTTCCACACAGATCTGGAATTGCTCATCCCAAGCCTCCATACCTTTTAATATTTTTCCTAGATTCTTCTGATCTGAATTTTCATACTATAAGGCATCCCCTCTCTTCCTCCTCCCACATTGTCCCCCTTTATGACCTCCCCATTCTCTGCCCTGTCTCTACTCTCTGTCTCCCTCCCACATGGAAAGGTAAGACACTCCGCAGGTGACATGACAGTCGATGTCAGGGCAATTTAAACCGTGCACATCCCAAAGAGGCAAAGCTTATTGGGACAAAGAAACAGATGGGGCTAACACATCTGAAACAAACTGACCTTAAAAAAGGGGGAGCCAGTTCCTAAGTGAAGGACAATAAATCTGATGTAGAAATGAGGTGGAAGGGATCAGTCTGCATCTCTGCTAACATCATTTAAATCTGTTAAAGTAATCTGAATCTATGGATTCCACCTCTTAAAGAGGAGTAAATATGTTGCATGGATGAGCCCTACATCTCTGTATGCTCTATACTCCCAACTTTTTGCCTGTTTAGGTTTCATTCTACATTAATATTGTACTCTAGCTTTATTATTCCTAGTGCTGACCTTCCATATTTATCTCAGGTATACCAGTGTACTGTAGCACATGCATACCAGTGTACTGTTTAAAGGCTTCTATTGCACCTCCCAGGTTCACTGAACTGCACTAACTCCCCTTAGGACCGACTGTGGAAGTGGCTTTCTTAAACTGCCTAAGTCTTCTGTGAATTTCCTCTGATGTGCCCAGCTTAACTTAATGGGTGTGTCCAGCTGGACGGCTGATCTGGTGTAACAGTCTGCAGTTGATGCATTTGTCTGCAAGTCATCTTATCCACTCATGACATTACAGGTTCATGGGATGTTGCAGAGTTTTGAATTTCAGCTAAAAATCACAGTAGAAGTACAGAGACTCACAAAGGAGAACAGCTTCAAGTTTCCCAGAGTTCACCCCTTTCTCATTAACTGGCCCTTAAAAGTCTCTGAGGCATTTGTAGAAGAAAGAATAAATTTTTTATTTATTATTTATTTATTATTTATTTATTATTTTTTATTATTTACAATTGTGAACAGATCAAGAGCAAACTAATAATACCTACCTACCTACCTACCTTTATGTATTTAGCATTATTCTGGGGTTTATACTTTTTATAACATAATGTTATAAAACACAATGAGAGCAATAAAGTATAAATAAAAACAATCAGGTAAAACAAGATACTACACTGCCTAGGTCACCACAGAGCTCCAGTAATGGGAACTGGGGCCTTCACCAGCATAAGTCCCTGCCTGTTGCTCCGGCAAACCACCCTTCCCCTCCTCTGTCATGTGCCCTAGCATTACTGGCTCCCCATGCAAGTGTTGTGGGCCCAACGCCCTGCGGACCTCAGTGAAGAACTCTCTTCTCCACTCCTTGAGGTCTGAGGTGCATGCTGCCAAGCCGCCCTTGATTCAAGGATCACACAGGCAAACCATGTGGCAAACTCTGTCCCTGCAGACAGGATGGAGTCGCTTCTGCACTCCTGCCTGCAACCTCTTCACCAAAGCCCTGGTCCATGGAAGGAGGGAGGATCCTGGTGCCATAGCAGACTCCAGGGACTGATTGAGGGCATGAATTGGGGAATGGCCTGCCCCAGGCTCGCTGTGTAGCTACACAATATATCAGTAGTTTCCTAGAAGGGCACGAGCACCTCCACCATCTGGGAGAGGGCCAGCCAATCCATGGCACTAATGCCCACCTCTCTTCCCCAGGGCAGAATGGGCATGGAGGACATGATCTCCCCCCAAATGGCCTTCTGCTCCACTTGATGTGGCTGCCTAGGCCAATGGCATTGTGCACTCTAGGTGTAATTTGTGAAGCCTGCCCTGCCATTACTGGTTCCGACTCGGACTGGAGATCTTCAGGAACCAGTAACTCCTCAGATTCCTTTAGGATGAGGAGTGGCTGTTCTTTGGGCATCTCTGGAAGCTTTACTTCCATGCCTGCCTGCAAGGCCACCGAAGGAGGAACGGTGGTGGTTGGGCCTAGCCTACGTAGCTTCAGAGGCTTTTCCCACTTGGATACCCCATGGTAGAGACTGCCCTTCATTTTTATCTGCCCTATATTCCTGCCTGCCAAACCACTAAACAAATAAATGGGATTGGAAGGAAAATCTAAGAGGGATAATAGAGAGGGTCAGAGAGGGTGTAATAAATTTTAATTTTTAAATCATAATGGGAGAGGAAATGAATAGATTTCTCTCTTTTTTTTAAAGAGTAAAGGGGAAAATAATTGTGACCCAATTGTGCCCTAAATAACTGAAAGAAACACACTACCCACGCACAGACACAGAACACTCCCCTCAAAGGTCACCCACCCTGCCTGAACACAACCCTCCAAAAAGAACTAATTGTTTAACTAAAATGTGACCTGCCTAAACAAAGCCCTCCCCAGTCTCCCACTAAATGAAACTGGAATAAATTTATTTTGAATTGAATGTGCTTTCTCAGCACATCGGCTGGAGAAGCACACACACACACACTCAGAAGAACCAGACACCAGTCGCACATAAAATCCCCTCCAAGAGTTCACCCACCCTGCCTGAACACAAGCCTCCAAACAGAAGTCGCCTGACTGAAATACCCACACAGCTAAAGTCTCTCCTCAAATCCCCAGTAAAGTTCAAATAATATGAATGAATGAAATGAGAAATGAAATAAATGAGGAAAAGAATTGTTTGCTTTGCTGCCACAAAAGTGAAAGCACAGCCACAGCTAGCAAATAGCAACAACTGCTCTCACTCTCAAGAGACTCAGAGCAGAAGTGGGAAATGGTTGCAGGGAAAAGGCTTTATAAAGCCTCTGAAAAAGGTACACCCCCACAGCCCTTTCAGCAGTGCTATTGGTTGCCTGACGTGTCAATCCAAGATCTCCTGATCAGCCAGAGCTTCTGATTAGCACCAGCAGGATGTAGAGATGGCACAGAGAGGCCCCCAAAAAGGTAATGAATATTGATGAATTGACAGATCAACGAATAAACCTGGGTAAATATTAATCACTTCATATTTGTTGAGTCTCCAGAACTGACGAATATGAATTGACAAATATATTACAAATCAACAAAAATTGTCAAAAATCGCAATTGGTTTTTATATTCGTCCCCATCTCTAGTCCCTGCTTAGAATTCAAAGTTCTGAAAGATACAAGAACATACCTGGAAGTTGAGTCATGTCATCTGGACTTCTTTCTTGTTAGGTTGAAACATTTCGCTATTCATCCAAGTAGCTTCTTCAGTCTGAGGAGAGTTGGTAGGAGACCCCTGATATAGCCTCCATGTTGGTGTCACTTCCCCTGGTCTGAATAGGCTTGTTATATGGACAAAAGATTGAGGGGGGTGAGTGAAAATTCCACACAAGAATATAATAATTCTATATAGGCTGAAGGGCCCTAACTGACAACAGCAACAATGACAGACATAGAAAAGGGTTTATTTTGTCACCAGAAATCCAGAACAGTTCGTCTGCATCAAGAGATTAGTTTGTCCCTTTTGCCATGATTGTAGATTTTTGGCACAGACATTCAAAATGAAAGCATATTTTGGGACTCTGCCAGCTGCATGTATTGCTCACTCACACTCCAGCCTTGGAACTTTCCTCTTCTGTCTTTCTGTTTGTCTGTCCCCAGATCGAAACCCACCCTAATGCATTACTTGTTCTTCTTCAAGCCTGTCAGCTGGATATGGCAAAGAGGCTAATGTTTTCTGTCCTCCTGCTATTACAACAGGAGCCATTAGCTACTATGTTGAGGCTGCTGCTGTGCTTCCTTTTCAGCTTACCCCAAATATATATTTATATATCTTTAGCCATATGATGACAATGTAGTGAAACTGACTATGCTTGGTAATTGTCTCCATCAGCTTTTCTGTAGACCCGACACGATTTGTTGAAGATGGTATGTAATGCAACTCAGTGGGAAACATGAGGTCTCTTTTACAATGTGTCTGCATTTAAAACGTGGTGGGTGGGGGGAAGAAGGATGATGAGGCTGACACTTTATTCCAGCACCACATTTCCTAATGTTTCTGAACTGGAGCTAAGGGGGGTGGGTACATGTCTTCAGAAAGATGTACAAATGGAGAAACCCTACAGTGACCAGGCTGGACAGAACACAGAGCCTCTGTAATGGGGGAGAGAATTTCAGCAGGTGCGGCTTCACACTCTCAGAGGGCGAAGGTGGCTGCCAAATCGTTCCCTTGCACACTCACAGGAAAGCACAGGAGTCACTTTTGCTGTCCAGTTTGGTCCCGCTGAGCACGGCCAGAGCCACAGCCATAGAAGGCTGTGAAAAGTAAGCAGACGATGGGGAGAGGTATTGCTTAATTTAAATTTCTTGTAGTTTGAATCAACAAATATTATTCCCAAGAGGAATGGTGATTTTTCCCCAATATTTATTTGTTTCTATTCATACAGCCGTGTCTATTTTTATGGGCTACCTTTCAGGGTTATCCTTCACGGTGCTGCTCACAATATATTAAAACCTATCACAAAGTGTTACCATCATAAAATAAAAATAAAAATGCACTAACTCAATATTATTGAAACAGCAGGGAAGAACAATTGTATGCAGAGCAAAACAAGATAAGGACATAGCCCTGTCTCTCAGGGATTCAGTAACTAGCTCTGAGGTCCACGTGAAAAGTCCCACTTTGGCTAAGCTGCATAGCCAGGATGGACAAGGATCCAAGAGGCAATTGGTAGGCCTCAGCTTTCCAAGTAGCTTGTCTGAGGCTTTCCACAGCAAGCCCACCAGAGAGCACCCGGCGTGTATCTGCCTTTGACCTTGCAACACCAGTGCCAAAACTGGCACAGAGACAACCTTGTGGACGGGTTCCACCGTCTGCTCTCCAGACCCCTCACCAGCAGGGATTCTTACTGCTCAAAAAAGCAGCACTGGCTAACATTGTGAAGATGCAAGGGTTGCAAAATATGTGGTTATTTCCCCCCCCCCCCCCGCTCACATTGGAACTCAACAGTGGCACAAAGGGACAGGCTATGGGTTGGGGACTGCACGCCAGTGGTGAGCATGCCTGGCAGTAGTGGTACGTGGACCTCTCGCTGTCGTGGGAATGGCAGGGACAGTTGCACACACGCACACGGAGTCATTTCACCACTCATTTGCTCACTCTGAAACACACACACACACACCAAGATGAAATAAATAGGTACCCCAAAGAAACAATGTTTTCTCTTAATTTTCAGTCCATAACTTCAGCACAAGTCTACTCGGAGATAAGTCAAAGGGTCGGAAGGCATGTAGCAAGTATGAAGGGAAAGCACTGTTTTCATTATTTCTTTTCCAAAGTGGCTCCTGAATGCATTCCCCCCCCCTTTTTTTCTTTTTCATATCTTCCATTCCTTCTCCTCTTTTCAGTAGTACACTTACAATGAACTTACAGTGAACTCAGCTAGTGAACTGACAGTGTTGTTTATTTTAAAAAATTTCCATCATGCACGTGTCTAACAATCCAGAATGTGAGGCACCAGCTGCGATGTCCATCACAAAGGCCATCAAAGGGAGCATCATGTGACTGCTCTACCAAGCAGTCTCTGTGGTTAGTCCTTTGTACATGGCTGCCAGCATACCTGCTGGATGATAGCCTGGCTTTGACTCTTGGCCAGCTGCTCATCCCAGACTCCTCAGAGTAACTCCCTTAGCACAACTGGCCTAGGGGGGCAAGTTTGTGGCTGATAAATTGGATACAAACACCAGCTGCCCTGACAGTGCATTAGTGGAATATGTGACAGAATCAATGGTAGCAGAATTGGAGAAGGCCAGGAAACTGATTGGAGGGGGGGGGACGAGAGAGCAGAGCTTTCATCCGGTCCTGAGAAACGCCCCTCAGCTGCTGCCGAGTTAAGGTTTCATTCCAGATTTCTCAGACCAACCCCCCCCCCATGTGCCCTCTGCATGCTTCCAGAGACCTGTGAACACCATTGAAATTACTGAACGGTTAGTTGAAAGGGGCAAAGGGTCTAGTCTCAGAAGTGGCTCATACTAGCTTAATTTCCTTATGGTTGTGCACGTATTGTCTGTGTGCATGTGTACAAACATATGTGCATGCACATGCACACACACACAACTCTTATCATGAGCAATATAATCCAATCCGGGATCAAATGCCAAAAGCCTGTGAGACAGCTTTCATCTTTCTGAAAGAACTGGGATCAAATTGTCAGGATTCTTAGGGGAACCCATTCCAGAGTTCATCACCACAACAAAGGGGGTGGGTCTGTTTTTTCCCATGAGCCCCCTGTCAGGGATGGGATGTGGAGCAGCCTCCCTTGATGATCTCTGTAAGTAAGCAGACTCGTGCTAGAGGGGCAGAGTTGTGCAAGAGTCACTGGACCTTCCAGATATCCTGGACCCAAACTGCGTTGGAGTCAAAGCTAAAATCACTTTGAATTGGTCTCAGAAACAAACCAGGATTCAAAGTAGACTGAATAGGAATACAGTTGTCTACTACTTTACATACTGCACTTGCCGCAGTTTTTGAACACTCTTTAAAGGCAGCTTCACATAGATAGTAATAATTTTAGGATTGTGTGTCTGGAAGGGACCCTATGGCTCACTGAATCCAGCCCCTGTCAGGGAGGCACAGTGGGGGAATCAGGCTCCCAATCTCTGGCTTTGCAAGCAGAGACTTAAACCACAGAGTGATCCAGCAGTTCTACTGGATCTGAGAGCCTTGCAGTAGCTCATGTGGCTGAGACCAGATCTGCTTTTGCCAGGGAGAGTCACAAGGGGCATCTATAACCAGCCAGAGTCACTTGCCCTTCCAATACTCTTTGCGCCTCCCAGGGCAAAACTGTTTTGCAAAGCACTTTCAAATGATATTCCTTGTATTTCTGAGCTGTGGTTCTCAATGTTAGGTCTTCCAGTTGCACTGAATTTCAGTTCCCGGCCATTGGTCATGCTGTCTGGAATTTCTGAGAGTTGAGGCCCAAATCATCTGAAAAATAGAAGGCTGAGAATCACCACTGCAGAAGAAGTGCTACCATGCCCAGGCTGAAGTGAATAGCCATCCTGGATCAGCTTCTGGATAAAGGCTTAATTCATTAATCCATTAATTAATTGGAGCAGTCTGGTTCATGCTGAAAAGGTTTTTATCTTTAGAGCGATCTATTATATCTCTCGATTGTTTGTTCACACTCATTGATGTTTCTTCTCCTGTGAGAAGAGTCTTTGGATCACTCTAATTTGCCCCCTTTCAATTAACGATGCTTCCCTTCCTGCCCCCTTCCCCACCTGTCCCTACAGCCATCATTCAGAAGGGCAATGGCGACTTTCCCTTTTTTTTTGTTATTAAATAAAACAACACAGGGAAACAGCAATGCATCTTCCTAGCATGGTACACACAATACCACCAATGTATCTCATTTATTATTCTCATTTTAAAGAAGGGAAGGCTGCCTTTTAAAAACTAGGGGTGGGGACATAGAAAGGGATGCAATTCATGAAGAGTCTGAGTTCAGGAAAAGAAAGACAGGCAAAACTGATTCCTTCTCCAGCAGGCGACAACCTGACCTGCGATGGAGAGCTATGCTAGCAGAAACATGAAATGCATTGGAAAAATCATCCACAAAGAGAGATACTGTAGTCTAACATGGCTATCAGCTGTGGTCTCTAACCATGATGCAAAAGCAAGGCGCCATGATTTCAGTGTCGGCAATCAAGTGTTGGTCCTCAGTCTGGTGAAACAACAGTGAGCTTGAAACAATGTGGGAAGGCCCTTTTGTGGCGAAGTGCTGTCCTCTGAAGATGCCGGCCACAGAGACTGGTGAAACGTTAGGAAGAACAACCTTCAGAACATGGCCAAAGAGCCGGAAAAACCCACCACAACCATTAGATCCCGGCCGTGAAAGCCTTCGCGAATACAAAAATTTTAGTGTTGTGAATTGGTTAATTAAAAGATTTGGAACTGGACTTAAGACAAAAGTGTATCATGCCAGTAGTTTAAAATCATATGCAACCAGAGATGAAGTAAATCCTACATGTATTACTTGAAAGTAAGGGGAAAGAGTAACAGATGGGAGGTGGAATATGGTCATCCCATTATGGAATCATTTTGATTTGTGAATTATGATGTATTTTGCAAAATTGCTGTTCAATTTTTTATGTTCTGTAGTCTTAGACTGTTAAGCATCTTTCAGTGTTATTTTTCTATAGAAAAGATTTTGATAAATACAGTAGCCTGAAGCTTTGAATGCTTAGTCACAATGGATTGCTTTGTTTTCAGTGAGTTTTCACATGTGTTAGAACCATGGTAGCATTATGTGTATTACAGAAAAAACCGGATCTGGAGCTTGTTATCTGCTTTGACTTAAAATAAAATAAAACTTTTTCTTGCAAGAAACAGACATAGATTCTTACTTGTTTGTTTATGGATTACTTCTTCCTCCCCCCCCCCCAAATGATTGATTTTGGCTTGAGAGTTGCGATGATCAACAAAAAAAAAGAAGCAAGGCATGTAAGGGCAGCGGGGCGGGGGAATGCTGCAACACACACACCCATATTCTACCTTGCCTTATTTTTTTCTTTACATTACTTATATGCCTCCTTTAGCCACATAGAGCACCCAAGGTGACTCACAATAGATAAAACAACAAATTTAAAAACACTATTTAAAAATAACATTTAAAATACAGATAGACATTAAGATTAAAAAAACAAGTATTAAAAAAAACTTTTAAAAACCTTTAAGTCCTCCTTAAAAAAGGACTCAATGTGACTTACATCATTAAAAGGTCATTCATTCATTCATTCATTCATTCATTCATTCATTCATTCATTCATTCATTCATTCATTCATTCATTCATTCAGCTTTTACTCCACCCATCCAGAGTCAAACAAATCTACTCTGTGTGGCTTACAGTCCAAACAATATAAAACAAGAATTAAAACAGATAATATCCAAACAAAAAAGTAAGCAAAGTCCAAGATTGGAAAACACAGACAACTAAGTGATGGAAAGGGCGAAGACCTGCCACAAGAAGAATCAAGTCTTCAGCTTCTTCTTAAAAACTCCCAGCAAGGGTGCCAGGCGAATCTCCAGGGGCAAGGTGTTCCAGAGACAAGGGCCACTGCTGAGAAGGCCAGGTTTCTAGTTCTCTCCTTCCAGGCCTCTCTCGGGATCAAGCCCCTCAGCTGCCCAGCCTGGCTAGATCGAGTGACATGAGTAGAGCTAGGTGGAAGCAGGCGCTCTGCTAGGTATTGAGCTCCTAAACTGTTTTATATGTAAGCATTAATACCTTGAAGTCAATGTGGAAATGAATGGGCAACCAGTGTAAGGCTGCCAGAGTGGGGGAAATATGATATTTTTTCACCCCAGTTAATAGTCTGGCGGCCGTGTTCTGGACCATTTGTACTTTCTGCATGAATCTCAAGGGTAGCTATGTGTAGAGTGCATTACAGTAGTCTAATCTTGAGATGGGTGCATGGATCAGAGTGGTGAGCGCCCCAGCATCAAGATAGGGACGCAGCTGGGCAATCCGCTAAAGATGTAGATGGGCGGTGCGGACCACAGACACTACCTGGTACTCCATAGTAAGCGCTGGGTCAAGATGGACCCCCAAGCTGCAGACTACACCCTTTGTGGGGTGAGTCACCCCCCCAAAAAAGAGAGGGAGCTTCCAAAACTGCTGATAGGAGGGGTGCCCACCCTCAAGACCTCTGTCTTGTCTGGGTTCAGCCTCAGTCCATTCTCCTGCATTGATTGCAGTACAGCCCCCAGGCAGTGCTCAAGGGACGTAATGGCATCCACTGCTGTTAGAAAAAAAGGAGATGTAGAGTTGTATGTCATCAGCATACTGATGACACGAAGCACCACACTCCCAGATTACCCCTCCCAGCGGCCTTATATAGATATTAAGCAGCATTGGAGAGATGATCGAGTCCTGCAGAACCCCACAATTAAGGAGCCATGGGGCTGAAACTCTCTCCCCAAGCTGTACTCTTGAGGACATTCCCACAAGAAGGATCGGAGCCAGGCAAGTGCCAGACCACCAATTCCCAACTTGGAGAGCCTCCTCAGGAGGATACCATGGTCAACGGTATCAGAGGGGTCTGAGATACCAAGGAGAACCAACAAGAACATTTTGCCCCAATTGGCCTCCTTCAATAGGTCATCAAGCAGGGTGACCAATGCCGTTTCCGCACCATGGCACGACCTGAAGCCCAACTGGAACGGATCCAGGGCATTAGTTTCTTCCAAGAGAGCATGAAGCTGGTTGGCCACCACCCTCTCTATTTCCTTGCTAAGGAAAGAAACATTGGTGACAGGCCTATAATTTCCAATGCTGTCCGCCACCAAGCTCGCTTTCTTCCTAATGGGCCTAATGAGTGTCTCCTTGAGGGCAAGGGGAACCTTGCCCTCCTGGAGAGACCCATTAATTATTGATGTGGCCCATTCAGTTGTCACAGGCCTGGCTGCTTTGATTAGCCAGGCCGGGCAAGGGTCAAGGGAGGAGGTGGCGGCACAGCAGCAATTAAATACCTTGTCAGCCTCAAGTGACATCACTGGCTGAAAGTGAGTAATTCTCATCAGACAAGACAGTGTGCTGGATGTCTTGGCTTGATCTACTGGTTTCAAATAGGGGGTTAGGTCCCAGCGGATGGCATCCACTTTAGCTTTTAAAAATGCTGCAAATTGGTTAGGTGAGATACTAGGGGGAGGCCAATCACTGTGACCAAGTCCGGATAGATCGCATACTATTCAGAATAATTCCGCCTGCTGGTTGGAAGCTTCAACTATCCAGACAGCGAAGTAAGTTTTTTTTTTTTTTTTTTTTTTTTTTTTTTTTTTTTTTTTTTGCAGCCTTTCTCTTAGAAAGGTAAAGGTTGGACACAATCCTAACAGATTTTAGGTTACTTTCTGTCGGGTTACAACTCCAAATGCTTTCCAGTCTTCTCCTGTTCTGTTTCATAGCTTTCAGCTGCTGGTTAAACCAGGGTGCTGGTCAAGCTCTGCAATGGAGAGGATGTTCAGGAGCGATCATGTCTACAGCCCTGGTGGAGGCAGTGAACCAGCCGTCAACCAGAACCTTGACATGAGTGCCACCAAGATCAATCAGTATCTCTTGCATGGAGTCCTGGAATCCTATGGGATCTAGTAGCCTGCAAGGGTGGATCTGCTCCCTGCGGAGCAATATTTAAATCTAAAAACAGTAAGCATACAAATAATAAAAAGGATTGAACAAACACCACACTAAAAGCAGTAAACAAAAGCAACACTGAAAACACATTCAAAGTAATAAAGCACAACAATCCATTAAAAAACCCCACTTAAGCCGCCAGTCATTGAGAGAAAGCCCACGTGAAGAGAAAAGTTTTTGCCTGCTTGTGGAAAGACAGCAGAGATGGGGTCTACCTACTATAGTAATATAGGGGGCTAGCCTTCATCAAACTCATTTTGACAGGTGGCCCACCCCTTTTAGGTGGGACTAATCGGTCAAGAATTGACCCAGGCCTCTCCCTCTCGAAAGGGGAGGCTTTAGGATGATGTAGGGGTTGGTGAGGTCACTGTGGAGCTATACGAGAGCTTGATCGATGCAGGGGTCCCTTGTGATCACAGTGCAGCCTTAGGATTGGCCCCCAAAGTGGCGTGCCGCCCCCACGGCCCTGTAGGCCAATGGGAGAGGTTGGAGGGGTTTGGCTAGAAAAGGGGTGGGCGTAGGCCTCCTGTATCTGAAAGGCCACATCAGTGATTTTGGGGCCCTTCTGCACGCATTTGCCGCTCTTTGCAGAGACCAGGGCGTCTTGGAGAAGATGGAGAAAGAAAACCTGATCCCCAGGACAAGCCAAAAGGCTCCAATGAAAGCAAAAAGGCATTTGCAACCCCTAGGTTACTACTATGGGACTGCAGGTTTTTCTAAGCCCCTGTGTCCCTTAGGTCCCCCTTACAAGGCTCAGGGGGAGACTGCCTGAAGACCCAGAAAATCTAAGAAGAAAATGCAGGTCTGCAGAAGACCTATTTGTATTTACTGCAAAGCCAAAGCAGAAGCCGAAAAGCACAAGAAAGCCGGCCTGCACCCTGATGTGGGGATGATGATGAAGATGATGAGCTTCAGTGCAATTGTGGACAATGGTTAAAAAGAAGTTTACAGAAGCCAACCGGTGATGCGCTGGAATCGGCAGAGGACATGGATGGCTGTGTGCTAGTGAAACTGGACTGTGCGGGGGATGCCGTTGGCCCTGAGGATATGCCCATGGAAGAAGTTTCAGATGACAGCTTTGAGAGTGATGCAGAGGACCAAGTCAGCCAGGTAAGTGCATTTTCTAAAAGGTATAGTTATGGGGTACGTTAGGGGCGGTGGTATGGTCTTTAAAAAGGTTGCTAAAATTTTGTCTCATTATCACCCACAGGAGAATGATCAGCAGGATGATGATGATGATGATGATGATGATGATGATGATGATGATGATGATGATGATGATGATGATGATGATGATGATGATCAGGATGATCAGGATGATCAGGATGATCAGGATGATGATGAGAAACCACCCTGCAGGCATATGCAGTCTGTAAATCTATCCTGTATTTCATGTATTTCTACAACCCCTGAGGTTTAGATGTATGTAATATACTGCTTTTAATAAAGAGCATTTATTGTACCATACTTTGTTCATATTTGTGTTGGCTTTTGAGATGGGTGCACAGGGGAAAATATTCCACGATATCTATTATACACCCTCATCAGTGGTGAGTTTTGGCGGTCTGAACCCTCTATGTAGGGAAGCCAAAAAGCAGATCAAAACATTGAAGCTAGGGGATGTTTCTCAATGGCTTTCTGATCAGGATGTCTATACATTGCATAGACCTGCTAGAGTTCATTTTAAAAGAAATAAGACCATTGTCTCCAAAGTAGATGCTCAATGGCAGGCAGATTTGGTCGACATGCAACAATTTGCTCAGTACAACGAGGGCTACAAGTATATCCTGGTGTGTATCAACATCCTTTCTACGTACAGCTGGGCAAAAGTACTCAAAGGCAAAATAGGTAAAGAAGTAGCCAAAGCTTTTGATGCCATTTTCAAACAAGACGGAAGAAAACTTAACAAAATTCAAACGGACCGCGGCGATGAATTTCTAAACAGGCCTGTAGGTCCCTGCTCCCCGCAGAGCAATATTTAAAGCTAAAAACAGTAAGCATACAAATAATAAAAAGGATTGAACAAACACCACACTAGAAGCAGTAAACAACAGCAACACTGAAAACACATTCAAAGTAATAAAGCACAACAATCCATTTAAAAAACCCCACATAAGCAGCCAGTCATTGAGGGAAAGCCTACCTGAAGAGAAAAGTCTTTGCCTGCTTGTGGAAAGACAGCAGAGATGAGACCTACCTGGCCTCATGTGGGAGGGAGCCTCAAAGTCTGGGAGCAATAACGGAAAAAGTATATCATAGGACTGCCTAGAAGGTGAGCTTTTCCATTTCTAAAAGGTGCAGCTGAGGAAAATCCTGTTGTCAAATGCCAGCCTGTTCTCAGATGACTTTTGCCTGATCACACCAGAATTGACTGAATACAGTATATAGGTCATCTATTAATGTGATGAAAGTGTGGTTTTTTTAAGCCCTTCTGTCCCTTCCTGCACCAAAACAAAAATGTAAAGAAACCTTTTTGACAAGGCTACTATGAAGAGACAGACATATATTTCCATTTTAGTTGCATAGAAGGAGAGGCCCTGCAACCTCCAGTCTGCAAAGAAACAGTTTTCTAGCCACTCGGCAGGCTAATGTGGCAGTCTTCTACTAAACATAGCCGCTCAGAGTGGTCTACTCGACCAGATGGGCGGGAGATAGACAGACAGACAGACAGACAGACAGACAGACAGACAGACAGACAGACAGATAGATAGATAAAGCATAATGGTGGGAGAGACGTGGAGCAATCCATTCCACTTTGGCCCTGGGAGTGATTTCTAGGTTGGTCTGGTAGAACAAGATTTTCCTTTCTCCACAGCTAGCATAAGATTAAAACTAGTTGTTGGGGATGGAAAGGTGTCTTCCATCCTTCCTCTGGCTGCCTTTGTTCTGTGCTGTCAAATTTCATCCATCTCACGGCAACTCCTATGAAGATTCCAAGACATGTGAGGTCCTTCAGGAGTAGTTTACTATGGTCATCCCCTAATGAGTTCCCATGTCTGAGAGTAGAATTGAATCCAGGTCTCCTGAGTCCTGGCCTATTACTCTACCCACTGGACCTTATGGGCTCTTGCTTTTGTATTTGCCTTCATGGAATTCTTCTTGATCACCCATGGCTTCTAAGGATGTTGCCAAATGCCGGCACCCAACTGGACCAAATAAACTACAGGACTAGTGCTGTTCCTGAAAGGAGAGGGACAGCTCGCAAAAGGGGAGGGATGGCTCACTCTTACTGAAAACACATGTGGTCTCCGGAAAGCAGGATGAACCAAACCACACCAAAACAGTAAGCTATATGCCTGTCTGGTTGCCCTCTTTGTTTGAATAAAGCAGACGGCTAATAGATAGGCAGCCTCCTTGACTTATAAGGTTTGGTTCATCATTGATTTGACTTTCTAATATCACAGTTTCAAAGCTGGGCTCTCATGAAACCCTAAGGAACAGCTGTGATTGTCTTTCAAATATGACACCTGTCTTACTCCTCAATATTAAAAAGTAATTCCTGAAAGCAGAAACTCCAAAAGGCACAGGTAAAGCAAGAAGGGACAGATTTTTTTTCCTTGCCCTGGCTTTGGGAGGAAATTGTGACCCAGTTCAAAGAATACAGGCAAGCTGTGGTGGGCTGTAACGGTAAGTCCCTCTTTATGTATCAGTCACGGCAAAGCCAACATTCTCTGCCATAAACCGAGCCCTCTAGGAAACAGAGGCAGCAACAGCAGGCCCCTTGTTTGCTTAGCCATATATAAAACCACATAGTAGCAAGAGAGCTGAGACAGGTCTTCCATCTGTTAAACCAGGTAGGAAAGGTGTGTTTTACCCCCATTTCTCTAGAGTGTATCATGGGCACATTCTCTAAAAGCCTGGATATTGCTTTGGAGAGTGTAATTGGAGAAGTAAATGAGGTGTTCAAGGGGCAATTCATCTTTTCTGGCAGGCCAGCTGAGCCAGGCACAGTATGAAATTGCCACAGCAGAGCCACCAGTATTTCACATGATTCCTGTGAATTTCCTTATACCTGCATTTCAGGAATGTCCCTCAGGTGTTGTAGAGCAACCCTCTTAAAACACTCATCCATAATGTGTGGATTTCTTCTTTCCGTTGTTATTGCTTCCTTCCAGCAAGGAATTCTTCTTCACAACAAACAACACATTTCCTCCCCAAGTTGTAGTAAAGACTATCCAAGATCAGAGTTATTTCGGTATCTGAAGCAGAAAATCACACAAGTACCTTTTCCAATCTCTGTAGTAAAATACTGTAATAATACATTTAAAAGCAAAATATTTGTTGTTTTTAACTCTTCCATCACATTTATTTATCTCATTTGTTCATTTAACTTATATGCCGCCCACACTACCTAAAGGTCTATGGGCAGATTGTTGTTGTTGTTTAGTCGTTAAGTTGTGTCTGACTCCTCGTGACCCCATGGACTAGAGCACGCCAGGCCCTCCTGCCTTCCACTGCCTCCTGGAGTTGGATCAAACTGGGTAGCTTACAACAATTTAACTAAAGTAAAAAAGATAAAACAATCAAAATACAATTAAAATATATTCTCTAAAAATTGCCATCAGGACCCACAGTTGATATTATTTCAATGAAAACCTTCTGGAACAGGAAGGTTCTGACCTGGCACTGAAAAGTCATCAATGTTGGCACCAGACGAATCTCTCTTGGGATGGCATTCCATAGTCTGGGGGCAGCTGCCGAAAAGGCCCTTTCTCTACAAGCCATCCCTCTGCTGCAGGAGCTGGGAATCTCACCTGTTCTCCACAAGGTACCTCATTCTGCAATGATATTTTCAGTACAGTATTTTTCCCATATGACATTCACCTTATGTTCAGTGACTAAAATCTGCAAACCTCTAATAAAGGTAGGGCTTATTTTCAGTTTGGCCTGTTCCAGGCCAGAGTATTGTTTCATAACATTTTCCAGACACCTCCCAAATTCATTTCCACAGTCACAATCTCACACTGGAATCTTTCAATTAACATATCAATTCACACACACAGACACAGCCTGGGAGGGAACTTCCTTGCTTTTTTAGTAACTCAAAGTGGTTTAGAAGTGAATAAACTTGACGATGGTGGTAAAGCCGAAGGATGAGAGGAAAGACTAGGATGGTAGGTCCAACTGTGAGCCCATTTTATGGGTCAACTGGTGGCAATAATATTCTACAATATAATGGAACCTTCGCATGAGGTTTATAAGGTTTTTAACCCAGGTAAAGCTGGATACATTTGCTAGTAAAAAGAAAGAAAGAAAGAAAGAAAGAAAGAAAGAAAGAAAGAAAGAAAGAAAGAAAGAAAGAAAGAAAGAAAGAAAGAAAGAAAGAAAGAAAGAAAGAAAGAAAGAAAGAAAGAAAGAAAGAAAGAAAGAAAGAAAGAACAGATAAAAAACCAACAAAATCCTGTAATCAAACACAATTGCCAGAAAGACATGCAACCAAACACAATCCTAAAAGCAGATCTTTATTAAAAGAAAACAAAGAGGTATTAGTCATCACATTTTAAGATTATTTGGTGTCTTGCTGGCAGAGTGTAGCAGTCTAGGCTGTGGCTACTGGTCTAGAGGCTGTTCACATAGCAGAAGAGAGGACTTGGTGTTTATTTTATTTTTAGAAAGACGATCCATGACCAGATTTGACTCGGTGAACTCCTATGCAGAAGAAGAAGACCTACATGGCATGAGGGTTCTAGGATCTGCAAAGCTTTAAGGATTCAAAACAACAATTTGGACTTGCTGAAGAGTACTGAACATGGCCATGCCTTCTAATGTACGTGGGAAAGCACATACCTGTGAGGTTCCTACTTTAAAGGCAGTTCCACAGAAAGTCTGAAGTAATTCAGCCTGAACATTACAGAAGTGCGGTTCAACACAGCAGGAACAGAGACAAAGCCTTCCAACAGGCTGAACGAAGATGGATAAAAGGCATTCTTAGCAAATCATTCAAACCTAGTTCTCTAAACTGCATCAAGGTCAGGTTTCATGTTTTGGAGACTAGTCCTTAACACCTGTAAGAAACCTATACATGGGACATGAAGCAACAGTTAGAACTGGATATGGAACAACTGGTTCAAAACTGGGAAAGGAGTAGGACAAGGCCGTATATTGTCCCTGGGCTTATTTAACTTCTATGCAGAATACATCATGCGAAAGGCCGGACTGTAGGAATCCCAAGCCAGCATAAAGATTGCCGGAAGAAATATCAACAGCCTCCGATATGCAGATGATACCACTCTGATCGCAGAAAGCGAGGAGGAATTAAAGAACCTCTTAATGAGGGTGAAAGAGGAGAGTGCCAAAAATGGTCTGAAGCTGAACATCAAAAAAACTAAGATCATGGCCACTGGTGCCATCACCTCCTAGCAAATAGAAGGGGAAGATATGGAGGCAGTAACAGGTTTTACTTTCTTGGGCTCCATGATCAGCCACGAAATTAAAAGACGCCTGCTTCTTGGGAGGAAAGCGATGACAAACCTAGACAGCATCTTAAAAAGCAGAGACATCACCTTGCCAACAAAAGTCTGCATAGTCAAAGCTATGGTTTTTCCTGTAGTGATGTATGGAAGTGAGAGCTGGACCATAAAGAAGGCTGACTGCTGAAGAATTGATGCTTTTGAATTGTGGTGCCAGAGGAGACTCTTGAGAGTCACCTGGACTGCAAGAACAAACCTATCCATTTTGCAGGAAATCAACCCTTGAGTGCTCACTGGAAAGACAGATCCTGAAGCCATCTCATGAGAAGAGAGGACTCCCTGGAAATGACCCTGATGTTGGGAAAGTGTGAAGGCAAGAGGAGAAGGGGACGACAGAAGACGAGATGGTTGGATAGTGTCATCAAAGCTACCAGCATGAATTTGACCCAACTCCGGGAGGCAATGGAAGACAGGAGGGCCTGGCGTGCTCTGGTCCATGGGGTCACGAAGAGTTGGACATGACTAAACAGCTACACAACAACAACCGTACACCTGAGCCCTCCCTCCAGTTGAGGGTTACTCTTTCTCAATGCTCCATCTGTGTGCAAACAGTACTTCCTCCTGATTTTCCCTTGGCAACCTGCATGCTCCCATCTATGCTGCTTAGAAAGTCATTTGCTTTTCAAAGAAAGCAGAACCACTCACATACAGCTGGCACAGTCTCCTGCTTGTTTTTGTCTTGACTGAAATCATTAAACCAGAATAGACCTGTCAGTCTTGACTTGCCTCCCTCCCCCTTGCCTCACTCACCTGTCCATTCCCCTACAATTTTATCTCTCTTTTGTCTCCAGAAAGCTTATAGAGCAGTTCTGTCTGCTGACACTTACACAGAAATCTTCCCTTTAAAATTCCACTGCCTGTTCCCAGCCCCTACGCACGCATACACACACACATTTTAGCTAGCCTTTTCATTCTTAGTTGCAGTGCCTCAGAATGTTGACCTCTTTTCCTCAGTTCTGCAGATATCAGGCAATTTCAGATGATGCTTTTATGGTGCTACCAGTCACAAGGCACTTTGCCGCTTTCCATCTTGTCTCTGTAACAGGGTTTCTGATGTAAGAAAAAACGGTGAGAGGAGTAGCGGGCAAACAAAGGAGGGTTATGAGTGGAGGGCAACCTTCTGTAAAGTTCCTGCAGAATTTGGTGTATAAGGTAGGGGAATGTGTGCAGAGCTGTAACTAGCCCTTTTGGGTCCCGGGACTTTGCTGCCTTATTGGTTTAGTTTGGGTCACGTAGGACTGGTCCACGTGGAGAAAGGGAGGGGATTGCTTGGGTGGGATGGACATACCTGGTTGTGCAGAGAGACGACTGATTTTGTGTTTCCTTCTGCCCAGTGAAAAGTGGCTGGTGGCAGTACATGTGATGAGGGCAGGCTGGCCTATACCCTTCAAGCAGGAAGTGTTTTCACCCTGTAACTGTAATTCCTCCTTGGTCAACACTCTGGTCACCCTGACCTAGTTATGGCTTTGATGCTGCAATTAAAAGCTTCATGTGCAGTTGCCCCGACCTGCTTGTATCAGGCAGAGAGAGGGGGAAGGGCATTCGGTGTCTTGATGAAGTTTCTGAATTTGCTGGCCAATTGCCATTTCATACTCTTTTGACTCGATTTGGGGAGTCAAAGCAAGAAAACCAGCTAGTCTTAACTGGAATGTATGCTGAACTTTGTTTCCAGATCCTGTTTGTCCACTAGGATCCAGTTTACGGATCTTACCATTCTGCCTGCTTGCCCTCATGCTTAAATGCCCATCCTGTATGTGTGCTAGTAAGCAGCTACCTAGTCCTTGGGGTTGATGTCATGCAGTTATTACCCAGTTGCGGATACACACCATTGTTTACAGTTTGATAGTTAATTGAAGGATAAATTGTTAATGGATGATAAAAGGCCACCACTTGGATTGGTTGCAGTAGAACAGGATTAGCATTGCATAAAGAGCAGATCCCATAAATATGCCAACTTTCCCAGTTTGTTGCTGGGTATGTACCCCAGGTGAAAGACCTCTAGGAGACAGTGGTGTAGTATGGGGGGGGCCCATGGGGCAGTTGCCCCAGGTGCAACATTTTAAGGGGGCACAAAGGAGTCCAAGCCTGTGACGGGGGCTGTTCTCTTCTCCTCAGGGGTGGTGACAGCCATCTTCAGAGGCAACACACAAGGCTTCCCTTTCCAGGAGCCAAGGGCCTCCTGCCTCCCCCACTCACCTGCCACCCAGCTGTTGGGTGGCCTGTAGAGAGGGCAGGGGCCACTCAGGAAGGGAAGCCTTGGGAGCAGGTAGGGGTGTCTTGGAGGGGGCAGAGGGTCACAGAGGGGGAGGGGGTCATGGGGGGGTCAGGCTGCTCAGATTCCCTTCCAGGCCCTTTGTCTGCACAGGCCTGGAAGGCAGTGAGGCAGGAGGAGCAGGTGGGGGAGTCACCTTGCCCTGGGTGCTGGCAATCCGCACTATCCAGCTATCTCACTATCGGGAGACGACAGTGGGGAATCAAACTCCTGACCTCTGGCTCAATAGACAGATGCCCAAATGATTGAACTATCCAGCAGTGACAAACAAGAAAAAAGAGGTTACCTACCTGTAACTCTGGTTCTTCGAGTAGTCCTCTGTGAATTCACACTACTGGGTTAATCTGCGGCAGAGCAGTTTTTGGTAACTTCCACAGCTTTAAGCACTTAGTGTTGGGACCTCTCCTACACCTAGCTATATAACTCCACCTCTTGCCCAGTGTTTCAGTTCTTAAAGAACCAACTGCCGCTGCCCAATATGCCATAGCACACGTGACAGACAGTGGGGAGGAGGGCGGGACATGTGAATTCACAGAGGGCTACTCGAAGAACCAGAGTTACAGGTAGGTAACCTCTTTTCTCCTTTGTGTCCTCTGTGAATACACACTAATGGGTGACTAGCAAGCTGACCAACCCGGAGGAGGGTCGTCACGAAAGTGCAGAAGCCAGGACAGCTCGTCCTACTGCAGCCTGAACCTTAAGCTGGGCAACCAGGCGGTAGGGCGAGATGAAGGGAGACGGAGTTGCGCACGTGGCAGCGCAGCAGACATCCATGACATTCATGTGACAGAGAAAGGCCATTGAGGATCCCACAGCTCTAGCAGAGTGAACTCTCACTGATCTTGGAAGAAGAGTCCGTGCCAAATCAAAGGGAAGGTGGATGGTCTGGACTATCCAGCTAGACAAGGTCTAAGAGAAAGCTACTACTCCGAAGGAGAGCCAGCAAAGGCAACAGAGAAACGTTGTGAGGCCCAAAAAGTGGTCGTGCGATGCACACAATATGGCACAGCCCGCTGCACATTTAGAGTGTGCAGAGCTGTCTCCAGCAGTGAAGATGGTGTGGGGAAGAAACCAGGAAGGAAAGCTGGCTGGTTCAAATGGAAGACAGAAAAATACCGTAGGCAAGGTAAGGACTGGCTAAGGGGTACTTTGCAGAAAGGAGGGCCAGCTGCTACTGCAGCCAGTCCTCCAGTCCTGCAAGCTAAGGGTACTATCAGGAGAAAGACAGCCTTGAGGGTTGCCAAAGAACTACCTGGAGAGACCACTGAGGTGTCAGTGGCCCATAGGCAGGGCGCATATTCTCCAGCCACGGATAAATAGCTTGCAGGTAGAATGGGCCAGAGCTAGGCAAAACAAGTGAAGGAGAAACTGAAGGAGAGTGTCCAGAGACGGTGGCTTAGTAGGCCAATGTCGTCTTGATGTAAAGGGACAGAACACCTGCCCATATCAGGAGTAGGTCAAGGTGGTAGAAGGTATACCAAGATGATGGCGCACGTCCATTACTGTCGGGGAAGACTCCCAGCTGACAGGTAGGGGAAACCAACACCTGGATGAACCAACCGCCTGTGTCCTGAGACCGTGAGGGACCATGTTCAGTGTGATATATCCTACAGGTCCCAGGAGCAGGATCGAGAATCAAGCTAGCAACACAACCAAGCATGACGGTTGCGCACCCATGGTGGGCCCGAACGACTGACCCTGAAGAGGGGAAGGGTGAAATCTGTGTAGGGGCCCCCATGCCCCTAGGTTAGGGAGGCACCTCCTAAGGAGGTGCAGCCGACACCAGCTCAGGAGCCAAACATGGCACACTAAGAACCTTGTGGCGCAGTGGCTAAACCACTGCACTGCAGCCAAAACTGTGCTCACGACCCGGGCCCCAACCCCAGGCAGCGGCCCAAGGCCGACCCAGTCCTCCACTCCTCCGAGGCCGGCAAAATGAGCACCCAGCTCACCGGGGGGGGCAATGTGCAGCCTGCATAACCAACCTGTAAACTGCCCAGAGAGTGCCTGAAGCACCATGGGGCGGCACAGAAGCAGCACGCTCTGCTTTGCTTTTGCTTTACTAGTTTGATTGAGATGCGAAAGCATCCCTGTCTTGAGAACTCCATCAAAGACAGAGGCAAAGAAAGATGGAACAGTCAAGGGCCTGCTCTTATACAGCCACTGGATAAATGTGGCGAGCATAACATCATTCCGAAGAAGGCGTAACTAGAGAGTGCCACCCTGCATGTTCATATAAGAAACTGCAGCGGTTTAGACTGATGTGACCTGGACCACCCGACTCCAGAGCAGGGACTCAGAGGCCCAAAAGGCCTTAGTGAGTGCCAGGAGCTCCAGCACAATGATATGCAGACTGGTTATCATCATGGACCAGCAGGCAAGGGCAACGTGGTGGCGTAGGCAAGCCCCCACAGCCTAGTGGGCTAGTATCTGCTAGTGACCAGACTAACTGGGTCAGGAGACCAAAGGGTCTCCCTAACTGTAGTGTGTGGGGGAGTGTTCACCAATCCAGGTGTGCAGCGACTTTCTGAGTCACCTGGAGCAACACAGAACAGTGGTTGCAGGTACCTGAAAGAGAGAAAAAATTCAGGATTCAAGGGACTGCAGCCTCAGTCGAGCGAGCTGTCCCACAGCTGCAGTAGATGCCATCAGTCCAAGGAATCGCTGGACCTGTAGGGCAAGGAACCAAGCGCCTGAAGAAAAAGAAGCACAACAGTCAAACATTGCCACAAACCTGTTGTCAGGAGAAAATCCTGCTACAAGAAAGCATCCAAAGGCATATTAATACAATTTACACCATGTGTAAGGTACAAAGTCAGCTTCTCTATGTTGACCTATAGTCCTCACGCTGACAAAAGGGACAGTGCCCAGGATGTGTGCTTACCAGCCCGTGGTTTGGACTCCACAACCAGGATCCAGTGAACCAACCATGGGTAAAGAGAGATTTCCCCAACTGAAAACCTGAGAGAGCGGTCACAGTCCAACCAGATGCCCGCATGAAAACGAGCATCTTATGATAAACCAATCCCCTGGACGTAACTCGTGGATAACAGAGTCCAAGGAAACCAAATTGGAACTGCATAGAGTTATAAAGAATTCAGGCTCCAAAATGAAGGATGCGCCAGGGCCTTCCATCCTCCTCTGTCCCTATTTTTTGTGGGGGTTGGGGTGGAGGTGGCTCTAACGCGGCCTGTGACAGGGGCATATCGAAGATAGTGGCAAAGCTGGTAGCTACGATAGAAAGTATTGGTCAACAACAGAGAAGTGAAGGGACCACTCAGTTTCGCAGTTCTACCTCCAATTCTGCCAGTCAGGGCACTGCCTCCCCACATGTCTAGGAGCAGCGGCTGGTAACTTTGGGGTTGAGGCTTTAAACATTCCCGGAATGCCGAAGGCTGATCGGAACATCTTCATGCTCTTGTAGTTGTTACAGCGCAAAAGACTGTGTCGCTTTCTAGAGCCTGAGCAGGTTATCAAGAATAGCAACCTTTTTCTGACTAAAAGCCATACACCAACAAACAGCAGGTCCAAACCCGTCAGTTGCTTAGATGCTGGTTTTCAGGCATATTGAGCAGCAGTGCGCTCGTGATGCACCTGCAACAGTGCCTCCCAGTGATGCGGAAGGCCTGAACTGTAAGCGTGCACATGAGCTACCTGCAGGGTGGGCAGAACCAAACTCCGTAAGTGGTGATGAGCCCTAATGGCAGAGGAGTACGTGGCTACATGGCCGCCAAAAACAAATAACAACAGCGATCAGAGAACTCCTCATCTGTTAACAGTAAAGGAGTGTGACCATTTGCTACAACCGAGAGGGGTGTAGGAAGATTGGTTGGAAACTCTTCCACCCCCCCAGCGATTCATGTGAGTCCCAAACCTGAATGGGTTAACAGCAGGTTCGGTCAAAGCTGCAAACATCATGCTACCAGAGCCGAGTTTGAGGGAGCACTACATCTGTGAAGCGTATGTGGAGGCATAAAGCACTCCATAGACCTTGGCTCAGAATGATGCCAGGTAGAGCGGAATGGCGATGGTGGCCGAGAGCTCATAGCTCCTATCCCAAACAAAAGGGACTGGTCCTACGCAACCTTGTCAGTGAGATAGGACCTTCCTGAGGAAAATTATCCAGGCTTACCTGGCAGCGGTAGGGTTCTTGGATGGACTCTTGTGAGTCCCTTCCCTATGAGCCTATGCGGGCACTGGCAACTGAGACAGAGCTGCAGGCCATCGATAAAGAGGGCTGTTTTGTGCCAAATTAACAGCCACCAGGAGGTGCTACCCTAGGCAGAAATATCACTGACTAGCAGGGCTAATGATGGGAGTTGCAGCCCCCCCTTTCAGAGGCAAACTAGGGCTCTCAAATGCTGCCAGAAAGCTTTTGCCTCAGCATCTGGTTTTGGAAATAGCAACCACGTGAACAAGGCCTCTGATAAATCAGGCTCAATACACCAAACATCCAAGGGTGTTACCTCAGACAGGCAAAGCACTGACATGCAGGGCTAGCCACAGGAGCTGAAGGGGCCCATTGTATCCCCAAAGGAAAACCCAAGCCTTACCATATGTTGCTGACACATCTGCAGCCTCAGCGTGCAGCTCCCTCCAGAAGTCGCAGCTACATGACCAGGCGCACGAAGGAGGGTTGGTGTGCGGCACTCACACACAGAGGCGCTTCCATGTCAGGAGGAATCACTGACAGTCAGGGAAGGTGACCAGGGCAACAGGAGGCCCTTCTCCTAGGGACAGGGCATACAGAGCCCTAACTCCTGCGGGGTCAAACAGCTGTAAGGGCAAGCCCCTTGTACCAAGAGGGCTGTTCCACGCTAGCCTCCGAAGAGGCTGTACCCCACTGAAGTGGGGAGCAGGAGCTAGGAGGCCCTCCTTTCAGGGCTGTCCGCTCACTGCAACACAGCTGTAAGAATGAGGCCCTTGAAACAAGAGGGCTGTTCTGTGCCAAACGCCAATTAAATAATTGCAAACATAGAAACAGCAAATTACACAAAGGGTGGGAAGGTACGTAGGTAGGTGAGTAAAATCCCTGAGAATACTGCTGGTCTGGAGCAGTTAATATGTCCTTCCTTGATGGACTAGGGTAAAACTACTGTACTCTGGCCCACCGGGCAAGGGCCTGACCCACATCCAGCTGGTTGTCACTGACTGGCTGGTGTCCCCATGGTCCTCAGCTAGTGACCAGGCATAGGGGAGCCTGTGCAGAAGACTCTGACGATGATGGCAGGCATTCCTGCCTTCTAGAATTCACCTGGCCACAACAAGGTGCCCTAGCCTGTAGTTGGCAGAGGTATCACCCCCATTAACATCTTAAAAAAATACTCTCTAAAAAAAAGAAATTCATTATAGTTATAGATCTAAGACCCAGACTCATATTTAACAATTTTAAAAACACAAATATTTGATTTCTCAAATCTAAAATATACTTTTTCTTAAACAATAAATATTTGAACACTATAAACTGGAGCTGAAATCACAGTCCCTTTCTAATCACCCCATTGTTGCTGTGGCCCTCACAAAAAAGCATGTGACAGCACTTGTATTGACTATTGGTCATCCTTTGCTTGGCGAAGCCATACTCCTGCAATTATAATAGCAAAAATAGTATAGTTAAACGACAAAAAATTCAGTGTTACCTAACAATTACCTAACCTTGTTACCTAACAATTACAATGTAATTACCATATTTTTCTGTTTATAAGACACCCCCATGTATAACATGCCACCAATTTTGACCCTTTTGAGCCCGAGTGCCCAAATCAGCGGGCACCCTTCAGGCTGGTGTGTCCTCCAGAGGGTGGCCGGGGGATACCTTCCCCTCTCCCCAAACATAGGCAGGACCTTTGCCCAGGCTTGCTGCAGTGTGCTCAGCCCCGCTCGCTCGCTTGCTCTCCTGCAGCACCAGAGTAGCAGTCAATGGGCAGCAGCAATGTCACACCAAGGGGTGGCTGGGAGCAGCTTCTCCTTTGCCTCCATCTCCTCCTGCTGCTGTCGCTGCCTGATCACCACCTCCAGCACAACTTGCAGGCTCTCTTCAGGCGGGGGACAAGGCAGTGGGGTGAGGTCAAGCTGAGCCCCGGCAGCGAACCGTGCTGCACTCTGCACCAGGCTGGCATGGGCAGCACCAGCGGCATGGCTTGTGTGCCCAAAGAGAGGGCTCTGCATGCCAGCTGTGGCACGTAGGTTCAGTGTACTTCTGTGTATAAGACAGCCCTCAATTTTTACTCTATTTTAGGAAAAAGTAGTGTCTTATACAGAAGGGACGTGGTGGCGCTGTGGGCTAAACCGCAGAAGCCTGTGCTGCAGGGTCAGAAGACCAAGCAGTCGTAAGATCGAATCCACGTGACGGAGTGAGCGCCTGTCGCTTGTCCCAGCTCCCGCCAACCTAGCGGTTCGAAAGCATGCAAATGCAAGTAGATAAATAGGTACTACCTCGGTGGGAAGGTAACAGCGTTCCGTGTCTAAGTCGCACTGGCCATGTGACCACGGAAGATTGTCTTCAGACAAAACGCTGGCTCTATGGCTTGGAAACGGGGATGAGCACCGCCCCCTAGAGTCAAACAAGACTGGACAATAATTGTCAAGGGGAACCTTTACCTTTACTAGTGTCTTATACACAGAAAAATACGGTATGCTTTGGTTACTGGGAAAGCGATTACTTTTAAGTACTTACTTATTTGTTACTAGCTACTTTGAAGCTGTGATCTTATGAAAGTGGAATTGTTCCTTTTAGGTAAGAGGCAGAGCCAGCATCTCTCATTTCCTCCTGCTAATTTATGGCTATAGAGCAAATGGGTGGATTGGCCATCAGGGGTTTCTAGAGGAACTCATGTGACTAGAGTCATTTTGGATTCTGTGAAATATTTTAGAACAAACGACTTTCTTCTTACCTAGAATATTGTGGGGCTCAGTTTGGTGTAACCCCAGTGTTGCCAAATACAGAAGAAAAGGCGTGTACCAATGGGGTAAAAATACATGTTAAATTATTCCTGCTTCTATAAAAGCATCTTAAAACTAATTTTATTTTGAAGGAAGAGCAGCTGTGGGATACCAATACAGAATGTCTTTTCAGTTCACCTTTCCTGCTGCAAATCACTTCCTCCTCGCTTCTGTCTGTCCCCAGTGGCACAATTTATTGTAAACAGCATCTCCTGGCAAATAGCCTGATAAGGAGAGAAAAATCTGAACACTGAGAAAAGTAGGATATAAACTTTCTCAATAAATAATAAATGGCTCGGTTGAATACAATAGAGGAGGAGCAAAGGAAACCCTGAAACCGGGCTATGACAAACAACGGTCTGAGTTCTTAGAAACAACCTCCTCAATTTCCTTTTGGGAGGCCTCTAGCCCACCCTTCACAGCTTTGCAGTACTGCCTTTTGGGGCCGGGAAGCCTTTTCAAACAGCTGAAATGACTACCAAAGCTTGGTCTGAATGTTCACATTTGTGTAAATACACATAGGAGTTTAAAGGCAGTAGAAACAAAAGCAAAACCCTTACATGGGCTTTTAAAGCTTCGTTTGTAATCCTAATTTTTATTTCAACAAACCCCTTTCACACATCATAATAGACCTGATGCAGTGGATGGACCATCTCTTCCAGAGACATGAAGTCAGAGCGTGCTGTTTTGTTTTCAGTCAGTCAAATGGACCATAATAGAGTGCTATGGATAAAACTGATTCTGTAGCTTCTGTCACATAAGTAAACAGTGCATGTATGACTAGGACCTCTGCTTCCACATTTGCTCTTTGAGAAGGAATTCCTCACCATTCAGGATGCTCTGCACAGAGCTTGGAAACAACTGGTCATATAATCACTTCGGCTGCTCACCAGTAATGATTTTGTTTGTCACTACTTATGGTATCTATGTTACAACTGTAACTCAAGGAAGACAAGCATCACCTCTTTGATGGTGGCTAATGTTTTCCTTACTTTTATCATTGTAAGGCACAGCCTCAGTAAAGAGTAAAGGTGGTGTAACATTATGTGTTGGCTTGTGATATACCCTTTGGTGCTGAATTAAAACTACGAAGACTCTTGTTGTACAACTAACATCTGTGGAAGAGTGTTTATTACATTATCAGCAGGGGGAGATTTTTTTGTAATTAAAGACCTCCCATTTCTGTCTTGCAGATTATCCAACTCACATGTAATCAATTTGTGTGTGCGCAAGCATGAGACCTCTGGAACTGAAGGAGGAACCCGTCATTTATCAAAAAGCTTCCCTCAGTAGTAATGTCATTTGGCAGCAAAAAATAAAATAAAATAAAATAATAAAATAAAATAAAATAAAGTCCTGTCCTCCCCAACCTACCTTCCAACTAGAGTTTTCACTGGGGACCTCAGTTGCAAATGGGAAGCGCTGAAATTTGCACTGCGTATCCAGTAATACTAAAATGAATGACTCTTTCTGGAGGTTAGTGGAAGAATAGAAAGTGCCAGGAAAAAAAACAGTGTATGAAGTGACATAAGGAAATGTCAAGTGGATGGTGAGAGGAAAGTAGATAACATTACTGTAGAATTTATTATTTTATGCAGAACAAATGCTTTCTCTGGAATAGACCAAAGTAGGAGTTCTTACCTTGTGAACTGACTCCAGTGAGCACCTGGAAAACAATGTGTCCTTTCAAATGCAATTGCTTTACTTGACAGTAAAAAAAAGTGGCTGGTTGGAAAAGGCTCTATTTGAAGTGATTGGCAAGAGCCTCAGCAGCCAGTTGATGCTCCCAAGTGAAGTTTTTTGGGGTGTGCAACACGTAGTTCAGGGGGTCCTTCTGTTCTTTGTGGGTACAGAGATGGGACAGAGTCTGCCTTTTCTCCTCAGAGGTAGAAATGCATGGCAATGACTATGACCTAATCTCAGAAGCTTTGTACAGATCTCCAGGGGAATGGCATTTTATCCCTGGCAATAGCTGGTTACATTACACAGACCCTGGATCCAGCAACAGTCACTGACTCCAGGTTGCCAATTTATACTGTCAGGTTTGCCCTCTACCTGACTATGCCATCCTCACTGACCAGGGGAAGTGGTGAAGCAGAAAAGGTAGAGAGTGAAGAGGAGTTAAACACACTTACCCCTTCTGTCCTTTCTCTGAGGCTGATTATCCCCTACCCAAATCACTTCACTTTGGCCACTGTGGTCTGAGGTGTAAACTGCCTTTGCACAGTTGGCGGCAGCAGGAGTTGAGTTCTCATTTCATCCAGCCTCCTCCTTTCTGAGAGGGTGGGCACCTCACTGCACACTCATCACCCTCCTAAAGAAGAAAACAAGGGAGCCAAAAATCAGGGCAGACCTTCCAAGTGGAAACAGCTTGGGAGGGGAGGAAATCAGAAAATTTGACTTTGAAAAAGATACAGATTTATCCTCAAATATATCTAAGGTACTTCTAGGTTTGTACTTGCTGTTGTTTAATTCCACCCATCTAATCTGTGAGATTTGATATCATCTTCCCACATTCTGATGATGCCATCGTCATATATGTTCTTATGGCTTCCTCCATCCTTTTTCTTGCCACATGATAGTTGCTAGTTCTTATTCATTACTTGTGCCAGCAGCAGATCGTCATTAATTAATGAATCACTACTAGCATTTCTTGTTGCGCATCAAATGACATAACTGGGGCATGACAAGGAATGTAAATAGTGGTGACCCATTAACTGGTAGCAAGTTGTTGCTGGAATCTATGTTATTCCATGTGCACAAGCATAAATAACCATCAGGATTCTGGCCAGTCTTTACCGGAGGGAAATTTGGAATAGCTGTACTATGCCTTTTGATTCTAAAGCTAGGGACCCTTCATGTGAAGCACACACAGGCAACTTCTGACCCCTCTCAATGCTGTTGGAGTGCAGCACCCATTGTTCTTTGACTGGCTACTTTGGCTCCGCTTAATGGGAGCTATAGTCCGACAATATTGGCAGGGCCACAAGTTGTCCACCTGTAGTCTGAAAGTATCTTTAAAAAGCTCTTACTTCCAGCAATAATGTTTGTCTCCCAGCAAGAACTTCATTGATACCAGCCTTTTGTATCTTGTTAGAACAATCTTCAATCTTACAAAGAAAGAAATTTAAAGAAAAGAAAGAAAAACCTCCTCGGGTCTTCCGAGTATCATTGTTCCAATGATGATAATGTGAATCAACAGGTGAATCCTACTGCTACCATACAGATGTCAGAGGAGACATAAAGTGAACTCATATGACAGCAGAGAGTTTGGCTGAGGCATGCAGGATTCCTAGGCAGCCCCTTTCATCCTACCTTTTCAGGCTTAATTTTCACATGTCCTGAGCATAGGCCAAACCCCAATGCATGGACTTGCTAAACTTGTGCTTGCCTTACAACCTTCTGTTGACCAGAATATCTCCGTCGGATAGGTTTCCAGTAGCATCACCTGTGACCAATTCGAAGCATTCTTTAAAAACAAAGTGGAGGTCATCCACTGGGACCTTGTCTAATGGCTCTAACTCAGTTTCATCCTGTACTGTTATCAGAGGTTGACAAGGTACTTGACCACTATAAGGCCACTGCAACCTCCCTAGATCCTTGCCTGGCCTGGCTCATAAAAGCTACCAGGCCATAATGACAGAATGGGTCACTTCCATTGTAAAAGCATCTTTCCTTGAGGGTAGATTCCCCCAGGGCCCTGAAGAAAACACTCATTAGGTGCCTTTGCAAAGAAAACCTAACTTGGTGGCGGATAACTATAACAACTGCAGATCTGTCACCATTATCCCATTTTTAAGCAAGCTAGTGGAGACAGCAATGGCTGATAAGCTACAAACATTCTTGGAGGAAATCAATGACCCTGATCCATTCCAGTCCAGGTTCTTGATGTGTCCTGGCACAAAGGCAGCATTGGTCACCCTGCAAGATGACGAAGAAGACCAATGGGGGCGAAATGTCCCTGTTGGTCCTCCTTGTCTCTCAGGGGCCTTTGATATTGTTGATCATGAGGGGGCTCTTGGGGTTCGGGATTAGTGACCTGGCTTTGTCATGGCTCTGGTTCTTCCTCAAAGACTGATTCCAGAGAGGGAGATTGTGTCAATCCCTTGGATTCTTAATTGTGGGGTCCCCCAGGAGTTGATCATCTCCTCATTGCTATTTAACATCTACATGAGGCCACTGGGGGAGGTTATAAAATCTAGAGTCTCGTGTTATCAGTACAATGATGAAACCCAACTCTCTCTCTCTCTCTCTCTCTCTCTCTCTCTCTCTCCTTCCACCCTTCCACAGTGGATGCTGTCCTGTCCCTTGAGTGCAAGACAAAGATCCTGGGTGGGTGGGTGTTCTGCGTGTCTGCAGTTTGAAGGCTTCCCATTCCTTTGGGGGGGGGGGAGGCAACTCTCTCTGCTAAGTGTGCAGTCTGGGTGTCCCATTGGGCCCAGAGCTGTCAATGAACACCCAGATTCTCAACACCCCTACCTTGACACGAGGTCTCAGCTCCACACACTGGTAATCTCCAGAACAAATTACTGTAATGCTCTTTGTGATGTATTTTTAAGTTATGTTTAGCATATGTTTGTTCTTTTTATTATTTTGTTTTTACTCTGTAATGTTTTAATGTCGTTGATTATTGTTTTTATTCTGTTTTTAAACTACCCAGAGTGGCCTTTGATGCCAGATGGCCAGTATATAAATCATTCAAACCAACCAACAAACAACTCAGAATGGTGTGAGTTGCACAAGGATCGCTACGCAAGCAGTGACACCCACAAAGGAAGCTGGCCTCCATTTGCCAACCGCTGTGCTTGTAAGGGAACAGCACAATCCCTTGTTCCAGGTGTGGCGGGACTTTCCACCCGCCAGAAGCTATGCCGGGTCCTGGCCCTGACCTGAAACTTGCATTGGGCTCTTCTGAAATCTCAACCCTGTCAGAGTGAAAGGATCCTGGTTGTCAAAGTATATGTTTGTAGCCACCATATGGCCTGTGTTCAGCTGACCCAGGCCAAGAAGTACCAGCTCTCAATGGCAACTGAACTGTGCCTTCCATAGAGAAGGGAAACACAGTGAGTAAAGGGAACCAATCCCTGTTAGGAGGGTACTGTTGGGAAGCAGTCTGTGTTCTGGAGGATGATGGAAAAGAAGTGTATTCTCTCAGCTAGACACCCGCTGTGATAGGATGTGCCTCTATTTTTTTTTCTTTACACCCAGGCTAAGACATCTCCTACCTCTTCTGCCAGATGACATTTCTCTTTCAAATCTCTCTTTCCTCAACCAGATGACCTTATGTGACACCGAGTCCTGCTTTCCCTACATCTTTCTTCTCATTCAAGTTCTACTTCTTTTGTTTGCTTGTTTTAAAAGATATTGCCTAGTTTTGCGTCACTTGATCTATGCTATCACGGCTTGTGTAATAAGTATTTCATGCTCCCCCACCCCACCTCCCGCCCCCACTTCTTCCCCTTTACGAGATCCAGTGTGGTGGAGCAGAGCCAGAATGTTTGCAGAACTTTAATTACAGGGCTGAGATTAAAGATGTGCATTCCCCCCCCCCCCCAATGAGGGACAGCACAATCAAGCTCTTGTCCTTTGGAAGAAGAATGGGACACAATTGTAATAAAAATAAATTATATTTCTAGAATCAGATTATTATGGCAGTTATGGGGGGAGGAGAGGTTCAGGAAATTAAGCTCTAAAGATTTTACTCCCTGCAAATCGTTACATAAATCAAAGCCCAGTACAAGTCGTCTTGCACAACGTTTCCCCTCTCATATTGCTCTCAACACTCCTCATCACTTCAGCCAGTTCCAAGTGTTTAATCATCTATTTTCCATCCATTTTTCATTCTTCGCACCATCTGTGCTTTCGGTTTTCTCTCCAGTGCCCACAAACTCCCTCTATCTCCTCTCTTTAATCTACTTTTTTAAAGGTCTATAAATAAACTACTGATATCCAGATTTTGCATCAGGAACTGGCAGACAAAAACAATAATCTGAGGTAGGTAGGTACTTAAACAGAGAGAGAGAGAGAGAGAATGCGTCCCATCATTCTGCCAACCATCGAATGAGAAACAGAACAAAAATGTACTAAACACTTTCTCACTCGATCCACTACACCATACTGGGTATCTGGTACGGTGTGGGTCTTGGCCTCAACATTGGCCTGTCTACACCCTCACCCATTTTTCAGATCCAGCAAGGCAAGCAACAGTCTGATCTAGTTAGAGCTGAAGCAACAACTACATTGTTTCAGTAATACATAAACTGAGTATGTATACAAGTTACCTCATCCTTAAACAAATTGTCTGATGTCCTCGTTGTGGACCACAGTGTAGACTGGATAGAAAAGATAAAAACTACATCAGCTTTACACCAGCTAAAAGTCTGGTCCCTGATTTACATTCTGATCCTGTCTCTAGAAGCAAATGCTTCTTAGCCTAAAATCCTGAATTAAATGCTTTGTTATCATGCAGGCTCATCACATTTTCCAGAACCTTGTGCACTTACCTTTGTCAAACAATTATTACGTACAGCCACTATAATCTCTTTCTCTCCAAACCTCCTTTAACAACCAGGACTATGAAATTAAGGGTTTCTTGGGATCGGTGTGGGGGGAAAGCTTTTCCTTTAAAGCAAAGGACACACTGTGGGTTGTGCAGCACACAAGATTTCTTAAAGCTTGTTTCAGTACAGGAGGGGGGTGGCAGCATGCAAGCCCTACATTTAAGATATTTTCACGCATAAATTCTTTCATTGCTTTCGACCCATAAGAGACAGTTGGCTTAATGCTGTCATGGCAGAGCTTAAGGGAAAGGGAGTGCAGCCAAAAAACCTCAAACCTCAAATGCAAAACAAGCTCCGAGTGCCAAATCTGCTATCAATAATAGATGAACAAACAAAGTGGGTGTGCGATTTGCCTGTTAGCACAATAGCACAGTAAACAAGTAGCTTAAAAGAGAAAAGGGCCCTAAAGCAGCCTAAATAAGCACAGAGTCCACAAAAGCAGGCCAGCTTGATGGCACAGTGCGAAACAGAGAGGCTTGTAAAATGAAAGAGTTCCGTCAAATATATGTCAGTCACACAGTCCATAGAACTGTCGTCTTCCTATACATAAATATAAATTAAATACTGTATGCTATTTCTGCTTTAATGTCAGAGGAAAGAATTAAAGCTGCAGTCCACTAGGAACAGTTGCATTTCTGGTTGGCAGAGTGTAGCTTTCTTACCAAATATCATACAGTGTGAAGTTTGGGTGTGCCTTAAAAGCACTACTTAATTTCTAAAAAGGGATGTGGCAAAAGCCATTTATCTGCTGAAGGAACCCAGACGGCCATATCGTCATCAGCCCTTAATATAAGAGCAGACCTGCACTGGGACATTTAGTCTACCAAACAGACCTGCCTGTGCAAAACATGGAAAAAAAAAATATTTTTTTGGACTACAGTGCCATAGTCTTTTAAAAAAAAGCTTATCTATTGGGCAAAAGGCTGGTTGAGACCAATTTGGATGAAACTGATTTTTTTACCTAATGTAATTTCTCAGTTTGATCGCCTGTTTTCCCCATGTAAAGACTGCTATGTTACTCCATATTTTTTCTGATCTAAACCTGTAAAGACATCTGTATACCTAAGGCCACTGACAGGAGGCCAAGCCAAGCCACTGTCTGCAGGGAAAAGAGATTGGAATTTGATGCACATTACGCAGCAGCCTCGTGAGGAATCTGCATATCCCAATAGGTCTTGTGGTCTCTCCGATTTCCATAGCAGGGGGCATCACACCGGGCCTTATGTCTGAACCATCTGCCTCTCCCCACAACCCTATTTTATAACATCTTTGTCTCATTTGTAACTTTTTTTAATTCTATTTTTTAAAAATTCTTTTCAATGGGGGGGGGTAGGATTATTGGGGAAGGGAATTTAGGGATAGAGGTATGCATAGAGAAAGGGTAAAATTCCAGAAAGTGAGATAGTACATTTATATCAACTATATCATCAATTATATTACAAAGAGAGATAAAAAGAAAATAAGAACTTCCCCCAGTATTACTATAGTTACTAATCTATCAATTTCCCAATGGGACCTTCACATTCTTCTTCTTTAATCTATGCTTTCCAAGCTCTCAAGTCTAATTATGAAATTATTCACTATTTTTGAGTTCTTTTTAAGGTAATCTTTGTTTATTCTGTTTCCTTCAACTCCACAACTTCCCATGTCTTTCCTGTCAGCTCTTCTAAGTCTGGGATACCTGTTTTCTTCTAATTACTTTCCATCTAATAACTTAAATATAGAAATTACAAACATTATCAAATATTTCATTTCTTTAACTAACGTCTTAGATCTAATATTCAATTAAAAAGAACAAATCCGATTTAAATGTTGTCGCACGAAATAAAATATTTTTCAAACTTTCATACACGTACGGTAATTCCCTATTTAGCCACCAAACATAATAAAACTCTCCTCATTGTTGGCATTCTAGTTCAATGCTCTATCTATTACATCACACTGGCTCTTATGTGTAACTTCTTAGTGACCCAATAAAGATATTACACAACCCAGCCTGCCTTCAGCAAAGTTCCTCTAAAGTATTTATGTTTGACATACATCTCCACAGTTTAAAGTACCAGAAACAAAATGTAGAAGCTAAGAGCCAATTAGATGTGATGTTAATTACATAAGTGAGACTAATTTCTCAATTTTAAATATATTAAATAATAGCTTTGCTGGGGGCGGACTGCAGCACTGCTGGAATGGGTTTGTTTGATTCTGGGGGGGGGGTTATGTTTCTGTGCTTTGATGGGTCTTGCAGTGTAGCATTTTTAGTCCCTGCTGGAATGGTTTTTTTGTTTTGTTTTAGACTCCAAACTCTTCCCCCCCCCCCATTGTCTTTTCTCTCTCTATGTCTGAGGGGTCTGTGTACTCCAGCGATGACCTTCTTTCTTTCCTTGTTTCCCCATTGTTCCCTTCCTCCTTTCCTGCCCTTTTTTTAACCTTTAAAAATAGCTGGAACAGATTAATTGCGTTTCAACGTATTCCTTAGGGAAATGGTGCTTTGAGTTACAACCAACTTGAGTTACAACCATCATCCCGGAACAAATTAAGTTCGCAACTCGAGGCACCACTGTACATGGAGGCCTGTGGTGGTGGATGGTTAATATGTCTACTTTTCCTCCAACCCATGTAGCACAGCCCTAATTCCACTTCTTTCCCACCTCACCTCCATGACTATTTTAATGTTTAAAAAACTAGGTATATTCATTCCAATCACACAATTAATCCTGTATCAGATTTACACCTACCCTTGGTGCTGTTTCAAAGGCCAACAGCTTCCGGTAATGTTCATCCAAAGGTTACATGCTACCCAGAAACAGATTCCAATGACAAGTGGAAGTATCCAATTGGAAAATTTCTTTGCTTTTCAGCCAAGCTGCAGGATCACTTGATGGGGCCAAAACTGGGCAGTTGCCTGAACCACTATCTTTTGGGGAGGGATTCTATGCAAAGTTGTACAAGAGACGTAAAGTCAATTGTTCAGTAACCAGACTTGTTGTCTTATTGCTTCAGGGCCTAACTCTGACTTCTAGACCTGCCTGAACAGGGCCTCCCCCAGGTCATGCCACTCCTTCAATAAATTCACATGGAAACTGTGCATTGGATGCTAAGTCTGACAGTTGAATCTTATAATATACAGGGCCCAACATGCGAACTACTCCAAAGGGACGTTGCCATTGTCACCCCTTCCACAAAGTTTGTGTGTGTGTGTAATTACTACCTCCTTTACATTATTTTGATTCCTGGCTATGAAAGAAAATAGGTAAAAATAATAGAAATCTGCACAGGTCAGGGAAGAAATAACGTGGTCTAAATCTTTAAAAAGAGGGCTTTCAATTGAAACATACAAGTGCTAGAGAAAGTCTTTTAAAAGTATCATAGTGCTGAAGAAGCTGGTGTTGAAGCATAAATCAGTGCCGCTGGGAACCTGTGCTCCAAACAGGGAGGGGTGTCATCAGCCATCTTGTCCAGGTAACAATTATCAATTGCAAGAAGAACTGTGGATGGCACAGAACAGGTTGGTCTCATGGGATACCTGGAATATTTAAATATTCCACACTTCCATGGCATGTTTGCTTTCCCCCTGAGCAACTAGATCTAGCAGGACCTGACCTAGGAGTAGGTAGCCTGGGGAGAGAAATTTTGCTCAGCAAGTCACTGTAAGATGCCTTGGGACCGTAGATGTCCCAAGACTATGTTTCTCTTTCTCCCAGTTCCCTGCTGCACAAGCATCTTGCAATATCTTTTCAACAGAAGTGCAAGCAGCACAAGAACCCAAAGGCACATTTCAAATTAAGAAGCACAGGAAAATGTACTGCACGCGTAAAACAGATTATCTGAAAAAAGGCAATTAGATTGTCAAGGATTGTTGTGTTTTATTCAGGGCACTCTACACACTTTCAGACAACCTCTTCTTGTAATTTAACATACTTCAAGGACATTGAAGACATGGCCCTGTCTCAGCTGAGCTTTGTGGGCAATTCTAATGGAACATCCAGTTCCTAAATTTTCCATTATTAAACTAACACTTAAAAAAAAGCAAGCAAGCAAGCAAAGAAGATGCACTAGCCTGCCAAGTGCTGCTCTCTCAGTGCTGAGCAATCACCACCCACCCCCACATTGCTGGGATTAGGAAGCTGGGTTTGCCAGTCATGCATGAGCTCTGCATTGCTTTTGCTGGGAATTTACATTAGACGAGGCCAAGGGCAAACACTCTTACCAAGACCAGAAATCTTCAAGGATAGGATGATAGAGTAGACAGCTGTAAGGTCATCATCACAAGTCCACGAGCTTTCCAAAATACAACTAAGGAATCTGAACGAGTGTCAGGAAATGGGAGGTGCCGCTAATAACCAGTCCACAGACTTATGACTCAAAGAAACAATATTTGCAGAGCCCCAAACTGGAGATCTGAAAAAGCACTGAAACTGACAGGATTCAGGCATTAGAGGCCCTTGGGCCAAATTTAATCTAGAGGCAAAAGATATGTGTAGAGAGTGTGGTGCTAATCTGACATGCCCAGGACCACTATGGGGCCTCCAACTCAGGAGACCTGGATTCAAATCCTCAGTCTCCCATGAAACTCCTAGGTGGCCAGGCAAAATAGGCCATTCTGCCTTTCAGGAGCAGAGCAATTTAGGAAATGTGCTGTGTTCTCTGAAAGGCAAGAAACACTGCAGGGACATGGGTCAAAACAGTGAGAAGAGTGAAAGGAATTACACAAACTCCACAAATAGGAATGAAGGTTCCACAACCACAGCACTTGCTGAATTGTGCCCTAAAGTGTTCCTTCCTGTTGTGCTTGATCTACGTGCATTCCCTTTTAACATATTTCCACATGAATCCTTTCAGTTTAAAACACTATAAAATAAAACAATTGGGACTACCAGCCTAGGGTCACCTTTCTCACTTTCTAATTGTGTGTGTGCATCCTCTTTCTTTTACTCCTGGGGGGGGGGGCAGATAAAACAGGAAAATGCTATGAAATCAAACCATTAACTAGTGGTTTTGTTCATTTCTGAATATTGCTATAGGCTGTAACACTGGTTCCCAAAGTGGGTCACTCAGGTTTCTTGGACTGCAATTCCCAGAAGCCTTCACTGCCAACTGTGCTGACTGGGGTTCTGAGAGTTGCAATCTAACAATACTGTACCTGGGTTGCCCAAGGTTGGGAACCACTTGGTTAACATAACAGAATTGTAGAGCCCAAGAACCCCAAGGATCATCAACCCCATGGCAAAGCAGGACATCCACAGCTTAAAGCATCCCTAACAGACCATCATCCAACCACTGTTTTAAAACTCCCAATGAAGTCTGGCCAGCTTGGTCACAAGACTATTGCAAGGCACCTTGTTAAAAACCTTGCAGTAATCAAGATATGCTACCTTTACAGCAATCCTCTGGTTTATCAATCCTGTAATACTAGAAAAATAAGTGATAACCTTATTCTGGCATGACTTGTTTTTGAGAAATCTATGATGGCTCTTAGCAACTGCTGTGTTCTTTTATAAGTGCCTAAAGACCAACTGTTTGAGGATCTGTTCCAGAAACTTTCTTGGTATTGCTGTCAAGCAAAACAATTCGTAGCTGTCTGGATCCTTTTCTCTCCTTTTTGAAGATTAGTCAGTATTTGCCTTCTTCCACTTTTCGTGGATTTCATCTGTTCTCTGAGGTTATACAGAAAGTTTCTAAGATTACATCTGCAAGTTTCCTTATTACCCTTAATTTTAGTTATTTTGGTCCTGGAAATTTGAATTTATTTAATGCATCTAGATATTCCTGTACTGCCTCTTCATCTCTGCTGGACATCAGTCTAAATATCTCCTTAATTCCACAAACCGTTTTCGTTTGAGAACAACGTGGGGGTAAAGTAGGTAATCCACTTTGTCATTGTTACCTATCGTTTCTCCATCCTTTCCTATCAGCAGACCTATGCTTCTTTGTTCTTCTTCTCACTCTGAGCATAACTACCAAAAAAAGGGGAGGAGGTTTCCCTGTAGGAACCACCTCCTTCATGGATTGCTGCCTTGTCGCGGCAAAAGGGCTTGAATAATTCAGAGAAGCTATGGGCTATGCTGTGCAAGGACACCCAAGATGGAGAGTTCTGACTAAATGCGATTCACCTGGAACAGGAACTGGCAAGCCACTCCAGTATCTTTGCCAAGAGAACTCCATGGACAGAAACAAAAGGCTAAAAGATATGACGCTGGAAGATGAGCCCCTCAGCTCTGAAGGCATCCAACATGTTACTGAGGAAGAGCAAGTCGCTCCAGAGCTAACGAAGTGGTTGGGCCAAAGCTGAAAGGACGCTCAGCTGCGGACATGCCTGGAAGTGATAACACTCAGATCTATCTCTCCTTCCACCCTTCTGCAGTGGATGTTCTCCTGTCCTTTGAGTGTTGCCTGGATGCAGTGCTGGGATGGATGAGGGACAACAGACTGAGGCGGAACCCAGACAAGACGGAAATCCTGTGGGGGGGTCCTAGTGTCTGTGGTCCGGGAGCCTCCCTTTCTTTTTGGGGGGCACTCTTTCCATGAAGGATGAGGTTCATAGCTTGGGCATGCTTTTGAACCCATCGCTGTAAATGACATCTCAGATAGTGTCTGTGGTCTGATCTGCCTATTTCCACCTAAAGTGGATTGCCTGGCTACATCCCTACCTTGACATCAGGTCCCTCACCACGCTGGTCCATGCGCTGGTAGCCTCAAGATTAGACTACTGTAATGCCCTCTACGTGGGTCTGCCCTTGGGACTGCTACAGAGATTGCAACGGGTCCAGAATGCGGTGGTCAGACTTCTGAGTGGAGTTAGAAAATACCAACATATCTCCCCCACCCTGGCCACCTTACATTGGCTACCTGTTCAGTTCCATACCTGTTTCAAGGTTATGGTATTAATTTATAAGGCCTTAAGCGGTTTGGGACCTTGATATCTGGCCAAACGCCTCCTGCCAGTTAGATCTGCCTGTCCTGTAAGATCATTGCAGGCAGGGTGGCTGAGAGTTCTGACCCCGAGAGAGGCCCAGAAAACAACCACTAGAAATTGGGCCTTCTAGGTGGTAGGCCCACAACTATGGAACTCTTTTCCACCCAAAGTTTGCCTGCCCCCTTCACTGGACACATTCAAGAAGTTTTTAAAAACCTGGCTATTTAGACAGGCCTCCCCTGAACAAACAACACACTGATACAAAAGTGCCCGATAATACAACATCCATCATGCTGCCATGTTCTATGGTTTTTTTATGCTTTTATATGTATTTATTGTATTGTATTTATATCCTCACTGCACTTTAAAATTTCTGATTTGTGCCCCTAATTTACTGCTGCCATTATTTGTTATTTTGCTACTTTGTTGTTTTGTTTTACTTGTTGTAAACCACCCAGAGTAATCAATCAATCAATCAATCAATCAATCAATCAATCAATCAATCAATCAATCAATATCTCATTTTGGAAGTGACAGTGCAAGAGACACTAGAGAAGGATGCAATACCTAACCCTGCAGGTATCACAGGTAGCCCACTGCGGTACATCTGGATTCTTAATTTTTCTACACACACTGTCCTTCCTCTTAAAAGACTTAAAAAAAACCCTGCAGCTCTCCAGTCTTACATTACATTAGGCATCCTTCAGTCTCAAGAAACTATGGTAACATGCTCTGAATGGAGGTCTTGGAACAGCGTCTAATGTGGCTGAGAAGGCCAATTTGAGAGTGACAATCCCTTCCATGCTGAAGACAAATACAATCTGTCCCCCTTCCAGCTCCCTGGTTTTGCTGCTTTTGGGACTGCCTCTTTGTCTCGGCCTGCTGGACAAGGGTCTCTATAGGAGCAGAGCCGACAGCAGACAGAAACAGAATCTGACATAAGAAACCAGTTGCCATTATGGGTTTTTCATCAGAAAAAAAGAATTCCTCTGTGGACATCCCTACATTCTTTGCCACCACAATTTCTTTCTGGCATAGAGTTGCATAATTCAGCTTTTCTCAGCTGAGGTACAGGATTTGGCTATGGAGGCACTATGACTCAGCCTCTCTGCTTCAAGCAGAATTTGCTGATCCAGATGGTATAAGCAGCAATGACCTTCCCTTTTATATTACTCCCCCCTTCCTTCGCATGTCTGTGGAACATATTCTTGGTCATCATCTGCCTTTCCTTCTCATTCCTTCTCCCCTTCTTTTGCATTCAGCTTGTACATTTCCCTGTCACCAGCTTCTTTCATCATTCTTTCTTGCTGCTTTCACATTAATATAAAATCCTCCTTTTCTTCCCTTTCTCTTTATTCCCAGTATTTAATATCATTGTTGGGATGTCAGCTCTTTATCTAATTTCCTCCGAAATATTCTGTCCCTTTATCAGTGAGGGAAGACCACAGTTTGGCTGATTGATGATGATGATGATGATGATGATGATGATGATGATGATGATGATGATGATGATGATGATGATGATGATGATGATGATGATGATGATGCAACTCCCCTGACTGCCTCTGTGGCTGAGGTGTTGTTGTGCCAGCAAGGCTCAGAGAGAAAGACTACAGGGAGTGAGAGCAAGCGGTCGGGCAATTAACAGCAGAGACAGGCCTCCAGGATAAAGAGAGGAAGAAGGGAAATGACGGCGGGGGGGGGGGGGGGGGAGGATGGATGTCAAGAGGGATAAGGAGAATGAATGGGGGAAAGTCCAGAGCTGGCTACCAAAAGGAAATAGGACCTCGGCAGGCATTTTTCTCCCTCAGGCTAGGTTTTTACTTTCTCTGGATTCCAAAGCAAATGATGAAAGGATGCTCTTCAGCCATTTAGAAACGAATGAGGCAGGTGGACTGTTGTTTAAAGCCACCCTCCCTCTTGCCATACACTCCCGCTGCGTTCTGTTGGATTAATAGGCTAGTATTACTAACAATAACCGCTCCCAGGCAGGATGTTAGCGTGAAAGGATGGCCCGGGGGTAACGAGCACGTCCCTCCCACGCATCCCTCCGGGGGTGGGCCTGGCCCTTTGGTGGGCAAACGCCGCACGCGGCGGCGGGGGTGCAAGGCGGCTTTCCCGCGACCGTGCCGGGCTCCAGGTTTTTCCTGCACAGGTAAACCGTCCTCGGATGGAGATGTTTGTTTGTTTTTTAAAGGTCCCACATGTATCTGCACGTGAACGCATCTGCCACAAAGCACCCGGCGGCCTTTCGTCCACGCACACTCGCTCCCACGTGGCACGATTCCCGGCGAAAGGCGGCGATCTGCATCGTCAGCGGGCGAGAAAAGAAGCGCCCCGGCGGCTGGGAACGGACGGACGGGAAAAGACACGCGCCCCGGAAGCGCACGTGTGAGCGCCGGCCGAAGGAAGGCTTCCGCGTCCCGCCAGAGTTTCGGATTCAGCGCCAGCCAGCCAGCCAGCCAGCCAGGCCGCCGCCCCCTCGCCCTCGCCCTCGCCCCCCCCCAGGCTCCCGGCTCCCGGTCCTCCGGCGCCTCGTGCCTGTGCGCGGCGCGCTCCCTTCCCGGCCGGAAGAGTCCCGCGTGGGAAGCTCCAGCCGCGCCCGGAGGGAAAAGAGCCGAAGGCGCGGAAGAGCCTCTTGGGACTCGGTCAGTCAGAGTCCTCTTAGGGGTGTGTGTGTGCGGGAGGGACGCCGTTCTAACAACAACAAGAAATAAGCGTTGCGTTTGGTCCATGAGTAAAACGAAATAACGGGGTTGAGTAGTAAGCCTAAGGGTGTTAATGTGCCTTCAAGCCGGAACTGACTTATAGCGAACCTCATGGCAAGTGAGGTGTTTAAGGAGAGTTTCCCCTATTTCAGCACCTCCAGTGAACTTCCCCGGTCTTACAAATCCTGGCCCACTACTCTTATCCACTACACGCCATTGGGTATCAAACCTTTATTAGGCCACAAACGCCATTTTAAAAAGGTGAACGTTCCGGTCCTTTAGGACTGACTCTTCATCGGGCTGGGTGTTACAAAGCCGATGGATGGAGAAAAGATCAGGAATCATTCTGGGGAGATATTACAGCCAGCCGGAGGAGACCTAGTTCCTGAAGTTCCCCCAAATGGGGACTGCAGGTTTGAAGAGGCTTCTTGGAATCAGTTTGCATCTAAAGAGAGGCACCAGAGGCTGTTGGGTTCTTCTTCATTTCTTTTCCTTCAGGAAAGCAGTCAAAGGAAGCCAGAAGTGGTTCCAAGGTTCTCTTTTACTTCTTTTTAGAGGAATGAGCTCCCCTCGCTTGTCCCAGCTCCTGCCAACCAAGCTGTTCGAAAGCACGCAAATGCTAGTAGATAAATAGGTACCACCTCAGTGGGAAGGTAAGGGCGTTCTGTGTCTAGTCGCACTGGCCACGTGAACACGGAAACTGTCTACAGACAAAAACTGGCTCTACAGCTTGGAAACGGGGATGAGCACCGCCCCCTAGAGTCGGACACGATTGGACTACGTAAATGTCAAGGGGAACCTTGACCTTGATCTACCAGTGAAGAGGAGAGCAATGCAACTATCTTCCCTACAGATGCAATGAAATAGACCCGTTTCTTGCATTCTTTCCTTCTTCAGCATTCCACACCTTGTGTCTCCCAAAGTCTCTTCCTGTAGGTTCTAGCTGTCCAGCCAGATCAAGGAACATCAAAGTTTCTAAGTTCCCACCACCACCCTTTTGATAGTTGGAGTCTTCAACCTTTTGAGAGTAGACAAGCAAGTAAACATCTGAACCTTAGTTATGGAATAGACAGGTCCACTCACCAAAACAGTGTTGTTGTTTTCCTGCTGGTTGCTGGTGCTAGGCATTTCTAGGTGAAAAAGCAGAGTTTTTGTCACGGCTGACTTATCTGAGGAACTCTTCTTCCAAGAAAATCCATCCATCTATTTCTTCCCTGCCTTTTAAGAGCCTGAAAAATAGAGAAAGAAAGGTCAACAGGTTTGGAGAGCAGGAAGCTGTGTGTAGCAAAATATTATAGAAATCTGATACTTTTAACTGGATGGATTTCTTTATTCAGAAACATTTGCTTGTATTTTACAGTCCAGAGATGTAATGCAGAAAAAAGTAAGGATAAAATTAAAATAGCTTCTAAACTAAGACTAGGAATGCAGATTTTTAACAGAAACTTGTGACTTTTCTCATTTATTTTGTGCTTTGATCACACATATTTAATGTGCTTCAGTTCTGCCAGCAACAGTCAGGGACATATGCTCTGGTTCCTTCAAGTGACCAGTTCCAATACTGCACCTCACAAATGACAGAAAAATGCAAAAGATTTAAAAAGTAGCTATAAAGGAACTAGAAGATTGTGGGGGGGGGGGAGGGGGGAACTTAGAAATGTGTCATTGGAAACCAAGCACAAGATAATCCATAATATGGCATTCCCGATTGTTATGTAAGGATGTGAAAACTGAAGAGTGAAGAAAGCTGACAGGGAGAAAAATGGATCTATTCAAAGTATGGTCTTGGAAGAAAGATTTGCAGAGATCATGAGCTGCCAGACTATCGTGAACTGCTGCTTCTCTTTTTGCAAAATCCTTTGTTAAGAGATCAGAATTGATCTAATATGCATATGTGCAAAGAAAAATCATTTTATCCATATTTCCTGAGAGATTAGTTTATGCTGTCTAAATTGCAGTATGGCACAAGAAAAGTACTTAAAAGCTGTATCTACATTAAAACAAAACTGTGGGCCATTTTAAGACAGGGAATAGACGTTATTCAACATTGAAGACAAAATGCTGAACTGTTACATTTGAACATTTTGTATCAATGACAGAGCTCACTTCTAAGTAAGGATTATAGCGTTACATTTTTCTAGAGCAGTGGGATAATTTTAGAAAGATATTCAGTCTAAATTACTTTCTCCCAGACAGGAGTCTTAAAAAGTGATTCTTCAGGTTAACAGCAAAGGTGAGCACAAACATTAGTTGGATAGTGACCGTGTGATGAAAATATGTTTCCTCCCAACTTTCTGGAACAGTTTTAGAACTTTTAAAACTGCTGCTACTGTTGTTGTTTTCCTTTAAAAATAAATCATGTATAAACAAATAAAAACATATGGGACATATAAAAATGTTAGAACAGGTGAGCAGACCATCTGTAGTGTGTTGGGTATGGAAAGGATGCACAGGTGGCTGATAACTTTCAGCTTAGCAATTGACATCTGCCATGCAAATTGTGGGGCAGAAAGAAGTCGTGTTCATACTGCAGGTGAGGAGCTGACTGTGATTTCACTCTTTCTTTCACCCAGATGCAGTCCCTGGGCTGTTATTTGTCCAGAGTAAAATTGGGAAGAATGATAGGAATTACATTGGTACTCTTACTACATCTAATAGTGTAACAGGTGACTACTAGGAAACGCGCCCACTCAATAATATCTTCCCAAGAGAGAGCTATCACGCATCTTCATTGGTAGCATTTAGATGGCCAGATAAGAACTCTCTCTCATGGCATGGGTTGGCTGAGGTCTTGTTGTGCATCGATACAACATAACTCTCAGAGGTGAATTGCTGAAAGTTAAGGAATGTCTTGCAGGCTGAGGCAATTTGTCACTAAAAGTTATACTATTTGCATAGTGGTGCAATATGATTTTTTATTTATTTATTTAACTTTATATGCTGCCCACTCTACCCAAAGGTCTCTGGGCAGCTCACAACAATTCAGGCATTAAATCTTTGTTGCGTATTTCTTTCTTGGTGTTTGTTATTTAAATTGTACTGATGGCTATAACATTTTAATGGTGAGTACCCAACATGGTGTAGTGGACAGAGTGATAAATCAGTACTCGGGAGGCATGGCTTCAAATCTCTGCTCAGCCATGAAAACTCACTTGGGGTGTGAAACTGGTGAACCATTTGTTAACATTTCACTTACCTGAAAAGTCTTCTTAGGGTCAGTTTAACTCATTTCTGACTTGAGGGCACACAAGAAGAATATTATTTTAATATTTTCAATTTGGCTTTATTTTTTTCATAAAATCTGTGTGCTTATTCACTGATTGTGTTCTTATGTCTGTACATTGCTTTGAGATATTGACTGTTGATCATGGTTGATCATAAACAGACATACAATGGCTGTGTCTGTTTATGTATGCATCCATTGCAAGAGAGAAGCAGTACACATAGTTTACCTCCTGCCATCCTGAGAGATGAAGTAACTTGTCACTCATTAACATGAGCAATCAGAAGGCGGTAAGAAAACCAATAGCAGATGCAACACTTAAAAAGTATTTTTGTGTATTACATAAAATTTTAGCAGGTAGATCTTCCGCAGATATGTTGCTCCTAGTTAAAATGGAATTGTGCAGGAAGGAGTTTAAAATGCCATTGTGAACATGGCAGACTTTAGAGATGGTAGGGTATCAGGTGCATTTTTGACATTAATAAGTGAAAGTGATAGGCTGAAAAAAGGATTAAATACATGCCCTCTTCTGCAAGCTACATTCCCACTCTCTTTGCAGCCAGGACCCAGAGCCCCTCTGTCTCTCTTATCTTTTCCGTATAGCATAATATATGTTCTGTACCACAGACTATGAGTCATTTATGGCTTTGTTCAGAAAGAGATTCAGTAGGTTATCTGGAACAAATTGTCTCTTTACCATTGTCTTGATTTCAGTATTTGGTCTGGGTCTCTGCTGTTGCCACATCATTCATTCATTCATTCATTCATTCATTCATTCATTCATTCATTCATTCATTCATTCATTCATTCATTCATTCATTCATTCATTCATTTATAGCCTGCCTTTCTCCTCAAGAGGATCCAAGGCGGCTTACGGTATTTAAACAAATAGTAATCAAAACTTTAAAATATATAAATTATTACACTATCCAAAAGGTAAATAGATATAACATTAAAACTAGTAGATAAAAACCATTCTGAACACACTGGAAAAACAACAAAAACTGAACAGCCTCATTAAAAAAAAAACCCTCAGGCAGCCAATCACTGAGAAGATCTGCCTGAAGTGAAAAGCTTTTGCCTGCCTGCAGAAGGACAGCAAAGAAAGAGCCACCCGACCTCCAGCGGAGTGGGACGGGGGAGCTCCACAGTTTGGGAGCAGGGACAGAGAAGGGCCTCGCTTGTGTCCTCACAAAATGCACCTGCCAATGTAGTGAGACCAAGAAAAAGGGCTCCCCAGTGATCTTAAAACCCAGGCAGGCTCCTAAAATGAAATGTGGTGTTCTAGGTAGCTTAGACCCAAGTCATTTAGGACTTTATAGTTGCAAACATGTGCTTTGAATTGTGTCTGGAAATGGACTGGCAACCAGTAAAGTCGCTGTAACACAGGAGTTGTGTGATCCATGTAACCAGTCCCAGTTAACAATCTAGGTAAAAAGGTAAAGGTTCCCCTTGACATTCTTAATCCAGTCGTGTCCGACTCTAGGGGGCGGTGCTCATCCTGTTTTCAAGCCGTAGAGCCAGCGCTTGTCCGAAGACAGTTTCCGTGGTCACATGGCCAGCAGGACTAGGGAACACTGTTTTACCTTTCCACCGAGGTGGTACCTATTTATCTACTCGCATTTGCACACTTTTGAACTGCGAGGTTGGTGAGGAGCTGGGACAAAGTGACGGGAGGTCATTCCGTCGTGTGGATTCAATCTTACGACTGCTGGTCTTCAGACCTTGCAGCACAGAGGCTTCTGTTGTTTAGCCCGCAGCGCATTTTGGACTCACTGAATTTTCTGAACACTTTCCAAAGGCAGCCCCATGTAGAGCATGTTATAGTAATCTAACCATGAAGCAACTAAGGCATATGTCACCCTAGCCAGATCAGATTGCAGCTGGTGTGTGTACCAGTTTCAGCTGTGCAAATGCGCTCCTGACCACCACCAAAAACACAGCATCCAAGCTTAGGGACAAAGCCAGTTGCACATCTCAGCTGCACACTATTCCTTAATCTGTCCCAGGAGCACCTCTTTCTTCTTTGGATTAAGTTTCATTTTATTCACTCTCATCAGTCCATTACTGACATCAGAAGTCAATTTTAAAATGGAACAGTTTCCTAACATAGTGACATAAAATAGGATGGGGCCATGGTAGCTCAGAACCAGGAATCTTGGCGGGGGGGGGGGGGTAGCTTGCATGACAGCAAGCTGCCTATTTAGTGCTGAATCTTTATTTTGTCTGATTAAGTTGATTTATGAAAGGTGAAAACTGAAAGCTTAATCACTATTTTCAAAAGTAGTGTGTCAGTCCATTAAAAATAATTTTTAGAATAAATTACAACATTTACATAATGTATATATGCCCACATGTGCTCATACACAGACACCTCAGGCAGTTGATGACTGTCCGGATCACCTGCTTCAATTCTGGATGAGGTTACAGTGAATTTCAATGCCGCTAACCGCAAACTACACATGCTTGCCTGATGAGCGATGCTACCTACTGAAATATACCCTTCTTTGTAACAATCACAGCTTTGGAACTCTATCCTGCCTAGAATCAATTATCAGCCCTGAGCCTTATATACATCTTGTTCTCTGATACATCCGTGTCTCACTTACCGTACATGCTCATCTCTTCCTTTCCCTCTGGTTCATCTTGTTCTCCTGATACCTTCCTCTGCAATTGACACATAATCTGCAGCTGTTTCCCGCTTGACTTCTCTCTCCTTCCAGTCAGCGGCTCCCTTAAAAAACAGAGCATGGAAAATGGCAAAAACAACAACAACAAAACAGCAAGCCCCACAATTTTATTCCTTCTCTGAGCCACATCTCTGTGTTGGGAGTGCCTTTGGTATGGATTTGCTGGTATCTTCACAGTTTCTGGCACAGCACTCAGGCAAGAGGCACTTTCTCCACTTCACAGGAATACAAGAACTTGCTTTATACCAAGTCAGATTGTTAGCCCATCTAGATCAGTGGTTCTTATCCTTTGTTACTCAGTTGTTTTTGAACTGCAACTCCCAGAAACCCCAATCAGCAGAGCTGATGGTGAAGGCTTCTGGGAGTTGCAGTCCAAAAACATCTGAGTAACAAAGGTTAAGAACCAGTGATCTAGACCAATGGTCCCCAACCTTGGGCCTCCAGATGTTCTTGGACTGCAACTCCCAGAAGCCTTCTCCACCACCTCTGCTGGCCAGGATTTCTGGGAGTTGAAGTCCAACAACATCTGGAGGCCCAAGGTTGGGGACCACTGATCTAGACCACTGTAATCAAACCTATCTGGCAGTAGCTCTCCAGGCGGGTCTTTTTCCCAGGCCAAACTAGAGGATTGAACCTGTGACCATCTCATCACTCTGCTGTAACATTTTATTGTAGGAGAATAATAATAAAGCTTCACAGAAATCCCCAGAGGACAAGGAAATACTTGGCAAGGGGGTTCAGGGGAGGAATAGAACATCTTTTCTTCTATACTCTCACCTACCACCAGAATACAGAGTGGAAAAAAAGAGAACACAGTGGCCCTTACTTCTGAGTAGACATGCACCATGAGAGTTTCATCATGAGATATTTAATCCCTGCAATCACACATCTATGGATCTATGCATGGTTAAAGTCTGGTCTATGAATTGCCATTGGGCAGAGTACTAGACGTCTTCAGGGCAGTAAGATGGACTGAAGTAATGCAGGTGGGGAATCAGCAATCAGGGTGGTGGTAGGACAGACTGAAGTATTGCCCATCCCTCCAATGCAGCAGTGCCAGATGCCTGAAGACAGGTCCTGCATCTTTAATAGAAAAAGCCCATCTGCATAACTATTAAAGGTGTCCATTTTTTTACATCTTGCCGTCACATTCAAAGTTCTAGCAAATAACTTTTGTGTTGTATTTCTTCTGTGCTCTTTGTTTAGCCCATCGTCTCCCAATAATTGGGCCCAAGGCAGCCCATAACATGATCAGAAACAGATAGGGCTAATTGCCCTGCAACCCCCTTTTTCCCCTGTGTGTGAGATCTGGTGGAGTGGAGGCAAGAGGAAGGGCAGGGTCTACTTGTTCAGGCAACATGGAGACAGCACGTGTGTATGCACAACAGAGGGTATACTTCCTCCCCCACCACACTTTTCTTAAGCATGGAGAAAATTTTGCCTCCATTCAGAGTCCCCTCCCACCACATGAAACAGTGAAGGGAGGAGGGAAAACTTTGTGGCCTTGAGTTCAAGCTGTGAAATTACAGACCTTGTGTCACCTCAGCTCCAGTGAATGCTCCACTATGTTTGAAACAAGCCTATCTTCCAGCAAAAGGAAAACTAGTGCAATGGTGGGGGGTGGATTGGAACCTTTGTTGCTGGTGTTTTGTGCTTGAGATGGGCACTAATGAGCCATTGCTACAGGGTGGGGGGTGGTGGGAGCAATCAAAAGCAGCAGCCTCGCCTGGATCTCCAAAATGTGCAGTCCATTCACTCACCTCAGGACCCTGCCCTCTCATCCTGCAGCTGCATGTGTACATGGGGCCTCAGCCTGAATCACTTTCAGGAAAATTTTGCTATGCAATAGAACTTTTGCATCATTTATTTATATATCCCAGTTCCTTCACAGCTTGAAGAAGGTGATAAAATATAAAGTTAACAACACACAAATGTTATAAAAATAAATACAATTTAAAAAGCAGCAGGAGAGAGGAGGGAATGGAAAAGAACAGCTGGCCCCCAAAAGCCAGCTGTTACAAAGTCCAAAATCCACAGTGCAGCAAAACAACCCTGGGCTATGTGGTACAGTATATGGGAAGGGAAGAAGACATAAAAAACGTACAAAAATCAGGACAAACATGAACAAGAAGTCTTCAGTTAGCCTCAAAATGAGATTTGCAGGCTGAATGGTGGATGATGACACCAAGCAAAGCATTATGGGATAGCTATGTATTAACGGTGCCCATGTTATCTGACAATGTACAATTTGCATGGCCAAAACATTTGGCCTACTACTAGGATTAGGTTGTGTACTGTGGTTCCCCATCCCATCCCTATGAACCATCAGGACTATCTATGCCCTAGAAGTTTTCACAATTGTGCAGACAAGGCCTCAGGAGATGCGTTCCTTGGATGAGAGAGGACGGTTTCCCTTTGCACAGCCAGTGAGGGCAAATCCCTTCATCTTCCTGATGAATCTACAACTCCTCAGCTCCTTCTTACTCCTTGGTCCCTTAATTGGCAGCCATTTTGTGGACTGAGCTTTTGACCATCCTCCTCCATACAGTATTTTGGTGTTCCCATCAATATGTACTTGTTTTGCCCTGGCTTTCTCTATCCAAGGATGAAATGAGAAATGCAGTTCTTTGTTTCTGCATATCAGTTTTTTGTTTCTGTCCTCCTGCTCCTGTTTTGCCCCTGTTCCTGTCCCTTTTCCTGTTTTCCCTCTCCCTGTCTTTTAGTCAACTATTTATAGCAGGCCTATCACTCTGGCCTGCGTGGCCTCACCTTCTGGCTTTCTTCATTCTCACTCCCCCCCCCCCCATCATGTCATGACTGGGCCAAATTAGACAAGATGGTAGGTGGTGATGATGGAACTCTCACATTTTAAAAAAGAATAAATGCTCCTTCACCCCCACTCTGAATCAGGGCCATCATAGTGAGGCAGAAAGCTTAACTCTTCAGTCCATGATGTTTTCAAACCTTCTTCGTGTGTCATAAAACCTTCTTTAAATCTTCTTTAAGTGGATTGTATCCATGAAAGTACGCACCAAAATACAGTATATTTGTTTGTCTTAAAGGTGTTGCAATAGCTTTGTATTTTTCTTTTGTTGTTGTTGAAACAGATTAACACAGCTACCTCTCTGCACAGCTACCTCTGAGAACTTTTACAGATCCGAATTCCCACCTCCTCTCATTGTTACTGTCCAACATAGGTAGGTGTAACATGTGCCACCAAATCCCATCTAACTGACAGCAATTCTAAGACTTTTGAGATAAGTGAGCTATTTATGCAGTGGTTTTACTAGTGCCGCCCTCAGTGAGTTTCAATGACCAAGTAGAAATTTGAACCCAGGTCTCCTGAGTTAATGTCTACTCATAAAACCACACAGGGTACGAACCTGCATAAGTGCTAGTACTACATTATACGGTGGCTTGCCAACTCTTATTTGAATCCCCTTTAGCTTCCAGACATTGCTTAGGATGCACTGTTTTTAACTTGGTAGGTCAGAGATGCTACAGGCTTCCTGCTGTAAAAATTAATTTTTTGGGGGGGGGGGCTCAAAGCCACTTTCTCAAGTCTTGGGGCTTGCTAGGATTCTGGTGAGCTTTGTGGAGATTTGCAATGGGTCGTGTGTGTTTTGTTTGTTGTACTTTTAAATCACTCATAGCCAAACCTCTCTGGATGGTGTACAATCAGGTAAAAATATAAAAAAAATAGTGCAGCAATAGTATAGTAAAGCACCAATTAAAGACAGCTAAATAAAAAGCTAGGAGCTGAGAATAAAAGAATACAGCATAATTAAACCAAAGTAAAACTGGTTATTGGATGACAGGAATGAAGCTGTAGAAGCACTAAAAAGGTTATTATATTTGGGAGGCAGAAAAAAAATCTTTATTGGGCACCTGCCTGAAAGTCTACAAGCTGCCTGCCTGTTTTCCAAAGGGATAAACATGCATCCAAATGGTATAAGATTGTGCTTAGTGTGGGCAATTCATTTAAGGCTGATGACTCCTGTGTGATAAAGGAGTAAGTGCAGCTGTGACTCTTTTCTAGCCATCTCTACTTACTGCATGCAGCTTTGTTAATGCTGGAAATGGTGTGGGACAAGAGGGGACTATGACTCTGCTGTGATGCAAGTCATTCCTGGATTCCACCCTAAGCCAACTGTGTGGGGTAGGAGGAAAACTCCCATCTGCTGCCAAATCTAAAGGGCCAAGGCCACCATATCTAATTGGGCCCTTTCAAAGTAGGTGTGCTTGGAACTCATCTCTAAGAGGAACCTTCTGTTGCAGCAAAAACGGTAAAGCATCATCATGTGGCAACTTAATTATTTTATTTATTTACAATATTTTTTTAATCCCACCTTTCTCCCACCTACCCAAGGTAGCTTACATCATTAAGACTAAAATGTCTTATTTGGGACAAGCTTTCGGGGACTGTAGCCCACTTCTTCAGAATCAAGGAGGATGGTCTTAGTTGATAAAATACAAAAGCAGGCATTCAAAAGCTGTCTCTCCCTTGCTCCGCGCCTCTGGAGAAGCGGGCTACAATCTGCGAACGCTTCGGCCAAACAAAGCTTCTTTAATCTTTAAGGTGTCAGCATTTTTTTTAAAAAAAGAAGCGCATCAAAGAGCATTCATGAGGACGTGCGGGGTTTTTTCGTCATACACTTGACATAAAAGCTGTTTACTTCCCCACAGAGGTAGGCGCAAAATGCACCCCCCGGCGCTGCTGAATGGAGTCCTTGTTAAGTCACCCTTCAAATCAGGTGGATGCTGGAGCAGCGATGTCAATGGAGGCGCCCATAATTTATAATAGCAGACTCACTCTGCTTGTCCTCCTTTCTGGGAAGCGACGTTTATGACTAAAAGCGTTCAAGGACAGTTCCACTTCTTCTTCCCTCGTCTGGAGAAACAGAGGCTGAGCGCTCGATCCCCGCCCCCCCCTCCCGGCAGATATAAAGCCCCGCTCCCGGATGCGCGCCGAAGAGAGCGTCTAATCCGCCGGAGGTGCTGCCCGGATCAGCCGCTGCTCGGCGCTCCCGGTCACCTCACCGCAGGCTGAAGCCAAGCTACTCTCCGCGCCCTCAGGATGTGTCGGGGTCTTGCCGCCCTCCCTGCCAGCTGCTTGGAAAGGTAAGAAGAACCTTGGGAGATGCTGGGTGTGTGTGTGTGCGCCCTGAGCGACACAGTTGTGGAGCTGCGCTAGCCTTGCCCACCTCTGCCGAGAAGGAGTCCTATTTCTATATATCCCAAAGTCCCCCTTTTCAAATCACGACCCGACTGGCAGTGTTTAGTTAGGTAAGCTCTACTTGGCTGGTAAAGAAAAACAACAACAACAACAAGGAAACGAAAACAACTCTTTCCATCCTGCATTTCTGCACTGCTGCTGTTCAGGGCTGTTTCTTAGGTACTTTTCCTCTTGTAGGAGTAGGTGTTTCATGTTTTGCTTGGGTGGAGGAAGCCTCTTCCTTAGCCCAGACCCATCACTTGATTTTGCAGTGCAGTTCTCCACTCAGCATTCCTGCCACGCACCAGCCCGGGGAAGGGGGGGGGGCTGAGCTAAGAATAGAAAGAGATGCGCCAGCCAGCCGTCTCCAAAATTGTCGCAGCGATGCACCAAGCCAGGAGGCACCTCTCTGTGCAGGCTGTAGAAACACCGCAGCCAACAGCTGTCCCAAGAGTCCCCCAAACCAGACAACAAGGGCCATGGGGAAGGGTTACTGAGGAGGCAGAAATTGGGAGGCTTCAGGAAAGGTGGCCTGGGAGAAGCCTCATTCTGAACTGTCTCAAGAAAGGAATTAGGGTATGTTACTATATTTATAGCTTTAGCACTCTTAGTGTACCTGCTGACTTACAAGAGCAACAGAAGCACAACAAACAACAAAGGCAAGAGGAGCTGACAGCATACAGTGCTTGTTTTCAGCAGGAGAGATGGAGTGGGGAGGGAGGCAAGAAAAGGGAGGGATGTGTTTAGCAAATGCTATTCAACGGGCACTAGATTTCAGTTCAGATTAGACGTTTTGCAGTGTGCTGTATCTGTATTGTATTCCAGAAATGCAGGACAGTCGGCCACTTCAGTAGTTACCTCCTAGAAGCAACAAATGGTCCCCCCCCCAAAAAATAGCAAGTCTCCCTTACCTGCATTCCTGCCCAGGTGAAGTCACTGGAGGTCCACATATTGAAAACCCACTTAGTTCAATTGCCAGTCCTAGAATAACAAACACAGAGATGCTTTTCCTGGTGCTTATTTTTCCGTTGCCAAGAAAGTGAGGCTTTTACAGCCCTTACACATGCTCACTTTCTGGGAACTTAAAGACAATCAGAGAGAGGCTTTCTTTTCCTTTTCTTTTCTTCCTTTTTTTGCTCAACAGGATGGGTGGGTGTTTCTCACTCCCCAGATACTACCCTGATTTATGAGCAGTGGCTAAGCTATTATTATGAATTTGGCGAAGGCTTTGAAGTTTCAGAGGAAGCAGAACAGAAAAAGCCACAAATGGGTGTCCTTGCAGGTGAAAAAGGTGGTACCATACCTCCTATAAATGTCTGGGAAGTTCCCAGATGCCTTTATGTGGTCTTATTCTCCCAGATTGAGCAGCAATAGAGAGATGGTGGTGGAAACAGTCCATTATTGGGCGCATGGCCAAGCAGAAAAAAAAAACATGTTGCAGCAGAGAGGAGGAAGCAGCTAATGGATACCATATGCTTCAAGCGGGAAAGAACTGGTCTTTACAACAGATGGTTAACAGGCAAACAATTCTGTGTACTTTGGTCTCTTTGCATCTGAATGGCAGATGCCACAGAACAAATACACCAAACATGCGCAGAACCCACATCCTCATCCTCCAAAAATGGCAGTCTTGTAAGTCTACAAAAGAAAGGGCATTTGTACTGCAAACTATGACACATTTAAAACAAAAGTGCTTATATGCTATGGAAATGAATTTTTTTTGGGTTACTTCAATAAATATTTGGATTGTTTCCATCCATCATCTATCAGTTAGAGTTCCTCAGAGTCCCATAGTACAAAGGATTAAAGATCAATGGTGTTTGGAGGAAAGAATGAGAAACTGTTGCAAGAAACTGAAGTTCTGCTCAGTCCTAAACATTCTGAAGGTTAGTGGCTCACTTAGCCATAGATGTTTGCCTCTTAATATATTAGATACCCTGGCTGGAGACCTGTCTCAGTTCTGCAGTCAGGCACATGACCAGGCATGGAGGTGGGATGCCCACTGGCACCCTGTGAATTTGCCAAAATTTTCTGTGGCTGGTTACACAGATTAACATAGACACCAATAGGATTCTGGCTATTGCCAGCTGGATCCCACTGTTCTTTCCAAACTGGCAACTGGGAAATCTGGGGAGTGGGGGGGGGGGCAAAATAAAGCCTTCCATACTCTCATTTCCTTTCAGTATGAGTTATACTGACCATAGCTGATGAGAGTTGCAGTCCAACAACATGTGGAGGATGACATGTTGCCAGTTCCTGGGGTAGCATCAAGCACAAGTTGCAAACCAAAGCCGGCTGCAATGTCAGATCCAAGAGGTCTGAATTTTGAACTTTGACCCACAGATTTTAAAGGGCTAGCCTTTTTTTACTGGACCACCAGTCTGATGGAGATTATTAAATTATTTGCATATGAAATTCAGCCTTGCCTTCTCTGTAGGTAGGAATTATTGGTTTCAGAATTCAGCATTACTGAAAATGCATACTGGTCCATGGCAGGAATCAGCCTGAATAAGAACATATCCCTCTGGCATGCATCTCTTACCTTTAGAGCAAGCATGCAACAGCTATCCTACTCCGCTCTCTGTCAAAATATCCAGAGTAATGGAAATTCCTATCCACACCCACCAGGCCAGCAACTGGCCCCCTTTCTCAAGCTTTAAAGCAAATGACTCCCTGCTGCCTCCTCATAGCCACATCCTTTTCAGTACTGTACTATCTATTTTGACATGCTTTTTTTTTTGTATTTTCCAGAGCCAAGGAGTTCAAGACCCGTCTAGGGATTCTGCTTCATAAACCAGACTTTGGATATAAACTCAGTCGGAGCACAAAACAGAGGTAAGCAATGACTGGAATGGCAAGCTGATCTGAAGAAGGTGGCTACTGGAGACTGTGTCAGAAGGAGCTGTGTTAGAAGGAGCAACTATATTAGGTCTACGACAATGTCAAATAATTCAAAGGAATGGCGGAACCTTGACCAAGGATTCTAGCTATCTGCAGCAGAGAACATGCTGTGTGGTAGGACTTTTCAATTATAACTTTGTAGTTTAGGTGCCCATAATGACCCTTACCACACATTTTGGTGAGTTATAAACAAGAACAATGGCCTCCCTATCCCTTTATGACAAATAAGAATATGAAGTATAGCAGAGTTGGCCATAGATGAGTGGTAAATACTGGACCCATTCATGGATCTGAGATAATTTGACTCAAGTAGGGAGAAGACATCCCCAGATAGTGATGAGATTGTTCATTCTTCCTGTTTTTGATATTGTAGACTTTTCCTCTTGTTTTTGTTCTTTGCCCCCAAAGTACTTTTGCACCCCATCACTGACACCATTTCAATATTTACTTTCTTCTCCAGATTCTCTATAGAAGAAGTGCTTGGGTGGAAGGAGTCTCTTGACCATCTCTTGAGAAGTAAAAGTGAGTACGAATCTCTTTTGATATGTAGTGTTAGTAACAGGGAAGTGCAATTCTAAGTGCTAGGATGGTGGCTGCTTGAAATATCACATTATCCCTCATCTTAGCCTTCCTCAAGTTGGTAATCTTTTCACAATCCTCAAAATGAGCAGAGAGCGCCCCCAACCTGTTTGTGGAAACCAGAAGGGCTCCTGAAGCCACTGTGTGTGAAATAAAATGCAGAGCGACTGCCCCATAGCATCCCCTGCTGCCCTGCAGCAGCCTCAACATCCCATCTTTAGTCACCTCTGGGTAAAATGAAATGTCAAGTCTTTGAACTCAGTGCTTGATTTTCTCCTTGTGAGGAAAAGGAAAGAAGAAGAAAGAAAAGGAAAAACACACTAGGCACACATGCAATCTGGCAGACAGAGAGCTCACCAGTCTAGATCAGGACCTCACCATGGTGGGGGTAGTGGGGAGTGCTGCCCTTTCCCCTGTCATTTCCTCACTCAACATTTATTCCCCAAAGCAATTGTTTCCTATAGGGGTAAGCCAACCAAATAACAGAATGCACAGGGTGGTCATCCTGTAAGAACCTTCTATATATAAAATTATCTGCCCCTAAAAAAAGCCTTACATGTGTATCTATCCATTTGTTTTAAATCCATTGGCTTGTGATATTTCATCTCTCCTAAACTGCTCCCAGATACACTTTCTGCTAATATTCTAAGCTTTGTTCAGTACAAGGTTTCTAGTTCATATTTGCTCCTTGAAGGTCAGGATTTCCATAAAGCACAGCATTTTTCTATTTATGCCACAGACGTTCCTTCTTTTTCTGCCCACCACGGTTCCAAACTGCATGTTCCCTGTTCTTGTTCACAGGTGGGGTGGCAGCGTTCCATGGATTCCTTAAAACAGAATTCAGCGAAGAGAATCTGGACTTCTGGCTGGCCTGTGAGGACTATAAGAAAACCCGTTCAAAAGCAAAGCTAGCAGCCAAAGCCAACAGGATCTTTGAGGACTTCGTTCAAAATGAGGCCCCCAGAGAAGTATGTTAACATTTTCACTATGGGTTCCAAGGCGGCCTTGCATTCTGTCTCACAGAGGATAGTCTATTTGAAGGCTTGTCCTCAGTTTAAATAAACTGCTACCTACAGCATCATTTTAAACTGCAACCCTAAGGAAGACAGTCCTTGGCCAAAACCCTATTGGGATTTTATGTGTGCACAAGAGGAGTCACATAAGTTGCTGTGGGCAATTGTTGCTTAATGTTGAAGTGATTGCTGTGTGCTAGATGTATGCCAGGCGTGCGGTTGGGAGGGCGGCTGCACCTGGCCTCCCATTACTTAACCAGGGCAGCACACAATTCCTCTTTTGCACATGATAAATCGCAACAGGATTTTGGTTCGTATGCTTGTATGGGAGACATAATGCAGGTGTTTCTGGTTTATAGTTGTACTCTGTAGGGAGGAATTAATCACACAGTGCACAAAGCAGATTGCACGGAGGAGCCCTCCAAATGAGAAATGGTCACTGCTACTCATGAAAATCATTAACATTTTCTGCATCATTAAAATCATTTTCATCTTAGGAGAAATTAAGTAGAGGGGGAAATGCTTTCTTCAGATAGGGTTGTAATCTGTTGCAAGTAAGCCCAGTTATCTGGAGTGTTTTGTTCATTGAGCTCTCTACTGAAGCATGTGGTTTTCTAGAAGGATTTCCCCCCTTTTTGGGGGGGGCATAATAACAGGACCTCATTAACTTTTGCTTTGGTTTCTGGCAGGAGGGTGAGCATTATTAAGTCTCAGTGGTGCAATTTTGCCCTGAAATGATACTTCTTTATTGATCAGAGTGGTTTTACAGTGGAAAAGAGATGAAATATCAAGATAGTCTGAGTGATCTAGCTAATGTATGTGTGACCAGGGAAAGACTGACATTTTACGGGCAGGAAGAGAAACTATAATGAAGAGAACACTTCAGATTGTGGATTCATCTCTTCAGGCTAGTTCTGCTATCTTCCCTTCCTAGTAAGATTTCCCTACCCTTTGTCAGCCCAGCAACATCCCTCTACCATTTCTCCCTTGACCCCAAAAGTAGTATTTTACATTTTTCATGTTATTTAATAGTAGCCTTTAACCATTTCTCATGCATGATGGTGCACTCAAGGTGGGGTTTCAGACTCATAAAGGTTGGTTAATATAACGTTTATTTGGCTCAGTGTGGTTTCCTAAGGGGCAAACCTGCTCTTAATCAAATTTCGTGCTAAAAGGATTGGCATATATTATGAAACATCTGCCATCAGACCATAAAAATAAAATGTCTTTGTTTGCCATTCCCTCACTTCTTCTGCCTAATAATACTGATTTCTAGCTAGGAAGTCTCTTCAGCAGATAAAGGAAAAGGGACCTGCCATGGCTCTCCTCGATACAAAACCTAAAGGTTGATAATAAGTGGTCAAGGTGTGTCTCTAAAGGACTTCATTAAATACAATACATGAGCTCTGTACTTGGGACTGAGGGCCAGTGTGCCATAGGAGCCAGGAGACTGAGATAGGAATCAGCAAGTCCACCTTGGCTTTTGCCTCTGCCATAAACTTGGTATAATAGAGTGAAGTCACTCTTAGCCTCACTACCCCTACTATAGGGATACTATCAGCCTACTTACTGTTTGTACAAACTGTGGATCTATAGTGTTGCTTGTCCTTTTCCCTAAATATTCAAAAGTGCTTCATATGTCCTATTATAGCAGTCTTCTACACTATCCTTTCAACTTGGCCAGTATAATTCTCCCCATATTGCCGATGGAGGAGTGGAGTTCATTGATTAAGAACTTCCCAACTCATACCTCCTCTTCTTAGTTGTCCAGAGAGCTATTAGGTTCCCATTCCTCTCATGCAGAAGTTTAGTGAAATCTGTCTTCCTGTATGGACCTCCAGAAAAGCCCTGTAGTAGGATCAGATTTAAACAAATTTAAAATATATGATAAAAATAAAATATGTTGTATCCCCACTACACAAAACAATCCAGGGCATTCGCAAATCAAAGGTTGGTTAAAATAGAAAGGTTTTCATCTGCTGGTGGAAGGGCAGCAAGGAGGGGCCCAAACTAGATCTGTGTGGGAGAGAATTTCATACACTAGGAGCAATCTCAGTTTGAGTCTCCTCAAAATGAGCCTGTGATGGTGGTGGACTAAAAGAAAGCCCTCTGAGAAGGAAGAGGAAGAACTATAAGCCGTTGCGGATCTCAGAAATCACACCATCAGAGCTACAAAACTCGGCAATATTAGGAACAACAGGATACATACTGTGCTGATATTTAACAAATACTTAGGTTTTTGGTTAAAACTTTTATAATAATAATAATAATAATAATAATAATAATAATAATAATAATAATAATAATAATAATAATAATAATAATAATAATGATGATGATGATGATGATGATGATGATGATGATGATGATGATGATGATGATGTACCATCAATTTGATTCTAAAGGATTAAACGACATTCTGTATACTCTACTTTTTTCTATTTTCTTTTTTTATAAAAGAAATTCCACTCAGTAGATATTGAAAGCTATGTCTGCTATTACGAATGCTCCTGAGGAACTCCTTACTTCAAGTGGGTTATACAACCCCTTGGAGGAAAAAAAGAATAACTTGTCCCTGGTTGGCAGTGCTTGTGAGGCTGGCTAGAATCCCAGAAGCTTATCATATATTTTGTATGGGTCTCTCATTGCTGAATATGTAGCACCCCTTTTTAAGAGTAATTAGTTTCTTGCATTGAGTTCCAGAATAAGTAAGTCTTTTGATGGTACAAGCTTTTAATGATGCAAGCTTTTTGTCTCAGATGCAGTACTGGAATATACACGATACCTGATATTTTTTAACACACACAGCCATTCAGAAATATTCTGCTCTTGAACACATAGTCACCATGTGCTTTCCTTTCCCTGCAGGTGAACCTTGACCATGAAACCAGAGAGGCAACTAGGAGAAACCTCACTGTTGTTGCCACTTCTGCTTGCTTTGAAGAAGCCCAAGCCAAAACCTACACTTTGATGGAAAAGGACTCCTATCCCAGATTTCTGAAATCTGCCTACTACAGAGACCTCACAGAACAAGCGACGAGCCATAGAACAGGCAACAATGTGCATACCTGACTTGATCTGTTGCCATTGCTTAAAACTGTTGCAAGGGGAACAAAGATTTGACAGAATGAAAGTGGAAAGGAATGAGCCCAAGAATGAAGCTCTACAAACTTGTAATTGGCAGAGTTTTGGCTGGTATTTTATCCTGGCCAGGATGCTTGGGACCTCTAATGCTTCCATGCACCCAAGGAGCTCTACTGAAAAGATGATCCTCCCTTGTATCTCAAAAGAGATGCTAGGAGGGGAGAAAACAGGCGCCCATATGAAAAGCCCTGGAGAACGGTGTACAAGGAGGAACCTGATCCTCAGGCAGGAAGAGGAAAGCCAGAAAGAAGGTGAGATCAGGCAAGGACTAACCAGGAAGAATAAATTCCCCTCTAGAACTCTCTCTCCCATTTGCTCTTGAATGTGTCTGTGTCTGTGCACTCAGCTACCTGTACCAGTGAAAGCCTTCATCTGCTCTCAGATGCCAGTCCCTGCGCCTACAGACTGTACATAATACACACCCGGGTTAACAGTTTTCACTCACTGCATGTCGGCTCCAGGATCCTACAGCCTCTCTGCATGTTTGTATATCACCAACTGGGAGGATTCTCCAGGGCTTAGCATCCTTCTAAGCTCAGGCATCACTTTTGTCTTTATACCCAGAGGAACACTATGTTTGCTTTGCTCCACTGCATCCATAGACCTTTGTCCTCTCTTGTCAGGCTGGGCAAGCTTCCTTTCAATGACATCTTCAGAAAGCACATGGACTTGGTGTATGGTGCCTCTCTGAACATTATAAATAGCCTTGGGTGATGTGCCCCCCTTTTTAATTATTTATATTTATATTTAAATTTATATTTATTGTTATTGTTATTTTACTGTTATTTATTCAGAAAGGGCATTATATGAGCATAGCACTTTAGCATTGGGTGCTACACATAGATCATTGCAGCGTGGAGTCTGAAATGGGTCTTTCAGCCCATTCTAAGAGCACTTGGTACAATACACGGTCTGAAATTCTGCTGCTGAGTGTGGTAAGCTGCAAGTAGAGTGGGCCCATTGAATGAGTGGGGAGAGGGTGAGTTAACGCCTCTGCAGGTTCCATGGATTCAAATTGGCCTATTCTAGTTGTAACTTGCTATGCTAAGCAACAGGATTTCAGCTGTTAACAGGTGGAATCTACTGTGAAATAAAAGCAAAGGAAAATTGCAACAGGGCGAGATCAGCCATGCAACTGTAAGCACGTAAAAATAAAAATGATCAGCCAACAACAATTTCTTTTACTCCTGTTGCACACACACACACATCTGTATAATTGTTTATAGCACATTTGAAAGCTTGGAGGGATGTGGGTGGGTCGAAGGATCAGCAAGGAGCCAATCCTTCCTTACCAGCCCTGCCTGGCAATTGTTTCTCCGCATCACAGGTTGCTGCCTATTTACAGTTTTGGACTAGTATGCAGTCAAACGAAAGAACAAGGTCAAAGGCTGCAAAGCAACCTGATACCTCATTAGATTTTTTTGAAAATACGACATTATAGACGACATGGGTTATTTAAGGGGCAAGCCGGAGACAAAATGTGTGGCCCTTCAGACATTGCCGAACTGCCGCTCCCATCAGTTGTGGCTAGTGCCGTTCCCTGGGAGGGCTGAGGGGGCAGGCAGTGCAGCAGTATTCAGAGAGCCACATCGGTTGTGGGCAAAGGGTTTCTTTGAATTCCACAGTTTGTGCCCTTGTAGAAGAAATAAATAAATTACCAGTATTTCAAAAGGAAAAAAGAACATATGGGAGACTCTGCCAGGAGACTGTGCCCATTGACCTTCCATACGTTTTGAGGAAAGATGTTTTGGGAAACAAGTGAAGAACAAGAAAGCTCCTCTTGTGTTTACAACAGGGAAATGACTCAGAAAGAGTGGTAGCAAATGTACATCTTAGTACAACAACCAACTTGTGAATTGTGGAGATGTGGTTCAGTCTAAAAACAAACGGACCTCCACAATGAGCAAGAGCAGGTTCACACATAACCCTGTCCACATAAAATGAAATAAATATTGCACCTTCCTTTCATGTTGGCCAATCCACCCAAGCAGTCTGCAAAACAATCACTTCCACAGGATGCTGGGTTGATGCTGTCATCCTGCAGGATAGCCATGGTCAGGTTGCCCTGGCCACTCGCCTTACTTCTGTAAAGTACAGAGTCCTGGATTTCAAGTGGACTGGCCACAAGGTCACAGCCATTCCTTGGCAAACCTGGCCCTATTTGTCCTTAAATACATTCTGTAATGTACACAGCTCAGGATTGTTCAGGGTCTGATGCCTGACTAAAGCTAACATTGGTAGTGGCAGAATATACTAAACCCACATGAAAAACTGAACCCCGGATAGTTTGGCCTTGATGTTCCACCTTCCTCATTTGACAGGCAGGCAGCAAAAGAGTATCTGTTTGCCAGGAGTTGTAGGCATGTTCTCAGTACCAGCAGTGGTGGGTGGAACTGTAAATGCACAATTGCTGAACAACTTACAGCGCAGATTTAAACTTTGGATTAGTTCATTGTATATCTGTTTATTTCTCATTAACTGTAGCACCAGGTGACATATTAATGACTTACCATAAATTAATAAAGGCTGAAAGAATGACCATATTGTCTGCTATTAGCTCTGACACACTATATATAGTGGCTGAGAGTCACTGAGCAATCAAGTGTTGAGATAAAGTTGTGAATGTACCTGTATGAACCAATATTATCATTTCTGAGGTCTTCAGATCAGATACAGATAAATTCATATTTGACAGCACTATTTACTACAGGTAGGGAATGTGTGGCCCACTGAATGTGCAGTCCAGTATTGTTGGACTGAAACTCCTATCAGTCTTGAGTCAAGGATAAAGGATGATGGAACATTCAGTCCAACATCAGCAAGAGGGATATCTGTTCCATACAGAGTTCAGGTCAAGACTTCAAAGCTGCAATTGCTCTTGATCCTATATGTGCTTTTCCTGTGTAACACTGGTGCTAGCAAAAGTTTTCAAACACTGCAAATGTCCAGCTAAAACTTCCTTTTCACTTATGAAAAAACAACTGCCATCACCCTTCATCACCACCGTTTCCCAGAGCAGATGCATCCTGAGCCAATAGCACATTTCATCCTGCATGCTGCTTTGCATTCAAAGGAGATTCTATCCTTCAGATACTCCAGTACTGATTACCTCCTGTTCAGAGAAACTGCTACTGATTTCGACAAAGAGATGTCTGAAGGACGTAGGATGTGTTTCTATTTACCCTTTTGAAGTCTATGGTTGAAACATTCTACCACTGACTTCACTAGCAAGGGATCAATACCTTAAGTCAGTGGTCCCCAACCTTGGGCCTCCAGATGTTCTTGGACTTCAACTCCCAGAAATCCTGGCCAGCAGAGGTGGCGGCGAAGGCTTCTGGGAGTTGTAGTTCAATAACATCTGGTGGCCCAACGTTGAGGATCACTGCCTTAAGTAATCAGGTCAAATATTGAAAATAATAACAACCTTGATCCTGATTTAGGGGTAAATTCAAAATTAACTTCTTCACAAATGAAGTGTCTGTATGCACAATTCCACTGTGATTTGTGCTTCCCTTGATTGAATGCAAAGATAAATATTACAGCCATGCAATGATCTGCAAGCAGAATACATTCTATTGAATTGGAAACATGCACTGTGCCCACTTTTTCTGTTATTTCCCCCCCTCCCCATGCACAAATATCTGTCATATTCTTCCTTTACTGTTTTCTAGTGAAGTTCCTTGGAACAGGTGTTTCTTCTCATTTAAAAGAAATAAGTAGTATTTGATGATGAAATACAACTGCAAAAGTGCTAGGAATCACTGCAGTGGTTCCACCAGTAAATTAATGATGAAGCAGCAGTGTCCATGCCACCCAGTTTGAACTTGGGGATTATCTGTGCTACTCCACTCCCATTCCCATGAATTACTCTTAGCCCTTCAGTGTAAATGACTGTAATACTGTCTTGTGTACCCAGGAATGTTGTAATGTTGTCATAATATTTGAAAAACATAAAATAAAAGTTACAGAAACCAGTACAATGGACGTCTTGTTTTGTACCATTCAGTGAGACAGGCAGAATATTGGAGAAATGAATGGCCCAAAGGAAGCAAAAAGCACAGCAGCTGCCTGCCTGCCTGCCTGCTCCTCCTCCTCCTCCTCCTCTGCCCCAGAACTGCAGTGGAACAGTTTCACTTCTAAACACAAATCTGACAACACTTTGAAGTCATTTAGGAACTGTCCAAACGGGCTTGAAGCAGACCGAACTCTCCATACAGAACACCCGAAATGCTACAGAAATGAATGAGCTTTATAACATCTCCAGACACCTTAATCAGCTTAGTTCATACAAAAAAATATTAGGGAAGCTTTCCTACCTCCTAGGCAGAATAAAAGTTCTGGAGAATCTTGAAACCGTGGGTGCTTTTGTGGCATTTTGATTGGACCTAATAAAAATATTGCCCAGCTATGGATTTGACCCCTTATGGCCAGTATAGCTACTTCCACTTTTTGTTTATGTTTAAAATCTCTACAGAAGCATTTCGAGTGCGGTTTTTTAAAGGCCAGAATGCCATCTGCTTATGTGATTGCATAAAAGCAATCAGGTAAACATTTCACACACGCACACACACACCAACACACTCCTAGCTGGCTCTGCTTTATTGGATAGGTCACACAGTGATGGTGAAGTTGGGCACATGGCAAGCCATGTGACAAACCAATCACAATAAGGACAGCTCAGAGCCAAAGCAAGGGACAGGAGTGACAGGGGCCCATTACAGCTGGTGGGGCAAAAAGACCAGAAGTCAATGGTGGGCAGAGTGAGGAATAACAGGCAATGTCAGGAGCAGAAGAGGGTGCACATTTCGAACCTACATACAACATTCTCTCTCTCTCAAATGCAAAGAGGCAGGCATGGAGGCATTCATCCAGACACTCCCATAAGCATTTCCCCAGTGATCCACTCCAAAACCCTTGTCAAAAACAAACCAAAACCAGCAATATTCCTACCTGCTGTTGCTTCACTCTGTGCCTGGATTCAAAGATGGGTTTATTCATTCACATTCAGTTTCTTGTCTTTTCATGACCACCAACCTATCTACATTCATTTATTCACAAGCAAACAATATGCTAACAGATGAGCTTTCGTGGTTCCTTGATCTTCTCCCTTTCCCCAGCTGCTTTGACTCTCCACTCTGCTCCAGCTATCTCCATGACAGGTCATGCAAACTACAGCCATGAATTCCTTTATTGAGTCAAGTCACCTCATATTCAATGTTCCTGTTTTCCTGATGTCTTCAAATTTTCTTCATGTTATTGTCTCATTTTCTTATGATGTGCTTTTTGAAAGAATTCAGGTTTTATATTACATATATACATTTACTTATCTTTCTGCTGGTCCACAGTATCTGTAATTTTTTTTTCTTGAACATCACATTGCAAATGAATCAATTTTATACCTCAGCTTTTTTTCACTGTGCAGCATTTACATCCATACATGGCAATCAGGAATACCTCAAAATGGATTATCTTGGCCTTCGTCTCCATCAACACAACTTTACGTTCTGGGATCTTGTCTAGTTCCTTCAAAGCTGCACTTCGAAGTCTCAGTCTTCTGATTTTTTGCCTCCAGTCTCTATTTGGATTTATGACTGAACCAAGGTAGAATAATAAATAATAATTGTGTGCTGTCAAGTCAGTTCTGACTTGTGGTGCCCCTTTTCAGGGTTTTCTAGGTAGAGAGTACTCAGAACTGGTTTGCTGTTCCTTTCTTCTGGGGACATCCTGGGACTGTGCAGCTTGCATAAAGTTCAACTATAATCCCACTTTTGCAGGGTTTTCTTTAATCTTCCTCAACAGCAGTTTCAAGTCTCTTAGTAATGTGATGTCATCTACATATCTTAAATTATTGGTGTTTCTTTTTTCAGTTGACTTTAATCCAACTTTCCATATGACGGGTTCTGCATTTAGACTGAACATACAAGGAAATAAAATAATCCTTGTTTAACATTTTTGCCAACTGAAAACAATTTTGTCGTTCCATTTTCTGTTCTAACTGTGGCCTCTTGTCCAGAACACATCAGAATAATGAAACGTTGTAGCACACCTGTATTTCTTTTAGAATGACTGGTAGTTTTTAATGATCCACAAAGTGAAAGGTTTTACTGCAAATTATATAGCATCTGTTGGGATAGTGATAGATTCGTACTCTGTAGATTAGTTTTATTGATATCCCATCTACTCCCGGGGATTTGTTTTTCCCCAATTGCTTTGTGAATGGCTTCTCTTTCTAAAATGGAAAGTTTTTCATCACAGGCTTCTTCTTCAAAGGAATCTGGTATCTTTGCATCTCTTCTACACAGTTCTTCAGTATATTGCTTCTATCTTCACTTTATTTTGTTTTAAACAAATAGTATGTTCCTCTGTTCATCTTTTGGTATTCCTAGTCTTGATTAAAATTTCCCCTTGATTTCTTAGAACTTATGGAAGATATCTTGTTTTTTCCTCTTTGGTGTTCTCTTCTATACCTTTTTAATAATAATTGGATTAGTTCTCCTTGTCTCTACATGACAGTTGCTGAAACTTAAATTTAGAATTCTCACCATATTTTTCTCACTTTTAATTTTTCTTCTCATGTGTTAACAATTTTAAGTGTTTCATAAGTCATCCATTGAGACTTTTCCTTCTTTTGACTACAGGAATAGTCTTTTTTGCATTCTTACCTGATAATATCTCCAGTTTCAATCCACAGTTCTGATCTGCGGTCAATTGAGTTTAGTAGGGCAAATCTGTTCTTCCTGTGGACTTTAAATGAATCACCAATGTTATTTAAATTATATTTTAGTATAATAATTGTTTGAGTGCTCTTCTTCAACTTTATTCCAGTTTTTGCTATTAATAATGCAGGTTGGCTTCACAGAATTCTATAAGCCATTTACCTGTATGTTTCTGTTAGGCCAAATTCTTCTACAAAGTTTAGTTCTGCTTTATTTCCTACTTGTGTGTCCCAGTCACTTATAAATATCAACATATACTGTTTTAGTATATGACCAATTTCCTCTAGGATACTTGCATAAAATCCTTCTTCTTCTTCTTCTTCTTCTTCTTCTTCTTCTTCTTCTTCTTCTTCTTCTTCTTCTTCTTCTTATTCTTATTATTATTATTATTATTATTATTATTATTATTATTATTATTATTATTATTATTATTATTATTATTATTATTATTATTATTATTATTATTATTATTATATTGTGCAATTGCTATACTATATTGCTCTGTTGCTAGACATTGTGTAACAAGACCATATAGCAACAAAGAATCGAACAAATCAAACAAATCACAAGAGCCACCAAACCAAGAAAACAACACCAAACTGAAGAGGAAAAACAGCCACTCACAAATAAAGTATTTCTGCCATACATCAAAGGGGTCACAGAAACTTTTGAAAAAAACACAACATACAAACAGTATTTAAGCCCACTACAAAAATACAACAAATGTTATGGTCAGCAAAGGACAAAAGGGACCCCCTCACCACTGCAGGAGTATACCGGATACCTTGCAGTTGTGGACAGGTATAGGGTCAACAAACTCTACCCAGCTATAAGTACCGGTGATCACTGCACACAAATGACCACCCATCAATCACAGTGACAGATCATCTTTCCCCCTTATCACAACAATACACCCACAACAAAAAACACGCTGATCACCATAATCACCCAATCTTCTGAAAAGGACAAAAGATGATCCCACAGCTATAAGTACTCAACTATCCAAACAAACTGCACCAGAACAGACAGAGTTCTGACTCCTGTCCTCTGAAGATGCTGGCCACAGAGACTGGCAAAACGTAAGGAAGAAAAACCTTCAGAACACGGCCAAATAGCCCAGAAAACCCACAACAATCATCAGATCCTGGCCGTGAAAGCCTTTGAGAATACGATAAAAAGACAACTGGATGTCTATGTAAAATCTTTCAGAGCTTTTAAACTCTGACGAGACCTCTATCAGAATTTGAAGAACAAATGAACAAGGTAAAAGGAACTATTGAATGCTATGATTTCTATAGTAAGTGGCCCTGTCATAGGTGTAAATCATGAGCCTGACATTGCTATATGTTTTGCTACTTATTCTGTAATGCTGTATACTTTTAAAAATATATTTTCTATTTTATTCTATACCCTGATAAAAGCTCAAGAGTTTATAGAAGACAGAAATGTTTAAAAAACAAACCCACATCTTTACTGCAGCATTCCTTTTATTTTCGTCTCTGCTGGTAATCAGGATTCCAAAGCCACTTGGACACCTCTCAAGACAAACATCCTGACATAAGGGAGAGCAGCCTGGGCTCATCCACTGGTGAAAGAAGCAGCAGCTGAAGAGACCTTACTTCCCTCCTCCTTGTCAGAAAGACTCTTTATTCTTACTTTGCAACAAAGAATTAGTGCCACAGCTTGCTTTTTTCCTCCTCCTCCTCCCTCTTTTTTTTTCTTTTCATGTCATAATTTTTAGATTGTAATTCTCTGTGAATATTTTATTAATGTTTTCTGCAAACTCCGTTGGGAGACTTCTCCCCCCTTCCCCCCCCCGGGATGCATTATAAATACCATAGAACAGAATAATTATACACAACTTTCATGTGCCTGATGCTCGTCAGTGTACATGCATGTATGGAGTTGTGCAATCAGGTGGAAAAAACATTTCATCAAACAAATACGGGTGCCTGTCTATGAATCCCAGTCGCTTGGGGTATATTAAGCATGCACATGGTGCCTCTGCTCTATAGAATCCTAGGAGGAATTACATCCCATGAGAGGCAAATCCTGATTATGGAGTTGGCAGGGGCATGGGGAATGCTTTGAAAATGAAACTGCTTTTAAAAGTTAAAAGACGATTATGTCTGCAAAAGTGTACTTATGCACAAGAGTTTACATTAAAATTTAGCAGTCAGTCTTTAAGGTGTCACAACATTTTTTGTCTTTATTTCCTTTTATTTTGTTTTTGTGTTATATGCTTTTAAAAGTGCAGCTAGAAAAGTAGCTTATATTAATTATAGCTGCCGGAGTTCTAGCAAGCTTTCACGCTGCTTTTAAGAGTTTTGGCTGGGAAGGGCCTTTCTGGGCCGGGATAACTGTCTGTCAATCCAGCAGTAACCAATTGTTTCCTCTCTGCCTCTGAATTTGAAAGGAGCCATGCCTCTCTACTTAAGAGTATTTATTTTAACAATACGCTGTTTTTCTTCTATTCGGAACTGTGAGGAAACTGAACTTTTATTCTTTCTCTTTTCCAATGTCTCAGAACACATTACTGAGACTGTAAATGCATGTTGATGAGAATGAAAAAGGTGTGGTCTACTCTGGGAAGACTTGAAACTAATTTTGCTCTTTAGGTCTCTGCACCTCCTGTTAGAGGTTTTTCTACCCAAAACGTACACTCTGCCAAGAATAACCATGTTCTAAAATAATCAGCTGTATTCCAGATAAGTCTGAGACCAGTGTTATTGATAACACTGCTTGAAGTATTTTGTTCACACTTCTGGCAGTCTTTCAAGTGAGAATAAGTGTGAGGAAGAAGGTTGGGCTGAACCCATCCTGACTTGAGTGCTGTCCTGAGGAGAGGAGAGAGAAGCCCGTAGAGCTCCAGAGGCGGAACATATGACCTGTCAGAAAAGTGACAACTCTGTTGGGAGAACAGGATGAGATTGGCAGATGAACAAGTGGGAAAATGTAGTAAGCGGGTGCAACAGTTATTGTTTCTCTTCTTGTTAGTATTTACATTTGAGGAGTTCTCCTTGGCTGCAGAAGCCACTGTGCTGCAAGGTCACAAGACCAGCCGTCGTAAGATCGAATCGACGCAATGGAGTGAGCTCCCGTCACTTGTCCCAGCTCTTCACCAACCTAGCAGTTCAAAAGCATGTAAAAATGCAAGTACTGTAGATAAATAGGTACCACCTCAGTGGGAAGGTAACGGCATTCTGTGTCTAGTCGTGCTGGCCACGTGACCACGGAAACTGTCTACAGACAAAAACTGGCTGTACGGCTTGGAAACGGGGTGGGGTGAGCACCGCCCCCTAGAGTTGGACACGACTGGACTAAATGTCAAGGGGAACCTTTACCTTTACCTACCTGGGCCCTAGGCTGAGGATGGGGCTTCTAGAACATTTGCTGCCAGCCCAGAATTTGTTTTGTTTCTTTTTTCCAGGACCTGTAGCATTACTTCTCGAGTTTGTGCAACACAAAGGCCCACAATTTGTGATGCACGCCCTGCCCCACCTCTAGTTTTGCTCTCAGGTGAGGCACAGGGGCTCAACTATGAGTGCCTCCACCTCTCTCTTCAGGGCCCTCCCCATTCCTAGCTCTCTGGTGACCCAACTCTGCACCAGTACAACACACATACAAGCACCTGTGTTGAGCCAAGGTGGCCTTACGGTAGCTGGGAAATGGTGGGTGTAAAGTGTCCAGGCACTAAAGGCACAGCGCAAGGCACAAAATGTTCTCCTCCCCTCGGACGGCTTGCCCTGAGATGTCCATCACCATTTGGTGCTCCTGAAAAGCAATTCCCTGAGACTTTAGCCAGCAGCCTGAAACCGGACGACTCTGGCGGTGGCATCTGACTGGTCCAAGCTCATCAAGGGAGTTTCATGGCCAAAGGAGGGATTTTGAACCAGGACTTCGGAGTCCACCGCCTAGCTTGCCCCCCCCCCCCCCGGTTGTCAAGTTCTGCAATGTAATGTAAAATGGAAGCCTTGGCGCTACTTGCAGACTCGCTGCGTCGCTTTGAGTCAACGGGAGAAGGTCCCGGAATGCTGGGCAAACGACCCTGATCGCCAGCTCTCTGTTTCCGGGAAGACAGAAAGTGAAACTGGACAAGCGCGGCTACAGAGCGCCCTTTTCTCCTCCCCTTAAACAGTGTTTCCGCGTTCATTACTACTAAAGCGGCATTTGCTCCTTGAGCTAAATTTTTCTCGCTCTTCTCTGCCGCCGCCCTGACCCTCAGCCTCCCTTTGTCCGACTCTTGCGCTGCTGATGAGGACAGACGTCGGGAAACTAAAGTTTTCACGACGGTAAGAGAAGTCGGGGGGACTCGGCAGGCGGGAGGGTTTTTTTTTTCTCCCGGCCTGTGGTCGTAGGGACGTTGCGGGATCCGAACTTGGGGACTAGCTCCCACGTCCTCTGCTGCGCGGAATTTCGAAACAAAAGGCAAGATATGGATCTGAAGGGGCGCTTGGAAAAGTTACCCCTTTTTCCGGGTACAATTTCCCGAATCCCTTGCCCTCAGGGCCAGTCGCTGAGGGATTCTGGGAGTTGTAGTCAAAGCTTAACCTTTCCAAGGTCCGAGCCCATGGGCCCGTTTACCCCAAGCTAAATGGGGAGGCGCGCCACCACCCCCCCCCCGAGGGAGACCCGAGTGCCCGCCAGCCAGAACGCTCCGTTCCTCTGGCAGCAGCGCCCATTCCTGGGCGAGGGCGACGCCCAGCTGGTGAAGGCAAGAAAGGGGAGGACAAGGCAGGCAGGTCGCCCGTTCGGGGAGCGGCTCCCGAAGCTGAAGACGTTCCGCAAGAAAAGGGGACTTTAGGCTGAAGGCTGCGGGAGAGCGGACAGATGGCGGGGAAGCTGAGCCCGAGGGAGGACCTGGGCGAAGTGAATGAAGGGTGGGCGGGACAGGGAGGGGCCGTCAGACAGATGGCGCCCACTGGTTTTCTGGGAAAGTGCCTTGCGGGCGTTGGACTCCTATACAGCAGGCAGAGAGTCAACAGATAAAGCATCCCGAGCACCTCTGCATTTTCTGCCTGTTACACAGAAAAGTATGTTATGAACCCCTGCCAGAAAGAGAAACGAGTGAGGGAGAATGTTGGGAGCAGGTGTGTCTGTCAAAAATGTTCAGCATCAGCACCACTTTATGTTACATCCTTAACATGCTCACATTTCAGCATAATGCAAAAGTGAATTGCACAATCCTAGCCATCCCTGCTGAGAAATAAATCCCTCCCCCTTGGGTTCAGGTGGTAAATGTTGTGCAGACCTGCAGCCTTTATTATTTACATTTACTATATACTTTACATATACTCAAAAGACACCTGCAGAGGGGACTGTAGGATCTGGCAGCATCAGCGGAATGGGAGTGGATGGCTCCTGCAGGCTGCTGAGCTGGTTGCCACCTAGCAAGGCTGGCCTATTGGGCATTGTGCATGTATGTGATTGTGTACCGGGGGGGGGGGGGGGAGTTGCCTGGCTCATGTCGAAGCTAGGCTAGTGCTCCATGCAATACTCCCCTGACTGGCCGAGGAGTGTATTGCCGGCAAGGGAGGAGCTCCCCCAGCCTTATTATGGAGCTCCACCTGAATCATTTTATGTTGCATGCTGTGAAATGGAAGATGTAATCATATCATCATCATAGAACTACAAAGCTGAAAGGGACCCTATGGATCATCGAGTTCAGGCCCTGTCAGTGAAGCACAGTGAGGAATGGAATTCCCAATCATAGCCAGAGACCTAAACTATTGAGCTCTTGAGCATCCCTAACATCCTATCTAACCTTGGGCATCTGGCATCTATGACTGAATCTGGAGGCCTGGCCTAGAAGTTGAAAAGGTTACTTTTTTGGATCACAGCTTTTACTTGTTTTACATTTTTTGGGCCACAACACAATGACCAGAGTTTGAAAGAAGTGTAGTCCAACAAAGTAGCTCATGCGTTTGATAGTAATACCATCCCATTTGTTGAAAAATGGCCCTGGCAGTTGCTTTGTGTTTGGGTGAGAATTGAATTGATGAAAAAAAGGAGTCAGCTTCTGGTATTTTTCCTTGCTTGGTGTCACTTTGTGAATGGTAGTGAGCACAAGAGGGTATCCTGTAGACCATCTTGGCTGCCCTTTCCTATGAAAAGCTTGGCATCTTTTTTTTCTGCTAGCAGCATGGGCATGATATTGGGCACCAGTATTGAGCCATTTCCTGGGTTTTTGAATCATGGGTACAAAAGCACAATATCCCACATTCATAAACCAGAGGTTTTTTGTTTAAAGAATTGAATTCATGATGAATTTTTGTTTTAAGGGGTTTTCCTCTTCTCACACATCCTGAGGAGGGAGCCCTTATATCAGTGCTTGGTTTTGCATCTCCTCCTCCATCCCAGCTGCATATGTTGTGTGCCTAACATGGTGCTTGTGAGTGGTCTAGGGGCACTGGTTCTTAATCTTTGTTACTCAAATGTTTTTGGACTGCAACTCCCAGAAGCCTTCACCATCAGCTCTGTTGGCTGGGGTTTCTGGGAGTTGCAGTTCAAAAGCACCTGAGTAACAAAGGTTAAGAACCACTGGTCTAGGGGATCTGAATGCCTGCTTTTCAGTCTGCATGGCATTGGTAGAAGTAGGGTCACGACTGCTCCGCTGGTCACTGATGGATGGTCTTGCATACTGTGATGCAGGTATATGTGCTGGTGGTGAGCCATTGTATATTCTGTGGTTACTCCTGTTTCTTCAGAATCTTTGATCAGTGGCACAGCTTCCAGAGATGTTGGGATTTAATTTTTATTTTCTGCCTTTCCTACATTTCAGTCATTCTCATTTCATTTTCTGGTCTTTGTGTTTGTGTGTGTGTGTGTGTGTGATTTAATTATTTTTCTGCTTGCATGTTGTTCCCCTCATTCACCTTTGCTGAGTATATCCTGGACACGGTGCCCATTTCAATGGTTCAGCAGTAGTGACATAAGAACCTCTGTAGTGTAGCTTAGTGTAGTGGTTAGTGGGTTGGACTAGAACTTGGGAGATCTGGGTTTTAGTTCTAACTGAACCATAAAACTCTGTGTGTGCCCTTGGTCTCACTTCCTCCCTATCAATCTCAATCTAATTTGCCTCTCAGAATTATTATGAGGATAAAGTAGGGAGGAAAGACATATGCATTGCCTTTTGCTCACCGGAGAAAGGAAAAGACGTGAACATAACAATTGGTTAGACAAACAAAATGTGAGTATAGAATTGATCTGCTGGGATCTGCTCAGGGAGTAAGGGTGTGACCAGACAGCTGAATTATCTTGGTCTGGATTGCTCTAGATTGTGCTAAACAGAGTTGCAGATATGTCACTGAGGATGGTTCTTGGATCCATATGCAAGGATGGACCTCACTGCATGATTTAACTTCTTTTCCTTTTTCCTTTCCCATTATTAAAGATTGTTAAATGCCCTAGTATGGAGGAGGAAACTGCTTAATGATCTTGAGAAACTGAAATCTTCCTTGGTGTTTACTTTTGGAGGGAAAATTTTGCATTTCTTTTTACTGTAGATTTGTACTGTATTGTACTGTATTGCAAATGAGTACAGTGCATCTGCAATAGTTTGAGGATTTTAAAAGCTCCCTTTCAAAGCACCAATGATAAATTAGTAACAACTAAAAAGAAATGCAAAGCTTCCTCTCCTTTGCCCTCCAAAGCACAACAGCAAAGAAGTTTCCTATTTCTGATGATTGCTAAGCAGTTTCAATTATGGTGTCCCTCAGGGCTTGTCTTATGGAATAGACCAAGCAAAAACAACAACAACAAAAACCACTAGTAAAGCACGTAACTGAGAATATAGAACATCAAACTGACCTTTCCAGCATACAAAATACTGTGGTGAGAGCCTACATCAAAAACTCTGTGGAACCAACTAATTTTTAACATCTCTGGAAGTTAAAAGGTTTAGAAGAGCCTTCACCTTGGCAAGGTGCTTGGCCCTCTCTTTTGCTGTAGTTGAAGGGAAGTACAGTACTAGAATATTCCTTTTGCTGAAAGGCTTTGTACTTGTCCTTTAAGAGAGGTTGAAACTATAGAACACACGTTCTTCACTTGCCCACATTATGAGGTGGCATGTAAGGAGATCATCACCCCATTGACCAAAAGAATTCCTGGCCATTCAGAAAATGAGTTTCTTTCTGACTCCAAGATCACTTATCAAGTACAGTAGCTAGATTTTGTATGGTGATATTCAAGTCTTGTAAATTCCCTGGTAACTATATTGTAAATTGTCTTTCAAATGCCAACTGTTTTGATGAAGTACCTTTTTTAAACGAAATTTTGAAATTTTATGGTAACTAGATACTAGGTTTTAAATTGTCATTTAATGACAAATGCTTTTACAAGGTACTTGGAATTTTGAGAACTGTAAAGGTCTATCTTTTTTTCCTTGTGTGATTGGTCTAAGGATTGTAACAGTAAACTGTACTGGGTGGTGCCTATCATTTGGTATGCAGAAGCATATTAATTCTAGACACTGAAGCTTACCCTTGAAATACAAACTGTCTATGAATTCTGAATATGATTTTTAAAAAATCTCTCTTTGATAAACAGGTGGAAGGAAGACTGTGAATCCTCCAGAAGACATATCATCATGTGAGAAAGACAGTGTCTTTTTACTGGAGATTTTGTCATCTCAGACAACTGATTCCACATAAAAGAAGTACATTTAGGTGGCATCTAGACCTGTAGCATTACAATTCCATTTGTGAATATCCATTAATCAGAATTGGTAATGTCGTCCTAGTCAGATATTTGCACACCAATGTTATGCAAGAGATATATTGATGGAAAGCCAGTTCAGTAGTCCCTACCAGAAGCCATCAGAATCATACAATAAGGAAATGGCAACACAGAAAGCAGAGGAGTTAAATAATGCTGTGAGATTTGGTTCAATTGAGACTGTCCGAAAGCTGTTGGAAGAAGGTACAGATGTCAATTCAAAGGTGAAGGATGGCTGGACACCTCTCCATAGCGCCATCCAGAAAGACATGGGGGAACTGGTCCAATTTCTACTTGATAAAGGGGCTGACCCACATGCTAAGAAGGATAATGGTGCTACTCCTTTCATCATAGCTGGAATAAAAGGCAACGTGAGCCTTTTAAAGCTCTTTCTTGAGAAAGGGTCAGACATAAATGAGTATGACAACAATGGCTTCACAGCATTTATGGAGGCTGCTTGGCATGGGAAGGAGGAGGCCTTGAGATTTTTATATGATAATGGAGCTGATGTGAATTTGGGCAGAGTAACTGATGAGGAGAAAAAAGCCCTGAATAAAGGGGGTGCAACAGCCCTGATGGATGCTGCCAAGCAGGGCCATGTTGCTATTGTTGAAGCTCTAGTCAAGGAAATGGAGGCTGATGTGAACATCTGTGACAATTGGGGGAGAAATGCATTAGTTCATGCTCTCTCGGTAACGGAACCCAGGAGGTGGGGTGAAGGCAACGAGACCATTGCCCTTTTCCTCTTAAATAATGGGGCTGATGTGAACAAGAGAGATGAACATGGGAAAACTACTCTCATATTGGCTGCTGAAAGGGAAAGCCAACGCCTGGTGGAGGCTATATTAGAAAGAAATGAAGTTGACATTGATGATGCTGACAGAAACAACAAAACTGCACTGATGGTAGCAGTGGAGAAGATAAACTGTGAAATATCAAAGGTGCTGTGTGAAGAAGGAGCAAGAACAGACATTGGCAACCTCCTTGAGATTGCTAATTCAAATTACAATACTGAATTAACAGAGCTTCTTTGCAAATATTGCAAACCACAGAATCTAAGCCAGCCAAAGACACAGTGGACACCTTCTAGCAAACACTGGAGGTCAAAGCTCCAGGACCTTCATGGAAGGTATCGTCCAATGATTGGAAAGCTTAAGTTTTTCCACTATCAAGATTTTAGGATTAAGAGAACCTCCCAAGGAGGTGTCTATCTGGGATTCTATGATGGAAAAGAGGTGGCTGTAAAGATATTCTATGTTGGTGCTGAAAATGCTGTGCGAGAGAAAACCTGCCTTGAGAAATGCCACACCAGCAACAATCTGGTGAAGCTTTGTGGATGGGAAGAACGGAAGACTTGCCTCTACGTGTGCCTCAGCCTGTGTGAGAAGAACCTTGAGGAGTACTTCCAGGTGGCAGACAACACAGCCATGGAAAGCAAAGATGTTCTTAAAACCATATTTCTCGCAGTGAAGGAGTTGCACTCGTTTGGATTTGGCCACCAGGATCTGCACCCGAGTAACATTTTAATAGGTCTGTGCTCTCTTGTATTTAGCAATTTGTCCCATGGACTCTAAATATGTTCCTCAGTGTAGTTAGCTCAGTTTAAGGGACCTAATCATTGTGTTCAGCCCCTGTCAAGGAGGCACAGTGGGGAATTGAACTCTCAGCTGATGCCTAAACCACTTAGCTATCCAGCAATTCTCCTTCTTGCTCAGATTAATAAAATATATTGCCTGAAACTCAGCAGGAAAATCTTAATATAGCTTGCTTCATTTCTCAGCAGCAAAGAATCTTGACCCAAATTCAAACTTTCTCAATTTTGGTCACACAATTATATTCCCACTTCCCTCCTGAATAATCTCTTATCCTAATGATATCAGATATAAGGTTGTTTAGCCTGTCACCTACATATAACAGGCTGCCCAAGCAGCATAGAGGGTTAGCTTATCTATATAGTAAGTCATCCAGATTGAGGAAAAGCAGCCGATGTGGGAAATTACAGGTAATAGTATGGGTCTCTAATCCTCCAGCCCTCTGAAACAAGATTCTGAAAGAATACTGACTGTGCTCCTGGAAGAATATACTCCCTGCTCCCTCCTCAGTTTGGCCTACCCAAATGTCCAAGGAATGAGAAGTTGTAGAACAGGGTTAGAAGGTCTACTCTGCATGTAGACGGTCAGGGTCATTCAACCCCCCTTTTTTCTTCAGATTCAGTTTATTTGAAAAGCTAAAGAGCAATTAACAATCAGTGAGACAATATTTACCCAGTTGTATGGATGATCTAACTTGGTTTAAGGCAGCCTTCTACATTCTTAAGCGACACTAAACCTCAGTGCTCCCAGTTCCTGCTAAGTCTTGAAAGGTTTACCACAGCCATTCATCACTGCAGAGACGTGGATAAAAATGTTCCTCTGAATTTATAATTTATTGCATTTTAATCCCTCTTTTGAGCAGCACACATGGTTTCACATGTCCCTTGAGTTTAGTTCTGAGAGCAAGCCTAAAATTTGGTCTGACTTGCCTGGGGTCATTGCATAGAGTTTCCTATGTGAGTGGGGCCTTATGTCTCCCCTTTATTCTAAGCACTAGGCACACTGACTGGTATAATCCTTTGCCCTCTTGGTGTAAACCTTGTACATCCAGCAGTACGTTATTGAGATCATAAGTGTAAGTAATTAAAAGGCTGACCCTACCATTAATTAGGGTACATGGTGGCACTGCGAGGGACATGGTGACGCTGTGGGTTAAACCACAGAAGCCTCTGTGCTGCAAGGTCAGAAAACCAGCAGTTGTAAGATCGAATCCACGTGATGGTGTGAGCTCCTGTCACTTGTCCCAGCTCCTGCCAACCTAGCAGTTTCAAAGCATGTAAAAATGCGAGTAGATAAATAGGTACCACCTCAGTGGGAAGGTAACAGCGTTCCGTGTCTAGTTGAACTGGCCACGTGACCACGGAAACCGTCTTTGGACAAACACTGACTCTATGGCTTGGAAATGGGGGTGAGCACCGCCCCCTAGAGTCGGACACAACTGGACTAAATGTCAAGGGGAACCTTTACCTTTACCATTAATAGGCAGGGTGAGGCAATTGCTTTAGGTGGCAGATTCCAACAAAGCAGGGAGCAGCAGGAAAATATTGGACAGAGCTGTGTTTGCCAAATGGCCTGCCTTGTGCCCACTAAACAAGCCAGGTTCAGAGCAGTAGGCTGGTTCATTGCCAATTTCAAAGGAAAAATCAGTTGCCAGTCTTGTGATATTTTGTATGGAGAATGGGAGGGGAAGACATCTTGTTGTTCATATCAGCTACCAAAGTGGCTTCCCCCTGATAAATGAAAGGAGAAGTTATGTTTCTTACTTACTTACCTGAGGTATGGAATTACTTACCTGAGGTAATTTATGGATACATTTTATTCCAGAATCTTCTGCTTTGACCTCTTTTTAAGGCTACTCTGCTGATCTGTTTCTCCTCTGAATAGAAGAGTCACTTTTCCCTGATCTAAGAAATTTGTGTGTATATGAAATTGTCACTGTACAGCCTCTCCCATACATTTGTGTTAGGATGAAAGAGACAGAAAAGCAGGATAAATAATGTGAGCATCTATGGTAGTTGTCACAGTATTGAAAACAACCATGACTTGGCTACAGCAACCATTTTAGCAGATAACCTGCACGAGGTACAGAAGGAAATTCTTCCCAGCAAGGTGCCAGACTCCGCTCTTCAGCAAATTAATTTGGTCCTTTTGTACAAACCAGATGTGATGGGGGTCAACATCTTTAATAACTTATCTTTACCAAGAAGACTTAGAAGTGAAGAGCATAACCTAGTTTTTTTTTCACAACTAAAATTGGAAATGAGTGAGAAAAGCCAAGAACTTTGCATTAGCGTTGTCTCCCTATGCAGTTACTTCATATGTTCTTCCCTCTCTGGCTCTGTTGGAAGCAAGCTGGGTTGGAAAATTTGAGCTTCAAGTGACAATGCATTGAGATGTAGCAGAAGGGGGCTGATACTTTTTTCTGTATAAGTTAGGCACTACATGCTCTAGATATGAACAGGACAGACCTATGACACATTAATTTGGCAAGCCCTGTTGCATTGGCTTATAGTGTGAAATCAGCATGCACAGCTGATGAAGGTGCTCTCAAAATGTTCTAGCAAAAAGCGTTGTGCTGAATAACGAAAATGGCTATTCACTTTTGAAATCACTTTTTCCGATAACAAAAAACCCTATGTATTTGTCTCCCCCACCCCCAGATGTTACAGGCAAAATTTTCCTAGCAGATTTTGATAAAAGCAGAGAAGTAGCTGAAGATAATAGAGATGCTATAATCTCTGAAGACTTGCAGGTAAGTAAATGGCCTTCATTACTCCCCCTCCCTCGGCCTTCTACATTTCCAGAATTCTCTTTTCAGTCTAAAGTTAAGGCAAAGGATTGTAAGTCCTAAGTAGAACAATGAAAATGAATAAATTTATATTGGTAAGAATGGATATGGTTGGATCTTATCCATAGACATTTTTGTTCAGAAAACCTCACAGTTTTAATTATATTTTAATTCCCAGAACAAATTGGGATTAAAACGTTTAATGATTATCCAAACCAGACTCATGTTTCTAAGGACCAAATTAAACATGATTAAATAATGGCTTTCAAAGAAGCTGTATCATTTGTACCAGTTACTGTGGCAAGGTAGTGGGAACCTGATCGGAGTGACAGTGTTGGGGAAGGCATTCCTCAGTCACTGTTGTGTTTGACTAAAATCACTCCAGAACTAGTCTTTGGTCATTGTTGAAAATTGTACAGGCTATAACTAGTGGTGGAACAAGGAGTTTAGTAAGTAGCTTTGTAGACCTACTTTTTGTTTAAAATGTGGTCCCATGGTGTAAACCAACTCCATGTGGAGGGAGCTGATATCACAACAGATGTGATGTAATGAAACAAACTCCACACGGCAGAACGGACATCTCACCGGACGTGACATAATACCGAATGTGTGTGCCACGTTAGTGGAAATCACTGGTTCAGATTGGTTTGAGTTAGTCAAAGCTGATGAACCTGAACCAACTGAAACCACGTTTTTTGTTTTGTTTTGTTTTTTACGATTTAACAAACTTTCTGGTGCCCCCACAGCCTGCCCCACCCCCTTCTTGCTGCCACCGTTGTTTTTATGATCCTTTCAACATGCTGGGGAAAACCTTGGTCATCACACCTCATTATTTTTAAAATCTTTTCAGGTGGCTTTGCAGATTTCCCTACTTCTGTGATCAGGTTTAAGATCTGGTCTATATTTTTCCACAAGCAATGCTTAGCTTTGTGGCAAAGCCCATTTCTATCCATGACAGACATTCGTGCGATTCAAGTTCAGGAGACTGATTTTTGCAACCATAACAGCTGTCAGCAAGATACTGGGTGAAGCAGTGTTTCAAAATACCACAAACAGATGCTTGCGCAATATCCACATGGCAGCTTTCACTTTCTTGGTGAATTTGCTTGTGTTTCATCAATCTATAGTTCAAAAAGATCACCCAAAATCAAATGTGAAAGGTGATCAGTTGCTAAAGCAAGTCAAAGGACAGCCTGTGCTATATATGCTCCTACCCCCGCTCCCCCACCTATTGGTTCATCTAGTTTATACAGAGGGCTCGTGTGTCCCCACAGCACCAGTCTTGATTAGGGTTGAACCCACATGTCAGTCACCTTGGCCTGTGGGGGTTAGAAACAATTTTAAAAATTCACCCTATTGGCCCACACCTGTTTGCAGAGGGGCTACAGGCTGCTCTTTAGCCAATCCTAAGGCTTACATGTGTGTTACAGTATAAGGGTTTTGGTGTGTGGCTTCATTTCCTAGAGTACAGACTACATAGCTTCTGTTCTGGGGCCATAAGGGAATCCATTTCTGGTTCCTGGGTATACAGGGCGGCATGCATTTCGACCTCCGGGTGGGAGATTTCAGCTAACATGACACACATACATCTGGTATTACGTCACATACAGTGTGACGCAAGTTCCACCACGTGGAGCTTGTTTCATGACATCACATCTGGTGTGACATCAGCCCTCTCCACGTGGAGTTTGTTTACATCACAAGACCACATTTTTGACAGGAAATAACTCCATAAAACTACTTTAGTCCTTGGAGGTGTTGATTAGGAGGAATGATGATGTCATCTGCTACCTTCTTCAGGTGTATCTGTTCCATCTGAATTTAGCTGCATTTATGCAATGTATATGTGTATGTATGTTATCCCTGTTGTAAAACAACATATTTTGATATGGTTTGTTCTTGATTGAAGAATTTAGACATGATAGGTTTACAAAACCTGCTTCTGGTGGAGAGAAAAAACTGTTTAAATTGATCTGTCGATACAGATCAATACAGGTCCCTGCATTTTTGACTCCCTTTTTAGGAATTAGTGTTGGAATTGTCATAATGAATGCCTGAATCCCAAAATTTTCCATTACACCAGTGGCTAAAAAAACTTCTTGACATATTAGGTAGGTTCTCATGTGCAGGTAACTGTTGTAAGAAGCATTCAAGCATATGATTCCCCAGCAAGATGAACAGGTACAGTCGGGCAGGGCAGGGCAGGCCATTAGCTGCGCTGAGGTGGTTGCCTTGGACAACAGAATGTAAGGGTGGCAGGCACCACTTCTCACTCTCCACTGCCTGTACTGACTGACAAGGGGCTCTTCTTAACCTCCAACACTGCTGCTGTATCTCTACTTCCACAGCCGGACATCATGCACAGAAATACTTGAGCTCAGGCATTATGTATAGAGCCAGCCAAGAAGAGACTCCAGTGTGGCTGCAGCTGGGAGAAAAAAGCTGCTGCCACGGCCACCAACCTGTTCCTCACTCTTAGCAGTAGGTGAAACTGGGTGTATGGCATTGCAGGTCTCAAATATGCAGCATGGAATGGCAGGAGCAGTGGGGCTAAATCTTAGCACAGCGGAGTAAAGATGGGCATGAATCACAAAAATGGTGATTCATGGTGATTTGTGGCTACCCATGAACCACCTGAACTTTTAAAAAAAGAACCATATTGTTTTAAAGGTTTATGCCTGTGGGAGGGGAAAGTACCCCCCCCTTACCCCTTTACCCTTTCCCAGTGCCCTCGTCACCTCCCTCCCTGGTCCTGCCTCCTCTTTCTCCATCACCACAAAAAGGCAGTACAGCACACTGGGGCCCTGATTTTGCCCATTGGCAGCCCCACAGCCTGCCCCCTCCCCCTTCCCACTGACCCCATCACCTCCTTACCTGGTCCTGCTGCCGCCACCTCCTCCTCTATCACTGCAAGATGGTGGTATAGGCAGAGGACAAAGGAGGAGGCAACAGGACCGGGTAGAGAGCTGATGGGGACAGTGGGAAGGGGGTGGGGGGGGTGGGGGCACTCTGTGGGGGCATAAGGGATGAACCAGGAAGTTCATTAAATCGTTAAAAGGTTTGTGGTTCGGGTTGGTTCAGGTTTGTCGGTTTTGACAAACTCAAGCCAACCTGAACCAACGAACGAATGATTTTCAGTGAACTTCCTGATTCATTTTTTAGTTCGTGCCCATCTCTATGGAGGAGAAATATGCTGATGGTAATGGACTCTAGTTCTATGGATGTTGTTTTCTCTCACATGTAGGCTCTTGGACGTCTTGTCCTGTATGTTGCAATGAAGGGTAAAGTCAGCTTTGAAGCCTTGCCTATGGAGTGCCCAGAGGAAGTTGATAATTGTATGGAAGTGGAAGACCTCAGAACAAGTCTGGGAACTCCTGATAAAAACAACAGAGTGAGTGGACAGCTAGACCGTTTGATTTACCATCCTTATTTCTGGGACAAGAAGACGTAAGTAAATATTCTACAGTATGCCTCAACTTGATTGCTTCATTGTTAGCATAGACATCATGGAAGAAGAAGCTATGCAAGTAGAGCTGGAAGGAAGTTTTGGAAAATGTTGTGATCTGTTCCTTTAAATGTTTAAAACACTTTGAGCATTGCCCTTGGGGATATTTGGGTAGTAGGTCACTGGGAATTCTGGCAGAATTTGAGAAGAAATTGCTTTGAAGGAATATGCTGACAAGTGATTTCATTAGAGGGCAGTGTCCCAGGTAAGGTAAAGGCAAATCACCAAAACTTGTGCCATCAGTAATAATGATTTTGATGACTTGTTCGTATTAGCTACTCGTGCTTATTGAGGAATCTTTAGACCAGAAATCCATGAAAAGCTTTCTGTCTTCTTTGTTCTGACTGTAGAGTGGAGTTCTAGGTGCCTGCTAGAACCATGGAGGCAGACAACAAGAAGCCAGAAGCAACTTCATGGTTGTGAATAAGGCTGTTGTCAGATGGGCATTTGTTCTGCTCTTTGGTCCACTGCAGGGATGGGCTGGCTCGCTCCTTTTGCTGGCAACCAGGCGACATAATTGCTAGAGCAAACCATCCCATCCCCGACCCTTACTTCTCTGGGTCTCTGTCGGGGGCTATTTTTGTGTGTATGGGAGTGGATAGGATCACTCTGTTGTAGTTCATTTCCATCACATGTGATTGCTGGGATTGAACCAAAGTGGAGCTTGTGACTTTCAGTTTTCCTTCCACTTTCAGTTTCTCCATATTATTAAGTGGCTTAAGAAGACAAGTCAGCCACTTCAAGGTATTGGGAAAATAAACATTTCTTTTGCTCCTCCATGGAAGGGTAAAGGAAAGAAGCAAAACATTGTTTTTATTAGGATAGCATTGAGGTGCTATAATACAATTTTTAAAAAATTGAAATCTTCCTCCCAGAAGGAGGAGGAGAGAAGAGGAGCCAAGGAAGGGTGTGTGTTAGTTGCTATTTTCTTAAGGGAGACATATCAAATACAGTAGGATCAGTTGGGATGTACAGTATATGCAAGGATTGCAGCAAATGACATACCAGATCTCTACCCGATCTTAAATGATCCTATTTAGTCCAATCCATTCCAATCCAATTGAGCCATGTAAAAAAAACAATCCTAAGTTAAGAACCATCTAAGCTTTTGATACTGAGTAAGGAATGTTTACACTTCTATCCTATTTGTTTGTTCGGCATTCAAAAGTTGCTTGTGTATGTTTTCCTATTCAAGTTAAGCCTATGAAAGAATACTTACTTTATTATTCTGCTGTAGTATGGTTTTTTTTAGAATATGATGTATTCCTTTTCTTTTGCTATGTAATACATTTTAACTTCTCCTCATACTAGTTAACATCCCCCCCAGAGCCTTTACCCGTTCTGTATACAAACCAAAGGTTTCTCATCTAGAAGGGGGAAGGAAGTGTTGAGAGGTTGAATTAGTTTTATCCAGGGAGAATTTTAAAGGGAGCTTGCAACGGCAGCTTCTTTGTCCACCCAGGTAACAGGAAGCAGCACAACAGTATTGAACTTCCGACCTTCCTCATGTTGTGATCTATAGTTTCCATAGCCCAGACCTGGGCAAAGTGCAGCCCGCGGGCCACATACGGCCCGAGAGCCGCTCCTGTCCAGCCCGCCCGTCACCCAGCACAGCAGTAAGCAAAACTCGCGAGATCTGACATTATTACCATTGCTTTCTGCTTATCAGGAGATACAGAGTCTTAAGAGATGTTGGGAATGAGAGTGATATCAAAACCCGCAACACTAAGTACCATAAGAATACTAGTGAAATTCTGGAGGCTTTGAATCATGAGGGGGATCCTTTCAAGGGCTGGCATGACCAGGTAAGCTGTTGGAAAGCCATGTGTCAATGAGCATAAATAAATCTCTCCAAACCTTTTCTAAAGGTTTTATGCACCTAGGATAAGGATGAGATAGTGATGAGATGTGAATCTTTTTTCAGATAGAAAAAATGGTTTGGGAGTCTATGGGTCCCTTTCGTGACAAGGTCAACAAGAAGCCAGAGAAAAACAAGCAGCACTATGAAGACTGTGTGACAGGTTTACTGAAGCTGATTAGAGATATGGGTGAACACTTTGACGAGAAAGATGAAGAGTAAGCATCTGCTCATTTTTTGGATTTGCAGCTGTCTTTTGTGCAGACTACCTACTCTGTACCTCCTCCTTCCTGCTGCAATAACTAGCATGAAAATCCTGAACAAAGAAATCCTATGAACTTATCGCTGCTGCTCTTTCCCCCAAATCCCAACTTCCTTTTAAAACAGATCCTGCCCTCAAAGATTACTACCCCCTTAATTAATTGTTAACACCCACCCAACAAGAATTGCATCATGCATCAGGCTGTTAAGGTATTTTCCAATTTTTAAGTGCTAAGCTATTTATAATCTTGCTCCTTTTTATTGTAATTTGGATTTTAACAAACAAGCAGCCAAACAAGAAGGGATGCTATATAGCTCCATGTGTGTGTGTGTGTGTCTTTCTATATATATACTGTATATATAGACACACACGCACACACACACGGAGTGATCTTTTAGGCCAGATAGGCGGGGTATAAATAAATAAATAAATAAATAAATAAATAAATAAATAAATAAATAAATAAATAAATAAATAAATAAATAAATAAAAGCCCCATCGGAAGGAACTGGGGCTTTAAAAAAACAACCAAAAATAAATAGAGCAAGCTGCAAAGGCTGCCAACCCCCTTTGGCTGCCCTTACTCATGAGTAGACACACTCCTTTGATGGGCCTTACACATGAGTAGGCTCACACCAGAGGTGGACAGGAAGCACACCAGCTTCCCGCCCCCGGCAGCAATCCGGAGCCGCCCCCGCCTCTCCTTCCTCCTCCTGCCCTGCAGGAGTAAAAAAGTTCCCCCCCCCGCTCTAACCGTTGGGACAAAAGAGCTACAAAGAAGCAGCCTCTTCGCCACCAACGGTTTGAATTTCCCACCTTTTCATCCTGACTTTTTCTGTTCTTAGGTCAAAGCTCCAGCTGCAAGTCGAAGCAAAATTTTGTGGCCGGAGCTTTCCGTAACATGCAATTTTCGTAGGTAGGGGCTTTCATAAGTCGAGGCACCACTGTACTTCAGAACAACTATGGGCTTATCTACATTTGCCCCCCCCCAATAAGCTTCATTCTAAATGGATTTGATTTTAAAGCATGTGACTATTTGAAATGCTGTTTGCATTCCCACCTGGGAGATAGCCAGCAACAGCAGTGCCTGTATGGGCTTGTGTGTTTGGGTCTCTCTTCCCCCCCCCCAAAAAAAAATAAAGATTGGTTAATAATAAACAATAAACGGGGTGCGTCCTAGAGTGCCTTCTGGTTGGGATGTGATTCTCACCCAACCTTTTTCTCCCTCCAGCCCTCCTCTTTGTGCTCCTTCAGTATTTCTCTCTTACACACATACAGATACAGACACACACAAATGCCTGAGGAGCTGAGGATAGTGCTTGGCTTTCCTTTTTATCATCCAGCCTGCCTGCTGAAGGAGTCCTAACCTTCCCTCTGCTTCCCAGAGACCAGCAAAAGCATTCTTAAAGGGACAGGAGCAGGCAAGCTTTTAACAAACACCTTTCCTCCCTTCTTGCCGCCTCTTCTTCTGCCTCTTGCAGGTTATCCCAAGATGCAGTTTGCAGTGACAGGGGTGTACATAGGCAGAAATGAATAAAATAAATCAAGTTTCACATGTGTACTGTTTTAAACAACCAGGGGTCTCCAAACTTTTCAGTATGAGGGCCACATCCTATATTTTACATATTTTTGAGAGTTGAAGGAGGGAAGGGGGACCCAAGCGATCCCCCACCCCCACCATCTTTGCAAATACAACGGGGGTGGGGGATCGCTTGGGTCCTCCTTCCCTCCTCTTCCTATGCCCAGGCCGGATAAAATGGCAAGGTGGGCCTTTGTTAAAATGTAGTTTGGAAAGCTGTGCTCTATCAGAATAGTATTATAGCTCGCATTTCACCTATAAAACATGCTTCCCTGGCAATCCAGGGTTGTGTTTGCATTATGGAAACACTCTTTTAAAAGCCAGTTCATTTGAATGTGAATACATTCCAAAAACCAGTTCTTTTGTACTACTGTAACCAGGCCAAAGTGAGGCAAATTTGATTGATGAAATAGTACTGAAAGTGCATATTTAAGCTTCCTCTTGTGCCCTTTCCCTGTTTCACACTGTATTCTGCTTGTACCCCTTTGTTTGGCACCACATTTTCAAGTTAGCATCTTAGGGCTCGATCAAACCTGGTACCCAGTTATACCAATATGGCCGATTTTTAGATAATTTCATAAATTTCCAAGCACACAATGCATGGCCAAGATCAACTCATTTTCCTGGCCAGTGGTTTCAGTATACACTTAAGGAAAGCGTCTACAGATGTAGAACACAATGTGTTCACTTGCTCATTGCTGCTTCGCTTTCATTCTAGTTGGAGGATTCTCACAGTTATTACAAAATAGTAGCTTTTTCAATATGCAATACACCTATAACTTGCATACTTTTAAAGTGCAAAACTAACTAATGCTCACTTACATAGTTGGAATAAAAAGACTTTTATTTTCCTTTATTTCAGGTTGAAAAGCAAAATTGGAAACCCTGCAGATTATTTTCTGACTCATTTTCCAAATTTAACACTTTATGTCTATCGGAGTTTGTGTAATACACATTATAATAAACATTTTCCAAATGCCCAGTAGCCTTTTCAACTTCAACAAGGGCAGTCAAGAACTGAGAAGTTGTGGAATGTGTGACCTGGAATCAATCTTAGAATCAGGCCTGAGTTGTGAGAAAATGACTTTATGTAATTACCAAATTTTTGCTCAACAAAGATGGGAAACACTTGCATCTGATCTCATGAGAAGAGGCTCCAAGGCCAGCCTACCAAGATTGCCTGGTATGGTATGAATTAGATAAATGATTTCAGTTGAATGTTGTGACAAACTAAGTTTTGAAGAAGAAAGAGGCTTGAATGGCTGCCAGCATGACAGAGAGTCTGGAATTGGGACTTTGATTTATATAAGGGGGTTCAAAGTTGCATTAGTTGGTTTAGTTTACTCTTAGGAGATGTAACACTCATTTGCTGACCTATCATACTTTTTCAGCAGAGATGTACTCTGTGTGGGTTTTGAAGCTATGCAGTCAGTATGAATTAAGTAGAGAAGTTAGCTTTATTGTTTTCTCATGTGACTTCCTGGTTTTCTTCAAACTTATCTGCCTTTTGTTTTATTTTCTTTAATAAATATAAAGTCTTCTCCATATAAATGTTTCGTTATTTAGTTGGGATCTATGGTGCTAAATCCAGGCTTGCCATAGACTGTCTACTAGGAAAGTTCTGGTTTGAACTGGGTGGGGGCAGTTTTGCCTTACAAGACAGGTATGCCAAGCAAATTGCAGGGCTTCGTTGATTTTTAGTTCCTGGAGAGCACAGCAGAGTCATAGCTGGACTAATATGCTGGAAACCGAAGTTTCAGGCAGGCTATTCAACCAGAACCATAGTTTGTCCCCCTCACACATCTCAGGAAACAAAGGGGTAACATGACAGAGTGGCTGGAGCCATAGACATATTCCCCACAGCCATCACAAGGACCAAAGCACATGTATTCCTTATTAACACATCTGGTTCTTTTTAGATTTAGATTGATCCCATTCCGTTAGGGAGAAAAATATGAAGAACAAACAATGTGGATCAGATGACCTATTAGCATCCCAGACCATTCGAAATGTAGATAATGGGGCAGATTTTTGCACAATGAAAGAAGGCCTCGCTGATGGTGTTATAAAAGATGGCATATTGTGGACGCAGGTGAGATACCCCCAGGAAAAGATACACTAGTTACTTTTAAGTTTGTTTTTATTGAAAGGACAGGTTGATAATAGATATATAAAGGCCGTCACTTGGTTTGTTTGCAGCAGAAATTTTTTTGGACAGCATGAGGAGCAGACCCTGCATCAGATGACCCATCTGCCGTCCAATGCCCACCTTCCTAATGTGCGGCTTGGTGACCCAAGGGAAGGGTTGGTGACCATAGGTGGGAATGTCCTCCCCCAGGTGTGAAGCCCATTGGTCCCAACTGGTGTCCCTCCTGCACATCTGTCCACCCTCTCCCTGATCCACACACGGAGGGGATTCTTTGCCTAGGATAGGGCTGAATGCCTATATTCCTCACCAATTATCTGCTCCTGTGCTCAAAATTATCTCTCTTTCTTCCATTGCCACCAATAGAACAGTTACAAAAATAGCCAACCATGCAAGCAAAGATCCCTGTAGAACACCCACCTCTCCCCAAAATGCATAGACAGCCTGCTGAGCAAGGGGAGGGTAAGTGGCTGAAGTCCACATGAAGACTACTAGAGAGGAGCTCAGAGCCTCCTTTATATTCCTAACTGGCAGACTGGATTGAAATCCATAACAGTCAAGTCCACCAGGCTAGGAGTTCTGCCCCGTAGCACTGCTGGCTGATTTCCTGGACTCCAATATGGCAGAGCGAGGACTCATCCTGGCATCCCAGGACTCATCGGGCCACAAACAGGAACCCAGGTGAGTATTTTACTGACAATCCTGCCTTTTCACAACACCCAGAAAACTTCATTATGGAACAGGAAAATTTCCTAGCAAAGTCTCTTGGTTATTCAAATAAATCTTGGTCAGCTAGCTTTCATCAAAATATTTTATCACAGAAAAGAAAGAAATAAATGAGCACATTTCTATGTTCCTAGCACCAATTTGGTTCTTGTTCTGGAGTTACATACTGTATTAATTTGAAAGCTGTGCTACTTCTGAATTAGCAGAAACCATTGATGCTTTTGGATGTGAACCTTCTTCAATGTGTCAGTGATTTACTATTTCTTATGACTGGAACCACAACAAAAACATCCAGACAACTTGTTCCTGCTTTTAAAGCTTACTACAAGGAAATCTGCTGTTTCTTATCCACACCACGGGGTAGGTTGTGATCGGGTACACTTCAATGTATACATAATTGTCCACCCACTTCCACCTCTTTTCCCTCTCAAGTTGCATACACTTTGATACGCACCTTAAGGGAAAAAAAGAATCCTGGATTCAAAATACAGTGGTGCCTCGCTTAACGAGTGCACCGCTTAACGAAAAATCCGTATAGCGATCCCTTTTTGGGGATCGCTATACGGATCAGCCCCAATTGCCGCACTCGCTTTGCGACGATTGGGGCTCCGGCGGCCATTTTGGAGCCGCCGAACAGCTGATCGGCGGCTCCAAAATGGCTGCCGGATGACCCGAAATGGCCCCTATCAGCGTTTTCGCGCCCTCCCCTTGCTTAGGGAGGTCGCGAAAACGCTGCGGGGGGGCATTTCGGGCCATCCGCGGCCATTATAAAATGGCCGCCGCAGCGAAAAGATCGCTGGAGGGGGTAAGTTTAGACACTTATTGGAACGCATTAAACTAAGTTTAATGCGTTCCAATAGGTTTTCCTGCCCCGCACAGCGATGTTTTCGTATAGCGAAGGTTAATCCGGAACGGATTAACCTCGCTATACGGGGCACCACTGTACTAAAGTTTTTCATTTTAAAAATTTCTCAGCCCATTGCCCTAATTTAGCACCATACTGTTGTCATGGCTTGGATCAGGTGTTCCCTATACCTGTATTGGCATGTTGAGTGGGGAGAGTGCACAGAAAGTGCATAGAAATCACATCACTCCCCTGCTACAGCAGCTCTGCTGGCTGCCCATCCATTTCTGGGCATGATTCAAAGTGCTAGTTTTAATCTATAAAGCATTGAATGCCTTTGGGTCCAAGCTATTGATCCTTGCTATGCTTCATACAGATATCTACACAAAGCACACAGAAACATCTTATCCCTTCTACTAAAATACAAAACTTCTTCATATTGAAGGTTTATTTTCTCTCTTTTCTGTTTGTTTAGGGACATCTATTGCAGGGAACAGAAAACATCACGCAAGAGAGATGATACTGCAGGAAGTCTCTCTCACTTTACCTGTTACAACCCATGTGACTTTCTGGAGTTTTAGCAAAGGGCCCCAGTCCTGACCTGCCACAGAGTTTCATCATCCAGTGGGAAAAGACTGCTGGCATAATCATTGTGGTTGGTCATGGTACTTTTTTGGGAAAATCTTGACTTGTTGACAACCTGTGTAGGAAAAATCAGAACAATATTTAATATTTCCTAGCCAAAATATACGACCCTGCACCCCCCTCTGTGCACGTGCAGTGCTCGTGAGGGTATGCAGCTGGAATAGAAGAGCATGAGCGCACCAGCGCTCTTTGTAGCTCATGCGTCGCAAAAAGCTGGACAATGTTCTTGAGAGAAGCAGATGAAGATTGCAAATAACACAAACCCACTTTGCTCTTAAGAAATCCTATGAATATTTGTGTTTCTTGACCCTCATGCCTCACAGGAAGATGTTTTAGTTCCTCAGAGTTAGATTTTTTTTTTACAGAAGCCGCAAAGAAACAGACCTAGAACATAGGCATTAATTGCTTGCACAGTTGTAAACAATCACTTTAGGGCCAGTCATCCCCTCAGTCATGTCTGTGGTGGGAAAAAACATTAAGGAGGCAGATACTTTTCTAAGATAATTTGGAAAAAGCTGAGATAAAATGTAATAAAACATAGCAAAGTTTCCAAGAAATATGTGGTGCATTGCTTGAAATCTGGTCTGCACAAAATGAGAGAACAGCTTTCAACTTCTTCACCTATTGGTGTGTCTTCTAAGCAGTAATGACCTCTTCCCATCTCCCACCCATGCTGGAGGAGTTGGCCATCCTTCATCTAAGAGCAGCACTGAAGCAAAGCCTGCTCATGTACATTGACGGTGTTGTTTTAATATTACAGGTGTGGCACAATGAACATAAAAGGCCATCAGATATAGACTATCAAAGGTACATCAGCATCGCACCATGATAATAACATGATTGTATTTGCAGAGTGGGCATTTATGCGCTATACACGGAAACCAGTTTGAATTCAGCTTGATACTTGTGGCATCTCTGAAAGAATCTTTAAAATGGCAGCTTTCTTAAAATGCCAAGAATTCTTTGTTTGCAGACTTTTTGTAGGCCTAGGGCTGTATTTCATATGTGTTCAACTTCAGCTCCTATAATCCCCAACCAGCATGGCTATTGGTCATGGTAGTCCAATACACCTGAAGGACTCCTGGTGGAAGAAGAGTTCCTAAGATTTCGTGGCAGGAAGTCACAGCCTTTAAAAAGGCTTGGAAGAATTTTGCAAATATAACGTTGATACGCTGTGGGGCATTTCAGAATAAAGAGAAACAGCCCAGGCAAGGTTCCCTCTTTTTGCCATATTACAGTCATGGGGGTGAGAGAACTGCTCCACATTCATTTACTTCACACATATACTATCTCTGTTTGCACCCCATATGCCCTCAGTTCAAGTCTGTACCAGAGACAAATTTATTTATTTTATTCATTTGTTTGTTTTATTTATAGGCTGCCTTTCTCCCAATAAGGGGACCCAACTTGTTTCACAGATACCTACCGTCTTTGTGACACATGGAGCGCTGAAGAAGACTTTCCGAAAGATATACTTGCATATGAGGAAGACTTTTGGAAAGGGGCCAGACTTCCAAATGAAGCTGAGGAGGGGAAAGGGGGAAAGAAAAGAGAGACGTTATACCTCTTCCATACCCCACAATTGAGACATCAGTAAATTTACTTCCTCCTTCCCTGTTAAAGAAGGTGCTGTTTAGGTCATCTCCAACTACTTGGGTTCCCTGCAATTCTTCAGGGTGCTGTGGATCACACAATTGGGTCTTGTGCCTGCGCAGAGCCTGTTCTGGAACATTCCCTAGAAGGACTGGGTGAAAGCCCCACCCACACCCTCCATTCATGTATGTACCAGTGTGCCCAGACAATTTCCTTTAGTTCCTTTCTTGCCATCATTGGAGCAACATGTTAGGAGCAATCTCTGCTGAGCCTTCCACTTTTCCTTCTTCTTCGTTGTTCATCTTTTCATCATTGTTCTTGTTCTTTGTTGACCTTCACTTTCCTTCCCTTGCTTATTTATTTTTAAAATGTTTTCCCCTTCTCATTTCTCTCTCTTTTTTTCACAGTGAGCTTCACCTGATCACATGGCCTCTACGGCCTTATTCAAGACATGCATCTCCTGGGACAGGAGCATCACATTGATTGATCAGCGTACCCGCTGCCTTTTTTTGGTTAAGGGAAATCCATCTGGCCTAACGTTGTCATATCTACAAGAGTCTTACCAAGCAGGTCCTGCGCCTCAGAAATCAAAGCTCAGTTTTTTTCCCCTTTGGGAACAGTCCCTCAAGACAGCAGAACAGGTGGCTCAGAATCTTCCCTTATACATAAGAAAGCAACCAGAACTTCTCTTCCAGACTGGTATCGACAAGAGGAATCTTTTTCATTGATACCAACCATGGAGGCACACCACCAGTATCAAGAGCTCCATGGGTAACTACAATGGCATCTTCAGATTCCCCTGCTGTGCAGAATTCTCCTCCGCCTACATGGGAAGAACTCCATCTGCACCTAGATATGAGAAGCCCCTCCCAAAGTGCCCTTCTAGTCTAGCACCCTCAGAGGCATCTAAGACTAAGAAGTCTAGAGTTTAAAAGGTAGATACACGTGCTAAACATCCAACTTTGTCTCCAGTGTCAACCATTCCATCCTCGTCAGCAACAGGTATGGACCTATTCAATTAGTTTCTGCCCGCATTATCCACCAATGTGCAGGTCAATTAAGCTCCTTTGCCTGCTTCAGTATCAACTGCAGTGCTCAACTCAACCACTCCATTATCTCTTCCTCTACCATCAACACTCATCTGGGATTTCTACTGATTTTCCTGGTACCAACCATTGATCTGGACCCATCTTCATCTCTTCTACTCAATCTGGAATCAACACCTCTGGTTTTGCTGACCACAAGCTCCTTTAATCCTCCATCCAGCATATCCAGTGGCCATGCTAGCTGGGGGAGTCTTGGAACTCTAGTCCAGAAAAGTAAGTTTTCCAGCCTCTGGGTAGAAGCATTGTGACCATCCAATTTCCAAATCAAGTCTCTACATCTTTCTGGCCTTGTTCTCTGTTGGGTCTCAGAAGGCTCTGCCTCATGCTTACTGGCCTGTTCTGGCCTGACTGGCACTTAGAGGAATTACAGCAAGAACCCTGATAAATCAAACCAGGATTCAAAGTCAAAGCCTCCCTAGCAATGGTGCTGGATAGCTATCCAGATTGCTCTCCATCCCTGCCCCCTGCTTAATTGACCGGATTGCCAATACAGGCTGCTCTCTGGAGCACCAGTCTTGGCTTAGTTGCCTGGAGTGCCTGGGGTGTCATGTAATAAACACAGCTGGATTTACACTTGGAAGTTCCACTGCCTATCTGTGGGGTTTTGCCTACAACTCGTCCTGACATTAAACCTCTTGAGAGTATGGGCCAAACTGCATGACACAAATACACTTGCTGTGACAATCACAGATCCTTCAGCACTTGAGGGATCAGTTCTGCTATTTGAGCCTGCGCATCACAACACATAAATCTCTTAACAGTCCAACCTGTTATTTTGGATCAGATTGGAAGTGGTTGAGATATGTTCTGCTGTGCTGGTGATCATATAATTTAATAGCTTACTTTCTTTTTATCATCTTAAGAACTGCAGTATGACCACAAGACCCTTGCAAAGATGGGGCCCATGTTAAAATGATTAACCATGGAACGGGGATAGAAAAAGAGGGTGACTAGGCTTGTGTTGGAGGCTTCCATATAACCAGGATCAGTCCAGTTCATAGGTCACTGTGTCCTTTCCTACTGCATTATAACTTACATTTCTCGCCAAGTGTTTCCTCTGTTTCCTCCTTGGGCTGAGGCAATAGGAGCTGGATTCCTTTGAGGATTGTATATCTGATGATTGGATGATCTTCTGATTAAAAAAAAAAAAATAAATCTGAATATAATGCTTGCCAATCTCAATATTCAGTCTTCTCCAAAACAGCTACAACATTGCCACCAATAAAAGGATGGTTAAAAGATGAAGTGCTACAGAATATTGCTAAACTGTTCTGAAAAGAGTTCAGGTTTGAAGTCATCCAAAAATGAAGTATTACAATAGACTATTTGAGAAATCCTTATAAGCCAAATATGTTAAATGGTTGACATTTTCAAAGTCGGACATTGTGTAGCCTGCATGATTAAATTGTAAACTGCCTGGAGAGTGTATGAGGTGGTATATAAGGCTGAGATATATATTTTTGAAAAAATTCTTTTCAGACATTGGTCAGCTAAAAATTCATCTCCTGGATACAAGCTAGACTATTATTAAGATACATCTGCATGTATTACATGTCAAAGGACTTGAAAAGTGTACAGCATTTAAAACAGTGTGCTTCTAAAGTTCCCAGAAAGTCTGAAACAAGTCAAAAGGACAACATTGCCCCCTTGGGGCTTCTTGGAGGAAGAGCTGATTTTCCATATTTGTTTCATCCTGTTTTTCCAAAGGAACAACTAGAGATGGGCATGAACCAAAAAATGAACCAGGGGTTCGTGGAAAATCAGTGATTCATTGGTTTGGGTAAGTTCTGGTTTGTGCCAGCTGGTGAACCTGAACCAACCTGAACCATGAACTTTTAAAGTAATTCCCCGAACTTCCTGGTCCGTTCCTCCCACCTCCTCCCCATTGCTCCCCTACCCCCCTTCCCACTGCCCCCACTACCTCCCTACTCTTTGCTGCCACCTCCTCCTCCACCTCTGCCACCACTATCTTGGGAGGCAGCCTGTCTTTTTGTTTGTTTTTGTTTTGTTTTTGTTTTCTTGAGAGGCATTCCAGCTGGCTCCCACAAGCCGGCTGCCAGGCACGCTCTCTCTCTCTCTTTTAAGGGCAGCAGGACTTCCTTTCCTTTCCTTCCTTTCCCTTTCTCTTTTCCCATTCGGGAGGAGGCTGGCAGGCTGGGCTGCATCTGTGCGTCGGCCTGCTTGTCTAAAAACAAAAAAAAAAAGACAGAGAAGAGAAAGCCTGGCCAGGGCAGGCTGCCTCTCAAGATGGCGGTAGTGGTGGTGGCAGCAAAAGGTAGGGGAATGTGACAAGGGCAGTGGGAAGGGGGGTTTAGTTCCCCCCACCCCACGGGCATGAACTTTTAATAAAAAAGAACCAGTTCGTAGTCCATTTTTTAAAACCTTCTGATGGTTCATCGTTTGCAGGTAGCCATGAACCATCTCTAATAAATAAATAAATCAAATTGGAAGATATCTTTTCTGGGAATACATCTGAGGGATTTTAAGAGATGCAAAAATTGTTATAGTGAAGCCAGCGTTTTTTATGTGTCGGTGCCTTGCATCCACTTCTTTATGTTCACCAGATTATGTTCACCATTAAAAGGCCATCAGGGATAGGCAAAGGAATATAGTCTAATTTCTAAACATAATGTAATATGTCATATGCTGTCTTAAGAATGTTGCTCATTGCAATTTGCAGTTGGTATACAACCAGAAAGCAATGATATATAACCAAAAACAATTGTTTCTCAGGGTACTAGTTCCTGGTTGCAGAAAGATGACAGATAGGAGCAAAAAAATTACAAAAGACTGGAAACAAGACCCTGATTTTAAAACAACAACAATTTAAGCTTGCTTATTCATGCTTGCTATGTCTTTAGAATCTTCTTAGGCATTGTTCTTGGGGCCCTGCCAAAAGGAGGGGCTTTTTGGTAGCAGCACCCCACCTTCCTGTTCTTATAGCCATATCAGAAGCAGACCAGGGAAATCCACTCAGACATTTTAAATAACTCTAACATGGTAACTCAGCTTTTAAAAATGTGTTTTAACTCTGCAGGAAGGGGAAATCTACATGGATACACCTGAACAATAGAATACAGATTTTTGCAGAGTGCTTCTGCCGACATGTCCAGGCTGAGATAAACAGCCAGAGACATAATTCACCATGTAATCAGAGCAATAAAGAAAGTGATGCCACCCCAAGCCTGAAAAACAATCCCAACATCATTTGTCAAGAGGCTGCCAAAGGCAGAACTATAGTCCTCACAAACATCTTGGAAACTCAGAGAGTTATCTAGTGCGCCGTTTTACAGGCTCCTATCCACAAGCCCTACTGATGAATACCAGAAAGAGCTACACAAGCTAACGAAATAACTCCCCAGAGATATATGGAACCAAATCATACAGATATATCACAGCAGTTTGGACCCAGTATCTTCTGTCTACTACTCAAAATACAGACAAAATACACTGTGCTCATCCCAGGGTTTCATTGTTGCAGTATGTGTTTCTAGAGACTCAGGTCTTCATACCACTTGCAACCAATACTTCAAGCTACATGAAAATATCCTGAAGAAGCGGCATTCACCACTTCCTGGAAAATGGTATTCTAGCTACTATGGATAGTAGGGTAGAAACAGGTCACGTCTGCAGATCCAGGACTATCTGGCCCACCCTGGAATTTGTTCCCTTCAATAAATGTTTCTTGACACACACACCCAATAGCAAACAATACCCCAGAACCTTCCATGGGGCACATTTTGCCTTTCTAAGTTTGTGTTAGGGCACAAAATGATTTTTGCCTTTTCCGCCTAGTTATTTATGTGCTGCTATTTATGGCTGAAATCCTTCTGATGTTCAATGTAAAGGTTGTTACTTGCCACTGCTAGTTCCTACTAATGTACAATCAGATGGTTGCTTAAGCATGCAACTGTGATGCACTCCAGCACCTTATAAACTGCCTGCAACTCGTATGCATGCCTTACATGACCACCAATAGGATTCTTGCCTGTAGCTATATATAATTGGGAATTATTCCATTGGAAATATTATTAAGATATTTACAATAAATTGTCAGAAGGTGAGAGAGATTCTTTATTACCCATCTCTTAACTGTAGCAACAAAGATAAGGCTGTCAAAATGATAAAACTGAATATAATTTCATTGAGTATAGAACAGTGACTTGCCTCTGCAGTTGCAAGAAAAGAGACGCATATTGCTACCATTCAGAGAGAATAATAAGACTAGCAGAATGGCGGACTGAAAACTAAATACTGTAGTTCAGCTATATGGGTTCAACAACAGAAGTGTTCCAAATATTTTGAATTTTTGTATAATGTGTCATACAATGTTAAGAGATGCTAATTATTGTGAATTATTGGGATGTATGTGTACACATGCACAGACATGAAACACTTGGGTGTAATGTGTGTATGATAAAATGCAATCAACAGAGCATGGAAACACCACACCTTGCTTACCTCCACTGTAACCACTGAGTTTCCTGCTTGGCTTTTTTGAGGGAAGTTGTAGTGTTGGTGATGATGGAGAAAGGACCACCTTTTCTGACTTAATTTTTTTGAAGCCCCTCATCACCTTCCAATGGCAGTACCTGCAAGGTAAATGTGTTTTTCATTGACAAAACCAAGGTCAACAGACTTAATCAAGTGTTGTTGGTGGCAGGGACAGTCTCAAGGGATGGGCTGCACCAGCTGGCCAGATGGGTCTTCACACTCCTGCTGAGCCGCCATACATAGCTGGTGGATGGCTCACTGCACAGTGACCAGTGCAGGTCTGGAGTGAGAGACTGAACATAGTTGAACACAAAGAACTGCACCAAGATCATGTGGATTCACACATTTTTGGTAGTGTGATATGTACAATGCCTGAAAGATTTTGCTCTGTCTGTGCAACCCTGTCATTACAGAGGCATTGTTACAAATGGAGAAATGTGCAAAACCTGCACAAGCAACTACCTGCCTAAGGAGGTAGTTGTCATGGATTGGTTTATGTGGATTAAATCTTGTACTGAAGATGGGATATGTAGTAGTGAACAATGTAAAAAGGATTCCATATTGGTTCTCTGTATAAATGATTCTGCATGCTGACAGTGTATTTTCCGGAGAGTGCGGGAATGTTTTCTTGTAGGCCTGAAGAGAACATTTCTAGATAAGAAGACTGGGCATTTGTTATGGCGGAGCTGCACATGTGTTAAGGACAACAACACCTGTTCCCATGAGAAGAGAAGAAAGAAGATGAGGAGGAACTGTTTACCTGACCTCGTGCCTTGATTGGATGACAGTGTGAGAGACAAAGAAGAAGAGGGGTTCCAGCGAAGCTTGAAAAAGGAACTTTTACTATGGACAATATTCATTCATTCATTCATTCATTCATTCATTCATTCATTCTTTCTTTCTTTCTTTCTTTCTTTCTTTCTTTCTTTCTTTCTTTCTTTCTTTCTTTCTTTCTTTCTTTCTGGACTACTGTTTTTCTAGGTCTTTTTGCCTGCTGGGCAGTGCAGGTAAAGGACTGATAGAGACGTAGGGAGAAAGGGGGGCTTTGTGCCTCTTGCCTACCCTAATAGAGCTTTTTTTAAAGATTTTTAGTCTTTTTGGATTTAAAAAGAATTGTTACTTCATTTCTATTTTGTATGAAGCCTTGAAAATGGTAATATTCTTGCTTATGCATTAAAGTGACTTTATTTTGTAAATCTTTATATCTTTTTAAATAAAATAATAATATAAAAATCAATTGGCTTCTTGAACAGTATAGCTGTCTTAGTATTACCCTGAGGGGGAAATTTTGGCCACATTTACGCTACTGAGTCCTATCCTGTTGAGCACAGTGAGTCTAAAGACTACATAGCTCGTGTGTTTTTATTTTTTGGAATTTTCTAAGGTTGCTGAAGTATCTTTTTAGGGCAGACTTGTAAGCAGAAGGTTTGGGGCGGCCCTTGGCTGAGGTTACCAGGACTCAACTCAGCTGAATGAGGGGGCACAGGCTTCTAATTACTCTCTGTCCGAACGGTCAAGCAACTCTTAGGAGAGCTGATCGCTCACAGGGGGCAGCAGAAGTAGAAACAGGTAATTGATGTTGTCCCTCTTGTCTTCTGATCTATTGCTACACTGCCCATACTGACACTGATAGATAAGTTATGTGCTCACATGTGCATTGGCATGCTTCCTTTTGCCATAAGGTCTTATGTTATGTCCCTGTCAGTCAATCATCTATATACAATGAGCCCACTAAGGCACCAGTGACAGTCTTTCTTCATCAGGGCTCAAAGAATAGAAACTGATTGGAAACCTCCAGTTAGTGAACCTGCAACTACCCTCAGCAGGAGTCATGGTTCCCAAAGGCAGCCAAGTGACATGGTAAACCTCACAAGCACCTCTCTCCACCCCAGCAATAAAAATACAAAAACAAACACTTAACCGTTTGTGTGCTTTCGTGATCCCCAAAATCTGGTTATGGGAGCTGCCTTGCATTGCCTAACAGTAGGGACAACACTGTCAGCCTGCAAAGACTTCAGCCCTGAATCAGTGGATCTGTTTATGATCTTTATCCACACACATGGACTTCCTCCATGATCAGGGCAGTTGTGCAGAAACAAAAGGACGAACAGGTAACAGTCCCACTGATACTGTTTTAACACAATGCTGTTGGGTTTCCATTTTGCCAGTTCAGGCTTTGGATTGGATAACTATGCTGATGATTTGCATTTGAGGACTAACTTTTCGTTGGGGAATATTAATTTTTCATTTAGTAAATGAATGGCTGATGAAATTTTTAAAAAGCAGAGAGGAGCGATACTTACTTCTTCCAGAAGTGTAATAAAATCGGGAAGATAGAGATGATGGCAACATGATAAAGGGTCCTGTTCAGCACACCTTCAGCAATTTGACTCCGGATTTGAGCCACCTGTGCATCTGTGAGGTTGACCTGGCCGTGGAAAAGAAGCCAGAATGTTCAGTGGGTGGCACAAGTGCAAACATCCATCAGGGCACACAAACAAAGACAAATGTTTCAAAGAACAAGTGATTTGGCAGGCTGTCTGGTCACTAAGATCCTATCTCTAAAACAAAAGGCTGAATAGAAGCCTGAAGCCTGCATGTGGAACTGTCTATGGAGAGGATAGAGGCACCTTTGCAGGTAATTGGTCCCAAAGGAAGGAAGGAAGGTAGGTAGGTAAAGGTTCCCCTTGAAATTTAGTCCAGTCGTGTCCAACTCTAGGGGGCAGTGCTCATCCCTGTCTCCAAGCCGTAGAGCCAGTGTTTGTCCATAGACAGTTTCCGTGGTCACGTGGCAGTGCGACTAGACACGGAACACCGTTACCTTCTCACCGTGGTGGTACCTATTTATCTACTCACATTTACATGCTTTCGAACTGCTAGGTTGGCAGGAGAGATAGATAGATGCACTCTCATTCCTCAGATGCATTGTGATTGCAATCCATGGAAGCTTGTGCCAAATAGGATGCTGAAAGACTCATGGGCCACGATGACCCTGTTCCGTTATGCAAAGTGTGGAAGGATGATTTCATAAGCATTCCCAATGCTCCCGCATGCCCAGTTTTGCACTGATTGCCAGACTGGCTGTGCAACCAAGCAAGTGCTTGGTCATGCAGTGGGGTTTGCCACAGCAGGGAGAAGTTTCAGTGATTTCCCTTACCAAGACACTAGCCTCCTTGGTTTTGCTGTGATTGTTATCTGCTGTGTTGTTCTAATATTTTTAGCAGCTGTAGATCAATCATAGATTGAATTGTTTAATCAATGCAGATGAAAACTGCTCTCCCAAACCCACTGAAAAAAACCCACCCCTGCTTTAAACCAATATGTTTTACCTCTTACAATAAAAAAAATAAAAATGGGCGCTCAAGTCAATTCTGACATTCGGTGACTCTTTTCAGGGTTCTCTAGGTAGAGACTACACAGAAGTGGTTTACCATTCCTATCTTCTGGGGGCATCCTGGGACTGTGCAGCTTGCCCACAGGCTGGCTCTTTTCACAGGAGGCGCAGTGGGGTATTGAACTCCCAACCTTTAGCTCCACAGCCAGATACCTAAACCGCCAAGCTTTATAACAATAATCAGACAGTGCTTAAGGCCACTAGATACCCCTTACATCTTAATTGCTTACATCCAATCTGATACACAAGGGTGCATGCATTTATTTGGGAGGAGGGGAACGGCTGCTTCCCTGGGCTCCCAATGTTGTTTCTGTCAGCGAATGTTATAAACATCACTGTCCCTGTGCAGGCAGTGAGGGGTGAAATCTGAAAGAACATGAATGCCTGCTACTTTCCACCATTTTGAGATGGCAGAGAGTTCCTCCCTACCCTCAGTGAACGCATGTATTTTTGAGGCTGCAGCCAGAAGGTCCCAGCGGACTCTACTTTGTTGCCTTGAAGAGAGCATATTGGCCCACTGTCACTGGCCCTGCTGCCCCACGCTTACCCTCAGTTTAGGTGGGATGTCTGAATTCAAAAACAGTTTGTTGATGGTGGCCACTTTGCTCTTCAGAAAGGCAATATCTTTCTCTGTATACAATCCCAGGGTGGTCAGCACCACCACTGAGTCAGCCAGGTGGAAAAACCTGTAATAAGAGCAAGAACTAATAAGAAAGTCCGGGTGATAGAGAGGAAAACTCAGTCACAAAACCTGAGGCTGGATAACATTGTTGTCAGAGACAGCTAAATTCAGATTGAACAATGCATCACACCCTCCTCTAGGCATTTCAGTGCTGATAATTGAAAAACAACCACATACTGGTCCCATACTGGTTCTTATCAGTCATGTAGACTTGAGGCCAACCCAAGCAGGCAGAAGCTCCTCCCAGTTAATGATGTAAACCACCATTATATACTCATTGTTCTCAGCTTTAAATATTGTCTTTCAATGATGAAAGCTGCCTTGGGTCCTTTTATAAGGAGAAAGGCGGGCTAAAAGTATTTTTAAATATATAAAGTACTGCAAAGAGCCTGGAAAGTGGAACACTCACTAGAAACTGACTGTAGGTAGCCAGCCGACGGACTGCACTGAGTGAAAACACCATGTTCCACCCAGCCTGGTTTCTGGAGTTCAGAAAGCTTACTTCTTCGGATTACAGCTTCTAAAAATCCCCAGGCAACATGGCGCTCAGTAATCTATGAGATGGCCATCTACAGAGCTACTTCCAGAACAAGAGGTAGGGCTGCCATTTCATCTGCTGGGGGCCAAACCAGAGTGGATAGAAGATGTTGCCATCTTGGATAATATTAATTATAATAATTATGTTAGTTATTTTTCTACATTGTTTTAATGTGTTTTAATGTTTGTAAGCCGCCCCGAGTAGACGTTGTCTAGAGGGGCGGGGTAGAAATTGAATAAATAAATAAATAAATAAATAAATAAATAAATAAATAAATAAATAAATAAACAAGTCATTTGGGGACCTACTCCTGTGATACAAGAACACTGATTGGCATAGACTAGAGGGAGAAAGAACAGAGGCTCACTCACTTCTCCACCTCTAGGTAAAAATAGAGGTCATTGACCAGGAAGTTGACAGAGATGATACGGTTGCCAAATATCTTGCGTTTCACTTGCACCACTTCAACATCCTCTGAAATACCTGAAAGTGCACCAGAACGCCCACTGGGTCCACTAACGCTCATACGTGTTGGGCCCTGGACTGGCAGATCTGAAAAGAGAAAAGGGAGAAACTCTAAACGTGCTGTCCTCTGAAGATGCCAGCCACAGAGACTGGCAAAACGTTAGGAAGAACAACCTTCAGAACACAGCCAAAGAGCCCGAAAAACCCACAACAACCATCTACAGTAAATGTATCAATGTCTATAAATATCTGTTGGTTGCCAGAGGTCATTCATAAATGCAATTCATAGATTCAGTACAGGAAGGCACAGGATACATTTAGCTGAGACAACAAAGTCTCAGAGAAAAACTAGACAAGACTCCAGCTTTGAAATTACGAGCTAAAATACTATCTCTGAAGCAAGGCATTCTTCAAAGCTGCTATATTAGCACAATCTACATACAAACATCATTGTTTGCCTGATGACCAATCACCAAACAACAGCAAACTAATTTGCAGCTTGCAAGGCTGCTAATTTTCACTGGAGGATTATTTATTTATTTATTTATTTATTTATTTATTTATTTATTTATTTATTTATTTATTTGATTGATTGATTGATTGATTGATTGATTGATTGATTGATTGATTGATTGATTGATTGATTGATTGATTGATTGATTGATTGATTGATTGATTCATTGATTTCTATACTGCCCATCTGGCAACCCAGGCCACTTTGGGTGGTTTACATAGTATAATGAAATGTTCTTACTAAGGCAGCTATGCTTCTAATTGCAAAGCTGCTACCTCATCTAGTTCAGCCTTTTACTGTTCTGTACTGAAATATCCTGGAAAAATTCATTACATCCCAGCTAATAATATCAGGCACCAATGTCTGTAGATACATTACTTTAGCTAACGGGGGGGGGGGGGGGAGTCTGTGCATCTTATGGAACGAAGCTGGTGATTTCGCTCCCACTGGCCCCGTGGGGGGGGGGAGCCTCCCAAGGGTCTGAGTCTGCCTTCCAGGACCCTTGGGAGGCTCACCCCACCGCCCATGGGGCCAGCGGGGGCAAAATCACCAGCTTCCAGGACCTTTCTGAGCCTTCCCAAGCCTCAGAAAAGGTCCTGGAAGGTTGCGATTTCACCCCCCACTGGCCCCATGGGGGTGGGGGGAGCCTCCTAAGGGTCCTGGAACACACCCTAGGACCCTTTGGAGGCTCACCCTGCCCCCCTGTGGGGCCAGAGGGGGCGAAATCGCCACCTTCTGGTACTCTTTTGAGGCTTGGGAAGCTTCAGAAGAGTCCCTGAAGGTGGCAATTTTGCCCCCTCTGGCCCTTGGGGGGGCTGGGTGAGCCTCCAAAGGGTCCTAGGGTGTGTTCCAAAAGAGGGACCTCTCCATAAGGCTCACCAAATTTTTAGGAGAAGAAAACAGATTATTTTTTCCTGTTTTCTTCTCCCAAAATTTTGGTGCATCTTATGGAGAGAAAAATATGGTAAATGTTCTTTAAGCGGCACATCTGCTGTGAGGGCAGAGAAGAGCAAAGTAGGGGTATATCTCCCAACTTGGTTCCGTCCTGCACAAAAGTTAGAAAATGTGAACATTTTTATCCTTGCTGTGAAAGGGCAAGGGTTTTTTGTTGTTTGGATTTTTGTTTGCTTGAGATCAGTCTCAAAGAAATTGTATATGTTTTAGGACTCCCCCCCCAAAAAAAAAAAAAAATCTAAAAGGAACATTACCCTATTTGGCTTGCCTTGCATGAATTAAAGATACAGTAGCATTGGATGAGTTGTTTTCCTCTCTGATCAATCAGCCCATCCCCTTTTGTTTTTACTCTGTGTGTATCTGTGTGCATCCATGTTTCTCCTCACCAAAGGAAAAGGCAATGCTTTTGCACTGAGCCATTGCAAAATGTAGAAAACATGATGAAAATAGTGCTTGTTTGTCTTGTTCTCAACTATTGGGAGATTGAACAACCCTGGACAGGCTGTCTTGCTCTACTGAGAAGGTCCGTCTTGTTCAGAAGCAACAAAAGAGCAAAATACCAGTTTACTATTACAACTGTTTACACAGGACTCTATTTTGATTTAGGTGATTTTTGCTGACATGAACTGGATTAATGGTTTCTAGGCTTGGGGCTCCAGATGATTTTCTTTAGCCTTTCTCTAATAATAGAAAATGATTCCAAACTAGGCTTTTATTATATCCTGCCCCATGCACTACTTTGTTCTCTACTCAGAAGGCTTTTTTTCTTTTCCCCTAGATGGTGCTTTTCATTTCTTACTGGTTTGTAATCTGTTATAGGGGACATCTGTTAAAAAGAAAAAGATAAAAGAGCTGCATGGTGACTTCTAATTGTTAACATGAGAAGATCTCAGTCCGGACATGCCCAGAAAGAAGAGCCAGGGGGAAAAGGCAAAGCAGAAGGCGGGGTCTCTGCTTTGGGGAGATGGAAATGGTGGCTAAGGCAGCTCTACATATGCATCCTGAGAGAAGGAATTACAGGCATGAGCAAAAACAGGAGCGAATGGATGAAGAACCATGACAGAGCTTGCTGAGGACAGAAAAGTGGGAGCAGTGAAGCTGTGAGTAAGGAAATGGTATTGGAAAATAGGATGGTGGAAATCAGAGGATAAACTCTGAATGATCATATAGAGGCAATCCATTCACACCTCATTACACCTCTCTTGGCTTTCAGTGTTGAATATATATCACTTCGCGACTCTAAATTTCTCTTGCCTTTGGCTTCACTCTCAAGGACAGACTGAATTCTTAGTGATCAGATAAGGCTGGTTCTTTAATCCATGTAATCCAGTGGTTCCCAAACTTGGCTCCTCACATGTTCTTGGTTAGACATGGGATATTTGTCTTCCTATCCCTGGCAATATGAATACGAATACTGGCACCACAGGTGCCTGGGGAAAAACCAGCAGGTTCACTCGCTGTGCAGCACACATGGCCAGCATCATTCTTGTGCTAATAACCCAGCAGTGCTTCTCTGCCTCCCCACACAGCCAACTGCTCAACAGATAAGTGGGGAGAGTCAACATCCCGTCTCCTCACCAGAATGGTCAGCTGCGCTGGGAGGCGGGGAAGCACTGGCCAGGCTACTTCCGCGATTGGCTCAAGAAGAATAATGCCAGCTCCATGCATCACATGGTGAGCAATGACTGAATCTCACAGTTGAGGGGGGGGGGAGGGTCCAGTTTTCCCAGACACCTGCAGCGCCGATATTCGTATACCCAGGGATACGAATACAAATATCCCATGTCTATTCTTGTTTTACAATGGCCAGCAGAGCTAGTGATGAAGACTTCTGGTTTTGTCCAGTAATGTCTGGGGACCCAAGATTGGGAACCACTGATTTAATCTCAGACATGCTGACCTTCACTCTCCCTGCCTTAAATAAGAAAGGGGAGAAAATAAACCAAGGGAAGACTTCTGCTATGACCTTCCCCAAGATAAAAACTCAGGACATACTTTCCTTGTCATTTTTCAGTTCCCGGCGGAGGAACTCTTCAAAACGCTTGCGCTGTAATGCATAGCTCATTGCTTTGCGAAACCTGCAGACCATTTTAATAACTGCATCAAGTACGTGCCAGGTCCTTCTCTGTGGAAGAACACAACACAGTTTGTTCCTCGATGAGGAAAAATGAAACTTATCCACAAAGTCAATCAATTTCAAGCATATAATCTGAAAAGTTTTGAAAACCGGAATATTTGTTTCTCAAACCTTCCTATACTGGGGATGCAGCTGAGATTCTGTTTTGTTCTCTATGGCCTGGTACCAACAAAATATTCACAATCTTTCAAACATAGTAACAAGACCGGGAATACTTATAGGCTTGCTTGTTCTCCTTTCTATTCTCTTTTTGGAGCTAACTGCAAAGCAGCATTGTGGATGTACTGCTGGTAATAGAGTTAAGTTGAAGTAGAGTACACCTGGCAAATACATAAAATAAAATCTTTTCCTCTGCTACGCTTGTTTTCTTTTTACAAGGAGTCACCTCTTTTCTTTTTATTTAAACTATCTGCTGGAAGCAACAGGGCAATCTTCTTTAGTCAGCTGTGTCTCCAGCAGAAACCAGAGGCAGATCATGATGAGCAGCAAGTTTGACTTCCCTCGGTGTTGCATCTAACATTATTGCTCCCCCAAACATCTCAAAAGTTTACATTGGTTTTTAGGTTCATAGCAGGACAGGAATGTTAGTAGCTCATTTAGACCTTTAGTTTCAAACATAGTAGGACTGACTCTACAGCAGAAGGAGGACAATCTGAACCTTCTCCCTACCCCACAGTCTTCACTCACCAGCTTGTCTCTTATCATGGAGGCCCTCTTTGGCTTCGCTGGGGGAGGGAGCAGAAGTGTAACATCAGTATCAGGATATAAGCCCTGATACAATGAAAACCTGCCAAAATCCAGCAAAAAGGACAGCAAGCTAAATGAGGAAATCAGTTTCTCCACTAGAGTCCATCACATTCATCATTTTGTCACCATCATCATTATCATCATATGTCATCAAGTCAATTCTGGCCCCTGGCAGCCCTTTCCAGGGTTTTCCCAGTAGAGAATGCCCAGAAGATGCCTTTCCTTTAATTCCCTTGCTCCTGGCCCAAAATGTTTTCTCTGAAAAATGAGGAGCAAGGCCACGGATGTGAATCTTGCAGTCTCTTGCTTTTGGTGAGAAAGCAAGAAAATAAATCCCTCTTTTTTCCCTTGTGATTTCTGTGTGTAAGATTTTCTTTTTGCAATTATTTCTTTTTTTCTGGAAAAAAAATCCAAACTACGAAGATTAGTACAATTCCTACATAGAATGGCATCTTTCCTGTGCACAATTCACTTAGGGATTGACTATACTGGCAAATAATGCAGGAATAGCTCCAGGATTGGGACAGTCAGATTCATACTATTTTCTGCTGACTACATGATATACAAGTCAGTGTGAACTAGCCCAGAGTCCACCCACCCACCCATATCCCCCCCCCCCGTTTTCTTCTGCTACTGGGACTTTTACTCCTTTTTTCAGGAAATGCATTCACATCAGCTTTGACAATATGGCCCCTTGTGCCGATACATACAGTTTAATCCTTCTTTGGAGGGGTTTGTACCAATTCTACAGCAGGAGTGAGTCAGGGCAGTGGGCCCATTTGGATGGGAAACTGGCTGCTGTTTGAATACTCTCCTCCCCAGACCTAGTGCCTAGGTCTGCTTGTTTTCCCCCCTCCTCTTCATGTTTCTTTTCTTTTGAAAGCTTAGTGTCAGACTTTTTAAAGCTTAGTGCTAGACTTTTGGTGCAAGTTGTTTTCTCCCCTTCCTCACTTTAATAAAGCTCCTTCTTCTGCAAAGACTCGCCCCCTCATAATGGAGGGGGCGGCTCACACTGAGCAACATATCTTTGCAACTTGTTAAGATAGTTCTGCTGCAACTGTGTCTCCTGCAAATCTGGACAGCCACCGCAGACGTACCTGCCAACAAGCTGGCAACAAAGCCAACAGCCAATTTCCTCCCCACTTCTGCTGACTCCTATGTGACCAGAGAGAATGAATTAACCTGGGAAACCTGAATTCTCAGTAGAAAATGAGAGTCGTTTTTGGAGCAAGCTAGGAAATCTCTTTGGATCAGGGGGACGTTTCTGTGGGGAGACTTGGCAGGGCAAGACTCTGAAAACTGCTGAGAACAGAAAATTAGTTGAGTACTTGTCACATCCTTATGCTGAGCTATATGTTACAAATTCCACATCATTAGAAGCTAGAATTCCTTACAAGCTCAGAACACCTAGGTATCATAACAGAAGCTTTTAAGACATCCTATAGTTTGCAAATTAATTTGTTTTGTTGTTGGTCATGAGGAGGTAGAACAATTACTCAGTCATTAAGTATGAAAGTGATTGCTCAATGGATGACTCATGTATCTGTGGAAGTTAAAGGACATCAACCTTTCATGACAGACTATCTGTAGTGTATGGTTTTGTCCTACATTATGTTATATGTTATGTGCCATCAAGTCAGAACCAACTTATAACGATCCTAATAGGGCTTTCAAGGTAGGTGGCATATTTGATGAGTGGCTTTACACCTTCCAACCCCCCCCCAAGTGAATTTCCATGGCTGAGCAAGTCTTCTGAGCCCTAATCCATCACTCTATCCATTACACCATTCTGGGTATCCCATAGTTTTATCCTAGAACATGCAAAACAGATCCTGTCTCAAGATGAAGCAGGTAAATCACCAACTCTCTGATGTTTCAATAAGGGCTGAAGTCCAGTAAGTTGCAGCTAGAGTAGACCCATTGAATCAGCAGAGATTTGGTGAGTCAACTCCTCTGTAAATTCCATTGTTTCTGTTACCTACTACTGAATTCCAGCCCTTATTTACTAACTTATACTCAATAGATCAACTGGGCACCATTGTTTGGAAAAGCAGGAGTGAATAATAAATACATCAACTAAATTAAGATTCAAGGCAACTTCTGGAATCTTACATGCAGAAAAGTTGATCTCTGGTTGCAGAAGTGAAACATTACAAATCTATGGCAATGTCTTGCCACGCTGTGGGCCATGAATGTGATGGGATTGCTTTATTTCTAGAATTTTGGAATTAAACTTCCATTTGTTATGTGAGAAACTTTTAATACTAGTTACATCCATGCTCTCCCCACATCATCTCACAAAAAAGGTAGTTCAAACTCAAGAGTGCTCAAGCTCAATTAAGTGATGCTTATTTCTTATTTCTTTCCTTTTAATTCATGCCATCTTGGGACTGTTTGCTTTAAATTAATTGTAAATTTATGATATTATTTTTATATCGTTTTGGTTTTTTTTAATGTAAAGCTGTGTATATTTTAAATTGTTTTTATCTTGTATGTTGTGAGCCGCCCAGAGTAGACTATGTCTAGATGGGCGGCACATAAATGCAAATTAAAAAAGAGAGAGCTCTTTGCCTGTTTTTACATTTGTAGAACAGTCCCTGTGATCCAGTTATGCATTTCCACTTCACTCACCATTTATCCTCCAAAGCCTTCTTGACCGCCATTTGTGCTGTCACCAGCATGGGAACAGTGACAAGAGTTGCCCTTGGAATCTCTCTGATAATATCATCATTGCACTGCAGCAGCTTCTCTGAGTGAAGAAAGGTGGGGTGGTGGTAGAAAGGGATGCACAGATTCTCTAGAATTTTCTAATTTTTTGCCACTGCATAGCACTGCAAAACTGAGCAAACTCCCACAGACACTTAGCCATTAAGAGGGTATGACTACCACTAATTAAAGAGCCCTTTTCCCCATTATGCAAAGTACACAATTCAACATGCAATGCTATGAAATCATAGACATCCAAAATAAAAAAAAATAATTTTTTAAATTAGTGACCACCTGTGATACCACGTCTGTTGTGCAGCTGATGCTAGGCAACAGGATACATGATGAGGGCAAACAATGTCATTATTGGGATACCAGAATGCACCACAGAACATGCATTCAAGTGTACAACCATACTGGGATGTGCAATTCTAACTTATTCTGATGCGCACACAAGTGGCTATCTCACCTAATACCACTAATACTGCTGAGATTACCCTCAGTCCAGTATAGTTCAGCAAAACACGGGGCATCAACCTAGGCATTTCTTTATTCTTTCATGAACATGTGCAGAACATGTTTATGTGGCTCAAAAAATAGGAGGTACATTTTGAAGAGCAAACACATGTCTACAGAGTCACTTCTAGTAGTTCAACTCAACTCAAAGGGAATGAGAGTTCCCTGAAAAACAGTGGGCGCAGTTCAGTTTACAGCAAAAGGATTAGGTTGTGAACTAATGGCCGTAAACAGCAAAGGGGCAATGATCAAAGGGTGCTCTTAGTGACTGGGCCAGGCAGCCAAGTACAAAGTAGCTGTAGGACCTAGAAAGGATGGAAGCATAAAGCATAAACATAGCATAAAGCTGGGCCACAAGAAGTCATGGGGTGGCAGTTATTGCATGAAGCATCAGAACTAAGAAATCCATCCAGAGTGTAGCCTGCCTACCAGGTGGGATAGGGTTGAAGAAGAAAGTCCTGACACATTGGTTGATTTGAAGACGTTGAACTTGGGGGTTGGGCTCGCTTTTGAGTTCTTCCACAGCCATCCAGAAAAGTAGTGGGGCTTCAGCATTGTGCATCTTGAGAAAATGCCTGAAGTATTCCAGGTGAGTTAGATTCTGTAGCACATCCGTAAATGATCTAGAAAGGATAAGAGCAGATAGAATGCCAAACACTTATGAGTTCCTATCACATATTTATATAAACAGTTGCTCAGGAAATCCTATTTGGCAAATGGATGTGGGCAATGTTGGAGAGAATGGGGAAAAGTTGTCCCCTCCCCCACCACAACATTCTAACCCAGTGGCTGAAATCTTGTTACTTAGCACATTAAGTAGCACTAGGGTAGGCCTGCTGGGGATTTGCTGAGTCAACTGCTCCATAAAATCCATTGATTCAAATGGGCTTACTCTAGTTGTGACTTGTTATGCTAAAGTAAATTGCAACTAGAGTAAGCACAGTTGAATCAATGGAACTTAATGAGGAGTTGATTCACCAAATGACCACTGGTTCAATAGGCTTACTTTACCATGACTTACTGTGCTAAATCAACAGGATTTTAGCCAATGAATTCTAAGAGCTACCAGAGAATTCTCCACTGTGTCTGAAGACCTGAAAAGCTTATTTTTTGTTTAAAATAAAGTTGCTAGCCACTATAGTTGATAAGATTTGGATTCACATGAAGGAGATGTGATTAAAATCTTCCATCTTCAATAATGATAACTATATGCCCCTTCCCACTCACTTATTCTATAGCTCTATGATGACATTGTGTACCATTGTGGGTATAGGTAAAGGTAAAGGTTCCCCTTGACAATTTTTGTCCAAGTCATGTTCGACTCTAGGGGGCGGTGCTCATTCCCGTTTCCAAGCCATAGAGCCAGCATTTTGTCCAAAGACAATCTTCCGTGGTCATATGGCCAGTGTGACTTAGACATGAAACGCTGTTACCTTCCCACCGAGGTGGTCCCTATTGATCTACTCGCATTTGCATGCTTTCGAACCACTAGGTTGGCGGGAGTTGGGACAAGCGATGGGAGCTCACTCCATTGCGTGGATTCGATCTTACGACTGCTGGTCTTCTGACCCTGCAGCACAGGCTTCTGTGGTTTAGCCCACAGCGCCACCACGTCCCTTATTGTGGGTATATGGGGGTACAAAAGTAAGGAAAGACTGAAGGAACAGTAAGTGGGGGAAGGAGTGTAAACCCATGAGAAAGAAAAAGGGTGGAATGCAGAGTACTGATATGGGCTCATTTGCTGCTCTTCGGCTGACTTCCAGCCATGCCAGCTAGGGCTTGTTCACACATGAATTTCTGCTTTTCATTAAAATAAACAGAATTACTTTCAGTTATATCACTTGACAGTTAAACAAAGCACGTATATCAGTGTCCCAAGGCTGTTCACCTTTCCCACACTGCTATTTGCAGAACAGAAAAGGTGCATAATTCTCCTTACATCCAGGCTGCCCCAAAACCAAAAGGCAAAATGTCCCCCCAAAGCAGGTTCACATACTACCTGGGCTTTGAAAGGAACTTTCTGGAGACAGGCCCTTTTCTCATGAAGGAAAGGCTTGACCTGGTCCAGTGGAGGCTCCTCCTTGCAACTACTGGCCGAACGAAAACCCCTGCAAGGGAGATGAAGCAGTATTCCTAGGTGAGGGCTAAACGTCTTACAACTTGTTCTGGGAGGACTTTTTTTGAAAAGAAAAGTCTTGGGCCACCTTAAAGACTAACAAGTTTTGTCATAGATTTTGTGGATTTCAACCCATGTCCTCAGATGAAAGCAGGTTGCAGTAGCAGGATGAGGGACCCCCCTACACAGACCACGGGTAGCCAATGCTTGCAAGATTTCATGAATTTAACATGAACTGATGTTATTAAAACTTCCCTATATTTTTTTTAAAAAACACCAATGTTCTCCCCTTTCTTTTTCTTTTCAGATCAAAACTAGACATAAAGGCCTGCTGGCTGAAATCCTGTTCATCGTGTAACCCAAAGCATACCTTTCTGTCCTTTCTTCCTTCAACAACAAAGTGCTGCTGTGATTCTTACAGGTGCACATGGACACGCAACATGCAAGCATGCACATACCTCCCCCAGAGAACTACAGCAGTGGTGCCTTGTTTGCCAGGAGGGGAGCAGATTTAAAGTTATCCTTCGGTTTATGTTACGAGCAGGATTTCAGCTTATGTGTAGAAGCCTTTGCCTACGTTTAGTTCTTCTCCCTTCCTTAGTTCCTCTTCACCAATTCCTCATCCAGACTCACCGCCAGAGGGGAACTTCTTGCAGAAGTCCCTGAAATTTTTACTGAGAAGTTCCACAGCCATCTTGGGGTTTAATACAGCCAGTTCCTCAAATGCCATGCTACTGTAATCTGTTGTTAGAGGAGAGAGAGAGAGAGAGAGAGAGAGAGAGAAAGCAGCAGCACAGATATTACTAACATTGTTCAAGCCCTCAGGAAAAGCAGTGAGTGCTTTTGAATGATTCCATAGACACACATTTAAAGTATTGGTGTGTGACAGAACGCCATGAAATATATTTATGAAATTCTATAAGTACATAAGTTAGACCTACTGGACTCCAAGATTTTCTGTATGAGATACAGCCATTAAGTCCACTCAGAAGTGCCTTGGGATGAATTCAGACTATGTTAATTGAACTTCGGACTCACTAAAATGAACCTGAAAAACTGTTCCCAGAAAAGATTATGTTCCACCCCAAGAAATGAGAAGGATAAAGTGTCAACAAATAAGTCTGGGATTAACACCCTAGTCTCATACTATCTGAGTTACACACACATACACACATATATCCAGCCCATGTTTGCTCCACACAACGCTGAAGATTCTTCTCTGCTTTCTCTAAACTAAGGTTGCAGAAGTCCAAATCCTCAGAGGCTTTGGACTTCTTTTCTCAGAAGTCCCAAAGAATGGAGCCCATTGAAAGGCATCATAGGAACTGTAGCCCAAAACTTCTGAAAGAACAGAAACTCCCCACTCCAACTGTGTGCTATGTTCTTGGTGTAAGCAAAGTGCATCCTGCAGGCCCTACACAGCCCCTGAGAGCACATAGGGAGCTGCCATCATCTCTGGGCCCTTCCATGCCATTTTAAAAAAATCTGGCTTGGAAAGTCCCCCTCGTGCCTTCTGGGAGCGTGGGGGGGCGATCCCCCCCCAGTTTTAGGAACCTCCAGCGCTACTAATCAAAATAAATATGCTGAAATCTTATTGGCATTTGCTAATTATGGGTAATTAACAAGGTGCTCAGGAACATCTCCACATCTCCACCATGCTCCTGGACATTTGTCCAGTTGTGGAAGGGAAATGTTTCCCATCACATTGTCAATTAGCCAGAATTACTTGCAAGTTATGTAATCTTTACATGGTGATCAACAATACAGTTCTGACCCCGTTGTAGCTATTCTCTCTTTCACTCTTTTTTTCTCCTGAAAAAAGAAAAGTGGTGGAAAAATATTGGGAAGTTACAAATTGAAGGTGGCCACATCTGGACCCCCTATAAATTCTGTGAAATGAAACAAGTGCAATTGATCGAAGTCTCGTATGGATGTGCTCTGCATCTTTCCTTCTTCGTAAGAAGCAATGGTCTGTGGAGGTCTATGCGTGGATGTATGTATGCATGTATATACAGTATGTGTGAGGTGAGAAGAGCAAAGTGGCTATACTCAAAATATACGTGGTATTCTTTGCTTCTTATTAATTTTGAAGATTTTTGCACATAAAGCACAAGTAGAAATCTTACCAAACTAAAATTCTAAGGTCTAAGAGATGACATTCTATAACAATACATAAAATCACAATCTGTCCTACATATACATACTATCCTCACATATGTAGTATACAGTAGAATAATATAATTATGTAGCATACACATGGACCAAGCAGTCAGCTTCCCAAACACTCCAAACTTTGTTCTCAGCAGACAAAATTAAATACAGTTCTTTCTTATCTGAAATATGAGGGCTGAGCTATTTTTACCAAGCTGTCGCACAACAGGCTCCACTTCCATAAAGATGGAGCCCCCTTTGCTGAGGTCCTGAGTGCCAAGCAATCGCCAGTGCTCTCCAGAAAGCAGATCAAAGTCTCTCATTCCAGCTAAGGCTTGGCTCAGGTGCACAGATTCAATTATCCTTCTGACTAGCCGGAGGTCCTCATCTTTATCGTAAGGCGTCTCTTCACTAGGTTGTTTCTCCTTGCCACTCTGCAACGACAAGGGCCAGCGGGGAAATCTGAAAAAAGGGTTGCCCACTGCAAATATGCAGGACTACAACTTCCATCATCCCATCCGGTACAACTGCCACAGCCAAACACCTCTGATGGCCATGAGATTAAGGAAGGTTGTTATAGATGACACCTATCCATGCTCTTAAGTGCCCACCAAAGAAACTCTGGCTAAAATCCTGTTGCACTGTTCTGCATGCTTGAGGGGATGACCTCAGCAGCAATAGCAAATTGCCATGGATTAAAGGTTTCCTTTCACAATTTTGGGGTGCATGTGATGTGGAGCTGTGCAACAGGATTTCAGCATGTGTATCTCATAGATATCCTCCTTCCCCCTGTTCCCCTCCCCTCCCAATGTAAAGAAATCTGGCATGACCCCCTTGATTAAGCTTTGACAAACTGAAGGACACATGAAGTCCTTCACTTTGTCTTCACTGCCTTGATGGTTCCACTTCACCCTTACCACATAATACAGGAACATTTTATCATCTTGGTGCAGGAATTCCTCATACAGGAAGCTGAGTATCTAAAAGAAAAACAAGAACAAATCTACGTGATCTTCCTGTTTCCCACCAAAGAACCCAGCTCTTTTACCTTGCTGCATGAAGTTCTTTAAACTAATCAATTAACAATATTGTGAAAACAAAGGTTTCACTCTGTATTTCAGATATTAGCCATTAGGCATTAGGCTTGGAGAATAGATAAGATTAAAAGGAAATAAGGTGTTGCCATTGAAAAGATTGGGCAATATTGCTCTTTCTCTCTCTCTCTCTCTCTCTCTCTTTTCAAATATTGTAGCCTATGCAATAGTCCTGCCAGTGATGGGAGGAGTGTAAATGAATAGGGATGCTGACTGTTAAAAAGCTTTAGCTCTTGAAACATGCTCATTTTCTAATACAACATTCCAAACTCTCCTCCTAGTCACATTTTCTAATCAATGACCACTACTCCTGATGATAGTAAACACCAGTTCCTAAAAACTACCAGCTGGACGAAGCTACTGGGCTCATATTCTGTTGTGAGATTTCATGGGCATCTGGTTGGACACTGCGGGAACAGAATGCTGGACTAGAAAGGCTTTTGGCCTGATCCTGCAGGGAACAAGCAAAGAGTATTTGGAATTTTCCCAGAGGATCAAAGCTGGCATGTGGACCCTGGCTAAAAGCATACTGGTACCTAGGCCACAGCAGGTGGCATTTTGAGAGGGTGATATCAATGCTTCCTGCAATCATGTTCATCAAGAGAAAGAAATATTTCCCACCTTACAGATTTCCTTCTGTGCCTTGAGTACCCAGGGGATAACATGTCCAGAAGGCAGAAGATTCTGCAAACTCCGGAGCGTTGTTAGTTTCAAAGGAAGGTGCCAGTTGTTGCTCTGAGTTAGGTATAGTTCACAGATCCTCTCACCCATCACATGGCGCAACAGGATATTCCCTTCTCCTAGGGAGCACAGCATCATGCGCAAAAAGTCCTCCAAGTCATGCCACAAGTCCAGGAGATGCACTTCCATGGCATAACTACGGCACAGCAGAAACCCACGGAAGGGACGCCCCGCGCATTTATCAGCCGTGAGAGCCCAAGGGAGGAAATCTAAGCACATGGGAGACTTCACAAGAGTCCTTAAGGCTAGCATGGAGGGGAACTGGACCATTGGAGTGGAAGCACGGAGTTTATTAAGGGTGGTCTTCTCAACAATCTCGTCCACCACGGGAGAGGGTAGGAATTCACTCGGACTGCTTTTGAAGCTTGGTGGTTCTTCAGAGACAGCTGCCCTGTCAGACTCCATGGCATGAGCTGTCTGACCAGGGCTTGGATTCACAGAAGGTCTTTTGGAGGAGCGGTGCCTCTTCTCCTCCGGGCTGCTCTTCCGTGACTTTGGCCTCCTGCGGCCCCTGCGCTTCTCTTTTGAGGAAAGGTTTCTGCCCCTTATCTGATCCCAGACCTTCCTCTTGCTCTTCAGGCTGGAGTAGGACTTTGCTTTGAGGCTGCTTGCTCTGATGCTCATCGGCGGCAGAGGGGACACCAATGGCCTCGGCAAACCTGCCTTGTGTAACCTCTCCTGATATTCCTGGAGAAGATGGAGGCACTTGGGCTCGTTTTCCATGCTCAGCTTGCAATGTATGTAGAAGTTGGGGAGCCAGTAACTTTCTATTTTGAAGAGGGCAACCTTCTGCATCTCACTCAGGATCTCTCTTCGAGTGCGGGCATGTTGAGGGTGGTGGGGAGATATTTTCAAAAGGGATTCTAGAAAGATGATTTGTTTGTTTGTTCAATTTCTATGCCATTCATCTGGCTGCAAGGCCACTCTGGGTGGTGCACAGCATGATAAAACAACAACACTTTAAATAAATTCACAAGACAATAACAGTACAAAAATCAAATTAAACATATATATCTACTTAAACTAAGAAAAAGGAAAACGAAGAAAAAGACAACATGAAAACACCAAGACAAGTGGCAGAAAAGATAATTTAAGCACTGACAGCACCTCTGCACTCTGACAATGTGATATCCAGGAAAGCCTGTCTAAATAGTCAGAGAAACAGGGCGTGGGGGTTTATAGAATGAAAAGAATGAAAAGAAGGCCTTCCAACAAACTGGCTGGATTTCCTATAATTCTATATTGGCTTTTGGGATAATTGTTGTTGGTTTTTTTTTTAATTATGTAATATCTCAGAGAGCTGCAGATGCCATGAGGGAGCGATCATTGTCTAGGGGAAACATTCCCAATGTGGCACTCATTGAATACAATTCCGATTCCTGATCATCAAAGTGCATGCTAGTGGGAGAAAGTGGGAACTGTAGTTCAGTAGATGTGGAATTTGCTCTTAATTGTCTTGTGAATTTTCTGTTTATGGTGTGTGTGTGTGTGTGTGTGTGTGTGTGTAGTGTTTTTAAGTGTGGCCGGTAGCCATATTAAATTCCGGGTATGGTTTACATACCTGGCCAGTAAATAAATAAATAAATAAATAAATAAATAAATAAATAAATAAATAAATAAATAAATAAATAAATAAATAAATAAATAAATAAATAAATAATAAGGAAGGGTATCCATGGATGTATACGCATACACTTTTCTGTACATCACTTCATTAGATTAAACAGACTTGGCTACGTTTTTGCAGTGCTTACAAACTCTAAAAATGGAGCATGCCCAGTTCTTTTGAAAAAAGCTGAAATCTTGTTTGTTCAGGAGGTGCCACAAGTTCCTGTCCCACTCCATGCAGTTCCCCCATCCGGTAGGATTTTAGCTCTTGGTAAAAACTCCAGCTGCTCTCTGTGAGCTGTGCCCTGGGCTGGACAGAAGTGATGTCAACATAGGCACATTTGTCATACCATTTGACATACTGTATAAAGTTAATTGGAAATGCTGCAAATTGCAAATATTCACGGAGCTGATACAGCTCAGTGGATTAGAGCACCTGACTGAGGAGCCACAGACCAGGAATTCAAATCCCTCACCCCTGGGCCTCCTGGGAGAGGCATCACCCAAGAACAGCTGGAGTGTGCATGACTGAATTCCATGCTTTGCCACCTGTGTAACCTTAGGCAAGCGACAAGGTCTCAGAGAACCATCAGAAGAAAGAACTAGAGAACTAAGTACCTCTTACTTAGAAAACCCTGTGAGGGTCTCCATAATTCAGAAATGAGTAGATGGCACATTCTTATTATTAAATATGGGTTGAAATCCAGTAATAAGTTGCAGTTATGTAGACTAAGTCCGTCTGAAGCAATGGAACTTATGGAGTTGACTCACTAAATCCTCACTGATGGAATGGGCCTGTTCTGGTTGCAACTTATAACTGGATTTCAGCCACTGACTATAAACAAAAACAGTAGCAGTAGTCTGTCATGTTTTGTTTGGACTGACCAGTCAAGATACTAAATAGTACTTTGGGCTGATCCAGGAACACTTGATGCTTTCAGCAGGAGGAGGTAAACCTTGCTGAGTATGTTGTCTCATGCAGAGACCGAATGGGAAGCTTCTTCAGCACACCATAAGTTCTGCAGAAAATTGTGGAAGGACGTGGCGGGCAGAGCAGCTCCTTCTTTAAAAGCAGGTGCGTTGGGGTGACAGGAACCTTTGATTAGTTACTTAATTTGTTTCTGCCAGCATACAAGCGGCACTCTGCAAGCACGCCGCTAGGGGGAAATGCCATCTTAACCTTTATGTTACATGCATGCTTGTGCCTTACCAATGGACGTATTACAAAGAGTGACAACGGTGGAGCCCTCCTGCAAGTGAGTGGCCATCAACACCTGGATCAGTGAAACATAGAGGTCTTGCTGGGACTCATCGGCTTCGTCAATTCCAAGGATTCTTTCTGCAGCTAACCAAAACTTGGTCAGCTCTTCTCCTGTCAGAGCAGATGAAAGGTCACAGTTTCATTTCAGAAACACTGCATGTGTCACTGCCCACAAAATTTGGCAGCTGGAAAACCATCTCAGTTCCTGAGAATTCCACTCTATAATTATCAAAAGTACAAGCAAGCCTGTTTACTATGGAAATATACCTGAAAAACCAAGCTGGTGAGAATTGCTAAAGTCTCAACTGATCTGAGACAGGGATGGGTGATCTCAGCAGAATTGAGGACCATTTTTTTGTTGTTGTTATAGCTAAAGGGGGTAGAGCCAAAAAAAGGGAAATTTTAAATTTTTTTAATGGGGAAGTTGTGGTAATACTTTGTAAATATTCCTAGAGTGGGTCTCTCTTAACTGAAAAAAATGGTTTTAAAAAAAACCCCAAAATACGGTTTGTAATGAAAAATGCCCCCTTGTATGCCCAAAATATAACTAATAAAATAAATGGGAGGGGGACATGGAGGCTCTAAATATGCTGGGGAGGGGGCTCTTTTAAAATAGCAAAATAATGCCCCTGGACAGTTCATAGGGGCTTTCTGAGCAATAATTCTTTAAAAAAATATATGTTGAGAGTTTTTTAAAAATGTCTGGGTGGAATGGAGCTTATGGGTCTGCAAAGCTGCATGTCCCCGTCCCCCCACCCGGCAGCTAAAATATGACCCATGATGAGTCTAACAGTGCAGGACAGTGTGGCAGTTTTAGAGGGTTGGGTGGAGACTTGGAAGATCCAGCTTCCAGGGATCCTTGAGCTGTGAGACTCATTGGGCAACCCTGGGGCAGACATTCCCTCTGAGCCTGCTCTACCCCACAGAAACACTGTGAGGAAAACATGGGAGAATCAGAGCCACTTAACCTGCCTTCTGCTCACTGCAAGAAAGGCAAGATACACATATAACTAATAATTCAAGAAAACCAATAATGCTATGTAGCGTTCTCCATTTATTAGATCTATGGTTCTTGTATTATGTAATAGTTTATGAATATTCATGTTGCTGAGAGGCGGAGCCAAGAGAGATGCTATAAGAGGCGGAGTCAGAGAGGCAGTTTGAGTCAGTTAGAGAAATGTAAGAGTCAGGCAGGAGAGAAAAGCCAGACAGAGTAATAGAGTGTGTAGCTTGGGAAATTTAGGTGTGATTAGCTACTGAAGATATTTATGAATCCCTGTAATCAATAAACCAAAGTTTTATTTAAAAGAACTTGAAGTGTGGACCTGAGTCTTTCTGAAGTATTGGTGATTTAGAGATCACCTGGTGGCAGCAAGTGTAAAAGGAGAGAGTGTTTGCCTTCGTGTGCTCAGAGGCTTGAAGGTCAAGCAAGAGGCACAAGGGTGGACGCCACATGCTAATACTAAAAACAATGAGGGGGCCCCCTTGTTCCAGAAGAGGAACTTTTTAGCTCTGAGTAGTTCTATGTCTCTGCAGACATAATTCCTGACTAGGGCTCAATTTCTCCCCTCTCACCTGCCATTCCTTGCATGAAGGCACGGAAGCGCCACATTCCCCTGCTGCCACCAATGCATTTCTCAAGAAGCCACTGATCGGCTTTTTTCCATCTCAGCATCTCCGCTATAAAGCCAAAGCAAAGACCAGGTCACCCAATAAAGCATGTGGGACCAGAGGGAGTAGAGTGAAGTATACAAAAACCTTCCCTAGATATAGAAGTTGTTTGTTGGAGCACTGATTGGGGCAAAACAGCACATCATCAGTCTGTATTCTTGTGTCTGTAAAACTGTATGACTGTCTGTGTTGAGTTGGAGCAAGCAACCTCAGGGGAGGGGGTTGGGAGCCAAAATTTTTCCCTCAGCCCTCACTGTAGGCCACACCAGGTCAGAAAAATGGTCAATTTCAGCCATGTTTTTAAAGAAATGTAAACAGGAAGTACCTGAACAGGTATATTCAGTTTCTTTTTTATTTTGTGGGAGGGTGGTTCCACTGATATGCCTACTTTGCATATAGCCAAGATAATGCCAGTTCCTTGTGCTTTCACACTCAAAACATTTATTTCAACATTCAAAAGAAGCTCAACTCTTACCCGCCTCTGGAGACCGGATAAAGCTGATGAGCTCCTCGCAAAGAACATAGTGCAGGCACAAGTTGGTTTTGCAAAAGAAAGGGAGGCGATGTTTTTCCAACCAGTTCAACAAGCCTTTGTATTTTGATACCTGTACAGCGCCCCAAAAGGGTAATGAGACATTGAAGAACAAAGTTGTGCCAGTTATTTGGGGGTGGGGGAGAGGGTGACACACCAGTAAGGGATCCTGAAATCTAAGGCTTTTGGATAACTTCAAGGTTTACCCTTTTCTTTAGAAGGAAACAAGAAAACAGGCAAGGATAGAGACATTCTCTATAAAAGAGAGCAGCTGTGCTTTCTGGACCAGGGGCATAGTTAATTTACCCACATGCTACTATTTGAATCACAATATCCCTTAGTCATGCAAATTCTGTACAAAGAGAACTAAAGGTCAAAAAGGAAGAGGAAATGTTTCCAGAATGGGCTAGCTAAAAATGAGGAAGGTGAAGGGAAGACAAGACTAGCTCTGAGGAAGAGATGCCTGTTATCAACTTGGGAACACAATTATTTAGAATCTTGGCCCTTCTGGTCCAGGATGATAGAAAGACAGATTTTTTCATATTTCTATGCCACCTCTACTGCGTCAGTGGGGCAGGAATGTCCCCACTGCTTCAGTATATGGCAGCCACCTTTCAATATGGGCAAAAACCAGCTGGTTGTAGACAGGCTTTTGGTGTTAAACTTTGATGTCCAGGATTACCCAAAGCTCAATTCAGAGGTATCAAGTTTTGCTTTCTACAAAAGATTGTCAGCCTTGGAAATTCTTGAAATTTACCAGATTGCATGGTAACTCCGGCCAAAGATACCACTGGCGAACACTGCTTATAAAAGTCGGTGTCTGGCCAAACACCTGCAGAAAGAAACAAAGAGAAAGCCTGATCAAAGAAGATGGCATTTCAGCCCAGCACTATGAAGATGCAGTTAAGTAGCTACAGTATGTGCAAGGAACAAAATTTTAAGATAACTTTCCATTTTCACAGTCCCAGACAATCTCTATGCATTTTTAAACAACATAAAAACCTGGAAATTAAGGGAAAAATATAAGAACATGCATACTCTATGTTGTGAATCATCTTTCAAACCACTTTCACTTGAAAAACTGTCCTTTTTTGTCTGCTTAGCAGGCAAATGAGATATGTTATTTGTGCAACTTGCAATTGAGTGGCTCTTAAAAACGTTCTAATTTTGCACAAATAACATCACATCTAGTTTGGTCCTTTGGCAAGTAGAGGGGGGATATTTTCTCCCCAACATTTTATTCATATCTAAATACCGTATACGAACTTAAAAAGATTAAAAATCTAACAAATAATTAACAAAAAACATTACAACTAAACATCCATTCTTCCCCTGTGGATGGGAGATTTCACCGTCATCTGGCCATCTGAGTATTTTCAAAGGATTCTGGTGAGCACTGGTTCGCTATACATTACACAAGTCGGAGTATTGGTACTTTTATACTGTAATCATTATCTAGGTGTCCCTTTAGAGCTGCTATTTGTTTTTGTTTTTTTAATGATCATGTATTTGTTAGTGGCATGAATGAATTGTTGCATCTAGTGTGGTCTTAAGGGTATGAATCTTTTAACTCGATAGCTTCCAGTGGCCATGTCGCAGAGAAAAAATCTGGGTGTGTCACTGAGCAGACAGGATCAACAGAAAACAACCTCTATCTGATCAGAGCTTCCTAAGAAACATGGCTTTACTACCCCAGAGACTGAAGATATGTTAGTAACAGTCACGTATTATAATTTCTATTACATTCTTACAGCTTCTTATGTGTACATCTAAAAAAGCAGACCAGAATCCTGCTGTGTTATAGATTTCATAAGAGCAAACATGGCGGGAGGTATTATGCAGACCATCTATGGCAAGCCAATCATCCTCTGGTTGTGTAAACAATAGCCCAACTGGATGTGCAACAGAAAACCCGCCAAATATGAAAAATGGCAGCATGGTTGCTCTTAGGCACACAATGTTCTATAAGAGGATTGTGGCTCTAATGGGTAGACTGTAGATTATTATTATTATTTATTGTATTTATACCCCACCTATCTAGTCATTTCGACTACTCTAGGTGGCTTACAACATAAAACATAACGAGTTCAAGAAAAATTTATAACAATGAATTAATTAAATGATTTTGCAATGGAAAAAATACAAAATAAATCAAATAAAGAGAAAAAAAGGAAAGAGGACAGGAATTAACTGGAAGGGAAGACCTGCCTACACATCCACATTTTTAGTTGGTTCTTAAAAGTACCCAGCGAGGGTGCAGCATGAATCTCCGGAGGTAGGTTATTCCAGAGGCGAGGAGCCACCACTGAGAAAGCCTGGTTTATAGTTCTTTCCTTCCGGGCCTCCCTCGGCGTCAGGCTCCTCAGCCTCACCTCCTGGCTCGCACGGGTGACACGGGTAGATCTTGGTGGGAGTAGGCGTTCCGCCAGGTATCGAGGCCCTAAACCGTTGAGGGCTTTATATGTAAGCATTAACACTTTGAAGTCAATGCAGAAACGGATGGGCAGCCAGTGCAGCATGGCCAGAGTAGGAGAGATATGTTGATATTTTCTCATTCCAGTAAGGAGTCTGGCCACTGCATTCTGCACCACTTGAAGTTTCCGCATCAGCTTCAAAGGAAGCCCCACGTAGAGCGCGTTACAGTAGTCTAATGTAGAAATTACGAGTGCATGTACTAAGGTAGTGAGCGCCCCCGTGTCTAGGTAAAGTCACAGCCGGGCAATCCGCCAAAGGTGGAAAAAAGCGGTGTGGACTACCGACGCCACTTGCGTTTCCATGATGAGCATCGGGTCCAGGTGTACCCTCAGGTTGCGGACCCCACTCTTCGTGGCCAGGGCCACCCCCCCAAACATGAGGGAGTTTCCCAAGCCACCATCCACAGGGCCACCCACCCTCAGAACTTCCGTCTTGTCCGGGTTCAGCTTCAGCCCGTTCTCCTGCATCCATTGCAGTACGGCCCCCAGGCAGCGCTGGAGGAACAGGACGGCATCACCTGCAGTTGGTGAAAAGGAAATGTAGAGCTGGGTGTCATCAGCATATTGATGACACGATGCTCCACACCCCCTGATGACCCCACCCAGCGGCCTCATATAGATGTTGAACAACATTGGGGAAATGATCGACCCCTGTGGAACCCCACAATTGAGACTCCATGGGGCCGAAATACTCTCCCCAAGTTGCACTCTCTGGGGGCGGTCCTCCAAGAATGAACGGAGCCAGGCTAGAGCCAAGCCTTTGTTTTACATTATTACATGTAGTCAGAGAGCCTCCCCAGGAGGATACCATGGTCAACGGTATCGAAGGCCACCGAGATGTCGAGGAGGACCAACAAAGATATTTTACCGTTGTCGGCCTCCCTCAACAAGTCATCGTACAGGGCGACCAATGCCGTCTCTGTACTGTGGCATGGCCTGAAGCCCGACTGAAAAGGATCCAGGACATCTGTTTCATCCAGATGTGCCTGAAGCTGGTCAGCCACCACCCTCTCGACCACTTTGCTCATGAAAGAAATATTGGCGACAGGCCTATAATTGCCAATTTCGTCCGCCGCCAAATTAGGTTTCTTTCTTATGGGCCAGAAAGATCCAGAAAGACAAGCAAGGATTATTCTTATTCTTATTCGGTGGGATCCTGCTTGTGACAGATTAACCAGTAATTTAGGGACTTTTCAGGTCTCATGACCAAAAAAAAGTTTAATTGTTTTCGCTCATGGAGGAACAATGTCCATCCAATTGTTTGGAACAACATAAAGAAGTATGCTTTGATTATGACTGCATCTATTCTATGCTGTAGCAGTGTCAGGGTGCTTGTCACCAGCGACAGTTGTTCTGAAAGACCAGCACCATTTTCACTGTTACTGCTTTCTGTACTGAATTTCCCTCTAAGCTTGCTGTGTTTTCACTTTAAAAATGCAGAATTTAATGTAAACAGGCATTAAATTCTGGATAACACTACATTTATCTGAGGAAGTGGGCTGTACTGCGTAAAAGCTCATCCTGTGCTTAATTGATGACTCCGAAGGCATCTTTTTGTTGTTGTTGTTGTTGCTTTGTGTCTAAAGAGTCACATGACTACCAACTCCAGACATGGAGACTCACACCTACAACAACCCTTTTCTTAACTTTTTCTCTTGTTGCTCTTGAGTTTGGCAAATTGTTAGAAAGAGATGCCAGGCATAAGAGGGAAACTCACAGGAAGATTCAGGAATGTGTTGAAGAAGTCAACAAAGATATCATTCTGTAGCAAAACTGACATGTGCTTGCGGCCAATCAGCTCTGCAAAGGAGAACAAAAACATAGCTTTGCTGGACAGCTTAAAATTCAGCTCCTGGAACCAACAAATCCAACAATACTCCTACCTAGAGCTTAATACGGTTCATTGGTTTGGATTAATCAAAACTGACAAACTTGAACTGACAAACTTTTAAAATGATTTCATTAATTTCCTGGTTCGTTCCTTCCCACCTCCGCAGCCTTCCCCCCACCCCCTTCCCACTGCCCCCGTTGACTCCCTACCTGGCCCTGCTGCCTCTTCCTCTTCATCCTCCACCTCTGCCGCCATCTTGAGAGGCAGCAAGCCCGGCTTCCTTTCCAGAGCTGGGCTTGCTGTCTCTGTGCCTCCACCCACCCACCCAACCTACTTCACTGAGTGGGTGTGAGGATAATTGGGATAATTTTATGCATACCAGAACCCTGATGTTCTCATTAGATGTGTGAAATACAAATAGACAATAAAACAATATACAGTATAAACTCACTGGCAATATTCATACTGAGGCTGGATTTAAAGTGTTCAGAACTGTGCCCTTTCATTGAGAGCTTCTCTGTTCCGTTACAATGTGCTGGAACAGTTGTTACTTCAGCAGATTCCACATTCCACCCAGCCGGCTCTTCTCATATCATGATCTTTTGCAAAACCCACACCACTATCAGTTCTTCACAGGACAAGCTGAAACCACGATAACGTCTGCAGTTCTACTACGTAACTTCCAAGCCTACAAGCTGAGATGGAACCTTAGAGCTGTTGGTAGAATCAGTAGGACTGAAGCCTTTCCTGGATCTCACCAGTTCAGGCTGCAGCTGGGGAAGGACCAGGGTCCCTGAATAGTTTCCATGCCTGAATAGTTCTCCAAAAACCACATCCATCATACAGAGAAATAATATTCTAGGGAGATAAACTCAGCACAATTGCAGTGAGTTAAATGTTCTTAGGAACGTCCAAGCTGAAACAGTCCAGTTCAGGAGATGCTTTACCACTTGATTCCGCTGAATATATAAGGAGACCTACAAGGTAAGTCAAAGAAATTGATTCTGATTTGCCTGATAACTGTGGAGTCCAACAGACAGTAAATCATATGTTGTGGGATTGCCTAAGAGGTATAGTGAGGAAAGTGCATTCTTTTAAAAACTTCTGGCGAGTAAAGGTGTTATGGACGGTAATTTGGGGGATATATTGCGGACTGTAATTTGTGGAATGTAATCTCAGATGAATTATGGTCTTGTTTGTGGGTTTATAATTTAGTAAATCATTTACAATTAGTTCCTCTTTCCCCTTTTTCACTCTATCTTTCCCTTTTTGCTCCAGATCTTTTCTTTGACTGAAAGTCATCTGGACATTGTGGTAACAGGGCCTTTGGCCCTGCTCCACCATTACACACCAGAAGCCATCAAAGACATTTTTACTACTCCTTCATTGGGGATTCTAGAGGTCATACTTCAGCTCTTCAAAACTACTTACTAATCTGAGCAGAAGAGACAAATCAGGAGGTTGCTGTGTGCTTCTCTTCCACAGCTGTCCATGAGCTACTGGTGCCATCTACTTTTCATTGGGTTATATTGCCAATTTCTCCATTTAGGTTCTCCATTAAAAATGCATCACCCCTTACGTACAGCTTACACAAGTTTCTTGTAAAAGTTGGCAGAATTCTCTGACTACATGTGACCTGAGACACACAGGTGAAATAAACAATCATGATGAAATCTCATTTCCTAATTGTAAAACAAAGGGATGTAATCCCCCTATGTTTTCCACTTTACCCCCATTGTTGAAGGATGCACTGGTTCTTAACCTTGGGTTACTCAGGAGTTTTGGACTGCAACTCCCAGAAGGCTTCACCATGCCTGAATAGTTTCTGGCAGTTGCAGTTCAACTGGGGTTTCTGGGAGTTGCAGTTCAAAAACATCCGAGTAACAAAGGTTAAGAACCACTGGATTAGAGAGTAGGTCAGGCCAGACAAGGGCAGTTTTCCTACCTCATACACCTTCCAGTCCCACATCAGTCTCTGCAAGAAACATTCTCACACAATCTTGCTTTCAGATATAAGTTTAAAACATTTCTGTTTGTACAAAAGTTTGGGAAATAAATATCTGAGTTGTCCTTCACTTCTGGTGAGTTGCATTCTTACAGCATTTCAACAGTTCTTTATAATTTATTATTCAAATAGTGTGTCTTTACATAGTTAATTAGCCTGCCAGCTAATGTAAGGAAGGGTGGGATTATATCTGCAAAATGTTTCTAGTTAGTCTTAAACACTTGTAGAAGCAAAATGTTTGGTCCCTTTCCTGTCACATTGTTTGTAAGAAACAAGCCTGCTGTTGCCTTTCAGTAGGATTAGCTAAGGAGTGATGCCCCTGACAGTTTGACTGACAAAGCCCTACATTTATGTGTCAAGTTTCCTAAACAATCCCAATTCCTAGATAAATTTTTCAAGTTTAGGGAAGCCTAGCCTGTTAGTAGCAGCCCAAAGGCTGTTTCACCAAGTTGCCTGCAAACAGCGCATACCAAAAATATTAATGGCAAGCACAGTATTTTATTATTAGTACTGTAATAAAAATTATCAGTATGCAAAGTGCCATGCATGCCTTTGTTTTTGCTTTAACAAACTGGGCATGGAAATATTATGCTTCTTACTGGGCTTCCAGATAAAGACAAGTTTTATTGTATTTTCTAGAGATTGTGAGATATGGGCTGGGTGCTTACCTAGCGGGAAAGAGGAACAGGTAGAGAACAGAATATAAATTTACTGAGGTAGACAGGGCCTCTGAGAGGAATTTTACGAGGGGGTACAAAGTTTCTTTTGGGTCCCTTCCCTTTTCTGCATGTAAGGCCTAATGCTCTTATACTCCCTCAGAATTTATTCCTCCATGATAAATATAAATAATATAGATGAGAATCAGAGACGAGGAAACACATTTCATTTGAACATCTTTGTTTATGCTACAATAAGATAACAAAAAAAGAATTCACATTGAAACTTCTTTTTATATTGCAATGCAGACCAGATCATCAGAAGATATAAGTATTAGTTCTTAAAAGGGTAGATAAACTTACTATTTACTTTTTAAAAATAGCTTTCCTGGCCCTTTCCTTTTCTTTTTCTTTTTTTGTGAAAAAAAATTGAATCACAGCAAGAAAATTACGTGTTTTAATGATGTTTGATTCAAGGTACTTGAGCATTGTTCTAGTATTTTTGCTTGTGCGCCTTTGTATTTTCCGGCCACATTTGCCTCATTATCATAGGCTTGTGCTGTACAATCACTGAGAGGAATAGCATGTTCTTTCAATGTACTGTATCAGTTATCTACTGAGCAATTTCCTCCCCTATTTTGTTGCTGCAATCTGCAAACTTGAGAATTTTTTCTTGAAGGCTGGGGGCAGATAATGAACTTGAAGCCACTCACTCCTTTTCTGTGACTCCTCTAATTTAGCATATTTATTTATTTATTTTATACCCTGTCTATCTGGTCTTGTGACCACTCTAGGCGGCATATGTTCCTGAAGGATGCAGGAGAGAATTCAGTGAGTCCTAAAATGTTTCCATTGTTTGAATCACCAATTTGATGGAATGAACCAGTAAATGCTAGACCACGTTTCCCCAAGAAGAGTACAACATTGATGATGCGCTTTAAAAGTTTGTTCCATTTGAGTATTGATTGATGCTTCCAAGTTTAGTTCCACATGTGTCTGTTTGTCTGTTCTTTCTGTTTTTCATTTTCTGCATCTGCAACTGCCCCTTCATCAAAATACTGTGCGTGGTTACCCAAATCAACTTCTCCTTGTTTGGGGATTAGGGTTCCAACAGTTTCTTCTTACTCTACGAAGCAGCCAACATGAATTTGACACAACTACGGGAGGCAGTGGAAGACAGGAGGGCCTGGCATGCTGTGGTCCATGGGGTCACGAATAGTCGGACACGACTAAACGAAAATGATTGGGGTAAATAAAAAATACAGAATGTGATAGAGAACAGTATAAATCATTATTACATTTATCAATATGTGTTTCTTACTAAACTTACTTCACATTTATCTTACCATTTTTTCTGTCTTTAAAATCTAAAACTATATCTTATATTTTCTTTCTCATAATTTCATCCCATTCATGTTCTCATCTCTTATCCAGTTATGTAAAAGCTCCCACTTTTTTCTAGCCTCAGCAATTTCTTTCTTTTAATACTTCAGTTAAACTACCATAGAATCATAGAACAGTGAAGTTGGAAGGGGCCTACAAGGCCATCACGTTCAATAATCTTAGATAATCTTAGATAATCTGCCAGGTGATTATCTAAGTTTTTCTTGAATGCCTCCAATGTTGGAGCACTCACCAACTCCCAAGGTAACTGGTTCCACTTCGTACTGCTCTAACAGTTAGGAAGTTTTTCCTGATATTCAACTGAAATATGGCTTCCTTTAACTTGAGACCATTGCTCCATGTACTGCACTCTGGGATGATCAAGAACAGATCCTGCCCCTCCTCTGTATGACAGCCTTTCAAATATTTGAAAAGTCCTATCATATCACCCTTAAGTCTTCTTTTATATCCCTCAATTGCTGTATTCCGGTCATGGATGTCATCCCATCAGGTTTCAGTTATTTCTATCAAGTCATACTTAACCTCCTGAATTAAAATTTCCAGTTCTTCTTGTTAGTTTTCCATACTCCTGGCATTTGTATACAAACACCGGAGTTTGTGTGATTTGTGGCCCGTTTGTCTTTGTACATTTTTATTAATACAGTGGTGCCTTGCATAACGACATTAATCCGTGCAGCAAAAATCGCTGCTAAGCGATTTCTTTGCTATGCGATTTTTAAAAGCCCATAGAAACGCATTAAAACCTGTTTAATGCGTTCCTATGGGCTTAAAACTCACCTTAAAGCGAAGATCCTCTTAAGTGAGGAATCCGTCCCTACACACAGCGGGCAGCCATTTTATTTACCTGGTGGCCATTTTGGAACCGCCAATCAGCTGTTTAAAAAATCATCGCTTTGTGATGATCGGTAAGCGAAACAGGGAACCGATCATCGCAAAGCGAAAAAACCCATTAAAAACATTGCAATGCCATCGCTTTTGCGATCGCAAAAACTTAATCGCTATGCAGTTTCGTCGCTAAACGGAGCGCCCGTTAAGCGAGGCACCACTGTATTATGATGGTTATTATTATGTTTATTGTTATTATTACTGTGATTATTATTGTTCATGTTATTATTGTTGCCCTTTTGATCAATTTGGTCCATTCCTCTTATTGTGTGCAGGGCTTCATCTACCCTTAACTCTGTGCTTGCGTCTCCCTCCCACTTCCAATTCAGTTTAAAGCCCTCCTGATGAAGTTCTTCATGCTGTGGCCAAACACATTCTTCCCGGTCCTTGTTAGATTCAAGCCGTCTCTTGCTAGCAGTCCTTCTTCCAGGAAGCTTAGCCTGTGGTCCCAAAAACCAAACCCCTCACGTTGACACCATCTTCGTAGACAGTCATTCACCCAGAGGATCTTCCTTTCTCTTTTGATTCCTCTTCTGAGCACTGGTAGGATGAATGAAAAAACCTATCTGGGCCCCAAAGTCCTTGAGTTTCCTTCCCGGAGCTTCAAAATCAGATGTGATTTCTCGGTAGTGCCTCTTGGCTGTGTCATTTGTTCTCACTTGGACAAGAAGAAAGGGATATGTATCTGTAGGTTTTATGAGTGATGGCAATCCTTCCATCACATCCCTTATCCCTCCTCCAGGGAGACAGCATACCTGGCGAGTCCATGGATGCTCCTGGCATATTTCGGTCTCAATTCCACATAGTAGGGAGTCCCCTACTACAACTGTTCTTCTTCTTTTTGTAGGGCGTGGGTTCAATGAGTGTATTCTGCTGCACTTCAGCCCTACTCATCTCCTCCTGTGGGGTCTTCTCTGCATGTTGTCTGATGGACTCTTCTTCTAGTAACTGGTTTTGTAGTTCCACCGGGAAAGAGTATCTTCTCCTTCTTTTGCTCCTAAATGTGATTCTTTTCCACGGTGATTCCTCCACTGTTTGTAGCCTCTACAGCATTTTCCTCCACTGCAATATTTTGGTTTTCTTCCATCAGCAGTGCTTCCTCTGACAGCTGCTGCTGCTCAAGAGTTCTATCAATGTAGCCTTTATTTTCCCTTATAGCCTTGATTGTGGCTACTCGCTGCTCCAGGTCTCTGACTTTCTCTTCTAACAGTGCCACAAGCTTACATTTGTTACATGTATGCAGCCTTTTACACTCAGGAAAAAAGACAAACATAGCACAAGCTTTGCAGGTAAGCATAACTGAGTTGTCTCCACCCTCCATAGTCCCTTCTAGCTTTTTCTACCTTCAACTGTTTGTTTAGGATACCTGTCCTTCTTGTTTTGTTAGTTTAAATGTAGTTGTACGTATACACAAAAGAACAAAAAATGGTTAGGAGCCTCCCCTATGGCCTCCCCCGGTGAGCTCCCTGTTTGCTATCTCGTTCAGGAGCTCTGGTCGCAAGCTCCCTGGGTCTGCTTTTAGTGTTATTTGTCAGCTGTGCTCTGCCTGGAGGCAGGAATCAAAGGGCCCTCCTGAAACTCAGGGCTGCTACTTATAGCCTTCAGCAGTAATCAGGACACTCCCGTTTCTGTTAGGCCAATCACACGGCTCTTCCTGTTAAGGACACACCCCTCCTGTTCTGCTGAGCACAGGGCTCTTCCTGTTCACACTTCAGGCCCTTTCCTGGTCTCCATCTCTGCTGCTTCAAAAAAAAATTCTATTAACTACTGGGTTGTTGGAATCTCCTTTTTCCCCCCAGTATTTGTCATATAAAATTCTTGCTTCTGTAGTTACATGTATGATCAAATATCTTTTTTCTTTTTCTATAGATGAATACCTCTTTCTTTCTAAAGTGAGGCGTGCAGAACATGGCTGGAGGGGAAAGGTATGGGAAATGCCTGATAGCCTAAATCTGACTCCTACAAAATAGCACTAGTCCTTAAAGGTAAAGGTAAAGGTTCCCCTTGACAATTTTTGTCCAGTCATGTTCGACTCTGGGGGCAGTGCTCATCCCTGTTTCCAAGCCACAGAGCCAGCGTTTTGTCAGAAGACAATCTCCCGTGGTCACATGGCCAGTGCGACTTAGACACGGAATGCTGTTACGTTCCCACTGAGGTGGTCCCTATTTATCTACTCACATTTGCATGCTTTCGAACCGCTAGGTTGGCAGGAGCTGGGACAAGCGACGGGCACTCACTCCGTCGTGTGGATTTGATCTTGCGACTGCTTTGTCTTCTGACCCTGCAGCACAGGCTTCTGCGGTTTAGCCCGCAGCGCCACCACGTCCCACTAGTCCTTAAACACTAATAATTTCATTCCAGGCTTCAGCATAAGCTTTCACAAGCAGGGCAATACCCACTTATTCAGATGCAACAAGTGGCTATCAATAATGACCCAAAGGGGCAATACAGATTGATCTCTTGCCCTTCTAGAGCCAGTGGTAGTAGCTTCTTTTCTTTGCCTCCAGGCTTGTGTTCATTACAGTGGTGCCTCGACTTACGAACTTAATTGGTTTCGGAACTCCTGTCTTAACTTGAAGTGGTCATATGTTGAAGCACCATTTCCCATAAGAATGCATTGAAATGCAATTAATCCGTTCCAGCCGGAAAAAAAAATCACCAAAACAAAAAACACTGCAAGACCCATCGGAAGCGTGATTAATCCGTTCCAGCCGAAGGAAAAAAAAAGCAAATCAAACAAACCACGCAAGACCCTTCGGAAATGTAAAAAGCAAAGCAGAAAGCAAACAAACCGTGCAAGACCCATCAGAAATGGGGGGGGGGGACAAAAAAGCAAACAAACCCTACAGGACCCATCACAGCATAGAAACATAATCCCACCAGCCAGCCCAAAACCACGCTGCAAAACCCACCCAGAACAGTTTTTAAAAAGCAGAAAGCAGCACCTTACCCTACTAGGCAGTTCGAAGCCTCCTCCAATCGCACTCACTGTAACCATTGGGGCGAAAGAGCTACAAAGAAGCCCCTCTTCACCACGAATGGTTAGCAATTTGAATTCCCCGCCTTTTTCCCCCTGCCTTTTTGTGTTTGTAACTGGAAGCTCCGGCCACAAGTCGAAGCAAAATTTTGTGGCCCGAGCTGGTCATAACTCGAAATGCTCATATGTTGGGATGTTTGTAAGTCGAGGTACCACTGTATTTTTTTTGCTGAGCCTCTTTTTTATTATCTGGAGTCCTCCAACCAAACTCCTCTTCATACCTTTTCAGCAGGCTGGGCTCCACCAACTCTCTCCTGCTTTCCCAGATTTCCTGGTCAGCTGCTTCTGTCCCTTCCCTCTTGCTTCTTCTTCAGCAGCAGTGCTTTTTTGTTTTGTTTTGTAAAAACAAGGTGCATGAACTCTCTCATACCTTGCCCCTCCTGGGGGCCCTCTGGAGTCACCCCTGATTACACCTCTACATCTCCCAACACTACATAAAATTATGGATCATAATTTCTTCAAATTATGACATATAAATTATGTAAGCTTGCACAAACTGTGAATGCTAGTCTTAATCTCACAATACGTATATGCAAACATTTTCTGAGATCCTAGGAAATTTCTGGCTCCCTTTCTTTGGCTCCTGGGCCCCCTTTCAGACCCTGGGCCCAGGCACGATGTACCCCTTGCACTCCCCTCTCATGGGCCCTGGAGGTAGATGCCTACTATGAATCTAAAATTTTTGGAAAGGACTTTTAAACAATGAAAAATAAATGACTGGAAGTTCTGATTTCTTATTTCTTTGTCATAGGTCTATCATATGACCCTCTGAATTGTTAAGACATATATGCTATTAAGTTATATCGTCTTGAACTTAAATAAATTGTCCATAAGAAATTTGTATATTTCATGTATTTATAGTCTCAAGTACTCCATACACCATGCTGGTCCTTGCCAATGAAACAAAACAGCAACTATTATGGGTGGGGGTGCTGAACGTATTTATGGGGCGAAGCAAATAATGAGATGGTGGTGTTTTGAAATACCTTGGGCATGTCCTTCATCATGTGCCCAACTAGCAAATCAAAATGTGCCCTGAAACAATATCAATTAACCACATTCAGCTGTAACAAGTTAGACAAACCTTAAATATTATGGATTCCCACCATAATATTTAACAGGCAGCTAGTACATTCTTTCTAACAGCAGATGGCACACAGAAACTAAAGACCATGTTTCATAGTGGCTGAAATTTGCAGACTTTAGAAGAGATAATATGGATGACAGCAGAAAATCTGTGACATGTTGGGGGTTGTTAATACAAGGGATTTCCTTTCCAAGTCTGGATTATTGTTGCTTATCAGCTGTGATTTAAGATGTTGCAATAAATCCCAATTACATCCTCACAGTTACTGACGTATATGGTTTAAATGCAGAGCTAACATTCAGTGACGACTCAGTCCCACTTTGAAAGGAACAAATTTTACCCCCTCCAATCCTCAAGGTAGTGTTTTTTTTTTTAAAAAAATATCATTTATCTGATTTGTGCAATGAACATGGCATGGTGTGCTTGTATATCTGAAAAAGGGGTGCAAGGATGATGCAAGGTTTTATCAGAACGTTCGGTTGTACAGGATACTTGAAACAGCTGGAGGAGCTGGTCAAAGTAACCAGTCAGCAAGTGACAGTTGGGCACTGTGCTTTCTTAAAATGAGACTTTGTAGTGGCCTGCTGGATGGGAGTTGTTGGCAGGGCTGTTCAAAGGAGGGTATGAATTTACTTTTAAAGAGATTAATAACATTGGGAGTGAAGTAGTTGTGGGCACTGTGATGAGATGGGTTTTTGAGTTAAAATCTTTTAAGGCATATGGGTTTTGTAATTAAGAAATAAGCCAGAGAGGTTCCATCTTGTTTCTTTGTATAAGGTATCTTTGCTATGCTGACAAGTTGTTTTCTAGGCGAGCGAGAGTATGTTATTCTGAAAGCCTGAGAAAGGACTCTGTGTGATTAGATAGATGGGAATTGTTGTGACTCTTTGAGAAACCACCGTAACCCAAACAACATCTGCTGTGTATGAGAAAGAAGTCATGTGGTGCAACAGGACTGTTTGCCTAGTAACGAACTCTGATTGGATCACATCGTGGGAAGGTGCATTAGGCCCTTGCCAGTTACTCTTGAAAAAGGAACTTTTTGCCTATAGACATTGTCTTTCCAAGACCGACCTTTCAGTCTGGTGGCCTACCTACATGGACTGGTTCCTATGCTTTGCTGGATTACTTCTGGACTTATGGGATTTTTCCTAAGGACTGTGCACGGACTATTTTCTATGGACTGTTCTATGGAATATTCTTTATGGACTTCTTTTCTTGGAATACTCCATATGGACTATGCTCTTGTAATTTTGTAAGGACTATGGTATATTTACTGGATTTTTCTTTTCTAAGGACTATGGGACATATAAGGGATTTTTACTTTGGTTAAGGGATTTTTATTCTATAGTATCACTGAGGACTATAGCCTTGTTATGACCTACATGGATTATTTTGTTTTTACTAATGATTTCTTGTTCTGGAACTGTTTTGATTCTTTTTAATGTCTTTTTGTATTTTTAATAAGGTTTTTGAATACTTTTCTATTTTTCATGTTTTCTTTGCCTCACTACATCTTTGTAACTAAACAGCACAATGCTAGTTTATTTGTTTTGGGTTAATTTGGCTCTGATACTTAGTAACATGCTTTTTCTTTAATAAAATAAAGATTATAAAACTCATTTGGTTTCCTGAACAGTAAACTTGCCATAGGGTCATCTGAGAGTGCTGCCTCGGCCTAGCTTACTTAGAGTCCTGTCAGTGGTGCAAGTTAAGTCTAAGGACTACAAAGCCCACTTGACCTTTTCATAATAATATCTGAGAGTACCAGGGTGTTCTTATGTGGGCAGACCTGCGAGAAGGAGTGTTGTATCATGGCTAGCTGAATTTGGACTCTTCAGCTCATTTTAGCATGTGCAAACTCCTGATTGCTCTCTGTCCAAGCTTACACGTGAGTTTTCGAACCCGTGTTTGCGACATAGAATAGAGAGGGGCTGCACCTGGCAGCCCCTCTCTATTCTTTTTACCTGCAGTGATGAGGAGGACTCTGCTGTAAGGTGAAGCATGGAGGAGGACAGTCCAGAAAATATACGGCTCCACAGTGCTTACAGCACATAGGTGGTTTACAACACAATTACGTAAACAATTACCCCAGCTGGGTACTCATTTTACCAACCTTGGAAGGAGAGAAGGCTGAGTCAACCTTCAGTTGGCTCTCTGAGCTCATTGGGATAAAACTCAGGTTGTGAGGAGAGGCTTGACTTCAGTACCCATGTGCCACAGGGCTTGCTTGTAGCAATCACTGGGCATGGTTGTAGCAATCATGTTTGGAATTTCTACACAAGGTAGACCTGGATCTTCACGTTACCACCTGACTCTTCTTTGTCTACATCAGCCAGAGAGCAACCTGGCTGAACCTACCCACCTCTTGTTTCCTTGTCTTTGTCATAAACTTTGTATTTGCTGTCACCTGTATTTGAGTTGCTGGCTGAAGAATCCTGGGAGTAGTAGTTTGAAAAACAAATGCTTCCATGATCAGGCTTCCACACCAGATATTTACTGTTGGTACTATACTACTGGAATTGTACCAGTACCTCTTCTTCCTGATCTGACAGGGAAATGGTATGATATAGAAGAAGCCCTCTTGTGGTTCCTCTGTGTGGCAACATCAAACCAGCACTCAAGGGAGCATGCTAACGCAGGGTTTGAGACCTGCCACATTGCTGCGTGCTCTTCACTTTACTCCATGGCACAGAAAGAAGGATACTGCAGTGTGTGTGTCATTCCACTCAGGGAACATGAGTAATCAGCCTTAGAGACAATGGCTAAAATCCTGTTGCACAGCTCTATGTACGAAGTGGAGACGACGTCATTATCAGGGGCAAATTGCTGCTGAATAAAGGTGATTTGGGGATGTCCATGACTCATTCACTCTATAGTGAAATCATGTGCATACTGAAATCCCTAAAGAAAATATTTAATCAGGGTTGACTTGCCATTGATGATGGTGTCATCACCACTGCATATGCAGAGCTGTGTAAACAAGATTTCAGCTCCCATGTCTTTATGCTGGCACTTAAAGCTTTTTTTGCGGGTACTGAGAATCTGATCTAAATGTGTCCTTAATTAGTTTTTCATATGTATTTGTTATTTATTGAATACTACTTTTTAGTAGAAAACGTTTCTGCAGTACTGTAAGTGAGAAGCAGCAAATTCAGCTTGTGTTCTGTAAATATACATTCGCTCCTATCTGCCATCAGAATCCTCCCTTCCTGAGTCCACAATTGATTCAAGCGTGTGAAGAGAGACAGACTTTTTTCCAACGTAAAAGATTTAATTAGCAAAGTGCATGTGTCATCAGGATTATTGCTGAAATGTAGATAATGGCTACCTCTGCTTTTCTAGATTACAAAGCAGACCATGTTGTTGGGCAGAAAACATTAAGAGGAGAGAAGACACCTTTCATTGAAAGTGTATTCTGGATCGCAGTTTCATCGGTGGTGTTCACCTTGTGCAGAAAGCCAGTCGGACCAGATGCAGAGGAGGACAGGGTTCATACATTTTTCTTTAGAAGTGGAAAAATTTTACCCAGCACAGTTCAACATGCAGGACTGATTAAACCAGCAGCTGCTGGAATCTTCTGTTAACAGATGTGTTGAGAACAATATTCTTCTCACGTTGAGGGGAAGCATGGTTGTGCTTGTCACTGGGCAACAGGTGCACTGACCACAAGAACCAGTATGCCCACAAAGATCTCCTTCATACCAATCTTGGACCAGTCAGTATCCTATGGCATCTAAGAGCTCCACAGCCATATCTGGTGTAGAAGTACGTTTAGCCCTTGTGGCCTCCAGAATCCTTTCACACAACCATTCTAGCTGTGAGGGTATATCATAGAATATCGATACCTTATTAGGCATTGTTTATTGTTCAAATACAAACAGTAAAATGCTCTCATTATATGCAATAATACATATTACGGAACATTTACCAGGCTTCTCCACCAAGCCACTACGCTTCTTCAGGCACTTATCTTAATGCCAGATCGCTTAGGAACAAATTGGTGCAACTACTTTCTGATATATTCCTGGATGTGTTGGCTGCAGCCTGTGAAACCTCAAAACCTCCAGGACTCGGACGTAACCATCTGAGGCAACACAGGATCTCTGATTCAATTTTGCCATGAGGTGATACGATATCTTCTGGAAAGACTTTTCATAAGGCTGCTGTGGCCTTTGATCCCAGGACTTCATAAGGGGATGTTTCGCATTGTAGCTTAATATTTTTCTTCATTGGAATAAAATCAGGGTTCTCTTAACACTTGTTCATTTCCAGAAGTAAAGCTCTTTTGATCTTCTTTCTCTTTGTACTCAGTCTGAGCCTTCCTGTTTTTCACTTTTAAATTCCCTTTCCTTCTTTTACCAGACCCAGCATGTACATAAAAACATACACTTTTCCAACTCTTTTTTCCATGCCATGAAAACTTGCTAAAACTGTTATCTGACACCACTGTTAAAAACAGAGGAACAAGACCAGTAAACAATTTAGCAGTACTATCTGATTTTACATTTATTGACCACTCACTACCCAAAGCAGTTCCCTCTGATGCAGCAATAAGCTATGCACACGTTGTCCAATCACAAGCACAACACATCTATGACTCTATCATCAGCCATGATTTATACTGAGCTCCAGGATCCAATAGAGGTTTTGAGGAATAATATATTGCAAATACTCCAATCGGTTCCCGTCATGAGACTGAGAAGATATGAATTACCATGTATAGAACCAGAGGCTGTTTGCAGCACACTGGATGGGCTCTGTTATTTGTGTTATATAAGGGAAAAGATACCTCAAGGAATGGCTACATTAGCAACAGGGAGTGATCTAGTTTGGGTCACTTTAGAACAGTTTGGAATGGTGGTGCTTGATTAGATCACCCCCCTCTGTTGAAATGGAAATTACACACAATCCCTGTAGTTGTGATCTAGTTAACCATATGTTGGTGTTGGGACATGGTGGTGCTGTGGGCTAAACCGCAGAAGCCTGTGCTGCAGGGTCAGAAGACCAGCAGTCGTAAGATCAAATCCACGCGATGGAGTGAGCTCCCGTCGCTTTGTCCCAGCTCCTCGCCAACCTAGCAGTTTGAAAGCATGTAAATGCAAGTAGATAAATAGGTACTACCTCGGTGGGAAGGTAATGGCATTCCATGTCTAGTCGCACTGGCCACGTGACCACGGAAACTGTCTATGGACAAACGCTGGCTCTACGGCTTGAAAAGCGGGATGAGCGCCGCCCCCTAGAGTCGGACACGACTGGACTAAAAAATTTCAAGGGGAACTTTTACCTTTACCTTTAATGTTGGTGTTAGAGTGCTCCATTTTGGACTGTTGGGTCCAATGTACCCTCTAATTTTCAGATCCACTGGGCTAGGCTCTGTCTCTCTCTTTTGCAACTTCACCCTTGTGTGTGTGCATGACTCCGCCCTCTCTTGCACAGGGTTCCCCCCTGAATGGAACCAAAGGGGCTGAAAATGGTTGCTACATGGAGGAGGAAGAAAGCTGCCCAGAGGGAGGAGGCGGCACACATGCACCTTAAGAAGGAATCTTGGCTGGGTCACAATGCACCTCTCCTCTTTTTGCTCCCTGACTCCTGCCTTCTGTTGTTCTACACCTGTCAGCTGGTTGGGAAACGACCTGCTTCTGTTTGCCTGTAGGTGGTCATTAATGCTGGATTTTTATCCAGAGAAAGGGGGTGGGATACAGAGTGCCATGTTTCAGCCCTGTATTTCTATTTTCAGAAAAAATATTTTTGGCAAGTGGCATAGTACTGCATTGTTCCATTGTTGAAGAATGCAAAGTGACCCTTGAGTCCTCTTCATTTCTGAAATACATTTCTGTCTTTATATATATGGAGCTCAGTATAGGCAGTAATATATGTATAATGTTTTGGGTATATATTATATATAATGTTTAATGTATATATATTACTGCCTATACTGAGCTCCAGGATCCAATTTATACTGAGCTCCAGGTGGAGCTCTCCAGGAAGATGACATGACTGTATTTGAATAAATGTAGATTGTTGTACATGAAAAAAAAAATAAAACATCACCTGAAAATAAGTCCTAATGTTTTTCCTGGAGCAAAAATTAATATGAGACCCTGTCTTATTTTCAGCGAAACATGGTAATCATAGCACCCACACACACTACACGTCACCAATGAAATGTAGGAAGACCGCCCCAACCCCTCACTGAAGTGATCTAAGCAATCAGAGAGGAAAAAAGTTGAGATCAGTCCTAATCTTCCAAATAAATGACAGGCTCCAACCCTAGACCAATCTAGGGCAGACTTAGCTCCATTAGGGCACTCACTCGGCTGCTAACCTATGCTTCCAAGCCAACACTGCCAGCCTCCTTGAACCTCTAAATGCCAGATCGCCGGCTGTTTCGAAGGAGGACGTTAATGAAGCCAACAACAAAAAAACTCAGCTGATTTGGTCCCCCCGAGATGTGCTCCTGACGCTCCCGGGCAGTGAAGCCCGACAATGGTCCAACAAGCCCAGAATTGCTGAAACATTATCTCTACTACTGGGTCTTAACATAGACGTACTGGATTTAGAGTGTTTTTACTACCTACCAACAGTCAGAGGATATAAGCGGCTCTTTCTTACAATGAAAACTCAGGACCTATGCAACAGAATTTTCAGAAAGAAAAATGATCTGTCTGCCTATTACATCGGGGTCCAGAGAGTCTTCAAGCAGGTGAGTGGGCACCTACGTTTTAAGATGAAGTCCAATTCTTTACATCTGTCAGAACCACCTGCTGAAGAGCCGCCGGGCCAGGAGTGCCGGGATATTAAACCCACCTCAGCACACCATCCAAGGTCAACCTCCATCCACCAGCCCCTTCCCATCGGACAGGCGTCCCATTCTCTCCAAGTTGTTAGTTCGCTGGACAATGTGGAGGCGACCATCAAGAACAATCCATCCTCTCGATCAACCCCACTTTCCTCTGCCTCAGAAAAGAAAGGTGCTGCCTGTGATGAATTGGTGTCCCAGGCCAAAGCCCTTCCCACCTTTGGCCTCCAAGACAACCCCACTCCTTCGGTTTTGTGTCCCAAGAAGTCGACGCCTATGAAGCAATTACATGATACCGGGAATGAACCTTCAATAAACATTCCATCCATGGTCCCGCCTGACCTTAATTCAATAGTCCCTGTGTCCTCTGCGTCCCAACCTTGACTAGGCTGTCGGTCGCCGTCCCCAGTTGATGCCCCCCCTGTCAAGGGTATCCTGAAACTTTTGTCCTGGAACGTCACGGGCTGGTCCAAGAAACAGCATAATGCGGAATTTCTCAATTATTTAAGGCAACATGACATCCTTTGTCTCCAAGAGACTTGGACAGACAAGGCAATAACCCTTCCCGGTTATCAAAGCTTTACTTTGCCAGCCTTTCGTAGGGAAAAGCATGGCCGTATGATTGCTGGCCTTGCGATCCTGACCAAAAGTTCTATGAAAACTGAGCTAGTATTGTCTTCTCAAAAAAACAGCAGCTCCCTGGTGGTCCGCATATTAGATAAAAACTCCCCAACGTTGATCATGAATATTTACTTTCCTCCTAATTCTCATAAGCATATTGTTTCCCAGATGTGGGAGCATCTCGAACAGACCGTAGCTGATTTGTCTATCAAACACCCCCAGGCCAACTTTATCATAGGCGCTGACTTTAATGCCAGGGTTGGCGACGGCCTTGAGATCTTCCAAATGACTCCGAATGGAGGGCTATTGCCTGAGCTGCCATCCTACTATAGCTGGCCCAGAACCTCTAAAGATAAAAAACATAACTCCGCAGGCATTTCCCTTGCCAACTTTAGCATCCAACAAAATTTTCTTTGGCTAAACGGACTTGTTTCATTTGAGCAGGCTAAGGAATTTACTTTTATATCCGAGGCAGGCTGCAGCGTAATCGATTATATCCTAGTGTCCCCACCGCTGCTTGCTAGAGTATCTGACTTCGCTGTAGATGCTTTTAAACTGAGCGACCATCTTCCTCTCCAACTTAGTCTGAGAGGCATCCCTACGAGCAAGGGCCCAACGGCTGAGGTTGTCAAGGCCCAGTCCTGCTCCCCTAAAATTCGGTGGGACAAGCTAACCCAGTCTAAACTGGCCCTTCTGTTAGCGAAGCCCAACTTTTTGGCACTCAGCTCCGCCATGCTTTCGGCCAACTCTCCATCGGAAGTGGTAAATCTGTATAACCAACTAATAGAACTTATCACCTCTAACTTAGCGCTACCTGCAAAGACCTCATGCTCAGCCTCACGCCAGGGTAGCCCGTCTTGGTTTGACTATGAATGTCAACAATACAAAAGGGCGGCCAGAAACTGTTTCAAAAAGTTCAGGCAGCTAAATTCTCAGCAAGCACTTAAAGAATACTTCTCTTTAAATCTCCACCTGAACAGGTTAGTTAAAATCAAGAAGAACAATTATGAGATAGCGTTATGGGAAAAACTTTATCAGGCTACGATTCACTTTAATCCTCGCTCTTTTTGGGCGACGGTGAACGGCTTTTTCAAAGCAAATGGCCACGACCCCAAAGCAGTCCCGGCTTCTGTCTGGATGCGGCACTTCTCAAACCTCTTTTTCGACAACACCGTCCCTCCGTTAGACGTGGTGTCTGAACCATCTGCCACCCCAAACTGGCCGCCGGTATTAACTTCAGAAATCAAAACCCTAATTGCCTCACTCAAGCCTGGCAAGGCGCCCGGTCCCGATATGATAATGGGAGAATGGATGAAATCCAACCCCGATGTCTGGGCTCCTATCCTGGCAGGTCTCTTCTCAACGGCTATTGCCAGCGGGTCCCTCCCGGAGTCCTGGAAGCAGGCCATTGTTGCCCCTATATTCAAAAAAGGGGACCCCTGTCTCCCTGAGAATTACAGGCCAATCAGCCTTCTTTCAATAGCAGGCAAGCTGTACGCCAACTATCTTTTGGCCCATCTTAACACTTGGATCACTGAGAATAACATCCTAGGTATTGAACAGATTGGGTTTAGACCAGGCCACTCCACCTTGGACCACTGTGCAGTCCTGTCTCATCTCGCTTACAAGTACTCCATAAAAGCTAATTCAAAATTATTTGTAGCTTTCTTAGACTTAAAAGCGGCCTTTGACAGCATTGACAGGCAGCTACTCTGGGTCAAGCTGGAGAAAACCGGAATCCCTTCCAATCTGATTAACCCCATCAGGCAACTGTATTCTAACACCTCCTGCAGGATAAGATGCTCTTGGGACGGCCTCCTTACAGAAGCGATCCCTACAAATAAGGGAGTCAAGCAAGGTTGCCCATTGGCCCCGACTTTATTCAACCTGTTCCTAAATGATCTGGCTCCAGAACTGTTAACCGTCGATGGTCATTTTCCAACTCTTGGAGATCGCAAGATCCCAGTCCTTTTATATGCCGATGACGCTGTACTTATCTCGCGCTCTCGGCTGGGCCTTAAAAGATTAATAAACAAATGTCTGGACTATTTATCCATTAACAAACTTCATTTAAATTATCTGAAATCAAAAATTCTAGTTTTCTCCAAGTCCCGCAAAATATACAAATGGACCTTTAATCGTCACTCAATTGAACAGGTGAGGACCTTCAAATATCTGGGATTACTATTCTCAGCTGACTGTTCCTGGGTGGGCCACCGTAATATGGCACATGCAACTGCCAAAACATCTTCAACGGCTATCTCCAGATTCTTCTATAACAAAGGGGGCCGCCTAATCCCGGCAGCCCTCAAAATATTCAATGCCAAATCCATTTCTCAAGCTTTGTACGGCATCCCTATTTGGATCAACGCCTATCACAAATCATTAGAAAATTTTCAATCAGTTTTCTTGAGAAGAATCATGGCTATGCCAAACTGCGTGCCGTATGAGGCGTTATGCCTCGAAACGGGACAACTCCCAGTAAAGGACGTTGCTTGGCACAGAACTTGCAAATATTGGCTAAGAATATACTTTGACCCCTCCCAAACAACCCTACTCTATCATCTAAAAAAAGATAGTTGCCCTCCTGCTGATGGCTGGCTAAGGAAGATTGAACAGATTGGTCTAGATCCGGAGTCCTTGGGTTCTCTCACGTTCCAGGCCGCCTTAAAAACCGTCAATCAAAGACTGGCCGACATTGATTCGCAAAACTTATTAAGTGCCGCAAACAGATCTTGCTCACCTCTGTTCTGGAAACTTCCCCTGGTAGTAGGCAGCCCACCGGCCTACATCTCCATACTGCATAATCCCGAAATCAGAAGGGCAATTTCGTTAGCCCGCTGTAATTCAATTCCCTCGGCGGTGCTAACAGGCCGATTTAATAATATCCCCTTCAATAACAGATTATGCCCCTGCATGATGAATGTTGTAGAGACGTTACCCCACATCTTATTTCATTGCCCACTTCATCTGACCGCGAGGGACAAATTCCTCGCCTCCTTTCCACAACGAAAGCCCTGGCTTACTGACGAAGCATATTTTAGTTTTATTTTACAGCGGTCTGACGAGCACTTTTTGACTATCCTCGGCAAATTTTTGCTAGACATAATCCAAACTAATACAGAACGAGAATCCAATCCTAAGTTTTATTGTTTTAGGGGCTGTCCCCACAAGTTGTACTTTGTACCCTTTGTATGTCTGTATGCGCTTTTTATGCCAATAAAGGTAAAGTAAGTAAGCTCCATTAGGGACAGGTTGGAACACTTGTACAAGAACGTCCTGTAGTCCATTTGTTAGAGTGATCCCAACTGTTCCCGCAGGGGGCAACAGAGTGGGATAAACTCCCATGTACGGAGCTGGTCTCTCAGTTAGTGGTAACCTGAACGTCATTTGAAAAGCTAGCTGTTCAGGGTTCCAGATCTTCAGATAGCATAGGCATCCTTCAGTCTCGAGAGACCATGGTAACATGCTCTGTATTGAGGAGTGTCCTCTCCAGAGTATGAAGCCTGGATAAAGTAATATGGAGGATAGGCTGTTACCCAAGCAGCAGATCCCCCCTCTCCACGTTGCTAAAATGGTCCAATGGACAACTGGTTAAGCGAGACATTTCTAGGAAATTCCAAGAGAAAAGGCACAGACAAGAGGTCACTGAATGAAAATTAGTGAGAGTAAGGATGTTTCTCCATTTTTGTTCCAGATTCAGTTGTTGCAATGTACAAGGGAATAGGTATATAGTCCATTAGATTCTTTCCCCAATTACAAGGTAGGGTTGCTGGCTTTTCCAAGACTCCCTGCTCTTTTACCCTTAATAAAAGTTTGACTTGGCAAGCTTCAAAAGATTTCTTTCTATATCTTGAAATTTTCACTTGCTCACTCTGCTGATTAAGCTGCTATTCAAGACAAAAAACAAAGCAAAGTTGTTTATCTCCTGGCAAATAAATACATGTTTATTTTATATGCAATATTCTTGTTCCATACAAGTGCATGGATTTTGTATTTCTTTTTCTTATGGAGAATGGGTAAAAGGATTCTCAGTTTGTCCTGACATTCCCCCAAGACTCTCTTGCTCCAAAGGTCTGGAGCAAGAGAGAAATCGTGAAGCTAGATCCGGGATTGCAAACTTTAGCAGATAATATCAATTTCAATGCCATGAAAAGCATCACCTCATCCTTTCTGCAGACCAGAGTTGAACAAGAGACAGGCCATATAGTTAGTCTCTGGATTTAGATGGCTGAGAATATTTAGAAGATAACTCTTGCGAGGGCACCTCTGGCATCTGGAACTAATTCAGCTCATGGAGGGTCAAAATCCAGCTTGTGTAGTCTCCCAGGTTGCACCCCCCCCCCAGCCCAGAACAGTATATGAGAAGAAGAAACATGTTGTCTAGACGTACAAGGGAAAATACGGTAATGATACCATCTTTGGCCATGATTTGCCACACCTGTGACTTTATTTAACTTACTGCATCATATTCCCCACAGCCCTGCCTTCCACCCTCTGCCCACAGTCCTATGGACCAATCGGAGCAGGGGGGAGGATTGGGTGAATTGACCTTGTGGTGCTTGGCCAAGATCCCACTATCTACTAGTGCTGCCTGTTCATGCCAGGAGTGCTGGTCATGTTGGACCTGAACTCAGTTATTGCACCAGCCAGTGATTGACAAAACAGCAGAACATCTGTCCCCTACTTCATTTGTACTTCAGTGGTACACACGTGGATTCTTACAACTTTGTTTCTTCAGTTCAGAAAAAAACACCTTTAGATCAATGTGCCCAAGATTTCTGGGTGCTTGGGATGCATTTATTTCCTGAATTAAATTCAGGGGACACACTTAACAGGTTTTGTTTCTAGGGCAATTCCAGACAAGGGTGCTACCATTCAAAACATATTTATGTTGCTTCTTTCATCCTAATGTATTTTCTATAGTAAAAAAGGTGGGTTTTTTGTGTGTGGTTAGAAAATACAGGAAGGTTACAAGCACAGAAGTCCATGGTTCTAGCAGAGTGATTGTCTACTAAGTTTCATTCTTTCTTCCTGCCACAAGTCTTTTAACACACATGGTTCATATTCTGCCTATACTAGCAGTTTATATATTTCACTTACAGTCCCTCTTTCAGTTTTTTATTGCTTCTAACTTCTGTCTTTTTTTCAATTACTGTATCTCCTCAAGGTTTGTCATTGTTTTATCCTCTCCCCCATTCTTTTCTCCATTTTTGCTAAATGAACTCTAACTGTGAAATCCCAGTTTCTCCCAAAGAAAAATCTTGAGGTGGAAAATGGGTGGGGGAGGTTGAATTAAGGAACCGCTACACCTACCAATTCCTCCCTGCAAATGTGTCCTCTTCTTTCTGCATTTATAGGATAAGGTAAACACAGGTTGGAAAGTTCTTATCTGCCTGAAAGTTACTTCCAGCTCAGGTTTATTGAATTTATTAGGAGCTACTCCCAGGTAACTGATGCTTGGGTGCAATGTCTGCTACTTCAGCTGTTTTCCTCCAACCCATTTTCTGAGGAAACTGGCTCTACACTGCCCTAAATGTGCTGCTGACGCACATGACAGCCAAGCCTATCAATGTCAGCCAGATGGAGCTCCTTTTTAGAAAAAAGAAAAAAGAGTGAACAGCCTTCTAATGCAATACAGATAAACTACTGACCCTTGCTACATTCAAAAGCCAGTTTGAAACCAGCGAACATCTACCCCTGACCTGGCAGCTTCTTCAAAGCTATCTCAGGACCTTTGTGGATCTTTCAATATTTATTCATTATAAAAAGTAAATTGAGCATGCAAGCCTCTGCTTTTGTGTGACGATTTCATCAGCTGGGATACCCGAAATCCAGAGGCTCAATGTCTACCAGCATAGACCCACAAGGTCAATGCAGGCTGCACCTGTTTAAATCACTAAAAGGGGATTCTCCATTCTCCCAGCCTCTGCAAAAGACGTCCGAAAAGGTACACTGAAGGGGTGTGTGTGTTACTGGAGGAACCAAATAGTAAAACTTTTTGTGGACTTTCCCCACCAGTTATCTGGCTGAATGGTCTCCAACATAAAAAAAAATCCTTGTGCACCGAAGTGCAGAGAAAAGCTATTTTTTTCCGTAATATTCTTTCTATATTCAGAGAAGGGTTTTTTTAAAGGAGGCTGGGAAACATTTTAAATTCTGTTGATTTTATAAAGTGGCTGTCCAGCCCGAATTAGTTGGTGGAGGTGAGAGTGTCACATGGCTCATTGCAACACATATCTTTAGTCAGGGCCTCTCTAGTAGGTAATGTGTGACCTAACATCTAATGAAGTTCTCAACAGGAATTTATGAGAGCAGTCAGTTCAGCTCTTAGTCCAGGCCAAACCTCTGTGAACCTGGCTTTAAAAACTCTGATTCAAAATACTGTTTGGTCATGAAACATGCTGAGTGCCTGTCTCTGTTTTTCAGTTTAATTTCCCTCACAGAATTCTTGTGCAGATGAAATGTGGCAGAGAACCACAAAACAGGTCAGAGCAAACACTTTGGCATCTTGGGCACAGCAACCATTCATCCTTCTCCATAATAAACAAGCATACTGTAGTACCCTAGGTTAGTCACATTTTGGAAGCTCACAATTTCACAACCACCTCGCTCACTTCCCAGAACTACAAATACAATGGCCCAAATCCTACTGGGTAACTTACACTCAGGAAGGGTAATGATTTTACCAGTAGAGGACACTTTTCAGTAATTAGAGACTTCTGCCCTGTAGCAATTAAACTGATTAGTCACTAATCATACAAACCATGGGACAGAAGAAGGGAGTCTTTAATCCCTTCATCCTTCCACAGGCATAACTCATACAACAGGATTTTAGTCATTAATTACATATTAAATAAATCAACATTGTGCTGATGTTTCATAATGCCATAAATCTGCTGCATGAAACAGCCATCTCACTGTCCAGTTCTGGCCCTCCATGAATGCTGCCCTGAGGAGCTTCAAGAAAAGGAGATTTTTAAAAATATAATAAATAACTCAATAATCTCTTTCTCATCACAAGGAAGAAAAGTAGGATGAATAGGATGTGCATATACAGTATAGTGATGAATAGTGAGGGTTACTATGACATGTCTTATTTTTTCCTGCACCCTATATTTGAATTTATAAGTAAGTTAAAATATGTATATGAGTAATCTGGTGAGAACTATGTCATTTTTATTTTGCCTGTAAAGTCATATTTTGACATTTTTAAAGTATGTCACATTTCCGCTTAATTTTGTAATGAATGTTACATTTTGGTAATCAACAGCTCTCCTGATTTCAACATGCCTAAAAGTTGATTTCAGCGAGTGTAAAATTACAGCATTTTGTTCAAGAGTTTGGGGAGCAGATTTTCAGTAGTGATTATGCTATTTTGTTTTGTACATTGTATGAAGTTAAGGTGTTGGCCCATATCACATGGCTTGCACAGGGTCTACACAGAGTGGCCAAAGAGATTCAAAGCAACTATCCTGATATAGATAATTTCAAGTGGGGGAAAAGATGTTAATTAAAACTCCATATTGAGTACAAAAGTTCAAAGAAATGGCTTCTACTTTGGCTCTCCCTCCCCAACCTGTCATGACAAGTTAGGGGGGCTTGGTTGGATGCAGATATGTATTATTCCACAAATAATGATTCCTTGCAATTAAATAATTTGACTGCTGTGAATCTTCCTCCATCAAAATTGTGCAAGATTCCTTTTCTGAAATCTTCGCCGGAAGATTGGCATATATAAAATCTAATGTCAGTTATCAAGAACAGTTACCCACCTTTTTTTTCTAGGCTTGTGGATTTTCAGGCTTGCAAGGGTGCGTTTGCTCTGATCTTTGTTCTCCCTGACTGCATGGTCTGGGGGGTGGGGGGTTAGCTTTAAATGAGTGCTAGCAGAAGCTCTAAGCCCTTTTCCTGCTGAGGAACCAGAGGCAGAAGGTGGGCTGTGTTTCGGAGGCCATTTTATTTGGTGAGGTATTTTTTTTCTAGGCTTGTGGATTTTCAGGCTTGCAAGGGTGTGTTTGCTCTGACCTTTGTTCTCCCTGACCACATGGTCTGAGGAGGCGGGGTTTTAGCTTTAACAGAATGTTAGCAGAAGTACACGCCATTCTCTAATTCTATTTTTAGACTCTAACCTGGCAAATAGGAAAGACAAACAGCAGTGCATACACCTGGGGGAGCAGGAAAGTTTTAGGGGTAGGATCAGACTTCCTCTCTTTTTAATTCACTGACCAATCAGTTGAGATGGAGAGTGCAGGATCTGTTGCACTTGTAACACCCGTGGTATGTTTGTTTTCTTGCCAAATGAGGCGCCTGGGTAGTAATGCTCTTAGTGCAAGTTGGTAGTCCTCTTGAAAGACGAGGTCCAGCAGCTGGAGGCCTGTGTTTCTAATCTCTGTACTTTAGGGAGCAGGCCAGGTAGGTGGGACTCATCAGCCTTGGAAGGCAGCCTATCTAGGAGAAGGAAAATTTCAAAACTCCACTGCCTTGTGGCTATATGCACTGATGGAAAAGGCTTCAGGAGTTAACCTTGAGGCAAAATCCAGAGCCAGAGTCCCGGAGGCAGTTCGCATCGCTCTGGCAACTCCTGCAATGTCGCTGGAACCAGTTCTATTGGCTCTTGCCTTTCCATTGGACTATTTCAGTGATGTGGAGAGGGAGGATTTGCTGCTCGGGTAACAGCCAATCTTCCATATTATTTTACCCAAGCTTCGTTCTCTGGAGAGGACACTCCAGCTTCGCATACAGCATTAAAATAATACGGGAAGTAGCAGTTACCGGTTATAAGTCTTTGCTCAATTGGTGTAGAGCATGATACCAGGGGCTACTTCTGACCGTGGGAGAGGTAATTGCACCTCATTAGGTAGTTACTGCCTGCCTTAAGCTGAGCAGTCCCCAGCCAGTAAGGTGCTACCTCGCCACGGTCTGTTAACCTCACGGGGTCCGTGGGGTTTAACGTGAACGCCCACAAGCAGATCGATGACCCTGCACCATGCAAAAATCATAAGAAAACGTTTGTCCTAAAGCTGGGCACCTGGAATGTTTGGACATTGACTCTTGGCTTTTCTGACGGCTTGCAGGAAATAGATGATATGCGCAAGACAGCTGTCATTGACATGGAACTAAGTAGGTTGCAGATGGATATTGTTGCCCTGCAAGAGATGAGATTGCCAGACATGGAATCTATCAAAGAAAAAATAATCTCATTCTTCTGGGAAAACCATTGAAGAGACTAGGGATACTCTGCTGAGATCCATTGTTCCACCTACTGTTGGGAGTGAAAGAATCCTGTCTCTGCAGCTCCACTCATCAGTGGGACTGGTCACCCTCATTACTGCATATGCACCAACACTGTAGTCTACAACAGAAGTGAAAGAGAAATTCTATGACGATCTGGCAGCTACTATCAAAAAAATCCCAGCAAGAGAGCTGCTGTTCATTCTTGGAGACTTTAATGCTACAGTTGGTGCTGATCAAAATTCTTGGCCAACTTGTCTAGGCCGTTTTGCCATTCAGAAGATAAATGAAAATGACCAATACCTGCTGGAGTTTTGCTGTTATTATGATCTTTGTGTCAGCAACAGGTTCTTTAATATAAAGCTTCAACATAGAGTTTCTCAGAGACATCCAAGATCGAAGCATTGGCATCAGCTCAATTTGATCCTCCCTAGATGCTGTAGCCTTCCGAGTATTATGATCACATGCAGTTATCAGAGTGCTGATTGTGATACTGATCACTCCCTGGTGTGTAGTAGAGTAAAACTGCAAGCAAAGGGATTGTATCACACGAAAAAGGAAGACTATGTATTGACATCAGCAAGATTCATGATCAAAGAAAAGTGGAGGAATTTGCCCAAGCCCTTCAGGAAACCCTTCCAGGCCCAGCTGATGCAAATGCAGCTGAACGATGGGAACATTTAAAGAACGCTGTTTATAACAGCGCCTTGTCCACATTTGGCAAGAAGACCAAAAAGACGGCAGACTGGTTCAAAGTCCATTTGGAGGAGTTGATGCCAGCCATAGAGGATAACAGGAGAGCTCTTAGCAGCATACAAAGCCTGTACTAGTGAGTACAACTTGCAGGCTCTTCGAGTTGCTCATAACAAAGTCCAACCGGCTGCCAGGAGATGTTCCAATGATTATTGGCTTCAGCTCCACTCTCAGATACAGATAGCAGTGGACACAGGTAACATCAAGGGAATGTATGACAGTATGAAGCAGGCTTTAGGTCTAATACAGAAGAAAATTGCTCCCTTGAAGTCTGCTACAGGCGTGATCATGCAGGACCAAGGACAGCAGATGGAGCACTGGGTGCAGCACTACTCTGAGCTATATTCCAGAGAGAATGTAGTAACCAAAGAGGGACTAAATAACATTGAGTGCCTGCCTGTCCTGGAAGAGTTGGACAACAAACCAATTTTAGCAGAAATAAAAGCAGCCTTAGATTCCCTCGCCTCCAGCAAGGCACCTGGGAAGGATAACATCCCTGCTGAACTGCTGTAAAGAGATCATCACCACTGAACTGTAGGAAATCTTTTGTCTTTGCTGGAGGAAAGGTGGAGTACCACAGGATATGAAGGATGCAAACATTGTCACATTGTAGAAGAACAAAGGAGACGGGGCGATTTCAATAACTACCGTGGCATCTCTCTTCTTAGTGTTGTAGGGAAGCTGCTTGCCCGTGTTGTACTGAAGAGACTCCAGCTGCTTGCAGACAGAGTCTATCCAGAATCACAGTGTGGATTTTGAGCTAATAGATCCACCACTGACATGGTAGTTTCCCTCAGACAGTTGCAGGAGAAATGTAGGGAAAAACGATAGCCACTCTTTGTGGCCTTCATAGATCTTACAAAGGCCTTTGATTTGGTTAGCAGGGATGGCCTTTTTAAAATACTTTCCAAGACTGGATGTCCATCTCGATTCATTAACATAATCAGGCCTTTCATGAGGAAATGAAGGGCAGTGTTGTTTTTGGTGACTCAACATCAGAAGTGGAATGAAACAAGGCTGTGTTCTTGCTTCGACCCTGTTTGGGATCTTTTTTGCTGTCATGCTGAAACACGCCTTTGGAACTGCAACAGAAGGTGTCTATTTCTGGACTAGATCAGATGGAAAGCTCTTTAATCTCTCCATTGGTCCAGATAGGCGGGGTACAAATAAAAATAAATAAATAAATAAATAAATAGATTGGGAGCGAAGACCAAAGTCCAGCTGAAATGCATGCAGGACTTCCTCTTCGCCTATGATGCAGCTGTTGTTGCCCATTCTGCTGAAGAACTCCAACAACTCATGAATCATTTTAGCAAGGCCTGCCAAGACTTTGGATTAACAATCAGCCTGAAGAAAACACAAGTCATGGGCCAGGGCATGGACTCACCTCCCTCTATTACCATCTCCACACAAGAATTGGAGATTGTTCATGATTTCGTGTACCTTGGCTCAATGATCTCTGACACTCTCCATAGATATTGAGCTGGATAAACGCATTGGCAAAGCGGCTACCAAGTTCTTTAGACTCACAAACACAGTATAGCTTAATAAGCTGACGGCTTATACCAAGATCCAGGTCTATAGAGCCTGTGTCCTGAGTACACGCCTGTACTGCAGTGAGTCCTAGACCCTATGTGCACAGCAGGAGAGGAAGCTGAACACGTTCCATATGTGTTTCCAATGCATTTTTGGTATCACCTGGCAGGACAAATTTCCAAATAGAGTTGTCCTAGAATGAGCTGGAATTTTTAGCATGTATACATTGCTGAAGCAGCAATGTCCACCTTGGGTTGGGCATGTTATGAGAATGACTGACGGTCAGATTCCAAAAGATCTCCTGTATGGGGAATTAGTGCAGGGAAAGTGCCCCAGAGGGAGACCACAGCTGCAATACAAGGATATCTGCAAGCGGATTTTTTTTATTTTTTATGTTTAATAACTAGGGATAAGGTAAGGGGTACATGAGGTAGAGGAGGATATGGGGGGGAAAGAGGGGGAAGGAGAATACAAAATGTACTGTCATCCAATCTGTTCATGTTGCAATATCAAGTCGACTTTTCGCCTTTCTACAATTTGATTGCCCTTCAGGTTTCAACTTACACCTTAGTTTAATTCTATGTTATTCATAGAATTAAAGCCATTAATATAATAAATCCCATCATTCAGTTGCCTTTTGTATTGGACAGTCTTTCAACACTTCTGATAGAATATCCATTTCTGCTGCTTCCCATATCTTCTCAATGAGTTCCTCTTGTTTCGTTATCTCTGATTTCTTCCAATTTTTAGCATAAAGAATTCTGGCTGCAGTCACTATATATATAACTAGGTAGTTCTTTGTCTTATCTATATTATCAGGTATAATGCTCAGTAAAAACAATTCTGGGGTTAGTGGAACATTACAAAGCAGTATTTTTTTGTAGAGTATGTACTGCTATCCAATACTGATTTGCTACTTTACAAGTCTACCAATGTGGTAAAAGCTTCCGTCTTGTACTTCACACTTCCAAACATTTGACACCTCTGTATAAATCTTTGACATTTTTTTTTCGGAGTCATATGCCACCTATAAAACATCTTATATATGTTCTCCTTGAAATTTACCGATTTTGTGAGCTTTATGTTATTTTTCCATATTTGCAACCATTTTGTGCCCATTTAAACATACATTCTTTAATCATCTCATCTTGCATTTTAATTTCAAGCAAATAATCACACATTTTCTTAATTACTTTATCATTTGATCCCAGCAGAAGTTCATCGAATATCATTTGTTCTGTGTAAAAGCCCTCTATTTTATCTTTTCTATACCTAGATTCCACTTATACCTGATTCCACCAGTCTAGAGATATGTTTTGTGTTTCTAACTCTTTTTTGGACCTTAACTCACAATCATTTTTAATAGATCTTGATATCTTAAAAATTTCGTTTCTGTCATGAGGTTGTGTAAAGGCCTCTGTGGGTGATACCCAGACTGGTGTTTTTTGGTAAATCTTCTTGATGATCTTTTTCCAAGTCCCTAGCAGGGCTCTTCTTATCATATGCGAGCTGAAACTTTTCTGCTTTTTATCTTTTTTATACCATAGAAAAGCATGCCAACCTAACTGTAAATCATGTCCTTCTAACTTGAGTAGTCTATCATTTTCTAAGGTTATCCATTCCTTTATCCATTCTAATACACAAGCTCTATAATACAAAACCCAATCTGGGAGACCAAAACCTGCTCTTTGTTTGGCATCTTGCATTGTTTTGATTTTAATTCTTGGTTTTTTACCCTGCCGCACAAATCTCATGATTATCGTGTTAAGTTCTTGAAAAAATGACTGTTTTAATATTATGGGAATTGTCTGAAATAAAAGTAACATTTCAGGTGGAACATTCATTTTGATGGTTGCTATTCTTCCCATCAACAATAGCTGTAATTTATCCCATCTCTCCAAGCTAATCTGTATCTCTTTAATCAACATATAATTGAGTTTGAATAATGTACTTGTTTTCTTTGTGATTTGGATTCCCAAGCATCTGGCTCTCTTCTCTTCTTGAAAGTTAGTCCTTTCTATTAATTTCTGTCATTCTTGATCTCCCATATTTTAACAAGCATTTGGGGTTTTTTTTTTTTTTTTAGATTCTTTTCATTCCTGCCATATCACCAAAATTCATCAGCATCTCCATCAGGTCTTCAATTGAGTCCATTGGGTCCTCCAATATAATAACTAGATCATCTGCAAAAGCTTGGAGCTCAAAAGTATGACCTCTTACTTTCAGTGTTTTTATTTCCTTTTTATCTCTAATTTGCTCATTTAATATTTCTAGAGTAAGAATAGTAATAGAGAGCGTGGACATCCCTGTCTTGTTCCTTTCTGTATTTGTATTTCTTTCGTCAGCTCTCCATTGATTCTAACTTTTGCCTTTTGCTGGGTATAGATTGCTTTAATTAATTTCAAAAATCTTTCTCCAACTTGTAGCACTTCCAATTGGTGTAGAATAAAATTCCAATTCAGATTATCAAAAGCTTTATCTCCATCCAACAATATCATAGCCATTTGTGCAAGCGGGAGCTGAAGGCCTTAGGAATGGACCTCAACAGATGGGAAACCTTGATATCCAAGCGTTCAGCCTGGAGGCAGGAGGTGCATCATTGCCTCTCCAATTTTGAAGAGACCCTTGTCCAGCAGGCTGAGGCAAAGAGGCAGTCCTGAAACCAGCAAAACTAGGGAGCTGGACAGGGGACAGACTATATTTGTCTTCAGTGTGGAAGGGATTGTCACTTTCGAATTGGCCTTCCATAGTCTATTGTTACCATAGTCTATTGAGACTGAAGGGATGCCTAATCTAAACTCACCTTGCACTGAAAATTGTGAAAAAAATGAGGGTGATTTAAAGTGAGCAAAGGGGAAAGTGGCTTAAAAAGTGATAAACTGCAAAGAGTGCTGCAATCTAATCCTGGGTTATTCAACACTTTGCAAAATAAGGACCATTCTAAATGTACTTTAAGCAAAAATAGATGACTTCGAGCCAGAATTTTCTCCCGATAAATTGGAGTTCTTCAAATTTGTTCCTATAACCTCTTGATGTCAAACAGAGTTTCTCCAGATACATGAACATAGTGATAGACACAGAAGGAATTTTGACTTTGATAACTTCTAGAAGCACATGATCATTCAATACATTTCAGCTGTTGATAAAACTAATCCAAGTATGACCATTTTGCTCTCAAAGTGTTCATCTGATTCCTTCAATGCTAACACTTCTGGACTGGAGATGAAGAATAGACTTTTTAATTTGTATGTGTTTGTATAAGTACAGATTTTTTAAAAAATTGGATGCTAATTTCAGAAAAATTGTGGTATTTTTGGTTTAATTGATCATATTCAAACAATTTCAAGGTCATAAATGCTTGCATATTTCTGACATTTTTAGGTCATGGAAATACTTGCCTTACAGCACAGCATGGGGAGTTATAGTTAGCCATTTGTGGGGATACACTGTAAAGTACAAAATGCTCTATAAACAGACCCTGGCTTGCCGAATTCCTGATTTTGTGTACAGATATGAAAAAAATCAACTAGGTTTCACAGCTATGTTATGTATCTGAAATTAAGGCCTTTATGTTAACTGATTTTCTAAGGCAGTTAGTAGTTTGTGTAGCTAAAAGAATGACGCACAGTGGGTCTGTTCTGTACAAGTGTGATTATGGTGTAACTGGAGCCAGAGAACAAAATATAAGTAAACAAGCAAGAGGTACAAGGAAAAGAAAATGCAGAACTCCCTACGATCCCTCACTAGAGGGCACTGATCTCACATTGGCCAAGCTGCAGAGCCTCCGCATCCAGTCTTGCCTTGTAAACAACATTTAAGAATGGACAGAGGAGGGAAAGGGCGAAGAGGAGGAGGCAAGATTAATGCTGAATAAGGCAATCCTTCCAAACATTTGGCTTGCTTGCTTGCTTGCTTTCTATGAAGCAGCCCTGTTCTGACATGCAACAAACAGGGAACAAAACAAGCAAGTAGGGGATGAAAGCCAATCCCTTCTGGAATTTCCTTTGGCTAGGACATAGGGAAAGCAAATCTTGCAACAAATAATTGGTAATACGTACAGTGAAACTGCTGAGAGTCTGAATTAGCAAAGGAGGACAGGGTTCCTGTAGTTTTTCCACAAAACTAAGGGTTTCAATAGGCACAATTTGTCACGCACAGACCAGAAAAGACTTACTATCCAAATCCCTCTCTTGCATACCTAACAAAACTGCAAGAGTGCCATCTAGAATGGCAAAATGAAAAGAAAGATAGGGTTCCTCTACCTTTAGTAGTTGTACAGAAGAGGGAGTCACAGCAGATATGGCTGTACCTGTTGAAATTCTCTCTTCCACTCGATTAACTAGTAAGGATACCTCCTTCCTTTTCAGGTGGCTGCTCCAGCCTCATTCTGTTTAGTAGTTCTCTCAGCAGCCTATGCCCACTGTTGGTTAACTAGATTCCCAAAACTGCCCCTTTAAAACCTAAATAGATGATAGAATTCTGTGGGGTTGGGAGATGTCTCTGGAGACCCAATTTGCTGCCACCACCCTAAGTGTTGCCAAAATTCAGCAGCAGCTCAGAAGGAAGAAAGTGCTGAAGGGATTAAGAGGGCAACGGGCAAGAAGCAAAAAGCAGCTCTAATGAGGTTTTGCCAAAGGTGGGGAAGTTGTGTGGTGTGGTTTTGGTGATGGCAACAGCAAGGATTGTATGGCTCACTTCTGGTTTGTTTTTTTTTAAGGCCTTCTCTGACCACACACACACCATCGCTGAGGGGATACAATTACATTTAGATGGCAAATCACTCCCCAGAAGTTTGGAGGGGCATGCTTTTGTTTTAAGAGGTAAAAATTATTATTTCTCTGGTCCAGGAGTTGACCTGCAGACACCATGGGATGCCCCCAAATGCTCTTGGCCCTAGGGAGCTGCTCGCCCTTTTATATAGGCTCAGGCAGTAAAAGCAGTATTTTACCCCTCTTATAATTCATGTAGATAACATTACCATAAAGCTGCAATGTTGATAAAAGGTACATCAGAGGTGGGGGGGCATGTAACCTTCAAGATGTTGAGTACAAATCCCATCAGCATTCACCACTATAGTATGTGGTGAAGGATGGTGGGAGCTGCAGTCAAAAATCATTTAGAGGGCCACATTTTCCATAACTTTAAGGCAGACAGAGTAAGTGAGGGGTTTTACCAGGAGTGGTTTTACCAGTTCCACTCTCCCAGTGAATTTCCATAGCCAAGCAGGGATTTGAACCCTGGTTGCCAGAGTCTTAATCTGCCATTGCTCCACATATACTGAATGGCAAATGCCAGCAGCATTCTCATTAGAAACTGGAAGCCACCAAGCTTGGGAGAAGGCTGATGAGAGCAATGTAGACTTAAATGGTAACAAAACCACTGTCATAATTTCTCATCCATTAAAAGAGAAACGGGACCCATCGAGTTGTCATGAAATCAAACAGGTTAACAATTGTAAAATACTTAACTCATTAACATCCTTTACATGTAATACAAGATGAATTATTAGTGCATGTCACTAATACCTTGTTCATCCAACAGCCTCATGGTTGCAGTTTTACTGAGGGAAGAGATTGAACTATGAACAGAACAAAACAGACCTTAAATGTAATCTCAGACATGTTCTCTTCTGAGGAATGTTCTTTTTTCAGACACCTCCAAGGGCATCCTCATTAATTTGGAGCAGAACAGATTATTAAATTGTTCTTTCCCTCTCCACCCCACCTCATCCAATTGCTCCCATAGCTGAGCAATTTTGTTCAAGTGACCAGATATGAACTTGCTTGAATAAAAGCAAGTTTGTCTGCATTTGCTGTGAAATAACCAGCTACTGTATTTTAACTGACCCCAAATCTTGGCAGGAAACAATGTAGCACCATCTGATCAAAGGGCTAAGAGAGTTGGAGGGAAAAGACAGGGTGAGCATGGGGGAACCAAGGTGAATGGAATAAACCTTAATAAGCAGAATTTGCATTAGGGCAGCCTTCCTCAGCCTGGTGCCTGCCACGGTGCTCATCATTCCCGGCCAGCACAGCAGTCAAACAGCTCTGGAGGGTGCCACGTTGAGAAAGGCTGTTGCCGGTAACATCCACCATACTCTGAAGTCTGGTGTCTCTATCTCACATCTCTTGGAGGTTTCCTCCTTTCTCATGTTCAATCCCCTTCTGAATACAAAAAGGAATGCGGCTCCTTTGGTTAAGCTCTCACAATTCTGATGCATCTCCACTGCAGCAGTAGCCCCGCTTTAAGCTTGCCACATGTCAACTTCTGGTTGTCATGCTTGAAGAAATCCCATTCAGTGTAAACAGAGTATCTAAAAGGAAGATAATACACTCTTCAGTGGGTATAGATGCTCTCAAAATTTTAAGCAAAAGACATCACAAAGTTTCTGGGTTTGTACAAGAAGCCCTTTAAGTAAATTAGCCATGGAGGCACTGACTTCAACTAATCCACTTTGTTTAGCATCCAGAAGTAGGACATGAAACTGATAACAAGCCACAATTGCAATCAGATGTATATTGCCTTTGGGGGGAAAATGTTCTGTCTAGATTTTACGGGCTACTAGCCTGCATAAATTTGTCTAACTCTTTAAAAAAAACCTGAAGCTATCTTTTGTTTAAACATAATAAATATCACAGGGATCCCCATGGTTGCATTTCATACATCCCACAATGCCTCCAATAAGTTCAAGGAGATACACATGGCACCCGTCATGCATGCAAATTATGCTAATATACTACTGGGCAGCTTTGCTTCCGCCATCTCTTCTTGCAGAGTACCTTGAGATTTATCACATACTGTGTGTAGTATCTGAAAGGAATGTCATTACTCAGCATTCAGACTGTTCAAAGAAATTCATATATATCAGGCTCCACAGATACATAATTAGAACGATGGGGTTATTAGGAGATTGCTTTTGAAGAAATAATTTTTTCTATGAAGCTTTCACTTATCTTTTTGCCAAGAATGTACATTTCATCAGCCATTTCCCTGTTATACCATATATAGTAGTACTTGCCACCCACTATGCCCTACCTCTCAAAGGCTCTCTAAACAATCTTTCTCTTAATTCAGTATTATGTTTGGGAAAAAAGATATGCATCCTTCATAGGATAAAAACATGTATACTATTTTATTTGCACAGATATACATTTATAAATTATTATTAATAATTGCTTATTGTCAGGTCAATTCAAACTTACACCCACCTTTTCCAGGGTTTTCTAGATAGAGAATACACAGAAGTCGTTTATCATTCCCTTCGCCTGCCCTTTTTATCTGGACGGTCCGTATGCACAGGTATGTGCACTGGCACGAGTGCAGGTGGGCATGTATGCGTGAGTGGGAGTGTGTGCATGCGAGTGTGTGCATATGCACATACGCATGCGTTCCTTTGGCTGTCGAAAATATTGCAAATATATTATGGGGCCCTCCGTGTGAAAAGTTTGGAGACCCCTGCTCTAAATAGAAATAGACAGTACATAGTATGGAAGACCATGAACATGAAATGTGAGTGTGAGCTCAGTTCACTATCTCAATGCTAAGTGATGATGATGATAACTTCAAGGTCTCAGGGTTGCCTTGAGCCTGAATGCTCCTTTCTTATTGGAGAAGGTATTCAGCTCTCCCTTCTTAGAGTTCTTTATCTTCATACCAGACTTGGACCAGACAGAGGCCTTCAAACAGAGGCCTTTCCTGAGTGAGGTAAGACACTTGGCCACTTTAATATTTATTAGATACCATGTTTCCTGAAGCCAACAAATTCAGGAAGTCCTGGGTCCTCTGTCATAAAGAATATTAGGACAGTTTTTAAATATTAAATAATATAATTCTGAAAATATAACTATTTACGATGCATGTAAAATGTCTCTATTCATATAACTTTAGCAGAGTAAAACTCTTGTATGGGCTGTGGCATGGGATCAAATTTATGTCGTGCTGCAATTCATATAAGAAATTTACTCAAGATCATGCATTATTATGAAGCTGTGTGCTGTTACAAAACCACAGTTACAGTAACTTCCATGTGCTTTTATTAATAGCTAAAAATAATAGTAATTCCTGCGCCCCACACAGCTCACCAAGATACTGCTCTTTTCAAATGACAACAAATTGTCTCTAAAGCTACCAGTCAAAAGACATTCTCCCTCTTCCCCCTTAATGGATGTTTTCTTTCAGAAAGCAGGTGGTAGATGTGGTGAGAAAACATAAATGGTTGCATATTTTATATAAATGAAAGATAGAAAGCATCCCATGCAACCAAACAGGAAAATAAAATGGTCAGTTACACCCACCCACAGTTCCCAGCATCATCTGTGAAATATGAAAAGAGTCCCAACAGCTGCCTGCCTGCCTGCCTGCCTCCCTCCTGCTCCCTCCCTCCAGCAGAACATGTTTACCATGCTGAAATTGCAGGTGGTGGCACTTCTATAAACTGTGAAACTGGCTTGAGTTTTGCAACAGGAGAGGCACGTTTAAGGCCTCTGAGATTAGACTGACGACTGTTGACAAGATACTGGGTTTCTCATGCTGTCTCAGAAAGTTATGTACAGGCAGATTCAGAGGTAAACACGTCAGAAAGCACCCAAGAGCTGCTCCTGTCGTAACTTTCCAGGAACGTTCTTCTATTCGAGGAGCCAGGAGCTGGAAGGAACACCCAGATCCATCCCGATAAATAACCAGCTTTTATCATTTATCTTGCTCCACTGTTTCTTCTTTGCAAAGGCAAAAGAAAAGCGACCACACACAAAAAAAATACTACCAACAAAAAAACACCCCCAATGCAATCACAAAAAACAATCACCCCACCCCAAAGCACGCAAAGGGATATATGCAGGCCACAGATAGGAATGAAAGGCCTCCCAAAAGGCAACACACTTTGAGGTGTTTTTTTTTTAAGTCTGGAATCCTCTGCTAACCACCTGTTGAGCAAGCCAGACCCAGGGCAGACTAGGATTTATACTGGACTACGATCATAAACATAATCCTCTGTCATGTAATTACATTTTAACTACATTCGGATTTTCTTCCGAGGAGTCACGGTTAATTTATGACACGGGGAAAAGCAACAAGGGAAACGCCTGAGCAACTAACTGGTCGGCAAAAGCTGGGGTCACGCTACAGCCGGTGTGTTTCTGAGCTCGCTTCCTCAGCCCAGCGCCCGTCTCTCTTCCTCTTCTTGATCATCGCCCGTCGTCGTTTTCCTCCGCAGGGCGAGCCCGAAGGCGGTCGGCGACGGCAAAGACCGGTGCGTGTGTGTGTGTGTGTGTGTGCCTTCTTTCTTCCTCCTCCCCGCCCCATCGATCACAACCCCCAGGCGCCTCTTGACCCGGCAAGGACCACCCCCGCGGAGTTCGAGGGACTGCACAGTCCCTATAACCAGGGGCTACAAGATGGCCCCGTGCCTGAAATGTCACCCACCCACCTACCCGCGTTCAGGGCAAATGACTTCCAGAGAAACGCACACGATCCAGGGTTGCGCAGTGGTTGCGCTCCTCACGAGGCACCACGGTGTGTGTGTGTGTGTGTGAGTGTGAGTGTGTGAGTGAGAAGAAGCAGTGCTGGATCCGCACCCTACATAACGGGCCTTTTTTTTGTGCCCGCACCAGCAGAGGCCACCCACTGCGAATGGAGGCTTCGATTCTGTTCGTGCTGCCAGGCTAGATTTTACCTCCCCGCCGCCCCAAAAAAGCCCGGAGGGAGGGAGGGAGAGAAGGGCTCCGGCTCGCTTGCTTGCTTGCTGGCTTCCTCCCTCCTTCCCTCGTGCGCACCAGTTCCCCCCCCCCCGGCCCGCCTCCTCTCTTCTCTTCTCTCTCCGCCGCTCGGGCTCGCTTTCTCCCCCCCCCGCCGCCTCTCCCTCTTGCCCAATGGCTGGGAGCCACAGTCCCCCCCCTCCTTTCCTCCCTTCTTGTTCTTGCTCCCGTCAGTAAGAAGCCAATCAGCGTGCGGGGGGGGGCGGCGGCGGGGGTTGGCACCGGGCAGCTGTTAAAAGAGGGAGCCGGCCGCCTTGCGCCGCTAGAGCCGAGCGTGGGCCACCCGCGGGCCTAAGGAAGAGTTTGTCGCCCTCCCTTCCTCCCTCCTTCTGGTTTGCTTCGCCTGCCGACCCGCCTCTTTCTTTCTTTCCTTCCCTCTTTCTCGCATCTTTCTCTCGTCTGTAGCCGAGGTAAAAGGGGCTCCCGGGATGGATCGGGGAGGGGGGGCGGCGGCGGCGGCGGTGGGGTGCCCCAGGAAGGGCGCGCGCGCGGGGAGGGGGGGAAGGCGATGCTTCCAAGGTCTCGAGCCGATGGGGGGGGCTGCCGACAAGGGGGGGGGAGGTCTTTCACAATGGGGTGCTAGACTGGACGGGTGGCGCCTCTCTTTCTCTCCCAGCCACCCACCCACCGACCCCCTTTTTTTTTCCAAACAAGCGTAAGAGGGCGGGAAGATGTATGGAAGTCAGTCTCTTTCGATGGTGATTTTGGACTTAATGAACTTGCTGTGTTTGTAATCTGCTATGATGCTGTTCACTCGCCTCTAGCAGCGAAGGACGGGCGGAGGGGAGGGGAAGGGGGTTGGTTTTCTTTCCACAAAAACCATTCGCGTTGTTCAGGATGAAGTTGTTTTGCCCACACGCATGTGCCGGGGGTGAGAGACTCTCCCGTCTCCTGCAGAGGAAATAGGGTGCAGGAAGCATTTAAAATATTAGCATTTTTTTTAAAAAAATGGTCGTTTAATTTTTCTTCTTCTTTCCATCCTCTCCCAAGATAAAGTGGTCTTCTAGTTTTCATTTCCGACCACCACTTAATTGCTTAAGCTAAAGAGGTACCTGCGCCTCTGTTTCTGGATAGACGAGGGGCCCTTTGCCTGTGCATGTCTGTCTCTGTCCAGCTGCCTGTCTATATGAGAGGTTCCCTCTTTTTCTCACAGCTCCTCTGGGCACAAAACAGCAGGTTTTCTAGCCCTGAGCTTTATAACATGGGAGTAAGAGGATATTGTTCTCTCATCTTTTAAGGAAGGGAAGAGGGGGAGATGGTTAGAAAATGGTGGGCTTCTGCCCCCCCTTCTCTCCACTCACCAAGGCACAGAAATCTGGAGTCTTAGTTGTTTTTCTCAAAGCAGCAGGATCTTTAAAAACGAGGGTGTGCAGAAGGATGCTTTGGGAGCTTGATGGACAGGTCCTCCTACCAATGATGTTGAAGAGGGATCTGTAACCCAGTGAGGAGCGAGTAAGGATCACATTTCATTGATCAGAGAAGGAGAGCACACTCCCTTCCTTCTCTTAGAACTGGAGTCAGGGAGAAAGCAAAATTGCTGGCTGGAGAGGGGGTGTATATAGAAGCTCATCTGGTCTTTTTAGAGTTTGATTTGGGCGCAGGGTTGAACAGCAAGAAAACAATGGGAGTGCTTCGACCCATGTGCATGGAATTCTCGACACACAAAATTTTAAAAGTGCAGGTAGTTGAGCCATTCTACCGAAACAGAACACTGGAAATAAATTTAGAAGAGGTAGCTGTGCAAATTTTTTAGGCAAAATCCTGAAAAGCAATAGTAGGATAATCTTTGTGTTAGATATCATGCAACAGTAAAAGCTTGCACCTTCTGTTTTTAAGCTCCTTTAAGGGTGCACACCTAAGCGTGGCCATAAGATTGTAGCACGAGGAAACTGTGATTATACACTGCGCTGAGTGAGAGTTGGAGCCATAGTTTTGCAAACCCAGTTTTGTTCCCCTGACTTCTGTGCGTGGCCTTAAGGTAAAGAAATGTTTCTGAAAGTCCAGATACCTCAGTTCATGGTGAATCTGCTTGGAAGCAGCCAAGATAGGGAAAGGGCACAGAGATGCATCAACAGATCAACTTTGATTGCTGTGTTAATCTGGGAATGCACTGCTTTCTGAAGGAGGGAGCAACTGAACTAGACAATAAACTTGAAAATCAGCATGGAGTTGGTGAAAAAGAAAGTAGGATTGGGGGGATAATCCAAGCTCTTGTAAATATTACTGGTAAGGCCAGTGAAAGAAATTGCCACCTTAATCTGGTGACTAGCATTTTCATAGGTAATTTACTTATTAATAGAGTGTGTGGTACAAAGTAAATAAAAAGGACGATTCTGATACTTGGGAATAAAGCTGAATGCTGTTTTTGTTGTCTGATAGAGTGACACGTCCAGTATTAAGCAGAGGTCTCCTTTTGTGAATGTGACCATTACACTGTGGGCACCAGGTTTCTTTAATGTAATGGTGACCTTCTTACTGACTGTTGTTCCTAGAAGAACATGCAGGTGTGCCAGAGGCACAGAATCTTTTTTTGCCTCACAGGGAATTCATTACAGCTCAGCAGGTTGTATGGTTTCACTTGTACCAAAGGCAAAACTGCAATAGCAATCTTGGCCACATAAGCCCTGTATTAAATTGTGGACAAGGGAGCCACAGTTAGCTCAGCTCCCAGTTAAACACGTTTTCATAATGAAATGTGCTTGTTTTATTCATATCTTTATGTTTTTAGGTGTACCTGTTCAAGTCTTTGATATAATTGTGTGTTTTTAATACGACTGTGATGAGCAATTGCTTCATCCATAGAAGTTTATGATTTAACAAATGTGTTCTTTATGTTCCTATACAACTTTTTGTTCTTGATTTAAGAGGGAGGGATTGGAGGGAGTTTCAATGAAAAGAGAGTACAAGATTGTCGTTATGTATTGTCAAGTCCAGCAACATTACAAATCAGTGACCTCGAAGGCATCGTATTAACAGCCTTGCTCAGGTCTTGCAAACTAAAGGCCACAACTTCTTTTACTGAGTCAAAATACAGAGTTACTCATAGTTCACGGATACATTCAAAATGTTACCAAATTTTGCCATGCTTAATGCACTTCTTAGCTACTGAGATGCATAATTTGGAAAATTGATTTTCTGTGTTTACAAGATCATATTTCATGATCATTTTTTTAGCTACAAAAAAGGTTCAAAGAGTAATACTGTATCTAGATTACAGAGAACTTTAATAGAAGTTCTGCCTGAGCTATATTTGAATCCTGGTTTCTTCATAAAAAGAGGCCAGGATCCTCTGCAATATGCTTGTAACCTGAATTATCTCATTCTTTTGGTCATTCTCTTTGACTGCTTACAGTTTTCTTGATGGGGGGAGAATTAATTTTTCCTTCATTACAGAGTATTGGACAATTCTGCATGACAAAATATTGCCATGGCTTATGATCATGAGTAGAAGTCATAAAGGCTGTCCTTTCAGTGTAAATTTGGTGCAGTGGGAAATAGTCAAATTTGACTGTGAATAGGTTTCACAGTGTACTTTGGCCCTCCTTGAAATCTGCTTCTTTACACAATAGGTATCAATACCGTATGTGACTGAAGTATATCAAGTTACAAGTAGGGCAACAACACATTCTTGGACAGGGTTCTTAGATGCTAAAAATAGTATAACAGCAGTTAACAATAACATGGTGCAGAATTGAATTTGATTTTAACATGCAACTGAATTGAATAATTTGAACTCTGCCTCCGGGAACTGCAGGCACAGGAAGAATTGGGTCTGGAGCTTACATGTTCTGTGATGCTGATGTGAAATACATGAGGGCAAATGACTGCAACCACTACTTACTTTGCATTGCAAATACCGTGTGCATTTTTTTGTGAATCGGCTTTCTCCATTTGCCTATAAGAGTTTGTGTTGTGGAAATTATGCTTTCCAATAATTTTGAAAAATTAAAGAGATAATTGAGGCTAGTCTAGTATATTTTTTAGTACTAAAATTTGTTGCACATTTATTTGTAGTTTTCCAGACATAATATGGTATGCTGATTACTATATAGTAGAAAAATAATTGTCGCTATGATAGCAAAGGGTTTGTGTATATTACCAGGCATTTGGGGAGAGAGGAACTTGGAGTCCTTATCAGTTAGAGCCAGGTCATCCACTGGCAAGTGGCGGTGAAGGACACATGCATTTCATCCACGTTATAAACTGTGTCCAAGTACTATGCCTTATTCATAGAATCATAGAAAAGTGAAGTTCGAAGGGGCCTACAAGGCCATCCTCCTCCCCCTTCCTGCCTCACATGGATTGGCAGTTTATGGGAGACATTCAGATGGTCTCCTGTTTGGATGTGGGACATTAAGGTGATGACCTCAACCCTTAAGAATGAAACCTATCCCGGTATGCATAGCCTCAACCCAACCTGGTTTGGAAATGGGCTGGACTGCTAGGTAATAGATTTTATTACTAAGAGGAAAGAAAATGGGGGAGCCCCAGTGGATGTTAGGTCGAAAGAGAGAGAGAGAGGCAGTGGCCTCCTCATGTTGTAACAGCTAGCCTATATACTGTAACTCTTTCCAGTAGAATTAGCCCTTTTCAGTCCCTTCCTCTCCTTTTAGGATAGCCATTCTCATCCTTTTTTTTCCCCCTGTGGCCGAAAACAGAATATAAAAGAAATGTAAGCCAAATCAGAATTGTATAAGTTGCATAACAAACCTTGTAAGGGGTGTGTGATGAATTGTTTCTAGCCTGTGGTCCCCTTCAAATGTGCTGTTGGGCAGGGAATGGCTGTTTTAGGAGCCAGGTGAATGCTATCCATCCTGTTTAGGCTGGTTTTGGGAACATGAGGCGGTTTGCTTTTTATACTTTTTAAAGCAAATGTTTCTCATTTGTTATACTAGTTTTAAGGGTTCCCCAAAATTAATTCAGACAGTACTCCAGAAAGAAAGTAGACAATGTATTTAATACATATTTCTCCAGCTGCTCCATGGGGATTCTTTTGACTGTGCATATGTTGCTTTGTAGCCTGAGTGGGTTCCTATAATAATAATAATAATAGTTACCTTCAGTTTAATAACAAAAATATGTACAGTGCAGCAAATGGAAGCTCCCCTAGTACAACTTCAGAACAACCTAGGTGTTCCCCTAGATAAATAGGGAGAAAATGTCAGATGCAAAAGCTAGCAACATACAATGACTGAATCAAATGAACAGAGAGATAAGGATTAAAATTAAATTCACAACTTCAGGTATTGAATTGAAACTCACAGTTGGCCATGATGGATTTAGAAATGGGCATTGATCGATCCCTGCTCCTTTATCACAAACTTCTTAAATGTATGAACTGTAAAGGTTTTGATACTGGAAGAGCCGAATAAAGACTGGACTTTGTGTACCTATACCTGAGTTAGGTGTTGGAATCCAATTAGTGTTTCCAACTCTCCATCCTTAACAGCATCATCTCTCACATACCAACTGTGCGTCTCATCTTCATGTACAGTACCTTGGCCAACATAACCATGTTCTTCAGGCAGTCATCTTGGTTTGTAACTTTAGTGTCTCAGTCTTTGAAGGTTTCACGACTGTATTGCATATAAAGGTGCCTAAGGTAAAGTCCCCAAGCTTAAGGATGGTAACTCCAAGCATTGCCTGCTTCATATCCAACCTATTTATTCAGAATCTGATTTTCAGTTTCTAGAAATCATTGGCAGCTTTCCATGGCTTTTAGGAGATGTATGATGATTTGGAGCAGGTGTGGACTTAGCTCATGGGCTCTAATCAGGTGTGAAAAGTTTTCTGGTGAACTAGGGCAAGATCATCTATCCATGTTGCAAGAAAACATAGGTCACTATGAAAGTGTTCCCATTTGGTGGCTGGCAAGAATCCCTTTCGGTCATTTTCATGGACATTCCTTCCCTCCCTTCTCTCCCTTGTGCATCACTTCACAGGTCTTCAGTAACAGCTTCTTCAGCCATGGCCACCTCTGCAAGCTCGCACTTGAGCAAAGCGATAAAGCACATGTACATGAAGCTGCCTCAGGGTGACAAGGTACAAGCCATGTACATCTGGATTGATGGGACTGGTGAATTCCTGCGCTGTAAAACCCGGACACTGGACCATGAGCCCAAGAATCTTGAAGGTAAGCAGAAAGTTTTTAGAATAACTCTGTCTTGGGAAGTTCTTTATCTGTGAGTGAAGAATTGCAAGTATTGTATCTGGTCTACTAGTGATGTATGCAAGGTCTTCTTTCTGGCTGTGGTGTCATTTACACCTTGTAAATGACACCACCCAACCATCTAGTGATTCTTTTCCTTTGCTGGTTTGATGAATAAAGCACCTCTACAGAACATTCTGGGGACAATGAAAAATAGTTATTTTAATTAGCTCATGTCCATAAATATTTCCTTGAGCAGTTCCTATGAGGGCCTCACTTTTTCAGACTTAAGCTGCAAATCTGTTCGCCCTTAAATGAGAGTGGGTTCTACAGAACACAGCAAGACTGGCTTCTGAATAAATATATATAGGAGTTCATTGTGCACTAGGAAAAAGGAAAAACCTATGTACCCTAATGAATTGTCTGTGAGTTCTTTTCCATGCCATGTTTTAGGTGAATTGAACATGGGGGTTGAAGAAGATGGCTTTTTGCATAGCTGAGGAAGGGCTAACTTTGGTATTTTCCCTTTCAGTTCTTTTGTATGGCAACACATTTGAGCAACAATGGCTTAAAAGAATACCCTAACTTATTTTAACCTTACTAATTAAAAAGGGGCCCATGGGACTTACATAGCTATATAGGCTTGAGACAGGTATGCAGTGCCTACGTAGTATGTGTGCATAGAAAGAAGCCCAGTGCATTTGAGAGGAGTTGTAAGTGTGTATAGGAATGCAGCCCAGCACTGTGATTTTAATATCCATTAATTGGGAATATACTTCTGAGTCCGGGTAGCTAGGCCTTTCCTTTTGTAAATGGCTCCCTTTCTTCTTGCCTGTTCCTTTCCCAGAATATCTGCTTGATGTGGTCTCTTCTCGGATTCTACTTTTTCTGCAAAATTTTTCATTTCTTCCTCCTACGCCTTATCCCTAGTTAAAATGTACCTGCTCACATTCTTCTTGTTTCTTATCTTTCTAGCCCTTTGCGTATCATCCACTGTAGAAATGTAAATCACAAGGCTGTTGCACTATGGTCTTTTGCTTACATAAGTATATAATAACTTAACAAGTATATAGGAATCTCAAACAAAGTTGCAACTTGCTTTATTTTAAAAAATGAAGATGACAACAACCTATTTTGTTGTCATTGGAAATAAGAATTTAAAGTTCTACTTCTCTGTTGACTAAGAGCTGACAAACCAGAAGGAGGTAGCATGTGACTGCCAGCAGCTAAGGAGTGGGGTCTCTTAAATCAGTTTCCATGTCTATTCCTTGTTACTCCTTGTTTATTCACTTCCTTATTCCCCACATTTAAAGTATAGTAGTTGTAGAGATTTACTTTAGAAACAGGAATGAATTGGTGTCCATTCAAAATGCACACTTTTTTCCCAAAGGGAAAGATAAATGAAAAATCTGGAGAAATTAGGTTTTCTAGTTGCATAACTGCACATATATAAGTGAAATAAGGTCTACAGCCAATGCTGTACTTCTGTCATGACCAGATTAAAGCTTTTTATTGCCGTGGGCAACTCAAATTCTGGTACTTCTAGATAGTTTGCTAGTTTTGTTCTGCCAATATTACTGTATTGTTTACTATTTTCTGTCAGTTTTGATGTGTTGATTTCATTTTTTAAAAAATATCTATACCCACCTGAAATCCATTTTTGGTTGAAATTGTTTCAGAAAAGGTCATATACACTATTTATATATGTTGAGAGGGAGAGGCTAGAAGCCTGGTAGATGGAAAGGAGTTGTTAGTGTGTCAGATGGCCCACCCTCTCCTGCCTCCTTGCCTTCAGTATTCATATTATTGAGCGGCAGTGCTTTAGTTAATGACAAAAGCAACAGCTGTCAGGTTTCGCTTTCCTTCTCTGCCATTTTTAAAGGGCCAGGAAGCCTCTGCTGCTAACTTTGCCTTGCAGTCCCTAACCTTTTGCTTTTCCTCTCTTCTGTTTGTCCTTCTCTCAGGCCGACCTCCATCACTCTCCTGCCTGCTCTGTCCTTTTAAATTCAGCCACCTTGTCTTGGGGTTCCTGCCTGCCTCCGTCATGTTCCTCTACTTTCTAAGTTCATTGAAGGCTGCAAATGTAATATTTCTACTCCTCAGATCTTTTTCTCTCCAGGGCCTGCCAAGTTATTTTGCTGCCTGAAATGGAGCAGCGCATGTTCCAGGCAGTTATGTGTCTCTCAAGCTATATATTAGCTAAGGCCAGGCAAGTGATTTTGGTCCTGAAGTGGAAAAATCTTCCCACTCCACCCATCAATATAATTAAACAACAATTTCTCATTGTACATGTCTTTATCTTCACATAGTATTGTAACATTCTTGATGGGAGAGGGTATTAAAATTGCCACTAGGACTCCAGTGTATACAATAAGTTTGGCTTTTGTTTGTCCCTCCAGAAAAGAAGAAGAAGAAGAAACCCAACATAATAAATAGCATTAGGATTTCTTCCCTGGTTGCCATGGAGCTGGCCAGAGATGATTATGAAACCAATATAGCATGGATGGCTAATTAGAAGAATTTAGTCTTGAGTGCTTTGTTTTTATTCTGAGGAAGTGGCTGGCACTGCTTAGTTAAATAATTTCACCACCTCTTGGGGATGAAATGGATCAAGCTGGCTGGACGGATTAACTACTTTAATGCCAATTCAAATATGCTTCTACTTTTGCTAAGTCTCTCCCCCTGACTATGCTAGGTGCTGAAATACCTGAGTGCACCTAAATTCTGCACTATAATAGATGTTTTGAAACAAGTGTTATGCAATTTGGCAGCAATGCAGACATTTGGTTTTTCTTTTCTTTTCTTTTATTAAATGCTCAAAGTTTTTTTTCGGGAACTTACTTTTTAGTAAGGAATAATGAGGCAAAATATTTCTAAAAGTGGGAAAGGAAAGAAGCATGGCAAGGGCCATTAAACAAGGGGCAGAAGCTTCACTCCAGATAATTCACAATTGTTTTAAAATATTGTAGGTAGGTTTTCTACACTTCTTTGAAAACACTGTTTACATTAGGAAAAAGGAGGTTCTTTGCAATGTGGTTATGTGCTTCATAGCAGATGCTCCTGTCCAGATTGTCTATATCTTAACATACTGTTGGTGCAGAAACACAGCAGTCTGTAGACTGTGAAATAAAAGAACAACAAATAAACATTGTACCAGCAACTCATTCCTGAGGCATCTGAGATGCATGCATGGCCTATCCATCAGTGACAAAATTTTGGATGGTGGGTCTTGAGTTTTTTTGTTCTGTTTCATTTGTGACAAGGATGATGAAAGTCCTTTGGGCCTTTAACAGAACTCGAAACATTTGTACTGTAAGACGGGAAGTCCACTGGGGTTGCAGTCCTATACCTGTGTTCATGGGAGTAAGCCTCATTTAAGACAGTGGAGCTTACTTCTGAGTAGACATATTTGGGATTGTGCTATGGTGTTATTTTGTTCAAAATTACTGAAACTTCTCTGACTGAATTTTAATGAACATTCCAGTCAAAAGAAAGACTGACAGATATTCTTCATGGATGACTTTACAACAACTTCAAAAGAATATTTCTTCCGTATGCAACTTTTTAGTCTCTTTAACTTTCCCACTGGAAGCCCTATTGTTAAATAGAGACCCCAAATAAGTCCGTCCACAGTGATTACATGGCTAGAGTTTTTGGAAGTAGTCGTGTTTATTCCTCTTCTTCTGTTTCCAGATCTACCAGAGTGGAATTTTGATGGCTCCAGTACCTTCCAGTCTGAAGGCTCCAACAGTGACATGTACCTTGTGCCATCTGCCATGTTCCGGGATCCTTTCCGCAAGGACCCCAACAAACTGGTGCTCTGTGAGGTCTTAAAGTACAACCGCAAGCCAGCAGGTGTGTTCCAGCCCTTTGCTCTTTTTTTCTTACCACACTTAGGACAGTGAAGTAATGTGCATTTCAGCTCATCCCTAAATAAAATTCTTCCCTGATATTTGACAGATAATCTGCTGTTGTGACTTACCAAGTAGTCTTATGCATGTCATACCATGCCACCACCTGATTAAGTGGTCATCTTTAGTAACCAGTTTTGAAGTTTTGAGAAGACTTTGGAAAGGAAGAGATTTGGCATTGTGTCACTACCTGAGTCATGTAGATGCTTTCTGTGTGTGTGGCAATGCACATCCAGGAACATTTATACAGATTTCTGATTTGCTTCCCATGATTGTGATAATTGCCTTTTTTTTCTCAAGAGGTAATTGTCGCATGAGACAAAATAAGATTGTAAGAAATTTCTGTGCTGTATCAAAGGAAAAGAGCATCCTGTTCAACATTTTATTTCTTGCAGCAGCCAGCCAAATGCCTCTGGAAGTTCACAAGCAGGACTTGTTGTTGGCAGAGACAGTAAACCCTTTCATCTCATGCCACCAGCAGCCCACAAGACTTTTATTCTTTAAGCCACGTGAGCTGATCTCTCATCAGCTGATCTGGTGATCACATGCATAGCTTTACTTGTGCTTCTCCCATGCATTATATTGAACATTACTCTTCCTTTTTAACTGTTAACCCCTGCTTTCTGAAGAAATGCAGGATTCGTTAGCATCTGAAAGCCATGATACTGTAGTAGCCATGGTGATAATACTGTTGCCAAGGTGATGTTTCTGGTGGACAGCAACTATGTTGCTGTTTGTTTTGTGGATGTTCAAGGTGGTTTGGCTTCAACATTCAAATCCCAGTAAAGCTACAAGGTTTTTTTAAAGTAGTGTTCAGTAGAAAATCACCTAGCCTCCTTTCTCCCCTGACATGTAAAATGAGGATAGTGACCCATCTTCCTGTGAGAAAGGGTAGCTTAAGAAGAACTTATGGGCATGCTGAGTTTTAGAAACTGTTCTCCTAATGTGCTGGTGTCACAGTCAATAAAAATCTGGTCTCTGCTATAAAACCCTTGCTTAACCCCTGTTCTTTGACTCTGATTGCAGCAAAGTCTCAATATGTAGGCAATTGCATTTGCTCACATTTGTTTTTTGTTATCCTTGCTAGTGATTTATATGCTTTAGACAAGGGCATGTACCATAAAGGTAAGGACTGGGGAAACTTTGACTGTCTAGATATTTTTCAGCTATAGCTTCCATAATCTAACATTGATGGTACTCTTCAGAGCTAATTGGAGTTGTAGATCAAACCCCTGGACAGCCAAAGTTTCCCCATTCCTGGGGTAGACCAATGCTGCTGTATGAGTAGTAATTTTGCCCTACTCTTCCTCTCTCTCAGAAACAAATTTAAGGCATACCTGTAAAAGGATTATGGACATGGGGTCTAACCTGAACCCCTGGTTTGGGATGGAGCAAGAATACACCCTTCTAGGTACAGATGGGCATCCTTTTGGCTGGCCTTCCAATGGCTTTCCTGGACCACAAGGTAAGATTCCAGTAGGAAAATCCACAGTGTCTTGAATGCATAACTTACAAATTGCAAACTGCTATTATGGAGCATGGGCTGATCATCCAATGTTCTCTGTATACACAAATCAAGAATGTAACCTCAGGCTATCAATATTAATAAGAATTTTATGCCCTAGATCAGTGCTTCCCAACCCGGTGTCCCCAGGTGTTCTTAGACTAGAAGTCCTGGTCAGCACAGTTAGGGGTGATGGCTTCTAGGAATTTTAGTCCATGAACATCTGGGAACATCTGGGTTGGGAACCATTGCCTTAGATAGAGAAGATGGACAGTGCTGAGGTAGATGGATTGTTGCTCTAATTCCCCATAAAGAAGTCTGATATTTTTCTTAAAGTATGGAGGTATTCAAAGGGAAAGAATAAGCTCCTCCAAAGTGATCAAAAGTAAGATCTTACTCCTGTGTTACTGAGAACTGATCTGGTTCCGATAACTTTTGTAGCTACTCTAGCCACATTTACATATTCTGCTGATATGGCCATGCCATGCTAATGACGTACAGTGGTGCCTCGCTTAACGATTATTTCACCCATTGGAACGCATTGAACCGTTTTCAGTGCATTTCAATGGATTTTTTAATTTTGCTTGACGAGGATTTTGCTTAACAGTGATTTGAATGGAACGAATTATCCTTGTCAAGCGAGGCACCACTGTACTGCCAAAGAATTTGCAACATGATTTTCTTTCCATAATTTTTGTGGCTCCTTTCAGGAGAAAGCCTCCTCAGGGTGGTTAAAATAATAAATAATTTTGTTATACTCCTGTGAATCACAGTGAGCATAGGGTGACGTACAGATATTTCAAATGGATATTATATAAAATAATGAAACATGACAAGAAAATAGATTTTATTGAGAGCACTGCAGGAAGAACAACTGAGGCAACACTTTGAAGCCCAAGACTATTGATAGTGCAAGATTGAAAGATGAAATGGATCAAATGTACTTAAAGCACCTTCAGTTACATGGGTCCTCTAACTCCCACTTCCTGCACCTTCTAATCAGAAATATTTAAAACCATACTTAAGTCCATGATGAATGTTCTCATATTTCAGATTAGTAACTCCCCAGTGATTGTCCCATTATTTCTCCATGAAACCCACTTGAGAAAACTATTCTGCCTCCTGCAATCCTGTTTGGGGTTTCTTCTTGATCTACTCCCATTTCAGTGGCAGCAGCTGATGCTACTTGCTTTTTCTTCTTGGGTTAGGGATCTGGCTGGCATCCATCTATCAGCAGTGGGTACTGAAAAGTGTGACATTGGAAAGTCAGTCAGATAGTGCTGCTTAATGATATTGCTAAGGATAAATTAAGCCAATCCAGTGTGAGAACATGGGCAAACAATATAAATGAATAGGCTAGCCTTTTCAGAGGTGAACTGAAAAAAGAACAAAAGCAGAGTCCCCCCCCCACATTGCTTGAAAGAATGTGTAAAACAAAACATAGTAAGTGAACTCAGCCTTACTTTAAACATCTGAACCAGGTGAATGACTGAGATGACTCTGTTGGCATGGTCTTGCTAGATCTGCCAGACCATGCTTGGCAATATAGCTATTTTCTGAGCATGCTAGTTAAAGATGAAAGGCTGCCACTGACTTCTCTTGTTTCTCTGCAGGCCCATACTTTTGTGGAGTTGGAGCGGACAAAGCTTATGGCCGAGACATCGTAGAAGCTCACTATCGGGCTTGCCTGTATGCTGGTGTGAATATTGGTGGTACAAATGCAGAAGTTATGCCAGCACAGGTAGATACTTTAAGGCAAAATCCCATCACTGAGTTTGTCTTCCTGCCCTAGAGGTCCTTCTTCATTGGGGTTATTTGTATGTTTAGGACATGAAGAGGATGGTGTGAATAGCCTCGTGCAGAGGAATCATCCCCCCCCCCGATGCTGGTTCTGACTCTCTCTTTTTCTCTTGCAGTGGGAATTCCAAGTGGGTCCCTGTGAAGGTATTGAGATGGGTGACCACCTCTGGATTTCTCGATTCATCCTTCATAGAGTATGTGAAGACTTCGGTGTCGTGGTGTCTTTTGACCCCAAGCCGATTCCTGGGAACTGGAATGGAGCTGGCTGCCACACTAACTTCAGCACTAAACCCATGCGAGATGAAGGAGGCCTCAAGTAAGTGCTGCCCAGAATATTGCGGCTTCAGATTTGGGGACTGTAAAAGTTTTTGAACCACTAAAGACTGGGACTAAAATAGCTGAAAAATTAATGAAAAATACTAATTTTGCAAAGAGACAATTAGACGATTAGTGTGAAATTTGAGTGCAGGGCTCTCACCAGATGTGTAGTGTGCGAGTTGCTGTGGCTTTTCATGCATAGGGAGCTTTAAAATATTTGATCCCCCACCCCATGAACTCTGGAGTGGCCCCATCTCATTCTGCTTCACAGTGAGAGAGGGCCATGCTTGTATGTCTTTTTCTCTCTCTCTCTTTTAAAGTATTGCCTATATTGGGTCTGTGCAAAGAATTCTGAATGTTGGGCTGTTCTTCTTCCACTTCAAAATTAGTTCCTTGCATAGCCACTCAATACTTTTCCCAGCATAACACTCCAGCCTAAAATATTCCAAATTGATTAACAATTTAGAACAGTGGTTCTTAACCTTTGTTACTCAGATGTTTTTGAACTGCAACTCCCAGAAACCCCAGCCAGCACATTTGGTGGTGAAGGCTTCTGGGAGTTGCAGTCCAAAACTCCTGAGTAACCCAAGGTTAAGAACCAGTGATTTAGAACATCCATGTTCAGAATAAAGTGCACTGTCTCACATGGACATGTACACACACGTGCAGGGAATCTGATTTTGTGTGTGTGTGTGTGGACTTGTATGACCAAATACTAACATGTTTTTCTGCCCTTCCACTGAATTCCAGTACAGTGGTGCCTCGCTAGACCAGTGGTTCTTAACCTTGGGTTACTCAGGTGTTTTTGAACTGCAACTCCCAGAAACTCCAGCCAGCACAGCTGGTGGTGATGGCTTCTGCGAGTTGCAGTCCAAAAACACCTGAGTAACCCAAGGTTAAGAACCACTGCGCTAGATGACGACCCCGCTAAACGATGAATCCGCATAACGATGACTTTTTGTGATCACTATAGCGATTCGCAAAACAGTCATTTCAATGGGCGATTTACTCTTGACGATGATTTGGTCCGTGCGTCACTGGCCGAGCGCGATCGGTGCTTATCTGGAGGTGGGGAAGGGTGCAGACTGTTGGCCAGTGAGCTTGCTGCCCGGGGCACCCATACAGCAAGTGGGGCGGGGGGGAAGAGTGGCCACGCCACGATGATTTGGTCCGTGTTTCACTGGCCTAGTGCGATCAGCGCTTATCTGGAGGCGGGGAAGGGTGCGAACTGTTGGCCAGTGAGCTTGCCGCCTGGGGCGCCCATACACCAAGTGAGGTGGGGAGGAGAGCAGCCGTGCCGAGCAGGGGGTGGCTGGTCTTGCCACCAGCTGCGCCTCAGAGGCCCGGCGGTTGGGGATTCCCCCCCCCAAAGTATCGGTCTCCTGGCTGGGGATTGGGGGGCAAACCTTCGTTGTAGATGGCCCCTTACCTGGCTCAGTGACGTGCAGGGGCAGGTCTGCCATGCTTCAGCTGCGCCAGGGCTAAAAAAAAAAAAAGCAGCTCAGGAATCCTCTTCAGTTAAGCTTCCCCGTGGGTGGATTAGAAGGAAAGCCCTTCCGGGGGCTGGCTGTCTCCTTGCCTCCATGGCGCAACGGGGCCACATGGTCCAGAGGGGTTTTCAACCTTGGGATTGTCAAAGGGAAATCCTTCCTGCTGCCTGGGCTCTCCCCTTCCCACAGCCCCAAATCATTTAATTGGAAGGCAGAAAGTGTGGCTGGCTCCTGCTGTTTGATCCTTTCCGGGAGGCTGTGGGTAATTGAGAGGTCCCCCTTTGTTTGGCTTGGACGAGCAGGACCATGTGGCTCCTTTAGAGCAGTGGTCTCCAACCTTGGGCCTCCAGATGTTCTTGGATTTCAGCTCCCAGAAATCCTGGCCAGCAGAGGTGGCGGTGAAGGCTTCTGGGAGTTGAAGTCCAAGAACATCTGGAGGCCCAAGGTTGGGGACCACTGCTTTAGAGTGCTTCATTCAGGGCGGAGTGGGGAAATCCCTTCCTGGTGGTTCACAGAGGACTTTTTATTTGCAAGAGGACAATTTTGACAGATCACTCCCCACTTCAGCTGTTGCAAGACAGCGATTTTACAGCTGATCGGCGCTTTGGAAAACGGCTTTCCTATGGGCGATTTTCGCTGGACAATGACGATTTCCCCGACCCCATTGGAACGCATTGAAGGGGTTTCAGTGCATTCCAATGGGAAAATGCTTTTCACTAGACGATGTTTTCACAAGACAGCTGTTTCAATGGAACGAATTAACATTGTCTAGCGAGGCACCACTGTATGTGTGCATTCCTAAATGTATTGTACAAATATGTACTACTGAGCTAAAGGGATTACATTATAACATTCACTCCCCCATAAAAAGCACAGATATGGAAGGATTAAACATCCTGACTCTTCTCCAATTCTACAGGTATATTGAAGAAGCCATTGAGAAGCTGAGCAAGCGTCATCAGTACCACATCCGTGTCTATGATCCCAAAGGGGGGCTTGATAATGCCAGGCGCCTGACTGGCTTACATGAGACATCCAACATTAACGAGTTCTCTGCTGGAGTAGCCAATCGTGATGCCAGCATCCGTATCCCAAGAAGTGTGGGCCAAGAAAAGAAGGGCTACTTTGAAGACCGCCGACCCTCCGCCAACTGTGACCCTTATGCTGTGACCGAAGCACTAGTCCGTACATGTATTCTCAATGAAACTGGGGATGAGCCCATTGAGTACAAGAACTAAGTGGACTTTGCCTCACAGGCACCCACTCTCGTTCCCCCCCCTTCCATATTTTCTCTGATGTTTTCTAGATGTTAATCCTGAGGGCGTAAGATACCATGTTTGTTGCTCCCCTCCCCTAAAACTTATCCTCTTGTTTCTTCATGTGGGGGGGGGGGGAAACTAGTCTTTCAGTGTTTATTCTGTCATTTGAGGGGGCAGGAGAGGAGAAGCGGATGGTAGAGGAAACAAAACCTGGATTAACCACTATTTCATGTAATTCGTGTGTTTGTCTTGAAAAGGTTTCAGTAGTTTCCACAAACAGCACAATGATGTGGAACAATGAGAAATACATATGTTTAGGGTCTAATTAACTCCCTTTCGTTGGATCTGCTGAAATGGAAATGGCTAAAGGCATGTTCATGCTTGATTTGTTCATTTCAGTGATGTTAAAAAAAAATGGGGAGTTCAGCATCCCGCCACTAAAAATAGCATGGTATCAACCACCAGGCAGATCCATGAGGGAGCTCCTTCAGGAGCAGAAGGGGATCTTACTAACCCTTTTTATGAAACATAGGGGCACTTTGTGAACTTTCTGCCAGTGTTAGACTCTTTGGGCATTCTTCCAATCTACACTGAATTTTTCCATACCCAAGACTGAAAACTTTTAATTAAAAGTTGTCAGACTTTTGTCAGATCTGTTTTTGGAAGCCATCTGATGTTCTGTTCCTAACACAGAGTGAAGTAGGGTTTTTTTATATTTAAATGTCTAAAACATTTTTAAAAGTTTTTTTTTAAAAGGTCCACTAAAACCATTTGCAGAAGGACTGGGAATGCTGCAAGTTAAGACTTGGATGGAATGGAAAACCAAGAGGCAAAAAGCTAGTTGAGAAGAGAGAGAGAGACAGAGAGAGATTAATTGTGGGGTGTGTTTCTTCCCCCAAATTTGAGCAGCTTTGAGGGCTTGCTAAAGATAAGGGGCTTTCTGTTTACAAGCTTGTAAGTTAAAATAGGTATTAATTTTTAATTTAAGCTGAAGCCACTGGGCTGTCTGGGCAGAGCCCCATGTGGCTGGCTGAAGCAATGAAAGATGCATTTGTGCTTCAAAGAAAGAGTTGGCTGGTCAACTTTAACCATGTTTATTGATAAGTATTTGGCAGGGAATGGGGTGGGGTAAGGAGCAGGTTAAAATTTCTGATAAGGTGCATGTCAGCTAAAGCAGGGCTTTTGATAAATGAAAAAAAAAAGATTGGGAAATGGATTTTTAGAGATTTTAAATAACACATTTTTAGGCATTTCTAGAGCTGTACAGTTTTACAGAGACCACTGTGGTTCCTGTAGGTACATCCTGACACTCATAAAATATATAAATAAATAATAGCCTGCCACTTTTGTCAGGATTCCACTAATAAACATAGCTGCCCTCAGAGGTAATGCTAGTGGGTTCAAAACGTTCCGGGATTTTGTATCTTGGTATCTTGGATGATGCTGATCAGGTTCCGTTGCATTTGGACTTGAGAATAGGTTTTTTTTAATAATAAAAGAACTGCAAACCCGTTTACTTTCTTTTTCTTCATCTTTTCATGCTAACCTATTCATGATTTGCTTTCTGGATGAATCTGCCTTGAAAACTGGAGACATGGCTGGGAACTGGGAGACAGGACACACTTAAGAGCTGAAAGCATGTTCGTTTTTTGGGGTGTGATGAATCTTGGCAGACATTAGTGTTTGGGCAGTCAGACTTCCTAGATAACCCATGCTTAAGTTCTGAAGACATGTCATCTAACAAAGCAAGCTAATTTTTCAGAAATTGAGGGAAACTCTCAGACTGACCCTTCCAGTCAGTCCCTAAGCATTTTCATCCTCTGATGTTTGGATGGATAGCCAGGTATCTGGCTGCAGAACCAGAGGTTGGAAGTTTGATTCCCCACTATGTCTCCTGCGAATAGAGCCAACCTGTGTGGCTTTGGACAACCTGTACAGTCCCAGGGCATCCCCAGAAGAAGAGAATGATAAACCACTTCTGAGTACTCTCTACCTCAAAAACCCTGGAAATGGTTGCCATAAGTTGGAATCAACAGCACATAATACATACACATATGGCAAGGTATCTATAATGTGTTTTGGCTATGGAGTTGGGTGTGGTTCATCTAATTGTAGTCTTCAGCGTGATGCCCTTCCAGTGCGTTAACAGTATTCACATCATCTCGAGCTCCCATGCTTAGTCAATCATTTTCTTTCCAGTGTCAGGCAGACAGGTGCCAGGGTGTAAGCTCCATACAAAGATTATGGTCTTCATTCATAGGTATATGAAGTCAGGGAGAGTTAAAAAAGTATTCTCAGCCTTTGGTATTCATGAGTACTGCCCCTGCCATAATGGAGCCACGGCAGATAACTTGATCAGTCTATCATCAGCTACTCCTAATCTGTTATTTGTATCCATTCAATGTGCGGGATGGGGGATACTGGGACTTGCAGTACCAGGCAGTACCTTTTTCCAGCCTCTGATGCATTGATGATAGTACAGTATTCATTGTTTTTTCCAGTCCCTTTCCTACGCTTGATTATCCCTCATGTTTTTATTGAGAGACGAAAGGAACGCCTTTCCTTCAGACTGGGATTGCTTTGAAGTTTTCCCGAAAGACAACAGTGTCGCTGGCCGCTGGAAGCTTTTAATAGAATTGTTTTCATGGCAAGCATTCACACTATTGAAATCATTGCCATTCATTCTTCCACACATTTGAGAGGATTCTCACATACAGATGACTGCTCAACTGACTGCCGTTTTTCCTAAACTTACGCTGCAGTTCTGGTTGACATACACTTGCCTGGAAGGGTTCCTACTGAACATTATAGGACTTGTTTTTTAATTGGTTTGCAGCATCGGACTCAAAACTGAGCACTCGGGAACTGTGATGAGAGGAACTGCCATTTCCTCATGGTTTTTAAATGGAAGTCTATACAGTTGTGCTCTCCAGATGTTTTCAGCCTCCTCACAGTTTCAGCTAACAGGGATTATTGAAATTGCAGTCCAAAAACATTGGAGGAGGGATTACAGCTGGCAACACTTGGGCTAAAATCCAGTGCCAACTAGAGTAGACCCTTAAAAATCTGTCAGCAGAACATATTTGTGACACATCCATTTCAGTGGGTCTACTCTAGTTGTCAGGTGCTAACATTGGGTTTAGTCCATACTGCCTAGTAAGGTCATCTGAAAAATGAGAGGGAGGGAGCATGTTCTCTTGATTATTGCCTGGAATGAATCACATGAAACAGGAAACTGAAAAAAGCTATACTGCTGCATTCTGTACTACAAGCATTCCACAATCAAATAATGTAGGTGGAGAAAGAGCTGGTATTTTCCAAAAAGTTTTGTTTTTTTAAATTCATGAGATTGATGGACTTTGACATAATCAATGGCCTTCTGCATAGGAGGCCTTCTCCAACTGGAAGGAGGTCACAAGTGGGGACCAGGTGCTCTTCAATATTTTTGTTAATGACTTGGATGAAGGAGTGCAGGGAATGTTTGTTAAATTGCAGATGATACAAAATTGGGTGGAATAGCTAATACCCTAGACCAGTGGTTCTTAACCTTGAGTTACTCAGGAGTTTTGGACTGCAACTCCCAGAAGCCCTCACCACCAGCCGTGCTGACTGGGGTTTCTGGGAGTTGCAGTTCAAAAGCATCCGAGTAACAAAGGTTAAGAACAACTGCCCTAGAAGACAGAAACAAAATTCAAAATGACCTTGATAGGATGGAGCACTGGACCGAAAGCAACAGAATGAAATTCAACAGGGATAAGTGCAAAGTACTGCATCTCTGAAAAAGAAACCAATTGCACAGTTACAAGATGGGGGATACCTGGCTTAGCAAAACTACGAGGGAGAAGGTTCTTGGAATTGTCGTAGATCAAAAGCTAAATATGAACCAACAGTGTGATGTGGCTACAAAAAAAAAGGCAAATGCTATTTTAAGCTGCATTAATAGAAGTATACGGCAACAAGTATGATCGGGGGGCTGAAAACCAAGCCTTATGAGGAAAGGCTGAAAGAATTGGGCATGTTTGGCCCTGAGAAAAGATGGCTGAGGGATGATATGATAGCACTCACCAAATATTTAAAAGGCTGTCATACAGAGGAGGGGCAAGATCTGTGTTCGATCATCCCAGAGTGCAGGACATGCAACAATGGGCTCAAGTTAAAGGAAGCCAAATTTCAGCTGAATATCAGGAAAAACGTCATAACTGTTACAGCAGTACGATAGTGGAACCAGTTACCTTGGGGGGTTGGTGAGTGTTCCAACACTGGAGGCATTCAAGAAAATCTTACATAATCATCTGGCAGATATGCTTTGACTGTATTCCTGCGTTGAGACTTGTAGGCCCCTTCCAACTTCATTTTTCTATGATTCAATGATAGTTCCACATTCAGGAATTCCCACTGTATGCAGTAGAACCAGAGGTCTCACATATAGACATTCTTATCTTTTCGAGTGGGGCTATCAGCAAGATAAATGTTCTTAGCTGAATTATCTATCTTAAACCAAATAAATTATAAAATTTAGATTCTGTATTCTACCAAGGTGGCTTTTTGAAACACTGCAAAAATATAAAGTAGTTACTGTTGGCTGTATTTCACCCAGATTTTAGACACGGCAACCACTGTCTATTTAGACCATCAGCCGTCCTAGATTCCAACTTTGATTTCAAAGCCAAAAGTAAGTCTAGCCATATAACACTGGAGATATAAGGCAAAGCATGCAATTACTGTTTTGGCCTGTGGTTTTGCAAGAGATGATTCTTCATCGTTTGACAGGATGAAGACTGGAGATAGCTAAAATCTGTTTGTACTGGTGCAAGAGAATAGAATACAGAAAACAATGAAACCATATGAATGAATGAATGTTGGGAGACTATGGCAACTATAGTCTACCCCACAACCCCCAAAAGGAACTTTTCCAGGTTCTGGCATCTTCGACAGGCCATGGGGAACTTAATGAGATGGCCACCGTGGGAAAAACATTGGCAAAAAGAAGAGAAGAAGTAGAAATTATTAGACGCTTCTGCTTTATTATTGTTGTCATTAATATTAAGCTTATTGAACTTATTGTTACTGTGAATTGCTGGAAAAAGAATTTGAACAATGGTACGGCCAGAGGATTGGAAAAGACAGGATCATAAAGAAGGCTGACTGCCAAAGAATCGATGCTTTTGAATTGTGGTGCTGGAGGAGACTCTTGAGAGTCCTCTGGACTGCAAGGAGAACAAACCTATCCATTCTGAAGGAAATCAACCCTAAGTGCTCACTGAAAGGTCAGATCCTGAAGCTGAGGCTTCAATACTTTGGCCATCTCATGAGAAGAGAAGACTCCCTGGAAAAGACCCTGATGTTGGGACAGAGGATGAGATGGTTGGACAGTGTAATCGAAGCAACCAGCATGAATTTGACCCAACTCCGGGAGGCAATGGAAGACAGGAGGGGCTGGCATGCTCTGGTCCATGGGGTCACTTAACAACTAAACAAACAACAACGGATATAATATCCTTTTTGAAGAACTAATTCTACATGTATTTGCCTTGGGAATATGATACTGTTCTTTGAACGTATTAGATATACATCCTGCTAAACGTGCATTCCTATTGTAAGCTCACATTTGGAAGATCAACACACATAGGAGAAATTGAAGAGGGACCACACCAACATTTATAGGAAGAAAACAACAGAATGCTTCAAGCACTTAGAAAAGGGCCATGCCATCAACAGGGCAACCTACCACCTGTTGTATCCTGGAGAGCTCCCCCCCCCCCTTATCGACTTCCCAAGATACACAAGGAAGGAGCTCCCCTCAGACCCATCAGCAGCAGCATAAACTTGGTAACATATAACATTGCTAAATACCTGGTCACCATCTTAGCATCATTGGTTGGATACATGGACCATCACATTCACAACTCAGAGGAGTTTGCGTCCAAGGTCAAGGAACTGAAACTAAATGCTGACGAAACCATGGTATCCTTTGATGTCACATCCCTCTTCACCAGCATTCCCACCCCCGATGCCCTAACAACTGTAAAAAGAGGAGACTGGAAGAAGACAACACCATCTCCACCAGAAGTAGCCTCAACCCAGACCAGATACGCTTGCTTCTAGACCTGTGTCTGAATACCACTTACATCAGCTACAGAGGTGACTTTTACTGACAGAAATATGACTGTGCCATGGGTTCCCCAGTGTCGCCCATTGTTGCCAACCTATAAATGGAAGAAGTGGAAAAGAAGGCACTAAATACCTTCCAAGGGATGACTCTGACCCATTGGTTCAGGTATGTGGACAACACCTGGGTAAAGATCAAGATTCAGGAAGTACATGCCTTCACAGACCACATAAACACAGAGGACCCAAATATTAAGTTCACCAGGGAAGACACCGAAGACAACTGGCTGACTTTCCTGGACTGTGCAGTCATTATAGGATCCAACAGCAGCTTAAGAATAGAAATCTACAGAAAACCTACACACACTGATCAATACCTGTGGTTTGACTCTCATCACCTATGCAACACAAACTATGGGTCATCAGGACACTAAATCACAGAGCAAGAAACATCCCCACCACTACAGAAGCCAAGAAGACAGAAGACGGACATCTGAGGACAGCCCTCAAGGCCTGTGGATATCCAAAATGGGCCTTTAACAAAGCAATGTCCCAACCCAGGAGGACAATGGAACAGTCTGAGACCTAGAGCCAACAGAAGATCCTGGTCATTCTTTACATGGTGGGTATGTTGGAAAAGCTCAAACAGATTTTTGGTAAACACCACATACCCATACCCTTCAAACCCACAAACACACTAATGCAGAGACTCATCCACCCAAAGGATCAGACACCAAAACACGACACAAGCAATATAGTATATGCAGTCCAGTGAAAAGAGGAGTGTTTGAAGTTCTACATTGGAGAAACCAAACATCTACTAAACAGGAGAATGGCCCAGCGCAGGAGGGGCAATGGCTCAGGACCACAATCCACAGTGTTCCTTCATTTGAAGGAGAAGGGACACTCATTTTATGACCTAGATGCACTCATTTTAGACTGAGAGGATAGATGGTTTGAGAGGGGGGGTCAGGGGGGTCATACATGTGCATATAGAAAATCCCTCAATCAACAGGGGTGGGGGCCTTAGATACAATCTGTCTTCTATTTATCATGTTGCCCTCTCATCCGTCCCCCCAAAAATCAGGGCCACACACACCAGAAAGACCACTGTTAATGACTAGAGATGAGGGAATTCGTATTTGTATACAAATATTCCCACACAGGCGGCGATAACTAGGGTCCATCCCCATGGGGCCGGATGATCCACTCACTGATCCGCCACGCTGCGATTCTTCCAATGGCTTCGCAGATTGCAGTCAGCTAACCACTCCTGGCAGGAGGTGGGAGGACAAGCCTTGCTGCAAGGTTGAAGAGTGGCTCACAGATTGCCATTTGCAGAGCCATTGGAAGAATCACGGCATCCGCACCAGTGGTGGATCGGTGAGTGGACCCTCCGGCCTCATGGGGCTGGACCCTCCTTATCGCCACCTGTGTGGGGATATTTGTATTCACCTATCTCTATTAACAACCCATGACAATGGGTGGAAAAGGACTGCAGAAGTGAGATTTTCACTCACTCCCATCCTTGGTCCATCTAACGAGCCTATTCAGACGAGGGGGAAGTGAAACCAACGTGGAGGGTCTCCTACCCACTCTCCTCAGACTGAAGAAGCTACTTGGATGAGTAGCGAAATGTTTCAGCCTAATAAGAAAGAAGTCCAGTTGCCATGACTCAACTTCCAGATAACCTCACCTGTTTTTTCCATACCAGGAAATGGTGGATACCAGCTTCTTAAGGAGGCAGGCTATTTTTAAGCTAATCCCAAATAGTGATTTAATGCCCTGCTTGTTCCAATGATGGCGAACATTGTCCGGATCAGACAAAAAGGGTAACAAGTTCAATTGAACACGTCCTTGTTGGTTCCTTGCACCTCAGACAGAAGAACAAAGGAAGTCTGGTTTATTCTATTGAGACATAACCATCCCCAAGCAGAAGTTGAGCTTAGAAAAGTTATTTTTGGATTACAACTCCCAGAATCCTCTAGCCAGCATGGCTACTTGTCATCCTGGTAGGAGATTTGGGAAGGTGCACTCCAAAAAGTAACTTTCTCAATCTCTGAAAAAGACTGTTTGTAATGATCACCTGGTTGTACAACTCTTAAGCAATGAACATGTGTGTGAACTATCTGTTATATAAGCACACAAACAGTATACAGAGGTAACCACTATGTCTGCAAACAGTTGGAAATGACTGACTCCAGAAGACGCATGTCTTTGCATGGAAAAGAGTAGAGAGGACTTCCTCAGGTTCCCTAGACTCTCCTTTACCTGCTCTGACCTTTCGACTTTAGATTGATAATCTTAGGGTTGCTGATGTAACTCCTTCCTTCTCACCCCTTTCTCTTGTCCCTCCAAGGAGGAGACCTCTTGCCTCTGTACTCTGAAGTTGAAAGGGGCAGCCATGTTTAGACATCTGCAACTCAGGCACTGATCACAGGAGGGAAATGTTTTCTAGTTCTTCTGATACTTTCCAGGCCTCTGTTAACCTGAATCGTGGTCCTTAGGCAGGCTAAGGGAATCCAGGCCTTCTCTTTGCAAAGATGGAGGCTGCAGCTTCCCTGCCCTAAAAGAAGCTGCACCTGCCATCTTTGCAAAGGGCAGTCAGTGTCCCTTACAGCAGGCTGTGGCTGCGTAGGCTGTCACAGCGGGTGGCAATGGATGGTGGTGGCAGCAGGTGGCGATGGGTGATGGAGGCGCTAAGCAGTGGTGGATGGTGGCAACAGCTAAAATAGGGAGGGGGAGGGGGTGGGGGATAGGCTGTAGGGTGGCTAGCTGCCTATAAGCCCCCTAATGGGCTGATTGGCGAGTCCATAGGCAGAATGGGAAGGGCATAGGAAGAGATTTTTATTCATCTCTTTGTATGGGGGATGAATAAAAGTGGACAAATATTCATCCCTTTGTATTCGTCAGGGTCTCTGGAATTCATGAATACAAAGGGACAAATATTTAATGAATCAGCGATTTTTAAAAACAAGTATCACGATTCATTTTTTTATTCATCCCCATGTCTAGTCTCAATCTTGACTGTGTATCATATGACAAGACCAGGAAAAAAAGCAATGAACTAACTGCAAGATAACTAGAGAATATTTCCCTCATGTGACTAGGCCTCTGTTAAGCAGAGCTAGGGCTTCTGTCACCTTTTCTATCTATTTCTCTCATAAATATAAGAAGGAAGGGATTCCTTTACAGTGGGGTGCTCAGGTAATCATTCTGCATCTCAAAGGGCTGAAATCTACAAGTTAACATTGGTTCAATACTCTGAGGGATGTTCTCTCCAACACAAATAATACAGAGCAATGCAGTATTCCAAGCATCCTTAGCTAGTGCTTATCCTTTGTGTCAAAACGAAGACCTGCTTTAGCATTCAATGTGATATTCTCTGTCTGATTACCAACTAATTACTGACATTTTCCAGACATATCAGGCAAAACCAAAAGAAAAAAGAAAAAGAAAAAGACAAAAACATTGTGGCATCTTCAAGACTATTATATTTTAATGTAAGCTTTTGTGGACCTTCTTAGTCCACTTCTTGAGACATATGAGGAGGAAAACAGAGATTACTACCTTAAAACATTCATGCTGGGCTTTTAAGAGCCAGCGGTGTCTGGTTGTGTTTCACACGTGTCATAATTTATTACCTCTTTTTGGCATTCAGTTCTTTAGACAGTTAGGGGAACACTGGAAGGGCTGTTGAAGATTCCTGCGTAAAAAGCACTGCACAAACAGTACATATAATACCATCACAGAGGGATTAGGTTCCTACAAGGAAAGTATAACCGTTGTAAGTTCTGCCATTCATTATATAACCCAGTTAGGTGAAGCCAGTATAATTATCTGCTGCTGCATATTATGTCCGTTATATTCACTGGAGTCAAGAAACAAAGCATTTTGAATGTCACGTAACACTTATGTAAGAATAAAATCCACTGTTCTGAGTTTCTGTCACTCCTGCTTCAGTACAATTCATTCCCTCCACAAAAACAGTTCACTGACTACTTACCGGTATGTTCCTGTTTTTATGATACTGTGATCCTTTAAAATGGTTTTAATATATAAATATATCAAACAAATGGGTACTGTCTATCTGGAAAACCCTGAAAAGTGTTGCGATAAGCCAGAATTGACTTGATGGCACACAATTTATAGTTTTATTCTTGCCTCAGGAGCATTCATAGTAGTGTGAACAAGATGACAGCTTAGAAGTGCAGAACTGGACAAAGTGCCGCCCGAGGGCCACATACGGCCCGCTCCCTGCTCCTGTCCAGCCCGCGGACAGTTTTGAACATCAAAACCATTTATAGCTTTTTGTCTAAAGTTGATCGGTCGGTTATCTTTAACGTACCACAAAAACCTCTTTAGTATTTGTGAAGATTAACAAGTTTGAAATAAAAACAATCATAACATCACTGTTTCATTTTATCTTTAAGTAAAGTTGGTTCGGCCCCCGAACACAGTTCAGATTTTTCATGTGGCCCCCATAGAAATTAACTGCCCACCCCTGGTTTAGTGAAATATTTTCAATCAAATCTACAGTAAAGAAATAATTCCTGAAATTTGACTGAGACTGACTTGTGGAGAGATGCTGCAACATGCATGTGCATATGTATGTTTGCTTTATGGACAATGAGAAAGTCTTTGACAAAGTCTAGCCTTGCAAATTGATGGAGTTACTGGTGAACTAAAGTCTCAGGGACAACTGAAGCTCACCTGCAGCTTGAGGTGAGAAGCACTATACGACTACTGGTCTCACAACTACCCACGGGACAGGGAGGCATTACCCTACTCCCTCCCATAGGAAGAGGGAATGGCAGTGTCAGAAAGTCAAAAACTGTCTCACCAGTGCGGGATCATGAGGGAAGAAGGGTACAGAATAGCACTGCCTTCCAAGGATAAAGATGAGGAGGGGAAGCATGAAAATGCAGCTGATTTAAAAGAAGTGGCGGTGGTGGTCTTAGTGAGTGGTGGCCAGAACTACAGGTGTGCTGTGCTTATTCCCAACACTCAAGGAGAAGGAGGAGACATAGGCAACCATATGCAAAAGCCAGCTTTATGCAATGTAGAAATCTTTTTCAGCACTAGGCTGAGAAGGGTCTTCCCGTCAGGGCCAAAGCACTATGCAGGGTCGGATTAAGACCTTTTGTGGCCCTAAGCGCTGAAAAGGTTATGGTGCTCCCGACAAATATAACATGTGGTGGATCCCATGTATTATGCACATATGAATGAAAATATGGTAGTTTAATTGTATAGCATGTGGCAAAAAAGAACCATGTATCATATACAAAATCATACGTACAATAAAATTACCAGCTTCCAGCCAAATCTTGCGCTTTCACGCTTTGATGACTGTAGTCAGATTTTGTCACAATCTGTAAACTGAAAAGCTCAAACAAGAGCTTAAAACCCCTTTGGGGGCATTTTAAACAGTGGCTGTTATTTCTTTGGCTTGCACATGTAGTGTAGTGCAGAGTCCAGGGGCTCTCAACAACCAGCAGCTCTTTTAATCCTTATCCTCACCAAACCTCCCAAAATACAGAAGTAAAATAAATAAGCAAACAAAAAACCACCAAGCGATGATGATGATTGATCATTTTACTCAAAACATGAATTTTCCCACTCGGGAAGTCTTTATGGGTTTTGTTTGTTTTGTTTTTTACTTTTGGGGTTTTACTGGTACAGTACATACATATTCGATGACTTTTGAGTAGTGAGGTGGTTTTGTTGGGTCTTGAAGAAGGGAGAGAGGGGGCTGAGGAGGAGGGATGGATGGATGTGGCTTGTTAAGGAGAGTGCACCATTTGCACCATGGTTCGTGGTAAATCCAGCACTGTAAAAAAAACCTCTGTGGTGCCCCTTTCCTTGTTGATGCCCTAAGCACATGCTTGCTTTGTTTAATGGTTAATCCAGGGCTGGAATTATGGGATGATGATTAGGAATGTTGCCTGTTGGGACACTCCCAAGGCTAGCTTCCTAATCACCCCTCTCACTGGGCTTTGCCTCTGAGAAAGAGGATCCTCCACCGCCTAGCACTGAGGAAATTGTCTGCCCTGTATGTTACTGGGTTTTGGTAGGAGGTGTGCAGCTGCCTCAGTCTCTTCTTTCTCCTTTAGATGCCAGACTAGGTAACATAGGCCTGTCGTGTTGGTCACCACTGTTTGACATCACTCATCATGGCTGTCTGCCATCATTCACATTTTCTTCAGTGTAAGTCACCTTTTGTTCCAAGCCCTCTGCACTGAGAGAAGCAACCAGACATCAGTATGAAAACAGAGGAGCATTGCTACACCGTCTCCCAACAAAGAAGGAGGGGAGGAACAGGAGAAGGTGGGTTACTCTGAAGAAAAGACAAGTGGCAGTGGCCAAAATCAGGGCCATTCTTTTTCCCAATCCCCCCTCCCATCTTTGTCAGCGGTGGGAGTGCTGCAGGACTGCTCTCTTCTCACATCCAGGCCTGAGTAGCAGCCTATATCAGGACTTGTTTCCCCCATGTACCCTTGTGGGTCGGAGGGCATCCTTGTGATTTGTAAAGGGGCATTGGGGTGCTCTGCAGAGGGCATGAAGGAGTGGGGTAGGAATCCTGGATTAACCTTCTGTACATTTTTGTGTCTGTTTGCTATAACCCCCTGCAAAGAATCCTGGGAGGATGCAGAAGACATAGGTCTGTATTACTCTCAGACCTATGGAGCACAGCATTGCAGATGTGCCCAAAGATTCTTCCAGCTATCTGTTCTCTGCTGCCAAGTATCACATCCTTACCAGCTGGAGGTCCCTCACACAAACTGATACTCACATGCTGTTGACCCTGACTTACCCCAAAGTTCTGATTCAGAGGCCACCCTGATGCTTCCTGGACAAACAGGCAGGATGGAGTTGTTTGACCCCCTGCAGCTAATATCCATAGAGAAATAGCAGTTCTGATCACAGATGGATTTGCTGTTATAGTATGTCTAAAAGCCACTGATAGACTAATTCTCCGTAATTTGTTCTGCTACCTCTGCTACATGCTGTTAACACATCAGTTTGTGTGAGGGACCTCCAGTTGCTAAGGACGTGGCACTTATACCCTTCAATTCTATTTCTTATGAGTTGTGATCTTATGGTTGTTCTGGATTTTTTGGGCTCTTTGGCCATGTTCTGAAGGTTGTTCTTCCTGACATTTCACCAGTCTCTGTGGCCGGCATCTTCAGAGGACAGCAACCTGTACTCTGATGTGTTAACAACATGTAGCAGAGGTAGCAGAACAAATTACGGAGAATTAGTCTATCAGTGGCTTTTAGACATACTATAACAGCAAGTCCATCTGTGATCAGAAGTACAGGTTGCTGTCCTCTGAAGATGCCAGCCACAGAGACTGGTGAAACGTGAAGAAGAACAACCTTCAGAACACGGCCAAAGAGCCCGAAAAACCCAGAACAACCATTAGATCCCGGCCAGTGAAAGCCTTCGCAAATATAGTTGTGATCTTGCTCATTTTCTTTCTTCATCTACGATTACCCTTCTACCTGTCCCTCAAAGTATGACCAAAATAACTTCTGCATTAATACAAACTAGATATTAGCCTAATTTATAAAATATATTCCTACTACAAAATGTTGAGATTATTAATCCGGACTACTGGCCCTGCTAGCTGAGGATTCTGGGAATTGTAATCCAAAAGGAGCAGGGTTCTGAATCAGGGTACCTTTAAAATCCAAACCCTATGCATAGTACTAATTGCCAGCTCCTCCCCTCACTTCATCACTCATAAGGCTTTCTTTTCCTGCCAAGAACATAAGTCCCAAGTTCAATGAACAATGGGATCCCATGTGTGTATCCTGTAAAAACCACGTGCAGCTCTGTTGTTCCATTCAGTGACCCACCCACCCCCTGCCCCTGAAATTTCAATGCTCTTGAACAAACAACTCCAATTAGGACAGAGTTCAAAAAGATGAAGCATTAGCGTGTTTTCTCTATTCACACTGGCCTAACAGGCCTGGCACAGCCGGGTAATTTTGCTTTCATAAGCTCCATTATGTAATGCCCATCTTGAGCCGTGCTGGTGCCAATTTGGAATTCAGGAATTGGTGGGGGTGAAAGGGGGGGGTGAAGTACAAAAATGAATAACCCTATTTTCCTGGTCAGGTTTAATCTCTGCCTCTCATCAAAATCTGCTCAAGTGAGCAACTAGAACAATTAAGCATCTGTATGCCACAATTTTTCTCTCTCTTGTGCTCTGTTGCAGGTATTGCATGTTCTCCCTCAACACCTTATTCAGGCCAGGCTTCACATGTGCTGCCAGCTGCCCAGAAGCTGTATCCTTTTGTTGTGATCCCAGCACTGCAGAAAGAACCATTCTGTGGGTCTTTGCAATGCAATTCGTACCCTATTTGAAGAGAAAGTACTAGCTGACTTGGGAACCCTAATGAGAACAGCACACACACCTCCTTCTGGCGGTGTCATTCCCATCATGCAACCTTCCATCATGCAGAGACATAAAACATGGCACGTAGTTCTGACACAGGGGCAGAACCTAGGTTTTCTCGTCACTTTAAGTTATTTCAGGATCTGTGGGTATCACAGAGGATAATCCTTTGTCAGGCTCTAGCATTAGGGTTAGGGTAGTACTAGCATAGTAGGGGCAGGCTAGGCATCAAAGGCCCTAAGTTGCCAAGCAGTCAATATTTTACTGCTGTAACTATGTTCTGTCTGATTCAGTTTCAAGTCCATTTCTGGACACGCCTGTAAAGACTGCATTTCAATCCATAAAAGCATTTAAATATTAACTCATGTTTTCTAGCACTCTGAGATCATTGTTTGAGAGTTATAATTTGATCTTGACACCATTATTTTAAGCAGCATAATGACAAACTGGGACATATCCAGAGGAGGATGGAAAAACAACCACCACCACCACCAATGAAGAGCTTGGAGATAGTGTGTCTGTAGGGAGAGACGCCCTCTCTTAGCTTTTAAAAATGTTTTGTATTTCTGCACATTCCAGGCACATGTGATATCATTCCTATTGTTTCTCAGCTGCCTTATTTGGATTCCAACCCTGTTGCTACTTTACACATGGAAAGCCAGTCAGGACAAGAAGGAGTTGGAAGCACATCAGTGTCCATGATCCTGAGGGAAGAAAAAAACCCTACAACCAAATCCTTCTCTAAGCACTACAACGTATGAAAGATTGAACTAGTTCACGCAGAATTAGCATCAGTACTTGCCAGCATGTGCCGGATTCAAAAGGTACGTCTGCCATAGTAGTATTCCATCCATAAATACCACCTTCATGAAAGCTTCCTCACAGTACTTAGAAGTAGTCCTTTCAGTGCTTTATGTGGAAGACACCAAAGTGCTATGAGCAATTCCTTCACTTGCTCACACAGACACCTCTCTTATGTAATTATTAACACACGTTTGGCACATTGCTTTTATTGAATTTTGCATCCCCTGGAGCAGCAGTTTTCAGCTATGTGTACTAATGAAAGGGACACAGAAGTAGTCATATGAGTTTTTCACAACAGAAAATTATGAAATTATTATTTTTGTTCCTTAATTTTCATTTTCAGTTCTCAAATTATTATTTTTACTTATGCATTGTAAGTAGGTTGTTAGCCATAGCAATAGTATCTATCCTTAATAATAAATTGCTGTTTAATAAATGCATCTTTCAGTTACTGTGGTAGTAGATTACTTTTATTTTTGTTTTTCTTTTGTAGAGTGGATGTGGTTGTATTGGTTTTTAGTGTCTGTTTTTAACTAAACTGTTTTAATTGATGTTGGAAGCTGCCCAGAGAGTCTTGCAGAGTGCGGGCGGCATACAAGTAAAAATAAATGAATGAATTAATAAATTAATGAATGAATAAAGCTTGTATTCAGCAGTGTTTATATCATTTTCAACTATTAATTTTGCTTGTTTGTGTTCACTCCCAACATTTTTGCTCTATTAAAATTTGTCATAAATGATAAACATAAGAGCAGCGTATCTATAAATATATACATGACCTTCTCAGAAAAACTGGGCTTTTTGTGTTTGTGATGGTGGGATTCAGGTTGTTTGACAGAGGGATTGGAGGGACCCAAGATCGGAAAAGCTCAGAACCACTGTACTATGGTGTCACACTGATGGTGGCTAACTTCTCCATGCCATGCTTAATAACAGCTTCAAGACTATTTTTATTTGTACACAACTGCACGGAAGCTGCAGTTTTGGTGAGCAGCTAACGCAACTGGAGTAGCATTTGAACAATCCAGCAACACCCACAGATGCGAGCTATGGAGGACTTTCCCCTGGAGTCTGCACTCTACTTTCTTATTGGGATGCTGATTTAATGGTTGGGGCTCCACATGCTTGGCAGCTGTACACATGGATTGAAGGAAAACACTTAAACTATACTCCAGTCGCACAAGAGTTACTTACAGCAATAGCAATACTCTTGGGCAAGTTATAAGACCTAAAAAGCAGCTCTGTTTTGCCTGGATATATCTGAGTGCTTTAATAAAATGATGGCATAGTAGGAAGGGGTACAGTAATCAGAATTGGGGTATGCCTGAGCAGGAGATGGAGGACTCGTAATAAACTTTTGTATAATCCCCATCTTAGCGTGCAACTACATTGGCAAACTGAATTGGAGTGATTTGGCTTTGCATTGGCTTGATTTGCAGTATCATTTCTGACTGCTTTCAATTTAGGTAACCCTACAAAGACTGTATTCGCGAAGGCTTTCACGGCCTAGGGAATAACACATTTTTGAAATGGATAACAAGGAATGCCATTTGCAGAGCCATCTCAGGCAGCAAAATTTCTTGGGCCGGCTCTAAAAAGGGGTTGGCAAATAGTAACTTAGAAGAAAAGATATGTATTAACTTTAGTGGCTTCTGCCTGGCCTCGAATATGGTGTGTTCCCTCACAACACCCTCAGAAGATGGCCTGGTGTGAACTCAAGCACAGACAGTAAAAGGGGGGGGGGGAAAGGAAGTGCTTAGTAACTCGGCAACTAAAGGGCAGCATGTGTTTCCCCATCTTCTTACAAAGCAATGAATGATTAATGTCTGTGGTGAGAGTGGGTGGGGCAGAAGGAAGAAGAAAAAAGAACACTTCCAGTGCAATAACTTGTTGATTTGGTGTTGTCACAGTGAAGCAGCCACTAGCAACCAAGTTGATTAGCTCAGTGCTGGTTTTTTTTTCTGGACTTGCCTCATTTTTCGTAATAATGTCTTTGCTTAACTTTTTTTTTTCTTTCAAGTTAAATGATTGCCTGACACATCTTCATAAAATACAAACCCCATTGTACAAAGTGTGTCACGGTGTAAGAGCTTGTTATATAATTGCCTCATGGAAAATACCCCTGACAACATCAAAAAGGGTAAAGAGAGAAATAAAAAATTTAGAGCCACTGAATAAGGACACTTGGATGTGAGCGCCCCCGCGGCCTCCTCCATAATGACACAATGAGTGCTTGCAGAAACAAGCTCTTTGTTGAGCAACGGAGCTCCAACAGGCCCAGACAACAAACTTAAGAACTTTAGGGTGCCAGGGAGTTGGCTTCACTCCCAAAGTGCTTCAGGGAATAGAAACCCCTTACCACCCTTTTACTGGGAAGAGTGAAGCCCTCCCTCCTCTACAAGTTCAAGGACACCTCTCAGGTGAGCCAGGCATGGGGTGGCACAACATGGATGCTGTATGAAGGCAGCCAACTGTCCTTTGTGGAGGGGAGGGGAGGGTGGACTCCTGTGCCTGCTATGCCTCCCTAGCCCCCACTGTTGCACAGCTACCCCTTAGGTATGGCAATCCTCTCGAGAGGCAAGGCCAAACTTTACCCAGACCTGGCTAGGCTCTCCGCTGCAGTGTGGCAAAGAGGGAGGAGGTACAGAAGTAGGGCTAACTGTGAGTAGGCCGAGCAGGAGGTCTGTGCTGCTGGGCCACTTGCCCTTGCTGACTCCTTTGCCAATGGTGTGCCCATCTCTGATTCTCAAGCCTCTGAGCCTTGTGTCACCAGTGGCAGACTCCAGCAGACTCCTCAGGTGGCACCCACTACCTGGTGTTGGGATCATGATGGTGGATAGTCTACCAGCCATCTGTCAAGCGCTCCGGCAACATCAGTACCTCCTATCCTCAAACACCTCCCAGTCCACAACATCAGCCTAACAGTCCTCCTCTCCTGTCTCACCCTCCTCATTAAATCCCATCCTGGTCATTGCTACACCTGCAGCCTTGAGGGTTTCATCCATACTGTATCTTCACCACCAATACCCCAGTCCACAGCTGAACTGCAGTTCAGAAATTGTACCCTGACTCTTGGGGAGTTGAAGAGTCCACTTTCACGGACGGGGGATCAGTGTCGGTCCCACATCAGGAAATGTATTATCATGTTGAGGCTAAACAAATCTACCTTTCATGTCCAAAGTTGAGTTCTTGACAATAGTTTGTAAAGCTTCAGTCACCACAATGTGGAACTGGGGAAAAAATACTGAAAGTCAAAATGATAAAGGGACTGAAGCAGTTTCCTGTGAGGAAAGGTTACACTGGGGAGCTAGAAGAGAGAGATTAAGAGCTTGCCATTCCTCCAGATTGTAGAGCCAAAACCTGAGACAGGGCAACAGCCTCTTGTGATGAACCATAAGTAAAGCCATTGTGTATCAACAGCAAACTAATATGTATGCTTTACGAATGTATTTGAGAGAGTGAACGAAATCAGATGGATTTTCTACCTTAATTCCTAAACAAATGTGATGAACATAGCACATGTACAAACAGCTTTGTGCTGACAGAGTGAGCCCTGGCACCAGATGGGAGGAGGCAGATACTCAGCTATTAAAGCCACCAAATCAAAGAAAAATCAACATCACCCTGAGATTTGTCTCCTTATCTGAAGACTTGAGGAAGATTGGCTATTTCCTGAGACTTCAGTCGACGCTTTGAGTTGGTAGCCCTCTTTGAGGCTATTCAACTGAGAAAAAAAATCTAAATGAGAGCAAATATTAACAACCCTAAGTTGGGTTACTATCTTTAATAAGGGCTATAATGGAGTAAGACAAGTGTTCCTTAGTAACTTCCTTAGTGCTAAATGGAATCATTTTAATGATCCAAAACTAAATTGTGACTGCACCAAATGTAGGGTATTCCCCAGTTCATATAGTTCTTTCTTCTAGTAAAACCCTGAAAAAGAAGGCCTTAAAACATACACAGGTTTACTGTGGGAGAATATGGCCCTTCAAATGCCTAAGGGTTGATAAATGTAATTGCAAATGTGACCTGGCTACAGCTAACAGGAGAGTGTGTGGCATTTCCGCAAGCAAAAGTCTGCCTATTGGTTAACTGATTTTGCCAAATGGAAGCACATTTAACAGGAAAAAAACAGGCAAGGGACTCAGGGGCTGTCCTTTGTCCACAAGGGCTGTGAACTGAAAGGTACCACTCACATCCTGCCACCTTGTTCAAAAACAGAGCCCCAGCAATGAAAACAGATCCCAGGCTTGAGCTCTTGCTTCCATTAGGCCCCACTCTTTGGGCTTTACAAATGTTGACACACTCACAGCAGTCTCCTTTAAAGGTATCTTATGGCAACCCAGGCACATGCTGGATCATTGTCGCTTCTTCCTGCCACGTGTAGGATACATTAGAGATGTATGCTGCATAAATATTGACTCTGACAAACCTGACCAGCCAGAAGTAAGCCTGAGATACATAGTCATCTAATAACCTGAATCACATGAGGCTTGGTACAAAATGCAAATAGGTGGCATGGATGGAGTTTAAAAATGTCTAAAAGCACTGAAATTCCCTGAAAACCCCTCATTGGGTGTTTGAAATCTGGAGAAAAATTTTAAGAAATATTATTTTAATATGACATAATAATGGGTTTAACTGCTTTTCTAGAACATGTCATATTTAATATGAAATTATGGGGGAGTGTATTGTAGAAATAAAAGTAAAATCAGAACACTGTTTTTATTTCAGCAGGCAGAACCCAGTTTCCTCTCTGTCTTCGGAAAGCAATGACAAACAATCTCTTGATGTCATGTTTCATGTGGGTTCTCCTTTTTCCAGTTTTGCATAATTTTTGCCTTATTTCAACACACACCATCATTTTCAAGACAAAAAAAACAATTTAGTGGAAGTAGGGAAGGGCAGAGATTTCCTGGAACAGATCTTGTGGTAGCAACAGCCATCACTGATGCCACCAGAGGGAGAGAAAACAGAAGCTTCATCGCTGTGCTTGGAGGCACCTCCATTATTGCCTGTCATGCAGATGTGAAGCACTTTAGGGAACAAAAAGTCAAGGCAGCCTCTAAAGCAGGCATGGGAAACCCTACCAATGGGTCACACACATAGCAGGATTTCCAAACTTTCCCTGCAGGCTCTGCGTTTTACACACACAGGCACTGACTCCCCCATGGCAGAAGCTCTTATCTTCAATCATCAGCTAGTTCTCTTATCTTCAATCATCAGCCAATTCTCGGCTGCTTTAGGAAAGAGAGTCTTTGGCACTGTACAGCACGTGGAAATACCACTCACTGAGTTGCTGATGTCTTTGCTTCTCAATGGTTTTTCCAGCACTGAGCAGGAAAATATCCCCTTCTTCACTAATCTGCATAGGTTAGCTGCAGAGTAAGACTGAAAAGCATGTGTGCGTTTGTGTGTGTGACAAAGAGACAGAGACAGATTATATGTGAGGTTATTGTTCAAAACAGTTCAAAACATTCCATTTGTGCAGACCTCTGGAGTCTATCAGACAAATCCCTCAGAAGATATTGGTTCTTCATATGCTACCAGACTCAGAACAAGGTGCAGGTTATCATTTTTCAAATCTACACAGACGGGCACCCAGAAAGACTGTCTCCTTCCATGTTATCTTGCCCAAGTACTGAAATCTCCAAGGACCATCTTTTATAAACACTAAATAGGTCTTCTTTCTAATGGTTCCCCGATTTTGGAGTAGCTTCATAAATGTAATATTACTGGCATTGACTGTGCTTTCTTTTTGACATATTAAAACACTGGGCTTTGCCCAGGCACTTTAGATTTTATGTGCCACATTGTGAATTGTTGTGGTCTTATTTTCTGCTTGAACAGATATTATGTGTTCTGAACTGCACAGAGATGTGACATTTGGACAGAATGGGAAGACTATTAAGACCCTCCCGGGATCATCTGTAAGTAGGTGAGAAATAAAGTCCAGTTTTCTAGCAGCATGCTTCTGTCTGAAGAGTTATGATGACTACTCGCTTGGCGACCGTCCATAACCCCCTGCCCAAGATTTGTTTAGATTTGTAACTGCTGCCCATTTATTTCATTTTATTTTTACCATTTTAAAACTTCCTCTCATCCATAATACACATACTAAAGAAACCATACCTGAAATGGAGCGCTATTGAAATTTTAAAAACTTTCCAAAACTAGAATGAAATTTCTAAGAATGAGAAAACAACTTTTGGGGCAGACTCAGGAAAATGGATCAACAACTGAGCCTCAGAAATGTAGCCCGGCAAATGTAATTTGAAACAATCATTTGGAGATATACTGTCAATGTATTATGAAGTTAATTATCTTTTGTAATTTGGGGGGGGGTTGTCTGAAAGGCAGCACCCAGACAATTTAATAAATAAACAAGAAGCAGGCCCTAGGGAATGAAACCAGTTTTCACTTGTATTGGAATGTGAGAAAGAGGGTGAAAAGAAAATTTATCCTGCCTGAGAGGCATTCCCTCTGCCTTGGAAGAGGAGGAACAGCACAGAAACCTCAGCTGGAAAAAATGGGACGGAAGAAAACGAGATGCCGCCTGTTGGAGAAAAAGAAAACAAAAAAGCAGGAGAAACAGAAGGGCACCCAGAAAAGGGAAGGGAGGATAGGAGAGAAAAGGAAGGAAATCTGAAAGGAGAAGTGGTGGGAAAGGAAATAAGGGGAGAAAATATCAAAGGATCGAAAGAGGTAGAAGTGGGAGCAGTGGAGACGAAAAGGGAGATGAGGATACTGCCAGACAGATGGGAGTGGATATGGATGGAAAATCCATGGACACACTGTGACACACAAATGGGAAGGCTAATGATTCTAAGAGAGGAGGCTGAGAGATGAAGGAATTCTTCTCTGCCAAAAAAAAAACCATCCTACTGGGGGTGGTGGTAGAAAGACAGCAGAAAATGGAGTAAGAAGAGAGGGCAAGGATGGAGAGGGAGAGAAGAGAGGCACCAGCATAGAGAACCTGCCACCCTGGAGGAGAATTCAACCAGAAGATGGTGGAGAAAAGCATCCACCATCAGAGACTTTGAGGAGAGAGAGGGGTGGGGAGAAGGTTCCACGGCCCTTGCTGCACCTGTCGCTACCAGAAGAATCCGCGGAAGTGATGGGACTAAAAGAGGACAGTTTACAGGACTGGGGCTAGGAGGGGGTTTCTGGATAACCTCTTCCTCTCTCCATTAGAAGGGCAGGAAAAAGTTGAACTGTTGACAGAATGTTAGCCAGGCAGCTCATACAAAAAAGGCATCAGATTTCACCATGAAAGAAAGCTTCTTGGCAACACATTTTTAGCTCCAACCTGTGAAATATTTTAAAAGATATTTTTTAAAAATATATAATAATATTCAGCAGCTCAGTCTTTTAAACTGTGAAATTACAGTCTTTTTGCTTTGTTACTGGGGTTAATCTCAAAACAAGTTTTACCCAGTTTACTCATGAGCAAATTCACCCAGTATACTCATGAGGAAGTTTATGCAGTTTAATCATAAGTTTACAGATCCACATGACTTCAAATGATTTTTAGAAGTAATCTTTCCTAAACCACTATCAGATCATAGATCCCAGACTATACCACAGAATTCATGGATCCTTCAGCTCATGGCTTTGTCGTGGCACAAAATGATGACTCCAAAGCATGGATCTTCATGGATCAACATGATTTTTCTGCAGGATCATCCCCAAATCACTGCCCAGTCATAGGCGCCATCTCTGCCCACACACTAAAACACAGAAATTTTGGGTCCCCAAGTGCATGCCTTTGCAGTGGCGCAAAAACAATAATCCAAGGCACAGATCCTCATGGATCCACATGGTTTTTACGTAGGATCACCCCCCAAACCACTATCAAATAATACGGCCAATCTCTGCCCACAGACTACACCACAGAAATAATGGATCCTCCAGCACATGGCTTTGCAGTGGTGCAAAACACCAATATAAGCCAGAGATGTTCATGGATTGACATGATTTTTCTGCAGAATCATCCTCAAACCACTGGCCAGTCATAGGCCTCATTTGTGCCTATAGATTACAACACAGAAATCATGGGTCCCTGAGTGCATGGCCTTGCAGTGGTGCAAAAGCACCAATCCAAGGCACAGACAATAACAATAATAACAACTTTGGGACTGCAGAGCTGGAAGGGAATCTATAGATCATCAAGTCCAGTCCCTGAGAAGGAGACACAGTGGGGAACTGAGCTCCCAACCTCTGCTTTCCCAGCTACAGGCCTAAACTACTGATCTATCCAGCAGTTCTTACATCCACATGATTTTTTACATCGAATTATATCCAAACCATGCAGATGGAGTTGGATGTTGCAAGCACACTGGTGGCACCAGAAAACAACATTCTAGACAGGCTCTTTCAGGTTTTTCACGCATATGTGAAATAGTATGGGGAATCATAGAACCTTGAGATGCCACAGGCTAATGGTCAAGGTGTTGAACAGGAGTCCCCCAGCACCGGTTTACAAAGTGACACCATGCAAGGGAAAATTTCAGAAGCTGACTCCTCTTTTCATCAGTTAACCACTTCTCACCAAACAATTGTCAGGGCCCTTTTTCAAAAAGTGTGAATGCTAGTGAGCAGAAGAGGGTATCTTGTAGACCATTTTGACTGCAGCCATTCCTGCTGTCATTCTGCTCTTTGCTTTGTAAAGCTTAGCATCCTTTCTCTTGCTCGCAATGTGGGCACAATATTTTGCAGTGATATTGGGTCATTTCCTGGCATTTTTAATTGTGGGTACAGAAGCACAATACAGTGGTGCCTCGCTTAACGAGCGCACCGCATAACGACGAAATCGCATAGCGATCCGTTTTTTCGGATCGCTAATCCGATCGCTCAACGTTTTTCTAATAGGGCTAAATTCGCTTTGCGAAGACCGGTAAGCGTTTCGCTTACCGATCTTCGCAAAATGAAGCCCGACGATCAGCTGTTCGGCGGCCAAAATGGCCGCCGGAAGCCCGGAAATGGCCCAAAATGGCCGCTTGCAGCGTTTTCGCACCCTTGTTAAGCGAGGCGAGGGCGCGAAAATGGCTGCCGGCCATTAAGAAGCTTCGCTGAACGGTGAGTATTTGGCCCATTTGGAACGTATTAAACCATGTTTAATGCGTTCCAATGGAAATCCCTGCCCCGTTCAACAATGCTTCAGCATAGCGAAGGTTAATCCGGAACGGATTAACCTCGCTATGCGAGGCACCACTGTACTGTATCCCAAAATCATAAATTGGAGGGCTGGTGTTTTGTTTTGTTTTTGGTGTTTTTTTGGTTTTGTTTTGTTTGTTTGTTTTTTGAAAAATTGAATGGTTATTTAAATATTCCCAATGTGGGCTAAACCGCAGAAGCCTGTGCTGCAGGGTCAGAAGACCAGCAGTCGTAAGATCAAATCCATGTGACAGAGTGAGCGCCTGTTGCTTTGTCCCAGCTCCTCGCCAACCTAGCAGTTCGAAAGCATGCAAATGCAAGTAGATAAATAGGTCCCACCTCAGTGAGAAGGTAAAACGGCGTTCCCTAGTCACGCTGGCCGTGTGGCAACGGAAACTGTCTTCGTACAAGCGCTGGCTCTACAGCTTGAAAACGGGGATGAGCAGCGCCCCCTAGAGTCAGACACGACTGGACTAAAAATGTCAAGGGGAACCTTTACCTTTACCATTTGAAGCAAGAACCTGCATCTTCCCTGTCTATAAAAAGGGAAGAAAAAGGCCCCCCCATTGAAGAACCTTCACATTATATGCCCCTGTGCTTGTGCAACTAACTGGGAATGAAAGCTGTCTTTCTTCTGTGATGCTTTGATGCTGGTATGGAAATCTTCAGAGAAGAGTTTGAATACTTTGAAAAATGTTTCTTTGAAATGGAACTTCAGTTTAGTATAAAACTCAGACAAAGAGAAACAGATGTTAAAGAGGAAATATCACATTTTAGAAAAAGTAAGCAAACACACGAACCACAACAAACCCTTCACTTGGTTCTATCCAGCCCTTTCTTTCCCAGGGATAATTAAAAGTGGGACTATAGCTACCAGAGTAACCCAGAGAGTAGCAGAGATAAGCACGGATGGTACACAGGTTTTCTAGTTCTGGGGATCTGTTTTTGTTTTTATAAAGGTTCAAAGTCAACTTGAGGAGAAAAGTGCAAGGAAGGATGAGGACAGTGAAGCCCCCCCCCCCCCGCTTTCAATATCAAAATGATTTCAAGTCCCAAAGGGCAGGGAAAATGGCCAGTATACATGTTCCCAAACATTTCCCTTCCAGATGTGAAGCCACAGGGAGTGTGACATTAGTAATTTGCTGAGCTAGGGCATGGCTCTGTTAAACAACCAGCTGCAAGAGCCCTAAAGGATGCCAGGAAGCAACCAGCAATTTTAGCCAGGGAAATGCCAGAACTGGAAACACATAGTGGAATTTTCCTCTGGAAAACTCTTTGAAGCTATGGTGCCTCCCTTTCTTTCCCGAAGGTTTGCTGAACTTCAGGGGGAACTGTTTCACAACAGATGGGCTGACATCCTTCTGAGCACAGTTTGAGTGTGGAGCATATACGTATATCCCCCACACATCCCAAGTTTAATGTCATGCATTTGTCAAAAGAAAACAAAGCAAACGTTTGCAGCAATATCTTTTATGTACTTCCTTGTGCTGGAGGAAAACATAGAAAACTGGCCCTTAAAAAAAAAAGTGGTGAGAGGTAAAAGGGAGAGAAAGGGAAAAAGCAGACAAGAAATTTACTGCACAAAGAAGGAACCCATTTTCTTGCCAAAATTTTACTTGTTGCATTAAAAGTATAAATTGCCTTCTGTCAAAAAACAACATTACCCCAATAATTCAGGTAAAGAGCATTCTTTCCAACAAGCTAAGGAACCTTTTAAAATTAAGCATCAAACCATGCATTAAATAGGTATTACAAAATTTAAGATCTCATTTCCTTTTACTCAAATGTAAGCAAATGTCCTTGCTCAGATCAGAACCAGTGTGCATGTGTGGGAGAAGTTTAAATATTCCTTCCCTATCTATTTTTCATCTAAAAATTGAGTGGAGCATATGGATTTAAAAGAGTTACAACAGCAATGGCAAAAACACAATTTTTCCTTTTAAAAAAACCCCATTCTTTGAGCAGTTATGTTAGAATAAAATCCAGATAAGGGAAGGTTTAAATCTCCTTCACCATTCACCCTTGTCCTAATCTGGCTCTAGATCATGAATACTTGACTCTCAAGTCTTAAAAAGTGATTTTCAGCTACACACAACACTAATAGTATTGTACCATTTGATCCCAGGTTTTCTTGTTTTCCTTTCCGCAATTCTTTCCTTTTTCCAGTTGGTTCTCCCCTACATTTTTTAGATGGATGGCTGGGTAGCTCAGTGGTTTAGGTATCTGGCCAAGGAGCCAGAGGTTGGGAGTTCCATTCCACACTGTGCCTCCCGGGAGAAGAGCCAGCCTGTGTAGTCATGGGCAGGCTGTGCAGTCCCAAAGCGTATTCTCTACCTAGAAAACCCTGGGAAGGATCTCCATAACTCAGAATTGGCTTGATGGCATGCAATTATTATTTTTAAGACTGAGCATAGGGAGTGTCCTATATTTTGTATTCACCCAGTGTGATGTAGTGCAGTGGTCCCCAACCTTGGGCCTCCAGATGTTCTTGGACTTCAACTCCCAGAAATCCTGGCCAGAAGAGGTGGTGGTGAAGACTTCTGGGAGTTGTAGTCCAAGAACATCTGGAGGCCCAAGGTTGGGGACCACTGATGTAGGGGATAGAGCGATAGACTAGGACTGAGGCAACATGGGTTCAATCACACGTCAGCTATAGAAATTCACTGGGTGTGTTTGGCACTGCTAGAACCATTCCTTAAATAAGTTGGATGAAACGTGATGGCACATTAATTAAAAAAAAAACCCAACAACTTTGAAAGCCTTTCAAGCTCTGAACCTGTTGGCATTCATGTGAGGACCACTGCATGGGAAAAAGATGAATCTTTATGTTGTTGGTGATTTCAAACGGTAGTCGATGAGAGTCAGGAACTACAGTTGGGATCTTATGACAAGGGTTGCAACTACATTGTCAGGGGAAAAACAGATGGAATCCGCATCGAGGTCTGTCATATCACATGATGTCAAGTCCTACTGCAGTTTAAAATTGTGACCAATCCATGTTTTTTTCTGCTCCAGATTTTATTGATACTCCACAGTGCTGGGTGGTACAGCACCACCTTCCCCCCCCCTCGCCAGTCATCTGCCTGCCTGTTGTCCACTTCACCTGTTCACCACCCCCTTGATCATGTCTGCTTTCAGGGCTATTTTTAACTTCTGATTTAACCTGGTAAGGGTGGTTACTTAATGGAAAACAGAATGTGCCCCTTGCTGTTCAGGAGGCAACTTGCAGAACTTCCAGGAAGCTCAGGTTCCAAGACTGCAGATTCCTTCCCCCCCCCCCACTTCCCCCCTCCCTTGTTCACCACCTCATCACTCTCCCTTGGCTGCTGTTGTATCTTCATTTTTTCCATCCTTTGTGCCTTCATTCACATATGTGTATGTGCAATTTCTTTTCTTAACCTGTAATTTGCACATCTGCATATGTGCATAAATGCTGTTTTTTAAAAAATAAAAATGGGAAGTGGGATCAGTTGAGACATTCCCATCTCCTGATAATGGGTCCAGCCCTTGAACATGCCCGTGGAGGTACTGTAGTGTGCACACCCATCCACAATGGATTAAAAGAAAGAAAAAAACACTGAAACCTTGGCATATGTTACAACCATGCTTGTTTGTGGCTAACCTGCATTAAATACATTTCCTCCAAATTATTACAAATATGTAGTTCCAGCTCAGGGAATTTTTTTTTTCCTGTTGACACTATGTGATTATGAAGGACCTGAGAAACAGAATCAACTTTTGCAGCTGCACAAGCTGTTATAGAAGCTGTGGAGTACTGCAGCTGAATAACCAGGTTACTATGGAAACCCTCTCTTTTCTGAACAGAAGTGGAATAGAATAGCTCAATTTTTGCAAGGAAAGAAACTAAGATAATACAAAGATAATAGCCACAGTGGGCTCTGATTCATCAATTCTTTTATATATATATATATAGAAATGACAGCTGCCCGTGATGGATTGTTTCTAAGGTCAGGTAGCTCAAAGGTATCTTATCCATATATATGACCTTAGAAACAATCCATCATGGGCAGCTGTCATTTTATTTAATGAATTTCTCTTATGAAAGGAAAGTCAACCTCATAATAATGCTTAGCATTTGTATAATGCTTTTGAGTGTTCACATCTCTTCCTATGTGCTATCTTGAGGTAATCTATGCAATAACTGTGTACCCATCTACACATTTTTGCAGCACTAGCAGCTTTTCAGCATGTTTTAAATGGGAGGTTCATTCCCATTATGCATACAAGAAGCATAATATAGCACTGTTCCAATGGGACATTATTTCCTAGCCTGGAGTGGTGCCAGTTTCTGGGGGAAATTACCTGCAAGTTGATGGTAGTTAGAATGTTTAAAAGCAGAAGAAAAGGAGAATGAGGGACTTTTAAAAAAAATACTGTAACAGTAGGAACAAGGCCCCACAATATTCTTAGAATTCTCACCATTCAATTGGGGTGGAGTGGGGACTGAAAAAGGAGGCAAAATATTGTAATCTAGCTCTATTTCTGACATGGAAGACACAGAAGACACATCATTTAGGAAACTAGACTATAACTTTATTGCCTATCTAAACAAAATAGAAAAGGAAATGGCTGATTCCATCTGGATACAATTAAGACCACTGACATCTAGTGACTAAATCATATAATGACATGATTCTCATGTCTATTACCAACCTTAGCTCCCTTGAGACCCCTTATTGGGAGAAAGATGGTATACAAATGACACTAGATAGATAGATAGATAGATAGATAGATAGATAGATAGATAGATAGATAGATAGATAGATAGATAGATAGATAGATAGATAGATAGATAGATAGATAGATAGATAGATAGATAGATAGATAGATAGATAAAGAACATTTTCACACATTTATTCACCTAAGACTTCAAAATACATCCTGGGGGAAATAGCTGGCCTTGCTTTTTCTTTTAAATGCATCAGAGTTAATGGGTCCAGTTTATTCTACCTTGGTCTGCAATTTGTACATACATGCTTGGCAGGAGTCACTTTCTAAATATACTGTATATGGATATAATATATCTGCATGCATCATCCTTTAAGTGTTCTGAAGCAGGTATGTAAAAAAACTGACTCAATACTGGAATACTAAAGTAGTATCATGTTTTAATTTGTCCAGTTCAGTCACCTGGGACTGTACCTACATCCTGCTGTGTTCCCAGTCTTTAAAGAGGCAACTTTGAGAAGCTTATACAGTATCTGAATTCTCTCAGAAATTTGTTACATGTGCTCATGATACATTGGTCAAAGTCTCACTCAAAACCAGATATATAAATCCTTTTTAGGGTTCTGTTCTCTTTCATGTTCTACATAACATTTCAGAGTTTCTGGCAGTGGCTGATAAAATTAATAAAGGACTTGTTTTATTCAGATTTAATTTAGGCTTGAATGTGATATTGTACCTTATGCATCTGAATGAGGCTTATTTTAGGTACCTTTTCCAAATCTCTAGCTCTGAATTAACAGAGTGCTTAGAATGTCTCATGATAAAAATGTAACTGAACTCCCAAACAAAATCAAACTGAGCTCTTATTTAATCCCATACATAGGAGTGGGCTGTCACAGTGTCCTTCACCCCCCCCACACACACACACTGAGCCCTTATGATGTGCCTCATACACCGAACTGGTGTTAAACCTCTGAGAAAGCACGTCTCTACATGACCCATTTTGGACTTCCTTGCATGTGGATTCTTTTCTCCTGCCTGGTAACATATTATAAATGCTTGCTGTGTTTTTGGAGATAAATGTGTGTTGACAGGAGACTGGCTGTTAATTGGCCCCTCTTTTTTGTGGTGCCTCCCTGAAGGTTCTTAATTAGGAAATGGAAAAGGCGAGGGAGAAATGGGACACCACAGGAAAACGAATGGGGAAGAGGACTGAAGGGAGACACTTTCCAGAGGGAAGTGAATGTGCAGATGCCCTCAGGAATGTACTGAGAGATAGGTTAAGAGCGTTATATGGGTCACTGATGGGTTTATTTATAGAAGTGCCAGACAAACAAAAGTGATAGCTCTCTGCCTCAAGGAGATTACATGTAGGACTCTAAGACAGGTGCTGGAGCAAATTTTTTCACTGTTGCTTCTGAGTAGAGATGAGTAATACATGGCCAAAGTATGAAAGTAACTAACTGCAGGTAGCACACTTGCCTATAACAACATATTTTGAGGGCATCAAAATGAAACAAAATTACATTTCATACACAATATAAACTAATTACAACACTACTTTTTAGTATTGCTTTGTTTAGGAGTATGGTAGTTTGAAGATGCAATATCAGATCCAGCCACTGGATAGAGCAAAGTAATGAGTAATGCAAACAATTTCTTTTTTTAAATGTATACACTGTTCGAGATTCTGCATTCTTGTGAGCCAAAAGCCTCAAACAGTTTTACGCCCCTTGCTCCTCCCCCTGTGCAACTGCTGCCAAACTGCACTGTCACATATTGTCAGCACCAACACCAAAGAACACCAACCTCCCTTTCCTAAAGGAAGGCAACACTCTGCATTGCCCACTGGAAGGACCCTAATCTGAAGGAGGGGATGCTGGCTTCCCCCTATATAATAAATGGTTGCTGTAGTTGCTGCCAAATTTCAAAGCCCAAAGTTCTAGGAGGCCTGCCTCAAGAGGATAGGACTTGGAGCAGTGGGCTCAAGAAAGTTGATTTTAGCAAAACATTTTTTTTAAAAAAACTTACCAATATGGCCCCCTGGGAACATTTGAAGGGGGCCACAGACTGAAGGCAATTCTTCAGATGCCACCTTAAAAGGTTCATTATGTCATGGGTCCCCAACCTTTTTCACCCCGCGGACCGGCTGGGGAAGGCGGGGCACCCCCCACACTCATGCGCATGCACAAACGAGTGCACATGTGCTCTCATGTGAACAAGAGCGTGCGTGCAAATGGCAGCATGGTGCTCGTGCAGGTGCACACATGCTCATGTGCAAATGGTGGCATGACGCTTACATGGGGTGCTCACTCGTGCGCATGCACAAAGAGTGGTGCAGCACTTGCACAGGTGCACTGGAGCGAGCATGCATGCGCAAATCAGATATGCAGAGGTGAGTGTGTGCACAGGGGAGTGGGAGGTCTCTCTCCGTGACCCGGTTTGGCTTAGGCCACAGGCTGGCACCAGGCCATGGACTGGGGGTTGGGGACCTCTGCATTATGTGACTTCTACCATTCTGATAAGGCCTATATTTCTTTCATATTGTGTTTATGGCCATGGCCATAAAAATGTTGAGAATAGCTGGAAGCTGTTTAGCAGCAGAACAAACTTCCAAGAAGAGACCAAATGGTCATATGCAGAGTATTTCCTACACTGGAAGGCAGTTTAAGAACCTTTCAATGTATTCCTCTTCTGTTGTTGCTCCGTGCCAGGAGGTTGTTTTCCATGTACAGCAATTTGCAAATCAATGCATTAATCACTTTCCAAAAGGTCCCATCATTAACAGCCGTGCTCAGGTCTTGCAAGCTAAGGCTATGGCATCCTTCATTGTCTCAATCCCCGCCCCCATCTTGACCTCCATTATCAATATTAAAGTTGTGTGATTATTTTGCAGCTGTTATTTCTGTCCTCTTAATGTTCAATCATTATTAATTTATGTACTTATTACTTTAGTTTATATACCGCCTCATTAGTGCCAAAGCACTATTCTGGGTGGTTTACAAATGATTAAAACAAAGCTTCATGACATAACACAAATAGCAGTAATGTGGCAAGAGAATTAGAAAACAAATAAACAGACAAAAAAACAGTGGCACCAACAAATTATCACAGAAAATCGGAGCTGGAGGTGAACTGCTCAACTGAGGTCAGATTGAAAAGCCTCCCTGAAAAGAAGTGCTTTCATTGGTCTCCTAAAAGAATCCAGGGAGGGGGCCAGGCATTGCTCCTCCAGAAGCTGGTTCCATAGTGTCCTTGGTGCCACTACCAAGAAGACCCTACCTTTGGCAGATGACCTTTGGGTCTTTACCTGGAGGAGTCTGGCCTGAGACAATCTGGTGGGTTGGGCAGATGACATCGGGGAAAGATGCTGTGACAGGTAATGTGGTCCCAAACTGTGGACGGCTTTATACACGAGTGTCAAAACCTTGAACCTGATCTGGGACACAACAGGAAGCCAGTGGAGGCTAGCCTGCACTGGGGTAATGTGATCAAATTTGCTCACACTAGCCACCAGCCTGGCTGCCACATTCTGGACCACTGTAGTCTCTGGGTCTGCCTCGGGGTAGCCCCACATAGAGGGCATTGCAGTAGTCAGTCTGGGAGATCACCAGTGCCTGCACCAATATCCTGAGGAAGCCCTCGTCTAAGTATGGACAGAGTTGGGTGATAAGCCTAAACTGACTGAAGGCTGATCTGGAGTCCCAAGAAAGAGACGGGTCCAGAAGAATGCCCAGATTGTGTACCTGATCCCTAAATAAGAGGGCAGTGCCATCCAGACTAGAAATTACCCCCTCCAGCCTTTTAGAGGGACATCTCCCCCCCTGAACAGAATCTCTGTCCCTTCTGTATTCAGTTTGATCCTCTTCACCCTGATGCATTCCAGTACTGAGGCCAGGCATCGGTCAATCATTCAGACAACCTGCACTGCAGAGGTGGTAAATGTGCCTAATCCTGTCTATGCCGTCTTTGACCTTCCTCAGTAATAATTGCAAGTTACAGTACTGATTTTTTTCTCTTAGTAATATGGTATCATTTGCATATTTTAAATTATTGATGCTTCTTCCACTAATTTTGAACTCTCCCCATGCACGCACCCACCTTCATCTTAATCTAACCCAGTTTTTTGAATGAAATTATTTGCATACAAAAGATTTACCAAAACAAAAAGGGAAATAAAATATACCCTTGCTTGACAACTTTGCCAACTGGAAAACATTCTGTTTCTCCATATTCTAACTGTAGCCTCATGGCCAGAGTATAGGTTACATATCAACATTGTAGCACCTAAATTTCTTTTGGAATGATTCAAAGTTTTTAATGCTTCATACAGTCAAAGCTTTACTGAAATAAAACAGAAACTGATTTTCTTCTGAAATTATTTGGTATGATCCAGTAGCCAACATATATTTGCAATACGTTCTCTAATGTCTCTGCCTGTTTTTTTTTATTCCAGCTTGAGCATCTGGCGTGTCTCACTCCATGGCTTAAATCCTGTTGCTTAGTGTAATAAGATGCAAGTAAAGTAGGCTCATTTGAATCAATTAAACTCACAGAGGAGTTGACTCACCAAATCTCCATGTATTTAATGTGTCTACTGTATGCTAATGTGAGCTGAAAAATACTGTACATCCTTGAACATCATTTTTGTTTTCATGCAGCATTAATGCAATGGTCCTATAGTTGCCGCATGCTTTGGTGTGTGGTTTTTTTGAGATTATATTTTCCTTTGATTTCTTGGACCATGTGGAAACATTCTCTTCTTTTTCTTTTTCTCCTCTGTTTGCAGAACACAGTGCAAGTAGCCGAGAACTTGCATTTAAGATTCTGGCTCTATTTCTGCTACGTTTATTTTTTTCTTCTCATTACATCATTTCCAATTTTAAGAGTGTCATCAGTCATACACCAAGGCTTTTCTTTCATTTTTAACTGCATAAATAGTATTTTTGCATCCTTCCCCAATAATATTTCTTGTTTCAATCCATTTTTTTCTGTTGAGTTTAATAATGTAATGATATGTTTTAAATTCATCAAAAATATGATTTAAATTCTATGTTGACACTTTGGTTGTTTTAGTGTTCTTCTTCAGCTTTACTTGATTTTTTAAAAGATTAACAGGTCATGGTTTGTACCACAGTACGCTCCTAGCCTTGTTTCCCCAGAGAGGATAGAGCTTCTCCGTCTTCTGCTTCTAATTATATAATCAATTTTGTTCCTCTGTTGGCTTTCCAGTGACATTCATGTGCACCATCCTTGTTTGGCTAAAGCATGTATTTGCAATAAACAAACTGTTGGCTTCAGAGACTTCTATAAGTCACTTTCCTGCTTCAGTTTTGATTCTTAGGTCAAAGTCTCCAGTTATATTTGGTTCTGATTTATTTCCTACTTTTGTATCCCAGTTTCCCATGATTATCGCATATTGTATTTTGATGTGTAATCAGTTTCCTCTAGGATGCTTACATAAAAGCTTGCATTCTTTTCTTCAGCATCTGTAGTTGGCAGAATTATGGTCATGGCGACAGGTTTCCATGAAGTCTGATTAAGATTATTAAGTCATATTTTGCATTATACCCTCAAATTGCTTGTGTTATTATGTCTTGCCTCCTTACTAAAGCCAAATTGTTTTTTTTTCCTGGCTTTTGTTTGTTTGTTTGTCTTATTCCAGAGTTTCAATCAGTGTTTTTGACTGAAAATGTCCTATATCAGGCCACTTTAGTTCACTCACACCAAGTATTGTTGTTGTTGTTTTGTTGTTAAGTCATGTCTGACTCTTCGTGACCCCATGGACCAGAGCACGCCAGGCCCTCCTGTCTTCCACTGCCTCCCGGAGTTTGGCCAAAGTCATGTTGGTAGTTTCGATGACACTGTCCAATCATCTCATCCTCTGTCGTCCCCTTCTCCTCCTGCCTTCACACTTTCCCAACATCAGGGTCTTTTCCAGGGAGTCTTCTCATGAGATGGCTAAAGTATTGGAGCCTCAGCTTCAGGATCTGCCTTCCAGTGAGCACTTAAGGGTTGATTTCCTTTAGAATTGATAGGTTTGATCTCCTTGCAATCCAGGGGACTCTCAAGAGCCTCCTCCAACACCACAATTCAAAAGCATCAATTCTTTGGTGGTCAGCCTTCTTTATGGTCCAGCTCTCACTTCCATACATTGCTACTGGAAAAACCATAGCTTTGACTATGTGAACCTTTGTTGGCAAGGTGATGTCTCTGCTTTTTAAGATGCTGTCGAGGTTTGTCATCGCTTTCCTCCCAAGAAGCAGACGTCTTTTAATTTCATGGCTGCTGTCACCATCTGCAGTGATCATGGAGCTCAAGAAATAAAATCTGTCACTGCCTCCATATCTTCCCCTTCTATTTGCCAGGAGGTGATGAGACCAGTGGCCATGATCTTAGTTTTTGTTTTTTATTTTTTTATGTTGAGCTTCAGACCATTTTTTGTGCTCTCCTCTTTCACCCTCATTAAGAGGTTCCTTAATTCCTCCTCACTTTCTGCCATCAGAGTGGTATCATCTGCACATTGGTGGTTGTTGTTATTTCTTCCAGTGATCTTAATTCTGGCTTGGGATTCCTCCAGTCCTGCCTTTCACATGATGTATTCTGCATACACTGTAAGTTAAATAAGCAGGGAGACAATATACAGCCTTGTTGTACTCCTTTCCCAATTTTGAACCAATCAGTTGTTCCATATCCAGTTCTAACTGTTGCTTCCTGTCCCACATATAGATTTCTCATGGTATGGATAAGGTGGTCAGGCACTCCCATTTCTTTAAGAACTTGCCATAGTTTGTTCTGGTCTACACAAAGGCTTTTGCATAGTCAATGAAACAGAAGTAGATGTTTTTCTGAAACTCTCTGGCTTTCTCCATAATCCAGCGCATGTTAGCAATTTGCTCTCTAGTTCCTCTGCCCCTTTGAAATCCAGCTTGTACTTCTGGGAGTTCTTGGTCCACATACTGCTGAAGTTTACCTTGGAGGATTATGAGCATAACCTTGCAAGTGTGTGAAATGAGTGCAATTGTACAGTAGTTGGGGACGTGGTGGCGCTGTGGGCTAAACCGCAGAAGCCTGTGCTGCAGGGTCAGAAGACCAAGCAGTCGTAAGATCGAATCCACATGATGGAGTGAGCTCCCGTCACTTTGTCCCAGCTCCCACCAACCTCGCGGTTCGAAAGCATGTAAATGCAAATAGATAAATAGGGACCACCTCGGTGGGAAGGTAACAGCGTTCTGTGTCTAAGTCGCACTGGCCATGTGACTACAGAAGATTGTCTTTGGACAAACGCTGGCTCTATGGCTTGGAAACGGGGATGAGCACTGCCCTCTAAAGTTGAACATGACTGGACAAAAATTGTCAAGGTGAACCTTTACCTTTTACCTGGAATATTCTTTGGCACTGCCTTTCTTTGGGATTGGGATGTAGACTGATCTTTTCCAATAATCTGGCCACTGCTGAGTTTTCCAAACTTGCTGGCATATTGAGTGTAGCACCTTAACAGTGTCATCTTTTAAGATTTTAAATACTTCAGGTGGAATGCCATCACCTCCACTGGCCTTGTTGTTAGCCCTGTTTTTTAAGGCCCACTTGACTTTGGTCTCCAGGATGTCTGGCACAAGGTCCGCAACCACACTATCTGGGTTGTCCAGGACCCCCAGATCTTTCTCGTATAATTCCTCTGTGTATTCTTGCCACCTCTTCTTGATGTCTTCTGCTTCTGTAAGGTCTCTACCATTTTTGTCTTTTATCATGTCCATCTTTGCACAAAATGTTCCTTTAATATCTCCAGTTTTCCTGAGCAGATGTCTGGCTTTTCCTTTTCTATTATTTTCCTCTATTTCTTTGCACTGTTCATTTAAGAAGGCCCTCTTGTCTCTCCTTGCTATTATCTGTAACTTTCCCTATATCCCTTGCATTTTGTTTCCCTTCTCTTCTTTGCTATTTGTAAGGCCTTGTTAAACAGCCACTTTGCTTTCTTGCATTTCCTTTTCTTTAGGATGGTTATTGTTGCTGCCTTCTGTACAATATAACAAGCCTCGACCCATAGTTCTTCAGGCACTCTGTCCACCAAATCTAGTTCCTTAAATCTGTTCTTCACTTCCACTGTGTATTCACAAGGGATTTGGTTTAGATTACACCTGACTAGCCCAGTGGTTTTTCTTACTCTCTTCAGAATAAGCTTGAACTTTCCTATGAGAAGCTGATGATCAGAGCCACAATCAGCTCCAGGTCTTGTTTTTGCTGATTGTATAAAGCTTCTCCATCTTTGGCTTTAGAGAATATAATCAAACAGGTTTTTGGTATTGCCCATCTGGTGATGTCCATGTGTAGAGTCGCCTCTTGTGTTGTTGGAAAAGAGTGTTTGTGATGACCAGCTTGTTCTCTTGACAAAACTCTATTAGCCTTTTCCCTGCTTCGTTTTGAACTCCAAGGCCAAACTTTCCTGTTGTTCCTTTTATCTCTTTACTCCCCACTTTAGCATTCCAGTGCCCTATAATGAGAAGAACATCTTTCTTTGGTGTCATTTCTAGAAGGTGTTGTAAGTCTTCATGAAATTGGTCAATTTTAGTCTCCTCAGTTGGTGCATAAACTTGGATTATTGTGATGTTGAAAGGTCTGCCTTGGATTCGTATTGAAATCATTCTATCATTTTTGAGATTATATCCCATTACAGCTTTTCCCATTCCATTCCTTCTATGGGCTTCTTGCTCACAGTAGTAGATATGATAATCGTCTGAATTGAATTCATCCATTCCTGTCCATTTTAGTTCACTGACGCCCAGGATGTCAATGCTTATTCTTGCCATCTCCTGTTTGACCACATCCAGCTTACCGAGGTTCATAGATCTTACATTCCCGGTTCCTATGCAGTAGTTTTCTTTACAGCATCAGACTTTCCTTTCACTTCCAGGCACCTCCGCAGTTGAGGGTCCTTTCGGCTTTGGCCCAACCACTTCATTAGCTCTGGAGCTACTTGTACTTGTCCTCTGCTCTTCCTCAGCAACATGTTGGATGCCTTCTGACCTGAGGGGCTCATCTTCCAGTGTCATATCTTTTAGCCTTTTGTTTCTGTTTATGGGGTATTCTTGGCAATGATACTGGAGTGGCTTGCCAATTCCTACCCCAGGTAGATTGCGTTAGTCGGAATTCTCCATTATGACCTGTCCGTCTTGGGTGTCTCTGCACAGCATAGCCCATGGCTACTATGAATTACTGAAGCCCCTTCGCCATGACAAGGCACCAATCCATGAAGAGGTTTATAGGTGAGGCTGCAGCAAATCTTACTTGGCACAAAGGACTTGAAGTAACTTATGGATGACCTTGTAACAAATTAAATATTAGCTTAAGCGGTGCTGGTGTTGCAAGAAAAGGACAAATGGAAGAGAGCATATACTGTACTGTACTGCGAACAAGCAGAAGGACATGCAAGATGACCAAGTTAATTATTTATTTGTAGTTTAAGGGTGTGTGCACATTTTGTTCAAAATCTGGGAGCACTAGAAGAGTTGATGCAATCTCTTGATTTGTTTGATTCATGGTGTTTGGGTTTGTTTATTAAACCGATTGCATGCTTATAGTCAGAGATGATCAGTTGATCTTTCCTCAGTGAAGCCTAATAGCTTGAGATATTTCTCCTCACTCAGCAGTTCATCTGCAAGGGTGGTGATCTAAGACCAAGGCAGGGCAACCAGGGTCACCTCAAAATGATTTGCCATCTGATGACAGGAAGGCACTCCTCCTGATCGTTCTTTGGTGCTAGTGACAGGTCAGCATGGAAGCCCGAAAGCTGATTTAAGACATGCATGTGAGGCTAGCTATTTATTTTATTGTATTTTATTTCAAACATTTATAGGCCACTCTTCAATCGCTTTTGCACTCTTGGTTCACCATTTTTCCTGACACCTGCTTGCTACGCACTCAAATATTGCTGCGGCACCTATCATGTGGCATCCACACCCATCATATGAGCAGAGCGGCATAAGTACCTTTATGATGCCTGGAGGAGTGTGTAGCCTCATTTGTTGGCCCTTGGCTACCTCATTTGATCCAAGGCCTCTGATAGGAGAAAGCAAGCTGGGGACAGCCTTAGCAAGCAGCAAGTAAACAGTGCCTTTGGTAGGGGCACCAGATCGGGAGGATGGGGATGATGGTGCTGGTGGTAGCTTAGGAAGAATCACACAACTGTTGCTGTCTCACATAGAAAAAAAATGCTTAAGGCAGCGGTTCCCAATTTTGGGAAACCCAGGTGTTCTTCAGCTGCAGCTCCCAGAAACCCCAGCCAGCAAAGCTGGTGGTGAAGGCTTCTGGGAGCTGCAATTACCCAAGGCTGGGAACCACTGGCCCCCAGGGAACAACCCAGAGATGGGCAAAGTGTGGTGGTGCATGGGCTGCCAGCACTTCCCAGGGCTCCCAGTGTGGTTCCCAAAATTCCCCTAGCTGCCATCCCTTTAGCCCCATGAACATTCTTTTCAGCCCCCAGAATTGCAAGTCATATCCCACAGAAGCCACTAAGAATCACAATTTACCCACTACAGTATATGTAACTCTCTCTAGGACTATGCAGGGAAGGCCCTTAACAAGTTTTGACCTACTTGAGGAAAGGCTAGGGGCCAGACTAACCTCCATTGGTAGGAGTTTCAGCTGTCACAAAAGCTTCCTCTTACGTTCCCATTAAACTGAGGATCATTGGACCATGGGAGAGAGTCCCCAAAGAATGCAAAGTCTAGGGACAATCTTATGGGATAATACAGTTCTTGAACCAAATGGCAGAAAGGAGCCACTGAGCAGTACCCTGAAAGGATTTAAAGTTCTCTTATTGAGCACTTGGGTAGATTCTGATTGTTCACCACCAGACAGCAACATCACACATCTGCATACATGAAGCCAAGAAGCCTTCCTGAACCCCATTTCATCAGAAATTTTAATCTTTTTTTGTTTTAATGTTTCCATGTTTTAATTGTATTTTAAATCATATATTGTTTAATCTATCTTTTAATATTTAACTTATTGTGTTTTTAAAATGTATGAATTTTAATGCTGTGAGCCGCTTTGGGTCCCTTGTTGGGATAAATGTGGCATATAAATACAACAACAACAACAACAACAACAACAACAACAGCTACTACTACTATTACTACTACTACTACTACTACTACTACTACTACCAATAACAATAACAATAACAATAACAATAACAATAACAATAACAATAACAATAACAATAATAACAATAATAACAATAATAATAATAATAATAATAATAATAATAATAATAATAATAATAATAATAATAATAATAATAATAATAATAATAATAATAATAATAATAATAATAATAATAATAATAATAATAATAATAATAATAATAATAATAATAGTAGCGGATCTAATACTGCAAAACCAGTGCAAGCAGAAGGCTGTCTTCCAGCTGTCTGGCTGTATCTAAAGGAAAAGGCTTTAGCTCTGTGGAAGCAATCCTTACCATATCCAGACAGAAGCTGGGAAAGGCTGCTGTCTGAAACCCGGGAGACCCACTGCTAGGCAGGGTAAAACAGCAATGAGCTCTCTGGGGCCCCTCAGCCCTAACCAGCATGCCTGATAGTGCAGGATGATAGGAACTGCAATCCAAAAACATAGGGACTACAAGGTGCTGTCCCATAATAGATTGTTGTCCTGGGGGATTGATCACATAGCCAATTTACATTAATTCCAGTCCCAACTTTTTTTAAAAAATTGCTGTAAAATCACATGGTATAGAACTCTGTAGGCACATTCACACTGACCTACTGTAAATTGTTTTGTCTAATTTTCATTCTGTTTCTGGAGCACACTTTTGGTTTATTTTATTTTATTTTCAAGTGATACATCACTAAAATGAGTGTCTCCTAGTGACAATCCTGGCATGCTGACCATCCTCCACGTCCTGGCGTGTTCGCTCTGTGGGCGAAGAGTAGCTTCAGAGCTTCCTCCGTATCCTGCAGGCTCTAAACGAGTACACAAAGAGAGGGAGGACAGTCTGGTGATTCTTGAATGTTGGCTCACCTTATTGCACCTCACCAAGTCCTTCCTCACTTTCCCCACTTCGTTTGTGCACCCAAATCCACATAGCCACAAATTAAAACAACAGCAGCATTCACATCCACAAAATGGTATTGAATTTAATTGATTTGGAAGTGGGATATTTTTAAAAGCCCCTGCTGGTCAGCTGAAAAATCCTTTGCTTTGCAGCCCAAATGAATCGATTTGCCCTTGCATCATATATACGCCTGGCAATTAATAAATCGATTTAAATAACATTAAAATTGATATAATTGCAATTCTTACAGTCAGTGTGACTGCAACCTCAGTAATTTGATATGTTGTGAAAGACTGTTCTACAATGTAGGAGTGGCGTAGTGTCTTCATGCCATGTAAGCATGATTAGTAATGAAAGTCAAAGTCACAAAGGGAGACTTGTGTCGGCATTAGGGACCATGTTTGGGATTAGATGGTGTTCACATGCTTCTGCTGACATTCTCCTGTTCTCTGTAAGATAGCAGGAACTGTGCTGATTTCGTCCTGTAAGTACTGCTTTATGCTCTGCCCTAGCTTATACCCTTTCTATTATTTAAAAAAAGGTGAGGGAGAAAAATTATATTTTTCTATTATAGTTATTCGTAGAAAAACATTTTTAAAGAAGCATTGGGGAACTAGGTCATTACATTCACCAGTCTCAGAAAAGGGAAGCATGCAACTTGGGTGGATTGCTACACCGTCACATGTTGCAGTGGTTTTCCACTAGCCTGTATGCATGCATCGTTGGAAGAGAAGCTGATATAAATTAGATCCCAGGAACTCTCCAGCTACAGGATATGCTGCATCCAATCACACTGGATCTTGTTTACTAAGGCAGTAAACAAGATCCAGAACCCATCCTGTAAGTAACAAGACCAGTTCTGCACATCATCTGTACCCTGCAAGGGGATATACTCTGCAAAGCTGTTTTCAAGGTGCTGGAATACCCCAACAGCTTGGGCTAACCATGTAATAAATCATTCACGGCTGTTTTGGAATGAATGACATGTTGGTTGTGACTGGGCTCTTACACTGAGAAGAGGCACGTCTTTGTATGGCAGGAATAAAGACAGCCCTTGTCAGGTTTCCTAGACTGTCCTATTCTTGCTCTGATCTCTCTTGATTTTCATTCAGCCTAGATCAAGGATGTTACTTTTGTCAGTCCTTGCTTTTCATGTTTTCCTCCCATATCCTTTCCAGGACAGGAGACATTTTACCTTTGTTTTTGAGAGATGAGGAGGCATCCATAGCTCCCTCCCTGTATCCTCATCTTAACTGACCTATTATCCCTCCTATCCTGATGTATCTCTCTAATAAACATTAGTTTTCATATTTTCTCAGAATAAAACAAGTGGACATAGTTCCTTTTCCAATGGGATAAGTGCTAAGCACTGTTCAGGGACTGAATCCACAAGATAACATACAGCTACTTGGCAGACAAGTGCAAGGAGCTTGCCTTGTATTGAATCAGATCGCTCATTTGTCTGGTTGGGTCTTATACAGAGATGGGTATGAACAAAAAGAACCGAATCAGGAAGTTCATTAAAAATTGCTGGTTTATTGGTTCGGGTTCATCAAAACCAACAAACCTGAAGCAACCCACACCACAAACTTTTTTAAACAATCTGACAAACTTCCTGGTTCATTTCCCCCCCCCCCGCGCGCGCGCGCGCTCCACAGCCTGCCCCCACCCCCTTCCCACTGTCCCTGTTGCCTCCTCCTCTTTGTCCTCTGCCTCCACCACCAGTGTGAGACATACAGCAGCCCTTGCTTCCCTTCTAGGAGCTGGTCCTGCGGTTTCTGTGCATGCCACCACCTATCCGCTGACAGGTGGGCATATATGCAGAGACAGCAGGTCTGGCTTCTGGAAAGGAAACTCGGCCTGTCTTTCAAGATGGCAGTGGTGGAGGAGCAGGAGAAAGAAGAGGAGGAGGCAATAGGACCACATAGGGAGGTGATGGGGCAGTGGATAGGTTGTGGGGCTGAAAAATGGGTGATCCAGCACCCATTGCAGCAATGGAAGAGGAGAAGCTGGCAGAACCAGGTTGGGAGGCAATGGGGGAAAGTGGGAAGGGGGCAGGGGCAGACTGTGGGAAGTTCATTTCTTCTCCTCCCAGGCACAAAGTTTTTAAAACAAACAAACTGGTTCGTGATTCATTTTTTTAAAAAGTTCAGATGGTTTGTCCTTTGTGCATAGCCATGAACCACAAACCACCATTTTGTAGTTTGTGCCCATCTCTAGTCTTATGTCTTCGGATTGCCAGCAACTCTCCAAGGTTTTATGAACAACGAACGCAACTGTACAGCTCAGTGGTTTAGGTATCTGGTTGCAGAGCAAGAGGCTGGGAGTTCGATTCCCCGCTGTGCCATCCTGACAGGGGCTGGACTTGATGATCCATAGGGTCTCTTCCAATTCTGCACTTCTAAGAAAGCTTTATTGCTTAGAACCATACAGCAGCAGCAATGGATTTCCCTTTTCTCCCTCCTCCTCCTCCTTTAAGCCAGGATCATGCCAACTTGGCCCAGCTTCTTCCTCCACCCCTCAGGTGTAGTTCATTAGCCTCTGTCTCCTTCCTCCGATCTGGGGCCTCATTCCATGCCTTCAGGCTGTCCTGTCTCAGGGGACCTCCATGAAGTCCACTGGAGAGAATATGTTGATGGCTCGCACTTTAGAGACCATCCTCCCAAGCTGCACTCACTCTCCGAAGCCTGTCCTCAGGGAAGGACCGGAGGCAAGACAATGCCAGGCTGGAGATCCCCAATTCCAAGATAGCTCAGCTCTAAATATTTAGCACCGAGTTCTGTTGTTGTCTAGTCAGATATCGCATGTATTTTCCCATGCATGTGAGAAGCCCAGGGTGGAAAAATTATGGTGTGTGAGAACAGCTGATAGCTCCTCTTGGCTAGAGATTTACTCATTATAAATGTCATGGAAATATATTACTGCGACAGCAGGTCAGTACTTTTGCAAGGCTAAGAAGCACTAAATGCTGTGGTTGTAGTCATTCTTCTGATGACTGGAGAATCCCGTCTGGACACCACCCTGTTCCAAGTAAACCCCACTGCTAATATTTCCATGGCAACACATTCCTGACATCTATATATTTTATTACCTCTGGTCAGAAATAGCTGCCTGGCTGAGAAGCAGGCATTTCCCTCCCCACACACTCTGATGTCAATTGATGTCACTCTGCTCCTTTGGCGGACATCTCAGGTTTCATTCCCTAGGGACAGGAGAGCCTCAGAGCTGGCCTGGAGAGGCACAGAAGGCTTGTTTCGAATGTGGTTCTCTCCACTCTGGCCAAAGTAAACTTTGCCCTCATTTGTGGGTTTTCATTTGTGGCTTTTTGCAGGAGTCTCTTGAGTGCCTTTGCAGAAAATTTTTTGATCTCTGTACCATTTGTTCTTCCTGTTTGAAAAATGCTGTTTGTCTGAGCATTGCTGCCCCATTCTTGTAAACCAGAAACCTCACGTGAAAGGTTGAACCCGGGTTTAGTCAGAACAGAAAAGGTTTCAAGCCAAGCTCTGTGGGTGGGTTTATGTCAACTGTATTGAAAGCTGAATTACAGACATTGTGATAGTTAAGAACCATTTCAAGTTAAGGTGGCTAGACTAAAAGGTCTCCTCCTTCATATGGGGGGGGGCTGTGTCAGTCTGGTACAGCAAAAACAACAAGAGTCTCATGGGAACAGCTTCCCACTGTTTGAACACAATGATGGAGAGTAAAGAGACAATTCCCCATCCCAAGCAGCTTGTAATAAATAATTTGATGAATCCATCAGAGGAAAGAAGAGGAAATGAAGGTCAGATAAAGAAGGGAACGTATCTGAATAGTTCGGGTGCATATACTTCAATTACAGTAGTAATCTGTGCTGGAAATTTAGAGCTATGTGAAAAACCCTTCATAGGCCAGATAGATTTTGAGGAGGAATTTAAAAGAGGGAAAGCGATATCTAAAAATACAGCATTTTAGTATTCCCCATTCTTTTTGTATGCATGTGGTTTTGAGGTTAGAACTTGATATGAAGCAGATACTCAAATTAAATACCCTCCTATCCTGAAAATACGCCTAGTGCCATTGGGAAAATCTCATATATTTAAGCCTACATGGTACTAGTGATTATCCAGTAGGGAATCCCTATTATGGTGCCCCATGTGCCTTAGAGGAAGAATGGGATATAATAACATGCGAAACCAATGAAGATCAGCTTTGTCTTCCTGTGCATCTGGTAAGCCTAGCTTCTCTGCCAAAGTGCAGTTCCATATTGTGAGAGAATATGTCGTCTGCCATGAATAAGAAATGAGTAAAAACGAGTAAAAATAATTGTGTGCTGTCCAGTCTATTCCAAAAATCAAATCAAGATTACTCTTATCCAGGATTTTATAGGAGGGAGTATTCTCAGAAATGGTAAACCATTCCTTTTTTCTGTGGGCTAAAATTTAGAAACTCAGCCAAAAAAAAGAAAAAAGAAAAGAAAAAAGAAAAAAGAAGAAGAAGGTCCAGTTACAGGTGGCCCATGATTGAAGCAGGGAGACATCTCCCAAACTGGAGTGTGGGGAGGATGTAGAAAACTCTCTCTCTCTCTCTCTCTCTCTCTCTCTCTGTTTCACAAGTCTCTGCACCAAGCCTTGTTTATAGCTGTGGGGAGAGAAGAGAAAAATCAGTGGTTTGGGGTAGAATAAAGAAATAGCAATGAGATTGATGGAGGGGGAGAGAGAGAGAGAGAGAGAGAGAGAGAGAGAGAGAGAGAGAGAGAGAGACTGTGTAGCCCTGGGTAAGCTGCACAGTTCGAGAACGCCCCAGGAAAATGAAATGGCAAACCACTTCTGAGTACTCTCTACCTGAAACACGAGTTTTTCATGTTTGTACCTCATCTTTGTTCAATTACTTTTCCACTTCAACCTGCTATTTAAACACACACAAATATTTCTCTGCATATTTCCCGTAGTATATGCATTTTTGCATGCTGTTCACTTTATATATGTTTTGTGATACTATTATTTTCACTAATACACACATTTTCGTGTATTATGCTAACTGAGAGGGGAACTAGCATTTCTATGCACTTTCCCCTCATTGATACTTTTTTGGTGAAAATGTTTTCATGGGCAAATTGCATTGTAACATTCAGGAAAGTTTTAGTGCTGAATTAAAACTGCTTTTGAGTCTGCTCATTAATCTGGAAAATGCAAATTAGGTACATCTGCCTCAAAACTCATGATGATTTAATTTCTTCTAGAGCCAGCCTGTGTGGCCCTGGGCAAACTGCACAGTTCCAGAACACCCCCCAAAAATGGAATGACAAACCACTTCTGAGTACTCTCTACCTGGAACACCCTGAAAATGGTCACCATAAGTCAGACTAGATTTGACAGCACATGATTATTATTATTCCCTTCTTAATATTTCTATTCCAGGTTAAGTTCCTAAAAACCCAACATCATAGTTATGCAGTTTTTCAACATGCTTCAGGTTTCAGAGGGAATCTTCCCACAGACAACTAGGATTTGTTAGGGGCCAAAACCTGCACAGGGTCACATCACACTTTAAAAGTTTAAAAAAAATGATAGCACAAGCATTCACAGAAAACAGCCCACTTCATGAGAGTATGACAGCAGGCCAAAATGTCAGACTACAAATCATGCACTAAGCACTCTCCCACTATATCTCTTGGTAAAGGAGATCCTGGCTGTTGGCCTATAATGCTTCAGGGGCTAGAAGTGCAAGGCAGAGTCATTATAACTGAGCCCACAGCCATTCTAATTATAATCCCTTAACCACATGAGCACACAGTAGGAAAGAGCTGCTTTCTTTAGAGTGGTGGTTTTCTAAATGCTCTTTGGGGAACCACCATTTGTAGTTCCTGATGGCATCAGGAACAGCAAATGAACTTCTCTGAAAGACAGATTTGCAATAGCAGATCTTACCAGACCATGCAAGCTATAGGTGGGTGCTGCCCGTCAAGGATGGACAAATCTGTCAGTTTCATTTTCTCCCACATCTGGACTTCTAAAATCTCACATTTTTTCCACCCTGCCTAGGAAGAAAATAGCTAATGTTGAGAAAGTACTATTAAAAAACAACAAAACAAAAAGCAAAGTTCAGAATCGACCATCTCATCACCACTGGTCAAATTCAGTAAATACAGCAGAGGAAACACCATGTTGCCAAGAGTCCGAGGCATTATGAGGAGGTGGCCAAGATTTGTCCGCCAGATTTGGTGGACAAAGCGCTTGATCACGGTCGGGCCACCACCTCCTCCCTTGACCCTTGCCCGGCCTGTCTAATCAAAGCAGCCGGGCCAGTAACAACAGAATGGGGCACTGCAATAATTAATGGGTCTCTCCAGGAGGGCAAGGTTCCCCTTGCCCTTAAGGAGACACTCATTAGGCCCATTAGGAAGAAACCAAATTTGGCGGTGGATGACATTGGAAATTATAGGCCCATCACCAGTGTTTCCTTCCTAAGCAAAGTGGTGGAGAGGGTGGTGGCAGACCAGCTTCAGGCGCTTTTGGATGAAACCAATGCCCTGGACCCATTTCAGTTGGGCTTCAGGCCGTGCTATGGTACAGAGACGGCACTGGTCGCACTGTTGGATGACCTGTTGAGGGAGGCCAATAGGGGCAATATGTCCTTGTTGGTCCTCCTTGACATCTCAGCTGCCTTTGATACTGTTGACCACGGTATCCTCCTGGGGAGGCTCTCTGAGCTGGGAATCGGTGGCCTGGCATTTGCCTGGCTCCAATCCTTCTTGGAGGACCGTCCTCAGAGAGTACAGCTTGGCGAGAATGTTTTGGCCCCATGGAACCTCAACTGTGGGGTTCCGCAGGGGTCGATCATCTCTCCAATGCTGTTTAACATCTACATGAGGCCGCTGGGTGGGGTCATCAGGGGGTGTGGGGCATCGTGTCATCAATATGCTGATGACACACAGCTCTACATTTCCTTTTCACCTACTTCAGTGGATGCCATTCCGTCCCTCCAGAGCTGCCTGGAGACTGTACTGGAATGGATGCAATTGAATGGGTTGAGGCTGAACCCGAACAAGATGGAGGTCTCGAGGGTGGGTGGTCCTTCCATTAGTGGTTTGGGCGACTCCCTTTATTTTGGGGGGTCAACCCTCACTGCAAAGAGTGAGGTTCGCAGCTTATGGATTCATCTGGACCCGGCGCTTACCATGGAAACCCATGTAGCGTCCGTGGTCTGTTCCGCCTATTTTCACCTATGGTGGATTGTCCAGCTGTGAGCATATCTTGATGGGGGGCCCTCACTACTCTTGTCCATGCACTGGTAATCTCGAGACTAGACCATTGTAATGCACTTTACGTGGGGCTGCCTTTGAGATTGATGTGGAAACTTCAAATGGTGCAAAATGCGGCAGCCAGACTCCTTAGTGGAGTGAGGAAATATCCGCATATCTCCCCCACCCTGGCTGGTTTGCACTGGTTGCCCATTCATTTCCACATTGATTTCAAAGTGCTAATGATGACATATAAAGCCCTAAACGGTTTGGGACCTTGATACCTGGCAGATCGCCTTCTCCCACCCAGGTCTACTCAAATCACTCGACAAAGCCAACAGGGACGGCTGAGGGGCCTTACGCCGAGAGAGGCCCAGAAGGAAAGAACAAGAAACTGGGCCTTCTCGGCAGTGGCCCCTCAGTTGTGGAATACTCTCCCAACAGAAATCCGCCAGGCTCCCTCGCTGGGCATTTTTAAAAGCCATTTAAAAACTTGGCTCTTTAGGCAGGCCTTCCCTCCAGTCAATTAACTGATTTTTGTTTCCTCACTATCCCATCTTGATATTGTATATGCGCGTTAGTTAGTTAGTTAGTAGGTCTTTATTATTATGTATGTTTTTATTGTATTTGACTACTCATGTAAGCTGCCCTGAGTAGACTTTGTCTAGAGGGGGCGAGGTATTTCAATAAAGTAAAGTATAAATTATCTAGGCACAGGGAATTTTTCCCCCAACAGCCTTTTCCATAACACCAAAGCCCTGAGCACTTAAGGCCTTTTTGATAGAGATGGTCAACGAGCAGTTGGGTACTGAAGTCAGGCGGGGTTGGCAGCAGAGGGAAGAAAGGTGCTGCTAGCCTCCTTTTCTCTTCGTCTTTCTCCTTTGCTTTCCCTCTTCTGGTGAGTGTTGTGGTCTGCAGCACCCCTTTTTTTCCTGCCTCAAGTGAGTGCTGGGAGTGCTTTTGCATATCCCCACCCCCACCCCCACCCCAATCCTCTTTAACTCAGAGAAGCTTGCATGGGAGATCTGCAGAGATTCCTCAGAACACAGGATAATGTGGAGAAACCAATCCTGAAATTTGGGAAAATACAGCTACAAGTGTTGAATTGTATGAAAGGAGGTTAGTACAACCCAGCAAACCTGATTCCCTGTAATACCTCCTGTCACTCTGACTCGTGTGCTTAGGTTTTCTGGCTTATTTATAACCTGGAGACGGGAAGGTTAGTAGAACTGTGGCCTGGAATCTAGAGAATGGCCTTGCATATTCAAACTCATCTCTGGTCCCTGCGGAGACAGGAATCAACTGATGAGGTGGAGGGCAAATGTCGCAGGAAGGTCATCACTCAGCATGATGTCACCTTACCACCATGTGGGATCAGTCTGTTCTTTCAGCCCCTGGCTGTTCCCAACACTCACTTCAAAACACTACCACTCCGTCCACCGCTGACTTCATAGGAACTGTAGCAGAGCCAGAAAATGAGCAGAAGTTTTGGATGGAGTTGGGCTACGGGTGGGGAGAGCAGCTGCCAACTCCAGGAAAACGAGATGAGTTTGCTTAAACTGAAGAGATGAAACCTTGGAAAACAACAGCAAGCAGATCTTATCCAGTCATGCCATTGTTACAATCCATGAGGATGATTGTATGCACGTGAGTTGTGCCCTCCTGCTCTCTTGCCACATACCATCCATTTTTGTTTCCTTCTACTGTGCTGTTTTTCTCTCTCAGAAACAGACCAGTCACAATGCGCCCAAGGGCTAATCCTGTTCTCAGTGGTATGAATCCACATGATTCCCAAAAGAATATAGGAAGCCATTGACTACTTTGCCCTTTGTACAGTGAAAATCCAAAGATGCCTCAATTAATATTTGACTCCTTGGATATTTTTAGCAAATACTATTTGAGGGGATCACGTGCACTTTTAGTGTGTTCTGGCCAATTATCTTCAATGAACTAAATTGTAGTAACTTTAGAAAAGGTTTATTAACTACAAACTTTAGTATTTCAGTAGTAAAGGTTAAAATATAGCATTTGACTGAAAAAGAAAGAAGGCATTTGTCTTACATATTCCGTGGAAGTTTCTTTAGCTTTGATGACTGTTTCTAAAGTGGGTAAACCAGCCCTTAAAGCTGGATGGCATGGTTGCAAGTGTGGATGGAGAAAGAGCTATCAGATAGTATGTACTCAGGTAATCTCCATCTCCGAAAAGGCTCCTCTTCAAGGAAGAAGACACACAAAAGAGAGGAAGGGCAGGAAGTGATCAATGCACAATAGCACCCCAATAGCAGGGTAGACTGGTGGCACTGTGGGCTAAACCGCAGAAGCCTTTGTGTGCTGCAGGGTCAGAAGACCAGCAGTCGTAAGATTGAATCCACGTGATGGAGTGAGCTCCCATCGATTTGTCCCAGCTCCTCGCCAACCTGGCAGTTCGAAAGCCTGCAAATGCGAGTAGATAAATAGGTACCACCTCGGTGGGAAGGTAAACAACGTTCCGTGTATAGCCACGCTGGCCACGTGACCACGGGAATGGTCTTCGGACAAATGCTGGCTCTGCGGCTTGGAGATGGGGATGAGCACCGCACCCTAGAGTCGGGCATGACTGACTAAAATGTCAAGTGGAACCTTTACCTTTTTAGCAGGGTAGAACTGACTGATTGGCAGAATCACCCACCGCATACTGGGACACGATTGATCTGCATACTCCCAACAACATGCACTTTTAGGAGAACACTAGGATTTAAGCATATATCCTACATTTTTTGCCAAATAGCACTCAAGGCAGCTTAAAATGTTGTGGAAAACCTGCAAATAACACGTTAATTAAACTAGCATAATCGGTACAACATGGCAGTGAAGTTGAGATCCTTCAAAGCTACTGCCAGTTTGACAGAACTTTCCCTACCCATTAGGCTGAACCAAATAGTCCATAGGGTTACACCACCAATTTGGATTTGGTTTGAAATCTGTTTCTAGTCTATATGGAAGGTAAGAAAAGACATGTGCTGTGTAAGATTGTGATAGCATGGGCTACTATTATTGTTGACACAATTAACAGACCTAACAAAAGCTGGTTATCAGGGAATAGAAAAGCGTTTGCAAGAACAGTCCACTAAGGGAAAATCTCCTGAGAAGGTTCATCAGGAAACATTTTGAAAAATGCTTTTCATGCAATAGCGGCAGCAATCCATCTGTTGTTGTCATATGCCATCAAGTCCAATTCATGGCAACCTTTTCAACAGGGTTTTCAAAATATGTGAGATGCTCAAGAAGGCTGGTGGATCAGCAATTTACCATTGCCACCCTTAGTGAGCTGGAGCAAGGATTTGAACCCTGGTCTTCTGACTTCTGTGCCAGCACTCTATCCACCACGCTGGCTCTCAACAATTAATACACAATCAATTAGTCTTATAACTATTACCGAAAATGTGTTTGTTGCTCCTGAAAGATCTTCAAATCAATAAGGTAGAAACAAACATGTTTTACATGAATATTATTGATTTTGCAGCTTAAAAAACTTAGTATGTTCCATTCAAAATCGGTCTCTCCAGAACCTCTTTTGTTTATTTGTCCCAAAAGACTGTTCTGAAACATCTCCGAAACTATAAAAGCTAGAGTCACCAGAGTTTGAATTGATATTAAATAATTTCCAAACTTAAACAAGTACATCTCAACATTGGATTCCCTAGAGTCCCTTTTGTTTGCTTGCTTGTTTATCCAGAAAAATCTCCAAAAACACCAACATTTGAATAGATTCTACAGATTTCCTGACTTGACTGGCTTTTTAATATTTCAAAACCAGTTTCCTCTGATCCCAAACTGGGCCTACATTTCATTAAATTTTAGCAGCAACCAATCTGAGACATTTGCCAGACTCTTCTGTGAAACTGGTACCAGATGAACAAAAGTGAAGGAAACAATCTGAGGTGTGGGACAGAAAAGAAAAGACAGTGGGATAAGGGTGGAACTTCTGCATTTTTAGCATGGATGAAGCTGGGTACATTTGCTAATACAGTAATTTAAATAGTTGCATTAGTGTAATACATGCTTTACAGCATTTATGGTGTGTGTAACATACATGTAAGTGTGTGAACATGCATATAATTTATAGTGACTGGCAGTGTCCCACCAATGTTTCTATCTAAACCACTGGAAATATTAAAAAATGCTATCTAGCAAATGAATCTCAGTTTATAACACAGAGATTCCTCCATGTAACACGGGATAAATTTTAACTGGATGTGTGCATAAATATTCCTCATGTCAGTCTCTTCCTAGGATCTGTTTACTTTAAATCATTTCAAGCTGCTTTTTGGGAGAGGAACTGAAGATACCTTCTGTACAAATAAAAAGCTTTCTTAAAAGTTCCATGTTAACAATAAAACATCTGTTCCTGGAGCCTGGCAGCTGGACTACAACAAAATGACGTTTGCATTAATTATCCTCTGGGATGGGGAAAATAGAACAAACCACAGATTTCTCCCATCCTAGCTGACAAACCAAATCATTGTGGCACTTTTGTAACAAATTGCATTTTAACATCACATGAGCTCTGTGATGGAATAAGAAAAGCAAACCAAGCCAGAGAATTTTAAAAATACATACATGTGTGAAGGAGGGATGGACCAAAAGGAAAAAGAACAGAGTGAGCCATCCCCTCAACTAGAGATGTCAGAGAGAGAGAGAGAGAGAGAGAGAGAAGATAATAGAAAATGAATGGTCGCAATGACCAGATAGGTGGGGTATAAATGGAATAAATAAATAAATAAATAAATAAATAAATAAATAAATAAATAAATAAATAAATAAATAAATGAATAAATGAATAAAGGAATAAAGGAATAAAGGAATTGAGTGTGGAGGAAGAGAAAGGAAGGGAATCAAAGGGGGAAGAAGGGAAGATTGAAATCTGTTTGGTGGAAGAGGGAGAAGGAAAAGAGGAGGAGGAGTTAATTTTGCCTGTGTGGGAAGAGAATATATGAGATAAAAGTGGGAGGAGACAGTTTAGTATACCAAGGGGAGAGAGAATGAAGGAGAAGGAGAATAAAGAGAGAGAAAAAAGTGAACACAGATATGAAAGAGTGCCCAGGTTATTAGAAGATTTCCCTAATTTGAAGGTAGGAAGGTTACTGCCTGACCCAGACCTGTCAAGGGAAGAGGGAACATCGACAGAGGCATTAGAATGAATGGTTGTGGTATTTCCGCGGGGACCAGGTCACTCAAGGACTAATCCTTCAACCAACCACCACCGGAAGGAGATTGGGACAGACACCCTTGTTGTGGGACTATACGCGTGGCTCGGAGTGCTCCAATGAGGAAACCCACCGACCGGGAACGTTTTCGGCCAGCCCCTCAATGAACCTTGTCAATTTACAGGCTGAGTTGTCATCTTCACACTTTGGACAGTTGCCGGATATCAGTTGTTTTGAACCCGTAGAAGTTGTTGTAGAATCACCAAATGTTAAACCAAATAAATCTGTTAATATTTCAAAGGAGGCTCTGCTGTCATTTCCTGCCAAAAGAGAGGAACTGGTTCAAATCTTTAACGAACCCAATCACAACATGACCTCTCCCTTTCTGCCACCTTTTAATTTTTGCTTGAACATTTATTTTTTAAATGTGCTATAAATTACAGACCAACCTTAGAGTTTTTATCACAATGGGAATAAGCCTTGACTTCCTGTGCAATCCTCTCCTCTCATACTCCCCTCTTCCTTCTGGTCTCCTGTAGTGCAGCTGCAAAGAGATTGACGGTTTCAGTTAACTGCACAATAGTATTGCATGCAAACGCTGAACTCCAGGTTATATTAACTGCAGCTTGTTGTTACTATGGTTGAAAAAAAAAAGCAGCTCCATAAACCACAGTCAAGATTCATTACATTTTTGGTGTGTTTGTATTGGGGTTAGGATTGCCCCCCCCCCCCATGATTTAAGCACATTTAAAACAACAACAACCCACAGTTGCTTGGGTTAAGGGGGGGGGAGGAACCAAAACTTCTGAATTTCTTTCTGCAGTGACACGAAAGGAGAGGTACAAATTGCAACTGTCTGTGCATTTTGGGGTGATTTTGATGGTATAGGAAGCACAGTCTGAGATTTACAAGCTGGCTACATGGTGAAGGAACTGCAGGTCTGCCATCCATACATGTGGTCTTGAGCAAGTTACTGTCTAATTCTATACCTGTTATATGGAGAAAAACAATTACTGGACTACATGTCTAAGAGGTTGGCACATGAGATAATGCATGTGAAGAACCTGGTAAACTCAGTCCATTGGGAATTTAGGCCAGCGTAAGTGTACTTGTGTAAAACATGGCAGCAAATAGCCATTAACTGACAGATACCTGCTTGCATTCCAGGTGGGATGTGTGGCGCTTATGTCACCTTCCTCTGCCTGATGTTTGCCATCACTAAACAACAACCACTTCCAAACCCTTTTACTAAGTTTGGGATTGCCATTTAACTTATAATAGGAACTTCTTCCTCCAGAATATCCCTTTTACCAAAAGCAGGCAAAAATCTCCCTTTCCACTGCTGCTTAAACCCTGCCATAGCTGAGGGCTGGATTTATGCTGCCCTTTAAAAAAGAGTATCACACACAGCCCATTATATTTTAGTGATACGACTTTGACTATGTGTCTTAGCATTAGCCAGTGGTATGCCTACTATAACATCTTGTGACTGGCATTTTCAAAAATAGGAGATTTTGCAAACCTAAAAGCTTGCAATATTGAATTTTTAATGAAAGATTCAGTATTGCAAGCTGTCATGTTCTTGTCATGCAAATGATATTTCTTTTCTGTTGTTACACAACGGCTCTATAGTTAGAATGTGTATTAGCCAACCAGAAGACAGTTCTGTCCACACACATTCCATTCCCCACTTCCAACTGGTTTTAACAACTCTCCTGGCACACATCCAGGTTAGTCCTGTAAATCAACATCAATTCACTCATCATACATTCCAATACATACATACTTTTACCAGAGCAGCTGAAGAAGGTGGAAGCTGAAACATTTTGCTTAAACATTTCTATCTGTTAGTCATTCTTGTGATATATGCCAAGTGCTTACATATAAGACATAAACAATGTGGATTTGCCACTTATTTATTTATTTATTTATTTATTTATTTATTTATTTATTTATTTATTTGTTTGTTTGTTTGTTTGTTTGTTTGTTTGTTTGTTTGTTTGTTTATTTATTTATTTATTTATTTATTTATTTATTTATTTATTTATATCCCGCCCATCTGGTCACACTCTGTGCCAGTTGTGTGACTTGATACACAAGAGGAATGCAGGACGCACTTCATTAATTAGTGGCAATTTTCCACTATGGAAAAATTTTGAAATTACAGTACTGCCAACATACAGAAAATCCACAATAAGTGTCTCATCAGTGGCCATAATCCTATTGCCTAAACACAGAATGGAAGGGTAATTGTTTATGTGCCTCCCAGCCCTAAGCCTGGCAGACCTCTTGTCATATGACCTGTTCTATTTATCAGCAAACAGTACAAGAACAGGAGCACAAATTGGGAGAATAGCACAGAGCCTGGGGGAAAAAACTCCCAGTAGGCTGGTAGGTAAACCTGCCCAAGATCCTAGCAGCAGTATACTGTCTACTCTAGAAGACTCCTCACATGCCTCTCCTGTTGGTTAGGCTGTATGGAATGACAACCCTAAAGGAATAGCAGCAACCACCACAGTTGATCTGTACATTTTGCCAGTTATCTGGTCACTGGATTTCTCCTTTGGCTTTGGATTTCCATATTACCTTAGGTTTTAAGGCCAAATCTGAGAGTGGAAGTGCAATGTCACTGAATCAGAGCAAGAAAACAGTTGTTGAGAGTCAACCTGCTTTGCTGAAATTACTGAAGATACAGTAAATCAAGGGATGTGGTGGCGCTGCGGAGGGACGTGGTGGCGCTGTGGGCTAAACCGCAGAAGCCTGTGCTGCAGGGTCAGAAGACCAAGCAGTCGTAAGATCGAATCCATGCGACGGAGTGAGCTCCCGTCGCTTGCCCATCTCCCGCCAACCTAGCGGTTCGAAAGCATGCAAATGCAAGTAGATAAATAGGGACCACCTCGGTGGGAAGGTAACAGCGTTCCGTGTCTAAGTCGCACTGGCCATGTGACCACGGAAGATTGTCTTCGGACAAAATGCTGGCTCTACGGCTTGGAAACGGGGATGAGTCGAACACGACTGGACAAAAATTGTCAAGGGGAACCTTTACCCTTACCTTACAGTAAATCGAAGAACATGATGCACAATCTGTCCCAAATCCTAACTGAGGTTTATACAGATTGTCGGCCATCTTTTTAGGGTTTGGTCCTGAAATCTCAAGGAATGGGATGCTGCTGTCCTGGGAATATTCCTTGTTGCCACTGACTATTTCGAACAAAATTCTAGATTTCCAGGGTCCTCAAAAAGGTTCTCTGTCCTTTGGGCACATAAACAACTTTTCTTTGCCTTTTCTGTTTTCCTAGGTTTTCCAAATTCTTCTTCTTCTTCTTCTTCTTCTTCTTCTTCTTCTTCTTCTTCTTCTTCTTCTTCTTCTTCTTCTTCTTCAGCATCATCGTCATCGTCATTGTCATCATCATTGTCATCATTTTATTAATGCTCTTTTTGAATTTTTCCTAAAAATTGGAATACTGTATATTTCCTAAGAGAAATATCCAGGCAATCTTTGAGAAGAGGTGAGGAAAAAACATATCTAATATAACAAAGCAGCAGCTTATATCTTGACTATTCTGCATAGAAATCAAATATTATTTTAACCAACTTGAAAGACACCTGACAAAGTAAATATGCAGTTGAGTTTATAACCACTGTGTGGAATTTGTGAGCAAGGTGTATGCAACAATATTTCTGGAATCTACAATTAAGCTTGATTTTATCTAGAAAACTGTTCTGTAGAACAGATGGGACAACTGCAATAAGCCTGCAAGCCAAAAATCCAGTGCTAAAGTTGATGGAGAGAGAGTAATTCTATAGGCTTCAATCATTAGGATTTTAGTTCAATGTAAAATGTGAAGGGATTTACCAGTGGAAAAAAGAAGTGTGGGTCTGAAAATAAACAAAACAAAACAAAAATCTATTTACAGTCTATATATTAAATTCCTACCACCTACTAGGAACAAAATGGCACCCCTACATGGAGAGAGTATTTGCTGCTTAACCTACTGGGATATCCCAGGACTGCCTGTCCACGAAGACCCAGAATTGCTGGTACCTGGAACACAGATTGTGCCCCAACTTTTACTTATCTTCTCTGTCTTCTCTCCACCCACCTCATTCCTCCCTTCCCTTTTGGTTTCACCCATTCAAGTGGTTTGAAGGGGCAGAGATTGAGCAACCCACTAGGAGACATCATCAAATGACATACACCACAAAGAGTGTCAATCAGCACGGAACAATGCAGCACAAGGGTTCACACAGGCAGATCCTGCACTGGAACAAATCAGATCAAAGCAGAACTTTTTCTCTCACACACCCAGCAGTAGTGTGGATAAGCCTGGAAAGTACAGTGGGGTTGTCTCTTGTTGACTCTGTTGACATTTGTTTCAGCCTTGTATTGTGTGCATATTGGCAGTGCACTACTGGTATCATGGGTGATAGGAAAGGGGACAAAATGCTCAATGTGGATAGCATTGCCTTTCCTTTTCCCCTTTACCTTTGCCGACACGCTGAGACAGGCTACTCTTAGGAAACTATTGCAAAGGTATACTTCATAAAATCTACATATATATTCCACATATTTAGTATAGAAATACAAACCTTTTCACCTTAATCTTTCAAGCATCCATAATATGAACCATTTTATTTTATTTTATTTTATTTTTAATGCTGATCATTTGGAATTCAGTTGGGAGCCACAAGTATAATCTGGGATTCTAGGCTGAGACCTTAAATTCAGACCAAATTTTATTTCTGTTCCTTCAAATATGGTCTGTTTAATACACATCCAGACACAAACCCTTAAGGAGCTGAAAACAATCCCTCCTTCATATCTGAGGAGTGGCAGGTGGGGGTGAATAAAAAGCATTTTTGAGATGTTTTTTTCCCCCAGTTTACGCAAGCAAGGCCCTGGCCTCTCTGTGAGAGTATTAGATGCCTCACAGACAATGACAAGTATTATACTTCCCTCCCTCCTGCTCCAGCTCCGACCTCAACGAATGACATCATTCTAGAGTGATCTGAGGAACAGGGCAGAGATGAGTTTAATAAAATAAGTCCACCAAAGGCGGATTAGAGGAGAGTTCGTAAATTGGAAGCAGGACTTTTTAATCCACAGCGGTTGGGAAAAGAAGAGGAGGGGGTCAAAGAAAGAGGAATAAATCTCAGATAGCCAGCCACTGGCCAAAGTGTTCAGGAGGAACGGTGGCAACAACGTACATCCATCTCTAATAGTTTGGTTGCTTGCACACAACCGCCCTAGTACTGCTGAGGTGTTCCTTTTTTGGAACTAGCTGAAAGCAGAATTTAAATAGAGGCTCCATAGAGTACCTTTATAAAGAACACCCTTTATCACGGTCAAGATCCTCTTATAAAGTTCACTCATGAGTAAGCCCCCTTCAGGAAAAGGTACTGTATTTGCTTCTTGCTAGGTGCCAACAAGCCACTTTCAATTTATGTTCACTCTATGAATTAGTAACCCCTCTGCTTAGGCTTTGCAAATGTGAGTCAATTCAGCTCTATTCTGTCTTCCTTCTTCACATATTCCAAACATTATTGTCTTTTCATAAATCTTGTCTTCTCATGATGTGAACAGAGTGCAATAGCCTCCTGAACGAGTTCAGGCTTTATTTGCTCTAGCAGCCATTTGTTTATGTTTCTGATAGTCTGTAGTATCCATAAAGTTCTCCCCCAATGCCACATTGCAATTGATTTCATTTTATTATTTTTAGTTTTCTTCCCTGTTTGGCTTTCGTATCAGTACATAGCAGTCAGGAATAACTGTTCTGTCCCTTCAGCGCTGCCTGGAGGCCGTACTGCAATGGATGCAGGAAAATGGGCTGCGGCTGAAAACGGACAAGATGGAGGTGCTGAGGGTGGGTGGCTTGGGAAACTCTCTCTCTTTTTTTTGGGGGGGTGACCCTTGCCGCCAAGGATGGGGTCAGGAGCTTGGGGATCCATCTGGACCCGGCGCTCACTATGGAAACCCAGGTGGCGTCGGTGGTCCGTACCGCCTTTTTTCACCTTCAGCGGATAGCCCAGCTGCGACCCTACCTCGATGTTGCGGTGCTCACTACCTTGGTACATGCGCTCGTAATCTCAAGATTAGACCACTGTAATGCGCTCTACGTGGGGCTGCCTTTGAGGCTGCTGCGGAAACTGCAGAATCTGGCGGCCAGACTTCTTAGTGGTGTGAGAAAATACCAACACATCTCACCCACTCTGGCCGCACTGCATCGGCTGCCCATTCGTTTCCGCATCGACTTCAAAGTGTTGATGCTTACGTATAAATCCCTAAACGGTTTAGGGCCTTGATACTTGACGGAACACCTACTCCCACCAAGAACTACCCGGATCACTCGTTCAAGTCGGGGGTGAGGCTGAGGAGCCTGACGCCGAGGGAGGCCCAAAAGGAAAAAACAAGAAATCGGTCCTTCTCGGCGGTGGCTCCTTGCCTCTGGAACAACCTGCCCCCAGAGATTCGCGAGGCCCCTATGCTGGGTATTTTTAAGACCCATCTCAAAACTTGGATGTTTAAGCAGGCTTTCCCTCCAGATAACACTTAACCTTTTTTCTTTAATCTCGAAGAACCGCTTATTGTTTATGTCTTTAGCTCATTGTTTATTGTATATTGTTGATATTTTTATTTGCTATATATATGTTGTTGTATTTTTGCATGTTTGGAAGCCGCCTAGAGTGGTCATTATTGACCAAATAGGTGGGGTATTTATTATTATTATTATTATTATTATTATTATTATTATTATTATTATTATTATTATTATTATTATTATTATTATTATTATTATTATTATTATTATTATTATTATTATTATTATTATACCACTGTACAGATAGCCCTGGCCTTCTTCTCCAGTGACATGTGTTCTTAGAGACGGTGATCTTTTCTAGTTCCTTCATTGTTGCTGTTCCAAGTCTCAGTCCATTTCTAATTAGCTGCAGTCTCCACTTGGGTTTACCATTAAATAAAGGTACTGAACATCTACTTTGTTTTCTTTATTCTCAACATTAAAGTTGACATGCCATTCTTGTTGCTAACTTTATGTTCAACTTTAATCTTGCTTTTCATTTGGTATGCTCTGCATATAGGTTGAACAGATAGGCAAGTAAAATATGCCTTTGTCTCATATAAATGCCAATATGAAATATCAACCTACCAGGTACTGTATCTGGAAATATCAGTTAAAATAGCATTGCTCACAAGTTCAGCCCATTTCATTTATTCCTGCTGTTTTCAGCAGATGGAATTTGACCTCTTAAATTACCCTTTTAAGTTGCTGCAGTTGAGTTTCTATTCCGACATTGTGGTGCTTTACTGATTTTGTTCTCATTACTTTCATTTATTTTGTTAAACATAGCGCTGCTTCACTTCTTTAAAAACTAATGGAAGAAAACCAGTAGTGAAAGCTCACACAGATACACTCCACTGGAACAGAAACTGACATTGGGATAGTTAAAAGAGTATGTTCAGCTGGCAAGTAATCAGCCACTCGTCAGTACTGTAATTAATTCCCGTAGCCAACATCAACAGGAAGAAATAAAATGACGAAAACATACAAGCAGAAATTCTTTAATTAAAGGCATAGGGGACCTGAAAAACCTTAATAGTACTTGTCTATCAATAGTGCATGCCCACCTACACTGGTTATACTTGTGCTGCCATTATATTTTGCTATCCTTCCCTCAAGTGTGAGTCAGTGTAGTGCACTAGACAGTGCGGTGGGCATGGACTCCGAAGACCTGGATTCAAATCCTTTTAGCCATGGAAACTCACTCTGTGTGTGTGTGTGTGCGTGTGTGTGTGTGTGCGTGCTGAGTGTGCGATGGAAAAAACAATCCTTAGGTTTCTTTAATTCCTCCTCACTTTCTGCCATCAGAGTGGTATGCAGATGATACCACTCTGATGGCAGAAAGTGAGGAGGAACTAAAGAACCTTGTAATGAGGGTGAAAGAGGAGAGTGCAAAAAACTGTCTAAAACTCAACATTAAAAAAACTAAGATGATGGCCACTGGTCCCATCACCTCCTGGGAAATAGAAGGGGAAGATATGGAGGCAGTGACAGATTTTGCTTTCTTGGGCTCCATGATCACTGCAGATGGAGACAGCAGCCACAAAATTAAAAGACACTTGCTTCTTGGAAGGAAAGCGATGACAAACCTAGACAGCATCTTAAAAAGCAGAGACATCACCTTGCCAACAAAAGTCCGAATAGTCAAAGCTATGGTTTTCCCTGTAGTGATGTATGGAAGTGAGAGCTGGACCATAAAGAAACCTGACCCACCAAAGAATTGATGCTTTTGAATTGTGGTGCTGGAGGAGGCTCTTGAGAGTCCCCTGGACTGCAAGGAGAACAATTCTAAAGGAAATCAACCCTGAGTGCTCACTGGAAGGACAGATCCTGAAGCTGAGGCTCCAGTACTTTGGCCATCTCATGAGAAGAGAAGACTCCTTGGAAAAGACCTTGATGTTAGGAAAGTGTGAAGGCAAGAGGAGAAGGGGACAACAGAGGATGAGATGGTTGTACAGTGTCTGCGAAGCAACCAACATGAAATTGACACAATTACAGGAAGCAGTGGAAGATATGAGGGCCTGGCATGCTCTGGTCCATGGGGTCACAAAGAGTCGGACACGACTAAACGACTAGGTTTCTCACATTGAAAACTGTATTTGGGCAAGACTTCTGACAGCAGACAATATTAAACTGGCACGTAAAGGTATGCTTGGTAATACATGGGTTCCTTCTAACTCACTTTTGCAAGCACCTGCACTACCTTAGAGTCACAAGGCATTGCCTCAGTTTAAATGCAATTCAAATGCTGCCAAAGCTACCTATTTCTCAATGGAGGCAAGGTTCAGAAAATGCTTGATGGTTCTTCGTGTATATTTTCAGTACTACAATTGTAAAAAGGCAATGTTGGTGATGGGGAAAGAAAGGAAAGCACAGGTAGCAAGGAAATGGAGCATGTATCTGCATGTGCAATGTGTAGGGCAGTTGGTTCTTTTCTTGGATGAAGGTTGCATTTGGGAATAATACCCTGTCCATTCTCTTGAGAGCAGAAATGGAAAAAAAGGCTGTAAGGTGCTGCTGACAGTTTGCACCTTTGGACATGCTGGCTGGTTCATCTGCTGCAAGTATTCCTTGACAATCTGGCCACAAGTAACCCACTCTCTAGCCACTTCTGAGGTGGATTAAAGTGATGTTTTCCATGTGGATCTGCCCCCTCCCCCAGATATCTCAGAAACCTCCATTAGTGCAGAGCATAGCTACCAGAATCTGGACAGTGCAACCACCTCTACTCATAACACAAACTGCAGATGAACGTCAGTGTTTCCATAGGTTCAATTCAAGATACTGGTATTTAACTTTAAAGCTTTAAATAACCCTAGAAACAACAGCCTGAAAGTGTGCCTCTTTCTATACCAGCTGCCTGTGTTGTAAGATCTTCCATACCAGTCGCCTATGCTGGCCAGCTTCAGCTTTATCAGTTAAAGGTAGCTCTAAGCGACCAGATGCCATGCGGGGACACCCAAGATGGACCAGTCATAGTGGAGAGTTCTGAATAAACGTAATCCACCTGGAGCAGGAACTGGCAAGCCACTCCAGTATCTTTGCCAAGAAAATTCCATGGACAGAAACAAAAGGCTAAAAGATATGACGCTGGAAGATGGGCCCCTCAGGTCGGAAGGCGTCCAACATGCTACTGAGGAAGAGCGGAGGACAAGTACAAGTAGCTCCAGAGTGAATGGAGTGGTTGGACCAAAGCCAAAAGGACGCTTAGCTGCGGACGTGCCTGGAATTGAAAGGAAAGTCTGATGCTGCAAAGAAAAAAACTGCATAGGAACCTGGAATGTAAGAAGGGCAGTGCCAAAGAATGCTCCAACTACCGTACAGTTGCGCTCATTTCACACACTAGCAAGGTTATGCTCAAAATCCTCCAAGGCAGGCTTCAGCCGTATGTGGACTGAGAACTCCCAGAAGTACAAGGTGGATTCCGAAGGGGCAGAAGAACTAGAGACCAAATTGCTAACATGCGCTGGATTATGGAGAAAGCCAGAGAGTTCCAGAAAAACATCTACTTCTGCTTCATTCATTAACTACACAAAAGCCTTTGACTGTGTCGAACACAACAAACCATGGCAAATCCTTAAAGAAATGGGAGTGCCTGACCACCTTATCTGTCTCCTCTTATTAAGGCTTCATTCCTCTTCACGCACATGTCTGAACATAACTCAGGTTTTGTTCTCCTTTGGGAATAAATAAAGGTTTGGTCTCAATTGATTCTCTCAGAGATCAGTGCGGACATGTAAGTCTTTACTAAATGTTGCCATAATCAATCACTACGGAAGCAGATGCAAACTACTAGTCCTTTCTCTTTCCATAATACCCCAAAGCCTATATATCATTGCTTTGACTCTTCTATAGCATGATTTGAAATTAATACAAAACATAGGCGCTTTGGGAAATGTTGCCCACCTCTGCTTACTATTCCCACTTCTCTCTCTGAATATGGGTTCCATTACTGATGTTTGATGGGGGAAATTAAAAGAGTAACAACTGAGTCTGCAACTACCTCTGTAATGAAAGAGATACGTATCGTCAACACTATTCACAATCACTGCAAAGAAAACTCCTTAGCAATGCACAAACCCTGCATCTATTAATGTATGTATGCAAAGCAGACAAAGAGATTCATTAAGAGGAGGGTAGCGAGCTAGAACCTAGCAAATGCCCAGTACTTTTGAAGCCATTGCTAATTGGTATAGGTGTGGGTATGTGCATCTCTTGCAGCTCTTCTTATCTACAACCCTCATTTGTCCCATCTCCATTATTTATTCTCACACCAACAGTACTGCACACCTGACCTGCAACACCAAGAAGTTCTGGTTTAGCACAGGGTTAAAAGTATGCAGGGGAAATGACCAGATAGTGACCTTCCAACACTTAAGCTTCAGCCAGAGGCTTCTCTTTCAATATAATACCAGAAAACCTTCCAAAATTTTGAGCTGATTTATTTTCCTCTCCCTGCTTCTCTTTGATTACCAGAAAGGGAGAATAGAAACGTCTATTTCTATTTTCAAATTAACCACTATTCCTCACTGTGCCTGAACTTGGAAATACAGTAAAGGTTTGACAACAATACAAGAGCTGAAATCATGATTTAAGCGTGGCTTGTTCTCACTAACTATAGTTTAGGTGTGTTATATCTGTGATGTGGTTGCTACTGTTCTGTCATCTACTCCCATCCTGGATTAGGAGCATAATGAGGTTTTGCACATTTATGTTTTAATAAAGTTGCCAGTCTTTTGGTGTCACAGGACTCTTTGTTGCTTTCTGGGCCATAGATTAATCTGGTTACCTTGATGGAATCCAAAGTTCTTTTTCATTTAGAACCCATGGAGATGTCCCACTTCCAATTCTGGGACATGCAATCCAAAAAAATTGACATTTTAAAGTTCCAATTTCAACTGGGGCTAGAGAGGCAAAATATGCCCCGAGATATCCAAGATTATTAAAGATTGTCTGAGACGTTGAAATTCTCTTTCTTATTTAAATCTTCCTTCTCAATCCCTGCTTCTGTTTATTTGAAGAACCTATCTAATTAGTTGGAGGAGCGGCTGACACCCTCTTGACCTGGAGGGCCCATCAGGCTGATTATGTAAGAGATAAGATTAGTGATTTGTAAGAGCGATTAGGACAGTCAGTACCAGACTTTTTCTACATAAAGATTCTCTTTTAAACACTTCCCTCTTAGCTTCAATTGGAATGAATTTATCTGATGTGAAATGCTGTGATGAATGTTTGATACAAAGGGGGTGAAACCACAATGGCCCTTTTAGTGTGGTATAAACAGGGTAACTTGAGATCGTGGGAGGGGGGGAGCAATATGCCATTTGGTATGATTCTCATATCCAAATGGCATACCAGTTTCATGCAGCCCTATTTCCAATATCATGAAGTGGCTAAATGAGCCACTTCAGATTATCAACAAATTGAACACTTCCCCTGCTCCTCTGCAGAGTGGAGAAATTATTAATTTTTTGCTTCTGCTAGACCATTGCTGGTGCACTAAATCATTTAGATTAAGAAAAATATTTTTCCTTCCTTTGTTCACAGTGCCGATCGAGAAACTGAACACAGTTGCAGTTGTGATTGTAACTTCACACAAATGCAAAGAAAAAAATATTTTAAATTTTAATTTAAGTGATTCAGCACATCAGTGATAATCTAGCAGAGGCAAAAAAAAAATCACTTCTCCTGCCCCTTTGGTTCACAATACTGGAAATTGATACCAGAAGGAGCCTTGACAGTCTTGACAGCTGCAAGGCTTGATTTTAGTCCATTCCCAGTGAATGCACATGCTGGGGATGGACAAAACTAGAGCGCACAAACCTGTACCAAAAATACAGAAAGTATGGGTAGGGGTAACCTGGGGGCAAAATGGTCCATTCTAGTAACTGCATTGTGTGGTTGCTGGAAAAAAGAGAAAACCAATCTGCGTCTGGGGTGTACCAACAGCAGAACAAATACCAGTTGGATCAAGCCCCCAGTGATGTTTTGTTGTTGTTTGCTCCCTTCTGCTGGAGTAGAATTGTTGGAACCTATTTTTCAAGGAAAAGAATATCTACTCATCCACTCCATTCAGCTTTTTAACAGGAAATCTGTTCTTTATCATTGATTTGAGCTTTCCAACTGTCCATTTGAAAGTTTGGAAATTTTGGTAAGTGGGTAAGTGAAACAAGCATAGAGGGCAGAAGGAAATAAGGCAATGTTGTGAAAGTGGTGTCAGGTGTCAGAGAAACTGCAAAGATCTGGAAGATTAATTTACAGTTGTACACCTGCAAAAGCTTTGCTGTTGTGGAAGAGGTAGAAACTCACTTTTCTCTGCACATAACAGGCAAAGGAATCTTGCTAACTAGAAAGGCTTACAGAATCTTGGTGATTACACCTGGTTTTGAGAATATCTCTTTAAATGGCTGGAAAGAGCAGATAAAATCACACTGCTCTTTGCACCAAGGGAGTAAAACAAGGCAGAAGAAGCTGAATTTGCATATATTGTGAATTTTCTTCTTCGATTGGACCTTGGACCTCAAAGGCAGCACTCTAGGCTATGAAAATCCTGTGGAGGATTTACCTTTTACTAATCTCTCCTCAGTGGTGTGCTGTGCTGGGGCCATTACAATGCCAGAAGCTGCACAGCCCTGGAAAAGGATAATTTGCTGAGTTAGCTGATATTAAAACAAATTCATGAGCTAGCTCACCGTACACCAATTGCAAGGCAAATGAGGACAGGTCTTCTTGTCAAAGCAAGATAAGCAAAGGGGCCAATCTTTCAGGTGAAGGTTAGCCATTACTACTATCAGAGGACATTGAACCTATCAAATCCTGACTGTTAAGAATGTAATGATTTAATAACCATACTTACGGAGTCATGCAAAAAGAAAAGCTGGCTCAGTATTAGTTAGGAGCAGCAAATGAATCTGCTCAAGGCAAACAGCAGAAGCATGAACCAATGGTAGTAAACAGGGAAAACAGAAAGAGCTGTTAAACAGTGATGAGAAAAGGAAGGGACACAAGTCAAAAAAGTCTGGAAACATAAAAAATGTAAAGGGTAAATGTTATAAGAAAACTGAATTTAAGAAACTTTTTAAATTACTTGATAAAAAGCCTAAATAGAAAATAAAACAGAAATCATAGAATAGTAATAAAAATATAATGGGAATGATAATATCAAATCTCCATCTAAACTTATAGAAAGTCCTGTGTTGCTCCTCATCATCACTAGATCATGGCTACTTCTATTTAGACAAACACGACCCATGGTCATTAGTATTACTAAGATGAGAGAAATGAATGAGGAAAACTATAGAAAGTAGCAATTGAAACCTAGGTTCTGATCCCCACCACCACCATCAAGTTGATATTTTCTAACTATCCTAAATTAAATGAATCCCTAACACAGAAAGAGCTCTAGTTCCTATTCTTTCAGATATTTCAGAATTTCAGATATACTTCCATGTCTTTTCACTGTATCTAGTGTACTTCATGTGGAATAGTTGAATAGCTGAGAATGAGCTGAGATTAGCTACAGACACTAAAAGCAATAAAAAAAGCATTCTTCAGGCATGTGCAAAGCAAAAGACAAAGAAAAGAATAGTGGCTTAGCAACTCAACGGAGATGGAAAGATGATAAGAGAAGACAAAGAAAAGGCAGAAGTTCTGAATTCCTATTTTAGTTCAGTCCTTTTCCATAGGACAGACTATGACCCTCCAGACGAATGTGAAGTGCAAGCAGAGGGGACAGGATTGCTGCTGGAGATTGATAAACAAATAGCCAAGGAGTACCTTACCACCTTGAATGAGTTCAAATCTCCAGGGCCGGATGAACTGCATCCGAGAGTACTGAAGGAACTGGCTGAAGAACTCTCAGAACCACTGTTCATTATTTTCTTGAAATCATGGGAAATGGGTGCAGTGGCAGATTATTGGAGGAGGGCTAATGTTGTTCCTATTTTCATAAAAAAAAGAGGAACCTGGGAACTACAGGCCAGTCAGCCTGACATCAACCCCAGGTAAAAATCTGGAACAAATTATAAAGACGTCATTCTGCAAGCACCTAGAAAACAATGCAGCAATAACTAGAAGAGCAAATACAGTACAGTGGTGCCCCGCTTGACGATGACCCCACTTGATGATGAAATTGCTGTACGATGATTTTTTGTGATCGCTATAGCGATCGCAAAACAATGTCTCTGGTTTTTTTTTTGCTTTATGTCAGTTCAGTCCCTGCTTCGGGAACCATTTTTTCGCTTGATGACGATTTTCCTGGCTTTGTAAAATGGCTTCCCTTCGCAAAATGGGTGTTTTCCGGATGGAAGCTTCGTATTACAGCGAATTAGAACAGCTGATCACCTGTTCTCTATGGGCGATCTTCGTAAAACGAGCAGGTATTTCCCCCATTGGGACGCATTTTCAATGCATTCCAGTGGGTTTTTTACTTTCGCATGATGACGATTTCGCTTTACAGAGATTTTAACTGAATGGATTATCGTCGTCATGCGGGCCACCACTGTACTGCCAGACTAATCTGATTTCATTTTTTGATTGGGTAACCTCCCTGGTCGACAGAGGGAATGCTGTAGATGTAGTATATCTTGACTTCAGCAAAGCTTTTGACAAAGTGCCCCATGATATCCTGATTAGCAAGCTAACTGCCTAGAGTGGTCATATAGACCAGATGGGTGGGGTACAAATCTAAATAAATAAATAAATAAATAAATAAATAAATAAATAAATAAATAAATAAATAAATAAACTAGGTGTGGGCTGGATAAATAAAGTGTCAGATGGATACACAATTAGCTACAGAATCATACTCAGAGGGGGATAATTAATAGATCCTTTTCTAACTGGGAGGAAGTAACAAGTAGGGTATTCCAAGGCTCAGTCTTCGGCCCAGTGCTCTTCAATATCTTTATTAATGACTTGAGATGAGGGAATGTAGGGAATGTTTATCAAATCTGTAGATGACACTAAATTGGGTGGAATAGCTAATAACCTGGAAGACAAAAACAAAATTCAAATTGATCTTGATAGCCTGAAGCACTGGGCTGAAAACAACAGAATGAAATTCAACAGGGATAAGTGCAAAGTATTGCACCTTGGAAAAAGAAACCAAATGCACAGTTACAAGATGGAGGATACCTGGCTCAGCAAAACCATGAGCGAGAAGGACCTTGGAGTTGTCACAGATCACAAGTTGAATATGAGCCGACAGTGTAATGTGGCTGCAAAAAAGGCAAATGTTATTTTAGGATGCATTAATAGAAGTATAGTTTCCAAATCCCACGAGATGTTAGTTCCCTTCTATTCAGCATTGGTTAGGCCTCACTTTTGAGTAATGTGTCCAATTCTGGACACCACACTTCAAGAAGGATGCTGACAAATTGGAACAAGTTCAGAGGAGGGCGACAACGATGATCGGGGGATGGAAACCAAGCCCTATGAAGAAAGATGGAAAGAACTGAGAATGTTTAGCCTTGGAAAAAAGAAGATAGAGGAGTGATATAAACCATTGTTTTGCTATTACAATAGCGATCGCAAAAATGTCATCATCAAGCGATTTTGACATTATGCGGGGTAAGCATCAAGCGGGGCACTACTGTATTTTCTTTTTAATATTTGTATACTTGTTTTTAGCTTTAATATTGCCTTTTAATGATATAAGATGTCTCTTTATACTCATTGTTCTTAGGTTTAAACATTGTCTTTTACTGATGTTAATTACCATTGTATACGAATTGTTTTCAACTTTAAATGTTGTCTTTCAAACTTTTAAGCTGCCTTGAGTTCTTTTCAAGGAGAAAGGCAGGGTAAAATATTTTTTTGCAGTGAGCAAAAGAAAATTAAACTCACATCCAACACTATTACCTCCCATCAGAACAGCCACCTAGAGTGGTCTGGTAGTCCAGATAGGCGGGGTATAAATCAAATCAAATCAATCAATCAATCAATCAATCAATAAAATTCCTATATAAATAGAACATTAAAAGCATAAAAACATTACATTACAGTGGCCCTCTCAGATCAATGCTTACTATGCAAATAAATAAATAAAGAGCAGGGAGCACAAATTAATGTTTTTTATTTGCAAAATATGCAAATTAGGTTATTTGAATTTTGAGAATTGGAATATGGCACTCTTAATACAGGTTGGATTAAAAATGTTTAAATAAGCAAGGAAACAAACAAGCATTCATTGCTTATTGCTCTTGTTTGCAAACCATTGTTAAAGTTTGCACTGAGTGCTATAGAATGGCCACAACGGCAGATCCAGGATTTGGCACTCCTACACCTCTACATTGCTTGCCCTCAATTTCCAAAGCTTCTTTTGTCTGTGCTGGGGAAGGTGAAAAAAAAACTGAGTTCTGACGTTGTCCTCTAGTGAACTTGAAACGGCTTGCTCATTTGATACCAAGGTTGGGACTGAGAAAATGTTTTGTCTCCTGTGGTTCCCTCTCCCCCATGCCCTTGCTTAAAGCTGCTGGCCAGCCGCAGGCAGCTACCTCGAGCTCTTTCTCCTGTTGCTTCCGGGAACGCTGGCTCACTGGGTGGGAGCCGGTGAAATGCTGGGCAGAAGGTTGCCCAAGACATGCTCTCACTTTCGTGGACAGTCACAGAGATGTTTTCTTCCTCTTTTGTCAAGGCTGCTCAAACCTTGGCAGGCCGCCCTGAGATTAACTTCCACGGATCGCCTGCCTACCCCTCTCAATAGGTCCAAGAAGCCTGTTTGCTTTCCTTCTGTGTTCATGTTTTGTCTTCAGACCCTTAAAGTTTGTTCAGACTGGCACCCAGTTGCTCAACATGCCCGTGTAACTGCAGTCTTACATCCACTTTCCTAGGAGTAAATCCCACTAGGCTCAGTGGGACTTACTTCTGGGTAGATGTGTTTGGATTTTTGCTTTAAAATGGTAATTCTGTGAATATTTGCTAAGGAATAAACTGTACAAAAGAAAATCAGGTGGTTTTTTCTCAGCAATTATAATCAAGTACAAACTGCTAGTTTTGCCCACAATTTTAACACAAATAATTTACAGTAACTTTAAAAGGTGAATTGCATCAAGCTCAGAAATGACATTAGACATTATTTGCTGGATGCTGAGTCATGCAACTCAGCATGCAACAGATGTCGTAACTTGAGGCAAAAGTCATCTTCAAAAGTTACACATTTTTGTTAGACTGGTATAAAACCCCAGTAGGGTTATGGCCATGGTCTCAGATACTGGTCATGTGTATGAAGTTGTCTATTGTCAGAGAAAAAGGGCAATGTGCAGCTTGCTTGGTGTTGTGTGGCTGTACAACTCTGGCCTAGACAGATAGATACAGCAGGACCCTGCATATGTGGGATTGGTACCCTCAGTTTCACTTACCCAGGTTCTGAAAATATTAAAAATATTACTTTATATAAAAAACCCAGAACAATGATGCAGTTACCAGGATTATCCACTAGAGGGAGCCAGATACTATGTTATATTGTTGTTGTTTAGTCATTTAGTCGAGGGACGCGGTGGCGCTGTGGGTTAAACCGCAGAAGCCTCTGTGCTGCAAGGTCGGAAGACCAGCAGTCGTAAGATCGAATCCACACAATGGAGTGAGCTCCCGTCATTTGTACCAGCTCATGCCAACCTAGTTTGAAAGCATGCAAATACAAGGAGATAAATAGGTACCACCACGGTGGGAAGGTAACAGCATTCCATGTCTAGTCGCGCTGGCCATGTGACCACGGAAACCTGTCTACGGACAAACGTTGTCTGTATGGCTTGAAAATGGGGATGAGCACCTGCCCCCTGGAGTCGGACACGACTGGGCATTTGTCAAGGGCAGGAGTGGGCAATTAATTTCTATGGGGGGCCACATGAAAAATCTGAACTGTGTTTGGGGGCCGAACCAACTTTACTTAAAGATAAAATGAAACAGTAATGTTATGATTATTTTTATTTTAAACTTGTTAATCTTCACAAATACAGTGGTGCCTCGCTTAACAATTACCTTGTTAAACGACGAAACCGCTTTATGATGAAGTTTTTGTGATCGCTATTGTGATCGCAAAACGATGTTCCTATGGGGGGAAAATCACTTAACGATGATCAGTTCCCTGCTTCGGGAAACGATTTTTCGCTAGACGACGATTTTTAAAACAGCTGATTGTCAGCTCTTAAATAGCCACCCGCTGTGCAAAATGGCCCCCCACTGTGTTTTAGGATGGATTTCTCACTTTACAGGCACAGGAAAATGACTGCCCCATGGAGGATCTTCGCAAAACGAGCAGGCATTACGCCCATTGGAACGTATTGAACCGGTTTTCAATGCATTTCAATGGGCTTTTTCATTTTGCTTGACGAGGATTTCGCATAACAGCGATTTGAATGGAATGAATTATCCTCGTCAAGCGAGGCACCACTGTACTAAAGAGTTTTTTTCGGTATGTTAAAGATAAGCAACTGATCAACTGTAGACAAAAAGCTATAAATGGTTTTGATGTTCAAAACTGTTTGCGGGTCAGACAGGAGTGGATCGTGGGCCATAAGTGGCCCTCGGGCTGCACTTTGCCCAGGTCTGGTCAAGGGGAACCTTTACCTTAGTCATTAAATCATGTCTGACTCTTTGTGACCCCATGGACCAGAGCACACCAGGCCCTCCTGTCTTCCACTGCCTCCCAGAGTTTGGACAAATTCATGTCGGTAACTTTGATGGCACTGTCCACCATCTCGTCCTCTGCCGTCCCCTTCTCCTCTTGCCTTCACTCTTTCCCAACATCAGGGTCTTTTCCAGGGAGTCTTCACTTCTCATGAGATGGCCAAAGTATTGGAGCCTCAGCTTCAGGATCTGTCCTTCCTGTGAGCACTCAGGGTTGATTCCCGTCAAAATGGATAGGTTTGCTCTCCTTGCAGTCCAGGGGACTCTCAAGACCCTCCTCCAGCACCACAGTTCAAAAGCACCAATTCTTTGGTGGTCAGCCTTCTTTATGGTCCAGCTCTCACTTCCATACATCGCTACTGGAAAAAACGTAGCTTTGACTATTCGGACTTTTGTCGGCAAGGTGATGTCTCTGCTTTTTAAGATGTTATATAGTTACTGCCATTTTGCCTAGTCTCCCACCATATTGAGGTACACAGTCTACCTTGCAGAGCAGCATCCTCACTAGTCGCCCTTATTATTGTCCAGATATCAGCATTTGCTGCAGATGCATTTAGATACCAGAAAATCCTGCAAAGTTGGAAAATCATATCTAGCCCTCATCCCAGGAAATGACAGCACATCATCATAACCAATCTGTTGAGCCAAAGTGAGAACCACTGTATGAGTCCAGACCTTACCTAGAAAAGGATTCTTGCCAATTTTTCAGTCTAGATTACTCTATAATGTCAATTTAGCCTGTGATCATGAGTCAAGCTGAAAGGGTTGTGTCAGCTCAGATTTTGCTCAGTTAACTGAGTACCAAGACAACTCTACCAAAAACAGCATTTTCATGAATGTTGGAACTAGGATTTGGGTTCAGAAATAAACAATAGAAACCTACATAAATAACAACTTTAAATATTAAAAAAATTATGCACAAGATCATGTCATTTTGTCTCATAGCATAAAGCAGTGCTTTAAGCATATCAAATATGGGCAGAAAGAGAGGATGGCCTTGTTGGGGATGCCTCTCAAGGAGGAAAAAAGAACAATATTGAAATGTGAGAGGGAGCCACAGATTGCCCATACTTCTTGTAAAGGATGAACATGCTGAGAATAACACCACACCTGTTTTTGCTCAACAACTTAGTCAGGGTAGGTTGACAATAGGATTAGGTACCAGAAATTACCTGATGGAGTTCTTTAAGCAATGACTTTCTACTGCTCTAACTGATTTCCTGCACTGAGAAGGGTATTGGATTAGAGGGCTAACAAGACCCCTTCCAACGCTATGCTATGATTATGCAAATTACTATAATAACAGGGACAAGAATAGCAAGTTGAATTGAGCAACTGAACTCAGAGTCTCTGACTTTACCATCTACAAAGGAGGAGGAATTGGCAAAGAAGGTGGATCATTTCCAAAGAAGAGGGAACAGTGGAAAATCCCCACTGCCTTACCAGCTGAAGGTTCTTGCCAAGAGGAAAATACACAAAGTAATATAAATATTTTTAAAAGGTATGCTGGGAAGTAAAAAAGAACACTGGGGCGTGGTGCTTCTAAGGGTGTTTGTGTGTGTTTAAATGGGATTTTATTTCTCACCGAGGTCTTCCTTATGTTTCTTATTTTTTGGTGTGCTGGAGTTGAAGAGAATTTTACCTCCCTGTTTCCCAGTCAGCAGGAGATCACATTGACCTTTGCAAAAATCAGTTTCCACTGGAGAAGAGAGTACTGGAATAAAATGGGATGGCAGTGAATATGTGTTATTTATAAATTGGGGGAAATTACAGGAACATCTCAATAGACACAGCATGATTCAGTCTAAAGTTACAACTTACACAGCAACAAATACCGTATTTTTCACACCATAAGACGCACTTTTTTCCACAAAACAGGGGGGTGGAAAGTCTGTGTGTCTTATGGAGCGAAGAAAACAGATTATATTTTCCTGTTTTCTTCTCCTAAAAATTGGTGCATCTTATGGAAAGGTGCGTCTTATGGAGCGAAAAATACAGATTTGCAACCACAAACAGATGTGCCACAAAGCCACAGTTTCCTGATAAGCACAATCAAAGTATTGTGCGTATTTGTTTAAAAGTAAGTAAAATAAGGTGTGTATATTGCTTACACAAACACATACACATATTCCTGATAAAGAATTCTGTGTTATCTGCAAGTGTACATAACACTGAATATGAACTACCAAAGTTGGTCTAGTTAAAAAAATTACATGAACTCTTTCATCAGGAGAAAATCGCTCATTTTCAAATTGTTCTGTAGACCAAAATGTGTCATATTACATAAATGGTGGATCCAAAGAATTGCCAGCATATGAAGCACAAATTTCTGCCTTTATTCTGTGGGGGTTTTTTTAGCCACCTCCCTTTGCAACCCCAAAACCAAAAGAAAAAGTTGCTACTCAGAGAGGTGAACACTTGCAGCAGGCTTCTGATGTGGGGGGAAGCATGGTAAAACCGCTCCTTAAATATCTCACAAGCTGGCTCAAAAGCTCAGTGAGGCCTCACTGTGGTCACACCAGGAAAATCTCCCTCTATGGTTATGTGACTTTTAATCGTGTTCCTGTTGTGCTTTGAAGTCACGTAGTATCAAGTCATTTCTTTCCAGTTCAATAAGTGCCTAGAACTTCTTGTTGAGACTGTTTAACAGAAATTAACTTACACACCAATGAAAATGCCATGGAAAAAATGTAAACAAATGTAAAACATGCATGGTGACAATAATTCAAAAAAAGCTGCGATAAGATTGTTCACACATGCAGCAACACAATATATTTTTAAAAGATCTGCAACAACAAAAAGTAGAAGCCTTCTGCCCAGTGAAATTTGGTCTGCAGTTACCAGGCTTTGCAGAGTAAATGATTCACTAATGGCTTTGCATCATGTGACTGCAAATTTAAATTATGAAATCAAAGGGAGAGAACTGGAAAATATTTTGTTGGTGTGACTGTTGTCTGAAGTAGGTATCTGGCTGAAGAGCCAGAAAGCAACCCTTTCCGGGTTTTCTAGCTAGAGAGTACTCAGAAAGTCTTCTACAGGCGCCCTGGGACTGTGCAGCTTGCCCAAGGCCACACAGGCTGGCCCTTCTCCCAGGAGGCACAGATGGGGGGAATTGAACTCCCAGCCTCTGGCCCCGCAGCCAGAGATCTAACTCAGGGCCTGTCCAGACAGAGGTATTTGGAACTGCCTGGTTTGTGCTTAAAAGGTTCTTGACTCCGGTGAGATCTTCTTTTATCTCTCACTTGGGAGATCCTTCAGTTCACACTGGAGATTTATATTTTCCCATGAAAAGGGTGCCCACAGCTCTTTGCATTGCTGTCCTAGGGCTGTGCTGCCCTGTGGGCATGAAGTCCACGCAGCTCCCTTCCTTGCCTTTCCCCACAGCCATCTTTCAGCTGACCACAGTGACTCTGGGTTTTTTTTTGTTTTTGTTTAATAAAGCAAGTGGCATATTGAGCGAGCTTCCACCTAGCAAGATATTAGACTTGTGCTGCATCAGTTAGAGAAATATGAAAAAAGAGAGAAGATGATGAAAATAAAGGAAGGGGCATCGCTCTCCTCCATTGTAAGGATGTGTCACAGGAGACCAAGTCCAGGATCATTCACACTGTTGTATTTCCAATCACTACATATGAATGTGAAAGCTGGATAATGAAGAAAGGTGACAGGGGGGAAACATTAGTCATTGAAATATGATGCTGGAGGACAGCTTTGCAGATAGGACAAACAGGTGGGTCCTAGATCAAACCAAACCTGACCTCTGGATGCAAAAATGACAAAACTGAGATGGTCATACTTTGGAGACATCACAAGAAGGGAAAAGACAATAATGCTAGAAAAAGTTGAAAGCAGCAGGAAAAGAGGAAGACCAAATATGAGATGAATTGACTCCATAAAGGAAACCACAGCCTTGAGTTTGCAAAAGCTGATCAGGGCTATTAATGACAGGACATTTTGGAGATCATTCATTCATAGGGTCACGATAAGATGGAGGCTACTTGACAGCACATAACAACAACATATACATTAATCATCTCTTCCATAAATATTTATCGGTACTAGTGACATGTTGAGTATGATAATAAGAATTAACCCATGCCATTAAGTCAATTCTGACTTATTGTGAATCTTCCCAGGTTTTCTACATATAGGATAGTCAGAAGTAGTTTAGCATTGCCTTCTTTTGCCTTGGGACAGTGCAGCTTGCCCAAGGCTACACAGGCTGGTTCTACACCAAAGAGACATAGGGGGGATGTGAACTCACAATTTCCGATTCCCTGGCCAAGCGCTTAACACAATGAGTATAGTGTAAACAGTTTTTCCAGCAGGCTTATGAGACAGAACAGATCACTTCTGTCTCAAAATTGTAAACAGACCCTCTCTGGTAACCAGTCTTTAATATCTCAGAGGGTGATTGCCTTGTTTAACTGACTGTATTATTAATTAATTGTATGCTATTGAGTGAATTCTGACTTACAGCAACTGTTTTCAGGGTTTCTAGGTAACACGTACTCAGAAGTGGTTTACCTTTTCCTGGGGCACCCTGGGGACTATGCAGCTTGCCCAAGGCCACATAGGCTGGCTCTTCCAAGATGCACTGTGGAGGACTGAACTCTCAAACTCTGGCTATGCAGCCAGATACAGTAGTACCTCGGTTGATGAATTTAATGCAGGACACTATGTAATGCGAAAAATTCATACACTGAAATGAATTTGCCATAGGAACGGGGGCAGCGCGATAAACCTCCAGACACAATGCATCCTGGGGAAACGTCCTTCGTACTGCAGAAAAAATGGTAAACGGAGGCATCATTTTCAATGGATTTCCTTTCGTAAACCAAAAACTTCGTTAACCGAGGCGTTCGTAAACTGAGGTACTACTGTACCTAACTCACTGAGCTATCCAGCCAATATTACTACCAGGATGTTTACATAATAAGTAGAGATGGGGGCATTTGTATACAAATGTCCACTGCACAGGCAGACATAATGAGGGTCCAGCCCCCTGGGGCAGGACCCTCCACTCACCTTCCACTTTTGCTGCAAGCTCTGCACTCCCTTCCTATCGCTCTGGAGCTCGCAATCTGCGAGCCACTCTTCTACCTTGCAGCGAGGCTTGTCCTCCTGCCAGGAGTGGCTTGCAGACTGCCAGCTCTGGAGTGATAGGAAGGGAGCGCAGAGCTTGCAGCAAAAGTGGAAGGTGAGTGGAGGGTCCTGCCCCAGGGGGCTGGACCCTCATTATGTCTGCCTATGCGGGAGTATTCATATACAAATACTCCCATCTCTATTCGCAAGTGTGTTAAGAATGATCTCATTTCATTCTGTCCCACCCCTATAACCTGAACCCACCTGCATATAAATCTGTGGCTTGAATATAGTGTTCTGTACATCTCAAGAAGTAGCCTATGTCCATGAACGTTGATGATAAATAAAATTTTCTGGCCAAAGTCGTGTTAAAGCAAAGTATGCTGTTTATATGCCACCCCATAACATGTATAGCACTATCTACACAGTTTAAATTTAATTATAAAGGTTCCACATTGCTGCCACCCCCAGGGAGTTGGATACTCAATTTACCGACCACAGAAGGATGGAAGGCAGAGTCAACCTCAAGCAGGCTATCTGCACCTGTCAGGATCTTACTCAAGTTGTGAGCAGAATCTTGACTGCAGTACTGCAGTTTGACCACTGTGCCACGAGGTTCCTGTTAGTTATAGCCACTAATGTAATGCAACCAGCATAGATCTCAGTGGTAATCTGCCATAAGAAGTTAGCATAGGCATTTGCTGTCATTCAGTGAGTCACACAATCACGCAACTCAATGTACACACCAAATGCCTATGCTAACTTCTTAATTTAGGACAATTTCTTACCATATGTTGATGCCAGCATAAAAACCCAGCAGATTTTGGGCTATAAGCTTCAAAGGGGCCACAAAACTCTTTGCTGTTGCCACAGACTAATATGGCTACCTCTTTAAAGAAAAAAGAAGGAAGTACTGTATACCTAATGGCAGTATTGCATAAAAACATACACCACCATGGTAGATTCATCAATTAAGGTTAGAACCTACAAACCATTTAGCTGGTGCCTTTATGGACCTTTATCCTCCTGAAAAATCGAGCCTCTTTGACTTTCATGCTTAAGGGCACCAGATCATTTTTCAAGTGGAACTGGCTTTCTTAGCCAACCCAGGCTGAAACTGAATATGCTGAAACATATTTTAAATGGGAAAATACCATTTTACTCCTTACATTCTTAGAAAGGGGCATTAAAACAATGTAAATTGCAAGAAAGACAGAAGCACAGTCTAAATAAACTGTCTGTAGTATCAGATCAATATCAGGTCAGTCAACATATTATGACTTCTCAACAGAGAGGTCTCATATAGAAAACAGCTACAAGTGGCAAGTTGCACCATTGCTTTTATTAAAGGATTATGCTTGCTTTGCTTGGAACCTGAGCAAACTTTTATTTGCCTCAATAACAACTACCAAGAATAACTGATTTATCTGGGAAGGATGGAACATCATCCTCCATATGGGTGTGTGTGTCGGAAAGAGGTCAAAACATAAAGGAAAAACAGTTTTGGAAAAAACCTTTCTAGACACCACATCTAATTTTTAACCTAGTAGATTTTTTATTTTAAAAGGGAAAAAAGCACAGTACGTTTTTTATCCTAGTGAGTGTGTGTTTTACTATGGCTATTGATGGGCTTAAGTTTTTTTTTAAAAAAATGGAATAATCTCTAACACATTCAGATTGGTCGGCAGTGTGTCTTTAGGAGCTCCAGGAAAAGAGAATCAGATGGATGTCTGATCCGTTACCTTCCTTGATCTTGCTCAAAGGAGATAATGTCAGAACATCTGAACACGCAGCATGACAAAAGGAGCATTTGGTTTATGCCGGCTTTTGCTTTCCAATACCATTTCACTTTCGAGATATCCATTAAAGGAAAAAAAGAAAAGATGACATCGCAAAGTTAGTGTGAAATGTTCTGTATTTTGTGAAATGTGTTAAGCTAACAACAGTCTAGTCTATTATCATTATTGTCATATAACCTTTAGCTGGCATGTTAGGATGGCAAGTCATTGAAGTATTTTCTCTATGGCAGCTCTGGTAGTCTTAGATGGAATTCTTGTACGTGTTGTAGCTTACCGATCCCTCTTCCTCCTCCTTCTGCATGATGAAATTTCCAAAGTCAGATTATCTTTTAAGCTTTCAGATCTTACAAGGTCGTTCCTAGGATGAAGAAGAAGAAAAAAGACTGTTTTTGGATAAACAACAACAAAATTATTTGGTTGAATGCTGATGTTGAGACATCCAGAAGGAAAGGCAGTGAAGCAGCAGAGGAGAGCCACTCCAAAACGCTGGACAAGAATGTGCTGCAGAGGTGGTGGCGGATGGAGTTCTTTCAGAGTGTCAGTAGTTTGATCTCTTGCCTTTTAGCCCATCCCATGTGTTCACATTCTTTTACACAAGGCATGGCCCTTTAACTCTCTCCTTTGCTTTTGTTCTGTAGCTTGAAGTATCCCGGGATAATTCAATGCCACTCACAGAACAACTGACTCTGGGGAAAAAAAGGCATGAGAAGGACATAAAGAGAGATACTAAATAAGCTCTATTGCTCACACAAAGCGGAAATGAGAAGATCTAGAAACTCAGGATGAATTACAAACTGACTTACAGCAGGAGGGAAATAAAAGCAAATAAACAAGCCAATGGAGTTTACATAGACACAGCAAGAGGCAAACTAACCCCATCACTCACTTCTAGAGCTACAACTGAATCTCTCCCTATATATAGGGTGCAGGAATCTCTGCATTATTTTTATTAATGGCTAATACCTGTCAGTATAGTACACCTGATGGAATGGGAATAGTCTGTATAACACAGGCTCTATCCATCTTTTGCATGCTCCAGACTGCAGTCTTGTTTGCCCCTCTGAACTTTATAGCTGTCATTGTGAAGAGACCCTACTCAGTTTTGCCTTTTGGGCCACAATACCCTGTTTCCCCAAAATAAGACCTAACCTGAAAATAAGCCCCAGTATGATTTTTCAGGATGCTCACAATATAAGCCGTACCCCCAAAATAAGCCCCAGTTAAGTGAAGCCCCGCCATCCACCACTGTGCAGCAACCAGAAGAAGATGACGTGACTGTATTTGAATAAAGGTAGATGGTCATATATGAAAAAATAAAACATCCCCTGAAAATAAGCTCCAATGCATTTTGGAGCAAAAATTAATATAAGACCCTCTCTTATTTTTGGGGAAACAGGGTAGATCAGTCTTCCAAAGGCTGATGCCTTTAAAAGGTCAAAATCAACACCCAGTGTAGCAGTGTAGCTCCTAATGTGAAAGTGAGGACCTCAGAATACACATCATTAGAAGAGGGAAATCCTTGAGCAATAAACATCTATGATTGCTAAGTGGTCACTTTTCCCACTTCTGAACTATGTAAATTTGTATTGTTTATGATTGGTTGCCTGGACGTAAACGTATTCTTTTTCTCCAAGCATGGTTTCTCAAATGCAAAAGACTGCCAGAATTATGTCTTTGGAACAGTAACATGATTTCAGCTGTAATGATGGGTTGTCTCTAATGTATGGTTGGGCACTGAAAACATGGTAGTGCCCAAAGAACTCCGGAAGAAACTGAGAATGCAAAACCATAAGAAAAATATAATCCAAGCTAATTCAGTGTGGCTGCTCAAAAGAATTTCGTAGCGATTTAGCAAAGTTGAATTTTTCTTGCAGAATTAAGATCCAAACAGAGCAAAATAATTTTACCTCCTGGACCATTGTAGAGCAGGAGAGTCAAACTGGGAAGAGGCCAGCTTTTTTCACAAGGTAAGAGAAAAAAAGGTAGGGAAGCAAGGCTACTGACCACATAGGAGGAGAGAACAAATACATACAAAAGAGCTCTTCTATTGGTTAAAAGTTGTGTGAGTGAAGAGATTTTAGCAGGCAAGCCTCTGCTTGATATTTAAAACAAGCCAAATATCTTAACACAATTACTGAAATACAGCAGAAACTGTGTACTATGGGCTGTTGGCTGGCCCCCCCAAAAAAATCTCGGCCTGACCGCTTTTTGTTTGCTTGTTTGTTCTGCTTTTAGGCCACTTCCCTGGAATGCAACAACAAGCAAGCAAAGCTCAATTTTGTGTCCTCATTTTAACCCATCTTACCTCAGTTATGTAGTTGGTTTTCAGTTATATACGTTATGTTAATCTGCCCGGTACCTCCAGATATGGCAGCCTGCACCTCCTGTTACTCCCAGCCACCACGGGCACCAGGCACCGGCTGTGCATATTGCAGGCCAACACATCTGATCTCCAAATGACCCTAAAGTGGGAGGGTCTTTAAATACCTTAACAGATTGGACAGTTGGTCCAAAACAGAAACATTTGCAACATAGAAAAATGCAGACTTTCTCATTTAGGCAAGGAAAATCAGATGCACAAATACAGAAGTGGTGGCAGCTGCTGGCTTGATGTTAAGACATGTGAAAAGGATCGAAGAAGGCTCCTGGGCAGCAGCCCTCTTACTGCCTCCTTTTTCAACCTAACACAAATACTGTAGAATCAAGGCAGCTGTAAGGGAGCTGATGCCTGAGGCAAATAAAGAGAACACCAAGCTCCTTTGAATTGATTCAAATCTCCATGCCTCGTAGTAATACAGGGACTGAGAGGGGTCTGCCTCTAATTGAGAAACTGGAGACCAACTGAGATCTCTGAAGTTGAGCAAACATCCTTATCTGCACACAGACAAGAATTCTTTTTTAAAGAACAGGATTGAGATCCATTCATTTAATGACTGGTCAGCTTGACATTGATTATAAAGGAAGGTTTTGGAATAAAAAAAATGAAACTGTCTGAGACTGCTTAGAAAAGAACATGATAATTATTAAAAGCCAGGATGATTTCTCAGAAACAAGTTGTGCCTGACTAATCTTATCTCTCTTTTTTTAAACTAAGTTGGAATCTTAGAAGGTTGGAGGAGTGCTATAGATACAGTTTTACCCTGATTTCAGTAAGGCATTTGACAAGGTCCCCTATGATGTTCTTGTAGCCAAGCTGGTAAAATGTGGGTCAAATGTTGCTGGGCTGTATCTAAAGAGAGTTCATTCATTGTTCCCCATCATCCTAGAGTCCCACAAAATTCTGTCCTGGGTTCAGAGTTTTTCAGCATCTTTATAAATGATAGATGAAGGAAAAGAGGGGAGGCTCATCAGATTGGTGGTTAACATCAAATTGTAAGAGGCTGCAATACTTAAAAGGCAAAATCAGGATTCAAGATGACCTTAGCAGATCACAGGACTGAGCCATAAAAAAAATCAAACGAGGAGTTGACTTCATTGGTTATTTATCCAGTAATTTATTTTGGAAAGGGCATTGATAAATTTGAATTAAACCCTATTGGATAATGTGGGGAAGTTCTATTTAATCACAGTTGTTCACAGATTTTAAAAAACCCAGCATTCTGTAGAAAAATAATGTCTGGTGATATGAACACAGCTTGAGTGAGTAACTAGCTTCATGACTGACTCACTGCTGAGTGACTACATAGCTCTGTCTACAAACTTTCTGACTAAAAAGAGCAGGAAAAGGAGACTCTCTAGGCATGGCTGTCCTCAAAATTCTGAGCAGAGAGGGGACAATTGGTTGCTGCTGGATTGACTGACATTCTCCACAGTCCAGAAAGCCCCTCCCCTAGCCAGTCAAATCCTCTTAAAGGCAACATACAATAAGGATGTTGGCAAGTGGAATATATACAGAGGATGATGAAAATGGTAAGAGTCTGGAAGCCAAGCCCTGTGAGAAACAGTTGATGGACTTGGATGTGCTCAGTTTAAGAAAAGAAGACTTAGTGTTGATATGATAACCAACTTCAAATATTTGATCGTCTGTCATGGGATGAAGTAAACTTGTTTTCTGTGGTTCCAGGGAAGGACCCAAAGCTGATGGATTAAAATGACATGAAAGGAGATTTTCACTAAACTTTAGGAAGAACTTCCTAAAAATATGAGTTGTCTGGCACCTGAGAAGGGGATGAATTCTCCTTTATTGGAGGTTTTTAAACAAAGGCGGTCTGTCAGAGATGTGTTAGCTGTGGAATCCTTTGTTTGGCAGGGTTTTGGACTTCATGACACTTGGGATCTCTTCCAGGTCTCTATTTCTACAATTTTAGAGGGTCTGAGAAGTCTGACTTAGATGGATAGGCAATATTTACACCAGACAGTTCTCATTTCTCCAATACTCACTGCGGTCTCCAGTTCCTTTTTTTTTTTTTTTTTTTTTTTTTGAGTGCTGTATCTCCCAGACTTTGTTCATTTAAGATTTTTTTAAAATGACTCAGTTATCTGTTTCTAATCGTGCTTTGCCTTTGGTGACAAGAAGACCCATCTTCATTCTCTTTGTCAGGGTTGGGCGCTGTTGCCTTCTCAGTATTATTAGAGCATCAGCCCTAGCTGGCCCAGCCAATGCTTGGGGATACTGAGAGCTGCATTTTAGCAATATTTAGAGAATCACAAGTTGCCTGCCCCTGCTCTTCATTTAGTGAGCCTTTCGGGAGGGAAAAAGTGTAGGATTTTTTTAAAGTTGCATTGTAAGTTTGTGCTATGAATCTCTTCCTGCTAGTTGTCAACCCATGCCACTTAGAGAGGGGTCCCTCAGCGTGGAAAAATAAATTTATAGGTCTCAGACCACTGCCTGAAGAGTGAAGAATATGGATGTCAAGTTACTTCATTAAGTAGAATTGTGTGCATCACTGTCAATATACCTGGTTATATATTTATTTATTTTACTCTATACATTTTATATCTCATCCTCCCTCTTTTGAACTCAAAGGGGTGTATATGGTCACTTTATCTTCACAACAGACCTATGAGGTAGGTCTTTCTGAGAGAAAGAGAAGGATCCAAGGTCACTCAGTGAGTTTCACAGCCCAGTCGAGGCAGGGTCCTTGATCTTCCAAGTTCCAGTTCAATACAAAAAAAAAAAATTTAAAAAAAACATGTTGGAGCGTTTTAGATGTTGACTGGAAAAGGATTGGCTGGGAAGGACTTTTCAGGGCTGGGGTGACTGTCAATGTATCCAACACTAACCAATAGTTCCCTTTTGTTTCTGAATTGAAAGAGAGCCCTGCATCTTTGCTGTGTGTTGGCTTTTCCCTTCTCTAGAGTATGTTGAGGTGTGTTGATGAAAGCAGTTTTGTTTATCGGTTTGCTGTTCAATGGTAAGTAATGAAACCTTTTATTATTTTGCCTCTCAGAATGAGTTAGGTAAAGGTAAAAGTTCCGCCTGACATTTAGTCCAGTCGTGTCGAACTCTAAGGTGTGGTGCTCATCCCTGTTTCCAAGCCATAGAGCCAGCGTTTGTCCATAGACAGTTTCTGTGGTCACGTGGCCAGCACGACTAGACACGGAATGCCGTTACCTTCCCACTGAGGTGGTACCTGTTTATCTACTCACATTTTTACATGCTTTCAAACTGCTAGGTTGGCAGGAGCTGGGACAAGCAATGGGAGTTCACTCCGTTGCGTGGATTCGATCGTACGACTGCTGGTCTTCTGGCCTTGCAGAACAGAGGCTTCTGTGGTTTAACCCACAGCACCACCACGTCCCTTCTATGAGTTATTGACACTATAAGTGCCAGTTAATGAGAAAAGGGATGGTCTACTCTAGGGAACGTGAAGATATTTTGCTCTGTGAATCCCTGCACTTCTGCTGTGCAGTTAGAGGAATTTAACCAGAAATTCAACACTCTGCAACAAAATGCACTTTGCATTTAATGACTCTGGCTTGAAATTTTGCAAATAAAAAAAGAAATGCTAAGATACAAAGATTCTGTTCGGATAAGAGGATGTTGGGAACCCTTCATGGTTTAAGCAGCCATTATTTCCCTTTGGATGCACAATTGTTGGTGAAAATGAAAGTGCCTGTACCCCAAAAATTGCTGTCTGGCTGGTAGACAGGAGGAGAAGCTAGTGCTCCGTTGGAATTCCAAATGCAAGGCAAGACACGAAGATGGGGTGGGGAGGGAACAGGGAACTGCCATGGCAACGCTTCCTGCCCACATGAATAGAAAGGCTTGTTTGCCAAAACTTAATTCTCTCTCTTGAGATATGTAAATAGTCAGAACTGGGGAAGGGGAGGGGGGTATTTTCTCAGCTAAGAACTGCCTCAACTGAAGGGCTGTAATAAATACAGATTCAACGTGATAAGTTCTCATCAACTGTACCCTTTCCGCTCATTTACAAAATGTGCTTGATTCAATGTTTTTACTGAATGAAACTGCAAGACCTCCCTCTTCTCTGCTTAAGAATGGATGGTTAACCCATCACCTATTTTGTTTGTCAGCTACTGTTTCAAGCCACATCCAAATTTAACCAGTTCTTGCTGGACTAAAGGGCTCTGTCATCCATGAAAGGGAAAGAGAGAAAGAGAGAGAGAGAGTGCAGCTAGATGCTTTGCCACAGAGGGCCCAGAGAGGCTTTGTCAAAAGCCCAGGGAGACATGTGGTAATTTGGTCCCCCAACCAAAGCACCACCTTGAGGGCAACAGAGGAGCACAGTGTTCGAAAGAAATATTCATTTATTGCAGTCAAATGTGATATTTCCAATAAAGCTGTAGCATATCCTACAACGGTATTCTTTGACTTGATGCCTTCCAAAGGAGCTAAACTCCCATAATTTCTCAGCCAGGTTTGAGACAACATGGCAACAGCTGGAACAACCTGCAAGGCAGGACTTTCTATATACAGATTTGCCCCGTGCACTTTTAATCTGGGGCAGCTACATTTGTAGATGGCAGAGTTTGTGTCACTCATGAGGGGAAATGTGGGTTTCACAAACACACTCCTTTTTAATAGATTAAAGTTAGTATTTTTAGAGTACTTTGAGGATATAGCAGCATCCTTAACTATCAGGAGCTGAGCTGTTTGCTTTTCTTACCTCCTTTGGGAGAAAAATTGCCCTAGTTAAATAATTGTCTCCAAAGTGCAAATGTGATCTGCTCCTGAAAAGGATTCCTTTTAAGCAGGTGGGGGTGGGCAGAACAGGATAATTCCCCAAGTATATTCTATGGGAAATCTACGGTAGTCCTCTCCCTCAGGCATATCATGTTTCAGTGCTGCACTGGTAAATAAAATTCTCAGCTAGCCAGGATGTAATTCTCCCAACTATCTTTCAGAACAGAAACAAATAAAGTCACAAGAAATGCGGGGTTTCCTTTTTTAAAAAAAGATAAGTTGGGTTTATGTATCTGAATTTTAAAATTTTTCTTTTTCTAGAGTGGGACAGTATATACATAGTCAACGTATCCTGTCCTTACCATAAGTTTTTTTAAACCATAATGTAAGAGTCTTGTTTGATCACAGCAAAGATCCAGCTAGTTCTGAACATCTAGCACTAACCAGCCAGAAGACCCAGAGAATCTTACAAGCAGGGATTTTTTAAAAAAGCTCCTTCCCATCAGAATTGGAGAAAACATTCTTTACTTGCTCAGAGACATCTGGATTGAGGTTTCAGAACCATTGGATATCAACTTCCACTGTGCCACTGAGATCAAGAAAGGCAATAACCAAGTCTGGTCGAACACTAGTGAACAGGTTTATTCTAAATCATGTTTTCAGGTAGGTTTTCTCCACTGATTACAGTGCTGAGAAAATGATGCAACAAACCTTCATGAAATGGGATCATTGTAGTTCGCTGATTATTACCCCTAAAGGCATAGTAACCAAGAAAGGGGCAGAAACTGAACCTCCAATCTCTGACCTTTGATATGAGAAGGTGGTAGATGCAAAGTTAGCTTTTTCTGCTTGGTAGAAGAACTACACTAGGGTGAAGTCTGTGGATTGCAGGACTTTGCACAAACAGGGAAGACTGAGAATGCTGACACGAAACATATTGAACCAATTCATCCCCTTGGGTCATTTCATTTCCTTGTGTGAAATAACAAACAACTTATATAACTGAAACTTGGCCCTACCAGAGTCCAAGAAGGGAGGGGCTGTGTCTGACTTGGGTTTGTGACTAGTAATGGAATGAGGATAGGAGGCCCAGTAACAGATGGGTACGTTCGCATGAGGTAGAGCCTGGGCAGCCTGAATCACCATGAAAATGGATAAACAGGAAGGCAAAGGAGAAAAACTTGACCTCCCGAATTATTCAAAAATGTTTGAGTTGAAACAAATATAGCCTTGCTAATGTGCAAACTGGTATGCAACCACTGGGGTGCATACAGACATAGTTTAAACAGGTTTCAGACTACTTTAAACAGCATACTCTTACCCAGCTCCAGATCTGTTTATGAGCAGTTAAGACACTGGTCTTTGTCATCTCTTTTTCTCTCCTCTCAACCAAATTTGTTCCCACCCCTCTTTTAAAGCAAACAGTTTAAAGCACAGGAGTATTTGAATGTTGATGTATTGATTATGTTTATTTGTTTTAAAAGCAGCAAACTCTTTTGAGAGAGAGAAAGGCGGTGTGTGGATAATATGTCAGATTCTGTTGCAAAATAGCAGAAAAAGTTTGTCCTGAACTTGATCATACATGTGCTTTATTTCTCAACATTGTACTTCCCTTTTGGAAAGCTTGCCTTTTCTCAGTTTACTGTGCCTGAATCCACATTTGGAACTCAAGTTCAGAAGACAACCTGAACTGTTGAGACAACCTTCCCTAGGATTACAATTCCTGTCACTCCCCAACCAGCATGACCAGATTCTTAGGGCTCCTATCAAGCACATACTTTCTACCTGTGCCTAGTCATCCAATTTGGGCCAAGGAGAGGAGAAATTGGACTCTTCCATTGTTGATTACCTTGGATTGTTTTCCCCTGCCCTCTTCCCTCCCAGATCAATTTCAGTTCCTGTAAATCTCTCATAAAAATTGTGCAAGAGTGGAAAAGCACATATTTACAAAAACCACTAAAGGCAGAATTGGTCAAAGATGATACAGTACTTGGTTTGCAGATTTAAAAACAGACGCACAAACTGCTACCAAACAGATGACTAGATAAGTACAATTCACATGACTCTCTTCAGACTGATTTAATGCATGACTTCATGCAAGCAAGGGCACAAAAATGTCTTTGTTTATCAGATAGTAAGAACAACATCCTATAGATGCACATTTTTATAAATGACTTTACAAGGGAATTAAATCACTTAATGGAAGAAACGGCTGCCAAATCCACTTAGAAATTAATCACTTTTTCCTAGGAGGCATAGCTGTCACAAGGGCTAGCCTACAACATTTTGTTTTCCGGGGCTTATGCCAAAATAGTGACCACTGCCACTTGGTAAACACAAAATATGGCCATCTGCCATACCCAAGAGCACATTGGTTTCTGTCACACAAGACTGGGAAATGGCTAGGGAGGGACTCTAGAAGAACAGCTGAGGGTTTACCACTGCTATCTTCCAGCATGTGCAACTTGAGGTTGTTGTCAAATGGTAGGGCTGGCCCTGGCTGGTCCTGAGGCATAATGAGGGAGGCCATTGCTCTCATGTCCTGTTTTGGGGTTTTCCACAGCCGTCCAGTTACCCACTGTGGGAAGTAGCATCCTGTCCTAGACAGCCTTTGGTTGTTCTTAAGTTCTTAGTATAAACTTAATCCTGTCAGTTTTGCTTATCCTACTCTATAATAATCACATTAACTGTTTGCAATATACAAATAAATGATATTGCCAAACCATTGCTGACTACATCTTCAGCAGCGTAAATCCACACTGGTTAAATTAGCATCAGCTGTACAAATTGCTCAGAATTCCAGTTCACACAACCTGGTGCCTGATGGTGGATGAGGAAGGCTGATAGCTCAGCAAGACTGAGGGGAAAACATCCTGCAGGCAGGAGATTCTTGAAAAAAAAATTGGTTGGAACTGGCACACCCCATCCCTCCCTCCCTTATTTGTACTCTCCTCACTGGCTCTTAGCCTTCTTTCATGCTGAGTCAATTAAAAAAAAAAACAGAAGAAAATTTCCCCACAGCTAATGTGGCAGAGATCCATACTGAATGTAAAACTGATATTTGGAAAGCTAAAAAAGAGAAATAACTTGTCTGATGGGTACCCCAGGAATCCTCTCTTTTGTTCAGAAACTGAAAATACTTTTAGCTGGGGAGAGGGGATTTGTTGCTGACTGGAGGATGTGGGGGGGGGGGAACCACCACACAGCAAACAGAGATAAACAAGTTGTTCCCTGTAACTTGATCACTTCACAGTGAGAATCGTGCAGCCTTATATAGCTTGGGGCACTGAAGGTCCAGGCTGATGCCTGTGTGTTGATTGGCTGCTCAAGAAGAAGGGGAGGATTGTTTCCAGGCAGACTTGGAAGAATGGGATGAAAGGGTGTTGTTGTTAGCTGGGAAGGTGAAAGTTCTGGGATGGTGTGGGTGCGCATGCACAGAGAGGGTTGGTGTGCTGGAGTACAAACAGTACTTGTTTTGAATCTGCATCCTCCATTGTTCCGTGGCTGGGATGTTGGCCATTACTTTTCTTTTAGCCAGAATGTAGGACATGAAGAGATAATTAGATGTAATGGCAGCAGTTCCACAGTTTCAATGCAGAGGACAGTGAGCATGTATCTAGGTGCCCTGTCCCCTGTAACAGAAGAAGGGATGTGTCGGCTGCAAGTGAAAAACCTGGCTTGTGTCTGTGTCTTGCCCCTGTAATAGCTTCTTTCTTTGGGGGATCTTCCAGAGGGATAATATTATCTGAACAAAAATAAGACAATACCTTGCAGTACCTTAAAGAAAAGCAATCAAGCAAAGAGACTCCAGGCAGGTCAGTAATCACTGTGTGGAGAATTCACTGCCTCTCACTGGCACATCCTTTTTACTTTCAACATCAGACTTCTGCTCCTTTGTTTCAGTGTGGTTGAGGAAACTCCACATTTACACAGACGGAACCACAGCTGTCATGCTCAGTTTGCCTATGAGCTGGCAAAATCCTCTGCCAGATTACAACATTTTGCTGCCTGAAACAGAGCCCCAGTGCTGGCATACTTGTGTGCATACAAACACACCCTGTTCCCTTTAAGACTGACACTTTAAAATGAGGCTGGGGGGGCACCTGTGGGACCAGGAGGTATTTGATTCCCCAGCCCAAATTGAAAACCCATTGGCAAGTGATTGGTTTAGGTTTCTATTGATAGCAACCTGTTTATTCCCCCTGCTAGGGATGGGCAGGGACACAGAGAGGAGGGAGCATCAGAAATGGAGAAATAAAAGCAATGATCTACATACTTTGACTCTTAGCCTTGCTGGTCTTAGGTTTGCAACCTCTCGCGGTGCCAGAAGGAGTCTTAGAGAGTAGCTGTGTTTCTTGGAGTCTCCAGACCCGGGTGGAGGGCAAATCTCAGGTAGAGCAATGCTCAAGAAGGCAGGGAAGGATTGGTGCTGGATAGATTGTTAGTCACCTCAGTCCAGAAAGGTCTTTCCCAGTCTTACCTACTAGAGGAAGCATGTGAGGCTGTAAAAACTCCAATTGATTCCCCTTGAGGGAATAGGGCCATTCAAAGAAGAAGAAGAAAACAAATCAAAATTGAATTTCCCAGCCTTTCAAAAAGTCTTGATCTGCCATTTAGACAGAGCCTGCTTTCCTCTATCCATGCCAACACCACCAACCATACTGGTGCTTCTGAAAACATGCTGCTTAACCCTGCTGCATGACCAGCCCTAACAGTGTTAGTCGCAGAGCTTGAGAAAGTTCATTTTGGTCTATAACTCCCTGAATGCATATGAACTGAGGAATTCTGGGGCCAGTAGTGTTTTAAAAAAGGAGCATGTCCAAGTTGTGGCAATGAAAGTAGGAGGTTGGGAAAGGAAGCTCCTTGGAGGAAGCAGAAAGTCAGAGCTTTATTTACATCTCCTCTTCATTCAGTAGTTCGAATACATCCCTTGGGTACTGTGTGTCTCATGTGCATGTGTGTGCGTGTGCATGTGCACTCGCTGAGGGGTGACGTGGGGTGGATTGGATGCCTGGAAAGGAAACAGATCATCCCCAGTTTGGATTTTCCCTTTCTTTGCATTTGTCAGATAGAAAAAATAGGCTGCCATGAATATTGCAAAAGCATGAACCTACCTGTTTCTATAAATCATGAGTCTACATTTTCCCCTCTATAGCATCATCCACCCATTTTATATTTTTCATTTTTAAAATTACAAAGCCCAGAATCCCACAGGCTACAAACCACCGGCCATGAGATTTGGGCATCTGTATTCCCTTCCACACAAAACAATAAAAATAAAAACAAAAAAGCCAGGTTTCCCCTCCTTTCTAACTAACTCCACATCTCCTGTTTTCCCCAAATGTATGCCAATGTTTTGTACTAACTTTGCATTGTTTTATCCCAAACCCCAAATCTGTACCCCTCCACAACAGGTACATAAATCTCACACAAGGGATACACACAGTGTGTGTTGTATATGTGTGTTGTATTGCCCAATATGCCAAATCAAACAGATAAAAGGAATCACATCCTAAATTTACAAGCTGTGAATTAATGAGAAAGATATTCACTTGCATCCTAAAATTAGCCTTGATAATCCTAAATGATCACTATTTTGTTGTTATTGTTATTATTGTTAGTATTAGTATTAATTCTTGTTAGATTGAAACGTTTCGCTACCCATCCAAGTAGCTTCTTGGCAAGAAAGACGTCTGGTTGCCATCATTCAACTTCCAGATAGCCACACCTGGATGACTGAGAATCTTCACAGATATTAGTATTAATATTTTATTGTACTGCACTTCTTGTTTCTCTGCATTGCTGGTGCAATGGGCAGACTCAAGGGTCAAGTTTAAAAATTAGGAGTCAAATCCTAAAAATGTATGGGTAAAATGACTTGTTTTCAAGATCACTGATTTCTGAATTTCAGGAAGCAAATTAACTGCCATTGGCAATTGTTTTAAATTGGTAGCCAAAGATTTTGGAACAATTCCAGTTGCTGAAATTAGTATTAGAAGGACGATGAATGGCCTTGCTTCCGTATTCTTTTAATTTTTTTGTCTTTATATTTGGTACTTTGCCACATTGGTACTTGTTGATGGAACTCCAACTTCTCTAAGGTTTTTTGTTGCATATCAAGAAGTATAATATGTGGCTTATTAAAGTCAACTGTTTTATCCATTATTAGTTGCTTGTCCCTGCATATTATTACAATTTTATTTTCTAAAACTGGAGGTATTTGAAATTTATAATATGGAGGGAAAAGTGTGAGTAATCCATAAGATCTGGCAAACTGCTAAGAAATTATTTTTGCAACTTGATTATGCCTGCACATGTAATCCATTGATGCCAGTTTGGAGCATCCAGTTATGATACGATGAATTGTTTCTTTAGGTTCAATGACAGCCCTTACGTACATCACTTACAGCTTCCTTCATAATTATTTTATAATAATACCTAACGGAAATAACTGTTGTTGCTGCTATTGTAGTATATATATTAACAATATGACAGAGTGATAACTAGGGTGGGGCTAGTGTGATTTTGACTGAGGACACCAAAATTTAGAGACTGCAAAGATCCTATTTATTCCTCGGTATTTATTCCTTGCAAATCCTGCATTTGCAAGCCTTGCAACTTGGTTATTTTTCAAGGAACCACACAATGTCACACAATCAGTCTACATCTCAGGGGCCCCAAACTCCAAGATTGCCCTTCCCACATCTCTCATTCTTTCCTTTTCTCCTCCGTCCCTACATTTTGGTACGCCTAATTCAGGCCTAAGTGCTGTGCATATTCCTACAATGTGGCAGCAGTGAGAGGCAGAGGGCTGGTAGTGCTAGGGAAAAGATTGCCAGGGATGCAACAGTGAGCCAGGGAGGAAGATGACACTGTCTGCCTGCTCACTCAGCACGTTTCCTGGGCCTCATGCTGGACAGAGAAGGTGCCTGGTGAAGGTAAGTGGGCACTTCAGAGGCTGGAGATAGGGTGTCTGTGCTGGACATGGTACATGCTACTTTCCTGGGTACCAAAACTGCAAGTTATGGCTCAGCATTTATTCTTTTTAAATAGACAAATAAATAAATGTATACCCTGCTTTTACACATAAGACGCCCAAGGCAGATAGCAACGGTTAGTTCCAGACAGGATGCCAAAGCAAATAGCAGGAGACAAACCTCACAACAATTCCATCCTGAAGGACAAAACAAGAAAGGCAGCAGCTAACTCAGTCAGAAAGTCCCTGTCAAACTCAGTCAGAAGGTCCCTGTCAAAGAAACCTGTGGAGACACCCAATTTGTTAAATTTATGGCTCCCCAAAAAAAAAAAAAAAAAAAAAAAAGGAAAGGAAAGGAAAGGAAGGGAAAGGGGGGGAAAGCCAGGAGGAGGAGGAAGATTGTGCTAACAGGAGCTCCACAGAACTGAGTCAGCATTCAAGTGGAGCCTGTGTCTGGGTCATGGTGTTAATGGTTATGGGATGGGCTTCCACAGTGCACCAGCACCATGGTCACTGGCTCAGATAAGGAGGAAGCCGGCAGCTTTGGGCTCCCAATTTCACAGGGTCAGTTGGCTCCATCTAGTGGGCAGTTTGGTGTACACCTAGCCGCTGCTTGTAGATTCCTCTCCTTCAGTGATTCTCAATCTTTTCTGTCATGACTCCCTTTTATAATATCCAAGAAACCTGTGATTCTCGCCACATTTCCATAAAAAGCTATTTTAATTGGGCAAAGTCTTCTTGTCTCAGAAAGTAGAGGCTTCATTCTCCTCCAAGGGGCTGTTTTCTCATACAGGCTAACATACAAGCTTTCATATTCAGCTCCAAAAGGCCAAGAAAGAAATGATTTAACAAGGGCTACAAGACATATAAGGTGGCTTGCAACCCCCCCCCCAGAAAACATTATGCGATCCCTTTGGGGGCCTTGGGTAAACACTGCTCTAATTAGACTGGAGCCAATGTTCTTGAGTCAGCTTCATGCATCTAGGTTCTCGTCCAAATAGAAAACAACTTTCCAGTCTCATGATACAGGTCCATTAAAATGATATGGGGTGCAGAGTGAAAGGAATCAGTTTGCATTATCCTGAATTCCTCTGTTCCATACACTGTCTGACAGAGAAGCAAAACATTTCTAATCATGTTACAATAAGATGTTACATAGAAACTATTTAGATTTTTACCTTTGGCATTCCAAGGCACTAATATTGTGGAGAATGTTTGTAAAACCTTCTAAAGAGACCCAATAGATTAAGAGACAGCAATAGGGTTTGCCAACGATGCATACACATGCTGACATTGAACGCCAGGTGGGGTACATGCCTATCCTCTTTACCATTTTATTTTAACAATAATCCTGTAAAATAGGTCAGGCTGAAAGCATTAGTGTGACCCAAAGTCACCAAATGAGCTTCACAATCAAGTGGGGATTCCTAATCTAACACAGTAACTATTACACTAATGTATAGAGAACTTGGAATCTTGTATTCCATTGTCTGTCTTCTAAATCCTTTGGATTTCAAGAGGTTTGGGATCTGGATATACTGTAATGTTATGTTTATGTCCAGAAATAATGGGAGTAACCTTGACATGTATCTCTTTATATGTCAACGGCCCCACCCACGTGGGTGGCCACACACTTGACTTGGTTTTTTCCACTAATGGGAGCGAGAGTGGTCCGATGGTGACTGACCTTGAGTCGGTACCCTTGTCATGGTCAGACCACCACCTAATAAAATGCACCCTTAAAATGGCTCCCCCCCCTCGCAGGGAGCAGGGACCTATTGTTATGGTCCACCCTCGAAGGCTACTGGATCCGATTGGATTCCAGGAAGCCATGAGAGGTGTACCGGCTGACCTGGCTGGCGCTCCTGTCGAGGCTCTGGTCGATGGCTGGTTTGCCGCAGCGACTAGGGCCGTTGACACGATCGCTCCTGAACGCCCTCTCCGCCGCAGAGACCGCCCGGCGCCCTGGTTTAATCAGGCGTTGAAGCGGGTCAGGAGATGGCTAGAGCGCAAGTGGAGAAAGGACCTGACGGATTTCAATCGAATAGCTGTCAAGGTCGCTACTAACCTTTACCTTGCCAAGGTAAAGGCTGCCAGTAGATCATTCCTCGCTAACCGGATAAGCGAGGCGTTCAATCAGCAGGCGGAATTATTCCGCATAGTACGCGACCTATCCGGAATTGGTCTGGGCGATGGGCCTCGCCCTAGCTTTTCACCAGACCAATTTGCAGCATTTTTTAAATCAAAAGTGGAGACCATCCGCCGGGACCTCTCTCTTTTTTTGAATACAGTGAGTCGAGCTGAGATGTCCAGCGCTCCGTCCTGCCCGGTGACATTTGACTCTTTTCAGCCTGTCACGCCTGACTCTGTGGCCAGGGTGATTGATCGCTGCCGTGCCACCACCTCCTCCTTGGACCCTTGCCTGGCCTGGCTAATCAAAGCAGCCAGGCCTTTAACAACAGAATGGGCCACGGTAATAATCAATGGATCTCTCCTTGAGGGCAGATTCCCATCTGCCCTCAAGGAGACACTCATTAGGCCCATTAGGAAGAAACCTAGTTTGGCGGCGGATGAAATTGCCAATTATAGACCCGTCACCAACGTTTCTTTCTTAAGCAAGGTGGTCGAGAGGGTGGTGGCCGATCAGCTTCAAGCGCTCCTGGATGAAACAGATGCCCTGGATCCATTTCAGTCGGGCTTCAGGCCGCGCCATGGTACAGAAACGGCATTGGTCGCCCTGTGCGATGACCTACTGAGGGAGGCCGACAGGGGCAAAGTGTCCCTGTTGGTTCTCCTCGACATCTCAGCGGCCTTTGATACCATTGACCACGGTATCCTCCTGGGGAGGCTCTCCGAGCTGGGAATAGGTGGTCGGGCATTGGCCTGGCTCCGTTCCTTCTTGGAGGACCGTCCCCAGAGAGTGCAGCTTGGGGAGAACGTCTCGGCCCCGTGGAGCCTCAGTTGTGGGGTTCCACAGGGGTCGATTATCTCCCCAATGCTATTTAACATCTACATGAGGCCGCTGGGTGGGGTCATCAGGGGGTATGGAGCTCGGTGTCATCAGTACGCTGATGATACTCAGCTCTACATCTCCTTTCCACCTTCTGCAGGAGATGCCGTTCTGTCCCTTCAGCGCTGCCTTGGGACCGTACTGAAATGGATGCAGGAGAACGGGCTGAGGCTGAACCCGGACAAGACGGAGGTACTGAGGGTGGGCCCTCCCACAGTTGGGGATTTGGGAAACTCCCTCTTTTTTGAGGGAGTGACCCTGCCTGCCAAGGACGGGGTTCGCAGCTTGGGGATCCACTTGGACCCGGCGCTCACCATGGAATCACAGGTGGCGTTGGTAGTCCGCTCCGCCTTTTTTCACCTTAGGCGGATAGCCCAGCTGCGGCCCTACCTTGATTTTGGGGGCACTCACCATCTTGGTACATGTGCTCGTAATCTCAAGATTAGACCACTGTAATGCGCTCTACATGGGGCTTCCTTTGAGGCTGCTGCGGAAACTACAGGTGGTGCAGAATGCGGCGGCCAGATTACTTAGTGGAGTGAGGAAATTCCAACATATCTCACCCACTCTGGCCGCATTGCATTGGCTGCCCATACGATCCCGCATCGACTTCAAAGTGCTGAACGCCTACTCCCACCAAGTTCTACCCATGTCACTTGTGCGAGCCAGGAGGTGAAGCTGAGGAGCCTAACGCCGAGGGAGGCCCGGAAGGAGAAGACAAGAAATCGGGCCTTCTCGGCGGTGGCTCCTCGCCTCTGGAACAATCTCCCTCCTGAGATTTGCGGGTCTCCCTCGCTGGGTATCTTTAAGAAACAATTGAAAACATGGATGTTTGGGCAGGCCTTTCCATCATATTCCTCTTGACCTCCTTCTTCCCTCTTTACTGTTTCTGTTTTGCACTCTATGTAATGTATTGTAGTGTTTTTACTAATTAGAATTGCTTATTTATATTGTTAGCCGCCTAGAGTGGTCCTCACCGACCAGATAGGCGAGGTATAAATTAAATAAATAAATAAATAAAATAAATATAACTAGAAAGGCTCTGAATAATTATAAATCATGGCCTACTAGACAATTAACATCTTTGATTCACAGGAGAAACAAGGATCTCACTCAAGTCTTCAAGCCCAGCAAAATGGATATAGATTAGAGATGAGCAGGAATCAGTACAATGGCAGTTTGTGATGATTCATGGTTCATCAGTGTCCACAAACCACGAACCACAAAACCATGCAGATTTTTTTTAAATGAACTGTTTCGTGGTTTGGGCCCATCTCTAAATGAAGGGGGCTTCTGTAGCTCAGCTACACAGAAAGCCCCCTCTTGTTCGGTTTCCCAGCCCATGGCCCTCTTCATAGGGCCCAGGACCAGGGGTGGGGACTCGTGAGTTGAGACTTGCTGTCAGTCTGACTTAAGTCATACCCGTGACTTGATGGGGACTCAGTTTGGGGCTAATCCCCCAATGACTCGCGCTTGACTCACCACTTTGGAACCCTATTTCCAAGTTGCATGTCAAGTCTGCCCGTTGCTGCCCTGCCCCCCCCCCAGGGCCTGCCTATCCCTGCCACCGCCACACACTGCTGTCCTCAGTGTTTGTTTTTGTGTTGTTTTTTCATTTCATGCCTATCTCTAGTATAGATCCTGTCACAAGCAGCGGAGGTAACGTATGGCAAAATGCACTCCATCAGGATGCATTCTCACTGGACATTAGGCTTCCTCTTTTGGATATTACAAAGGCTAGGCAAGTTCTTTACAGAGTTCCAAAGGGTTTTCTCTTGTTCGGATATAGCATGATGAGAAGATGGGACATGCACATTTCTGATGTCACCATAGTTAATATTCTATACTATTATATTATTTTGCTTGTTTTAACCTTTTATCTTTATGGCGTTGAGTCATACAGAATACATTATTGGGTTAAAACCAAAAGTTAGTCCCAATTGGAGTACACCCATTAAAATAAATGGGACTTTAAATTACAAGTAACACTCATTCCACTAATTTCAATGAGTCTATGCCAGTTGAGCCCAATAATGGATTGAGCCCCCCCCCCACCTCCAGGCAGTGGTGAAGCCTGATCCCATAAGGACTTAACTGAGAGGAAAATCTCCTCAAATTCAATGGGGTTTAGTGCCAGACAGGTGTGCACAGCACTGCAGACTTACTTGGTTGACTCCCTGGTTTCAGAGATTCTGTTATTCATTGTCCCGCACATTTTCCAGACTCTCTCTGCAGATTTCCTCAAAAAGAAAAGATACATAGTAAGCCATGTTTTTGCAGCCAATGCCATGGTTTATATTGCCCCTGTGCTTGCAGAAATTCATGGAACCACACAATCACTGGGTAGAAGTTAGCTGATTAGCCCTGATTGATTCATCAGTCCCTGGGTGGGTTCAGCTTAGCTATGTCCCTATTGCTCCAAATTCCTCATTAGGATATTAATAATTCACAGATTTGTGGTTTGCCAAAGCACAAGAAGTTTGCAGATTTTGGCTCTGTCACAATAAGAGCTGAATTATGTCTTATTGATTTTAGAATGTTTCTAATCATGGTCCAGCCAAAGTTAAGAATACTTGGGACACATTTATTTCAACAGAAAAGCTTGATCAACCATTAGCTTGTGTTCAGCCCAATGTTCTCTCTAAGCTGTGTTGCACGCATGCACAGAGCTCCATTGGGCCTGTGCACCAGCAGCCAATGTTCTCGCCCATTGAATTCTGATTTTGGCTGGAGCCCCACCTTTGCACATACGCATGGGGTGAGGCTCTCATGCAGCAGAGTTGAAAACTACAGGAAACATTGGTTCATCCCTCTCCAGCTGAAAACAACATCGATCCTGACAGGGCTTAACTGTAGCTGGATCATTTCCAATGCCATTTTAAAAACATCCTTCTTTCTTCACACTTTTGCACTGATACACCAATAGGATCATCTCAGGGAAATTCCTGTGGCTTATTTCTTCAGACCGCATGAGAGAATAATAACCTTTTATTTTTATTTTCCACGCTTTCTGGTTCTGTACCTTGTTTATCCCTTCATTTGGCCAAAACGAAAGGGTTTAATTAAACACAATTGAAGCCAAAGTGAACATTTCTCATTAACTGCAGGACAGGCAACCACCCAAATAAGCTATTCTTCACTTGGCTAAGACATTTTTCAAAAGCAAAGACCTCAGTATTCACAGCAAGCATAAGAATGATCTTTCATTCCAACAACAAGAAGAGTAGTTCTAATAAGAAACATTAGAGAAACAATTTCCTCTGTTCATATGCCTGGAATGGGAGGAGAATCTGGTTTAAGGTTGTAATATTGCTACTATATATGAGTTACTTCCAGACTCTTCAAGCCTGTGTTCTGAACACTAGGTATTTCCAAGTTACATATTTGCTTTCCACATTCTGCTGCTACTACAGATTGCTATGAGCAGTGACGATGATGATGATCATGATGTAGTTCTGTCTCTTTGGTTGACAAGGCATATAGCCAGAGTAGAGCCCTAGACTAACTAAGTTAAAGAATCCATCAAGCCTGTTGTTTAATCGTTAAGTCGTGTCCGACTCTTCGTGACCCCATGAACCAGAGCACTCCAGGCCCTCCTGTCTTCCACTGCCTCCTGTAGTTGGGTCAAATTCATGTTGGTCGCTTCAATGACACTGTCCAACCATCTCATCCTCTGTCGTCCCCTTCTCCTCTTGCCTTCACATTTTCCCAACATCAGGGTCTTTTCCATCGCTTTCCTCCCAAGAAGCAGGTGTCTTTAATTTTGTGGCTGCTGTCTCCATCTGCAATGATCACGGAGCCCAAGAAAGTAAAATCTGTCACTGCCTCCATATCTTCCCCCTTCTATTTGCCAGGAGGTGATGGGACCAGTGGCCATGATCTTGGTTGTCTTGATGTTGAGCTTCAGACCATTTTTTGCACTCTCCTCTTTCACGCTCATTAAGAGGTTCTTTAATTCCTCCTCACTTTCTGACATCAGAGTCATATCATCTGCATATCAGAGGTTGTTAATATTTCTTCTGGCAATCTTAATTCTGGCTTGGGATTCATCCAGTCCTGCCTTTCACATGATGTATTCTGCATATAATATACAGCCTTGTCGTACTCCTTTCCCAATTTTGAACCAATCAGTTGTTCCATATCCAGTTCTAACTGTTGCTTCCTGTCCCAAATATAGATTTTTCAGGAGATTATAAGGTGGTCAGGCACTCCCATTTCTTTAAGAACTTGCCATAGTTTGCTGTGGTCGACACAGTCAAAGGCTTTTGCATAGTCAATGAAGCAGAAGTAGATATTTTTCTAGAACTCTCTGGCTTTCTCCATAATCCAGCGCAGGTTAGCAATTTGGTCTCTAGTTCCTCTGCCCCTTCAAAATCTAGCTTGTACTTCTGGGAGTTCTTGGTCCACATATTGCTGAAGCCTGCCTTGGAGGATTTTGAGCATAAGCTTGCTAGCATGTGAAATTAGTACAACTGTACGCTATTTGGAGCATTCTTTGGCACTGCCCTTCTTTGGTATTGGGATGTAGATTGATCTTTTCCAATCCTCTGGCCACTGTTGCGTTTTCCAAACTTGCTGGCATATTGAGTGTAGCACCTTCACAGCATCATCTTTTAAGGTTTTAAATAGTTCAACTGGAATGCTATCACTGGCCTTGTTGCTAGCCATGCTTTCTAAGGCCCACTTGACTTCACTCTCCAGGATGTCTGGCTCAAGGTCAGCAACCACACTATCTGTGTTGTCAGGGATATCCAAATCTTTCTGGTATGATTCCTCTGTGTATTCTTGCCACCTCTTCTTGATGTCTTCTGCTTCTGTGAGGTCCCTACCATTTTTGTCCTCTATCATCTCTATCTTTGCACAAAAGGTTCCTTTAATATCTCCAATTTTCTTGAACAGGTCTCTGGTTTTTCCTTTTCTGTTATTTTCCTCTATTTCTTTGCACTGTTCATTTAAGAAGGCCCTCTTGTCTCTCCTTGCTCCTCTTTGGAAGTCTGCTTTCAGTTTTCTGCAACTTTCCCTATCACCCTTGCATTTTGTTTCCCTTCCCTTCTCTGCTATTTGTAAGGCCTCGTTGGACAGCCACTTTACTTTCTTGCATTTCCTTTTCTTTGGGATTGTTTTTATTGCTGCCTCCTGTACAATGTTACAAGCCTCCATCATAGTTCTTCAGGCACTCTGTTCACCAAATTGAGTTCCTTAAATATGTTCTTCACTTCCACTGTGTATTCATAAGTGATTTGGTTTAGATTATACCTGACTAGCTCAGTGGTTTTTCCTACTTTCTTCACTTTAATCCTGAGTTTTGCTATAAGAAGCTGATGATCAGAGCCACAATCAGCTCCGGGTCTTGTTTTTGCTGACTGTATAGAGCAGCTCCATCTTTGGCTGCAGAGAATATAATCAATCTGATTTTGGTATTGCCCATCTGGTGATGTCCATGTGTAGAGTCGTCTCTTGTGTTGTTGGAAAAGAGTGTTTGTGATGACCAGCTTGTTCTCTTGACAAAACTCTATTAGCCTTTGCCCTGCTTCGTTTTGAACTCCAAGGCCAAACTTTCCTATTGTTCCTTTTATCTCTTGACTCTGTACTTTAGCATTCCAGTCCCCTATAATGAGAAGAACATCTTTCTTTGGTGTCAGTTCTAGAAGGTGTTGTAAGTCTTCATAGAATTGGTCAATTTCAGTCTCCTTAGCATTGGTGGTTGGTTAACCTGGATTACTGTGATGTTGAAAAGTCTGCCTTGGATTCGTATTGAAATCATTCTATCATTTTGAGATTCTGTCGTAATACAGCTTTTCCCATTCTTTTGTTGACTATAAGGGCTACTCAGTTTCTTCTACGGGAAACACAATCAGGAAGTCTGTCCAAACACTCACTCACACTGACAGTGGCTGACTCCAACTCTCTCCTCCTGTGGCTTCTGACTGCACAGTAGGAAGAAATGTCACATGCTTTCTCTCAGCCACTCAACTTATTCACTTGCATGCTCTCATCGTGTGCAGAAACACCAGTTATTTGCTATCAAACAGTTATTTTCATGACTGATTTTATACTTTTGTTTGTTTTTAATGGAGGTGGTAGGTTAAGAAAGCTAAGTTTTATACAAACAAGCAAGGGAAATTAAGATGTTGTCCTGTGTTTCCTTTTCTCTCTTGCTTTCATTAATTCTTTCTATTCTAACTGCAAAAGATCATAACATTTCTTTAAGTCTTCATGGACCGCCTGTGAGGACATTGAGGCCCCCTAGGAGTCCATGGGCCACATGTTAAGAGCCACTGTTCTAAACTATAATAATATAATTATGTGACATCAAGTTGGTTCCAAAGTAATGGGGACTCTTTCCAGGGTTTTCTAACTACAAAGTACTCTGAAGTGGTTCCCCCCTTTCCTTCTTCTGGCGGTGCTCCAGGACTTTTCAGCTTGTTCAAGGCTACACAACTTGGCTCTTCTCCCAGGAGTGCACAGCGGGGAACGGAGTTCTCAACCAGTCTAACTTGCTGAGCCACTCACCCAACTTTCTAGACTGAATTTGTAGAGTGCCCATTTGTGCATTGTCAGAAAAAAAAACTTTACAAGGTGTGAAAAATGAACAAATTTTCATAAAATGTATGTATGTTAAATAATCCAGCTAGATGTCCATTTAAAGCTGAGTACTATAATCTACACAGAAAGACAGTATATCTCATCATAATAGGGAGGACTATGAGCAGATGACCTGTGTGGTTGCTCAGTCTGTTCTCCAAGCGCCAGCTCTGAATGTGCAATTTCAGAACTTCAGCTATTGTTTCTTATTATTTTTCTTCATCATTAAACCATACTTGGACTAAAAATTCTTCAGACAGAACACTACTTTCTGTAAAGCAGGCCACTCTCTGGATTTAATAAAGCGTTTGTGGTATATTTTCCCAAAAGGACAGAGAAAAATACATACCTCTGAACTATAGGCTGTGATGTGACGTTAAGAACTACTACTGTATTTGGAATATGTGAAGTAGCAGAAGTACTTGCTAATCTGTTCTAGCATATTGGGCCAAAAACAAAAAGCAAAAAAAGATGACAAAAATGTTGTGGCACCTTAAAGACCAACTGCTTTGTTTTAATGTGAGCTTTTGTGGACAAGTCCACTTCCTCAGATGTAAGATTCAGAAGCAAATCTAGCTAAAGTACCATTTTGAATGCATGGCCAAAATCATCATCCGGTAGAGAGTGAGAGAGCATTTCATTTACCTCAGAAGAGATCAGCAGAAAGGTAACAAATTTATTGGACAAGTATCTGGTTCTCAGGCAAGCAAAGCCTCAAACGCCTTCTCTTTACAGAGCAAAGAGACAAGCTGAGTATTTAAACAGGCTAAGTAAATGCGAAGTCTATTTTTGTTTGCTTTTCAACAGCAGTGTATTGTCATGGAACATCATGTTTGAAACAGAGCTTGTTTTCTGTTCCTTAACTCCTGCTGCAAAAAAGACAGAGTTCAGTGCATGCAACAATTTTAGGCCTCTCCTCCTGTTCTTCCTCTTGTCTCAAGGGGCATGAAAGCTGCTGACCAAACACAGAAATCAGAGATGATTACACCCTGCTGGAAACCCAATGTGCTTCCATCTGGCTGACCTCATTGCCTGAGCCTTACATAAGCAACTGGCCTTGCTCCAGATCTTTAACCAAACTGCTGTCTTGTGGCAAAATGCTGAGCTGGAATAACTATATGCGCCACCAAAGCACCAGACCTCCCTTCCTAGGCTTCCCCACTGCACAGGAGACTTGTACAGAAGATAACAATCTAAAACACAGAACGGTTCTTCGTCTAGGCCAACCCTAGCATTAAGGAGAGTGAAGCAAGCACCTCAGGTGGCAGCAACAGCTGTGGGAAACCCAATGGTCAAATGCTATTCTCTCTTGCAGGATAGACCTGGCCCCCCTAAGCCTGCTGCCCTCCGGTATAGTGGAGGACTTTCACCCTTTGCCAGCATGAAATGATATTCAACAGCCAATCAAATTTGCTTATGTCATTGGGGAAAGAGACAGTGACACCTTTACCTTTTCCCTTACCTCAGAAACAGCAAAACGTATCAGGCTGTCTCTGTTACTCTCTCAAGAAGGACATCCATGCTTTCCTATTACCTTTCTATCAGCAGGAGGTCAATTGTGTACCTCAGGGAGGTACCAGATCCCACCTATTCACCCAGAACCACATCCAGTTCTGTGAATGTACATTCGAGATGGTAAGGAATTGCTTTTGTCACATAATCTTAGGAGTCTTTCTTTCATATAAAGCTGCTGCTTTGCCCACTGGAGAGCTGAACTGTTTAAGACAATGATCACATCTCCTCCAAATCTGAACATACTATTTTATTTACTTTCAGAGCTGAGTAGGATCAGACCTACTCAGGATTTCCAACTAGGGATGGGAAAGAAAACTCTGCCTAAAATGTGATGAGACATTGAGCTGTATGATTTTTGACTGCACGGACCAACGATCTGACTTAATGCAAGACAGCTTCTTCTATCCCTCTTCACGAGCCTAAGACTTTTACTACTATGACACTCATTCTTATTTTACAGAGCCACATGACACTCAAAAGCAGCATTTAGTCTACTTATCTACCTGTCAGATGCCAGACTTCCCAGCTGTTTATAGGAGAGCTCAGTAAGTTTGCAGTGAGCTACAATTTTGCTGCTTGAGGGGCAAGTGAAGTAGAAAGAGAATGAAGAAACATGGGGGAGAGACGCCTACTAATGCTCAGGTGGAAGAGAAGGAGGATAGAAGGCCTGTAAAGCCACTGGATATGATATGCCCTTTTCACCTTTCTATCTCCAAGGGAAACAGAGCCTTGCCAGTCACAATACAGAAAGACTGTTCTCTTCTTCTTGGCAAGCAGGTTGCTACCTAATAGGGCAAGCAATGATGACCTCAGCTATCTTTGTCTTTTGTTCCTGTTCCTGTTTCATTAAGGGAAAGGGGATAAACTTTCCGTCTTTTGTCTGAAGCAAGCTCCATTTGTGGAAGGAGCCAAGTTCTGAACAGAGCCACCTCTCACAGACAGCACGGGGCTCTCTTGTGGACTGGCCATCGTTGCGCTTGTGATTCCCTCCACGGTAGAGGTGCCGCCTTTAGTAATGACTGCTTATATAATGGCTACAAAAGAGCTGCTGATAGACAGAGAGAAAAAAAGCCCAGGAAGAGATCTGAGGGGAAGTACAAAGGCCCATAATGATGACAAAGATCTTCTGAACTGCAAAACAAGAGAACCAGAGAATTTGCCATTATTTGATATAGTGGAAGTCAACTTGACCCAGTCAAAGAGTAGGAATTCCAAGGTACTGTAGTTTAATGCTTGTACACCCAAATGTGTTGCACATGAAGACTATTCTGTAAGCCAGCAATAGCAATAGCATGGGCATTTTATTTTACTGAAGTACTATGTTTGTTCAAGCAACATATAGAAAGTGAGGCTGCCCGTCACATATCTCCCCCCTTATTTTCCTCTGCTTGGGTGGAGAAGTTCTCTGTCTTCAGGAAAGGAAACCAAAATAATAGCATTATAACTCACGTATATTATACAGTATACATATTATAAACCCTTCCACAATACATACACAGCACTTTATACAAACTTGTTGACTTTTACAATTCTATCCCACATTTCACCTATCTTATTAAACTTTATTAAATAATTTTAACATATTTATTTATTAATATTTATATTTCTCATTCAGCTCCATTTTCATGTTCTTTAATAGTATCATTCTATATCAATATAACATATTGATATGTATATTTAAATTTCAAACCATTTAATCATATTACCTTTATTATCATTAGCCAGTCCTAAATTAGTTTATGTATAAAATAATATTTAATCGTGGTCCGTTCATCTCTTCTTTTCCTCCTGAAGAATCTCATCATCACAAGCTTGTTGATGTACTTTTCTAACCAGCCACCAAACACCAGGTTAGGGGAATCTGGAACTTGTTATATATAAACAGTTCTTTTCTCCCTCCATGGTTTTCTTTGGAACAACAATCTTTTAGGGTAGGACAGATGATCAAGATTTTGAATCTTCCATTTCCTATGCTGAGATCAATCTCTCAGCTTCTCCGATCTCACACTCTCTAGTGCTGCTGCCAGGACTAGCACTGCTGCCAGGAATGTCACCATCAGTCTCTTTGTAACTGTGTGAATTCTCCCCAAAGACAATTTAAACTTAGGATTTGTTAACACTGGAGCTGTTGACCCTGCCATTTTGACCACAGCAAATGACATAATCACTTTTTCCTTTTAAGGCTCTCTGTTTCGCTTTTCAATAGCTGCAGATTTTGTAATGCAAAGCAATTTCTTCCGAAGTAGAGCCTTGCCAATACTAGATGGTTGGTGATTCTGGTAACTCTCATGGCTTGAAGGCCTTTTCCAGAACTCTCACATAGCCAATATCTCTATCTCTTTCCCTTTCTATTCTGGTACTGTTTGTATTTTGTAATACTATTGATGTAAAGTTTGTACTTAATTCTGAAATGAACTCAGCCTGAAACCTAACTTACCATAGGTGTTTACTAAGGCATTAGCTACTTTATTGGATTCTATATTACTGCCCACTTCTCTGTTTGAATCTGATTGTGAATACACGGATACATTTATGTCTAAGAGAGGTTTGTTATACTAATTTTTTCCTTTGGACTTCTTCAATAATGTTTCTCCTTTTTCCACTTTCTCTATCTCAACACCATCAATTAGAGGTTTATTACTGATTTTTCCACACTCTACATTTCTTACTTTGCAGTCCTTATTGATCTGTTCATGAGGGCAAACAATTGTTTCCCTTTATAACATTCCTTGCTCTTTATCACAATTTCTCCTTTTCTGTGCACTAGATTCATCACAACTGCCTATTAATTTTGCCTTTGGATTGCTCTCAAATCTATTATTCACCACTACCACAGACATCTTAAACATCTCAGAAGCATAACTTTTCTCTTTTAATTTATTTCTATTTTTGTTCATATCTAATCTTTCCCTTCTTTGTCCAAATTTAAAATATTTATTTTGATCTAACTTACGCTTAGGAACACACCATGCTTTCAATATATAAGTCCTTTTACTAAAACAGAAATTCCTTCTTACTGTATCTTATTTTGGGTTGTTTTATCACTGTTTTGTATGAGGTAATTAGCTTTAATTTCCTCTGACTTCTCAGTTGGAATTGTTACTGTTGGTGATTTCTTCCCTGTCTATTATGAGGTTGCTTTAGAGTCTCCCTGTATTATCTGTCCTGCACTAGGATACATTTATCGGGGTTCTCTGGTGTCAATTCTTCTGAATGTGGGTGCACTAATTCAAACAGGGACTTAAGACTTTCATCTTTCTGTTCCTCTGCTATCTCTGTTGGGGTCTAATTTTCAAAGATATACAATCTGCTTTCTGTTACTGGTTGACAATGGCACAGCATTCTCTAGAGTGCTCTCTCCACACTGCTCTATACAGTATTTAAGTCTCATCTGGGTTCTGAGTGTGAGTGGTGACATATACGCTTTGCACATGCCTAGCCAGGTCATTTCCTATCAAGCATGATGCTGTACTATCCTGTGTATGCCATCTGTATTCATAAGGAATATTATGTGGCACAATTCTTAGTCATGCAGTTTCTTGTGTCTTAAAGAACCAACTTTCTAAATGTGTTAACCATGTAAGTATGATAAACAATTCTCTTTTGGAAACCCACAATACTATGCCGGTAAAGTGGGAATCAACCTCCTTCCAGCCCTCCCTGACTGTTAACTCTCTCTCTCTCTCTCTCTCTCTCTCAACTGAAAACTCTTCCTCTCAGACTCCTTTTTCCTTCCCTTGAACCCACCTGGCGAGTCCTGATTGGATACAGCCCGGCCAATCAGCTTCTCCTTGCTGACACTGAGTGAGGCTGCCCATCACAACCCACATGTTATTATGTACACCATCATACATTGGCCCTGTAGAAATATCAAGGTGTGTAAAGTATGTCTTGCAGGATTAGTATTTCTTTACCACTTTAAAAGAAAAGAAGGAAGGCATTATCATAAACTGAGAGCTGATAAAATAGGTGCTCAGTGAAACTGCAGCTAAGGACAGACTGGAACTGTGGAGTTTCTCACCCATACTCTTCCACAGTGCTGGGCATTTTGTTGCATCAGATGCTGAGGAAGAAAAAGACCCAAGCAAAGCCAAGTTGTTTTGTAGTTTTTGAATAAGTAGCCATGTTAGTCTGTGCAAGCTTATCATGAAAAAAAAAATCCAAGAAGCAGAAGTGTTGTAGCACCTTCAAGACTGCTATATTTTAATGTGAGCTTTCGTGGATCAAAACCCACTTCCTCAGACACTCCTCAGATATATCTGAAGAAGTGGACTTGAGCTATAAAATCTCACATTAAAATATAGCAGCTAGTCTGTAATGTTTCTGTTTATTGTTTTATTTTTTATTTTTTGTTCATTTGACACTTTTGTATCTGGCAGGGAAACTCATATAAAGGCCTCTCTCCCTCTTCGTAGTAAAAAAAAATCAACAACAGTAATTGATAAACATTCAGTGATATTAAAGAACAGTAAGCTGTTTTATAACAATGTTTGCAATCATGGAGGATCAAATTTTCCTAATACTTTGATCTCAGCCAATGTAATGGTGATGTCCATCTGCTATACACCACCAGTAGCAGAGTCACACTGGAGTAAGTTTTGTTCCTCTGCTTCTACCATAACTGAGACAGGATTGAAATATACAAACTTTAAGACCTCATCTGTTTTTCCTCTTTATTTCTTTCTCTTTTGGTCTCAACTCTTTACCCCTTTCTCTTCCCCCTCCCTTCCTTTTGCAGCATCTTGCTTGGTAAAAAGGACTAATAACTTTGAAAGCTTGCATACGATTTCTTCAAAGGGACGTGGTGGCGCTGCAGGCTAAACCGCAGAAGCCTGTGCTGCAGGATCAGAAGACCAAGCAGTCGTAAGATCAAATCCACGCGACGGAGTGAGCGCCCGTCGCTTGTCCCAGCTCCCGCCAACCTAGCGTGCAAATGCAAGTACTGTAGATAAATAGGGACCACGTTGGTGGGAAGGTAACAGCGTTCCGTGTCTAAGTCGCACTGGCCATGTGACCACGGAAGATTGTCTTCAGACAAACACTGGCTCTGTGGCTTGGAAACGGGGATGAGCACTGCCCCCTAGAGTCGAACACGACTGGACAAAAATTGTCAAGGGGAACCTTTACCTTTACCTTTTTACACGATTTGGTGCTTTCCTTTTTTGTTCAGCCTAATAAGAGTATTATCTTAATACGGATTTGTACTTTGCTTAATGGTCAGTATGGCAGTGTCTGTGTTCTGAATTACTTTCATTACACTAACATAATCTGGCTGAGGCAGGTGCCTCACTCTACCTAATGGTAGAGCCAGCCTTATCTCAATACACCATACTAGCCCTTAAGGCTGGTCCCACCTGTGCAAGGAACTCTTGTATAATGAAGCAAAGTATGCTGCTTGTGTAATATAATATAATCTTAGAATTGCAGAGCTGGAGAAGAATCTATGGATCATCAGGTTCAGCCACTGTCAAGGAGTCCCAGTGGGGAATCAAACTCCCAACCAGATGCCTAAACCACTAAGCAGCATACCACTTCATAGTGCTTTAAGCACTCTATGGGTGGTTTGGAAGTTGATTATGCAGACTACACACTGCCCACTCCCCAGTGTGGGTACTCATTTTACCAATCTTGGAAGGATGGAAGGCTGAGTTAACTTTCAGCTGGCTATCTGAATCGGTTCGGATTGAATACAGGTCCTGAGCAGCATACTGCAGTTTAACCACTGCACTACGAGGCTCCAAATAGACATCTTCTCATTCACTTCCCTGTAAGCCCTCCACAGCTCTTCTCCCTCTCTAATTGTCAACATCTTCCCTGTGCATCAGGTGTTACTTCTTTGGTAACAACCATGGGAATAAGGTGACAAAAAGCAAGAGATGACAGAACCCTTGAAGAGTGAATATCAGCAGATGCAGCTTGTCCAGAAGGAAAGTTGTGTCTGTCAGAAATACATCTTCCAACCAAGTGTGAAAGCATCCACAAACTCTGCCTTACTATTCTGCCTCTGTCACCACCCTTAGGAGAAGACGACGATCTGAATCTGCAGAATATAGCCATTTACTTCCTCTTTACAATCAAAACTGAAGGGTCTCAAATGCAGCTCTAGAGAGGAGAGGAATGGTGAGGGTACCTATTACTGTCTCTGTAGTGATTTCAATCAGACTTCAAACAAGTTACATTTTCGGGAGATAGCATCCAGAATTCTTAAACTGGGAAAGTGCATTTTTGGAAATCAGGTTTTGGAGGAATCCCTTCTTAAGTCCTAAAGAACAATTACAAAACAAATTAAACTAATTTGCAAATTAAGTGAGGTGAGTAAAGGTCCTACATGCACACAAACACTTTCAGCTATTAAGGAATTCCCTCTACTAATACTGGATTATCTGTAGTGTCTGCTATTTAAGACTTCATGCTGTCTGCAATCACTTTTTCAAAATCTAAGAAGACATTGCCTCACTCTCTAGTTACATCAAGTGTTTACCCAAAGTGACCTCATGAAATGGAAATATTGCCCAGTTCTGATAAAGATAGTTGTACCCAGTACTACAGGAGGATCCCTCTGTGATGTCCATTCAATCTCACCAGGAACCTGAACACAATGTATAGCCAGCTCTCTTTCCTACTGACATACAGTACATGCCTTTCTGAAGAGGCCTATATAATTGGAGCACAGGGGGTCATAGTTCATCACTTCACATAATAAGATCTTTGGTGCTGTAAAAATCTATAACATATTGAGAAAACTGCAGGCACACAGTTATCATGATCCCCATTCTGCCTACAAGTCAGTTCAGTTACTTGAATGTTCTCTGGAAATATTTTTGTCAAAAGCTAGTTTTCGACTGTCCCTAAACAGAGGGAAAGATGGGTCCTAATCACATGTCTTTTCCCCCTTAATGTCTATTGAATTTCGCTTGTTTAAAGTGTAGTTTGTTTTAAAAGTACAATGGCTGAAATCCAGAAGTAAATTGTGATGAGAGTAGGCCCACTGAATCAGTGGGGATTTGGTGAGTCATCTTCTCCATAACTTGAATTAATTCAGTGGGCCTCTATTCACTGCTTAATACTGGATTTTAGCTGAAGAAACAGAAGGCCCTCAGTTTCATTTGAGCACTGAGCTCCCTGTGAGTAAAGTATTTCGTGAAAATGTTAATATGTAACTGTCTTAAGGATCCATTATTAATCTTCCCAAAGAAACAGTTTTGGAGCCCCCTAACCAATGAGTCATCCACATTCTTCATTCCTGTGTGGAGAAGGTGGCACTCCCTGACTGGCAATGCCAATTAAGCTATAGAGCCTGACCTTACCTGAGGACGCTGGACTCTTCTGAACCCACTTTAGTATCTGGAGAACATGTTGGTCCCCAAGGACACAAATTTAAGTGCTAAAGGAGAATTAATTCTTGATTCTTATATTAAATTGTTTGCCTGATTAATGCTTCTTCATATCTTTCTGTATTCTATAACCTGTCACCCAGTTTCCATTGACCACTGTCCTAGTGTCCTTAGCACAGGACAGGGTCACAGATATCTGAGGGAAGGAACTTGTGACAGTATTCCATCCTGTCCTGTCTACATGATTAGATTGATGTAGACCATCACTGTACCTGTCCCATTTTGTAACTTTTGCAATGTAACTTGCTGATTGGTGGGATTGCTACCCCCACTCTCCTGCTAAGAATATTATAAAAGCAGTGTGCAAACTCTGTATCTTTGTACTCCCAGCTTACCGGGGTATGACCTACCAGTTGGTAATAAATGATTATTGCTGCCTCACTTGCTCTTTTATTATTTTAGCTCCAAGAAATCCTCACCAAAGTAATAAACCTCTGTGTTTTATTTAAGGTCCACCCACAACAGTAAGTCACATGTGCCATAAACTATTGTAATTCATTATGGTTTTCTTCAAGTTAAGTGACAGAGGGCAGGCATCAGCATCAAGGAAAGAAATGTATGCACTTGGGTATCGAATCCACTTTCAGTGGTATATGCAACAGAGAGGACTGGCCCTAACATTTGGCAGAATGAAGCAATTGCCTCACCCAACTATTCCTCTTGATTTCCTTGGCCATTTACTTTGATGAAGGATAAATCTTTCTGTAGCATATAGATAGTCATCTACCGCTGAACTAGTCCATTGCTCTCAGAGGTGAAAGAAGACACTGGTCTGTTATCAATGCTGAAGTAAAGTAATGAATACTTTTGAGCCATTTCGAATAACAGTCTGACAAAATGTATCAGGCCTATTAATCATCCAAGAGGTTTCCAACACAGTTCTGTTCATTCCTTCCTAGGAAAAAGAAGCTATGAAGCAGTAGAGCCTTTTGAATGGCTAGATCTCTGATGAGGGCAATATGCACATTACAGAGCTGGAGATCAGGATACTGAAGTGGAGGAATAAAGGAGAAAGGGAGAAAAGCAGAAAGAAAAACAATGGTAACTAAAATTTTGAAAAGGCACTTTCCTTTAATTGGAGAGTGGCTAGATGAGCTGATGTTTTGCATACAGAAAATCCTAGCTTTGCTACCTTACTAGCAGAGCAACTTTAGTTAGAATTGTTGTTGTTTAATTGTTTAGTCGTGTCCGACTCTTCGTGACCCCATGGACCAGAGCACGCCAGGTCCTCCTGTCTTCCACTGCCTCCCGGAGTTGGGTCAAATTCATGTTGGTCGCTTCAGTGACACTGTCCAACCATCTCGTCCTCTGTCCTCCCCTTCTCCTCTTGCCTCCACACTTTCCCAACATCAGGGTCTTTTCCAGGGAGTCTTCTCTTCTCATGAGATGGCCAAAGTACTGGAGCCTCAGCTTCAGGATCTGTCCTTCCAGTGAGCACTCAGGGTTGATTTCCTTCAAAATGGATAGGTTTGTTCTCCTTGCAGTTCAGGGGACTCTCAAGAGCCCTGGATTAATTAGAATACCTCTGTTCAAATGTAAATAAATGCATGCTCCAATCATATTAGATGGCATGGAGCCAAAAATAAATAATAATAAAAAATAGGGAGGGAGAAACTTCAAAAAAGAGCAGCAGTGAACTTCAAGGCAGGTGTCAATGTAGATTTTGTTACTGTAATTTCAACAAATATTTTCACCAGGAACAACAAAAGCCAATTCTTTCCTTACATCAAAATGTACTTCTGTGGAGTTTTAGCAGAGATGGCAATAAATGCTCTGTTGACACCTGCTTGTGTTTCTTTTTGTGATGGATAGCACCAGTGTCCACTCTCTCTCTCTCTGACTCTTTGGCTCAGGCAGTCCCAGCTTATGAAAAGTTGTGAAGGGAAAGTTGAAGAGAAGGGGAAAGAATAAGAATTTGTCTCAATGTTCTCAAAGTCACAGAAGGATGTTTTGAGAGTTTGACTGTTGTGGTAGTAAGAGGTGGTTATCTTAGTGAGTTTCAGCATGGTGTAAAAGTTCAGACAAATCCTTTTTGCTCAGTGCTTATACACATAGCTGTGTGAGAAGCTGTACATTTGACTTGTAAAAGTATACTCTTGTGCCTAGCTGTAAGTGCACCCTTCAGAATGAAATCTCCTATATGTGAGGGCAGGCAAACCCACTCCAAATCAAAATATATATTCAGAGCACTTCTGAACTTAGAGAAACAGAACCACATGCTGTAAGAAAAGAATTAGTTCTGCATAAAACTGAAGTGATTTAGTGCCATGAATGCAAAATCAAATGACTTACCCTTCACTGTTTCCATAATATTAATTACAAAGCTTGAGTCTCATGAACAAGCATCTGGCCTTTTAATCTATGTCTCATGAATATGCTGTTGAGATTCTTAAGCCTTACAAAATAATTGCTACCCATCCTCTCTCTCATCTGGATGAATGGCACCCAGGCCCTTGTGGGGCAAAAAAGGTGAAGAATTTGGTTCATGAACTGCTTATTCACTTTTTCGAAGAACCAAGGGGAGGGGGAAAGTATTTCCTCCCTTCTTCAAAACAGCAGTGACTCTCTGTGTGTGTGCGCGTCTGTGAATGAGTGAATGTGTAAGTGTGTGTGAGTGTGTATGAGTGAGTGAGTGTGTGATTGTGCACACATGTGCTGTGATTTCACAAGAGCTTGGTAATGTCTGGTCAAGACTGCAACTTCTTCCCTCAACTTCAGCGAGGCATTGGAAAGAGGCAACACGGGAGCAGTAAATCCTGCAGAGATTAACATGTCTTCTCGGCTGATGGAGACATTGCTTCCCCGAAGCTTTGATCATTTCTATTAATAGACCATAACTAGGGTGTCACATGAAATAATGTCATCCTTGCCATTGTCTTGTATGCCTGGCCCACATTTTAGGGAATTTCTAGCCTATAATGTCCCCAGTGAATCGAGGGGAGCTACCACTGGGACCTCCTGCCTGAAAACATGCCATCTAGTTGATGGTTTGTGTGTCTATCATAAAGATACAGTAATGATAAAGGAGGAAAGGTGGGTTTGACCTTTTGCATGAATTCATTCTAGCAGTTCTTTTTTATTTTGAAAAAACATTAACACCCACCATGCAAAAGATGTGTCAAGACCCAAGTGTGACAGCTAGCATGTGTGTATTTTTGTGCAGTGGGGGGGAGGAAGTATTACACCAGTACAGGAAAAATCCTTTTCAGCTTGAAAACAATTTTAAAAGTTGGATAGCTGTCACGAAAATATGTTTAATAAAATTTCAAAGTTTATTTAAAAAGCAGGGAGGGTCATCAGACCATAACTCCCTCTGCCTTCTTCCAGCCAAAACTGGTTACTATACTAAGAATGTACAGTATGCCATCATCTCAGACTATGACCAAATGGGCAAAACATCAGAGCTGACTCACTGACGTTGTAACCTCTACCCCATAAAGAACAAATTACAGCCTCATTACTAGTTAGTCTGAAGTGCTGACACCGTAAATAAGAAACCAGGGAATCCAGGTTACAAGAAAGCTACCAAATGACTTGTTTTCAACACCCCCTGACTCTCCAAAGGCAAATTTCCATCTTCCCTGGCAGCTGACTGGAAGAACAAACAGGGCATTAGCCTTCAAGACATGCAAAGGTAGGAAGCTGGGAGCCTTAATTCTGGACCATCCAGTAAGCATTGCTTTCCAACAAACTGCTCAATTCCCAAACCAGTTTCCTCTCCATTTGCCCAATGCAGCTACTCTATAGGAAAAGAAGTGGTGGTACAGCCTCTCCCAGTACTGAAGCACTTTTACAAACAGCTACAGTGGCAGTCAGTTACCAGTTCATCTACAGTTGGTCTATGTTTCTAGGAGTTGGCAAGACAATAATTCAGGTATCTAGCTACGAAGCCAGAGGTTGGGAGTTTGATTCCTCACTGTGCCTCCATGGAGAAGAGCCAGCCTGTGTGGCCTTGGGCAAGCTGCACAGTCCCAGGGCACCCCCAGAAGAAAGGAATGGTAAACCACTCCTGAGTATTTTCTACCTGGAAAACCCCGAAAAGGGGTGCTATAAGTCAGAATTGATTTGACAGCACATGATTATGATGACAATGATGATGGTGATGATGTTTCCAGGAGTTTATCACATGGCCAGTACTTCTGTATCTTAACCACCAAGATTTTAAGAAACAGTTAGTCCTCCTACTAAGGCTACATGAGTTACTCATTTATTGAACTATTGTTTCTTGTTGCTTGGAGGAACTTGTCAAGTATATTGAGATTTACAAATTGAACATTTCCATGTACTGAAATGAATTAACACTTCTGACATAGCTTAGATGGAAGTGTGTTTGCTATACAGGGTAGAAAAAGAATCAGAATGCAGAAGAGAAGACCTTGAACCTGTTAGCCCACAATTTTTAAACCAACACATTTAAAATTGACTCACCCCAACCCCATTTGCAGAGCTGGATATGTTATTATTATTTTTTTGATTATACCTCTCATAGCAATTATAGCTTTCAGATTATAGCTGCTGGTGAGTGGGTTCAGGGAGCCCTGTTCCAAAAAGTAACTTCCTCTTGTCAATTTGCCAGCCAACAAATGATAGCAGAGCACAGTCATGCCTTCTCCGAAGGTGTTTCTTTTCTTATTTTGTTAATTCAGCAAACAAGAGAGCCTGGTCAGCAGAGCCATTAGATAAACCACAGGACCGGACTGGGACGGAGCACATTTTTTTGGCCCAGCCTCCATCAGATAAAGGGAACAGGTACAGAAAATACTTTTACTCTGCTCCTTCCGGGCAACACAAACAGTCATTTTCCAAGTCTGATTTTCATATAAATCACCTCTCAGCTTGCCCAAAATCATGAGCACCCAGGACAACATTCATTCATCCATTATGGTTGCAAATGTAGATTTCCTGAAGGAAAGCAAGAATTGCCTTCTGGAATCTTCAGGAAGACAGATTTCCAGTGGATGGGGCCGAGTCTTCAGAGTTCTGTAAAATCCTTTTCCCTTCTCTGAGCAACAGCAGAATCAGAAGGATACCTATCTTGATAGACTAACAAAGAAACAGAATGAATACTATAATATGGGCAGTTTGTTCAATACAAATGCAGCTTTTCTTGGCATAGCATTTAGGGTGGCTGATTGTTTTGTTTATATAGTTCATGCAGTATTGTCCTTAAAATCCCCGGAACCACAAATCTTGATTGTACCAGCTACTGACACCCTTGGTTTGCCTCCTTCCTGCCTTCCCTCCATCACAGTGGCTGTGTTCAGAAATCCAGGAGCAGTTCTGCCTAATACTGCAGATTCTAGACTGTAGTGAAAGACTTTCAGACTGGAGGATGGAGAAAGGCTTCTGGCTCTAGTTTTTCTGTTTTGTAGTCACAATTATTTCTTATCTTTCCTCCAGTGAACTCAGGGCACAGTATGTAGTTCCTTCCTCCCCACAATCCTGGTAACCAGGTGAGGGGAAGAAAGTGCAAACGAAGGTCCTCTGAGTTTCAAAGCTCAGGGGTGACTGTGGCTTGGATTTCTGTAGGCTCACTCTCGGCTGATTTCTAACAACTAAACATGCTCTTCGGTGGTTCCTGCTGCCAAGCATCAGCAAGAATGAATTCTGGGCAGCAGTGACAATGACTGGAACAGAGAGGAGTCTGCAGCATCCAAAGCAAATAGGACTTACAGAAGTCCCACTTTAATATATGCCATTTCAATGAGGCCCATTTTCACAACCCTTCCCTACTGATTGTGCTTGATATCTTTTGCACCCTAGAAATATCAGCCCACACAGAATCCCATGATGAGCATATCCAAAAGGTATTCCTACCCCAGAGATTGCCTTGTTGCTTTACCATTTCCTCCTTGCAGCAGCTAGACCTTTGACTGGAACTTGCCCAACAAATAGCTTTAGTTGTATTGGCCATCATTTTGTTTCCAAGCTCAGTTCAAAGTAGATTCAATTAAGCCTTTTATATAATCTGTATATAATCTATAATCTGTAAAGCTCAGACACCCCAGCATATCAAGATTACCTTTACCCATACGTATCTGACCAACTCCTGAGATGGACATCTGAGGTCCTTGCCTTTATGCTCTCATGAAGGGATATGCAGAGGGTGGAGGGATCAGGCCTCTTTATGTGGTCGCCACTCTCCGCCCCCACCTCATATGATAGTGTTTTCCACAGAGATGCTTGCCTAGTTTTTATTTTGTCTTCTTTTAGGCGCTAGGCAAAAATATTTCTCTTTTTCAGGGCATTCTGTATGTTTAATGGTGGTCATTTTGTTTTTCCTGTTTTGGGATATGCTGATTGGATTATTAAAAAAGATTTATAGTTTTTCACTTTTTGTCATCTTAATAAATTGTTGCATGTTGTATTTTGTGTTTATGCTTTACAAGTTGAGAACCACTTTGGGTTGAGAAAATAACTCAGCTTGTAGTAACATCTCACTAAATAGGTAGATGTGGTTGGGAAAGGAAGCAGCAGCAAACAAATTGGATGTAATTATGGGGGAGTACATTGTTAGGATCTAGCAACAGCTCTCTCTCTCTGTACAGGCTGGCTGGAAACAGTAGGTCTAGATTCAACAGGCCACCAAGTTAAATGTAAAGTAGGAAAACAGTTCCCAGGTAAACCAGTGCCTCTTCTAGCCTGATATATTGTACACAGAGCTGTTTTTTTCTTTTTTTAAAAAAGGATGCCTACAAACAGGCTGATGCTATTACAGGTCTTAGTGTAAACGCATGTCCATCTGATAGGACTTCTTTCTGCTTTCTTATTAGTATTTTTGCTCTTTGGAGATGCAACATTGCCATCTACTGTCTAGTTCAGAGAGAGGCCACATAGAATTCTCTCTGTGTGTGTTTATGTGTGTGTGTGAAGGAAAGAATTTGGATTCAAATTTAAGTTATGAAACACTTAATGCAAACTGCCTTCCAATCTGAATGTACCATGCAACCCTACCTTTTGCTTATTTTTGCATGAACATACTCTGTGACTATGTTGTTCTATGACCCACATATTTCAAAAATAAACTGAGTACTGTACAGTATTTCTTGCAATCAAGAGGCAGTGCCCCCCATACACCTTCTGAAGGAATTTTGTAGGGAAGGACATGGTCTGAAAGAGAGCAGTCCTGACTGGTAGCTTCATGTATGGCTGGAGAGAGCATGTCTCTCTTCTGCTGCTGAGAAATCATTACAGGGGCTGAAAATCTCACTGGGTGATACTGACCTGTTCATATCTCCCACTCTGAAACTACCTCACAGGGTTTCACAGGGGGGAAAATGAGAAGGAAAACAATGTATGATCTCTTTAGAATTAAGAGGACATAAATGCAATAAATAGTATTCAGTGGCTTGCATGAAAAATATGTGTGCATCTTCCACTTACAGTGATTTGTGAGATGAAGGGAAAGGCAAGGCTTTCTTCCCCATCCCACTTCCCAATTTGAACTCTCATCCTTTAATATCCAACTTCACAAAAAAGCAGAGGGATAAAGGAAATGGTCAAAGGTCACACAGATACAATTTCCTGAAAATGGAGGTATTTGGAATTCAGATCCTTTGCAACTAATTAGTTTCATCCTTTTCTCTGATGAGCTCCAAAGGCTGTCCTTCTCCCCACTTTATCAAAAGCAAAAACAAAACTATAAGGTATTTTAAGAGTAAGAATGTGACTCACTCATTGCCCAATGAGTGCTATGGGTGGTTGAAGTCTCAGTCCAAAATGCTCGTCACTAAATACCTCTCCAGATAATATCTTTAAGCTTGCAACGACATGGGGAAAGGTGTCAAAGATGTGTTTGCCCCAGCCCACTTCAAACTGTGAAGTTCATTTTCAGAGAAAACTCATTTATCCATTCATGGAACACAACTATGCACAATGAAGGAGCCATGCTTTTTTCCCCAAGCTCTTGCTTTTACTGTATTTTTATGTTTCCTCCAATAAGCTCTGCCAGTCTGGTTGGCTTCTGTGGAGGTGCCACCTTATCCTTTGCTTTCAGCAGCAAAAGGAGTGGGCCTGACCTGACAAAAACAGTCTCATAGATTACCTTGAGACAGTAGACAAGAGTATTTTAGTTTTACTTTGAATGGACCAAAACAGTTGCCAAAGAATTTTATGACTTGAAATGTGTTCAGATAAATAAAAACTTCTCAGTAGTACACACCTGAAGCTTCTTCTATTGTGCGTGTTCATAAAGTGAGAAAAAGACACTACTAAGGTTTTTCTTAGTAACAGAGTAAGCATTGCATGGACTCATGGACTGTTAATCCCAGGATAAAGTAGGCAGAAGCAGTTAAAATGAACAAGGAACATTTATTAAGAAAGTTACATTCAAGGTAGAAAAGCTTAAACCCGAACTCTGACTAAACAGATAAAAAGACCTAGAACGGACATGGCAGAAGAGCAGCAACACATCTGCTCCGCAGAGTCAGAAGCAAACCCTGACGGAGAAACCCTGAGAATATCAGTCTAACAACAGACACAGGAGGAAGCAAAGTGCAGACAGGATCCCTAGCTTCTCCGCTCCCAAATGCCACTTGTGGTCATCTGGGGCTGGATAGGAACTAAGGTTGTACCTGAAGGACACTAGATCAACATTTTCTTATTGTCTTTATACAGTACTAGCATCCTTCCCTCCTTTTACTTCTGTTAAGGTTGGCAAGCCATACAAACAAAACAGAGAAGGTCCGATTTATGAAAATATGCCAGTCAGTTTATTGAACTTCCTTGTAAGCTTGGAGGTCATTCTCTGTTTTTCCAAGCTCAACTGCATGGATTATAAACCAAAAGACAAGACACAGCATTCTACCTCATGAAAACAATAACCAGAATCCTACTGTGTTGTGATCAAGTACACAGCCAATATTCAAGCAATAGGAGTCTATGGCATGCCTCATAATCTTCTAGTGGGGCACGTGAACAGCTGCGTAGTTGGGCATGTGACTAGCTGCTTGCAAATTATGAAAACAGTGTCATGATGCACACAGTATTTTGCAGGAGGATTTTAGCCTACAAGTTCTATTTTGGGAGCTAAGAGGGAGTATGAAATGTCATTACTTCATTTCATCATAACAAGTCAGGTAAAATATAACTTTCTCTTCTGAACATTAGTAATAAGATGATACCATTTCAACCTTAAGCATATTTTCCTGTCCCAGTTGTTTAACTTATTACTAATGGTGGCGACCTTGTATAGGCTATGAATTTATAGCTTCCTAAATCGCACCTTAGCAGCTGGGAATAAACTATGAAATCAATGAATGCTTACTTCCTGGTTTAATTAAACCAGTCACATATTCTGCCTAAAAGAGTGGACTGTGGTTTAATATCATTTTACAGATTGAGTCAGTTTCAAGTTGGCTTTATTAAACCAGCATCAAACCACTGGGGAAAAGAAGAGCTAGGAGGCAGGGACACAGTCTTGTCACTCCTTGCTGGTTACAAAAGTTACAATTTGTCAAGCCAAGAACGAAGCACCTAAGTGGATCCACGTTTATATGTACATAATGTCTCCCAGGCTCTGCAATATTCCTGTTCGTGAACAGTGCTGCAGATAGTTGGGCACAAGACCAAGACCACAGCAGGCCTAAAAAACACATGCATATAATGAAGGCAGGTTCAAATGTAACACTTTTCCATGTGTCAACAGGGGTAAATCCATAGTGCAGTGGGAAAAAGCTAGGTCTAAAGTAGTGGCTCCCAACCTCGGTCCCCAGAGTTCTTGAACTACAACTCCCAGAAATCCTGGCCAACACAACTAGTGGTGAAGGCTACTGGGAGTTCTAGTCCAAGAAGATGTGGGAACCCAAGGTTGGGAACTACTGGTTTAAAGTGATGAACCTACAATGCCTTACCAAAAGGTGCCTGTTTAAAATGCAAAAGAGAACAGGGAATATTTTTTTAGAGTCAGACCATGTCCTATTCTGACAGGCAACCCTTCGTTCTTGTTATATGGACTCGTATGGCCTTATAGGCCCCTTCCAACTTCATGATTCTATGCCCTCCCAAACAGAAAGAAAAGAGAAGCAAAAAAAAAAAAGAAAGAAAAGAAAAGAAACAGACTGTAACAGGTTGATTAGATGGTGGCAAGTTTTTGTTCTTGTTGTACTACTAACTCCACACCCTCGATCAAATTTCCTCAGTTGAGGGAATTGTGTAAGCTTGTTAGCATAATGGAAAAGGGTGAAGAAGCTAGAACAGCAGTAGGACTAGGAAGAGCACAATTTTTTAAGTAGCTAAACTAATGGAAAGGAAGACAAGGCCACAGAGAGAACAAAATATCTACAAGCTCAGTTGTGTTTTTTAAGTTGTTTTAGTTGTTTAGCTAATATAATGAGAAAACAGGTCCCAACTATAGAAAAACACAGGCAATTGGCAAGTTGAGGAAAAAAATTTTTTGCTGGATATTGAGAAAAGAATAAGTGAGCATCTCATAGAGATGCTTGAAATACTGCTGTTATTTCAAAGGAGTAACACAATTACCCTGAAGCTTTCTCAGGCCTTTGATACTATGGCAATGCACATATCCATGTTGCCTGCCACCTCATGATGGCTGACATTTGTAGATGCAGCATCCCTGTTGAATTACACTGTTGAATGAGTCTTCATTCTCACCAGTCGGTGCAAGTGTAGCAGCATAAATTGCAGAAGTAAATTGCCACTTGTCAAGGAATCAAAAGAGTTTATTAAAATAATACTGCCACCAACACTTTCTGGTAACTGTACTGTGAGGGCTTTACTGCAGTTTTTGCATTCAGTGGGTCATCTTTTCACTTGGAGAGGTTCAAGCGTCAGGTTCTGAGTATTTGCAGGAAACTTTTAAAACAAAATCTCAGCATCATATACACTATGCCAGGACTACTATATGAATCTGTTCATGCCTCCTTAGAGTTCCCAACTCTGAGAAGGACAGATTACAGTAGGAACAGGAATAGGGCTTTTCTCCAGTATGAATACGGTGATGGCGCTTTAGTGAACCCAGGCGGGTAAAGGTGTTACCACAATCTTCGCAGTGGAAAGGGCGCTCTCCCGTATGGGTCTGATGGTGCCTTTTCAACCTTGCCAGTTGGACAAAGGCCATGCCACATTCTTTGCACTTGTACGGCTTATCTTGCCGGTGGATCACTTTGTGTTTTGAAAGTAAGTTAGATTTACTGAAACTTTTGTTACATATTGGGCAGAGGTAGCTTTTTGAGCTCTCTTCGGGTTTTCTGACCGCACAGAACAACTGTCCAGTATTCAAAGTATTGTCTGGTTCCTCTTGCACCACAGACCAGCAATTCTTTATATTAGCACTTCCCAAAACAACACTGGAGCGCTCAATCCTGTGAAAGCTGCTGAGATGCCTCCAAACATCAGCAGTGCGAATGAAACCCTTGTTACATACAGGGCACTTGTGTGGCCTCTCTGTAGAATGGGTTAGTTTGTGCATTCGCAAGTTAGCCGCACGGAAAAACTCTTTGCCACAAATGGAGCACCAGTACGGACTTCCAGCCATGTGAAACTGCTTAAGTTCCTGAAGCCCACGGAGATCTTGGAAAGAACCCCCACACTTCTTGGAAACATCAGACAAAGTTTTCTCCAGCTGGGGTGGCAGATTCTCATCATCAGAAATGTCGACAAGAATGATGAAATTCTCCTCCACCTCATTCTCCAACTTTAAGCCATGACTATCCTTAGAATTCCCCAGAGAGTAGAGGTCCAGAACCTTACCTTCAGAGCCTGTGCTATAACAGGTGGCAGAAGGAACATAAACACCAGGGGTGGTTGATTCCCACCTTCGATAGTAAGCGGATTCTTTTGAGGTTGCCACCAAAGAGCTTTCTCTTTTTTCAACATGTGGTTCTAAAAAGACACCATCCTGATCTGAAACTGCCCTGGGGTTGCCATCAGGAGAGGAAGCTGGCAAGTAGTCTTCTTCCACTTCTAGCAGGAGGCTGGCGGTATCACCTACACATTTTACGCTGGCAGGTTCCGAGTCCACTTGCATCTCCATCATGTAGCCTTGGCAACTTTTGCCTGTATCCAAATCAGAGCATCAAATCACTGTTCCTCCTGTGAAAAGATTATACAATTTCATTAGTGGAAATTCCAATAGTCAACAGGTGAAATGAAGTCACCAGAAAGAAAATCCACAGGGAAAACAGAGCAAACAACTAATAGCACTGAAAATTTCAAGGCACTTAAAACCTTTTATTGTATTCCGTAGGTCCTTTGCCTTAATATGCTATGAATAAAGATTTGAGTGAGTGTGGAAGCCATTTGTCCTTTGCATAACATGTATCTGGCATGATCCAGACACAAATAGGCACATTTAATTTTCATTGAGGTTAGTGAAATAGTCATGCGCATGATTAAAGTACATTTTTTCACATTTTATTAAGGAGGAGTGACAAATAATGGAAGAAACATCAATAATTTAAGATGATGATTTCTGCTTTCATTTCATACTTTTCTCTGTATTTTGCTAGCAAACAGGCTTCCTATATAGATTAGAGATCAATCTACAAACTTTAAACAATTTAGCCATAAACCTTGCAACCTCATTGTTTAAAAAAATTAGGCAAACTATGAAATGACCATTATGCCTTTAAGGATATTTACTGCTCATTACCTCTAAAGATCATTATTTAGAGTTTACATTAGAGAATATGTGCAGGAGACTAATTTTAAGTTTTACTGAGATACTTTTCTTTGAAGTCTTCAAGTTTATTATGGAGTCTGAAAATGTTTTAGTGTAGTTTCTTTCTGCTTTACCTGAGAGTATATCAGGTACAGTTGCCCTTTCTGCTTTTGTTACACAAGAAACTGGACAGAAATTCACCAGGACAAGCATTATGTAGTACTAAAAGGAGCTAATTTATTTGATGAGTTTTTTAACTGGAGGGTCTACTTTAAGTTTTCCCCTATAAAGCTGTATTATGATTTTCTTTTTCCTTTTCCTTTACAATTATTAATGATTGTAAGAAAATAAATAATATTTGTAAGAAAATAAACATGCTGATCTAGCATATATTTATAATCGGAATTAAGGCAGTGGTTCCTAAATATCTGGCACTTTCTTTTTGTTTTAGGAGACTCTTTAGCTTCTCACCTTTTATTCACTGCAATTCAGCCCCCTTCAAAGAAAATTCATTCTATACATTAAAGACAAAAACAGTTTTCCATGACACCCCCGAAACTCTAGTAATAATACCATGTACATTTGTTTAAGATTATATAAAAGCATTTCCTTTATGAAAATCCATTTTTTCAGCTTCACTGGGTTTTTTTTTTCTTCATATTATGGCTCCCTTGCGAAGAACCCAATGGGATACAGCGAATAATATTTTGACATTTACCACCAAGACTGGGGGGGAGGGGCATACTAGGCATGATCACATTTTGTGCAACCATTCACACAATACAGTACTTGATTTCTAACTGAATTTAAGAGATTTATGGAGAAAGTTAAAGATGACAGACCAACTTGACAAGAGGATGGAAAGCACAGGAGTACAGGTGGGAGTTTAAAGAAAATGGCTTCTTGGTCTGCACAGCTGACTGCAAAATCAGAAGGAATGAACTGGTTTCAGCCAAGGGAGCTTCCAGCTTGATCCCATGTTCCAGCTAAGATGCCTGCCACAGCAGTCTTAAGCTACTGAAACTACTGGACATCTGGATATCTGTATCTTAGCTTCCACCTTGCCAAGTGCCAGCCTATCCTTCACTTTCTACATGGTGATTTTTATATTAATGCTGTTGGCTAAGGCTGGATAGCTGTGGCCTCTGTGCCGCCAGAGGTTGGGAGTTCAGTCCCCCAGGGTGCCTCCTTGATGATCCATAGGGTCCCTTCCAGCTAGGCAGTTCAAAGATTATCATCTTTATCTGATTGCTCATATCTACCCAATCACTCCACCCTTCCACACTGCATTCCAAGAGAGTGGATTACAAAAGCCAACCACATTTGGCACCTCTGACACCTCTTCATGACCCTTTATTGGCTCTATACCTGCCATACAGCTCCATTTGCAATTCTTTATCCTTCCCTGACTAGTCCTTCTAAAAGATTAGGTTCCATTGTTCAATATTTAAACACTCCCATTACTAAAACAATTTAAGGTAATAGAAGCAAATCCATGAACTACAACTGCTCTGTTACCTATATTTTAACTGCATTTTTCTGCAGAACAGGCCCTTTCAAATGCTTTGCAATCAGAAGCTGGAAATGTTGCTTGATGAGATGCCTAAAGATGGTGAGCATTTATCAATAGATTCACTTGATAGCTCAGCATTAACTCTTTGCATTGAAAAGGACAAGAAATAAAAGCCTTTCAGGAGTCACATTTCTCTCCTTCTGCCCTCCAGGCCAGAGCAATTAATCTCAGCACTTAAGTCTTCAAGATTTTTGGACATCAGTTTCCCAAAGCCTGTAGCTGGCATGGCCAATGGTCAGGAATTCTGGGAAGTGATGACAAAACATCTGGAGAACCAAAGATTGAAAACTACTGCTTTGTAAAAGGCAACTTCCTCCGGTTGCTCTGTGGCACAGTAGAGGATAGTCTACTTTACAGCCTGAGGATTATTGCAGAAGATTATTTACTTATTTAAAATATTTTTATCCCACCTTTCTCCATAAAAAGGACCCAATCATTTAAAAGGCAATATTTTAAAACTAAAAACAGTAAGTACTGTATACACATATTAAAAAAGAATTAAACCATGTATTACATTAAAAATGGTAGTAAAATACAATCAAAACAACAGAGAACAACAATCCATTTTAAAACCCCTCTCAGACCACCAGTCATTAAGGAAAAATCTGCCTGGAGAGAAAGGTCTTTGCCTGCCTGCGCGGAGGGAGATGTGGTCTTTGAGATAGCTTGGATCCAAGCCATTTAGGGCTTTGTAGGTTAAAACCAGCATTTTGAATTGTTCCTGGAAATGGATCAGCAGCCAGTGGAACTCCTGTAATATTTATTTATTTAGAATATTTTTACCCTGCCTTTCTGCTTGAAAAGGACCCAAAGCAGCTTACAACATTGAAAGAGATATTTAAAGGTTAGAACAATGAGTATACAATGGTGGTTAACATCATTAAAAGACAATATTGAAAGCTAAGAGAAATGAGTATAAAAACATGTCTTACATCATTAAAAGGCAATATTAAAGTTAGGAACAACATGTATACTGTACAAATAATAAAAGAGGGGGAAACGGCAGTCTGAGAAATGGAAAACCCCAAAAATGGGAAATACAATAATAATCCATCTAAAAATCACACACAGCTCAATTACTGCGGAAAGGCTTGCCTGAAGAGAAAGCTCTGTAATAGGGGAGTTAGATGTTCCCCATTAACATGGCAACACTACCAATATAGGGACGTGTTATTTTTCAAGTTCATTAAAACAGGCACTCCAATTCCTTAAAGCAAACATCGGCAACAGTCTGTTCCTCTCAATGCACACTGTAGATGAATTATCAGATGTCCCTGAATCTGAAATGGCAGAGTCCACCAAAAGTTGCCCTAAGTAAGCATTCAGTTGTACACGCATGGTTTTAGAAGATCTATTAAACCCAATGGAACGCGTCCCAATGCAAAAATGCACACAAAGCCTATTCCGAAAAATCTCTCTCATAAAATTGCCCTCCATCTATTGATCTAGCGCCCTTCCCCTCCACCCCAATTTAATATGCATGGACTGATTAACTCTTGAACACAAATGGATTCCCACAGCCATTTACCTGTACAGGCGCACACAATATGGACACGAGTTTTGTGTGCCGTGTGAACGGCGCTGAAGTACTCTGCGTCAGTGAAAGTCTGATCTCTGACCGGCGGCGACAGCGGGACCCTCGTGCAATCTCGTGCAGGGCTGAGAGAAGGTGTGCCTACTCAAATGTTCCCTTCTCAAGACCCAGAATCCGCCCTTACATCTCTGTGCTGTACCATACTTTCATTTCCTTCCCCGCGTCAGCGCCCCTGTCCGAACGACCGCTCCCCGACAACGTTGCTTACCGGGGTTACGCGTGGCGAGGGAACCGGGGCTGATCGAAGCCGCCGCCGAGGCGCTCGTGGGACGGGCCCCCTTGAAACTCCCGCCGGCACCGGCGGCTCCCTCCAAGCAAGCGCGGCCTGGCGCAGGTGGGCGTGTCCCGCCACCGACCTGGAGTGTAATTGGCCCGTTTTGCTAAGCGAGGCGAACCTGAGCTGTTCTTTCCGAATCCTTTGCTTATCCGGAAGCAAAGGTGGTGAGGGGCGCGCCCTTCACACGTTACAAAGCAGCAAACCCATCTTTGTTGTGATTCCGACCTCTTGTAATGCCACGAATGGAACGAGCAACTGGCAGCCGCCGCCAATACCTGTTTTCTAGAACCTGTTTGCCACATTTTGATAGTGTTTATGCGTGCTTTCTGGGAGTGCATTTATGGTGGTGGTTGTTTTTTAAAACCCGCCCTGTCCACCAGATAGTGAGTTCCTTTTCCTCCCTCTTAGTCCCTTATATAAATATGAACTCGAGATACCCCGGCTAAACTGACTGGCAGTAGGTTCGGGCAGGCAATGCTTTTTGAGCAAAATACTATATATACACATACTTGGCTGTTAAGTGGATTTAAAAGAAAATTAGATCCATGGAAAATAGACAAAACTACCACCAGCACCAGCAATTGAAATAAGTGAAATATGGGATGGGGGGCCGCGGTTTCCCAGCCCAGTTTCTTTCTGCCACAGATGACCTGCCTTTTTAGTTTTTACTCCAGTGATTAGCGGGTACTGTACTATTAGTCATTGTTATCCTCAGTTTATCTGTTCAATGAAACCCCCCTGCCTATGATGACCTCCAAGAAAGATCCTCTTGAAGCTTGCTCGTTGCTCAGAGTTAAAATTGGGAAGGTCACTTTTTTGAGCTATGGATCCCAGAACCCCCCAAGCACTATGGCGAAACTGTGCATTTTGCAGAACTCTTCCTCAAGCAGAATTAAAGAGTTGTAGATATTGGCCTAGAACAAAGAACAAATGATATGATTTTTTAAATGACATATCTAATTGAGTAATTACGTAAGAATGAGAACACCCTCATGTATCAGTTTGGACCATACACTGGCTATTCTGGTTGAATTAGTCTTGACAGTTGCATTCCCAAAAAACTAAATTTCCAGGCTCTGGATAGTAGCAGCCATGATTACTAAAGAAAACATCCATGTTCTGTGACTCTATAGCCTTGACTCAGTGCAGGATGTAAGGAACAGGAGATACTGTAGTTCCTGCCACACTACTGTGATTTCCATGAGCTGACCAAATGTTGAACAAAACAAGGCTGGACTAGAATGGACTGATCCAACAAGGCAATTTTTACACTTTTGTAGAACACTGGAGAGGCTGATCCCAATGTGATCCAGCCAGACCTTTTGCATGTTCTCAAGTGACAGTGCATATCCATGATCACTTGGGAACTCAGAGAAAACAATAACTGATGAGAGATAACGAATATACAATCTTGCCTGGTAAATGTGCAGCATGATGGTATACCATAGGGATTGTTCTTAACATGCAGAAAGAGAGCAGGGCACATTAAATTGAATTCAGTCTTCCTTGATTTTAAAGAGTTATGAAAAACTATCCAAGAAAGGGGGTGCTGGTCAAGAATTTGAATTTCACACAGACCCAGTTTCTCTGCTGCATACGGAAACTCCCCTTTGCCAGTCATGCTTTCTGCCAAAATAAAGTCTGTCTAAACACTTCAAAAATACACGTAAGGGACAGAACTAATAGAACATGATGTTGTCAAGTGAGTGCAAAGGGCAGGGAAGCAGATTTCAACTAAACTTTAAGGAAAACATCCTAATGTTTTTATTTTTTCATTAACAGCAGCAAGACTGGAGATCACCATGCAACCTCAGAGATTGTCCGTGGTCCAGGGGAGCGAAAAGTAGGTATTTGTAAGTGTGACTCTGTAGGTTGTAACTCCCAGAATTCTACCTAGGTAATTCTTGGAGAATGATGGGAGTTGTTGCCCAGAAGCACTGAATGTCCCACTCCTAATCCTAAAAGGTTTTCCATAGCAAGAGAGAGTGAGAAAGTCATGGTGCAGAGTGTTTAGAGTACTGGATCAGGACTTGGGAGATCCAGGTTTGGTTCTCCACTGAGACATCAAGCTCCATGAACTTGGGCCAGTCTCTCCCTCAGTTTGACCAACCTCATAAGGCTGTTGAAAAGATAAAGTGGGCAGAAAAATGTATATACATTTTACTGAAGGAACAGCGAGATATAGGTTTAACTAATAAATCAGGCCACAGTACCTTGGAAGACAGTTGGCTCTTCTTCACTGCAGGTATTTAAGTAAAATACCCACGTATTTGACTTCCACTATCACATCCTGCATTGTAGCTTGTCCACTGAGTACGGGTTGGATTAGATCACTAGTTCTTAACCATTCAGTCTCCAGATGTTTTGTTAGCCTCAGCAAGGATGACCAATAATCACAGGCTCCTGAAGTCCAGAACATCTGAGACTCAAAACTACTCTGTTTGGTTATCTGCAAGGTCTCTTCCAGCTCTAAAATTCCAAGATTTTAAACCAAGAATCAAGCAAGAGCAGCTTCCCACCTGTTGCTGGACTGCAATTCTTACAGCTCCTCTCCATTGGCCATGCTGACTGGAATGATGGGATCTATAGTCCAACTATGTTTGAAGTGCCAAACACGGCCCACCCCTAGTTCTAGAGGAAATAAAAGTTCATATAGGCAATCCATCCCACATCCATGGAATGCCAGTCATTCACAGAGAGGGTTCCCTTTCCCCAAAAACATACTACATAAAGCATCAACAACCAGCTCTTAAAGCCAAGAAAATAAGAGGGTATTAATTGTTGCATTAGATATCATGGACTTGGCACTCTCTGCAGTGAAAAGGTTTGCTTTCATTCCAACTGCACATTTCTGTAGTGTTTGAGGGGAGGGGGAGACAATATTTTTCTGCCTTTTGCAATCAGCAGTAAATTTACTTGAAAAGATTTCTATTGGGCAGTGGTACTTTTTAAAAGAAGTGCTTCCCTTTAAAAGGGTTACACAGATCATTACATGGGAAGGTTTTGTAGACTATGCATTTGGTACATACACATCCTAACTTGACAGCCAGTGTCACCTAGTGGGTGGTGATGGTGATGACTACTTAATGTTGAGATTTCTGAGACACACGTGGCAGATCAAGTGTGACTATAAAAAAACCCACAGAGATCATAAATAGATTCTCCCTTGGTATACATATATGAGCCTGTGTGTGCCAACAGTAGAAATAACATTCATTTGGTCATGGAAAAACGTAAGAATATTTACTGTATAACATGTTGAAAAATAAATAAACAGTGCTTGAACATATTTACTTAGAAAAGATTTGTGCTTGACAGACTTACAACAGTTTAATAATAACTTCCTTATTAACATGCTAATAGCAGACAGCATATCTGAAAAACATTATTCTCAACAGGAAAACCTCATGCTAATAGACAAGCAGAACAAGCAGGAAAAGTCTCATCCAACTGCCATTTCTTGTATCTGGCCCTTAAACATCCATTGGCTAGCAGTAGACAAAATCTGATTGGTTATAATGCTCTATTGTGTAAATAACACATTTCGATCATTCTTATATACACATATATACATGCTGGGTTGCACAGTTATGTATTCTAACACTTACCTCAGGGATGATCATGTCTTGCAATAGAAACAAATGACTCACCACAAAAGTGCAAAGTTGCATGATATGAATGAGAATACCTTTCCCTAATCAAGTGTCCTCCAGAGAGGTTGGTCTGCTCCTGGTCTGTTTGCCATTTGTTTTTGTTTGCTGACTGAAGCAGTCCCTTTTTAAAAATCACTCAGGCAGGTGTGGGCCAAGTGGCTGCACAAGCAGCCTATGCAGCTTCCAGGAGTAGCAACATGCTAAGAGCCATTGACGAGTCACCGGACGTTCCCAAGAGTTGTTGCCCAGAAATTCTTTTCAACAACACACCGGGCATCAGGGATCAACTTCCCAGCTGTACAATGTTGTTGTGTAAAAGCGTCCAGATATTTTGGACTGGGGTTATGCTGCGTTCCATCTCTCAGAAACAGATTTCCCCAAATGAAATTAGGAACCACCTAGCTGTCAGTATTTCTGCAAGGACAAAGAAGAATAAGAAATCCACAACTTGTATTCAGTACAGCATAGATGGACAGACAACGGTGGTAGAAAAAGCTTCTCCAGCTTGTCAAATAATTTCACATGGAGTACTCCCGGATTCATCTCTGAGCCTAGGTGTTTCATTGGGGATCAGGAGTGCATTTGCACAGTTAAAATTAGTGTGCCCATTTCCTGAGAGGTCTGATCTGGCCAAGGTGACACATGCCTGAGTTACATCTTGAGTGGATTACTGTAAGGTGCTCTATGCGGAGCTGCCTATGGAAAGTGCCAGGAAATTTCAACAGATCCCAAATGCAGTAGCCAGAAAGTTAACTGGGACTGGCCACAGGAAATACATAATTCCTGTTACTGCAACTCCACTGGCTGCCGATCCATTTCCAGGCAGAATCCAAAGTGATTGAGTAAAGCCATAAAGCCCTAAGAGGCTTGGGCCCAAGCTCTCTCAAGGACTGCACCTCCTTTTATGAGCCTGCTCAAGAGTTAAGGTTATCTGGAGAGGCTTTCCTACAGAGGAAGTCCTCTCCCATGTCTGACACCTTTCCGTGTGCGTTCAGTGAGGGCATGAAAAAGGATTTGCTTTGTAGCTGCTCCCAGACTGTGGAATTCCCTCATACAGGAGGCTAGGCTGGTCTCATCTTTACTGTCCTTCCACAAGCAAGTGAAGACCTTTCTCTTCAAACTAGCTTTCTCTGAGGTACTGGCTGCCAAGTGGGGTTTTTTTTATGGATTGGTATTGCTTATGTTTTTTTTAAATAGTGTATTAATTTGATCCTTTTAGTATAGTGTACTCAGTGTTGTTAGCTTAAATGCTGTCATTTAATTGTTGTAAGTCGCCTTATGTCTTTTTTAAGGAGAAAGGCAGGTTACAATACTTGAAATAAATAATAAATAAATTTGATATAAGGAATGACAGCACAGAGAAACCTATTTCAAAAGACTTCAAAAGCAAAAACAAAAAATAAAAACATTCTGCTGATATACTGCCCCCAGTACTTATGATTTAATTATGGAGGCTACACATTCCTCCCGCCCCTGTAAACTGGGTACTCAATCTGCCAGCCTCAGAAGGTTGGAAGGCTGAGTGAACCTCAAGCTAGCTACCTGGGATTGAACCTACATCATAAGCAGAATTTTCACTGCAGTACTTTAGTTTAACCACTGCACCACAAGGCTCCCTCCCAGAAAACTCGACCTTCCACAACACTGTGTTAGGAATCTCAAAGGAGCTGTTGTAGAAAAAAGAAATTACAAAAGGAGTCTGGAGAGGGAGACAACGGAAACTAGCTACATAAGCAAGTTCTGTTAGCACCTGATTTTTGGTCCCAGTTCTCCGGCAGGGAATAACAGATAAAGACAGTGCATCGATTCAGTCTATATGTAAGTCAAATTTTATTCAAATACATATAGCTGGACCTCATTCCTAAAAATGTGGACCGGGAGCCCCATCATACATTTGGTAAAGCATTTTATAAGTTTCTTACACAAAGTGCAATAAGCAGAGCATCCCCTATTGGTCTCCTGAACCCTATGGGTGCCTGTTGGGTCATCCTATTGGATGTGATAGATTTAAGAAAATATCCAATTTGTCCCCCCCCTCTTTTGGACCTGTGGGTTCGTGGCTGCGTTAGTGGCTGCCAAGTTTGTGAATTTGTGTGACCCATTGTGCACCTTATCTTTAAATATGTTAATGACGGATTATGAGCCATCTTGTTACGGTATGTTACAGTCTTTGCCTGAAGCGCTGTGAAAAGGAGTTATTCTGAGTGAGTTGGCCTTGAATTGGGGTGGTGGTGGTTCTCACAAAGCTGTGTCAGTTTAAAGCTGTGTCAGTTTAACAGAGGTGTGGTAATGTAGGAATGCTTCTGTGAGCGCCAAGTGGGAGGGGTCAGGAATGAGGATACAAAATACATTAACTATAGAAAATGCATATAAAGTACAGATACAAAATGCATATAGAATATCATTATAGTAAGGGAATAGTAAGAACTCATATTTCAATTACAGGTACAAGGTATGATTACTTGTGTAAAATACTGATTATGAATGTTAAGTACATGTGCATCAAATAGCATGTGTTGTCTTAAAACTGTAAAGCCGGTTCTTCGTATATGTTATATCAGAACCTCATTCTTGCCCCCTATCAGTTCCAGTGATATACATTCCAGGAGTATACTCCTGCATATTGAAAAACAAGCTGTTCCCTGGCCACAAATGTGTAATGGAAGAGGCATCCTGAGTATGATACAGGCAGGCTCCCAGTTCAGCATCCTCCCTCTCCGAAAACTCGTATGTGATAGAAATGATTATGGATGAGTGGTGGTAGTGCTGACATCCCAAAGGCTTTCTATACTGTCAGTGATTGCTCCTGAAGATCAGGTACAGAGAAGTCTGATCAGCAGCAGTGTCTTGCTGCCCTTTTAAAATCTTTCCCCAACCAGTAGTAGTCAGTGGCTGAACATGCTTTGCTGTGTTAATCTGCAACCACTGGACCAGTGAAAAATCACTATGGTGCTAGCTGGCATGGTCTGCTACCGTTCCTAAGGCTCTGAGCAAGCTGGGGGGCTGTCCTGCTGAATCAGTGGAACAGAATTTGGAATTACTGTCAATATACAGTATTACATGATCCTTCCTTTAAAATCCATTTTGAAGCTCTTGTCCGAGGGCTGTGCTATTACCCTCCTGGTAAGAATCAGAGCCATATCAGTAATCCCAACAGGTTGCAGGACTATGCTGAGTGAGGCTGGATGATTCTCTCCTCAAGATAAGAGGCCTGAATTTGAAGCAGCAGTGAGTTCTTGTGCCATCTTCTGTTGCTATGGAGACAGCTGCTGGTGCACTGAATGTTTCCCTTGAAAATCTCTTAGTGTTTGGTACACTTCCTTGTGTGTTGTTCCTGCACTGAATCCAACTGCTTTGCTGTTGTAGATGGCTAACCAGAGGATAGGGGAAGGTGTTAAAAATATCTGCACAACACCAAGGATTGTAGCTAGGAAGATAAATGGTAGGTGATTGTGACATTATGGTTGGTGTATTTCTTGGTGGCTTCTGTCAATTTTGAAATCAGTTTGTCCTCCAAGATATTCGTTATGAATTGATGTTGCATTCTGTTTTGAATACTAGCTTTTCAGATCATTTAGTCAGGGATTGGCAAAAGGGATGTAGGGAGAGATATATCCCTTAACTCTTCTACAATCAAATGTACAAGACCACACACTTTGTACTCCATGTACATTAGAGTTACATTAACCATGTGTTAATGAGTGGGATCTATGATTTACACAAAAAAGGAAATTGTTTCCCACTAGAAGAGTTATTTAAAAGTAATAAATACCTAGAATGTAACAGCAACAAATCATTAATGATCAAAACGAACCTAAGATGAGAAGGAGCATCAATATGAGGCAGGCCCAGAGAGGAAGGGGTAATAATTTTAAAAAAGAGAAAAATAGTTAGGCTCCACCATTCTTTAATCAAGTCATGGGTGCATTGAAACACCCTTCTTTTATGTTAGCTTCCACCTGAAGTCATTGCAAGAAGTGAACTCCACTCTTTGCTTCCCCAAAGCAAAACATCTATGCTTATGTAAGAGTAAGCCCATTAAGACAAGCTTTTTTGACCAAAATATGAATCATCTGGACTAGAATAGCGAAGTTGTGTATCTGTAATTATGAATTCTGCTGCTTTTTAGGAGTGTTGACAGTAGCAAAGCCTGTGTTGTACTTCTGCTCCTCCATATTACTAAAGATATACTATGTAGAAAAGTTGTGATTTTTGAAGTGGTAGCCCTGTTAGTCTATGCAAGCATATCAACCTTGCAAGTTTCTCTTCCAATTTGTAAGCTTGTTCTTGTAGGCTTTCCCAGTTCGTAATTCAGTTAAAGGTAAAGAGTCTGTGCATAGTCCAAATTGTCCTTTTCCCTTGCACGGCTTAATCTCCTGTAACAACCACCCCCTTTTGTCCCACTTACGTTCCATCAATGCACGGTGTCTCTTACCTGTCTGCAGCTTCCCACTCAGGAACGTAGCTGGCTGATGATCTTCCTTGTCGTCTGCTTGGCTCAGCACGGCTCTGGGTTTGAATCTGGACACCTCAGCATGGAACTCCTTCTGGGACTCTATGCCTCTCACGATCAGAGAGGCCATCACCGCCTCCTTCCGCTTCCCAACGACCTCCTCGCAGTTGCTCGCCCTCTGGATATTTTCAGCTTTCTTTTTTTGTTCCAGGTTAAATGTAGGGACAGCTATTTCCCTAGACTCTGGGAATTCTAGGGTTACACCTCTAGCATCAATTTGGTGCACTGCTCTCTGTGCTACCCCTGGTTGGCTTGAGAAGTCTTGCTTCTGTCTTATCAGCAAGACTCTCGCTTCTTTTTGTTTCTCTAGGGGAAGTACTTCATATCTTTCATTGTCAGCTTCTTTCCTAACACCTAGGACCACATTCTTCCTTCTATAATCTGGTTCTATCATGTTTGTTTGAACCTCTTTCTGCCCTGATTCTCTCGTCTCTTGGGTTATATGATTTCTTTTGTTCATTTTGGAGATTATTTTGTGTGGATCTGCCCCATTTAATTGTAACTTTTTCCCTTTGAAGGGTTCTAGCTTCAAATCCTCATCTCCAGGGTTAAATGTTATCTCTTTGGCTTTTCTGTCAGCCTCTAGCTCCTGTTTCTGTTGCTGGCCCTGCAGACCATCTGCTGCAATCTCAAGGGGTCTCTGCAAAGTGTTCCCTAAGTTATCTATACATTGAATTGCTGTTTCAGGACCTTGCTTCCTCTCTATTTTCTTCCAATTTTGTTCTAATTTTGAATTTAGTGTTTCCTGTCTTCCTTTTGAGTTTGTATTTATAAAATTAACCTGTTTCACCTCATCTCCACTCTTTTCAAGTACTGACACCTCTCTGTGTTCCTGTTTCTGTTGTTCAGTATGTTCCTGTTTCAGTTGATTAAAAATCTTATCAATGTCTTCCATATAATTATTATAATCATCCCTACTCTTGTCCTCCCTATTGGCTTTATCTTCCCTATTTCTCTTCCTTTGATATATGTCACAACTCTGACAAAATTCTTTTATCTCCTTTCCCATTTTTGGCCAGTAATACTTCTGAGATATCCTCTGCTTAGTCTCTGTAATACCTAAATGTCCAGATAAGGTGTCTGTGTGTCCTTTTTCTATTATTTTCCTTCTGTATTTGGAAGGAACCACTAGTAGTTTATGAAGGCACTCTCCTCTTTTCCTGGGATTTATTAAGATTTCTCTCTATAAAAGGCCTTTTTCCTCAAAGTACCTCTCAGAGTTCTCAGGTGATACTGGATCTTTACTAACCAATTTAAAGCACTGTCCTAACGTTGGATCTGTTTCTTGCTCCTGTTTAAATGTACTTTCATTTGGATTTCTCATTGTTACCAAATCAGCTATTTCATCATTCTCTCCTATTATTTCATTAGGGGACTCAAATTTTTCCTCAGATATTTCCTTGTTTTCTTTCTGGGCATGAGAATTCACTAAAGCACTCTTGACATGCTCAGAGAGGTCTATACCTATCAGGCATAACGTTGGCAGTTCACTAGCAATTCCTATCCTCCACCAACCAGTCCACCCTTGATATTTTATTGGTATATTTGCCACTGGTAATGTAATTATCTCTGTCCCAATTCCTTTGACTTTTATGTTTTCTCCTTTCACTATAAATTCTGAAGGGATTATTTCTGGATGGCATAATGTCATTTGAGAGCATGAGTCTTTTAGAGCTGGATATTTAGTCTCATTTATATAAATAGCATCCCCAGAATATTTCATAAGTTCCTGATTATTTCCAACCAAGTAACAGTGGAGAATTTGAGCTACTGGGAGTTGTTCTTGTGGTTCTGGGCTCTCTGCTCTGGCACTAACTGTGGTTGCCATGGCACCTGCTTCAACTGCCCCTGTAGGTGCCTCTTTCTGCTGTACGCAATATACTTTCTTTGGCACATTTACATTTCCTTTTTGTTGGCCAAAATCTCTGTTTTTAACACATTGTGTTTTAAAATGTCCTTGTTCTCCACAAGCAAAACATCTAACAGCTTTTTGTTCAAAACTAGGAGAATTTTCTCCTTTCCCTTCCCAGTTTTTAAATTTCTGCTGGCTCTGCTTGCCCTTAAAATGGCTTCCAACTGTCGGTTGGTCTCTGAGATATATTCTCGGTTCTCTCTTTCTGTCATCCCAAGTCTTCCTCCCAAATTTCACCTCAGAATACCTGGGATGTTTGATTTCTGTAATGTGGTCAGCAATTTCGCTCGTTTCCAAAATAGTTTTTGGCTTTTTATCGGTTACTAAATATCTCAATTCCCCAGGTAACACTGAGAAGAATTATTCAAGACCCAGGACATTTTTCAAATCCTCTAGGTTCTCAACCCCTGCTTGCTTAAGCCATTTTTCTAAATACCTCTGCATATTTGCCCCTAATTGAGAATAGGTTTCACCAGGCTTTTTGGTCAATGCCCTAAATTTCCACCTCAAATCCTCAAAAGGATCATTTTATGAGATTCTTGGATTTTATAGTCCCAGCAGGCTCTCTCAGACAGAATCAGAAATGCCTCTGGAATATCCCCCTTTCTGAATTGTGGGAATTTCTTGAGGTCTACTTTTAAAATCTCTTCACTTGCTGAATTGTTATTATTCTGATTTAGGGCTGTTAATTCTAGTTGTCTCATTCGCAATTGATGTTCCATTTCCTTTTCCCTCATGGCCATTTGTCTGGCTTCTGCCTCTGCCCTCATTTTTTCTTGCTCCATGGCTAATTATTTGGCTTTCGCTCTTTCTCTTGCTTCTAACTCAGCCTGTCTGGCTTCAGCCCTTTCTTTTGCTTCTATATCCCTTTGCCTTAGCTGAAACTCCCTTTCCCATTTCCACTTTTGAAACTCTTGGGAGGTTAAAGTAGCTTCTCCTCCCTTTGAGGCATCATCCTCTTGAGCAGCCACCTCTTGAGCATCATCATTTTCTTGCTCGGCTACTTTGAGAGGACTTTCCTCTTCGTGAGGTAACCCTTGTCCTTCAGGTACCTCCATAGCTAACCTTTTCCCTCTCTTAGGAGGCATGGCTTATCTGTGTTCTCAGATTCAAAAACTCAAACCTCTTTTTAAAAGGGACCTATTTTTTCCCCTCTGTGTTAGGGAGAGATATTTAGTAGCTTAGACAGCCTGCTCTAGGCTTGCTTCGCTACTTTGTTATTCCAGGCACCCTGCCTGAGCTCCTTGTGGGATACACTGTTTCTTTTGGCTTCCAGCCACACACCTGTTTATTTTTCTGATTTCCAAGCTTCTCTGCTTGTTCTTGTTCCCCTCAGATCTGTGTTTTGACCCTGGCTTCCGCTCCTTGTCCCCTCAGCCGTCTCTTCTCAGAGCCTAGGACCCCAAAGCTAGCCCACTGGTCTTTCACAATCTTGAGGTAAACCTTAAACTGTTGAATGTTCCCTCAGAGCTTCCCCTTTTCTGTAGTCCTTCCCTGGTCTGCCTCAGGAGTCCCTTTTAAGCTTTTCACCAAGCTACTTCCAAGGGTCCCACTCCTGCCCTTGCAGCACCAGACTACTAGGTTCCCTAAGCTCAGGAAATTCAAGGTTTTTTTTTTGTTTACTGGAATCTTTTTAGATCACTGGATTATCTTTCAATCCCACTTCCGCTGCCACCACTTGTGGTGCTCCCCCTTTGTGCCCTTTATATCTTTGGGCTCTACAAAGGTAAATACACCCTTTTCGCTGCCACCAGGTATTCTCTTAATACCAATTCAGGTCCCACACACACAGGAGTTGCTCATATAACTTAGGAATCAGGTTGTATTAAGTGCATCCGAAGACCTGGACCCAGAAGGGTTAACTGAGGCTGAAGAGAATGCTGAGAGATTGGAAACACCGGAACCGCCTCCAGATTCTCCTTCCATGGCAGACAAGCTTCGGGCCAGGCTTCGGGAAAGACTTAGGACAAGAAGATCAGAGGATCGCTCAAAGGCTGTCCACAGAAACCTACGATCCTCTAGTCCAGTGGTTCTTAACGTGGGCGATAATGCCCCCCAAGGGGCGATTTCATTTTTCAGGGGGGCGGTAGAACGAAAAGGGGTGGCGTGGGGGCGTTGGAGCAGAAGGGGGCGGTAGGGGGCGCTGGAGCAAGCCAAACCTGTGAAGATGGCTGCAGCCTTTTTACAATGTGCATGAATATATATTTTCCTCCAATCTTAATTTAGTTTCAGAGTTTTCATCTTGAAATTTTTAGTTCCTGCATTGCAGTTTGTTTTTATGCCCTTTTAATATTTCTTTTTGTGTCTTAAAATTCGCTCGCAACTAAATCTTTAAATGTTACTTTTTGGGGGCATTTCATTTTCTTGGAATTGAATTTTGTTTTCAGGGGTCATTGGATTTAAGTGTCTTGAATGAATGAATGAATGAATGAATGAATGAATGAATGAATGAATGAATGAATGAGATATCATTACCGTGGGGAGGGGGGGCGATAACTTCCTCAATGGCTCAAGGGGGCGTTTCTTTCAAAAAGGTTAAGAACTACTGCTCTAGTCCTAAGTATTAACAGGATAGAAAGCTTTCCAGCAGCTCAAGGAGCTGTTTTACTATAAAACAGCTCCCAGTAAAGCCAGAAATTCTGTGGAAGCAAAGAGTCGAAACCTTGGCTTGCATCCACATTTCTTGAACCGTGTTCCTGACTCTGAACTCTGGACTCTGCCCCTGGACTATGCTGGTATTGGACTTTGGACTCTGACCCTGGACTACGCTGTGTATCGGACTCTGGACTTTGATGCTGGACTTCCTTCTGTGAGTTGATTTATGGACATTGGCTTTGCATTCTTGGTATTCTTGACCCTGGACTGGTTTATCGTACTTCAGCTGTTGTAACCCCCGGGAACGTGACACAGGTTTTCAATTAAACATTCTTTTATTAATGAACAAATAAAAAGGAAATCAATATATAACTGGTTCAGGTATTCATGTATAACAAATCATGTGTTCAATCACTAGTATTCAGAACTCTTGTGTACTTTAAATCAATATCTCCCATGTTTTACTTATAAGTTCATTTCTGCCTGTTACATGTGTGTTTTAATCTTTCAGTTTCTTTTCTGAACCCCTTTTTATCTATTCCTAAACCCTAACACTTTCTCAACATCATGTGGTCCCTAACTCTCTCTGTCTCTCCCTGATTCCAACTCTATCCCTATCTCATTCTAACTGTCTCTTCCAGCTGTCTTAACTGTCCTTTTTGCTCCGCCCCTCCTGCTCTATCCTCTGGTTGACAGGCAGGGATGACGTCATCTTTTGGATTCAGTTACAATAACTTCTAACAATTATATATCCTTTTTGACAATGGAGCAGTGGCCACCCTCCTCCTCATTTATTCCTCGGCGTACCCACACTGAGAAATGTAAAGGCAGAGAAAAGCAAAAGTGGCACAGATTTCCTATGAGATCATAAGAACCCTGTCCCAACTTTCTCTTTTACTGTCAAGAGAAGGTAGAAGAGTTAGCTACAACAAATGTTATACTAGAAGCTTACTCAACAGATGGTGCTGTTCCTCCACCTATGAATTTGCTATTGGCTCTGTGTTCTACGGACATGTGATTTCACTGTTGTTGTTTTTTTAATTCACAGGCTTGGCCTCATTTTTGAAACGTACTTGCACATACTCTTAAGAGTACCACAAAGAATGGCCGTTATTCATATAGAACAACTTTCTTGTTAATAATTTTGTTCCTCTTCACCACTAATTAAGCAGCCTTTGTTTGCATTAGTAGAGGCCACAAAAAAGGGGGCACCTCATAAGTAAGTGGATTCAGTTCCCCACGAGTTTGGAAACTCTCAAACAAAACTTCATACTGGCTGTAAACAGCCCCGTATCTCCAAAGAGATTTATGGGGGTGCAGGAAATCGGGACGAGTAAGAAAACCAGACAAACTTCTAACTGCTGAGCAGAGCCAATTGAACTCAGCCAAGTTCTGTCTAAATTTTCTTCCTCAGAGGCCAATCTCCTTATTAAGAAAGCAACACAGACATAACCATGAGATATACTCAGAATGATTTGGCTCTGAAAGTTTGGTAGCAAACCCACGTGGCCAATTAGACATTCAGCTGGTCTGTTCAAGAAACAAAGCTTCTACATAGAAATCAATCATTACTGTTTTATTAAAAAGAATTACTTTAGAAAAGGTTTCAGTTGATAGTAAAATATTTCAGTAGGTACATTTTCATTCAAGACTAACGGAACACACCACTCCCCCACTCCAGCTAAAAAAATAAAGAAATGAAACTATGCTAACTAACAAAAAGCATAAATCATCCATCTCACGTGTCTTGGGTCTTCAAAGGCTGATGCTAGATGAAAACCAGTCCATTATGGGAAAAACACGTGTCTGCCCCTTTCTCAGGCAAACTCCATCTTTCTTCTCTCTTCCTCACTCTTCCTTCTTCTTCCCAGAATGCCTCCTGGGTCTTGTTGTTCCGCCTAACTTTCTCAGGGAGCTTCAGTTGTTATCATTCTTTGTGGCAGAATTATTTTGACTACGAAACTCTCTGCTCTCCACTCAGCTTAGCAACGAGATAACCAGAGAGCGAAGCTTCTCTGAAACAGCATATAAAACTTTCCTACTACAGAACAGACTTTAAATCAAAATGGATGCTATTGGGACAATCTTAGTACTACATATCCCATTCTAATACACATAAAAACACAAATCATCACATGCCCCCCCTGATTATCGTTAAAATTCAGAGCAGTTAATCTGATTTAATTTTAAGAAATCAAGTAAAAGTAACTAAAAAGTAATTCAAAGTAATTAACTGGTTACATCTCAAAATTCAACTACAGATTAACTATTACAATACTGAAACATAGCACACTGTTGAATACATTGTTTCAACGTTCAGGTTCATAAGAATCTTCACAGTACATTCTAGAAAGACCATCTGCCACTACATTCAATTTTCCAGGAATGTGTTGAACTTCAAAATCAAAATCTTGCAATGCTAGGCTCCATCTCAACAATTTTTGGTTGTGAGATTTCATCTTCTGCAACCAAACTAAAGCTCTGTGATCTGTTTGGAGTGTAAACTTACGACCCCATAGGTAAGGTCGAAGTAAATTGAGAGACCAAAATATAGAAAGAGCTTCTTTTTCAGGTACTGCGTAACTTCTCTCTCTATCCAAGAGTTTTCTAGAGAAGTATGAGATAGGGTAAAGGTTCCCATCTTCTCCTTGCTGTAACAAAACAGCTCCCAGTCCTAATTCAGAAGCATCAGTTTGTAAAATGAATGGTTTGTCAAAATCAGGGGATTTCAGTATAGGCGCATCCATAATCTTAGCTTTTAAAGCTTCAAAGGCACCTTGACACTCTGGTGTCCACTTTACCTTGACAGGCTGTCTCTTCCTAGTGAGCTCTGTCAGAGGTGAAGCCAAATGACTGAAATCAGGAATGAATTTTCTGTAGTAGCCAACTAGGCCCAAAAACGAGCGTACCTGTTTCTTAGTTTTTGGAATAGGCCAATCATTAATAGATTGTACTTTAGCTTGCAAAGTCTGAATTTCTCCTTGCCCAATCAAATGACCTAAGTACATGACTTTTCCTTGCATCCACTGACACTTGCTGGCTTTGACTGTCAGTCCTGCTTGTTGAAGTCTGGACAAAACAGTTTCAATGTGAGACATGTGAGAATCAAAATCAGAACTGAAAATGGCAACATCATCAAGATAAGCACTTGCAAAAGGTAAACCTTGTAAAAGTTTGTCTATCATCCTTTGAAATGACGCACCTGCATTCTTCAAACCAAATGGCAATCTGCGGAAACGGAAAGTTCCCACGTGCGTGATGAAAGCGGTCTTATCTCGTGAATCTTCAGCCAAATCTAACTGCCAATAAGCATTCTTTAGATCGAGAATGCTGATAAACTTAGCCTTTGAAAGATGTTCAATTAAATCATCCATTCTAGGCAATGGGTATGGATCTGGAACCGTAACACTGTTTAACTTTCTGTAATCAACACAAAATCTTACTTCCTCGAGGATTTCACCCAAAGCGTTACGTTTTGGCACCAGAACCACCGGAGAAGCCCAAGGGGAGAATGACGGTTCAATCACCCCCAAAGATAACATCTTTTGTATCTCTTGTTCAATTTGGATAGCATGATTACCAATTGCTCTATATGGGCTAGACCGTATGGGCTGGGCGTTGTTCTCAGTAGTTATCACATGACTGATCAATTTGGTGTAACCTGGTTTATCTGAAAACACATCTTGGTATTGTTCTAAAATTTGAAACAACCTTTCTTTCTGATCAACGGTACCTGTTAAAACAAGATTATCAGACCATGTACCTGCATCTTGCAATTCAGATAACATATCAATAGGTTCATTTGCAGCATGAAAATATTCAGCATGACATTGAAAAACCATTGCAGATCTATCTTTGTACAGTTTCAAACTATTGACATGGTAAAGAACAGGTTTCTTATTAGAATCCAACATTTTGACAAGATAATTGACATTTCCCAATTTTTGAACAATTTCACCTGGACCTTCCCAGACAACTTCTAGCTTAGAAGGTCTGAGTGGGTTCAGAACAAGTACCAAATCACCCACAGAAAATTCCCTGTGTCTGGATCTCTTGTCATGGAAGAACTTCTGACTTGCTTGAGCGTCCAACAAATTGTCTCTGGCTAACTCCTGGACAGCCAAGAGTTTCTCTTGAAGTTTTCTAACAAAATCAGCAACTGGCACAGTACTACTTTTAACCACACCTTCCCAATTGGATTTCAGGAAGTCCAATGGTCCTTGTAGATTTCTTCCAAACACCACCTCACTTGGAGAAAAGCCACCTAGTGAAGAATGAGCTGAGCTACGGTAAGCAAACAAAGCAAAAGGCAAAAGCTCATCCCAAATGTTTCCATATTCTTGGGTCAAAGTTTTAATCATCCTAAGCAAAGTTTGTTGACCTCTTTCCACCATACCATGAGATTGAGGATGATGGGCCGTGGAAAAACTGATGGTTATTCCACTTATCTCGCAGATCTTACGCATAAGTTCACTTGTAAAGGCTCCTGCTTGATCACAAATTATTTTGGATGGTACTCCAATACGCGAGCACAAGTCCACGATGATTCTAGCTATGGTGGTAGCTGTCAGGTTGCTAATAGCGTAAGCCTCGATCCACCTACTGGCAGAACAGATGAAAGAAATGATGTATTTCTTCTTAGATTTAGTAGGAACAAAAGGTCCTAGTACATCCATTTGCAAACACTGGAACACTTGGTCAGGAATTTCCATAATCTGCATTTCGGCCTTTACCTTGTCAGTTTGATGGCCTGTGCGTTGGCAATAGTCACAAGAACTGACATAGTCCTTTACAGTTTTTGAAATACCAGGCCAGTAAAAATGTTGAGAAATCCTCTTTAGGGTTTTTTGTATTCCCTGGTGCCCACTACTCGGATGGTCATGAGCCATTTCTAGTATTCTCAGTCTATATTCAGTAGGCACGACTAACTGTTGAACAGGTTGGGCGTCCAAGTTGGATTTGGGGAAATATTCTCTGTACAAAAGTCCATTTTCTCCCCACAGGAAACTAACTTGCTGATGCGCAGGACGTTCAGCATAGTTGTCTGCTTGTGACCTCAAAGAAGCTAGAGAGGGATCATTAAGTTGCTTCAGTCTAAAGTCCTCTGATCCCTTAGGTATCACCTCCTCCATTTTAGTTTCAGTTGTAGCTGCATTATCAGGTTCGGTCACAAGAGGCTGCTGTTGGGTAAGGTCTCCATCTGAGCTATCCTCAGTGGATTCCTGCTCCCGTTCAAGATTATGCATCTCTCTACTTTGAGATCGCGTAACTACCGACATTGAAGTTGCATTTTGACTCTGCATGTGATCCAAAAAAGCAAGATCATTTCCAAGAAGAAAATCAGGTTTTCCCTCATGGGTTAAAATATGTTTTACACCTGACCAGGACTTATACGAAATTTTGACATAAGCTAAAGGAATAAAACGCTGATCAGTCTCTATAGATCCATAAGTTTTTACTGGACACCTCAGGTTGTTCAAGATTAAGGTGGGGTCTAGAAAACGTTTGCTTATCGAAGAAATGTCGGCACCCGAGTCACGAAAAGCACTTAAAGCCATATCACCTCCAGGTGTGTGAAGAAAAACCACCTCAGAAAATGTGCGGGTTGCCCAGTCCCTTTGCGCAGTTGGTACTATGCAATCAGGATCCATAACAGAAAACCTCTCTCCTGATGCAGTCTCTTTTACAATTTCTGAGGAAATTGAAGCAATTTGTAAGTCCAAAACTCTAGGCACATATTGGTTTACTGCTGCCTGCATTCCACTGGCTTGCGAAGGGGTTACAGTTAAGTTAACTCCTTCCTGACTCTGTGAAGGCACAATGCTTGACTGGTGAGGCACAGAAACTGCATTACTGGCAGCTGGCACTTGCTGAGTTCCTGCTGGTACAGAACTTACATACGCCATCTTGGGTGTGCCTGCTTTAGATCTGCGTGGAGCTGGCACAGGTGTTTTCCTAGCTGGCTCCTTAACTTGGCTAGCTGGCACATTCAACCTTGGGCAATCTCGTCGCAGATGAGAGCCACCACATTCAAAACATTTAAGAGGCGTTTTACTCTGGCTAGGAGCTAGACTCCTGCGTTGCTCAAATGAACTTTGCCTGGGCTCTTGAGGAAAAGACTTTCTAAATTCAGGCTGACTCTGTCTCTTAGGCGCTACTGGTGCAGTCTTTGGCCTAACAGCAGGTTCATGCGTTTTAAAGGAGAGAATTTCATCAGTCTTTAAAGCAAGGGTTTGCAAGTCTTTGTATCCTCTCTCCAACAAAGTACTCCTTATTTCTGAAGGCACTAAATTAAGAAAATGCTCCATGTATAACACAGTTCTTAAATCCGCAAAAGTACTGGCGCCCAAGGAGCTCAACCACTGATCACCTAGATGTTCTATTTTGTCAGCTAGTGCAGAATAACACTCATTAGGCTGCTTTTTCAGTTTTCTAAAGTTCTGCCTCAGTATTTCCGAAGTGAAACCAAATTTTCTCTTTACCACCTCTTTAAAAGTAGGCCAGTCAGGGTCCTCATCAGATAATTTGGCTACCAAGTTGGCAAGTTGCCCAGAACACTGAGTACGCAATAGCTTAAGGTGCCAGGCCTCCGGTATCTTAAGGTCTCGACACGCCTGTTCATATATCGATAAAAATGATAAGATATCATCGCCATCATGGTAGTAAGGTAGATTGCTTCTATCAACACTGGCTATTGAGTTCTTAAACTCTTCTTTTTCCTTCAGCTCATTAACCAAACGCTCCACCTTTGCCTCTCTGTACTGCTTCAATAATTCATCAGCCATGCTCTGATTACGAATAGTTTGAGTGTGACAAGCAACAAAATCAGCAAACACCATGGCTAACTTATCCACTGGTGATAGACTCTTGTTAGGATCAGGACCCACAGCACCGGCTGCTGCTGCTGCTGCTGCTCCTGCTGTCCCATCAGAAATGCCTCTGCCTGGCACTCCCCTCCCTACTGGAGTGCTGGCACCCGCCATTTCCTCTGCCTGATCCATCTGTTGCAACTTAGTCCAAGTCTGATCTGAATCAGATCTAAGTAGATCCTGGACGTCCTGTGCTGGGAGTTTAGCCATTATATCTCCCTTTTGTAATTCCCTTCTCAGTTGTGAAGAATCATAAGTAATCCTTTGCTTAGCACCACTTGGAGTCAAGACGTCCTGTTCAAGAGCCTCCAAAAGCTCTTGGTGCCAGGGCTTATTATCTGTACTAACCGAAGACAGCTTAGCAGATGCACTACCAATCTTAGCTTTTCTCTGAGTCACAAACAGCTCTCCAGGCAATTCCAAAAATTCTTCTCCTGCTAAGTGTTGATCCATATAAGCTTCAACCAACGCAAACACCGAGCTGACCCAAAAAGTAAAATCTCTCTCTGCCCATGTAGCCGAAACTGTAGGGCGAGAGCAAAGCCATAAAACACTCTGGCAGGAACAGCCCTAAACTGGAGCTTCAGAAGGGCGACCGTTTACTTGCATGAAAATGCCCACTCATTAAACAGCCCAATTAAACAGATTTTAATGTCTGTTAAAACCTAAGCGTTGTTTCTTATCAGACCTCACTGCAGCTAAGTCTTTCCGTAAGATCCTTAGCTGGAAAGAGAAAAGCAATTTGGCTAATTTACAGCCTGTCAGCATGCACGCACTCCCTCAGCCAAGGCTTCCGGAAGAATGCCTGCAGCTTCACTTACAAAGCAAGCACCATAAATCCATAAATCACACTAAAGCACGTGTTTCGTCCGGCCGCTGCCAACCATGTAAACAGCCCCGTATCTCCAAAGAGATTTATGGGGGTGCAGGAAATCGGGACGAGTAAGAAAACCAGACAAACTTCTAACTGCTGAGCAGAGCCAATTGAACTCAGCCAAGTTCTGTCTAAATTTTCTTCCTCAGAGGCCAATCTCCTTATTAAGAAAGCAACACAGACATAACCATGAGATATACTCAGAATGATTTGGCTCTGAAAGTTTGGTAGCAAACCCACGTGGCCAATTAGACATTCAGCTGGTCTGTTCAAGAAACAAAGCTTCTACATAGAAATCAATCATTACTGTTTTATTAAAAAGAATTACTTTAGAAAAGGTTTCAGTTGATAGTAAAATATTTCAGTAGGTACATTTTCATTCAAGACTAACGGAACACACCACTCCCCCACTCCAGCTAAAAAAATAAAGAAATGAAACTATGCTAACTAACAAAAAGCATAAATCATCCATCTCACGTGTCTTGGGTCTTCAAAGGCTGATGCTAGATGAAAACCAGTCCATTATGGAAAAACACGTGTCTGCCCCTTTCTCAGGCAAACTCCATCTTTCTTCTCTCTTCCTCACTCTTCCTTCTTCTTCCCAGAATGCCTCCTGGGTCTTGTTGTTCCGCCTAACTTTCTCAGGGAGCTTCAGTTGTTATCATTCTTTGTGGCAGAATTATTTTGACTACGAAACTCTCTGCTCTCCACTCAGCTTAGCAACGAGATAACCAGAGAGCGAAGCTTCTCTGAAACAGCATATAAAACTTTCCTACTACAGAACAGACTTTAAATCAAAATGGATGCTATTGGGACAATCTTAGTACTACATATCCCATTCTAATACACATAAAAACACAAATCATCACACTGGCAAGTGGTATGGGGAGATCAAGAAGCAGACTGGTTGACAAACCTCCATTGTGAATGCTGAACATGGAAAATGAACTGTGACTGTCAAGCAGCAGCAGCAAAACTGTGTTCACTGTTGTTCAAAACAAGAGTTACAAGATGGGAGAAATTGGTTTGCATAGAGCTTAACAATGGGTGTTCTTGATCTGGAACTGCAGGAGGCTCTAACTTTTCAGCAGGCCTTTTCAAAAGTTCCTTTTTTGGGATTATAAATTCTATAAATGGCCAGAACAGCTATATCATCTGGAAGATTCTGTAAGTCCATATGGGGTTGCTGTTTTCCTCCTGCATGCACAGACTAACACAACTACTTCTTTGAAAACTACTATTATTTCTCTCTTTTATTCATTCTGTGCAGTTATCATCAGCCTGCCGTGTAGAAATTAAAGTGAAGCATTAACTGGAACACAGATGCAAGGAGAAACACAAACGGCTTGAGGAGAAGAACTGTCCAAAATATTATATACTTAAATGTAGCATCTAATTAAAGCCATGATTCTGTAAACAAATTCACCTTTGCAACTGAGGGCTTAGCTTTACTCAACATAATGTGGCTCACATCAGAATATACACAAATAGGACTGGACTACATAACTTGTATGAGGAGCTGAAGAAATGCAGAGCTAAATATCTGGCTATAGGGCAGATCTGGCCTCGTTCTGTTTTCTCTCCTTCTGTAGCTAAGTTCTCCTTTAGGTCCACTTCTACCTCAGCACCTTCTGGCTTCCTTACTCCCTCCTTTCTTTCTCCTGGGACAGCACACTCTCTCCAGGACCTCCACAACTGGTGAAAGCACTTACATTAGAAGAGACACCCATGAGTAAGTTTGGAGATGGCCCAAGGAGCCCCAAACCCACCCATGATCAATTACCTGAACAAAATTAGTTTTGGAATTAAGATATGAATAGACCAGGTCAAGGACATTCTTGGCCTCCCCTATCTGTGCTCCTTCCTTGCTTCCCTCAGACTCCATGGGTGTTGTTGTTTCACATCTTGCTGATTGGATTCCACCCTGCAGAATGTGAAGAAAAAATAAGTCCACTCACCCAACTCACTCACAAAGCACCAACAAGCAGACACACACTTTCTCTGTCATTTGAATTAAACTGCAGCAGCAACGTAGGCTCTGAGTCCATCTAGTGGTATAAAGCTTCCCCGATAGTGATAACTTCTCTCCTAGAAATATTTTGCTTTTCAGGAGAGTAAGTGCATTATTTTATTTTTTAAACATTCATGGTTAGGGGCATCTTTCTTAATTGCCCATTTCTCTTCCTCTTTTGCTACATTCCCTAGATTTTGGAAGGGGAGGACTCCAACTTTTGTTGTCCATGGTATCCAGACAACTTGGTATTCCTCACAGCCCTGCTTTCTTTTATTTTCTAATGCCTGCTATTGGCCATTATTTACAGCACTCAGACTTGGAATAGGCAGTGTGTAGGTACTGTACAGTGTGGCACAGCTAGGCAAGCCAGGCTGTACTGACTAGAGACTCTAAGTGGACAGCTTTCAAATACTCAACATGTATTTGTCCGGAGCATGACCCCTGCATGGGAGAGGAAGAAAGGAAGCAAGCTTGTATGAGCTATGCCTACAAACTGAAAATCTACTATTCCAAATGCTCAGAAAATCAGTCTCTTAAATATCCATAACTCTGTTAAAATAGGAAACAATATGATTTGCATATGTGACACTGGTTTTATCTGTACAGCAGTTGTATGACAGTATGAGGACATAACTGTGAAATGCTCAAATAAAAGGGCTAGCCCTAACATTAAGCCAAATGCAGCAATGGCCTCAGGTAGCAGATTTGAACAATTGTGAAAAAGAAACACACCAATAATTCTTCTTGGTCTCTTTGAATCACACAAATGGGCTTCTACATGTGTGAAGAGACTTTCCAGAGGAGAGACATTTTGGTGGTACCAGTGCTCACACCCTCCATCACACATAATCCTGTGCATCAAATCGATTCCCCTCCGTTTCTTTTCATCTGCCATCAGGTTGACTTCTCAGGAGCTCTCCTCCATGGCTGAGTATTCTTTTTGCTTCTCCTTCATAGTTTTCCTCTCATTTTCACATTCTGTTTGCATACAGTTTATTTTATGTATTTCCTCTTTTGTTTTGAAGGAAGCAAAGCAAAACAAAACCGCTTTATCAATGAACAAGCTCAGTGTGGGCCTGTGACCTCCACAGCACTTTTCAAGATGCACACTTTCTGTGATGGAAGCATTGCTTCCACAGGTAGACATACCCACTGTTTATTTTGCTTGGATGAATCCCTCCTCAGCCAATCCTGCTCCATCTACAAAAGATTCATTAAGCAAGGACTTCGCCAGTATAGACTTAGGAATTCTCTTTGGGAGAAAAGTGCCAAAGCAGGCAGCCCAGAGCAGGCTACAGCACTCAGCTTCAACTGGGATTTCCAAGGCATTGGCTGCTAAATCTGAGCCTAAAATCTAGGACTGCTTGGGAGGGACTGAGTGCCCTACCCTGGCTCCATGCCTGCCCCAGCGCTTCAACATCAGCAGCTACCACCTTTCTCTAGGGACTAAAGAGGTGCTCTCCTAAGAGGCAAGGATCTCCTCACTGAAAAAGGGGCTTTGAAAGCCAAGAAGGCAAAGCATGAGATATCATTGGCACTGCTGGCTTGCTTGCTTGCTTGCTTGGAGTACCTAAGCACAAACATCTGTTCTACCAATGTCTGTCTTGTTGCCCCACCCCAAGCAACACTGGCCTTGGATTTGATGACTCTCTTCTCTCCACCATGTTCAGACTTGCTGGTATTGATACTTAGACAGGGCATGACTACACATCTGTTTTCTCCTTAGCATTTTGATTTGGTCAGGACATGCCACAGCAATTGTTCTCCCAATTGCATCCAGACCAATTGTTCTCCCTAGCCTTCCCAGTTTCAGCCTCAGTGTGGCTCCTGACTTCGAACCCTCCAGCTCTTGAGACAGTCTGGTTAGCACTGGATCTGGCTCTACCTCCAGATATACCATTCAGATATGTTGTTTACTTTGGCTCCATCTTGGACAGGGAGATCCAATGCCAACTCCATAAGACACATCTCCACAGAAGTTAGCATCTCCTAGACAACCTCGGTAGAGGCAGTTCTCCCTATTGGGCTCCTCAGACTCATCTTGAGATTAACAGTATACCCAGGACTGGTGGATTCCAGACCCTCCACACTGCCATGGCAACTACTCCTGAGACCAGTTGCAATCACCAGCTGCACACAAACCTTCGTGAGATGCATACTCATCTCAGGAGTGCCACTGATACCTATGTTAGGAAGAAGAGCATCGCTATAAACAATAGCCAAGATATCTGGCTTGTTGTTTTCAACATTGGAGCCCTTGTCCCGTAGATGGCTATTGCTGGTCTTGGTTCTCCTACTCAGAGAACCATCCAGACTATTAAGACAATACTGCTGACTTCCGTCCCAATTTCCTCGATCCCATACAGACCAACACCATCTGGCTGTGAGCAATGGTTCTGCTCGTTATAGAGGCCCATTGGATTAAAGAGGAGACTATACTCATAGACTTCATCATCTTATTTCAATCAAGTAGGATCTACCACCACCCTCCTCTGCAATATTGGCACTGCACTCCTCCATACCCCAAAAGAAGTACTGATGCTAGTGCCTTCAATTTCACATACTGTTGTGCAGAGTAATCACACTCTTCAGTAGAGGTCATCTGTCCTTTACCTGTACACATTGTTCCACTTACTGGGAATCTGGAACCAGATGATGTGACACATTGTTCTGACTCAGACTTGACCACAACAGATGAAGACTTTGCATCTGCTTCTCCCTCTCGCCAGATCAGGTAGTTGGAGATACCATTTTTCTCTCCCATTCTGAAGAACTACATCCATATGTGGATGTACTCCAGATATCCACAATTCTCTGCAACTGGCTATCAAGAAGCCAGTGCCACCCATTGATGATCAGTCTGCAGCAGGGTGCATCAACCATCATCCACACCACTGCTACTGTCATTCTTACCTGCTTTATCCCTGGCTTGTGAAGCAATCCTGGATGAAGCCTTCATCTGTCCAACCAACTTCCTGAGTTCATGTTTTTACTCCTCAGCCTCTCTTACAGTCAAAATTAGTAATGATCAGGCTACGATGGCTGCCTATCAGGGCACATAGCTAGGTTTCTCTTTTATGATACCCTGTTGTGCTGTGCACTAATTTCCTGGATTAATTTGAATTCTTCTACACCTTCACCTGCTGGCCACCTTCGGTTTCCATTGTGCATAAAGCTTAGGAATAATTAGGCAATGCCCCAAAATTCCACACCACTTCATCCTTTTGTTAGTTTACTATTTTGTGTCTGCAATATTGCTGAATCCTTCCCTGAGTCAGAAGGCCCTGGCTAAGGCAGGGTCACACATGGATTGCACTTGATTTGGGAAGAATAGAGCCACCAACCGCCAGGCAAGGTATTTTGCTTCATCTTTCATCAACTCCTGGAATTTTAATTGCCACTAAAAAGTTCTGCCCTCCCACAGCTAGCAGAACCTGCTGTACTGAATGTGCGGGTGGAGTTCTTGGGAGGGCAGTTAGTCCTAACCAATAAACAAAATCAGAATGAAGAAAGCTGCCTAAGAACAGCTTAACATTCACTAAGAGCTTATTGCTTGACAGGAACAGTATGTTGAAGGACCGACAGGGTGTTAACCTGTTTTATGGCTCAGAGTTTCACTGTTGCTCATTAATTTCCACTTGGCCCCAGCAGAATGTGCAAGAATGAGATAAAGTGTTGTGGTTTGGGTCCAGGCAAGCTGAAGTGTATATGTCACACATATTCTGTTTGGTGAGGAGTACAGAAAAGGCCAGATCACAACCAGGTGACAACCACCCTAGAAGAATGCACAGTTGAGTATGTTTAGCCAGCTAAATGTCATACCATTAAACTCATGTGCTTAAAAAAAGCCAGCATTGGCATATGTTGTAAGGGTGATAAAAAGAAAATGCAGAACAATGCATGCATTTTGATGTTACACGTGAGTATCTTATTTAGGGAGATGAAATATATGCACTAGGAATGTGTGTGAATGTGTCACAAGAAGTATTTTTTTCAAGGATCTGTTTGCAATATTTCAGAGATAAATCAAAGTCAACAATCAGAAGTAGAATTTTCAGAGATTGAATGCAGAGGTGCTTAGTTTTAAATGTGAACCTGTTGCCACTGGATTTTTTTTAAAAAACTAATTTTGTTAAAAGGTAAAAAGGTAAAGGTTTCCCTTGACAATTTTTGTCCAGTCGTGTCCGACTCTAGGGGGCAGCGCTCATCCCGCTCTTCAAGCCATAGAGCCAGCGTTTGTCCGAAGACAATCTTTCCGTGGTCACATGGCCAGTGTGATTTAGACACGGAACGCTGTTTACCTTCCCACCGAGATGGTACCTATTTATCTACTCGCATTTGCATGCTTTCGAACCGCTAGGATGGCGGGAGCTGGGACAAGCAACGGGCGCTCACTCCGTCGCGTGGATTCGATCTTACGACTGCTTGGTCTTCTGACCCTGCAGCACAGGCTTCTGTGGTTTAGCCCACAGCGCCACCACGTTATGTTACATAACATTAAATATAAATGTACAACACACACTTACATGTACACAGACAAACCCAATGCTAGAGAGGATAACTGAAGGGTGAGCTTGATTCTTATGTGGGGAATCTGTGATCGGACCTGCTGGTGTAACTTTCATGTTTTACAAGCAGCTGTGGGTATCACCAGTTCGGATCCTGGAACCTAACCTTCCCTTTGTACACATACATGCCATGGCCCCAATAGTGGTGTCCCCGGGGACTGTCGCTAGCCTCAGAGAAGCAAATCTTCAGACACAGTGGGTGGCTGTTATGTTTCCATCTATGTATGCTTTCAAGATGATATCTGAAAGAGGAGGTTTGATCAGGTCCACAGTGTTGGGGAGTACACACGCAACAATACTGAAGCAGTGTTAACTTGTAGATTTCAGCCCTTTGAAACTCAGGATGATTATCTGAACACAGTTTCTCCTTTGTAAAGGAAACATGTCCACACTTCTTTCTAAGAAAACACGAAAACTTGTATTTATTAGAGAAAAATATTTGGGATATGAACGGTGATAGGTGTCCTGGTTTTAACTAACTGGGATTGGAGCAGTTGGGAGACATGGCTGCCCCTTTCATCTCTAGAGAACAAAGTGTCAGCTTTTTTCATCTCTAGAGAACAAGTGTCAGCTTTTTTCATCTCTAGAGAACAAAGTGTCAGCTCCTTTCCCCTGTGCAAAGACATCCATCTTCATGAGTGTAAGATGAATTGAATCCAGTAATTTCTAACACACAGCCCTTCCCTCAGACTCATTTTGTAGCCATGAAGGGGGTGGGGAGTACTAGATATAGTTTGACACTGAAATTTCATTAAATGTACAGTACCTAAGCTTGTAGGATAAAACCATTGCTAATCCCTTTGTCTATAGTAGACGAGTCTTGTGGCACAGTAGTTGAACTGCAATACTGCAGTGAAGACTCTGCTCATGACCTGAGTTTGATCCTGGACTCAGCTTAAGTCTGATTTAACCTTCTATCCTTCTGAGGTCAGTACACTGAGTAACCAGCTTGCTGGGTGGGGGGCAATGTGTAGCCTGCATAATTAAACTGCAAACAACCAAGGGAATACTTTAAGCTCTATGGGGCATCGTATAAGGAACATGCTTTTATAATCCGATCCCCAAATCTTCATTAACATATCTACAAAGATACATTTATAAAACATCACTGTTAACATAAATTATTACTATAAAACCAAATAGTTTGTACTACGGCATTTGTATAAATAAAAACTGGGAATAACTAGACATCCAGAACTTTAATGTTGACAATAAAGAAATTGAAAGATTTTCTATATCATGGTTCAGGCATCAATCCAACTGGAGACTGCAGCCAAGAAATCAGAAGACAACTGAGATTCAGAAGGGCAGCAATGAAGGCATTAGAAAAGATAAACAAATTTAAGGATGTGACACTGGAGACCAAGACTGAAACCATCCACACTATTGTATTTCCGATCACCATGGATGGGTGTGAAAGCTGAATAGTAGAAAAGACTGTAATATGGTGCTGAAGGAGAGCCTTTAGGGTACCCTGGATTGCCAGAAAGAGGAACAAGTGTGTCTTAAAACAAATCAAGTCTGAACTATCTCTGGAGTCAAAAGGACAGATTAGCTACCTATAACACTAGTTACAGTATTCAAGTGGTCCTCTATGAAATCCCATTTAGGGCCATCCGTGCATGCACAGAGTCTCATTGGAACATTCTAGAACTTCTCCAATCAGAAAATATACATTAGTATAGCCCCCCACATACACTATATGTACCTTGGCACTCAGTTCAGTCAACCGCTGCTGCAAGAGAGGATGTGACAGAGACGGGAGGATGGGTGGGATGGGTAACTTCACAGACAACCACTTGAAGAACGACAGGTTACCCACCTGTAATTGTAGTTCTTCGAGTGCACCTCTGTGATTCACACTCTGGGTGATCCGCGCCTGCGTGGAGCCTCATGGAAGATTCTAGAGCTTACGTAGTAGCAAAAAAACACACACATTAGAATAAGACCCTCCCCTTCATTTAAGAACCTTGGCAACAAGACTCTCAGTTTGTGTCAACTGCCAGATTTTTAAGCAGCATGGCGTTATAGTGGGGAGGTCGGGTGGGATGTGTGAATCACAGAGGTCCACTTGAAGAACTACAATTACAGGTGGGTAACCTGTCGTTCTTCTTCGTGGCCTCTGTGAATCATACTCTGGGTGACTAGCAAGCTGTCTTACCCAGAGGCAGGGTGTCACGCCAAGGTAGAGGCTAGAACACCATGTCCAAAGGCCACATCAGACTTCTGTTGGAGATCCAGTCTATGGTGCCGGATAAAAGTGGACAGCTGTGCCCTTGTGGCAGAAGCACAGTTATCTGGAAGAGGTACGCCATGGAGATACGCTATGGAAACTGCCACTGCCCTGGTAGAGTGAGGGTGAATCACCTTTGCAACTGGCTTTCGAGCAAGTTGGTATGCAAGGTGAATGGTTGAAGTGACCCACCTAGAGAGAGTCGGAGAATTCACCCGACGACCCATGGTAGGGGGTTGGTGACTGATAAAAAGGCAAGGTGAGCGTCTGAAAGGTTGGGTGTGCTGAGGGTAAAAAACAAGGGCTCTACTAACATCTAATGCATGGAGGATTCGTTCTTGAGCTGAAGGTGGTGATGAGAAGAAGGAGGGAAGGACTAGCGGTTGGGAAAGATGAAATTGAGACACGACTTTGGGGAGGAAAGAAGTATCAATGGATAACTTTACTTTGGCTGGAAAAAATTGTAAACAAGGGTAATCATATTGTAAAGCTGCTAAATCACTGGCTGGACAAGCGGATGTGATGGCAACAAGGAAACCCGTTTTGAAGGTAAGTAGTCGGAGGTCAGTTGAAGCTAAAGGCTTGAAGGGAGCCTTATTGAGTTGTTGTAATACAAGGGTTAAATGACCATTGTGGAGAGGGTGGATGAATATCTGGGTATATATGAGACAGACCCTTGAGAAATCATTTCAACGTTGGATGTTTGAAAAAACCAGCTGCTGGACAGTTTGGTGATTGATAGGAAACTACAGTGGAACCTCTACTTACGAACGTCCCTACGTATGAACAATCCAACTCACGAACAGCTCCGTTCGCAAAATTTTGCTTCTACTTGTGAACGGAGCTTCAACATATGAATAGAAAAAACTGCAGGGGATGTGGAGAAAGCATAAAATTTGAACTTTCAGTTGACTGTTGGCCAGCGAAGAGAGTGCTTGTCTGCAGCACTGCTCGTCCAAGCAATTAGAGAGTGGATAGGGAGAGAGTCTTCAGACTGCCTGGTACTGCCTGGCATTGCCTGGTACAGTACTGTACAGACGGTTTTTTTTTTTTTTTTTTTTTTTTTGCTTTTTTAATTTTGGATTTTTGACTTTCTTTTTTTAAACAGAGACTGCCTGTTCTGGGTGAGTACACTATTTACTGTACTGTACAGGGTTTTTTGCAGATTGGTGGGGGGTGGGGCCAGGTGGGGGGTTATGTTTCTGTGCTCTGATGGGTCTTGCACTGTAGATTTTAGTTTTAAAATTGTGTGTGGTTAAAATGTGGCTCTAAAATCTGTTTTAAAATCAGAAAATACAGTATTCTGTGAGGGGCTGTGATGGTTGTAGATGCAGGCAGCCAGGCAGACAGGCTTTAAAATGAGTTTAGACTCAAGCCTCTACCACCAACCCCATACTCTCTTTTTGTGATGAGGAGTTCTGTGCTGGAATACAGTAATGGTTGCTGATTGCTGGTGCAAGCAGGCTTCAAAATGGAGTTTAGATTCAAGTCTCTACCCTCCCATGCTTTCTTTTTGTGATGAGGAGTTCTATGGTGGAATACAGTAATGGTTGCTGGTTGCTGATGCAGGCAGGCTGTAAAATGCAGTTTATACTCCAAAGTCTTTTTTTTCTTAAAATCAGAAAATATTCTGTGAGGGGCTGTGCTGGCTGGTTTGCTCTAAAATGCAGTTTAGACTCAAATATGTTTTGTTTAAAATGTGTTTTAGACTCCGAACTCTCTCTCTCCCCCCCATTGTCTTCTCTCTCCGTCTTCTCTATTTTTGTGCTTAAAAGCACAAACCTTTGTCCGAGGAGTCTGTGTGCCCCAGTGATGACCTTCTTTCTTTCTTTGTTTCTTTGTTTCTTTGTTTGTTTGTTTGTTTGTTTGTTTGTTTGTTTGTTTCTTTCTTTCTTTCTTTCTTCCTTCCTTCCTTCCTTCCTTCCTTCCTTCCTTCCTTCCTTCCTTCCTTCCTTCCTTCCTTCCTTCCTTCCTTCCTTCCTTCCTTCCTATCTATCTTTCTTTCTTTCTTCCTTCCTTCCTCCCTCCCTCCCTCCCTCCCTCCCATTGTTCCCTCCTTTCCTGCCCTTTTTTTTTACGTAAAAGGTGCTTGGCTTGGCTTGGTTTTGTTTAAAAGTTTTGCTTGCTTGTGGGTTTGGGGTTTTTTGCTACCATTATTTGGGGATAGCCCCTCTTCTTTCTCTGACCATCCTACAAGCAGTCCATATTACAACAGACAACAACTATCTCGCGGACCACCTCAGTCGTCTACCATCGGGAACACACGAATGGTCCCCGAATGATACCATATTCCATCAATTGTGCTGTTGGTGGGGCTCTACATCAATCGATCTTTTTGCAACAAGACTCAATCGCACAATATTCTGCTCCAGAGCCGGGTCGGACAACCACTCGATCGGGGACGCATTCATGGTGGACTGGTCCAAGGATTTCCTTTATCTGTTTCCACCGATACCGCTCATCCAATGTACAGTGGTGCCCCACTTAATGGCAATAATCCGTTCCAAGAAAATCGCCATTAAGCGAAAACATCGTAACGCGAAAATAAAAAGCCCATTGAAATGCATTGAAAACCTTTCAATGTGTTCCAGTGGGCTTAAAACTCACTGTCCAGCGAAGATCCTCCATATGGCGGCCATTTTCACTGCATGTATAGTGAGGAATCCGTCCCTAAACACAGCGGAAAGCCATTTTATTTACCCGGTGGCCATTTTGAAACCGCCGATCAGCTGTTGAAAAATCATCGTTTTGCAAAGAATCGGTTCCCAAAGCAGGGAACCAATCATTGCAAAGCGAAATTCCCCATTTTGACCATCGTTTTCCGATCGCAATTGCGCTCACAAAAAGATCGTCATAAAGCAGATTCATCGTAATGTGAGGCAATCGTAAAGCGAGGCACCACTGTACAATCATTCGGATTCGACAGTTCATGTCTCTTGCAATTCTCAAAGCCCCGAGTTGGCCCTGACAGCCCTGGTTCACTCAACTAGCATCAATGTCCACAGACCGGGTCCATCTTCCTCTAATCCCAGATCTTCTGACTCTCAATCAAAGCATGATCCACCATCCAAACCTGACCTCTCAATCTTACAGCATGGAAAATATCCCAGAGGTGATGGAAGTCTTACAATGGGCACGTAAATCTTCGACTCTCTCCTTATATAAAAATAAATGAAAATCATTCATCAAGTACACCAACGATAAGAACCTACCTGCCGTACCTGTTTCACTTAGTGACATACTTTGGATGTCAGTAGGGCCCTATCCTTTTACTTAGACAGGACTAAGTCCTACAGGAGGTCCAATAGACTCTTCATTTGCTTCCATGCCCCCCACAAGGGAGCCCCTGCATCGTCTCAATCCATCTCTAGGTGGATAACTTACACCATCTCTCTAGCCTATAAGCTTTCAGGAAAGTCACCTCCTGAACACCTTAAGGCTCATTCAACAAGAGCGCTATTCACTTCGGTTGCCTTCCAACATGGAACCGAGATTCCAGACATCTGCTGGCCCGCTACATGGTCCACACTGTCGACCTTTGTCAAGCACTACCGGCTAGATGTCAGGGCAAGACAAGATGCTTCATTCGGCAGAGCTGTGTTGGCATGCTTCCTCCTGTGACATCCCACCTGCCAGTAAGTGAAGCTTGCTAGTCACCCATATGTGTGCATTCACAGAGGCCACGAAGAAGAAAGAGAGGTTAGCTACCTGTAACCATAGTTCTTCGAGTGGTCCTCAAAGTGAATTCACACTACCCACCCATCCTCCCCTCTCTCTGTCACGGTTTACTTACATTTCTACTCTTATAACACCTGACAGAAAAAAATCTAGGAACTGATGGGAATGGAGGGTGGGAGGAGCATATGCCTTGTGGGGCAAATCACACCACTAAATTGTTACTTTCAGCTCTAGAATCTTCCGAGAATGTCAGCGCAGGTGCAGACAACACCCATATGTGTGAATTCACAGAGGACCACTCAAAGAACTATGGTTACAGGTAGGTAACCCCTCTTTTTGGAATCTGTGAAGCAAGATGGGACTTGCTAGTTCTGGCATACAAGCATGAGAAGGGTTGTTGAGATAATAGCAATCTTGCATATACTAACACTGGGTATCAGTGGGAGGGGAGCTGTACGGCCCAATGTGATTGTCCTTTGCTACTAACTTGATTAGTAAAGTTCTCTTCTGACTGGCAAGAGAGGGCAAGCCCCATCCTTTTTTTTTTTTTTTTTGCTTCCAATTTTTTGATAGCCCCCTTTCTTCCTCTGACCATCTTCTAAGCAGCAAGCATGCAAAAGACTCCATTCCCTCTTTTTTCCTTCTGACTGTAATTATATATGGTAAGTGTAACTTTCTTCTACTTCAAATGCTTCTAAAGTGACTTTTACCATACAAAGTGTTAGCTTGTGTGCAAATCAGAGAGGGCATTGTTTGATAAGACTGTACTGATATCTCCAAGTTTCTGTGTTTTTTTCTGCTTATATTCTGCTAATTAAAAGGAATAACCAAATTCCTGGAAATTCCCTTTTTTAATTAATTTTCCCCCAAATACTGAATGTATAGGGAGAAGGACTGCTACAATTACATAAGTCAGAAAAAGAAATTGAAATAACTACTTCAGAAATGAGACCATCCTGACAAAGATGGTGCGTATCTGTGATGTGCCATCAAGCAGCTTCTTAGTGACAGAAACCCTATGAATTCATGACTTTCAATATATACTATAACTGACAGCCCTGCTCAGATTTTGCAGACTGAGGAACATGGCTTCCTTTATCAAATCAAGCTGTCTCATTTCAGTCTTCCTGTTTTCCTTCTTTTAGTTTTTCCTAACTCACACTCTTTTTTAAAAGTGATCTTTAGCTTTTCCTGATCTACACAGTTGAAGGCTTTACTGTAAAGAACAAACTGATTTCCTTCTGAAATTCTTTTATACTCCAGTAGAAACATATATTTGCAATATTGTATCTAGTACCTCTTCCCTTTCTAAATCCAGCTTGAATGTACTGCATTTCTTGTTTCATATATATCATAATAGTGTTTGTTGTACATTTGTGTATATATTTGTTTCGAGTGTTCACAATATGAGAGAGAGGGGAAAATATTAAAATTTCTATCTCTGTAGCAGAGTAAGTGCTGTGTAGACATATGGGTAGTCAATCTCACTGTAGACTCACAATAAATGCAGAAAAGCAGTTAAAAATCAAATAACCAAACTTCTATTGGGAAATGTACATTCAAGATAGAAAAGCATAAACCCTAATCCAAATTAGACAGGCATGTGCTCCAGGAGAACACATGGCACAGGAGAGACTGCTTACAGAATCATGAATGGAAATGAAAGTAAGAAAGGCTGATAGGTGGAACCTAAGAATATCAGTCTAAGAATAGGTATATGAGGAATTAGAGGTCAGAGTCAAAAGGATAGAAGAGAGGTGATAAGACCCTATGCTTGGAGGATACCAGGTGAAAAGTAATATTTTAAGTATCAATTTTTTGTATGGGAAATTAAAATGATTGCCTTGTGGCTGCTGCAATCTATAATACTGTATATACTTTCTTTGGGTTTAAATTTATATTGAGCATTTAATGTCTCTGGGCCATTGTTCTGTTTTTCATGTTTACTGGCATAGGTTAAACATTTTGATAGATTCAGTTTCTATCTTAAATAGCTCTGTTGGTATGCCATCTATCTGGCACTTTATTTCTTCAAATTACTTTGAGAGTAGATTATAACTTTCCAGAAGTGCAGGTTCTTCCAAATATTCTTTTTTGGACTTCTTTCAAAGAAATCCATTAAAAAGAGAGTTGAGTTTTCACTGTCTAGGGCAGTGGTTCCCAGCTGTGGGTCCCCAGATGTTCTTGGACTAAAACTCCCAAAAACCATCACCACCAGTAGTGCTGGCCGGGACTTCTGGGAGTTGTAGTCCAAGAATATCTGGGGTTCAAAGGTTGGAAAGCACTGGTCTGAGGAGAGACAACAGAAAAGTACAGTTGAGATATGACTATATAGAGGGAGACATCATAAAGTTAGAGGAGAGAGTTAAAGGAAGCTAGTGGTCTGTGGTATGATTTATAAAGAAATACTGTAGCTTACTGTTGTTTAACCCTTATTACTTATATCCAGTAACCTACCTTTCCCTCCATACCTATTACCTCTGGTCTCTAAATAAAAATCCTATTTGACTGTTTGAACCAACCACTTTTCATGAGTTAATGTGTATGGAACTATGAGCAGGGAATCCAGTCTCCTAAAAAAGAAACATACATCCATGTCACATGAACCCATATTTTACCCCTAGAACTTTAGGAATTAAAAATGTGTGAAAAGATGCCTGAGAGATGCCTTTGACAGGCTGAGGTGAGTCTGGCCAGCTAGTGGAAAAATTAATGGAAAGGTCAGTGCCTCCTTAGGCAGGAATGTCACAATACATACATGACTCAGTGAGGATACAGGTAATAGACAAAGTGACAATGGTTTCTTAACAGAGGAGTGGTTACATCAAGGTATTAATTACTTCAATTAGCAGGTCTTGGACAGAGTAATAGTTGGGAGTTGGCTGTCATAGGAATGATAAGCAATGTTTCTGGGACAGAGACCAGAGTCTGCCAAGAGAGAAACTGTTTCATATTCAGAAAGCTGGCTGATTAATAGATGTAGTATGCCAAGAAGCCTTGAGGCCGAGATGGGCTGAAGAAAGCCATTTCTGCATGCATGCTGTCTCTCTCATTTTCCTCTGTAATTCCTTTTTTCTTTATTAACCTTTCTACAGTTTTAACTAATGGCAGCATTTGAGTGTCACAGCACAAGTTTCTCTCAGGCTGTAATTACACTGCCAAGCTAAATTGGAGCAATGCCGCTTTGTTGTGGCTTGATTCGCAGCCTATTTTACACTTCTGTTCAGATGATGTGATCACAGACACTACAGATCATGTTTCTACCAGTGTCCACGCTGTCCCTTCAATCTGATGTGGTCTGATCCATGCCACAGCCCACAACCCTCCTTTCTTTGATCTTGCCCTCTGCTGATCCTCATCTCTCCCTTTATGGTTCATTGCAACTCCAGTGCGCAGTTTAAACTGTGGCACAGAGTTAGGGAAAAGGCAGTTTTCCAAAGTTCTCCATAACATACAAACACATACACACAAATCACAGAAACAAAGTAGCGTGCTGTAGTTCATCTCAGTTGCTTCTGTTTCATATTGATTTTTTATCTTTTTTTAATCCATGCAGAAATGATTTAGTACTGAAAGAATATATCAATGCAGTGATAAACATGCTCTAGACTCTAGAGCTAAACTCTTTGTTTTTTTAAAGGAACACATTAGGGTAACTTGGGAGAAAAATCACATGGGTGGATATTTCCTCTATCCAAAACATTATGCCTAGTTTTGCATCACCAGAATGCCACCCACAGTCAGGCCTCCCCTCATTTGGTTGGTGAGCAAAACATCTGATAACATGGGAGAAAACTATTCAAATAGTTTAACCTGGAAAAAAGGAGAAGCCCCTGTTGGCAGCCAAAAACTCTACCTTTGAATAAAAAAATAATCAAGATTATCTGAATAGCTTTTACCTGATGTGAGCATTTTTTAAAAGCTGAATTCATGTTTTACTTCCTCAGCAAATCCCATACTATTTACCTGGGTAGAAAGCGCTTCACTCTGGGACCATTCAGATTAGTTTCTCTGCTTGGTGATTTGTCTTCAGAAGCACAGGATTCCTTTGAATCAATTATCTCTCTGCAACATTAACATGCTTTCAGTTCTAATCATGGCTTATCTCTAATGTCTGACTCTGATGTCTTTATGCACAAATAACAGAATCAGGACTCTTCCTCTATTTTTCAAAAAGAGAGAGAAGGTACATGTATCACACGTATCTAACACTTCAAGTAAGAAACCTAAAATCTGGTTCGAAGGTTTACCTCAGTTACAAAAACATCAATATTGGTTTGTATCTTTTATCACCTATGCTCAAGCTGTTCTATGCCTATTCACCACATTCTGCCTCTTTGTCATTCTTGAATCAGTTGACATGCCTTCTGAGCATGACTTTCAGATGAATGCATTTCTGGCATCTGTGATAGGGTTCCTTGTCAGAGTCTGACAGTTCCTTAGATTTGGCAGGAAACGACAAGAGAGATTCTTTAACAACAAACTCTTTATTAATAGAACTCTTAGGTTTCTCAACAATAACCTCTGTCGGGTCAACAAGACCAACACCAACAGGAAAGTCCATAATAACGGTAAAGTCTCTTCATAACTTTCGTTCCTTAATGGGAAGCATGTCCGAATCGCTCTTGGTCGGTTGGCTTTCTCACAGCTGCTCCTCACTGCACGTATCATCTTGCAGCAGAGATGACGAGACCAGTCTCTCTCGGGTGGCTTCTCGTTTGGTTGGAGAGGTCCTGGCCGGATTACCTTTCTCCAGGGACCCTGCCCTCGAGGTATGGTCCATTCTTCGGGTCCTAATCCTTCTATTGACAATTTCACATCCCTCTCTTTTCTATCTCCTTCTTTATTCTCTCAACTTCCATCTCTTATTTCTCCCTTCTGAGGTATCTTCCTTTAGTCCTCCTGCTTCCTCCTCCCATTCATCTTCCAAAACTACCACCTTTCTTGTTTCCCCAGACTTCTCCCCCTCCTCTGTCCTCAAGAAAACATGTTTCCTTTCTCACTGTCTTTCCTAACTCCTCCCCCTTTCTCTCGCCTTCAGTTTCTTCACCTTTTCCGTAGCGTTTGTTACCTCTCTATCTCCATCCTCTCTATCCTTTTCCTCATCTATAGATGTGTGAGGGGACAGCTCTCGTGTTTTATCCTCCAGTTCACAGTATCAAGTTTCAGTATGGACTTAATTGGATACTGAAAAAGTTGTTCATTAACATTTATAGTCTCTGACTGACTATTGAACATCAAGGGATGTTTTTTGTCAATAAAATTATCTGAGTTTGAGAAGCACCATTCTTCATGTGTCTCAGACTCAACATTGCTCCTGTGCATATTTGAGTCCTTTAGCTAAAGAGGGACAGTTCCCTTGTTATAAGGCTGGTGTAAGCCAATAATGTCAGTGATACTGATCACACAGGTATTGGTGAACCAATTTCTTTAAATTAGTCGTTGTTTAGTCGTGTCCGACTCATCGTGACCCCATGGACCAGAGCACGCCAGGCCCTCCTATCTTCCACTGCCTCCCGGAGTTGTCAAATTCATGTTGGTTGCTTCAATGACACTGTCCAACCATCTCGTCCTCTGTCGTAGCCTGGAAAAACCTGGACTTGCAGACAGTTAAGTCTTTGCTAAAGCCATGGTGGCAGACCACGGGAACTAGGAGAAGCCTCATTTTGTGAGTAATGTAGAGATGTATTTAAGTTGAAACGTTATGTTTCTTTATTAGTGCTCTGTTGGGTACTCAGAAGATGCTTGCCCATGTTTTCCCATATAATGCCCAATAAATGAATTCTATGGTTATATTCTGTCTTACTATGATTCTTAGCATGCATTCCATTACTTTCTTTTATGAGTAATAAAGCTTAATTTCTTCATAGATAAATCAATCCTGCTCCTAAGATCCTGCCAGTTCTATGTGCAAATCATATTCTGCCATTTAAGAAGGGGGAGGTAGCCCTTGGATTTTAATTGATTAAATCCACAGATATTCCATGCAAGAAGTCCTCTATCTTTCTGTAGTGTGGTAAAGGGTCACTATAGAAAGTCATAGCAGTATTACCAGGTGAGTAAGGCTACCTGTTTTCATACAAAGACCGTGGAAAACTTTGCGCACCCCCCCCCCCCGCAGCCAGTATTCTGTGCTCACCAAGCATCCTCAGTCCCCGCTTGCTTGTGTTGGTGGTTTTCATTGCTTCTTTAGGGTTTCACTTCCTCTAGATTGCTTTCTTTCTGCAAACTTTGGGGCTTTTTCGTCTCCTTGTTTGTGTGAATGACGCTGTTTTGGCTACATATGGATTGGTGCTGAGAGGACTGAGTTCACTGTTACTGTATATAGAAATGAGGCTTCAGAGGTTTTGTCTCAGTCTCACTTATTCCCAGTAATTGCCACCCTTCCCCTAACGGACCTCTTTTTAAACCAACAGGTGGGGAGACTTCTGCTGTAGAGCATTTCTTCTTCCTTCTGAAGTTGAGAGACACAATGAACAAAGACTGAAATATCAAAAATTTATATCCCATTTCTCAACTTGGGGAATATGGCTTGCCTGCAGAGCATGAAAAATCACCAGGTTTGGTGAGGTTGTGAAATGTCCTGAAGAATTCTGCTTGATGCTTTGTGGCATCATCAGTGATCTTAATATTAAAGGACTTTTTCGTCAATCTTAAGGTGTTGGCATATTTCCTGGTCAGGGTCTTAACTGTAGCTAGATTTTGACCTGATTGGTCCTTTCTCCACCTGCTCTCTACCCATCTCCTACCTTCATAGCCTGAAACTCCTCGGTAAACCAGGGAGCAGGACAAGCTCTGAAATGGAGAGGGCAATTGGGAGCGATCATGTTAATCACCCTGGTTGTCTCAGCATATCATCTATCGACCTGGGCTTTGACAGGGTCACCAGCTAGATTTGCCAGATATACTCCCAAGGCCTCCCATCAGGGTTAAGGTGCATCATTTCTACTGGTCTGTTCTCTTCATGGAGAGGGGTTGCCACCTGTTCCTGGTACTATTTTGGCAGAAAGAAAATAGCTTCTCCACCCCCTGTTTTCAATTACATAGTCTATTTGATTTCTATATTTACCATCCAATATTTATTTATTTTATTTTATTTTATTTTATTTATATCCCGCCTATCTGGTTGGTTAAGACCACTCCAGGTGGCTAACAACATAAAATAGCACAAAAGGTAAATATAAAAACAATTTTTACATAGAAGAAACATTAGACAAGATGGGAGGAAACAATAGGAGAGGGAGAGAAGACGGCATCAGGAATTGTCTGGAGGGAAGGCCTGCTTCAATATTGTCCTGTACCCCCTCCATGGATTGCTGCCTCATCGTGGCGAAGGGGCTTGAGTAATTCAGAGAAGCTATGGGCTATGCTGGGCAGGGACAACCAAGATGGGCAGGTCATAGTGGAGAGTTCTGACTAAACGCAATCCACCTGGAGGAGGAACTGGCAAGCCACTACAGTATCTTTGCCAAGAAAACTCCATGAACAGAAACAAAAGGCTAAAAGATATGACTCCAGGAAGATGAGCTGCTCAGGTCAGAAGGCATTCAGCATGCTACTGAGGAAGAGCGGAGGACAAGTACAAATAGATCCAGAGCTAATGAAGTGGTTGCGCCAAAGCCGAAAGGACGCTCAGCTCTGGATGCGCCTGGAAGTGAAAGAAAAGTCCGATACTGCAAGGAAAAATATTGCATAGGAACCTGGAATGTAACATCTATGAACCTTGGTAAGCTGGATGTGGTCAAACAGGAGATGGCAAGAATAAACATTGTCATCCTGGGCGTCAGTGAACTAAAATGGATGGGAATGGGCGAATTCAATTCAGACGATTACCATATCTACTATTGTGGGCAAGAATCTCGTAGAAGAAATGGAGTAGCCCGCATAGTCAACAAAAGAGCGGGAAAATTGTGCTGGGATACAATTTTGAGATCGTATCCCAGTAAAATTTTTTGAGATTGTACTGGGATACAATCTCAAAATGATAGAATGATTTCAATACGAATCCAATGCAGACCTTTCAACATCATAGTAATCCAAGTTTATGCATCAACCACTGATGCTGAAGAGGCTGAAATTGACCAATTCTATGAAGATCTACAACACCTTCTAGAACTGACACCAAAGAAAGATGTTCTTCTCATTATAGGAGACTGGAATGCTAAAGTAGGGATTCAAGAGATAAAAGGAACAACAGGAAAGTTTGGCCTTGGAGTTCAAAATGAAGCAGGGCAAAAGCTAATAAGAGTTTTGTCAAGAGAACAAGCTGGTCATCACAAACACTCTTTTCCAACAACACAAGAGGCGACTCTATACATGGACATCACTAAATGGGCAATACTGAAATCAGATTGATTATATTCTCTGCAGCCAAAAATGGAGAAACTCTATACAGTCAGCAAAAGCAAGACATGGAGCTGATTGTGGCTCTGATCATCAGCTTCTTATAGCAAAATTCAAACTTAAAATGAAGAAAGTAGGGGAAAACCACTGGGCTAGTCAGGTACATTCTAAACCAATTCCCTTTTGAATACACAGTGGAAGTGAAGAACAGATTTAAGGAACTAGATTTGGTGGACAGAGTGCCTGAAAAACTATGGATGGAGGTTCGTAACATTGTACAGGAGGCAGCAACAAAAACCATCCCAAAGAAAAGAAAAAGCAAGAAAGCAAAGTGGCTGTCCAAAGAGGCCTTACAGAGAAGGGAAACAAAATGCAAGGGAGATAGGGAAAGTTACAGAAAATTGAATGCTGACTTCCAAAGAATTGCAAGGAGAGACAAGAGGGCCTTCTTATATAAACAGTGCAAAGATATAGAGGAAAATAATAGAAAGGAAAAAGCCAGAGATCTGTTCAGAAAATTGGAGATATTAAAGGAACATTTTGTGCAAAGATGGAAATGATAAAGGACAAAAATGGTAGGGATCTTACAGAAGCAGAAGACATCAAGAAGAGGTGGCAAGAATATGCAGAGGAATCATATCAGAAACAATTGTCCTGTTTGTTGTGAGGTTCTTGCCCCCTCCTGTTGCTCTAAAGCAGAGGTCCCCAGCCCCTGGTCCCCAGCCCAGTGCTGGTCTGTGGCCTGAGCTGGACCAGGCGGCAGAAACAGACCTCCTCCCCCGCACACACTCACCTGATATAGCTGATTTGTGCATGCATGCACACTCCAATGCACCTGTGAGTGCCACACAACATGCACCCTTTGCACATGCATACAAGCATGAGCATGCCCACAAAAGTGCCACACCACCATCTGTGTGTGTGTGCTCTTTTGCGCACGTGCACAAGCGCAGGGGTGCCCCATCTTCTACAGCTGGTCCACGGGGTGAAAAAGGTTGGGGTGCTTGTCCATTCCTTCTACTTAAAAAACTGGTAGTAAATTGGAATTTAAAATTGTGACGTCTGACGGGGGGGGGGAGTGAAACCAACCTGGAGGATGTATATCAGGAATCTTTTACCAACTCTCCTCAGACTGAAGAAGCTACAGTATTAGAATGAGTAACAAAACCTTTCGACCTAACAAGAAAGAAGTCCAGTTGCCATGACTCAAGTTCCAGAGAGCCACACACCTGGGTGACTGAGAATATTTACAGGTAAATTGTAACGTGTGCGCGGAGGCTGCGGTTCTCGTCAACAGACTGCATTCTGGCACCAGCTCCTCTGAAGTCCGCAGTCACATTGCGAGGCTCTGCAGAAAGTGGTGGGGTTGAAGCGCGTCGCGGCAGAGCCTGGGGCCGGGGGGGGTTTCAACCCCACTGCGCTTCCTCCTGGGAGAAGGGCAGCTGAGCCCGCCCTGCCTGGCCGCCCGGGAGGCCTCACGGCTGCCCCGGAGGGAGGGGCACTTTGCAACACTTAGAAAGCCCTGGCGAGGTCCACCTACGTCGGAAGTAACGGGGGGGGGGAAACGATCCTTATGGCGAATTACAAGTAACGGTGCAGCAGCAGCACCGAACAAGATCTCCCGACCGCCAGCTCTGCCTTCTTTCCGCTTCCATTTCCTCTCCCCAGCCGGTCCCGCTCGCGGCTGCGGACAGTCGCTTACTATGACGTCACTCCCTCTCGGCCTTGCGAGAAGGTCGCGAGCGCTCGCGTCCCCCCCCTCCCCGGAACAAGGGCGGGGCCACCTGTGCCTGCCAATCGCTGCGCCTCCGGGACAGCTCCGCCCCCAGTAGCACGTGGCACGCGAGGAGGCGGGTCTTTTTTTCCCCCAGGCGTTTGGGGGGGGTAGGCGGGGCTTGCATGGCACGCTCCGCCCAGGCTCCTCCCGCCCCGTCGGGTAGAGGGACGCCTCGGCCGGACCCCGAGCAGTGGACGTGCCCCTCGCTGCGCGCCGCTTCCTTTTCCTCTCCCCGCGGCGGCTCCGGTCTCGCTGCTCGACATGGCAAGGGGTCTCCCGCCCAGGGCCCGGTCGGGGCCGCAGGGGCCTCCCGCCCGCGCTTCCCTCGGCCCCTCCGTCCTGCTCCAGCTGCTGGTGCTGGTGCTGCTGCTGCTGCCCGGGGCGTTGAGCGTCGGCCTCTACTCGCCCGAGGACCCGCTGGTGCTGCTGGCGGCGGACACGGTGGAGCGGAGCGTCTTCAATTCCAGCAGCGCCTGGGTGGTCGAGTTTTACGCCTCCTGGTGCGGCCACTGCATCCGGTTTGCCCCCACCTGGAAGGAGCTGGCCGGCGACATCCAGGGTAAGCGCCAGGTTGGGAAGGCGAGCCGGCTGGGGAGTCGAGCCTGGGCTTCAAGGGCCGGCCGGGTGTGTTGCCCAGCTTAGGGAACGGGGAGGAAGGAGGCGAGCGGAGGGCAGAAACTCCGCGCGATCGCCGAGGCGCTCCGTTGTTTGATCGCGGCTTCGTGTGGTCCCCGACTCTCGGATTTGTCTGGGAGTAAACAAGGGAGAGACATTGGATATTCGTATTCCTACCTCTGAAGATATGAATACAAATATCCTGTGTCTAGATGCGATCCCCCAAATTAATTCCTGATTAAAGAGACTGGGTACCCCCTCGCCCTACACACACCCTATACATATTCGCGAATCAGTAGAGGTCTGCAGCGTCTGCTGGGAGAGTTGAGTACATTTTCCCTGTCTCGCTCTCCCTCATGGACCGGGGATGCCAGCTCTTTGCTGTCAGTTTGGATCACAAAGAAATCTGCTTGCCTCTTTTCTTAAGAAAATCTGTGCCTTTGGCCTTGGCCTCAGGACCCCAGTGTTATTTTTGCCTCTTGCTGCTCAATCCTGTACTATATGTTTTCTGGGTAGAAAGTCCCCTTGTGTTCAGTGGGGATTCCTTCCAGACTATTTGCATAAGAATTGCAGCCCTTAGTCTTTCTTCCTGTTCTGTTTTTTCCCTCCCTTCTCTCCATCCACCCTCTCAGGGATGAAACCAGAAATATGTTTGGACTGGACTCTTCTAAAAAGTACAGACCTTCTGTTTTTCAGTGTACACTGAGCAGAAAAGTACATTGGTCCTCAGTCAAGGAAACCTTGGCCTTTGTTTTTTAGGGGGAAGGAGATCAATCCTATCTAAGCAAAAGTCCACACCACTTTCTAATGCTAAAAAGTAACACAATGTCAACTCATTTCATCCATTGTAATCCCATTCACGCCCCCAGCCTTACTGGAGTATATGTATGACCAAGGATACTGGAAATGTTTGCCTACAACCCTTTTCTTCCCCCCCACTCTCAAAATATACATGTTGTAGTCATAAACCCATAGCTTCTTACTTCACTGACCCTCAGTGTACGAATGTCTTTTCTCTATCATCTGCTGTCTTGTCAGATGTTATGTGAAATTCACTTGCCTGTATATGACCGTGTGTGTGTATACTTATATACACATATCCCTTTCCACTTTTTAAAATTGTGCTTCTTTACTCATTGACAAGTCCACATCCAGATATCAAGGCTAAATGTTATTTTACTAAATGGAGACATGATGATATTCATTTACTGATGTGGATTCACTTAACTTTTCCCTTCATTGGAGCAAAGAAATAAACGAGTTAATCACACCAGTTTTCCATTACATCCAAACTTGGAAACTATGGTTAGTGGCTTCCAAAGAAGCCGGAACTGCTTTCGCTGTTCCTGGCTACAAGTACAACTGGGTTGTAGTTGTAACTGCAGTAACTGATTTAAAGAAGATACTACTGGGCAGTTGTTAATACAGTGCAGCGCAAGAGCTATATATTTAGAAGTGAAAGAAGAGTGTAAAAGCATGTGAACATGAGGCCGAAATAATTATTTTTACATGTAAAACTGTACTTTACAAGGCTGTGTGAGCAAAAGACAGATCCCTGACCAGCAGGGCCGGACTGGCCATCTGGCAATTCTGGCAAATGCCAGAAGGGCCGATGGTCAGAAGGGCCGGTTCTTGCCTCAGCGCAGGGCCAGGCTGAGCCCCCCTCCCCAAAAGAGAGCGAGCGAGCGAGAGAGCGAAAGGGAGCCTTCCCTCCCCGCCCCCTTGCCTTGCCTTGCCTTGCCTCCTCCTCTTCCTCCTCCTTCCTCCTCCTCCCGCCCCTCCAGCTGGGGCGTCCCCCCCAAGCTCCCCACCCGGCCCAAGAGCGCACCCGCGCCCGAGGGGGGGCAACGCCGAGGCCCGGCTCCTAGCGCAGCGGCGAAGGCGGGCTCCGGGCGGCAGAGGCGGCGGCCATGGGGACGCGGCCGCTCCGTCTCCCACGCCCGCGGAGCTGGCGGCGGCTGCGCGCTTTGTTCGAGGCTAGCGCGGGCAGCCAAGACGCCGCAGCTTCCCGGTCCTGCCTGCCCACCAGCTGCTCTCGGGCCGCGGCTGGTGCTGGTGGCCAGCCGGAGGGTCTGGCCGGCGCATCCCCCACCCCGCTCGCTCGCTTCCTCGCCCTGGCGCGCCGGGGCCGGGGAGGGCCGGAGGGCGGAGCAGGAGCAGCGGCAGGAGGAGGAGGAGGCAGCCTCGCCTCGGATCCTCCCCCACCGCCCGCCCGCCCCGGCCCGGCCTGGCCCGCTGCCCGGGCACCCAGGTGGCCGAGAGCGCACGGTGCCCGGGCGCGTCGCCTTCGCCGGGCGCCCTTGGCCTCTCCAAAGGGAAGCACACCGCTCGGGGAGCGGGCGCCTCGGCCGGCCTTCCCTGGGCAGGCGGGCGAGGAGGGAAAGCCGGGGGGGCCCGGAGAGGGGAGGAGGAGGAGGAAGGGGGCGAGGACGGGGAAAAGAGCGGAGGGGGGGACTGGAAGAGGTGAGGAGGTCCGATCGGAAACTGGAAGCCGAGAAAGCCTCTCCTCCCGGGCAGGGGTGGCCACGCTGCCTCCCAGGAAAGCCCCTCTGATGAGGCTGGGCTGAAGTTTCATCGGCAAGCCCAGCCTCGACCGGAGGGATCCTGACCTGGTCCCGGGAAGATCAACTTTCCTGGCCAGTTTTTTTTTTTAAGTGAAAATTTCCTTATCAGAGCTGGGCTACGCTGTCTTTGTTTCACCGTCCCCTGAGAATGTCACAACCCCGCTTTAGATACGAGTTGCCTTCTTATCCTGCTCCTTAGGATGCGCTGCGGCAGAAAAGATACACTCCTCTTGCACAGAGAGGTTCTGTTTATTCGTTTCGTTCATATCCTCGGCTCCCTCCCAAGTTTTATCCTCCTCCCTACAGCCCTGTGAGGTAGGCCAGGCTGATGGCGAGAGCACCTCACTCAAAATCCCCCCGGTGCATTTCAGGGGTCCATAGGGCCAATCCTGGCCCAAAGCCAGGTGGGCCTGTGTCCCCACAGCCGGTGGGCCTGTGCGCTCTAAATGCCAGGGCCGATTTTTGGTCCCAGTCCGGCCCTGCTGACCAGGGTTCTCTACAGGCAAGGTAATTGAAGGAAGGAGAAGCCAGGGTGATTGCATAGCCCTTTTCCAACACAACACATGTTTGATAATGATCTTTCCAATATCGTAAAGTGGATTAATAAGCAAGCCACTTCAGGATATCAGCAAATTGAACAATTCTGCTCCTTGGCAGAGGGCCAGGGGAAGTGAATTTTTTTAAACACTCTGGTAGGCTATCACAAAGTGGCTTGCTTTTTAAGCCACTTCATGGTATAAAAAATTTAAACTGGAAGGAGCCTTGAAAGTCCGGAAGGCACACTTTTGGCCCATTCCCAGTGACCATACATGCTGGAAATGGGCCAGACCAGAGCAGTCCTACCTGCACAAAAAAGAAACGCCGGATGGGCTTAAAAAGGTGCAGGTATGATTGCTCTCGAGACAGTTTGGTTTGCCCTAGAATCACAATCATGTGATTGCTGGAAAGAGGCAGCAAAGCCATCCCTGAAGCAGACCAAACAGCAGGGCAGATGCCCATATGATCAAGCTCTCACTTCCCATAAATAAATTTATTGGATTTCCTTGTGTGATATTCTTGCTTATTAAGATACAAATACGTGCCTTAAAAGCTGTCACAGATCAGGAACTCATTGTGACATGAAAACATGTGTGTATTTCTTTGTCCCATGGTACAATTTACTAGAAATTCACTTGCACCCTCACCACACTAGTATTCTTGCACAGCTGTGGTTTCATTGTGGTGTAAACAGGAAGACGTCTGGTGATTTGTACTCCTCTACTATTTAATACATTCTAAAGACAGAACGTACAGAGTGGCCATAATATTGTCTCAATAAAGTGAAGCTGCAAACAGCAGCAAGAGTGCCCTCCTCCCACTGTTATACTGTATTTGTCTCATGTGAAATGAATCAGCGGTGCATATTTAATAAAGTGAATCAGTAAAGAAAGTAACTTGCTCAGAATTTTGGCCCCCCCCAATCTCTTCTGATTTCCAGTTTCAGGCATCTCATTACTTTAAAATTTCCTATATGATTAATTTGAGTGTTATTGATGGGTTTAAACAATATAGAATAGAATGCTCACTAAGTTATTGTTGGTGGCTTACTGAGTGTCTATTGAAATTTAACACAAACAGTGGATTGTTACTAATATCTCCATTTTTACATCACCTTCCCTCACCTTCCTCAGTCTGTTTGGTCACTCCTGATTGTGCTTTAGTTGAGACTTTCCAAATTGGTATAGGTAGGTAGCATGGCCTCTGGCTTTAAGGCCTGTAGTCTGCTGAACCTCAAGTTCGGTGGGACTTATTCTCAGGAAAGTGATTGCAAAAGTGTAGCATGAGGCATTCAGTATGACTCTGGGCAGCAGTGTACAATGTGGATAGGAAGTATGTGCCTCTGGCTGCCTTGTGATACGGTTTGCAAATGGGCATAATACGTTTTCTTAGTTTGGCCTGTGTCTGTGTGTATGCATGCGTTTGTATCATTGCATGTGGCTTTTTCTGTTGTGCAATAATGCATTCATTGGTTCGGTCTGGTACTATCTGACTGGTTGGATAACTTAGCGATTTGGTACCTGGTGTGAAGCCAAAGGTCAGAAGTTTGGTTTCCTACCATCCCTCTAGGGTTAAGAACCAGCCTGTGTGGCCTTGGGCAAGCTCCACAGTCCCAGGGTACCCTCAGAAGAAGGAATGGTGAACCACTTCAGCGTGTTTTACACCTGGAAGACCCTGGGTAGAGTTGCAGTAAGCTGGATGACTTGATGGCGTGTGACTGTAACTGCCATCTGATTATCTAGTGTGGTGCCCAGAGAGATTGATTAGTTTGTCTGAGAAATTAAATCAGTCAGTCTGTCAGTTAATATAATCAACTTGTGATCAGATTCTACCTCTTCCCTAAGTTCCATTCCAGAACTGCAGCATGGTTAGGTAACTGTGGCCTCTGGCTACTTTTGACCTGTAGCACCTGGTGAATCTTTATCCTTAGCTGTGATACCTGGAATTGATGGGATCACTCATCTGGAGGGCCCTAGTTGTCCCATCTGGTTCTCTGCTTTCTATAGGTGGGAGATAAAGCAAGCTGTGGTTGAGAGTGGTAACCAATCACCTTGTCTTGTCTAATCAGACTTTACACTGTTCTAAAGCTTTAGTATTTTGAAAATTTTCGATCTTGCCTTCTTTAATCCTGGGAGTGGGGAATTGACTCTTTTTCTCCCTGCAGTGGGTTGGTATCTGCTTATTGGGCTTCTCTTCTGTCCTGGATTTCAGTGATATATGCAGGTTTCTATTACTTTATTAAAGAACTAGTTTTTCCAAGATGTTTAGTAAAGTTTGCTTGATAGACTGAGAAATTCTATCCTGAGGTGGCTAAAGTGTTGCTCTCCAGCTGGATTATAGCTCCCATCAGCCCCAATTAGTCTAGCTGCTGTCAGATACCAGCTGTGAGAAATATTGGGACTTGCAGTGTATATAACAACATATAGCGGATGTTGCTGATTTCTGTTTTGTATTATATGTGTTTGTGTAGGCATCCTTGAGTCTTGAGAGACTATGGTAGCGTGCTTTGCATGGAGGACGTGGAACAGCATCTAGTGTGGCTGTTATCTTGGAGGAAATTTCACTGAAATGAGCCAGGCTTACTTTTGAGCAAGTCTTCATAGAATTGCATTATTAAGGCTTCAAATCTGTTAATGTTAGACAGCATTCCATCTCCTTTAAGCATAGAGTACTTTAAACAGCAAGAGGAGTATTAGTTTTTCATCATCATAAAGCTTATGATTTTGAAAGAGGGGGCATTTTGGCTCTGTAATTTCCTTTGCAGATTTTTTAAACAGCACTGCTATCTTTTATGTTACTAAAAATTTAAAAATAAATGCAGCCCTACAAGTGAAAATGTAAATTTATTATTATGTGCCTTTAATTCAGGAAGGCAAGAGATTTACCGTTCTTTGGACCAGAATATAGACCTTCACTGAAGCTGAAGATGTATGTGAAGTGCAGCATTTTTGGATGCAGTTGGGAGCATTTTATCTACCATGTTTGTCTCCTTCTTCTCAGCCATTCAGTCTACATGTAAAAATGGTGCAGTAGGCAGCCTGTATGTGGACTTTGTGCACGGGAGTTTGTGTGACAGAATCTGCAGTGTTTTTGTGGGTACAAACTAAGATTAAATTGCTTCTGCACATGGGATGAATGCAAGCTTTGTAGGGTTAGCCATGTCAAGCTTTTGAACCAACTCAACCTATTTGAACCAACTAAACAGCAAATGCTATTGGAGTACAGTATTCCAAACCTTCTGGAGCAGTATTTCTCAACCTTTGACCACCCAGATTTTTTTGAATCCCTGCTGTTTGACCGTGTAAGGTAGGATTTCTGGGAATTAAAATCCTGAAGATCTGAGCTAGTGTCCTGCTAAGCTTCTGTTGAGTGGAAAATCCTGTTGGTGTACTAATGTGAGATTGTGCTGCTTGCACAAGCATTGCTATTGCAGAAATAGTGATTCGTAGAAGAAAACCAACCCTTCACTTGTACAATGACGTTTGTTCTAGTGGTAGGATTCAATGTTACTGTGATGTTGGAATTTTCCACTCAGTTGAAACTCAATGGAATACTGATTCTCAGGTGTCAAGGATTGAGTGCCACTGTTCTGGAGTAATCCTTTAAAATAGGGATTCCCAACTTTGAGTCCCCTGATGCTCTTGGACTACAATTCCCAGAAATCCTGGCCAGCACAGCTAGTGGTGAAGGCTTCTGACAGTTTTAGTCCAAGAACACCTGGGGACTCAAGGTTGAAAACCACTGATTTAAAGACCTGCTCTTGTTAAGCTCATGTTTTTCAACAACATTGTAGCATCACCTCTTCACTCATGTATTTGTGTTTTATAAACAGGACTGCTACTTGGGATTCAGGAGATCAGTGAAAGAACTTTGGAATATAGTTGCAAATAATAAATAATGATCATTTTCCATCTTTTACCTTGCAGTTATAAATGTACTGACTAAGGGAGTAAATCCAGATGAAACTGATCATGTGTTTCTGGATAACCAAGCTGTGCTGTTAGAAATATTTCTTAGAATATTATCTAGATATATGTCATTCCTCTTTAGACCAAAGTGATGTAAGGCCAGTATGGGACTTCCTGGATCAGCTACAAGTGAAAATAAAAATTTTAAAATCCTCTCTGGATGTGCTTGTACCACTGTGTGCTTATTTTTGTGTACATCTGTGTGTGCATGGATAAGGGATAGCATTCTCCCTCATGCTTCCAGTTAACTTTGATTAAAAAAATTATTGCATCCTGCCTGTCGGAAGCTCAAGCTTGGGAAGCAGTGTTTTCTGCAGCTCACTCAGAGGACTTCTCCGTAATGCAGCCTATAAAGGATTATTAGGTCACAATTGAACTTGTTAGTTTTAAAGATGCTATGGGATTCTGTTGTTGTTGTTTTCCTCCCCAGAGAAAAAGAACTTTACCTAAAGAACCATATTTGAGTTCCAAGATGAGGTGCATGTATGTACATAACGAAAACTTTCAGGACTTAAAAGATTTACTTTTTGTACTACACCTTCCATATTGTGTTAACTATTTGTTCATTGTTTTAGATATTGCACTGTTTTTATGTAAAGTGCCAAGAATATTGCTGTGCACTAATTGAAGCCATACCAGAATAAATAAATAAATTGACTAGAGGTATTCTGAGAGTAGCAGCCAAAAATGAACTTCTTCAGGTTGTGGAAACTTCACAATATATTTACTGCCAGACCAGTTTTGAAAATAAATTGTCTCTAATGGCTTTCTTTCTTGTTCTGTTCTGTCTCTTGTCCCTCAGCTATTTTTGCTACTATACCTGGTGCTTCTGTTAAACCTAGGGCTGACAGCTGGGCTGCTGTTCTCCGCTTGAGTCATATTTTGTTAGGCTTCTCATCTTGAAATCTTGTTTTGAACAAGAATAGAAATGAACCTACTTGTATCTTGAGGCAGGAAGAATTGATTCAGTTCATTAAATTTAATTAATTCCATTTGTACCTCACTTAACTCTGAATAAGATGATTCTCTTGTGGACTGATGCTGCAATTAAAACTTGCACTACTAATATCAAGTATTGCACTACTAGTATCAAGACTGCATTTTTATGAGACTGTTTTATCACAATGTTAACTTTCTATTAGAGAATTTTCATAGCTAGCAAATTATTTTCGTCTTATTAATTGCAATGTATTTGTTTAGCAGTTGTTACATACATACATCAATTACATCTGTAATACTGATCACTTTGCGGAACACATTTCAAACTTTTTACTCACTGCCTTTTTTGTCTGTCAGCAGGACTTGAAGCTGGTTCTGGCTGAAGTAGTGCTGATTTCATTGTAGTTTGGAGTTTATTAGTGCAATCCAATATGGCAATAGTGCAATTTACATCCAAAATAAATATAATGGAATAAATCTTGTACATATTAGTTCATAATATATATATAGTATCTATATTCACTATAAATAGATTATATATAAATAATTTTGAAGATGACAGCAGTGATGGACTCTCTGATTTTTGTTGTGATAGCCTATGTAGAGTTGAGGCCTCACTCTGTAGATGCAGTGTAGTGTTGTGTGGTGTTGTTGTTGATGTTCTGCCATATTACTTCTCATGCCAAGTCTGTTGGAAATGAAAGAAAGATCAGAGGGTCTGGAGAGGGCAAAAAAGCAGAGCTCTAACTTACCCAATGACTTTAAGGGTCCCTTGGAGTTGTTGTAGGGCAAGCATCAATGTACATCTTCATTATGGGTGTTGGCTCTTAAGTATTCTTACTTCATGTTTGATGGACTTCATGGCTCAGATTGCCTTCCTTTAGAATTGGAATGCATTGCTCTTCCCAGTTAAATTAGTAGTTAATTGTGAAGAGTTTCACTTGAACTTGGTAGCCAAATGACACTGGTTGTGTGATGATAGGCAAAGCAATCACAGTTGGGAGCAGAGGTGAGTGACCAATGATCTGACAGGGCCAAAGCCCTGCTAGTTCACACCAGCTGGGGAAGGTGGTGCTAGTGTTTTTCTCTTTTTCTTTCAGCCATTCATTCATCTTCTATTTTTATTTCCCACCACTACCCTTGGTTGCTCTGCAGAAGAATTAAAGTTAGCATCCCTAGGTTGATGTAGCGGAGGGTGGGATCTAGCCAATCTTGGATTTAGCCAATCTTGTGATCTCTCTGTCCTGTTTCACCCCAGGAACACCGTTTTTTTTGGGGGGGGGTGTGGAGATTGCTACAGCCAAAGTTAAGTCAATATCATGAAAACAATTCCTGTTGGAGCACTTAGCCCCAGGAGCATTTACCTGCACCACCAAATCCTTCCAGGCCATGCTCCTGCATATTGCTGTACCGAAGGAGGCCAGAATGACTTCCACCAGAAATCAAGCCTTCTTGGTTATGGCTTCATGCCTCCAGAGTGAGCTTCCAATTGAGCTGTGCCTGGTCCCTTTCCTCCTAGCCTTTAAGAGGTTGCCGAGGACAATGCTCTTTATTGAAGCTTTTCAGAGCATCCTCTCATAAATGCCGCCAAAGTGTGTTGTCCGTCCATCTGTTGTTTATGTTGATCAATTTGTTAGTCTTATGTTGTTTATTAATTTGATTTACTTTATTACATTTCTCTTTGTGTATTATTATGTTGTGCTATTTTTATTTGACTATTAACTGCCCAGAATAGTATCTCACACTAATCAGGTGGCATAAAGCTTTAATAAACAAACAAATTCCTCTCCATCCATTGTATCAGTAGATAGTACTCTGGCTCTTCTCTCAGTTTTTCCAGGATTGCTTCCTTAGCTAGTTCTTTGTACCACTTAATTATGTCTCACTTCTCAAGCTACTTATAGTGCTATGCACAGTTCCATACTAGTTCTTTCAGCATACTGTAGTGTTCTCCTATGTTCCACCAATGTTTGCCCTTGCTCGGCTCTTTTCATCGCATTGCTGGAATTCTGTTGGCATATTTGCTTAAGGGTTGTGTAACTTACGATGAGTAAATCTGATTAATTGGGGTGTATCTTTGTGTTGTACCTGACCAGGTGGCCAGTTGGCACTTTGTCAGTTAGCTCTTTCAAAAGCTATAGATGAAAACTTTTCAGCAGGATCTTCCTAATTCATCCTATTCTTTAGCTGCAGTATTTAAGATTAGTATTAAATGCCAAGTTGGTGAACTTAAAGTGGAAGCTCAATTTGTATTTTAATTGTTGATGGTTACATTGATTATCATAATGTCATGTGGGTGATTCCCAAGAATACCTCAACACTCAGATTACCAATAAATGAGAGGAATTAAAAGTAATGCAGGTGATGGAGAGCCAAAATGGGTGGGGGAAGGGAAAAAATAAAAAATAAGTAAATTATATATTTTTTCACAGGATCCTTGCAGTTGCAGTGGCAGAGAAAGTTTAGTCAGTCTTAATATCTGTGTAAATGGATCAAGTGTGATTTTGCTGTTGTTTGCCTTCTTTTTTCCCCTTAAGAAAGAATGTGTATATTTAAAACATGACAGGAAGCTTGCAAGATAAGCCATAATTGCTCCCCCCCCTTTTTTTGCCTTTTCACCCCATTCTTTTTTCTTTTTATCATTCCAAAGTAAAATTCTGAGGTTCCATAGTCATTATTTCATGGGTCTTCATGTCCATCATACTTTGGTTATCTTTTCAAATACTGTAGTCTGGCAGTCCTTCTGCTAATTCATCCTATTCTCCTGAATCACTTCGGCAACTACTCAAGTGTGGCCACCTCTGATATGGAGTGGGGGGGCAGTTGTACAGTGATGCTCTCCTGCTAGTTTACAGCAGGAAGTGAAGACTTTATCTGTTCTTTTGAGCCCTGCATTACAAATGCTTCTAGCACTTTCTCTTGTGCATAGACAGTGACCAAAACTCATTAACTTTAATTCATTGATAAACGGTAAGAAGTCCCTTAGTCTTCTGGGCAAGGATTTCCTAGCTTGGTTTTGTCTAAATAATGGGTGGACAGCTTGTTGTTTTCCAGAAGTACAGTATCTGGAATCCAACTCTCATCATTGCTAACATTTGACTATGCCAGCAAAGGGAATATGGGAGGTGCAGTCCAACAAATGAAGGACTGCCTACTTGCCGCTCCGGCTCTAAAGGGTCTGACTTACATTGCCCTTTTGAAGTTTCGAAGGAAATTTTAAGCATAATGAGTCACTTCAGGAAAACGAGCCAGATTTTTTCCCCTGCTTCTCAGATCTAAGGGAGAACATGATAGGCAAAACTGTCCACGACCATCTTTCACATTTAGGTCACAGTTTTGTTCAGAACTGTTGATTCTATGGAAAGGGTGGAAAATTGCTGCAGGTCATCATTCCGAAATAAAATTCTGAGGTTCTGAGGTTGACCGTTGCTTGGATGTGAAGAAGTAAGTTCTCTATGGTAAGACATGTCTGCATGACTTAATACTATGTGATGTTGCAAAGGGTGTGATAATACTGTGTATCTCATCTGAAAACTTACCACACAGCCCTGTGAAGGGTAGACACTCTGATGTTTCTTGACAGAAGGATCGTGGAACAGATATCTCTTATGGCTTTCCTGACGTGATGATAGTGGCAGTTTGAAGCCAAGAATGTTGAGTTGTTCAGCTAGAATAGCTACCTAGCGTTCATCAAAAGTGATAGACTGCTTTCTAAACATTTGCATTTAAGTTCAGACTTTCCAACCTCTTCCATTTGGAATTGGCAACATAATTTTAGTATTATATATCCTCTGTATGTTTCTGCTTTCAAACTAGATGATAAGGCTAGAGAGTCAAGTCTCTCCTGTAGCTATTTCACTTGTTATCTGCCAAATATGCTATCGTTTTGTCCTTTAGAAGCCCATGTTGTTACGGACAGTAGACAGATGGGAGTTTTCTTTGATAAAGAAGGAATTTGATAAGCCCAGCTACTTGAGATTAGGATGAATTCCTAGTAAATTGTGCTCCTGGGAAGAGGAGATGAATTACTAATTAGAATATCAAACATTTAAAAATTGTCTATAAAGGTTTGGGCAGCAGCTTTTTAAATAGTTAATTATTTTTAAGTATTCGAAACATCATTTGTGATCAGTGCAGTTGTCCAGGAGAGAATCTCTCTTCTATGATAAAGCCTGTTAAGTGTTTCTTGGGATTGGTTATTTGCAGCTCTTGAATGTTAAATTTGTACCTAGTATGAGGATTGTGTGAAGCCCTAGTTTACAACTCTCTGTTTCTTTGTGTTTCTTTTCTTTTCTTTTTTCTTTTTGTTCACTTAGATGAAGTCTCTTTCAGCATTAAGAATTCCAGATGTTGTCATTTGCAATCTGTAGTTAAAGGTTCCATAAATAATTAAATGTAGCACAATCTTGAGTCCTGTGGATTTTGGTGCAGGAGAAAGGTCACATTTCAGTCATTGGGATCAAAGTGTTCCTGCTTTTCGTTTTTTAAAAATAAAACCCCACAGTTCTCAGATTAGGTAGGGGACTATGTCCCACATATATAATGCCCCCAAAAACTGCAGATCTGTGTTCTTCTAGTGGCCTAAATCTCTCATCTTTGATGTGCTGGTTGTACTTATTTTTTCTTATACCTCTTGCATCACTGAAGTTATGTGTCCATTCTTATTTTTAATTTTAATTCCTTTGTTGTCTGTCTCATGCATTTTGGGAAAGAATTTCTCATCTTCAGAGGAAATAAAGAAACCATGAATTAGCTGAACAGTTGGCAACAACACATTCAACTAGTTCTCTTCTTTGTAGGGAGTTTCCTAGTTTCTTTGCAGTCTTTTGAAGTACCAGATAAGATTCTTATGAAAGGTCCTCATGAAACTTGATGTTCATCTGCTATGTGCTAGTTCCTTGCTTCTATTTGGTCTGATTTTGACCCTTCTGAGCTAATTACATTTCTTCCCAGATCCTACTTGATTGATGCTAAAGTTTCTTGCACGCTATAGTCAACTTCAACCCTGATTGTAGAAGTAGCTTTGATTTAATTTAATTTTTTAAAATAATCCATTGGAGAACAAGCAAGGTAGAGACAGTAATGGCAGAGAACCTTTGGGCTTGGAGAATGCCCAAATGGATGGTGGTGTATGTTGCGCAGGGCTGTGGTTTGCCTACCACCTGCTCTAAGCTGTGGGTGACCTGGTTTGAATTAAGACTTGAACATCTCTGACTCCAGCTATGCTAGAGGTTGGAGGTAAAGGTGTGCAGTGCTTCCTGGGAGGCAGCTGCCCTGATGCTTCCTGGGGATTGTAGTCTCATAGCTCTTTGTACTCTGCTAAGGGCACCTCCTGAAGACTTTAAGAACTAAGACCCTCAAGAAGCATTGTGGCAGCTTCTTTCTAGGAACCATTGAGGCAGGAAATGAAGGCTCAGAAGAAGACCTTGAAGGAGCCCTCAGCCTTGTCCAGGCTTATTGAAATGAAGATGCTTGCAAGTATGTGTTTGTGGGCCAGAAGTCTGGGATTTGGAGTAAACAAATAAAACAACAAGCAATACACCTCTAGTTGGAGATTAAAGGTAAGGCCTCACATGTGGCAAGCAGAAGATGCTGCTTAAATAGCCAGGCTTCTGATGTTTATACCTAGCCTGCCCAGTCCAAACACTTCATATTGCCTGCCAAAGGGAGATAATTGTGGTTATGTGGCTTTGGGTACATGGCATTGCTAGAGAGCTAGTATGGCACCAAAAGTATTGTTGGACCTGAAGTTAAATCTTCATGGAACTCCAGTCTCAACTGGCTTACTTTTAGCCCAGTGAATGTCTGTCAGCCTGACTTTCCCTGTAGAGTTCCTGTGACAACAGAATAGACAAAAGCTTGCGCTTGTCTATTCTGGAGGAAGGGTGTAACAGAGATGCAACTGCCTCCTGTTACATGGGGAACCTTTGCCTAGAGAGTGTTACTCCATTATAGTCTGTGTGACTTCATCCTGGCATACTAGTTTTTTTTATGGGAAAGGACATTTTTAAAAAACAGGAAAGCATTCAAGCATACCTCACCAGCACTAGTGGCCTGAAATAGTATACATTTCAGGAAGAACAGTGCCATTTGTTAACTTCATAGAATGACATCTTCCAAGATTTCTAGCTAGAAGCAGTTTCTAATCTTTCAGAGGACTTGAGTGACATTTTTCCAAACCTCTCCATAGGTGATACAGTGGTACCTCGCTTGACGAGGATAATCCGTTCCAGCAAAATCGCTGTAGAACGAAATCCTCATCAAGCGAAAATAAAAAACTAATTGAAATGCATTGAAAATGGTTCAATGTGTTCCAATGGGCTAAATACCTAATCGTCCAGCGAAGATCCTCCATAGGGCGGCCATTTTCCGATGCCTGTAAAGCGAAAAATGCCTCCTAAAAACAGCGGGGAGCCATTTTGCACAGCGGGATGATCAGCTGTTTTCAGATCATTGTAATGTGAAGAATCGGTTCCCGAAGCAGTGAACCGATCATCATAAGCAATTTTTGGCCATTGAAACGTGGTTTTGCGATCGCAAAAGCAATCACAAAAACCTCACCGTCAAGCGGATTCGTTGTTTAATGAGGTAATCGTTAAGCGAGGCACCACTGTAATTTCTTTTCTTAGTCTTTCAGAATGAAGAGCATTTTGGAAGATGGCAAGCCCTTAGTGGAGGGTATTTTGTTGTTTTTGTTGTTTTTGTTGTTGTTTGTTAGATTTTCAAATTCCTACATCTTCCTTCTTGAACGTTATGAGTGTTATGTTTCCAGTGTTGCATGAGAGCTTAATCCAATGTTCCACGTCTGCATCTCATATTGAAACAGAGCCCTTTGCAAGGAGTAAGAAGATCTTACTCCCTCGGCCCAAAAGCATCAGTCAACCCCTCAGACCTTAACCTTCAGTCTGGCGTGAAGCTATTGGAAGGGGCAACTGGAAAGGAAGTCTATGGATCGTAGCAGATTGTTTTTGTCACCACAGTCCTGATCACTTACTAGATGACTGAGAGAGGGGGGAAATGATGCCATCAAATCATTCATTATTCATTATTCATTCTTTATTTGATACATCCTCTGTGATCCATCTGCTCTGTGCTGACTCCTGCTCAGAGCTGAGATCAGTGTGGATCGGGACCCTTCAGCTAGACGGTGGAAGGAAACTACGTTGACTGACCTGAAACCTGGGTCCACAGGAGAGGGAAATGCTTGGGGTTTATGGGGATGATAGACTGGCAGATATGGATGCTTGTGCCAACCACTGAAGAAACAGGAATAGCAGGAGCAGTGCACTTCAGAGCCAAATGGATTCAGAGGAGGTGATATGAAGACTTAGAAGCGATCAGGGCCTACCTTTCGTTGCTTTGCTAAACAGGCCAGTTGTTCTTGTTGTCCGTGGTTTGGCTTTCTTGGCTCCTGATGGGAGGGTTAGTGACAAGAGCAAGAGCTGGGAGGTTTCCCAGGTCAGACCTTGAGTCAGTCGTGGAGTGACTCATTAGTCTTAGGCAAGCCTATATCCCCTTTTGCCTCGACTCTTTCATCTGCATGATGAGATGGTAATACAGGCCTGCATTATATAGTTGTTGCAGGAAGTCCTCCACATATTCTAAATCATTATATATATGCTTAACAATTTATTGTTACCAGAAGCCAGTGAGGTAAGGTTGTGGAGTCATCTTATATCATGAGGTAAAGATTCCTGCATTCTGACATGAAGTAGTTGCTGATCTAAGCAGTAGTGTGCATTTACATCTTACTAAGGTTTTTCAGCCAAAATGTTTTCCTTACTACACTTCTTTTCCTTTTTATTTCACCTTGAAGCTGTTATAATCTGTACTTTTCGTTTCTCATTAAGGTACCGAAAAACTGTGTTCTTTCTGCATTTAATGTGCTTCATAATTTAGATTTCACCTGAAAAGCTGTTCTTGCATCCCTAAATATGATCTTCCTTTTAATGGGTTTTTTGTTATTTTTATTAAACTTGCCTCTCTTTTTTTCAGTGCTATTTTAAGGGTTTGCCTCTTTACCATGTTGGGGGCCTTGTTCAGTTTCTGAGCCGGAAATCTACATCTGCCCAAGACTGGTGGGGTGTTAGATGTTGCTTAACTGGCTACAACCCTTGAGTTAAAGACAAGGCAGGGAAGGATGAGTAAGGTGTTGTATTCAGAAAGTCACAGGTAAGATGAATGATTCAAAGTCCTTTTTATTAAAGAGAGGTTATTATGATTGCCTTATGTTGTAAATTAGGAAATGGAGATGACAGGGTTTGCCTGGGGTGCTGCTGAGTCAGTGGCCAAGATGAAAAGGCAGGTGCATATCTACTAGGAAGTAAGTGTTGCCTTCCTGCCCTGACCACTGACATCTGTCTCTTTTCTGTGTGGCATATGAGGAAATGGCGTGTGCTTGTTTTTCACAGCCTTTGGCTTGACTCCTTGCTCCATCTCAAACAGAAACAAAGCCAAAGTTGATGTACTTGCTTTTGCCATCTCTTATCCTCCTTTCCTTTTCCAGTTTTTTTTTTTTTTTTTTTTTTGCCTGCTTCTACTCTTCATCCCCTTTATCTACATTTGGTTTATAAGCACCTTTGATTTCCACCAAAGGTGCCCTCAGAAGTGTTAGTCAGGAGCACCAAGAAAGCTGTATAAATAATATTGATTATTTCTGAGAAGGTATCCTTTTGAGAAGATAGAGGCCTCTTATCATCACAGCTAAATTGAAAATGTTCCGGAATTTATTTATTTATTTATTTACTTACTTACTTACTTACTTACTTACTTACTTACTTACTTACTTACTTACTTACTTACTTACTTACTTACTTACTTACTTACTTACTTACTTATTTATTTATTTATTTATTTATTTATTTATTTATTTATTTATTTAACTTATATGCCGCCCACACTACCCGAGGGTCTCTGGGCGGCTTATAAGTTAAATAAATAAATTGCTCTGTTAAGGCTGTTTTGGGTTCCAAACTTTTAAGAATGTTGTTCCCTAAATGATGGTCTGTTATACTCTGCTCAAGATAGTAGGACAGGTGGCATGTGCAGCTGGTATACAGAACAGCAGTCTGACTCTTCTTATCACTCAGACAAGCGGACAGGCTTCAGTTTGTACTTTATATAGCCATATCACTTGGTTGATTGTGGGTTATTGGTGTAGACGAGCTACCTTGGCTGGGTGCAGATGGTCTCCCCTGCAGTTCCCTATCCTGAAAGAGCTTCACTGGCGGGGGACAGGCAGGATTCCTTTCAGAATTTCTGAAGTCTTGCCTGGGGTCAAAAGCTGTTGTGGACTTCAGTCTGATGCATGTCAGGCACTCCCATCTTTCTGGCATTGTTATACTTAATCTGAAATTTAGCTAAAGCTTCTTCATCATCATAGAACTGCTGAGCTGGAAGGGACTCTGTGGGGTCATCAAGTCCAGCCCCTGTCAAAGAGGCACAGTGAGGAATCCAACTCTTAACCTTTGGCCCTGCAGCTGGATACGTACCTAAACCACTGAGCTACCCAACAGTTCTTGATCAAGGGGCAGGATGGGAAAATGTGTCTTTTTGCAGAAACATTTGCAAATGATGGGGTTCTGCACACATTTTATCAACTTGCATAGTTCAGTTTGGTTCCTGTATGCCCTCTCTGCTCCAGACTTTATATTTTTGAACATACCTTCAAACCCACAAGTGCTGGAATGCTAATAAAAAGAAAGGGGGAAAGGAGAAAAACATGGAATAGGCTACAGTCCACAAAAGCTTATAACAAATAACATGTGGTAGGCTTTAAGGTCGACGCAAGACTGTTGCTTTTACTACAACAGCCTAATGCGTGTGGTGAGGTTTGGAAGAATCTGGTGCACCAATCTTCAAATTCTGAACAAGATTCCTGATCTCTGCACAACAGAACTGTTGATATACAGAACTGATTCCCTGGTAGAGGGGAAATAACATAACTTCAGTCAATCAGCTTGTTCAAAGTGGTATAATAAGAAGATACAGAGACCTGTGGTTCACCAGACCAAAGACTTGTCTCGTGGAGCATTCTGTTCCCCTGAAGGGCTACCCAAGGCCCTTGGAGAGTCTACAGCCAGAACGTGACTGCAACAGCATTCTTCCACCTGGTTTCTCTAGCCTTTGGTATTCAGAGGCATGCTGTTGCTAATACTGGAGATAAGATATAGCCACCATAATTATTAATCATTAGTATCCTTGTCCTCTGTGAATTTGTGTGATCCTAATCCACCCTGTCTTTATATCTAACCAGTTTGGTGGCTATCACTGTATCTCACAGAAGCAAAGTCTATCAACTAAGTACTGCATGCACCATGTGTCAGAAATTATCCCCAGAGTCTGAGTTTTTCTGTCTACGCTTTCCGTTTTGTAAACAACATATCTTTTTGTTGAAGCTGATAGCAAAACCCTTTCCTGTTCATTTTAATAAACCCTGTTACATAGATTGCTGTTAATCCTAAAATAAAGCAAACAATAGCAAACTTTGCCATCAAATGAATGGTTTTGTCTTTATTCTCATTATAGTTTTTAACGGATGCCTTTACTTACATTTTTATTTGGTCGTCAATGTATTTCTTTAACTTTCCTATAACAGACGTTACCTGGCAGATCAAAGACAAATAAAACATTAAAATTGAGTATAAAATAGTAGAAAATGAATTACATTCAAACCATTGTTATAATCAAGCTAAAAACTTGCCACTGTTTTGAAGGCTCATATTCATAAAGAGGTTTTTGTCTGAAGCTTAAAAGGCCATGAAGATGGTTTGCCAGGTTAATCAGTCTGTGAAAGTTGTCTATCTTGAACCTAGATCTGCTGAACTGTAGTCAAACATTCTGATTGCTGCATTGTACATAACACTCAGTTAATTTGGACCCTGAAGGAACTGAGAGCCAATGCATCTGAAACTGCAGTCATAATGCGGTCAAGACAACCAGTCTCAGTTTGGGAGATTGATCCCTGTTACTCAAGGGATAAAACACTCTTTTTCATTTCTGCTTATGTTACAGCATTTGTATGGCACAAGAAGGAAATCGGATGTGCACACAGCCACAATTACGTTGCACAGCCTGGGATATGATGTTTAATGTTTTGAGAAAGGAAGGTCAGTCACTACGCCTTTCCCCACCAGAATCCTAGGTGTCACCTGATACCTGTAGCACAATGGTGGGTAACCTTCATGGGGATGAGGTACATAGTTTTCATTGTCCAGCAGCCTGAGGACCACATTCTCAATCAACATTTCCTCTAATTTTCTGGAACATTGCATGGGAACTCCACTCTGTGCATATGGGGTTTTGGCCACAATCAGAAGCAAATGGGTGGAAATACTGCCTTGGCTGTACATGCCTGATGTAGCGCTGCAAGCTCGCGTGGCTCAGAGGGAATGTTGCTCTCAAGGGAATGTAGCTAAAGAGGCACATTTGCATTTTTAATTCCGATGCAAGGTAGAATACATTACCTATTTTTCAATTTTAAATACTTTACTTACAGTGGTGCCTTGACTTATGAACTTAATTGGTTCCGGAACTCCGGTCGTAACTCGAAATGGTTGTAAGTCGAAGCATCACTTCCCATAGGAATGTATTAAAATGCAATTAATCTGTTCCAGCTGAAGAAAAAAAAATCACCAAAAAACCCCACGAAAAACAAAACACTGCAAGACCCATTGGAAACACAATTAATCCGTTCTGACCTAAGAAAAAAAACACCAAAAAACCCACAAACCACTGCAAGACCCATCGGAAATGCAAAAGAAGCAAAGCAGAAAGCAAAAAAACCATGCAAGACCCTTCAGAAATGCAAAAAAGCAAAGTAGAAAGCAAACAAACCCTGCAAGACCCATTGGAAATGGGGGGAACCCTAAAAGCAAACAGACCCTTCAATACCCATTGGAAATGGGAAAGAAATCCCCCCAAAAGCAAACAAACCCTGCAAGACCCATTGGAAATGGGGAAAAAAACCCAAAAACCAAACGAACCCTGCAAGACCCATCACAGCATAGAAACAGAATCCCACCACCACCCACCTCAAAACCACACTGCAAAACCCACCCAGAACAGTTTTTAAAAAGCAGAAACCGACACCATATCTAGCCGCTGGGGCGAAAGAAGCAGCCTCTTCGCCCCCAATGGTTACCAATTTGAATTCCCCGCCTTCCCCCCCCCGCCTTTTTCTGGTTGTAACTCGAAGCTCTGGTTGCAAGTAGAAGCAAAATTTTGCGGCCAGAGCTGGTTGTAACTCGAAATGGTCGTATGTCAGGACGTTTGTAAGTCGAGGCACCACTGTATTTTAAATATTTTTTGTCAATGAAATCACAGTTCTCATCAACATATTCATAATTAACCCCCAGTTCCAAAACATACATGCATACATAAAGTAATCTTAAACATCAGCTTCTGCTCTGTTATATCACATTTCATAAAATACTGCTCATTCCTTGATAACCAAAAGAATTCTTAATTCATGAAATAAAAACCATTGAAAAATCTTCAAGGTTATTTTAAAATGCATTTTGAAAATAACATTTCCAACTTGTGCCCTTACTTAGTTGGGCACTAAGAAGAGCCGCCGCCACCAGCAGCAGCCTCAGAGTATCTCAAGTATGCAAGACTAGGGCAGAGGAAATGATTTGTCAGTGCCCTATTAAAAAGGAGGGCAATTCCGACCAAGGAAGACTGAAGAGGTTTTTTTTGTCAGTTGAGTTGATTTGCTTTATACTTTGTTAAGAAAAAAGAGGAAACTAAGATCAGCTTTTAAAACATCAACTTAAATCTTTCCTTAAATATGTGGAAGAAATTGCCATAGCGCCATAGGGAAGCTACGTGACTAATTTTTAGCAGCAGTATTTAAAATGTTTTATTTATTTATTTATTTATTTATTTTATTTTATTTTATTTTATTTTATTTTATTTTATTTATACCCCGCCTATCTGGCCCACCGGACCACTCTAGGCGGCTTCCAAATATAAAATCAAATAATAAAACATAGACAAATACATAATAATCAAACAAGAACAGCAGTAAAGATAAAAAGGAAAAGTAAGAAAAAAATCAAGAATTGGCTGGAGGGAAGGCCTGAATAAACAGCCATGTTTTTAATTGGGTTTTAAAGCTGCCCAGCGTGGGGGCCGCGCGAATCGCCGGAGGGAGATTGTTCCAGAGGCCAGGAGCCACCGCCGAGAAGGCCCGGTTTCGTGTCTTCTCCTTCCGGGCCTCTCTCGGCATCAGGCTCCTCAGCCTCACCTCCTGACTCCCGCGGGTGATCCGGGTAGACCTTGGTGGGAGGAGGCGTTCCGCCAAATATCGAGGTCCTAAACCGTTTAGGGCCTTATAAGTAAGCATTAAAACTTTGAAGTTGACACGGAAACAGATGGGCAGCCAATGCAATGCGGCCAGCATTGGAGAGATGTGTTGATATTTTCTCACTCCTGTAAGGAGTCTGGCCGCTGCATTCTGCACCACCTGAAGTTTCCGTGTCAGCCTCAAAGGCAGCCCCACGTAGAGCGTGTTACAGTGATCTAATCTTGAGATTACGAGCGCATGCACCAAGGTAGTGAGCGCCCCCATGTCAAGATAGGGTCGCAGCGGGGCAATCCGCCAAAGATGGAAAAATGCGGTGCGGACTACTGGTGTGTGTGTCTTTATGTGTTGTGAAAAATGCCTTGGCAGGCCACATATTGTTCACCTAGCAACAATTAATTCATTCAGTGCCCATTTCCACCCTGAAACTTGCTAAAATGCAGGCCTCACAGGCAAACATATGGTCTGATATTTACATATTTTTGCTTATTTGTTTTTGCCTCTTCCTATCTTTTTGTTGCCAACTGGCTTGATGAAGTGTTTTCAAACACAGAAGTTCATATCTGCTTTTGTGACAGTTTGATTGGTCCTTATAATGGTGTTGTAGACATTAGATTTGCAAGTAGAGTTTTATATTAGACTTCGATAGCTTTGGCTAGGCAATACAGTTGCCTATCTGCCTTTGATAAGCCAGTTGCTTTTTTGAATTTCACCATGGAATATCATGTCAGGATAACAGAAGTAGAGGAAAGATTGGGGTGGAGGTTCCAGGAGGAAGGAGTGTGGGTTTCAGCTAATCCTTTAGATTCTTTCCTCTGCCTTGCATTTCTTTGTCTCTTTTTCCCATATAGACAGAACGAGTGTACACAGTTTCCACTGAGTCTCAATCCTTCATATACACAGTTTAACATAAAATCCTAAACTGTGTAAAGATCTTTCCCAACATGCACAGTTTCAGAAATGGCATAAAGTATGCAATTTATCCAGAGTTGCTCACATTGCACAATTTGTGATTGTCGAATTTGGGAATCTTCAGAGTGTAATTTCAAAATCTTGGTACATGCATGAATGGATTGGCCTGGACATGACCATAGTGATCCCAAGGAATCTGTGGCACAGCTAGGATTTGATTTGAGTCTGTGCAGATTTTCTCCTTTTAAGTATCATAGTTTTTGTGACCATTTGAATAAACATGTTAGTGGGCAGGCATATTTTTCCTATGGAAAGGACATCATGGAGTGCCTCAGTATTGTATGTTACCAATGTCTATGATGTGCTTGTTTAATGACTTCTGATGGCGGCTGGTACCAAAACAAGGGTGGAATAGCTGGGTGTGTTGGCTCTTGAGATGGCTGTGAGGGTGGAGCCTGGGAGTTTCCTCTGATCTGCAGGATTTGCTGCTTGCTGAGTGGAAGTGGACCTCTTTATAACCTTTTCTACCCCTTCCTGGATACTTAATGGGTCACAAGGTGCACTCAACCCTAGTTTGTTGATACAAATATTGTGGAATATAATAACATGGAAATACACAGACATGGGAATAAGTTGTCTAAGAGCATCGTGATGTGAGTATTGAGGGACATTTCAGGGACATTGGGGAAGCTCAGGCAGCTTCTGTTAAAAGCTAACAGTCACACTGTAGATTGTAGCCATTTTTTTCTTTGTTTTAAAAACTGCTGTGTTCCTTCTGTGTTGTTGAGCTGTGAAAGAAACAGCAGCATAGTATCGTTTTCTTTTACCCACAGTCTTGAAGAAGATTATTCATCATCGAAAGCTCAGTATTTGTTTTTGTTTTATATTCTTAATGGTCGATTAAAGGCATCACCTGCTCCTGCATTTGTATTGTTTTCTTTCACGACATTTTATGTGCACTCAATCGTATGTTTTAATATAATGGTGAGACACTGATGCCTGCTGTCTTTATCACTCCTGTCTTCCTTTCCTCTAGATTGGAGGCCTGCCGTGATGCTCGGTGTGCTAGACTGTGCTGAGAAGTTCAATCAGAAAATATGTTCAGACTTTGGAATCACTGGCTATCCAACTTTGAAGGTAAATCTCCATTTGCTATTTGTGACAGCAAGCTAAGGGATGACAGCACATTCCAGATGGGACTAGACGCTTCCTGTCCCATTGAAATGGACATTTAATGTGTTTTTGGATCAGCAACAGTGTGCCCTTTGTCAGCAAGCTGTGCGACTTTGATGGGCCTGATTGTAGTCTTGAGGCCCACTGAGGGAATCCTTGAAAAGGGAATGCGGTCCATCTCTAAGAAGGAGCAGTGGACTTATAACGAGATAGACATGAAAGAGGCTGAGGTCATTTTGAACAAGTGGGAGAGATGGAAAGGGAAAAAGTGGAACTGAGGTGACAAATATAGATGTCAGACATGGTTCTTTTAGACCAGCCATTCTCAGTCTTTTTTTGGCCACAGCCAAAAACACAGTATGAAATAAATTGTAGGCTGAATGGGATTGTAACATAACCTTTTAAGGTGGTGTGTGAATAATTGTTTCCAGTCTGTGGCCCTCTTCAAATGTGCCAGGGGCCCCCGGGGGGGGCATATGGCCCCATTGAGAATGGATGTTCTGTAGACTAGTGGTCCCCAACCTTGGGCTTCCAGATGTTCTTGGACTACAACTCCCAGAAGTCTTTACCACCACCTTTGCTGGCCAGGATTTCTAGGAGTTGAAGTCCAAGAACATCTGGGGGCCCAAGGTTGGGGACCACTGCTATAGACCATAACTATAACTACAGCTGACATAGCAAAGTGAGGCAGTAGTAACAAAGCACTGCTCATTGCTGCCCATTTAATCTTTTGTCTTGTTTCTGGAAAGCAGAAAGAAGAAGGGAACAGTCCCATTTTGGAACAACAGCTGTTGGCCATTGCCCAAGCATAGTAGCAGCTTGGTTAGTAAAAAGCCCTCCTCTAAGCCTACACTTCCAACACATGGCTTGGTTGTTTTGCTGTGAGACCAGGACCAGCCCACAAACCACTCATGGCTGTATCAGGGTGGAGGAGGAGAGAAACAGGAAGCTTTGCTTGGGACCTTTCTTTGGAAACCCAGCCCTCTACCTGGAGATATGGTACCACGAGCATCATTGGTAATCTGTTTAAAAGTGGTCATGGATGCTTCCAGTCTCCTTGCAAAATGAAAAGTGGGAGCTTGCAGGTTCATTCCCATACCAGCAAACCAAGCTCTTGTGTCGTGTTGTGTCTGAACCTCTGCTTTGTATGACATTTTTGTACCATATCTTTAAACATAGCTTTGCTTATAATAATTTCACTCAGCTTATTAGGAGGGGTGAAAACTAATTTGTTGGAAGCAAATATAATATCAGAAGTGGTAACTGGCTTTTTACAGCCTTTCTGATTCCTTTATATAATCTTACATACAGGGCAGCAGGATTACATAGAAAAAGGGACGAATAATGTTTTCTTTCACATTTGAATTGGCTTTTAATTAAGGTAACGGTTCCCCTTGACAATTTGTCCAGTTGTGTCCGACTCTAGGGCGCGGTGATCATCTCCATTTCCAACCCATGGAGCTAGCATTTGTCCATAGACAATCTTCCGTGGTCACGTGGCCAGCACGACTAGACACGGAATTCCGTTACCTTCCCACCGAGTTGGTACCTATTTATCTACTTGCATTTTGCATGCTTTTGAACTGCTAGGTTGGCGAGAGCTGGGACAAGTGATGGGTGCTCACTCCGTCATGTGGATTCAATCTTACGACTGCAGGTCTTCTGACCTTGCAGCACAGAGGCTTCTGCGGTTTAACCCGCAGTGCCACCATGTCCTTTATGGCTTTTAATTACTATGGGCAAATGGGTTTCAAGAACCTCCTTTAAAGAAGCTGATCTCTTTTAATTGGCTGAGTGTTGTCCCAATTCCTTGCTGTATCGGCCAAAAAGTAATTGGTTAAATTGCTGAAACAGTTTAATACTAACAACCTACTAGCCAAAATAAGCACAGAGCTGAAAGTTTCACAACTCTTCCCTGAGAGGCAGCAAGCTTCCATAACCTGGAAATGCTAAGAAGAATTAAAGCCTGATTTACACTTTATGTAAACCACAATTGAAGCATTTACTCATGTAAACATTACGTACATGCTCTATCATATTTAAATGCACTTAGTATGGATGTTGGCCTATTTGTGTTTTGTGTTTGCATGGCTGATGGCCCAAGTAAATGCTTTGTGCACATCACTTACATATATTGAACCTTAGAGCAAAACAGCTCAGGTAATCCCAAGTGACACAGGTTCACAACTTTTAAAGCAAGAACTGCAGGAGTTCTGGATGCTCTCATACTTTTAACAGGTACTCTATTCTTAACTCACGTCACATGTAGGTAGGGCTTCAAGGCAATGTTAGAATAGATTTTGAGTAATTGCATCATAACAAAAAGTTTGCAGAAGAAAAAGATGGTGCTACATAGTGCTTATTCAATGAAAAGACTCGTACTTTATGGAAAATGTGGCTTTGCTTTATATTTTTAAATTTATTCATATAGTTAACAGCAAGGCTAGTGTGAACAAAGATTGTTGCATAACTTGTTACGTAGTATCATTTTGAGTGTTTTATAAGGCTTCCCAGAAGAAGTCAGCATTTGATAGCCATGTTGATTCATTAGGAGACAATGGCCAATTATTTATGGGTCCAGAAATGTCTTATGGGTCCAGAAATGTGTATTGTTGCATAAACTAGCTTTTTAATCTGGGCATTTATTTTATTATTTATTTATCTCATTTGTCGTCTGCTTTTCTTCCAATAATGAGGATTCAGGGTAGCTCATAATATTAAAAAGAACAGAATTAAAATATAGTAAATTATACATTAAAACAAAGTATAGTACCGATTAAAATACATTATTAAATTATTATTAAAAACATTTTAAACTTTAAAAGCAAAGTTAACAAAAATGACATTAGGGACTCAGTTATGATTCTTAAAATTGTTTAAAATCTGCCTAAAGAAGTGGGTCTTCAGTTGTCAGCAAGAAGGATAACAGGGAGGGGACCAGCCTGATCTCCTGAGGGAGAGCATCCCATATCCTGGGAGCAGCCACAGTGAAGGCCCTCTCTCAGATGCCCCTGCGCTGGTGATGGGACTGAGAGAAGAGTCTGATGATTTTAAGAGCCAAGAAGGCGCATATGGGGAGGTACAGTCCTTCAGATAGCCTGGACCCAAGCCATATAAGGCTTTATAGTAATGATCAGCACTTTGAACTCGGCCCAGAAATGGACTGGTAGCCGGTGCAGTTGTTGTAGCAGGAGCATTATATATTCCTTATAACTGACCCCAGTCAGTAGCTTGGCTGATACATTTTGAACCAGCTGAAGTTTCTGAGCTCTCTTCAAAGACAGCCCCACATAGAGCATGTGGCAGTATTCCAAGCAGGACAGAACTAAGGCATGTATCACTGTAGCCAAATCGGACAACTCAAGGAACAGGCACAGCTGGCATACCAGTTTCAGCTGTGCAAGTGCAGTCCTGTCTGCCACTGAACATCCAAGCACAGGGATGAATCCAGCAACACACCCAAGGTGTGAACCTGGGTTTTCAGGGGAGGTGTAACCCCATCCAGCACAGGTTGCATCCCTGTTCCCTCATCAGCCTTGACTGACCAGGAGCACCTCTGTCTTGTCTAAAGTTCCAGTTTGTTTGTAAAGCATTGTGAGAATTCCTCACAATGAGTCGCTGTGTGGTCAACATCTTGTTCTTTTGATGGTGCATGTATTAAGCCCCTGACCAGTTGAAACAGCTCTGCTGGATGACTCTGTGCAGATGCACTGGCAGCAGAAAAGAATCCTTTCTTCACTGCAGCTATTGCCATAAAATAAGCCTTCAAATGAGCTTTAGCTCATGTTGAGTTGGATTTACTCTCAGTTTTCCACCATCATCACTCTAGTCTCTGTCCCATTTGTTCCATCATTACCTGCTCCCTAATAAACCAGAAGGCTCATCTGGCTCTACTTCATGGCAGGGGATGCTTTGGAGCAATTGTGTCCGTAGCCCTGGCCATTTCCCCATTCCAGAGGTCAGCCAGGGCTTTGATTTGCCTGCTGAGGCAACTGGAAACTCCCCAAGAGCATTCAGGAAACCAGATGGATCCATCAGTTTTCTGTGGTGAACCATCCTAATTGGTTCTCCAGCCCTGCAGAGGTTAAGAGTTCCAGTAAGTCTAAACCTCACCAGGAAGTGACAGTGACAGTGGAGCTACAGAGTTCCTCCACACCCAGATCACTATCATTCTGCCCAGCACAGAAAACTAGATCGAAGACTAGATCCTGTGGCATGCGTGGGGCCAAGTACCAATCACAGTTGTGACAGATGAATGAGTGAGTGAGTGAATGAATGAATGAGTGAATGAATGAATGAATGAATGAATGAATGAATGAATGAATGAATGAATGGAGGACAGACATCCTGAGCCACTCCTAATGAGGTGGCCTCAGCGTGGACATTGAAGTCCCCCAGTACTACTAATTTAGAGCAGTGGTTCTCAAACTTGGGCTCCCAGATGTTCTTGAACTGTAACTCCCAGAAATCTTGGCCAGCACAGCAAGTGGTGAATGCTTCTGGGAAGTGCAGTCCAAGAACAATTGTGGGTCTCATTTGGGAACCACTGGCATTGAGGACTCCAGCATAACCTCCAGTACCAATTGAGCCAGCTGAGGTATGGAGACTATTGAGCATTGGGGTGGGTGGTACTCCAACAGAGTCCCTATTCTGTCCTGGGTACCATATTTCAGGTATACACTCTTGAACCCAAAAACTGTGGGCCAGGACACCTGGTGAGGGGACTAGAATAGAATCACAATGGACTATGGCAATTCCACCTCCCCACCTGCACCCTCAGGCCTGGCCTGCACAGAGAACCCACATGAGCAGAGCTGAGAAACACGGATTCTCCCAGCTTCCTCCAACCAGATCTCCATAAGACCAGGCCAGGCCAGGACATTAACATCATAATATTGGTGTCATCATCTGGCAGTAAGTATTTAATTTATCAATACTGGCCAGTCCAAATTGATGGTCACCAGCAGCCCTGCCTTTGGGGGTCAGGTCTCTTACATCAGACTGTGATTTAGAGGCATGTGTGTTGCCATAGAAGTTCATTGTAAGGCTTGGCATAACTGTCCTCCTCCAAGTTTCAAGGCTGGACATAAGAACTTAAGAAGAGTCCATCTAGTCCAGCTTCGTGTATTTCACAGTAGCCCCACCAGATGCCTCTGGGAGCACATTGGACAACTTGATAGCTGTCTTCTGATACCCCTCGCCTGCATCTGGCATTTTAAGGTACCTTGCTTTTAAGCCTGGAGGTTGTACATCCCCATGATGGCTTGTAACCTGTGATGGACTTTTCTTCCAGGAATCTGTCCAGTCCCCTTTTAAAAGCATCTGGCCTAGATGCCATCACCACATCCTCTGGCAAGGAGTTCCACATACTAACAACATGCTGGGTAAAGAAATATTTTCTTTTGTCTGTTGTCACTCTCCCAACGCTCAATTAGAGTGGATGTCCCTTGGTTCTGGTATTGTGTGAGAGGGGAAAGAGGTTCCCTCTATCCACTTTATCCATCCCCTGCATAATTTTATACGTCTCAATCATGTCCCCCCTCAGGTGCCTTTTCTCTAGACTAAAGAGCCCCAAACGCTGTAGGCTTTCCTCATAAGGGAGGTGCCTTAGCCTAGTCATCGTTTTAGTCACTCTCTTCTGCACCTTCTCCAGTTCCACTATGTCTTTTTTGAGGTGCGGCAACGAGAACTGTACGCAACAATCCAGGTGCGGCCTTACCAGTGTTTTGTACAATGGCATTATAATCTTGACTGATTTATTTTCTATCCCCTTTTTAATGATACGTAACATGAAATTGACCTTCACTGCCACCACATGCTGAGTTGACACTTTCATCAACCTGTCCACCAGCACACCAGGATCTCTTTGCTAGACAGCTCAGAACCCATTAGCTGATGAATAAAGTTTTAATTTTTTTGCCCCAATGTGCATTGTTTTACATTTTCTTATACTGAAACACATCTGCCATTTTGCTGCCCATTCTCCCAGTTTGGAGAGATCCTTCTGGAGCTCTTCACAGTCCCTTCTGGGTCTTCACCACCACCACCTCCTGGAGAAATATTGAAAGCAGAAAGTAGTTTCCCCTGTCATTTTGGGAAGTTCTCTGAGTATCTCTGATGAGCTTTCACTGTGCTCATCACCTGTGGAAGTCCATGTTGGGGACAGGCTCTTGTTTTAAGCTTCAGAGACCCTCTTTGGAAGTGTGGGCAAGTCATTCACTATGGCTATATTTGTTTAACACTCAGTACAGAGCACATTAGGTGGCCTTTATGCACAAGCAAAGAAGGCTGCATCTTAGAATGCAGCGGGCCCTAAATAATTTATTTTATATTAAATCTCAAGTAATAACTGTTGGGATCATACACATTTTTGGTGATGCCATGGGGCCTCTTAAACACAACATAGCTTAGGGCTTTGTTATGTTTTAATTAAACCTCTGGTCATGTGAACTTGGGGCAGAGCCTACATATTCTAAATAAAATGTCTTAAAACCATAGTGGATAACTCTCCCACACTTCTGAAAAGGGCATCTGAAGCTCAAAACACCTCTGAAGTGTTAGGCTGAAGTGTGAACTCTTTGTTTCCTAAAGCACTTTTTGTAGTTTCGGTTATGGACAGAGAGAATGCACAGAGAAACACAACTGGAAAGGTCCTTTTTTGCCCATTTATTCCCAGAATCCATCAGCCATAGTGGCCAGTGGCTGTAGTATCTATTGGATTATGAGAGTTGTAGTCCAAAAAAAAAAAAAAGTACGTTTCTACAAGCTTTAGCATTTTGGAGGTGATCACATACCAATTCCATAAAAATAGATTTAGGAAAACTTGTCAATATGAGTGTAGTAGAGCAAAGAATGGAACCCCAGCGCCTGAAGCATCTCAAACTGCTGCCATTTGAGCAGTGGATAGGCTGCTTTTTCCAGTACAGTGGTGCCTCGCATAGCGAGGTTAATCCGTTCCGGATTAACCTTCGCTATAGCGAAACATCGCTAAACGGAAATAAAAAAGTCATAGAAACGCATTGAACTTTGTTCAATGCGTTCCTATGGCTTTAAAACTCACCGTTAAACGATCTTCCTCCATAGCGCCGCCATTTTCGCGCCCTCGGTAAGCGAGGGCAGGGCGCGAAAATGCGGCGCGGACCTTCCAGCGACCATTTTGGAACCGCCGATCAGCTGTTCTCCCCCGCTTCGTTATGCGATATTCGCTAAGCGAATCGCTTAGTGAATATCGCAAAGCAAAAAAAACGCCATAGGGGCCATCGCTGAGCGAATGCTTCAGCGATGGCCCAGAGCCCCTCGTTAAGCGATTTAATCGCTCAACCGGGCGCTTGTTAAGCGAGGCACCACTGTAGTTTGTGTCTGTGTGCCCCCGTCTCTGTGTGTATTGTGAGATCCCTGTGGTTGGCTTGTAGCAATAAACAACTCTTATTCCTGTGGTAACCTTAAACACATTGCTAGGTAAAAAAACTTCCAAACTTTTCTTTGGAAAAGTTCAGGGCATGTGCCAAACCCTCAGCAACAAATGGATAGGTTTTGAATTGGAACATTTCCTGCTCTCATGTCAAAGGAATCTCATTCAAATTAGCGCTGTCCCTCAGCACTCAAAAAGCCTTTCCCATTACCTCAGTAATCATTTCAACATCGCTGTAAGGCAAGCCACCCTGCAGATGAAATGCCGAGCCTGAGAGCAGTCAGTGGCTTACGTCAGTGGTTCTTAACCTTTTTGAAAGAAACGCCCCCTTGACCCATTGAGGAAGTTATCATCGCCCCCCTCCCCGCAGTGATGATATCTTTATTTATTTATTTATTTACTTACTTACTTACTTACTTACTTATTTATTTATTTATTTATTTATTTATTTATGACATTTAAATCCAATGACCCCTGAAAACAAAATTAAATTCCAAGAAAATGAAATGCCCCCCAAAAAGTAACATTTAATGATTTAGTTGCAAGTGAATTTTAAGACTCAAAAAGAAATATAAAAAGGGCATAAAACGAAATGCAGGAACTAAAAATTTCAAGGCAAAAAGTCTGAAACTAAATTAAAATTGAAGGAAAATATATATTCATGCACACTGTAAAAAGGCTGCAGCCATCTTCATAGGTTTGGCTTGCTCCAGTGCCCCCCTACCGCCCCCCTTCTGCTCCAGTGCCCCCACGCCGCCCCTTTTCGTTCTACCACCCCCCTGAAAAATGAAATAGCCCCCTGGGGGGCATTATCGCCCACATTAAGAACCACTGGCTTACGTAAAGCTACCTTGATCAGAGAGGTGCAGCTTGAACTGGGGAGTTCCAGAGACCTCTGCTCTTTTGTCATAAACTGATATGCTGATTGATGGAGCTGTAATCTATCCCTGAGACTTGTTTGAAATCTGTTGAAAGTTGGGTGTAGTCATTGTGATAGCCACTCAGGAATTTAGGTTTTGTTTCTTGATACAAAATACGCATGCGAAAGTTCTTCTGTGCCTCTGTGCTTTTATATCTCAAAAAGTTGAGTGGAATTGAGCTGCTTTGTGATGCTGCAGTGAATGACTATGTACATATAGGCAGATAGTCTCTTTGAAACCTAGAAATCTTCAGTGTTCTTGCAAAGCACAGCCTTGGGACTTCAAAACAGAGTCCTAGAATCTCTTTTATCATCTGTGACATCTGAAGCAAACTAGTGAGCTCCCAGCTCTTGTGTTATTGAGAATGATAAAACTTGATGGGAATGTGTACTAATTTCCTAGCTGGTTTTCTAAGAGACCTCTTTTATATATATATATAATTCTTAAAGCCTTCCAGAGGCCCCACCATGTGGAGCCAGACATCTATAGAAAATGAGAGAACGTGATTTGCCCAAGCTCATCCACTGGGTTTCATGACAAATGGGGATTTGAACCCAAGTCTCCTGAGTTCTAGGGACGGGTTAAACTGCAGAAGCCTCTGTGCTGCAAGGTCAGAAGACCAGCCGTCGTAAGATCGAATCCACACAACAAGAGTGAGCTTGTCCCAGCTCCTGCCAACCTAGCAGGTCAAAAGCATGCGAATGCGAGTAGATAAAAAGGTACCATCATGAGAAGGTAATGACGGCATTCAGTGTCTAGTTGCACTGGCCATGTGACCACAGAAAATGTCTTTGGATAAATGCTGGCTCTACAGCTTGGAAATGGGGATGAGCACCGCGCCCTGGAATCAGACAGGACTGGACTAAATGTCAAGGGGAACCTTTACCTTTACCTTCTTGAGTTCTAGTCCATCACTTTAACCACTGCACCATCCTGGCTCTTATCTTTGTTATCTGCTGTTCCTCCACTTTCACACAAGGACAGTTCTTGCACATTGGGAGGCCTAGAGTGTAGTTCACCTTTTGCAATATCATGGTTTACGTTACAATCTGCTAAAATGACTGCCACCAGCAGTTAGTCATGTGATGAGGAGGGAACATTCTGCATGATAACATTAGAAGGGATACGTTGTCCAGTATGATATGAAGAGAGAGAGAGACTCGAGTCCTCTAGCAGCATTTCTAATCTGTAGTTCTGACCTTAGGAACTGAGAAGTGGGAGGACTTGTTATTCATGTTCTCAAGTAGGCACATTTCTGTTCTTGCAAATGAATTTCATCAGCCACCTTCAGCTGCAAACTGGTTTTAGTAATTTAGAAGGACAGCTCTGTAGCCTTATTCCTGTCAGGCACTCTTTTTCTTGTCCTGCAGGTATGGAGAGATTTTTTTGTGAAGGAGACAGTCTCTTCTCTCCATGGAGATGGTTCATGTGTTTCAAATCCTGACTTTCAAGTAAAACTGCATGGAGAATTTTGCATAAGTAGGGGAGATTCTGCCCTTCATAAGGTCCAAGTATAAAAGGTGATGGAAATGGCATCAGAGGGCAGTAGGACTAGTATACCCGCTCTTTTGTATGTTTGTGTTTTAACACAACTTCTGAATGTCTGAAGAAGTTGTACCCTCATCACACTTTGAGTCATATTGATTCTGATCAATTTGCTTTAAAAATTATCCTCCCTCCTGAGCTGTTGGTAGGGGGAAAACATTGCTATTCATCATGCAAGATAAAACCATAACAGTATCTGTATGCTTTGCCCTACAGGAAAAATAGTATCTTTGTGGGGTGGGAATGATTTTTTTAGGGGAATACGGCGCTCCTGTCCATTGTTTTCCCAGCATCTTTGAGATAGCTATTATCATTTCTTTTAAAGAAAAAAAAAGACAAGAGATCGAGTTCATAGATCTACGGCATCAAGTCTCTTCTGGCTACAAGTTACAGATTTACTAACACTGCATCTCCTTACTTCCCACTCATTTGTTCTTGAATGCTTTTCTTTACATGCTTGGTATAAGCTGATGTGGCAGTATTAGGTTGTCTCTCTGCTTTTTTGTTTACTCATAACAAGGATATTTAGCTCAGCCCATTTAACAAATGCCTGATTTGTATGCTTAGGGCAGGTAGGAAGTACACAGCTAGAGAGGAATGCTAGATCTTTGTGACATTTAGAAGTTAAAAAAAAGGTTTGCTCTCCAGTTTTAGTTTGAACATTGTATGTTGTAGTATAGAATTGAGGTGTATAAGAAGGTGATAGTGCTGCAACACATTAAGATACATAGGGGCACATTAGTCCTAAAGGTGCAAGAAGACTTTTGTTATTTTTGCTGCAATTGATTGATGCTGCTACCTTCTTAGAAATTAAGTGCATGTGTAACTTTTGCAACTTAGCCAAAATAAGAGAAAAAAATGAGAAAGAAACAATATTTTTAATCTTTATGTATCACAATAATATTTACTGAGTATAATTTCCTGAGTTAAGTATCTTCCATATTATGTGTTTGTGGAATAGAGTAACAACAACTAAGAATCGTTTATGAATGCTACCTGTGATTAACTGCATTTGCTGAGATCCACAGAGTAGAGAATCAAGCTCATGTATTTACTGCAGAAACTCTTTTTCAATGAAATGAAAAACAAATTGCAGGGCAAGACAGTTATCCAGAAACTGCCTACCACAAAACAAACCCCAAAGCGAAAATGACAGAACATATTGGTAGTCACCTGCAGATATTAAATGAGGCCACTCAAACACATCATCAACAATCTGCGGCCTATTCTGAACAATAATACTTTCCTCTCTCAGGCTCTGAGCTGCTGGCCATAGTTGTGTTATTGGCAGATCCCCAGTCTGACACACAACACAGATATGGAAACTGGAATCAGTTGTGTTCCCACATCTGCTTTGGCAGCACCCTTATGGGCGCCAACAATGTCAGAGACTCATGTACTTGTTTATCTGCTAGGATGATCTTTGCCTGCCATCCTTTGCCAGGAGTGCCCCTCTGTGTTCTGCACAAAGAAGACAGAGCAATCTCTGTGGAAGAGAATGAATGTCACACATGGCTGACATCAGAAAATGTCAAATTTATTATGTCACATATACTAACACACTGAAACCAGTTTCAGAGCACTTCAGCCTCTCAAGGCACTCTGTTACAGATTTCAAAGTATGGTAATTGTTATGGAGAAAAAGAATTACAGAGATTCAAGAAAGAGCTGAAATGTGCTATATTCACAGATTCCAAAGCCCCACAGAATTAAATGAAGGATCAATGGTTCTTGGGACACTGTGGCCAGAATCCTAATACATCCTTATCCCAGTGTGTCTCTAGTGGCACAAACAGCATTGATAAATTGCTACTGATTAAAAAGTTGGTGCTTTTTTCATATCATATAACAAGACACATGGCTGGTGTATTGACCAGAGGAGAGAGAGAAAAACAAGTACTGACTAATCTCTCAACCAGCAACAGTTAACCACTGAATTTTATGCTGTTCGAATTATCATGGTGAGCATAAGTAGCAGGATTCTGGCCTATCTATGTTGATACTCTGGATTTATCCACGGTACTTCTTGAACCTCTGCACCCTTCCTCAAAATACTGGTTGAAGGTCTATGCAATTAGTACTTTGACAGGTGTTAACAATGGCACTATCATTTTGACTGCCTGTTACCAATGGCACAGTCACCTCCTTTCCCCATCTCACTTGGTACCTGCCCTTCTGCTATGTTTCCTCTGTGGATAAACCTGTGGCCTAACTGTTACACTTCATGTATCTGAGGAAATTAATCCATGAAAATTCACTGAAATAAATCTGTTAGTCCTTAAGGTAATACAGTACACAATCCTCATTTTCATTTTTGTTACACATTAGGAAATATACGTCGGGGAGGAAACTCCCCTCCCCTCATGCACTTTATTTTATTATTGAACATGGGGAGAGCAAAAGAGAGAGAAATGTTCCCTTTCAGAGCTCCTCTATTCTGGAGGGCATCTGTTGAGCATCTAAAGTCTTCTTGTCGGGTGATGCAGCTTGTATTGGAGTAATTCAGAAAAGGACCTCAGTTGTAAGATTCCTTCAGTCCCTGGTATGTACTCTGATTTCTTGCCCTCTGGACATTGCGTGCAGTACTCTGCATTTGTAGCTGGAAGATCTGTTCCCTGGGACTTTTGGTAGGATATAGAGTGGTGCACCAAGCTGATTTATTTTTCCCTTTTGGCTCTGGGCATTTGGATTCTTTCTTTTTCTCTTCATTGTTTGTGCTTGTTTGTAACACCTAATCAGTATGTGGCTAAACCTCCCAAGGCGAATCTGTTTGCAGTGGTAACAGTTCAGTAATGGTTGGAGTGCTTTTGTATAAAATAGAGGAGAGAGAGTACTTTTTAAAGGCCTTGGAGCACTCACTGTCCTAAATTAACGAATACTGTACAAACGAAAATCCCTCAACAGCAGCAAGGGCAGAGCTGGGCTCAGCACATACCTTGCTAAGTAACCCTTGGAGTTTTTGCATGCAACACAGCACAACTTATCGTCTGTCAGGCCAAATACAGCCCACAGATGACAGCTGTTTGCCTGCCAGATATTTGATAACTTTTTAATATTAATAACTCAGGTTTATTCAGCTCTTGCTCGATTTAGCATGGGTGGGAACTGTATAACCTATGACTGGTGGCTTTTATGTAGCCCCCGGGCCCTTTTTGATCCCCTTTTTTCTTTGGTACCAAAACCCAAGTGCTGCTTTACCTGAAGTCCCCAAGGAGGGCTAGTTTTCCATTTAATTGATGCTCCCCCACACACATCAAAATGGTGTGAAATAGCAAATTGTAAACATTGGATAGTCACTTTTTCTCTCAAGAAGATGGGTGTGTGTTATCTACAGGAGCTTGGGAAGGGGATCAGAAATGGAGTAGGCGAAGCGGCTAGCCCTGTGTGGTTGCCCACCCTTGTCTTAATGATGGAACAGGTTCGTTTTAACAGATTTGCATTTTTTTAAAGGTGCAGAACCAAAGCTTCATAGACCTTGCCAGGCATATTTTGTTTGTCCCTCAGCCATTACAGTTCACGAGCTACAGGAAGCAGCCCTCTGTTTTGTTTTGTTTTTTAATTTGTGCTATTGGCATGCCACTTTCTAACATGAAGTTCCTCTTAGATGGCTCAAGAGCTGGTGAAATGAGATTGTGGCTTTCAGCTCCTAAAGTAGAGCACAGTTATAAAGCAGCCATATTATCCTAATGTTTTTAAAATAAGGATCTTTAAGATAAACATGTTTGTGTGTGTTATGTGCCATCGAGTCAATTCCAACTTATGTTAGTGTTCGTAAGGTTTCCAAGGCAAATATTTAAGGAGCGGTTTTACCATGGCTGCCCCACCATGAGGTTCTATGGCCAAGCAGGGATTTAAACTGAAATCTCCAGAGTCCTAGTTCAACACTTTCTACTAGACTTTGCTGGCTTTCAGTGTTATACTTAAGACAACGTAACTTATAATAGAAAGTGGTTTAACAAAACCTAAATTTAGAATATACAGTGGTGCCTCGCAAGACCAATGCCTCGTGGGATAAAAGACTTGCAAGACAAATGAGGCAGGTTTCCCACAGGAATGCATTGAAATTTAATTAATGTGTTCCTATGGGGGGAAAGTCAGAAACAAAAAAAAGTGAGGAAAAAAGTTACTTACCAGGTACAATAGACCGAGCCCCGCTCCTCACAGTGCCTTGGTAGCCCCGGAACAGCCGGACTCTATGTGAGCAGAGCGCCGAACAGCTGAGAGTCGGCAACCAGCAGAGAGTCAGCAGTCATGTGGTCGCCTCTCCAAAATGGCTGCCACCTCTCTGCTGGTTGTCGACTCTCAGCTGTTCGGCGCTCTGCTCACATAGAGTCCGGCTGTTCCGGGGCTACCAAGGCACTGTGAGGAGCGGGGCTCGGTCTACTGTACCTGGTAAGTGACTTTTTTTGGTTTATGACCCCCCCAATAGGAACACATTAATTAAATTTCAATGCATTCCTATGAGAAACCGCACTTCGCAAGACGAAATTTTCGCTAGATGGCATTAACTGTGGAACGGATAAATTTTGTCTTGCGAGTCACCACTGTAATGATCAAATTGCAGCTAGTGGACTTTTTGTTTTCAACCTAGCTTGTGTCCACTTATGCCTTGGCATGTGCAACAGTACAATTCAAGTCATGCAAATGCAACAGTGTGTAAAGATCCCAGGAAAGAGCAAGAGTATTCATTCATCTGGGTAAAATAGTTATTCTTCAAAATGTTTATACATTGGCTAGTTCTTCTTTGTGGCCTCTGTGAATAACACCCTCGGTGATCTGAGACTGCACAGAGCCTCACTGGAAAGTTCTTGACCTGTAGTAGTAAAAAACACATTAGAATAAGGCCCCTCCTTCCTAGTATAAGTACCTTGGTGCCAAGGCTCCTCTTTCAGTTTTCTTTCAACCACCGCATTGACAGCCTCATAGTTCTGCTTCTGTGAGTAAAAGAGAAAGTGAGTTTAATTCTTGACTCCTTCCTGTTATCAATCTTTTTTCCTTTAAACTTTAAGATCATATTAATTATCATCAGATTTTTTTTCCCTTTCTGCTTCACTCGGCCTCCAGCCGCAGCACCACCCGCTTCAATCATCATTTTTCTCCTCAAATTATTTTCTCCTATTAATGGCCCCTTTGGGCCCGTTTAAACACGGTGTGGTCTGTGATAACAAAATACCACTCTCTGACGGCCACACCAAGTGTCTTTTTTGCTTGGGAGAGGCACACCAGACATCTTCCTGCTAGCATTGTAAGAACTTCAAGCGCGGAGTCCTCTGTTCTCACTTATCCAGATTAAAACTCCATCTTTAGGAACAATCCTTCAAGCAACCAAAATGGCCCAACCTCCTTGTAAGGCCACCTCACAAGCCAAAGCAATGGAGAAGGCTCTTTCTGAAGCCTCAAAACAATGTCCATCGACCACACCATCCCACTCTGACGCTCCATCTACTTCGTCTAAAACTTCAAAAACCCATAAATTGAAGTGCTCTATGCTGAAATCCTCAATATCAAAGCCCTCCACTAAACATTAAATGTCCACCAAAGCCTCTTTGGTTCCGGAGCCTTCTCTGCCTAAAAGACCTAAACAGCATAAATCTAAAGCTGCAGTCATCTCTCAGCAGCCTCAACAAACCGCTGAATCAATCTCTATTGGTTCGCCTTCTGATGATGATGAAATTCCCTCTCATCAACCCTGCTCCCAATCACCAGAATGGGATGACAGTGTTGATCGATTAACATCTTCTCCTCCCAGTTCTCAACGCTCTGTTCTTTCGACCAACCATTCCGTAGTTGCTTCACTTGACACAGTCGACTCCAAACAGCAATTAGACACCATACCTTATTTGGTAACATCAGATCGTCCAACTACTCCAGTACACATCTCGATGCTTCCATCTCTACTCAGCACCGCTCAACAATCCTGGACGAAACCAGCCTCTTCCCATACCATGTCTAAAGAAATCAATAACCTCTACAGAGTCCATGAGCCTGGAGCTCTATTTCTTCAAAAACAACCAGCTCCAAACTCTATTTTTGTCGAAGCCTCACAATCCAGATCTTGACATCGACAAACCCTCATACCACTAAATAAAGACAGTAGAAGGATTGACTCAATGGGAAGATGGCTTTATTCATCAGCAGCATTGACCATGCATGTCGCTAACTACCTGGGAGCCATGGGTGCATATCAACATTTCCTTTGGACAATATGTCAACCTTTGTCAAATCTTTACCAGAAGATAAAAAAGTACTTACCCATACCTTTCAACAAGAAGGTCTTTCTGTTGCCAAACAACAGATGCTTTCTTCTGGGCACACGGTAGATGCCAAAGCAAAGTCAATGGCCACTTCAGTAGCCTTACAATGTTCCTCTTGGCTAAGGACAGCGGGCCTGGCTGAGGATGCCCGCGCACGTATCAAAGACCTTCCATTCGACGGGGCAGGCCTCTTTAATGCTGAAACCGATGATATTTTGGAAAACGTGTAAAAGAAAAGATCAGCAGCTAGACGTTGGGGAGTTTATCCAGCTTACCAACAACAACAACAACAAAATCAGTGGAGACGAACGACCATGCAACCGATATCAAAAATTCCAACGTGATCCTCCAAAACAAACATCTTTTTTGCCCTATTTCAGAATTCAAAGAAATAAACTCTGCCAACAACCCATTACTAGGTGCAACATTCGCAAGCCCAAACATCATGTTTGACCGAGATCGCACACCACTCCACTCATCCTGCCCTCTGGAAACAGCTACCTGTCTGGGTATCCATCACTATAGATGCCTGGGTACTGTCCATCATCCACGACGGCTACCACATTCATTTCTTCCAGCTTCCTCCGGCAACACACATCATCAATCCACCATCTCCAACCCTCCAAGAGGAAATAAAAAATTTACTCCTCAAAGACGCCATACAACCCATCTCACAACACAACAAAGGTTTTTTCTCTAGCTATTTCACCGTACCCAAAAAGGACGGAGGTCTTCGCCCTATCTTAGACCTACGAGAGTTAAACAAATAGATCATTACCGCAAAATTCTGTATGGTTACCCTCAAATCAGTTCTCCCTTTACTCCACAAAAATGGAGCATATTTCCATACATCCTTCACACAGAAAATTCCTTCAATTTCAGCTAGGATCACAAGCCAACCCATTGCAAAGGCTTCCTTTTGGCCTTGCAACAGCTCCAAGAGTATTCACCAAGTGCATTGGACCGGTAGCTGCTTATCTCAGGTTGCAAAAAATCTCATATTTCCATATATCAACGATTGGCTCCTCATAGCTCATTCCCGTCACAAGGCCCAATGAGACACTCACTTCGCCCCTACCCTCATTCACAATCTCGGTCTTGCTGTCAACAAACAAAAATCAAAATTGAAATCTACAAAGATTGTTCATTATGTAGGTACATGCATATATTTCACACAAGCTCACACTTTTCTTCCTCCAGACTAGATAAAATCTCATTGCATTACTTCAAGTTTTCACCCCTCATGCTATGGTACCTGCCTTGACTGTGCAACATGTACTAGGCACCATGGCCTCTATGACTTCAGTAGTGGAGCACATATGTCTCAAGATGAGATCTCTTCAGTTGTGGTTTCTTGTCGTAATCAACCTGCTCACAGACCCTCCTCACACTCTTTTAAGGGTCACCCCAGAACTCACCTCCCAACTTCAGTGATGGCGTTTTCCTCCCAACCTATCCATCAGGTGGCCGTTCCAACAACCATGACCACAAATACAGGTCACCACCGACGCCAGCCTCAGAGGCTGGGGAGCTCACTGCAAATCTCTCAAAATCCACACCAAGTGGTCTTCCAGAGAGAAATTTCTTCACATCAACAAATTAGAGCTGTTGGCGGTTATAAAAGCTTGCAAAGCTTTCAGAAATTTCCTCACTGGCAAGATGGTACAAATTGCCACCGACAACACCATGGCGATGTATTATATTCTGAAACAAAGTGGCACCCACTGTCCAAGTATCCTCTATTTAGCGGTCGACCTCTGGGAGTGGTGCCTAGCACATCATATCTGCCTCACAGCTTTACACATTGCTGGGCACGAGAATGACTTGGCCAATCTACTCAGCCACACAAACATTCAAGCTCACGAATGGGAGTTAAATCAGTCAGTTTTTCCTCGCCTATGCGAACGATGGAGCAAACCAACTGTTGACCTCTTCATGTCCCATGTGAATCAGAAGTGCAAATGATACTGCTCCTGAGCCGGCATTGGCAAACACTCTCAAGAAGATGCATTTGTCGGCCAATGGCCCAAGACCCTCACTTATCTTTTTCCTCCATTCCCGCTTCTCCACAAGGTTGTGGTTCACCTACAACAAGACAAACTCAATGCCATCATTATAGCCCCTTGGTGGCTGAGACAACCCTGGTTTCAAGTTCTTCACAATTTCTCATCAGACATTCACCACCTCCCTCACCTGCCCCACCTCCTCACGCAGAACAGCGCCCAAGTACTCCACCCAGACTTACCTGTTAGCCACCTGGCAGCATGAAGGATTCTGCCTTGCTAATGAATGTCCGCCATCAATCAAATAAGCTCTCCACTAGAAAGGCTTACCTGTATACAGTGGTGCCCCGCATAGCGACGATAATCCGTTCCGAAAAAATCATCGCTATACGGATTCGTCGCTATGCGGGGCAAAAAAGCCCATAGGAACACATTAAAACATGTTTAATGCATTCCTATGGGGAAAAAACTCACAGTTCTGTGGAAATCCTCCATGCGGCCACCATTTTCACTGCCCGGTAAGCGATGAAAGGGAGAGAAAACACAGCGGGTGGCCATTTTCTTTATCCAGCGGCCATTTTCGACCTGCCGATCAGCTGTTCCAAAAACATCGTTATGTAATAATCGGTAGGCAAAATGCTTACCGATCATCACAAAGCGATGTTTTAACATCTAAAACATTGTTTTGTGATCGCAAAAACTCAATCGCTATGTGGATTCGTCGTTAAACGAATTGCTCGTTATGCGGGGCACCACTGTATATGAAACAGATTAAAATCTTATTAAAATCTTTCATGGAAGCTTCTTCATTGCCTCCCATCAACCCATCACTTGCTACTGTTCTACGATTTTTGCTTCATCTCAAGTCTAGCGGCCTTTCCCTCTCTCCCTTGAGAGTTTACCTCTCCGCCATTGTTTCTTGTCAGCCCCCTAACTATCTGGCAGCTGATTTCTTCAAGCATCCAACATTGAAACGTTTTCTTAAAGGTCTATCTCATATCTACCCAGATACCCGCCTGCCTTTCCCGCAATGGTCACTAACATTAGTACTGCAACAACTTACTAAAGCTCCTTTCGAATGTTTAGCTTCAACTGATTTACGGCTACTTACCTTTAAAGCAGTTTTCCTCATCACCATCACCTCAGCTTGATGAGCTAGTGAGTTAGCGGCCTTACATCACAACTATCCTTATTTACATTTTTTCCAGACAAAGTCAAACTATCCATGTATATTTCTTTTCTCCCCAAAGTCGTATCTCAATTCCGTCTCTCTCAACCATTTATTCTTTCTTCTTCCCGTCATCATCCACAACTCAAGAAAGACTCCTCCATACTTTAGACGTTAGGCGAGCCCTTGCCTTTTACGTCCAACACACCCAACCTTTCAGGTGTTCACCTTAACTTTTCATAAGTCACCAACCACCTACTAAAGGTCATCAGGTGACGTCTCAAACTATATCTAGATGGGTCACTTCAACCATTCACGTTGCGTGTCAGCTGGCATGCAAACCAGTCCCGAAGGTGATTCGCCCTCACTCCACCAGAGCAGTGGCAGCCTCTATAGCGTTCCTACGTGGCATACCTCTTCCAGATGTCTGTGCCTCTGCCACCTGGGCACAGCTGTCCACTTTCATCTGGCATTATAGACTTGATCACTGGCAGAAGTCTGATGTGGCCTTTGGACATGCTGTTCTAGCCTCTACCTTGGCGTGATATCCTGCCTCCAGGTAAGACAGGTTTTTATTCACCCAGGGCGTAATTCACAGAGGCCACGAAAAAGAACGACAGGTTACCCACCTGTAATTGTAGTTCTTTGAGTGGACCTCTGTGATTCACACATCCCGCCCATCCTCCCCACTGTAACGCCATTCTGCTTAATGTAGCGGCGGTTGACACAACTGAAAGGGGAGCCTTGGCACCAAGATACTTATATGAGGGGAGAGGGGCCTTATTATAATATGTTTTTTGCTACTGTGTAAGCTCTAGAAATTTCCGATGAGGCTCAGTGCCTGCGCGGATCACCCAGGGTGTGAATCACAGAGGTCCACTCGAAGAACTACACTTATAGGTGGGTAACTTGTAAATCTTCTCTGCCAGTTCTAGATCTGTTGGAGCAATTGATGTGATGTTTTTTCACAACTCAGCCAATTACTTGAGCAGATCTTACTAGCAAACTTACAGATTGTGGTATTGGAAACTAGATCCTAATTTTTGGTTTCTTCCTTTCCAGTTTTTCAAAGCATTCTCTAAGAAACCTGATGATGGCATAAGACTCTTCCGTATGTATCCTGAAGTTAATTCCTTCTTAAGTTTGAACTGTTGTTACCAGTTTGGTTTGTTTAACTGTGGAAAACACCTTATAATATAGGTGGGCTGCAATCTGGAAGCATTTCATTTAAAAGTTTAAATAAAATAAAATAAATTAGTCTTTAACATGTGACAAAATTGTTGGTTTTGCTTGAAATTCAGATGGGTCATGGAAACATATGTTTTAGTCCTGAGTAATTTTTAAAAAGACAAAATGTAGTTTGGCTTTGTCAATGGGCCAACATTTATGTACGTGATTACTCAAAATGATGTATCGTTTGCATTTGTTTTGAAAAATATGAGCATCGACTAGCAAACAGGTAGGCCTTATACTTCCAGCTAGAGTGCCAGGCCATTTGTGATCTCTCTAGACATATTTGATACCACAGGCTAGAGGTGTGCATCTTAAAATTTGTGGAAGAACACCCTCCCTGCAATAGTTGTGAGCTGCTTATGCACAGATGTTATTCACATTCATAGCCATTTTGGCTCTCTTTCTTTCTCCCTCTGTATTGTGGGAGGAGAAGTGGACAGGCATCAGATAATGAAAGCACAAACCCAAATAAATAGGCAAAGCCTAAAACTGGGGATGTTGCTGTTGTTATGTGCCATCTCCAACGTATGGCAGTCCTATGAATGAGTGATCTCCAAAATGTCGTATCCTCAAGAGGGTCTTGTAAACTCAAACCTGTGGCTTCTGTTAAGGAGCCAATCCTACTCGTATTTGATCTTCCTCTTTTCCTGCTGCCTTCCATCTTGCCCAGTGTTACTGTCTTCCAGAGAATCCTGCTGTCTCATGATGTGCCCAAAGTAGGGCAGCCTCAGCTTCAACATTTTTGCCTCCAGAGATAGTTCAGACTGGATTTGCTTTTGTCTGTCTGTCTGTCTGTCTGTCTGTCTGTCAGTCCAGAGTATCCACAAAACTTTCCTGCAGGAACACATTTCAAACAAATCAATTTTTTCCACTGTCATCTTTCTTTACTGTCCAGCTTTCACACTCATACATGGTGATGAGAAATACAAGAGATGATTTTGGTCTCTCTTGACATATCCTTACACTTGGTGCTGCCCTTCAGGGTCTGTCTTCTTCTGATTCCTTAGCTGCAGTCTCCCTTTGGATTGATGATTGGACCAAGATATACAGTGTGCATGGCTCTTTTGCTCCCCATCTTATCTTCTCAGTAATTGTTTCCCCTTCCTTTTTGAAGAGTGCTGTCTCCATTTTGATTCAGATGCAGCAATTAGGGAGGAAAAGAAAAAGGGTTCAGCAGTGGCATGTTGATGGACATGCAGGTGACTAGGCCAGAAGCAGGGAAGTCAAATGAGCTGATTCTGGATTTGTTGGTCTGTTATTTTACATCCTTGCTTTCTCACTTCTCTTTTCCCTGCCTCATAATAAACATATGAAGAAGATAAGACTGAAAGAGACTTTCTCATGGTTGTTAGGTCTTTAAGAAGAAGAAATGTAATTGGCAGTTGGTTAGTGCAGGTGGAGTTATTTGGTCACTGACTACATGACAAGAAGGACTGGTGAATGTCTGAGCTGGTGAGTGATCACCTAAAGAACTTAAGAGAGGCTTGAGCGCTTGAAGACGATCATCGAGTATGGCAGAGACCGCTGTGGTAAGCTACCCTATCCCAATGTTGAAAGAAGGGAAGTATTTGTTGTGGGCTTATCGAATGGAACTACAGTGGTGCCCCGCATAATGAGCTCTTCGTTTAATGACTAATCCACATAGCAATGTGTTTTTTGCGATTGCAAAGGCGACCGCATTGCGATGTTTTAAATGGTAAAACATCGCTTTGCGATGATCGGTAAGCGTTTCGCTTACCGATTTTCGCATAGCAATGTTTTTTCTAACAGCTGATCGGCGGTTCCAAAATGGCCGCCGGGTAAATAAAATGGCCCCCTGCTGTGTTTTTGCCCAGATTCCTCGCTTACCGGGCAGTGAAAATGGCGGCTGCATGGAGGATTTTCGCATAACGGTGAGTTTTAAGCCCATAGGAACGCATTGAAGGGGTTTCAGTGCATTCCTATGGGCTTCATTGTTCCACATAGCAACGAATCCATATAGCGATGATTTTTTCGGAATGGATTATCGTCGCTATGCGGGGCACCACTGTATATTTAAAGAAAGCAGCATTGTGGGGAATAGTAAATAACCCCCTTGCTCAGCCCACTGAAGAACAGGAATGGGAGAATGAAAAAGCACTGGCTTCAATCGGGCTCAGTTTGGCAGATGAGCATTTATGTTTATCATGTTTGAGGGGAAATCTCGGCTGCCAGATACTGGAGAGGCTTGCATGAAGTTCATATAAGAACTACAGCAAGTTCAGAAGTACATTTATATAGAAGGCTGTACAGAACTATTTTAAAAGAAGGAGAAGATATGAAGGAACATCTTAAAATTCTGCAGGAGTTGTTCCGCAGCTTAATTATATATTTACGGAAGAACAAAAGAGCTATTTAATTCTAAGCAGTCTACCTCCTTCATATGATAATTTGGTGACTTTACTGGAAACTATGCCTGTTGCCCAGTTAACTCCTCAATACCTGGTGGGTCAGAGGAAGCAAAAAGATGAGCTGAAAGAGCAGAGGTGGAGTTTTTCCCTGAGGCAGTTAGAACCAGGAAGACTGCCAGCCAGGAAAGAGGAAAGAACCAAGGAAAAGATAGACTAAATGTCCTAAAATGTTGCTTTGAATGTGGAGCTTTAATGCACGGTTGTCTTGACTGCAAAGCCAAGCACAGAGAGACTGGCAAACAAGATTCCTCCTAGTCCCACCTGCACAGGAGGAGGGGCGGAGAGAAGCTCTCCATTGTAAATGTTAGAAACCAGAAGAGGAAAGATGGATCTTAGATTCTGGTGCTTCTACACATGTATCCTGTAAAAGTCCTGCTAATTTTTCTTCCTTTCACAGGTCTGAGAAAGAGTCAGAGTGTCTTGCTGATGGTAAATCTCTGGGGAAGCAAATTTATATACAGTACAGAATGCATGGGGAAAACTTGTAGAAAAGTACTATGCATTCCTAACCTTTCTTATAATCTCTTATCTGTTGCAACTTTAGACAGAGAGAATTATAACATACAATTTGAGAAAGGCACATGTAAAGTAATGAAGGAAAGATATGTGCAAAAGATACTTTAAGAAATGGGCTTTATGAAATGTAGCTGAAGGAAAGGCGGAAAGAGGAGGGGAAGTCAGAAAGAAAGCTGAAAAAGGAGAGGGAAACTCAAAAGGCTAATGCAGTAAATATGCCTGCACATTTAAATTGTGTTCATGATTGGCATAAGAGAATGGGGCATTTGAATTACAAAACATTACAAAAGATGCCAATGTATGATGAAGGTATTAAAATGACTCAGTGTAAGTCCTATATACCTTGTGAAGTATGTCACATTACTAAAACTAAAGCAAAGTCTATTCCAAAAATTAGTGATAGGATTTCAGAATCACCACTACAGATATTGCGTGGCTGGACCTTTCCAGAGTTTTCATGGTCAGGCAAAATATTTTTTACTGATTGTCAATGATTTCAGTAGATTTTCTTTCTTATTTCCTATGAAGAAAAAGTCAGAAGTTTTTGCTATATTCTCTTCTTGGGTAAAATTTGCAGAGAGAAAATGTAAGAGAAATATTTCAGAATTAAGGACAGACAATGGAGGGGGATTTTCTTCATCTCAATTTGAATCTTGGTTGAAAAGGAGACGAATGGTTCATAGGAAGTCTTGTGCATATTCACCATGGCAGTGTGGTCTAGTAGAAAGACATATTCAAACAGTAAATAACATGAAGAATTATATGTTAAGTGATGCTAACTTACCTCAAACGTATTGGGCAGAGACTGCTTTGACCAGTGTATATATTCTGAACAGAACATTACAGAGTACGACTGGTGAAATACCATTTACATTGTTATATGGGAGGAAACCAAATTTATCTCACTTACATACTTTTGGTGCTACAGCATATGTGCAGATTCCTAGGGAGCAGAGGAGAAAAGGCAAACCCAAAGCTAAAAAGTGTAAATTTTTAGGATATGATTTAGGTGCACAAGCATGGAGATTTACAGACAAAGACAATAGGGTTGTTATATCTAGAAATGCCGCATTCATAGAGGAACTGAAAGTACAGGAGCCTGATGTACCTTTTCTACCACATACAGAGCAGACTGAAGTTAAGAAAGCCATGTCTCCATGGAGACCAGATAGCACTGATGCTAGTTCTTCAGACATTGACTCTGAATCTGACTCTGGAGATTTAGAACCTGACCCTGAAAATACTATGAAGCAGGAAGAGTCTGATATTGAAGAAGAGGTGGATGTTCCTCTTAGGTCCCACCGAGAAAGATGGAAACCTGATAGGTACAAGGGGATGCTGATAAGTATTGAGCCTTTCCCAGAAAAAATTGAGCTAAGAAGTTGTAACTGCCGCACTAGTCTACATATTCTCCCAGGAAGTCAGTGGACTTCCGACATCTGTCCTGCAGCTTCTTAAGTCCCTGCAAATAAAATTCTTCTGACTGCTGGTGTAAACCACTCATTTGCAGCATTAGTTGCCTCCAGCACACTGCCAAATCATTGTCCCTCTACGTGTTTTTTAGTTTGGGGAACAGATAATAGTCAAAAGGAGCCAGGTTGGGAGAATAGGGTGGATGGGGTATCACTTGAAAGTTTAAGGAGGTCAGTTTTGGCATTGTTTGACTTACAGTGTGTGACAAGGCGTTGTCATGCAACAGAATGACACCTTTGGAGAGCTTTCCTCGATGTTTTTCCTTGATGTTTTGCCTCAACTTTGTCAATAAAGCACAGTAATATTTGGCATTGATGGTTGAACCCTGTTGGAGGTACTCCACCAGCAGAACTCCCTTCTTATTCCAAAAAACTGTTGCCATTTGCTTCTGCACCGACCTTTGCACTCGGAACTTCTTTGGCCTGGGGGAACCACTGTACCTCCATTCCTTAGACTGTTCCTTTGTCTCAGGATCATAACATTAGATTCATGTCTCATCACCACCACTTTGCCCAGGAAATCTGACTCATTTCTTGTAAGATGTTCCAAAACAGCCACCGATGACTCCGCACGTTTTCTCATTTGTTCGGTTGTCAAAAGTTTGGGGATCTAATTTGCTGCCAGCTTTCTCATTTCCAAGTCGTTGTGGATAATGGCACCAACTCTCTCACGTGATATTCTCAGATATATAGCAATACTTTTGGCTGCTTGCTATTCGGCGGTCCTCCATGATCATGTCATGGATGGCTTTCACATTTGCAGGCACAGAGACAGAAACAGGCCTTCCACTGGGTTTCTCACTTTCAACACCGAAATGGCCAGTTTAAAAATTGACAACCCAGCGTTCAACTGTTGCATATGAAGGGCCACTGTCACCCATAGTGTGTGACATTTCATCATGGATCTGCTTTGCACCTTTCCCTTGGAGAAACAGGAACTTGATTATGGTCCTATGCTCTTTCACATTGAACTTTTCTGGAGGTGCCACCATGTTCACTTTGGACCGGAAAAAGAAAGTTAAGTTAAAATCATAGGTAGTTGATTTTTGCACCATTGAATATAGACAAATTGGCCGATACACCCTGTAATTTATAGTTTCCTAGCTCAGTTTTTTCTGGGTAAGTCTCAGTGCTTATCAGCGCCCCCTCATATCAGCCTGTACATATTTGTCTTGTAAAACAGAAGCCTTCCTGCCATGCAGACATATTGTCTTTACCAGAAAAAGAAAGAGAGGACTGGTTGGAAGCCAGAGTTAAATTCTATGAAACGGTTGAAAGTATATAAAGAGACCCAGCTCCCACCAGCGGAGAAAGCAATTGGCTGTAGATAGGTATTTAAAAGGAGGCCACTTACAGAAGGAAGTTTCAAGTGTAAAGCTAGGTTAGCTGCTAAAGGTTTTTTTGCAACAAAAATACATCCATTATAATGAAACTTTTTCTCCTACCACTCAAGCAGATAGCATTAGAATACAGTGGTGCCTCGCAAGACGAACGCCTTATGGGATGAAAAATCGCAAGACAAACGGGTCTTGTGAGTTTTTTGGTGCCGCATTAATTAAATTTCAATGCATTCCTATGGGAAAGCTTGCTTCGCAAAATGAAATTTTCGCAAGATGGCATTAACCGTGGAAGGGATTAATTTCATCTTAGGCAGCACTATATGCCTTGCTGTTGCTGCTCAGAGAAAATATGTAATTTCTCACTGTGACATTTAAACTGCATATCTAAACTCAGAACTTTCTGAGACAATTTACATGGCTATTCCACCTGATGTGAAGGTTAAACATAGTAATAATGTGTGGAAGTTACAAAAGGCACTTTATGGTCTTCATCAATCTGCACGACATTGGAATAAATGTCTGGATTCGGCATTGCATAAATTAGGTTTTTTGAGTACAAAAGCAGATCACTGTGTTTATACCAGAGGAAACGAAATCCTGATTATTTTTGTTGATGATTTAGCTTTCATTGGCCCTAATCAAAAAGCATTAAATACTTTTGAGCAGGAGATAGCTGATAAATTTGCTATCAAGAGACTAAGAAAGATCAAAACGTATGTTGGTATAAACATTGAACACTTGCCAGGAGGTTTTGCTTTACACCAAAATAATAAAATTGCCTCATTGTTAGATGCACAAAATATAAGTAAGTGTAACCCTGTTACAGGATATTTTGCTGAGGGTTGACAGGAAAGTCCTTCATTTGATGTTGAGAAATAATCAGTTGTAGGATCATTGCAATATCTAGCATTAACTACGAGACCAGATATTTTGTTCTCTGTGAATTTGGTCAGCAGATATTGTGCAAAACCTACTGAGAAGCACTGAAATGCAGTAAAACGTATATTGAGATATTTGCAAGGTACGATGAACTATGCAGTATTGATAACTCCTTCAGAAGAACAAGAATTAAAATTTTATGTAGACAGAGATTTTGCTAGCTCTATCGAGGACAGAAGATCCACATGTGGATACATAGCTAAATATGCTTAATTCCGTGGAAGACTAAGAAACAATGTTGTGTGAGTCTCAGCACTTCTGAATCTGAGTTCATAGCCTTATCAAAAGTTTGCAGTAATTTAATTTATTATGTAACATCGTTGAAGGAACTGAATGTGCAGATAGATGTACCAACTGTGATAGAGCACAATACAGCCTGTATAGAGATAGCTACATCGGAGAAAGTAAAAGGCAGGTCAAAGCATAGTGACATTAGATTTTGCCATGTTAGAGAGGCTGTAAAAGCAAAACAAATAAAATTGCAATATTGTCCATCATAAAAAAAACCAAGCTGATGTTTTCAGGAAGCCTCTTACATTCCAGAAGCATAAAGAAGCAGTAGAAGCACTTGGTGTTAAAGAAATGAATGTAATGAAATAAATGTATGCTAATACAATTGTTAATTAAGGAGGGGACTGTTAGGTCTTTAAGAAGAAGAAATGTAATTAACAATTGGTGTGTGCAGGTGAACTTATTTAGTCACTGCCTACGTGACAAGAAGGACACAGTCATGTGGAATTAGCTACCATGAGGTGAACCACTAATTTGATTGGTTGGAGTTAGTATAAATTAAGAGGCTGGTTAGTGTGCCCTTCACAGTTCTATTTTGACTGTCATGCTTACGTCCTGTCTGTTTGACTGCTAAATGTCTGTGTTTATGTTCCTGTGAGCACTATATCAATATGTACAGCAAGTCAATATTCTCTGCACTTTTCCCTGGTGTCTTCCTGTGTGCCTTACTACCCTGGAACTTCTGGTCCAAACCTTTGTAAGGAGAAGTGCTTCTACTGTGATTTTAAACTGCTAACAATGGTCACTTGGCATGTTGCATGGCTCACAGGTGACTTCGGCCTGGATTTCCTGGTCTGTAACCCAGCTCTCTGACCACTGCATAACATTGGGTCCCCCCCAGCCTCATCTCAGCACCTGCATGTATTCTCCCACCGAGGCACATATTTCAGGATTTACAGACATATTCCTGCTCCTCCCCAGTGTCTCAGTCTGCCTCTCTAATAAGCTCAGGTGGGATTGGAAGAGTCTTTCACCTTCTCCCCCATCTTTGCTGATCTTCACAGAAATTGTTGCATGTGTGTAGGCTGAAACCGTTCTCCACTTTAGTGGATGGTTTTCCATCTGAAGTTTAAAATAGCTTTTCCCATTATGCTAACAGCAGTGCCAAAACAGGATTTTTTCCTTTGCTGAACAGTCAGAAAAGTGGTCTGTTCCCTCCTGTGATTGGCACTTTTCAAACACCAGTTTCAAGCCTTGCCTCTTCTATAGGGTGTCAGTCTAATAAACAGACCTGCCGGGTTCTCTCTTCCTGCCCTCCTTTTCCCTCCAGATGCTCTGGACACATGGGATAGTTGTCTGATTATAAAGTGCCATTGACTTGGGTCCAAAGTAAAGCCCTCTCTAATCTGATCACACTTTTAAAAATATTTTTGCCTGTAATCTTAGCCACAAAGCCTTCCCCATAGGATCACTGACTTTTTCTTTCTCTCTCAGTCTTCCTTTTCTTCTCCTGTTGTTCCAAAATGCATCTACATGTCAGACTATGAAATAAGCAAATTTTTTTGGTCTTAAATGGATGGATGTGATCTGACCTTTTCATTTCTACAAGTCATCTCAGCGTTAGAAAGAGAAAAAAAGCAAACCCCCTGGAAATCTTGGCTTACAGATACAAACACTCTGTGGTTTGTTTTCCACGAATACTATGTGGTTGAGAGCCATGCAGCCTCCCTTGAATCTGTAACAGGATGAGATGCTGCTTCTTGAAGTTCCTTATCCTTCAACTAAGCCTGTGAATCTAAAGGCTAGCACGTAAGGTATACTCCCTTAACAAACCAAAGAGGCATGAAGGGAGGATCACATACATATTTGCTCTTTGCTGCTTGAAGAGATTCATTGTTACAGAGTTTGAGAACTTCGTGTTCAAGGAATGAATCACATTCTCTGCAGTGGGAATTCCCAATTGGAAAGGAAAGTCTCAGGTTGCCCTTTGAGGAAGAGCTACTACATGTCTGGAATGAACCACGCCCAAATTAAATTGGGAGTGGTTCTCCTTCCAGATCTAAGGATATATTATTGCAGCTTGGCACAATCATTTTCTTGTATCCAGGCAACATTTATTTATTTTCCTCCACATTATTAAATTGCACCTCACTGGGAAGGGATCATTGTATGGAACCTGCTGTGGGTTGTGAACAAGAGCTGCTGCTGCTAAAAAGCAGACCGTGGCTGGAGATCCCATAGTCTTCCTTCCTACTCCTCCAAGTCTGTGAGTGACATCTCAGTAAGCAACAGGTAGAATTCCCAAACGTGGGTTCTCAGATATTGATGATCTCCAACTCTAAGAAGCCCTGATCATTACCCAAGTTGACTGGGGCTTCTGGGAGTTGAAAGCCAACAATATGTGGGGGGAATCTGAGTTTGCATACCACTTATCTAGAGAGGGAAGCTGCTCACTTTCTGACCTTCTGTTGAATATTTAACCCAGCCATCCAGGAGAGAGATGTTTGGAATTGACCCCTGAGAAACCTTTTTTGCATTTATTCTTTGATGACATAGATTCTCATGTTCTCCACAAATCTGATGAACTGACGATGAAGGCAAATACGAATAGGGTTAAGAAGGTAGCTTGATCTTAAACTTAGAAGGCTACATTTTAAGTACAAAAGAACACTTCCATATAATGATATTTAGAAATCTGATATGGAACAAGCTGCTGTTGGTAAACTCTTTCTGCTGTGTCAGCTGAGGGGCGCGGGGGGGGGGGAAGTATGTTGGGTTGTGCATATTGGCTGCCCAGGAGTCTAATTATGATAATTCTTTTTCCTGTACAGATCATGGCGATGACATTCGGAGCCTCAGGGAGTCCATCATCACCACAATGGAAAGACATGAAGAGGTGTGGCCTCCAACCTGCCCACCTCTGGAGCCAATCAGGTAACTAAGAAGGAGAGTACAAAGTGGAATGTACTATTTTAGTACATTCAGCATATGCATGTCCATGCTTATATGAATAAATAATGCCCTGGGAGGAGATGATGCCATATGTTTGCCCATTGCAGTAAGTTATTTAAAGTAAATTTTTATTTATGTTTTAAACACATCCAATAACAGTCTGCATCAAATTGAACTCATGCCTTAATATTAGTGGGCAGTGTTGTAGGTATACTTTCCCAGAGAGTTTTACCCCTTTAATGATAATACAGGTAGTAAGCCTAGCATTTACATACTTTGAGATGCTCAAAATGCTGTGAATGACAGTAATATTTCTAGCAATTCTTTAAGGTAGATCCAAATGATCATTCCCATATTCTAAAAGCTAATTCTCTAGTCTAAAATCATTAGTGTGGAGTGCAACTGGGGTTGATGACAGAAAAAGAGAGAGAGATGTATCATTGGATAACTGTGAGAAAATGCAGCATATGCACATACTTCAGCCAGCACTCTACTGGCGAGTGGTCACCCTGTGCTCGACTTACGAGCACTTCTGTGATTAAAAATCATAACTCAGGAATTTGTCCTTGCCAGGGAAGCCAATCTTGGCTTTAGTTATAAATCTGTACAAGTAGCCATAGCAAGAGCAGTTGCATCTCTTGATTACGCTTAGGGTAAGCTAGGTCCAGAAGCACTTTGTGTATTGAATGTATGCTGTAAATGATTTATATCTGTAATTTCTGTTCCTGATACTGTCCTCCATAACATGGTATTGTAAAAGATTATTCATTAGAACAAGCATTAATAAGCATGATAGTCTAGTGTACAAAAACATGTCAACACATTTGATGCCCAATCAGGGCACCAACTGAAGACCAACGTTAAATCATTTGGCTCTATTTTATTTATTTATTTATTTATTGGACTTATATACCGCCCCATAGTGCTACAAGCACTCTCCAGGCGGTTTACAATTTTTAATTATACAGGCTACACATTGCCCCCCCAGCAAGCTGGGTACTCATTTTACTGACCTCAGAAGGATGGAAGGCTTGAGCCGGCTACCTGGGATTTGAACCCCAGGTCGTGAGCACAGTTTTAGCTGCGTTCTACCATTTTTATGTTGAGCAGATTTTTGTAACTTAAGGAAGGAAAAAATATTATTGCTATCTAAAGAGAAATTTCACAAAACCCCTAATTATCAACTATCTTACTCTTGGCTCAAGCTCATGGGCAAATGAAAGAGAAGTAACTAGAGGTGCGAGACCAATTGTGGTGTATATTGATTCATGAACTTTAGATTTTCCCACCTGATGACATTAACTGCCAGAAAAGCTGCTACTGACGTGTCTCATGAATACTGTACTGCTGAAAGCAGGAAGCCTTAAATTGGTACCTGTCCCATGTGTGACCCAAGTTAATAATCTGGATAAGAGGAGACTTCCTGCAGGCTTTGTGGGATTGGACATAACCTGTAGGTGTTGCTGCAATTTAGGATTGCTTTCCAGATCACCCTTGAGTGTACTATTTTCTGTTTGTTTCTCTTTCACTCTTTCATTGATTGCTTCTTTAGTGTTCAGTCCCTTTACCAGGAATGGGCTCTCAGTCAAGCTGGCATCATGCTTCAGCTTCAGCTTCCTGTTCAGATTGTGGGAAAACTTGGCCAGTCCTTTTTAGGATTGTCTGGCAACTGCAATCCTGTTCTTCTGCATGAAATTCAGATTGTCTTAGATCAATACATTTCCTTATTAGGCTGGTGAAGCAGACAGGAAAATAAGATGAGAGCTACAGGCATAAATTGCTTTACTGAGCACTACAAATTCAGAACTGTATCTTCAGAATCAAATGGGGCTACGGGGGGGGGGGAGATCATTGGGTCAACTTAGACCTGTTGGCCGGTGGTCCCCCATCACTGATCTGTCCTGTTCCACTATTGTCCAAGGCTACCCTTACTGGTCTTAGGTTCAAAATCCCTAAAGAGGAACTGAGTAGAGGTCTTCTGTTTCAAAATTGTGCCAGCTTCTTCTAAACCTTCCTTCTTTAAATGATTATTAGGCATACTTGTGGCTTCTGCTTTTGTTCTGGAGGTATAATTATCTACCTCCAGATAATGTATTATGCAGATAAAAGGTTCGATGTTTCATTCACATCCTGTAAGGGAAAGAGTGATTAGATGAACTGAGGTATGAGTTCTGAACATTAGAGATTATTATAATCTGTCCTGGGTATCAAGAGTGTTTGGACAATCTGGATTTTTGTGTTTTTTTGCCATTTATTGAAATGCATCTTTAGTTAGCAGGCCTTCAGGAAATCATTTAAAACCCACCTTAGGTCTTCTGCACATAACTTGGATCATTTGGTGATTTTAGTGGAGATAATAATTGACTTTAAGTGGGTGGTAAAGCTGTCTTGCTCCCACTATCTGTCTTTAAGATTCAAGGAGTATGGAAGGCAGAACTGTTCTCAGTGAGCCAGGAAATCAAGAATAGATCGTTTATGACTCTGTTACAGATGGCCTAGCTGGGTTCATATTCCTTTCAAAGCTACCTTGAATTCAAAGAAAAAGATATCTATGAGTTCCTACTAAGATGGTGAACCAGCAGTGCCTCTTAAAACTGCCCCCTGAACAATAGGGGGATGGAGCTTCAGCTTGTGCACGGCCACCCACTTTTGGCCAAAGGGAGAAACTGTACGTAGGTCAGACGTAGCAGGAAGGAAGCATCCATCTTTATGCCACGAGGCTTGACTCCTTTAAAGGCTTTGCTCACCGGAATAGTTCAGGTCTGGGATAGGTGTGGGGTTTTTGTGTTTGTTCTTTCTCTCCTGCCCCAACCTTGGCGAGTCTGACAAATCTTAGTCTCTAATCACCTCTTCCTTCAGTCTGTGGTCCCTGCCAGTTTAAGTTCCACCTGCTGCAGAGAAGAGGAGGGAACTTGGAGAGTCTTCTGTGGGGGCAGTGACTGAATGAGAGTGGCCATGGGCCTGAGGAAAGGAATAATTTGTGACTTCCCCTTTCTTAGCAAAAAGTAAGGGAGATGACTTCTAGTAGGCTCAGATCAATTGCCTCTTGAGAATAAAGTTACCCTCATCCTTAGTATGTTGCCTAATACTCTGGAGATATGAGCTTAAGAAATGTTCTTTTTCCTCTTGGCATCGGTCACTCCTTCCCTTTTGTTTACTTACCTTGCTCTTGTGGAAGGGAGGGAGGAAAGAAAGCAGGCAGACAACCTACCTAAAGGGGTTCTCTGTGTCCTGTCCTTCATCCTCCATAACATGAGACAACTTTTTCTCGTGTCAAGGCACACTATGCTTCTGCAACTAGTGTAGTCATGCCTTAACAAATGTATTACTCCATCCTATCTGGGGGGGAAATCTGGCACAAAGGTGCCGTTACAGGAGACCCCATGGCTCCTGTAACTTACTGTCTTGGCCTCCCACATGCAGATGTAGCAAGTGAACCTTTTCCCATTAAGGATGACCACACTAGGAAAAGCTCCAGTTGCTAAACTGATGGGTGTTGGGATGGTAATAAAACTCAGGAACCAGCCCAGTAAAAAGAATGGCAATATGGCTCTCCTTCGCCCCCACAATCTCTTACAAAGTTATAGATTGAGTTAGATTAAAGGATCAGGTTTAATCCCATGCCCGGGAAGAAATGATTTGCTTCTAGGAGGATCTCTTGGATCAAGAGGAAATTGGCCACTTTGGAATGTGCATGAAATAAATGTTTTCTCTGTACTTGGAACAGCGTTTGATGCTCTCTTTTTTATTATTATTATTTTTTTTAGTGCAGCAGAACTTCATGGCTTCTTCCAGGCATACAATGTCACATATTTGGCCCTAATATTTGAGAAGGAAGACTCATTTTTGGGCAGAGAGGTAACTACTACTGCTACTATTATTATTATCATTATCATCTTTCATGGAGACATGCAAAATAGACATGGGCCTTTCGTATTCGTAACTATACCACAGATGCTGCAGTGGGCCAGTTCTCTCCCTCAGAACTGGCTGACTCACCAGGCTCTGCATGGCGCTGGGGTCTGGGTCTGGAAAAATGATAACAGATGACAAAGAAAAGACACTTTAATACCTATTTTAGCTCAGTCTTTTCCCAAAGGATAGATTAAGACCCTCCAGACAAACATGAAATGCAAATGGAGGGAACAGGGTTGTAGCTGGAGACTGATAAATAGTCAAGGAATACCTTATTACAGTGGTTCCCAAACATTTCCGCCTCTTGGCTTCCTTGATTTACCCACCACAGGCCATGCCTTCCCTTGCTCAGAGGGGCCATCAGGGGTCTGTCTCCCACCAGAGGCTGGATCTTGACACACCCACCCCAGCCATCCCATCTCCACCCCCTAAATATCTCCGAGGGACCACCTTTTTCCAGGCCATAATTCAGGAAACTCACAAGACCACCTGGCAAGCACCATAGTGGGGAAAGGAGAGGCAGGCACATGGCTTTCATTTCCAGTTTGACACAGAACTGTGCTGTTATGAACAGCTCCTCTATAACTTTCATAGCTCTATAGTCCATCCCTTTTCCTTTGGTGCCCTGGTCGGGTTTCTTCGTGCCCTGTTGAGCTGTGTTGTACAGTTTGGGGGCCCTTGCCTGATTATTTATTTATTTAACTTATATGCCGCCCACACTACCCAAAGGTCTATTACCTTGAATGAGTTCAAATCTCCAGGGCTGGATGAATTGCATCAGAAATAAATAAACCCTCATGACCCACAGCATTCACTATGATGCTTCTAGCTCTTCCTCCGTGATGCCTTCTAGCTAGACATGGCGGTATTCATATACAAACCCCCCCCCCACACACACACACAGGTGGACATAACAAGAGTCTAGCCCCCTGGGACCATACTGTCCACTCACCATCTGCTGCTGCTACGAGCTCCACGCTCCCTTCCTGTCGCTCCAGAGCGCCCGACGTGTGAGCCACTCTTCAACCTGGCAGAGAGGCTTGTCGTCCCACCTCCTGCCAAGAGTGGCTAGTCGACAGTGAGCTCCGGAGCAATAGGAAGGGAGCACAGTGCCCACAACAGCAGCAGATGGTGAGTGGACAGCCTGGCCCCAGGGGACCGGGCCCTTGTTATGTCCACCTGTCAGGGGTGTATTTGTATTCGTATATGAATACCCCCATCTCTACTTCCAGCTCTTCCTGTAGCTCAACCTACTGGCTCCAGATAGGCTTCATCAGATATGTCAGATAAGCCTCTCAGATGCTAATAAAAGAATTTAACAATGCCACTTGTGTTGTTTCTGGTTGTCAAGAAGAGACCACAAGAAGATCTTTGCTCTGATCTTATGTGATGTGGCTTCAGTGAGCCTCAGGAAGGCACTGAGGTGGGAAGAAAACTGCATGGGCTCAAGAATGCTAACATTTCCTTTCTCTAATCAGTTATGCATTACTGCTTTGACTGAGACCTTCTGAGGGAGAAGTCCTCTCAAGGTACATAATTAGGATAGGTGCTGCTAAAGTGGTCAATACATTATTATGGAGGGGGCAAGGAAGAAGCCCACCAAGATACCATCCCATGGATCTGGCTTATGAAACAAAACTGCACTGGGTGAGATTGATCAGAGGGTGAAATAAGCTAAAATGGATGGTTGACACCTGCAGGGGCCAGGCTACTAGTTCACACAGTACTCCATCTGATTGGCTGCAGGTTTGTCTTAGTATGTTGGGTCTCACACTAGACTTTGAGCTACAGTGAAAAAGAGCCAAAAGCATGATATGGCTACCAAAAAAAAAAGCAAATGAGATTTGGGCTGCATTAACAGAAGTACAGTCTCTAGATCCCATGAGGAACTACGTCCCCTCTATTTGGCACTGGTTAGGCGTCTTCTTACTCTGTCCAGTTCTGGACTCCGCACTTCAAGAAGGATGCTAACAAAACTAGAACAAGTTCAGAGGAGGGAGGCAAGGATGATCAGGGGGCTGGAAACCAAGCTTTATGAGGAAAGACTGAAAGAGCTGGGCATGTTTAGCCTTGAGAAAAGAAGACTGAGGGGTGATATGATATCACTTTTCAAATATTTGAAAGGCTGTCATTCAGAGGAAGAGCAGAATCTGTTCTTGATCATCCCAGAGTGCAGAACATGCAGAATCAATGAAACAAAATTTTGGAGAATTATGGAGGTAATTTGGATCAGAACCATGACTCCAGTGGAAAGGTGATTAACTGCACAGATGTTTTTGTCCCATTAGAGAAAGCCCAAGCGCACATGTGGCATGGTTATCCATGGCAACTTTTAAGTTACATATATAAAATGAAGGTGATGAGCTTGATAAAAAATATATCAGTGATAAAGTGAACTTTTGACCCTCTAGATGGTTTTGACTACAACTCCTGCAATCCATTTCCATTTGACATTCTGATTAGGGCTTCTGGGAGTTGAAGTCCAAAACATCTGGAAGGACAGAGCTGCCTAATTCTTAGTACGTAGCATGCTTTGTTACTGTACAGATGCCTAAAAACAAGGTGACCTTAATTCAGAAATGCAGTCTAAACAATAGGAACGGTACACGGGAGAAGGAAGCTGGCACAATACTTTCTGCTGATAAGCATCTTTCATTCAATGTCACAAGGAGGTATTTCTTCACAAGGATTGTTTGTGCAAGAGCAGCTAGCATAATCTCTCATAGCAAACAGTATCCTGAGCAAAAGTAAATGTGGCTTAACCAGATAATAGGGTATTGTTGTGCTTGCATAAGCTTGCTTCAGCTCTTCTGGACAAACTAAGCTAGGACTTCTGCCTTAAGGTCAGATGAGGGTCAGCCAAGTCAAGAACACATATTGGACTTGCGTACCAAATATAATACAAATACGTGGCAATAGGATATAAATCCTCCTGCCTATTCCTATAATACTCATACATAATGAATAGTCAGTCATTGTATGAAAGCAATTCCGTCAAGAAAGAGAGAAGGCAGGAAGGAATAAAAGATGTTTGTCCATGTGGCTGCATACATACATGCACACACAAAGTGAAGGCTTGAGAGAAAGAGGCAGCTCTTCCTTCATTCTCTCTTGTTGCTGGAAGACAACTAGACCTCTTTTATGGTAGAACATTTACTCCGATTCTGGACCTAATTACATGCTGCGTTAAATGTGTAGTATGCAAGTGAAGATCCATATATTTTTTTAAACAAAGGCAGCGTGTTTGACCCCAATCTGGATTGGGATTTTTGGTGTGGGGAGGCTTATTTTCTAAGATCTCACACCCTACCTCCTCCAGTGCTCTTGGAAAAAGTAACACATACTGGCTCAGAGGATAAGTGAGGCAGAGGAGCTCAGTTGTTACTGTACAGTATTTTTCTTTCCTGTAGCCCCTGTGTAAGAGGGACAATTTTGGAATCAGAGGGTGGGATGTTAAATCTCCCCTACCTGCACACAGTGGTCTTGATCAACGTTGTCACCACTCATGCATAGTAGCTTTAAGGTACTGAGGTGTTTCAGAATCCGAGACACAATACTGGGAATATTGTGCAGATAGATAAAGTTGGGCTGTCACAGCAAAAAGAGGTGTCAAGTAAACCAACAGAGAGTAGAACTAGATATTCCTTTGTCCTATAGAGCATGTTGCATCAGCACTTCCATTTTTAGAAATTAGTAATGTGGCAAAATTGTCACCTTGGGCACCCACTTTTGAAGATGGGTTACTATTTATTCCACTTTGGTTTATGCTCTTCTGGAAGGTGAGAAAGATAAGGACAGTAATGCTTTCTGTCTTCATCTGGCAGATGAGTGCCTCTCCTGCTTTACGTATGTTAACTCCGCCCCACCCACTTTCTATTTTTTCTTACATATACATGCACACAGACATGCAGAACAGATTGAAATTGCATTGTGTAAGTTCATTGGTAGTCACTTGGACACCTTTGCTTGATTTATTTATTTAATTTATTTATTTTATTTAATTTATACCCCGCCTATCTGGTCGGTGAGGAGTGCCTTAGCTTTGATATGGATTAGCCCTCGCAAGACATGAAAAGACAATTTTTATGGAATGTTTTTGTCTTTGTATTATACATGCTACGTAAGACAAGCCCCAGAAGTCTGCCTGCTGGGAGTATAGAAGACAACCTTAGCAGCAGGCTGTGAAATCCATTGGCATAGAGGTGTACGTGTACACTGTAGATACAATGAAGGAAGAGCCATTTGGTTGCTTCTCTTGGCCCATTCAAAAAATACACACATATTTGTAGAGGATAATTTCTGCTGCTGTTCCATCCTAATCCCTAAAACAAATTAGTCACTAGAGAGAGTGTGGAACATGGACATTTTACTTTTTTGGGATAGCAGCTCTTGCCACCTGAGGAATGTTTAGACTTGTTGCCCCAAAAATAACTTTTTCCAGGGTCTCTTGGAGAGAGTTAACAAAAGAAAGAGAAAGGACAAGTCTCTCTCTCTCTCTCTCTCTCTCTCTCTCTCTCTCTCTCTCTCTCTGTGTGTGTGTGTGTGTTAGTTGCTAGGATTGTTGTTTGAAACCCAGAAGTGACCCAGTTTGAATATTTTCTCCCCATATTAGCTCAGTGCATTGAAGGTAAAATGGGTCCATACTAGCACATTTTGTTGGGCATCTATTAAGGTGGGGTAGGCAACCTTCAGAAGTCTGAGGCTTGCACTCCCACCCCGTGGCCACACTCACTCCCACACTCCCATACTTCACCCATCCAACAATATTTTTCTTTAAGCAAGATTTGTTTATTTTTCAACTGAGAGAGAAAACCCTATCATGCTTTCTCTCTCAGTTGAAATGGGGCTCCTGAGATGGTAAACATGGTAGAATTGCCTCTCACACTCCCTAAATTGCACAAGGGACATTTTGAGCCAAAAATAAAGGGTTAGCAGTGTGGGGTGCCTACATTTGTACTATGGAGAGCTATATACATCCTTGAGACCATATTGTGCCCGCCACCTGCACTGAGGGGCTTGCACCTATGATCAGGGGCCATTGTGGATGGATCTAATTTGTCTGGTTGACCTTAGGATGGGGTCCATGGCCAGGGTCTCCTTCTTTCCATGACATGTGTACCCGTGGAAGGGATCATACAAATGTGGCTTGTTTAAAATCAAGAAGACAAACTGTTTTTAGAATAGAAGGCCTTAGTCCAGAAATAACAACAGTAGGAAAAAAGAATGCTTGACAGTGCAGACCAGGTGAGGCCTGGGAAAGATATCTTGGGCAGATGCCATGTTCCACGTTAAGCCTTTAGAGTAGAAGACAGGAGTGCCTTGTGTAAAAGTTTTGGTTACAGAACAGTAACTCATACAAATACCTGATTTTAGGTAACGTTGGACATGCTCCAGTTCGAGAACCTTGCGGTACGGCGTGTCCTGAAGAGCAATGAAGAGCTAGTGAGGCATTTCAACGTCACCACCTTCCCATCTGGCTTTCTGCTTGTTAACAACGGCTCTTGCAGTATCATCCCTGTGTGAGTTGCTGTCATTTCTATGTTTATTCTCTTCTGAACTTCTGAATTAAGTATATATTCTTGAGTCTGGGTTGAGATTCTGAGCTTACAGCTAATCAAAGACACATCCAAAGACAAATTTATGTGAACTTCACTAAGTGCTTTTTGCAATGAAAGCACCATTCTTTTCAGTCAGGCTTGTGTAGAGTTCTGCAGTTGTGTGCATGCATGCATTTGTGCATGTATCAATCAATCAGTCAATCAATCAATCAATCAATCCCACAATAATTATTGTGGTTTCACTTCAGTGAACAGTATACTTTATGTAAATGTGTGAGGCTCTAGGATTTGAGACTAAAAAGATCTTATGTTCAGGTAAAGGTAAAGGTTCCCCTTGACACTTTTTGTCCAGTCGTGTTCGACTCTAGGGGGCGGTGCTCATCTCCGTTTCCAAGCCATAGAGCCAGTGTTTTGTCCGAAGACAATCTTCCGTGGTCACATGGCCTGTGCGACTTAGACACGGAACGCTGTTACCTTCCCACCGAGGTGGTCCCTATTGATCTATTTGCACTTGCATGCTTTCGAACCGTTAGGTCGGCGGGACCTGGGACAAGTGACGGGCGCTCACTCCGTCGCATGGATTCGATCTTATGACTGCTTGGTCTTCTGACCCTGCAGCACAGGCTTCTGTGGTTTAGCCCGCAGCGCCACCATGTCCCTATGTTCAGACTATGGGTAAAATTCACTTCAAAGTAAAATCCTAACAGGAGTCTGGCTGGTATTTGTTTATTTTGTTGACTTTTTTAAAAAAAGTGCACAGTTATTTGTCAGAGAGTGGACTGACTGAAGAACTGGATGGTTGTCCATTGGTATCTTAGCTTTAACTTGAGGCTGAACAGGTGAAAATTCCAGATTATTTGACAGCCTGACTGTGTTGTTTGTCTCCTATTATAGTTCAAACAAACATCGCTGGAGGACAAAATCTTGCTGAGGGTTGGGGATAGGTGGGCAGGCATGTCACTGTTGAGGCTTCTGTGGGATCCTTGTAGGAAATTTTTGCCCAATAGCTGCCTGGATTAAACTGTGTTTCAAACACTGGCCATTTCAGGATCCTGTGAGTTTTAACCTGTTTCTGTGTGAAAGGTCATATTTTGTCATCTGAAAAGCTATAGAGCTTAGAAACATTCATTTCTTGAACTATAGTTCCTACAAACATTGCCCATGCTGGTTGTGGGATTCTGGGATGTGTTAGTCCAAAAGAGTAGCATGTTCATACTCTGCAATACAGCTGAGCAGCAGATGGGCAGGTTTCTGACAAGTGTGTTGCCAAAGGCTGTTTCCAGCCACCTGCTTGAGCATGTGGGTGTTTGTCTGGCACGTGTGCTAGGCTGAGATCTATGTGACAGAAACTCCTTGGGAGGGAGGATCCTCTCATGTATCTGAGACCAGAACCATGGTTGTTGTTTAGGCAGAGAGATCTCCTGAGGTGAAACCTGTGAATGTAAATTATTTCTCTTGTTTATGGAGAGTGTGGATATGTTTTGAGCATTGCTTAGTGAAAAAACAGGCATGCTGCTCCTGCAGACTAGATGACTGTATATCTGTTCTACCATTGACATTATACCACACACTTAGCACCTATATTGTTCTTTAAAATAGAGTTCCCTAACCTGGTGCCATCCTGGACTAGAATTCCTATCAGTCTGAGACAAATTCTTCATGTGGCACATTTGGATAGTACCAGCTTGGAGCAGGATGATTTATCACATTCCTATCTAGATTGTTTGGAAGAAGGAAGCTTATAGGACAAAATCATACTCATTTGTTTGTTTGTTTGTTTAAAGTATTTTTACCCCATCTTGTCCTTAAAACGGACCCAAGGTGGCTTACTTCATTAAAACACAATATTTAAAGGTAACAACAGCAAGTATAAAATTTATTTATTTATTTATTGGACTTATTTATTGGACTTAAAAATACTAAAAACAAAGAAACAAATAACACACTTAAACATGGTAAACAAAAGCAACACCAGAAAAAGAGTTCTGGTTCAAGACTGACCTGAGGCATCATTATCAGAATGCTGGTCCAAAGCAAAATGCATTCAAAGTGGAAAAGCACAGCCAGCCATATCAATGCCCATCTCAAGCAGCCCAGTCACTGAAAAGGAAAGTTTGCCTGCCCTTTTGCTGTCCTTCGGCAAGCAGGGAAAGACGTCTCTCTTCAGGCAGGCTTTTCCTTTAGTGACTGGCTTCTCTGAAAGGGGGGTTTGTATGGACTGTTGTGCTTTGTTGGTTTTAAATGTGTTTTTAGTATTGATTTTAATTACCAAAAACACATTTAAAAGCAACAAAGCACAATGATCCGTACAACCCCCCCCCCCCCAGACAGACAGTCACTAAGGACATTTTTAAAATATAATACTTACTTAATTCTTTTAAAATATTTGTATACTTGCTGTTTTTAGCTTTTAAATGTTGTCTTTTCAATGATGTAAGCCAGCTTGGATTCTTTTGAGGAGAAAGGTGGGGTAAAAATATTTTAAATAAATTTAAAAAATTATTGCTATAAAGGGACAGACCCTAGCATCTGTCAGAGGTACATAGGAAACCTTTTTCTGTTGTGGATTGCTGCCTTTTTGCTTTATGAGCTGCGTATGTTCCATCTGTCTTGTGTAGAGAGTAAGTTGTGGTGTTTTTTTAAAATTACAGTATCTTGAAATGTTGGAGAATATTGAACTTGGTTTGCTAAACCTGGCAGGCAATTAGCTGCTTCCTCACACACCCCCACACCACCACCTAGCTATTTTGACCCTCCATGTGCTCTTCTAATTGCAGAAAAGTTCATTAGGAGCCAGACAATGGCTGGTTATGAGAAACTGGCACAGAACAATGGAACTTGTGCTTTGGGCCCTCTGGTGGATTCCTGCTACTGAAAAATGTGCTAAATGACAAGCAGATGGTATCTTCCCCCTGTCGCCCTCCCCCCCAGCTCTCTTGCCATCTTGTGAAGCTTTTCGCCGATGATTGATGTCTACCTGGCAGTGAAGGCCTTAGTGTGACCAGCAAAGAGGCACCCTGGCACTGTGGTTTTCTTACGAAGGGGCTTAGGAAGATTTTGATCCCACTGTCTCCTGTAGCAAAGTGAAATAAGCCTCTGCCATTGCTCTCACGCCTGGCTTCCTAACCAGCCTGTGGAGAATTGCAGGCCCTCTTGCCGAAGAACCAGCCATAGAGGCAGCAAACTGCATGTGAGGGTGTCACCTTTTGTCTCCAGTGCCAGCTTCACCCGAGAGGAGAGCTATTGTTTTCTCTGCTGCCGAGCTGGTGAAGGGGAAAATTATTTATGATGGTGCTGTCTCCTGGCCATCTGTTTGCAGGGAGGCGACAAGCCGAGGAAACAAAGTGTACAGTGGCTGCTCCTGCTTGTGGTTCCTTAGGGGCTCTGTTGCCAGTGCCATTGCTTCCCACAATGGGAGGAACCTTTTTGCTCATTTAGTTCTGCTGCAGGTTGAAAGTGGGCTTTTCCCACTGGGATGCTTGAGCCACCTTACCAAAAGATGGATAAGGTTGGAGGTAAGATTAGTCTCCCCATTGATCTGGTGTGCAGCTTGTGATTTATTTCAGAAGAAATCAGGTCACCGAAAGCAGAGGAGGTAGAAGAAGCATAGGTGTCTCAGTCCAGCCACTGAACGTGAAACTCATGATATGAGCTATGTTTATTTCACTTTTATCAGAAATCAGGAATGCAGTTTGTATAGAAGAACTACTAACTGGTGTTTGTGCCCTAAGCGTTGTATGGTCTGCAGGCCTTCATGCAAGGTTATTCTTCATCTATGCCAGACTAGATTATGTGGCAGCTGAGTCTTCAGAAACTGCATGAATGATTCAAATGTTGGCCTACAAAATGAATTATGGAGCAAAGCCAGTAAGATTAATGTAAATGTTACTGTTTTGCATAAATCTGCTTTGTTTTTCTGTTCCTTTATGACTTGCTCCTGAATCTATTTATAGTACAGTATTTTGATTATTTTATAAATGTTACCTGCTATTTTCCAACACACTTATATAATCCTATAAATTAAAACATATGCTTCTTAAACTTCTGCTTTCCTATTACACAGATATTTTGCCTTTTCTACTAATCATTCAGAGTGTCAGGATTGTTCTGTATCTATAGCAGTCTCAGGGCCAAGAGCCCCTGAGTGTATTGAGCAGGTTTTTTGAAACAGGGCATGGCAACTGTCTCTAACACAAAAAATATAGGTTGCCCAGACCCACATTTATGTTCCACAGTTCCATGTAAAATTGCAGAAAGGCAAAAGGGACTCCCTAAGCGTTGCTGCTTTAACAACTCTGATTATGTGATCTGAACACCTGCTGAGAAGTCTTGCTTTAACATGCAGTTTCTAGAAGGTTTTTATCAACCCAGTGAGCACTGATGTGCAAGGAGGTAATATAAATAAAGAGTAGAGGAGTCTACCTCAGAGAATGAGGTTCAAATCCAGTGACTGGTCCCAAATAAGGGAAAGTCTGTTGAATCTGTGGGTGAATCCACACTTAGGTACATTCTGTTGATTCAGAGGGTCTATTCTAGTTGGGGCTAATAACTGGATTCAGTGGGAAAACAGACTTTCCCAGCTTAGGGTCCTGAAATTGGCCACTCCTGGGAGATTGTAGTCTAACAACAGTTAAGGAATGGCTATGATGAGGTTTTCTATGCAGTGCTATAGAAATTATTTTTTAAACTTAGACTCCGACATGTGTAGTTATCCTTCTGAGTACAGGGCAGCAGCATTGGCTGTACCCACAACATGTTAGGTAACACGTGATGCAGCAAACTTTCAGCTGCAGCTCATTTGGGGAGAAACAAGAGAATCAAGGTGGGGACTCTGTTTTCTGGTTAGGAACAGACTGAGCATTATGAATTTTTTCACACTTAAGTAGTGGAATTTCAGACAGTAAGTGTTATCATAAAGCAGAGTAAATAACTATGTGTTCTCTTCTTGGGGGCTAAACAGATTTCTGGTAATTTAAGGACACGCATCATGTTGTTAGAATAAAAACAAAAATGTCCATTGTCTCAGATTATGTCTCCCCTCCTGTACCTTCCTAGGCATATGGACTCGAGACCGCTTTATACTGACTTCTTGCGGCGACTGCCTGGTGTCATGAAAGGAAACACCTTCAGACCCACTATGCTACCCAGTGCAGAACCACAGACTACCACTGCACCGTGGAGAGTAGCAGACAGGTGAGACACATCTGAGCTGTTCCCTGCTCTTTACCATACCTTTGCAAGTTGATTGGCCTTATGGTAAGCGGCTGATCAGACCTTACTTTTGAAGCTTTGCCAAGATTCAACAATCTACACAGATGGATGGGATGAGTAGAGAAGAGCCAGCAGTTCAAGGAGCTGTCATTTTGAAACTTGGCCAAGGTTACCAGAAGTGTTCAAACCAGCGTTGTGCTGGGCCATGAATTAGCAGAACGTTGATGCATGATTAAGGTGAGATGCTAAGCTTTCTTGGCAGGCAGTCCTTGGGAAAGCTGTTCCTGCACTGCACTGTATGGAAACATCCCCTGTAGTGAATTAGATATCAGCTAGAATTGTTCTGGCATAATCTTCTATTTGGCATACTAGGTTTCCGTGCACAGGAATTGTTATGCTTGGGGAAGCATCCCATTGATACAATCTACCCCATCCTGACACACATGATTGAACACACATTGTAATTGTACAGCTTATGTAGTGTACTATGAAGTTCTGTTTGTGTAAGTCTTTTCTAAGCTGAAGGGAATCATGTCTGGAGAAGCTGAAGCTGAAGAGGAGCTTCTTGTTTTGCTCCAAGTTAGAAGTCATGTCGAATTCTTTGCTACTTCTGAACAGCAGCTACAGCTTAATGAGATTACTGAAATCTTTAGAAAACCAAAAGAGAAATATTGGATGTGAGACAAGGACAGTTGTGGAATGTGGCTATCAGGCATGGTGGGATGTATAATAAAAGGGATTGTTTGGCTCAGAATTTGGTATGAATTGAAGAAAGTGAAAAAGACATATCACAGAAGTGAGTACACCCCCTCACATTTCATAAATATTTTATTATATCTTTTCGTGTGACAACACTGAAGAAATGACACTTGGCTACAGTGTAGAGCAGTGAGTAGACAGCTTGTATAACAGTGTAAATGTACTGTCCCCTCAAAATAACGCAATACACAGCCATTAATGTCTAAACTGCTGGCAATAAAAATGAGTACGCCCCTAAGTGACAATGTCCAAATTGGGCACAAAGTGTCATATTTTGTGTGGCCGCCATTATTTTTCAGCACTTCCTTAACCGTCTTGGGCATAGAGTTCACCAGAGCTTCACAGGTTGCCACTGGAGTCCTCTTCCACTCCTCTATGATGACCTCACAGAGCAGGTGGATGATAGATCCACCTTCCGTTTCAGGATGCCCCACAGATGCTCAATTGGGTTTAGGTCTAGAGACCTGTTTGGCCAGTCCATCACCTTTATCCTCAGCTTCTTTAGCAAGGCAGTGTGTTTGGGGTCATTCTCATGTTGGAATACTGCCCTGCGACCCAGTCTCCGAAGGGAGGGGATCATGCTCTGCTTCAGTATGTCACAGGACATGTTGGCATTCATGGTTCCCTCAATGAACTGTAGCTCCCCAGTGCCAGCAGCACTAATGCAGCCCCAGATCATGACACTCCCACCACCAGGCTTGACTGTAGGCATGACTAACTTGTCTTTGTACTCCTCACCAGGTTGCTACCGCACAGGCTTGACACCATCTGAACCAAATACAGTGGTGCCTCGACTTACGAAATTAATCCGTATTGGAACAGTGGCTGCATCTCAAAATTTTCATGAATCAACATTCCCATAAGAATGCATTGAAAGCCATTTAATCCATTCCGGCTGTTTTTAAGTCGAAGCATTAGCTCCCACAGGAACTAATGCAAAGCTGGTTAATCCGTCCTCTACCACTAGGGGGAGAATTTTTCTTCTTTGGACCTAAGATGAACTTAGGTTTAAAAAAAAGGGCAGGAAAGGAGGGGGGGAACACCTTCTAAACAGAACACCTTTAAAAACAAGCACCTTTTAAACCAAGTCAAGCACCTTTTAGGTTAAAAAAGAGCAGGAGAACACATTCTAAACAGAACACCTTTTAACCCAAGCACCTTTTGAACAAAACGAAGCACCTTTAAGTCTACAGTAAGCTCCATTTTAAAGCCTGGATGCATCAATAAGTACTACAGCCCCTCACAAAATATTTTCTGATTTTAAAAGAGACAGACCTTGGAGCCACATTTTAAACACACATTTTAAAACAAAAGACAGGTCACAGTACACAAACCTTAAACACCACAGAAGCCAGCAAGCATTATTCCAGCACAGAACTCCTTGTCACAAAAAGAGTTCTGTTTAAAGTCCATTTTACAGCCTGCCTGCATCAACAGCCAGCACATCCCCTCACAGAATATTTTCTGATTTTAAGAAAAAAAACTGGAGTCTAAACTGCATTTTACAGCCTGGCTGCATCAATAACCAGCACAGAATATTTTCTGATTTTGAGGGAAAAAAGACTTTGAAGCAACATTTTAAACCCACACATTTTAAAACAACAGAGAGGTCATGGTACACAAACCCTAGGAGCCACAGAATGCGAAAATAAATAAATAAATTTTACATTTTAAAATTATACAGTAATTTTCACATTTAATTTTAATTTAATATTGTAATATACTTTTCACATTTTAAATCCACACTGCAAGACCCATCAGAGCACAGAAACATAACCCCCCCACCTAGCCCTGCCACCCCAAGCTGCAAAAAGCCCTGTACAGTACAGTAAATACAATGTACAGTATGTACTCACCCAGAACAGGCAATCTCTCTGTTTTTTTAAAAAAAGTAAAAAAAAATCAAAAAATCAAAAATTAAAAAAAAAATACAGTCCGTACAGTACCAGGCGATCTGAAGACTTTCTCCCTATCCACTCTAACCGCTGGTACGAGCGAGGTAGCAGATAAGCAGCCTCTTCGCTGGGCAACAGTTAACAGAAAGTTCAAATTTCATGCTTTCCCCACCTCCCCCGCGGTTTTTTCTTTCGTAACTCGAAGCTCCATTTGCAAGTTGAAGCAATATTTTGCGAAAGGAGCTTTTCGTATTTCAGAAATTTTGCAACTAGGGACATTCGTAAGTCGAGGCACCACTGTAAGTTTATCTTGGTCTCATCGGACCACAGGGCATGGTTCCAGAAATCCATGTCCTTAGTTTGCTTGTCTGCAGCAAACCGTATGCAGGCTTTCTTGTGCATCATCTTTAGAAGAGGCTTCCTTCTGGGACGACAGCCCTGGAGACCAATTTGATGCAGTGTGCGGCGTATGGTCTGACCACTGACAGGCTGACCACCCAACCCTTCAGCCTCTACAGCAATGCTGGCATTAGTCATACGTCTGTTTCCCAAAGCCAACCTCTGGATATGTCGCGGAGCACGGGCACTCAACTGCTTTAGTCAACCATGGTGAGGCCTGTTCTGAGTGGAACCTGTCCTGTTAAACCACTGGCCACCATACTGCAGCTCAGTTTCAGGGTTTTGGTAATCTTCTTATAGCCTAGGCCAGCAATGGCAAACCTAGGGCACGCGTGCCACAGCTGGCACGCAGAGCCCTTTCTGCTGGCACGCGAGCCATATGTCACCGGATTACTAATCCCCACTTCCCCCGCAGTCAGACCTGAGCAGGCGGCTGCAACTGTGGTGCTGGTGCCCAGACAGACGGCGGGTCAGGATCCAGAGCAGCTGGTGCTGGTGGCAGATCCGGAGTGGAGTCTCGAGGCACCTCCGTGCCCGGGATTCTCCCTTCCGCTGCCACTTCCATTCCGCTGCTGCCACTTCCGGTTCTGCCGCCACCGCCCTGTTCCCCCCCCCCCCCCCCCAGTTTGGGCATACAAGCTGAGAAAGGTTCGCCACCACTGGCCTAGACCATCTTTATATAGAGCAACAATTTCTTTTTTTCAGATCCTCAGATAGTTTGTTACCATGAGGTCCCGTGTGGAACTTCCAGTGACCAGTCTGAGAGAGTGAGAGCGGTAACACCTGCTTCCCCTTCACACCTGAGACTTGTGACACTAATGGGCCTCATGACACCAGGGAGGGAAAACGGCTACTTGGGCCCAATTTGGACATTGTCACTTAGGGGTGTACTCACTTTTGTTGCCAGCAGTTTAGACATTTAATGGCTGTGTGTTGTCACTTAGGGGTGTACTCACTTTTGTTGCCAGCAGTTTAGACATTAATGGCTGTTTGTTGCGTTATTTTGAGGGGACAGCACATTTACACTGTTAAACAAGTTGTCTACTCACTGCTTTACATTGTAGCCAAGTGTCATTTCTTCAGTGTTGTCACACGAAAAGATATACTCAAATATTTATGAAATCTGAGGGGACATACTCACTTCTGTGATATGAAGACTCAGTTTTTCTGCCTTGCCCTCTATGGGAGAGCTGGGGAATTAGCCTTTCAGATGTTCTGACTGATTTATTTATTATATTTGTAAATAAATTACTGCTTTTTTTCAGTGTGTTCAAGCCAATGTACATAGTTGTTTCTCTGTTGCCATCTTGTTTTGGAGGAATTCCACTTCATCTTTTCTACACAACAGTTAGAATGAATGTCTGGTGCAGTCTTGCTTAATGGCAAAGGAAAGATGGTGATAAGGGTGCTCCTGGAAGTGTATGCCCTATAAAAGGAGACAGTGGGCAGTGTAGCATCCCATGTGGTCATGGTGTCTGGGGATGATGTTCCATCTCTCCAGTAAGGAAATCTGATCTTCTCCCAGTGCCAAAGCTGGATTCTCTAGAACACTGGTCTGCATGCAGTGAGTTGAACCCCACTATCGGTCATTGCTCAGTCTGGGATGCTTGTTGTCTCTCCTCTTGAATCAGATGTCTTCAGTCACCAGAAAGGAGCCTTCCCCACACAACTCCCTCCATGACTTAATAGCTTTTTTTTTCCAAGGCAAAAATACCAAGATGCTTCAACATGTGTACTTCTAGTGCTTATCTGTGTTTTCATTCACTTGGGAATGAAATTAAACCAAGTTTCTTGTACAGTGAAGTCTGATTTCTGGATGCTTTCCTAGCAAACTATTGGGTTTGACAGTTCATTACTGTTAATGGTTAGGAGGCTAATTCATTGTTGTTCACATTTACAACTAAAATTGTTTTAATTTGCTGAACAAACATTACTAATGTGCTAAATAAGTAGTTCATTTTTAAATAGCAGTATTTAGAGAGAATTGCATGTAGATTGTCCCAATTAACTCCCAGAAATCCTAGCCAGCACAGATAGTGTGAAGGCTTCTATAAGTTTTAGTCCAAGAATGTCTGTGGACCCAAGGCTGAGAACTATTGCCTTACGAAGCATTTGAAAGAGGCACCTTCATAAGACTGTTTTTGTTGCCTTGAAATTGCCTCTGAAACTTGTTAATTCTCTTAACACAATTAATACCCAGGATAGTGGGGCTCAACATGTCAGGTGAGAAAGCATGTTTCTTGTAAACCTAGGCTTTCATGTTCCTACCATCCAGAAGAAGAGGCACCCACACATCTCGCAACAAAAGACCATCTCAGTACAAAATATTATTTTTTTTACCCCTTTTAATATTAAGTTTTCTGAAGTAAAAAATTCTACACACACACACACACACAGAGAGAGAGAGAAAGAGAGAGAGAGAGCTATATTCTCTCACACAGCTATAGAGTTTATAGAGACTACCCCAACCATCACTTCCACAAGATGTGCACACAGCTGAAAACTGTTGGCTTCTCATCCCCCATGGATAATATAGTTTAAAAATCACTGTTAGATGTTTGTGTCTGGAGTAAAACCAGTCTCTGCTCTCAAGTTGAAGATTAATGTGGGTTGAATTGTGTAGCCTGTCCACTAACCACAGCTATCTCTAGAGAAAATTTCCAAATAAGATAAATGTAAAGCCGTTAGTTTTTAGAAGTACTGCAAGACTGTTTTTTCTGCAGTAAGGCTAACACAGTACAAGAACTATCCATTTGGAAGCTGTTTCATCTTTGTCAGATGATGGTGTGGGTCAAGCCTCAAAAACATATGCCACAATGCAAATTTGTTAGTTGTTATAGTTCCATTAAATTCTCTTGCTTGTTTGTGATGTAGCAGAATATTGTAGGAGGCCCTTATTAGGGATGTGGTGGCGCTGTGGGCTAAACCGCAGAAGCCTGTGCTGCAGGGTCAGAAGACCAAGCAGTCGTAAGATCAAATCCACGTGACGGAGTGAGCGCCCGTCGCTTGTCCCAGCTCCCGCCAACCTAGCGGTTCGAAAGCATGCAAATGAAAGTAGATAAATAGGGACCACCTCGGTGGGAAGGTAACAGCGTTCTGTGTCTAAGTCACACTGGCCATGTGACCACGGAAGATTGTCTTCGGACAAAACGCTGGCTCTATGGCTTGGAAACGGGGATGAGCACCGCCCCCTAGAGTCGAACACGACTGGACAAAAAGTGTCAAGGGGAACCTTTACCTTTACCTTCTAACATTTAGCAGAGACTGTAGATAAGTGGCCACTTTTGTTATAGGCGCATACTAAAATAATTCGCAGGAGATGGTGAGCAAATGTCCCTCCTTCCCTTTCCAAAGCTGTTGCAACAGGTTCAGTGGCAATAGCTATTGCTTTTGCTACACACCCCTTTTGCCTCTATGGCGAACTCATTGGCCAAAAAGTGCCAAAGGAACTGGCAGATTACACTGTGGAGTTGCTGATTCATTCTGCTTCAGCTATGTAACTGCCACATTTCTCTCTTTTGCTTTGTGTTTATTTTTCTGTACCAGGAAGAAGTTGTATATGGCTGATTTGGAATCTGCAGTGCTTTACACTCTAAGGGTGGAAGCAGCACGATTCTCTCACCTTGACGAGGAACGCCTCTCTGCCCTGAAGCAGTATGTGACTGTGCTGGTCAAGGTGAGCTTTATGAAGCCTCTCATGCTGAGTCCTCTCTTTCTTCCTCACCATTTTTGTTCCTACAGATGCACTTGCTTCTCTGCTTTCTTAGGGGCCCATCTTAAAGAAGTAATCTGTAAGCTATTCATTTCCCTTTTTCCTATAAGGACAGTAAATATAAGTTATTAACATATGTTCGGAGCAAAAATAGTTAACCGCGGCAATTTGGTTAGTGACTGTTTCGAAAGATCAGTTTTTTAACTGCCAAGCTTTTAATTTTGTTTCGTATTCTTACGTCCTTTTGAGCTTAGCTTAATCAATTAATGTTCTCTTGGCTGCAGACAGTTGATAGCCTGTTTGGCATCTTGCTTTGGAAGAGTTCAGTGTTTAAATCAGGAGTGAGCAAAATGCAGCATGAGGACGGTGTGCAATCTGCAGCGGCGTTTTACACACATGCAGATCTCATGTTTGCTATCAAGTTCGACATTTAAAGAATTCAGACAGAAGACTGATTTGGTTTTGTTTTGTTTTTATTTTTGTTGGTTGTTCTGGGTTTTTCAGGCTCTTTGGCCGTGTTCTGAATGTTGTTCTTCCTGACATTTCGCCAGTCTCTGTGGCCAGCATCTTCAGAGGACAGCACTACACTACCAAGCCAACTACACTAGAGCACCGAGTGCTGTCCTCTGAAGATGCCGGCCACAGAGACTGGCGAAACGTCAGGAAGAACAACCTTCAGAACACGGCCAAAGAGCCCGAAAAACCCACAACCACCATTAGATCCTGGCCGTGAAAGCCTTCACGAATATATTTATTTTTGTTGTTTGAGGCCTGTAGGAGTAACAATTTTTTTGCTTTGGAGGATAAGAGGGGTACCCTTAGCTCTCCAACTCAAAACAAAAAAACCAAAATCAAAACAAGAATTGGCCATCCAATCATTTCAGGTTTGGATCCCATCCATTTTTTGCCATCTCTGGGCTTATTGAAGCTGTGGGTCCATGTTGTGGGTGAAAATCTGCCGTTACCCAAGGGGCCCATCTGTTTCATATCTGTAGAGAATTTTGCCACTCAGAACTGTAGTTTGGTAGAAAGAGCTTCACTCACATGTCCCAGCACTTCTTGTTTTACACAAGCCAGTTGGAAACTGCAGCAGTGCTGAATCTCCCTTGCTTCACATGACCTGAGTAGCAGCCTTAAGATGGTGCTACCAGGTCCACAACTAGCTGGAGCATTTTTGGTTTATCTAACCCTGTTACCTGACTTGCTTTGTGATTATTTTGTTTTATTTTTTACATATGTCATTTCCAGGATAAAATTCATTGTAAAGATAAATGAGGGAAAAATATTTTCTGCCTTGTTTTTGCCGTGATCCATACCTTCCTGAAACCACTTACTCCTGCCTGCCTTGTCAAGCAGTATGTGTCTGTGTTTAGTTATGGTTGTGGGAATGCAGGTGATCCTGCCATTTTTCTCATGTTTTTGGATTGTGCTGATAGTATTACACTGATGCTGTGTGCTTGGAGAGGAAAAGTGTCTGGGTAGGGAGGTGCCCATTAGGCTCAGTTAGGCTCCAAAAAAACTACACCTGGGATCTGGAGTCACACTCCTAAAAACAATTAGGCATACTCCTAATAACAATGAGACGTAGAGCAAATATTTGGGCACTAGGTGGAGCAGTCTGACTAGAATCCAGCTGTTCAACTATTACGCCTCTTCCCTATTCTCCTTACATCCCTCCCTCTCATTGTTTTTGATACATGTGCTTTTCATGTTTTTTTTTTTTTTTTTTGCCTCTCTGCACACAAATTAACCCAGAACTTTGGACAGTCAATAGCTTTGCACCAGCAAGGACTCAGCATGGGTTGTGTCTTTAGTATCACAATTTAAAAGCTCACAGGTAGCCTATAAGAGTTGTAACCAATTCTAAGGCAGGGAAGGGATATCTGACTGTCCAGTTCTGAGTAAGGAAAGCAGCTTTGTGTATCTGTTCATATGGGACAAATGTGAGATCTTCTAGACACAAAATGTGTGGTCCTCATCTGCACCATTCTCGCAAAGCAAGGAAAGGAATCAAGGAAAATGGGATTTATCTTAAGTTTTTTTTTAACCAGCATTGGAAGTTAATAACTATCCTCTTATTTGGAATTGGTTGCAATTGCTAATTGGAAAGCATAGCAAGTGTGTCTGTGAAGCCCCATTAATTACAACTGAGGGCTTTTAAAAACCTCTTTTCCTTTTATCCACCCTGCCAATCAATTTTCCAGTTTCCTCTCTTCCTGCCCGCTCTCCCTGTTCAACTTGTCATTTCCCCACTTGCCTGTCTTTCTTCCTGTAACATGGCTTTTCCTCCACATTCCCTCCCTCCCCCAATGAGCATATGTAGCTCTTTGGTCCCTTCTCCCTGGAGTGCTTGTGGTTTTAAAGTGCTGATGCTAATCGGATTTGAGTTGACTTATTGTCAAAGTAGCTTTACATGTTCCTTGGAGACTATTTTGGAGTTACAATCAAGATTTGGATCTTGGCTGTTGGCCCACAGAGGCTGACTTATTTGCTACAGCACCATGCTGAAAATATATAAAAGAATCTCCTGGTGTTAGCAAACAGCTGAATTTGGAGTTAAGTCCTATAGATGTCAGTGGAAAGCTTTGGATGAACAAGCTGGAAGCAGCTAGCTAGGTAGCATATGGGATTTCTGCATGTTCAGATGTTGGCAAGATCCAACCACCAGACGTGCAAGACTAGAGACAGAAAAGGCAGGTAGAAGAAATAAGCATATAGGCTGGCATTGGGCTAGGGAACATTAGCTTACCAGATATTGTTCTTCTGAAGCTCCCTACATTCTTAGTCAGCACATCAGCTAGCGGTGAGGGGTGAGGGGAGTTGTAGTTCAACATCATTAGTACAACCACACATTCTACACTCATGAACTAGTGGCTTTCCTAGAGTTGCAGTTGATCTTAGAGTGCTATAATATGCAGCAACATGAGACTGGCTCTTGGGAGTAGGAGAATTTTGGTCTGTGGTGGCATCAGCCCAGCTCTAATAGGTTGTCATCCCTCCCCAATCAGTGGTAGTGCAGGGGGCATAGGCTGTCTTGAACTGTGCAGTATCTGACATTGGGAACAAATGGTACAACAAGAGCCAGGGGCTCCTTTATCATTCCCTACATTGTAGAGTCTGCAGGCAGTGGGGAAATAGAAAGGGCTGTGCAGAATAGAATTCTTTGGGATTTTTTAGTTCTCGCTGTTGTGGAAATATCTGCTTATGGGTTGGCAGCTTTTGCTGACAACTGTAGGAGAAGCTGAAGGATTGCATTCAGCTTTTGTGTTACTGACATATAATTGGGAATGAGAAATGATTATCTGTTCAACACTAGCATCTTAGCATCGACTTGATGGTTACAGAGTTACCCTTTCGAGGTACGCTGTTTGGCAGTTCTCTAACTTCAATTTTTTGTATATTGTGTTGGATGTAGTGATGTACTATCTGCTCTGCTGTCCTGCATGAGCTTGCAGATATGCCTTTAGGTTATATCCACATTTTACACCAGCATCCATGCCAAAAACTCTTGCCAGGAGCAGCTCATAACTTCAAGGTCCACTGTGATAGCAATGAAAGTTTCTTGCAGTATTTGGGGCCCTACGTATGTGGCATGCCAGACAATGGATTTAGTACATTCTGAGTGAGACAGTGGAGATTTTTGGGTTGAAAACATGCTGTCATGTCCCTTGTAGCAAGCAGAGAGCTTAGCCTGTTATTAAAGTTGTTTTTACTTACAATTGATATGTTTGTGGCTGTTTGTGCTATGTACCAGCTTCAGGTGATGATCTACCTGGAACTGCTGCTGGGAAAATTATGAACTTGTCAGCATTTTCTAATCCCTGAATGTGCTCTTTGTCAGGGTATGTCATGCTGTTTATGAAAAGCATTTGGAAACTTCAGTGACAAGGGAATGTATTCCAATTACAGTACCATAATGCCTTGGGGCACCTAGGTCTTTAACTAGTATTCTCTGTTATAAACACAGATCACAACAGTGCTTAAAGCTCCTTACTTGTTCTTGTTGTTGTTTAATTGTTTAGTCGTGTCCGACTCTTTGTGACCCCATGGACCAGAGCACGCCAGGCCCTCCTGTCTTCCACTGCCTCCAGGAGTTGGGTCAAATTCATGTTGGTAGCTTCAATGACACTGTCCAATCATCTCATCCTCTGTCGTCCCTTCTCCTCTTGCCTTCACACATCAGGGTCTTTTCCAGGGAGTCTTCTCTTCACATGAGATGGCCAAATTATTGGAGCCTCAGCTTCAGGATCTGTCCTTCCAGTGAGCACTCAGGGTTGATTTCCTTCAGAATGGAAAGGTTTGTTCCCCTTGCAATCCAGGGGACTCTCAAAAGGCTCCTCCAGCACCACAATTCAAAAGCGTTAATTCTTCGGCGGTCAGTTTTCTTTATGGTCCAGCTCTCACTTCCATATATCACTACAGGAAAAACCATAGGTTTGACTATGCGTACTTTTGTTGGCTAGGTGATGTCTCTGCTTTTTAAGATGCTGTCGAGGTTTGTCATCACTTTCCTCCCAAGAAGCAGGTGTCTTTTAATTTTGTGGCTGCTGTCACCATCTGCAGTGATCATGGAGCTCAAGGAAATAAAATCTGTCATTGCCTCCATATCTTCCCCAGGAGGTGATGGGACCAGTGGCCATGATCTTAGTTTTTTTTATGTTGAGCTTCAGACCGTTTTTTGCACTCTCCTCTTTCACCCTCATTAAGAGGTTCTTTAATTCCTCCTCACTTTCTGCCATCAGAGTGGTATCGTCTGCATATCAGAAATTGTTGATATTTCTTCCACCAATCTTAATTCCGTCTTGGGATTCCTCCAGCCTTTCACATGATGTATTCTGCATATAAGTTAAATAAGCCCAGGGGACAATATAAAGCCTTTTTGTATGCCTTTCCAAAGCTTGAACCAATCAGTTGTTCCATATCCAGTTCTAACTCTTGCTTCCTGTCCCACGTATAGGTTTCTCAGGAGATAGATAAGGTGGTCCAGCACTCCCATTCCTTGAAGAACATGCCATAGTTTGTTGTGGTCCACACAGTCAAAGGCTTTTGCATAGTCAATGAAGCAGAAGTAGATGTTTTTCTGGAACTCTCTGGCTTTCTCCATAATCCAGCGCAGTGGTTCTTAACCTTTTTGAAAGAAACGCCCCCTTGAGCCATTGAGGAAGTTATCATCGCCTCCCTCCCCGAGGTGATATCTTACCTACCTACCTACCTACCTACCTACCTACCTACCTACCTACCCACCCACCCACCTACCTAGTCTCCCTCCCCACCCGGGTGCGAGGCAGCGCTTCACAGGGTGAGGATTAGAACCCAAGAGACCCTTTCCTTCCACCTGATCCACACTCAGTGCTCCCCTAAAGGAGAAAGGCGAGACATGGCAGGTAGAAAGAGCTGGATCATCTGGCGGCAGCAGCAGCACCGGATCTATTGCCAGCACTGCGGCTGCAGTCGCCTTCATAGGTTTGGCTCGCTCCAGCGCCCCTCTACCGCCCCCCTTCTGTTCTTTCGCCACCCACACTGCCCCTTTTCATTCTACCGCCCCCCTGAAAAATGAAATCGCCCCCTGGGGGGCATTATTGCCCACGTTAAGAACGTTAGTTCCTCTGCCCCTTCGAAATCCAGCTTGTACTTCTGGGAGTTCTCGGTCCACATACTGCTAAAGCCTGCCTTGGAGGATTTTGAGCATAACCTTGCTAGCGCGTGAAATGAGTGCAGTTGTACAGTAGTTGGAGCATTCTTTGGCCCTGCCCTTTTTTGGATTGGGATGTAGACTGATCTTTTCCAGTCCTCTGGCCACTGTTGAGTTTTCCAAACTTGTTGGATATTGAGTGTAGCACCTTAACAGTATCATCTTTTAAGATTTTAAATAGTTCAACTGGAATGCCATCACCTCCACTGGACTTGTTGTTAGCCATGCTCTCTAAGGCCACTTGACTTTACTCTCCAGGATGTCTGGCTCAAGGTCAGCAACCACACTATCTGGCTGACCCGGGACATCCAGATCTTTCTGGTATAATTCCTCTGTGTATTCTTGCCACCTCTTCTTGATGTCTTCTACTTCTGTTAGGTCCCTACCATTTTTGTCCTTTATCATGTCCATCTTTGCACAAAAGGTTCCTTTAATATCTCCAATTTTCTTGAACAGATCTCTGGTTTTTCCATGTCTATTACTTTCCTCTATATCTTTGCACTGTTCATTTAAGAAGGCCCTCTTGTCCCTCCTTGCTTTTCTTTGGAAGTCTGCATTCAAGTCTGCTTCTCTGAGTTACTCAAGCCCCATATGAGGCCCTAATGGACACCTGTGTTTGCCCCTGAAGCCAGCCATAGCCCCCCCTCTAAGGTCCCGTCTGCATGTCTTTCACAGGAGGGTGAATCTGCTTGTAGGTAGGGTCTGGAGGCAGGGGGAGCACACACTTTGTTTCATAGGGCAGAGGGATATTCTGAAAGCAAATCTGTTCTTATCACTTTTTTCAAAGCAGCTGGGGAACAGGGAAGACAGAGGGTTGCAGAAATGGATGGAGGGAGCACATGAAAGCCAGAAAGCCATACCGTACTTTAGCCAAAGAGCTGCTTTCTCCCATACAGGCTTATTCATATGTTGATGTGATCATCTGAGGACCTGCTTTGTGTGTTCCTGCATCTTTAGTAGTTAGACAGAGTATTTTTTTACTGTGTTGTCCAGATTGTGGGTTGCTCCCTAAGCAACACTCAGTACCTACTGTTTTTCCCCTTTTTGGTTGCTGATTTTAAAACTGCTTTTAATTTACAAAAGCATTTCGTTTATCGCCATGTTATGTGATGATTGTTCATTTCTGCTGTTCAGTTTCTGTTGCTGTTCTGCTTTTAGCTTTGTTCCTATATTTTATTTTTGCACTGGATTTTCAAATCTTTCATATTTGCTGCCCCAAGACATTAGTCCTGCACTGCATCTACTGGACTGGGAGTAAGTCTTACTTAGTATAGGATATACTAATGAGTACCTGTGTACAGAATTGTTTTGTTAAAGGATGCTATTGTAAAATAGAGCTCTTTTAAATATTTCTCTTTCCATGTTCCTGGCCTTACAAATTCATTGCTTTTCACCAGGGATTCTCTTGACTGCAGTGAAGGGAAAAGAGTTGTTTTACTGTTTGATATATTAGTAGAAACAAATGGCCCCTAGTGAGTTCAGCAAAGGGCAGGTTTTACAAACAATCAAGTAGCCTCTACAGACAATCCGGCTTAAGTGGCTGGCCAAGGGAGTCTCTTAGAGAGAAAGAAAATATATTGTTCCAGTGCTTTCTGAGTTGTATGGAGAAGCCCCTACTCATCTGTGCCCTAAGGCTAGTGAGCTCTTGCTCTCTGTTAGTAATTACAGCAAGCATCTACAGTCTGAGTGAGCAAGTGTAGGAAGGAGAGGGACCTTTTCCTTACTTGTTTTTCAAGCTCTCTTTCTTTGACAGTGCAACGCAGCATCCTGGGGGTTTAAGATTTCCTGCCATTGAGATGGCATCTCAAATGTACAATAGCCACAGGAAAAATAAGAGGCATAAAAAGAACAGACTTGCTTACACTGTGTCTGGCTTGAAACGTTGATTTGATTCTCCTATGAAACCTGGCAGGGACTTTTTCTGAGAGGAATGGCCCACCTTACTTTCTCTGTGGCATGTGTTTCCTTCTTGTGTGTATTATTTGTTTCCCTCTCTTTGTCAGGGAACATGTTTCCATCATTCCTGCTGATGTCACTGGTAGCTGAAAACACATTCCTACATAGCAGCAGTAGGAGTTTGACCTTTTTTTGTTCGTTGTAACAGACGTTTTCCGTAATCTGGATTCTGTATCCTATATTATGTATTCTGCAATTCCATACAATTGTAACATACTGAGAGGCCCACGTGTGACTTTCAGAGCTTGACTTCCTCTACATCCACCACTGCAATGGGGAGGAATTAACTAATTTCATCTTGTTTCCTCTCTTTTTGTGTTTTTTGTTTTATTTTTATTTGTTTTGTTTTGTTAGTACTTTCCTGGACGTCTTGTAGTCATGAACTATCTTCACAACCTCGACTTGTGGCTGAGACCAAGGACAAATGTTTCACAGAATAATTGGGAGGAAGCTCTAAGGAATAAAGCAGAGGTACGCCGCAGAAAACAATGAGCTATTGTTTGTACCCTAAAGGGATGGAGTATTTTTTCCCATTTTCTGGCCATTTTCTTCTGAAACCTCATTCTGCACCAACTGTTACTGGAATGATGGATGTTGTAGTCCATCAGACTGGGAGTATGCAAGGCTGAGAGAAGTTTTTCTAAGGTATGCCTTAGTTTATGCAGGAGTGAAGATCAAATCCATTTAGCCTACCCATCATCCTGAATGTACATCAAGAATCTAGCCAGAGATTCCCCTAATCTTAAAAGCCAAAAATGTCTTAAAGATGCTCAGCCACTGGTGTATGATTGAAGTACAGTGGTGCCCCGCATAACGGGCACCCCGTTTAACGACGAATCCGCATAGCGATGGGTTTTTTGCAATTGCAAAAGCGATTGCATTGCTATGTTTTAAATGGTAAAACATCGCTTTGCGATGTTTTTCTAACAGCTGATCGGCGGTTCCAAAATGGTCGGCGGGTAAATAAAATGGCCGCCCGCAGTGTTTTCGCACCCTTTCCTCACTTACCGGGCAGCGAAAATGGTGGTCGCATGGAAGATTTTCGCAGAATGGTGAGTTTTTTGCCCATAGGAACGCATTAAAAGTGGTTTAATGCATTCCCATGGGCTTCTTTGTTCCGCATAGCGACGAATCCGTATAGCGACGATTTTTCCGGAATGGATTATCGTCACTATGCAGGGCACCACTGTATTTAGCTTGTTAAATGATAGGTGCTGGCAATATATTTCCATTCCTGCTGGTCTTCAAAAGATCAACATTTATTGGACACATATATCTTAAATCTCATCAAGCATATGTTTGGCCTACATGTTCTCTATGATACGAACATTTAAAAGAAATTAGTGAGAAATCAGCTGCAACATTAGGCACTGAACAGTTAAAGAAGAAAAGAGCTTTGCTATTTACAAATAGTTTAGAAAACTGATTATAGAATATAGTATTTATGGTGAAACTAGCAAAATGAAAGAGTATGTGATTTCTGTATAGGAGATCAAAAAACACTTATAAGAACTGGTCAATATTCATAATGGATTAGAATAGAGCAAAGGGATAGTAATTATCTATATTCATTTGAGGGTGTATTCTTCCCAGCTCAATTAGATTTATTTGGAATGAGGGGAAAAAAGAACATCACCCGAAGTCCCTCCTTTCCAAACCACAAATAATGCATTGAAAAGTTCATTCATCATTTCTGAACTTTGCACTGCAGAGTCTCTGCTAAGCATCTGAGATGAAAACCAGGATGCCCTAGAACACATTTTGAAAACTACCTTTCTGCTGTTTCTTTCCTTTCTCTCTGTCCTGCCCTTTTCCTGCAACCTTGACATACCAAGAGAACGTTTTTCTGACCCTCTCTTTTTAGCTTCCGTACGCCAGGTTGCCAGAAAATCCACTCTGGGTAGGATGTCAAGGAAGCAAACCTGAGCTCAGAGGCTTTCCATGTAGTCTCTGGACTCTCTTCCACCTCCTGACAGTGCAAGAAGCTCTGCTTAGTCCTAACCATGCCTGTAAGTAATGCACACACTGCTTAGCGTTCGGTATTTTAAAGTTTTGTTCCTAACCATTACTTTTCATTTATGATAACAATTCAGCTTTAAAGTGGAAGATCTGGATTCATATCCAAGTCATTGTTTTGTCTCAGATCGGTCACTAGTCTTAGATGTACACCATTTTTGTGTCTAACTAAAACAAATAGTTCTTTAATATGTGACTTTAATATAAACATACCATTTTGGAACTACCCACAAAAACTTGGTGCACAGCCTGAGAAAGATGAATTATCATTGATAATTGCTTTATTTTTTGTTTAATTTTCTTAATGGTTTAAATGTATCACCTGTTCTTACATTTGTATTGTTCTTTTTCGTGGTCTCTGTGAATGCACACATATGGGTATTGTCAGTGCCTGCGCTGACTCTCTCGGAAGATTCTAGAGCTAAAAGTAAGAATTTTATGGTGTGATCCTCCATGAGGCATATGCTCCTCCCACCCACCATCTTCCTCAGTTCCTTTTTTCCGGGGAGCTGAATGGTTCTCAGGAAAAATAGAGTGCTTTGCTATTGCCTTTTGGCTATTTTTCTAGGCTCTTTTGAGCTTTTGTTTGTTTTCTTTACCTTAATTACACTACTTAGTGATCCTCCAAGCCCTTTGTTTGCTTAACTGACTGGCTGCGGTTCTTTATTTTTTCCTCCCCCCCCCCCCCGTCCTTTCTGTTTTCTTTTTGCTTATGGCCTCTCCATCTCCTTTTAAAAGGTGTTCAACCTGTGCGAATAAAATCGCACTTTCGGATGCGCACAGCCAGTGCCTTTTTTGTTTGGGTGAACACCATCCTACCCATTTGTGCCCTGCTTGTAAAAGCCTCACCAAACCGGCACTAAAACAGAGGCTCCAAAGACTTCGGTCTTACCTTTGGCAAGCAGCCATGAATCCCGCTTCATCCTCAGAAGCGGCCAGATCACCAGGTCTTTCTGCTGATAGAATTCCAGCGGGCCAATCCACTTCTGATTCGACTCCTGTGCTACCAGTTAAGGACACTGTTGACAAAGCAAAGGGGCCTGGTAAGCACAAGTTGCCACCTTCTCAAAAGTCTCGAGCGCACGATGCTGGCTCGAAGAAGAAGCCCAAGCCCGCTCCTGAAAAGCCCAGAAAGGACAAGCTCCCTAGAGTGGAACTCCCGCAGCCCTCTCTGCATTCCCCTCTCCTAGAGGAATCGTCCAGAGAAGTCCCCGACTTGGTCTCGGATGGAGATGACGCCCATGATGCGGTGCCCCCCCCATGATGCTGCCCCATATCCCGAGCATTGGCCTCAGCGCGGCTGCGCCACAGTCCAGCCCGGCCTCAACCCATTCCAACCCGGACTCAGGGAGGGCACCTGAAAGCTCGGCTCAGTTCCTCCCTCGCCTCCAAGAAAAAAACGGAGAAGAGAAAGCATGTCTCTCCACCGGCATCAGCCCCATCGCATGGCGACTTCTACCCTTTTCCGATGGTACCATACCATTTTGACCCCCTTATGTGGCAATCCTGGTATGGAGGATACCAGCCTGACCAGGCTAAGCGACCAAGAATGACATCGGCGCTCCCCTATGCCGCTCCCTTTCTAAACCCGGCTTGCCCTCATGTGACTGCCGTGGCCTCGAGCGCTGCGGCCCCGTCCGCTCGCCCACTCATTCCATCCAAGTGGATGCGCGATAAAGTTCGTGAGGCCTTGCCCCCAGAGCCCGAACTGTCTGACCCGATACCATCCCAGGTTGCCTTTGAACACCTCCCGATTCAGGATCATCAAGCTCCCCCTGCGGAGGGCTTTGGTCCATCGGACTACCCTTCATCTCCAGGCTCTCCTGCATCATCAGAGGCACACCAATCTGAGTCCTCCCATGAGCCCGAACCCCCACCTATCCCAGATACAAGGGGCAGCCACGCTTCATCCTCTTCGGATGACTTCTCGTATTCGGGCTCTCATGTTTCAAATGGCACAAGCCCTCAGTCTCGATGTCGAACAACCTCCGTCCACTGATGTCGACCCCGTATTCAACGACATCGATCAGGAGAGACAAGTTCCTTTAAGTCCTTTAAATCCATTCTTTGTCTTATTAAAGACACTTGGGGTAAACCTCCTTCCATCATGCAAATATCTTGCCGCACCGATGGTCTCTATCGAACCCACGGTGCCGATGCCGAATTCCTCAACCAACATCCAGTGCCCAACTCTATCATAGTTGAGTCCAGCCAGACACGGACCCAGACCAAGTCCAAACGAACCCTTGCCAATAAGGATGGCAGGAAAGTTGACACCATGTCCAAGCGGATATATTGCCTACAGGCTTTCTTACTTAAAGCTGTCAGCTATCAAGCGACCATGGGCGCCTTCCAGCGTCATCTCTGGGACCAGATCCTCCCCTTCATTGAGGCTTGTCCTGAACCCATGAGATCTGATCTCATCAATATACATTCACAAGCTATTTCTCTGGCCAAGTACCAAAGAATTACAGCGCGTCACTCTGCTGAGGCGGCCGCAAAAACACTGGTCACTGCTATCTCCATTTGACGCTATGCCTGGCTCAAATCTTCCACAATTTCTGATGACACCAAGTCAAGTATTGAGGACTTGCCCTTTGATGGTGCCCATCTGTTCAACTCCACGACTGACGATACCATGGAGAACTTTCATAAGAAGCGCAAGACTGTGCGTTCTTATTCTACCCAGCCGTCTTCCACTTACCATCGGCCTTTCTACCGCTCGACCAATTCCATTCTCGACAATATCAAACCCAGAGATATCAACCTTACAGGCAGTATCGCCCTAACCAACCTGACAGGGCTCTACCTGCCCCGCAACCTCTCATGGCACCGTACCATCCTCAGACCCTACCTCGCCAACGGCAACCATATCATAAAGGGCAGAGAAAGGGTAAGCAATACTGACAACTATCTATACTTCCCTTTTACAACGTTCCTTCCTGCCCAGTGAACTCGACCAGGTTGGCCCCATTCTTCCATCGTTGGCAATCCATCACTTCTGATAAATGGGTTCTATCCATCATATTCTCTGGATACCTTATAGTGTTCTCCGAGCTACCTCCCTTGGGACTCATTCGGTACACCCCCTATTCTTCTGCATTGCAAGGCGAAGTCACTAAACTTCTCCAAAAACATGCCATTACACCAGTCCCCGCCTCGGACTCTTTTAATGGCTTCTATTCGAAGTACTTTACTGTCCCTAAGAAAGATGGAGGCCTCCGCCCCATCCTTGGTCTCACTCACCTCAACCATTTCATATCTCCTTGCAAGTTTCGTATGCTCACCCTGGACTCTATTATCCCTTTGCTTTCTCAGGGAGACTGGTTCATAATCATCGACCTTCAGGACGCCTACTTTCACATATCCCTCCACCTGGATCATCAAAAGTTCCTCCGGTTCCACTTCAACGGGACCGCCTTCCAATTCTGTGCCCTCATGTTCGGGCTCTCCACCGCCCCACAGACTTTCACAAAGTGCATGGCGCCAGTAGCCGCCTTCCTTCGGCTACAGGGAGTAAACATCTATCCCTACATCGACGACTGGTTGATTGTAGCGGCATCGTACGACGATGCCATAACAGCTCGAGACATAACTCTCCATACTCTGCACAGTCTCGGCCTCAAGGTCAATCGCGAAAAGTCGCTTTTCACCCCACGGCAGACAGCCAAGTTCATAGGCATGGAGGTAGACTCCCTTCAGGCAAGGGCATTTCTGCCCCTGGACAGAATCGAGAAAATCCGAAAAGCCATCTGCCCTTTTCAGTCACGCCACTATGTCTCAGCACATCACGCCCAGCACCTCCTGGGACTTATGGCATCGAGAACAGCCATCGTACAGCACGCCAGACTCAAAATGAGGCCCCTACAGGCGTGGTTCCTTTCCCTCTTCAACCCCTCCTCAGACCCCCCCATCAGCTCTGTTACCAGTCACACCGGCACTAGTCGCTCAACTCGACTGGTGGTTCCACTCATACAACCTGCTGGTCGGCAGACCTTTCTCGCCTCTAAGACCTTCCATATAGATCACTAGCTACGCCAGCCCCACGGGGTGGGGTGCCCATTGCCTTCAGCACACAGTTCACGGACTTTGGTCCAGCCGAGAGCGGTCTCTGCACATAAACCACCTAGAACTATTGGCAATCATCAAGGCGTTCCATGCCTTTCTTCCCCGCATCAGGAACCAAGTGGTGCAGCTAGCAACGGACAACACTCTTCTACGTCAACAAGCAAGGGGGCACATACTCCCCCTCTCTGCTCTACCTAGCTGTTACCCTCTGGGAATGGTGCTACTCCCACCATGTTTTCCCCATTGCTGTCCATATTTCCATGGACGACAACACCCTGGCGGACCGACTGAGTTGCTTACCCGCCAGGACACATGAGTGGTCCCTCAACGATGTCGTGTTTCACCAGCTACGCTGACAGTGGGGTACTCCTTCAATAGACCTCTTTGCAACCGATGGCAACAAGAAATGTCCCCGGTTCTGTTCCAGAGCGGGACAGAGCAGCAACTCTCTGGGAGATGCGTTCCTAAGAGACTGGTCCCAAGATGTTCTCTACATATTTCTCCCGCTGCCTCTCATACAGAGGGTAATCGTTCGCATCCAACAGGACAGGGCCAACGTGATCATCATAGCCCCGTGCTGGCCTCGCCAGCCGTGGTTCACTCACCTGGTCTCGATGTCGTCAGACATGCTCCGCCTTCCTCTCCACCCAGATCTCCTGTCGCACAACCACGGCCTCGTTCTTCACCCAGACGTTGCCTCTCTCAGCCTCACGGCATGGAGGATACTCCCGACGTCATGCACGTCCTCCTTTGGGCCCGTAAACTTTCCACAACCCTCCTGTATGAGAACAAATGGAAGTCTTTCTTAAAGTACACCCAGGACAATAACTTACCTTCCATACCTGTCTCTTTGGAAACTCTCCTCGCATATCTCCTCCATCTTTTCTCCCAGTCCACGTTGAAGGTCTATCTGTCAGCAATCATGGCTCACCAACCTGACGATTCCCCTTCCTCCAAGTTGTTTTCTCACCCAACTGTCAAAAAGTTTCTCAAGGGGCTCAATAACATTCGCCCCCCTCAACAACGTATCACCCCTCAGTGGTCGCTACAGCTCGTCCTCAATGCCTTGATGCGGCCCCCGTTCGAGCCCATGGCATCTATTGACTTCAAATTCCTAACCCTTAAATCGGCTTTCCTTGTGGCAATTGCATCAGCCAAGCGGGCCAATGAACTCGCTGCTCTTCGAGCAGATCCTCCCTTTATCCAGTTCCAGCCCGATAAAGTGACTCTTTATTTTGATGTTTCCTTCCTGCCAAAGGTGGTCTCCGACTTCCACCTCAACCAGCCCATCATACTGCCTTGCTTCTTCAACTCTCCTTCATCGCCCCTCGAGCGTATGCTCCACAATCTCGATGTCAGACGTGCCCTGGCTTTCTACATCGAAAGAACAAAAGTTTTCAGAAAGTCTAATAAACTCTTTCTTTGCTTCCATGGCCCAAATAAAGGGGCCCCCACTTCCTCTCAGTCAATAGCACGCTGGATTGTACAAACTATTTCCCTTGCCTACACCTTGGCGGGCAAGTCCCCTCTGGACTCTTTGACAGCTCATTCCACCAGGGTGCTGTCCACTTCTACTGCCTTTCAATGTGGCACCAAGGTTCCTGACATCTGTCGTGCTGCCACTTGGTCCACGCCGTCGACGTTCGTCAAACACTATCGGCTGGATATCAGTGCACGCCAGGATGCTGCATTCGGCAGAGCTGTTCTGTCATCTTTCTTACCGTGACGACCCACCAACCGGTAAGTGCAGCTTGCTAATCACCCATATGTGTGCATTCACAGAGACCACGAAAAAGAAAAAGAGGTTACTTACCTGTAACCATGGTTCTTTGAGTGGTTCTCTGTGAATTCACACAACCCATCCATCCTTCCCCACTGTCTGTCATGGGTTAATTGGCTACTTAATTAATTGTTTCCTTCAAACCCGGTGGATAAGTTTGGAACTGAGGAAGATGGTGGGTGGGAAGAGCATATGCCTCATGGAGGATCACACCATAAAATTGTTACTTTTAGCTCTAGAATCTTCCGAGAGAGTCAGCACAGGTGCAGACAATACCCATATGTGTGAATTCACAGAGAACCATTCAAAAAACCATGGTTACAGGTAAGTAACCTCTTTTTTGGGGGGACCATATGGCCCTGTCCTGATTTTTCTTCACCTTACCCATTGTTACGTTCATACATAGTCAGTTACAGAAAATACCCATATATATGATCCTTTATAGCAGCAATGCTCTGAACTGTTGAATCACTGAAAAATTACAAATGGGTGAGTTTTCAGGTTCTCCAGAACTCTTCATGAGGTAAAAAAGCATGAGGGTCAGGCAGAAAGTACAAAAATTTGATCAGTTGTGATCCACTGGCTCGTGCAGTCAGACTGTCAGGAAGGAAAAAGGGAGTTTTAGATTCTACAGTACATGAGCTGGAAGTAGCAAAGGTATCAACTTACAGGCTTTCTCCCTCATTGAAGACAAAATCCCAGCCCCTCCCACCTACACAACAGCCTGCCTTACTTTGTCTGGGGCATCAGGCAGTTGACCGATCTGCAATTGGCAGATCTACTCAGGAAGTATAAATTGATACCGTTATTATCCCTGTCTTATAGAATTTAAGGTTTTGTTTTTCTTTCTTGGCAGTCTGACTGCATGAGCCATGCGCAACACATCTGGTCCAATACTTGGCTTTTGGCTTCAATCCCAAGGTTGATGCTGTGTTTGTCTAATGAAAAGTGCTGTAGAACTTTCAGGTTTGCTGTATTTGTAATTTTTTGTAGAACAGGTAAATTTGCCTTACCTCAAAACCAGCAGAGGTGTCTTAAAGTGTCCCTAACTGTTTCCATGTAGAGTTTGCACATAGCGTCCAAGCAATTGCACTTGGTAAGTTTTGTATTTTGAAAGTCTTGTGAAGGAGAATGATATATTCAAATAGGAATAAATGTCAAAAAATGGGCACACAAAAATGAAACTGACTATGGATTCTAGGGTATATAAATACCCTGTGTACTGTACTTTTGTACACATTTTGCACTCAGTGTTAATTTACTCCAGGAGTAATTTCCATCTACCCTGCTTACTTTATTTATTTCCCCACTGAATGCCAAGCATGTGCAAAGTAGCAGTGGAAATCGAGGAAGTGCTAGTTGGGACAGTGGTGCTTAAGATAGACACCGCACAGTTATTTACCCTTAAAGCATCTGTCTTCCCCCAATTGCTTTTCTTAGTGTGGCAAATAAATGCTGTGAACTCCAGAACGGGTAAATGTCAGGCCAAGAAAGGATTATATACCCCTTTAATTGCCGCTGCATGCTGTGTCTTTCCCCTAACACTTTGCAGCTTAGTGATCCATCCAGTTTGGGTTTGAATTGGCAGCATAATAATCTGTTGATTTTATTCATGCATAGTACTGCACTCCTGCAGCAGAAATGTCAGCAGAAAACAACTGCTCTTTGGAAATGTAGGTGGAAATGTACCAATTTGTAATCAGCTGGTGTTAAATAGAACAAGCTGTGGGCATATTTTCTGCTCAGCTGTTAACATTCATTTTAACAGTCCCCCCCCCCTCAACTTTCTTGTTCTGTTTTCTCAGCACCATCAGAGGTCCTTCCTACAATGAGAAGATACGTCCAGTACTTCTTTGGCTGTCGGGAGTGTGCAGAACACTTTGAAGGCATGGCAGCAGAGTCCATGCACAAAGTGAAGAACAAAGATGGTGCTGTTCTCTGGCTTTGGTCAAGGCATAACAGGGTGAATGCCCGCTTAGCAGGTAAGAGCTTTACTGCTGGTGAGGTACATGCAGGTATATTTCAGTATAGTCATATGAATATTATCGCTTTAGAAGTCATTGGCTAAACAGTGTCTCTTGTTTCCTCATGCAGCCTAAAAAGGAGGGGGCAGAAAAGTTAGACTTGGTTTCTATGCTAGTTGTAGCGCCGTGGCCACTTCTATTCTGTGCCGCTAGAAGATGTGTCACACTTTGGCGCATAACTACTAAAACAACCCTGACCAGAAGAAGACTGTTTTCTTGAAAGCAGCCAAAGCGGCAGCAACCCTAGCATTCCAGAAATCTTTAAATCCAGGCCTTAGAATAGGCAGAAGCTTTCTGAATATTATCAGGCTTCCTTGTGATTTCCTTGACGAGAGCTTGCCCTCTCTGTGACTGCCAAGGATCAAGCACTGCAACAGTCACTCATTGCTTGCATAGCCCTCCAGTAGTCTGAGGAAAAGAAGCAAGTACGTAGCTGTGGGAGACTGCAAAGATAGTGTGGACAAGAGACGCCCATCAACTGGTTTCTGAATTTCCCTATGCATTTAGAATATCAGTGTTTTTCCTTAGAGAAAATTTTCATCATACACATTTTTAAAGCATTGTATTCTGGTTCAGTTTCACCACCTCCAGCTTGTTTCAGATGAAATGTATTGTTTCAGCCTTCACCATCCTTGTGTGCTGAAAATGTGTTGGAGGACAGATCCCATCATACTCAACCAATATGCCATTGACCATGTTGGCTGAGAATAATTGGAGTTGTACTTCAACACTTCTGGAAGATGCAAAGTCTGGAAAATTCTGCACTCTTCCAAATGTTACACTGGTTTCACCTGCTCTGTCTCTGTGTTTGAGTCATAGTTTTTCTTTATGTGGGAATCTTCAACCTATAATTGTGCAAATACAGAATATGGAAACTATTTTTTTAAAAAAAGAAGGATTTCAGTAGTGTCTCTTGAAGCAGAACATGCATACACATATGTTCAAAACCTGCTGGAGAACTTGGAAATGCGTTTGATTTTTAAACCCATCTTGTATCTGTTTTGCTTTCACTTCTGCTGTGTATTGTAAACACCTTTCTGGGTGCAGTTACAACCACCAACTTTCCACAAACAGGTTCCCTTCTGTAGTGCTGGGTTCTGACTCAGAAAATATATGGTAGCCGGTTCTCTGTGACATGCAGGAAGAAAGTTAAGATGAGAGAAGTTCTTGGTACAAGATGCCTGCTGATCTTTCTGACTACTTTGCAATGAGTGACTGATGAAGAGAGAAACATCTCTAGATTAGGATAAATCTCTCATCATGATGGAAACAAAAGTATCTTTCTTAGTACTGCCTTGCCCTTTGAGGGGATGAAACATACCATATGCCATATAGTATCTGGCTCTGAGTGTCCAGCAACCCCCTGCTATGCCAACCTTCAGGATACTGCAATTCAGAGGGAGATATAGCAGGCATATCTCACTAAGCTTAAGAGGGCTAATTTGCCTCCTCTTTCAATGGGAGGCATTAAAACAGTACAAGGTGAACAAGTGCACAGTGAAACCTAATTTATGTCGGACACAAATGTTCAGTTATTAGGTGGAGTGAGAGGGCAGGTCTAGCTCCTGACATTACAGCAACAAGCAGCTGGTGGTGTTAGCCAGAGTTGCAGCTTCTAAATCCTATCTGTCTTTCTGCAGGGGGCTTCTAAAGGCCGCCGACATGTGCCCTGGGAGGACCCTCCTCCCGAGACGGCTGTCCACATGCTCAGTTTCTTTGCACACACATGCAGTCCTTTGTTCCTTCTGACCTCAGGATGCTTGTTGTGAGAGCAAGAGAGATGATCAATGTAGCTGAGGAATCAAAGGAGCTGTTGACTCTTTGTCTCTCTCTTAGGGTTTTCTGCCTTATCTTAGGAACCTAATCTCCACCTTTTTAAGTCAAGTACTTTAACTTCACAATGGATTTGAAGTTTTATTCATTTTATATGGTTCCTGCTCCTTTGCCTTATTCCTTCATGTCTGAGATAAATAAGCAACAATTAGTTTAAATCCTTTTCACAATTTCCTCAAATTGTTCAGTGGGTTAGACTTAAATGCTGTGGCTGTTAGCATAGACAGTGGAGTACTGATGTCACCTTGCACATCTGTCTAAAAATATGGAAATAGACCAGTGAATGTAAATAGAGAGCTTTGACATTGACATTGCCAGTGTTTAAAGATAAAGGTAAAGGTTCCCCTTGACAATTTGTCCAGTCGTGTCTGACTCTAGGGGGCAGTGCTCATCTCTGTTTCCAACCCACAGAGGTAGTGTTTTGTCCAAAGACAATCTTCCATGGTTAAGTGACCAGCACCATGGTGGTACCTATTTATCTACTCACATTTACATGCTTTCAAACTGCTAGATTGGCAGGAACTGGGACAAGCAACGGGAGCTCACTCCATTGCATGGATTCGATGTTACGACTGCACGTCTTCTGACCTTGCAGCACAGAGGCTTCTGCGGTTTAACCCGCAGGCATTCACCAGATACACACCATACTGTTTGCATTCTTTTATGGTTCTCAACAGATTCCACAGACCCCACATTTTATGCAATGATTGTAATACAGTCATTCATATTTACATGCTGAGAAAACATACAACTTCTCTGGCTAACCTCCCACTTGGTTCTGAACATTGTAGGTGTCTAGAAGAAGAATAGCCGTCTTTTATTTTTTACATTTTAATTTATGCTTGGTGTTATAATCAGTAATTTATGCTTGGTGTTATCATTAGTACAATCAGATGCACTTCAGCAAGAGTCCACCTGTTAATTTCACATTTGGAAAAAAATGACTAGAATTAATGATCTTTGCATATTCTGATCAAAGGGAAAGAAACAACTTATAAAGTGGAAGTGTTCTTTTTCCTTTTGATTGGAAAGAAGGAAAGAACACCTTGTGTGCATAGACAGAAAGGTTATGTTTTCATTTGCCAAATAAATTTATGACATTGATTCCACCAAACGTTTTTTAAAAAAATTAGTAGGACCCATTTTTTAATTCATGGGATGCCAACCCCCAAAGCTTGTTTTTGTATACATATGTATGCACACACACACACACACACACACACACACACACACACACACACACAGACAGAGTGGTGCCTTGCTTAACGGGCGCCCCGTTTAACGACGAAATCGCAAACCGACGAACTTTTTGCGATTGCTTTTGTGATCGCATTGCAATGTTTTAAATAATCGGTACCCTGTTTCGCTTACCAATTATCGCAAAGTGATGATTTCCCCCCAGTGATTGGCGATTCCAAAATGGCCGGCAGGTTAAAAAAATGGCCACCCGCTGTGTTTAGGGATGGATTCCTCGCTTACTGGGCAGCGAAAATCGCCACCGTATGGAGGAGCTTCGCTTAAATGTCAGTTTTAAGCCCATAGGAACGCATTGAAGGGGTTTCAATGCATTCCTATTTGCTTTTAAAAATCGCTTTGCAGTGATTTTTGCTGCACCGATTAACATCGCTATGCGAGGCACCACTGTAGATATGGGGTGGGTGGGTGGTTGTGTATAGTTTTTATATACACATATACCTGCACTATTTTTAAGTATTTTGAAGCACCTCCTTTTATATCCCTTTTGTGCACTTGTTATCTAAATTATAACAAACACACCAGTGAATGATCTGAGAAGGCTTGTGGAAGCACAACATCATTTCCTAGTACCTCCTGTCAGCCTACCCTCAGCTGCCTCTTTACCAGAGGTTAGGGCTCTGCCTTTGTATGTGTGAAAATGTGTTGCATGCATGTGATACCTGTATATGTATGTATATTAATACTACTTATTTTTCAAGTCTACTTATTTCGGGTTTTTCCTTGGCAAAAACAAAACAAAATTTAATTTCTTCATACAGTGAAATAGGATTCCTTCAGCAGATTTTAATAGTTGCTTGACACATATAAATTTTAAAGAGTGGTGCTATAACATGTCTTAGTGAAAAAGCCAAGCAAACTCAGTTTGATTTGGCAAATAATCTATATGGTATACTAGCTACTAAAGTGGGGCTGTTCCAGCTTTAACCAATGTGCCAGTAGGCCAGCACATCTAACTTGTCTATGGGGACCAGCAGCTCACTTTCTAGTGGCCAAATACTGCCCACAAGCCATTGTTTTTCTCCATAATTTGACTTGCTAACATCTGGATACATAAGAATATCCTTAGTGCTTCATGGTAGTAATGTCTTGAACTTCTGATTCACTTTTTTTAGGTACTGCAAGTGATGATCCCAAATTTCCTAAGATCCAGTGGCCTCCTCAAGATTTGTGTTCATCATGCCAAATAATCATCAATGGAAGGCGTATGTGGGATGAGAGGGAAATCTTAAGGTTCTTCAAAGCTTATTTTTCACGGCACAATATATACTTGGATTTTATAAAGAGGGAGCACCCCAGAATGGGTCGAGATGTTGAAAAGAAAGACCCTGAAGCTGAGGGAAAGCTAAAGGGGGGAGGAGGTAGAGATGAGAATCACAGAAGAGATGAAGAGGAGTTTGAGGAAGACAAGAAGGGGACAGAGAAACCAGAGCAAGGGGAAGTGCTGAAGAAGAAGAATGGTTTGGAAAGGTTAGGCTTGATCGAGCTACATAAGCCAAGTATTATCAAGATGAGCACAAAAACCAAAGAGCAAGAGGAAGAAATTGTTGATCTTGATATCTTCAGTGAGCAGCACTACAAGAGCAAGGCCTTGAAGGTGGCAGGCCAAGCTAGCAGGTGGCACAGGCGGAATAAGAGAGACACTGGCCTGGTGCTGATGGAGGATGAAGGGCAGCAGCCTTTTGATGATGATGCCACCTGGGAGCGGCTGAAAGATAAAGGCTGGAGAGCGCAGCAGCTCATTGGGTCCATGGGGGAGGAGATTGAAAAAGAGAGTGATGGATTCATCGTAAGGAAGAACCAGTGGTTCCGTATACTGGGAGTGGGTTTTTCCCAGTTGGATATCAGCTTGTGTATTGTTTTGTACTTTCTCTCCTCTATGTGTTTGTTAGGCATGTACACCTTTTTCCGCATGCGTATGAGGTATCGCAAGGGGCGGTCAGGCTTCCCAGTTGCCTGAGAAAAAAGCCAAAGCACGGCAGCCATGGGACAGGGAAGAGGCTGGTGTGTACCTGCTTGATGTTATGACTTTTCAGCCATAATTCATACTCTAGTTGCGGATACACAAATGCAAGAACACACAGGTCAGGTGTGAAGGGTGCATGTTCATGTTGTATGTCACTTGGCACTATATTATGTATGGAAATGGCAACTAGGAGAGGGAATTGGTACTTCTGTGTATTAAGACCAACACAGTGAATAAAACAATACCTGGTTCCATTATAGTTGCCGTATGTGTGTACCCTGCATTTCTGTATTCGTATTAGAGTACAAGTTGTTGATTGTCAAAGGGAGTGGGTTTATTTTTTCAGAGCACATACTGACAGTTTGAGACTTGAGGAAAATGCTGCTTTTCTAAGTTGACATCATACAATGAAGGCTCAATTTTTATGCCTGATACATGGGGGTATTTTTAAGTCATGTAGTATCCTAGTGATACCTCAGTCCTTATTTCTTGAATTCTAGCTATAGAAGCACAGTCTAAAATAATGAGTTGCAAAATGCCTTGATCTGTTCTTACTAAACTGGACTCAAAATTTTCTGAGCCATTATCAAACTACCTTCAATAAAGCCAGTGTGTTTTGCTGTGTATGCAGCGGATGTTAAAACAGCACCCCTCTCCCTTTAAACTGTTGTTTGGGTACTAAGTGTAAGTGGCTTAAATCTGTAGCGTGGTTGCCAGAAATGGTGGAGCTCAGCACATCTATGGGAGTGCCCGTGAGCTGGAGTGTAGTGAAGTCAGGCCTGGACCTCTCATTTGCCTCTTCTATTCTGCACATTTTTTTTCCTGTGGATCAGAAGACACGGCATAGTAAACTCCACCACTGGTCTAAAGAAACAAGCTACTAATGGTGGTCAGGAGTACAAGCTCTTTTCCTAACAATCCTCTTTGCACAATGGAATACGTAAGGTCAATATAAGACAGTTCCCCCATGATCAAAATGCCAGCATTGTTCACTTTTTGCTACCTTCCTAGCAGCCTCTTTCACAGACTCCTCTCTCACAATCTCTCTCCCCCTCCCATGGTCTCTTGGCTCTCCCAGCTCCTATTCAGGTAACCAGTCTGCCAACTGCAACTCTTATTTTACCCACCACCATTTCCAACCTAGTCCATGACTTCCCAGATACCTCTGCCTTCAGGCTATTCTATCAATCACTCAATTTGCTCTAATACATTGTGATCAATTTCCTATAATTCACTAGGAGGAGGAGTAGAAATCAATAGGAGATATAGGTGTAGGACAAACTGCCAGAAGGCTGCTTTTGGGGGGATATGACCATATGGTCCTAAGCTACCCACTGGCTGTCTCTGGCTTCTATGTAAAAACACTTTTCAGCTAGAAAGATGATTGGATTTAGGAGGCAGATTGAAAAGAAAGATCTAATGTAAGTGGTATCTTGGAATTTATAAAGACTTCTTAGCCACCCTTTTTGTTCCATACTGTAATTAATTGCTAACTGGCCTTCATTTTGAAGAATTTTGAAGCACCACGCTGAAGAGAGGGAAACAGCAAGGTTTACTTTAAACAGTGGAACAGCCCCTGTCAAATAACGTATTGGTGGTAATGACACCTGATGTCTGAGGGTAAGAAGTGAATGGGCCTGACACATTTCACTAGGAAAGTGAGACAGAGTGGAAAGAGAAAAATGATAATAGCAGAGTCTTCATCCCTGTAATAACTTGCCTTTCAAATAAGATACTGTAATGAAGAGCTTGCTATAATTATTTCAGTCATGTTCATAATGGAAAAATATGAAAAGAGAGTAGTTGATGGTACAGGCAAATAAAGTTCCATTTGCTTTCCTCAGAGAACTGCAGTTCTCCCAAACTTTGCATTGCTCCCTCATCCCCTTATTTTGACGTGCCTGTGATTTTCAAGAAAACCTGTTCATTTTTACACAAGTGCCTTCATACGACTTAGTCCTCCTACTCACAAACTGTCTCAGCTGATACAGTGCTGTGGCTAAAAATATGAGTGATAATGATCTGGGAACTTGATAATTCTATTCAAACCTTGTCTTGGTGGCCCTTGAACCATCAAGGGAAGCTGTATTCTTTCAACCGTAAGCCACTATCCGCAGCAAGGGGATAATAAATACTAACACCTTACAAAACTGTGGTAAGAATAACCAAGGGTATGTGAAGTACTTTCAATGGTTGAAATCCACTGTGTGATTTTTATTGATATTATTATTGAGACTGACCTCCCCCCCTACCCCACAAATTCACATAAAATGTTTTTAACAGTGGCATCTCCTGCACTGTTTTTCTTTAATACAGTTCTGGTTACAAAAAGGTGGTGCCAATTTTATTCAACTTTATGGTGTTCATCTGTACTGTTAGAAAAGAAATATGCAGAAAAACAGATGAAGGGAACAAAGCATTATTGTCTCAATTTCTCTTCTCTTTCCCCAGCTGATTAGAAGTTTTCAATTCTTTGGTTTCTATATTATTTAAATTGGTCAGCTTCTGCATTCATTGTGCTTTTTTTTCTTTCTCTTCCACTGTCCAGTTTGTGGGCTGGATAACTCAGTCTTAGATAACCAGGAAGATTGTGTGAATAAAGCTGGCATCATGTGATGTCTACATTCTGTAGACAAGAGAATGGGACCTCAAATGGTATAGGCTCTTTGACAGAGTTGGGGAGCAGTATGTGTGTGCCAAGGAGCTATTAAGCTTTCTGAAAATCTCTCCTTGAAGCAGGCAGACCTTTTCTGGTGGTCATTTTCCTTTCCAGAATGTGACTGAGATGATGATAATTTTTTCAAAAAAAAAAACAGGTGCTAATATGTAACCTATGAGGGATAGTAACTTTAAATACAAGTTTGATTGGCTGGCAACCTATTAACACTAAACAATAATAATTGAACTTAAAGCAAAGAGCATATAATGTTAGTGTAGAATATCCAGTTCTCTACTGCTGGATATTCCTTTCTGTTCTGGGATACAACTATTTTAATGTTTAATGAAAGAAGATTATTTTCCCCTGTTCATTAATCTACTGTAGAACTCTCTCATGCTTAGCTGTGTTTATCAATGATATTAAAAGCCAAAATTACTTTTTAAAAATTGTACATAAGTGTTTGAGTTGTAAAACAATGAAATGGTCTGAGCTTTTGTTTCTGATGTTGTAAATTTTCCTTGTCCGTGTACTCTGGTGAAAGCATTGTAGTCATCATTCTGTTTCTATTGTCCTTGTCTGTTACAGCAATTGTACACCTTAAGTGTGAATCAGCTGGTGCATTTTTGAAAACTTGTCAGCTCTTCTCAGGTATCATTATTGGAAAGATCGTTAAATTAATAGTTAGTGCCTTTTAGTCAGATTTTCTTAATACAGTGGTGCCTCGCATTACGACGTTAATTTGTTCCAGCGAAATCGCTGTAGAACGAAAACATTGTAATGCAAAAAGAAAAAACCATTGAAACGCATTAAAACCCGTTTAATGCATTCCCAAGGGCTGTAAACTCACCGTCCAGCGAAGATCCTCCATAGGGCGGCCATTTTCGCTGCCTGTGCAGCGAGGAATCCATCCCAGAAAACAGTGGGGGCCATTTTGAAACTGCTGATCAACTGTTGGAAAAAATCATCATTTTGTGAAGAATCGGTTCCCGAAGCAGGGAACCGATCATCGCAAAGCGAAATTCCCCCATAGGAAACATCGTTTTGTGATTGCAAAAGCGATCGCAAAAAGTTTGTTGTAATGCGGTTTCTTCATTAAACGGGGCAATTGTAAAGCGAGGCACCACTGTAGTTAAGACCAGAACGGTGAACTTCTTTGTTCTTGTGGGGATGAGGGGATTTTGTTCTACAGACAATGATCTTCAGGTTTGAAGTGTATTTCACCTCACAAATAGACCTTACAGTTCCTTGGACTCTAATAGGGTTAGCACAAACTATGTATCAGTAGACTTCATAGTTGTGAACCATATGTGTTCTGTAGAGCTGGATAATGCAAAGAGATGTAATATTGATGTGCAGACTTGTTTCTATCTCCTATTTGCTACTTGGTCCCCACCACAACCACCATGAGGGACTGTGAGAAAAGAAACAATTTTTTCCCTTGTTTTCTGGCCACAAGAGATGAGATGATACTGTTTCAGCAGCCAGATCCAGCCTATGAATCGCCAGTTAGCCATTTCTGGCTGAAGATGGTGAGGGTGCCTTTTTTATTTCTTACCATGAGAAATGAAAATTAATTTATGTTTTAGTGTTTTTCTGATATATTAAGAGTAGGAAAAATAGTCATGAATCTACATTTTCTTAGCCTGTTTTCAAGTAGGACTAGCGGTGCAGTGTTCCAGCCCAAGGAGATGCTGACCTTCCTGCTAAATGGATCAAACACTCCTCAGGCAGCCACAGGTGCACTTTGAGCCTCCAGAGAAATGGCAATTAAGCCATTTATTTGAGACCTGGTTGATTTCTCTTTGATTTTTTTCAGACTCATTTGGATTGTTTTCACCTTTTACCTCAGTTATTTCTGTTACCTGTGGAGCATTTCCAAGTATTAGTCAGCACAAAATTATTTTCTCACTGTTCATCACATTCATTTGTATTTGCTTGTTTCTGGTCTAATTCTGTACTTTGGTTTCTCTCTGTACATTCTCCCCTTGTCTACCTGTTTAACAAAAGTCACTGAGTGACTAAGTGGTAGGAATGGGTTTGGTGGGAACACCCTATGTAACCCTGGAAGCCCTCAAACTAGCAGGAGGTAGAGCAGCCTCCTCACCTAAATGCTATTCCCATCCTGCTTCACCAAACTGTTAGAAAAGTCTGCTGCTATACTGTGGGAATTGTGAGTCCTTCCTGAACTTACAAAGGTGCAAGGAGAAACAAATTCCAACCTTGGCTGCCTCCGTACACTCTCTATGGTAACTTCCATTGGGATTCATTCCCTCATGCACCTTTGCATCAATTTAAGCCTGTTTTCTTACTTCTTAGAAGAGTCACACCCTTTTAGCAAATTACATTTCTCCTCCCAGTCCTTGCCTGAACTGCCTTTTTCCTCACAGAGAGCTTTAGCAATAAGGACTCTTTCTTTTGCTTCAGCACTGTTCTTTTCATCTTTCATATTGTCTTTTCACTTTTTGTTTGTGCCTCACAAATAAATTCAGCTTTTGGGTCCAACCAGCATTTGGATCCCAAAATACACACATCTCCTCAAACACATTTGGGTTCTGGTGCTGCTACCACTTTTTGTGACGTTCTGTCCCAAGGAAGTGCTTTCTGACCTTGTTCACACTTGCTACATCACACATTCTGCAGGCTGTTGTGCAGATATCTCAGGTATCTTTGACACCTTTCAATACCTGAAATCCTGGACACTGTTCCTTAATGCCACAAAGGAAGGCATCAGCCTGAAAGAACAACCACCCCTCAAAATCCACATCTAAATACATTATTTTGGGGTTCCTTCTATACTGTCCCAGCCAAAGCCTCCTTTGCCCCAAGCTGGTATCACAGATAATTCAGGTGTTTAATGAAAGGAGTTTAACTCTTTGTTCCTATAAAATGTAGCCTCTTGTGATGTGTATTTTTGTCTGTTAGTAGTATGGGCTCCTTGTTATGTAAACATAAAATAAATATTGAGGGGAGTTTTGTTTAAACAAACAGGTGTTGTTGTTTTATTGTTGGACCACAGGTAATAGGAATGAAGGAAAAAGTAGGCTTTAAAATATGAATGAGAAAGGTTACTGAAGAATAAAATGTAAATATATTTCTTCTATATTTAAAGATCAAAATAACTTCTTTACAGAAGTCAGTTTTAACACACACTCTAAGTTCCATAGACAGACTTCTTTTAAACTCTAGCGCAGACTATACTTAAGTCTTAAACAGACTTCTGACTCTCGTCTGCAATCTAACTCATTGCTGTAACATTGTGATCTTGTGTTGATCTCTAATTCTGTCAACTCTAAACTGATACACAGACCTCATTCCCACAACGTTCCGATCATGCTAACCAATCAGCATCCTGTCCCTCAGCTGCTAATCACTCTAGCACCCCACTCTTATATATCCACTATAGAGGCATAGAGACTTATTATAGAAACATTCTTTAGAACCTTATTACAGATTTTTATAAATACAGTTCTACACAGAGGCTGAAAATGGGCAGGACTGCCACAAATGATATATCTACATTCCTTTTGAGTAAGTTCTCTGTCATCCCCTTCACTGGTGTTATGTTTCATGAGAGGAACTTGTTCCCACGAGCAGATGGGGCCTGCTCATAATCTCCATCTGATATGTTTTAGGGTTATGTATTGAGGGAGAGAAGAAAACTGCAATCCAAAGCTTTTATTTATATATATATAAATAAAAGCTTATATATATTTATTATAAAGCTTATATATATTTACATATATGTAAGCTTTGGATTGCAGTTTTCTTCCCCCCAATCATTGTATATTGTCTTTATTGATGATTGATGAGAATAGTGTGCAAAGCAGAAATGGAAATGATCTGCTAACCACCTGATTCCTTGCCCCTGTAAGTATACTTCCTAGAACCTCTATTTTTAGGCAGTCTACCTAATGGCTGTTGTAGAAAGAGACTATTGAGTCTATCTCCTTTGGTACTACAATAATTAATGTGCTGCTTGTACTATATGCTCATATCCCTATGCCTCAGAGCCCTGATATATTTTGTAATGGTACATGAGGAAACCGTTTTTGGAAAGAAAAATGAGAGGGAGGGATTTGTTGCTTCGCTTTGCTTTTGCTTCTTTAGAAACAAATGAACTTGGCCTGTTGCCTTTCCTCTGTATTCTTCCACTCCCAGCTGAAGCAAAGGAATGATACAAGGAGCATCCAGTGTTTCATTTTTGTTTCTCTGTGTTTGTGGAATAAATTTATTTTTGCTAATAAATATTTGTGTTTGTGTCACCAACATTTGTTTTCCATAATGTTTCTAAAAGTATGAGGCACTGAAAAGGCCAGTCAAAATAAGAAGCCATTTCACAAAATATTTAAAAACAATAATCTAGAATATCCAGTGAATTTCTCCTAAAGCAAATTGCCAAGCTCAGTTAGAAAATACTGTGATGAAACACAGATGTAAAACTCTCATATGAGTTTTGAGGGAAACTGGGAAAATTTCGTTGATCAGTAAGATTTGTTAAAAGTACAGTATATTTGGCTGGGGGATTTTGCAACTATCACATAATGTATAATGTGAAGCAAGTTAATTATCAGATGATTATATGGACTGTTGCCAGCCGAGACAGGGTTAAACAATGATAAGATTGTTTAGTAACTGAAACTTCAAATTAGCGGCTAGTTACAAAAACATTGTTTCCAAAGTACAATGCATTGACCCAGGAGGTTATTAAACACAAAGAGATCCCCAAAAGGCAACCCATTGGCTTTCTTTGTACTATATTATCTATCAACCAGTAACTTCTGAAGGACAAATCAGGGGGTGGGGGTGGGAATGTTGGCTGGTAGTGATGGGGCTTTTGGGGGGGGGGAAAGCTCTTGGTACCATAACTGGGCAGGAACAGGCCAAATTATGGGACTGGGAGCTGTCAACTGGCTGGTGGTAGAGAGCAGTTATCTTAACTCCATGTTGTGTCCTGCTGCACCTTTGCATTCCCTGTGACTCAAAAGGTGCATGAGGAAACATGTCCCTATGGGGGCTTCCTCCATACATTTTTTTTTATCAAAGCAGCCTCCATAGGGACTTGTTCCCTCATGCTCCCTTGCAAGGCACAGAATCCTCAGGACTCACAAAGGTGCAGTGGGGCAACTTTTAGAGGTACGAAGAAGTTTTTTGGAGACTGCTCTGAAGCATGAAAGTCTTTTCCATGCCAAGTGTGGTGTGAATGTAGCAGTATAATATTGGGCTTTATCACAACAGGCTGCAGGTGGGGGAATTGCTAAGCTTTGGTGGCAAATATGGTTTTTAGTTTTTATTTAGTTTTTATTTTTTTATTCTTTTGTTACTTAAACATTTCTGGCAACCAGCCATAAGTTCCACCTTCAGCTATTCTTCTACCTTGCTCAGAGGTGACCATGCACTTAGATGTGCTTTTATTTGTGTTTTACATACAACTGTATTGTTTTACTTGTGTTTTATTTGTAGCAGTTTTGGGTACTGTTATTAGTTGAAAAGGTGAGATATAAATAAAAGAGTCATGTACACTAGACTTTAATAGTAACAATTCCTTAATGCTGTTTTCTGAAAGGCCCTGGAGGATGACTTGTTCTTAAGAATTTCCTATTCTTCAGGACAAAACTGCATTAACAAAAGGTATGTAAATGTTGTTATGTGCTATCAAGTCGCTTTGACTAATGGCAACCCTATGAATGAGCAATTTCCAAAATGTTCTGTCCTCGATTGCCCTGCTCAGCTCTTCTAAACTCAGTCCTGTGGTTCTGTTAGGGAGTCGATCCATCTCATATTTGATCATTCTCTTTTCCTGCTTCTTTCGACCTTTCCCAGCATTATTGTCTTTTCCAGAGAATCCTGCCTTCTCATGATGTGCCCAAAGTAGGATGGCCTCAGTCTCTACATTTTTGCCTCCAGAGATAGTTCAGGCTTGATTTGCTCTGGGACTCATTTTTTGTCTTTCTGGCAGTCCAGAGTATCTGCAAAGCTCTCCTCCAGCACCATGTTTCAAATGAAGCAATGTTTTCTGTCAGCTTTCTTTACTGTCCAGCTTTCACACCCATACAAGGTGATTGAAAATACGAGCGTGTGGATGATCTTGGTCTTGGTCTCTCCTTTCGCTTGATTTTTTTTTCTTAATTTCTGCATTGCTGCCCTTCTAAGTCTCTATTCCTCTGATTTCTTGGCTAGCATTTGGATTCGTGCTTTGAACCAAAGCATACAAAATGAACCAGACCCAAAACAAAATCAGCCATGTGTCAAGATTAGACATTGGGATGAATATAAAAATGAATCAGGATATTTGTTAAATATCCCTGATTCATCAGATATTTGTTGCTTTCCATTTTGGGGTCAAGAGACCCCAATGAATACGAAGCAACAGATATAACCCTTTTATATGTGTCCTTTCCTTCCCTATCTGCTTATGCCCCTGCGGATCAGCTATCTTCAGGAGCATAAGCAGATGGGTTTTCCCTTTGGGCGTCTTGCTAAAGCCTGCCCGAAGGAAATCCCATCCCCAGGGCTGGGGGAATGGCTTGGTTCCCCTTTCCTCCTCTTCCTATCCCTGTGCGGCATAGGAAGAGGAGGGAAGGGATCAAAGAGAGATCAAATGGAGGAGGGGGGAAGGGATCAAAGCAATCCCACAGCCGTGGTTGCATGATTGCTTTGATCTCTGCTTTCCCTCCTTGCTGTGCTCCATGGGTTGTGTGATCACTTTGATCCCTTTTCCCCTCCTCTTCCTTTGCCCCATGGGGCATAGCAAAAGGAGGGAAAGCAAAAAGAAAAGAAAAAAAGACCCGACAAATGATGAACTAATTCGTTGTTTGTTGGGTCACACGGGGCAATTTGTGGTTCCAAACTTGATGACCCACGAACCAAGACGATGCACCATTTTAGCGCCTCGTCCCCATCTCTAGTCAAGATCTGTCTCCAGTTTCCCTCTATGATGAATGGTTCAACTTACCTTTTGGCCTAATATTACATAGATTTGCCCAGTGCAGCAGTGTTATGGGCGGGGACAAGCAGTGCTGAAGCTAATACAGTATTGCTAGGAATTGCCCTGGTATAAGTCATACTGTGCATTATGGGGAGAGTATAGTTGACACAGCTGCTTGTTTTAATATCCAGGCCCTCCTTGGCAAATTTACCAGGGCCTGGTCTACAAGAACAAGGTGTACAGAATCCTTGGGCAGTAGACTACCCTGTATGTAAATACAACCTATCTTCCAAAGGTTCTTCTCATTTTAAAAGTTAAATTTGCAGTTCCTGTAATTTAATAACACATCCCTAATTCTGTCCCTCACTTTCTCTTGAATTTGATAGGTTTTGCCTGAAAGGAATGTTTTATAGCTGGGTGTAAGATGTTAAAAATACCATCTTTTATTTTCTGGGCATCCTACCAGCTCAGGATTCTACCAGTTCATTTTGCTAATCTTGTAAGCTAAACAAAGAAATGAAAATTTAGGCTTCTTCCTAGCATTCACATATTTGAGGAAAATATTACTACTTGTAGCTCACTTGTGTGGACTTTTTTTGCCTTTAGAGAAATAAAATCAAGCAGTTCTGTCCAGTGACTTCAAATATCTGGAGAGAAATGTGGAGGATGACATGCCACTCAGGTGGCTTCACCTCCACTGCAGACCAGGTACTCCTACTGCCAAAGAGGTGCCCTCATATTGGGAATGTGGCTTGGTTTGCCATTGGAAAACCACACCTAGACTAACAATTTGGGGTTATGTGGCCAAAACGAATGTGAAGGTTCCGTATAATTTCTTTAATGCGGAAACTTTGTGAGAAAAAAAATCTGGGCTAGAACCTTTCATCTGGTGATGTCAGGGTTCTCTGGAAATGTCTAGGCCTGTATGAGGCCCCATCTGCAACTTAAGGGGAATAAGGAAGACATGAATTTGATACTGGAGGAAACTAGGCCAAGACAACGTTTTGCAAGGATGATAAGGGCAGAATTTAATGCTTGTATTCCTTCCTTTCCTGATGTCAAGAGCTTGTTTTTTTAAAAAGAAGATGGTAAAAGCGTGTGTCCTCTCATTCAGTGCCCCCACCCACAACTGCTGCTCCCATTTCTCTTGTCCTTTTATCCTTGTTACAAATCATTAAAGAAAATGGTTGTTTTTCAAAGCTGGAACTTGGGCCATCTGCTCCCCTGGTACCAGCTAAATCCTGCTGTAACCAATTCATTGGGATTACACTGACCTCCTCTAATCTCAGACCTTCCCCCTCTGCAGAGGATTTAAAAGGATTACAGACCGCTGATAATAAACTTTATTAAGGGGGGTGGTGGGTGTCAATCCGATTTGAAGCCTTTCCCCCCTTACATCTTCACTTTACTGGATGGAGGGGTGGGGAGAGAGCCAGATGTACCAGGGCAACAAGAGAGCCCAGGTTGCCCCTATTTGAAGAACTCTGTTTTGATGCATTTCCGCAACTGAGCGCTGCAGAGAAAGACAGAAGTTAATGAAAGGACTATAATTATCTGCATTCATTATTTCTGAAGAGTTGCCAGCAGATTTCTTTTAAAGTACTGTAGATGTGTTAAATTGTGATAGAAATTACATTAACATTCCAGTAAAATTTCCCAGTGGGATACTTCATATAGCTATACCTTTCAGTTTTTGTTTCCCTTACTCTTTCTTTTTTTTCTGTCTCCCTTATGATCCTTCTGTTCTCCCCACCCATTTTCCATCTTCTTCTGCAACTTCTTCTGTCCATCGCTTCCAAAACCTCACAGAGCTTTCTGTTACAGCATGGCATGATGGGGTGAGCACGGTTCTGTTGGACAACAGCAAAGACCAAGGTTTCAGAAATTTGGAAGGTATAAGAATGGGAGAAAGCAGGGCTTAACTTTCAAGGAAGGCTTTGTTCTGGAACCTGATTTCAAAGACACAATTGAGTCTGCTGCTCCTCATCCATAGGGATTAGGGGATAGGACTTCTAAACAGCTTTCCGTTCCATCACTTCTAATTCCCAAAAGTAATCACTGCAAAAGACACTTTCTGGTCCAGGTTTAGAAATATGAGGAAGTGAGAAAAGATGTTTTTTCACACTGCTGAAGACAATACAAAGGTTTCCATCAGAAATAAGTAACTCAGTTGCCTGGAGAGGATTCATTTCAGTAATCGCTGAGTCAAAGTTCTTTCTAAACAGAGCAAAAATGTATTCTTAGTGCTATACTATCATAAGATATGATCTAGCAACATTAACACATGAGGGAAGGGGGAAATGGTCCTTTTTACTTGTAGCTTTTGAGGGGAAACTATGCATTCACATTACTGTTGTAAGTTGGTTAGTAATTCCTAGCTCCTTCTGCAGATCTTCAAAACACAAAACACTAATGACTTAAAAGTTTGTGTATCTCTCCACCACAATCTAAGCTTAAGTCTACCCCATGTCATATTGCATCCATGGTTGGGATGCTGTCCCTATCAAAAAAAGAGCAGTGTTTAAATTCCATTTTGTGCAATGCAGTTTGATGTGGATGATAATTACAAATAAGGAAATAGAGATATGGACTTCTAATTTGAATATCTCCAAATAATGAAACAATTACCCAGGACAGCGTCCTGTGTATGATCGCTCTGAGTACTGCCCAGCCAAAAGCTTTCTGTATTCCAAAGCAGTATCAAACATGTTGTGATGTGTTAGTAATAGGCAGAATAGCTACAAAGGGATAAGGTACCTGTGCTGTGCAATTCACAGTCAGATTTGGGATATGAAGATATGTACCCAAGGATGTCTTATATATATATTGGTGGTTAAAACTCTTTTCATATCTTAAGTATATCACCCAATAACATAGTAAAAATAAGTTTTTAAAAGGACAGGTCCCTTGTAGATCAGTGGTCCCCAACCTTGGGCCTCCCGGTGTTCTTGGACTACAACTCCCAGAATTCTCCACCACCACTTCTGCTGGCCAGGATTTTTGGGAGTTGAAGTCCAAGAACATCTGGAGGCCCGAGGTTGGGGATCACTTGTAGATCATGCAACCAATGCTGCCTCTGTAGCAAATCATACACGAACATCCACATGTGTGTCTTATGCCATAGCAGTTAGAACTGTCCACCTCTGTACTGTCAAATATGGTATCCTATCGTCATCATCGTCTAGTCGTTTAGTCGTGTCCGACTCTTTGTGACCCCATGGACCAGAGCACGCCAGGCCCTCCTCTCTTCCACTGCCTCCCGTAGTTGGGTCAAATTCGTGTTGGTTGCCTCGAACACACTGTCCAACTATCCCATCCTCTGTTGTCCCCTTCTCCTCTTGCCATCACACTTTCCTAACATCAAGGCCTTTTCCAAGGAGTCTTCTCATGAGATGGCCAAAGTACTGGAGCCTCAGCTTCAGGATCTGTCCTTCCAGTGAGTACTCAGGGTTGATTTCCTTTAGAATTGATAGGTTTGTTCTCCTTGCAGTCCAGGGGACTCTCATGAGCCTCCTCCAGCACCACAATTCAAAGGCATCAATTCTTTGGCGGTCAGCTTTCTTTATGGTCCAGCTCTCAATTCCATACATCATGACAGGAAAAACCATAGCTTTGACTATTCGGACTTTTGTTGGCAAGGTGATGTCTCTGCTTTTTAAGATGCTGTCAAGGTTTGTCATCACTTTCCTCCCAAGAAGCAGGCGTCTTTTAATTTCGTGGCTGCTGTCTCCATCTGCAGTGGTCATGGAGCCCAAGAAAGTAAAATTTGTCACTGCCTCCATATTTTCCCCTTCTATTTGCCAGGAGGTGATGGGACCAGTGGCCTGATCTTAGTTTTTTTGATGTTGAGTTTCAGACCGTTTTTTGCACTCTCCTCTTTCACCCTCATTACAAGGTTCTTTAATTCCTCCTCACTTTCTGCCATCAGGGTGGTATCATCTGCATATCGGAGGTTGTTGATATTTCTTCCGGCAATCTTAATTCCGGCTTGGGATTCCTCCAGTCCAGCCTTCCGCATGATGTATTCTGCATATAAGTTAAATAAGCTGGGGGACAATTTACAGCCTTGTCGTACTCCTTTCCCAATTTTGAACCAATCAGTTGTTCCATATCCAGTTCTAACTGTTGCTTCCTGTCCCATGTATAGGTTTCTCAGGAGATAGATAAGGTGGTCAGGTACTCCCATTTCTTTAAGGACTTGCCATAGTTTGCTGTGGTCCACACAGTCAAAGGCTTTTGCATAGTCAATGAAGCAGAAGTAGATATTTTTCTGGAACTCTCTGGCTTTTTCCATAATCCAGCGCATGTTAGCAATTTGGTCTCTAGTTCTTCTGCACACATATATAGGTGAATTTTACATAAAAGAACATTCAAATGTGATATAGTGCAATGAGTGGTAATCTTTAGGGTCAGAGAGTCCCTAAGAACTGCACTAGTGTGCCTCCCCTCCATTAGCAAAATAGATAAAAAGAAGAAGTCCACTTCTAATTTTATTTTACCTGCACCCCCATGTTATTGCAAAGCCAACTATCCTGCATATTTCCCGGAACAGAACATGTTTCAGATATTTATTTCTGGGGGGACATCTGTGACACACAGAAACAGACTTGGGGTTGCTGCTGGCCACACTTTGCCCACCCTACTAGAGTGTTATCATCTCCGACAGAGTTTATCAAGAATGCACTGTTTCAGGAGTTTGATACCAGCACAATTGTCATCACTCCACTGTATAGAATTCCAGAAATTGTAGTTTGGAGAGATAGTTACAATGCTCTGCATTCTCAGTGTTTTTCATTCTTCTTAACCCACACCACCTTTTGATAAACATAACAATTTAATGTGCCCTTCAAAACTATCTCCCAAATAACTATGTGTAAAATTTGAAATTTGATAACTAAGCCAATCAACTAGTCAACCACTTATAAACTGTGTTTTGATCATTTCCTTCCCATTAAAGTTATGATAGTAGTTTCCTTTTTTCCACAGTATAAATGCTTCCCCTGAAATCCTACTACACCTGAGGACATGAACCAAAAGAATCATTGTTCCAGTGCACTGAACTACAATACTAAACTCTGGGGACTAAGCTGGGGGACAATATACAGCCTTGTCGTACTCCTTTCCCAATTTTGAACCAATCAGTTGTTCCATATCCAGTTCTAACTGTTGCTTCCTGTCCCATGTATAGGTTTCTCAGGAGATAGATAAGGTGGTCAGGTACTCCCATTTCTTTAAGGACTTGCCATAGTTTGCTGTGGTCCACACAGTCAAAGGCTTTTGCATAGTCAATGAAGCAGAAGTAGATATTTTTCTGGAACTCTCTAGCTTTCTCCATAATCCAGCACATGTTAGCAATTTGGTCTCGAGTTCCTCTGCCCCTTCGGAATCCCGCTTGTACTTCTGGGAGTTCTCAGTCCACATACTGCTGAAGCCTACCTTGGAGGACTTTGAGCATAACCTTGCTAGCGTGTGAAATGAGTGCAACTGTACGGTAGTTGGAGCATTCTTTGGCACTGCCCTTCTTTGGGATTGGGATGTAGACTGATCTTTTCCAGTCCTCTGGCCACTGTTGAGTTTTCCAAACTTGCTGGCATATTGAATGTAGCACCTTAACAGCATCATTTTTTAAGATTTTAAATAGTTCAACTGGAATGCCATCACCTCCCCTGGCCTTGTTGCTAGCCAGGCTTTCTAAGGCCCACTTGACTTCACTCTCCAGGATGTCTGGCTCAAGGTCAGCAACCACACTGTCTGGGTTGTCCGGGATATCCAAATCTTTCTGATATAATTCCTCTGTGTATTCTTGCCACCTCTTCTTGATGTCTTCTGCTTCTGTTAGGTCCCTCCCATTTTTGTCCTTTATCATGTCCATCTTTGCATGTTTCTCTATTATCTCCAATTTTCCTGAACAGATCTCTGGTTTTTCCTTTTCTGTTATTTTCCTCTATTTCTTTGCATTGTTCATTTAAGAAGGCCCTCTTGTCTCTCCTTGCTATTCTTTGGAAGTCAGCATTCAATTTTCTGTAACTTTCCCCATCTCCTTTGCATTTTGTTTCCCTTCTCCTCTCTGCTATTTCTAAGGCTTCGTTGGACAGCCACTTTGCTTTCTTACATTGCCTTTTCTTTGGGATGGTTTTTGTTGCTGCCTCCTGTACAATGTTATGAGCCTCTATCCAAAGTTCTTCAGGCACTCTGTCCACCAAATCTAGTTCCTTATATCTGTTCTTTACTTCCACTGTGTATTCACAAGGGATTTGGTTTAGATTATACCTGAGTAGCCCAGTGGTTTTTCCTACTCTCTTCAGTTTAATCTTTAATTTTGCTATGAGAAGCTGATGATCAGAACCGCAGTCAGCTCCAGGTCTTGTTTTTGCTGACTGTATAGAGCTTCTCCATCTTTGGCTGCAGAGAATATAATCAATCTGATTTCGATATTGCCCATCTGGTGATTTCCATATATAGAGTCGCCTCTTGTGTTGTTGGAAAAGAGTGCTTGTGATGACCAGCTTATTCTCTTGACAAAACTCTATTAGCCTTTACCCTGCTTCGTTCTGAACTCCAAGGCCAAACTTCCCTGTTGTTCCTTTTATCTCTTGACTCCCTACTTTAGCATTCCAGTCCCCTAGAATGAGAAGAACATCTTTCTTTGGTGTCAGTTCTAGAAGGTGTTGTAAATCTTCATAAAATTGTTCAATTTCAGTCTCCTCAGCAATGGTGGCTGGTGCATAAACTTGGATTATTGTGATATTGAAAGGTCTGCCTTGGATTGATATTGACATCATTCTATCATTTTTGAGATTATATCCCATTACAGCTTTTCCCACTCTTTTGTTGACTATGAGGGCTACTCCATTCTTTCTACGGGATTCTTTCCCACAATAGTAGATATGATAATCATCTGAGTTGAATTCACCCATTCCTGTCCATTTTAATTCACTGATGCCCAGGATGTCGATGTTTATTCTTGCCATCTCCTGTTTGACCACCTCCAGCTTCCCAAGGTTCATAGATCTTACATTCCAGGTTCCTATGCAGTATTTTTCTTTGCAGCATCTGACTTTCCTTTCACTTCCAGGCACGTCCACAGCTGAGCGTCCTTTCGGCTTTGGCGCAACCACTTCATTAGCTCTGGAGCTACTTGTGCTTGTCCTCCGCTCTTCCTCAGTAGCATGTTGGACGCCTTTCTACCTGAGGGGACCATCTTCCAGCGTCATATCTTTTAGCCTTTTGTTTCTGACCATGGGGCGCTCTTGGCAAAGATACTGGAGTGGCATTGCCAATTCCTACTCCAGGTGGATTGTGTTTAGTCGGAACTCTCCACTATGACCTGTCCTTCTTGGGTGTCCCTGCACGGCATAGCCCATAGCTTCTCTGAGTTACTCAAGCCCCTTCGCCACAACAAGGCAGCAATCCATGAAGGATTGGTAGTAATAATTTAAAGAATAAGGCAGTGGTTGTGAGAAACTCATAATTAGCTTTGGTCCAACTGAAGTCATACACCCTTACATCCCAGACAATATGCTATATGGAGAGGTTCTCCACACATTACAGTGATTGGACCACTAACTGATAGGACCAGAAGTAATTACAAGCAGCATAGCTAAGTAACTAGTTACACTGGATAAAAAGTAATATATTTAGTAACTGTAGTCCTTTTTAGTTATAATGAGTAATACCTAAGTTACATTGGTATAGTGGATAACAAAGACTTACTTCCAGAAGTTACTTTTGAGGCATTTATGACAAATGTTTTGAATTTGTCAGGTTTTATGCCCTCTGCTCCCTAATCTACTGTAAGTCACAAGGGAAGTATTCTTTGGTTTTGCCTTCTGTATTTTAATAAACATTTTGAATCTGCAGTATCAGAACTGACCACTAGTGGGAATTAAAGTATTTTTTATTTTTAAGTTCTTGTTGGTAATAATAATTTAACTTATTAATAACATGCAATGCAACCAATTACTCAAGTGATCACAGCAATGATACCCTGGCTGCCAAGAGGTAATGAGTAATGCAATGAGTTCCTTTAAAAAATGTAATGTTCCAAGCTGTGGATGGGATATAGAGGTAGTCTAGGTAGAAACCAAGTTTTCATAACAACTATGAAAAATTCATTATGCCTCAGTTCTCATGTTATTTTCCAGGTGTGACAAACTATCATCTACCAACAGTACCTGCCACAAATTATCCATCTGTGAGATTTTGGCATGCCAATAAGTAACTTTGGACACTCATTGTTTCATGTAATGAATGCCCCATTCCTCCTACATAACCTCTTACTGAAAATGACAAACGTAGCAAAAGAATACCTGCAAAAATACAAAACAAACAAAAAAACACACAAAAACGCTTGGATTTAAAAAAAAATTAATGATGGGGTTCCTTTTCTTTAATGGACTAACTGACATGTTGCAAGATATGACAAGCCGAGAACCACTGTTTTAATTAATATTTTCCCTCGTATATGGTCCAAAATTTTCTGTACACAACAGGCACTGCCACACAGGATGTATCTCATACCAATAATAGCAAAAATAATAACTAGAGATCTGCATCAAATAAGGAAATAATAACTTGGGCTCCATACTTCACAACCACCTCTGAGTATATGCAACCACACATCTAGGAAACCGTTTTCTATTTATTGTTTATTTATACATTTAAAACATTTTAATCTGCCTTTCTCCTTAAAAGAACTCATGGCAGCTTACATAATGAAAAGAATATTTAAAAGCTGAAAAGAATAAGTATACAAATACTGTTTTTAAAAATTAAACAAGTACTGGAGGGGGCAGCCATTGAGGTGGTGCTGGGTAGGGGAAGGAATGGCGGTGGGGGTAGAACGTGGTGGCGCTGTGGGCTAACGTGGTGAGGCTGTGGGCTAAACCACAGAAGCCTGTGCTGCAGGGTCAGAAGACCAGCAGTCGTAAGTTCAAATCCACGCGACGGAATGAGCACCTGTCGCCTGTCCCAGCTCCCGCCAACCTAGCGGTTCGAAAGCATGCAAATGCGAGTAGATAAATAGGTACCATCTCGGTGGGAAGGTAAACAGTGTTCCGTGTCTAAATCACACTGGCCATGTGACCACGGAAAGATTGTCTTTGGACAAACACTGGCTCTATGGCTTGAAGAGCGGGATGAGCGCTGCCCCCTAGAGTCGGACACGACTGGACAAAAATTGTCAAGGGGAACCTTTACTGGTTGAGAGGCAGTGTGGCTGGGCTGCTGCCGGTTGCTAGCCTTCCTGGGGGAGCTTGGACTCCCTCAGCCTTACAGGGCTGGACCTGTGCTTCTTCTGGCTGCTCCATCCCCTCCTCAGTGCCAGCCACCTAGCTCAGGGGAAGAAGGGGCTTCAGAAGGGGTTTTTATTGTGATTCAGTTATCAGTTGCCAACAGATTGAGTAAGCAGAGACCCACAGTGAATCTGAGGGAACAGGAAGTGGGGAGGGTGTTGGAGGGGGCAGCCATTGAGGTGGTGCTGGGTAGGGGAAGGAATGGCGGTGGGGGTAGAACATGCCCACATAGGAGAAGAGAGAAGAGAGGTTAGATATCTTACATCTATCCCCTTTTCTAGTCCTACCCCCATCGGATGGTATCAGGTGACCATATCAGCAAACCCTCAAGCCACACGCCAAAATAAGACTGCCCTCATCCATGATGTAATTCTGGATGAGGGTGCTGAGCTGGCGTGCATTACTGAGACCTGGGTGGGAGAGGAGGGTGGTGTCCCCCTCTCCCAGCTGTGTCCATCTGGGTATTGAGTGCAGCACCAACGGCGCTTGGAGGGTCAGGGAGGGGGAGATGCTTTGGTTTATAGGAGTTCTATCTCCTTGACCAGGCTTCCTGTTCCTTTGAGAGATGGTCTTGAGGGCCTGTATTGTGTGTTGGGCTTGCGAGACAGATTAGGGATTCTGTTGGTGTACTGCCCACCCTGCTGCGTACCACCAGTCTCCCTGCCTGAGCTGACGGAGATAGTCTTGGACCTGGTGTTGAGGACTCCCAGGCTGTTGGTGCTGGGAGACCTCAACATCCATGCTGAGGCTGCATTGACTGGGGCGGCTCAGGACTTCATGGCCGCCATGACAACCATAGGGCTGTCTCAATATGTCATCGGCCCAACACATGCGAAGGCCCATACTTTGGACCTGGTTTTCTCAACAGGATTGGAAGATGGTGGTTTGGATGTGGAGTGGCTGGTTGTGACCCCCTTGTCATGGTCAGACCACTTCCTGGTCAAGTTTAGTCTATTAGCTTCTTCTCCCCTCTGCAAGGGTGGGGGATCTATTAAGATGATCCACCCTTGGAGACTAATGGATCCAGATGGATTCCTGAATGCTCTGGGGGATTATCCATCTGATATGGTTGGTGCTCCTGTCAAACCTCAGGTCACCTTATGGAATAAGGAGATGGTTGACACAATTGTGCATAAGTGCCCTCTCCCTGTACGCAGAGCCCAGACAGCTCCTTGGTATACATCTGAACTACAGGCGATGAAGCAAGGGGGAGACGGCTGGAGCACAGATAGAGGAAGTCCAATCAAACTCCCTAGGAGTCCAATCAAACATGACTTAGAGCCCATTATTGGGCCTATTTCATGGCAATACGGCTGGCAAAACGGGAATATTTCGCCATCCATATTGCTTCCTCAGAATGTTGTCCAACAGAGCTATTTCAGGTGGTTCAGGATCTTCTTCAAATGGGACATCCAGTGAAGGTCATGGACTGCTCATCAGCTCTCTGTGATGAGTTTGCCATTCATTTTGAGGGGGAAATCACTCAGATTCGCAATGGGTTGGATTCTACCATTAATGCAGAATCAGAGGATGTGTCCGGTGTGCCGTGCTTAGGTCAAGTATTAATGGTTAAGTTTCAATTGTTGAGACATGAGGATGTGGACAGAGTGCTTGGATCTGTTCACTCTACTACCACTGCACTTGACCCTTGCCCATCTTGGCTAATTGGAAGATCTGCCAGGGGTGTTCGCAATTGGGTCCAGGAGGCTGTGAATGCCTCTTTGAGAGAGGGAGTGGTCCCTAACGCCTTGAAAGAGGTAGTAATTTGACTACTCCTTAAAAAGCCTAACCTGGACCCAAGGCTGGTGGTTAACTACCGACCAGTGGCAAACCTCTCTTATTTGGACAAGGGTTGTGGCTGGGAAACTCCAGGCACTGCTGGATGAAATGGATTTTCAATTGGGTTTCAGGCCGGGCTTTGGTACAGAGACTGCCTTGGTTGCCCTGTATGATGACCTTTACCGGGAGCGAGACAGGGGGAATATGACCCTGTTGACACCCCTGGACCTCTCAGCAGCTTTTGACACCATTGACCATGGTGTCCTTCTGGATAGACTGGCTGGGTTGGGAGTTGGGGGCACCGCTTTATGGTGGTTCTGCTCCTTCCTGACTGACTGTGTCCAGAAGGTGATGTTGGGGGACAGTTACTCTGCCCCATGGCGTTTATCTCATGGGGTTCCTCAGGGCTCAATACTGTCCCCCATGCTGTTTAACATCTACATGGAACCACTGGGAAAGGTCATCGGGAGGTTTGGGCTGAGGAGTCAGCAATATGCTGACAACAGTCAATTCTACATCTCATTTTTCCACCAATCCAGGTAAGGCGGTTTTTGTGCTGAAGTCGTGTCTGGACCTGATAATGGACGATATGAGGGTTAATAAATTGAATCTCAATCCAGACAAGACGGAAGTGCTGTTAGTGGGGGCTTCACCGGACAGGCTAGAGAGCCATTTCCCTGCCCTGAATGGGGTTGCACCCCCCCAAGGGACAGAGTGAACAGCCTGGGGCTGCTCCTGGACCCCGGTCTAACTCTGGAAGCCCAACTGGACTCAGTGGCTAGGAGCACCTTCCTTCAGCTGTGGAAATTATATCAGCTATGGCCCTACCTGGACGAGCAGAGTCTCATGACATTATGCATGCACTAGTAACATCCCATATAGATTACTGCAATGTCCTGTGGGTGGGGCTGCCTTTGAAGACGGTCCAGTGACTGCAACTGGTTGAGAATTGAGCTGCACGGCTGGTGAGTGGTGGGGCCGCTAGGGAACACATCAGGCTGATTCTGTTCAAATTACATTGGCCACCAGTCCCTGCCTGGGCCCAATCCAAAGTGCTTGTTTTGTCATATAAAGCCCTAAATGGCTTGGGCCCTGGATACCTGAAGGACCACCTCCTTCCACATGAACCTACTCAGCAATTAAGACCTAGCCAGGGGGCCATTTTGAAAGAGCCGTCCCTCAAGGAGGTAAGAGGGATGGCTTGTAGACAAAGAGCCTTTTCCACAGCTGCCCCCAGACTATGGGACACCATCCTGAGGGAGATTTGTCTAGCGCTGACGTTGATGACATTTCAGCTCCAGGTCAGAACCTTCCTGTTCCAGAAGGTTTTTAATTGAAATGTCAACACTGGTTCCGGATCGCAATTTTTAGAGCATTGTATTTTTAATTGTATTTTAATTGTTTTTATCTTTTAATTGAATTCAAATTGTTGTAAGCTGTCCAGAGACCTTTGGGTAGTGTGGACGGCATATAAGTTACATAAATAAATATTATATTTCAAACAACAAAAGCAATACTAAAAATACACTTAAAAGCAACAAAGTACAACAAGCCATTTAAAAATTCCCTCTCAACCAGCCAGTAAGAAAGTATTTGCCTGCTTGCAGAAGGACAGCAAAGAGGGGGCCAGCATAGCTTCCCATGGGAGGAGGTTCCAGAGTCTGGGAGCAGCCACCAAGAAGGCCCTCTCCCGTGTCCCCACCAAGTACACCTGTGAGGGTGGCGGGACCAAGAGAAAGGCCTCCCCTGATTATTTTAATGCCCAGGCAGACTCATAGAGAGAGAGAGAGAGATGTGGTCTTTTACATGGCTTGGACCCAAGCCATTTAGAGCTTTGTAGGTTAAAACCAACACTTTGAATTGTGCCTAGAAATCAATCTGCAACCAGTGGAGGTGCTGTCACGGGAATTATACATTTCTTGTAATCAGCCCCAGTTAACAATCTGGCTGAGGCATTCTGGACCTGCTAGAGTTTCTGAACACTTTCCAAGGGCAGCCCCACAGAGACTGTTGCAATAATGCAGCTGAGATGTAACTAGGGCATATGTCACCATGGCCGGATGAAGAAAGAGGCACATCTCACGCACTAGTTTTCTACACAGTGGTACTGAGTTCTGTCCAGCCTGTTGCTTTCTGTATGCACAGTACACAGTCAAGTGTGACAGTTACTACCAAATATACCTCCAAGAAACAAGGACATGTCCAGTGTGTAAAAAAGAAGCTTTGGTCTGAATAGGATTCTGTGGCATCATGTAGAGTTCAGTTTACTGGCTGAACTTTGTTTTGACATAAAAAAACTGGAAAGTAGCAAACAACGTAAAGAATATGACTTCTATGCTGGACTGGGAGAGCTGATGGTTTCCAAAAGGGAGGGGGAAGAGGTGAGGATTAGAAGTTAATATAATGGTAGGGCATTACTTTTAACAAAGAGCTAGGAATTAGATTGTTTGTCACTTTCATTATTAACCCTATCATGAGCAGTTATTCTTTTATCCAGAAGGGCTAGAGGATGGGCACCTTTTGGAAGGGGTAAAACACAGGGGCGAGGGACAGTGTCTAAAGGATCTGGAAGAGAGGAGGGAGATCCAGAGGTTAGAAAATGGAAGGGAGAAGGTGGTAATTGGAAGGACTAGTGGCATCTGGTGAAAGAGGAGAGGGAGAAAGAATTGGAGAGGAGGGAAATCTGGATGGACACACCGGAGGGGAGCCTGCAAGGGAGTACTGTGTTGACCTTTGGTTGGTCACGGGACACTATTGCTCAAAGTAGCCACCCCCCAGAACCAGCCCCAACAGCTCCTACACAGCTGTGTTGTTGGAGGAAGCGGAGACAATTCAATTGCCTGCAGCAGTTGGAAGCCAAGGTATGGGCTATCCAATGCATGACTTACTCATCCTGTAAGAGATTAGGATGATTTGGAACCTCTAAAGGCTTGCATGAGGAGGTTGAAGTGACTGCTCTCCACTTTTGGTCTTGAGTATTGGTCAAGAGTGGACTAGTAAGGGTAGATTACCATGTATTGTTAGAGTAGTCTGTTTTTATCTGGTTTGTTCATTAATATTGAATTACACCAGAGATTTTGACTCTGACTAGAGATGGTTATGAACCACCGGTTTGGCAGTTCATGCCAGTTTGGCTGATGGCCACATCGCTGATCCGTAGTTCTGATCCACTCAGAGGCAGTGCCCAGAGGAGGCGGGCAGGGAAGTGAGGTGCTGCTTCCAAATGGATACCCACTAGTGGGAGTGAGGTGCCAAACTACAGATCAGCTGTACAGCCATCAGCCAAACTGGCACAAACTGATGAATCAACAGTCTGTGCCCATCACTAGCTCTGTCTTTTATGTCTGGAACAGTAGATCCCTTTGGGGACACTTACAGTTCTAGTTCTGCAAGCAAATCTTCATGTATTGTAGATGTTTTGGTGCAATGGGTCATGCTTTCCCCCCCCCAAAAAAAATTTCCCACAGGTGTGTGTTCTGTCCGGACATTTGCTTATACCTATGTATGTACTGATGAAATACCTTCATATCAGACAGAACAGAACTTGACATAACACCTTTCTGTTTCTGATAATGCGCTGCTTTCAAAGACACCTGTCTGTCCTCCTAAAACCTTGACTGATGCATCACACTGAATCATGAGTTGCTCTTTAGGACTGCTGCACTTCTAAAATAAAATACCGTTTGGAAAGTATCTACATGTTTCTTTGTTCACTCCCATGTTGTGTCAGCTGCCTCAGAAGCTCACACTGCTCTTGGAGGTGATTGTAAAACAAGGCAGTTGGCAATTCCCACAAATTTCTGGACCCATTTAATATCTTGGGGTGTCCCAAAAATAGTATTCCCATGACTCTACTTCAGTTGGACCCTGTTCAGTTTAATATTTTGTTCTCTGAATCTTTTCAGAAATGCTATTACTTTACAGTTCCTGGGTGCAATGTACAGGAAAGCCCATTCACTTTTTCCCACCCTTGTAATCAAACCCTTGCATCCTTTTTTTGTTTTGCTGTTGTTTTACTGCCATACTCCACAGCGTTCTGAAAAATTGCGTTCTTGACTAGTGGAGCATGTGTTTCATTGTAGGTGTCATCCAAAACTAGGAAGCATCCTTTTGTAGCGCATCAAGCTTTGCAATTACTTACCTTCATCTGCTGCATTGTACTTAGTTCCAAATGTTCACTTATATTCTAGAGGTGCATCTCTTTTCTTATATCTGGGTAGTGAGCATCCAAATTTGATTGTCATGTGGTGACTTCTTGTCTTCATCAGGTGCATTTATCCATTTATCGACTTCTCTTTCTGGCATCTGCAAAATCTTTCCCCAGGATCATAATAATTACAATAAAAAGGAGACTACACAAGCAAAGAGAAGAAAGCAATATGTCATGTCTTTGTTTCTACACACATTAGCTATTGAGTAGTTTCTTAGCCAGTTATTTTTCCTCTATTTTTCTTTTCAGTAATTTCTGTCCATACTGGTTTGTCCTTTGCCTTAGTCTCTATACTGAGATAATTTTTAGAGAGAGAAAGAATTGAATAGGTGGCAGGGAATTAAAAACTTTGGCTAAGGTGTTGGTTTGTCTTTATTCAGGCCAATAAAAGGGACTAACAATGGGAGTCTATTTGAAGGCAACTGCTGAAATTATCCCAAAAGTTTGGGATAGAGAGATCCCCTATTCCATCAGCAAGCCATCCTTGCCTCTTACGTGTGGCTTAGACTGCTGCCTTCTCATCTGGATTAGTTTCATGGGCTGGCACATTTTGCAGCATAGCTGGTGTTCACCTATACCTTATACTGAGGTTTTGTTTGCATATGTTGATTTCTGGTGGGATAGATGAGTCCTTGACAGAGGGTTGAGGCTAGAGACTCTTTTTGGTCCTGCATGAGTCTGTGATTCTATGATCATTTTCAGTGTTGTTGTTCTGTTTCCATAAAATGAGATATTCTTTGTTGCAGACCTACCTAGAAAGCTGACCTGTCTGATTCTAGCAAAGCAGCAATTCACATCTCCTACTGAAGCCTATAGATGTTCTTGTAACAGTTTTGGAAGGGTGTTTCTGTATATGTTCACAGCAGGGGCAGCCCATGATCGGAGTAAAGGGCTTCCACTCAAAATGGCATAGCAACCACGCCCCAAAACCAGATACTGACTGACACATGGGTTACTTTCTTCTCCTGCTGCTGTTAACTAGTAAGGCCGAAGGACATATCTTGTTTTTAATGAAATTATTTATTTACTGGGTTGCTAATTATGCTGTCAACGTTGAGGAAGTATTGTTCCCTCCAAGGCTGCCACCATTGCTTTCTCCCAGGACAATTTGCTGCCTTCACCAGTCAAACTGGTGAACTACTCATTCCCACATATGGAAAACAACTGGACTGGCAGCTTCAGTGCCAGCCACAGGACAGTGTCTTCGGTGAAACCCACTGCTGTCACCAGGACCCTGAGCAATTGTCTCCCTTTACCTAATGGAAGGGCTTATACCCATCTGTCCTTGTTCTGTCTCACACACATATATACTTTCTTGCTGCTGTTCCATTTATAGCAAGCTGCTCACTGAAATTTAGCAGGCAATTTCCTGTCTCGAAGGCATACTTCACTTGCATGATGCCTATATCAATCTGACTAGTGGAGAGAAGATACACTTCGGGGGGGATTCTTTAAGGGTCTTGGTGGGATCTGTGTCCAGTACTTTGGCAACTGAAACTGGTCCCCATGTTAGCAAAGTTGTATTCCTATTAAAGAAGATGTACTGTATACAATTCCTGGCATGCAGCTGATTCTCTAGTGGATCTGCCCTGTGTCCCCTCCTCAACCCTCAGATTGATAAGCAAGGCATATGCATGCATGTGTGGGAGTGTATTCCTCCTTATCATTAGCAGAGCTGCCACTGCTGCCTTTCACTATGATTTCCCCTGGGCACATGTTAGCAATAGTAATAATAAGTCAGAGGTTTTATGTGTCCACCCACCTATCCTCATTTCAACAAGCTGATCCTTCCACCCCCAACACAGCTTTCCATTAAAAAAAAACTGGAGCAGGAGGGACTGTCTCAACAATTTAAAAGAACCTCACATTTTTAGGGTTGTTGTTTTAACAGTTTTAATTCCATATAATTTTCATAGTAGAATCAACCAATGCAAAGAAGGGAGAGATATTTTCTAGAATTTTTGTTCCTGCAGAATCTGAAAAGCAAAAGGGATCAAATGAAAATTGTAAAAAATAAATAATACTTGCCTATTGTGACCTGAAATATGAAACATTCAAAAGTATTGCTTAATGTAGGGACGGTTTGGCAATCCTATTGTAGAAAACAAAGAGAATATTAGTTGCAAAAAGGCAGCACATGGCCAAATAACCTACTGACTGATAACCTAGGATAAATAGCACCACCTGCAAGGTGTGCCCCCTAGGTTTTGTAGTCTTGCCTGTTTGTGCTATAACATTTGTTAGACAGACAGGCAGACCGACTGACTATCCACCCGTCCATCCATCCATCCAACCAACCAACCTACCTACCCATTAGTGAATGCACTGTCTGGGCAGTTATAAGTTAAAACTTAAAAATCTTGCACTCCCCACACATCAATCATACAAAAAAGGAAAAGGAAAACAAGAAAAATAACATGTCAATATTAACATCATTCAGTAGACTCTGTTGTTGAAGGCAGCTTTGAATACTTCTGTTTTCAACCATTTCCTGACCTTAGGAAGGGAAGAAACCTGCTGTATCTCCACCTATTCCAGATAGCAGGAGCCACCATAATATTTATGCTGCTCATAAGACTTAGTAATGTTGGAGGAGGGCAAAATACAGCCCTGTAAGTGCTGCTGGATGGAAACCCCAAGCATTCCTCCCCTACTGGATATGCTGGCTAGAGCAGATGAGACAGGTGGTTAGACATATCTACAGTATCTGCAATAGTGACAAAGCACCTCTGCCGTTGATTTACACAGTTGGTTTATTTATTTATTTATTTATTTATTTATTCAATTTATATGCCGCCCAAACTACCCAGAGGTCTCTGGGCGGCTTACAATAATTAAAATTCAATACAGCAAAAGATAAAATAATTAAAATACAATTGTGACAGGAACTATGCAAGTAATTTTGCAATTAAATTCTGCAGTCTGTGCTACCTGGAAATGACACCAAGCAAACCTCACACAGTAACAAACAGGATTCCAGCCTGAATATTGTAAGCCCGAACACTAGGGCAATGTAATGAGAAATGAAAAGTACAGTTTGTCATAGCTGATTATTCAGGATAAAGTAAATGAGAAAAGACACGAAAACCTAAATCGAATTGCTAATCCCAACTAGACTAGGCCCATTGAATCAATGGGATCCACTTTTTTTGTTGATTTAGTTTATGATTCAAGGAGTCTACTTTAGCTGGGACTAGTGCCTAGTGACTATTGAATTTTAAGTCCAAGACACTAAGCTCATCTTTGTACATCTTGTAGCCAAGGCCAAACATTCTGTTTCTTTCACCTCTAAGTCTTCTTCTGTGCTCTGTTGTTTTAAATGTGTTTTAATATTGATTTTAGTTACCACTTTAATATAGTACATGTTTAATCATTTTAAAATATTTGTATACTTACTGTTTTAGCTTTAAATACTGTTTTAGTAATGTAAACTGCCTTGGGTCCTTTTGGGGAGAAAGGCAGCATAGAAATATTTTAAATCAATATAATATTTAGGAGTCACCTATTAGGCTGAACTCACCATAGGAGAAGGGTACATTTTGTCCCTGCACTCTGCAGACTATCAGAATCATAGGATAGTTGAATTGGAGAGGGTCTATAAGGCCATCAATTCCAACCCCCTGCTTGATGCAGGAATCCAAGTCAAAACACATCTGACACAAGTTATGAATTTTTTTCCTGATATTCAACCTAAATCTGTCTTCCTGTAGATTGAGCCCATTGTTATGTGCCTTGCACTTTGCAATGATCGAGAACAGATCCTGTCCCTCCTCTGTATGACTACCTCAAGTATTTGAAAAGTACTATCATATCTCTCCCTCCCCCACCAAGTCTTCTTTCTTCAAGGCTAAACATGCCCAGTTCTTTCCGTCTTTCTTCATAGAGCTTGGTTTCCAGTCCCCTGATCATCCTTGTTTCCCTCCTCTGAACCTGCTCCAGTTTGTTGGCATCCTTCTTCAAGTCTGGTGTCCAGAAATGCACACAGTACTTTAGATGAGGCCTATCCAGTGCTAAATAGAGGGTGACAAATACTTCCCAGGATTTGCAGACTACTTTTGTTAATTCATCATAAAACAGTATTTGCCTTTTTTTTTTTTTTTTTTTGTGGTCACATCACACTGTTGGCTCATATCCAGCTTTTTATCTACAATGATTCCAAGATCCTTCTCACTCATAGTATTTCTGAGCCATGTATCTTGTACCTATGCATTTGGTTTTTCCCACCTAGGAGAAGAACTTTGCACTTACCCTGTTAAATTTCATTCTGTTGTTTTTAGTCCAGTGCTCAAGCCATTGAGATCTTTTTGAATTTTGTTCCTGTCTTCCAAGGTATTAGCTATTCCACCCAATTTTGTGTCATCTGCAAATTTGATCAGAATTCCCTGAACTATCTTATCCAAGTCAATAACGAAAATGTTAAAGAGCACTAGACCCAGGACTGAGCCTTGGGCTACCTCACTTGCTACCTTTTCCTAATTTGAGAAGCAGGCATTTATAAGTATTCTTTGAGTATGATTCTGTAACCAGCTAAGTATCCATCTGACATTTGTTCTATGCAGCCCATAACTCATTAGCTTGCTAATCAGAATATCGTGGGGCACTTTTTGCTGAAGTCAAGATATGTCTACAGCATTCCCACCATTTACCAGGGAGGCTACCTGATCAAAAAATCAGATAAGAATAGTCTGGCAGGATTTGTTCTTGACAAATCCATGTTGGGTTCTGGTTATTACTGTATATTTTTCAAGGTGTTTCCAGAGTGACTTCTTTATAATCTGCTCCTGAATTTTCCCTGGGATTGATGTTAAGCTGACTGGTGTGTAGTTCCCAGGTTCCTCCTTTTTGCCCTTTTTGAAGAATGTGACAACATTAGCTCTCCTCCAAACATCTGGTGCTTCACGCATCCTCCATGATTTCAAGAAAATAATAGACAGCAGTTCTGCGATCTCTTCAGCCAGTTCCTTCAATATCTTTGGCTGCAGTTCATCAGACCCTGGGGATTTGAACTCATTTAAAGTAGTAAGGTACTGCTTGACTGTTCATCAATTTCAAGCTGCATTCCTATCCCCTCTCTTTGTACTGCACATTTGCTTGGAGACTGTCTTTTGGGAAAAGACTGAGCTGAAGAAGGAATTGAGCACTTCTGCCTTTTCTTTGTCATCTGTTCTCATTTTCCCATTCCCATTGAGTAGCTGAGCCATCTTTCTTTTCTCTTTTGTTATACACATGCCTGAAGAATACTTTCTGCTGCTTTTAGCATTTCTTGCCAACCTCACCTCTTTCTCAGCTTTTGCCCTCCTAATGACATCCCTGCAATTCTTTGCTTCTTGTCTGTACTCTTCCTTTGTAGTCTAACCTTCCTTCTACTTCCTATATGTGTCTTTTTGTGGTTTTCAGGTCCTCTCTGAACATTTTGTGAAGCCACATTGGCCTTTTTTTTCTTGTTGGAATTGTTTGTAGTTGTGCCTTTAGATCTTCCTTTTTTCAGAAACTCCCACCCATCTAGGACTCCTTTTCCTGTTAGGATTTCCTGTCATGGGACCTTACCTATTACTGTTCTGAGTTTATTAATTCCACATGAGGTGGGATATTCATTTTTTTAGGTGCAGGGTCCTCTGGAATAATAGATCTCTCCTTCTTCAGATTCATTGTCTTTCACATGCAGGAGGTTGGCAAAACCTTCTGGCAGAGGGGGCAGTGCTAGACCACTTCTCTATCTGCAGTGAGCTTACCCTCACAGATAACGTCTGACTAGGTTTAATGATTTGCAGGTAGAAGTATCACTATTAGAAGTTCAGGTTCACAGTTCCTCAGTAATAAACTGGATATAAAAACTATAATCTAGTAATCTCCCGGAGAAGATTGAATGGCCCATGAAAACTAATGCTAAAAGCAGGGGTTTTGGGGAGGTTGGTGCATTATTTAAATACATCCAACTTTTCCATCTGTATTGAGTAGTTCACCAATGCCTTAGGGGGCGAAATGCAACCTCTTGTTGAACTGTACCATTTCAGCATGCAGAAGGCAAATCAAATGCATGACTTTATCTTCAAGTAACCTGAATATATATTAGGCATCAAAGGAAAAGATCCACTCCCCTTACATCCTATTTTGAGTGTGCAAGGAATTGCATGTGTATGTGCACACATTCATTCATTCGTTCGTTTGTTTAGTCATGTCCCCATGGACCAGAGCACGCCAGGCCCTCTTCTCTTCCACTGCCTCCTGGAGTTGGGTCAAATTCATGTTGGTTGCTTCAATGACACTGTCCAACCATCTCATCCTCTGTCATACCCTTCTCCCTTTGCCTTCACACTTTCCTAACATCAGGGTCTCTTCCAGGGAGTCTTCTCTTCTCATGAGATGGCCAAAGTATTGGAGCCTCAGCTTCAGGATCTGTCCTTCCAATGAGCACTCGGGGTTGATTTCCTTTAGAACTGATAGGTTTGTTCTCCTTGCAGTCCAGGGGACTCTCAAGAGGCTCCTCCAGCACTACAATTCAAAAGCATCAATTCTTTGGTGGTCAGCTTTCTTTATGGTTCAGCTTTCACTTCCATACATCACTACAAGGGAAAACCATAGATTTGACTATGCGGATTTTTGTTGGCAAGGTGATGTCTCTACTTTTTAAGATGCTGTCAAGGTTTGACATCACTTTCCTCCCAATAAGAAGGCGTCTTTTAATTTTGTGGCTGCTGTCTCCATCTGCAGTGGTCATGGAGCCCAAGAAAGTAAAATTTGTCACTGCCTCCATATTTTCCCCTTCTATTTGCCAGGAGGTGATGGGACCAGTGGCCATGATCTTAGTTTTTTTATGTTGAGCTGATTCAGACTGTTTTCTGCACTCTCCTCTTTCACCCTCATTACAAGGTTCTTTAATTCCTCCTCACTTTCTGCCATCAGAGTGGTATCATCTGCATATCTGAGGTTGTTGATATTTCTTCCGGCAATCTTAATTCCAGTTTGGGATTCCTCCAGTCTGGCCTTTCGCATGAGGTATTCTGCATATAAGTTACATAAGCAGGGAGACAATATACAGCCTTGTCCTACTCCTTTCCCAATTTTGAACCAATCAGTTGTTCCATATCCAGTTCTAACTGTTGCTTCCTGTCCCACATATAGGTTTCTCAGGAGACAGATAAGGTGGTCAGGTACTCCCATTTCTTTAAGGACTTGCCATAGTTTGCTGTGGTCCACACAGTCAAAGGCTTTTGCATGGTCAATGAAGCAGAAGTAGATGTTTTACTGGAACTCTCTGGCTTTTTCCATAATCCAGCGCATGTTAGCAATTTGGTCTCTAGTTCTTCTGCACACATATATAGGTGAATTTTACATAAAAGAACATTCAAATGTGATATAGTGCAATGACTGGTAATCTTTAGGGTCAGAGAGTCCCTAAGAACTGCACTAGTGTGCCTCCCCTCCATTAGCAAAATAGATAAAAAGAAGAAGTCCACTTCTAATTTTATTTTACCTGCACCCCCATGTTATTGCAAAGCCAACTATCCTGCATATTTCCCGGAACAGAACATGTTTCAGATATTTATTTCTGGGGGGACATCTGTGACACACAGAAACAGACTTGGGGTTGCTGCTGGCCACACTTTGCCCACCCTACTAGAGTGTTATCATCTCCGACAGAGTTTATCAAGAATGCACTGTTTCAGGAGTTTGATACCAGCACAATTGTCATCACTCCACTGTATAGAATTCCAGAAATTGTAGTTTGGAGAGATAGTTACAATGCTCTGCATTCTCAGTGTTTTTCATTCTTCTTAACCCACACCACCTTTTGATAAACATAACAATTTAATGTGCCCTTCAAAACTATCTCCCAAATAACTATGTGTAAATTTTGAAATTTGATAACTAAGCCAATCAACTAGTCAACCACTTATAAACTGTGTTTTGATCATTTCCTTCCCATTAAAGTTATGATAGTAGTTTCCTTTTTTCCACAGTATAAATGCTTCCCCTGAAATCCTACTACACCTGAGGACATGAACCAAAAGAATCATTGTTCCAGTGCACTGAACTACAATACTAAACTCTGTAGGAGAGAATTCCAAGCGCCGTAACAAAGTACAACCACAAAGATTCCAAAAGATGGATCCACAACATTTGTATCTATGATATTGGTCTATTAATTGTAATGCAATTCAATTCTTAAAAAAACCTCTGGTTTACGAATGTGGGATATTGTGCTTCTGTGCCCACAATTCAAAAAGCCAGGAAATGGCCCAATTGGCAGGGGGAGATTGGGTGACCACTCACTGCGGCCTGAGAAACTGAGAGAAGGGCCTCCTGGGAGACCTTGAAAGGAGATGGAGTTGGGTGTCATCAGCTCACTGGTAGTACCAGACCAACAACTTCTAGACAGCCTCTTTCAGGTTTTTCATGCACGTATGTGTGAAATAGTATGGGGAATCATGGAACCCTGAAACACGCCACAGGCTCATGGTCAAGGTGTTGAACAGGAATCCCCCAGCACCACTACCAGTCACAAAGTGACACCAGGGAAAATCTCAGAAGCTGACTCCTTTTTTCATCAGTTCACCACTTCTCACTCAAAGACAAAACAATAGTCAGGGCTGTTTTTCTACCAGTGTGAATGGTAGTGAGCAGAAGAGAGTATCCTGTAAACCATCTTGACTGCTGCCATTGGTATTGTCAGTGTTCAGGCTGCCCTTTGCTATGTAAAGCTTGGCATCCTTTTTCCTTCTGGCAATGCGGGCATGAAATTGTGCAGCAAAGTTTGGCCATTTCCTAGCTTTTTGAATCATGGATACAGAAGGACAATATCCCATATTTATAAACTGGAGATTTTTTTGAAGAATTGGATTTCCTGGGTTTTTTTTTTAATGGGAGCTTAAATATGTATATGCTACCCACAAATCTAATCAGAAATGTCCCTCATGTAGAATTACCCATGTTAAAGGATTCCAGAAAATGGGCATATGACCTGTACTATGGTTCCTGGGAGAAGACAGAAGTGGGAACAACTTGGATGTGCCTATACTCTCTCTGTGCCAAAATATGTTGAAGGGCTGTCAAATGTCCACTCTGTCAAATGCAGAATGGAAAGCTATGTTCTAATTTCATATCCCTTTCTTTGAGTTAGGCAAGCTAAGGAAGAAAAGCTATATTGGACCAAAACCTCTATGGATACGTTGTGAACATGTTTTCCAAAATATATCAGTTTGCTTTTTGAAATTTTTTTTAAAAGGAAGGGATTGGAATTAGCAAAGAATGCCACTGGACAGTGGTTTTGGGATCAAAACCGTCTAGAGTGGTCGAAATGACTAGATAGGCGGGGTATAAATAAATAAATAAATAAATAAATAAATAAATAAATAAATAAATAAATAAATAAATAAATAAATAAATCATCCTAGTTAAAAAATCATGTGGATCCATGTGGATCCATGTTTTTGCAGATCCATGTTTTTGCACCACTGCACCCATGATTTCTGTGGTTCCTCCTTTCTCTGTGACCCCGTATATCTCACAATGTACTGTGCTGCTTTGCTTGTGTGACTGTACACAGAACTGCTAGATAGCTAAAGGAATCCTAGTCAGAGGTTGGGAGTTCAATTCCTCACTGTGAATCAATAATAATCCATAAGGTTCTTCCAGCTCTGCAGTTCTTAAAGAAGACAAGGTGATTGTTAATAATTTCTGAAGACTGTAGCTGAGGATTTTCCTCAGCCACATGTGATTCAAAAGCTCTCAGCCTCATGACAAAAACCCTTTGACTAAAATTTGAAAATAATCTGCTATCTTTTTCTACAGATGGAAAGATACCCATGTACACCATTATACAATCACGGAGTACAGTTCAATTTTTTCTTTCTTTCTTCAAAATAGCTGTGGATCCCTCTCTCTGCACTTCTGATAGAAAACACATGGCAGCTGCTCCTTTTCTTCACTCAAAAATGTCTCACTTTCCATGCCTCTCTGCTAATAAGATGGTGGTATTACTTGTTTTCATCATTTCTTCCTCGTGTCTTCCAAACAGTCTGTCTTCCCCACATGACCTCATCTCCCCTGCTTGATCTCTTCACCCTAATAACCAGCTCCAATTCTTCCAAACAGGACCACCTGCTCCACATTTTGTAAGTCAGTCCTGCAATGCAGTACATCCTCTTGAGTCTTGTGCTTCCTCACAGCTGTCCTGCAGTTTCACCCCAATCAATCTCTGTCCACCACTGCCCTTCCCAACCAACTGCTGCTTCCCCTGTTTTCCTGCCCCTTTTGGATCCTTTTTACAATTGCTTGGCCTGCTATATATTTGCAACCTGCCCCCTGCCCTGGCCTGCTCCACCCCTAACACTGAATTGTTCCTACAAAGACTAAAATGGGCGTGAAACAGAAACAGAGGGAACAAGAATAACTGTGAAGAATGTATCAATACCAGTTTGAGGAAAAAGGTAGAAGATAAATAAAATAGAAGAAGAAGTAATTCCTTATTCATAAATACATGATGGCAATGCAATTGTGACATGGTTGTCCAAGTCTTGGTTCTCTGTGTGTGTGTGTGTGTGTGTGTGTGTGTGTGCGTGTGTGCGTGTGCGCATGCGTGTGCGCATGCGTGTGTGCATGCGTGCGCACACACACGCTACTGCTAAGTGTGGCTTTTGGGGAGAGGCTGGCACTGTAAATGTTCCTTTTAAGGAGACTGTATTGAACATGGGATTCTGTGACCTTTAGTCTAAAAAAAGATATTTCTCCCCTAAATTCTGGGTGGCACTTTTTCATCAACCTCTGCGTAGGAGTTATGGATGGGGCTTGTGAAATTAGTCTATTTTATGTATTTATTTATTTATTTATTTATTTTATTTTATTTATATGCTGTCCACACTACCCAAAGGTCTCTGGGCGGCTTATAACAATTTGAATTCAATAAAAAGTTAAAAAGATAAAGACCCTAAAATACAATTAAAAATACAATTCTCTAAAAATTGTCATCGGGACCCATAGTTGATATTATTTCAATTAAAAATCTTCTGGAACAGGAAGGTTCTGACCTGGCGCCAGAACATCATCAATATCGGTGCCAGACAAATCTCTCTCGGGATGGCATTCCATAGTCTGGGGGCAGATGTCGAAAAGGCCCTTTGTCTACAAGCCATCCCTCTTACGTCCTTGAGGGACGGCTCTTTCAGGAGGGCCCCTGGCTAGGTCTTAACTGCCAAGTAGGTCCATATGGAAGGAGGCGGTCCTTCAGGTATCCAGGGCCCAAGCCGTTTAGGGTTTCGTACATCAAAACAAGCACTTTGAATTGGGTGCAGGCAGGGACTGGTGGCCAATGTAATTTGAACAGAATCAGCCTGATGTGTTCCTTAGAGGCCGCACCACTCACCAGCCGTGCAGCTCGATTCTGAACCAGTTGCAGTCGCCGGACCGTCTTCAAAGGCAGCCCCATGCAGAGAACATTGCAGTAATCTATATGGAATGTTACTAGTGCATCCGTAACTGTCATGAGACTCTGCTCGTCCAGGTAGGGCTGCAGCTGATATAATTTCCGCAACTGAAGGAAGGTGCTCCTAGCCACGAGTCCACCTGGGCTTCCACAGCTAGACCAGGGTCCAGGAGCATCCCCAGGCTGTGGACCCTGTCCCTTAGGGAGAGTGCAACCCAATTCAGAGCAGGGAAATAGCCCTCTAGCCCGTCAGACAAGGCACCGACTAACAGCACTTCCATCTTGGTATATGCCGTCTGGATCTTGGTATATGCCGTCAGCTTCTTATTGAGCCATACTCTCTTTGGGAGTCTAGAGAACATAGTAGCTGCTTTGCCAATGCATTTATCCAGCTCAACATCTAGGGAGAGAGTGTCAGAGATTGTTGAGCCAAGGTACACAAAGTCATGAAAACTCTCCAATTCTTGTGTGGAGACAGTAATAGAGGGAGGTGAGGCCACAACTTGGCCCATGACTTATGTTTTCTTCAGGCTGATTGTTAGTCCAAAGTCTTGGGAGGCCTTGCTAAACTGATTGATGAGTTTTTGAAGGTCTTCAGCAGAGTGACCAACAATGGCTGCATCATCCGCAAAGAGGAAGTCCTGCATGCATTTCAGCTGGACTTTGGTCTTCGCTCTCAATCTAGAGAGATTACAGAGCTTTCCATCTGATCTAGTCCAGAGATAGACACCTTCTGTTGCAGTTCCAAAGGCGTGCTTCAGCATGACAGCAAAAAAGATCCCAAAAAGTGTTGGTGCGAGGACACAGCCCTGTCTTGCTCCACTTCGGATGTCAAAAGGATCTGATGTTGAGCCATCAAAAACTACAGTGCCCTCATTCCCTCATGAAAGGACCTGATAATATTGAGGAGTCGAGATGGGCATCCAATCTCAGGAAGTATTTTAAAAAGGCCATCCCTGCTAACTAAATCAAAGGCCTTTGTGAGATCTATAAAGGCCACAAAGACTGGCTGTTGTTGTTCCCTACATTTCTCCTACAACTGTCTGAGGGAGAATACCATGTCAGTGGTGGATCTATTAGCTTGAAATCCACACTGTGATTCTGGATAGATTCTGTCTGCAAGCAGCTGGAGTCTCTTCAATACAACACGGGCAAGCAGCTTCCCTACAACACTGAGAAGAGAGATGCCATAGTAGTTATTACAGTCGCCCCTGTCTCCCTTGTTCTTGTACAATGTGATGATGTTTGCATCCTTCATGTCCTGTGGTACTCCACCTTCCCACCAGCAAAGACGAAAGACTTCATACAGTTCAGTGGTGATGACCTCTTTACGGCACTTCAGCACTTCAACAGGGATGTTGTCCCTTCCAGGTGCCTTGCTGGAGGCGAGGGAATCCAAGGCTGCTTTTATTTCTGCTAAAGTTAGTTCGCTGTCCAACTCTTCCAAGACAGGCGGGCACTCAATGTTATTTAATGCTTCTTCAGTTACTACATTCTCTTGGAATATAGCCCAGCGTTCCATGTGCTGTGCTTGGTCCTGGATGATCATGCCTGTAGCAGACTTCAAGGGACCAGATTCCTTCTGTATTGGATCTAAAGCCTGCTTGATACCGTCATACATTCCTTTGATGTTTCCTTTGTCCACTGTATCTGAGAGCAGAGCTGAAGTCAATAATTGTTGGAACATCTCCTGGCATCCTGTTGGACTTGGCTACAAGCAAGTCGAACAGATATGAAACTATATTTTCTTAATAAAAATATACTTAAAAATCCTAACTGAGTCTCTTGGACCATCAAGATTTGGCTAAATCCAGAAGAGTGGAAAAGGTCATTGATTAGCTACCATAGAAAAGTCCTATTTAACTCCACACATATAGAAAATTTTAGACCAATATCACTGTTGAATGTGGACTATAAAATCTGATTCTGTGGCCAGGGCGCTTGATCGCTGCCGTGCCACCACCTCCTCCCTTGACTTTTGCCCGGCCTGGCTAATCAAAGCAGCCAAGCCTACAACAACGGAATGGGCCACTGTAATAATCAAGGAGACACTCATTGGGCCCATTAGGAAGAAACCCAGTTTGGCAGCAGATGAAATTGGCAACTATAGGCCCGTCGCCAATGTTTCTTTCTTAAACAAGGTGGTCGAGAGGGTGGTGGCCAAACAGCTCCAAGCGCACTTGGATGAAACAGATGCTCTGGATCCATTTCAGTCAGGCTTCAGGCCGCACCATAGTACAGAAATGGCATTGGTCGCCCTGTGTGATGATCTATTGAGGGAGGCTGACAGGGGCAAAGTGTCTCTGCTGGTCCTCCTCGATATCTCAGCGGCCTTTGATACCATTGACCACGGTATCCTCCTGGGGAGGCTCTCTGAGTTGGGAATTGGTGGCCTGGCACTGGCCTGGCTCTGTTCCTTCTTGGAGGACCCCCCCCCCCAGAGAGTACAGCTTGGGGAGAGCGTTTTGGCCCTGTGGAGTCTCAATTGTGGGATTCCACAGGGGTCGATTATCTCCCCAATGCTGTTCAACATCTATATGAGGCCGCTGGGTGGGGTCATCAGGGGGTGTGGAGCATTGTGTCATCAGTATGCTGATGACACTCAGCTCTACATCTCCTTTTCACCAACCACAGGAGATGCCATTCTGTCCCTTCAGCGCTGCCTGGGGACTGTACTGCAATGGATACAGGAGAACGGGCTGAGGCTGAACCCGGACAAGACGGAGGTACTGAGGGTGGGCGTTCCCACAGATGGGGGCCTGGGAAACTCCCTCTCTTTTGGGGGGGTGACTCTTCCCGCCAAGGATGGGGTCTGCAGCTTGGGGATCCATCCGGACCTGTGCTCACTATGGAAACTCAGGTGGCATCGGTGGTCCGTATGGTCTTTTTTCATCTTAAGCGGATTGCCCAGCTGCGGTCCTATCTCGATGTTGGGGTGCTCACTACCTTGGTGCATGCGCTCATAATCTCAAGATTAGACCACTGTAATGCGTTCTATGTGGGGCTGCCTTTGAGGCTGTTGCGGAAACTCCAGGTGGTGCAGAATGCAGCGGCCAGACTACTTAGTGGAGTGAAAAAATACCAACACATCTCACACATTCTGGCCGCATTGCATTGGCTGCCCATCCGGTTCCGCATCGACTTCAAAGTGTTGATGCTTACGTACAAAGCCCTAAATGGTTTAGGGCCTCGATACCTGGCGGAACGCCTACTCCCACCAAGATCTACCCATGTCACTCGTGCGAGCCAGGAGGTGAAGCTGAGGAGCCTAACGCCGAGGGAGGCCTGGAAGGAAAAGACAAGAAATCAGGCCTTCTCGACGGTGGGGGACAGTATTGAGCCCTGAGAAACCCCATGACATAAACGCCATGGGGCACAGCACCTGTCCCTCAGCAACACATTCTGGACATGGTCAGTCAGGAAGGAGTGGAACCACTGTAAAGTGGTGCCCCCAACTCCCAACCCAGCCAGCCTATCCAGAAGGACACCATCGTCGATGGTGTTGAAAGTTGAGAGCTACAAAAGGTAGAGACAAGTTTTCATACTTTGGTTCCTGTCCCCCCCACACAGTTGGCATTCTCTTTGCCAGAAATAGGAAAGTATAGGGGACCATCTTCAATACAGTGTTATCTGCCTGAAGCCCTTGGGATGAGACAGTATGATAAATTCATTATTTACAAAGGTGTACTTTTTCAATATTGAAATGTTCTTATAATAGATTCCCCTGTATATTAAAAAAAGTTCAACAGCTGTCAGCATGTTTTCCCTTAACATTATTTCCTTCAAATAAAATATACCCCATTTCAAATTTTTTGACATGTCTCTTATCCTCTTTTCACAAAACAAAACAAAATTTATGGCTTGCTCTGAACCTTTCACGAAGGGATGTGGTGGCATTGCGAGTTAAACCGCTGAAGCCTCTGTGCTGCAAGGTTGGAAGACCTGAAGTCCTAAGATTGAATCCACGCGACAGAGTGACCTCCCATCGCTTGTCCCAGCTCCTGCCAACCTAGCAGTTTGAAAGCATATAAAAATGCAAGTAGATAAATAGGGACCACCTCGGTGGGAAGGTAACGGCATTCCATGTCTAGTTGCGCTGGCCATGTAACCATGGAAACTATCTACAGACAAACACTGGCTCTACGGCTTGGAGACGGGGATGAACACTGCACTCTAGAGTCGGACATGAGTGGATTAAATGTCAAGGGGAACCTTCACCTTTACCTGAACCTTTCCCAATGTGTCCACATCCTCCTTGAATTCTCTGATCCCTGGCTGTAATCATAATGTCAGATTGGGGATAGTCTTACTATTTTTTCATATATTTTGTTTATTTGATTTGATGTGTCTCAGATTTCTTCCCAGAAACATCGGACTTAAAGTGACTAACAATAAAAACAAATAAAACCATGCCTAAAAGAGATTAACTAAAACATAAGCTAAAGTGCAGAAATTCTAACACATCAGTAAATGTGGTTAAAAAAATCCAGTTAAAACTTCTGCAAGTTCTGTTGTCAAAAGTCTGCCTGTACAAAATAGAGTAAAGTTGAGTGATCATATGAAAAAGATAGCAGAGCTCCTCTATTTTTAATTGATTTGCAGAAGATGGAATTTCAACAGCTATCATTTACACAGTTAAGTATACCTGTTAAAATTCCTTCTGGTAGACAACTACAAACTTCTTTTGCTAGAGAAGTCCTGCTATCTGTTTTTAAATTATTTTTTAAAACTAGGTATAGTAAGGGATACAGAAGGTAAGGGGAATGGACAAAAAAGGGGGAGGAGAAGGAGAACATAATATATACTGTCATCAAACCCTATTATTCACATTACAATACCAAGTTGACTTTTTGCCTTTCTACAGTTTGATTGCCCTTCCAGATTTCTACTTGCAGTTACCTCACAGTTTAATTCTATGTTTATCAAGCTCTATCTACTGACTCAAGTGATTTATATAATAAATCCTATTATTCAGTTGCCTTTTGTACTGGACAGTCTTTCAACGCTTCCGATAGCATATCCATCTCTGCCACTTCCCAAATCTTCTCCAAGAGCTCCTCTTGCTTCAGTATCTCTGATGTCTTCCAATTCTTAGCATAAAGATCTCTGGCTACTGTAACTAAATGTATAACTAGATAACTCTTTGTCTTATCTCTATTATCCAGTATAATATTCAGTAAAAACAATTCTGGGTTTAGTGGAATATTACAGAGCGATATATTTTGTAACAAAGTATGTACAGTACTGCTATCGAGTACATATCCAGTGCTATTTTCTACAAGTCCACCACGTATGATAAAAGCTTCCCTCTTGCACTTTACACTTCCAACACACATTTGACACCTATGTATAAATCTTTGACAGTTTTTCGGAGTCATATGCCACCTGTAAAACATATTATATATGTCCTCCTTGAAATTTATCAGTTTTGTGAGCTTTATATTATTTTTCCTGAGCACACTGCAGTGAGTCCTGGACCCTTTGTGCACAGCAGGAGAGGAAGCTGAACACCTTCCATATGCATTGCCTCCAACGCATTTTTGGTATCAACTGGCAGGACAAAGTTCCAAATAGAGTCGTCCTAGAATGAGCTGGAATTTTTAGCATATATACTTTACTGAAACAGCAATGTCTACATTGGCTTGGTCATGTTGTGAGAATGGCTGATGGTCGGATTCCAAAAGATCTCCTGTATGGAGAATTAGCGCAGGGAAATTGCCCCAGAGGGAAACCACAGCTGCGATGCAAGGATATCTGCAAGTGGGATCTGAAGGCCTTAGGAATGGACCTCAACAGATGGCAAACCTTGACATCTGAGCGTTCAGCCTGGAGGCAGGTAGTGCATCATGGCCTCTCCCAATTTTAAGAGACACTTGTCCAGCAGGCCGAGGCAGTCCTGAAACCAGCAAAATCAGGGGGCTGGACAGGGGACAGATTGCACTTGTCTACAATGTGGAAGGGATTGTCACTCTCGAATCGGCCTTGTCAGCCACACTAGATGCTGTTCCAAGTCCTCCATACAGAGCACGTTACCATAGTCTCTCAAGACTGAAGGATGCCTAAACTAAACTAAACTAAACTAAACTAAACTAATAACTACTATTTTTCCATATTTGCCACCAATGATCACTATCAATATTATGTCCTATATTTTGTGCCCACCTAATCATACATTCTTTTACAATCTTGCATTTTAGTTTCGATCAGTTAATTATACATTTTCTTAATTACTTTCTTGTTTGAACCCAACAAATGTTTATCAAACATTGTTGGCTCTATGTAGAAACCCTTTATTTTGTCTTTTGTGTACCTAGATTCCATTTGTGCTCTAGACCAGTGGTTCTTAAACTTTGTTACTCGGATGTTTTTGAACTGCAACTCCCAGAAACCCCAGCCAGCATAGTTGGTGGTGAAGGCTTCTGGGAGTTGCAGTCCAAAACTCCTGAGTAACCCAAGGTTAAGAACCAGTGCTCTAGACCACCAGTTCAGATCTATATTTTGTACTTCTAACTCTTCTTTGGACCTTAAATCACAATCCTTTTAAATAATCTTGATATCTTAAGAATTTCACTTCTGTCATAAAGGCCTCCACAGGCAATACCCAGCTTAGTATTTTTGGGTATATCTGCTGCATGATCTCTTTCCAAGTTCCTAGTAAAGCTCTTCCTATCATGCGCATATTGAAACTTTTCTGCTCTTTGTGTAGCATAAAAAAACATGCCAACCTAACTATAGATTATGTCCTTCCAACTTGAGTACAGTAGTCTGTCATCATCTAAGGTTATCCGTTCCTTTATCCAAACTAATACTGTGCACAGGCTCTATAATACAATGCCCAGTCTGGGAGATCAAAACCTGCTCTTTGTTTAGCATCTTGCATTGCTTTGATTTTCATTCTTGGTTTTTTACCTTGCTAATCAAATCTCAATTATCTTGTTAAGTTCTTGAAAAATGACTGGTTTAATATCACAGGAATTGTCTGAAATAAAAATTAAATTGTAGGTAAAATATTCATTTTGATGGTTGCTATTCTTCCATCAACGACAGCTGTAGTTTATCCCATCTCTCTAATCAATTTCATATAATTGTCTTTGAATACTGTACTTGTTTTCTTTGTGATTTAGATTCCTAAGTATCTGAGTCTCTTCCCTTCTTGAAAGTTAGTCCTTTCTATTAATTTCTGTCGTTCTTGATCTCTCATATTTTTAACAAGTATTTTTGTTTTCTTTTGATTTATTTTCATTCACGCCATGTCACCAAAATTCATCAGCATCTCCATCCGGTCTTTAATTGAGTCCACTGGATCCTCCAATATAATAACTAGGTCATCTGCAAAAGCTTGGAGCTTGAAGACATGCCCTCTTACTTTTAATCCTTTTATTTCCTTTTTGTTTCTTATTTGCTTGGTTAATATTTCTAGTGTAAGAATGAATAGTAGTGTAGAGAGTGGGCACCCCTGTCTACCAAAAGTACCTTTTTGTATTTGCATTTCTTTCATCAACTCTCCATTAATTCTAACTTTTGCCTTTTGCTGGGTATAAATTGCTTTAATTAATATGAAAAAATCTTTCTCCCGCTTGTAGCCCCTCCAGTTGCTGGAGCATAAAATTTCATTTCAGATTATCAAAAGCTTTCTCTGTATCTAAGAATATCATGGCCGTTATCTTTTCCGGGTGAGCTTCATAATAGCTCAGTTTCATTTTATTTTATTTCAGCAAATATTATTTCTGAGTATTATTCCTTATCTACTTTCTTTTTACTGTATAAATTTTGATAGAAGTCCTCTACAATCTTCTTTATTTCTTCTTGTTTAAATTTGTCAGTTCCTGTTTTGTCTTTCAATGTTTGTATTGTTGTTTTCTCCTTCTCTTTCCTTAGTTTATATGCAATCATCTCCCTGATGTGTTGCATTTTTCAAAAAAAAATTGCTTTGTGAATTTGAGTTTCTTTGCGGTTTTGTCAGTAAGCAATATATTTATCTGGTGTTGTACTAACTTTATCTTCTTCAATTCTCTGTTTTATGGATTTTGTTTCAACTGTAATTCATCTGAGGCTAATCTATTTCCCAAAATCTGATATTTTTTATGTCTTTCTCTTTTTTCTTTTCTTTTTTTTTTGTTGTTGCAAATCTTATGGCTACCCCTATAAAAAAAATGCCTTACTTGCCTCCCAAAACATTGTAATTGGTATTTTTGGCCTCATGTTCTGTTTGAAGAAAAAGGTCTGTGTATTCTTTTATTTCCTTGATAAACTTCTTATTCTTTAAATGTGAAGTGTTGAGCCTCCAACAAAATTATCTTCATTAGCTACCCAATTGTAATGAAATAGATTTATGATCTGCAGACGTATTAGGCAAAATATCTATTTGTTCCATTTCTTTCATTAGTTTTGCTGAGATCCCTTGCCCGGCCTGGCTAATCAAAGCAGCCAGGCCGATAACAACAGAATGGGCCACAGCAATAATAAATGGGTCTTTCCTTGAGGGCAGGTTTCCACCTGCCCTCAAGGAGACACTCATTAGGCCCATAAGAAAGAAACCTAGTTTGGAGGCGGACGAAATTGGCAATTACAGGCCCGTCGCCAATGTTTCTTTCATGAGCAAAGTGGTCGAGAGGGTGGTGGTGGGCCAGCTTCAGGCACATCTGGATGAAACAGATGCCCTGGATCCATTCCAGTTGGGCTTCAGGCCGCGGCATGGTACAGAGACGGCATTGGTCGCCCTGCATGATGACTTGTTGAGGGAGACTGACAGGGGCAAAACGTCTCTGTTGGTCCTCCTCGACATCTCGGTGGCCTTTGATACCGTCAACCACGGTATCCTCCTGGGGAGGCTCTCCGAGCTGGGAATTGGTGGCTTGGCGTTAGCCTGGCTCCGTTCCTTCTTGGAGGACCGTCCCCAGAGAGTTCAGCTCGGGGAGAGTGTCTCGGCCCCGTGGAACTCCAATTGTGGGGTGCCACAGGGGTCGATTATCTCCCCAATGCTGTTTAACATCTATATGAGGCCGCTGGGTGGGGTCATCAGGGGGTGTGGAGCATCGTGTCACCAGTATGCTGATGACACCCAGCTCTACATCTCCTTTTTACCAACTGCAGGTGATGCCGTCCTGTCCCTCCAGCGCTGCCTGGGGACTGTACTGGAATGGATGCAGGAGAACGGGCTGCGGCTGAACCCGGACAAGATGGAAGTACTGAGGGTGGGAGCCCCCGTGGTAGGTGGCCTGGGTGGCTCCCTCTCGTTTGTGGGTGTGGCCCTGGCCCCAACGAGTGGGGTCCGCAGTTTGGGCGTACACCTGGACCGAACGCTTACTATGGAAACGCAGGTGGCGTCGGTTCTCCGCTCCGCCTTTTTCCATCTTTGGCGGATCGCTCGGCTGCGGCTCACTACCTTGGTGCATGCACTTGTAATCTCAAGATTAGACTACTGCAACGCGCTCTACGTGGGGCTGCATTTGAGGTTGTTGCGGAAACTTTAGATGTTGCAGAATGCAGCAGCCAGACTCCTCACTGGAGTGAGAAAGCACCATCACATTTCTCCTGTTCTGGCTAAATTGCATTGGCTGCCCATCCATTTCCACATCGACTTCAAAGTGTTGATGCTTGCTTATAAGGCCCTAAGCGGTTTGGGACCTCGATACTTGGCGGAACGCCTGCTCCCACCAAGATCTACCTGTACCACCCATGCGAGCCAGGAGGTGAGGCTGAGGAGCCTGACGCCGAGGGAGGCCCAGAGGGAAAAGACTCGAAACCGGGCCTTCTTGGCGGTGGCTCCTCGCCTGTGGAATAATCTCCCTCCTGAGATTCGCGTGGCCCCTACGCTGGGTACATTTAAAATCCAATTATGGCTTTACATTCAGGCCTTCCCTCCTGCCAGTATGTAACTCTTTTTTCTCGTCTATCTATCATTTATCTATCATCTATCATTTATTATATTTTTGAAATGTTTTTATTAATGATGTCAATGGATTTATATTATTTTAATTTTATATGTTGCTGTTAGCTGCCCAGAGTGGTAGAATATACCAGATGGGCGGGGTATAAATCAAATAAATCAAATAAATAAATAAATAAATCCAACATGCATCAATTCCTGACCACAATTAATCTTTTGTATTTGGGTATAGCATCCTCCAGGCATCTATGATATTTACTTCTTCTGCCAATTGTAGAAACTTTCTTGAGATTGTTCCTCTTTTTCTTTTTGTTATTTTGTCTGATTTTATATCTAGGTCTTTGTCAAAAATAGCAATAAAGTCCCCTATCATAGGCGACTGCTATCTTTTCTCATGTGACCAGTCTCAAGCAGAAAGAGTTCTATTGCAGTCATACCCACTTACCCAGAAATGAGCTCCACAGACTTATGTGGAACTGATGTTTGAGTACACATTTATATAATTAAACTGATAGTAATAACTTTTGGAAATTGCAGTCTTTCATGCTTTTCCTTTAACACTGGCTTTCTGTGGGAAGCATGGTGTGCATCTGCCACTAAACCTGAGATTACACACACACACCTCAGAGTCTTTGAGCTTGCCCTTTCCTTCCTGTTGTTTTTGTTGTTAGCCATGTTTCCTCTCAACTCTATTTTCTGCTCTCCATAGATAGACTTGTGGTGATATAGCTTCACACTATGTGAATAACAGAATAATTTCATGAATTGTAAGCAAAGGCAGTTTTTTGTTGTTGTTTCCTTGAACCAAGAAGCATCCAGACATGCTTCCCACAGATCATTTTTTTTTCCTAAGGGAGGTGGTGAGACTAAGCACATCTCTCTGCACTTTTCTCTGCAGTAAAAAGAGGAAAACCAAATCCCAAATCCCTCCAACAACAGTAATACTGGGGTACTAATACTATTTGCCTTTTGAGAAGCATCCCCTCTTAATTCAGCATTCTAGTTATTCACAAAATGCTGGTTCTCTACTCTATAAACTCATTCACATTTGTGGGACTATAGTGTCTGATGGATCTGTTGGAGTTTTATTTGAAACCTCACATGCTTTCTGTGATATATGTGAATGGGAGGGAATTTCCCAGGCTAGGGTCATTATCTGTCTATCCAGCACTAACCAATTATTCCTTCCTGCCTTTGAATGCAGAGAGAGCCCTGCCTCTCTGCTAAGTGCTTCTTTCCCTCTTTCTTCAGTTGGTGTCAGTTGTTTGTTTGCTGTTGATCTGTTCAGTTGGTTGCTATGTATGTGTGCAGTAAAGAAAGCAGCATATACAAATCTGTATTTTTAAGCAGCTGTAAGTAAATAAATGTTTTTATTCTTTCTCCTACAAATGTGTCAGAGTGAGTTATTCAGACCTTAGGTGCCATTTAATAAGAAAGTGGTGGACAGAACTTGTAGCTATTGTCCTCTTTGAGTCTCTGTTCCTATACTGTGTGGCATTTTTTTTACCAGAATTCAAAACTGTGCAAGAGGGTCATTGCCTTTGCTACACATGGTAACCCATTCCTTAAGATTCTCAATATACTGAGAAAGGGCCTTCCCAAAAGTAGTTGATCAATGGTAGAATGCCCTCCTTAGAGAGATCTGACTAGTGTCTAGACTCCAATGTCCTTTCGGTCCAGGATAATATCTTTCTGTTTTGTTTGTTTGATTGAATATATTTTACCCTGCCTTTTTCCAGAAGGTGGCTTACATTATTAAAAGACAATATTAAAGCTAACAACACTTTAAAAAACTATGAGCAGCTCCAGCCACTGCCTCCATGGTGAAACAACAAGTTTGGGGGGCTACTGAACTTTTATTGGACTCAGCACACAAAGAAAAAAAAAGAAGGAAACACAGGCTTCTATAGTCCTTTGCAGGATGAGGTCTCAGCACTACCTAGCAAGGTTAGGAATCGTAGTCCTCCATTAATTCAGCCTTTTCAGGTTGAATTAGGGCCGAGGGAACACCCAGTCTCTGGCCCTCAGGAGTTACAGCATAGCTGAGAGGAAAAGTCCAGGCTGGTGAACAGTCTCGCCCTTCGAGTCCCTGGCTTAGCATCTCAAGCAGTTAAGATTGAAGTCTGCAAGCGGGTAGGCCACACTGTCCTGGCAGTCCTTGGGAGTTTTCCTTCCCTTAGCCTCTAGACTGCCTTCCCTTGCTCAGATACTGGCCTTCAGCAGAGCAGACAGTTTTCCGAGGAAATTAGCCTCCTGGAAGCTTCTTTCGGCATCTCCCCTGGCAGACCACTCTCCTTTTCAGCCAAAGGCCATGGGAACTCCCAGGCGTCTTCCCAGATCTTTGGTTCTGAAGCCTGCTCTCCTCTCTGTTCGCTCCCCTCTCTTTCTACTTCAGCCGAGGCTACAGTTGTTTCCCTGGGGGAGGGCTCAGGGCCTCCACTCTCTCTTGCCCCAGGTTGTTTTCCTTAATGATAACAGTCCTTCTGCTGTTGATGTGGGGCCCTGCCCACGCTGGCCCTTCGCTCCTTCCCACCAGCCTCCTTCCCACCAGCCAGCTGTAGCTGGCTCACGAAACAGACACTAAAAAGGATCAAATGAATACCATACAAAAAACATAAGCAACACCAAAAAACATAAGCAACACATTCAAAGCAATAAGGCACACTCATCAATTTAAAAGCAACCAGTTACTAAGGAAAAACCTGCCTGAACAGAAAGGTCTTTGCCTGCTTGCAGACGAACAGCAAAGATGGGACCAGTCTGGCCTCCTCTTGGAGGGAGTTTCAGAGTCTGGGAGCAGCAACAAAGAAGGCCATCTCCCATCTTCCCACCAAATGCACCTGTGAGAGTGATGAGGCACAGAGAAAGGCATCTCCTGATGATCTTAACACCTGGCCAGGCTCATAATGGGAGATGCAGTCCTCAAGATAGCTTGGGCCCAAGCTGTTTAGGGCTTTATAAGTTAGAACCAGCACTTTTAATTGTGGCCAGAAACTGACTGAGAGCCAGTGGAGCTGCTGGGTTGGGGGGGGGGCAGTATGTGATCTCTTTGTCCAGTCCCAGTTGGCAACCTGCCTGCCATGTTTTGTACCTGCTGAAGTCTCCAAACACTTCCCATAGGCAGCCCCACATAGAGCGTGTTACAGCAATCCAGCTGGGATGTAACTAAGGCACGTGCCACCATGGCCGGATCAGATCTCTCCAGGCATTCAATAATTTCCATACATTTGTGCTGCCTGCCATGCTGTGCATTAACATATTTCAGTTAATTTTCAACTTTGAAAATATATTTTACAGTTTCTTGCCTGTTATTATTTTAGCCTCTCAGTGTTTCCAACACCTGGATTTTCTTTTGTTGCTATTTTATGTACATTTCACCATGAATTTTTGGATGGCAATCTAAGAAATCAGATAAATTAATGAATAGCATTAGGAAATGGGCTAAGAATGAAGGCAGTCTTCTTCTTTTTTATTTATTTACATTCCTTCCCCCAGTCCAAGACCACCTGCCACATGACAGTTTCCATTCATAATGACCTGGCTTGGAGCTGAGCCAGCAGTATAAAAGGTCCGAGAAGTAGATCTCATTATTAAGCCCTTTGGATACATCTAGTCTACCACCACCCTCCAATTCTGCCCCACAGCATGCATGGAACTGTTTTCTCCTCATTTTTCTCTGCCAGAGGTGGCTAAAAATAGTTCCACACATTACAGTTGTGAACAATTACTGACGACTTGTGCAGCAATCTTGTAAACATTACATTATGTGTTCACGTATCTTTGCACACGGTTTTGTTTGTTGTTTCAGTGCCTCAAGAGATCTTGGGTTTCCAGACAGGTGTGTACAGTTGTTTGAAAAGCACATGTATGCATGTATGGCATACATACCTTATTCACTTCCTATAGCAATTGATACAGGCTTAACTACCTTGAATGTGCAACATCAGAGGAGTTGATGGTACTTACCCAAAAGAGGATAAATGAAACAGGGGACATCAGCAAAGTAGGGGGTGTCAATCATCAGGCAGGTTGGTTTGGATTAGTAATTCACTGACAGCTAGGATACAGGGATTTAGCTGAGCAAGAGATATGCAGCTGCTCTTAAGGGCAGGGGAAACAGAGTCCAGTTAAGTGGACTTCTGGTAATCTTGTTTGGTATATTTCAAAATCCTCTGAAACACCTGGTCTGTATATGTATGGAGGGGGGGGGAGGGATCAACCAAAAAACCTTGTCGATCTCTTCAGAACTTGTCACATTTGTAGCTTTTCTTCCTTGGCTATATTCAGCCCCTACTGTAGCAGGAGCATCCCCAGGACCTTTTACTGCTAAGATGAATTAGAAGTGGTCCCCTCCACAGTCTTGTTCTTATAATATCATAAGCAGAATAACAGTAGCACATTACATGATCAAAAACGGACATGTATGTTCTTATTTTCATTTTAATTACTGTAACTTGTTGATATGCACCTCCAATATATATATATATATATATATATATATATATATATATACATATTCTGCAAAATATCAGGGTAGGCAAGATGGGCACAACATTAGGAATTTTGGTAGCCCAAGTAGGTGCCTATTTCCTATGCAATAGGTAGGACAATACAAATCTTATTTGCCTGCTGTGTTCTGTCTAGAAGCCAAATATAATATTTCTTGTTACTAGCATGTTAAATGATTGAACATAACAATTCGGTTTAAATATCATACTGCCCCCCTCCCTGTGGTCTTTGGAAGGTTCCAAATAATAACACCTGATGCTGAACCTACAAATTTATTTTATTTATTTATTTAAAATATTTCTATCCCTCTAAGAGTGTTCTTCACTTGGCTGGATGTTGTGAAGGGGTTTTTCTTTACCATAGAAAGGATCCTATGATCATCCACCTTCATGGATGTCCAGGTCTTTCTTTCTTTCTTTCTTTCTTTCTTTCTTTCTTTCTTTCTTTCTTTCTTTCTTTCTTTCTTTCTTTCTTTCTTTCTTTCTTTCTTTCTTGTCTGTCTGTCTGTCTGTTTGTTCATTTGTTCATTCACCCACTCGTTCATTTGTTTAAAATATTTCTATGCCAGCTTTCTCCCTAAAAGGACCCAAGGCAGCTTACATCTCTAAAACAGTATTTGAAAACTAAAACAGTAAGCATACAAATATTTAAAAAGAATTAAACAAGTATTGTATTAAAATTGTTACTAAGGTCAAAATTGTTTTAAACCACGTTTAAAACAACAGAGCACAACAGTCCATTTAAAACCCCTCTCAGACCACCAGTCATTTAGGAAAAGCCTGCCTGGAGAGAACGGTCGTTCCTCTGCCTGCCTGCGGAAGGACAGCAATGATGGGGCCAGCCTAGCTTCCCTTGGGAGGGTGTTTCAGTGTCTGGGAGCAGCAACAGAGAAGCCTGTCTCTTGTGTCCCCACCAAGCACAGCTGTGATGGTGGTGGGACTGAGAGAAAGGCCTCTCCTGGGGATAATGCCCAAGCAGGCTCATAGAGGGAGATGCAGTCTTTTAGATAGCTTGGACCCAAGCCATTTAGGGCTTTGTAGATTAAAGCGAGTATTTTGAATTGTGCCCAGAAATGAATCTGCAACCAGTGGAGTTGCTGTAACAGAGTGGTCGGAAGACCAGATGGGCGGGGTACAAATCAAATCAAATCAAATCAAATCAAATCAAATCAAATCAAATCAATCAATCAATCAATCAATCAATCAATCAATCAATCAATCAATCAATCAATCTGTTCCCTGTAACCAAGCCCAGTTAGCAATCTGGCTGCTGCATTTTGGACCTTTTGAAGTTTCCAAACACTTTCCAAAGACAGCCCCACAGAGAGTGTGTTACAGTAATCCAGTCGAGGTGTAGCAAGGGCATGTGTCACCATGGCCAGATGAGCCTTCTCAAGAAATGGGTGCAACTGGCACACTAGTTTTAATTGTGCAAAGACACTCCTGGCCACTGCTGAAACCTGAGCATTCAGGCTCAAAGATGGATCCAGGACCACACCCAAGCCATGCACCTGTATTTTCAGAGGGAGTGTAACCCCATCCAGCACAGGCTGCAACCCTATTCCTTGGTCTGGTTTTTGACTGACCAGGAGCACTTCTATCTTGTCTGGATTAAATTTCAGTTTATTCAACCTCATCCAAGTCCACTGTTGACAACAGACACGGATTAGAAGTGAGACAGCTTCCTTGGATTTAGATGGAAAGGAGAGAGAGAGTTGGGTGTCATCAGCATAGTAACTGGACCCCAACACTCCAGAACCCCCCCCAGTGGTTTCATGTAGATGTTAACTAGCATAGGGGACAAAACAGATCCCTGAGGGACACCAAAGGCCAAAGGCCAGAGTGTCAAACAGGATTCCCCCAACACCACCCACTGGATTCTCCCCTCCAGGAAGGACCAGAGCCACAGTAAAATAGTGCCTCCAAGTCCCATTCCAGAGAGATGGCCTACAAGGATACCATGGTCAATGGTATTGAAAGCTGCTGAGAGGTCCAGCAGAACCAACAGAGACACACTCTCTCTGTCCTGTTCCCGGCATAGGTCATTCACCAAGGCGACCAAAGCAGTCTCAGTCCCATAACCAGGGCTGAAGCCAGATTGAATTGAATTTAGATAATCTGTCTCAATCAGGAATCCCTGGAGCTGAGAACCCACAGCCTACTCCAGCCCCTTGCCTGAGAATGGAATATAAAAGACTAGCTGGTAATTATCCAGAACCGTGGGATCCAAGGAGGGTTTCTTCAGTAAAGATCTTACTACTGCCTCCTTCAAGCAAGCTGGGATCCTACCCTGCTGCAAGGAGGCATTCACTACCTCTTGGACCAACTCGGCCAGTCCCTTTCTGGCAACTTTTATAAGCCAGGATGGGCAAGGGTCTAGCAGGCAAGTGGTAGCCTTCACTGGTCCAAGGAAGTGCAGGAAGGATACTATTGACTGCACATAACAGCAGAAAAGATGCATAAAATATTAAAATAAAATGAGATGGAATTCCAAGAAATAGTCCCTGCCTCCCATCCATGGCCAGTACTGATTGCTATCATGCATTTTAATACTTCAGTAAAGCTAGCATGAAAAAAATGCTCAGCATCACTATAATATCTATTTTCCAATGCATGGTCACTGTCTTTTATTGCTGTCATCCTCTTCCTTCCTAGTATTATATATACTGGAGATAAACATTATTTGCTTTACAAGTTAGTATTTCAGTTATTGCCAATGTCAAAAATCCACACCATATCAGCATCTGATGACTATAAGCTACAGTTCAGGTATTCAGATTTCATTTTACTAAGTAATAAAACCGTCAAGTCTATGGACCAATGATTTTTGCATGTTCTGCTTTCAGGATGGTCTTCCTCCATTGACCTATCTGCTGATATGAATGTTTGCCATAGGAGCCTAGTACACTACAGAGGATTCTGGGCCTGATCCACAGCATGTTGCTGAGGTCCTTGGGGCTTGCTTGTCACTATGATCTGAGACCATGTGTCAGGACACACCTAACGCTTACTTGCAACAATAACGGTGGACAAATAGGTATGTCAGGGAAGATCACCCACTGTTACTGGCCTCCTCACAAAGGAGCCTATGAAAAACCCCAGGTTCCTTCAAAACACAGTTTAAAAGCCATTTCTATGTTACAGACAAAGCTTCATCAAATGTGGATAGAGAGTGTTCTAGACTATGGAGGTTTGTGCCATAATAAGATGCTTTTGTTGCTTTTAAATGCAAGACATGTATATTCCTCAAATTTCTCATATTAGTAGGATACAGCTATCCTGAGCTACTTTTCCAAGGGTTTACTACTTACTTCATTTTTATTGCAAATAGCAGGGAAGAGTATTGGTTCAGTGTCCTGATTCGGTTTGGAAGTTGGATGCTGAATCAGAGGTCATACAACTGCTTCGTGCATAATGTGGCTCCAAAGTAGAGAGATAGAGATGAAGGCGGTTAACAAGGGGAGCGGGTTGTGGGAAAAAGTCAGAAACCTGGTTCTCATGAAGTGTTAAACTTGTATCGAATCAAGAGCATTTCACATCTTGAACTGGCATTTTTGTTACCAAAAAACAAAAAGCAAACCCAGAAAACTAGCATGAGAAGGGCTAGATAAGAAACCTCTTCCTAGTGGTCTGACATCCTCCAAGCATCACTTCTTAGCACCTCTGTAGCCTGGAATAGGAAAGACAGGGTCTGTCTGCCCTTTTGACTCTCTACTTCTTCCTGGATCTGTTGTTGGACTGTCCTCAGGGTCAGTCTCAGTTGCCTTCCGCTCCTGACTCTCTGAGGAGCAGGCATGCTGTTGCTCGTCTCCTCTGTCCTTTCCAAGGCATATGTCTGCCTAGTGAGAATTAGGGTTTCAGCTTTTCTACTTTGAATGTAACCTGATCAGTTAGTTGTTTAGCTCTTTAAACTGCTTCTCCTGCTCCATTGTGGCACTAAAAAAACAACATCTCTATGCTGTGCTTATTCTGCTACTAAGAGAATTTGCAATGTTTTTCTCTCTCTCACCCTGTTAACAGTGACGCTTCCGAGATGGTTGAGATGCACACACGAACATTAAAATTAGATGAATCCTCACCTTACAGTCTGAAGTGGTGCAGTCTGGATATAGGTTTACCTGCTTAGTAAGAATCAAATCAAAAAGTCTATAAGAATGCTAGAAGTCATCTATTGTTGGCAAGAAAAAAAGAGAGTGCTGCTATATAACAAACAAAAACTGCTGGCTGGGAGTCAGGGCAGCTGACAGAGACTGCAATGTTGAAAGAAACTGATGGATATGAAAACACTTGGCAGAGACTTAGAGCAGTAGAAAGGGGCCCCAAACAAACTTCATATAGGGCTAGAGTAGCTGGTTGTGTCGGGTCTTTTATTTGGGAGGTGTGGATAGATCTTGAGCATATTTAAAGCTTCATAAGCAGAAGGTATGAGAAGTACTGCTTTTTTCATCTCCTTGTATCTCAACTGAGAACAGTGGCACCGTTGCATATCTACCAGGAAAGCCAATATTCAATGAAGATTTTAAAAATATTGGAGACCTGCCAGGAGAAAAGGAGTTGCAACCCTTTATTGACAAGCCCTACAAACAAAATGGCTTTAAAATCTTCATAATATAAAAGGAAGGCTGCCACTTCCAAGGTTGTTTTTCAGGATCCCCAGCCCTTCTTCAGTTTATTCTTCCAGCCCCTGCCCCAAAAGGGTGAATCTCTGCTCCTAGAAGGCCCCAAGGATACTGGTTCATCCTTCCCACTATATCATAGGGGCCACTTGCTTGTATTTCAAAATTGAGAAGGAACTTCTAGCCACTTCCAGTTTCATTTTCTGCAGTTTGGGGTGCTGAGGGGAGTCTCCACTTGCCTCAGAGGGTGCCAAGGTCAGAAGATTGCCCCCAAGACACTGAAAGTGCTCCTGGCCTAGAACATAAAGAAACTAAGTAAATGTACATGTGATGTGAAATTATCAGGAAGATATGATGAGGAAAGTGCATGTGCTGAATTTCTATCAGGTACAATTTGCAGCAGTTTGCAGAATAGCTCAGTGAGCTGGTTCCTGGCTGCAGAGCCAGAGTTTGGGAACTCAGTTCCCCACTATGCCTGCCATGTGAAGAGCCAGCCTGTGTGGCCTTGGGTAAGCTGCTCAGTCCTAGGATGCCCTCAGGTGAAGGGAAGGGTGAACCACTTCTGAGTACTCTGCACCAGGAAGACCCTGTAAAGGGTTCCCATAAATTGGAATTGACAACACATTTTAATATTTTAATTGCTATTTTATTGTTTAATATTTGAATATCATGTCAGCCCTCTGGTGCTGGATTATTTTCTAGTGCCTGATCAGTTCTAACACCTAATTCAGTTTTCTTAATTTTGCCATCTTGAGATTTAGTGATGCCTAGTAGAGAGAAGATTTTTAGCATGGGTTCTTGCTTTTTGTATGCTTATTGTTATAATTCTGTTGTTCATTTGTGTTGTTCTTTTGTAGCTGCCCAGAGTAGTGGCTTGCCACTAGATGGCAGAGTATGTATGTATGTATAAACAGACAGACAGACAAACAAACAAACAAATACTGTCACAAGTATCTGGAGAAGTATCTCAGACCAAGGGTGTGACTTACACCATGAAGGAAACATGAAGTCATTCACATTCACCCAGTATGACATTGCGATGGTGAGTTCAGGTTTCCCCGAGTCAGTTTGCATTAAGTGGCCACAGGGAGACAGGGAGGAAAGTCTTGTTTGCAGCTTGTTTACAACTCTATTGAAGCCTTGTGGAAGGTGTGGTTATAAGGGAACTGCCTAATAAGCAAGACTCCCAGACAAGTGGGTACAAGGCTTTCCAGCTCTCATTTCCTCATCATGTTAGCTGTTTAAAAGAAAGAAAAAAATTGACTGTGGGCTTTGCTAGCTATTTCCTGAGTTTGTGTTAGTGCAGTGGTTTTTCTGTATTGGTTCAAGTGATCACACATCTGACCTCATGTGAATGGATCTGGCTTCCTTTTAAAAAATATTAAAAAATAAAAACCCAGTGGTAGAGGGAAAATTATGGTTTAGGGTGAGGAAACTCTGGGCTGATTCGCATTCCCTTTTGCATCAGGAGATCATCGGGGGGGAATGTGAATCAGCCTACCCCCAAACCATAGCATTTTCTGCATTTTCTCCCAGTTTACTTGCACCTCAAGAGAAAGACTGATCTAAGGTCCCAATGTACTGAGCTTTGTGGTTGGCCACTTTCCTCAAAAATTAACAAAGAGGAATTCCAAAAGTATTACTCCTTTTGGAAGTGAGTTGTCAAAACAAAATTGGAAATATCTGGAAATATTACCAAATTTTAAGTGTAGAAAAAAAATGATTTTTTTGGTCACTTCCGCTCGGGGGAATACCCAGCTAGGAGCGGAACCTCCGTATCCCCCAGCAAGGTAAAAAGCTATTAAAATGCATTTCTTCTTTTAGAAGACTGGTTCTTTTTACATAAATCCTCGAAGAGAAAGGTAAGGAATGTGTACAGCTAATTAAATTCTCTAAGGACTGTTGTTTTAAAACCTGGAAATACGTTCACTTTTGAGTCTGATAAGCTACTGGATTCTTCCAATTGCCCTGTTCTTAACGAAAGCCTGTAACAAAAATAATTGTTCTCAATTAGACCTCTCTATGTCAAGGAGGAGGGATAAATCTGTCAAAGCCCCTTCAAATCGCAGTTTGGAAAGACTGACGACCGTACTAACTGAAGAAGATAAGATGGAAGAGATCACGAAGCTTATAAAAGATTTATCTTGTAAAATATCAGAAGGCTTTGACAAAACAGAGCAAAGATCAAAGTCCATCAAAAACAGTATTAAGAAACTTCAAGACCAAATTTCAGGGGTTTCACAGGAGCTTAAGGACGTCAAAAGCAAAATTAGAGACCTTGGAGATACAATTCAAACAAATCAAGAAAAGATAATGTCAATGCATCAACAAATTTGTGAAACTGATAAAAAGCTGATATACATGGAAGATAACCTCAGAAGATCTAATATTAAAATAGTGAATTTCCAATTACAACATGGACAAGATCTCAGAAAAGAGGTTATAACTTGGATTAACTCCATAATGGACGTGCAACATCTGACTGAAATAGAAATAGAAAGGGCATATTTCCTGGGTAACCCAAAAAGTCTCAAAATTAGACCAGTGGTGGTGAAGTTTTTGAATTACACAAAGAAAGAACAAGTTACGAGAGTAATTAAACAAAAACAAGACCAGCTGGTTTATCGGGACAGAAAGATACAGATTTTCCAGGATCTATGTAATGAATCTGTGAAATGGAGAGCACCTATGAAGCCAGTTACAGCAGTTTTGAAGAAAAATAATATCAGATATCAATGGGGTTGTCCAATTTTTTTGAAAATCTGGAAAGAAAAGATTCTGTTTAAAATCTACTCTTGCGAGGAAGGTAAAGAACTGTTGAAAGCTTGGAAACTTTGGAAAGAGGAGAAGAGTTCAATGAACAAGAAATTGCTGAAGTTATTAATAAATTAGAAAATGGTAAAACACCAGGCCCTGATGGATTGGGTCCAGAATATTATAAACATTTTAGTTCCATTTTGATACCTAAGCTAAAAATGTTTTATAATAGGATAATGGAAGGAGAGACAATACCTGCTTCTTGGGAGCATTCATTAACGATTCTTATTTTAAAACCCAGTAAGGGTCAAACCAAGTTGCTAAGATTTTTACAGCTATACTGGCAAATAGATTAAACAGATTCATAGCAAATTATATTAAGGAAGACCAATGCTGTTTTATTAAGGGTAGACAAATGGATAATTTAATTAGATGAGTTTTAAACATTATATATAAAATAGAAAAAGAAAAAAGCAATGATTTTATCATTGGACATAATTAAAGCTTTTGATTGCGTTGAATGGCCAACATTAAAACTTCTTATAAGGGGTTAGGGATTTGGTAAAAAATTTAGAGGGGTTATAGATCAATTATACTCAGACAATACTTCGGAAGTAATAGTTAATGATGGTTTAACGGAAAAGATTTTTGAAGGCCAATGTACAAGACAAGGCTGTCCACTTTCACCAATATTGTTTTGTATGGTTATAGAATTGTTAGCTAATGGAATAAGAAATGATAAATCAATCAAAGGAATAGGGGAAAATGATATAATTAAAATTAATTTGTTTGCTGATGATTCATTATTGACTATTAAAAACCCACCTGAGAGTATGGATAACATCAGAAACCATTTAGAAAAAATTGGGGAAATACTGTAATAGGATTAATGATAAATTGGCAAAAATCACAAAATATACAGGAACAAGAAATATTTGTGAATAAATATAGTATTAAAATGTGTAATTATATTAAATATTTAGGTATAAATATACAGTGGTGCCTCACTTAACAGGGCGCCTCGTTTAACAACAAATCCGCATAGTGACGGATTTTTTGCGATCATTTTTGTGATCACATAACAATGTTTCTAATGGGAAAATATTGCTTTGCGATGATCGGTAAGCTGTTTCACGTACCGATTTTCGCATAACGATGTTTTCCCAACAGCTGATTGGCGGTTCCAAAATGGCCACCGGGTTAAAAAAAATGGCCACCCGCTGTGTTTTCATGCCCATTCCTCGCTTACCGGGCAGCAAAAATGGTGGCCGTATGGAGGATTTTCGCATAAAGGTAATTTTTTTGCCCATAGGAATGCATTAAACGTGTTTTAATGCATTCCTATGGGCTTTTTTATTTCACATAGCGACGAATCCGTATAGCGACAATTTTGGCTGCACAGATTATCGTCGCTATGCGGGGCACCACTGTAGTTAGAACAACCCAAAAATTAAAGAAGAAAAATTTTAATAAATTAAAAAACAATGTTAAAGATAAATTGCAAGAGTGTTCTAAACTGAAATGATCATGGTTTGGGAGAATTGCTATAATTAAAATGAAAATATTACCAAAGATTACTTTCTTATTTAGGATGCTCCCAATACAATTAGAAGAAGAGGATTTGAAGTATTGGCAGGGAGTAATTAATGGATTTTGTAATCACAGTAAAAAAATCTAGAATAAATAAAAGATATTGGTATAAGGCCCCAAAAAGGAGATTTAGGTATGCCTAATGTTAAAAATTACTATATAGCCAACCAATTAAGAGTTATTGGAGATATCATATACATTAAAGAAAAATTAATTTGGTGGGAGATGAAATCTTCAGAAATAAACGGGAATGCTGAAGGATACTTGTTTAATGTAGTAAAGAGAAGTTTAATAAATTAGATGAAAACCCCCTTTTTAAGAAATATGTTAAATCTATGGAATAAATTTAAAGAGAAGTTTTATCCCTCAACTTCACCATTAAAATTAGTGTCTGAAATAGAAAGTTTTCCTACAAATTTAAAGGGTTTAGTAGAACTGTTTAAGAATAAAAGGATTGTAAGATTGAAGGACTGGATGAGCAAAATGAGATCGAAGGAGTTGATTTTGTCTAAACTTCAAACTAACAAACTATCATAGTATATATTTATTCAGTTAGACACATGGACAAATGATTGGTTGAAAACTAATGGCAAATGTAGAGAACTCACCAAGTATGAACAATTTCTGTCATCACATGAAGATATGCATGATAAAATGTTGAAGGAAATAGTAAGTAAAATATATAATACCATTTTGGAACAAGAGGAAAAAGAATGAGGAACAGAAGGTTTGAAATTAATTTGGGAAAATGATTTAAAGATAGAAATTAAAATAGAGGATTGGATAAAAATGTGGAGGATAAGAGTTTTAAGATTAATGTCGACAAGAGTAAAGGAAAAAATTCAAAATCTGTTTAAGATGGTATTTGACTCCTGTAAAACTAAATATAATAAATCCAGCATCACCCAAAGCATGTTGGAATTGTGATGAGGAAATTGGCACATATTTTCATATGTGGTGGGAATGCAAACTGGTTAAGAAATTTTGGGAACTGATTTTTAAGGAAATGTGTGATATATTTGGTAAAGATATTGATTTTAATGCTAAAATTGCTTTATTGTAAATTTTTGATAACACAGATTTGGATTATTATTTGAAAGAATTAATCACCAATTTTATGATGAGTGCTAGAATATTAATAGCTAGGTTTTGGAAAGACAAAATATTAAATTAGAAGATTGGTACGAAGTATGGGACATTGCATTAAACGATAAATTGACTATTGAACTCAAAATAAAAAGAGGGGAAATAAGTTCTAACAATTTTTACCATATTTGGGGTAAATTTGTGGAATTTGTGTTAGTGAAAGGAAGGGGGAAAGCCTTTAAAGAATACTCTATACAATTTTGGATAGGTAGTTCATAATAAAAATATTGTTAAATGGGGTCCTGTGGATATGGGGTGCACGTTAGAATTTAGTCTGTAATAAGCACTATTATTTGTATTTTTGTTGTATTTTTTGTCCTAAAGGGAAAAAAGCAAATATAAATAATATATGAACGTAGACTTAAAAAAAAGAAAAGAAAAGAAAAAGAAAAAATTTGATTTACTTGCCAAGACAGACTGCATGCATTCCACTGACAGATGGGCTCCTTACCTATGTGGAAGCTGTACAAGACGGCAGGGCACTCTTGACAAGGCCCTGTGTTGGACCAGACCAGGAGAAAAGGTGGAGATGAAACAAGATTCTACCTTCTGAGGCTAGGAGTGTAACAGGCCACTGCAGTGGGTCAAGCCAATGTGCATAAAACAGGGAGACCAACTCCTGAATGGTGATTCCTATCTTGTAGCTAATTACCTAAATGGACACAGGCTGTTGAGAGACAGTTGCTATTCCCTAATAGAATTTGCCCTCAAGTGCAATTTAATTTTCTCTGTGGTTGTTTTCCACCATCACCCCCCCTCCTTCCCTTCTCCTCTACTGACCCACACACAGAGTCATTTTCTCAGCACCACACTGTGGGGATCACACAGCGCCTTCTCTGCAGGGAGACCTGATGATAGCCTTTGGCTCTTCCCCTTTCACTTTTGCTCCTTTGGGTTCCTGTTTCTTTACATTTGAGACTCAAATCACTCTATGTTTATGATATTTTCCATTATTTCTCCCAAAGAAAAGGGGACAGAGGAAAATTACAGGCCAGCTAGTGGGTACAATTTGCTATATAAAAATGGGTTTCATTGTTTTCAGGTCAGGTTAACTTTCTCTGCATGTCTTGAACTGAGAGAGCCATCTTCCTTTTACGTGTGGTAAGTACAAACATTCTTATTTATCTATAAATACTTACGGGCACAATCCACCAGAGACTCTCCTGCACTAGTCTAACAAAATGAGTGTGATTCTTTTCTGCTGCTCCCAATCATTTTGATGGGACTTGCATAAGCAAATTTCATGGTGAATTGTTCCTGATGTTTCCCTCTGTGTATAATTACACTTCTTAAATACTGTATTCCCTCTCTGCAAAGAAAGCTGAAGGCAGTGTGTAGGAAGATGTATTGAATACTTACATCCATTGCAAGTGTGGATCCGTAGTTTGCTTCTGGTCTAATTAAATCAATGCCAATATATTCTTGCACATACGAACTGAAAAGGGGCAATGGTAAGAGGTGAAGATTTGGGGGTCCTCTTTTTTCTATTAGGCTTGCAAACCGGGCATGATATACATGCTCATAAACAGTGGAACACAAATTTTAGTTTTAGTTTTATTTAGAGAATTTATTTTTTTCTTCTCAGCTAACATGATATGACTAGTTTTAGTTGTTATTGTTGTTGTTACTTTTAAAATAAAAAAGTCTCTTTATGTAAACTGCCAGAATGACCCCACCAGCTGCAAAGTTTTTTGTATCAGATTCTTCTGAATTTTTCTGTTAATATTGACACAGAGTATCTAGATGAGATAGAATGAATCGCCATTGGTCAAGGCAGGAAGGAAACCTAAGTGCAACACCAGTAGTCATGCACACTAGTGAATTCAAGACTAACAATCCAAAGTAATCCTATTTCTTCCTTCCAATAGCCATGTATGAAAGGTGAGGCTGAGAGATGGTGAGAGCCACAGCTACCCAGTGAATTTCATGAAAGAGGAGGGACTTTAATCTAGACACATCTGGTTCACATGTCCAGTGCACTAGACATGCTTTTGAATTTAAGAACCGCTATGAATTTTCTTAGCCTATCATATCAGTAGACTTAATCTTTAGAACAGGGCTCTCCTTTGTGGTCAAGCATGGCCTGCATATGCCCAAGAGTTGCCATTTTTTTACATGGGATATGATTGCACAAAGGGAAAACTTTGATAGATGTTGATGCTTGTCCTGTCACAATACTGTAGAAATAAAATCAGCACCACCCAGATACATTTTTTTCCTCTTTTCTCAGCAGCTTTTGAAGGCCCTGCCCCCATAATCAGTTCAAATGTGCTTCTTCTGTTCTACAGTGGACAGTTCCCCAGAAAAATGGAGGGCTGTCTCAGCTGATTTCCCATGAGCACACATTAATGGTTCCCAAGCTTTGAGAACAAGTCTTTGATCACAATGCCCGTCTTTAGCACTTTCACTGCGGAAATAATGATAACTTCACCTTTTATCTATTTTTAAAGGAACAAGTTTTATCTTTAGTTCACAAAATAAAAGTCAGAATTTGCATGCTTAAAGGAATTGTCTTTATTATTCTAAAAATCTAAAAGAGAGAGGGATTACTGAAGTATCAAATATCATGTCTGGGATTATTTGAGAATGTTTGCTAGATCCTGCCCACTTTTCTTGGTTGTGGACATGAATGACACCCATGTTCAAAGTTCAAAGATGAGAGAAATAATCACCTTTTCTGAGAGTATAAAATTTGGTTGACAAAAAAGCGGGTGGGAATAATGAATGCTGCTTCATTAATGTTTCAGAGGGCAGGCTGGAAAATCTTTTGTTTAAAGGCGGAGTGATTCACAGAATTTAGATTCTTTGGGATTGCAGCTTGCCCGATTTAAAATGATATTAATTGACTGTGAAGATGCTTTTAAAATCATGCACATGATGGGTCCAGTGTTTACTCTGCAAGGAAGACTGTATTCCTTCATGGCCCATGGTCATGTTCCCACATATACTGTCTATCTACGTTTGTTCTACTCTTGCTAACATTTCAGATAAGCACACCAAAATATGTGTCAAGTAAAGCATAAAGAATACAAAATATTTGTACAATAACCTTGAGAGGTAAGTGAGGCTGAGAGTTCATAAGAAGAGGAAAAAAATCCACCACTGAACTTGATGGGCAGGGATTTAAATCTTTTTTCTTTTTTTTTGGTCACTTTAGCATGACACTAAACACTAAACCATAGTAGGCAAAGATATAGAGCTGCATAGCTCCCCCAGCTTCTTTCTGCGGCCCCTCTTTTTATTCTCCACTCCTCTCCCTTGGCCAAAATAATGGTTTCTCACAGAAAATAAAGGTGACTTGCCACTCTTGGAACCTCCAGGACTAGCAATTACCCTTCCAATAAGTTGCAAAAGACCTTGCAGTGTTTAACACTTAAAAAACCCCTCACCTTTGGCTACTTCTGGGTTTCTTGGGTTTCCCCCTTTTCCTCGTTCCACTCCTTTTTCTATTTTTGTGTTTGGAATGGTTGGTGCAACTTGAGGGACAGAAATTGGCCCTGTATGTGCCATGGTTGTCCATTTTTGCCACATTGGGTGCTTCCAAATAGGATGCCAGCACTATAAAATAATTGATTTTGGGCTCTGAGCTTGCTACAGGAAGAACTACAATGGACTGTCCATGCTTCAGGAGGCCTAATGTTTTTGTATGTCTGCACATCTCACTGTTCTATTCTGTTCATACAGTGGGTATGACAGAGCTGAGTAGGCAGTGTTTCCTCCACTCTTCTTCTTGATATTATTTAAAGAATGTGCATGCATGTGTGCGCGCACACACAATTTTGATAGTTCAATTATCAGCATCTTTAAAACACATTTAAACTCACTCTTAAGAAAATAAATTCCCACCTCTATTCTAGTCATTTTAATGTTTGCATCTAATCACACAGTCTGGTCAACGATTCACAGTTTTACAACTTAGCTAAAAAAAAAAACCTGTGTGCTGATTTTCACATGCTTATTAATCATGCTACACAAAGATATGGGATTAATTTTGCTGGAGAGACCATGAAATGGGTCTGAGCTGAGAAATTAGAGGAAATGATAGGGAGAAGAGGGCTACGTTGGCTAACTCCTTACACTGTGCATTGGTCACACATTCTGCTATTTCTGCTTCCAAATACATTGTGCTGCTATTCTGCTTTTCTCCTCCTTAAGAGATGTTTTGTAATATGAAAAAAAACAAGAAAGAAAACACAGCCAAAGTACAATTGGTTTGTGACAGAGTCTGGACAGACATGTACACACAGATGAAGGAGTCATAACAGTTGCACCTTAAAAACCTTGTTTGGAAGCACTCACTGGCTTGCTGATTTCTTTGAAGAACAGCCTTGCTGAATCAGGCCACAGTACCATCTGTTCTGTAATTCTGTCTCCAACACAGCCCAGCTAGATAATAGGCTAAAAATTAGAAGTGTGCAGATTTCTGTTTTTGACTACAACTCCCTCTAGTAAAACCCTCCAATGTTATTTTTCATACTATATCGTATTCAGAGGTATACATCTGGTCATGGAAATGCCATTCTTGGCTACCATAAGAGCTCTTAGTCAATCTATCACCCATGAATTCACATAATCTTGTGGCCAAACTACACAAGAAGCTCTACTGTGCAGCAAAACAGTTCCTTTAAGTGGGAAAAAAAATTGTGTGTCCTGGTATCCAATTGTTTTACTTCTGCATCTTGCAAATTACAGTAGATCGCTTTGTTTTGTGATTTATCATTGGGAGGAAAACATGGGCTTCATTTGCTTGTCTGATTGCTTAGGGAAGAGGATGTGAGCAAATAACATTACTGGAGGACTCACATATTATCAGCTTCTAATGCAGACTTAAGTATCTGATGTAGTTTGACCCTAAGCTAGTTGCCATTTTAACACACCTTCAAGTAACTCATTCTATATACTGGCTATATGTGATCTGAAGTGTTTCTGGAGTGCCGTCTGAGCACCTGTCCTACCATTTACTCCCTGTAGTTTAGATCTCATTCTCATGTCTGTCTTGAAAAGGGCCTTGCTTATGGCACCCTACTGCTCTAGATCTGAAAAGCGACGTTGAGGGGCTGATGTATTAACAGGCCTATAACTGTGGGGAGATGTTCTAAATTCTCCCACAAATTACACTTCTTACTTCCCAGTCCAATCACTAGAACAGAAATATATCCTCAAGGGAGGATGTTAAGATTGCTTTAATAAATGCGCATTTTTATAGCTCAGACAAATGCGCTCAATGTGCAGAGAGAATGCTGTTCTTTGCAATCTGTGTCCTTGATAACATGATGAGCTGAGGGCAACCTATCTGCGTCAGAGCACATCCTACCTACTTACTTGGAGAACACCTTCCTCCTATGGCTGTAATGTGTGCCAAAACGAAAACTGCAGGGACATCATGTGCGAATGTGCCCCACTCTTCTGTGACATACGGATAATGGCTGCCTTTCCTAGCTCTCCGCTTCTCCCCCTTTGCCTTTCCAACCTGTTCCCCTAATTATTCCATCCTGACTAGGAGCTGGTTCATCATTCTTCGTCCTGCCCAGCATCCTTTGATTTATCTTTCTGTCTGGAGCACAGCTCTCCCTCCTTCTCCCAGGGGGATTCAATTTTCATTCATTTTTCTGCTTTGCCAGATTGATATAGACCCTCTGCCCTGGTCCATATTACTCACTGCAGCAAAACAACCACAGAGAAGCCAGTTCTGAAGAGCAGCTTTTCCCACACTAAAGAAAACTGCAGGAATATTCCCTGCAGAAGAATATGGAGGTGCTTCATCCTCTCCCTTCTTGCTTCTGTTCTCCCTGTCTAATCTGTCATCATCACATCCTGTCAGATTACCATTTCTTGGACCCTGTTCTTTGTGTGTGTGTGTGTGTGTGTGTGTGTGTGTGTGTGTGTGTGTGTGTGTGTGTGTGTGTGTGTGTCTGTGTGTGTGTGTGTGTGTGTGTGTGTGTGTATGTTGTAATTTAAGAAAACATAAAGGGTTTTTTTAATGATACCAACCTGATAAACTAACAATAAAATATATATCCAAGGTACAAATACATTTTCCCAGTATACTTGCCCAACAAGACATTTTCATATTTAGAGAAGAACATCCCTCTCCTTCTCTCATACAACATATAGTCTGATAACACAAAAATTCAAAAAGGAACATCCCATTTCTTTGAAAATTATGGGGTTACGGCCAACAAGTAAAGAAGCTAAACATCTGAAACAGGAGTTAATTGTCCTATTGACCCTTTTGGGAATGAAAAGTGTAAAGAAAAAAACTAAACAGTAAAAAGTAGGTGTTTATATTTAAAATATGGTCCTGTTAAGCTTTCCAATTTCTTATAGCTCAGCTAAACTACTTGACCAAAAGTATCTAGTCCAGGATCCTCTTCACACGGAATCCAACTAGTTGCTGCTGAGAAGGCCGTGAGCAGGGCATGAGGGCAGCAATACCCTTTTGCTTATGTTCTCCAGAAAATTGGTATTGGAAGGCATATTGTCTCTGGTAATGAAGATAATCTATAGCCGTCATGACTGGAAGTTAGTTGTTCCAAGCACACTATTGGTGCAAGATGTGACTTCTGCTTCTCACAGAGTAATTTTTAGGCAATCGTGTATAGTGGCTTGGCTTATACTCACTGGCCAACAGTGCTTCTATGTATGACTCTCAAATTCTCATAGCTGCTGCTTGTATTGCTTTTATGAGATTGACTGCCGGTCTACTGCCAAGATGCGGCTGCAAAAGAAAAGGCCTTGATCTTCATTGCAGGTGGGTGCATGTGTCTGTGTTATATATAGATATACTGTATAAATTAAAATTACAGTATATATCTTAATGCACTTGAGGGTACACAGAAAACGGAACAGTACTCCTTGCCAGGTGACCCTGGTTTTGCTTTTCCCCTGGAGAGATGACTTCTAACCCTCTCCCAGCTTGGCATGACTGCAGCTCAATTCACAGTGGATCAGAGCTCCAGTCCCAGGCCACTCCATTGGCATGCTTTAACCTCCAGATTGACTTCAGCAAAGAGTCATTAGTTTTGATGGTCATGAGCTGACTGGATGATGATCCTACACATCAGCGGAGAATGCTCCAGTGACTACTCACTTTTTCATTAGGTAGCAGCCGAATGAAATATTTTAAAGATGAATTTCCAAGAGTTTGGCTGCTGTGTTTAATCTCCATTCTGCGCAGTTGGTCTGCTCAGCGAGCTGTGGCCATTTGCAGGGTGTCCCCCCCTTGCTTTTATTTTCCTTTCCTTCCTTTCTTTGTTTATTAATTGAGAGGGACAGTAAGGAGGCCCACAGAATACAGGTTGACTTGTATTAAAATACCTTCCTGTAGAACAGAACCAATAATCAATTTTGGAATAATTGGAACAGAAGGAATAGAATACATGGGAATCTATCCACACCAGTACAACTTTGCATGGAATCAGCTAGATAACATAGAAGATTAACTCCTGCCAATCTCACGTTCCTTTTTATAGTTATTTGTAGCAGCAGTAGCTGTACAAATGTTTTCAAGGCAAGCTTTCCTTGTGGGCTCATGTATGTTGTCTGCTCAGACTTCCAGCTTCAGAAGTAAGGGGAAAAGTGGTTTAATTCTTAACCCAAATGATATGTTGCCATATAAAACACACACATGTTTCTAAATAATACAGAATTCAGATAACTGGCAATGTTCACAGCTACTGACAGATACTAATCCATCATCATGTTACAAAACCATTAACCTTTGTAGCTGAAACCCAGGGGGCCAACTCACTAAAGAGGAAAGACAGCGAAATGGGAAGGATTTGTCATGGTTGGATGAAATATCAACAGGCTACATTTAAGTTGCCAGGAGCTGGACTGGAGAGATACTACCCTTTCCTTTAAAGGAGGAGTGAGAAACATCATGGAAGCTCCCAAAACATCTTCTGACTTTCCCTTTTGTTCTTGACTCTCTGTGCTGGTGAAAAAGGGGGTTCTTTGGTGCCAATGGAGGCTTTTAAAAGGATGTACAATGGTGCTTCGCTTTACTATTGCCCCGCATTACGACGAAACCACATTAGGACGATCTTTTTGCGATCGCAATTGCGATTGCAAAACGATGGTCTAAATGGGTTTTTTTCACTTTGCGATGATCGGTTCCCTGCTTCGGGAACTGATTCTTCACAAAATGATGTTTTTAAACAGCTGATTGGCGGTTTCAAAATGGCTGCCGGGTAAACAAAATGGCTCCCCGCTGTTTTCTGGGACAGACTCCTCGCAAGACAGGCAGTGAAAATGGCTGCCCTATGGAGGATCTTCACTGGACAGTGAATTTTGACCCCATTGGAATGCATTGAAGGGGTTTCAATGCATTTCAATGAGGTTTTTTCGCATTACAGTATGATGTTTTCGCTTAATGGCGATTTTCCTGGAATGGATTATCGTCGTTAAGTGAGGCACCACTGTACTGCAATGAGAGTCATCCTGGAGGTGGAGTTACTAATCGTCACCTCACTTGAGTACTACATCTGCATGCACACACTTGAAAAAGTTACTTCCATCCCTCCATGATTCTGCAATTAGGCTTTTTAGAAGGCCAGCTACTGCATGGGGATCATTGGAAAGAGGTTGTTACTGGGGAATAAGTGGTCCCTCCCCCTTCCCAACTGTTGTGTGTTGTATGTATGTAAAATATGGAGTTTGGAATATTTCCCCCCTGTTCTTTGCAGGATAATGGGGATGGCAGCATCAGTCTCTGGATAAAACTCCCCAGAAGTAGCACTTGGGCTGAAAAAGTTTCCCCATTCCTTCTTTAAAGGAATGGACCTCATGAGGATCAAGAAACTTAAATTCAAGATATGCAATCCTAATATAATTTCACATTTAATTACAGTTTTCCAGATAGATTATGCAATATGAGTTTGGTCTGCAAAGGTGAAGGCATAGATTATTAGCTTTAGATGGCATTGGAAAGGATTGGACCGCATCTCCCATCGATCCTGTCCAGCATTGCCTATGGTGAAGGATGATGAGAATTGTGATTAAACAACATCAGAAAGCCACACATTCGGCACTACTAATTCAGTGGAGACATTTATGGAGAATGCTAGCCATGATGGCTAAGTGGATTATCCACGTTAAGAGATACTGTGTCCCTGTTTTCAAGATTGAATGGGCACCACTATTTTGCCTTCCTGAGAGCTTCTCAGGGCCTCTGGATGGTCTCTATAGCAGATGGACATCAATCTGAGCATAAAGGACAATTTTGGTTTTCTTTGTAGCTCCAGAGTTTATCATTTTAGGCTTAGTCATATAGTTACACATTATATAACTGGTAGGGGATTTTTTTAAAAAAAAAATTCCATTACAGCTGATTGTCCATGTCAACCCTCTGTCATTCTTGGTTGCCATATAATGTGCTGTCAAGTCTCTTCTGACTTATGGCTCCCCTTTTCAGAATACACATAGATGGTTTACCCTTCCCTTCTTCTGGGGACACCCTGGGACTGCAGAGCTTGCCCAAGACCACACAGGCTGGCTCTGCTCACTGGAGGCAGAGTGGGGAATCGAACTCCCAACCTCTAGCTCTGCAGCCATGTAGCTAACTCACTTCAAAACTGCAAGATAAAGTGTTCTATCTGGAAGCTGTGCTTTAGCTGCACAATTGTCAGAGTATGCACAATTACAAGTAGGTGCTCCTTCATTATTTTTTATTATTACTCCCTTTATTATTTCTAAGTCACTAAAAGCAGGTTCTATCCAGATCATCCAGCAAGAATATGGGCCAGAAGCTATCAGATTAAGGGCTTCTTTTGTCTTAAAATTAAAATCTTAACCAGTTTGCACCCTCTCTGTCACCTTCATCAACATCAATAACTGTTCCTCATCTATGACAGACTGGGAGAAGGCAGCTGTTAACAGGCAGCTGTTACTGATCAGCTGAGCCATGACAAAATGTTTATAAAAATATTGTTTCTGCTTTGTTTTTGTTTTTTTGACATCACCCCAAAATATGGCTGGGAAATCCATAGCACTCCAGATGTTGTGGGACTCTTAACTGCCATTAACTATAGTAATTTATTCTGATTGGAGCTGTTGTTTCAGTAAGATCAGGAGGACCATAATGTTCTTCTTGTTTGGGGAAAGGTTGCATAAGCAGGAGAGTCATGTCATCTAGGTGCAAGTTCCTGATGAAAAATTAGTTACATGCCTTTACTTTATTTGAAGGATATTGACCTGTGCCCTTCTCTACCATAATTAAGAGGAGTTCCATGCTGTGCTATGCAAAGCTTTGAAACTCCAAATGTATGGAAGTGACGTTGTAACTAACTAGTTGCCACCCAAGAGAGTTTGTTTGTTTGTTCATTCATTCATTCGCTCATTTGTTTGTTTGTAGAATATATCTAGTCCTGTTAGTGCACAGCATTGTTCTGGGAGGTTTACATTAACAAAAAAATGAATAAGATGTCTGAACAATCAGCAGAAGCCTGATGGTGCAAAACATTGGAGTGGAGGATCAAGGGAGGAAAAAAAATTCAAAAGAGGCCGCCTTTGAAGGCCTCTCAAAAGAGAAGAGTCTTCAGCAGCCTTTTAAACTAGGAAGAGGGGGACCAAGTGTATCTCCCTCAGGAGGCAATTCAAAAGAGATGGTACCACTGCCAAAAAGGCCTGACCTCTTGTGGAAGATTGTCTGGCCTCCTTCTGCATAGCCACCTGGAGGAGCATAACCTGGGAGTATCTGGTGGTGCAGGAAGATGACCTCAGAGAAAGATGCTCCAACAAGTAACATGGTCCCAAACTGTGAGTAAGCATTAATATCTTGAACTTGACCAGGGATGCAACTACATAGAAGTCAGTGCAGGTGAGCCACTACGAGAGAGGTGTCACCGAATCTACTTACATGTGCCACCACCTTGGCCATTGCATTCTGGACCTGCTGTAGTATCCATGTCAACCCAAGGGGAGGCCCCCATGTAGAGATCATTGCAGTAGTCAGTCCTGGAGACCACCAATGTATGCATCAGCTTTCTGAAGGCTCCCTCATCTAGATGGGGGTGAAGTTGGGTGATGAGCCTCAGTTGGTTGAAGGCTGACCTGGAAACAGTTGCAACTTGGGAGTTACAGGAAAGAGCTGGATGCAGGAGAACCCCTAGTTTCTGAACTTGGTGCCAAAGTGGAAGGTCTACACATCCAGCCTACAAAGGATACTCCTTAACCTGTCAAAGAGACTCCTCAGGAGGATGATCTCTGCCTTGTTTAGATTCAGCCTGAGCCTGTTGGCCCTGGTTAGCTCCAGCACTGAAGCCAGGCACTGCTCCAAAAACTGGACAGCATCCACTGTAATGGTGGAAAAAGACAGATAGATAGAGTTGCATATCATCAGCATATTGATGACACCACACCCCAGATCTCCAGATGATCTCCCCCAGTGGCTTTACACGGATATTAAAGAGCATTGGGGAGACTGAATGACCCCTGAGGACACCACAATTGAGGGTCCAAGGGGCCAGCAACTCCTCCACAAGCTGCACTTTCAGGACACAGTCTCCAAGCAATGACTGGAACCAGCTTAACACCAAACCCCCGTTCTCCACCTCCAAGAGCCTGTCCAGGAGGATTCCATGTTCAATGGTATCAAAAGTCACTGAAAGATGCAGGAGAACCAACTGGGTATGGGATCCTCTGTCAGTCTCCCCTAAAAGGTCATCCTGCACCACAACGAGTACTGTCTCAGTACCATGGTGTGCCTGAATCTGGACCGGAATGGATCAAGGCAGTTTTCCTTCTGCAGGAACATTGGGAGCTGCTTTGCCATCACCCACTTGATCACCTTGCCCATAAAAGAAAAATTGACAATTAGATTATACTTGTTAAGATTAACCAATGCCACATAAGGTGGTTTCAAAATGGGCTGGATAATCTCCTCCTTAACCCATGAGGGAAGAGAACCCTTCTTCAGTGAAGCGTTAACAATATTCACAGCCCATTCAGAAGTGACCTCACTGGCTGCTTTTAGCAGCTAGGCTGGGCAAGTGTCAAGCAGGGTGGAGATTGGTCTTCAAAGAACCAGCACCTTGGACACATCCTCCAATGTAACCAGCCCAAACTGAACCAGTCAGCCTTGGCAGGAAATATGGTCCGAACCTGAAGTGTCTTTTCTCAGAAGAGATCAACAGGAGCTTAGAAGCATGCCTCATAGTTTAGTCAGCTAACTTTAATTCATTCATTCTTAAGGTTTCCTTTCCCTCCTTTTGTGTACCTCATCCTGAATCTGCCAAAGATATTTTGGGTAAGTCTTTGAAGTTTACTCAGCTACCACAGAGTTCAGTGTGAACAGAAGTCGTATTCAGATATGGTATAAAGTACCCAATACAAGAGTGAAAATGGAGAAGCACTTTATTTATTTATTTATTTATTTATTTATTTATTTATTTATTTATTTATTTATTTATTTATTTATTTATTTATTTAATATCCCGCCTATCTGGTCAGGTCAGGATCACTCTAGGCGGCTACTGAATAGCTCTGCCCCAAATCTTTTCAGCATTATATTGGCCCTCCCATGATGAACACACAAGAGCTACTGGGAGCACAGAGTTTCCGATTGTGTGGAAACATGCAATTCATGCAGGTGTCAGGGCAGGGGTTTTGTGTCACGTATGCAGATCTTCTTAGTCTTGCCTTGTCCCTTCTTATACAGCTGGACAAATACTCCAGAACTCTCCCAAACATTATTGGGTTTTGTTGCAGGAGTAGGAAATATGTATGGTCACATGGTCAGTGATCAAGGATGATTAGAACAATAGGAGATCCCTGCTGGATCAGGGCAAAGCTCTAGTAGTCAACTTTTGAGAAGCTTATTAGCAGGACACTGATGTAACTACAGCTTCCAACCAGTGGCAAACCTACATTTTTGGATCCTTGAAGCTTGAAATGTTATGTTGGGGTGGGGGTGGGGGTGGGGGGGCTTTTCAACCAGCAACAAGGTCTGGGTAACCACCATTATCTTCTTCAGTGGGATTGTTCTACAATAAATCACCAGATTTTTCCCCCTGTACTTCCCATATCATAAATAGAGACACTTCTTATTCTAGTAGAATTGTACAAGTGGATGTAAAAGTACCCTCTAGCTCTCTGGAATTTTACCCTTCCCCTATCCCCAATCCTATCCCTATTGAAAATGGATACAAATTAAATTTTTTAAAAAGTAGAATCACTTTTTTCATGATACTGAAAGTAATATATATTCTCCTAACTAGCAGCTGTTAGTGACCCTAGGATCCATGAATTTAACTAATCCCACGCACCCCCTTAAAGCTGATCAACTGGATGCCTTCACCACAGTAGGAACTGGGGTTCTTGTTCAACAGTCTCTCGAGAGACTGAGAAAGAGAGAAACACTGTGCCACCTTAAAGACTAGCTACTATATTTTAATGTGAGCTTTTGTGGATCAAATCAACTTTCTCATACATTAGAGTGAGACTATATGACTGTCATGTTTAGACATGGCCCCATGACTGGGCGAGAATACAGACAATGGGAAAAGTGTTAACAGTCAGAACTCTCTTGTTTTTATCTGCAATGCTTGCACAGCATAACAAGGCTATTTCTTTAGAGGACCACAGGTTTCTGCACTCCAGCTCCCCCTCATTGCTCCAAGAACCACAGAAGGTTACTAGACTTATATCCTCTTTCCTCATTATCGTTCTTCATATCTTCCACTCTTATTCTTGTGCCTAGTTAAATTTCCAGAGCCAGCATTTTTGTTTGCTTGAGTCAGGTTTCTCATCTAGTATGTAGCCTAATCACATGAAAGGCTCACTTCTTTTACATGGGGCATCAGTAGAACTCTGAGTGTGTGACCAGATCTCAGAGCCACTGAGTTTTTGTGGGCCTCACTGAGAGTTGTGTTTCTGTTTATAAACTGCTGATCCTAATCCCAGTAGCAAGCTGAGTGCCTATAGTCTTCAGGCTTTCAAGGTCATCAGCCAAATGCAAACCACCTAACTAGCTTGCTTCCCATGTCTTCTCCATTCCTTAGTCTCTCTTCATTGTTTTTCTCAGATTACTAAGATACAGTATCTTGATTCTAGGCTCTCCATTCCATTTTCTGGTTTTGTAGCCAATTTGTGTGATTCAGGAGTCCCAAGCATGACTCTGCCAGGTGTTAAGTCTCACCATCATTATCGGAGTCCGAACAATCTTTGAAACATCAGAACGGTCTGAGTGTCTGCCCCTTTTGAATTCATGATAAATCTCCTGGAGACCAGAGGGTGCATATTCTCTGTGCAAACTGTGAGTTTTTAAGTATTTGTATCCAAGACGTTGGGTTGCCTTTACTTTGAACCAAGGTCAAAATACCTGCCTTGGCTCGGTTTCTTCCTCTTCCTCTTAAAACTGTTCAGTCAATGAATTTTGCTCCTTGTAAGGTCCGCTTATTGTAAGGAAAGCTTCAAGAAATTCCTGCTGTGTACAGCATCCCAACTCCTGTTCTCTTTCCTCTCCAATCCTTCCTGCTCTTTATTTGCTGAGGTCTAATTTCCCAGAAAAAAACTTCATTTTTTCCTCTTTTATTGCTGTAAGAAATAGTCTGCACTGGGAGAAAGGTGGTCTAGAAATGAAACAAACAAACAAACAAACAATGGTCCAACATTAACCCAGTCGAATGCTATATTGGTATAATAATCTGATATCCCTTTTCTAGATATTGTTTTAAAAGGGACCAATGTTGTTTCTTGAGTTCTTGGTCAATGGGAAAATGTTCCCATTTCATTTAAGTAACATTCATGGACTGCATCACACCTCTTCAGAAGAACCCCATATTTCTCATTTGTCAGATACACATGTACAAATGCAAGATTGCATGCTCATGAAAAAGGAACCACAGTGAAGTCCCAGATGGTAGACACAGAGAAATAAAGATTTTGTGTTGTTGATACATAAAGAGATTAGTATGACTTACTTGGAGGCTGGCTAGATGGCTCAGTGAGTTAAGTATCTCGCTGTGGGGCCAGAGGTTGGGAGTTCAGTTCCCCACCATGTCTTCTGAGAGAACAGCCAACTGGTGTGGCCTTCTGCAAGCCACACAATTCCAGGACAACCACCAGAAGAAGGCTAAACAACTTCTGTACCTCAGGTACCAGAACAAAAAGCAGGCAAATCAGCATCATTGCAGTATCAGATTAATCTTTGTCTATTTCTCTACCAATCACATATCTTCCTTATCACTTTTGCTTATGTGGAATTTTCCTACTTCTTTCTCCTTTTAAGGTTCATATTCATCTCTGTGCATAACTCTCTGCTTAATTATTATAGTAACAGGAGGAGTGTGATTTTTTTAAAGCTTAGGATATTTCCTTGTAAGTAATAATCCAAGGAGTAAATGTGCCTTGTTGTTTAAAGAAACATTCAATTCCATTGCCTACTCAAATTTTGGGCCAGGTTCTTTTAGACTTCTAAAAACATTATTATACTACATATGAATGCATTTTAATGTTACAGAGAGGTGATTGAGGCCGTCTTTCTATGTATGTTAAATTAAAATTTGAACTGGTAACTCAAACTTAAATCCTGAAGACTAGTCACTAAATGAAGCTAATCTACATAATTCCAAATATGAGAGAAGCTTATGCTAACAGCAATTCACATTAGTGAAGGATTTCCATCTGCCAGCCATGGACTGTTTTAATGTCTCCTCATGAACACAACTTTGAAGGGACTTCTCAGAGAAGTAAACACTAGATTTTTTTTTTAAAAAAACCACCTTTTTGGGTTACAGTTTTAGGAAGATGCAGACCACCAATTTCTTCACAGCACTGTCCACTGATAGGTGGTGCTGAAACATTACTGTGTGTGCCCAGTTCTCAATGCACATGTTAACATGCTGCTTAGCCATTAAATTTACCCTTGTGATCTTATGAGTGATTATCTTCCTTGCTCTGATATGTTCATGAAATAACCTATGAAGCCTCTAAAGGGAGCGGCACAATCCAGCCAAAGTTAAGATACTGTAGAATTTACAGAGAATATTTGACACCAACTTATTCTTTCCCAGATTTTCTGCATTAATACAGGAAGCAGATTTGAATTGACATTAAAATAGCTCCTTCTAGAGCAAGTGAAGGAATGAGTTATCAAGTCTTCTCTTCTTCCGTTTCTGAATGAGTTACCAAGTTGATTGGAAAGAAATTAGCTCAGAGCAGATGCTCATCCAGGCATACCATACAACAGGCAACTTTCCTTCACAGCAGGTAATTCTTTCTCTTCTTTCCTTAGTCAAGTGACTAATCCAGTCACACCTCTTGCACCAGATTTCACCCTGTTTTATCTATATTCTTTGTATTTTGTGGTTAGTTTTAAAAAATGCATTGCCCCCCAAACCTAGTGCTATTGTTTTTAAAATATCCTCTAAAGAGGTTGATTAAAAGAAGGCAAGATCAGAGCATTGAATCATGTGACCTCCTATGTAAGTGGGTGTTTTGCGTTCTGTACTTGGATATCCATCTGTTGTGGTATTAAAAGAGCACATGGTTCAGGAAAAATAGTCAATCGTAGACTGCATAAATAGAGTGCACAGTTCTGAAATGACTGTCAGTTGATACCAGTCCAGTCTGAAAGTGCATGTCAACAGCTGGATTGAACCATGTCCCAAGTGCTGGCAGGGTACTCAACTCCACTTTTTCCTCTCACTGGGTGGGTAGGTAAGATTGTTTTTGCTGCTGCCCAGCTCTTACCTTATGGCAATACACCAGCCTTTGCAACACATATTGTTCTCAGAATAGCATATTCTTTCATACTATATATAAAGTGGGAATTTAAAAAATTAAGTATTTCTTATAAGAGCTACCTTTTTAAATAAATCTACAAAGAGTGTTTTGAGGTCTATTCTTGCCATAAAATTCCACAAGACCTTGGAAGACACTTTACAATGCAAGGCTTGCATTTTTCATCTCCCACATCTAAGTTGTTGAAGATTTTGTTGTGGAAAAATAAAAAGGGGAAAGGAGGGAAAGCACACAGTGCAAGAGAGAGTAGAGTTGGAGTTCTAAAAATGTGTTAACTATTGTTGTGCAGTTTTGAGACTCTGTCTCTCCTTACCTCTTCTTCCCTTTGGGGAAAATTATAATATAATAATATATATTATATTGGCACTATGTGGGAAAGCCATGTGTTAAATTTGTTAGTCCCTGCAGTCACAGTAGTAGTTTGGCTTTGCTTTTTGACTATTATAATATGTGATGTTGTACTTTAGGAACATTGAATAATCAGAAACAAATGGGATTTTCTGCTGATTAAATAAAGAATGATTTATCTCTACCCAATTTCAGGAAAATTACAATCAAATATCAGTTTACTATTAAATCCATCACCAAAGATGTAAAAAAATTGTATTTTTGTAATGTTCTTTTACAACAAAAAACTTAAACATTAGGACTCATGTAGAATGCCATATTTCACCCACCCTGTCTCCAGAACATGTCCTTTGAAAAGAAATCCTGTTTTTCTGAAATAAGTGACACTTTACAATGCACAGGCGCCTCAAATACAGAACAGTTTTAATTTCACCACTGTTAGATTTGCTCTGATGTTTGACAACAAATTTACACAATAAAAATTAAAAATAATATTTATTTCCATGCAGCTAGGAATAAGTCTGTACACCACAGTAAGACTTAAGTTCTAAACCTGTATCAAAGTAAATAAGCCATTATAACAGGTATTGCAAGAAATGCGAAGAAAAAGGTGATGATAAAATAGTAGCAAATCTTAAGGCTTTGGTCATGTGCATCCTCCTGGAAACTAAAGTGGAACTTAGTTTTGTGTCCCGAAGTAAACACCTCATATCCAGAAGAAAAACAGCCCTGGGAAGGGGTGGGAAAAGGCGAAAAGAATTTCGCCAGATGATTCGTTCCTGGAATTAATTGTCTTCCATCTTCCAAATTAAGATGCATTCCTTCATAGTTTGCCAACTCGGTTTGTAACAAAGGCCGTTGAAAATACTTCTCTAATCCCGGGAATACTTCTTTCGATGCATTTCCTCAATAATTCTTAGGGTGCTATGGAGAGCCAAATATTCTTTCCCTCCGTGTACTGAAGGGAGTGGGGGTGGGGGACTGTGGCCGAGGCGATTGGCGAGCGTTTGCTGGGCGAGCTAATGGCAGAAGGGACATTCGATCCCAGGGCTTCTGGATTCCTAATCACAAATCGATTGGTTTGGACCTCTGTGCTCAAAAAGGGACAACCACCGCTGGAATGATTCTCCGGACTTGAAACGCCGAGAAGAGCGTGCCTTTAACTAGAGTGGGCAACACGCTATCGACAATCAGAGCCACTTGTCTGGGTGGAGGGCTGGCAATAAACGGGCGCCGCGGGATAGCTGGATTCGGCTCCCGTTTGCAACTCCCCCGGGGAAGCGCGCGACCTTCGTGGCTTTTCCCAGGAGAGCGAATGGAGGGCGTGGATTTCCGCTCACCTTCCCCATGCGGAGGCAATACAGGTCCGGGGAAGTGTTTCGGTCCAAGAGTCGCTGCGGGTTGTAATAAAAGTGTGGTTTCGGTGAAATTTTCCTTAAAAAAAAAAAAGTACTGAAGTCGTCTTGCTCTCGTTGGGGGCGAGGCGCTGGGAGAGAAAAACCTGTGACGCCGCGCCCCGGGGCCCCCGCTCGCCGGATTGCCTGGCCTGAAGGGCTCCCGCGCCGGCTGTGGGAAAAGAGAAAACGCTAAGGGGGAACGGGAAGGGGCGAGAGACCGCCGAGGCAGTGTGAGGCGACCGCGCTTCGAAGGAAGGTCTCCACCGAAACGAATGACGGTCCTCACGCATTCATCCACAATCCATGTTTGAACGTGTGAACTTTTAAGGAGATGAGAAAGTTATAGAGCAGTTCTTAGCTGTGACTTTCGAGAGACTAGGGCGAACCGCTGCTTGCAGTTGTGACCTGCACTGTCCTTTTGCGAGGGGGAGTCTGAGAAGAAACACACACAGAGGGAAGACTTGAGGAGCTTGAGAGATGGACAGTTTACTGGAGTGCAGCCCGCTTTATCCGGTGCATCCGTGTTCAAGGAGAGTCTTTTCGCAATACAAGTACATGCGGGAGATACTGTATATGAGAGTGCCAAAGTGAACTGAATTCGGGAGCTACTCAGATTAAAACTTGGGCAGTATCTCGTTCCGAAGCGATGAGCGCTCCGCAAGCAAGCAAACGCACTAATTAATGCCTTGCTGGGCCGGCTTCTGCCTTTAAATCCTGCGGGAAGGGGCGGAGCTATCAGGAAAACCCTCCGGCTCCACAGGCGTCTCAAAGAGGAAGAGGAGATCCGCGCTGGGGCTGCCCCGCACACACTCTCGGCCTCTCTACCTGAATTCGTTCTCTTTTCCCCGCCCCGGCCTTTTTGAAAAGAGGCGCGCAGGGATTGGCTGGAGGGGGCGTGGTTTCCCTGCGGAAAGTGACGTCACGCCCTCTCCCTGCAGTGTGAATGAATCAAAGCTGCCTTCCCTGGACCAGCACTCCAACGAAAACGAGGTTGCTGCAGCATCACTTTTAACTCAGGATACGGTGAAGCTGGGCTAGCAGAAGAAGCCAAGGGGACTTGAAACAGGCGAGGGCTAGCCTAAGCCTTTCTGCGATATCTAGGGGGGGTCGGCACCGACCCTAGGTTTTCTTTTGTTGTTGTTGTTGTTATTAAGATTTTTATAATAATAATTACAATCCCCTTGGGGTGATTTTTCCGCCCCCATCTTTTTCGTCTGTCTATTGAAATAAAATGATGCAAAGCTCAGCACTCACTACGGAAGGTTCTGTCAAGGGGCTTCCAGAAATTCTTGGTGTGCCAATGCAACGTAAGGAATTTTTTCTCTCTCTCTTTCCTTCTCTCCCTCTCCCACATTGATTTAATAATAAAGAAAACTGGCAGTCTTGGGAGCTTAAATGGTGCAGGGAAGATTATGATAGTAACTGCTCAGTTCAGATCTTAAGAGGTGTAGAGGAATAGAGGTATGTACGTGCGCGCGTGTAGGTAGTACTGTACTGTGTTGTCAGTATTTTAAAGATGTAAACAGGTGGATAGTTTTTTTCCCCTATTAAATATCTGCGTAGACGTGCAGATAAATTTGCCTCAGGGATAAATCTTAACATTAAAACAACATGCTAAATAGGGGCGATCTAGCGGCTGATGGCGCACTCCTGTACATGCCTACTCTGAAGTAAATCCTCTTGAGTTGGAGGGGCTTGCACTCACGTCAGTGCGTACAGGACTGAAGTCTTAAGAAGGTTAACGATCAGAATACTGGAAAGATGGGAAAATAGAACATACACATCCAGCAGGGCAGACAGGTCAACGGCTTGCAAGAAGTTTGTCTGGAAGCCTTACCACATCGGGACCTCCTTTCCGCTCGAAAGGTATGATGATTGGAGTGAGGGGTTAAATGTTGTGAAAGCATGCAGTTCCCCTGCTGGGAAATTGCCCCCTCCGTTTCATTTTCATGCAATGAATTTGCAGTTTATTATTCTTTTCTGAATGCCCAGTAACCGACTAGTTCATATGGGGCGGCGGGGGAGGCGGGGGGGAACCCAGGTAAACTGCCGAGTTGACTTCTTTCAGGTTAGAGTCTGGGTCCAGGTAAAAGTAAAAACCAGTCGACACAAAAGCTGATGAAAAGCGTGTCTTCTTCTCTATGCGAAGCACTGAGATGTATCTGGAAAGTGCATGGATTATCTGGTATCTATTTTTAGATGTACAACCGAGTAGAGACCTACAGGTAGATAGACATAAGCTGTGGATTTAATGCATGCAGTTGAATACAAAGACGTATAGTTCTGTGCGAGGGCTAAGACTGTATGATTCTCTACAGGGAATTCCCTTTTCTAAACTACCTATTTATTTATATGTTTGTGTATATAAAGCATACGTGTTTGTAATGCAACATGCGTTTGTCTAACCTGTCCAGTTTTACATGTCCGCCAGTATCAACTCGCCCCTCAGTTCACTTTAGGCCAAATTTATTTAGATTTAAAACGGGACTAATTTCTGAGTAGATGTTACGCATGGATCAGGTTATATTGTCCTACAATATTCAGCGTGACTCCCTTCTGCCTTAAGTATTCATAGGACTGCAGGTTTATTTTCCTCGGTGTGGTTAAAGATTGCGGCCTCTAGGTGCATTTTTCACCTTTTATTTGTTTATTTAGTCAGTCCGTTCTATAAACGCTTCCTTGAGAGTAAGCGTAAGATGATCGGTGTGTCTTAGTTCTGGGTAAAAGCGACCGGCTCCCTGTTTTCTGTATGAATTTGCAAATTCACTCTTATGCAAGCTTACGATTTTGTGCCTATATTAAATTCCGGAGAGAAAAATACTTGCTGATTAACATAAGCTTCCTATTGCAGACGGGTGCCTGACATGGTAAGAGTGACGTTAAAATATTAAATGTGATTATTTCTGGAGAAGCCATCATATGCATTCAGGACTATCAAACAGAACCTGGCCACACTTGGTCAAGCCCCATCTGCATCAGTGGGAATGACAGACTGATAAATGTGTTATATGTGTGAGACTGGGGTGAAAGTGTGTGTTTGTGTATCTACAATTGAAGGACATGATTCCGACCTAGTTAATCATTTTCAGATCCATTTTATGGACGATATAAAATCAGCTGCTGTCCTACTAAGATCAGTAGTCCTTAAAAGCGCTTGACTAGTTTGGATCGTGTCCACACTTGAGGAGGGTAGGTTGTCGCTAATGATGCTATAAATTCAAAAGATTCCACCCCCTTCCTCGCCTCCTTCCTGGGGATCTAAGGGGCTTCCAGCTTCCCCCGCCCCCATCTCCTGTTCAGAAGAGCGAATAAGTCATCTGACAGCAACCTCAGGGCTTTGGGTGATTGTCATTATGGAGCAAAGGAGTATCCTGTTGCACCTTCAGAAGATATATTGACCCGCTCTTGAGGCACACGTATGCACGGCAGCAGCGTGTGTTGATGTGTAGGGGGCAGCCCACCTTCCCGCCTCTGGAAGTGGCCAGCTCTGGATGCGCGCTTCCTTCCTTCCTTCCTTCCTTCCTTCCTTCCTTCCTTCCTTCCTTCCTTCCTTCCTTCCTTGCTCGAGGAAGCGGAGGCCCCACTACATCTCCTCGCGCTTTCCTCTGGAGGCACAACTTCGCGCCAGCCCGCGGGTGCTCCAGTCTTGCCTGCTGCGTCCGGGACTCCCTTCGGAGCCTTCCTCCTCCTCCTCCTCCTCCTCCTCCCGCGCCGCCGCCGTGCGCGTGCTGGCCTGCGTTCCGCCGCAGTGTCTTCGCGGCCATCCCTCCCGCCCGCCCCGCGCCTCCCTTGGCTTCGCCGCCTTGCTGCTTCCCGCCCCTGCCAGCCTGCCGTGCGTGGAGGCAGCCAACCCACCTGTCTGTCTGTCTGTCTGTCCGCCCGCCCAGATCCTGAAGGGCCAGACAGGAAAACTCTCGGGCTGAAACGAGCTGTGTTGGCGCCCAGGCTCGCCAGCTGCTCGGAGCGCCGGAGGGCAGGCTGGCTGCGGGAGAGGCGCGCGAGAGGCCGCGGCCCGGTCCTCGAGGGTTGCTCCCAAGGAAGGCCCTTTGGTTTCAACAGGCCCCGGTTTCAAGCAGTGTTTCATAGGCCTTGTTCCGGGGGCACTTGCACCCCACCCCCTCCCCCTCAGAAAGCTGGTCTCGTCCCAGTCCATGGGAGCTCCCCGCCCCCCCCTGCGCCGCCGGCCGCGCGTCTCTTGACTTGCGGAGAGGTCAGGTCGCCGTCCCGCCGGCCAGCAGGCGCCTTAGAAGTCGAGGGTTGGTTCCCTCGCCTTGGTGGGAGTTGGGAACGTCCTTGGGCTGCCGTCCAGAAAACCAGGGGACCATTCTCCCCCCCCCCCCGCCAGCCTCCCCCCAAGAGCGTTTTCCGGTTTGTGGGGCAGCCGCTTGTGGCCTCGACCACGACGCCAGGGCTGAGGGCGCTCCTGAAGCGCGGCGGCCGCGTAAGAAACGCCGCGCTACCGCCTGCGGGGAAACGCACAGGCAGGGTTGAGTTGCCGCGGATCTTCTCTCAGGGAAGATGCCGAGGGGCCCGCTCTCTCTGGCGCACTCTCCAGCTTTGCTCGCACACATGGTTACCGGGGAGTAAAGCTCCCCGAACTCCGTAGGGCTGTGTAAATATGCCTGCGGTCGCCTGGCAAGGGCCCTGGGGTCGCGCGTTGTGCTGCGAAAAGGGTCTTCTCTGCCCCACGCGGTGCCCCACAGCGGGCGCCTCCCTCCAAGGGGGGGGGAGAGAAACAAGGCTCCCACCAGAAGCCCGAAAGGCCCGGGTTCTCTTTAGGCCGGGCTTCGCCTGGAACGGGGCCGGGGGACTCGGGGCCTTTCCAACCCCGTCGGCGGTGGTTTTCCCACCATTGGGGCTGACGGTTGCCCTCCGACCAGGTCTGGAAGACCGCCGCCGTTGCCGTCAGGAGCCGGCGACCCGTCCCGTCTGAGCAAGCCCGCGCCCTCCCCGTCCAGCGGGCCGCCGCCTCCCCCTTTGGGCGGAAGGAGGACCGCCGCGTTCCTCGCCCACTCCTCGGGCACCCCTGTGATCATCTTTACCCGGGAGGAAAAAGATGATCGGCTTAGTCGCCGGCCCACAGGCTTCCGGGACTCCACTCCGGGCAAGGCGCGACCGGGCGCTCCCTCCAACCCCGGCCGGGGCGCCGGGTGGAGCCTCGGCGGAGGGAGGGGGGCAGTGGCCCCGGCAAAGGCGCCCTCCGGGGCCCGGGTGTGTGTGTGTGGCTCGGCCAGGGAGTTTGTCGCCGCGTTAGGGAGAGAGGAGGCCGGCCACGGAGTTTCTTTTCAGTCCGAGCGACAGTTGACGGGCTCATATTGTACCTCGAAATCCCCTGAAGATGCTTTAGTAGCGCCTGGGCCTACAAGGCGGGCGGCGGGCGAGAGCCTATGAGCAATATTTACATGCAGGCAGCTGTTACTCTGTGTAGTTGTTGCTCTTTATGAGGACGTGACGAGCGGCTTCAGCGCTTCTTGGAACCGACGCTCAGGGCGGCTCCTGATCCAGACAGCGGCGGCGGCGGCGGCGGCGGCGGCCCGAGGGGGCACCTGACCGCCCGGTTGGGCCTCTCGGTGTTTGAAACAGCTCTCGCTTGCTTTCTCGTCCCCTCTCCCTGGCTCTCTCGTCAGGAGGCTTTCCTTCCCGTCGCCCCCCACCGCCCACCCGCCCGCCTGTGGGCAACACAAATTTCCTTTTTGGCTTGAACCGGGCCCGCCGTCCTCCTCCTTTTTATTGTCTTCTCGAACCGTTCTTTTTGTTATTCTGAAAACCGGTTTTTGTCCGGGAAGGACGGAAGGAAGGAAGGAAGGAGTGCTTGCGGAAATGTAGATCAGGAACTTGCTGCAGACCGTGTGCCCCAAATTTATAGCCTGGGTCACTGCTAGAGTATTTCTAATGGAGAGTCAATTGGTTTAATTCAATTAGGCTCAGAATATAACTCAGAAAGTCCGTTAAATTCCAATTATCTAACCGCTGATGTGTGTGTATACGCACATTTTTCCTGCCTTTCTTTCCATGTGTATGCAAACGATTAAGTATTCATTTACCACATAGTTATATGATCTGCCAGTTCATCTGTGTGTTAAGAGTTGGGTTGGACGATTGGCTGCCCCTGGACAGACTCGGGGAAGGGTCTTCATTTCGGTTGATATCATTTTTATGTATTTATACCATAGACGTGATCTGTTGACTTGACAAAAATAAGGGTGGCCCCCACAAGATACGGGTCTTCTCCCTCCACATGGGTCACCGCCCACGGGGTGGCCCCTCCCCCACCCCCACCCACCCCCAGATTGCAAGGTCGCCAAAGGGGGCTGTTGTGGAGAGCGGGGCGCGTCAGGTCGCTTCGGCGGGTCAGGCTGCCCGCGCCTAAATCAGGGTCTACCTCTCGTTTCCTTATTGCCGCCCCCCAGTCTGCCCTCCTGGCCATCTGGGTTTTCCCACCCACCTTCAGTTCGGAAGTGGGGGTGGGTGGGGAGGGGGTCTTGTTTTGATCTTAGCAGACTAGGCCTTTTTTGGCGGGGGGGGGGAAGGAGTCAGGAGACAGTTACCTGAGGCGTCCGATTGTTTTGTTTCGTGCTGTTTTTCTTTGGAGCAAATCCAGTCGGATGATTATCCACACCAGTCAAAAGGGTCCGCCTGGGGGACGTCCAGAGGGCTGGTGGGCGTGGCCTTGGGGGTTCAGCCTGAAGAGGAGAGATTCCTTCTGTGGCTCTTTGGGTTTTTAAGAGTGCCCTCTTTCTGTCCGGCCTCGAGTTCCCAAATGTCGCTCCGGGAAAATATTCTCCAAACACCTCCTTTCCTCACCTTGGTCTCTAGAACAGAGGGTGCTACTTCCGCCCGTTTTTTTCCAATTTCCTCGACGATCCACGAGAACGAGGCTGGCGTCACGGGGTGTCTCGGTGTAGGGGTCCCTCCTTTCCCTTCTCGAGGCGATCCTGGTTTAACTACTCCAGTGAAACGGCACCATTTCAACCTCCTCCCGCCGAGGCAGGTGAGGAAAGGGAAGGCAGCTGGTCTCGCCCAGTGGGTGGCTTTTTGTTTCGAAGACGTGTTGTGTGCGGCAAGGTGTCACTTCTCAACTAATCCTGGAGGACAAGAGGCCGAAATTAAAAACACAGGTGGCTCACATATTTCCGTTCCTGACACACCGGATCTGTTGATAAACCACCCTTTGGAATCCACCATCACCCTCTTAAACCGAATGACAGATTGTTACTGCATTCGTCGTCTTAAATGAATTGCTCCGGATTTGAACTATAAAAAGGCACCCTCCTTTCCTGCTAGTTTTTTGCCCGCTCCCCTTCGACAATCCGGATTTTCCTGTTCAGGAAAACCAAATGTGGATGTAAGTTCGGTAAGGGGTCAGGCTCTTCCTCGTTTCTATGCTCAGAAAAGAGAATAGATTCTATACTACAGAATATATATTGAATATATATCGAAAAAACTATGTATATTCTCTTAAATATTTCTATATAAATAGAATAGAAAAGAGGAAGAGATAGATTTTAACTCTTCTTTTACCCTCCCGGGGGCACCTGCGGGGGTGGGGCAGCGAAGCTCCGTTTCCCATCTCGGTCACTACAAACAGCCTCGCTGGCTTTCTCTTATGGTCTCAGGACCGTGTCGGGCCTTCCTTCCTTCCTTCCTTCCTTGGGGGACGAGGAAGAGGGCAGGTCGGCACACCAGGCCGCCTATACTGTATTGGGAACGTGCCTTCTATATGCCGCAGTAAACGCCACCTCTGTTGCAAACCTGCTTCCGCTTGGAAACAGGCTTCCACCTCGACGGGAGCGTCTCGCGGTCCTTCCTCCGTTAAGCGACTGCGGGAGGTTCCTTTGCTTCCCCCCCCCCCCCGCCCGCCCGCGGCGAAGGGAATTTGCCGAAGTCCCCGCTCGGAGGACGAAATTTGAAAACGAAGGATGGCAAATAAGCACAAAAGGCAGGTTTTCCAAAGCGTTGGGTCGCAGACAGGAGCACCCTTCTGCCGTCTCTCCATACACGCACCTTTTTTTTTCCTACTCAGAACTTCCCTCTTATAACTATAGCGTTACAATTTTGCTTGCGTTATTACATTAAATGGACCCTGCTAAAGCTATATGACGTTTCTGTACTTGCCGTCGAAAACTGTTGCCGTCTTCTCTTGCTTTCTCTCCCTTTTTTTGCTTCCTTATTTTAGGCATTATTATCCTGCAATTGTGATTACATATTCTAATGTGTTTTATTAATATGATTTATAAAGCAGCTTGTAGCATACAAGAGGCTTAGTAGAGCCACATTTTGTGGACTAGATATAGCCGCTCAGCACCTGGTGTAGAAAACTAATCGAAAGAAACGACAAATAAACAAAAAAGCAAACCAACCCAAAGAGTGGGCTACAAGAAAGACGGAAGAGGAAATAAAAATAAACACAGTCGTTGTACAAATGCAGACACATCTACATGGTTTGGATTCTAAATTCGGATTTATGTATTTTCTACATTTGCAGTGCTCCCCTATTGTCAATATACTGTAGTTTGAACAGGTAAAATTGTGCCCTGCTTCTGTATTGGATGTGCCGGCATATCCAGGCTGCCCTTGAGCCTCAGGGCGTTAGCAGAGAGGAAAGAGGTGGGGTGGAGAAATGCCCTGGGATTTCCTGGACGTTAGCTGTGTGTTTTCTAGAGGGGTGCTCGGACTGGGAGTGGTTTTGACACCCCCCCCCCCGTCGTTGGAAGTGGGAGAAAAGGGGGCTCATTGTCTGACAGTCGTTACAGGAATGCGCCCGGAGAAGTCAGAGAACCTGAGGATAGCAAACCCGGTGCCGTTCCTTCTGCTTTTCCCTTTGCTTCGGTTGCAGCCATCTTTTCGCGTGTTGCCCGAGAGGCTTCGGCGCGTGCGTTTTCACGCCAGAAACCTTGCCTCCTGTCCTTCGACGCTTACCTGCGTCAGCAGTTGCGGTTACAATCTGTAAAAATTAATTAAACAAGCTTTCAGCCTCAAACACAATATCGAAGACCCACAGTAGTGTCTTCATTCCAAATGTATCATCACTTCGCCAAATCCAGAGCATTTAGGATTCGTTTAGCATTTCTTACTAAACTGAGGAATTAGTCGAAAGGGAGAAGAGTGATCAAGGAAGAAGAGACAAAAATACAGGCCGTCTTAAGAGAGGTGTGTTGGGTGGGCTATTTCTTCACTTGCTGTCGGGGGGGGGGGGGAACCCCACCAACTTTATATGCTATATGTCCCCGCAAACATATACTCCTGCCCACAATAACATTTAGAGAGGGGGGGGGAATGATCAAGTGTTCTTAATTAATAAAATCAGTTTTGTGTGTCAAGGTGTAAACCGCCATCAAAACAAAGCAAAGATTTCTCTTGTACTTTGCTGTCAAAACGAATTTTTCCTGGTTAGAATAGGCGGCTATGTGCGTATGTGTGCCTAAGGGTGTATTTGTTTCTATAACGGCAAGACGTGTCTCGACTTTCCCCCCTCTGGATACCTCCCACCCCTGGAGATCGTTAGGACCCTCCGTTGACTAGACGGCGGAGTGCCAGCTTCCTTCCCTCCCAGGTCATTCCTCTCTCCTTCGGAATGTTGGGTCGCTCCCATCCTCGTTCTCGTTCCTCCGGCCCGATTCTTGGGGAAAGGCTGGTCTCCTAATCCCACTGCGTCCAACGAAGGAAGGATCGGCCCTTCCTTCTTCCTCCCCTCCCGCTCCCCCGCCGCGCAACGTTCCTCTGGTTATCGTGCGCGCCTACGTTCTTCTTGAAAAGCCGCCTTCGGTGAAATGGACGGTGCTATCGGTGGGCGAGAACATCGCCCTAGGGCTTGGTAGGATGTCAGTCGTCCTGTAGCCTTCTCGATGTTGTTGGATTCCAGATCCCATTAGCCACTGATCACAGCGGCGTGGGATGCTGGAAACAGTAACTCATCTACATCTGAAGGGCTGGAGATTCTTTGCCTCTGCCTTAAGGCGTCCATTGGATTTCAGGCTGCCGGAACTCTACCCTCCTAAAATTTTATTTATTACTTATTGATTTATTCTATTTATACCTCGCCTTTCCATTAAAAGATAGCGCTCAAGGCGGCTTACGTGAAAACAAACTCTTTGACTTCTTAATACAAGTGGCGGCACTAGTCTGGGTTGCGCGGTTAGTCGAGCCAAGGGACCATCTCAACCAATAGGACTGTCCCAGCAAAAAACAAACAAACCACGGCCTCCCCCCCCCCGCCGCCTATTCTCTTTGTTACTTCAGATCCTAACCTTAGGTTTTGAGAGATAACAGATAAACTGGGCCACGAAACCAGCAGAAAAGGACAATGAGGGTCGCAGATGTCTGTATATACACAACACAACCAAACAACTAGGGTTCAAGAAGTCTTCCCGAGCGCACCAGGTACAACCGAACTGATTCAAATAACAGATGAGATCGGATCGCCTTCACTGTCGGAGCGCTAACCACCTTTGAGTTCAGCCTTCCCGTCCCGCGGCCCAGCCGCCGTTCTTCTACCTCCTGTTATTTTTCCCTTGCGAGGTTCTTCCTAATGAAATTTGATTCGATTTCAGAAGGGGCCATGCCGATAAAGCAAAAATCGAATTCAACGAGAAAAAGACTCGCGCCCAGGTTCGGGATGGGGCTGAGATCATGCTCGTCTCCTTTCTCGGTGGAAATACTGGGAGGTAGGAAGCGCCCCGCGGATCATCCGGCAATCCTATTTTCCCCCGTTCAGAGCGGGGAGGTTTGGAGGAGAAGAACTGGAGGCGGTTGGGCTAAGAAGAAACCCTGGCGGCTTCATTCCCGAGGCGGACACGTTCTCGATGCTCGCATTGTTTCAAAAGGGCTGCCCCGGGGCGCCAGAGAATCGGAACCAAACATGCGCCACGGGAAAAACCTCTCTCAGCTCGGGAGAAAACTCCTGCTTGATAAACATCTGCACAAGGGTTGTGCTGTTTAAATTGTCCTTTTCAGAGTTCGGACGAATCCTCCAGGTATCTATCGTTCAAGTGTGAACTTCGTCCTGCACCTGTGAATAGACTTCCTCTAATCCTGTATTTAGGGCACGATCCAACCAAAGTTTCTTAAAAGTGCAACGTGCTGCTTTCAGTGGGAGAGAAATTAGTCCGTGATTAAGCTCTGCACCGAACTGAGGGGAATTCAAATCGTATCAATTAGATCATCCTGTCTTAGCTTTGTTCTTCCCTAATCCTTGTAAATTTGCTGAAATGCGCGCTTTAACTTTATTGGTAAGAATTCAGGTTTCTGCTTCCTTATTCGACCGTTGTGTGCCCGATCCGGTGTTGTGTGTGCAGGTGAGGGGGCTGCTGCGATAGCCGCCCTGGGCCGCCTAACTTTTCCACGAAATACGCAGACTGCCGCTTTATTCTCCCCTCTGCCGTTCCAGAGCAACCTACATGGATTCTAACAAGCAGCAAAATGCGGAAGGGAAAAACAAATATGAATTTTAAAAATGCAGACTGGCAAATGGCAGATTATCCACGAGTATGGAGTAAATAATAATGGTAAGGAGGTGTCCCTTTGTTCCCAGAGCAGAGAGCAATATAGAAAAGCTAGAAAATAAAATACATTTTAAATAAATGAACCTTCCATGATCACGGAATTTCATCATTCCCAAAACGATTAAGAATTGTATGTATCTAGAAAGCTCACACACAGTTACTCTGTTGGGTAAATCTTTTTAGTAGTGAAACTATTTACCATTTGTTTTTAAATTAAAAAAATAAAATGAATACAATTAAAACCTGATATCAGATCCTTGAGCGTACAACAAGGAGTTCTGGGACATTTTAAATTCATTGTGACATAACTGAATATTCATTTTGAATTCTGGGCAACAATCCCCCCCTATGTATATATAGCAGACAGTTCTGAGAGTTAATGATAATACAACTTTTTAAATAACACCTTCTAAAAAAATTCAGCCTTTTCCCGCGTTGCCTTCATTTATTTTTATTTGTAACATTTTTAAAAATAACATGTATCAGTAATCCTTACAATATCTCCATAAGAGAGATCAGTAGCGTTATCATTTTACAGGGGGACAAAACTGACAGGTAGTGAATCCTCCATCCAATTAATCTGTGTCAGAGTTGTGACTTGTTCCTTCAAGCCCAAAACTCTGATACTGAATCAAAGCCTTCTGCAACTGTAATTTGATTTCTCCTACCACACTTAGCCAGAATCAGAAAAACATTTGTCAGTTGGTTTAACTGCCATAACATTTCTCAAAGTAATCTGGGACGTGCAGTGTAGATTGTTTCCCTAACACAAGTATGATTGCCAGGATCCTCAGAAGGGAGTGAAACCAAGTTATCCATTTTAGACAAGTCAAATATGCAGAATCTTAGATAACAGAACAATTAGAGATCACCAGACTATGGAATAGTGTCACAGTTCTGAGCATTATGGGGTTATGAATGTGATGTCAATGTCAAACTTGAAGCAGTGAGATTTGCCTTAGGAAATATTCCCTTTGTCTGGTTTGCCAAGGCTCTCACTACTTGCTGTTGCTTTCAATGCATATTTTAATTGCTTTTCATTATCGGTATTGTTTCTCATATGGTTTTTGAGGGGCAAATTCCTTCAGCTGTGCATTGTTCTAACTTTTGAATGGCTACCTGCATGTTTGTTCCACTGCTGGGAGAAATTCATTCTGCAGCTGGTTTGGTCAGTTTCAGGTATGTAGTGAACTGAAGACTTTGTAAGCATGACCCTCTCTAGGCGACCCCTCATTTTCTAGTTTTAATTAAAAATAAGTATGGGCTTAAACCTCTATGCCTTTTGTCATCTGAGAGAGGAGAAAAACAAAAGCAAAAAGAATACAGTCATTAGTCATGCTTGAGTTCTTCATTAAGAAGGAAAATCTCTTCCCAGTCTCCCAAGGAAAGTAATACATGCTAAATCAAATGAAAAGTTAAATGTTATTTTGTTTACAATTATTATGTAATGTTTCAATTTTGAAATATATGAATGTCTTATGTAGTGTTTTTTGTTTTGTTTTGTTTTGTTTTTTGGTGGCTGTGATTTAATGTAAAGTCCCTTTCTCAAGTTGTTTCCACACTGGTTGTATACTGAGACTTGGTGCGCATCAGACAATGTCTATGGAGATTTCTTAGCCTACAGTTTCCAAATGCTACACTGTTTGTTCAACTGCACAAAGGATTTTAGCCCAAGAGCCTGGGATGAAGGGCAAGATGGGGAGGAACGTTTTAGGAATACACTGGCATGCACCATAGAACAATGTTCTTGAAATGAGTTATCAGTCAAGGATCAAGACTATATTTTTGCAGTTACTAACCCCAAGCACTTCATTTTATTATCTTGAAGGAATGTTAATCAGTATTATTTTAAATCAGAACATGTAACATCTCACTGTGATCTGGTAAATGCAATTTAGGACTTCAGCCATGTTAAGAGAGCTTTTTATTGCTTTTGCTGCTTTATTTATTTATTTATTTGATTTATACCCCGCCTATCTGGACTACTCGTCCACTCTAGGCGGCTTCCAATATAAAATAAAACAAAAAAACACAAAAATATACATAGTCCTTCTATAACAATTATAATAATAAAAGAGAAAATTAAGAAGAAACAAATAGAAAGAATTTAACTGGCGAGAAGGCCTGGATGTATAATCAAGTTTTTAGTTGGGTTTTAAAGATGCTCAGCATGGGGGCCGCGCAAATCAATGGAGGGAGATTGTTCCAGAGGCGAGGAGCCACCGCCGAGAAGGCTCGGTTTCGTGTCTTCTCCTTCCGGGCCTCTCTCGGTGTCAGGCTCCTCTGCCTCACCTCCTGACTCGCAGGGGTGATTCAGGTAGACCTAGGTGGGAGTAGACGTTCCGCCAAATATCGAGGTCCTAAACCGTTTAGGGCCTTATAAGTAAGCATTAAAACGCAGAAACGGATGGGCAGCCAATGCAATGCGGCCAGAATTGGAGAAATGTGTTGGAACTTTCTCACTCCAGTAAGGAGTCTGGCTGCCGCATTCTGCACCATCTGAAGTTTCTGCATCAGCCTCAAAGGCAGCCCCATGTAGAGCACATTACAGTGGTCTAATCTCGAGATTACGAGCGTGTGTAGCAAGGTGGTGAGTGCCCCTGTGTCAAGGTAGGGCCGCAGCCGGGCAATCCGCCAAAGGTGGAAAAAGGCGGTGCAGACTACCGACGCCACCTGTGTTTCCATGGTGAGCGTCGGGTCCAGATGTATGCCCAAGCAGCGGACACCACTCTTCATGGCCAGGGTGACCCCCCCAAAAGTGAGAGAGTCACCCATGCCACCATCCACAGGGCCACCCACCCTCAGAACTTCCGTCTTGTCCGGGTTCAACCTCAGCCCATTCTCCTGCATCCCTTGCAGTACGGCCCCCAGGCAGCGCTGAAGGGACAGGATGGCATCACCTGCAGTTGGTAAAAAGGAGATGTAGAGCTGGGTGTCATCAGCATATTGATGACACAATGCCCCACACCCCCTGATGACCCCTCCCAGTGGCCTCATATAGATGTTAAACAGCATTGGGGAGATGATCAACCCCTGCGGAACCCCGCAATTGGGACTCCACGGGGCCGAAACACTCTTGCTAAGCTGCACTCTCTGGGGACGGTCCCCCAAGAAGGAACGGAGCCAGGCAAGTGCCAAGCCACTGATTCCCAACTCGGAGAGCCTGCTTTTGAAAACTAGGTAGTTAGGTTTCTGTTCCAAGGCCATGCCTCTTTGACGAGGTACAAAATCCAAATAGCACTTTCGCCCTGCTTAGTGTGTGGTACTGGGCATAACCTACTGAGATGTTCTCCTGTGCTGATCTTATTTAGAAAAGAACTATGCAGTCTCACAGTATTACAAAACTGCCACGCATGCTTTCCTCCTTGGCAGGCCTGCATCACTGCACATAACGTAGGTAAAGCTCCCCCTTGCCATGTCTCTCTGTGTCCCACTGTTCCTGCTCTTAACTGGCTAGCGGTGCTGCTTTAGCTATCAGTGAGGATAGGTAGATAAAATATCCTTCTTAACGGTAATTTTTAAAATCATTTATTGGGACAACTTTTCTAAACCTCTCAGTAAGAAATATTTAAATATATACGTAGTTCTGAAGAATATATTTGTATCTGATATGAAGTATATAGGGATGGGGGTTGTGGGCTCCCACTGCTCACTTCTATCAACATGGCACCCCATATTCTCTATGTGATGTATGTTTATCCACGTTCTCTTCCATTCTGTTCAGTCACATGAATTATTTTTGTGTTTAGTAGCATAAAGCATAAAGGAAAAAAGACACTCTATGGCTGGAATCATGTCAACTGTCACAACGAGAGTATGCCCTTGAATCAATGGAATTGACAGAGGACCTAACTCACCAATTCCTTACTGATTCAGTGGCCAACTCTAGTTACAACCTACTAAGTTAAGCAACAGGATTTCAGCCATTGGGACACTAAATTTGTATTAAGATGAACATTCAAAACATTCAGACTTCTCTTTATTTATTGTGAGGAGGGACACTTCTTATGCCTTCAAGGGTAACGACAACCAATGTTGTTAAAAGGTACTGACAAGATCCAAAAGGGATCCTGAAAGTCCATTAGGGTGATCAAACAACAGAAATGTTAATTTCCACTGATAAATTGTCTGCAGTTTGTGGTGTGTGATATCTGTGTACGTCATTTCCATTAACTTTGCTTTAGCATTTTTAATCCACTAGCAGAGGGATAATGATGGTAGCATCTAATAATGCCACCCTGCTGACTGCTGGCTTACAATTGCAAGCTGTTTGCTTGTTTACTTCATTTTGGTGGTGTCCAATAACAGTGTTATAAAATTCAACCACAAAATACAAGACTACAGCAAAGGCAAACAACTTGAGATGAAGTGATTATGGCAAAAGAAAGCTACAATTGTTCTAGTCATGTTTTAGGTGTAACACCAAGAGACCTTTAAAATCGTCCTATCTTTGCTGAAAATCATCCTGCCATTTGATACAATATGTATTTTACTACCTTTGCATGATACAAAGGCAGAACAATTATGTGGCAAATCAGCACATTGTATCATCATAAATGAGATTGCAAAACACAAAATATTCTAGGTCCCTGGGAATAACCCAATATTAATTGAACTAAATCCACCCCAAATTTGGTGGACTGTGTATCATCATCATTCAGCAGCTAACTGTGTTCTGCCCTTTCATGACCATTGAAATCAACTGTTTGCCATCTCATACTCCTAAAGGTAGAACCATCTTGACTCATCCATGGCAGAAACAAAGCCAAAGTCCATGGCAACAGTTTTACCTGTTTACGCTGGCACAACACATTTACCATAAATCTTGTTGGGAAACTGCTACAAGGTAAGACATTAGTGTAGGCATTTGCTGTTGCGCACTGAGTTGCATGATTAGGCACACAATAACAAATGCTACACTAACTTCATAACTTGCAACAGTTTGGCAATAAGATTTATGGCAGTTGCTTTAGGCCAGTGGGCATTACACATAGGATTTTGGTCCATATCAGAGTATTTTCAAAATCTATTTACTCAGGGTATTTATCTCAGCTTGAACTGTATCTGTCTTCTACCTGTCACTTTTTGCCATCCTGCCTTCCCACTGAAGATCATCAGTGCCTGATGGCAAAGACCTGCTTCTTGCTGAAGTTACTTTTTGAAATACCAAATAATAGTGTTCTATAAATACATGTTATAAGTGAATGATGATAATGATGATATCCCATTATTATTTTTTTGAAAAGTAGTCCAAAATAAGATGAGATCTGGGGGAGTCAATGGCTGATCTTGGAGTCTGCCCCAAATGCATGAGAATTTGTATATTGAAAATTCTAGAAGAACAGTCATTCTCTCTATCAACCCAGTTCCTCAAATTGTGTCCCCCAAAGACTCCAGACCAGGGTGCCACAGCAGTGGCACAAAGTGCTTTTGGGAAGTATTCAGCAGGCAGGTCCCTGAACATAATGGAAGAAAGGGTGTGCTGAAAATTGTCCTGATATTTGATGGGAACTACATGTGACTTCCTTTGTATGATACAGAGGCAGCACAGGTGATATGTAGCTGATCAACACATTGTATCACCATAGGTTCTCTTCAAATGTTATGTTGGGGAATTGATCAGTTTTTGTGCATGATCATTATAAAATGAAGCGTGGGAGGTGGGGAAGTGGTACCTGAGAAAAGTAGAACGGAAGAAGACTTTAGCAGCTTAGCTCTTTATAGATGTTCCAAGGTAATTTGGATTAGTTTCAGAAAAATGTGTTAGCATATGGTCCAGATCCACCATATTTAAGGAGCGTGGATCTCTGTGAAATTTCAGCTTAATACTGAAAGCACCTATCTTTTCTCTTGCAGAATGTAACAGGGAATGTGCAGATGTCATTGCGCTCTTAGAAATAACATGGGATAATTGTTCAGGCCAATTAGCAAGAAGACACTGAGACGACTGTCATATATTCAGTGCTTAAAAATTCTTACACTTACACTTTTGTTAAAATTAAAACAAAGCAATGTAAACACATTAAATTATTCATATTTACATTTTGATCCTTGTGTTTCAAAGCAAGATGCTCACAGGCACCTCTCCCCCCTGCGCCATGACGTTGAACCCACAGATCTCTGGATGGCCTTTAGAATGAGGGCCAAGCAAAACAATACAGTTATTACCTCATTAGAAGGAAAGCTCACTTATCAGGAAAAGACTGTCTCTTTATTCTGATATGAACTTGCTTCAGTCTACAATCAGCAAATTCAGCCTATTACAACCATGCTTTTAATTAAACCAGTTATTGCATGAAGATTGGAAAGAGGCTAATTCTCCCTATTATAAAATCTTCTCAAACATCTTTTACCACCAGCTGAAGGCCTATGTAGTCCAGCTTTGTGCCTTAGTCAACTTGGGAAGAGCTCAAGATGATGAAATCTCTGCCCCCTGTCCTTCCCCAGTGGATGAAGTTTTGCCTCTGAATAGATGAATTTTATTTAGCACTTATGGTTAATAACTGTGGATAGCACTGTACCCTCATTTGCTTAGCCCAATTGTGTAGCGCTAATTTTTTTCTTTCTACTGACAATTTTTAACAATTAACATTTTTCTTCTTTTTGCTTAAGACTTTCATTACAAACATCAAGAAATAATGTTAAAGTTATACTAAAATAAAGTGACTAAAAGAAAATTGATTTTAAAAAGGCATCTGAACATAAAAAGAGAAAGCGAGAGAAGTCACAATCAGTCTGATTTAAAACCAACAATGCTTTAATTGCCTCCATCCTTTGAACTTTCAGGCAGGGGTGACATTTTTAAGGCTGAATTATGAACCTCTCCATAATGGACACACTGCTAGAATCTTAACTATACTGACATGGGTGAAATGGTGATGATGAATGAAGCTCATCACGTACCACATTCTGTCTTTGTTTCTTGCAATTGGAAGTCAGTGATCAGTTAGAGTCATGGGTGGTGGTGATGATCAGATGCTTTCCCCCCTATGTAAATACATTCAAAGTACTGTTGCAACCTATTGAAGCAGCTCATTTCTGGTCACAAAAACTCTGTCTTATCATTTTAATCTGTTCTTAATTTTACCTACATTTCATATGCGTCCATAATTTTAAACTGCGCAACAATATGATTTGAATAAAAGAAGAAGAAGAAAAGTGTATAAGGTAGAAATAATGCCATTCTAATTTCAAGCCTAAGCAAATCAGGAACTTTTATTTTTGTTTCAGTCATGGAAGGATTAGGCATAGGTTACATATGTCCAAAAGGACACATTGCATAACTTGAGTGTTCTTCTGGTCCCGGATTACTGTGGTGTTGTTAGATGACAGGGGCTGACAAAAGACTGCATTGGGGGAAGCAGCAGGGCCATTGGGGAGGCTGTATTGGGTAAGGCCTTACTTCAGCCAAGGATGCATGACTGTCATGTATTCTACAAATATTATTGGAGTTTTTGCAACCTCACATGCTGCCTCTAGGAACTGTGGCTGGGAAGGCCCTTTCTGGGCTGGAGTGACTGTCAATCTATATAGCACTAACCAATCGTTCCTCCTGCCTCTGATTCCAAAGAGACACCCACCCACCCATCCGCTCTGCTCTTTCCCTCTCTTGAGTCTATTGGAAGCATTTGGTCTGTGGAGGCCTGTTTCCTTAAAACAGTCATGTTTGTCCGTTTGCTGTTTGATGTGTTCAATAATAAGTAATGAGACATTTTATTCTTTCTCCAACTAATGTCTCAGAATGAGTTACTGAGACTGTAAATGCCAGTTAATGAGAAACAGGGTAAACAAATTCTGGGGAACTTGAAGCTCTGTGAATCTCTGCACTCCTGCTGAGCAGCTAGAGGAATTTAACCAAATTCAAAACTCTGCAACAAATAGAACCATTTTTACATGTCACTCCTTTCATTGAAATATTTTAACCCCTCTTCCCCCCAAAATGAGGGGCCTCACAATATGAAATGGGCTGGAACTCATCTGAGTTTTCAGAAGGTTTGTCTGTCAGGTGTGTCTTTCACCAGCATTGACTGCTCTTCCTTCCTTCCTGCACTGCCACATCTCTGTTTTTGGCAGGAAAGGACTGGACTACTGGGCAAAACTTGGAAAAATGGCTGTTGGGCCTGAAGCTCCAAACCTTGCCTAGCTTGTATGAGTGTGAGAGAGCTTTAAAATCCTGTATTGTCTGGAACAGAGCTTGTGGCACAGGATGTGAAAGAACTGGATGGGAAACAAGGGGAATGCTCAAAGAACCATATACATGTGTTGTTGTTGTTGTTGGCATCTGCAATGAGCATGCTAGGAAGAGTTTTAATGAAACTATAGTTGAAACAGTGCAGTCCTCATTTTGCTCCATTATTTACATAATATTATAATTTTAAACACTGCAGTTTGTAACAACTTGATAACGTCTCTGTTTCCTGCCATGCACATGGTTACTACTTCCTGCAACTAGCCAGGATCAAATTCTGTAGCTGTGGCTTCCTCTTCGTCAGCACTTTGGATGTCACTCAACTGGTTCTGCCCAGTGGAGTGACATCATTGTCTCTATGGTAACTAATGCACTTCAAGGAGAAAACAGAGTAGGATTTTATTTTCCTTTTAAAAGGGGGACGAAAATCAGTAGCATAAACAAAATCTTGGGGATGCTATAAAGTTTTCATTGCCACTTATTGGGAAAAGCTGCATTACTTGCTGACATCCAGGAGTCTATATAGTATCAACTAAGCCAGTGCAATAAAAAATTTATAGGATCCAAGCCTGCATTAATCAAGGCACATGTGCAATATTTCCCATTCACAAACATGGCAATCTGAATAAACAAGGAATTTAGCATGAGGCCCAGTATCATCTCTCTCCTTCCTCCATCTGATCAAGGGCAACCTGTTGTCTTGTGTTGGAGTTTTTACAACCTCTTGTGCTGCCTTTAGTAGGTGTGGCTAGAAGGGATCTTTTATGCTTTCTGCTTCAGGTGTCTTAAAGTAAGCTATTGAGACTGTAAGTGCCAATGAATGAGAAAAGGGATAGACTATTCTGGGGAACTTGAACCTCATTCCGCTCTGTGAATCTCTGGACTTCTACTATGCCGCTAAATCAAAAATTCAAAAACTTTGCACCTAAAATTCAGCAAATTTCCACACATGTATTGGGTTTGTTTTAAGTCCAGAAACATTGACTTAACAGTCAGCCAGTCAAATCCTTGAAAGCAGGTCAGCAAAGAGTGAGGAATCCTAATAAACCAGAGGGACTTTGAGCATTGCTTTTCAGGGACCTGGAATAAAAATTCTGATTGAAAATACATATGCTGAAAGAGAATTTCTCCTTTATTATTTTTCAAAATATGTGTTGAAAATGAGTTTCTCTCTAGTCTTGGTAGAAGACCTGGAAGGGCCCCCCCTTTGCCGCTGCTCCCAGATTCTGGGGCTTTCGCTCCCAGGAGGCCAGCTTGGCCCCATTGTTGTTGTCCTTCCCCAAACAGGTGAAGACCTTTCTCTACAGGCAGGCTTTTCCTTTGTGACTGGCTCTCTGAGAAATGTTTTAAAACAGGATGGTTTGCATTTTATGCTTCTAAAACTGTTTTAGTAATGCTTTTGCCTAACATTGTTAATTTGTTTAATATTTGAATAATTCACAGTTTTTAGCTTTAATATTGTGTTTAATGATGTAAGACGGCTTGGGTCCTTTCTCAGGAGAAAGGCAGGATAAAGATATTTTAAATAAATAATTTATTTAAATAAATTAATAAATAAAGTAAGTCCAGCCTGCAAAGACTAGATGTAATCTTAAATTGTACTGTATGGGCCTTTACATTTGTTACTACCCTGAACTTGATTAAATGCTGCTCTGGTGGCTAGATGAGATGGGGAAACCGTTTAGCTGTGGGATCGTTCGTGGCTGGTTGAGCATTTCCTGTGGCCTAGGCCATGGTTAGAAGGAGGGCCTAGTTGTAATGGCTAAGCAGCCTCTGGGGTTCCTGTCCGTTGGCACAGACATACACCTCAGAGCTTGTCTACATGGCTGGGCTGGAGCAGGCTGGAGTGAGTAGTAATACTACCTAGCATCCATCAAAATCACTTTTGACAGGTGTGCCACCCCTGTGAGGCAGGGCAAAGGGTCACAAATGCTGCTGTGCCTACGTGAGAGCTGTCCCGTGGGAATAAACCATTGTGAGCCAGGCCAATTTTGGGAAAAAATTCCCAAAAGCAGGACTTCTAAGAATATTTCTGAAAACCAATAAAATTACCCAAAAGCAGGACTTCTAAGAATAACAACTGAGGGGTCTGTGTTAATAATCTTTAATAGATACAATAGGGCTTTTTCTGAGGTTGCTATATTTTAAGCAGGAAACGCTTTTGAGAACTGCTGAAGCCTACTTAAGGGGGGGGGATACAGAGGCCTTTTATAAATACAGGCCCAGGCTGTATGTAGCACCAGTGTGGAACCAGATATAATGAAATATCATAAATTGCCGCCTTTCAAAAGTATTATTTTATTCAAATTTCACAGAGAGAGCTGTCAAACCTACAGTTCAATGTATTCCAATGGGGGGTGGGGAAATTCACCAAAAATTAACGAAGACTCAGAACAAAGCCAAATTAAGTTTGCAAAGGTTTTACAGGATGCACTAACGATTCTAAGCATTTTAAACAGTTTTTGAACATTTTAAGACATACTTAAAATAGCAAGAACAGACCTGTCAAAGCCATTGAAATGCATTGAAACCTATTCATTGCATTCCAATGGGGGAACCGCGTTTCACTTAGCGATGTTTCCTATGGTAATTTTCGCTTAAGGACGGTAATCCGTTCCCATTGGAACGGATTTTCCAGTTTTCAATGCATTCCTATGGGAAATGGTGTTTCGCTTAGCGATGTTTTCCCATAGCGATGTGTGTTTTTTTGGAACCAATTAACATTGTTAAGCGAGGCACCACTGTACAGCAACCCTCTGGCGCCTCTCTTCCACAAATGATTACATACCAGTGTTTCAGAAGATTTCTCTATATGAAAGGGAGCTTCCATATTATGCCATCTTTCAGGTTCTTCCAGGCGTTGTAGTGATGCAGGTGCCATACTCTCATTATCAGAATCTGTACTCATGTACCGCTTTCTGGGGTTGGCTGGGATTTTGTCATCCAGGTCCTTTTGGCTTTCTGCCTTTGGGGGACCCCTGCGTACCAACGAGCTGGTTTTCCTTGTCCTCCATCTTTGCCAAGCCGCACCGGTCTCTGCAAAGAGCGGCATGCACATGCAGAAGGCCCCCCAAATCACCACTGTGGCGTTTCAGCAACCGCTGTGGAGTTTCAGCCCCAGGCGGCCTAAGCCACCCCTTTCCTACCCAAACCCCTCCAACTTCCCCCCATTGGCCTACACCTCAGAGGCCAATCCTGGAGCCTCTGGTCATGGGGGACCCCAGTGTCTATGAACCCCTTCTATAGGCCCATGGCAGCCTCATCAACCCTCTACGTCACCCTAAAGCCCCACCCACCCAGGAGGAGGACCCTGGGTCAATTCTTGACCCTTTGTACCAACTCACAGGGGTGGCGCACCTGTCAAAAGTCATTTTGATTAATGCTAGGTAGTATTACTACTGGAGTGGGCTGAACAGGGTCACTAGAAGGTCCAGTTGGCCATTTGGTGTAATCTTCACATCCAAATACCGTGTGGATCCCTCAAGCAACCCTATTTGGCATGCTTTTTAAAAGTGTATATTAGGTATGTGTATTATGCATTACATGTTTGGCATGTATATTAGGTGTGTGTGTACCTAATACATGTACCTAATACACCACACTGAAAGGTCTGGTCAACAGCTTGCCTGCAGCCTAATCCACATACCTGATACATGCCTTAACACACATCTTTCCCTTGAAGGAAGGAAAATGCTTTTTAAAAAATGTTTTATAAGTGATGCAGCACATTTTTACTGCTCTAATGGACTGTACAAAAAATATCATTTCCTCCACCCCTCCACAGACTAGCTTTCTCATTAAGCTATGTCATGATCTTGGGAAATGAAAAAAAACAACCCACGTTTGCTTCATTCCCCGTGATCACATGCCCTGCGAATGAACAAAGAGAGAGCAACCCTAGCCCAAGCCCAAGGAAATAGAAGAGCCTGACAGGGGCCAGAAAGGTGCCTATAGGACCGCAGTGGGTGGTGGGTGGGCTGGTTTGCTCCAGCAAAGCTGTCCTCTGATTGCTGTCTTCAGGAGTGACTCAACCCGTCTCTGCAGCATCCCAAGCAGTGGGCTAAATGCCTATGTAGTCAACTGCTCTGCGTCCTCTGTAGTTGTCATTGGATGCCTGCTTGCAGTTCTCTCAGAATATATAGACTGCCAAGACAATGGCTAGAGACATGTATCAGATTTACTTTGAACGTCTTTCTTTATGTAATGATTTTATTTATACACTATGTATCTTTCTCTGAATAAAAGGGCTCCAGGTAGCTTGAAAATATTTAAAAGACAAATGCAATTTAAAATACAAAGGCTGAAATCCTGCTGCTTAGCGTAGTATGTCACAACTAGAGTAGGCCTATTGAATCAATTGAATTTGTGGAGGAGTTGACTCACCAAGTCCCAATGATTCAGTGCACCTACTCTAATACGACTTAGCACACTAAGCAGGAGGATTTCTCCCAACAGCTACTAAATAAAACAATCTAAAACGCTCTTAAGGTACATTTGAAAAGATTAAAAGTACATCTGTCATTAAATCCCCTTCCTGAGCAACTAGTCACTTGCCAAAAGCTATCTGAATGAAAAAAATATTTTGTCTGCCACTGGAAGGAGAGGAAGGAGGGGTTAGACTGGCTTCCCTTGGGAGAAAGTTCCACTGCCTGGGAACAAGCCATCTCGTGTCTCCTCTAGGTAAGCCTCTGAAAGTGGTGGGACTCGCAGAAAGACCACCCCCAAAGATCTTAAAACTCAGCTCAGCTCATATAGGAGATGCAGTAGTTCTGATAACTTAGGCCCAGGATGTATAGGGCTTTATAGGACACTGAACTGTGTGGGCTTGGCTTCAGAGGCAATCCCGCTAGTTAAGGTGGTTTCTTCTAAAAGGCCTTCATGGTGATGCTACAGGTGTGGGCGGGCCTATCGTAGTCACTATCTGTTTAATCATTATGAGGAGATAATAATAATTAATTTAATAATCAACTCATAATTTAATATTTATGAGTTGGGCTCAATTTATGGTGATCCATGCCAGGATTTCTAGATACAATGTTTGTAGATATAAACTAGGTTTACTAGTCTGTTATTTTGGGAGGCATTGGGACTCTGTAGCTTGCCCAAGGCTCTTTTCCCTTTATCCCCAGGAACTCCTGACCCTTGGCACCTGCGCCGTGTACTCTCAACTCACTGAGCTGTCCAACTGTTAGATTCCAAGAAAGTCTAGAGCTGGCCTTGTAGGGTGTATCCTAGAGCAAAATAATGTCCAGCTCACCCCAGCACCAACTTCTAGTTATGGTGTTGAACTTACTGGAATCCTCTTTACAGAGGTGACATTGAAATATCTCCCTTTCTCAGCTTTTGCATTTTCTCTTCCAACAAATGTTGCAGAACAATGGGAATGTGGAGCATTCCCAATGTCTTGCAACATATGTGCATTCCCAAATGATTTGGGAATTTTATTTGAGTGGAAAGAATACAAAACATTAAGAGGAGAGACTGTTATCTTATGTCATTAGTGAATCCACATCCTTCTGACATCTGAGAAAGACACTGACTTGGGGTTAAAGGAGTAGCTCCATTAGCTGGTAACATAATCAGATCTGTGGTTGCTGAAAGCAAGTTCAACTAAGCATAACCTTCTCCCTCTCTGTGTGTGTGTGTGTGTGTGTGTGTGAGAGAGAGAGAGAGAGAGAGAGAGAGAGAATTTATTGTAGAAAAGAACAAACTCATGTTTGTGAGATGAGAGAAATAAATTGGAAGTCTTAATCTGGTTACCTGGATAGCAGCTGCTGTTTCTATAACACCTGAGAATTTAGCCAGTGTCTCCACCTATAAGTCTGTGTGTTTTCAAATTGCACTGTTTAAATTGTGGGTATAGAATTGCAGCCCTTCAAATGTTATTGGACTCCAATTCCTATCAGTCGAAGACAACATGACCGATACTAGAGGTGACCAATACTAGAGGTGTCCTGTAGTTGTAGTCCAAAAACACAAATTTGCACATCTCCAGTAACTGCTCAGGGATGATAGGATTTGTAGTCCAGCAACATTTGAGGGATTCCTCACCCCTGCTCTGAATTCCTTATTAGACCAATGTTCAGGTAGTTGATGAGAAATTCCGAGAGACAAAAGTATAGGGCTTTCTACACTCAAACATTAATTCAGTAAAGCTTACTATTTTGCATTGCAGAATTTGATTCTGTGTAGTACCTTTTGTGTTTGGAGTAATGGTATTGCTGTTACAACAGGAAAAAGAATTAAAAGGAACATGGCCCCTAGGAGTTCTTGCTACCATAGAGTAATGCATACAGGAAATTTGCCTTTGCTGTGTCCACTTTGTACTGGCAAAACACACTAATATATATTTACTGTTTCTGGTCCCAGACTCTGGAACTCCCTCCCAAGGGAAGCTGGGCAGGTCCCGTCTTTGCTGTCTGTTTTAATGATGTAAGCCTCCTTGGGCCGTTTGGGAAGAAATGTGAGAAATAAATGAATGAATGAATGAATGAATGAATGAATGAATGAATGAATGAATGAATGAATGAATGAATGAATGAATGAATGAATGAATGAACTTTAATGTTCTCTGTTAAACACCATGGAACACAATCCTGGTTGGCCTTGCAGATCTGCACATATAGACAGTTGGTACACAGGAGATGTTTCCCCATAAGACTCAGTGGAATTCTTTAACTCTTCTCTCCCAGTGTGCTTGATGTGTTAGATCAAAGTGGATAAAGCATGACCGTCTATAAGTTGTTGGATGGCAACACCCAGCAGTCATAGCCAGTAGCGCCAATGGGGAAGAATGCTGGGAGTTGCAGTTCAGAAACATCCACAGGGCCACACTTTGCTAACCTCTTGGCTATACCATCATTTATGAAAGGAGAGCCATTGATGCCTCTAAGTACAAGTAACCTATATCGGTATCCCTCTGGAGGATCTAGGCTGCTCAGTTGTCCAATGGGAGATATCCGGAGGATATATTACATCTTGCGGATTATCCAGAACTCCTCCCTCCCTCTCCTGTTTGGTCACTGGCGGCTGCAAAAGCCGATCCACATGCACATTTGGAGACAGGGTATCTTGTCCCACTTTGAACTTGATTAAATTCAACAGCACTTGTCCTCTTAATGCCTCTTCACCCAGTTTGGAGATTAAATTTTTGGAACTCTGCAATCATTTTGTTTTGTCATTCTGCCACAAAGAATTTGGCCTCATGTGCACACTTGGCCCTTTCAGTTCTTACCCCAGTGCCAGCCCATGTATGAGCAAGTTAATGGGCAACAGTCCCCGTGCCAAACTCGGGGTGGGGAGAGACCCTGCTCTTACATTCCTCCATTTTGAAATATGACCGTTTATTCAGGATATCAGTTTTCTGTTTTTTAACCATGTACCCATCTATAGGAGGACATATTCATGCGCTGACACTCAGTTTGTTGGGTGAGGAACTTGGTGAAAAGCATTTTGAAAGCCCAAGTACACAATATCTGTTGCATCACCGCATCCGCAGTCTTACCAACATTCTCCAGAGAACTCTAATAAATTAGGGAAGCAGTTTTTACTTTTGTAGAAGCCATATTGACTCCTTTTCTGCAAGGCATTCTTCTACATCATTGACAATGTTATCTTTAATACTGCTTTCTCTCAGATTATTCAGAACAGATGTTAGGATGATAGGTTTGCAACTTCCTAGGTTCTCCTGGAGTCCTTTTTAAAGTGACCACTTTCCAGACCTTATGTAGAAAGACCAATTATAGAGGCAAGTTATATATTTCATTAGCAAACCATTTATTTGGTGTCCTGTAAGAACATTCTGGAAGATATTGGTTGTACTTGGTGATGTATTCATCTTTATGTTTGATATGACAGTGTAGAACTTTATGGCCGAAACAGAAGCAAATGATGGTAAGTCAAGAAACTGCCATAGGCATTATGTGTTGCATGCCAAGTTTCTTAACTCAACAGCAGTTCACTTCCAGAAGTTAAACCTTTTGCTTAACTATGCAACAAGATTTTAGCCCATATCTTGTTACCATTACTTGTCTGTGTTCTTTGGTTTTAAAAATATCAGTTTGGGTATGGCAGAACTGGATGGGCTGATTCTGAGGGGTGCTTGGAGGCAACACACTTGTGAGGATTGACCAGGAAAATCACTTGTACCATATGGAGAACCCAAAGGGCTTCTCCTCCTCCTATGAGGATAGTGATGGTACAAAGTGTTGCAAAGTTTTGAATTTCTGGTAAAATTCCTTTTTGCTGTGCAGTGGAAATATTGAACTCCACAGAAGAGAATAGCTACAAGTTCCGTGGAGTCCACCCCTTTCTCATTAACTGACACTTAAGGTCTCAGTAGCTCACTCTCACTGTAGGAGAAAGAGTAAAAAGCATTTCTTTGCTTACACTTGAAGTTGTGTATGCTGCTTTCTTTACTGCACATATGCTTAGCAACCAACTGAACAGCTCAGTAGCAAACAAACAACTGCTACCAACAGACAAAAGGGAGGAAAAAGAACACTCAGCAGAAAGATGGGGCTCTTTTTAAATTCAAAGGCTGGAAGGAACAGGTGGTTGGTACAAGAAAGACAGACAATCACCCCAGCCCAGAAAAGCACCTCCCTGTCATACAAACTACAGACAGAGAAGTGTAGGCGCTGCCTCTTCCTTCTCCACTTATACAGGGCGGTGTGGCTGCCACCTCTGCATTCTCCTCCTCCTCTTCTTTTGGTTGGACTGGGTGGGTCCTTCCCGGAAGTGAACAGGGCTGAACGTGCTCAAAAGTGAGATAGGTGTGGGGTGGTCCAGAGCAAGACCACGCTGGATTTCAAATACACTCATGCTTTGGCAAACACGGTTTTACTTCTTATCTGTGGTGTTATCATGCAGACTCGTGACTTCTTATGTTATGAACTACATGGTTAGTGGTGGCTGTAAGTAAAAACAGCTGTTGTTGTTGTTGCTGTTGTTTAGTCGTTAAGTCGAGTCCAACTCTCCGTGACCCTGTGGACCAGAGCATGCCAGGCCCTCCTGTCTTCCACTGCCTCCCAAAACAGCTATAGGGCACCAGTTTGAAGAATACTCTCATGGCCATCATCTCATAGATCTGATTGATACAAAGCTGTGTTCGATTTGTTTGTTTGTAATATTTTACCCCACTTTTCTTCTTAAAAAGAATCCAAGGTGGCTTATATTATTAAAAGACAATAGTTAAAGCTAAAAACAATGAGTATACAAATATTTAAAAGGAACAAATACCACTCGGCAAAATGGTAGATAAAAGCAATACTAAAAACACATTCAAAGTATTTCTGAATAAAAATCAATTTAAAAATCATACTCAGGCAGAGAGTCATTGAGGGAAAGCTTGCCTGAAGAGAAAGGTCTTTGCCTTCTTATGGAAAGACAGCACAGACGGGGCCAGTCTGGCCTCCTGTAGGAGGGAGTTCCAAAATCTGGGAGCAGCAACAGAAGCAGGCCTCTCATGTGTCCCTACCAAAGTCACTTTTGAAGGTGGTAGGACTGAGAGAAAGGCCTCTCCTGGTGATCTTAACACTCAGGCAGGCTCATAATGGGAGACAAAGTCTTTGAGGTAGCCTGGACTCGGGCCATTTAGGGCTTTACAGGTTAAAACAGCACTTTGAATTACGCCCAGAAATGGATCAGCAGCCAGTGGAATAGCTGTAATGGGGGGTGGGTATGAGATCTCTGTAAGCAGCCCAAATCAACAATCTAGTTGCTATGTTTTGGACCCAATAAAATTTCCTTACACTTTTCCTAGGCAGTGCCACAGAGAATGCACGACACTAATCCAGTCGGGATGTAACTGAGGCTTGTGTCACCAAGGCCAGATCAGACCTCTACAGGAACAGGCACAACTGGTGCACTAGCTTTAATTGTGCAAATGCAGTCCTGGCCACTGCTGAAACCTGGGCATCCAGGCTCAGAGACAGACCCAGAAGTACCTGCAAGCTGTGCACCAGTGTTTCAAGAGGGAGTGGAAACCCATCTAGGCACAGCCTGCATCCCTATTTCCTTGATCTGCCTTTTGACTGACCAGGAGCACCTCTGTCTTGTCTGAATTAAGTTTCAGTTTATTCACCCTCATCCATTCCATTAATGACATCAGACACTGGCCTAGAGCTGAATCAGCTTCCTCAGATTTAGACGGCAAGGAGAGGTAGAGCTGGGCATCATCCACATACTTGTGACACTGAGCCCCCAAAATCTGGACAATTTCTCCCAGTGGTTTCATGTAGATGTTAAATAACATAGGAGGCCAAAATAATAATAGAATGGTCGTAGGGTTGGAAGGGACCTTGGAGGTCTTCTAGTCCAACCCCCTGCCTAAGACAGGAGACCTCATACCATCCCGGACTGGCGGCTGTCCAATCTTTTCTTGAAAACCTCCAGCGATGGGGCACCCACAACATTGGGAGGCAAGCTGTTCCACTGCTTAATTGTTCTCACCATCAGGAAATTCCTCCTTATTTCCAGGTTGGATCTTCCTCTGATGAGCTTCCACACATTGGTTCTTGTCCTACCCTCAGGTGCAATGGAGAATAAATTGCTTCCCTCTTCTCTATGGCAACCCTTCAGATACAGGAAGACTGCTATCATGTCTCCCCTCAGTCTTTTCTTCATTAAGCTACACATACCTAGTTCTTTTAGTTGTTCTTCATAGGATTTAGTCTCCAGTCCCTTTATCATCTTTGTTGCTCTTCTCTGCACCCCTTCCAGAGATTCAGCATCTTTTTTGTATCGCGGTGATCAGAACTGGAGAGAGGACTCTAAGTGCGTCCTCACCAACACGGTATAGAGTGGTCCTATCACTTCCCATGATCGTGATGCTATCCTACTGTTGATGCAGCCTAGGACTGCTTTCTTGGCAGCTGCAGCACACTGCTGACTCATCCTTAGGTGGTGGTCCACCAGGACACCTAAATCCCTCTCACAGGCACTAGTGTCGAGCCAGATACCACCTTTCCTGTACCTGTGCATCTGGTTTCTCCTGCCTAAGTGTAGGACCTTACTTTTCCCGCCATTGAACTGCATCTTATTGGATAGGGCCCAATGTTCAAGTCTGTCTAGATCAGGGGCCTCAAACTCAATTCACCTGGGGGCCACTGGAGGCAGAATCTGGGCGATGCTGGGCCACATCAGATTTTCCACAAGAAAAGATTCGTTAAAAAAATTCCAATCCTCAAATCTCTTTATTTTTTAACACAAAATAAGATGAAAAAATAAATAAACAAATTAAGAATTAAAAAGAAACTCAATCAATCAACCAATAATAATAATAATAATAATAATAATAATAATAATAATAATAATAATAATAATAATAATAATAATAATAATAATAATAACAACAACAACAACAACAATAACAATAACAATAACAATAACAATAATAACAATAATAATAACAACAATAATAGTAACAACAACAACAACAACAACAACAACAACAACAACAACAACAACAACAACAACAACAACAACAATAATAATAATAATAATAATAATAATAATAATAATAATAATAATAATAATAATAATAATAATAATAATAATAATAATAATAATAATAATTCTCTAGTGAGCAACTATATGTGGTTTCTTCAGTCTTCTATATCTGCTGTATTCAGATTCAAATGTCTGCATTAACAGTTCTTTAACCTTTAATCTTCTAAACATGAATTGTCCTGAGCATGAATGGAGCATTGAAGAACATGAGCTGTTGTTCTGAATTTGGCTTCTCTTGCCTACTCCTTGATGCTAGAGACCTGGCAGCGCTTCCTCTTGCTTGAGGGAGGAAGCAGTTGAGACCCTCAGTATGGCTTGAAGATGATCATCCGTCAGTCTGGACCTGTACTTGGACTTATTGAAGTTCAAGGTGAAGAAGAGCTTTTCGCACAAGTATGTGCTCCCAAAAAGGCACATGGTCCGCTTGAACATTCGGGAAAGCTCAGGGAAGCTGGGGGTCAATTCTCTCAAAAATTGCCCAAGCTTCTCTGCTTTTCCACTCACCTCCCTGAACTTTGCTTAGAGCTGAGAGTTGCACTGCAGGTCAGTGAGCTCTGTTTGAAGCACAGGAGGGGCATCTTGCACATCAAATAAGGGGTCCACAAAAATTTGAAATGTGGCTCTGTGTGTCCAGAAGGGGGCCCCTCTCCCAGGTATTGATGTCAAGCTGATTGGTCTGTAGTTTCCTGGATCCACTTTTTTTTTCACAAAAAAAGAAAAAGAAAAGAAAAAAAGAAAAAAAAGAAGCAGTTCCGCTTTCTCCCTGTTGTCTGTCATCTTATTGTCATCTTCTCCCACTAGTGGACCAACCATTTCCTTGACTTTCTTCTTGCTCCTTATGTGTTGAAAGAAACTTTTTTTGGTTATTTTTGGCATTTGTTGCAAGTCTTAGCTCAATCTGAGCCTTAGCCTTCCTGGTCCATTCTTGAAGATTTGAGCTGTTTGCTGGTATTCTGGTCTAGTTATGAGCCCCCTTTTCAGTTTTTTATACTTCTTTTTGTCCCTTAACTTGTCAGAGAGCTCTGTGTGCATCCACACCAGTCTTGTCAGATGTATCTTGTTTTTCTTTCTCTGTCGTATTGTTTTGGTTTGGGCCTTTGTTACCTTGCCTTTCGGGATTTCCCAACCATCCTGAATTGTTTTTCCCTTTAGGATTTCCATCCGTGGAATCCTTCCTATTACATCTCTTAGTTTGTTAATGTCAGCTCTCTTAAAATCTAGAACATTAGTCTGATTTGGTACATTGCCTGCATGATGGTGAATTCTAATATGACATGGTCGCTTTCTCCTAAAGTTCCTATGATTTCCACCCCTCAACTATTTCCTCCAGATTAGTAAGTATTAAGTCCAGTATGGCTTACCCTCTAGTTCCCTCCTCCACCTTTTGGATGAGAAAGTTGTCAGCCAGGCATGTCAAGAAGCTGTTGGCTCTCCCACTTGCCGCAGAGTTGGTTTCCCAGTTGATATCCGGGTAGTTAAAGTCCCCCATTGCTACAGTGGTGTGGTTCCTACACATCTCAGCTAATCGATTTGCAAAATGTTCATCTATTTCCTCTGCTTGCTTAGGTGGCCTGTAGTACACGCCTACAGCTATGTCATTCGTTTTCCCCCTAATATTCACCCAAAGAGCTTCAGGAAGGCTTTCATCCTTGGTTTCCTGTATTACAGTACAGAAGTAGTACCGTAATTCTTTACATACAGTGCAACTCCTCTTTAGGTTTGGTCCTAGAGATTGTCCTCCTTCTCCCTGCAGATTTAGTTTAAAGCCCTTTGGATGAGTTGAGCGAGATGTCTGTCAAACACGTTCTTCCCAGTCCTTATGAGGTGCAGCCCATCTCTTGCCAGGAGCCCTTCATGTAGGTAGCGTAGCCCGTGGTCCAGAAATCCAAAGTTTTCTTGACTGCACCATCCCTTGAGCCAGTGGTTTACCTCCTCAGTCCTCCATTCCCTCATTGGATGTTGACCCTCTGTCGGAAGTACAACTGAAAATACCACCTGAGCTCCCAGTTCTTTTGCCTTCCTGACCAGTTGCTCATAGTCCCTTGATATATTTTTTTAGGTTCTTCTTTGTTGTATCGTTGGTCTCATTGTGAAAGAGAAGGGGGGGGATAAAAGGAGTGGGCTTGATAATTTGGTTAAGTCCGTCTGCCATGTATTTAATCTTTGCTCCTGGGAGACAACATACTTCCCTTGAAAGCTTTTGAACAAGAATCTGCTAGCACCACCTCTGAGTTCTTTCCTCCAGGAAGGACTGGAGCAACCTTGTTGAGATAGATCTGCATCACATTCTCCCTGCGAATTCCAGCAGCTTACACTGTTGGAAGAATACAATATCTTCCCAGCAAAATGCCTATAAGAAAAGGCTGGCAATCTCTAAGAACTGAGCATCAGCTGCGGGTTTTTGTATATTGTGTATGATGTATCTGAAATGGTCTGAAACCTTTTTCAATAAAAATCATTCCAGTTATCAGCTGCATATTTAATGTATGGAATCTATAGCATTTGGACAGGCCTTACAAGCTCAGAAAAAGTTCCAGTATTTATTTGGTACACTGCATTTTCAGTCATTCTGAAGGACAATGAGGCACTTTGAAGTTTCAGGAGCAAAATATACAGGATGTTCTGATATTAATGATGTGTAAAGTGCCTGATCAAGGCACTTTCCAAATCTCTGGTCAGTTCCGAGAATGCTGGTCAGCCATTAATCAGTGGCATATTTAACGCTCTCTCATTTCATATCATTGTTGTCGCTGCTGTTCATTTAGGCATATTGGACAAGAGACAGATTTAAACAAAATGAAACAGAGGAAGTTCTACAAGTATTCTTATTGAATGTTAGGCTTAAAAATGTTCATTACAGGAGAGAAAGGTGTTAATTATCATGATTTTATCAGGCTTTGTAACAGGAATGTTTAAAAGCTCTTTAAGAAATGTCACTAATTGCACCAAAAGTTCTTTTTTTCTACAGAAGTTTCATCACTTTAACAGAGATCTTATTGTATCTTACCAATTTAAAAAAGAAATAACTCCTTCAGATATCCACAAATGTTTTACAGTACATTGCAATTTAAGGGTAGTGACTAAAATTACTGTAGCAACAAAATGTAGGCTGTGCAAAGTCATTGCCCACTGTCTTGAAAATATATGATTGCTTGGAGAAACCTTCAGTTCAAAATAGCAACACTATGTCAAGCAGTCAATATGATTTACTCAAGGTCTCCTCTTGTGTTTGTGGTATTTTCTGTGATCCTGGAGTGTCCTAGAGACATGTCTAGGTGAGTCAGAAGAAAGGAAGGTGCATGCCGATAAATAAGGGAATTAATGTATAGCTAGTCAATTAAGCAGCAACAATAATCCAATTTCCTTTTGCGCAGAATATGAAAGACAAATGCAGAAGAAACATATTAATTTTAATAAAATGCTGTAAGCACGGAGGTGAAGTGGTGACATTTGTTGCTTTAAAGTGCTAGACTCTAATCTGGTCTAGTACATAATTCCATTAACTGCTTTTATAAGAAATAATTTAGTTAAAATAAATTAGATAAATGAGAGCAGTTTGCTAGATATATAACACTGGGCAGCCACTTGCATGAAAAGACAATTCTATTTAAAGAGACAAAGCGGACATATAGATTTTTTTAATTGATACCTCTGTTTATTGTAGTCTCCTGCTGTTCACAGAGGAGGGCACGTTCAGTTATTTTGGTTGGCTTTTGTTTTCTGTCATGTTGGGCCATCACACAGGGTGGATTAGAAAAACAACCATCAATATTGCTTGGGCTGGGCCACTGGATCTATCAGACATGACTGGTTGCTTGAATGATGATAGAATGTGAAGCTGTGACTGGAAGGTACATTCTCAATGTTATTATAAGCAAACAGAATGTGAGATGGGCTGGAAAACTATTATATGGCTATTGTTTTGGAGTCCCTTAGAGGAATATAAGGAGAAGAACACAAAGAAACATTCCTCATCATTTAGCATCAGCTTATCAATAGCAAGACCTTCTCTGGCCTCTACTACCACAGACTTCCAAGTGTCTGTTTATAACTTTCCAGAGAGGAATTCCCTGTACAATAGGTAACATAGAAAAATAATATCTCTATTCCAAAACTCTCATGATGGTGGAAAAATTCAAGGCTAATCTCAGAGACTTGGGCTCTTCTTGAAGAGTTGGCAGTCCTGCAAACTGAAACAAAGCTAGATCAAACCAACATTAGTACCTTCTGGCATCTGGCTGATTACTTTTGGAAACAGATTTTGTGCCAGAGGGCTCTTGGTCTGACAGGACACTGTTGTTTTTTAGATGTTAAATCATGTTCGACTCTTTGTGACCCCATGGACCAGAGCACACAAGGCCCTCCCGTCTACCACTGCCTCCTAGAGTTGGGTCAAATTCATGTTGGTCGCTTTGATGATACTGTCCAACCCTCTCGTCCTCTGTCGTCCTCTTCTCCTCTTGCCTTCACACTTTCCCAACACAAGGGTCTTTTCCAGGGAGTCTTCTCTTCTCATGAGATGGCCAAAGTATTGGAGCCTCAGCTTCAGGATCTGTCCTTCCAGTGAGCACTCAGGGTTGATTTCCTTCAGAATGGATAGGTTTGTTCTCCTTGCAGTCCAGGGGACTCTCAAGAGTCTCCTCCAGCACCACAATTCAAAAGCATCAATTCTTCGGTGGTCAGACTTCTTTATGGTCCAGCTCCCACTTCCATACATCGCTACTGGAAAAAACATAGCTTTGACTATGCAGACTTTTGTTGGCAAGGTGATGTCTTTGCTTTTTAAGATGCTGTCAAAGTTTGTCATTGCTTTCCTCCCAAGAAGCAGGAGTCTTTTAATTTCATGGCTGCAGTGATCATGGAGCCCAAGAAAGTAAAATCTGTCACTGCCTCCATATCTTCCCCTTCTATTTCCCAGGAGGTGATAGGACCAGTGGCCATGATCTTAGTTTTTTTGATGTGAGCTTCAGACCATTTTTTGCACTCTCCTCTTTCATCCTCATTAAGAGGTTCTTTAATCCTCCTCACTTTCTGCCATCAGAGTGGTATCATCTGCATGTCGGAAGTTGTTGATATTTCTTCCGGCAATCTTACTGCCGAAGCCTACCTTGGAGGATTTTGAGCATAACCTTTCTAGTGCGTGAAATTAGTGCAATTGTACAGTAGTTGGAGCATTCTTTGGCACTGCCCTTCTTTGGGTTTGGGATGTAGACTAATATTTTCCAATCCTCTCCACTGCTGAGTTTTCCAAACTTGCTGACATATTGAGTGTAACACCTTAACAGCATCATCTTTTAAGATTTTAAGTAATTCAACTGGAATGCCATCACCTCCACTGGCCTTGTTGTTAGCCATGCTTTCTAAGGCCCACTTGATTTTGCTCTCCAGGATGTCTGACTCTAGGTCAGCAACCACACTATCTGGGTTGTCCGGGACTTCCAGATCTTTCTGGTATAATTCCTCTGTGTATTCTTGCCACCTCTTCTTGATGTCTTCTGGTTCTGTTATATCCCTGCCATTTTTGTCCTTTATCATATCCTTCTTTGCACAAAAGGTTCCTTTAATATCTTCAGTTTTCTTGAACTGATCTCTGGGTTTTTCCCTTTCTGTTATTGTCCTCTATTTCTTTGCACTGTTCATTTAAGAAGGCCATCTTGTCTCTCTTTGCTATTCTTTGGAAGTCAGCATTCAGTTTTCTGTAACTTTCCCTATTTCCCTTGCATTTTGTTTCCCTTCTCTTCTCTGCTATTTGTTAGGCCTTGTTGGACAGCCAGTTTGCTTTCTTGGATTTCCTTTTCTTGGGATGGTTTTTGTTGCTGCCTCCTGTACAATGTTACGAGCCTCTATCCAAAGTTCTTCAGGCACTCTGTCCACCAAATCGAGTTTCTTAAATCTGTTCTTCACTTCTGCTGTGTTTTCATAAGGGATTTGGTTTAGATGATACTTGACTAGCCTCATTTTCAAGGCCCATCCTCACAAAAGCAGCAACAGATCCTTGCCACCTCCTAAGGCTGCTTCTTGCTCGCTAACTGAAAAATCTCAGGACACACCATGTGGTGTGGTGAGCCATGAAGTTCCCTGAGTGACCTTGAGCTGATCATTATCTCTCAGCTCACCCTCCTGCCCCTGTCACGGGTTGCTGTGAAGATAAAATGTAGGAGAGAATGAAATCATGTACATCATCCTGAATATTTCAGAGGACAACTAGGATAAAAATATAACAAATGGATAAAGTGAACATGAGTCTTAATGGAGTTTGTAATATGAATGTGACATGTAGTTGACTAGAATACTCATTTGTTTTATAAAAGCCTTTTTCATCTATATGATAAAGATTCAGTATTAACATTAACAGTATGATAAAAGCATTAAATGCTTTCATGCTCATCTGGATGCTCTGTGAAAATGACCATTATATTTTTGTACTGTACTACAAACCCAGTTAAACTCAGGCAGCAGCACGTCTGAAAAGAAACTTCTCTCTGGGTGCCACTGAGAATAAAACCGGTAATGTGAAAACCGGAATTGCATTTATGTCTGGAAGACTCTGAAGGCTGTGGTTCACCTGATGGTTTTAAAATCCTATAGTATATTTTTAAATGATTTGGGGAGAAAGCCCCATGTCCTGATGGCTGGTGCCTCTATGTTTGGTGTTGGAGGGTGTTGTTTGTGTGAGCTGAATGTTTTATGATAAAGGGTGTATTTTGTTTCCTAGGGTGCATATATTCATTTCCCCCATCCTTACTTCTAATCAAATGTGATTTGCATCTTTTCGGTGCACTAAAAATCCCTACAGATTCTGTAAGTGGAGATGATACTTGGCTGTGAATGCAGTGAGGGTGCAGCTGTGGGGCTATCCCTCCACCCTCGATTAACTTGAGACCTCGTGTCTATCTCCAGCAATAGGATGCTCCTCAATAAATAAGCCAATCAGCTTGGTTGTTTCATTTGGATTTCAGTACAATAGGTTCCATCGCTCTTGCTTCTGAGAAGCCTTTCCTGGTCATCCAAAGGATTTGTAGTGGTGTTAAAAGGCAACAAATCCTTGATATTTATTGTGAGTCAGTCTCTCCTGCCATTCCAGAGCTAACCAAAAGGATAGCAAAAAAAGGAATGGGGGAAAAAAGCAGGGGGAATGGGGAGAGGCTCTGATGCATAAACATTGCTTACAATATTACACCATGCCTGCTCTGTAGGCTGCTTGCTCAGAAATCAATCTTCTTGTAGGGATGTATATCAGAATTTATGTACATTGCTTTTACTGGGTAATCTCCCTTGGCAGAATTTTACAACACCTTCCATTATTTGGAACTATAAGCAGAGAGAAATAGAGATGAACATACAGCTATGCACATCTGTATAACCTATTCTGCCTCCAGTCAGGCAGCTTATACACAGACAGAGTCAACAAGCAAACCAGTATTTTACTGGTCTGCCTTATAAAATGGTATCCTGTCAGGTAATCAGTACTGTGGTCACAAAAGACAGAAAAATGGCTGATTGAAGGGATTTGGAATTTTGTTATTCTCCTTTTGATGTTAAAAAAAAAGTGAAAATGGAGTAATCTGGATAAATCTTGATTAAAGGAACAACAACATTTTACTTACAGTACCTGCTTTGGTTCTTTCCTTTTATATAGTGTGGAGCCACATCTTTACATCTATATCTTCTTTGGGGGGCAAAAAATGGAAGGGAGGGGAAAGGCAGCAAACAAAGGAACAGGAAGACAGAAGGGGCAGTCCCAAGGATTGAGGGGTGGAGGGGGGGGGAAACATAGCCATAGAAATAAAGAAATAAACAGGGTATGGACCCTGTGGACACCCAGCGTTTGAGGACAAGTGTGCAAGGCTGTATTTTCTCCAGCTGATTTTGCCACAGCTCACCATTTCACCTCAGTTTTGGCAAGCCTATCCCATATATGTTTATAACTAATTGCACAGCGTGTTCTTTTGTAGGGACCCTTTCCATTCCACCTCACTTTCTCAAGAAGCCTTGCAGGGTTTGTACTGTATGGATCATCTGGCGTTTCTGTGATACTTGTTGCTTCAGAGAGCCAAAGGAGACCAATGGGTGAAACAAGCCACTCTCACAATGACTGACAGGAAAAATGGTGCTGCCTTCACTCTCTACTTGTCTTTGTGTGTTCCCCCAAATAAATTCCTCTAAAGGAGGAATTTTTGTTGATCCTTTCAACTAGCTTGGCTCTTTGGCCTTTTAGTAATTGCTGTTGCACACACACAAATTTAGCAGATGATGTTTTCCTGATGTGAAACTACCATGTTTATCTGAAAATAAGGCAGGGTTTTATATTATTTTTTGCTCCAAAAATGTACTAGGGCTTATTTTCAGGGGATTTTTTTACCGTATCCGTGTATAAAACGACACTTTTTCCTGAAATAATTTGAGAAAAAATTGAGGGTCATTTTATACATGGAAGGCAGCTCTTTACCACTGGCATTGCTCCCTTCCTTTTTGCTAAGCTCAACGCCTTCTCAAAAGGCAAGGAAAAACAGCAGTCACTTTGACAGCTGCTTTCCTTGCCTTTTGTCAAGGCATCGGGCTTAGCAAAATGGGAGCCCTTTAATCCCTGCTTTTTCTAATTTAGGGTTAGAAAAGGGGGGTCATTTTATACATTGGTCATCTTATAAACAGAAAAATGTGATATTCAAATACAGCTATGTCATCTTCTGGTTGCTGCACAATGGTGGAGGGTAGGGTTTCTCTTAACTGGGTCTTATTTTGGGGGGTAGGGCTTATATTACGAGCATTTTGAAAAATCATACTACGGCTTATTTTCAGGTCAGGTCTTATTTTCAGGGAAACAGGGTAATAACAACAAAATTGTAGTTGTGTGCTGTCAATTCACCTCTAACATATGGTGACCCTATGAATGAGATCTCCAAAATGAGCCGTCCTCAACAGCCCTGCTCATATATATTCAAGCCTGTGGTTCCTTTAGAGAGTCAAACCATCTTGTATTTGGCCTTCCTGTTTGCCTGTTGCCATCAACCTTCCCCAGCATTATAATCTTTTCCAGAGAAATCCTGCCTTCTCATGATGTGCCCAAAGTAGGGCGGCCTCACTTTCAACATTTTTGCCTCCAAAGACAGTTGAGGCTTGATTTGATTCAGGACCCACTTATTTCCTGCAGTCTGGGGTATCTGCAAAGTTCTCCTCCAGCACCACATTTTGAATGAATCCATTCTTTTTCCATCCGCTTTCTCTACTGTCCAGCTTTCATATCCGTAACATGGTGATCAGGAATGTAAGAGTGTGCATTATCTTGGTCTCCAATGACACATCCTTATTATTTTTTCTAGTTCCTTCATTGAGCACTGGTTCAGTCTTCAAACCAAATGGGCATGCAGCCAAGAAATCAGAAGCAATAGAATAGTCATCTGTTAAATATCTGCTTCATATTTTTGTCAAAGGTGGTATAGTAGAGTTGGTCCAGTAAAAAAAGAAAAGTGATGTCTGCCCAATACAGCACTGGTGTTACCTGTCTGTCATGGGTTTGGAGGGAAAGTTCCATCCTATGGGGAGTGGAAGGCGGGACATCAGGAGGAGGGGCTGTACTGTATATATATGTGGAGCGTGTGTGGAGAGTTTAGGAGACACTGGGAGACACTGGGATGTGACGAAGCAGCAGCTGGGAAGAAGAAGCTGTTGTGGGAGTCTGTGTGTCAGACAGGGTACTACTGTGTGTCAGAGTACCAACCTGATAGGTTCAGGTGTCTGTTGGTTAGCCAGAACTGATAGGTTCAGGGTCTGTGCTTTAAGTTAAGGGTTCTGTGTGAACCAAACTGTGTGCATGAATGAATGAAACTAAGCCACGTTACTTTATCTTAGTTACCTGATTGTTTATTTTTCCCTGTGTGTATTTAAAATAAACCTTATTCTTTTTATTGTTTGAAAAATCCATCCCTGGTCTGTGTGACTTCTTAAAGGGAATGGTTGGTGGCAGCTTAGTGAAAGTGTGGCAGATCCCAGTAGGTCTGGGTTTGTCACATTGATTGGTGTCCAGCGTGTGGGATACGACTGGTCCAGTTGTCCAGTGGTCCAGCAAAGCCTTGGCAAGTGTGCCCAGAGCAAGGGGGGTCTAGTCAGGAACAGTCTGAGGCGCGTAGGTAATCTTCTAGGTGTACCTCACGGGGAGGTGCGCTAGTAGAAGAACGTGCCAACTGGGGAGACTTAGATTAAGGTGCTCTGAGGCAGCCTAGTTTTGGCGGGAAAAAGCTGAGGCAAAACTGCGTAGTAACAGTGATCTAGCTTGCCAGCTGAGAGGCCCAGCAGAGGGGGGTAGGCTCTGACTCGATACTGTTGCAAGTTAGTGCTGAAGAACAGCAGCAATCTCTAGGGAAAGCTGGTTCTGAGGCAAGAAGGAAAAAAGTGGTCGTTTTATTCTGAGGCTTGACTTTTTAAAGCAGCCTGTTCTGAGGGGGGATTATGCCCTTGACTCGAAGCCAGATGGCAGAAATGAGTGAAGTGAAAGACCCCCAGATTGACCAAGGTTCTGAGGATGAATTTGGCTCAGTGCAGGGTGACAGCACAGGAGAGCAGAACCCAGAACTCAGAAAATTGCTCATAGCCCAACAGCATGAACTGAGGATGAGGCAATTTGAAATGGAGGAAAGGGAAAGAGAAGAAAGATTAGAGAGAGAAAGAAGGGAGGAAAGGGAGAAACAGAGACAATTTGAATTGGCATTGGAGAGAGAGAAAATGGCGTTTGAATTAAGAAAACTGGAACTGATGAACCAGAACAATAATAACAATAGGGATTCTGAGGGAGGCCAACTGTCTAAGGCTGACCTGAAGAAATTCCCTGTGTACCACAAGGGAGATTGTCCTGAGGTGTTCTTTTCCTTAGTGGAAAGAGCGTTTGTGGACTTCTCAGTGAGGGAAACTGAGAAGATGACCATCATGCGGTCTTTAATCAGTGGTAGCCTGGCTGAGGTTTATGCCGAGATGCCTGAGGAACTGATGAAAGATTTTGAAGAGTTTAAAAAACTGGTGTTTGCCAGACATGGGATAAATGCAGAGCAGCTGAGACAAAGACTCAGGTCCCTCACCAAGAAACCAGAACAGACTTTTACCCAAGTGGGGGCCCAATTGGTGAGGCTGCTTGAGAAATGGCTATCGCAGGAGGGGACAGAGACCTATGAGCAGCTTAAAGATTTGATAGCACTGGAACAGTTCTATTCAGTCCTGCATGGGGAATTGAAATTCCAGGTGAGGGAAAGGAAACCGAAATCTGTGGCAGCAGCCGCAGAGATCGCAGATTTTATTTCCCAAATAAGAAAGCCCTTGGGTGAGGGGAAATCTGTGGGTAAACCCAAAGAAACCTACAGCAAGTACTCTCAGGGACCAGGGAAAAGCCAGCAAGGGGGAGGGGCCCATGGTGAAGGGAAGCCCTCAGACATGAAACCAAGACCTCAGATTTTGGAGGGAAAACCAAAACAAGATGAGAGAGAATCAAAATACACCAGAAAATGTTATTTCTGTCAGGGAAAGGGTCATCTAATCTCAGAGTGTGAGAAATTAAAGCAGCTAAAAGGAATGGTGCCTCAGAATTCTAGTGGGACCAAGCCAAAAGCTGTGTTCTGTGTCCAGAAAGAGCAAGGCTCAGTGTCGCTGAGGGAGCCTGTTGCCATGGCTACTCAGTCTGGAACAGCTACCTCTGCTGATCAGGCTGAGGAAAATGGTCCTCTTGTGGAGGTAAAGCGCTGCTTGCTGATAAAAACAGATTCTCAGTTGTTTGAGACAGCAGGAGTGGATGTAGGAATACTTGACCATCAGTATAGGGGGCTGCGGGACACTTGTTCCCAGGTAACCCTGTGCCATCCAGATATTATTCCTAGGGAGTATATAATCCCAAATGAGAGCATGAAGGTGGCAGGGATTGAGGGGCAGGTAATCTCTCTGCCAGTAGCAGAGGTACCTGTCGACTTTCAAGGCTGGAGGGGAGTTTGGAGGCTAGCGATTTCATCGACTCTGCCAGCAGCCGTGCTCGTGGGAAATGACCTGGCTGAACATGTGAAACGGGTGCTAGTGATTACACGCTCACAAGCCACCACAGGGACAGTTCAGGGGGGTAATGATGAGCCAGAGACGGAAGCAGAGGGGAGTTCAGAAGCTGTGGTGGAAACCTTAACCACAGACAGCAGGTTTGGACAGGAGCAGAAGGCAGACGCCACTCTCCAAACGTGTTTTGAACAGGTGACTGACGCCCAGCTAACACCTGAAACCCCAGTGAGATTTCTGGAGAAAAAGGGGATTTTATATAGAGAAACCCTGAGGAATATCTCAAAAGGGGGAGATGGGATCAGAAGTCAGCTGGTGGTACCTGAAAAGTATCGCCCCATGATTTTACAAAGGGGTCACTCTGACATGTTTGCTGCACACTTAGGGGTGAACAAAACACAGCAGAGAATCACACAGAATTTCTACTGGCCTGACATAGGGAAGCAGATCAGGGAGTTCTGTAAACAATGTGATGTGTGTCAAAGGCAGGGGAATAACCGCGATAGGACCAAAGCAAAGTTGTGCCCTTTGCCTGTGATTGACACTCCGTTCAAATGCATAGGGGTGGATATTGTGGGACCTTTGCCCAAGGCCACAAAGAGGGGGAACAGGTTCATTCTAACAATTGTGGACCATGCCACAAGGTATCCTGAAGCCATACCCTTGACTAACATTGAAACTAACACAGTGGCCGATGCTTTGGTGGGGTATATGTCCAGGATGGGATTTGCCTCAGAGATAATCACAGATTTGGGCGCATCGTTCACATCAAAGCTCATGAAACGCTTATGGCAAATCTGTGGAATTAAGCACAAGGAAACCACTGCCTATCATCCTGAAAGTAATGGGTTAACTGAGAAGTTCAATGGGACTCTAATGCGCATGATTAGGGCTTACTTGGCAGAGAATCCAAACAATTGGGACCAGAAGCTGCAATCCCTTTTGTTTGCTTATCGATCAGTGCCACAAGCCAGTACCGGGTTCAGTCCATTTGAACTTTTATTTGGGAGAAGGGTGAAAGGGCCCCTTGATTTGATCAAACAAAATTGGGAGCAGATCACCCAGGATGACCCACAAGACGTTGTGACTTACATAGACACCTTGATGAATGACCTAAGGAGAAATCTAGAGCTGGCAGCAGAAAACCTGCAAGCTCAGAAGGTCAGACAGAAAACATGGTATGACCACAAAGCTAGAGAGAGGCACTTTGACCCAGGGGAGGAAGTGCTTTGGCTTAGGCCCTGCAGAGAGAATAAACTGCAGCTCAAATGGGCAGGACCATATAGGGTCATTTCCAAGATGTCAGACCTGAACTACCTAATAGAGCAGGAGGAGAACCAAGCAAGGAGGGTGGTTCATGTGAATGCCCTAAAACCCTACTACAGAGGGGAACAGAGGGTTTTATTCGCGATAAAAGCAGCTGAGAGTGAGGAAGCTGAATTACCCTTCTGGGAGGGTAGAGGGGAAGTAAAATACAACCCAGAGGAGGTAAAGATCAGTCCTGCACTCACCCAAGACCAGCAGCAAGAACTAAAAATGCTGCTTAGTAAATATCAACAGGTGTTTTCCAACAAGCCGGGGATAGTGAAGGGAGTGATGCATCGGATCCACACAGGGGATGCACCCCCGCAGGCAGTATCCCCATACCGAGTAACGGGACCCTATAGGGACAAGGTGCGGAAGGAGCTGGACGAGATGCTGAGGGAGAACATAATCGTCCCCTCGTCTAGTCCTTGGTCCTCTCCGATAGTCCTTGTGGACAAGCCTGATGGGAGCATTAGGTTTTGTGTCGATTACAGGAAATTAAACCGTGTAACCACTCCTGATGCCTACCCAATGCCCAGGCTAGACAACCTGATTGAAACCATAGGGGGTTGTCGGTTCATCTCATCATTGGACCTGGTAAAGGGATATTGGCAATTAAGAATTGATCCCAGGGATCAAGAAAAGACTGCCTTTTGCAGCCCTTTTGGTCTCTATGAGTTTCGAGTCCTGAGCTTTGGTCTCAGAAATGCACCAGCCACATTCCAAAGGCTGATGGACCAGACCTTGGCAGGGCTCAGTGACTTTACAGTGGCCTACATTGACGACATAGGGATCTTCAGTAATACCTGGAAAGATCACCTGATACACCTGGAGTTAGTGCTGCAGAGGTTAAGTGCAGCAGGGCTAACAGTAAAGGCCAGCAAGTGTCAGCTGGGTAGCCCAGAAATAAAATACTTGGGTCACATGGTAGGGGGAGGAATGATAAAACCCCTGGAGGCCAAAATAGAAGCTGTTCGTGATTGGCCTAGACCCAACACCAAGAAAAAAGTCAAATCATTTCTTGGGTTGGTGGGCTACTACAGAAAGTTCATCCCGAGGTTTAGCGAGATTGCGGCTCCGCTGACCGATCTGACGAGGAAGACGGCTGATGACCGCATCCCGTGGACCAGCGACTGTGAGGCGGCGTTCCAGAGGTTGAAGGAGGCGTTAATCAACTATCCTGTCCTGCGTGCTCCAGACTTCGACCGGGAGTTCATCATCTACACCGATGCGTCTAACAGCGGGGTAGGAGCAGTTCTGTGCCAGGAGGATGAGAATGGTGACCAGCATCCAGTGTCCTACCTGAGTAGGAAACTTCAAAAAGGTGAGAGACATTTGGCAACCGTGGAGAAGGAGTGTTTGGCCATAGTCTACGCGATCCAGAAGGCCAAGCCTTACATCTGGGGAAGACATTTTATTCTGTGTACTGACCATTCACCATTACAATGGTTAAAGACAATGAAAACCCACAATAGTAAACTTATGAGGTGGGCTTTAAACCTACAGGACTATGACTTTGAAGTGAAGGTGGTCAGAGGGTCAGTGAACTGTGTTGCTGACGCCTTATCAAGAAGACCTGAAGAATGAAGACGGCGAAAGAACATGGACTATGTGTATATAATGATGACAAAAAGTAAAATGTACCTGTTTTTGAATTGGTTGGTATGAATAAAGGTAAATTGATGTAATGTATATGTTAAATGTTTAAATGCCTATTTGCTATGGTTAACTTAGAGTGTAAGTATAAGTAAGTATGATATTGGATGTATAACTGTTGGTGTGTATTTTATACAGGTTGTTTTTTGGTGAAAAGCACCTTAGCTTTCCCCCTACAAAACAACTTATAAAGAGGGGAGGTGTTACATACAGCACTGGTGTTACCTGTCTGTCATGGGTTTGGAGGGAAAGTTCCATCCTATGGGGAGTGGAAGGCGGGACATCAGGAGGAGGGGCTGTACTGTATATATATGTGGAGCGTGTGTGGAGAGTTTAGGAGACACTGGGAGACACTGGGATGTGACGAAGCAGCAGCTGGGAAGAAGAAGCTGTTGTGGGAGTCTGTGTGTCAGACAGGGTACTACTGTGTGTCAGAGTACCAACCTGATAGGTTCAGGTGTCTGTTGGTTAGCCAGAACTGATAGGTTCAGGGTCTGTGCTTTAAGTTAAGGGTTCTGTGTGAACCAAACTGTGTGCATGAATGAATGAAACTAAGCCACGTTACTTTATCTTAGTTACCTGATTGTTTATTTTTCCCTGTGTGTATTTAAAATAAACCTTATTCTTTTTATTGTTTGAAAAATCCATCCCTGGTCTGTGTGACTTCTTAAAGGGAATGGTTGGTGGCAGCTTAGTGAAAGTGTGGCAGATCCCAGTAGGTCTGGGTTTGTCACAGTGATGTCTGCCCAACTCAAAGGAGGCAAGGAGATTCGGCAAGGGAAGGCTGTTGGAAGAGGCAATGCATGTGGAGAGGATTTTAGAGGTAGTTGCTACTATATTTGTTACTCCTGGCTATTGTCTGAAGCATGTGGCTCAGCACAGTATTAACCAAATAAACTAATAATTTGGGGACTCGAGAAGGGAGGTGGTGGCAGAGGCAAAATAGGAAACTTGTGAAATAAGAGCAGTCATAACAGTGTCCTGCCCTACTAACAACTACAAACCATAATAGTGTCATAAAAAGTAATGCTTTTTTATTTAATTAAAACATTTAATTGGCTCCCATATAAACTTCTTTTTTGGTACAACTTTCATTTTAAAGTAGGAATGGAAAACATATGGCTTATAGTGCAGATGTTATGGGTGTGCAGGGTTCGGGCAAAAATTTTTACGTTTGCATTCCTTTCCAATTTCAATATATGTATTATGTTTGTGTATGCTGATCACTCCTAATATCTCCAAAAGTCCTTTCTTGGTCAAAGGAGTCTTGGGCAGAGGACGGACTTCAATTAAGTGGCAAATTGTGTGAAGAGTTTTACATTTCTGATAAATTCCCTTTTCATTACACAGTAGAAGTATAGAAATCCATAGACGAGAATAGATATAAGTTCCCCAGATAGTCCACCCCTTTCTCAATAACTGGCACAAGTCTCAACAACTCACTCTGGAACATTTGTAGGAGAAAGAACAAAAAAAGTTTTTTACTTATATTTGCTTGTAATTACAGACTTGTGTATGCGGCTTTCTTTACTGCACACTTAGTCACTAAATTAAGAGATAAACAGCAAACAAACAACTGCCTCCAAACCAGGAAAGGAAAGGAAAGAGCACTCAGCAGAGAGGCAGGGCTCTTTTTGAATTCAGAAGTCTGGGGGGAAAAACAACAATTGGTTAGTGTTGGATATAGACAATCACTCCAGCTCAGAAAAGGCCCTCTCAGCCAAACAAGCTACAGACGGCACAGGAGGCTGCAAATACAACTCGCAACAAAGAGCACCTTCCAGCGGCTTCCGAAGGTGCCGTTTGTTATGTGAGCAATTAAATCTGAGGGCTAGAGAGGGGCCTTGGATTGCATGTGGCCCTGAAATGGCATTTTGTCCGTTCTTGCCCTAACTAGTAGCTTCCAAGGCTTCCTATTATTATTAAGCCGACCTCGCCATAGTTTACTGGCTTAGACCCCTGTACATCCCAGCTTTCATCTGTAGCAGAGATTCACACATTTGTAGGAAAGGAAAAAAGAATAGATTTGTCATTTAATGTTCAAAATTCAGAATGCAGAAATAGGGATGGGTGGAGGGTTGTTGCTTTGTCTAGTTCTTCCTCAGTTTTATTTATTTATTTATTTATATGCTTTTTTGCTGTACCATTTTTCATGAGCTGCACCAGTACCTGTTTCTACAACTTTTTTTTCAAGTTTCTAGCACAAACTATTTTATTGCAAAACTCTTATTTTTTCAAAAAGGAAAATAATTATAGTTGTAGACTTTCTAGATCTCCTGACTTCCAATTTGCAGTTCTTTGTACAATATCTTAAAATATTTTGAGGATTCACAGTTTTATGAATAATTCATCACAGCACAATAATCACGGGACTTGGGCAGGACCTGCACACTGCGTGATACTGCCAGAGCAGGAATGATGCTAGGTTTCCAAAACAGTGCATGAGTAAAAAAAGAGCCTTGTTTCAATCCATTCCAGACTATTACACAAAGTAAGCTACATGCCTGCTTCAAACAGATCAGCTGCTGTGTAAGAAGGATATATAAACACATGAACCCTCAATCTGATCGGCAAAGAAGCAAACAATGAGTGCAGGAAACCCACAATTTATGGCCAGTGGTTTTTGAAATGACTAAGATCTGGACAAAGACATTGCATGAGCAGGTCTTCTCCTTGAGCCATTTGTCCATTTAAATTATAAACCTCACTCCTATTTCCTGTGAAGAGAAAAAATATAGATAATACACTAGTATCTGTAAAAAATGTTTTGTCCATGGGCAATTAGCAACTGTGGAAGAAATTTAATTAGGGAAATTGCACAGTGGGATTAACCTGTAACCCCAACCCTCTTTGCCCCTCTTTCTCACATAATGTCTAGGGGCACTCTGACAAAGACTGAAGAGGAGTTCTAATCTCCCATAACTGAACCAATGTGAGAGTACTGAGTAGCGGTACTTTAGCTTTGGACTGCAATTCATGTATATAGGTGGATACATATTGTAACGGTCCTGCAAAAGAATGAAATGCATTTTTCCCTGCTGAACATTGAACAAGAGTATGTCCACGAGAAAGAAAGGCAGAATATTTGCCCTGATGTGCTAGTTATGCTTAAGTAATTAACAATTTTATTTGTGTATAGTCTTTTGACAATTGCAAGCAGTATGTAGACAATTACTTAATTGTATACTATAAGTCAGAGGGACGTGGTGGCTCTGCGGGTTAAACCACAGAAGCTTCTGTGCTGCAAGGTCAGAAGACCAGCAGTCGTAAGATCAAATCCACATGATGGAGTGAGGTCCTGTCGCTTGTCCCAGCTCCTGCCAACCTAGCAGTTCAAAAGCATGCAAATGCAAGTAGATAAATAGGTACCACCTCAGTGGGAAGGTAACAGCATTCCATGTCTAGTCGTGCTGGCCATGTGACCACAGAAAATGTCTACAGACAAAACGCTGGCTCTATGGCTTGGAAATGGGGATGAGCGCAACCCCCTAGAGTCGGACACAACTGGCCTAAATGTCAACAGGAACCTTTACCTTTACCTTATACTATAACTCACACTGTTAGAATTACACAGATTATCAGTTTAAAAATCACAACATCCTGGGCATGAAACAGCATGATCATTTTGAAGATTTTTTTCTAGAATATGTTGTTCCAGATAAAAAAAACATACAAACTTTATGGTGACCAGCCTGACTTGCATGTACAGTAATACAATTATGATCTACGTTGCATTCTTCTCCTATTCATCCCTAAGATCTGGACTAGACATTTTGCCCTGCATAGGCTATAGAGGGAGCAATGGCTAATAATGTGTACCAGTCCCACATAGGCAGGTACATTCAGAATAATGCCTGTTCCCAAACCTTCCATCCAGGATAGTGGAAGGCATCAAGTTTAACCTATCTCTGGTAAAGACAATCCTCTCCTTCTATTTCAGCCATTGTTATAGACAGAAAGGTAGCACCCTAGGTATGCAGGGGAAGTGCTGATAGAGTGAAGCTGCTTTAGAAGCAGATATTGCTGCTCTATCATTCTGTGCACATATATGCAATAATCTTTGTCTCAGCTTTTTTTTGGCGACTTCCATCACCAAACTCTTTAAGTAAAGTTCCAAAAACTCAGTTTCAAAACGAGAGAGGAAATAAATCCCTTTGAGTACTAATTATGCATTTTCTCATGAGCATTCCTAAGGAAAGAGTGAATATTATCTTTAACCAGAGGTTTAGATCATATTTAATTAGAAGGGGTTTTTAACCTGTGCTGTCACATCTGGAGCTGAAAGTCTGAAAACAGTTTCCCCAGTTGGTTGTGCTGAAACCACATATTAGCTCTAAATGCATTTGTTGAGAAGGTGCATGACCCAGTTCAGCCAATTAAACCCTACATTAGTAATTGCAAGTGTAAAATTTACACTGGCTCTTGGAAGTCATAGGGTTGGATCTTCATAATAGATCCTTTGTCAGAAAATGATCTCAGCGCCTACAAACCTGGTGTCAGTTCATGTGGCAAGTCACTGGAAATTGTAGAATTAGTGTGAATCCTATATCCTAGCGAGAATATCCTAGCCAAAGCAGAGAAATATTTTGTAAACTGCCAAGCAGTACAGCTCACGGCGTACTGAGTTTTGTGCTGACCAGCTATTTAGTGTGCATACACCCCCATAAATTAAGCAACAGATCAATTTGCTTTAATGTTGAAATAGCTTACTTTATTCTGTTGTTTCTCATTCCTGCAGTTTTATTCTGCTTTGTTCTTAGCTGATGATGTTCTTTTTCTTTCCTTGCCAGAGATTCCCCAGTGTGCCGGCTGCAACCAGCACATCCTTGATAAGTTCATCCTGAAAGTCCTCGACCGGCACTGGCACGGCTCTTGCCTCAAGTGTGCAGATTGCCAAATGCAGCTGGCAGACCGCTGCTTCTCCAGAGCTGGGAGCGTCTATTGCAAAGAAGATTTCTTCAAGTAGGTGGTGAAAAAAAAGCTTCCCAGTATGGCCATGTTAATATTACAAAAATTAAAAACAAATGGTGTTAAAAGCTAATGAAGCAATAAATTATTACAGTATCAAAAAGAATAAAACAGACATAATATTAAAAATGGTAGGTAAAAAAAGGTTCAAAAACATATTACAGCCCCTTTTTAGGAGTTCTCTCTATGGGCTGCTAGAAACTGAAGGGGGAAACAACAGCCAGTAAATAAAGGTCTTTGCCTGCTTGCAGAAGGACAGCAAAGATGGGTCCAGCCAGGCCTCTTCTGGGAAGGAGTTCCAGAGTCAGGGAACAATGACAGAGAAGGCCCTCTCCCATGTCCCCATTAAGTGGGGGCTCCCAGTTAGCCAGAAGGTATTTCCATGCTGGTGTCATCTTCTTGAAATGGAGATGTTGCTAATAGCTCAACATATGGTTTTGTATTGGAAGAACAGAGGCTAAGTAAGGTAGTGTAGTGCAGTGATTCAAAGCGTAAGGTTGAAAACCTCCAGGTCAAAGGTGCTTCAACAACGATATCACCGAGTGCCTCAAGCAAGTCATTATAATGATATTGACCTATTTTAGGATTGTTGTAAATGTACTGATGTGAAATGCCTTGGAAAACAGTGTGTAAAAACTAGGTGGTTTTATAACTGAGTGTCAACGTAGTGTAGTGGATAGCACGACAGACTAGGACTCAGGGTACCAGCGTTCAATTTCCTGTTTGGCACGGAAACTCTTTAAATATCCCACGTACCTTGCAAACATTGTTGAGGCTGCCACATGTGACTTGTTTTATTAACTACATGTTATTCTGATTCCATAGTTATGTCCACGGGAACAGTTTTGCTAGAACAATATAATTACTCTACATCTATACAACTTCTCCCAACCAACACATCCAGTTAGGTATGGGTATTCCATACTTTCATGCTGTGATACGAAGGAGATAGGAGAAGAATCTGGGAGAACTCTATAGCTAACTTCCTATTCTCCCCTGGGAGGGCTTGCTCCTCCTATACAGGTTCCTCTCCTGTATTGACCTGGGGGTCCCATTGAACTACTTCCATGAAGATATAGGCTGAAATCTAGTAGTAAATCACAACTAGAGTGGGCCCATTGAACCAGTGGGATTTATGGTGGAGCTGACTCATCTATTCTTCAGTGATTCAATAGGCCTAATCTAGTTGTGATTTACTACTGGATTTCAGATATAGGACTGCAATCTCTTTGTTCTGCCTGGCCTTTTAAAACAGGTACTTCTGTAAAGTCCATGGTCAGTAAAGCTCAGAGGAAGAGAGAAGAGGTTAGAGAGAGAAGGACAATCAGGGTTGGGCCTATTGTAATTCAAAGCAAATTATTGAAAGACAAAATGTTTAATACATTTAAATTCAAATCACTTCATGTATCAAATTATTGTTATAATCAAGCCCATTTTAATACAGTTTTAAAACTGTAGAGTACAGAAATATTGCCCCTTTCTCCTTCAGTTGATCAGTATGGAAGGGAAATGAAAGGAAATGAAAAGAAAAGAAAGAGGAGGCTTCCCCTCACCTGTGCAGTTATTGATCAGAACACTGGAACGCAGGATCTGTTTTACAGTCTCACTGAGCAATTGGACAGAATACTGTTTGTCTCCATAATGACAAAAAAAAAAAAGGTCTGGAGGTCAAGGTTTGTATGTGTGTGTTTAAATAAAAGTTTATAAACCACGTAAGGGTAGATGTCCAGAAAATTTCCAAGGGATTAGCCCTTGAAGCCTCCTCATTTATGTCCACAGTCAAGCAATGCTTGTGATGTGCAAACTCTGCTCACCAATAGTTCAAACTGGTGGCAAAATGCTAGTGTAAACACTCCTTCTGCAAAGACCGACAGTGTGGCTTAATTTAAGACACACTTCAGCATATAACAATCCCTCCAAGCTGTTTTGCATTAGAAATAAATCCATTTTCACTTAATATTTCTTCTAATCAAAATCTGATCTGTTCCTTGCAGCTGCTTTCTTGCTGTGCATGCGTGTGTGGATCCTTAGGCATGTCATGTCTTGGGTAGAATGAGGGCATGGCCTCTCTGGGATCAGCTCCAAGTACCTCAGTGACCCAGTTGACCCAGTTTTTTGTTTTGTTTTGTTAAATAGCAGACTCCCTGTCAGTAGTGCGGAGTGGGTAAAGAGAAGACATAAAATGTGTATGGAATTACTGGCCTGACCTACTTAGCTATTTTAAAGGAGAGGACTAGCTTGGCTGACTATTCTTATCTCAGGACCTCTGTGCCTATCCTTTTACTTATGAACAATTAACTGAAAACAGTATATTAAGAAAATGTAACTTCTCTAATATACTCCACCTGTAAAATGGATATCTTTTTCTAGACCAAAAAAAAGTTATCCGTTTCACAGATGCTTAATTTTTAATAACACACCACATATATGCTTCTGTTATGTTTGTGACTGATGTGTAGACTGACGGTGAGATCATACACCTGTGTTTCCTGCTTTCTGTTTATGGGTCACTGAGCCAGTCTGGATTAGGGTTGATTGACAACCGTGGTCTCATCTCTTCTGTGGGGAATTCCCACTTTCTTACTTTAAAATGTCAATCTCAATATGGTGGCTTTCAAGTAACATTTGTATTTAAGATATTGCACATGTTTTGTGTTGTTTTTGTATTACACCTCATATTTCAAGGGGGAATAACAACAACGAAGGCAACTTTCAGCTATGTAAGAAGGCAATACAAGTGCCTTGGGCGGATTGAAAAGTAAAGCCTAATCATGCCACTCCTTTCTTCTTTGGAAAGGGGTGCTGGTTCTAAAAAGGATTAAGATAGTAAAGAGGCAAATGTTATTTGCTGCTCGAGTGGATTCCACATCCATAGGTTGAACTTGGCTTCCTATTTTCTTTACACATGGAAAATACTTCACAATTCAAATCCTAAATCCTAAATCAGACTTACCCCTCCAGTTGGGCATTGCAAGGCATTGCCTTCTGAGGCAGCCCATCAGTCCTTCTAGCAGTCTTTTTCGTGGTGGCAGTGGCTCTCCAAAGTCCCCAGAGAGGGGCCTTTTCTTGATACCTGCAGTCTTTTAACTGGAGTTAACTAAAGGTAATGAATCTGGGGCCTTATGCCTGCAACATATGTGCTCTGTGACTGACTGCTGTAGCCTCTTCTCTTTCTCCTTTTTTTACATCTCTGTGCTGATTTACACATATATGCATCATTTTAACCCCCTGTGTTTTTCCTAATGATATTTTGTGGGTTTTTGTTGCTGGACAGTATTATTGATGCTATCCCATAGCTGGTTTCCCCCATCTTATGTTAACTTTTAAATTTAAGTTCTTAAATTTTGTTGTACTAAGAAGTTCTGTTTCTTTTGTCCTGCTTTCAAGGATAAAACAGACTTCTCAAGGCTGTTTACAAAATAAAAACAGTTCAGTTTGCATCCCTAGATGCACATACATGCTCGTTATTTATGTATCAGGAATACAGTGAACCAAAATAGCACCATAAAAGACATCCTGTGCACTTGAAACCATAAAATGTGAAATATAGCATGTAGACTAGCATCAAATAAAATTGGGCTGCAACATTTAGATCCTTCAGACCCATTTTAAAAAAGGGATGTAGCTTGGCATAGACCCCACAGAAGAGCATTCTTCTGGTATAGCCACCCATCTAGGAGGCCGGAAAGGCTTCCAAATCAAAAGTTAGCTGCTGCCTCCATTCTCTTGCTGCCATGATCCAGGAACATGTTGCATAACCATAGAGAAGACCACCACGGAGAGGGGATTCCTTGACCTTTCCACTCTACAACCACTTGTGCTGTCAAAGATGCAAGCTGGTTTTTTTTTTTACGTTATAAGTTTTCTTGAAAAGTGAGTTGTATTTTCAGCATGTGGTTGAAAAATTAAAATAAACCCTTACCTCATACCAGCATGTTCTAGCATTGCTTTCACTGTTGTTGTCTGAGGAACCAGAGACTACAGATGCTCATCCGGCTACACTAGAAGAACGACTGGGCCTGGATATTAAAATAAACTGATGACTCAGTTTGGGATGGGGGTAGAAGTAATTAGTAATACCAGTCAGTCAACCTTAATAAACACTTCTGTAATAGTGTTAACAGCACATTCACCAGCAGTTAAGATGTACAGCAGGGGTGGGCAATTAATTTCTATAGGGGGGGCCAAATAAAAAATCTGAACTGTGTTTGGGGGTCGAACCAACTTTACTTAAAAATAAAATGAAACAGTGATGTTATGATTGTCCCCACCGCAGGGGGGGGGGGAGAAAAAAACTCTGACACTGAGCTAACTCACCTGTCCTCCATTGCCCCGCGGCTTTCCTCTCCAACTGTCTTCTATCCCGTGCACGCGACGTGATGCGTCATCACGTCTCCTGCGCAAGGATCGCTTCCGGCCTCTTGAGCCAGAGGCTCTGCAGCCTGCAGCTCAAGAGTAACAGTCAAAACTTGTGAGATCCCAGCGTCAGATATCGCGTGTTTTGCTTACTTCCATGTTGGGTGACTGGAGCCGGAGCTCCGGCTCACTCAACGGCAACAGGCAAGCCAGACAGGAGTGGCGACGGGTGGGCCGGACTGGAGCAACAACCAGGGGGCTGGACAAAAGCGGCTCATGGGCCATATGTGGCCCACGGGCCACACTTTGCCCAGGTCTGATGTACAGCTTCGTAGCTCTGAAAGCAGCACATTGTTCCACCTCTGTGAAATTGAACGAAGAATAGATTCTCTCTGCGGCTTTCTTGCCTCCTGACTTGATGGCCCCAAGGCAATGCCAGCTTTGCAGATCCCTTGGATTCTAATTGTTGTTGTTTAGTCGTTAAGTTGTGTCCGACTCTTCGTGATCCCATGGACCAGAGCACGCCAGGCCCTCCTGTCTTCTACTGCCTCCCGGAGCTGGGCCAAATTCATGTTGGTCGCTTTGATGACACTATCCAACCATCTCGTACTCTATCGTCCCCTTCTCCTCTTGCCTTCACACTTTCCCAATATCAGGGACTTTTCCAGGGAATCTTCTCTTCTCATGAGATGCCAAAGTAGTGGAGCCTCAGCTTCAGGATCTGTCCTTCCAGTGAGCTCTCAGGGTTGATTTCCTTTAGAATGGATAGGTTTGTTCTCCTTGCAGCTTCAGGGACTCTCAAGAGCCTCCTCCAGCAGCACAATACAAAAGCATAAATTATTCGGTGGTCAACTTTCTTTATGGTCCAGCTCTCACTTCCATACATCACTACAGGAAAAACCATAGCTTTGACTATGCGGACCTTTGTTGGCAAGGTGATTTCTCTGCTTTTTAAGATGCTGTCTAGGTTTGTCGTTGCTTTCCTCCCAAGAAGCAGGCGTCTTTTAATTTCGTGGCTGCTGTCACCATCTGCAGTGATAATGGAGCCCAAAAAAGTAAAATATGTCACTGCCTCCATATCTTCCCCTTCTATTTCCCAGGAGGTGATGGGACCAGTGGCCATGATTTTAGTTTTTTTGATGTTGAGCTTCAGACGGTTTTTGTGCTCTCCTCTTTCACCCTCATTAGGAGGCGCTCTTTAATTCCTCCTCACATTCTGCCATTAGAGAGGTATCATCTGCGTATCTGAGTTTGTTGATATTTCTTCCGGCAATCTTAATTCCAGTTTGGGATTCCTCCAGTCCAGCCTTTTACATATAAGTTAAATAAGCAGGGAGACAACATACAGCCTTGCCATACTCGGTTCCCAATTTTGAACCAATCAGTTGTTCCATATCCCGTTCTAACTGTTGCTTCCTGTCCCACATAGGAGATAGATAAGGTGGTCAGGCACTCACATTTCTTTAAGAACTTGCCATAGTTTGTTGTGGTCAACACAATCAAAGGCTTTTGCATAGTCAGTGAAGGAGAAGTAGATGTTTTTCTGGAACTCTCTGGCTTACTCCATAATCCAGCACATGTTAGCAATTTGGTCTCTAGTTCCTCTGCCCCTTCAAAATCCAGCTTGTACTTCTGGGAGTTCTCGGTCCACATACTGCTGAAGCCTGCCTTGGAGGATTTTGAGCATAACTTTTCTAGTGTGTGAAATGAGTGCAATTGTACGGTTGTTGGAGCATTCTTTGGCACTGCCCTTCTTTGGGATTGGGATGTATACTGATCTTTTATGATCCTCTGGCCGAGTTTTCCAAACTTGCTGACATATTGAGTGTAGCACCTTAAAAACATCATCTTTTAAGATTTTAAATAGTTTGGCTGGAATGCTATCACCTCCACTGGCCTTGTTGTTAGCCATGCTTTCTAAGGCCCACTTGACTTCACTCTCCAGGATGTCTAGCTCAAGGTCAGCAACCACACTGTCTGGGTTGTCCAGGATATCCAAATCTTTCTGATATAATTCCTCTGTGTATTCTTGCCACCTCTTCTTGATGTCTTCTGCTTCTGTGAAGTTCTCCTATTTTTGTCCTTTATCATTTCCATCTTTGCACAAAATGTTTCTTTAATATCTCCAATTTTCTTGAACTGATATCTGGTTTTTCCCATTCTATCTTTTCCTATATTTCTTTGCACTGTTCATTTAAGAAGGCCCTCTCCTTGCTATTCTTTGGAAGTCAGCATTCAGTTTTCTGTAACTTTCCCTATCTCCCTTGCATTTTGTTTCCCTTCTCTTCTCTGCTATTTGTAAGGCCTCATTGGACAGCCACTTTGCTTTCTTGCATTTCCTTTTCTTTGGGATGGTTTTTGTTGCTGCCTCCTGGACAATGTTACGAGCCTCCATCCAAAGTTCTTCAGGCACTCTGTTCACCAAATCTAGTTCCTTAAATCTGTTCTTCACTTCCACTGTGTATTCATAAGGGATTTGGTTTAGATTATACCTGACTAGCCCAGTGGTTTTTCCTACTCTCTTCAGTTTAAGCTTGATTTTTGCTATGAGAAGCTGGTGATCATAGCCACAATTAGTTCCAGGTCTTGTTTTGCTGACTGCATAGAGCTTCTCCATCTTTGTCTGCAGAGAATATAATCAATCTGATTTCGGTATTGCCCATCTGGTGATGTCCATGTGTAGAGTTGCCTCTTGTGCTGTTGGAAAAGAGTGTTTGTGATGACCAGCTTGTTCTCTTGACAAAACTCTGTTAGCTTTTGCCCTGCTTCATTTCTTCCTTTTATCTCTTGACTCCTTACTTTAGCATTCTATTCCCCCATAATGAGAAGAACACCTTTCTTTGGTGTCAGTTCTAGAAGGTGTTGTAAGTCTTCATAGAATTGGTCAACTTCAGCCTCTTCAGCATTGGTGGTTGGTGCATAAACTTGGATTATTGTGATGTTGAAAGGTCTGCCTTGGATTCGTATTGAAATCATTCTATCATTTTTGAGATTGTATCCCAGTACAGCTTTTCCCATTCTTTTGTTGACTATGAGGGTTACTCCATTTTTTCTACGAGATTCTTGCCCACAATAATAGATATGATAATCATCTGAATTGAATTCACCCATTCCCATCCATTTTAGTTCACTGACACCCAGGAGGTCAATGTTTATTCTTGTCATCTCCTGTTTGACCACATCTAGCTTCCCAAGGTTCATAGATCTTACATTTCAGGTTCCTATGCACTATTTTTCTTTGCAGCATTGGACTTTCCTTTCACTTCCAGGCGTGTCTGCAGGTGAGCGTCCTTTCGGCTTTGTCCCAACCACTTCATTAGCTCTGGAGCTACTTGTACTTGTCCTCTGCTCTTCCTCAGTATTCTAATACTGCGTCTCAAAGCTGGGTTTTCCCTTTCTTCTGACTGTATGGGAGCTTTTTATCTGTGAAAGGAAATGTGTCAGTGACCAAGCCATGTCAGTCAGCCCTGATCTCACACCTACCTAACCATGGGATCAGTGTACCATGGAGCAGGAGGGACAAATTCCATGGGGAAAATCTGTACACTCAGTTCAAAAACACATGAATGAGACATTCAAACCTAGCCACATGTGACAAGGTGTGAATGGGGACAAATGTATAGGACATGTTAGATGGATCCTTATGTAATTAGGAGGTTCTAAATAGTGCTTAGTTCTAGGCTTCATTAGAAGCCAGGGTGCTTACTGAAAGACCTTTTTAATGGGTTATTATTGTTGTTGTTGCTTTGGCTTGCAGTACACACCACCTCATAGTGCTAGAGCATTCTCTGTGTGGTTTACAAGATACAGTAATTATGCAGGAAACACTTTGTCCCCAGTGAGCTGGGTGCTCATTTTACTGACCTTAGAAGGATGGAAGGCTGAGTCACCTCTGAGATGGCTACTGCACCCACTGGGATCAAACTCAGATTATAAACAGAGGCTGGACTGCAGTACTTCAGTTTAACCACTGTGCTGTGGACTTGCCCATTCATGCAGTTTTTAAGGGTGTGTGTGTGGCAGCTTACATTTGTAATTCTTCCATGTATTTTTCGTAATGAAAAAAATGGGCTGTGGGTTTACACCAAAAGCCCATTTGGAAGTCTGACTATCAGCTAGCTTTTCTGCTCATAAAGAACTTCAGGTACTATAGACAGCCTGTCTCAAGTCCAGCCCAAACCCCACTGGATCAGTGGTGATTTTTGAGACTTTGAAGAGGCTGGCTACCTTGGTGTGGCAAGGTTGTTGCTGGTGAGATAGCCACCTTGGCGAACCTTGTAGGGAGCCCTGTAGGCCAAGTATACTTACTGTGAACATTTCCCCTCTTTCTGAGAGGCAGCACAGAAAGTGTGCCAGCTGCTGGCTGATTCCACCCTTGCTGTAGTGGTCCACAAAGATGTGTCTGAGAGAACCGCTTGTTTCAGCTTGTCGATTTCAAGGATGAGGAGAGAGTATTTGGAATGGTGAAGGCTAACGCCTGCTCACTCTAATCTGCCAAGGTCGGATTGATGCATGACAAATGGAGGTGATAAATGCTTCTTTACAGGAGGGGACTATTCCATACTCTCTAAAGGAAGTAGTTATAAATATTTGTTAAAGAAGCTTGCCCTTGACCCTGAAACTCTGGTGAATTATAAGCCAGCCTCTAATCTAGCATTTTTGGTTAAGGTGGTGGTGCAACTCCAGACATTCCTGGATGAAGCTCATTATCTGGAGCCACTTCTGTTGTGCTTTTGGCTAGGATATGGGACTAAAACTGCTATGGTTACCTTCATAGATGTCCTACATTAAGGACTGGATAAGGAGAACACAACCTTATTAGTCTTTCTGAATTGCTAGGCAGCTTTCAGTACCATTGGGCATCCTTTTGGACCTGTGGCCTGGTTGGAGATTGGGAACATTGTATTGCAGCAGGTCTGATCTTTCCTATCAGACGGTAAAGACATTTAAGGATGAGATAAAGACTTGGTATTTGAAAATCACATTGGAGATCAAGCCTAGACTCTTCCTGAGATGGTGGTTGTGATTTTTAAGTGCTATTTTAGTGCTTTTTATGAATAATTTTATCAGTGCTGAATCACTTGAATTCTATATTTATTGTCCTTTTAAATTTATTATAATTTTAATTTTTGTGAGCCACCTTAAAAAAGGTGACTGATTAACAAAAATGAATGAACAAACAAACTAATTTATTTAAAAGGTGGTGCTCACAGAGCACAATTTGACACCACAGCCTTGGCATGTGGTATCTCTTAGAGCACTGCCTTATTCCACATGTTACTTACTATCTACATGAAGGTGCTAGGGCAGCTCCTTCAAGGTTTGGGAATAAAATGCCACCAATCTGCTTATGATATCCAACTCTTTTGTTTCTTGTTGTCCAGCATCAAGAATGTATCTTTGAAGACAGTCTGAGCTCACCCTCTGGGTGAGGGTGAACAAGGTGAAATTAAATCCCGACAAAACAAAAGTGCTATTATTGATCAGTAGAAAGTTATTAGGGACGTGGTGGCACTGCGGGTTAAACCGCAGAAGCCCCTGTGCTGCAAGATCAGAAGACCAGCCATCGTAAGATCGAATCCACGTGACAGAGTGAGCTCCCGTTGCTTGTCCCAGCTCCTGCCAAACTGGTAGTTCGAAAGCATGCAAATACGAGTAGATAAATAGGGACCACCTGGCGCTGTGGGCTAAACCGCAGAAGCCTGTGCTGCAGGGTCAGAAGACCAAGCAGTCGTAAGATCGAATCCACGTGATGGAGTGAGCGCCCGTCGCTTGTCCCAGCTCCCGCCAACCTAGCGGTTCGAAAGCATGCAAATCCAAGTAGATCAATAGGGACCACCTCGGTGGGAAGGTAACAGTGTTCTGTGTCTAAGTTGCACTGGCCATGTGACCATGGAAGATTGTCTTCGGACAAACGCTGGCTCTATGGCTTGGAAACGGGGATGAGCACCACCACCTAGAGTCGAACACGACTGGACAAAAATTGTCAATTGTATCTGTGGGAAGGTAATGGCGTTCCGTGTCTAGTTGCGCTGGTACGTGACCACGGAAACAAACGCACGCTCTGTGGCTTGGAAACGGGGATGCGCACCCTAGAATCGGACACGACTGGACTAAATGTAAAGGGGAACCTTTACTTTTACCTTTACCTAGAAAGTTATTAGAATTCAGCCTCTTCTAGAAGGGGCTGCACTACCAATGTCAGGTCAAGTCTGCATTCTGGAAGTACTTCCTGATTTTGCAGTGTCCCTGGACTCCCAGGTAGCAGCTGTGACAAGAATGCCTTTACACCATTCCACTTAGAACATCAGCTACAACTTGTCCTAAGCCCACCATTCATTTATGCTGTAGAATTTAATAGAAATTCAACTGTCTAGGATAGAAATTGAAAAAATATTAATAATTAACAGAAATGATCTGCTGCAGGAAAGGCATAGTAGCTGTACAGTGTTGTTTAACTGGTAGCACTAGGAGATGTCTTTCTAGAAAACCACTTTTCCAGTGAGAAGGGAGGGCGGAAAAACAGCATTCTTAGTAAAGTGTGGGAATAACTTGCTAAAAAGAATGCTATCACTTATTACCAATTTTTTAAAGTGAAGAAGGCTTTAAAGATTGTAAAGTCAACAAGGTTATTATTTCATAACAAGCAAGGTTGCTAGTTACTTTAACATATTGCTTTGAGGGGGCCATTTTGGGGAGTAATGTGTCGGTAAAATGATTTGTTCCTAACAAGTATCAAGTAACAAGATCCGCAAGTAATGTAACATGGCTCAGATTTGTTTACAAAAAGTGTAACAGAGTGCAACAAACTGTGTAGCCAAACTGGAGGCCTCCCTGTGGTCTGCAGCTTGTGTATTCTGGCTTAAATAAGAGGAAATTTGCCGCTCCAGAGCTTCCATAGAATTGAATACTATTTGTGGAAATTTAACCTTCTTAGACCCAAATCTCTCTAATACACCCTTCCTTCCCCATTGTGTTTTTAAGCCCAAATTGGACTATAGATTCATCAGATTTAATCTCCCTTTCCCGCACCAGGCACATCTGTTCTGGTCTGTACCAGAGGACAGAAAGAGCCCACATTAATGCCCCTTCCTGATTGCCTTGCTGTTTCTCCAAGATCTCCTGCTTCCTTAGAATTTGGCCTCTTGTTCAAAAACATTTGTTTTATGGATAGGAAGATTTTCTGATCTGAAAAGCTGCTGAAATTTATAGACATACCATATCAAATCCTGCTAAATATGAAAGGTTTTCTGCATAGCTAGTGTCAAAGCACTTTACTAAAAAAAACCTTTAGAAATATATTCTACAGTATGTTTTTGATGTATTTCTACATTATTTCTAAGTGTATGCCTAAAAATGTGATCTGACAATTATGTTCACAAGCAAATACAAGTATACTACCTTTGGCACACCTACCTAAGAGAAGTGAGCAGGTTCAGTTCTTCATAGTGTGTGCCTGATGGCAAACACAGAAATACTCTCCATAGTGTATAAAAAATTATTCTATTGCTACACATGGCAAACACATAGCAAAACACTAGAACAGACAGGATCTCTAACTATTGATGCTCCATATTTACAACAAAACCAGAACATTACATCCTAGTGACCCAAATTTGCACACATACATGTGCACACACAGAAAATTCTGCAACTTAGATGTTCTGCATATGTGCATGTGTCAAGTATTTCTGTATAATTTCTCCCACTTCTGCTGGAGTGTATGGAGGTTCAAAGTCCTAGTTCTTGCTTCAGAAATGTTACTGTACACTCCCAAGTCTCTTGTCATACCTGTGAGAAAGAGAATATTGCCTTTTTAGAATGGAAAGATGAATTCTTTGGAAATTCAGTAGATGCCAAGTTTTGTGCTTTTTGTTTTCACACAAGGAATCACAGGGTACACATAGCCTTTTAAAGTACGCTTGTCATAGTAAATGTTGGCTTCCAGCCTCCCACTATTAAATATGCACACACATAATGTAAGGAGCCTGCTCAGCCCACACTCTGGTGAATGTAAAAGCTAACATGAAAAGCAGTAGTACTTCCTCATTAATCCATTTTTAATTGTGAGTCTCTAACTGCCATATTTAAGCAGTATCTGATGCATCTGCCTGTTCTACCTTTTTTGCCATTAGCAGCTGGGAAATATGTGATAGACCAGATGTTCAATTAGCATATATCCTATGAACCCATGATGTAGGGCGTTGGAGGGTTATGTTTAAGTAGAGGATTAGAGCAACAGGAAGAGGTGGGCAATGGTTCCCTGCAGACATTGTTTGCTGTATGCATTAATTTTTTATTTTAAGTGGCAACCTGATTTTAAGGATAGTGGGGGAATGATTGTGATAAAAGGAAGGGTGCGCTTGTCCTGTCTATTCAGGCTGAAGCTTGATCTAGACCAGCAGTCTCCAAACTATGGCCTGTGGGCCACATCCGGCCCACCATACCTTTTTATCTGGCCGCGCAGGTGGTTGGGTGGGCACCCACGTGCATCTCCCTTCAACCCTCAAAAATGTGGTGCATTTATGATGTGGCCCTTCCACTGAAAAGTTTGGAGACCCCTGATCTAGACATATGGCAGAATGAGGATGAGAGAGTACCATTAGCTCAAGCTATATATGAGTACTGCCTATGTTTTAAAACTTGCACTGACAGTATAAAGTAGCACATCATGGAGAAAAGTTCTAATGTAGCCAATTATTCTCTATACTGTTTTCTATATGAAGGTTGTTTAAAACAACAAAGGATATGCTGACAATGTGATTTCTACTATCATTCTGCAACAGTATAGTCCATTCTGTCACTTCATTCTGCTGCATGTTATAGTACTGATGCATTCTGAAAGCTGAACTAGGGTTCTATAAGCACAGTTCATAGATATGCACGCATATGTTCATTGTACACTGAGCTGGAAGGGCTGAGCTAAGACTTTAAGCGAGATTATGGGGGAGTGGACACAAGGACAGCACTACTATGACAGTGGTATATGGTTGTAATTCACACCTAGTAATGATTTAAGACCCTTGTTTGGTATTCAGTTCTTTTAAGCTTGGTTCTGTAAATGGCAACAATGATTAAAGGAAATAACATCAGAAACAACATATGGTAATATAGAGAATGACAGACTTTACCTTTGAGCATTGAAATGCAACTAAACACCACTGTTCCTTTATCTTAGAGCCTTGCATGACTGTTTTGTATATAGTCTCTGTATTCTGACTCTTATGCCTGGTGAAGTAGAAATGTTCCCTGAAAGCTTACACTGAAATATAGCAGTTAGTCTCTAAGGTGCCACAACTTTTTTTGAGGGGGGGGGGTCTATTGTTTTGTGTTTCTTATTGACATGCTTGCACAGACTAACATGGCTACAACTTTGAAATCTTAAAGATTTGTTTTCCCTTTATTAATCAGAAGAGTTACAGACTTTTAACAGAGTTTTTTAAAAAAGAGAGGCTGGCATATGTAAGTCTATAGGTATTCATATTAGTCCTTCGTTATTAAATAAATGGCCACAAATATTTTCTTAAAATATACGTAAAATTGCTGAAGGAACTGAGGTTCCCTAAGTGCTAGCCTATGGACACTTTTTACAGCCAGATTATCTCACCATGCCTGTCCTGGACTGAAGTTTTTAAGAGCTCACCCAGAAGCTTACACCTGAAGTAGCTCTAAGGCTTATCCTGCTGAGCACTGCTCACAGGTGAGCTCCTACTTCTTTGAAACCCTACTAAAAATGCAGTCTTGTTGAGGTAGTGAATGAATCACCATTACCACTTTGAAATGTTGCTGCTTGTAGACCCAGTCCAGACATTATTATTATTATTCTGAGGTGGAAAATGCTGTAGCTGTTTCACGTGGTTGTGCTTTCAGTAATGTATTTACCTCAAAGGAGGGGAAAACAAAGAAACAAACCAGATCAATGAAAAGTGAAAAGATATCAGAAAATAAAGTGAGAATTGTCTTTCTCTCTGTGCGGTATTAAGTTCAGGTGGCTTCAGCTTTGATTTCAGGAGGTCCATGATGCTGACAAACCTGCAGAATCCCGATAAGTAGAATAGCTGGCACCAAAGAACCTTTAAAGTTCCCAGTGGAATAATGCTGCACGCATTAATGTGTTTCTCTGTGGGCCTCTTTCCAGTGTTCCTTTGTTGGCATTAATGATCTTTTTAATCCAGCAGTTAATATCCTCCTCATTTCACCAGTTGTTTGGGCCCCTCTGGAGAATGGGAGTGGAAGTGGGGAAATGGCTGCTTGAGCTGCCCTGCAGACCTGTGTGCTTGGCTTTTAGTTAAAACCTCTCTAATGGCATTACATAAGCAGTTTTTAAAGGAAGTAACGGCTCTCAAGTGGGCGTCACTCCGCGGCGTAAGCCCTAGAGCCAATTCAACTGTAATTCCCCCCCCCCCGGCATGGAAGAACATCCACCGAAGAATACATATGAAACCACGTTATGTGTTCATGTAGAATCCACATGGAAAATACATGAAAGATAAGGAAAGACAACTGAGTATGGACTGTGAGGATCTTTTTTTGTAAATGGGATTTGAAACCTGATATTCCTCAACTGTTTTTTTTAAACATCATATAGATTATAAGGTTAAGATTTCGACATTTCTTTTTCACCCTATCCAGAGGCTCCTTCTAATGAGGGGTATAAATACAATAAATAAATAAATAAATATAAATAAAATAAATGTTCAGACTTAACTGACACCTGAACATTATTGTACAACAGAGCACAGGCAGGGAAGGTTTTTTGGGTAGGGAGGACAGGGGGAAGAGGGGCGAGCTACCGTATGGTCACTGTGACAGCCTCCTCACACGTCACAAAGGAGGTGCCACGTCACTCTCATACACTCACTCTATTCACGCTGCCACCAACCAGTCCCTCAAATGACTCTTCAGACTAATAAGTGATTTTGAAAATAAAAACTTGTGTTTATTGGTTACAACAAAAGGAATGGTAAATCACTTTAATAACTCAAATAATAAGGCAATCACTATAATAAAGCATCACTCACTCACACACTCTCTCACAGACCCTCACTATATAGCACAGTTCTTCACAATAGGAACAAACCCTAACACCCTAACCGGTCCCTAACCAGTCCCTATCTGGTCCCTATCTAGTCCCTATCTAAAGCACTCACACCCATTCACTCCCCTTATATACACTGGCTCCACCCCTTATGTCCCACCTTCCGTCACGCTATTGGCAGATGACATGCCTCTACAGCAATGACGGTCAGGTGGCTTCCAAGCTACCGTAACAGTCACTTTCTCATTCTACCCTTTCCCAGTTTGGCCTGTACCATAAACTGGAGTGAGGTGGTTGCTTTAGGTGGCAGAGAGTGGGAATCAGCACCAAAGCATGGGAAGAGAAAGCTGTAATCCATGCAAGCCCCAAACAGAGCCTGCTGCTTTCCATTGTGGTGGAGACCTCTTTCCCACCATAGTTTTATAAGGTTTATCTGACGGTCCAGTCAGGCTTTGTTCACTCAGTGCACTAAGTATCACTCTGAAATGGGAAATGACCTCAGAGAAAGGAAGGGAGCCCGATTCTAAAACCTCTAAGATCTCATAGTGTGCTGGAGGTGAAAACTGGGATCGAGTGGATATCATGATGGTAAGACAGAAGTGTTGTCTTCTTTCCCCTCCATCCCCACCCAACTATTTAGGCAAGGCCAGTCCAAGAAATGTTGCTTCCAAAGCAAAAGCAGAGAAGCAAATGGGGCTCCATCACAGAAAGGGCAGAACAACATAAAAGGCAGGACAGACCAAGTTATACGGACAATAGATAATAGACTGACTAATCCAATGCATGTAGTTTACAAAAAAAGTTATAACCAGTGTGATTAGATTAACAGAATCTTCAGTACTTCTGCATTAACAGAAATATAGTTTCCAAGTCCTGCAAGGTACTAGTCTCCCTCTCTTCAGCACTGGTTAGGCCTCACCTTGAGTATTATGTCCAGTTCTGGACACCACACTTCAAGAAGGATGCTGACAAATTGGAACAAGTTCAGAGGAGGGCAACAAGGATGATTGGGGGGCTGGAAACCAAGCCCTGTGAGGAAAGACTGAAAGAACTGGGCATGCTTGAGAAAAGAAGACTTACCGAGGGGAGATATGATAACACTTTTCAAATACTTGACAGGCTGTCATAAAGAGGAGGGTCAGGATCTGTTCTTGATCATCCCAGAGTACAGGATATGTCAGGAACAACTTCCTAACTGTTAGAGTGGTAAGACAGTGGAACCAATTATCTTGAGAGGTGGCGAGTGCTCTAACATTGGAGGCATTCAAGAGAAACTTAGATAACCACCTGGAAAGTATCCTTTATTTGTATTCCTGCATGGAGCAGGGGGTGGATGTGATGGCCTTATAGGCCCCTTCCAACTTCACTATTCTATGATTCTATCATTCTTGGATCCTGTTTCAAAATCCTTTTTCTGACTGGGACTTCTGAAAAAGATTCTACAAAAGCTGGTGGTGGTTCAAAAGCTCTCAGTGTATTTTTCATGTCCAAAGCATTCCTAGAATGTTTATTAGTTTACTCTGCACTGGAAAGTCTCTCTGGCCCAAGGAATTGTACCTATAGAACTGACTTAACGCCAAGAATGTCCATGAGCAAAGCAAGGAAGATGCCTCACTCTGAAGTGGGTAGGATGACACACACTCCCAACTTGGACTATAGGGCACTGGTAGCTGGAGGGAAAAGGTCCAAGCTTCATGGGAAAAAAAGAAGGGATGATGCTAGCAAAAGGGAGAAGGATAAAGAAAGTTTTCTGGCATTGATCAGAGCTTGGATAGCTCCTCCTGGGAGCTTGTTGCTTTGTGTGTGCATCTGCAGGTATACAGCTTTGGAAGCAGCATAACTGCAAACACTTTAAGAGAACGTTTTTAAAGAGAATGTCTGCACTATAGGGCAAAGAGGAGGGTTAAGCTGAGCTTACTTCTGAGTAACTTACTACAGAAGGGAGGGCACCCAAAGCATGTCATGTTTCCCAGATATGGTGCCTCCACTTGTACCCCCCATTGTGATGTCCCTATTCATTCTTCAGAGAGATTGTGCTGCTGTTCTGCTTTTTTCATGCTTCTGATTCCTCTCCCCCCCTTTTATTTTTAATCATAGGAATTAAAGCAAGAAAGGCCTCTCACTTTGGGAGGCAGGGGTATATAAAGGGGGACATTCCTACTGACCTGTGACATTGTTTGGACCTTTCATTAAATGGCATGAAGGGGCCATTGCAATAAAACTCTCAGAAACTCCCTTGGTGCAGATAAAATCGGACCAAGCTCTGTGAAGTCTGACTTGGTCTCCTTTTAGAAAGGGATTTCTACAAGGGCTATTTTTTCATAATGAACGAATGAACGGAAGGACCAGGAGCAACCCTGTCCTTCTCCACAGAGCCGGGTTGGAGGCATTCAGAGCAACTTGAAACATGCAAACAATCTACAGTGTGCAATGGGCATCCCGGCTAGGGGAAGGTGGGAAGTGCTGTCCAGCAGAGTCAGAAATTGCCAGGTTGGAGAAAGCAAGTTTTGGGTCAGGGGATTTTGTTTGCCTTTCCCAGGTCTATGAGGCACACAAAGCAAGCTATTAAACTGAGTCCTTGTGTCCAAGGGTGCCCAGGGGGATCAGGGATACTTTTTGGTCATGAACTAGCAGAATGTTAATGACGCCCTCCTGGCTCCCTTTACTCCCAGTCAGGTCACTGCCACCTTTTGCAATGAGTCATGGGGATGGGATGAATCACAAACGGTGCTTCAGAGTGTTAAATACAAGCTGATATATGTATGAGAAGGCACTTGGCACCAGAATCTTAAAGAATGGATTCCAGTAGCGCACAGGGATATGTGTTAGCGACCTAGATTGTTTCTTCCTCATTGCTGTTGAGCAGATGGTGCAGATAATATCAAGGAAAACATGTATCTTTTTGCCTGGAAAAAAAAACACCTTGATCTTGGATGCAAGGCTGTGGACAAATGGCTGCTTTATCATCGTTGTTGAAATCTGCGGAGCTTAGGATCTTGCCTTATACTAAGTGCCTGGGCCGTATGTTTCAAAATTGTCTGTAGCTCGGAGCAGCTTTTCAAGATCTAGGGTGTTTTTTTTCCCAGACCCAAAACTTTCAAAGAAGGAAACTGGAGTTTCTGCATGCACAACAGTTTCAGCATCGTGGAGCTAGGAATATCTTTCTTTTAACAAAATGACCACAATTATGCAGGCAGGCTGTGTAGAAGGAGAACTTTTAAACTGTAGGGATCCCCAGAGTGCAATACATGCACACAGTGCTGCTGCTGATGGCTGGGCAGTTCAAGAGTAGGAGAAAGGACAAGTTTTGCTTCCATGGTAAATCTCTCCCCAATTGTGGTGCCAAAAGATGGCTGCACACTAGGAGAATGCATATGAGGGGATGTTTGTAGAGAGGCAATCAAGACAGAGGCTACAGAGGCTTCTTCCTTTGAATGTGTCAAGTGTCTGAAGGAGGCCATTTGTGTTATCCGTACACGGGAACCATTCAGAAGTGCATCTTGTCCTATTAGCACACCCTCAACTCTTAATTTCAATCTGGATTCTGCTTCTTGGTTATTCTAGAGTGCGATGGACATATAGTGGTGTGCACACATCTGTGTGCACACAGCCATGCATCCCCCACCATCCTCTTTGAATGTAGATGGTACTTTACAGATTTGCTCAACAAATTTGTTTTCAAGGCCATTACAGTAGAAGACTATGGCTGTATAGTGGCTTTTAGCCATTGGAGCACCTCAGGATAACATTCTAGAACTGTGGCTTCTTGTTCTTAACCTGCTGCCAATGGTATCTCCGTAACTGGCAGAATGGGCCTAGGATTCTCCAAGCCATGGCCCAAACTTCTGGGATGGCTAATAGGGACAAAGATTCCAAGGACTTTGTGTTCTGTCATGAATTCCTTTCATTGATGTGTAGCTTATTAAAGCAAGCATTCTTCACATTTTTATCTTGCCTCTGGAACATGATTTTTGAATTAAAAAATAGACTAACAAATGTACTCAACTTCTCATGATGTGAGAACAAAATAAAGGGAAGATCAAAGATACTGTTAAGGATAAAACTGAGTTTGTGCTGCATGCAAAAGCAGATGAGAAGCCATGGCAGGTGATCTGAGGAACGGAGTCACGTTACAGTCTTTTAAGATCTTGTTCTAAAGTGCATGCTTTTTGATGAATTTGGCTACCACACAAAAAAGGCATGTCATGTTGCCACGTAGGAAAGCAGAAGTCTGGGTTCACTGCTGAGAACATTTTCAGGAGGAAGCTGCATACAACCTTGGATCTCTGACACATGTATCTACTGTGTATAGGGTATCTAAGCTTGCAAATGTGTCTGTGGTACTCACGTTATACTTAAGGCTACCACACCAAATGCTGTGCACCTAAAAGATAATATGCAAAGGCTCCCATTGCCCTGCATGGCTGTCTCAGTCTATCTAATCCCCTGCAGACACTGGCTGCCAAATGCATCAATACTAGCACAAAACCTAGCGTTTCTCTTAAGGGAGTCACTGCTATTATATTACTTCCAGGGGACTCAACTGAGGGAGAAATTGAATGAATTTTCCATGTTAATGTGTTTATGCCACCACATATCCTTTTATTAATTTGCCTTTTAAAAACTGATTGATCTGATGTCCAGCAATTGCTGCTGCTTCCCACAGTAACAAATGGCATGTTTATTTAGCCACATTTCCTGACTGTTGGTAGACTCTGACAGTTGCCATTAAAGAACATGTTTTTTTACGAGAGCTCTACATTTTTCACGCAGCTTGAATAGAGGCAAAAAGATGTATTAAAGTGTAATCACAATGCTTGAAAGCTTCTGGCAGAAGACTGGCTACCAGATAGAGACAAGGCTGCACTAAGTCGTATTACTCTAAGGCTCTCATAAGGCTGTTGATACTGAGGCTGGGGGGTGGGGTGGAGGTGGACCAGCCAGCTATTGCCAGTTATGAGCACAAGGCAGCTTGCCAGCTATAAGACCAGGCATTTTTGTAAAAAGAGGTACAGATGGGCATCGTGAGGAGCAGGGCTGGAGAAGTAGTCGCGGTACAGATGCAAAAAAAAAAAAGTAAATAAATAAATAAATAAATAAGTAGACAGACAGACAGACAGACAGACAGACAACCCAAAATGCCAGAGACTTCTGTTGATTTGACACATTGACAGAAATTCAAGGAGACTGGATCATGGCCTCACTCATGCTGGGCTGCCATGGAATTGTGTCTTTAGACCTCAGAGCCCTCTTTACAGGCACTCTTGCTCAGAATCTGCTTTGCCTCCTGGGTACATCAAATGGTGTACTGTTTTAACCTCACAACCTGGAAAGGCTGAGACATAATTAGTTGAAACTAATCCAGTGAAGTTCATGGTTGAACTTTCACAGTTTAGGACTTTGCTACTTGTCTGAGTGCCTCTGCTTCAAAATGTCTACTCACACCTCATCCTCATACACTGGGATGTTGCGGGTGGCGACCCTGAGGGAGGCCTAAAAATCTGCCACTGGAAACTAGGCCTTCTCGGCATTTGCTTCATCACTTTGGAACCTGCTCTCACCTGAGGTACGATTAGCCCTATCTCTTCTGGGTTTTAGGAGAAAAGTTGAAACCTGGCTTTCTTGCCAACTGATGGGGCTTTCCCCTCCCCCTGTTTATGTAACTGCCCTGTTTTCGCTGCCTTTATTACATTTAATATTTTCAATATTTTACAGTCTATATGTTTTCACTAGTTATTTTATCTTTTGCTATTATGTTTCATGTTTACCAATTATGTGGGTATTATTGGGGATGTCTGTATTGTGTTATTACGATTTGTTTGCTGCCCGAAGTAATGGCTCCCCACTAGTTGGGCAGGATTGATTAAACAAGCCAGCCAGCCAGCCAGCCGGAAGTCACTGAGTAATTTCCAGGTTTGAGCCAACCACCACAAAACCCTGAGGCCTAGGAATCTGCAGGGTGGGACATAGCAAATGTTTTTGGATACTGGGGAACCATATGCATCTCATACAGGCTGCAATCTGCCTACCCTTGAGTTAAAAGTCCAGATTTCCCTTTTCATGCTGGTGTGGCATTGGATAATTTTTGATTCCATCTAATAATAAGAGATTCCTTAGGCTTCCGACCTATTATGCACTCAGATACATAATGCTCCTCTTTTATGCACTGACTGGTAGGGGATGAATCTATCTCAAGGTCTCTTAGCGGTAATTATAGACAGATGCAGAAGAACCTCAGTGTGCCAAACCAATGTACCTCTAAATACCAGATGCAGGAGATCACCAGCCAAGGATAGCCACAACTTCCATCCCTTCTTTGTTGTTTTCCATAGTATCTGATAATCTGCTAATGTAAAGACAGTGCTAACCTTGGCATATGCCCTGGATTGGATTCGTCTTGGCCATTCTCACAGCAGCCCCCTGTGTCATCTTGATTTCAAAGCAGCTGGTCAGAGCAGCTTTGAAGAAGGCACAATGGGTTGTGAGGGAAATAGGGTATCTCAAAGATTTATCCCTGCTCTCTTCCTCTAGCAGAAGCGGAAATCTGCCAATTAACGGTATCATTTCACAGGAATGAAATCCTAGAGCATCTGACCATAGGGCAGTTTGTAAAAGCCCACTGCATAATAGGAGTCTATGGACATAGCTATAGGTTTGTGTTTATGGACAAATAAAGTTCTCTAAAATAAACACAGGTTTACTGTTCACTTCCCCAAGGACTTACATGAATACAGTTAAACTGCAATATTATTTTGAGCAAAGGTATTTCTTGCTAAGGAGAACAAAGATTTTGTATGTACCCTCCTATTTTAATATACTTACTGTAGGGAAGATCATAATTTGCCCACATTAAGGAGCAAATGCCTAGTTACCATTTTATTGTTCTTGCTCCTAACCAGCAGTCACATGTTAACACTAATAAAAATTAAGAGGTGAATTTCTACAAGTAGCTTTTATGCTCTCTTTCCTGTCTTTGCAGATTAATTATCTATACTTTAAGTTTAGAAAGGCAGGCCATAAAATCAAGGTACTGTGTGCCTGAGCTATAGCATTGTAACTCTGCTTTTCCGGCACTTAAAATAAATGTGTCTCCTTAAAGTTGTCCTAATGTAGCTTTATGGGCATAAGCAATCCCAGGAACATAGTCCATCCTTGATGAGGAGAAATGCATTGCATGCTGCATACAGTGCACAAATCAGGCAGGAAGGAAGACATGCATCTCTAGAGATACTCCAGTGGAGAATGAAGCTTCAGAGTTGAATTAGATACTATGCTCTTCCTTTGTACATGCACTTTTCAGTGGGCATTTAAGGTTTGCTACTAGTTAGAAGAGGCCCTTAGGGAAAGGCAGATGTTTAGGTTACATGAAACATACTGGAGCTAGGAATGTCCTTGAAATAATGATTAATCTGTTCATTCTTCTTCCTGGTTTGTGTTCTTGCCTTTGGCACTTTGGGAATCAGCACTGTAGGCCATCTAAAGAGGATAATAGAGGCAATTACAGTTAGATTTGTGGAGTTTAGAGAATCCAGAATACTTGGAATAATTTTCATAATCCTGAAGACAATCCTCTGTGGTAAATCAGTATTATTTTTCTAATATTACAGATGTTTAGCTGAGTACAAAGTACTACATTAGATGAGGCATCCTTCAGTCTCGAGAGACTATGGTAACATGCTCTGAATAGAGGTCTTGGAACAGCATCTAGTGTGGCTGAGAAGGCCAATACGAGAGTGACCATCCCTTCCACATTGAAGACAAATACAATCTGTCCCCTGTCCAGTTCCCTGATTTTGCTGCTTTTGTGACTGCCTCTTTGCTTCGGCCTGCTGGACAAGGGTCTCTTCAAAATGGGAGAGGCCATGATGCACCGCCTGCCTCCAGGCTGAACGCTCAGATGTCAAGGTTTCTCATCTGTTGAGGTCCATTCCTAAGGCCTTGAGATCCTGCTTGCAGACATCCTTGTATCACAGCTATGGTCTCCCTCTGGGGCGATTTCCCTGCACTAATTCTCCATACAGGAGATCTTTTGGAATCCATCCATCAGCCATTCTCACTACATTCCCAAGCCAACATAGAGGTCGTTGTTTCAGTAATGTATACATGGTAAAAGTTCCAGCTCGTTCTAGGACTACTCTATTTGGAACTTTGTCCTGCCAGGTGATACCAAAAATGCGTTGGAGAGAATGCATATGGAACGTGTTCAGCTTCCTCTCCTGTCATGCACAAAGGGTCCAGGACTCACTGCAGTACAGATGTGTACTCACGACACAGGCTTTATAGACTTGGATCTTGGTATATGCCGTCAGCTTCTTATTAAGCCATACTCTCTTTGTGAGTCTAGAGCAGTGGTTCTTAACCTTTGTTACTCGGATGTTTTTGAACTGCAACTCCCAGAAACCCCAGCCAGCACAGTTGGTGGTGAAGGCTTCTGGGAGTTGCAGTCCAAAACTCCTGAGTAACCTGAGGTTAAGAACCAGTGGTCTAGAGAACATGGTAACTGCTTTGCCAGTGCGTTTGTCCAGCTCGACATCTAGGGAGAGAGTGTCAGAGATCGTTGCACCAAGGTACATAAAATCATGAACAACCTTCAATTCTTATGTGGAGATGGTAATAGAGGGAGGTGAGTCCACACCCTGGCCCATGACTTGTGTTTTCTTCAGACTGATTGTTAATCCACAAAGTACTATGTTTAAGATTATCTAATACATTTGCAGATGAAATGATTGTCTTTTTTCCACTTTTGAGCCACCATGCTCATGTATCAATGTAGTACACTAGATTATTCCATACTTATAATCAGTTATCGTGGGCAAGATCCTACATGGTTGAGTGCATGCAAAGAAGCAGTGGTGGACCAGGTCTGTGCAAATGCTATTTGTCTCCTGAGATTCTAGTTAATATGTAGTCAAGTGAAATGTTCATTGAAGAAGTCTACCGACCATTTTATCAGCCATTCACCATATACCATAACATTATCAAATTTTATAAACTTACAAAGGATTGGTTTACATGAAAAAAGAATTTGGATCACATGTATCTCATATATAAACCAAATACTCAGAATTATATCAATTAGTTCCTCAGTGTAAGATAAATTACTATTAATCCTGTAAAGCAGTGGTCCCCAACCTTGGGCCTCCAGATGCTCTTGGACTACAGCTCCCAGAAGCCTTCACTACCACCTCTGCTGGCCAGGATTTCTGGGAGTTAGTCCAAGAACATCTGGAGGCCCAAGGTTGGGGGCCACTGCTGTAAAGCCTTGATTTAAAATCTTTACAGAACTCTGCTATATAATTAAAAAAACAACACATTTCTTTTCATCCTCTTTCTTTCTGAGGGAGGCTGCCTTATTATATAGTATGAACAAATAAACAGACACTTTCTGGGGAAGACACATACTTCCTTCAGAGTTGACATGTTTCTGACCAATCATGGTTCACCACAATTTTGTCATTTCACAGCAAAATAATTATCGTGGCATGGTAGGGTGCTTGCCACAGATTGTTGCAGCTGTATATCTAGCCTAGACGAATTATGCCACTTAATACACGGTGCAAACAAAGACATTGAGAGGGGCCAGGAGTGAAGGCTTAAGGATTCAGATGAGCTGCAGTTCATGAACATTTGCACCAAATGAAACGTGTAAGTCTTTAAGTTTCTGCAATACACTTTTTGAATTTTGCTGCAACAAAGTGACATGATTATCTTCCTGGAAACCTGGGAATGGGATATCGGAAGCAAGGGTTTCTTGCAGATGCAAAGACATTAGATAAACCCATTAACTACAGGCTCCTCATTCTTGCAATGGTTTAAGAAATTGGCTTTAGTGGTCAGTTGTGAATTCTCACAGCAATTAATAACAAGTTTTTAGAGAAAACAAACACTCTATGTGGTTGTTGTCAGTTTTTTGGGCTGTATGGCCATGTTCTGAAGCTTTTTCTTCCTAATGTTTTGCCAGTCTCTGTGGCCAGCATCTTCAGAGGACAGGAGCTAGAACTCTGTCTGTGTTTTAGAGTAGTGTCTGGGATACTTATTTGTAGCTGTGGGATCAGCTTTTTGTCCTTTTCAGGAGATTGGGTGATTACGGTCATCAGGGTGTTTCTTGTTATGGGTGTATTGTTGTGATAAGGGGGGGAGATGATCTGTCATTGTGATTGATGGGTGTTGTTAGCTAGTCTTTTGTGTACAGTGATCACTGGTCTTTGTGACTGAGTAGAGTTTGTTGACCTTTTTTGCAGGCTATATTTTTCAGTGCTGGGAGCCAGGCTTTGTTGAGTTTTATGCTTTCTTTTTCTTCTTTTTGCTGAAGCTGTGCTGGTGTTTGTGGATTTCAATGGTTTCCCTGTGTAGTCGAACATAATGATTGCTGGTGCTGTCCAGTACTTCTGTGTTTTGAAATAGGATTTCATGTCCAGCTTGTTTCGGGACATGTTCAGCTACTATTGATTTTCCCAGTTGTTTTACTCTGCAGTGTATTTCATGTTCTTTGATTCTGGTGTGGATGCTGCATTTTGGGACCACAAAAGATCACTGCACACAAAAGACTAGCTAACAATACCCATCAGTCACAGTGACAATTACATCAATTACAGTGGCCAAAATTCCACTGGATATTGCTGTGGCTAACTGACAACATTCAAGATTGTGCCAGAGGTATGATGAGGCATGTGCCTGATATGTACCAGACATGTGACCAGCACTTCATCAATTAGCTACAGCCACTTCCATGATTCCTCCTGCATGTACAGTCGTGTGAAAAAGAAAGTACACCCTCTTTGAATTCTATGGTTTTATATATCAGGACATAATAAAAGTCATCTGGTTCTTGGCAAGTCTGGAAATTAGGTAAATACAACATCAATTGAACAATAAAAGATGACATATTGCACTGTGTCATGATTTACAGTATTTTATAAAAATAAGGCCAAAATGGAAAAGCCATGTGTGAAAAACTAAGTACACTTTATGATTCAATAGCCTGTAGAACCAACTTTAGCAGCAATAACTTGAAGTAATTGTTTTTAATATGACTTCACCAGTCTCTCACTTTATTGGGGAGGAATGTTGGCCCACTCTTCTTTACAACATTGCATCAGTTCATTGCGGTTTGCGGGCATTTGATTATGCACAGCTCTCGTAAGGTTCCACCATAGCAGTTCAGTTGGGTTGAGGTCTGAACTTTGACTGGGCCACTGCAACACCTTGTGAAAATGAGGTTTGTGTTACCCCAGTGGGTAGGAGGACATAAAGTTAGGTTACTTACCTGTAACTTTAATACTTCTAGTGGTACTCTGTGAATTCACACAATTGGGTTAATCCTGCACCTGCGCAGGACATCCGGAAGATTCTAGAGCTTTAGAAAAAAGAGTCAATTAGCTCCCCTCCAGAGGGCATTCACAGAGACCACTACGAAGGACCAGAAATGGCACTAGGCATCTTCATCTGTAATTAAATTGAAGATTTATTTAAATCACAGCAGATAAACAGGAAATAAGATTAATGAAGGCACAATATTAAAAAATCAAAGGAAAATCAATGAATTTATAACACAATACAACTCAATGATGAAATGAAAAGTGTAAAGCAGAAAAACCTGTGTTAAAGTATCATGAAATTACAGTTATGCAAAATTAGCTACTTAGCTCTTTATGAAACAGCATATTTACCCCTAAACTTCCACCAGCCCTCTAGTTTAAGTTCACTATGTTCCAGCTATATGGCCTAAAAACTGAGAAAGAAAGACATATAGCTACCTATCCCAAGGAACAGGTTCCTGAAGATTCAGGGTAATGTGCAGGAGAATAGACTCAGGAAAATCCAGGAATGCATCCTCAGCTCTTTTTGCCAACAGGAAACAGTCAGTTGTGCTGTTCCATTCCACGGTAATCCAACCCAAAGGCCTTATATCTATAGACCAGTCCAATCCATATGTCTGCAGGCCTTTCGTCCTATGTGCCCTTTTACCATAAATACGGTACCTGATTAACACCTTGATTTGCAAGGTACCCAGTTCCTGTGGTTGCAAAACAAGTCGAAATAATCAGAGATCCACCTTGGAAATTGTCATGAGGTGTTTGTGCTGATATGCTGTGTTTGATTTTTGCCAAATATGACACCGTGCATTATGAACAAACTGCTCCACTTTGTCTTGTCTGTCCAGAGGACATTGTTCCAGAATATTTTTTGTGGTTTGTCCAGATGCAATATTGCAAACCTAAGCTATGCTGTCATGTTCTTTTTAGAGTGAAGGGCCTTTTTCCTGGCAACCCTTCCAAACCAACCATACCTGTTCAGTCTTTTTCTAACTGTACTGTCATGAACTTTAACATTTCACATGCTGAGGACTGCAGTCTGAGATGTAATTTTTTTATTTTATTTTAATTTTTTTGCAATTTCTCTGAGCATTGCACTGTCTGAACGTGGGATGAATTTGCTTGGATGTCCCCTCCTAGGAAGATTGGGAACTGTCTCAAATGTATTCCACTTGCAAATAATTGGCAACTGTCTTGAATGTATTCCATTTGTGAATAATCTGTCTCACTAGTATGATGGACTTTAATTTCTTTGGTAATCTGTTAATTCCCAGATTGATGGGCAGCAACTATTGTTTCTCTATGATCATTGCTGATGTGTTTCCTCCTTGGCATTATGTCAAAACACACCTGAATGCTCCAGACCAGGAAACTGCTAGAACTTTGGCTTTTATGGAGATGGTCGCACTTGCTGCTGATCAGTTACTCAAGGGCACTTGGTTAGCAGAACCTGGCTGCTACTTAGCCTCTTAATTCCTATGGAAGCAGAAATGATGTATTTAGTTTTTCACATATGGCCTCTCCATTTTGGCTTTATTTTTGTGTAACATATCATATATTGTTGTTCATCTGAGGTTGTATTTACCTAATTTTCAGACCTGTTAGGGACCAGATGATTTTTATTATGTCCTGATACATAGGTAAATGTAAAGGTTCCCCTTGACATTTAGTCCAGTCATGTCTGACTCTAGGGCGCGGCGCTCATCCCCGTCGCCAAGCCACAGAGCCAGCGTTTGTCCGTAGACAGTTTTCGTTGTCATGTGGCCAGCGTGACTAGACATGGCACGCTGTTACCTTCCCACCGAGGTGGTACCTATTTATCTACTCGTATTTTTACATGCTTTCAAACTGCTAGGTTGGCAGGAGCTGGGACCAACGACAGGAGCTCACTCCGTTGCATGGATTTGATCTTACAACTGCTGGTCTTCTGACCTTGCAGAACAGACGCTTCTGCGGTTTAACCCGCAGCGCCACCACGTCCCGATGTTCTGATACATAGAACCATAGAATTCAACGAGGGTGTAATTTCTTTTTCACATGACTGTAGATAGGATTCTGGCAAGAAACTCTAATGAGGAAAAAGGTTTACTCTTGAGTAGGCTTAAGGAATATACCAGTGCAATGTACAACAGTGTAAAAAGGAGGGAGGGGCAGATGCCCTCCTTGGGAAAGAGATTGAAAATAAAGCAGGCAGTATTTGCAAACTGCTTGGGGTCTGAATACAAAAAGGATTGTCTTCTATCACTATCCTGCTGTTTGTCCTTGACACAAGCCAGTTGCTTATAATCAAATCATTATGCGCTGCCCCTTGCCGCATCTGGGGTTAGTGAAAAGGCGTCTGGTTGTGGTGCCCATATGTAGCTTGCTTTCCCCAGTAAGCTAACCTGGTCTTGACTGGGCATGGATGGAAGAATGAGAGAAATGAATGGCATCAAAAAGGCAGTGACCGTAAGGTGTCATCGGCATACTGTCACCAGTATTCCGATAATGCCCAACTCCACCTCTCCTTGCCACCTAAATTCGAGGAAGCTGTTTCAGCTCTAAATCAGTGTTTGGTATTAGTAATGGCCTAGATGAGGGTAAATGAGCTGAAACTTAGTCCAGACAAGGCAGGGGTGCTTCTGATCAATGGAAAGGAAGATCAAGGAACAGGGATGCAGCCTATACTGGATGGGGTTACACTCCCCCTGAAAACACAGGTGTGCAGCTTGTGGGTGTTCCTGAATTCATCTTTGAGCCTGGATGCCTGGGTTTTGGCAGTGGCCAGAACTGTGTTTGCACAATTAAAATTAGTATGCCAGCTACATCCATTTCGGGAGAGTTCTGATCAGGCCATTTTCATACACACCCTAGTAACTTGCTGGCTGGATTAATCTAACTCGCTCTATGTGGGGCTGCTGATGGATAGTGTCAGAAAACTTCACTGGCTCCAAAAGGCAGCAGCCAGATTGCTGACTGGGGCTGGTTACAGGGATCACATAACCCCCGTTACAGCAGCTCCACTGGCTGCCAATCAGTTTCCATGGTTTCAAAGTGACAGTTTTAACCTACAAAGCCCTAAACGGCCTGGGTCGAAGCTATCTCAAAGACCATGTTTCCCACTATGAGCCAGGTCAGGTGTTATGGTCCCACCACCTTCACAGGTGTATCTGATGGGGACATAGGAGAACTCCTTCTCTGTTGCTGTTGCTCCCAGACTTTCGAATTCCCTCACACAGAAGGCCAGACTGGACCTACCTTTGCTGTCCTTCCGCAAGCAGGCAAAGACCTTCTCTCTCAGTGACTGGCTACATGAGTGACTTTTAGATGGAGTGTTATGCATTACTGCTCTGACTGAGTCTTTGGTACTACTTGTGTTTACCATGTCTCAGAATGGTATTTGTTTGTTCCATTTTAGTATTTGCATACTTATTGTTTTAACTTTAATGTTGTCTTTTAACTCTGTAAATTGCCTCGTTATACTCATTGTTTTCAGCTTTAAATATTGTCTTTCAAGGATGTAAGCTGCCTTCTGTCCCTTATTAGGAGAAAGGTGGGGTAAAAATATTTACAATAACAACGACATCTCACTAATCCCATTTCAATAATTTTAAATAAAACTGGATTGGGCTATCATATTTTAGAACAAGCAGGAAAAATCAATCTTCTGTTATACACAGATGACCTAAAACTATATGCAAAAAAATTCCACAGAGATAAAATCACTGCTAAACACAGTGCAAATATGTAGTGAAGATATTCAAATGAAATTAGGTATTGATGAATGTGCAGCTCTGTCTAAACACCATGGCAAGATCAAAAAAACTAGATGGAATAGAGTTTAAAAATGGCAATATTATGAAATCACTATAAAATGATGAAAATCATAAATACCTTGGAATAATAGAAGCAGAAAAATCCTGCACACAAAAGGGAATATATCAAAAGACTGCAGAAAATCTTAATATCAAAATTAAATGGTGGAAATACAATCAAAGCCATAAACACATGGGCAGTTCCAGTAATTAGATATCCAGCTGGAATTGGACCCAAAATGAATTAGAAGAATTGGATTAAAAAAACATGGAAAGTAATGAATATGCATCATGCATTACATCCAAAAAGTGATGTGGACAGATTATATTTACCACAAAAAAATTTGAGGCCGTGGATTACTGCAAATACAGCAGGTAGTAGAGGAGGAAAAAAGAAGCGTAAATGATTATATCAGTACAAGCAGAGAAAAATTACTGAAGGCAGTGAAAATGGAAAATATTTTGAAAACAATAGAAATGAACGAGAATTTGAAAATAAATTAAAGTTAGAAAAATAAACCACTACATGGACAACACCTGAGAAATACTGATGGAAAGCATGATAATAATTCAACATGGGCATGGCTAAAACTGGGGTCCATTAAGAAAGAAACTGAAGGCTTGATTTTTGCTGAACAAGAACAAGCACTCCAAACCAATATGATGAAAGTTAAGGTTGAAGGAAATAGTGCTAACAACAAATGTTGACTCTGCGAAGAAAAAAATGAGACTGTGTCACACCTCATCTGTGAATGTCCAAAGACTGTACAGATTACAAAATCAGACATGATAGAGTGGCAAAATTAGTGCACTAGTTATTATGCAAAAAAACCCACAAACAAACAAACAAACAAAAACACTTGCCAACTTCCAAAAGCCCGTGGGAATATCAAGTAGAGAAGGTGTCAGAAAATAAGGAAGTCAAGATCTTGTGAAATTTCTGGATTCAAACTGATAGACCCCTTGAACACCAGACATAGTAGTAATAGTATGAAGAAACGTCTGGATCCTTGACATTGCAATTCCAGGGGATGCCAGAGCTAAAAATAAAGAAATGGAAAAACTAACAAAGTGCAGAGACCTGGCAGTTGAAACATCTTGCTTGTGGATAAAACACATTTCAGGGGTCCCCATAGTCACTGGGACTTTGGGAACAATACCAAGAAATTTCACAAGGTACTATAAGCAGTTTCAGATCTCAGTAATAACACCATCAGAGGAAAAAACGAAAAACAAAAAACAGCCATATTAACAGTATACATACTGCGCTGATATTTAACAGATACTGTACTTAGGTTTTTGGTTAAAACTTGTATCCCTTATATAATACCAGTCAATGCTTTGATAATTTTGACAGTGCCTGGAGTTTTTGAATAATAATAATAATAGTGTTTTTTTCTGTGATTCATGGTCACCCAATGAAATTGACTGGAACCATCTTCAGAACTGACAACATAAAATTGCTTGGGTTGGAATCCTATGTCAATGGTCTCATGTCCCACTAGATTCAGTAGGATTTACTGAATTCAATAGGACCCAATAAACCACACAGTAAGCATGCATAGTACTGCACAGGTAGATTAGTAAATAGCTAGATTTCCTCTTGGCCCTTTCAGTGAAGGCTTGTGGGTAAAGTACGGGGATTAATCTGGAATTAGTGATTGGATAGAGTGGAGAGCAGTTGGTCATGGTCACCTAAGGGCTGGTAGTTATTCTGCCTTCATTAAAGCATAACCATGGGTGTGTGATTTTAGAAGGAACAAACGTAATTTATATAGACAATTCATGTCTTTCACACTACACCAGTGTGGAGAAAGGTGAAAGAAAGGGGCTTACGTTTATGGAGAGACTTCAGTGCTTATGTAAAGTCACGGGTTCTGTTCCTTGCCTGTTAAAATGACACTAGACTAGAGGGCTACTGGGCTCAACAGATTCATAATCTATCTTAAGGGTTGACTATTTTGGAAGCCAAATTTTCAGTTAGTCAGACAGACACGCACAAAAACTATATTGCAGGCTGCACAGGGCCCATAAATGGCCTCCCACCCCCCAAAGAACACAAAACCAGAAATGCCTGGATGGATACTTCCCCTTTGGATGCACATTCTTTTTTTTAAAAGGTGAGCCAGGAGAAGCAAGCAGTCTGTGTGTTGCACTTTGTCCATCCCTCATCTAATTCACTATTAGGAAGCTTAATGTACAATATAACACAAAGATACATGAACTCCCTCAAAGTCTGGATCCAGCAAGGCCCTTAATCCCTAACAAAGACACTTTCACATGTCTTGTATAATTTGTGAAGATAAGCCTCATTTGCAATAGAGAATCATAGCAACCTGAGTTGGAAGGGGCCTATAAGGCCATTGAGTCAACCCCCTTCTCAATGCAGGAATCCAAATCAAAGTAGATCTTACAGATGGTTGTCCAATTTTCTCTTGAATGCCTTCACTGTCAAGAGCACTCACCACCTCCTAAGGTAAGTGGTTCCATTGTCGTACTGCTCTAACAGGTTTTTCCCTGATATTCTGCCCAAGTCTGGTTCCTATAACTTGAGCCTATTACAAATTCTGTACTCTGAGGTGACTGAGAACAGATCCTGCCCCTTGGTATGACTACCTTTCAAGTATTTGAAAAGTGATGTAATATCTGCCCTCTGTCTTCTTTTCTCAAGGTGAAACATGCCCAGTTCTTCCCAGTCTTTCCTCACAGGGCTTGGTTTCCAGTCCCCTGATCATCCTTGTTGCCCTCCTCTGGACTTGCTCCAGTTTGTCGGCATCCTTCGTAAAGTGTGGTGCCCAGAACAGGACAAAAGTCAAGATGAGGCCTAACCAGTGATGAATAAAGGGGGACTAGTAGTTCATGGGATTTAGACATTATACTTCTGTTAATGCAGCTTAAAATAGCACTGGGATTTTTGCAGCCTTTTGCATCTACTCACATGCATGAAAAGCACACCAATTGTAGGGCACAGTTGCTTTCTCAGATATGTTCAGGTGGGTGGTGTGAGGTATTATGGCAGTATATAAGACTCCATCACTCTAAATTAATCTTGTAGTCATCCTGGCAATGGCAATAATTAATTTTGGATTAATATGGATGAAATATGTACTGTCCTTGATGGATGTGGGAGGCAACAGCACAGTCCATCCTGGTCTTAGTTAAAAGGATCATTAAAACCAACCTGCCTTATAATCATTAGACTAGCCCCTTTACACTGAAGATCCAGTTTTGCTGTGTGAAATGTCATGCATAAATTGGGTCAACTGCTGCTTTAACAACTCTGCCCTTTTCTCCTCGTTACTTTCCCTATATTTCGAGGCGTTACTTTCTGCAGAGGCTCTTGGTCACCCTCATTCGGGCCTCATTCCATGCTGGTTTTCAGCTGCTGGCAAATTAAAACAAATACAAACAAACAAACAAAATCAAATTCTGCATCATGAAAAGCTGTGTTCCTGATGTGCACATTATTCATGGAAAAATGGATTTTATTCATAGAAAAAATAAAGTTTAGCTTTACTAGTCAATGTAAGATGAAAACGACTCTCTATGAGGTATTGAAGCTTCTCTTTCAACCATTTGGTTGACCATTTGGAAAACCCACACAAGGACAGCTCTGGCGTACGAGGTTTCAGAAGTCATGGCCAACACTGCCATTCTGGTTCATTTCCACCATCAGAAGAGTAAGACAGGTTGGAATCCTGTTGGTGTAAGTTATGCTGCAGATGTAGCCATGCTATGGCTGTCTGGGAAAATTAAAACCTGAGGCAGCCTTTGGAGGCTGTGGAAAGGGAATGACTTAAAAAATGGGAAATCGTTCCTACTGTTTCTGGCAGTGGGACTAGGGCAGTGATTCCCTGGCTTTACATCATTCCCTTCCCCTTCTATGCCTCTCAAAGACTGTCCCAGGATGAAGATCCCTGGGGCCTGGTGGTGGCAGGAATGGGAAGCTTTCAACTTCCCAAGCCAGCCAAGGCTGATGAGTTCACTGGAGATGCAGCATAACTTGCATCGACAGGATTCCAGCCTTTATTTTTAAAAGAGGAAAACTGGGATTTTGTGGTATCTGTTTTCCATCCAACATTGTGTAATTTTCTTTTTCTTTTTTGCACAGCACATACACAGCTTTGGTGATAGGTCATGCCTCTTCTCCTCTTTTGCAGGCGTTTTGGAACAAAATGCACAGCATGCCAGCAGGGAATCCCACCCACTCAGGTGGTCAGGAAAGCCCAGGACTTTGTTTATCACCTGCACTGCTTTGCCTGCATTATTTGTAATCGCCAACTGGCCACAGGTGATGAGTTCTACCTCATGGAAGATGGGCGCCTGGTATGCAAGGAGGACTATGAGACAGCTAAGCAGAACGGTAGGGGCTGAGCAAATGTACCGGCCTCAGTAAAGTTGTGGGGTGAAAAGAGTAGAACTCAATGATTCTGCTATATTCTTTTAGGCCCAGGATTGTGAATTCAGAGATATATAGCCCTTTAATTATGGCATCCAAGATTTGCTTCTGGAGAGCTAGAGAACAGAGTTGGGAGATTGTTCATTCTCTTTTTATTTCAGACTATCAGCGTGATGACAGATGACTAGAATCAAAGATTAGTTGAGTTGGAAGGGGCCAATACTCAATGCAAGACTCCAAATCAAACCAGATTTGACAGATGGTTATGCAATTTTCTCTTGAATGCCTCCAAGACTAAAATAAGTATGAAACAGTGAATCAGAACTGTTGCTCTTATTCATAGGACTGTTAATGAGTTCCATACCTGTAGGGATAGTTGGTTCTATGAATGGCCAGTTGACCGATTCAACAAGTAAAGGTGGAAGTCATGCTGTCCTTCTAGTACACCCTTTATGGGTCTGGAGGTGGCTAGCTTGAGTTAGGGAATGGAGTCATTCAACACTATAGACAGACCAGAGTGCTATTTTCAGACTGTGAGTCCTCCTGCCATGTTTCAGGAACACACTCCATCTATTGTATTGTGTTACTTAGTACAACATCTCTGTTGTAGCCTGGCTACTCCATTGCTTCAGCTGTGTTACCTTCAGCTCAAAACCTGTTCAACACTTCAATTCCAGCCTTCTTTTCTTGGGGACACTTTGGGAAGGGGGGAAACAAACAGTTAATGAACAAGTGCCAAGGGCATTGCTGCATAGCAGCAATTAAGCCAGAAAGCCAGCAGTTACACTCTTGTCATAGAATTTCTGACTCTGAAGGATTTATCTTTCCAGCTAGCATTCCTGAGCCTCTATTAGTGGACCTACCTCTTTCCTTTTCATCAGATCCCCTTTATGAATCCTACTCTGACCCTGAATCTTCCTTGTTGTTCTGTCTTTTAAGTTGAACTGCAGTCCATGATTTCCACATAATAGTTGCTGGTGACAGTTGGGAATGGTAGAGCAGTGGCAAGCCTAGGGGTAAATTATTACTTAGAGGCATTAGTCTTCGCAAATGTATGTCTCATCTCACATCCACACACACAGAGTTGTTAACTTATAAGTCAACACACATTTTTGTAAAATGGTTATCATTCACAAAAGACACGGATTCAGGGAACTGGGCAAATGCATCCAGTGCTAGTTCTTTTCATTAGCCCCGAACAAGGGTACAATTCTGTGCTGCCATCTTAGGCTGAAATTCTGATTGTCATTTGCTTTCACTGCTCCCCCAGAGCTTATTTATTTATTTTGCGTATCATGCATCCAACCACTGCCTCCCCCCCCCTTCTTCAGCAAAATGGGTGCATACCAAGATGCTTATAAATAAGGAGGAGATGAATGCTGGAGATTTCAGTGCACAGAATTTCCTGCAAGCACTTGGGCCAAATGGTTGACTTGTATTCTTCCTGAATGCATCTCAGGACAGCCTGCCTTCTTATCAGACTGGTAATGAGCCAGAGGGATACTTCCCATCTTTCTTCAGTTTACTATCAGGAGTTAAAAACAACCCAAGGCTCATCTCTACTGGAAGTAACAGAGTTGCATCTCACACATCAGCTAAATCTGGCCTTTAACCCTGAGAGTCTCCCATCTTTCATCCTGAGGTCTAAAATGTCAATATTTACTGTAGGTGAAAAATCCAGAATTGGGGGGTGGGCTGGGAAAGTGAGACAGAAAGAGGCTATAGATCACCAATTGCTAATGAATCCACAGAGACTGCCAAACAGTGCCTGACTGAAATTAAAACTGAACTGGTCTTTAATGGATTTCATGTTGACAAGCCCTGACTTCTCATTAATTAAGGACTCTATTTTGACCTAATCAATTTGGCTAGGGTGATGCAATGCCTGTTTGTGCTAAAGGGGTTGGTGGGGGGAGGCAGTGCCAGGAGATCATGGATTGAATACTGTTCAATTTCTATTATTGACTCAGCACTATTGATGGCTTCAGTGTTACAAAATTTTGCAGCCCATGGGGTTACCAAGAAAGAGGGGGGGGGGGCAGGCCAAAGGACACTGTGAACTGTCTGCACAGGGCAGGGGAAATCCTCTGCAAGAAGACATTGTCTAAGAAGTCACATAGGCCGCCGCAGAGGTGCTGGTGGGGGTGGGGGACTTGAAGTTATAGCTTCAGAAGTTGTGCTTCTTTGTATCAGGCTTTTTTTGGTGGCCAGGGGAGATGCATAACCACTATGACTAATAGGCCTTAGAGTAAAACAGCCGTTACAGGGATTGCTAAGACTGCTACCCACTGTCAGGGGTCGAAAAGAAAAAGGTTATTAGAATGTTGACTGCAGTGCGCTCCCCCCCCAACAGAAGTACACTAATTGGCCAGTAGTTATTGGAACTTTTTTCTTTACAAGACAATGCAAAGTTCTTCAAACAAGAATGCTTTGCTTTTGCAAGCTGTGCAATGAAACAATGTCAAAGCCAGCTGAATATTACTGCTAAGTATCTCCAGGGTCTGATTAAGGTCATGACCAGCTCTGGGGCACACAAGCTACAGGGGCTCCTCTACTCTAGCTTCAGCACCAAACTCATATACAATATCTATGTGCACATGTACAAATACTCATGCATACATATACATGTGTACAGAATCAAAGAAAGCTAATTTCTATTCAACAATGCCAATTTTCTCTTTTGAAATTGCATGTCTTTCTAGAAAAAGGTATTCTCCTTTTTTGGAATCAAAGACTAATGTCTCATTCACAAGAGAGAACTCAAACACCAGCTCCTATTTTTCATTCCCCTTTACAGACGAAGTACAAACTCCCGTATAAACAGCCCCACAAGATCATGTCTGATCTAGCCATGCAATCAAATCTTGCCACGTGACGAAACTGCAGTTTGAAGGACAAATGGTTACAGATTGCAGACTAACCATATTTGCCTCAGTTAGCCAGTGCGTCTGTCAAATGCAATTCTCTCCATATTTCTTTACTGGTTGAAAGTTAATAGGAACAATCCCAAGTTTCATTTGTTTTGAAAAGGCACTGGAGAGTACAACTTTCAGATAGGAAAGCTAAACAGTGATCCACAGAATTGTATGGATTCCCCACTATGAATTTGTGGGGTTCATTGTACCATTCAGCCATCAAAATGATAGAAACTAGAAATAAATATACATACTGACATGCTAAAGACAAATCATTGGCCTGAACACTATTGTTGACATATATTTGCATAAGGAAAATCTTTGCAGCAGATTGCCACTTATTAATGAGATGATGCTTGCATTTTTGGGTATGTGCCGAAACACAGGATTGGCACACACACAAGAATGCAACTAGCGCCTTATTAATTAGTGATTTACTGCCAAAACTTGCACAGTTTTTGTTGCACAAGTATAGATTGGCAATAGGACTCTGTTTTACACACAACTCTTATGCAAGCTCATTTCACATTTCACTGACAAAAACATGGGCTGTAACTCAACAGAGAACTCTACTCACAGCTTGCAAATAAGTGCAAATACTAATAGCTTACAAACCTTACGTGATGCTGGTGTTTGCAAACACCTGTTTGTCATATCATAGATTAAGGGTTGAATTTAGAGCTAGTCATACTTAGAGAAGATCCAATGAAATCAACAGGACTTGTAAGTGACTCTTAACTTCAAATCCATTTGTTTCAATGGGGCAGCATGCTAATTAGTCATAAGCAATGTAAGTCTCACTGACTGCTGTGGAACTATTTCAAATATGACTAAATTTGCATAGTGTTATGTTTTTAGACACAGCTAAAAAGATGAGACTACTATTAAAATATACAAAACCAGATTAGTTCTACTTTATACTTATTGCTTGCAGCAAAATTACAAGCCTGTACCGGTTTTCTTGTAAGCTTCTGTTTTCTAATCTGTGCTCAAAACTAACAGAAAACAGTTCTGTTACAGATGATTCAGAAGCTGGAGCTAAAAGGCCCCGAACCACCATCACAGCCAAACAGTTGGAAACATTAAAAAATGCCTATAAAAACTCCCCTAAACCAGCCAGGCACGTGCGGGAGCAGCTGTCCTCTGAGACAGGATTGGATATGCGTGTTGTACAGGTGAGCCAAATGGCATAACATTGACAATCATTAACAACAACTGATTGACCAATTTAAGGCACTACTTGCTCTTCCAAAACTGCTGACTGCAAAGTACAGAATATTCAGTAGTTTAAAAGTCCAACAACATCAAGGGAACATAAGCATGAGTGCAAACATAGTTTATGTTAGAAATGGCAAGGATTATTAGACGTGTATGGCTCTTGAAGATGAACTGTGCAATGCTACAAAATGTCTGAGGGTAGATCTCATGGAAAGCAAAATTTACCTCCCTGGCTCAGCTCAGCTCATGCTGGGGTAGAGAGGAATCTGAAGAAGCAGCTCCTTAGTTTATAGGGTGAAAACCCATGAACCTTGTCTATGAATAGGGCTGATAGATGGAGTTATGGACCTCTGATGTAGAAACAGAATGTGTAGATGCAGAAAGTTTTAGGGTTCCTTATACAAATGCTGTAGAAGAGGGAATTTCAGTGAGGCAGCAGAACGGGAAAGGCTGCAAATTCCCTCTTCTATACCGTTGTTTTGGTTTTAATAATAGTGCCTTCTTTTTCATCTAGTATCAATCAGAAAAGCTCCAGAAAGAAACATCAGTTCAAACACTAGCAAAGCCTCTACATTATAAAAACCTGAAAGAACGTGACACAAAGCCCTATTTTGTTAGATATAGCACAATTCTTTACATATAAGTTGAAAGAATCTCCAAGATTTTTCTCATCATGTGTATTTTTTCAAGTTTCCTGTGTCTCCTTTACTATTCCCACATGAAAGAGATTATTAGTAATGACCAGATCAGAGCAAGTTCTTTGAATGTGTAAGCGTTTTCATTTTTCACTGAGCTTTTCTTCAGGAAGCGATGACCTGCTTCTGTTCGAGCTATATGGCATTTTGGGTAACAGTCCACATCATTGATGGATGATTGGTTAGTATGTCGAAGTTCCTTTCAGCTGCTAAAGGGAAGAACTATTCTTCCTGTTTATGAGCTGAGATTGAGTAATATTTCTCTGAGGGTCTCAAACAAACTGTAGTAGAAACAGCACTTAAATGCACGTCTTCTATCAAAATCCTTTTCTACTGATCCATGGTAGCATGATCTGATCTTATGTTTAAAAGTGACCATTGAGCTGCAGCACTGCAAACATTTTCTTTTTCTTTTTCCTCTGGGGTTCCAGGTCTGGTTTCAAAACAGAAGGGCCAAAGAAAAACGCCTGAAGAAAGATGCTGGAAGGCACCACTGGGGTCAGTTCTACAAGAGTGTAAAGAGGAACCGAGGCGGCAGTAAACATGAAAAAGAGAGTTCCGCGGAGGACTGTGGCGTTAGTGATAGTGAGCTGAGTTTCAGAGGTAGGCAAAAGAGAAGCAAAAATTGAGGAAATTGCTACTAGCACAAGGTTGGGCTACATCTTTTTCTTCACAGGAAAAGGTTTAGTTTGAATTCTGGGTGTGGGATCATACGTTCCTGTCTGGCGTTGTCTTTGACCAGAGGCAGAGAAATCTGTTTTCTCCCAAAAGCCACAGTTCCTTGGGGAAAGCAATATCACCAATGACAAAAATAACAGCCCCTCTTTTTGCTTGCCACCTCTCTCTCTCCTGTCCCCTTTCTCCATCTTCTTTCCCTTTAGAGTACAATGCTGAAAGAGGGGAAAAACACTGCAGTTTAGAGTCTGAAGTAATCTTTTGTAAGGGCTTCTCCAATAAGATCAAACTATGTTCACACCATCCCTCTAGTGCATAGGCAACTAAATTAGTGGCCTATTGTCATGAGTGCAGGATTCTACATGCCCCAGTGTTGCTATCTCCTGACCAGAGGAAGCTATTTTTCACAGCTTTCCACAGAAATTGTTTCTATCCAAAATGTTTTGGTGGCTTTAGCATGCTCTCCCTTCTCTGGAATATCAATGCTTAGGAATTAATGAGAACTATCTGGAAACCTAACTAACAATCTGATCATAAACCAAAATACTGTAAATGGGATTTGTTCCAGTCCAAAGCAATGTCTATTAAGCAGCCAGGTCTTGTATATACAAAACCTTTTTCTTACTGTCAAAATTCTGTCAATCAGCAGCATGGAACAGAGACTAAATCAAGGTTAAATATTTCCATCCAAAAATATGCTTTTTTGGAAAGGGCTCTGTCCACATAGTCCTAATTATTGGATCACTGAGGGAAACTGCACATGTAGCCTATTTTATGAATGCAGTAATCTACTTTTGTGTTTATTGATCTCCAAGCTGCAGTCAGAGAAAATGGTGTTCAAGGCCGCAGTATTAACTGCTTTGCCCAAAGCAGGCTCCATAAATTTATGTAGAAAAATAAACTAATAATAAAAAGTACAAGTACTAAGCATGGGAAAAAGCAGAATCAGATTAAGATAAGGCTACAGTTGCACAGCATGTTATATGTGAGTCAGGTAGGTGGGGCTTACTTCTGAGTACACATTTATAGGGAAAGAAGTGTGAATGAATAAAAAGGTTTTTACCTTGCAGTACTGTATGTAGCCTGAGACAAACATAGTACATAGCCTGAGACAAACATGTTTGCCTTTCTGAAAGGGAGATCCAGTTTCATCAGCTCTTTGAAAACATGAACTATACAATTATTTCTCTTTTTTTGGTCATGTATGTTTATGGTTCTTATCCTGTAGTGATCTCATATGTGTGTGTGTTTGTGTGTATGAGAAGAATATACAGTGGTGCCTCACACAACGATGTTAATTGGTTCCAAAAAAATCAACGTTGTGTGAAACATCGTTCTGTGAAACACCATTTCCCATAGGAATGCTTTGAAAACCGGTTAATCCGTTCCAATTGGAACGGATTGCCATCGCTGAGTGAAAATCCCCATAGGAAACATCGCTGTGTGAAACAATGTTTCCTTCATTGCAATGTATTGAAGCCGACTCAATACATTTCAATGGCTTTGCAAAGTCCTTTTTCGCTCCTGTAAAAGTGTCTTACAATGTTTGGAAGCTGTTTTAAATGATTGCAATGGTTAGTCCACCTCCTGAAACCTAAGCAAACTGATTTTGGTGTTGTTCTGACACTTCGTTAATTTATGATGATTTTTTGTTTTTTCCATTGGAAACCATTAGACAGACCATCCAATGGTTTCCAATGGAGAAAATTCAAAAAATCATCATAAATTAATGAAGTGTCAGAACAACACCAAAATCAGTTTGCATAGGTTTCAGGAGGTGGACTAACCATTGCAATCATTTAAAACAGCTTCCAAACATTGTAAGACACTTTTACAGGAGCGAAAAGGGAGATCGTTGTGTGAAAATCCCCCATAGGAAACATCGCTGTGTGAGGCAGCAAATTTAACAGAAAAAGGCATCGTTGTGTGAATTCATTGTTGTGTGAGGCACTCGTTGTGCGAGGCACCACTGTATATGAAGAATAAAAAAATCTGACTGGCAATTAACCACCTCCAATAAACTTGACTGCCTTTAAAAAGAGGTGTGTTTTGCTTCAGATACAAATTTGCATGTAGGAGGACCCATTTAAACAGTGAGATCACAAAGTATATAGATTTTGGGGCAGTGGCTGAAAACAATATATGAAAACTCTTTGTTTTAAAAAATCAGCAATACTATCTAGTGCAGTGGTTCTTAACGTGGGCGATAATGCCCCCCAGGGGGCGATTTCATTTTTCAGGTGGGCAGTAGAACGAAAAGGGGCGGCGTGGGGGCGCTGGAGCAGAAGGGGGGCAGTAGGGGGGCGCTGGAGCAAGCCAAACCTGTGAAGATGGCTGCAGCCATTTTACAGTGTGCATGAATATATATTTTCCTCCAATTTTAATTTAGTTTCAGACTTTTTTCTTGAACATTTTAGTTCCTGCATTTGTTTTTATGCCCTTTTTATATTTCTTTTTGCATCTTAAAATTCACTTGCAACTAAATCATTAAATGTTACTTTTTTGGGGGCGTTTCATTTTCTTGGAATTTAATTTTGTTTTCAGGGGTCATTGGATTTAAGTGTCTTAAATAAATAAATAAATAAATAAATAAATAAATAAATAAATAAATAAATAAATAAATAAATAAATAAAGAAAGAAAGAAAGAAAGAAAGAAAGAAAGAAAGAAAGAAAGAAAGAAAGAAAGATATCATCACCGCAGGGAGGGGGGCGATAATAACTTCCTCAATGGCTCAAGGGGGCGTTTCTTTCAAAAAGGTTAAGAAACACTGATCTAGTGAACTGGAGATATATGCACTTTAAAATCTCACTGATGTCAATAGGAGGCAGTTCAGCCTTGTTTTTTTATTGAAACAATTGGGTTTAAGCACTTTAAATGTGGGACCTGGGTGATAGATATCTGCTAAACTTGTAAGCAACCAGAAATAGCTTAATAAGGCATCAGTTAAAATAATAATTTGATCTGAAAAAGTAAGAATCATTCAAAATATAGTAAAGAAGCTTCAATATTGAATCTTTTGCATATATTTGCAATAGTAACACTAATTTTGGCATACATGTTAAGCTAGGAATTTTTATAGATGCTGTAATCTAAACATCCATGAAACTGTTTAAATTACACATTCTTTAAAACATTTTAGACGGAAAGATCATCTTCAGAGGTCCGGTCAACCTCTTCCAAAATTAGGCAATACAGACATTACAAAGCACCTCAGTTTTCAGGTTGCCTGTTCAAATCACTTCACATAATTGGTAAATAGAAGGAAAGCAGTAGAAGCAGTAGTAATAGTAATAGAAATAACAACAACAACAATGATGATGATGTAATATAAGTTTGTGACCTGATCTATTTGTACTCATGATGGGTGCCTAATCTTTGTTACAACTTAAACTATAAGCCAGCAAAAGTATATGTGTATAATTCCCTGGTCGCAGTAGGGTGGGAAGCCTTTGCCCATTTATGTATTGTTGTATTTCAGTTCCCACCAACCCCACCAGTCTGGTGTGTGATTATAGGAGTTGTAGCCTAGCATCACCTGGTGGGCCGCAGCTTCCACATCCTTGACTTATAGGCACTTAAATTATTGCCTTAGATTTAGCTGCCCTGGATATTTAACTACCCTTCTACCTGCCACATATATTAATTGGCCCTTGCTACTGCTGAACCTAAAATCTTGTTTTCCTTGCTTTCTTTACAGAAGACCAAATCCTCTCAGAGCTTGGCCACAACAGAATTTACAGCAGTGCTGGCGAGGTGGCTGGTGGACAGTTAATGAACAGTACTTTCTCCATGGACGGGACAGGACAATCCTATCAGGACTTGAGGGATGGAAGCCCTTATGGAATCCCCCAGTCTCCAGCCTCCATATCATCTCTTCCATCGCACACCCCACTGCTAAATGGTCTGGATTACACAATGGACAATAATTTAGGAATAATAGCACATGGAGGGCAGGGGGTAAGCCAGACACTCAGAGCTATGGCTGGTGGCCCAACCTCTGATATTTCTACTGGAAGCAGTGTTGGTTATCCAGACTTTCCAACAAGCCCTGCCTCTTGGCTTGATGAAATGGATCATCCTCCTTTTTAAAGAATCATACTAATTGCCCTATTCCCACTTGCTTCTTTGGCCTGAAACCATTCTAAAAACCCAATGAGAGACAGCAGTCAAACTTCAAGGACCACAGATGTGCCATCCCATAAAAGTTTCCATTATTTTAGAATGGGAATACATTATTTGTTTCCTGTAGAGCTAAAAGAAACTATGGTGTGTGTGTGTATGTGTGTATATATACACACACACATATATATTTGCTTTCTTTTTGAAGAAGTGGGACAATAGGAAAAGCTGCTTTTGAATACAGCACATTGGTGTGTAAAGCATTTGTATGACTTTGGGTTGGGGTAGGGTGGGCAACCAGCAGTAGCAAACACAAATCCACTGACTCCATAGACTTTTACTGTTAAATGCGACACTAGCACATACTGAAATGATTAGACACATCTTTTGGCCTTTGGTGACTCCACATCAGTGTCCATGCAGCATGAACATTGTTTTTTGTTTGCTCATTTGTAGAGAACTAAAGTATGGAAATGCACTATTTCTAAACTCATGCCTCCTAAGACTGACTACTAAAGAGACAGAATGCCAGTGGGATTTTGCTTTTTCATTCCTACTTTTCCATACGTTGCAGCTCTGTATTTAGGTTGGATATTTCATGAAGAAGTGGCATATCTTTGCCTTACTTGAAAGTAACAGTAAGCAGCTAGATGTGCTAGTGTTCCTTATTTAGCCTTTGAACATCTGCAGCCTTTGAGCATCTATCTTCTCTTAATATCATAATGGAGTTGTTGCTTCCCAACTTAACTGCTATCCTAACTTCCTAGGATGCAGTAGCCACAGCAGGGCAGACAGAGTTGTATCCCACTAGATTCCAGCCCTGTCAGAGTCACCAACCACAGTAAAGTCAGTTTTTGACCTGGAGGATAAGTCAGTATGATTATAACTAGTTGGATAATCTGCTATATGGTGTGGTGGACAAGATGAAAAATGAAACATGCACAAGTGACAGAACCCTCACCATGATCTTCTTGGTAAATGGGGGCATAGCAAAACCACAATTCTCTTTATTTTGGATTGAACATTGTAATAACTAGTAAGCCCAGCAACAGCAGGCCCAATTTCATCAGGATACTTCATTCTCCTTTCATGGGAAGTGCAAACAAAACAAAACACCCAATAAACATCTTCAAGTTATTGAGCTTGCAGTAATTCCCATCAGCCGTGAAGAGATACACTGGGGGGCAGGGAGGGTGTTTTGAGGCATTCAACCCCCCTCCAATGATGCTAGCTTTTGACTCAGATGAGCTACTAGGCTATGGTCTGCATACAGGTCAAGCACAAGGCATATTGTTTCTGCTAAGAAAGGAAAGAATGTATTAGTTTTTATGAAATGGACTTCTTGGGCAATGCCAATAACTGTGTATGAAGTACTGTGTGGCAGACTTCTGCGCTGCCTTGCTATTTCAGCCCATCGTACAATAGGGCACTACAGCCAGTTATAATGTCATCATTACTATGCTGCTGCACAAGACTTTCCTAGCAACCTATGTGTTTCCTCCTACCAGCTTCTGAGAGAGAAATGCAACAATAATCTGATGAACCATTTTTAGGAGATTAAAAATTGTTTAAAGGTCATTCACCAATGAAATCTTTATGGGCTAGGTACAAATATAGAAGACATGGAAGGAAAAGGATCATGACAATCATGTGAAGCAAAACATTAGCTAGAATGTCAAGGGCTTTCACAGCTCTTAGATCAGGAACATTAAAGTTTTTACTGAGGCAGCTATGTGAACAGCATTAGATTTTTTGTTTGAGAGTCACCAACACTCTGAGTCTCTGACGCCTAGACCTTGTCCTTAGGGACATTGTCCTTGAAGCTGATATACAATGCTGCTTCTTGAGAATCACAGAAGGATTCAGTCTCAATGCAAAGGCAGGGAATATCAGTCCTGAAGTACATGCATCCACCACCCTCAGAAATAGGAAAATAGGATTGACCTGAGCCTTGTTCTCACTGCTTAAGGAGGCTCCATTCTCTGTCTGTCTCTCTCTAGTCCTTACAAAAGCAAAATTACCAAACTAACAATACTACTTTCAATATATCTGTGAAAAGTGTCTCCATGGATTAAACATCAGACAAACCACTGTCTGTAGAAGGGAATATGGCCCCTCAGTCTATTCTACTGGTGGAAGCATTTCCATCAGCAGATGTCCTCTGTTGAGTTCAGGCCTATTATTATTATTATTATTATTATTATTATTATTATTATTATTATTATTATTATTATTATTATTATTATTATTATTATTATTATTATTTGATTTGATTTGATTTGATTTATGCACCACCCATCTGGCAGTCAGGGCCAATCTGGGCGGTTTACAGCAAGGAATGTACACCACACGCATAACAGGATGGCTCTGGAGTCCATGCAAAATGGTAGCTTCTCACTTCCAATCAAAATTTAGAATATTTTGTTGCTTTAAAACCAGTTTTCAGTTTACCCTATTAGCTTAACAGTGTTAAAAACAAGCATTAATGAAAGGCAACTCAGTTATGATAAGACTGCAGGTTGAAGGTATAAGGACTAAATTAGACTCCTATGAAAGTTCCACTGAAACAAGTGATTGTTGTGCTTCATTGCCTATCAAGTAGTTTAACCATTGTGACTGAATGCTATTCTGAATGTATTTACATTCCTCATACCTTACTCTTAAGATTCCAGAAACATGTAATCTTTTTCCTATGTCTTTTATTACCACAACTCTTTATAGTGCCAAGACTAATGTAGTCTTAGTGCTGAAGAACCTGTATCTTTCAAGAGAGAAGGCAATTACCACGGTACCATAGCCACTTCAGTGAGATCAAACTGCTATACACATGTTGAACAATAACTGAAGAATGTAAAATAGGTACAAATATCATTTTTCCTGAACTTTTAAACATTTTCATTTTTTGCAAATATTCCCACTAGACAAACCTGTTTTTCAGTTTTACATAATCAGTGGAAAATACAAGCAAGTATATATTGCATATGTTTTGATATGTACATTGACACCGAGCACAAAATCATGCTGAGGGAAAAAAATTTAGTGGGGACCTGTGTAGGATTTACATTACCTGGCCTTGTTACCCCCAAGGCAAAGAAAACACAGCTAGTTTCAGTTCACATGTGTTGTCGTAATGCAGGTGTGGTTTTTTTGCATGCATGGTTGTGCAAAAATATAGCATGATTCTGCAACAAGTTAAGCATTTTCAAATCCTTGTCATTTCTGTGAATGAGTCAAATATTTAAGTATCCCACAAAAATCAGTGAAACTTAAAAGAGTATTTTACTTTTCACTACATTACACCAGTCCTCATCTATACAGTATTATTGTAGCTTGACTTTGTAATTCATTCAGAATTATATATAAATTGAACGTGCCCTTTCATCACACTTCCTTCAGCCTTCACAATTCCATTAGACTTTAGAAGAAATGGGTGTTAATGGGCTATTTTGAGAACTTAAGAAACAAACAGGAGCTAGGGAAGAATTACAGCAAAATGGTAGCATGCTGTGCTTTTCATGGTCACAGTTCCTAATTCAATCCCTAGGATCTCAAACTAGAGCTGGGAGAGATCCGTGTAAAAAACTGCTGCTGCCAATCAGTATTAAGAATGGTGTTTAAATTGCACCAATGTTTTGACCTGGTATAAGACAATTTCATATATTCTTAGGCACAGACCCGAAAAAATCTGCCTACACTGTGGAACAAGATATGAACAAGGATTACACAGTGGAGAGTCATGCCTTTAAATATATTTATCTAACAAATGCAAAATGGTGGCAAATTTAACAGATTGTTAGCTCAAGAACCAACTATACAGGAGCACAGCAAACTGAAATAACCACCCCTCCCCCCCAGAGATCCAGACCTAAAACTGCATTTTATTCTAGTCTATGGAGAATTTTTTTAAAATTCTGTTCTCATATTGAGCAAGTGTGTTATGTGTTGTGCTATAATGAATGATCAACTCCTTTAGCAAATGATTTATTGTAGTGAAGCACAGGCAGGCAATTAAGCTTTTTTGAGAATGATGAATATTAATACTGATTTACTTCTACACATGCTCTCTATGGGATCTGCCCTCTACCAGAAGGGTTTGTTTTCGGTAGGTACTTCTGCCCAGTTTGGAGAGATCCTTCTCTTCCATTATAGCTGAACCTATTTAGCAGGGTTTCCTGATTCTCTGCACAGCATTTTCAGGGGGATGAAGATTGGCACAAAGTGGGCAGAGAAGTCTGCTTTCATCAGCATGATTATGTATACCTAAATTTGGATGCAACTTCTTGTTTTAAAACTACAAATCCTAGCCTGCAAAGCCAAGAAGAAGCTGAGAGGCATGTGTGCAGCAAGACTCAATCAACAAGTCAGCATGATGACGAATATGTTCTACCCTTTAGCTGGAATGTATTTCTCTGTTCCACCTTTCCTCCAGAGATCAACTAAAAATGGCATATCCCCAGATAAATCAAATTAAGAAGAGCCATGCTAGGATTCACTAGTCTGAGAAGGACAGTGGATTTATAAAAGCTTGAACTGGATGGTGTAGGGCAGTGGTCCCCACCTTTTCCCAACTGCGGACCAGTTTGCGGGGGTGTCACGCTCTCGCAGGGGGCATGTCACTTTCGCAGGGGGCATGTTGCGCTCACAGGGGGCATGGCGCGCTCACAGGCATGCACAGGGCATGCTCGGGGGGCAGGAGATCTGTGTCCTGCTTAGGCTGGGGACTGCTGCTGGGTTGCAGACAGGGGTTGGGGATCCATGGTGTAGGGGCTTAATACATGTTCATACCACACTCACAACATTCCAGTTAGGTGTTCACACAATACAATTGCACATGTGTAGCAATTTTATCCAAGTTATTTGTTCCTGAAACTTTTGTTTACCTATTTTCCACCGCAATCCTTTCAATGGATAAACCAGAATATACAATTGTGTGTCACGAGATAATTTAAAGACTTGCAAATACAAAGGGCTCTTCCACTTTATCACTTTTTATAGACTTTTCTGAAGCACCCCATGAGCAAATCCTACTTCACCACCCCCTCCATAGCTAGCTGTTGTTAGCACCTAAGTCATACTAATGATAAATATCCACCTGCATACAGATGACACTTGCTTTGCACATCCTGGATCAAGCATAAATTATAAGCAGTTTCCCATGAAAAGTGCAATAAAAATATGACACTTTCTGGAGGATTTAAGTATATAATTTCAGCTGAACACAGGTAACATCTTTTGGCTGAAAATACAGTATTCTGATGTAACAGAATCACACTAATTTTTGTGTCCCAGTCTCCAAGGGCATTAAATTAGTTACTGCACATTAGTTTGCACCCATGTCCCTTTTAAATGATTTTTGAATTGGTTAGCTTGAATTTTAATCTGGTTTTGCCATATGCTAGCCTAAATGAAATCTCAAGGTTTCTGGTCAAGACTCAATCTTAAGACTCTGGCCTCTACTTGCAATCCACAGGAGTTCACCATTGCATAAGGAAGGTTTAGGAAGCTACATGGGAAGAAGACTACATAATTCTTCCACTTAGAACACTGCACTTAAAACCTGGGAATAGTACTCAAAAGATACACTCAGTTTAGTGTAAACACATTTTAATGACTTGTTACAGAGCACTATCTAGGGTGGTCCAATATAATCTTTTTTAAAAAAGAAAAGAAAAAGCACACCACTGGGCATGCTGTCTCTACTTTCTTGGGTTTGGCGCACTATATATTTTTTAAAAAATCAAGATTTGCTCATAAAAGCAAAAGTGACATATACTGCAAAAACAGAGATCAATAACATTACATCCAGACTGCCTCCAAAATACAGGCCCCTAAAGCACATGGGTTTCCTGTGAAGGAATAGCTTCCTTCCTTCATATGAACAAGATCACAGACTGTATGCATGGGGGCGGGTAGGGGGCCATACTATGCCCTCACCAGGCATTCTGTGCAATAACTTTGTTAACGGAGAAGAAAGATCATGAACAAAGCATCTTGGACTCTGTAACTATGAAGCTGTTTTGAAACATGACATTCCCATTTTTTCTTTCTCAACATGAAGTCCTTCCCGTACGTTCTGTTCTAAAGCAAAGATTCGTTTTTCAGGAAAGAAAGAAACATATTGCTATGTGTCTCTGGAACACACAGAGAGGACAATATCTTGCAATATACCTTCTATGTGCTGGCATGAGTTGTATATATTTAAAAAGTTCTACTTAAAATAAACACGGAAAGTTACTTAGGATTCAAGTGTCTTTTTATGCCCTGCATTAAAAGTTCAAATATGAGAAAGGATAAGATTTTGGTTATAGGATTCAGATATTTTCTCCAAAGATGTTTTAAATATAGCACACTCCCTACAGAACTGAAGGGAGGGCTAAATTCTGAAGCACATAGGGCTAAATTTTTGAATAGTAAGCAACAGTGTCCTTGAGCCTAAATTGGCTCCTACTACAGTCACAAAGCTGCAGTTGGGAGGCAACAAGGTCTGTGGAAAGAGCAGTGTCAGTCAGTATTAGCACTGGTAAATGAGGCCATGATCTGCTACTCTCTCTGTATCCATCCCTCACATACAGAAGGAAAACAAGTCCAGAATTTACCAGCCCAAACCATTTTTACTTATGTTACAATAAAGAGAAGTCGTCCCTCAAACTGAACTAGTCATATTGTCCACAAGAATTAACTATTGACAAACAGCCAGTTGCTATGTTTAATTTCAACCAAGACTTCCTGATGCTGACTCTACTGTCTGAAGCACCAGGGTGATTAAATCTATCACTCTACGTAGGTGAGCAGAGAACCTTTTTCAGATACCCAAGTGACATAAATATGTGTTTAGAACACATAATACAAAGATAAAACAATCATATAAGTCCAGACCATGCAACCATTTTAAAAGCAGGGGTGGAATTATGCTTGTTTGCATTCTGTGTGTGCATATATACAGATGTGTATGTTCATGTACATATATGAAAGCTTTACGATATAGCAGAATGCTCTATTAGTACTCCTAAATTTCATTAGGGGTGTAAATGTGGAACTCTTACTTGCTTCATCCATCACTTTTTAACATTTTAAATATTTTGACATTTCAGTCTCCTTTTGGGAACTGATACTGTCATTGGATATTAGCTCAGTATTAGCAAATAAGAGGGCACATGTTCCTATGCCTACCCCTACTGAACCACAAATCTGCCAAGGAAACATAAAAAAATACCTGCAGAATGTTTTGTTGTTCTTGAAAAAGGCCTGAAAATGTGTATCTATCAGGACACCATCTAAAGAAATAATGTGAGCAAGTTCATTATTCACAGAAAAGGTTGTTTTCATTTTGCATACCAAATACATTACACAAGGTTGTTTAAGTCTTGTGGATCTGCCTTGTATGCATGCCAGAGCAATTTCCATCAATCAGAGTCTGCATCACTAAAACTAAAGGCAGAGCTGAGTGGTTGATGCATGTACACTTATGATAAAACAAGAGTACCTATCTCGCATACAAATGCAAAACTAGGTGATACCTTTATTAGATCCCTGAACAAATCAAGGAAATAGCTAGCTTGCGATAATTCATTTTCTCATGGCTGTGCATCAAGATCTTATGGATAGTTCAGAAAAATTATATATTAGAGTCCTAAAGTTTCTGCGCCAGCTGTTTGCTTGATTTTTCAATAACTGTGTGCCATTAAGTCGATTCTGACTTACGGTGACCCATTCCAGGGTTCCCCCCCCCCCAGGCAGAGAATACATAGAGGTGTATTCCCTTCTTCTGGATGCATCCTGGGACTGTGCAGCTTGCCTATGACTAAGGTTGACTAGGAGGAACAGTGGGGAATCGGACTCCCAACCTCTGCATCTGCAACTAGATACCTAAAATGCTGAGCTGCTTCATTTTTTTAAAATGGGCTAATAAAGGTATCACCTACTCTTACATCTGTATTGTTTTGGAGACTTCACAGCCTTTTTCTATTATTTTTTTCTGAATTGTCTCACATATCTATCTCCCTCCAATGGAAGATGATACTATTTTGGTCGCAACACTCTTATCAAAAAGGATGACGTGTCAGCACGCCTTCCCCAAGGGCAATCTTAGCATCTCCAGTCACAGAGACACACTTGCTGATTTCTGTAAGACATCCTGTGGGGTAAGCCAAGGAAGAGGACCAGGTTTCTTTTTTGAAGAATTCCTATACCACCCTTCAAAGCTTACATTTTATGCATCCAGAGCCAAGGAGAAACCCATGGGCTTTCCATGTACTCCATGCTGGCTTTATATATTTTAATCATTTTAACATTTAATGCTTCTCAATTAAAGTGATTTCATGGCGTAGATGCCAAGCTTAGTTGGAATACACATTAACCATTTTCAGTATCAGTAGTTAGAGGCACCAGAGGATTTAAACAGCAATCCAAAGAGCTGCTGGGGAAAAGGTTTGGCTGAATAAAGCAGATTATAAACAATAATATATGCCTTCTCGTTTTTTGTTTGTTTGTATGGGTTTTTTTTTTTTTTTTGGAGGGGCTCCAACCTTGCTAACAGTCCTAAAGTGCTATAAACATATCCAGGCTGCAGCTCTGTAAATGCATTTTGTGAAAGCTGTGGGTGTGGGCACTGTTGCCTGCCACTTAGCAACTCGGCACACATGAAGCATGTGTTATTCTGAGAGAGCTTTTTAGTATACAAGATGTCCATCAGAGAGAACCTCCCTTCAAAATATTAAAATGCCAGAAAAGAGTAACCTTCAGCACAAAAGAATAAATAAATCTTGGCTTCCGGGCAAGGTGGCCGCTTCATGCCAAGGAAACACAGAAAGGTGACCGCTCTGTTCTTTAACTTTTGCCAATCTCTTCAAAGCACAAATCCAATCAGACTGGTGCCTGATTTTAAGAATATAGTACATACACACAGTTACACATACGCATGGGGGGGGGAGAAGAGAAGCTGCTAGCCATGCAGCAACAATCATAACGTATTAATGCCCTCCTCAAATTACTATCTACCAAAATGCAACCAAACACCATGTCTTAGCAGTATCATGATTGTAGGAAACATATTTTCATGTACAGTGGTGCCCCGCACAGCGAGGTTAATCCGTTCCAGATTAACCTTCGCTGTGGGAAACATCGCACTACGGAACAGAAAAAGGCATTGGAACACATTAAACAGCGTTTAATGCGTTCCAATGCCATAAAATACTTACCGTTGTGCGATGTTTCCCAGGGGCCGGCAGCCATTTTCGCGCCCTCCCCTCGCACAACGAGGGCGCCAAAATGGCTGCCATCAGCTGTCCGGCGGGTCAAAAATGGCCGCTGGAACAGCCGAAAGGGCCCGGGGTGCAGCGTTTTTGCGCCCTTGGTAAGCAACGGGAGCACGCGAAAACGCTGCTGGAAGCCCCGAAATGGTTGCGCGCAGCCATTTCGGGGCTTCCGCAGCGTTTTCGCGCGCTCCCCTTGCTTACCAAGGGCGCGAAAACGCTGCACCCCGGCCCCTTTCGGCTGTTCCGGCGGCCATTTTGAAGCCGCGGAACAGCTGATCGGCAGGTCGCAAAGCGAAGGTCGGTAAGCGAGCAGCTTACCGACCTTCGTTCTGCGATTTCCCGCCTATACGGGCACCGTTTTGCGATCGCATTTGCGATCGCTAAAACGGCCTCGTAGAGCGAATTCATCGCTCTACGAGGCGCCCGTTGTGCGAGGCACCACTGTACATGGGATGATAAATAGCCCAAACTGTTTGTTTGTTTGTGTGTGTATGAGGAAATGAACAGGAAATCTGATTCCCTCATTTCAGAGGTTGCCTGCCTTATATGCTCACTGCAATGCAGATATTTTTTAGTCAATCCTAATGTTCTCGAAAAGGAGAGACAAATGTGCAAATGCACAGATCATTCAAGAATGTGTGAGGGGCAGCAGGAAATCCCTGGCAACCCACACCAAAAATTGGCTTACTTGATTATATCTGACCAGGAAGTAACATATAAAGATGGCAAGGAATCTGGTGAGGAGACACAAAGACAGTACAGCTTCCTCACCACAGAACTACCATGAAGGCCAAAGGAAGAATTAACTCAGATGTCTACTACTGCATGCCTCTCATCTTGTCTAACAGCAGCATTTGCCATATTTCAGGCCATGAAAATAACTTCTGGTGGCACCCATACCTGCAGTTAAATGTCCAGTTAGTATTTTCAGTGCAGACATTCAAGTAATGAGGAGTATAAATGATGTGTGTAACTGGAAAAATCTTCAAACTAATGACAATCCAAAGCATTATAAACGCTAAGCTGCAGTCAATAATACTTTTCCCTACCATTTGCTGGATTCTTAGCCATTTGTGTTCCTTTTCTTCCTTCCTCTGAAAGATACTTTAATCTCTAAAAGATTTTTAACAGCTTAGTTTCAGAAAAAGAAGTGGTCAACTAGTGAAACCTTCCAAAGTAGTATTTCACAGTGTTCAACACAAAATCACGGTGCTGTTCATACAGCTAGTTCAATTCCACACTATTCAAGGGAAAGGAATGATTCAGAAACAACTTTGATATCTTTTATCGTGCAGTACTTTATATTTTATATAGACAGAGGGATGCACACAATAGAGGCGCCAGCTAATACAGTAACAGCTCAGCCTTCCTGTTTTCCCATTTTATCTGCAGAAGTCAGGCAAAACCCCTCTATTTTGTTACCTTACAGCAGTGGTTCTCAGCTTTGAGTAACCCTGGTGTTCTTGGACTGCAATTCCCAGAAACCTCAGCCAGAATAGCTGTTGGTAAAAGCTTCTGAGAGTTGTAGTCCAAGAACACCCGGGTTGCCCAAGACTGGGAACCACTGTCTTAGAGAAAGGAACTGCTTCCCTTTTGTACTTCAGGGAAGTAACAATATTGACAAAGCACTTGCTTTCAGTAGTATTGTTTGCTAGATAAAGCTTTGAAAAGTGGGTCCTTCCCATATTCCTGCCCAAAATTTTTCTTCTTAGTCAGCTATATTTTGCAAAAGAGCAACCCAATACTATGCGTGTTCACTTGGGAAAAAACATACAGGATCAGAACATGGGCTGCTCCTTTATGTCATTGCCAGAGCCATGGTAAAGCTTCACTGGCAAAATGAGTTTCATGCAGTAGCAAGGTCGACATGAAACGTGTCGTACTAAACTCAGCACAATCCACAAACCATATTTTATGGGCCACTAGAAGCTCTGTAAATCCATTCAGGTTCATCTTGGGGCATCAAAATGGGGCTGTCAAGCACATCGCAAGTTACAACTGATGGATGGGGTTGTGTTCCACCTTGTAGGTCACAGCAGGACTGAGCCGAGAAGTGCGTACTCCACTGCATTATTTTCTGGTCCCAGAAATATATATTCACAATAAACCCTGTCACAGAAGTGGTTCCATATCAAACAGGCAGTAAGATGAGTTACTGCCATCTTTGTTCCTTTTGGAATCCTTCAGCTGGGATATCTGGACTTCCTTGGTCTTCGGTTAAGTTTTGCCAGCGGTGTGCTTCTGCAGCATGGCAGTGATTACTCTACAGTCTGTCACCTCCTCAGGCAAGTACCCTTCTGTGTCTCGAAGAGTAGAGTCAGCTCCGAATTTCAATAACAGTTCCACAATATCAGAAAATTCACAAGTAGAGGCTAGAGGGGAAAACGGCAGAATGAACATAGGTTACAATCAAGTGCTTGCATAGTGTCGAATGATTAAAATGTTTCACAGATACAGGAGCAGTTGGTTTGAAAACCAAACAGGACAAGAGAGATAAGAGAGAATTCTATTCAAGATGGATATTCCATCATCAACATGCTGAGAACCATCATTTCCATTTCTTTCAATGTATTGCAACTCAGAACTCTGCCATGACTAAATAAAAACTGGTTAATTGGATCTTGATTTATTACTAGAAGGGAAAATAATCAAAAGTCTACCTCTTGGAACAAGAGAAAAGCCAACTAGCAGAGACCAGTTTTGGAAAACACTTTTGCACCGGGGCAATTAACTATAGGTGCTACTGTAAAATTACTTCAGACATGCCCAGGAAAGCAGAATGAGCTGAAAGGAAACAGCAGGCGGATGGAATTGCAAGGTATTAAATTTAAATCATAACCTTTCAGGCAAAACACGAGACCTGTAACCTTGACTTTGGCATTTTCTGATGGAATTATTTTACCAGACGATTAACACTTTTTTTTAAAGGTTCACTCTTAGACAAATTGCGAGGAAGACATTTCAGGATGTGAAAATATTTCTAAAGAGAGGAAGAATGTGCTATCCTTCATCAGTTGTCATCCATATCTATGTTAAATTAAAACAGCAGCAGATGTGAAGCAAAACCTCTGAATCATTGCTGCTGTTACCACTATCTTACTGAAGCGACCTCAAGGAAAGTGACTCAAAAAACTAACACAACTGGAACAGCACCAAACCACCCTCCACTCCATGGATGCGGATCCCCTGGACGACAACTGAAATCGAGTAAAGATTTTTGCACATATCTTAAACTCTGACCACTTCTGGTCAAAAACAGTATGGTTGTCTTGATATTTAAATTGGGTTTTGATTTTGTCTATATTTCACATGCATCCATGATTTTGAATTGTGCCACACTCTGATACGAATAAAGAAAGAAGCAGGCAATCTTAACCTACAGAATAGCTTTTTTTTGGTCTTTATGAGTGATCTAGTCACTCATAAAGATTTATTAAACTGGCCTGATTTTAGAACTTTAAGGAACATAAAATCTGCCATTAGCAGTGTTAAACAGGTCAATATGATGCACCTAATAATCTTCCATCATATAATTAAGTTCCCTTAATTTACAGAGGATATGAGACAAATGAAGCAGAAGGAAATCACTTGCACCAAAGTCTCCTAATTGCAGGTTAGATAATCTAGATTGCAATAGAAGAGTTGTGAAGAAATCTCTGGTTTTGAATGTGATTGTTCCTGTAAAGCAGCAGCCTACAATTCTACTTGAGGTGATGAATGGGCTGATCAACCCTGGAGGAACATGGCGTTCATCATCACCAATCACATTCTCACATATTAATACAAAAATGAATTTAGAAATCATATTATTTGTCAGCATTTATCTTTTGTTGGAGACTGATGGTAGGTGAACAGATGTGAAAATCAGTGAAGAAAACAGTAATAATAATAGAAATAAGGCACAATAGAATGGAAAGTACCGTATTTTTCGCTCCATAAGACGCACCTCTCCATAATACGCACCAAATTTTTAGGAGAAGAAAACAGGAAAAAATAATCTGTTTTCTTCTCCTAAAAATTGGTGAGCCTTATGGAGAGGTCCATCTTATGGAACACACCCTAGGACCCTTTGGAGGTTCACCCTGCCCCCCCGGGGGTCAGAGGGGGCAAAATCACCACCTTCTGGGACTCTTCTGAAGCCTTCCAAGCCTCAAAAGAGTCCCAGAAGGTGGCGATTTCGCCCGCTCTGGCCCAGCGGGGGGGAAGGGTGAGCCTCCAAAGGGTCCTAGGGTGTGTTCCAGGACCCTTTAGAGACTCACCCTGCCCCCCCAGGGTCAGAGGGGGCAAAATCGTGAGCTTCTGGGACTCTTCTGAGGCTTCCCAAGCCCCAAGACTCCCAGAAACTGGTGATTTCGCTGGAGCTGGATCCGTGCAGGGGTGGGGGGGAGTGTGGCAAGGGTCCTGGAAGGCTCCCTTGGACCATTGCAAGGCTCCCCCCACCCCCACATGGGGCAGGGGTGTGTGGAATCGGCAGCTTCTAGGACCTTTTCTGAGGCTTAAAAGACTCAGAAAAGGTCCTAGAAGCTGGCGATTTCACCCATGCTGGACCCATGGGGGTGGGGTGGGGGGAGACTCGCAAGGGTCCTGGAAGGCTCCCCCACCCCCACCACGGGGCCAGCGGGGGCAAAATCGCCAGCTTCTAGGACCTTTTCTGAGGCTTAAAAGACTCAGAAAAGGTCCTAGAAGCTGGCGATTTCACCCATGTTGGACCCATGGGGGGTGGGGGGAACCTCGCAAGGGTCCTGGAAGGCTCCCCCACCCCCACCACAGGGCCAGCGGGGGCAAAATCGCCAGCTTCTAGGACCTTTTCTGAGGCTTAAAAGACTCAGAAAAGGTCCTAGAAGCTGCCGATTTCACCCATGCTGGACCCGTGGGGGGTGGGGGGAGCCTCGCAAGGGTCCTGGAAGGCTCCCCCACCCCCACCACGGGGCCGGGGGGGGCAAAATTGCCAGCTTCTACGACCTTTTCTGAGGCTTAAAAGGCTCAGAAAAGGTCCTAGAAGCTGGCGATTTCGCCCATGCTGGACCCGTGGGGGGGTTGGGGGAGCCACGCAAGGGTCCTGGAAGGCTCCCTCGGACCCTTGCAAGGCTCCCCCCACCCCCCCACGGGGCGGGGGTGTGTGAAATCGCCAGCTTCTAGGACCTTTTCTGAGGCTTAAAAGGCTCAGAAAAGGTCCTAGAAGCTGGCAATTTCGCCCATGCTGGACCCGTGGGAGGGTGGGGGGAGCCACACAAGGGTCCTGGAAGGCTCCCTCGGACCCTTGCAAGGCTTCCCCCCACCCCTCCATGGGGCCAGCGGGGGCAAAAACGCCAGTTTCTGGGAGTCTTTTGAGGCTTGACAAGCCTCAAAAGACTCGTAGAAACTGGCGATTTTGCTGGCGCTGGATCTGTGCAGGGGTGGGAGGAGTGTCGCAAGGGTCCGAGTGAGCCTTCAAGGACCCTTGCGACGCTCCCCCACCTGGAAGCTGGCGATTTCACCCGCGCTGGCTCTGTGGGGGGTGGGGGGAGCGTTGCAAGGGTCCTGGAAGGCTCACCCAGACCCTTGTGACGCTCCCCCCCACGGGGCCAGCAGGGACGAAATTGCTGCCTTTGCTCCATAAGATGCACAGACTTTCCCACCCACATTTTGGGGGGGGGGGAAGTGCATCTTATGGAGCAAAAAATACGGTAGCTGAAATGGTTTGGAGTTTAGGAAAATTTAGTTAAGTAAGTATGCCACATAAACTCCAGATTTTCTGATATTCAGATTGCTGTTTTTGGATCCTTCTGTTTCCAGCTGGCACATGACCAATGTGATTTAAGAAAAGGCAACTGAAAATACTGAGGGACTAGCACTCTTTTGTCTATAGAGATGGAGAAAGACAGCAGTCCTATGTTCTCTAAGATGAAACCTGACATCACCACACCTCAAACTGATTCTTTATGTTTGCAGTATCTAGATTTCAGATTTTACAGCTTCACTATCCATTCAAAATTATTTCTGGACTTTTTGTTTTAACTTTCTCCACAAGCTGTTGGAGCCCAGCCTGATGAAGAGTCCTGTAAATCAAATTCTGGACCTGCAGTTCTAATAAAGGCATTAACCAAACCTGACTGTGGATATTGCTTATGGACTGCACAACTCTGTTCAATTTTGGTTCAATTTAAGAGAGTTTGTAGAAGGAATGTTTCTCTTCCCTTGTCGTCTTCTTGCTAAATGGCTTTTCAAGCCATATAACACACATGAGCAGGACCCCACTCCCCAGGTATTTTAGGTTGCAAACGGAGAGAAGGATATGAGAAATGTATCTTCCATGAATTTCTTTGAGCCACAAGTAGCTCAGAGAATCACTAGGCTAAGTTGGACCCTCTTGCATCCATTTCTTTATAGTATCTTAGGATCAAAGACACTGTACAGTGGTGCCACGCAAGACAAATGCCTTGCGGGACAAAAAACTCACAAGATGAATGGGTCTTGCGATATTTTTCGTCTTGCGAGGTGGGTTTCCCATAGGAATGCATTGAAATTTAATTAATGCATTCCTATGGGGAAAAAAGTCAGAAACCAAAAAAAAGTCAGAAAAAGTCACTTACCAGGTACAGTAGACAGAGCCCCGCTCCTCACAGTGCCTTGGTAGCCCCAGAATAGCCAGACTCTGTGTGAGCAGAGCGCAGAACAGCTGAGAGTCGGCAACCAGCAGAGAGGCGGCAGCCATTTTGAGAGGCGACTACATGGCTACTACCTCTCAAAATGGCTGCCAACTCTCAGCAGTTCGGCGCTCTGCTCACAGAGAGTCTGGCTGTTCTGGGGCTACCAAGGCACTGTGAGGAGCGGGGCTTGGTTTACTGTACCTGGCAAGTGACTTTTTTCTGACCATTTTTGCTTTCTGACTTTTTTCCCCACAGGAATGCATTAATTACATTTCAATGCACTCCTATGGGAAACCGCGCTTCACAAGACAAAATTTTCGCTAGACAGCATTAACCGTGGAATGGATTAATTTTCTCTTGTGAGACACAACTATAAATACCTCCATACAATCACTCCCCTCCTAGTATAACTGAAGTGGTACAGGATAGTATAGTATAGCAGAAATCTCATGACAGTATATGAATTGCCACTGACTTGCTATTTTAGGGAAACTTAAGTATCAGAACATTAATGATCCTCCACCCCTGAAATTTAAATTCAACCACAATGTTCAGGTAGAGGTGATTATTATGACTTTATTTACACCATTCTTAAAATAGCACCGTAGCAAGTATATTGCTAAAGAAGCTTCTACTAGCCAAAGAGATGAGACAAGGAAATATTATAGACCAGAACTTGCCTTACTGGTCACTCACAATACTAGTAAAGCTATATAATATGAAAATCGTCTCACTCTATAGTTTTGTTAAGGCATTAAAGTCCTATTGTCCTTCTTTAAGATTTAAAAAAGGTTAGTTTAGGCATCCTTCAGTCTCGAAAGATTATGGTAATGTGACTTGGAACAGCATCTAGTGTGGCTGAGAAGGCCAATTCGAGAGTGACAATTACTTCCACACTGAAGACAAATACAATCTGTCCCCTGTCCAGCTCCCTGATTTGGCTGCTTTTGTGACTGCCTCTTTGCCTCCGCCTGCTGGACAAGGGTCTCTTCAAATTGGGAGAGGCCATGATGCAATGCCTGCCGCCAGGCTGAATGCTCAGATGTCAGGGTTTCCCATCTGCTGAGGTTCATTCCTAAGACCTTCAGATCCTGCTTGCAGATGTGCTTGTATCGCAGCTGTGGCCTCTCTCTGGGGAGATTTCCCTGCACTAATTCTCCGTACAGGAGATCTTTTGGAATTCAACCATCAGTCATTCTCACGACATGCCCAAGCCAATGTCGGCGTCAGTGTTTCAGCGATGTATACATGCTAAAATTCCAGCTCGTTCTAGGACTACTCTATTTGGAACTTTGTCCTGCCAGCTGATACCAAAAATGCTTCAAAGGCAACGCATATGGAAGGTGTTCAGCTTCCTCTCCTGCCATGCACAAAGGACTCACTGCAGTACAGGAGTGTGCTCAGGACACAGGCTCTACAGACATGGATCTTGGTATATGTCATCAGCTTCTTATTGAGCCATACTCTCTTTGGGAGTCTAGAGCAGGGGTCATCAACCCCCGGTCCGCGGCCCAGTGCCGGTCCCCGGGCTTACCGGAACTGGGCTGCAGAGACAAGTCTCTGCCCCCCACCTCCCCCGCGGGGTGTGTCGAACTGGCTGAGGGGTGTGTTTCCATCCTAATGGGTCCCCCCAGCGGTCTTTCGCTGCAGGGAAGCTGTTGTGGGCAGCCTGCCCAGGAAGCGCCAACAGCTGGTCACTGTGCTCGGCGCCACCCCACCCAGGGCGAGCAGCCGATCCTGCTGCTTCCTGCCTGGCTGCGGCCGCCTCTTCCTGGGTGGGAAAGGTGGGCTGGGCTGGGCTGCAAGGGGTGCTGCTCCTCCTCTGTGGAAGAGGATCCAGGAGGGCGGCTTCCCCTCTGCTGCTGCCCCCGTGTGGGGCTCGCCTTCTGGAGCCTCCATCGGAGCCTCGCTCCTGCCCTTGCAGCAGTGGCTCCATTGCTCCTGGCTGCCCTGCCCGGGAGCCCTCGCCTCCTCCTTCTCCGGCAGGGGAAACATCCCCTGCCACCAGAGCCTGGCTTGCCTCGCCGATTGAAAGTGCTCAGCAGGGAGGGAGGGGGACTCGCTGGCCTTAGCTCCAAGACGCAGCCTGGGCGGCCCCCTCCCTCCCTGCTGAGCACTTTCAATCGGCGAGGCAAGTGGAGCTCCCGTGGCAGGGGTTATTTCCCCTGCCAGAGAAGGAGGCGAGGGCTCCCGGGCAGGGCCGCCATGAGCGACGGAGCCAGCGCTGCAAGGGCGGGAGCGAGGTCCGGTTGGAAAGAACAGGTCTGTCGGTGAGGGAAGTGGGGCCTCATTTCCACCCTTGCAGTGCTGACTCCGTCGCTCATGGAGGCCCTGCCTGGCAGCCCTCGCCTCCTCTTTCTCTGGAAGCAGAAGCATCTCCCACTGCCAGAGCCCCGCTTGCCTCGCCGATGGTGTGCAGCTGCCCAGGCTGGGTCTTGAAGCTAAGGCCGGCAAGTCCCCCTCCCTCCCTGCTGAGCACCTTCCATCGGCTGCCCACCTTCCCTTGCTCTCTGTCCCTCTTCTTCACTTAGCTGGGAAAGAGAAGAGCAGAGGAGCCGGCTGGAGAGGACAGCGGGCTGCCGCTGCCGCCATCCTTGCTGCTCTTCTCTTTCCCGGCTAAGTGAAGAAGAGGGACAGAGAGCAAGGGAGGGTGGGCAGCCCTGGGCAAGGCTGGCCCCAGCTGAGGGTTGCCTTTGCCTGGAGATGGGGGGATGGCGGTCAATCCTCACCCAGGGCTGCCCACCTGCCTGGCTGCACTCACCATTCAGCAAGGACTCATCGCGCTGCATGAGAGGGCATGGAGGTGGCTGGGAAGCCATTTCCTCCAGTGCAGCAGGACTGCCCAGACAGCCTCCTTGTCCCGCTTTCTCAGCCTTTCCTGCTTCTTGCCGGTGCACCCTCCGCCCTCCTCCCTGTCTCCTGGTCTCAGTTCCCTCAGTCCCCACCGGCTGCACATTGTCCCGCCAAAACCGCCACCCTGAGGGAGAGAGCTTGCGCCACCTCTTCCCCTCAGGGCAGTCGCTTTGTCCTCGTCTGCCCTATCAGGGCTCAATCTCTCTCTCTTTGGCCGTGTTTGTGGGTGGGGGGAAGAGAAGGAAAGGGTCTCTCCTACGATTAGTGGGAGTTTGGAGAAAGCACCTCAAACTTGCGCGGGGCGCAAGCCTGGAATGCCTGGGCTTTCTTTCCACATTTCCAAAACCGAAGTCCTGGTCGGGGGGGCGGTGGAAAGAGAAGGTCCAGGTCCCTTTCTCGTGGCAAGGAAGGAGAGCCCCTGTCTCGGAAACAGATCTGATTTTTTCGCCAGACGGGGAAGCTTGCCGTGTGAGGATTGGGGTGGCTAGCTGGGGTAGTTTGGTCTTCACAAAAGTTACTGCCTTGGAAACGCGCCTTGTCCAGGATCAGAGGCGCAGCTGCACGGACTTTCCTTGGGCATTGGCAAAAGCCGGTGAAGCCTAAATGCATACATAGGAAGCCTTCAGGGGGTGGCTGCGTATTTTCAAGGCGCGGAAGGCGGACAGGGTGGGTGCTGGCTGAGCTCTTCCCTCTCAAACCCTTTTCCTGTTCACCATCCCCTCCCGGAAAGCTCCTTTTCTCCAGGGAGAGGCGGGAAGGAAGGATATTACAGCCTCCGCCCCCCACCTCCACCAACACCCTCAAAAAGCCAGTCTAAATGTGCGTCCATCAGGAACTACATGTTTACAGTGCAGTCGTACCAGGGGAAGGCTACTATTTCCACCACCCCCGCGGACGGACCCAGCAGCTGGAGACAGAGCCTAGTGGGGAGGCCATTTGAATTTCCCGGGCTCTTATGTTCCGCCACTGGGCCCATCAATGCTGCTCACTTTCCAGGCGGTGGTGGAAGTGTGGGAGGCCTGCCGGAGGCCTCCCAGCAGCAGCTATGGAAGTCCACGAGGTTGAGGCGGCTTTGGACTGGTAAAATGCTGCTTTTTCCTTTTTAAAAACTCTTCTGGGTGGGGTTTGGACTGGGGGTTATTTTTCTGTGCTTTTTTTGTTTTTGGATTTGTGGTGTTTTTTTCCTCAGTCCCAGCATGGGACTTGCTCTGTTTATTTTAATTTTATTTATTTTGTGTATTTTTTTTTTGAAATGTTGGAATGGATTAATCCTGTTCCCATGCATTTCAATGGGAAATGGTGCTTAATGCATAACATACTACAGTACTGCATAACAAGTACCCCCACGCATGGACGCCCCCATTCACAGATCCTGGTGGCGGCAGCCCACCACTCCCCCCACCCTACCGGTCCTTGGAAGAATGGTCTTCAAGAAAACCGGTCCTTAGTATTGAAAAGGTTGGTCTAGAGAACATGGTAGCTGCTTTGCCAATGCGTTTATCCAGCTCAACATCTAGGGAGATAGTGTCAGATCATTGAGCCAAGCTACACAAAGTCACAAACAACCTCCAATTATTGCGTGGAGATTGGTAATACTGTAGAAGGAGGTGAGTCCATGCTCTGGCCCATGACTTGTGTTTTCTTCAGGCTGATTGTTAGTCCAAAGTCTTGGCAAAACGATTCATGAGTTGTTGGAGGTCTTCAGCAAAGTGGGCAACAATGGCTGCATCATCGGTGAAGAGGAAGCCTCGCATGCATTACCCCTGGACTTTGGTCCTCGCTCTCAATCTAGAGAGATTAAACAGCTTTCTGTCTGATCTGGTCCGGAGATAGAAACCTGTTGCAGTTCCAAAGGTGTGCTCCAGCATGACAGCAAAAAAAGATCCCAAACAGGGTTTGTGCAAGGACATAGCCCTGTTTCACTCTGCTTTGGATGTCAAAGGGATCTGATGTTGAGCCATCAAAAACTACAGTGCCTTTCATTCCCTCATGAAAGGACCTGATGATGTTAATAAGATGAGGTGGACATCCAATCTTGGGAAGTATTTTAAAAAGGCCATCCCTGCAAATCTAATCAAAGGCCTTTGTGAGATCTATGAAGGCCACAAAGACTGGATGTTGTTGTTCCCTGCATTTCTCCTGCAACTGTCTGAGGGAGAATACCATGTCAGTGGTGGATCTATTAGCTTGAAATCCACACTGTGATTCTGGATAGACTCTGTATGCAAGCACCTGGAGCCTCTTCAGCACTACACGGGCAAGCAGCTTCCCTACAACACTGAGAAGAGAGATGCCATGGTAGTTATTACAGTCACCCCTGTCTCCTTTGTTCTTGTACAATGTGATGATGTTTGCATCCTTCATGTCCTGTGGTACTCCACCTTCCCTCCAGCAAAGACAAAAGATTTCATACAGTTTGGTGGTGATGATCTCTTTACAGCACTTCAACAGGGACGTTATCCTTTTCAGGTGCCTTGCCAGAGGCGAGGGAATACAAGGCTGCTTTTATTTCTGCTAAGGTTGGTTCACTGTCCAACTCTTCCAAGACAGGCAGGCACTCAATGTTATTTAATGCTTCTTTGGTTACTACATTCTCTCTGGAATATAGCTCAGAGTACTGCTGCACCCAGCGGTCTATCTGCTGTGCTCGATCCTAGATGATGACGCCTGTAGCAGACTTCAAGGGAGCAGGTTTCTTCTGTATTGGACCTAAAGCCTGTTTGATATCATTATACATTCCCTTGACATTGCCTGTGTCCGCTGCTATCTGTATCTGAGCACAGAGCTGAAGCCAATAATCGTTGGATCATCTCCTGGCAGCCTGTTGGACTTGGCTACGAGCAGCTCGAACAGCTTGCAAGCTGTACACATTAGGACAGGCTTTGTATGCTGCTACAGCTCTCCTCTTATCCTCAATGGCTGGCATCAACTCCTCCAAATGGGCTTTGAACCAGTCGGCCGTCTTTTTGGTCTTCTTGCCAAATGTGGACAAGGTGGTGTTATACACAGCGTTCTTGAAATGTTCCCATCGTTCAGGTGCATTTGCCTCAGCTGGGCCTGGAAGGGTTTCCTTAAGTGCTTGGGCAAATTCCTCCACTTTTCTTTGATCGCGAGTCTTGCTGATGTCAATACAGTACTTGGTCTTCCTTCCTTTTTATGTGATACAATCTCTTTGTTCGCAGTTTTACTCTACTACACACCAGGGAGTGATCAGTATCACAATCTGCACTCTGATAACTACGTGTGATTATAATACTAGGAAGGCTAGAATGTCTAGTAAGGATCAAATCGAGCTGATGCCAATGCTTTGATCTTGGATGTCTCCAGGAAACTGTGTTTAAGCTTCGTATTAAAGAAAGTGTTGCTGACACAAAGACCATAATAACAGCAAAACTCCAGCAAGCATTGGCCATTTTCGTTCATCTTTCCAATGCCAAAATGGTCTAGACAAGTGGGCCAAGAATTGTGATCAGCACCAATTCTAGCCTTAAAGAAGGTAATATGCCTTTAAAGCATTTGTTGGGAATTACTAATGAAACATATCAGGTTGTTGTACTCCATTTGGCTTCATACTTCAAACACACACAAACACACACACTAATTTCACTAAAAGAGAACCCCTTTCAGTTATACTGGGTAAGAATCCTTTGCATAATTTTAGAAAGATAAGCTTTGGTTAGTTATGTGCTGTCAAGCTAGAATTGACTTAAAACAACCCCAACAGAGTTTTCAAGGTAAGTGAGATATTTAAGGACTGGTTTTAAAGACTGGTTTTCCATTCACTCAGTGAGCTTTCACAGTCAAGGGTGGATTTGAATCCCAATCTCTGTTTAGTACACTACACTGGATGCAAGAGAAGTTGACAGTTGCAAAAAACATGGGGGTCAAGTTTTCCTCCCTGGCTCCAGTTCCCCAAATGAAAGACAGGTCACTAACTTATATCTTAGTGGGGTCACAAGATCAAACAGGAAGCAGGCTGGGTTTGTCTCCAGAAGCCCTCACTCCTTGTAACCATTTAACAGGCACCTAGAAGCACACCTTCTCCTGAGCTGTTCCCACACTGCAGAATGCATTCCTCTTGGAGTTATGACTATTACTCATTCTCTTTGCTTTTGTGAAAACATTTTTGTTGTTGCTTAGTCATTAAGTTGTGACCCCATGGGCCAGAGCATGCCAGGCCCTCCTGTCTTCCACTGCCTCCCAGAGTTGGGTCAAATTCATGTTGGTAGCTTCGATGACACTGTCCAACCATCTCATCCTCTGTCGTCCCCTTCTCCTCTTGCCTTCACACTTTCCCAACATGGGGTCTTTTCCAGGTAGTCTTCTCTTCTCATGCGATGGCCAAAGTATTGGAGCCTCAGCTTCAGGATCTGTCTTTCCAGTGAGCACTCAGGGTTGATTTCCTTCAGAATGGATAGGTTTGTTCTCTTTGCAGTCCAGGGGACTCTCAAGAGTCGCCTCCAGATATGTGAAAACATATCTCTTCAAATTAGCCTTAAAACTGTTTTTAGATCATTATTTCAATTGCTTTGATTATTTTGATGGTTTTAATGGTTTCACCGTTAAGATTTCTTTGGTTTTTAATTTATTTTGTTATGTCTGCCACCATGACCAATATTTTTTAACAGAAATAAACTGATAATAATGAGTGTTGGAAAGCATGGTGCAATCCCTTGTCTTCAGCTTATTTTCTTTTCTGGCAAACAGGGAGGGAAGGAGACACAGTGTGATCTAATACAACTCTTGTATAGCAGTCTCCATGTGCTCTGATGACTGAATCAAAAGAAAGTGATGTCTCGACTTACTAATGTCTCAGCTTACGACCATTTTGAGTTATGACCAGCTCCGGCCACAAAATTTTGCTTCGACTTGCGGCCGGAGCTTCGAGTTGTAACCGGAAAAAGGCAGGGGAAAAAGGCGGGGAATTCAAATTTGCTAATTGTTGGTAGGCGAAGAGGCTGCTTCTTTGTAACTCTTTCGTCCTAACAGTTAAAGTAAGTGCGTTGGATGAGGCTTGGGACTGCCTGGTAAGGTAAGGTGCTGCTTTCTGCTTTTTAAAAACTGTTCTGGGTGGGTTTTGCAGGGTGGGTTTGGGCTGGGGGGCTTATGTTTCTGTGCTGTTGTTTTGTTTTTTGTTTTTTTTTTTTTGCAGGCCCAGTGCCTTCTGATGGGGCTTGCTCTGTTGTTTACTTTTGGTTTGTTTTTGTTTTGTTTTTAAGCCCCAGCACCTTCCAATGGGGCTTGTTCCATTTTTTTTTTTGCAACCCCAGCGTGTTCCTATGGAGTTTGCAGTGTTTAATTGTTTTATTTTTATTTTATTTTGGGGGGGGTTCTCTCTCTTCTGGAACGGATTAATCACGTTCCTATGCATTTCAATGGGAAATGGTGCTTCAACTTACGACCATTTCGAGTTACGTCCATCTTCTGGAACGGATTATGGTCGTAAGTCGAGGCACCACTGTACATAAAATCTTTAACAATTTCTTTTTTAATTGATTGTTGTACCATGTTGCTTTGAATGTCTTTTGGTGTTGGCTTTTAGAGATTTTTAGTGTGGTATTTTTTGATCCTTTAAAAATATTTCCATACTTACTCATTTTAGTTTTTAAATATTGTCTTATATGATGTAAGCTGCTTTTGGTCCTCTTTAAGGAGAAAGGTGGGGTAAAATATTTTAAATAAATAGATAAATAATTTATGCCAACAGCATGCCAACAACCCTCTATGTTCAACTACCAAGCAGAGGTTACTTACCTGTAACTCTAGTTCTTTGAGTGGTCATCTGTGAATTCACACTATAGGGTTTATCCTGCACTTGCGCAGAGGTTTCCAGAATACTCTACACCATTTGTCAGGCCCGCCCCCTCCAGTTCAAGTGCTCCATCATGGCAATTGTTCTGGCAATTGCCTCAATTCCTAAGAACAGAGAGAAGAACGGGCGGGAAGTATGAATTCACAGATGACCACTCAAAGAACCAGAGTTACAGGTAACAAAAAAGGATTTTTAGTCAGTAGTAAAAGGAAAAAGAAGGAAACGATAGGGTCTCTGCATGGAGATGATGGCCAGTTACTAACAGTGGACAGGGAAAAGGTAGAACTACTCAACACCTTCTTTGACTCAGTTTTTTCTAAAAAAGAAAATAGTGCTCAACCTGAGGGACGAAGAGAAGATGAAAAAGTGTGGGAAGTGCAGCACAGAATAAGTAGAGAAGTAGTACAGGATTATCTGGCTACCTTGGATGAATTTATGTCTCCTGGGTGAGAAAAATTACATCCAAGGATATTAAAAGAATGGGCAGAAGTAATATCAGAACCATTGGCAATAATCTTTGAGAATTATTGGGGAACAGGGGAAGTCCCCACTGACAGGAGGAGGGCAATGTTGTCCCTATCTTCAAAAAGGGGGGAAAAAGAAGACCAAACTAATTATTGCCCCATCAGTTTGATATGAATTCCTGGAAAGATTCTAGAGAAGATCATTAAGCAGACAATTTGTAATTACTTAGAAAGCAATGCTGTCATTACTAGAAGTCAACATGGGTTTCTCAAAAACAAATCATGCCAGACTAATGTGATCACTTTTTCTGATAGAGTTACAGGCCTGGTGGATGAAGGGAAAGCTGTGGATGCAGCATATCTTGATTTCAGCAAGGCCATTGACAAGGTTTCTCATGATATTCTTGCAAAGAAGCTAGCAGAATGTGGGCTAGATAGTGTTACTGTTAGGTGGATTTGTAATTGGCTGACTGACTGAACCCAAAGGGTGATCACAAATGGCTCCCCTTCGTCCTGGAAAGAGGTGACTAGAGAGGTGCCCCAGGGTTCTGTTCTGGGTCCTGTGTTATTCAACATCTTTATCAACGACTTAGATGAAGGAATAAAGAGTAGGTTGATTAAATTTGCGATGATACCAAATTGGCAGGGGTTTCTATTTCCCCAGAGGACAGGATTAAAAATTCAAAATGACCTTGATATATTAGAATCCTGGGCCAAAACTAACAAAAAGAATTTCAACAGGGAGAAACGTGAGGTCCTACAGCTAGGCAGAAGAAACGAACTGCACAGATATAGAATGGAAGACACCTGGCTAGACAACAGTACAGTACCTGTGAAAGGGATCTAGGAGTCTTGGTAGATCACAAGCTGAACATGAGTCAGCAGTGTGATGTTGCTGCCAAGAAAGCCAATGCGATCAATAGGAGTATAGTGTCTAGATCAAGATAATTGATAGTACCACTCTATTCTGCTTTGGTCAGACCTCACCCGGAGTATTCAATGTGTCCAGTTCTGGGCACCTCAATTCAAAAAAAGATGTTGACAACCTGGAACATGTCTAGAGGAGGGAGACTAAAATGGTTAAAGGTCTGGAAGCAATATCCTACGAGGAGCGGCTTAGGGAGCTGGGAATGTTCAGCCTTAAAAAGAAGGTTGAGAGGGAACATGATAACCACATTTAAATGTTTGAAAGGATGTCATGTTGAAGAGGGGACAAGCTTGTTTTCCAGGGCTCTAGAGACTAGGACACAGAGAAATGGTTTCAAACTACAGGAAAAGAGATTCCATCTGGACATTAGGTAGAACTTCCTGACAGTCATAGCTGTCCGGCAGTGGAAAAGGCTGCCTCGAAGGGTGGTGGAGTCTCCTTCTTTGGAGGTTTTTAAGCAGAGCCTGGATGGCCATCTGTTGGGAGTATTTTGATGGATGTTCCTGCATGGCGGGGGTTTGGACTGGATGGCGTCAGTGGTCTCTTCCAACTCTATGACTCTAAGTAATCTCTCTTTATTGTTTGTGGTCTCTGTGAATGCACACTATAGGGTGATTAGCAAGCTGACTTACTGGAGGAGGGATGTCATGAAAGCACTGATGACAAAACAGCTCTGCCAAAAGCTGCATCTGCCCTGGCCCTAACATCAAGGCAGTAGTGAGTGGCAAATGTAAATGATGTGGACCACGTGGCAGCCTTGCAAATGTCTGCAATGCTAATACCCTTTAAGAAACCTGTGAAAGCAGTGACTGTTCTGGTGGAGTGTGCTGTGAGAGAGGATGGTAAAGGCTTGTAAGTGAGCCGGATTGTCATCACAATCCAGCAGGAAACAGTTTGCAATGCAATTGGGGATCCTCTATTGGGCGCATGGGGAGTGATGAAAAGTCTCTTGGAGTTGCGAAATAAAGAGGTTCTGGACACACAGAATGCCAAAGACTGACGAACATTAAGTGAATGTAAAGAACGTTCCAGGTCACTGGACAGTGAAGGAAAGAAGGTATGTAAAGATATAGGTTGTTTAATGTGAAACTCAGAGACAGCCTTAGGCAATAAGGAAACATCTGTATACAGGGTAACTTTCAGAGAATGAACTGGAGGAAAGGTGGGTCAACACGTAGTGAGGTGAGCTCGCTAGCTCAACGGGCTGAAGTAATGGCAATGAGAAAGATGTTTTTGAGGGAGAGTAGTCTCTCATTGGCTCTCCAATGGAAATTGGAGTAGTCTCTCCAATGGCTCAAAGGCAGGTAGAGTGAGGCGCTGTAGGACAGTGTGTAGCAACCACTATGGAGGTAACAGTGGGCATGATGTTGGCAAAACCTTTAAGAAATTGCTTGAGAGTGGGGTGATGGAATAGCATGGCAGCATTGAAGTCTTGAGGTTGGTGTGCAGTTATGGTGTGCAGCTATGTAAACCTTGAGAGTTGACAAAGACAGGTTATGATGGAAGAGATGAAGCAAGAACACTAAGAGTGCATCGAGATTTGTTGGCATGGTAGGGAGGTTATGCTCCTATGTGAACTTGGAAAAAGTGGCCCGTGTACAAAGGCAGGCAGTGGATGGCTCCCGAGCATGAGCAAGAATATGAGCTACGGAGGTGGATTCTGTCTTCCCCTCCTCCTTGCGCAGAATCACAGGAAGACTTTCCACCCCGATCTCCACACGCTTCACTTAACAGCAAGGAGTTAAGTGAAGCGTGTGGAGATTGGGGTGGAAAGTCTTCCTGTGATGCTGCGTAAGGAGGAGGGGAAGACAAAGTTGGTGGACACGAATCTCAGGGTGGTGAACCATGGTCGTCTGGGCCACCAAGGTGCTATTAGAATAGATTCAACTTGTCCTGTCAGAGCTTGATGATGGTTCTCAGAAGAAGAGTTACTGGGGGAAGAGGTAAAGGAGGCTGGGGTCATCATGAAGACATTGCCTAGGGATCCAGAACTGATCCCTGCTCTGGAACAGTAGCATTGCATTTGGCATTGTGTGCAGTGGCAAAGACATCTATAAGAGGGTGATCCCAACGTCTGCAAAGATGGAGGAACACTGAGTTGTCTAGGGCCCATTCATGTGTTTGAGTGCAGAGCCTGCTCATTGTGTCTAAATTGTTGCCTTGTGTGGAAATGTGAATGGCCACTGGATAGATATGGCGTTTGTAGCACCATTCCCATAGTTGAATGGTGAGATAGAGGAGGGAGAAGGAATGCATGCCTCCTTGTTTGTTGATATAGAACAGAGCTGTGGTGTTGTCTGTGGTGACTTGTACATTTCGTCCCATAATCAGGGGCTCAAAGGCATGGAAAGCCTTGATAATGGTGAACAATTCTAGATGGTTGATGTGAAGTTGTTGTTCTATGTATAACCATGGGGCGTATATCTGAAGGTCGTTGCAATGTGCAACGCACCGGGTGGGGCTGGCATCTGTAGTAACTTGAATTGTAAGTTGGAGGGGCCTGAAAGGCCTGCTGATGAAAAGGTTAAGCAGTGTATCCCACCAAGCGAGTTGGGTGGTGAGTCCTGGTGTGACTCTGAGGATGTATTCTTGAAGGCTTTCATGGCCAGGATCCGATGGTGGCTGTAGGTTTTTCAGGCTGTTTGGTCGTGTTCTGGAGGTTTTTCTTCCTAACATTTTGCCTGTCTCTGTGGTCAGCACACACTACACCAGAACACAGACAGAGTTCTAGCTCCTGTCCACTGAAGATGCTGGCCACAGAGACTGGCGAAATATTAGGAAGAAAAACCTCCAGAACATGGTCAAACAGGTTGAAAAACCTACAACTGCTATTGACTCTGAGGAGTTTGGTGGGCCAATTGGAGAAAGGGATGAAGGGAATCAGGTACCACGTCTGACTCTGAGAGAGTCAGGTAACATGCCTGAAGTGACCTCGTTTTTAGTTGAGCATGTTGTATGACGGAGGTTGTGGCGGCTATCTATCCTAGGAGGTGCTGGGCCTGATGAGCCATAATGATTGCATGAGGTCAGAAATGGTGCAGAGGTGTGTGTAACTTTGTTGCTCACTTTTGTGGGACAAGACACGAGCCTGTCTTGAATCTAGAATGGCTCCTATGTAAGCAATGAGTTGAGAGCGTTATAGGATAGATTTGTCCATGTTGACTCTGAGTCCCAGATCCGCTAAGAGGAACAGAGTGAGATGTATGTTGTGTAATGCCTTGGAATAGAGAGGAGTGACTAGCAACCAATTGGTTGAAGTATGGATATATGGTGACTCTGCATATGTGGAGATGTGCGACTACAGGAGCCATACATTTTGTGAAGACTTGTGGAGCAATGGAGAGCCAAATGGAAGGCCCTTGAATTGACATGTGGACTCTCAGAGGGAAATCTGAGAAATTTGTGGTGGTCTGGTCGAACAGAAGTAGGCATCATTTAGATTTATGACTGCAAACCAGTTGCCCTTCTGAAGGAGAGGGAGTATGCGTTCTAGCGTGATCATGCGGAATTGCTTTGAGGTGATGTAGGTACTGAAATTGCATAGGTCAAGTATGGGCCAAAGACTGCCGTTTCTCTTGGGGCCTGTGAAGTAAAGGGAATAGAGTTGGACAGAATGAGAGGAACAGTAGCATCCTTCCGTAATGGGGATCAAACTTCTTCTAGCAAAGGTGATGGAGTTATTGTTCTTATAGGTTCTGAAGGTGGCAAGAAGAGGGTCACAGACTTGTTTGAACTTTTTGTCAGGGCGGCTGAAAGATTGATGTGGGTGCTATTGTGAATTTTGCTGAGGTGGAAAGGAAGATGAGGGTGGTGATGGATACCTCTTGTCTATTGGCCTGTGGTTGGTATTGTTGGTAAGGGTAAGTATGCCACCACTGGTAATGTTGAGGGCGGAAGTAAGACTGAATATTGTAGGAACATGCTGTTTTTCTTATTTTTTGTAGAATGTCTAGAATTTCATCAGTCTTCTCATTAAAGAGGACTACGCCATCAAATGGTAAGTCTTTGATTGACAACCATGAATCCTGATATAGTGGTGTCTCAACTTACGAATGTCCCTACTTACAACCATGTCAAGTTACAATCAGCTCCGGCCGCAAAATTTTGCTTCTACTTGCGACTGGAGCTTCCACTTATAAACAAAAAAGGTGGGAAATTCAAATTTCTAACAGTAGGTGGTGACAAGGCTGCTTCTTTGAGGCTCTTTCACCCCAGCAGTTAGAGAGTGCATTGTCGTCATCTTCAGAACTGCCTCCTTCTGCTTCGGAGTGAGCATGTGTGTGCTTGCAGGGAGGTAAGGTGCTGTTTTCTGCTTTTAAAAACTGCTCTGAGTGTTTTTGCAGCGTGGCTTTGAGCTGGGGGAGTTATGTTTCTGTGCTGTGATGGGTCTTGCAGTGTGGATTTAAAATGTGAAAAGTAGACTGTAATATTACATTAAAATTAGACTGTAATTTTAAAATTTTATTTATTTATTTTTGCATTCTGTGGCTCCTAGGGTTTGTGTACTGTGACCTCTCCGTTGTTTTAAAATGTGTGGGTTTAAAATGTGACTCCAAAGTCTGTTTATTTTTAAATCATGGTGCAAAATGGGGCTTAGATTCAAGTCTCTCCCCACATTGTCTTCTCTCTCTCTCTGCTCTCTTTTGTGCTGAGGGGGTCTGTTTGCTGGAATAAGGTGTTGATGGGTGGGTTTAAAATGTGTTTGGTTTTAAATGGTGTTTGGTTTTAAAATGTGTTTTGTTTAAAAGGTGCTTGGTTTGATTTAAAATGTGTTTTGTTTAAAAGGTGCTCGGTTTAAAAGATTCTTGGTGTGGTTTAAAATGTGTTTTGTTTAAAAGGTGCTTGGTTTGGTATGTGTTTTGTTATAAAGGTGCTTGGTTTGGTTTATAATGTGCTTGGTTTAAATGGTGCTTGGTTTGGTATAAAAGGTGCTTGGTTTAAAAGGTGTTTTGTTTAAATGATGTTTTAGAACCCAAACTCTATTCCTCCTATTGTCTTCTCTCCCTCTATCTTCTCTCTTTTTGTGCTTAACAGCACAAACCTTTGTCTGAGGGGTCTGTGTGCCCCAGTGATGATCTTCTTTCTTTCCTCTTTTCCCCACTGCTCCCTCCCTCCCTCCCTCCTTTCCTGCCCTTTTTAAAACCTAAGTCATCTTAGGTTAAAAGAAGAAAAATTCTCCCCCTAGTGTTAGAGGATGGATTAACCGCTTTTTCATTCGTTCCTATGGAAACAAATGCTTCATCATGCAACCGGTGCCTCTACATACAACCAAAAAACAGCCAGAACGGATTAAACGAGTTTCAGTGCATTTCAATGGGAAATACTGATTCGACTTACAACCATTGTGACTTACAACTATCTTCTGAAACAGATTATGGTCGTAAGTCAAGGCACCACTGTATATGAACAGATCTAAGCCACGTGTGTCTACCAAGTGCGATTGCTGTAACCATGTTTCAATGTGGCATTAATAACATGGTGGACTGTGATCTGCTCCTGATGGGTGAGGGCCATGGCTTCTTGATGGAAAGTGAGGGTGCGAGTTTTGTACTCTTCAGGTGCGGACTGAAGAATGGGTAAGGCTTTATACCATAGGTGACGATGATAGGCTCCCATTGCTGCAAATTAATTGGATGCAAGCAAAGTGAAAGAGGCCAAAGAGTAAATTCTACAGCCAATGATGTCTAGTTTTCTACCTTCCCAATTATTAGGGGTGCCATTGGAGCGGTTGTGTGCTCTATTCTGAGTGGTGTCTATGATTAAAGGGTTGGGAGGCAGGTGTTTAGATAAGAAGGTGGTTTGTCACCACACATTTTTTAGAGATTTTCTATGAGTCTTGTAATTTGTGGAACCAAAGAAGGTTTGGGCCAAGATTCTTTAATGAGTTTCAGAAGGGAATGTATGAATCTCAAACAAAGTGGAGGGGTCTGGTCCTGGCTGACATCTTCATAAACCTTATCTGACTTGTGTTGTTGAATGTTGAGTTCCATAACTTTTGCTATACACATAATTAGTTGGGGATAAGATGAAAAATCTTCTGATGGTGACGATGGGTTGGCATCTGCAACGTCAGAGCCTGGTGTAGGCAGATTAGGTGGAGACTTGTGTGGTGGTGAGGAGTCTGAGGCCTTGGTATCAGAGACTGGGCAGGTTGGTTGTGGAGAGTGGTAGTCTGGAGATGCAGAGTAATGTCCAGAAGGGAATGTCAAAACGTGGGCAATTTCACCTTGTAGTGGAGGCAAGGAATATAATGTTTGGTCTTAAGAGTACTGTAGGACTTGCTGGAAGGACATTGTGTGGATGGGTGTGGTGTGAACCTTCTAGGTTCATGAGAGTGCGTAGTATCAAGTCCGGCAGGTGGTGGTCCTCTGTAAGTAGTAATAACTTGTAAAGAAGATTACCTCAGAGAGTGTGGTCTGTTTGGTTGTATAAGTCTGGGTTGGTACCAAAGTTCGAAGCTGCTTTGATACAATGGCCAACTGTAATTTATTTATTTATTTATTTATTTATTTATTTATTTATCTATCTATCTATCTATCTATCTATCTATCTATCTATCTATCTATCTATCTATCTATCTATCTATCTATCTATCTATCTATCTATCTATCTATCTATCTATCTATCTATCTATCTATCTATCTATCTATCTATCTATCTATCTATCTATCTATCTATTTATTTATTATCCCGCCTATCTAGTCCCTCAGGACCAGTCTAGGCGGCTTATAACAGACATATAACAATGTAATTAAAACAATTTTAAATAAGGGGGAAAAACGTTAGACAAGATGGGGCAAACACTAGGAGAGAAGACAAAGGGAAGATGAGGAGTTAGCTGAGGGGAAGGCCTGCTGAAACATCAGTGTTTTTAATTGATTTTTGAAAATACCCAGCGAGGGAGCCGCGCGAATGTCAGGGGGAAGGTTATTCCAGAGGCGAGGAGCCACCGCCGAGAAGGCCTGATTTCTTCTCTTTTCTTTCCAGGCCTCCCTCGGCGTTAGGCTCCTCAGCCTCACCCTGAAGACAGGGGAGAGCGGTTGGCCCAATGGTGGGAGATTAAATTCATCCTCTCCTGAAGGGGAGTCAAAACAGACAGTTTTGTATGCTCCGGTATGGGTGGTGGAAGAATAGTCTTGTCAAGTGGAGATCGAGATGAAGTGTGCTTAGATTTATTGGTAGGTGAGTCCTGAGACAACTTTTTCTTCTTTTTAGGTGGCTTGGAGTGGTTGGACACCAAGGCCGGTTTCAAAGTTGATCCCGAAGTCTTGGAGGTCAATTTGGATTTGGATTTAACCAGTGACGGTCTTGATGCAGGTGAGGTAGATGGCATCTTGGCCAATGGGGTTGGGCCGTGGGATAAAAGGACCAGCGTGGTGTCCATAGCAGATGGTTGAGGAGGTTATAGGGATTAGAGACGCCTAAGTTTGAGTGCCTGTTTTATGAGATTTTTGCAGGCCTGACACAAAGAAGACTGGTGGGATTCCCAAGGCAGAAAATGCATGAATGGTGTCTGTCAGAGATGAGAATCTTGTTGGGGCAAGAGTTGCACCCTTTGAAAAGCTCTGCTGGGGCCATAAAATGGTGGGAAAGGGAAGGGGGGACAGGTTGGAGAAAAGAAGAGGGAAGATTTGGCTTTCTAACTCTCCTACTTCCTCCCCAGTAAACTCATGAAGAGAAGAAAGGAAGGCAAATGGAGCTCTGCTCGTTGAGAGATGAAACCTCAGTGGCAGCAAAAAGGAACTGAGGCAATTGCCAAGATGGGCAGGCCATGTGTACTGGGGGAGGGGGGTCCCGGTGAAAGCGTGCTAAAGCTCTACATCCATCCATACATATGAAGGCAAATATTAAGTGCAAAGGGAGGGGATAGGATTACAGCCTGAGATTGATGAAACAAGTAGTAGTCTAGGAGCTAGGAGTACCTTACTACTTTAAATGAGTGCATATCCCCAGGGCTGAATGAACTGCATCCAATAATAAAGGAACTGGCTGAAGAGATCACAAAACCACTGTCTATTGCTCTGTTGTGGGGGAGGAGAAATCGTGCCTACATTTTCCTCTCTCTCTCTCTCTCTCTCTCTCTCTCTCTCTCTCTCTCTCTCTCTCTCTCTGTGTGTGTGTGTGTGTGTGTATCAACTGTTTATGCTTTGTAGTTATGTTTTTTGGGATAGAGTTATACATGGATTTTGAAATACTAGGGGGTCCTGCATTCCTAACCCCAGAGTTGTTGAAGGGAGAGTTCCTTCTTCTGAGGCGCATGAAACCACCTTAGACCAAGTCAGAACATGGGTCCATGTAGGCGAATACTGTTTATCCTGCCTGCATCCCAGATGTAGATTTTCAGCCTTGCCACTTAAGATTCTTTTAACTGCTAATGGCATGAATTCAGTCTGAGACCTTGTGTTTCCATCATGTGAGTGATAATTTATTTATTTTATTTATGTATTTTATTTCTATCCCGCCTATCTAATCAATTAAGATTACTCTAGGCGGCTTACAACAATAAAACAACGACAATATAGTTAAAACAATTTTACAAAGGAAAAGTTGCAACAGGTTGGGACATGAAGAAAATGTTTCATAAAACAAGTGAGAACATATTGTGACTCTGGACTTTCGCCTTTCACTGCAGCTTATTCTCTCCTGTTCAGATTCAATATGTAAGCAGAACCTGTAAATGTTACATTTTGTTCTGCAACTCCCAGAATCCTCCAGTCAGCATAGCCATAGTAGCCCAGGGCTTTTGAGAGTTCTAGTCCAACAATAACTTCCAAGCCCTGATCGTTGTACGGCTTAAGCTTTATTCCAAAGCAAACACAAATATAACATGCTATACACGAGATATGCTCCTTTTTGAATGAATAAAAGAGCAAGATTTAGATTTTATATACACATATCATATCTATTCAGATCAACAGAGGGTTTCCAATGCAATATCATAACTCCTCTTGAAAAAAGGAACATTACCTTATCAAATATCAATGTTAACTTTTCTTTCCATCTGATTATAATAAAAGAAATTATGTGTCTACTTGTATCTGCCATGTTATGTTCCATGTGGGTAAGTTGGAACCAACTTATAGCAACTCTAATAGGGCTTTCAAGGTGATATATTTAAAGAGTGGTTTGACAGACCCATCCTCAGTGAGCTTCACTGCCTGAGTAGGGATTTGAACCCAGGCCTCCTGAGTTCTAGTCCAGCGCTACAACACACTGGATAACTCTGCCATATCTGTGGTTAATTAAAATCTGCCTACAGCAAGCAGCAGCTTTTTCAGTAACTATACACCAGATTTCAATAACCTTTAAAAAGCAGAGGCAAAACTGAAGGCAGACTTGGGAACTCCATGCTGTTTTATCCTCTGCAAGGTCCCCAACCTTTTTAACAGGTAAGAGGCAGAGATTGAAAAAGAGAGAAACAAAAGGCTCTGTTGTCTTACATAAGGGAGGAGGAGAGTGAGCAAAGAAAAAGGCAGAACTTGCACTACAGTGGAGGGACAGACTGACCAGTGAAAAGGCCGCCTAGAGTGGTCCTGAGCTGACTAGATAGGCGGGATATACCGTATTTTTCGCGCCATAAGACGCACCTTTCCATAAGACGCACCAATTTTTTAGGAGAAGAAAACAGGAAAATATAATCTGTTTTCTTCACTCCATAAGATGCACAGACTTTCCACCCCCCTGTTTTGTGGAGAAAAAGTGCGTCTTATGGTGCAAAAAATACAGTAAATTAATTAAATAAATAAATAAATAAATAAATAAATAAATAAATAAATAAATAAAAAGAATGGTGGAGAAGAGAAAGATCAGAGGGAAAGGCACAAAGAGAAGGTAGATGCTGAGGATACTTTTAATAATGTGAACAGAGCTAAATAGCTTATAGACATTAAATATCTGTATTCTGTATAGCTTAGAGACAGAAAATCTAGCCTAGTTAACTTTGAAACTGAAATGTCCAGCGGGATCTATGCCTTCAATAAGTCTTTCTATTGAACACTAAATAGTGTTTTTAATTATATTTCTGATCAACACATTAATAGTGTGCTTCCTTTTGCAATTAGGTATAGTAATTAGAAAGCACCTTGAATGTTTGGTTGTCCTCCTCAGCTGACATAAGGCAGAAAGAAAGCAAAGGTTTAATTAAAAGATGAGAGCAGTACAATTGGATACTGTTCAAATGACCCATTTTTACATTTTAGTGATTGTCCTGCTAGGCAAAAATATTCATCTGTCTGGCTTGGAGCTGTTAACTAAAATTAGCAATAGGTATCAAACACAGTTCACTAGGATCTTGCAGGCTACAGTTTCTCTTAGTCTGGTGTTCAGAACTGGACCTTATCACCAATGGGTGGTTTCCCCAGACACTGCCTCTGACCTGCCCTCTTGTATAAAAAAAAAACCAAAAAAAAAAAAAAAAAAAAACCACAAAAAACCAGAACAATCACAATGGGGACGACAATTCACAGGTGGACTTTGTTAAGGGACCTGGAATTTCTTTAGACAACGAATGAGTGACAAGATGAACTATAGCAGGAATGCAACCCATCAACAAGGAATCTTGTGAGAAAGCTAGGGAAGTCTCAAGACGGCTAATTGCAGCACTATATGCTGCAGATGGAAAGTGGGAGGTCAAGGAAGAAAGGCAAATCATAGCTTCTCTTCTGGTATATAAGCTGGAAGGTGAGGAACTGGGCCTATTTTTGAGGCTAAGAGGTAAAGAATCCAAGAGGGCCAAGAAAGGAACCAGGATAGAGTGGCCAGAAGCAAAAACTATGTAAAATAAGATGGCCCAGAGACTGGAAACATTCAATATACATTCCAATCACCAGAAAAGAAGATGACAAAGAGTACATTCACAACCACTGCATTAATTTCCTATACAAGCAAAGGAATGCTCAAGGTGTTGCAACAAATACTATTACTGTACTTTATATGGAGTGAGAAATGCCCAATGTACAAGTTGGATTCTAAAAAGGAAGAGGCACTATAGATCTTATTGCAAATCTATATCAGCTACAAAAGTGTACCAAAGAACTTCAGAAATTGTGGGGGAGAACCAACCCCCCCAAAGAGCCTGTTGCCCTAATAATGAACAGTACCTCAAGTAAACAAAATGTTAAGGCATCTTCCTTCTCTGGTTTGAAAAGCTTTATTTTAGTATTTTAAAAACTATTTTATTATCACAATTTTAATTAGTTGACAGCCCAAAAATTCATAAATGCTAGGGAAATGACAGAGTGATCATCTTGTAGATGGATTCTATTATCTTTTATCACAACCCTCCATAATAAACAAAGTGAGCCCAGATGCTGCTTCACTCGAAAGCAGTCTGTTTCTATTTACACTAATGATCCTTATGAGTCCTTTACAAATGAAGAGCCTGACACTGAGGAGGTGTCATGTGACAAGATATTTGGCATTTCTTTGGAGGAAACCATAAATGAGACAATGTGTTGCCACTGCACTGGGAAACCCAAGAGGACTCTGGTCTGTTTCTAAAGACTGCATAGTCCTCCCTGGAGATTAGAACAGCTGTTGGATTTACAACATGCTCTGGGAACCTCTATTTGTCAAGCCCAGTGAGCCAGTTCCGACATGGGCACAGGTGAAGGTGACTTTTCATTCAGCACAGTTTGCCTTCCAAGTCCATTAATTCTCAGGGGTGTTGTGATGGATTTCTCCCTTTATTATTTATTTTCTCATGCCATTCCCTCCCACTGCCCTGCTGTAGTGGAAAAAGAGCACAGCAGATGGTGCTTCAACAAGGAAGAACAAGCCCAGGAGAATAGACTGGGCTAGCTCACTCTGTAGTCATGTGACTTCCAAGTCCAAGGAGAACTCTTGATTTCCTCTGGGAGACAAGCGAGGCAATCAATGGAGCGTTCCCTAAGGGGAACAAGTGTGTGGGGTGAGGGTGGAGGTGGGGAGTCTCAACAAGGAAATATAAAGCTTAGCAGGCTGTTCATGAGGGAGACCACACACATTCTGATCTTTTCAAAGACACAGAACCAGTGCCGACCGCACAATGACAATGGCATGACTAACCAGGAGATATTATATTGAAGGGGGCAGAGTGCTTCTGGCAGGCCATTGGAGGGTAACATACTGGGGAGTTGTCCTTCACTTAACCTCAGAATGACTCTGACCCATGTTTAATCAGAATGAACCAGGATTTATAATCTATCTAAGAATGCAGTTTGACACTTTCTGTAATCACAAGAGGTGCTACTGCAAGGACAGCTGTCAGGCCAGACACCCTTATAAAAAGATAGATAAACTCAGATTACACTTCTCTAGCTTTATTCAAAGCAACTTTGTTAACTCTTTGCTTTGTTGTACAGTTGTGTCAAACAGAATAAATGTCTATAGAAAGGAGATTTGTGTCTATAGGCAGGTGTCAATTATAATTAAAGAATGTTTTATGAGTCTAACAAATAAATAAGAAAGCATTTCTGTGCAAAGCACAATGATGAACTGAATTAACAAACTACTGTAATGCTTAAAGTAGTGTTTGATCAGTGCTACTGAACCTAGTCACATCCAGGTTAACATGTAACAGAAAACATGATGTAGATTACAAAGACAGAGTATCAATCTTACTGATTATTATTAAGAAATTTATTAGCCATCCGTAATCAGATATTTGCTTCTGCCACACATGTGGTTATCTAACATACTATTTTTTTCAGTCTGCATGACGAAGATTATTAACAGGCAAAATATGCTCATGCATTGCTTACCATAATGAAGTGCTGTTTGGCCTTCATCATCCTGGAAAAAAGAGAAATCAGATTTAGTTGTGTCCATGGGCAGACTTTATTAGACAAATATCACCTAACTCCTTGAGTATAAGAAGTACATATTGACAGCTTTAGAACAGGTACTCTGGCTTCTGCATTTTTCATAACACTGGTTTTAACTTTTAAAGCCATAATCAGCTTCGGACCTAGACCCCTAGTGGACCACTTCCTCCCACAACGAATCTATGTGTTAACTGGAGGTCTGAACTATCAGAATCAGTTCAGACTGCAATTCAGTGATGTGAAAACCAGTCCAAAAGGCAATAGGGGAAATTAGATTAAGTATGTCAGTATTGTTGGCTCTCCTGACCATAGCTTGCTAAGTAAAGTTCAGGTAAATAGGTGTATTGAGATTTCTACAAAGGTAAACATTACATTTCTTCTTTTTAAATGATGTGCAGGATGCAGGTGGCCCTAATCAAGAATCCTGATAATTTACAGAAAGTTAAGAACCCTAAAGTGGATTTGATTTAAATTCTGTTTTACATTCTGTTTTAAAACATGTTTTTCTACATAAAGGCTCATTCTAGCTGGTTATTATAATTTTAGTATTTACAAACCAGATGAAAGTTTCATTTTTAGAACAATAAATTTTCAAGTTAGTTCTACAGTTATATCAGAAATGATTGTTTCGCTTGCACTTTTTGCATTTTGCATATATGTCTGCTTCATCCACAAGTAGAAGAACTTCATTAAAATATTCCCAAATGGGTTTCTTTTATAGCCTGCTGCCATTGCTATTGTAGGTTTTCTTTTTAAGGGAGAGAATAATATGACAAATCTATACTTGTCTTATTATTCTCTTAATAATATCTTAAGATTTCTAGAGTATTCTGTCAAAAGGATTCAATTTCATTTGTACTACCAGCCCCTCCCTCAGCTCTTACTATCTCCTTATCTAGATCTATTCTAGCCCAGACAATCTTCTATCCACTGAGCTTATTGAAACCTAGTACAGTGGTGCCTCACAAGATGAACACCTTGTGGGACAAAAAACCCAAAAGACCAATCATTTTTGTGATTGCTATGGTGCCTCGCAAGACAGTTTCTTCTATGGCCGTGCTTCGCAAGATGGTTTTTTTTTAACTTACATACATACACACACAGACACACAGACACAGACACAGACACAGACACAGACACAGACACACACACACATTACAGTGTGTCATCCAGAGATAATCCCTAAGAAACATATGCTGGAAAATGAAACAGTTTCTAGTAAAGGGATTGGAGTTGAAATAGTGAAGCTGGCATTGGCAAAAATTCCCATAAAATATAAAGAGTGGACAGGAGAGTGGACAGTGGCCATATCAGAGCAAATTCCTGTCCCATGTTTAATAGGCCTAGATTTATCAGAGCATGTACAGAGTGTTTTAGTAACAACTTGCTCACAGGGAAATCCAAGTGCAGACACAGAGGAAAACATTGGGAATTTTGAAATAATAGAAGGGAATGAAACAGCTAATCTAGTCAATATGGGGAATCCTAGAAATCTGACTTTCATAAGAGAACAAAAAGATGACCCTACCTTAATTGAGTGCTATAGACAAGGAAGGGCCCCTGACCCCTGAAAACCCTGAAAGATACAGTGTGAAGGAAGACCTATTGTACAGAGAAATTCTTGTGAATCCTATGAGGGGAGGGGTGAGCATTCTCAGACAACTGATAGTCCCCTTCAAATACAGAGAAGGAATTTTAGAAAAAGGACATAAAGATACATTTGCTGCTCATTTAGGGATCACATGTACAAAGCAAAGAATTGTTCAAAACTTTTACTGGCCTGGGATAGGGAAGTAGGTTAAGTTATATTGTCAAAGTTGTGACACATGTCAAAAGCAGGGTACTGGGAATGATAAAACTAAAGCTAAGTTGTACCCTTTACCAATCATCTCAACCCCATTTCAACGAATAGGCCTAGACATAGTGGGACCCTTACCTAAAGTTACCAGGCGGGGAAATAGATTCATTTTGTCCATAACTGATTATGCCACCAGATACCCGGAAGCTGTTCCTTTGCGAAATATTGAAACAGAGACAGTGGCAGATGCATTATTAAATTATATGTGTCGCATGGGCTTTGCTTCCAAGATAGTTACTGATTTGGAAACCTCATTTACGTACAAATTAATGAAAAGGTTGTGGCAAGTCTGTGGAATCACTCACATCACATCATCCCCTTATCATCCCCAGACAAATGGATTGGTTGATAAATTTAATGGGACCCTAATGTGTATGATTCAAGCTTACATCACTGAAAATCCAAATGACTAGGATCATAAATTGCAACCCTTACTGTCTGCTGATAGATCTGTACCCCAGGAAAGTACAGGATTTAGTCCTTTCGAACTATTATTTGGAAGGAAAGCTCGGGGACCCCTAGATCTACTCCGGCAAAACTGGGAGGAACATAGAGGAGAGGATCCTGAGTCAGTGGTCCAATATATAGATACACTGATGAACTCCTTGCAGCAGTCTCTTGAGTTAGCAGCAGAAAACTTAAATAGTCATCAAGGAAAGCAAAAGCACTGGTACGATAAGAGGGCCAGGGAAAGAACATTCAATCCTGGAGACAAAGTGCTAATGTTGAAACCTATCAAAAGGAATAAACTCCAGTTAAATTGGGCACGTCCATTTAGAGTAGTCTCTAAAATGAGTGAAGTGAATTATGTAATTAAGGAGGAGGGAGAAGAAGGTAGAAGAGTGATGCATGTAAATATGATTAAACCTTATTATAGGAAAGAAAATTTTGTCTTATATGCCATTAAAGAAGTGCCCAACGAAAAACATGAACTACTATATTGGGAAGGAAGGGGTGAACCCCAGTATAACCCTGAAGATGTTAAGATGAGCCCTACTCTAACCCCAGGGCGACAAGATGAAACAAGAGCCTTGCTGCAGAAATACCAGCAAGTCTTCTCAAATAAGCCTGGTGTAGCAAAGGGGGTAGTGCATAAAATAGATACAGGAGATGCACCTCCTCAGGCTGCCACACTGTATAGAGTAACGGGGCCATATGTAGCAAAGGTTAACAAGGAGCTAGATGAAATACTGAAAAAAAATCATTGTCCCTTCTTCTAGTCCTTGGGCAGCCCCAATAGTTCTAGTTGATAAGCCAGATGGAAGTATCCGCTTTTGCATGGACTATCGAAAACTGAACCATGTCACTAAGTCAGATGCTTACCCAATGCCTCGGTTAGATGACTTGACAGAGACTATAGGGGGATGTCAATTCATATCAAGTTTTGACCTGACTAAGGGGTTTTGACAAGTCGGTCTAGACCCCAAAGATCAGGAAAAGATCGCTTTTTGTAGCCCCTTTGGTTTGTTTGAGTTTTGGGTCTTAAGTTTCGGATTGTGAAATGCTCCAGCAACCTTTCAAAGACTCATGGACCAAACCTTACAAGGGCTTAGATAATTCACTGTAGCATACATCGACGATATAGTATACATCAATGATATAGTTAGACATGGGAAGAGCACATAATCCATTTTGAAAAAGTGCTACAGAGACTACATGAGACTGGGTTAACAGTAAAAGCTAGTAAATGCCAACTGGGTAGCTCTGAATTAAAATACTTAGGTCATGTAGTAGGGGGAAGCATAATCAAACCCCTGGAATCTAAAATAGAAGTTATCAGCAATTGGCCCAGACCGACATTCAAGAAAAAAATAAGATCTTTCTTAGGGTTAGTCAGCTATTATCATCGCTTTGTACCCAATTTTAGTGCGATAGCCGCTCCTTTATCTGATTTAACACACAAAAGAAAGGCTGAGAAGATCCAATGGACGGTCGACTGCGAGGACGCCTTTAGTAAGTTGAAGACTCTGAGAGCTCCAGACTTCCAGAGAGAGTTCACAGTCTTCAAGGATGCATCTGCCATTGGGCTGGGAGCTGTGCTGAGTCAGGCAGACGACGATGGAAACCATCATCCTGTAACCTGTCTCAGTAAGAAACTGCAGGTGGGCGAGAGGCATTTGTCCACGACTGAACGGGAGTGTCTAGCCATTGTATGGTCATTGCAGAAACTCAGGCCATACATATGGGGAAGACATTTTGTACTTTGCACTGATTACTCCCCACTTCTGTGGCTGAGAACTATAAGGGCAAATAGCAACAAGCTGATGAGATGGGTCCTACTTCTGCAGGTCTTTGATTTTTTGAGATTCGGAGCATGAAGGGAACACAGAACGTGGTGGTCGACACATTATCTCGGAGACCAGAGGACTGATGGATGAAGGAGAAAAAAATTGTAAAATGTAATGGTATAGAAACTGTTCAGTTTATACATAAGCATGAGATGTAATTAAAAATAAAATGTAATCTCATAGTGAATTAATGGTAAGTAGTGATAAATGTAACAGGAATAGGATTTGTATTAATGTAATTGTAAGTAATGCAAATTTTGATAAATATAATTTAAATGTTTAAAGGAATAAGTTTAATTTGCGCTAAATAGTAGTAATCAATAATAAGTATGCATAGATACTGTATAAAGGAATCAATCAATCAATCAATCAATCTATAGAGAGAGAGAGAGTAAAAGAGTTACTGGTAATAGTATTGGGAACATATTTGAAATAAATTGTTTATTGCTCCCTGCGTTGTTCATGAGGGTAAACTATAAGGTTTTCCCCATGAAACAAACTTTTCCTAGGGGGGAGGTATGTGATGGAATGCCCATGTCACTCCTGTCACTCATAGCTGAAGTTCAAGTGCAGGAGCCTATGAGAGGACAGGAGGTGCGGAGTCAGTGAGGCAATTAGAGACATTTAGAGGGGGAGTTAAGGAGAGAGAAGGGGAAAGAGAGAATGAGAGTGTGGAGGAGAGAAATTGAATAGTCAAGATAGATAGATAGTCAGAGAACTAGAGAGAACTGATATTATCAATAAGTTGATTAAAGTGAATAAATCAATAAAACAAATGAAGAATTGAACGTGTAACCAAAGATAAGAAGTTTTAATGAGTGATTGTATACAATGATGAAAAAGAACATCTGTGATTTAAATTCAATCTAAATAAACAAGTTATGTTGGTAGCAAATGTCTGATTGAAGTACAGTGGTGCTTTGCTTAACGGGTGCCCCGTTTAACGACGAATCCACATAGTGATGTAGATTTTGCGATCGCAAAAGCGATCACATTGCGATGTTCCCTACAGGGGAAAATTGCTTTGCGATGATGGCTTCCCCCCCCCCATCATCGCAAACACCCCATTTTTGCACAGCTGATCGGTGGGGCCAGGGATCTTAGCAAAGGTCCCCCATCAGCTGTGCGAAAACGGGGCGTTTGTGATGAGGGGGGCAAGCGATCGTCCCACAAAAGAGCCGGTGTAAGGCGGGGAGGGGTTGGAGCGGAGAAGATGGCAAAATGGCCGCCCGCTGTGTTTTTGCCCAGATTCCTTGCTTACCGGGCAGCAAAAATGGCGGCCGGATGGGGGAATCTTCGCTTGCCGGTGAGTTTTTCCCCAATATGGGGTTTCCCCCCCTGCATAGCGATGTTTCTGGATAGCGACATTAATCCTGGAACGGATTAACGTCACTATGCGGGGCACTACTGTATTGTGCAATTGTGGATAAGGGATAGCCACAGGTGGCAGCGAATGAAAGAGAAAACATCACCATCTTGGTTTGGGGAAAACAAACAAGGAACATTAGATGCTAGAGTTTCAGTTTAAAAACGTTGCCCCCTTCTCCCTCCCTGATGAGCTTGCTTATGTTGAAAGCCTAGGGAAAAAAATATCAGTTCTTTCAGACACCATGTTTAGGTCTCTATCCTTCTGAATCTGAATTATTAAAAAGGTCTCTCTTCAGATTTAGTTTGCTTTGAAGAAGCCTTATTTCAGTCCAGGGGTTTGCTTAATTTTTACAAATTAGTCCTACTTGGACTAACTGAATGAATATGAAGCACAATGTTAACACTGTTATAGATGTCTCCAGATTGACTTCTATCAAGTAGGACCACACAGCTTTGTTTTTATCCATCCAGGAAGTTTTCTGGCAGAGACCAAGTGAGTTTAACGTATTTTCCCATGCCTTTAAATATTTAATTTATTTAATCTGTATTCTGCTGTTCCCTCAAAAACAGGATTCAAAAGCAGCCCATTATACTAAATTAAAAATAGAATTAAGAACATGGCTCATATGCCATTTTGCTGTCTCATCTTACTCTATTATTGTTTATTATACTCATAAGCTTATTTTTTTAAAGGGGCTAATGCTGTAATTTGTTTTTGTGAATTCTATTCAGGTTCTAAGGGTGGCTTGGTAAATACTACCAATAAAATGCCACTTTTTGGGGGCTTATATTTCATTTAACGGGATTTGCAATTTGCTAAAAAATTAACAGCAGCTGGTAGTTTCTACTGAAGTCAGAATGTAGCACTAGCAGGCCTGAATATTTTTAGCTCGCTCCATGGATCCGTCTTTCTTCATAAACCTTTATCAAGTCTGTAAAAGCAAGACTTGGTTGATATTTTTGCCTTTTTCCTTTTCCCCCCCAAAAACTGAGATCGCTGCCTGATCAGACACGAGGCGGTTGGCTCCTGCACCACTGTATTGCTTGTTACTTGAGATATTGGCCTCAACTACATTTTTGCCTCTGGCCTCTCAAACTTTGCCTTGTCTTTTCTAGACTTACCCTTTAATAGAGATACCTTTGGAGATATCGAGAGAACTATGCTGAAACTGCCATTATGCTTTGACATATTCCAGAGTACATAAGAGAAATACAATTCTAGTAAACTGAAGTCAAATGGTTATAAAAGAGAGGCTATCTTAGTAGAATTATACTACAGTACTGAGTCTAGAGATGGGGATGAAGCGCCAAAACGGTGCTTTGTCTTGGTTCATGGGTCGTCAAACTTGAGTATCCTGATTTGTTTTTATATTTGTCCCCATGTCTAACTGAGACTCATGCATGATCTTGGCCTGCTCTCATCGAAGTCAACTGAGAACATGGAGAAAATTAATTCAGTGCACAAGGGAAAAGTACAGTATGTTTCTCTTTGGCTTCCCCAACAAGCAAGTAATGTTACCAATATGAAACAACGGCTAAAAGCTTGGTACCACAGGAAAGACTCAAGTGCTCCACTATCAGTGTTGTAAGAGAGGACCTCCTCATGTTGGCCTCCCACTCCCTTGGTGCCATACTATTGCTATCTCGGTGGGAATTTCCCCTCCTTTTTTTTAGCCTAGAGTTCCAAGAACAGAAACTATTTCCTCCATGTCCCAGCATGGCTGCCACTGACTCACTTGCCCACCAAGGCAGGGAAGAAACAGCTGCTATAGTTTGATGGATAAAATATTTTAAATAAATAAATAAAAATAAATATGGAGCAGCCTCTGTTCACTCCCTAGAACAGTGGTTCCCAACTTTGGGCGCCAGGTATTATTGGACTAAAACTCCGCTGTACTGGTCAGGATTTCAGGGAGTTGTAGTCTAAGAACATCTGGGGGCCCAAAGTTGGGAACCACGGCCCGAGAAGATCCAATCATTATGAGCACTCAGAAGGGAGAAAACAGCCATGTGAGATGATACATTTACTCATTTCACTGTGAATGTTCACCCTTCAGAGCAAGCAAGCAACTGTGCCCATGGCCTTCCTTCCTTCCTTGCATGCCCTCTTTACTTTGCCAGCGGTAACATTTGTATGGCTTTGAAACCATTTCCCACTTTTACCTAGACAAGAAGCCATAGCAGCTGCTCACTACCATCACTCACTTGCCTATTTAGGAAGTGGGAAATGAGGGAGGTGAGCTATGGGTATAATGCCAAGCAATCACCATTTGGAACATGAGATTGAAAATGAACCAACCTTTTTCAAAAATCGATGGTTTCATGTTTAATGCCTCTCATCTAAGCAGTAAGTGTGTCCACTGGTGAGGGGTATCTTGTTGCGTAAGACACACTTTTTGAACAGGCCTGACAGGGCCGTAAATGGCAGGAAGGCTAAGTGAAAAATATGACAAATTAACAACTTTTAAAAAGAAAACTACAAAGTACAAGGTTTATGAGGGACAACAATAAGGTAAGAACCAGTAAGAACGAAGGGAGAGGGAAAAATCAGTTGAAGCTTTGACGGAATTAAAGGCTCTAGGTACTTGAAGGTGTTATCTCAATGGCAGCTGAAAAGGAACTGAGGATAGAGGGTGGGGACAGGGTCTAGATTAATTTATCTGTTTTAAGTTCTAGAATGTTCCAAAGATGTCAGCACAGGCACAGAAGGAAGCCACTGGTTTGAATTATAGAGACCACAAAGAAGTGGAAAAAGAGGAAACTTTCATATTCCTCTCCTTCTTTAATAAGAATCATGCGTCTTTTAGAGACACTCTTTTAGAAATCAATGAAAGTGCATACACGTGTATGTGCATGCGTGCACGCAGAGAGAGGGTTCTTTGTGTTTTTGGTTAAAACAAGACTTGTGAATCCTTAGTATTCAGTTTTGGTAATAACTATATAAGAAAAATATTGATAAGCTGGAACATGTCAAGTCAAGGTTATCTAAGGTAGTATAGTAAAGGGTTTAAAACCAAGTCCTAGTCCTATGAAGAACACTTAAGAGAACAGTTAAATTATTTTTAGCCTTGAGAAAGGTGATAATAGCTATCTTTAAATATTTGAAAGGATATCTAGATGAAGCAAGTTTATTTTCTGTTCACCAGAGTAAAATCACAGTTAATCAACGCAAATTTTAAAAAAAGATATTTTGACTAAACATACAGTTAAGTCCGGAAGTAACTGGACACTGACACAATTTTCATAATTCTGGCTCTGTACGCCACCACGATGAAACAACCAAGATATAACTGAAGTACAAACTTTCATCTTTAATTCAAGGGGTTGAATAAAAATATCATGAACAGAGATGGGGGTATTCCTATACGAATATCCCCCCACAGATGCAGATAATGACCAACCACTCACAATTCCACCACTGCTACGGGCTCCGGACTCCCTTCCCATTGCTCTGGAGCTCACGATGGACTAGCCACTCCTTGCAGAAGGTGGGATGATGAGCCTCTCTGCCAGGTTAAAGAGTGACTGCCTGAAGAGAAAGGTCTTTGCCTGTCTGAGAAGGACAGCAAAGATGGGGCCAACCTAGCTTCCCATGGGAGGGAGTTCCAGAGTCTGGGAGCAGTGGCACAGAAGGCTCTCTCCCAAGTCCTCACCAAGCGCACCTGTGAGGGTGGTGGGACTGAGAGAAAGGCCTCCCCTGATGATCTTAATGCCTGGGCAGGCTTATAGAGGGAGATGCAGACTTTTAGATTGGACCCAAGCTGTTTAGGGCAGTGGTCCCCAACCTTTTTGACACCAAGGACCGGTTTAGTTGAAGACCTTTCTCCCAAGGATTGGGTGGGGGTACTTGTTATGCAGTAGGTCAGTTTCCTTCCCCTCCGGTCCTAAGAGTCAAGGCCCTGGTGGAGATGAACATGTGGCACTCAGTAGCCAAGTAGTCCAGGCTGGACTACCTGGAGGGTGCGCCTGTCTTCGATGGATGGACAAAGAGGCCAGGGGGATGCCCATGGATCTCCTGGAGGGGCTTGGGATCCTGGGAGGCTCTGGCACAATGTGGAGGAGAAAGAGGAAAGTGAGGCAAATGACACTGCCATCTTCTTCCCATCTCCACCCAACCTGGGTGTGCCTCTCGCCCTCCCAGCTGGCCAGGCCCCACCTCAGCTCCCCAGTGATTTTGAAGCCCCTTCCTGTGTCCACCCCGTGAGGCCTCCTGCCTGATCACCCCTCCTTTTCTGCCACCGCAGTGTCCGTTTTCCACTGCCAGGTCTGGGCTGGGCACACTGGGTGCTGCTGCTGCCCTGCTGCCCATCCCTCCCTGCCTCCTTCCCAGCTCTCTTCATGTGATGGGTATCTACCACCCCTGCAAGCTCATCAGGAGGCAAGACAAGAAGTGAAAGCACCTCCAGACTGCCCCTGCCATATCCGCTGTCCTTGGGACATCATACATGGCTGAGGTGACAGACCGCAGGGGACCGACAGAGCCAGTGTCGCGGCCATCCGCAGCGGGGCTCAAGGCTACCTCTGACACACTGACCCAGAGGGTGGGGACGAGGGTGGCTTGCCACTGGCCAGGCTCGGTGGCTCCTCCCCTGCCCTGTCTCCTCGGGGCCCTCACGTTCCAGGGCACATCGGAAGGCAGGACAGCGGAGAAAGGGAGGAGAGCCAGGAGCGTGCTGACAAAGAGGCAGAGCTTCGCTCACCGCTCACCTCCTGCCTGCCACTCATATGTCCCAGCGACCTGGTCCTTCCAAGGCCAGTACTGGTCCACAGCCCAGGGGTTGGATACCCCTGGTTTAGGGCTTTGGAGGTTAAAACCAGCACTTTCAAGTGTGCCCGAAAATGGATCAGCAGCTAGTGGAGCTGTTGTAATAGGGGTGTTACATGTTCCCTGTAGTCAGCCCCAATCTTTTGGACTCTTTGGAGTTTTCGAACACTTTCCAAAGGCAGCCCCACAAAGTGTGTTACAGTAATCCAACCGAGATGTAACTAAGGCAAGTGTCACCGTGGCCAGACCAGACCTCTCAAGAAACGGGCCCAGCTGGCACACTAGTTTTAACTGTGAAAAGGCACTCCTGGCCACCGCTGAAACCTGGGCATCCAGGCTCAAGGATGAATCCAGGAGCATCTCCAAGCTGTGTGCCTGTCTTTTCAGATGGATTGTTAACCCCATTCAGCCCAGGCTGCAATACCCCTAGAGATGGGGGTATTCGTATTTATATATCCCCACACAGCTGGAGTTAATGAGGGTCCGGCTCCTTATATTAAAGAGCTGTAATTCCTAAATTCTTCCTCCAATTTTGATGTGAATACATTCAAATTAAAACTGAGAGACTGCATGTTAAGTCCATATTGATTATTTAACTATAATCTGAATTTATTTTGGTAAACAGCCAAAAAAACCACAAAACTAGTGTCAGTGTCCACTTATTTCTGGATGTAACTCTAAGACAGAACTTCCTGACAAAGCTGTTTGAAAGTGGAATGGATTACCTTAGAAGATGGTGGTCTTTCCTTCATTTGAGATCTCTTTCTCTCTTTTTAATCTCCTGCTTTAAAAAGGAGATGGACTTAGTGACTCTTGAGAATCCTTCTAGCTCTACAATTTTTTTTGATTCTCTGATTCTAAGACGTACAAGTAATGTGCAAAATATGTCTTTGGCTTTGCTTACAAACTGGTAATTACCTTAGGGCCAGGTAAAAATGGCAGCTCGCAGCAGATTCTGAACAGGACTGATATTAAAAATGGCTCACAATTCATACTGGCACCTTAAATGGTTCTGCCAGATGAAGACAACAATTCTAGATCCATGTTTTGTTTTTTGTCCAAAAACGTTATATTGGCTTAGACATAAAAGTAAAAATCAGAAGGTACACTTAGACATTATTTTCTCTCATTTTTTATTGGTGGGTGGGGACCTGCTCATGGTCACTTACTGAAATTTGGGGAGGATGCACCTGAAAGTGTCATAAAATTCAAACACCATGGTGATCTTGCAGCAAAATGTGATTTTGAAATGGGAAGTGTAAATGGTGCATGAGAATTAAAAATATTTTAGATGATTTAAAAGGGATTTAAAAAGTAACTTTTTTTAAAAAAAAGGACAAAAAGTAACTACAGTATTTGCCTTTTCAAAAGAGCATTTCAATTTCTAAAATAAACAGTCTGCTCAGGTCCAAAGATTTACAGCATTTTTTTCAAAGTTCGTATAGTTATTTCTATTTTGCATGATGCTGAAGTTCTAATGTGTGAAGCAAGAAGACTTCCCTGGAGACCAGTAGAATTAGGTGAAAATTTTATTAGTTACCTTCCACTTGAGCATTTATGATTACCTAGGGCTTGTTTCTCTTAATGAGTTTTATGTTGAAATTTCTCAGGATTAAGAATTAAATTTCAAGCACAGTCTCTTTCTAGCATGCAGTAATGAGATGCTGATGAGACACGGCACTCCAAGCAATCAAACCCAAGAACACAGCTCCATGCTGTCACTTAGAAATTTTTAATGGCTATCTACCAGACTTTTTAGAGTCACTGGATTAAGATTTTGTTATGTGCAAAATAAAAAACCATAAATTTCAAGAGCAGGGTTTGAAAATTTTTAGAATATCCCACCAGTCAGTAAAAAATTCACCAGTCAGCATGACTGGGACTATAGCCTCGCAATTTTTGTTAACATATTTAAACTAGGAATTTGTTCACTTTTATTTCTACATAACATGCCCAAACCCAAAATAAATTGTATTACGTACACGGTATTCGTCTATTTCTTCTTAGGGGAAGAAAGGAGGTGTATAAATTATTTATTTATTTATTTATTACATAATTTAAAATAAGTAGATTTCGGTGCAGTTCTCCAGCGGTGGAAAGCTGGCTTCATCGCTTGTATGTCTTTAAAAAAATTTATCATTGTTCTTTGTTTTTTCCTTTGCCTTCTGCTTTTTGGTTTGCTTGGTCGAGGGTGAGGGAATTCAAGTTTCCCACCATTTCCTGCTTTGGACTGCAATTCCCAGAAGCCTTCACCACCAGCTGTGCTGATTCTCAATCTAGGGTCCCTCCAGGTGTTCTTGGACCAAAATTCCCAGAAGTCTTCACCAGCAGTTGGCCACCACAAGAACCAGTCCAAGGACACCTCGGTGACCCTAGATTGGGAATCACTCATTTATACCCTCAGACTTGGGTTGCTTTATTACCTGTGTGCCTGTGGGGTCATGAAGCTCGTATTTTGAATGCCTTTCTTTTGAATGTCTCCAGCAAAAATAAAACTGAAGGCAAAAGTGACCGGCCTCTTAAGGAGCCACAGTTCTCTCCCACCCCAGGATGTGTCCTCGTTTGGTTGAAATTGGGAGCAGGGAATCTCCATATTCTCCAGCATGGGACTACTGTACATTTGCCTGCAGAGCTATATCTCTATGTGCCGTTCGAACTCTCTTCTCACGAGAAGAGGGCAGTTTTCCTTTTGCAATGAGAGGAGGGAGGACAGGACTGCAGAATTAGAGAAAGAGAGAGACAGGCTGAGGGGAAGCAGGCAGGGAGGGAGGGAGGGAGCTGTGACTTGTCAAGCAGTCACAGATGAGTGGACGAGTGCATTTTTTAAGCCCTGTTCAAGAATATGTTCACACAAGCACTTTGACACTCATCTTCATAAGAACTCTGAATTGTAATCTTTTCTAACCCTTCTGTATTTCAATGTTCTATTTAAAAGTAGATTCATGAAGAATGAGTTTATTTGAGCTGGAATGTTTTAGCGGGTAGGGGTATCTGGTTGCAGAGCCAGGGGACTGAAGTTAGAGCCACAAGTATATGTTTGCTGGAGTTAAGTGCCCTGCTTCCAGGGCAGCCTTGGGCACCATAACTCAGGATTGATGTGACATTACAAATAATTTACTATTATTTTATCTGATACTGACTGAAAACAGTGCTAACACTGTTTAACAAAACCTAGTGTGAAGCCAAAATGGAAGCTGATAATATCAAAACCAACAGGACACTTTGGGACATGGACTACCCTGACTATGTGAAAACTCTCTTTGACAGTATTTCATATTTTAGAATAGAGGTTCTTCACTCTGTTGGGACAATACAAATTCTTAGACGTTGAGGCCACCTTCATATAGTAGATCTAAACATTATATGGATGGGATTTGTACAATTTTTTTGAAATTCATTTTCAATAAGGATAGGATTTGGGGATAGAGGGCTGGGTGAGTGGACATGGGTAGCAGAAGGGTAAAATTCCTGAGAGTGCACATATATAATTCTACTAGAATTTTTAAAAATTACAAAAAATAACAATTTAACAGGTTTACCAGAATAACTATACTGACTAATCTCTTTGTTCCCCGATTGGACCTTCACATTCTTCTTTTATCTGTACCTTCCAGTCCATATTTTGAGTCCAACTATAAAATCATTCCAAATTTTTGCATCCTTTTTAATTTAGATGGGATTTTTTGTGCACAAGTTGAGGGAGCCAAGGACACACATAACAGATACATGTACCAACTCCCTCCATTTTCGATTTCCTCATATTGTTGGGACTTGCGGCCGGAGCTTCGAGTTGCGACCGGAAAAAGGCAGGGAAAAAAGGTGGGGAATTCAAATTTGCTAACCGTTGATAGGCAAAGAGGCTGCTTCTTTGTAGCTCTTTCGCCCCAATGGTTAGAGTGAGTGTGTCAGAGGAGGCTGATTTCCTGGCTCCAGAATCCATTTTAATGGATGATCAAACCAAGGTTCAAAAAATGTTTAACAATTTTTATTTTATTGTCAACATTAAAATTAGTATTTCTGATGTAATCATGATTTTTGCCTTAAGGTTTAACTTTGACCTTTCCACCTTGCTCTTTACCCTTCACTGGTGGTCATTGTTCCAAGTTATTGCTTTTTTTGCCAATAACATTGTGTCTCCTGTGTATCTTAAATTACTGACACTTCTTCCATACATTATTGCTCATATTCATTTGGATTTATTTCATCTCCCCACATAGAAAAACTTAAAAGTTAAGGAGACAGAATACATCCCTCAATGGGGTCAGGAACTACCTGACAGTCATCCCTACATTAAGGATATATTGAATTCATTGGGTTCCACAAAGAAAATGTTCATTTTATTTTATATTATATTTTCTAACTGTGGATGTTTTGGTGAAATCAAAAACACAAACAACTGTTTGGTTATAAAGCAATTTTATATCCTGTGATAACTGGAATTCTAATTTGGCCCAGAAAATGACGATTGACACACTAAAACAAACAAACCCTAGGGCAGTGACGGTGAACCTTTTTGGGCCCAAGTGCCCAAACTGAAAAAAACAAACAAAGAAACAAAACACACACACACACACACACACACACACACACACACACACACACACACACACACACACACACACAAAACCAGTGGGCGGTGGTGGAACCGGAATGGCAGCAGAAGGGGGAATCCTGGGCATGGAGGTGCCTCAAGACCCCACTCTGTATCTGCAGCCAACACCAGCTGTTCCGGATCCTGGCTCGCTGCCTGTCAAAATGCCAGCACGGCAGCTGTAGCTGCCTCATGAGGTTTGGCTGTGTGTGTGTGTGTGTGTGTGTGTAGCGATCCGGCGACTTGTGGCTCATGTGTCCGCACAAAGGGCTCTGTGTGCCAGCTGTGGCACGTGTGCCATAGGTTTGCCATCGCTGCTCTAGGGTATGAGAGTTTAACAAAGACACTTAAGTAACAATGATTACAATTTCACCATTATTTTAAGAGTAACTAGTAAGCATGATCATTTTGTAAATAAAACATAGATAAAACAAAATTTTCATACTTGGGGTGAAAACCCCCAGTTTTAACCTCTTTTTCTTCATCCACAGGAACTGAGGCAATCTTGGCTCTAACTCAGACCCTTTAATTACTATTTTTTAACCCTATACACCTTCTGAAATTGCTCCTTTTTAAAATAACTTCTGAGAATTCTGAAAGAACTATTTGCACAGCATAGCTTTCTAGCCAATCAGAATGTGTCTGGAGTCAGCCCACAGGGCAGGTGTCTGTCACTTTTAACCCTGCTGTGTCCTTTAGTGTCAAAGAAAGCATTTAACTCCTTCCTGGCCACTCATTCTTAGTTTCTGCCTGTGGACATATTTTAAAAGCTATTTATTAAAAAAACCCATAATAATATATAACAGCTCAATCATTTAAGATATTAAATCACTGTTTTTTTCCCCTTTGTGGCTTTGAATAATCCCAAAGCACAGTCTACCTGGTTTACTCATTAGTATGTTTACCCAGTTCACTCATAAGTATATGTATCTGCATGATTTCCTATGATTTTCAGATGTTATCCTCCCTAAACCAATGTCAGATCATAGCTCCTATGGGTCCTTCAGCACAGTGGTGCAAAAACATGGAAATGATGCATGGATCCTCATGGATCCACATCATTTTTCTGCAGGATCATCCCCAAACCAGTGTCCAATCATCGGTGGCAACTCTTCCCACAGGCTACAAGACAGAAAAGATAGGTCCCTAGCGCATGTGGCCCAAAACAATTATAATCAGAAACGTTCATGGATCAACATGATTTTTCTGCAGGATCATCCCCAAACCACTGTCTAGACATAGGCCCTATTAGTGCCCATAGATTACAGCACAGAATCATGGCTCCCTGAGTGAATGGCTTTTCAGTGATGCAAAAACACTGATCCAAGGCATAGACAATAGCAATAACAGTAACAACCTTAGAACCGCAGCATTGGAAAGGATGCGACAGATCATCAAGTTGAGTCCCTGACAAAGAAGTGGTAAATTGAACTCCCAACTGCTATCTTCACAGTCAGAGACCTAAGCTACTAAGCTACCCAGGAGTTTTTGGATTGACGTGGTTTTTACATAGCATCATCCCCCAAACTCTGTCAAATTATAGGGCCCATCTTTGCCCAGAGACTACACCACAGAAATCATGTGTCTCCCAGCACATGGTTTTGCAGTTGTGGATCCACATGAATTTTAACTAGGATTAGAAACCACTGTCCAGCCATAGGCCCAATTTGTGCTCACAAATTAAAATGCAGAAATCATGATTCCAGACTCATTCTGATTGGTCAGACTGCTATGCTATGCAAATAGTTCAGTCATTTAGGATGTTCACAGTTCTGTTACATGTACCATATTTTTCTATGACATCCCCCACCCCACTTTTCTAACCCCAAATTAAGAAATCTAAGCAGGGCTTAGCAAATGGAGGGGGAAAGCAGGGATCAAAGTGCTGCAGGATCACTTTGATCCCTTTCCCCTCCACTTGTTTTTGTTCTCTCCTCAGCCTATCTCCGTGTATAAGACAACCCTCAATTTTTAATCTAAAGATTTTTAGACAAAAGTATCATCTTGTATACAGAAAAATATGGTACATGGTAGGATAGACTCAGGTTACTCACTTTTGCTCAAGTGAGAGTTCAGTCTTGACTTGATTGAGCACCCATTTTCCTACTTTTCTTGCTGTCTTTAGTATGTCTACCAACACCACATTTCAAATGACAGGATTCTTGTCCCATATTTTTTTAACTACAGTGGTGCCCCGTATAGCTATACGTATATAGCTATACGAAAACATCGCTGTGCGGGTAAGTAAAACCTATTGGAACGCATTAAACGTAGTTTAATGCGTTCCAATAAGTGTGCAAACTTACCCCTTATCCAATAAGTGTGCAAACTTACCCCTCCAGCGATGTTTTCGTGTCCGGCGGCCATTTTGGAGCCGCCGATCAGCTGATCGGCGGCTCCAAAATGGCCGCCGGATGACCCGAAATGGCCCGTATCAGCGTTTTCGCGCCCTCCCCTTGCTTACGGAGGTCGCGAAAACGCTGCGGGGGGGGCATTTCGGGCCATCCGCGGCCATTTTAATGGCCACGGATGACCCGAAATGCCCCCCCGCAGCGTTTTCGCGACCTCCGTAAGCAAGGGGAGGGCGCGAAAACGCTGATAGGGGGCATTTCGGGTCATCCGGCGGCCATTTTGGAGCCGCCGATCAGCTGTTCGGCGGCTCCAAAATGGCCGCCGTAGCCCCAATCGTCGCAAAGTGAGTGCGGCGATTGGGGCTGATCCGTATAGCGATCCCCAAAAAGGGATCGCTATATGGATTTTTCGTTAAACGGTGCACTCGTTAAGCGAGGCACCACTGTATCTTCCTCTCACATAGTATGCATGATTTTGACCTGCTTTTAGTGACATTCTCTGCTAACTCCAACCTCTTCCTTTTTTTTTTTCCAAAAAGCAAATGGACATGTTTTGGGAAACACGTACACAACATACCTGTAGAAGTTTTGGCCCAATACAGCTTTTCTTCCTCAGCTTGTCTAAGTCAAAGAAAGGGATCTGAAACTGGAACATAGCTTTCTAGTCTGCCTTTGGCAGAGTGGGCGTGGCAACATTAGTTTAACTGAGAGGTTAAAGGCTGGTGTATTAGAGATAGGCATGAACTTCAGTTTGGAGGCTTGTGCCCCTTCATCAATCTCCCCCTGCTGGCTCCCCAGCTGGTACACACTACTTTTCTCCTGCTCTTTGTCTGATCTTCCAGTCTCAACAGAAGCATGAACTTCCCTTCGCCTCCTCCAGCAGCCACTCACTCCAACATAGTGTTGCAGGAATCCCTACCCTGTCTCCTTATCTGAGTGGGCAGCAGCTGGAGGAGGCAGAGAAGGGACGTCTGTCCTCCTACTGAGACTGGACAATTGCGCATAAGAGCAGGAGAAAAGCGGCGTACACAAGCTGGTGGGTGGTGAAGCTGGCAGGGGTGGGGGAAGTGACTGCACAGTATGTGTGGTGCCATGCTGATGAAATGTCACAAACCTCCAAACTGAGGTTCATGTTCATCTCTAGAGTGTATGTTTCTCCACTGTATGTATTCTACCTCCTCCCACCTTTGCTTCACCATTTCATTAGGTCCAAAACAGCCCTTCAAAATATTTTTGCACAGAGGGACTATTGCTAAATCCAAGCAGTTCTCATTTCTGTCTTCTCCTAGGAACCATAGTACAGGTCACATGCTCATCTTCTGGAATCCTTCAACATGGGGTAATTCTACTTGAGGGACATTTCTGATTAGATTTGTGGGTAGCATATGTATACAGTATCTTTAAACTCCATTTTAAAAAGCCAGGAAATTAAATTCTTCAAAAATCCTCCAGTTTATGAATGTGGGATACTATGTTTCCGTACCTATGATTTAAAAGGCCAGGAAATGGCAAAACTTTGCTGTACAATATTGGGTCTGTGTTGCCAGCAGGAAAAAATGATGCAGAGCTTTTTTGTTATATTTATTTGTTGTTCCATGTGTTTGTAAGCCACCTAGAGTGGCCGCAAGACCAGATAGGCGGGATATACATACATATATACATATATACATATATACATATATACATATATACATATATACATACATACATACATACATACATACATACATACATACATACATACATACATACATACATACATACATACATAGCAAAGGGCAGCATGAATGTGGACAATACCAATGATGGCAGTCAAGATTGTCTACAGCAGTGGTTCTTAACCTTTGTTACTCGGATGCTTTTGAACTGCAACTCCCAGAAACCCCAGTCAGGACAGATGGTGGTGAAGGCTTCTGGGAGTTGCAGTCCAAAACTCCTGAGTAACCCAAGGTTAAGAACCAGTGGTCTACAGGATACCCTCTTCTGCTCACTACCATTCATACTTGTTGGAAAACAGCCCTGACATTTGTTTTGTGTTTGGGTGAGAAGTGGCGAACTGATGAAAAAAGGAGTCAGCTTTTGAGACTTTCCCTTACGTTGTCTCACTTTGTGAATGGTAGTGGTGCTGAGGGACTCCTGCTCAATATCTTGACCATGAGCCTGTGGATGTCTCAGGGCTCCATGATTCCCCATTCTATTTCATGGATACATAAAAAAACTGAAAGAGGCTGTCCAGAATTTGGTGATCAGGTATCATCAGTGTGCTGATGACACCCAACTCCATCTGCTCTGTAAGATCTTCCAGGAAGCCTGTGGTGTCGAAAAGACTGTGCCATAAAAAAGTAAGTCTTCTATTCTAGACCATTCATCATTGGATATGCCAGCAGAGCTCAACCAGGTATGGTGGCGTAATGTTATTGCTGTAGCCATTTGCTTAGGAGCAGCATCTACTACATAGCGTGCTGCAATTCTCTCTTGGCATGCAAGGGCCATGAAAAGAGAGGCCGTGAGCTCGTATATATTCTGAAGCTGCTTGTAGAATGGGCAGAGCCTTGTTCCAAAAATGAGGATGGTAGGCACTCATAGCAGCTGTGTGTTTAGCTACCTGCAGGATGAAGAAAGTGAGTGAGTAGACTCAAGGGCTGATAACATCCAACTTCCTTCCTTCCCAATTGCTGGGAGTAGAGGCAGAGTGACTTTTATCAAATTAGCTGGAACTTTTAGTTGCCAAGGTAACATTCCCTCTGGCAGTGAGGCTTTTATGGCCTCTGTGACAACAGAATTAGCAGGCTGCATAACAACTTTCTCACTTCTAGTTAGGTGAGGCAGATTAAGGGCATGCCTTTGTAGTTTTTCAGCTTGCTTTTGCCCCACTGTCTCAATCAGGAGTTTCACAAATATTCACGTTTGCCAGTGGGTTGTAGCTAGCAAACTAGGCTCTTTTGTTAAGTCAAATTGATGCAATCTCAGGGACTTACCCCTCCTCTGGTAAATCCATATCAATTGTTCTAAAATCAAGCACTCTAAGTCCATGGCTTTAAACTGTAATTTCCATTGGGCTGTTTGTAAAGGGAAAGCATTCCTTTAGCCAGGATTGCTTCCTCCCCAGCTTGCTGAGAATTAACTCCTTGCAGTCCAGGAGTTTGAGGCGCTGTCCTCTGGAGCAGGAATCTCTCTTGAGACTCCTCCCCCTGTAATCCCTTGCGGCTCATTGGACCTCTTACAAAGTCATCTGGCGATGGAAAGTCTCTTTCCTTTGGATAGTTAACAAACTGCTACTTGGAAACAGCTAACTATCTCTGGTTCCTGCACTCCATCTCCGTCAGGGTGTTCCACATGTCTCTCTAATCCTCAATGAGGTTTTTGTAATCATTTTTTTATTAAGAAAATAAAGATTCATAGAAACAGTTCTTTTGCTTAAGCAGTAGCATAATAACATGTTGAAAAGTTACAGTAATTAAATAAAGCAGTTATTTCTTATTAAAAATAAGGAACTCTAAGATCTACATTCTGTAAACATCCAGCTACATAACGCAATCCATCAGGAAATCATCTTTCAGCTTAGCATAGGCAAAGAGAAGCTCTCAACATCCTTTCTCCTCCATCTTTTCTACACCCCTCGGACCTCCTTCTTCATGGCTGTTGTAAACCAATTAACTCAAAGAGGCGTAACTGTTCACTGCACCTCTAGTTTTCATGGAGATGCAGGTGTGTTATCTCCTTCCCAATTAGACTGGAATTTGTTGGGTCTTCGCACTGGGCCCTCTCGACCTTGCACGCTTATCAGGATTCACTCTTTACCAGCCTAGCTGTAAATTAGGAAAAACAGCTTCTCAGCCTTTACCACATTCCGTCTTCAAATCATTTCACTTTGAAATCTAACAGACTCAATTTTCTCCCATCCTCAGTAACTACAAGTCCCACTCTCCTTCAATGTCATCACAACCGCGAGATCCATGATCTTGGCGATACGGAAGATCAGTTGTGTGTACAATGTGAAACCCTCTGAAGGAGAGGGAAAGTGGTTCTCGGTGACGTAGGAGTCCAGAGGTGGGATGTTAGGTGGCGAATCTCCGACGGTGTCAACATCAGAGTTGTTGGTATCGAAAGAGATAGGGAGCTGATCTGATATGGAGAAAGCTCCCACTTAGTTGATATCAATGGACTATCGGAGAGTTTCACAGGTGGTAATGAGTGGTCTTTTCCCTTTGCTTTCTTAGATTTGTGTGAAGGTGCCTGGACCATATTGGTGTCAAATAGCTCTGGTGATGGTCCGCAATATGTCAAACCCAGTGCCCGCCAGCCCCAACTGGAGCTTCAGCCCAGGTACCGCCACCAGACGAACCCAAGCCACCACCATGATGCCGCCTGAAAAAAAGAAAACATTCCCCCCAAATAAGCTCTAATGCAGTTTTTTGAGCAAAAATTAATATAAGACCCTGTCTTATTTTTGGGGAAACATGGTAGTAACTTGGGTGATCATAAAGGTGCACCCTCTTAAAGCTACAATGTTGGTATTGTGGTTCCTGGAGCATAGGCGTGCAATGTGGAGCACAATATTGGTGACCTTCAGTATTTCCGACAGGTTCGGTGTGGTGAATTTTTTGGTTAATTTTTCTAGGAGGATCCTCCTGTATCAATTACAAGACTGACACTGGTGTATGGCCTGAGATGGAGTCAGCCTGAGATTGGGGGCTCACTTGCACCACAGCAGTAACCTCAGCTGAGGTACTCCCCCCATCAGGAGTGTGACTGAACTGTGGGGAGGACATGGCATCAGGCGAAAGGAGAGGAACATCCCCATCCCCAGATAGTGAATTAAGGCACACGGCCTCCTGTTGAGGCTGTTCCATAGGTGGAACAGACTGGGCTGGTTTATCCATAGAATGTTTAGCCTTATGAGAGATCGATGTTTTCTTTTTCTTTTTAGGTGTCAGTATCAGGGTTGACTTCGGTGTTGATACAGATGAGTGAGTTGATGCAGCCTTTGGCATCGACACTGATGGCTGTGATTTCAAAGTCAGTTTAGGCTTTTTAGCAGGTTGAAATGGTCTCGAGGTTGAAGAGCAATTTTGAGAGTTTGATGAGGGCTTTGCAGTGTGGGCTTGGGTAGTGTCCATAGTTGAACACTGGGATGGTTGAAGGGATTTCTCAAAGAGGAGGGATCATAACATCTGGAGTCAAAATTTTACAGCTGGCTTAGTCAAATTTTTATAGGCTTGGTACAATGATGTTGGGTGAGCCTCGCCTTAAAAAAAAGTCACTTGGAATGCCCATCTGAGAGGGTTGTCTTGTTTGGACAGGATTCATAGTGCCTGAAGGGGCCTGAAGAGGCCATAAAAGAGGAGTAGGCCCGGGTGGGAAAAAGTTTGGTCTTATTTTCCATAATTCCCCCCCCCTCTCTCTTTTTACTCACAATATAGGAAAAGAATGAGGAAGATTCTAAAGAGATTGAATAATTATGTCTTTCTTTACAAAAAAACAGAAGCTCCATAGCTGAGGTGCTGCTGCAGCGGCGGCAAAAAAGGAACTAAGTGTTATGGGTGGGGCAAGCACGACGGGAGGGAGGTCCTAACAACATGTGTTAAAGCTCTAGAAGTTCCCGAAGTTCTCTGTGCAAGCGCATTAAAACCCATTAGAGTGTTTTCACAGAGATCATGAAGAAGAACCGGAAAGAGGCTATCCAGGATTTTGTTGTGTGGTACTACCAGTGTGCTGATGACACCCAACTCCATATGCTTTTTAAGTTCTTCCAGGAGGCCCTTCTCTCAGTCCCTAGTGCATGGTCACCCAACCCCTCTCCCCAGCCACTGCCAATTTCACCATAGAATCTACAATCCTCTCTTAAGACAGCTGGAATTCTATGAGTAAAAACAACAGTCCTTATGTGCTTTCTGTTTCATCAGTTTAAAAATTCAGTGTGAAAAATAGCAATATTCTTGCATGAACGTCAAATCAATTGAGTCAAATATTTTGATTCCAGCTCCAAAAATTCCCAGTAGTAGAGAATTACAGTTATTATAACTCCAATAGACATGGAAAGCCAAAAACCTCCCACTCCTGTACTAACTAATATAGATAACAGTAATTGTTCTTCCATGGCCATGGTCATGAAAGATCTCATAACTTCTTGATACACAGCACTTCTAAGGATGTTTCTAAGTCACATGATCATTGTGACCTTCTCGATATCTCAGCCACCTTCAATACCATCAACCACGGAATCCTTCTGGGGAGGCTCTCTGAGCTGGGAATAGGTGGTCTGGCACTAGCCTGGCTCTCATTCTTCTTGGAGGACCATCCCCAGAAAGTACACTGGTGCCTCACTAGACGGTTACCCCGCTTGACGACGAAATTGCTTTACTTTTTTTTGCGATCACTATAGCGATCGCAAAACAATGGTTCCAATGGGACTTTTTCGCTGTATGACCACCCGCACCCCCTTTAGAGCACTTTGGCGGCTTTTCCTGCACCGTCAGGAAAAGCCTCCGAAATGCTCTAAAGCGGGCGCGGGTGGTTTCAGGGCACCCCTGCCAGGGCTCTGATGGTGCAGTGGAAGCCATCAGAACCCTGGTGGGGGTGCCCTGAAACCACGCACCCCAGCTTTGGGGGTCCCCCGGGGCTTACCTTGCACCATGGGAGGACTCGCACGGGTCCCTCTGCGCAGTGATCGGTGTTTGCAGAGGTTTGTCCGAAACCGTTTTTAAAGTCTCCACCTCTTCCTCCAGCCTTCAGCAAGCTTCGGAAGGGAAAAGGAAAAAAAAGAGAGCATTTTTCCCTCCGAAGCCTCCGAAGTGCTCTAAAGTGGGCGCAGGTGGTTTTGGGGCACCCTCGCCAGGGTTCTGATGGCTTCTCCTGCACCATCAGAGCCCTGGAGGGGGTGCCCCGAAACCACCCACGCCCGTTTAGAGCACTTCGGAGGCTTTTACTGCACCACCAGAGGACTGGCGGGGGACCTCCAAAGCCAGCGATCGCTGCGAGGGGAACCCCCACCAGTCCTCCCATGGTGCTTCCCCCTTAAGTGCCTTTAAATTTTTTCCCCTAGGAACGCATTAATTAATTTTCAATGCATTCCTATGGGAAATTTGGTTTCGCAAGACGATGTTTTTGCAAGACAGCGATTTCCGCTGAACGGATTAACATCGTCTTGCGAGGCACCACTGTACAGCTTGGGCAGAGTATATTGGCTCTGTGGAATCTTAATTGTGGGGTTCCGCAGGGCTCGATTATCTTCCTAATGCTGTTTAATATTTACATGAGGCCACTGGGTCAGGTCATCAGGGGGTGTGGGGCTCCTCCCACTTGGATCTACCCAAATCACTCGCTTTAGTCAAGATGGGTGGCCTAATGCGGAGGGAGCCCGAAGAGAAAGAACAAGAACTGGGTGTTTTTAAGAGCCAACACAAGACCTGGCTCTTTAGGCAGGCCTTCCCTCCTGTCAATATCTAATTTATTTGCTATTTTCAATTGTATTAATGTTGTTGTTTTTATTATTATTATTATTCTTGAGTGTTGTTAGCCGAGCAGAGTAGATTTTGGTCTAGATGGGCAGGATATAAATTAAACAAGCTGGGAAGAAGTCGTTGATGGTTAAGCCAAAAAAAAAGATGAATGATATCTGCTTATGGGCATCCTTGAGAAACACAGAATTTCTGATTCTTTTATCATGTTTTGTAACAACAATCTCTGAGGGGCTGGGAACCTTCGTTTCCCACCCACCCCCAGTGTTTGGTGGGCTACACTACAGCCTCTTAGGAACCTCATGGTGCAGTGGTTAAACCACTGTACTGCAGCCAAAACTGTGCTCACGACCTGGGGTTCAATCCCCGGTAGCTGGCTCAAGGTTGACTCAGCCTTCTATTCTTCCGAGGTCAGTAAAATGAGTACCCAGCTTGCTGGGGGGGGGGGGAGGAATGTGTAGCCTGCATAATTAACTTGTAAACCACCCAGAGAGTGCTTGATGTGCTATGGGGCGGTATATAAGCAGCACGCTTTGCTTTGCTTTTATTTTTTCATGAATCCAGAAATCTTGGGAGAATCATTTGCCATTTAAATGCAACACATGTACTGTGGCTAGTCAGAAATAGGAAATGACAGGCTGATCACTTTCAGTTTCTAAAAAAGACTAACTCTGGATTAAATGAGGCCTGAAGGCAAATTTACAGTTAAATGGCATGTATCATCATGCCAACCTAGCAGTTTGAAAACATATAAATATTGTGAGTGGATAAATAAGTACTACCACGGTGGAAGGTAACAGCATTCCGTGTCTAGTCACACTGGCCCCATGACCACGGAAACTGTTTATGGACAAATGCTGGCTCTACAGCTTGGAAACAGGGATAAGCACCACCCCCTAGAGTTGGACACATCTGGACAAATTGTCAAGGGGAACCTTTACCTTTATTATCCCTTGTAGATTTTATGGTAAAATTGGGGGTGCTGAGTAAAGGGCCTCCTGGAAGATCTTATAAAGCACATGGAGTTGGGTGTCATCAGCACACTAGTGGTAGCATACCACCAAATTCTGAACAGCCTCTTTCAGGTTTTTCATGTATGTGTGAAATAATACAGGGAATCATGGAACCCTGAGACATCCACAGGCTTGTGGTCAAGATGTTGAACAGGAGTCCCCCAGCACCACTGTCAGTCACAAAGTGACATCACGTAAGGGAAAATCTCAGAAACTGACTCCTTTTTCATCAGTTCACCACTTCTCACTCAAACACAAAGCAACTGTTAGGCCTGTTATTTATTTATTTATTTATTTATTTATTTATTTATTTATTTATTTATTTATTTATTTATTTATTTATTTATTTATTGTCATTGTAAGTATATACACAGTATACCCATACAATGAAATTCACAGACACCCAGAGACCAGACACATGCACAAACATAAAATTCCCCAAACACTCCCCACCCACTAAAAAATCCCCCAACACTCCCCACCCACTAAAAGTCCCCACTAAAAATACAAATATCTACACCGCAGGCCAAGTAACACAGTCCAACTAACTATTCACTACTGGTGGTCTTAACAAGTGTAAATGGCAGTGAGCAGAAGAGCGTATCCTGTAGATCAGGCGTCAGGGAACTTTTTTACTTTTTACCCCCTCCCCATTTATATATGCCAACATTACCCCCTTGATTCAAAAGGAAGGAAATCATACATTATTTGAATTAAAAATATTATCGAATCTACACAGGCTGTGTACCGAACTAGCAGGATGCACCAAATTTGATAAAGATGTGCACTATTTTTGCTGGAACACATTGCACTCCAGCCATGGTGTGGTATAGGGAGTAGTAAGGTGTCCAAAATGCCTAGCAAGTTGCATTAAATTTTTGCTAGCTTGCAGAGGATTTAATCATCATCAGTGGCTCCGAGAGTGGTCCTAGCAATGACATGCTTGCTAGAGACAGCCAACGCAGAATTGGGGGGGGGGGTCCCCCTACCACTTTAATCATTCTATGTGTGGTGTGCAAAAAGGAACTCATTACCCCCTGCTCATTACCTCCAGGATTTTCACTTTTACCCCATTTGGGGTAATTTACCCGTTCCCTGACCTATGCTGTAGATCATCTTGACTATTGGTGCTGTTCACATTCATGCTACCCTTTGCTATGTAAAACTCTGCATCCTTTTTCCTGCTGGCAACACGGGCCCAATATTGTGCAGCAAAGTTGGGCAGTTTCCTGGCTTTTTGAATTGTAGGTACAGAGGCACAGTATCCCACATTTATAAACTGGAGGTTTTTTGAAGAACTGAATACTTTAAATGCCGTGGAACATTACATCAATGTTGCTGCTTATGCCTAACCCTGATAAACTGTCTTGGGCTTGTACAAGAGAAAATTTCCAGGCCTCCTGTAAAAATATAACTATAAATAAGAAAAATGGAACTGAGTGACAACAGTTGATTTTTTTTCTCTTGGAAATTGAGCAGGATAATTAAGTTTCATTCTGAGTTACTAAGCAAGAAGAGGGAATATTTACCATGGTTATTTATACTCTGTTCTGTTCCAGGATGAATTACTGCTCATATGTAGCTCATTTCAAGCTGTACCTATCAACAGGAACTAAGAACTACTTGAAATATGGGGAAAATGGTTAATTGATCATGATTTTATATTTCACATTTCATCTGGCTAGGAATCATTACACCCATATTGAAGCTGAATTTTTGCATTACACAGATCTAACAATATGTTTGCATCTGCTTTCAGTGTCAGTTATTTTAAACACAGTTAGCAATAATAAGTTTTTATTGCCATGTTGTAGTTATGTTACGAGCTATCACATTGCTTCTGACTAATGGCAACCCTGATAGGGTTTTCATGGTGTATATAGTATGTTTGAGAAATGCATTATCATTATCACCCCATAGTGAGCTTCCACGGCTGAATGGGGATTTGAACCCAGACAGCAGAGGGGCCAACACTCTACCCACTACATCAGACTGGCTCTTTTTATTGCTGTGAGAAAGAAGAAGCAAGTTCAGGGCCCTCTGCTGGAGTGCCGCCCTCTCTGCCCTGGAAGATGAAGGTAGCTGAAGAAAAGCATGAGGAGAAACCAAAGACGCTAGGAGAAAGGAAGCCCCTACTGGAATAATAGAAAGGGGGGGGAGGAGAAAAAAGAGGGGGAGGGGGAAAGGAGGAGGATAAAAGGGAAGTGAGGGAGTTGTGTGGGGGCAGAATGAGAAGAAAGGCGAAGTAGAGGCTGGACTGTAGAGACCAAAAAGGAAGAGAAAAAACTGCCTGAGGGATGGGAGTGCTGGTGGATGGGGAATCCCTGGGCTCATAAATGGGAATGGTTGATGATCCTTAGAGAGGAGGCCAAAACAAGGAGAAACAGTCAACCACCCCAGAAACCCTCATATTGGGGTGAGGGAGCCGGGAATGGAGCAGAAAGATACAGGAGGAACATGCTCGTATAGTCAGAGAGAAGAAGGAGGAGTTGGAGGAGATAACCCGGCCTCTTGCCAGGGCGTGTTCCCACAGGGTGGTGGGACGCTACCATCACAAAGATGAACCCAGGAACTGGAGACTAGTGGACTGATGAGTCATTGCCCCGTTTCACCTGCCAGACCTGGGATTTGTGAGAAGAGCTGAACGAGATGATGGGACTGGATATTCCTATCAACTGTATGTGGAATCCCTTCACCCCTCTTTTGAGGGAGGAAAGGAAAGAAGAAAATCTAGTCCCTATGAATATGTTACTTGTTGAGCTAAAAGTAAATGTTGATGTTTTGAAACAAGAAATCTACTGCAGTGCATCCGTTAAAGTGGGTGTCACAGTCCAAGATATCACAGGCAGCCTCTCACCATGGATAAGGGCACCAGGACCCAGTCCTCCACACAGGGTATCAAGTCCAAAGACACTCACTGTGCAGTTGGCCGTGACCTGGCTAGGAGCCAGGTCGCTGGACTGGGAGCACGGAACTGGAACAAGGTGCCGAAATGCAGGTGAAGGAACACTGGAGTCCAAACTCACAGATGCCGGAGGCAAGCAGAGACAAGGTAGAAACAGGAGCAGGAACACAGGGACTCCAGAGCTCAGGAGCAGCAAGGCACACCACAGCACAGCCAAAGATCGTTGTTGCTGAGGCAAGTTTTGGGAGGAAGAACCACTCCTTAAATAGGCCTTCCCTCCAGGTTAGCCTCATGAGTGGCCCAGCAGCTGCTACACAGGCCATGGTCTTAACCTGCAAACATCAATCCATTCATGGGTTAGGCTGGCCCTAATCTTGCAGCTGCCAGGGTGGTGTGGGCCAGATCCTGACAGTGGGTTCTGGGAGGAGGGCTGAAAGAGAACCCTCGCAATTGCACTAGATCACATTAAAGTAAGTACAACCTGTAAACATAACTTTCCCAAGAGATCTTTTGGAATCCGACCATCAGCCATTCTCACGACATGCCTGAGCCAATGTAGACATCGCTGTTTCAGTAATGTATACTGTACATGATAAAAATTCCAGCCTGTTCTAGGACTCCTCTATTTGGAACTTTGTCCTGCCAGGTGATACCAAAAATGTGTCAGAGACAATGCATATGAAACATGTTCAGCTTCCTCGCCTGTTGTGCACAAAGGGTCCAGGACTCACTGCAGTTCAGGAGCGTACTCAGGACACAGGCTCTATAGCTCCTTTGCCAATGCGTTTATCCAGCTTGACATCTAAAGAGATTGGAGCCAAATTTGTGGGTCATCAATCTTGCAAGTACTTCTTGAATACATTGGCAGAGGTGGCAGCAACTCTGGTTGAGTGAGCACTGACAACCAGATAAGATAGGGAGGCTAGATTGTAGGTGAGGTGTATGGTGTTCACCACCCATCTGGACAAGTATTGAATAGAAACTGCATCACCCATCCAGTTTTGAGAGGTTCTTGAAGTGGCAGCATTTTTCCATGATGTGGTCTTCTCTGAAGCAGAGGAGGCATTTGGAACACCCAGTGGTGTGGAATCTTGCTGCTGCACCATTTGCAGTTCTTTTAAGTGGTGCATGACATCACAGAGGTGCCATGGGGAACTCCAAAGTTGAAGCCAGAGAAACATGAAATATGGTACATATGGAGAAGCTGGTAACAGTCCAACAAGGAGGCACAAGGTCAAAAGACAAAAAGGAGATAAATGGAGTGATAAGCCAGAAGAATTGATCCAAATACAAAGAATGGAAAGAAATTGAAGGGGAGGTGAGAGTCTTGGTACTCATGTCATCTGACTGGGCATACAAGGCTCTATAGCACTTTTGCTTTCACTTCAGCTGGAGAATACACTGTGTGCCTGTGCATGCTCAGGATTAAACACGCATGCACTGAAACCATGAGGAAGAACACTTGAAGTCTGAGACAAATTTAGGGAGAGAAGTGGTATCAAGGTCCTTCTCCTTATGGAACACCAGTGACATGCAGAGGATGCAGAGTTCATTTGTTCAGCAGTCTGACATAATGGCCACAAGAAGGACTAGCTTACAGGAAAGAAGTTGGATGGCTGTTATTGCCAGAAGCTTGAATGTCTCTTCCAATAACTGAGTAAGGAATGTAGGAAGGATAGAATGGAAAGATCTCTAAAGGAGGAAGCTACTTAAACTCTAAAGCAGGGTTGTCCAACCTTTCACTTTCCCTGGGCCACATTAGAAGATGAAAATTTGGGTTGGGCTGCACATACATTTGGTTTGGGCCGCATGGGGGGGCAGCCCTAGCCGTCCTCCGCAGCCCCGCTCCAAGCGCGCTTACTGGCAGCTGCGATCTCAGACAGCAGAGGCTGCCAGCTTTGACTCCGGCGGCTTTATGGGGCTGGGAGGGGGTCCACCTACTGACGGGGATGGCACAATGCAGTCACGCAGCCCCCCTGTCCCCTCCCCTCCCACTCCTTCCTTCCCTCTCGCCCCCTCTACTTTTGTGACATGCCCTGGCCACATTCCGGCCGCAAGCGCTGGCAGTGTAACTTGAAACTTTGGAATTTCTTTTTCTAAAAAAATTGCACTGGGCTGCATTACGAGCTGATCTGGGCCGCATGTGGCCCTCGGGCCGCGGGTTGGACAAGCCTGCTCTAAAGCATGACTACAGTAGACAAAGGTAAACAATGATATGTGATGATATGCAATGCGCTTGAATAACAGTATTGAGGAAGAGGGGTTGATTGTTGGGCAAGCACAGAGAAAGACTATGGTGGGCACTGGAGGCCTCAGAGTCAGAAAACAAAATTGCTTGCTTGAATCTGGTTTCTTCAAAAAGACTGAGTGACACTGAGATTATCTGCACGAGCAACAGCCGCAGGCAGACTGGGAACACCATCTGGGCAGGAGATTAGGACAAAGTGTAAAACACAGAACAGCAATGTTGAGGACATAAGACATGTTGAGGCCTTGTTTGTGATCCTATCCCCATCTTTTTAGCTGTGGCACAAGTAGTCAATGGCTTCATCCTTTTTCCCATTAAATAATCTATCTCCATTGAAGGGAAGCTCTTCAATGAAACAATGGGCATCTGATAGGATTCTTGCTGTGCACATCAAAAGGCAATGGCCCATTTTGGACATGCAGTCTAACATGTGTACGGCTGAGTTTATTTGTTAACCTGCTAGATGGTGGGCTTTAGTAGAGAAAGAAAAAGCCAGGTCTTGCCATTCTTTGGGTAAGTAAGGCCATTTGGTTTCCCACAAGAACTGTACATGGATGGCCATTTTGCCTGATAATTTCCAACACATGTGCTCAACACAGCCAAAGAATAATTAATATATCCCATTAGTTCCAGCTTTTTATTCTCTCTTTCTCTTTCTTTCTTTCTCTCTCTCTGTGACACAGAGCGAGAGTGAGAGAAAGAGAGAAAGAATATGGGGGTATAAGTGTATGCATAAGAATGAGGAATGTGTGTGAATGAAATGTGTCGAAGTGAATGGACCATGCATGTATGGCAAAAGTATGTATGTGTAAGGGGGGGGAGAAAGAAAGGGAAGATATGGGGAAAGAATGCAAAGTTGTACCAGTACAATAATACTTCACTTAGCACATTTCAAGAAAATTGAATGCTATCTCAATCAGCATTAAATGGGGCAGTTTATCATTGTGCCTTATCAGATAAGGCAATCTTGCCAGTAGAAGGTGGAGTAGTTGCACTACGGAATGTAACACATAAGACAATGCAGTTATTTCACCACCAGCTCTGCCTGTCACTGGGACGCTGACAGGCCCTGCTAGGCCTGGACCTTAGCATCTCCTTGCCTCATGGATACTGACTGACTTGAGTTTTCATGCACAGGCATTGCTGTCCCCTCTCTCCCCAACCCCATGCCTCTCTGCTTCCATCTACCTCAAGTGAGCCTGGAGGGAGGAAGGACCAAGAGAAAAGTTGCAGCGAAAGTTGCACTAAGGGTTGCCAGATACATGGGTACCAAAAGGAGGTCATAGAGAAGATAAAAAAGAGGACAGAGAAGGACGTATTGAATGTTTCACTTCAATCGTTCCGGATTAAACCTGCGATCAATACGATTTTATTACGATAGTTGCCAATAAATGTATCTTAGTGAACTGACCAAGAAACAGTCATGTTAAAAAATAAAAATAAATTCAATGGAGGCTTTTTTTTCAAAATACCAAAACACATTATTTAAACAGCCAATTATACTATTATTACCTTATAATCTTTATTAATTACACGACATATCCCAGAGTGCCTGTGTTGTTGCTCCTTCACTTGTGCCGAGGCGAGCTCTACAAGAAGGTTCCCCTTTCTTTCCGGCCTCCTTTTCCTGCTCCGGGGGCAGCTGCCACCTCTTCTCCCTCTCCCTCTTTCTCTGGCAGGTGCCTGGTGCAGAGTCCTGCTCTTGCTCCTGCTCTGGCTCCCCTTCCTTGCAGCTTCACTTCTTCTCCGTCAGCCTTCCTCAATCTTTTCTAGCCGCCGCTGTCTCTCCTTTTTCAACTCTTGCAGCTCACTCAAATACCTCTGGGCAAACCCACAAACTTTTTCCCCTTAAAAAAAGAGATCCTGCCCTTCTCCAGCCACTGCTCTCTCTCGACTCTCTCCTTTTGTTTTGCCCGTTCCCTCTCACTCATGGTGTGTGTGTATGTATATGTATGTATATATCTTGCTCTCCTTTCTTTGCTAATCTTTACTCACAGCTTGCACAAAAGAGGAAGTCACCTCCAGAAGCAAAGCCTCCACTGGGCATGGTTGATTTACAGCTCAAAATTGTTTCTTCGATTGTGACTCCATCAGAGACTGCTTTCCACCTTCCACCTCCCATCCAAAATTATAAGATAAAATATTACAAAAGGCAGACATTTTAAAGGTAGCTTTGCCTGCTGGACCAAGGACATTAGGCTAAAAAGGAGGACATGCTGTCCTTTTGCTAGACGTCTGGCAACCCTACTTCGAGGTGAAGTGAATGGGGGGGGGGCAACGCCTTGTGACTTGCTGCCACAGCTGCTATTGGAGGGCAGCAAGTCACTTTCTTATGTTATTAGAAAAGAAAGAACCCCACAGGCAGCTACAAAGCCATTAATTCAGCTGCCACCTCATGAAGGCTCTGAACAAGGCACCACAGAAGTGGTTTCTTGGGGTTGGAGCCTGGCTTGCAGCATCAAGAAAGCTGAGTTGCAAGAGCTGTTGTTGGCCAAGCTGCTGTAGTGAGATGTGGTGCTTTTCCAGCTCAGTTACTGTCAGGTGTAGCTCTGGGGAAATCCCAACACATTGCTCATCTGCCACTGCCAGGACTGCACGGTGCTCTGTGAAGCTGCTCCTGCTGTGGACTGGCTTTCACCTCAAAATAGCCACCCAAGTATGCACGATATAATGAATCAGTGCTGTATAGGGTCTTGTTATGTGAGGTCCTACTGTATTTTCATGCAGCCCGAAATCACACTTCCCAGGGGAATATGGCATGGGGAATATGGTCCTCAACTTGTAAAAAGTATATAGCCTGGTGTAGACATTACTAAGTTACTGTACCTGCATAACAAACTTGGCATGAGGCAGCTTCCCAAAATCCTATTTGTTTGTGGCCAGAATTCTTAGCTAGGTTAAACCCCTGGTTTGCTTGTGAGAAACCTCCCTTAAACTTTGGATTACCCATATACAACCTACAAACTGTATGCAGCCTCTTGATGTGTTCACTGGTTTCTGCATACACACCTATTTGCAGCTAGTTTTTCAGTAGCAGTTAAGCAGTGAAAGAGCAATGCCTCCCTGCAATTTCCTCAAGAAGTGCAAGCCAGCTTTAAAACAATGCGTGCATTTCCCAAGAAAATCGTCTTTAAAGAAAGGTGAGGATGCTTTGCTTTAAAACAGAAGTGCATAGAGTGGGTATCATTGGCAGCATATAACCCCCAAGGCTATTTTTGTAGGTTCACAGTCCCTCCTGATGCCTCCCCAAAGCAAATGAACAAAAAGGGTCCATTTTCACAGAGCACCATGTTTTGCTGGCTAATCCCCCACAAACTGAAACTGCATGTTGTTCTTCAATACTTCCACAGTAGGCCATGGAAGATTGGCCACAAGTCCATCAAAGTTGCCCACCTTTAATTTAAAGCAAAGTAGGGCATCTTTCTCATGCTGTGACATCAATCCATCACAAAAAACAGTTGGTGTTTTAAATGGCGAAGTGTTGGATGCAGATCAAAGTGCATTCTGGGGAGCCCAATCTATGTCTCTCTTCCTCCCACAGAAATTCTCCCACTCTGCCCTTTGGTCTAAACCAGGGGTCTCCAAACTTTTCACAGTGAAGGCCACATAGTATATTTTCCACATTTTCGAGGGCCGAAGGAATGTGCGCAACCCGCCACACATACATCTGGCTGACTACACGCACTCCCGTCCGCCCACATGGGCTGGATAAAAAGATACAGCACGCCAGATGTGGCCCACAGGCCATACTTTGGAGACCCATCATCTAAACCAAGATCTGTATTATCGCACAGTGTTATTCCAACAAATGAATTCTAAGTTATATATGCTCTATTATACGGACTCCTTGCTCCATTCAGTATTATGAATACACTATGCTAGCTCTCCTGAGGATGCATTTGTAAATCAGACAAATGAAACTAAAGCAAAAGAAAAGCAGGTTATCCAGTGGGCAGAGACCTCTGTATTGCACTGACAGAATGCATAGTGGTAATTACACATATTTACTCTTTTTCTTTTACCTTTACTCTTTTTCTGAAGCTGAGTACAGTTTCCAATTGTCTTCCATAAAGAATGCTTATAAAACCAGATCTGTTTAACTTCAGCAGCTGAATTGCATCATGAGCCTTCCAATGAAGAGAGCTTCTCTTTAAAAGCCCTGCTTTAGTGTAGGGAAGTATACTTTATATATTCACAGCTATCAAATAATTAATAAGCCCCTTCTGTATCAAAATTCCACATGGCATTTCAAACTGCATACACCTGGACTAACATTTTCTCAGGAGGCACATGACATGCTACAATCCTGAGAATGCAAGGTCCAGAATACTTGAAATAAAAAGTCACCCAACCATAACAAATCAAATTGGATGGCACCTATACTATACCAAATATCTATTTATTGGCAAGTTTGTATTTTACTTCTTCAATTTCAAGGCAACCAAAATGCAGGACTCCATAAAAAACTACTGACTGACAAACTAAATTCCAAATTTATTCACCACCACAAGGGGGTACTTTCAATTAACATACTTAACAAACAGTGAGATTTGAATCCGAAGGTTGTCCAAACACTTCCTGCAGCCCAGCATTTCAGTCAGTGGCTGACTTCTCCAATAACTTTATCACTTTAGTATGGATGAGGCAGGTACCTGATTATTTAAAGAGCAGGATAAATGGTCTGAGACAGCTTTCCCTAGCCCCAATTCACCAGGGAACGTTCAAGAATTCCACCTGACACTGGGACGGCGTGGTGCTCTTAAACAATCTGCTGTCTGATCCGATTGTTCCCCAGTGGGAAGGCAGGCCGCAGCTCACTCAAGAGTCATTGATTGGATTAACAGCCTAATTCCCAACAGATGAATAGAATACTGATGTCTTGTCAGCCCAGATCATAGAAGGAAAACACAATCTGCTTCTACAGCTTGGAAATTTAACCCTTTACATTCCCTTTGCAAGGCACAATGAAAATACTGTATTTTTCAAACATTTTCACAGTATTCTATTTAAGCAACAGTTAAGTTAACCATGTATTTAATACAGATTTTGCTGATTTCATATTTAAGCTCTTTACAAATGCTATTTTCTAAAAAGGACTGTATTGTCTGCAGAACCTTCCAGTGACTCAGAGAAGCTCCTGAATCTGTTATTATTCTTGTTTGTCTTCATAACGATTCTCTTTGGTGATTTAAAATAAAAGGCAATGACTGGCTGAAGTCCATCTAGGGAGCCTCGTGGTGTGTACATGCAGCAAGGTGGCCCTGAACCCTAGATTCTACAAGCCAAGTTTAATACTAGTTGGGATAGACAAGCATTTTTGTGATGCTGACAGTTTCAACAGAATAGTTGTTTTGCGCCTATTATACCTTGTGAAAAGAAATGCACCTCAGCTCAAGAATGTGCACTTTTGTGAGATTATGAAGTATTTGAGAAGAATAAGATACACCCTAAATCATGCACACATTTTAAGATATGAATACGCAAAAATGCACACAAGTCGAAAACTATATGCAAACTTGCTTTAATTAATGGGAGACATGTGTAAGGATAGGTAAAGGTAAAGGTTCCCCTTGACATTTAGTCCAGTCATGTCCGACTCTAGGGTGCGGTGCTCATCCCCGTCTCCAAGCCGTAGAGCCAGCGTTTGTCCATAGACAGTTTCCGTGGTAACGTGGCCAGCGCGACTAGACATGGGAGGCCGTTACCTCCCCACTGTGCTGGTACCTCTCTACTCGTACTTTTACATGCTTTCGAACTGCTAGGTTGGCAGGAGCTGGGACAAGCGACGGGAGCTCACTCTGTTGCGTGGCTTCAATCTTAGGACTGCTGGTCTTTTGACCTTGCAGCACAGAGGCTTCTGCGGTTTAACCCGCAGCACCACCACTGTTAGGATAGAGGCATAAGTAAATGTGCACATTAGGAAAACAAATTTTAAAAGTGTGCACAAATTTTCATGTAGATAAAAACAAATTCATGGAACTCAAAACAAAAAAAAGGCAAAAAAAGATTTGGAGAAACAAAATAAAACTAAAATGGTTGGGATTTTCACATCACCTCATGACAAATAAGTACAGTACAGTGGATCTCAATTTCAGTGTAGGACTAAAACTTCTAAAAATGGAACAAACACATCTGTATCAGACACTGATGTTAGAAAACATATTCGTTTGGTCATAAATATTCACTGAACAGAGAAGTTCTAGAAATCAAGTAGTGGAATAATCTATATTACCACAAAGAGTGTCCATTTAAGTCACTCGAAGGGGAAACTGCTACATATAGGAACATAAGGTAGAATCCATATATGTATGTATCTACTCAAAACACTCCATTGAGTTCAATGGAACTTACTGCTGAATAAGTGACTATAGTCTTGTGGTGCTAGTTACTTTTCTTCAGCTAATATAATATAATATTATATAAAATACACATAAAATATTATTAATATTATCACATTATATTAGATTAGAACAAATTTAGGGCTAAGATGCAGCCAGCCCCCAACCTGAACCTGGTACTTTAGGACTAGTCATCTGGGAAAAGAAGAAGAAGGGGGGGAAAAACCCTGTATTTTACTTCTCTTGAAATCTTCACTTCCCTCATCAGCTCCAAATTCTGCTGCACAATTCCTTTTCAGGCTTATTTGAAACATTAATAGGCACGTTCCTATTAGAGGATAGAGATTCCTGCAGAAAGCCATTGACACCTCCTACATGTTCTTTCCAAGACTAAACTCTGCTTGCGTTTTCCCTATCAGTTTGCAGTTTCTTCATACCAGGCACTTTTACAGGCATGCAGATGCATTTCAGTTTTAAATTGAGAAATGTTTTTAAATCCCCAAATAAACCAACAAGGATGAATGATTCATGACTTCCAGTACCAGTGGAATATGAAGGGTCCCAACTTAGGTTTTGGGTTTGTTTTTGTTTGTTTGTTTTAAGATGGAAAATAGAGTTGAAGGGAAAAAAACTGGCTTGTTTCAACGTTGGGTATTAGCATAATTGAATGCATACCTCATGTTACAAAAATTATCTTAAAATTCTGTTTATTTTGTATACTGCCTGGAGTGAGGGACTACTCCCCCTTTCTCACCCACATGCAGCAGAAAATAATAGCCAGAGGAGAGGAAGAGAAATAAGGTAGACGAGCTCAGGACTGACAGCCAGCTTTGCATACAACGGTTTCAAGAGAATGGGAAGAAAAATCAGGTTTCCGTTTTCATTACTTAAACTCTCACACCTAAAGGCCCTGAACAGTGTTAAAAGGTTCTTGTTCTGGGCTGACAGGGGGCATATGGAAAAATTATGTTGTCAGCCCCCACTTATATTTTGGCAGTGCTACATACAGTAAATATTCAATGGCTGCAATCCAGCAGCAAGTCACAACCAGAGCAGGACCATTGTACCAGTGGGACTTGGTGAGTCAACTCCTCTGCAAGTTCCATTATTCAACTACGCCATTTGCTGCTCACTGCTGGATTTCAGCTAATATGAAAGGAGCACAAAATCTACCCTTGAATAATTCCCACATTAAGTGCTATGAAACACTTCCGTGCTATGCTGTGAGAAATAAACTGAAGAAGGACTTCTATCGGTGTGAAAGACTAATTATCTGTGTGCCATGATCCTGCACTCTGGCCTTGCCTCTTTCTAGTGAACCTACTCCTGGGCAATTATGTTCTGTATCTGCATGTGTGAGAACTTCACCCTCATAAATATTTGCCTATATCTCTGCATGAGATCCTTTTCTTGGACTTGCCTGCTTCAAATCAGTAGTAGGCACACACAGTCATTTGAAAAAGAAAGTACACCCACTTTGAATTCTACAGTTTTACGTATCAGAACATAATAAGAACAATCTATCTGGCCCTTAGCAGGTCTGAAAATCAGGTAAGTACAACTTCAGATGAACGACACATGACATACCATGTTTCCCCAAAAATAAGACAGGGTCTTATATTAATTTTTGCTCCAAAAAACGCATTAGGGCTTATTTTCAGTGGATGTTTTATTTTCTTCATGTACAACAATCTACATTTATTCAAATACAGTCATGTCATCTTTTTTTGGTTGCTGCACAATGGTGGAAGGCAGGGTTTCACTTTACTGGGGCTTATTTTGGGGGTAGGACTTATATTACGAGCATCCTGAGAAATCATGTTGTTTAGTCATTAAGTTATGTCCCACTCTTCGTGACTCCATCGACCAGAGCACACCAGGCCCCCCTGTCTTCCACTGCCTTCCAGAGTTGGGTCAAATTCATGTTGGTAGCTTCGATGACACTGTCCAACCATTTCATCCTCTGTCGTCCCCTTCTCCTCTTGCCCTCACACTTTCCCAACATCAGGATCTTTTCCAGGGAGTCTTCTCTTCTCATGAGATGTGAAAAATCATAGTAGGGCTTATTTTCAGGTTAGGGCTTATTTTCGGGGAAACAGGTATTACATTGTATCATTATTGATTTTACAAAAATAAAGTCCAAATGGAAAAGCCATGTGTGGAAACCAAAGTACAGTGGTGCCCCGCATAGCGAGGCTAATCCGTTCCGGATTAACCCTCGCTATGAGGAAACATCACTAAACGGGACGCAAAATGCCATTGGAACGCATTAAACTTAGTTTAATGCGTTCCAATGGCTTCTATACTCATCGTTAAGCGAAGTTTCCTCATAGCGCCGCCATTTTCGCGCCCTCAGTAAGCGATGGCAGGGTGCGAAAATGGTTGCGGCGGCCATTTTGGGTCATCCAGCAGCCATTTTGGAGCCGCCGAACAGCTGATTTCCCAGCGTCGCAATGTGAAGATTGTTAAGCAAAACGCTTACCAATCTTTGCAATGCGAGTTTTGGCCATAGAGGCCATCGGTACGCGATCGCATTAGCAATCTCAAAAAAGAGATCGCTATGCGATTTCGTTGTTATACGGTGCGCTCGTTAAGTGAGGCACCACTGTACAGTACATTTTATGATTCCATAGCTTGTAGACCACCTTTAGCAGCAATAACTTAAAATAACCATTTTCTGTATGACTTAAACCTCACTGTGGAGGAATTATGGCCCACTTTTCTATACAACATTGCTTCAATTTACTGAGGTTTGGTGGACATTCGTTTATGCACAGCTCTTGTAAGATCCTGCCACAGTATTTCAATCAGGTTGAGGTCTGGACTTTGACTGGGCCATTGCAACACCTTGATTCTTTTCTTTTTCAGTCATTCTGTTGTAGATTTGCTGGTGTGCTGGGATCACTGTTCTGTTGCATGACCCAGTTTTGGCCAAGCTTTAGCTGTCAAACAGATGGTCTCACATTTGACTCTAGAATACTTTGATATACAGGGGAGTTCATGGTCGAATCAGTGACTGTAATGTGTCTAGGTCCTGTGGTAAAACAAGCCCAAATCACCACCTCCCTACCACTGTGCTTGACAGTTGGTATGAGGTGTTTGTGCTGATATGCTGTATTTGGTTTTTGTCAGATGTGGCACTGTGCATTATAGCCAAACTGCTACACTTTGGTCTCATGCGTCCAAAGGACATTGTTCCAGAAGTCTTGTGGTATGTCAAAATGCAACTTTGCAAACCCAAGCTGTGCTGCCATGTTCTTTTAGAGAGAAGAGGCTTTCTCCTGGAAACCCTTCCAAACTAACCATACTTGTTCATTCTTTTTCTAATGGTACTGTCATGAACTTTAACATTTCACATACTAATTGAAGCCTGTGGAGTCTGAGAAGTAACTCTTGGGTTTCTCTGAGCATTGCATGGTCTGACCTTGGGGTGAACTGGCTTGGATGTCCACTCCTGGGAAGATTGGAATGTTTTCTACTTGTGAATAATCTTCCTCATTATAGAATGATGGACGTTGAATTGTTTGACAACGGCCTTATAACCCTTCCCAGACTGATGGTCAGCAACAACTGCTTCTCTGCTGATATATCTGCTGATATATCTCAGTCATCCAGGTAAGGTTATCTGTAACTTGGATCATGGCAACTGGACTTCTTTCTTATTAGGTTGAAACATTTCACCTACTTGTCCAAGTAGCTTCTTCAGTCTGAGGAGAGCTGGTAGGAGACCCCTAATATATCCACATTGGTTTCATTTTCCCCTGGTCTGAATAGGTTCATTAGATGGACAAGGGATGATGTGGTTGAGTGAAAATCCTACTTCTGCAGTCCTTCTCCATCATTGTCGTTAACTGTGGTCTTTCTGCTAGGTGTGGTCCTGATCTTTTTGGGGATGGATAAAAGGGCAGCATGATAAATAGGAGACAGATTGTATCTGAGGCCTCCAGCCCTGTTGAGTGAGGAATTTTGTGAGTAAGATGATTGCTGATGTATTTCCTCTTTGGCATTGTATTAACACATACCTGAATGCTCCAGACGAGCAAACTGCTAAAACTTTGGCTTGTATACAGGTGGTCACACTTGATGATGATCAATTACTCAACAGTATTTGGTTAGCAGCAACTGGCTGCTACTTAGCCTCTTAATTCCTATGGAAGCAGTAAGGATGCTTAGTTTATCACACATAATTTCTCCATTCAGGCTTTATTTTTGTAAACTACAGTGGTGCCTCGCTTGACGATGTTAATTCGTTCCAGCGAAATCGCTGTAGAGCGAAAACATTGTCAAACGAAACGAAAAAAATCCCATTGAAACGCACTGAAAACCTGTTCAATGCGTTCCAATGGGCTGAACTGTCCAGCAAAGATCCTCCGTACGGCGGGCATTTCCGGTGCCTGTAAAGCGAGGAATCCGTCCTAGAAAACAGTGGGGGGCCATTTTGAAAGCCGGTGGCCATTTCGAAACCCGACAATCAACTGTTTGCTGATAGTTGTAAAGCGAAAAATCGGTTCCCGAAGCAGGGAACGATCATCGCTAAGTGAAATTCCCCCATTTAAACCATCGTTTTGAGACTGCTTTTGCGATCGCAAAAACGTCAACGTAATGTGGGTTCATCATAGAGTGGGGTAATCGTCCAGTGGGGCACGACTGTAAATCATGTCACAGTTCATCTGAGGTTGCTTTTACCTAATTTTCAGACTTGCTAAGGACCAGGTAATATTTATTATGTCCTGATTCATAAAATCATAGATTCAAAGAGGGTGTACTTTTTTCACATGCCTGTAGTAAGTAAAATGCAAAGAACATAGGAAATGGGCTTCTCTGATAGTAACCGACACATTCTAAAGTACACATTTCAAATTAACATAAATGGCATGTGCCTCCAATTTTAAAGGAAATCAACCTAACTATTAAGCAAGGATTTTTTTTTCCAAAATTCTCTAGAGGTCTTTCTAAAAGAATCCCTAAATTACCTGTCTAGAATTTGCAAAAGCAGCAAAAGATAGACAAGAACTATCTTGGAAGGAACAGCAGAAAATAATCTGATAAATTGTAGGTATGAGGAAACTAATGATTTCTGTCAAGTAGAGATCCATCAGATATAGATTATTGTTTTATCTGGTTCTAGAATAAGAAATTTAACAACATGCAACCTTCTATTTTTATATCTGACTTCCTTTTGGATATCTGGAGGACTCTTCAATCAACTGACTTTATTAAAATGTCTAAAATTTACGCCTGTGGCTCTCAGAATTGTATGCATTTATTTTCATAGAACAGATGCCTTTCTGCATCCATTCCAGACTTTCTTATAGTATGACACATTGTAGTAACCCTTTCAAATTCTGTTTTTTATCTCCTGGTACTAGCTGAATGTTCACCTGCTCTTTGAAGCTAGATAGATGCCCAACCGTGGTTTCTCCTTAATCAGTGAAGAAAGAGAATCACATAATGAAGCTTCGTATATTCTGGAGAGGCCAGGATGACAGCAATTTCACTTAATCTCTGAGAATTCCAAGCCACACGTGCTGTCCTGATAGCCAACAGCCGGTCCGATTTCGGCTCTCTGCCAGCAATGACTTCGCAGGCTTTGTGGCAGAGATTACTGAAAGAAGATTACCCCTTCTAAACCCCTTAGATTTTAATTATTTCTGTATGTATTTATAAAACCTATAGTCTGCCAGTATCAGGGCACAACTGTCCAAATACTCATCCTTAACCTGGTTTCACAAAGGTCCAGTGCCAGTGAATTTCAGATCAAAGTCCGGTTTGTTTTCATTCTAGCTAGTCTAAACTGTGGAATAAAAGTGAATAATATGATGGTTCAAATAGAAAGATGTTATAATCTCACTGTGAAATGCTAATAGTGCTAACATTGCATTAATGGTTTGCTGCATTATCATTTCACTAATTGCTTTCTCAGTTTTTCTGAGAACTTTTTATTCATTTGTTCCTTTTCCAAGATGATTTTTATCGTTCATCGTATGCTAACGTTCTCATTGTACCATAGATGATATCCAAAGATTGAGCTGCCTTTTTATTTGATGCCATAATTGAGACAGAGGTCTTCCTTTCACCTCCTAGTACAATAAAATTTATTATGGAATTGTGAAAGAGAAGTGGAACCTCACATCAAAATACTGCAGTGTACCCCTGTTATGTGAGTAGGTGAAAAAGGAGGCTAGGAGAGAAATGAGGGTAAAAAATCTAAACACTCAAAAGTGGCAATCAAAATCAAGAATCCTTGCTATAACAGGTCTTACATGTACAGTAGTTAAAGGTGCAACCAGTTTGCATACAAGTCAATCAAGTATAAGCATTTCACATGATCTGATAATGAGCTTTGGCCAAGAAAGATGTCTGACTGGGAAACTTCAATAGGTTGACCTTATAGGGAGATTTTTGATTGGAAAGCCTAATCAGAGCATCTCTGACAAGCTATATTCTCATTGCATTTCTGATAGCACAGTGGTTAGCTAGTCTCTCTCAGCACAGCCACCAAAGTTACAGTAAACAGTAAATTACACTGCAGCGTTATTATACACGAAGTGTTCAATACAACAGATAACACGACAGCTTGTTGTGAACTCTCCCAGCTCCAGCCCACTCACCCTTGGCTTGCATATAGGGTTTTAATATTCTGCACAACATTCCAGGTTTGTTGTAAGATTCTTAAGATTCGGACTGCAATATTTAGTGTGAGCTATGTTCACTTATTATTACACAACACTCCATAATGTTAAGTGTGAACTACACACACACTGAAAACTACACTGAATATTCACAAAGATACACGAGAGGGTGAGTTTTGATGGAGGCTACCTCCACACGCTTGATATAGAGGCAGCCTCCGTGGAACATATCCTCCCATGCATAGGATCTTTGTGACTCCCACACTGTAGTGAGTGCTTTTCTTCCTCCTTCACAGAAAAACAGCAGGGGAACAACAGGAAGGTCAGAGGGTTACTCTACCTTCTGTTGGTTTGATGGCTTTGACTCCCACAAAGTGACCAGGGATGGATAGGCAGGACTCACAGACTTAGGGGAGTGGAAGTCCTTGAAATTTGAAAGTTCCATCCTCAGTACTCAATCCTGACTGTGTTAATCCTTAGATTTTTTATTGATTTCAGTAGACAGCTTTTAATATCATCCCCAGCAAAGATCAGTTTTTTGGACTACATCTCATAGAATCCTACAGCCAGCATGGGAGTTTTTCCACATCTGGTCCCTATAGACCATCTGTTCTTAGTGCTAATCAGAAGACCTATACAAACAATAAGGTGGTCCGTTCGGATCTAGATTTCCTTCTCAGTATTCTTTTGCTCAGATTTGGAGGAAGAAAAAAAAGTGCTGTTGTTTAGTTGTCAAGTCGTATCCGACTCTTCCTGACCCCATGGACCAGAGCACGCCAGGCCCTCCTGTCTTCCACTGCCTCCTGGAGTTGGGTCACATTCATGTTGGTAGCTTTGATGACACTGTCCAACCGTCTCATCCTCTGTCGTCCCCTTCTCCTCTTGCCTTCACACTTTCCCAACATCAGGGGCTTTTCCAGGGAGTCTTCTCTTCTCATGAGATGGCCAAAGTATTGGAGCCTCAGCTTCAGGATCTGTCCTTCCAGTGAGCACTCAGGGTTGATTTCCTTCAGAATGGATAGGTTTGTTCTCTTTGCAATCCAGGGAACTCTCAAGAGCCTCCTCCAGCAGCACAATTCAAAGGCATCAATTCTTTGGCTGTCAGCCCTCTTTATGGTCCAGCTCTCACTTCCATACATCACTACTGGAAAAACCATAGCTTTGGTTATGCGGTCCTTTGTCGGCAAAGTGATGTCTCTGCTTTTTAAGATGCTGTTGAGGTTTGTCATGACTTTCCTCCCAAGAAGCAGGCATCTTTTAATTTCGGGGCTGCTGTCACCATCTGCTGTGATCATGGAGCCCAAGGAAGTAAAATCTGCCACTGCTTTCCCCTTCTATTTGCCAGTGATGGGACCAGTGGCCATGATCTTAAGTTTTTTTTGATGTTGAGCTTCAGGCCATTTTTTTGCGCTTTCCTCTTTCACCCTCATTACGAGGTTCTTTAATTCCTCCTCACTTTCTGCCATCAGAGTGGTATCATCTGCATATCTGAGGTTGTTGATATTGTCTTCCAGCTATCTTAATTCTGGCCTGGGATTCCTCCAGTCCAGCTTTTTGCATGATGTATTCTACATATAAGTTAAAAAAGCAGGGAGACAATATATAGTATCGTCGTACTCCTTTTCCAATTTTGAACCAATTAGTTGTTCCATATCCAGTTCTGTTGCTTCGTATGCCACATATAGATTTCTCAGGAGACAGATAAAGTGGTCAGGCACTCCCATTTCTTTAAGGACTTGCCATAGTTTGCTGTGGTTCACACAGTCAAAGGCTTTTGCATAGTCAATGAAGCAGAAGTAGATATTTTTCTGGAATTCTCTGGCTTTCTCCATAAGCCAGCCCATGTTAGCAATCTTCAGTTCCTCTGACCCTTCGAAATCCAGCTTGTACTTCTGGGAGTTTTCGGTCCACATGCTGCTGAAACCTACCTTGTAGGATTTTGAGCATAACCTTTCTAGTGTGTGAAAGGAGTGCAATTGTACGGTTGTTGTAGCATTCTTTGGCACTGCCCTTCTTTGGGATTGGGAGGTATACTGATCTTTTACAATCCTCTGGCCACTGCTGAGTTTTCCATACTTGCTAGCATATTGAGTGTAGCACCTTAACAAAGCCATCTTTTAAGATTTTAAATAGTTCGACTGGAATGCCATCACCTCCGCTGGCCTTGGTGTTAGCCATGCTTTCTAAGGCCCACTTGACTTCACTCTCCAGGATGTCTGGCTCAAGGTCAGCAACCAAGGTCTGGGTTGTCCAGGACATGCAGATCTTTCTGGTAAAATTCTCTGTGTATTTTGCCACCTCTTTTTGATGTCTTCTGCTTCTTTGAGGTTCTCCCATTTTTGTCCTTTATCATGTCCTTCTTTGCACGAAAGGTTCCTTTAATATCTCCAATTTTCTTGAACTGATCTCTGGTTTTTCCCTTTCTATTATTGCCCTCTATTTCTTTGCATTGTTCATTTAAGAAGGCCCTCTTGTCTCTCATTGCTATTCTTTGGAAGTCTGCATTCAATTTTCTGTAACTTTTCCTATCTCCCTTGCATTTTGTTTCCCTTCTCTTCTCTGCTATTTCCAAGCCTCGTTGGACAGCCACTTTGCTTTATTGCATTTCTTTTTCTTTGGGATGGTTTTTGTTGCTGCCTCCTGTACAATGTTACGAGCCTCCATCCACAGTTCTTCAGGCACTCTATCCACCAAATCTAGTTCCGTAAATCTGTTCTTCACCTCCACTGTGTATTCATAAGGGATTTGGATTAGATTATACCTGACTAGTCCAGTGGTTTTTCCTACTCTCTTCAGTTTAAGCTTGATTTTTGCTATAAGAAGCTGATTATCAGAGCCGCAATCAGCTCCAGGTCTTGTTTTTGCTGACTGTATAGAGCTTCTCCATCTTTGGCTGCAGAGAACATAATCAATCTGAATTTCAGTGTTGACCACTTGGTGATGTCAATGTGTAGATTTGCCTCTTATGTTGTTCAAAAAGAGTGTTTGTGATGACCAGCTTGTTCTCTTGACAAAACTCTATTAGCCTTTGCCCTGCTTCATTTTGAACTCCAAGGCCAAACTTACCTGTTCTTCCTTTTATCTCTTGACCCCCTACTTTAGCATTCCAATCCCATAGAATGAGTAGAACATCTTTCTTTAGTGTCAGTTCTAGAAGGTGTTGTAAGTCTTCATAGAATTGGTCAATTTCAGCCTCTTCACCATTGGTGGTTGGTACATAAACTTGGATTACTGTGATGTTGAAAGGTCTGCCTTGGATTCGTATTGAAATCATTCTATCATTTTTGAGATTGTATCCCTGTACAGCTTCTCCCACTCTTTTGTTGACTATGAGGGCTACTCCATTTCTTCTACGGGCTTCTTGCCCACAATAGTAGATATGGTGATCATCTGAATTGAATTTGCCCATTCCCGTCCATTTTCGTTCACTGACGCCCAGGATGTCAATGTTTATTCTTGCCATCTCCTGTTTGACCACCTCCAGCTTCTCAAGGTTCACAGATCTTACATTCCAGGCTCCTATGCAGTATTTTTCTTTGCAGTATCGTACTTTCCTTTCACTTCCATGCACATCCGCAGTTGAGCGTTCTTTCGGCTTTGGCCCAACCACTTCATTAGCTCTGGAGCTACTTCTACTTGTCGTCCGCTCTTCCTCAGTAGCATGTTGAACGCCTTCCAACCTGAGGGGCTCATCTTCCAGCGTCATATCTTTCAGCCTTTTGTTTCTGTTCATGGAGTTTTCTTGGCAAAGATACTGGAGTGGCTTGCCAATTCCTGCTCCAGGTGGATCAAATTTAGGCAGAACTCTCCACTAGGACCTGTCCGTCTTGGGTGTCCCTGCATGGCATAGCCCATAGCTTCTCTGAATTACTCAAGCCCCTTCGCTAAGACAAGGCAGCAATCCGCGAAGGGGAAAATGTAGCAGGAGACAAAAGAGAGAAGGATATAGATATACAGTCACCAACATCCACCTTATCTTTAATGGGTATGTGTCTTGATTCTCTTTCAGAAAGCCTCACCTGCCTGACTGCCATGTGATCTATAGTGTTTTATGTTTAGCACTTTAAAGAAGTCATCCCAGTTCATTTCCCCTGACCCTCATTTTCTTTTTGACTCAGCTTTTCATTACTGAACATGTTGAGTCCCCCTAAAGATCTAGCACATTGACTGTGTTATTTACGATACATATGGACTGACACTTGGAGAATGAGGGTATGAAATATTTCAAGTATGCCGCCTTCCCACTAGAAAATGGTGCTCCAGGTGGCTAAGAAACTTCTTAAGAGAATAAATCAAACCAAATTTCACTAAAATCATAAAATCAAGTAAAATCCGCTCAGTAGGGAAAACCAGCAAAATTAACTACAGTCAATCCTCAACTTATAAACAGCTCTAGATACGAACATTTCGACTTACGAACTGCTCTACTAGGGAAAAACGGACTCGACTTGCGAACTTTTTTTCGAGTTATGAACAGGAAAAAAAACACGTGGGGAAGGCAGGGAACCTCCCTCCCCCGCCCCTCAGGGTCGTTTGAGGGTCATTTTATACATGGAAAGAGGCAGAGTAAAAGGAGCATGTTTGCGAGCTCGGATGCCTCTTGCTGCTGCCCCTGCCATTGCCCCTACCCATTTCCTCCTCCAGTGCGACTGCCGGGACTTACCTCCAGGTCACGTCGCTGCCTTGTCCCCTCCAGTGGCGAAGGCAGCAGCAGCAGCAGGAGGTAGAGGCAAAGGAGCACTCGCACACACTCAGGCACCTCTTGCTTCTGCCCATTGACTGCAGCTGCCATTGCCTGATTGCCTTCTCCAGAGCTCACGTCACCACCTTTTCCCCTCCAGTGGCAGAGGCAGCAGCAGCAGCAGGAAGTGGAGACGCAGGCAAAGGAGCACTCACGCCCACTCGGACGCCTCTTGCTGCTGCCACCGCCGTCCTTTGGCTCCTCCAGTGCGACTGCCAGGGCTCACCTCTGGGCTCACCTCCACCGCACGTCTTTGCTTTGTCCCCTCCGGTGGTAGAGGCAGCAGCAGGAGGAGGCAGAGGCAAAGGAGCACTTGGGTGCCTCTTGCTGCTGCCGATTGACTGCTGCTGCTGCATTGCTTACTCCAGCACTCCCTTTGGGCAGGGGACAAGGTGGCGACGACATGAGCTGGAGGTGAGTCTTGGCAGTCGCAATGGAGGAGGTGAGTGGGCGGGGAAGGCAGCAGCAGCAGGAGATGGAAAAGCAGTTGCACATTAACTGCTCCTCCACCTCCAGCAAGGGTCAATATTAGGGGGTCATCTTTTACACTGGTGGGTTGTATACACAGAAAAATATGGTAGGTTACCTGGGATCAAAGGCCTAAACCAGAATGACTTAAGGCTCAGCCAAGGCTAGTTTCACCCAAGCTTCTTATTTCTTTTTTTCTGAACAGGAAGCTAGCCAGAGTCAAGCTTACCTAAGACTCAAAGCCTTCTAAAGGTCTTTTCTCCCAGGTGAGACACATTTAGGTGTCTGTAAGGTATGTGCACATCAGGTAGAACTCCCAGAATGGGATTCATAGTCCAAGAAACCCCAAAACCATATTCCTAGCTGGAATTCTTATGAAAGCCTTTTGTGAAGACCTTAATGTCACAACACGACAGGCAATCCCCTGGATAGAAAGGTCCCAAGCCATTCAGGGCTTTAAAGGTTAGGACCAACAGTTTGGACTGGGTCTGGTACGCAGTAAGTAACCAGTCTAGATCTTTCAGTATCGGGGTCATATGACTGTTATACCATGCATCATTTTGCAGCCTACCTATTGCATATTACACCAACTGAAGATCTCAGAACGTCTTCAATTTTAGCCCCATGTGGAATGAATCACAGTAGTCAAAATGTGATGTAACTAAGGCAAAGATACTGTTGCTATGTCAGGCCAACACAGGAAAGGTAGTAACTGGAACACTAAAGAGAATTGTGCGAGGTGCTTGTTTCACTCTAACCTGGGACTTTAGGGACAGCACAAAATCAAGGAACCCTGCCAATGCTCAGTGGTACAGAATGCTGCTAGAAGGTCCAGGACAACTAACAAAGTCATGCTCCTCTTACATAGTCTCAAGTGTAGATCCAGGAAGCCCCAAGTGAAAGGGGCCCAGGAGTGCCTTCATTCCACTTTAGCCAAAAAAAGGTAAATTGGAGTTTGATCTATAATTAGTCAAAATGTTTGAGAAGGTCAGATTTCCTGAATATGGGTTTGATGATATCTTCCTTTAGAGAGGAAGGGACAGAAGAAGCATCTATCATCTCCCTGAACTATAGCATCATTCTCACCTTGGCAGAATTGAATAGCCACAAGGAGAGAGGTGGTGGCCCTCACCACTCCAAACACTATGGCCACATCTTTCAGATCTATAAGCTAAGAGCAATCCAACTACAAAAGTTACATCAACATAACTTGTTCTAATGTCAGAGGCCAAGTCAAGGCAAACACATAGCAAATTGCTCACAACAAGCAACCTACAGCTGCGGCGCTACTTCTATGGTAGCCTGATGAAGGAGGCCTTGCACAATATGGAAAAGTATCATCATCACAACAGAGACATAGACTTTCTCAGCATCCATAACATACCTTTTCAGATGAATCCCAGCAAGTTTGCAATTTTATATGCCCTCCTGTCCTCTTTGGCCGCCACCTCTTAACCCAGCAATAAAGATGGGGAGGGGGTGCTTAGAAGGGATAATGTCAAGCACCCAAGCTATTTCTGTATTCTGCAGCTCAATCAGGACTTTGACAGTATCACGGATGAAGTAAGAAGCTCTCTAACTTCATTCAGGTCCCTGGGGCACACCATCTTAAAGGATCCACCACTCCAGTAGAGGGTTGCATCAGCTGCCACTATAAAACTAACCAGATGAAGTCACTTGTAACACCTCCATCCTCAGATCACTGATTCCACCAGAAGTATCAGATCCAAAGTATGCCCTGCCACATGCCTGAGGACAACTTATCACTGGCACAGATCCATGGTTGTCATGAAATCCTGACTGAGCAATTACAGCATGAATGTCGAAGTCACTCAGAAAAATAAGCTTGAGGTAGCCCAGGTCAACACCAGAGACTGTCCCAGATAGCGCAGGAAGGAAAACTGTTGGGTTGCAGGATAGATGATATATCAGTAGAATTCCAAAATTCTCCTGGACACCATAGCTGCACACATTCTAAATTGGCCAATTACTAGGTGGAGCATCTGTTTAATGAAACTGAGTTTTCACAGACTACAACCATACCATCTCCCTGCCATCTAGCCCTTGCTTGCTGGACAAAATTGGATGAGACAGACTCCCTGCATCTTCTCTAAAACAGGCCTCTGGGATTCAAGCCAAGTCAGCACTAGAACCGAATCCTGGATGATCAACAATTTTCCTGCAACTGACCTAACATTAAAAAGGAGGGTATCTTTTATCTGGTTGATAAATTGGTTTGATTCCAATCTGAAAGAAAGGAAGAATGAAAAATTTTGATGTCTGTGGCAGAAAATTCTCATGGCTGCCCTCCACAATGGCAACATACTAACTGCAATGGAAGTTTTCTGCCTTTTAGCATTGGCCTAAAATGTATCATCCAAAGTAGACTGCAAAAGTGGACTGATTTTCTCTTCATCTAGGACCTCCCTCATGAAATCACTGCAAATACTGTGGAATACCTACTCAGTCCATTCCACTGACAGATGTTCATACTGGCTTGGAAATATGAATGTGATCTACCAGAACAGACTTGAGTGCTTTAAGTATGTAGTGGTGACTAAATACCTACACATAAAGACACTGTTCTGAGCTTTCAGGGACAGAAGGTCAAGCATGTGTGGGTTTTTGTTTGTTTTGCTTTGCTTTGCTTTTAACTATACAAGCTAATGCTTTAAGAGTGTCTTGATGGCATCAGGGGAAATTGGATTGTCATCCCATTTGCTGGCCTAAAACAAGCCTTTTTCATATATCCCATTAGAAAGGAACACAAGAAAAACCTTTTAAATGTCACTAAAAATTCCCCTGCAATGCAGAAGCCAGTCAGAAAGGCTTTAATTCTCCATGAGAACTCTTAAGTAATGCAGTATGTCAGGATTTAATAAATTGGGTAGGGAATTGCATTTATACTGTGTTACTTGTGCTACTTCAACCAGACTGTTTTGCAAGCTTAACTGTTCTCTGTACTTACAGGTAGGTTCTCACAGCAACAGACTACAGAAGATTCAATAATAGCAGCTCAGATTCAAGCACTGCTAGAGCAAACAGATTCCAGAGTTTGGATGTGATAAGAATGTGTGTTTTGTTTTTTGTTGTTTCATTTCATTTCTGTTTCTACAGTTTTTGACATTGCTTTTCATTTCCAGACCTCCTGAAATGCACCACCACTAACTTTGGTTTTGCATACACAAAAGGGAGCTGGCCACTATCACTATCTGAGCTGCACATTACAGCAAAACAAGGGCTCCACATATTGCAGGTTCTCTCACACGAAAAAAAGTATGCTGCCTTGGCATCACCTCCTCAAAGTACAACAGAACAGCCAAGCACTTTAAGACTGGAATTGCACACCAACAGGTCTTAAATGTCAAGCAGAAATTGAGAAATGGCAAAACCTCCACTATATACCCTAAATCAAATGAAGTTTCTGAAAGTACATTTTGGTACCTCAGTCTTCAGAATAGTATTTATGACTCATTTTCCTCTGGCGTTACCATTGTAAGCAACCTGACTGTGAGCACATCATTATTTCTGTGGTAGTATGACCCAAGTTCAGACTTAGAAGTGTAGGGAAACTCATGTCAGAACCAAACATTATAAGAAATCAACATAAATACATGGTTTCAGATTTCCCACGTTAATTTATATTTAGTCATTTAAAATATTTTATCCCACCTTTCTCCTTAAAAAGGACCCAAGGTTAGATATACATTACTCCATATTTAAAATGGTTGAGCAGAAAACTGTTTTCAAATGTATACCAACATATTCATTACAAGAGAATGTAGCAAAAGAAAAACAATGTTCCCTAGATAAAGATTTGGATGAATCATAGGAAAAGCATGAACAAATTCAATCTCAAAGGTTCTTATGTACTTAACAAAGAATTCAGCAACAGATTCAGACGCAGGAATCAAATGCAGCCTCTCTTAAGACAGCCCCACAATGCAGAAAGCAGTATTTACTTAATTGGCAATAAGTAAAGAAAATGAATCTCGGAAATAATCTTTAAAAATCACAGATCATGACATGCCTTTATTTCTGCCTAACATTATAAATCTGTACCTTTAACAACAAAACAAAACAAGAGTTCACAACGCATCTCTCTTTCACATAATGCTGTAAAACCTGCATGTCGCCAGTAGCACCAGAAAACTGGTAAGAGGTGAGGAAAAGAATCACACTTTCAAGCCATCTCAAAAAAAAAATGCACCCAGGAGACAGATATTAGTGCCTAATCCTTCCTCTTGAGCTTCTTAATCTATTTTATAAAACGTCAACATTCAGCATGAAAATAGGATGGGGCTGGTAAAGCGGGTGGGCAGGGAGAGAGGGGTGGTTATTGGGCCAATGTTAAAAGGATCAGGAGGTAGTGGTTAGGAGAGGGGGAGTGAAGGGGACAAAGTAGTGGTTCTAATCAAATCAGTATAAAAAGCTGTAGCTTCTCAGCGCTTCTCAGAGTTAACCTTGCCAATCAGAGCACAAGCAGGAGCATGCCTGTGCACATTAAACTGGGAGCATGTCCTTGAACCCACATGGCATGTTTCACAGCAACCTGCAAAAACTGTGCCATGAGCACCCTTAGGAAGAAAAAAAAAGGCAGCCTTGAATTCCATTAGAAGTGTTCCTTAGGAAGAAGCAACCCTCAAGCAGCAGTAAGCATAGCAAAGAAAGCTGATACACTTTCCTGTTATTAAAAGGTGAGCTCATGGGATTAAGGCTTCAGTAACATGAAAAAAATAATTTTTAAAAAGGCTAGAAAAAATATCCTGACAAATGCAGGTGCTACAACACTGGCAGATGCATGACAAACCCATTGTAATGGTTAGAGACAAGGCAGGCACTTCAAAACAAGCATTTGCTAAGCACTGCCATGAGTAATCTAAAGGGATTATCCAAAGGCCTTAACAGTGCCACATATTAGGCAAAGTGAAGTCTACACAAAGGCTTTCACTTTTCTGACCTGAAGTGACTTTTTCTGATGGTCACGATTTGATTCTATTGCTGCAAATGTTTACTGCTTTAAGCCAAGATATTGTGCTGCCACAAACAACAAGCCACTGAAGGAAAACATATTTAGTTATAGAGTCCTTAAAAAGAAAAATGACAATCATATTTTTGTGGTTGTTTGGGTTTTTCGGGCTCTTTGGCTGTGTTCTGAAGGTTGTTCTTCCTGACATTTCGCCAGTCTCTGAAACGTCAGGAAGAACAACCTTCAGAAAATGGCCAAAGAGCCCGAAAACCCACAACAATCATTAGATTCCAGCCGTGAAAGCCTTTGAGAATACAATCATAGTCTTCTTTCTGAAGCTAGAATTATGAAAACTGTAACTGTTTTCTAATTGGTGTGACAAATGAGGAGGAACTAGCTGAGAATTCCTAACTAGCTTAAGTGAGGTCACAATAAAGTTGAAAATACATATTAAAACCCAGCTCTACAGAAACATCTTAAGGAACCCTAAGTCACATTTAGATAGCAAATCATCAGCTGAACTGGCATTCATTTTCCTTTAGAGACATAACACAACACAACATAGAATATTAATTCTATTCAGGGACCAATTCCCACTAGGACAGACGTATAGTCATTTTCAATGCCATACAATTACATTTTTTGGTCACCAGCTAATAGTTTTTAAGACACTCAAGTAGAGAGAATGCTTCTTTGATCCATGGTAAATAATAAAAAGGCTGGTGGAGTTTTGGAAGTCCCTTGTTCTAAGTGTGTAAAGAGCTAAGAACATGCAAAGCATGGAATGACTTTTCTAACTCCAAGGCAGGTGTTCCGAAAAACATCAGAATATGAAGGGCTGATTTAGGTGAAACTCAGAGACCACTTTGGATAAGAAAGAGAGGTCAGGAAATAATGTCATTTTATCCTTTTGAAACTGTAGGAAAAATGGATCACACAGGACAGCACCCAGTTTGCTAGCCTGTGTGCAGAAAAAAATGCAACCAAGTATGCAGTCTTCTACATCAGCAACCTCAGAGCTAAAGTTCCTATGGGTTTGAACAGTGGTTTCATAAGTTGAATGTGTATTAATGGAAGTGATCACTGTGGCATCGGGGCTCTGATGTCTGGGTAAACATTTTTCAGGCCCTTCCAAAATCTTTTGAGGACTGGGTTTCAAAAAAAGCATGAAGTTACAGAACCTTGAGGTTGATATGCTACAATTGCTGACAAGTACACTTTAATAGAAGAATGAGATAATTCTTTCTCCTTAAGGTAAAACAGGACTGTATGCAGCTTAGGTGGAAGAAAAGATGCCTGCAAATATTTAGCAAAATCAATGAGTTTTCTCCATTTATGCTTATGGTTACACCTGGTAGATAGCTTTCTTGCTTCAAAGAGAATTCTTTATAGCTCATGCGAATTTTCCAAACTGTCAGTTTCAAGCTAAATCTGGATGACAGATTGTACTGCTGTCCTGTGTAAGCTGGTCTGGATCAATGGTGGTTGACACACATAAACTCCCATGTGCCTGGAAGTCACAAACCAAGGCTGGCATAGCCGCCATGGAGCTACTGTTTTTGCATCAGCATTGTTCTGATGCAGTTTCACTATGACTCAGTGTCGAAGACGTATGGGGAAAAGAAGTAAAAATTCTTCTGCATCCAACAAGTCATAAAAATAAATTCTTCCCATGAAAAAAACTTTTTGCATTTCCTGCTGATGTGGCGAGAGAACAAATCTACCTCTTCGTGATTCCCTAGCAAATGCAAATGTCACAATACACGGGCAATACCTCCCATTTGTGAATCAGGGCCCTCTGTCTGCTGAGAAGGCTGAGCCTTGTGAAGATGTTGGTGTTGTGCTGGCCCTGAGAAAGGAGGCTGGTTGCTTGGAATCTGGATGGCTGAGGTCTGGCACCTGGTGTGGAGCTTGGATCTATCAATATGCTCCCCCTCCATCGCCTCCCACTTGGTGGGAAGTTTTGACTTTTAGTCCCTGGTGCCTGTTGTCCCCGGGCGCCTTTGAGACTTCTTCACCTCCCCCTGGCTGGATCAGGCTTGCTGCCTTGTAACCTGCTGGGGTGTTGGTGGTGATGGCCGAGCCTGGAAAGTGCTGGCCATATGACCAACCCTCCTGCATAATAATGACTAAATCATATTTGGCAGCCAGTCTGTTGAGGAGAACTGAGACCTTTTACTGTGTATGATATGAGGGGGTAGTCTGGGTGTTGAATGTCTTTGTTCTATTTTTATTTATTTATTTTTCTTTCTTTCTTCATATCTCATTTTAAAAGTGTTTAAACTTCTTTATTATTTTGTTTGATTTTTTTTCTTATTTATCATTGTATTGATAAGGATAACTGAAGATAACTGAAAAAGAGTTAAGAGATTGGCAAAATATGATTAATAAATTTTATAATGGAGATAAAAGAGGAAGGATTAATAAGAAAACATAGTATAAATCTCAAAAAGTAATTTATTTTAAGATTATATTATATGGCAAACCAAATAAGAATATGCCTGCAGTTCTTATATTTCAGTCTAATAATTTCATATGGTTAAATAATGACTCCTTGGGTCCTTTTAAGCAGAAAGAAGGAGTAAAGATAATTTAAATAAATAAATACAAATTGTGGTGCATTTATTAAGAAAGAAACAAGTTATTATGATAAAGGATTGGTTAAGAAAGGTGCAATATGAAAGAAGTACAGTGGTGCCTCGCTTAGCGATCGCTCCGTTGAGCGATGAAATCGCTTTGCGATGGACTTTTGGCCATCGCTGGCGCGATCGTTTAGCGATGGCCCCTATGGCTAAAATTCGCTTTGCGGTGATCGCGGGGAAGCGATCATGGCAAAGCGAACTTTTTTAAACAGCTGATCGGCGATTCCAAAATGGCCGCCACAAAAACAAAATGGCCGCCGCTGTTTTACCTCGCTTTAGAGGCACCCAAAATGGCCACCGCTATGGAGGAATTTCGCTTTAAGGTAAGTTTTTAGCCCATAGGAACGTATTAAACACATTTTAATACGTTCCTATGGGCTTTTTAATATTGCTTAGCAATTAAATCACTTAGCAATGTTTTTCTCCGGAACGGATTAACATCGCTAAGTGAGGCACCACTGTATTAGGAATTGAGAGAACATCTTGGTTTAATCTTATTCAATTAGATTAAAGTTTGACAAAAATGGTAAATGTAGGGATCTTATGAGAATTAAAGAAATGACATTACAGAAAGAAAATGCAGCTGAAAATAACCTAATGAGGGGGATACTAAGCAAAATTTATAAAATTTATACATTGATACAAGCAGATGGCTAACAACATTTTCTTACAACATAATGGGAACATGATTTGGGAGAAGACATAAGCACTGAATTTTGGAATGATATATGTGATAGAAGAATATTGAAATCTATGTTTGTAAGGATAAACGAAAATTTTTATAAGTTGGTTTGGTGATGATATTTAACTCTGGTGAAAATAAATGAATTAATACATATTATTGTATGTTGTGTTGGAGAGAATGTCAGAAAATAGTTATTTTTATACATGGTTGTAATGTGAAAACATGTTGAAATGCTGGCAATTGGTTTTGAAGGAAATAAATGAAATAACTAAGTTAAATGTAAAAGCATATCCTAAACAGCGCTTTTTTCAATATTTGGTAAAGAGCAATGGAATTGGACAATGGAATAATTAATCTCAGATTTATTAACAGTAGCAATAAATGGCAGCAAGGAATTGGAAAGTATGATTTTCAATTAAATGAATGTTATAAAGAGGCTTGGAATATAGTGAATAATAAGTTAATATGTAATATTAAAGTAAAGAAAGGATTAATTAATAAGAATATTTTTATAGATGTTTAGGGACAATTTATTGACATTGTACTAATAAAGAGGAAGGGTTGTGCACCTTTACAAGTATCCATGTGGTTCTGGAAGGGGAGTAGAGCTCCATTAAGAGAGGAAAAATTGGTATTATCTCCAAATTGTCCTGGAGGAGCGCACTTTTGTATAATTGTTTGCTGTTGTTTTTTAATAAAATGTTTCAGGTAAAAAAAATTAAAATAAATGAATGAATGAGTTTGTTATGATCACCCTGGTCTTTGCTCTGAGGAGAAGGTTCAATTGGTAGAAATGTAGAGACTGGCTTCTGATGACTATTTTCTTAGATTTGATCTTTTTCAGAATACATATCCATCCACTTTCCTTTCTTTTTCTGTGTTGAGGGTGGCCATTTGAAGTTGACTTTGAAGTTGAAGGTCTATCCTCAATATCAAGAAATGATGTTATCTAACTAGGCAGCAATGGAGAGGAGCGATCTGTTTGACGTGCTTCCATGTGGACTTGTTTGAAGGGAAATTTGCAAATGAAGATGATTGAAACAAAGGTGGTACCTTTCACAAGAGTTTTGATGGCCTCTAAGGACTCTTTAGAAAGGTAGGATCTCAGGTACGACTGTCAATTTTTAATGAAGAAGAACAAGGATGAATACCTTGGTAAATTTATGGCAGATCTGAGAGTTCTACATTCAATGCTCTTCACCCAGGCAGTACAGGCACTTGGAATGTCTATCAATGAGGTGGACCTTTTGTTGCAGTTAACACACTTTTTGAATCAGCCCACTGGGGCCATAAAAAGATGGGAATGGCCATTAACTGACGTTGACTATAATTATAGGCCAATCTAATGAATATGATGAAAATGTCTTTTTAAAGCACGAACAACCAGAAAGCAAGGGGAGAAGAGAAGGTAAGTAAGAACTATATACAAACTAAGGAGAAAACACAAATTCTCCAAAGATGTTCTCTCAGCAGTGGGAAAACCAACCCCCACCCACGAACAAACAAATAAAAAAAATTGAGGGCTCGGTATATGAATAGTGGAGAGGATATGTCTTAACTCATACCTTAGGTTCTTGAAGATTCCAAGGATGTCCACGCAGGTGCAAAAGGATCTCATATGTGTGATTCACAGAGACAATGAAGAACAAGGATGAATACAATTTTTAAAAGTCCCAAATGTATTTATTAACTTAGGTAGGAGGTCCACAACATAAGCTCCACATATAGTCTTCAAAGCCCTAAACAAAGCTGGTTAGGGTCTTACCATCCTCAGAGGAACAGCAGCTCCTGCATCTCCAGCCCTCCCACTCTTTTTCAACACAAATCTTGAATCACAGCTCCTTCCTAAGATTTTCCCCACTCACTGGTCAAGACCAAATAGTCCATAGGAGTTACACTACTATCTGCAACACATGGCTGGGGGAGGGAGTTAACATCAGAACAATGTAACACGCATGTGTTTTTAGAGGCAAGGTTATAATATGTACAATCAACACAACGTGTATAACTAATGGATCAAAAACTATCTCCTCTGAAACACAAGTTCATTACTATACTCTGTCTCCAAGTATTAACTAAAATAATTATTTTATGAAATGATCCGAGTAATATAGAGCAATCATTTTTAAGGACAAATAAACTGCATGGATTTTTTGAAAATTGTGTTAAAATGAATAACTACTGGTTGTAGTATTTCCGGATTAGTTGAAAGAATCCTGGGGCAGACATAATCAGCTTAATGGCAACAAAGATTAAAGCACTGTTAGTGCAGCTGAAACATTCAAAAGCATTTTACAGAAGGGTAAAGCTCATATACTGAGTAAAATTTGCCCTTCTCATTTTAAGTCACTCCGAACGCAATGTGCATCTAATCAACATATACATAAAAAGCCGATATTAGTGCATATAAATTTACACATATGATTGTTAGGAATAATTTATTGTAACTAACCAAAAACACTTCATAGAGTATTATCACTAGAAGAAATATAAGCCATTTGTTGTTTCCTGGACTTAATTTTGATTTAAATGTGGACTATACCAAGAAATGTTCAAAAGTATTCCACTCATATGTTTCTCCCAAAGGATGCATTTTAATCTGGTGATACTGCAGGTTTTTCCCAGTATTGTGACAGGCGTTGCCTGGAGGCTGTACAGGAATGGATGCAGGAGAACGGGCTGAGGCTGAACCCGGACAAGACGGAGGTACTGAGGGTGGGCGCCCCCACACCTGGGGACATGGGAAACTCCCTCAATTTTGGGGGGGGTGACCCTGCCCGCCAGGGATGGGGTCCGTAGCTTGGGTGTCCATCTTGACCCGGCGCTCACCATGGAGACCCAGGTGGCGTCCGTGGTCCGTTCCGCTTTTTTCCATCTCAGGCGGATAGCCCAGCTGCGGCCCTACCTTGATGTGGGGTCTCTCACCACTCTGGTGCATGCGCTTGTAGTCTCGAGATTAGACCACTGTAATGCGCTCTACGTGGGGCTACCTTTGAGATTGCTGCGGAAACTACAGGTGGTGCAGAATGCGGCGGCCAGACTACTCAGTGGGCTGAGAAGATACCAACATATCTCCCCCACTCTGGCCGCATTGCATTGGCTGCCCATCCGATTCCGCATTGATTTCAAAGTGTTAACGCTTACTTACAAAGCCCTAAACGGTTTAGGACCTCGATACTTGGCGGAACGCCTTCTCCCATCTAGATCTACCCGTGTCACTCGCGCGAGCCAGGAGATAAGGCTGAGGAGCCTAACGCCGAGAGAGGCCCGAAAGGAAAAGACCAGAATCCGGGCCTTCTCGGCGGTGGCTCCTCGCCTTTGGAACAACTTGCCCCCTGAGATTCGCGCGGCTCCCTCGCTGGGCATTTTTAAGAAACAACTAAAAACATTGATGTATAGGCGGGCCTTCCCAACAGAAAACCCTTGACGATCTTTTTTCTTATTCTGTTCTTTATTATTATTATTATTATTTTTATTTACGTTTCTGCTGTAAAGTTTTAAAATTACATTGTTGTTTTTACTGTAAGCCGCCTAGAGTGGTCTAATATGATCAGATAGGCGGGATAGAAATAAAATAAATAAATAAATAAAATAAATAAATATGGATGCTTTTGTGTCTGAAGCTATTATTGAGTTGATAGACAGCAAGGAGTAACAACTTTTCCCATCCCTCATATAACCCCAAATACTGTAACTCTATTTTCAGTCTTTTTAAATTATTATGGTTAAGGAGTCTTTGTAGACTTGGTTTTTCAATGCTTACAACATAATTTTGACAGTGAAAATTACTTTTAAACGACAAATTTAGTAAAATCCGATGCTGGAAATTTATCAAAGAAGCAGTTTGCAGAATTTGGTTTTACATTCAGTGTTAGTTGTCATGACAATTAGAGACCCTAAACAGAAAGGAAAATATGTAACATACGGTTACCCAGCGGCCCTAATAAATGCTATCTATAGTGTAGTTCCTGCATTTCCAAGACAAAAAGCAAATTTGAAAAGGAAATTTAGTGGTGGTTGTGGCAAAATGCTGATAGGAACTGTGCTGTTTTGAATTCATTATGCTACTTTGACTAGCAGTGTGGTGCAATATTCAACTATTCAACATAAATGTTGTACATAAATGTTACAGCAGCAGGTTTAAAAAGGTTTTACTTTAAAATGGGGAGGGGTGATATATTGAATTAACGTCCATTTTACGTAAATAATATTGGTCTTGCCTCATCTCATCTCTCTCTGTTCTTTCTGAAACTAGAACTATGAAAACTGTAACAGAGATATACTTTATAATTCCAATATATCCTCTGCACATGACATTCATCCCTCCAGATCTATCATACTTAAAAGTCAGAAAGTACCCACTCCCTCAAATTACCCTGTCCTGCTGCCAGTAGTACTTAGATCAGCTTCCCAGAACACCTATACAAGGCCTCTTCTTATTAACTTCCTTCAAATATTACTCAAACCCTGTATTTCTTTTAAGTTTCTGGCACTGCAGTCACACTTCTGCAGGAGCAGGAAATAATGCACTCCAAATCTTTTGGACTGTAATTTCCATAGTTCCTTCCTGTTAGCAACGCTGGATGAGACTGGTGGCTTCAGCCATCAGCAGGGTAATTGGCTGTGTACCGTTCCCTTCTCAGGCACCAGTGTGTGGTCACGCAGCCTCCCAACACCCCCCTACCAGTTTCACCATTGAAGCTACCGTACTCTCTTAGACAGTTGAAATTCTATTTGTAAAAATAACCTTACAATCATTATGTGTTTTCTGTTTCAACAGTTTAAATATTCAGTGTTAAAACAACAGTATTCTTGAATGAACATTGTAGCGATCCTCTCTGAAGCCCTCATTCCCTCAGGTCTTCACAAGGTTCTCACTCTTTTTCTTTCTTCGTTACCACCAGGTATTGCCGCTTCAATACCATTTAATTAAGGAGACATGTGTGCTTTTAAAACTTAAGTTATTTATGAGATCAGGGAAGTTCATATAGGATTATTACCCAATAAGTATTACCCAATACTCCATACACCAGCCTTTATATCCAGCCCCCTCCCCCCTAGGCTCCACCCTCTGTCCTCTCATTGGCTCCTACTCCACTGTTCAGCTGTGACGGACAGGTGAAGGCAGGGCTGTTCGCTACAAACATCAAATCAAGGAGTTAAACATTTTTCTTGGCCTTCAACAAATGAGTTCACAATTCAAAAGACTGAATGAAAGATCACCACTCATTCTGATGAGGTTAGTGAAGTGGGTTGGGAAATATTATTTTTCCACTCATGGGACAATGTTATCCACCTTCTAGGCATGTCAGAAAGTGTTGGGTGTTGTAAATATCAATGTACAGTGATGCCTCGCAAGACAAATGCCTCGGACAATGAAAAACTTACAAGACAAAAGTGTTTTGTGAGTTTTTAGTGACTCACAAGACAAATTTTTCTATGGCTGTGCTTCGCAAGACGAAAAGGAACACATTAATTAAATTTCAATGAATTCCTATGGGAAACTGCGCTTCGCAAGACAAAATTTTCGCAATACGAAACGACTCAAGGAACGCATTATTTTCGTATTGTGATACATACCATGATTGTCAGATCAGTAAAGAAAATTTCATAAATTCTTGACACATAGCACTTCCAGTCACATGATCACTGGGAAGAGGTTGTAGATGGATAATCCAAAGAAGGATGAATGGTATCTGCTTATGAGTATTATCGAGAAACACAAAATTTCTGATTCTCTGTAAGTGGTTTTATAGCAGGCAACCTTGGCTAGGAGACCTTGGTTCAAGGTGTTTGGTGGGCTGCACCACAGTTTCTCAATTTTTCATCTCTCCTAGAAACAACAGGAGAACCATTTGCCATTTACATGCAACACATGCAACTTGACTAGTCAGAAATAGGAAGCAACAGGCTGGTCATTGCCAATTTCTAAGAAAGATTAAGTCTGTATTAAATGAGGCCTAAAGGCAAAATTACATTTTAATGACATATTTAATCCCTTGTAGATTCTAGGGTGCAATAGGGGGGCTGTTTACCACACACAGGGGCCTGAGAGACTGAGAGAAGGGCCTCCTTGAAGATCTTAAAAAGGAGACAGAATTCGGTGTCATCAGCACAAAATTCTGGACAGCCTCTTTCAGGTTTTTCATGTATATATGAAATAGTATAGGGAATAATGGAACCCTGAGATACTCCATAGTTTAATGGTCATGGTGTCGAACAGGAGTCCCCCAGCACTACTACCACTACAAAACACAAAGCAACAATCCAGGCTGTTTTTCAGCAAGTATGAATGGTAGTGAGCAGAAGAGGGTATCCTGTAGATCAGGGGTCCCCAACCTCTGGTCCGTGGCCTGGTGTCGATCCGCGGCCTTGGATGGACTGGGCCGTGAAGACAGATCTTCCACTCCCACACACACTCCCCTTGCACAGCCTCTGTGCATGCACACAAGTGTGTGTGCGTACCCCACAAGCACCTCCCACCTCTTTGCGCATGGGTGTGTGCATGCACCACACAAGCGCCGCATGAGTGCCGACCGTCCCTTTGCGCATGTGCATGTCTGTGAACCCACGTGAGCAAGCACTATTGCTTTGTGCATGCCCCCCTGCACACAGACCCCATCCCCCCAAATGGACCGTAGTGTCAAAAGGTTGGGGACCACTACTGTAGATCACCTTGAGTCGCACTGGTGTTTCAACATTCAGGGCTGCCATTTGTTATGTGAAGCCTGGCATCTATTTTCCTGCTGGAAATGTGGGCGTAATATCTTGCAGCAATTACAGTGGGACCTCTACTTACAAACTTTATCCATTCCGGAACGGTGGCCGTAAATTGAAACGTTCGTAAGTAGAAGCACCATTTCCCATAGGAATGCATTGAAAACCGATTAATGCGTTCTGGCTGGGAAAAAAAAGATACCCCCCTCCAAAAAATAAAACACTGCCAGCCCCTGGGGTAGCAAAAACCAAAACGAATGAACAAACATAACCCCATCAGCCCAATTCCACCCTGCAAAAGCCACCCAAAACAGTTTTTAAAAAGCAGAACCTTACCTCCACTGCTGCGACTGCCGCTGCCACGAGGCCTCCCGGGCTCCAGCCGCCGCTGCCGGGTCAGGGCTTCTCCGCCGCCGGCTTTCCTGGAGTCCACCGCAAGCACCACCTTTCTCCCATGCTGCGCGGCTTCTCTGCTGCATGGGAGGCTTTCCTGGGGCTTGCTCCAATTGCTGCCTTTCTCCGCCACCATCCGCTGCCCAGATGCTGGATGCGGATGGATGCACTGGCAGCGGATGGTGGTGGTGAAAGGCGGCAATTGGGGCAAGCCCCAGGAAAGCCTCCCTTGGCCACGGAGAAGTCGCGCAGCAGGGCAGAGAGGTGGCGCTTGTGGGGAACCCCTGGAAAGCCTGCAGCAGTGGCGCTGGAAGCCCAGGAGGCTGAGCCTCCCTTTCCCTAACCATTGGGGTGAAAGAGCTACAAAGAAGCAGCCTCTTCACCACCAACGGCTTTAATTTCCCGCCCTTTTCCTTTGCTTTTTTCATTCATATCTTGAAGCTCTGGCCACAAGTAGAAGCAAAATTTTGTGGCTGGAGCTGTTCATAATTTGAATAGTTCGTAGGTAGGGACATTCGTAAGTAGAGATTCCACTGTATTGGGCCATTTCCTGGCTTTCTGAATCATGGGTACAGAATCACATTCATAAACCAAATGTTTTTTCTTAACTCCTATGATTTCTTTGCTGCTTCTGACAGAGGGTGAAAATTTTTAAAAGTAGAAGAAGCTTAGCTGTTAGTTAATTGTTCCTGGCCTTTTATTGAGACAGTGAGCTCAAAAACAGTGAATTACGGTGGCAACACTTTTGCTGTATATGTACATCATAGGATAACCTCAATTTACTCATTTTTGCTCTAGTGAGAGTTCAGGCTTGACTTGACTGAGCACTCACTTCTTCCTGTGTGGTAGTTGAGATACATCCTTGTAAAGATGTCTGTAGGTGGTGTTTTAGGTGACATTCAGGACTGAGGGAGACATGCAAAAGCAAGCCACCATGATTAGCCGCTCAGAGTGGTATAGATTTACCAGATGAGCGGGATATAAATCAAATAAATAAATAAATAAATAAATAAATAAATAAATAAATAAATAAATAAATAAATAAATAAATAAATAAATAAATAAATAAATAAATAAATAAATAAATAAATAAATTATGGTTGTCTGTCAGATTACCACATTTCTGAAAAACTTTTCTATAGAAAGAGCAAGAAAGGAAGCATGCATAAACACAAAGTGGTGCTTTGACAAAGGAACTTTTCCCTTGCATCTTGCCTCTCAAGATGGGCAAGGAGTTCGAGGGTGTGTATGCATGCGTGTGCATACACACAAGCAACGCCAACATTCACCTCTCTCTGAAAAGCCTCTCCCCCAGCCCTTTTTTAAAACAGCTTCCCCCAGTGGGCAGTCCTGTTTGTTTGTTTATTCACTTATTCAGTGATTCATTTATTTATTCTGGAATACTCCTGCCTGCAAGATACAGAAATGAGTGGTTGGGCAGAATGAAAGCTTTCTTAAGGCAGTTCATCTGAACTGTTTCATCTATAGGTATTTCAAATGGAACTACAAGTAGAAGGCTTTTTTTCTTCCTATGCTTCTGTGGCCACTTGTATCAGAGAGAACTGAATGCCTCGGTGAAATTTCACAGCAAAAGAATGTATGGCACCCTTAATAGGGTTTTCAAAGTACAGTGGGGTCTTGACTTAAGAACGGCTCGAGTTAAGAACATTTTGACTTAAGAACCGCTCTCATAGGAAAATACTGACTTGACTTACATACTTAGATTTGAGTTAAGAACTGAAAAAAACCCACGTGGGAGGCAGGGAAAGTGCAAAATTTGAACTTTCAGTTAACTGTTGGCCAGTGAAAAGGGTGCCTGTCTGCTTCCTCACTCCTCCCAGCGTTTAGAGAGTGGATTGGGAGACAGTCATCAGACTGCCTGGTACTGTCCTGCCTGGACTGTATTTTCCCTGCCTTCCCTGAACCTTTCTTGACCTAAGAAAAAAAAAGAAACAAAATATCCCCCTCTAGTGGTCGAAGGCGGAATAGCAGCTTCCCATTAGTTTCTATGGACGGAAAAAGAGCAGATACGGAAAAGAGCAGATACGGATCAAATGGTTTTCAATGCATTCCTATGGGAAATGCAGATTTGACCTGAGAACTTTTTGACTTGAGAATCACTTTCCAATACGGATTAAGTTCTCAAGTCAAGACCCCACTGTATGTGAGGTATTTAAGGAATGGTTATACCCACAAGTCTCCACAGCTAAGCAGGGATTTGACCCCAGGCCTCTGGTCTGTCACTTCAACCCATACTGGCTCAAAATAAAAGTACTCGGAAGTATTATCTATGGCTGCCTAACAATTATGCAATTGTTTCTCTGATCAATCCCAAGAACAAAATATTCTACAGATAGAGTGTTGTCCACAAAGTACTTTAAAAACCCATTGTAACTAATATCCTACTTTGTTTTACCGATCTCTCACCAAAAGGAGGGAGTAAGATTCTAAGCAACAGAAGTACCCTTTATTTCATATTTTTATAAACTGTTAAAAGAATAATTTTGAGCTCAATCATTGCTAATGTCACTAAAGAGCTTGCTGTTCTGTAGAAACATCACCATACTGCAGCCAATTCTGCACCATTTCTATGGGAGTTCTCAAATGCATCCTCCTGTGCCTTGTAAGAGCCTGCAATTTTTCACAGGCTTCCTCTTCCCCTTCATAGGCTCTTATGGTCTTGGAAAGACTATAAACATAACTTGTGGGATACTGTATAGGACCAAGCCCTCTGGCCAGTGTCAAATAATATGTCACTATAAAGTACTTGTTTCCAAGCCAGATATTTATTGCTATTGATCAACCTGATCCTAGAGAAAGACTTTTGTTCTTCCAGCTCACGACTTTGACCTCAATTAAGTTATGAATTTCAATCCGATAGACTGTTTCACTTACCCTGCTGCTCTCTCTGACTTGGTTAATTAGAATTAGCTAGGCCACCCTCAAATGCCTCATGGAACCTATTATTATAATAATAAATATAGAGATGGCAGCAGTATACAAGAAAGAATTCTGAAAGATTGCTCACGCAAGTACATCATTCAGAATCTGCCAATACTAATTTATCTGAATTTGATTACCTCATTTGCTGCTTTTTATTTCTATTAGAATGGAGTCCTGCTTGACATTATCCCAGCTCTGAAGTTCTCCTTCCACATAAAGACATGCTGGCACTTGCTTTCGTGTAACCCTCCCTAGTAGCAGGTTCAAAATGCTATTACTGCAGTCCATCAGGACGACAGACAGCAACAAAAGAACAGTCATTAAGCACTTAGTAATCTAAAAGGAGTTCTTAAACAATATCACTTTCCATTACCACAAAAAAAGGTAATAGAAAAAGGAGAAACCTTGCACCTAACCCAAAATGGTTATTATAAAACATTTACTATATTTTTTTCACACAAGTCCTGTCTCGTTAGCAGACTATGCATCCTTCTATGCAGTTTCTGATAGTTACACTAACTTCAGAGGAATTATAAAACGGTCTTGATACCCAACTTGTGTGATGAACTTGTGTGAAATACCTGCAACTCCATGTCAAACTCCTATTATGCAAAGTATTCTACTACACTGCCATTATCATACAAAGGTTTACATTATACAGATTGTCAGATTATACGAAAACAGAAAAGTTTTAAGCAATTATATAATTTCATCATTCAGTCAGCCACCAATAAAAAAGGTGAAAATTTTGTTACTGTGTCTGAGTAGAAAGAGAGCCTGATCTGTATAATGACTGTTAAATTCTCTCAGCATTCCAAACTTCAGCTATGACACATTGAGTAAAAGAGGAAACAGAAGTACTGTATCAAGACAATGAAGAATTCTGTCATAACATCACTGCCGGATAAATTAAATGTGCCAAATTTTTTGCAGAGGAAAGCAGTGCAGAACAATATTAAATTCAGAGCTTGTGAAGCCTCCCTATCCAATCGACAGGCTTGAGGTTTGAGTTATGAAGTCTGACATTCCAGAACCAAAGATAAGAACAAGCAAAGCAGGCATCTATAGAATTATTTTTTTCCAGGATTCTTTCTTCTTGGTCCATTTCCTTCCCTCCAGAACATGCTATTATTACAACAACTAAAGGATTATGAAACATTAACCTAATCAAGATTAAATCCAATTGCTAATATGCCATTCCTGCACAAAGAATTCACGCACCAAGAATTCAGCAACATTCACTCAGCTTTTTCCCAGGTTAATGTACAAGCTGGTCTACCTCCAGTATTGGGTAACTGCTATCTCCCAATTGAGACTGGTGCTTTTCAACCTGTTCATCAATGTCCTGGAGACAAGGATAAGCAATGAAGCGGCCAAGTTTGCAGACGACACGAAACTTTTCCGGGTAGTGAAGACCAGAAGGGATTGTGAAGAGCTCCAGAAAGATCTCTCCAAACTGGGAGACTGGGCGGAAAAATGGCAAATGCGTTTCAATCTAAGAAAATGTAAAGTAATAAACATTGGGGCACAAGAAACTGGGCCTTCTCAGCAGTGGCTCCCTGTCTTTGGAACAATCTCCCCTCCAAGATCCATTTGGCCCCTTCGCTGGGCATTTTCAAAGCCCATCTTAAGACCTGGCTATTTAGACAGGCCTTCCCTCTGGGCACCACTTAATTTATCTTTTGTTAAATGAATGATTGCTAACTGCTGTAAATTGTTGTAAAATTGTTATTATATATCAATTGTTTTATACTTTGCTTGTTGTGAACCGCCCAGAGTAGACAATTCTAAGTCAAATGAATGAATGAATGAATGAATGAATGAATGAATGAATGCAGCCAGCAGCAGAAACCTATGCACAGCAACATGAAGACGATCATTTAGCTACAAATACATTCTTTTGTCAGAAACAACTCTGTGGAGTGACAAGGTGAGCATATGATTGATGCTAGGTTGAAAAGTAGAGATTTACCACTGCTAAGCAATGACAACAGGCATGCATATACTTCCATGTTTAGGATAAGGTGCAGGATTAGAAAAAACAATCTGAGGCTAGAGACTCTGTTATGATGCATTCAGCTAGAAAACTATTTCAGCTACAATACGAATAGTATTCTATTCTCAAACAATAGGCTGCATTTTTACAGCCTATCTGCTTTTTAAAGAGCAGATTGTCCTAAGAGGACTTAGGCTTCTTGGATAACAACTTCTAGAATCATACAGATGATTTAACACATTAGAGAAATGCTTTTCAAACAAGCAAGCCATTAAACTGAGCAAATGGGGGGAAAAGACAAGGATAATTAAAAAGAAAATAGGACTGCAAAAGAATGTTTTATAATACACCACATAAATAACTTGTAAATATGTCTGCTTGGAGGATTCAATTCACAACATTTTGCAAAAACAGTGCTGGGGCATTCTCATATTTTAAGAAGTCTGTTTGAATCACTTTTTCATATGAGAAGAATGAGCCACAACAAACTTCATGCCTATGCATTTATTCTCGGTGCAGCTATGAGAAAGACTTTTCCCTCATTTTATATCAGCCACAATTCATTCAAACCTAACAAACAGTGATTAACCTTAACTACAATCAGATAAAACAAGCCAATACAAAACCAGTTTACAAACATAATTCAGGGTTCAGACATTTAACTTAAAAGGGGAATAGAACCCAAACTATGGTTTGGTGTGATCACTGAATAAAGCTAATGACAGATACAGGGAATGGAAAGAAGAAATATCTGAACATGCATGACTAGCAGCCATAAAGGGCTCACATAAAATTAGACTTCTGTAAACTAAAAGGTGTATCAATTTATACAACTCTGTCTAAGTATTTCCAAGAGTAGCACGTTTTAGGATGGGGTTATATGTAAGACAGGGTTGTATGAAGCTCTGAAAACAAGCTAGAGCTCTCTGTGTAATCTACTGATAACAATAAACCAAAATTCCTTGGCCTTTCAAGTACAACTTCAAGCACTGACTAACTGTAGGAAGACAGTGACACAAATATGAACAGAAAGACTTCTTTACTCTAAAACCTAAAGCTCCACCATCACCTTGGTAAAGAGGCTTCATTTTTAAGATGCCTGTATACCATACATGTGTTAAAAGTCAACAATAACTACAGTTTATCATAATTCATTGAATTAAGGAAGAAATGTACAGCATAACTTACCTGGTCCGCTGATAATGGATGTAAAGCAAGATGTTGTAAATCAGCCCTATTTTCCCAGTAGGCCCACTGATATTACAGCAGTTGGATTCCTGGAACAATTTTGTACCTTATACATGATGCCTTTTCTCACCTACTTTCTCTTGCTTGCTTGCTGGGTGTTCCTTTTTTACCCTTCTCTGTTTTATTACTTCTCTGTCTCCATTTTGACTTTCATGATATTTTCATTTCTTGATTCTACCTTCATTTTCGATTCTCACTTCTTCCTCACACCTCATTCTAACTTGCTCACGAAGCACTGCCCTCTGAACTCTATTATATTTCGTCTTCTCCCTCTTGCTTCCGTTCTTCAACTGTTCCACTTGGTGATATAAAAGTGCCAGTTTACAGTACTGGCCACAGACATCTTTAGAGTGAATTTTGCACAGGCAGAGCTCTCAGTTAATATTGCAATGATTGTAAAAGGGGATTGCAAAGCATGCCACTCTAAGTCACAGGTTCTCTGTAAACACTGAATCCACAGTACTTTGGAACAAATGATACCAGGTTATACTCAAAAGGATCAATGGTGTCAATAGTGCTGCTTATCATATTCAAAAAGTAAAGGGGGAATAGAACAGAACAAACAGAACAAAAACAAAATTACAAAAAATGTGATATCCAAAAAGATTTTAAAACTCCATCAGAAACTTGTGAATACTTTGGGCAATATGTCTGCTGAAAAGGTTTTTTCTCTCTCTCTTCTGAAGACGTAAACAGTATCTGCTGAGTACTGACCACTTAGCATTCAACCTGCTGCCAACCTGCATTCTTCAGAGAGACCTGTGAGAGAAATGTGGAGCTGTGCCACTTCTAATAACTGTGACTGGCACTAAGTCAATGCTTTAATGCATAAAGGTACCTTCTGTTGCTAAGCAAATCTTTCCTTTCTCTTGGTTAATGGATTTCAGAATTGTTGGCAGTAGTGTACAGAGACTGTGGGCATATATGCTTCTAATCTATAGATAGGTCTCTGGAACAGCTAAACTGAGAAAGGGGAGACTAGTGTTGGACACCACAGGTTGCAAGCATAAAATAGTCTGGCACCTCCAGAAAGCTCCTGCTTTTTACTCTTCTCTTCCTTTGGTTATTTCAGTAAATTATCTTATGGTTAGAAATTCTGAGATGGACAAGCTGAAGGAGTCAGAGAAGCACAGGGATCCTAAATGAATCATTAATCGTATAAATGCAATTATAACATTTACCTGGAGAAGCCTAAGCAAGCTTAGAAGTTGATGTGGGAGGACAGAGAAATTTAACTATTTGAATCATGACTCCAAAGCTGCCATATGTATTTCAAGGGAAACCTCCAATGACACCAGTGTCTCTCATGAAATGCAAATAGTAACCATGAAGAGATTTTTTTTTGTCATCAAAAAGAGGAATGTTCCTTGGCTTCAAAAAAGAACATGCAAATCCTGTGATGTTCCAAGAAACTCTACACAAATACAATGATGTCACAAATAAATGTTTAATAAAATGATGCTACTAAAAGAATATAGCAATGGGGATTGGATGTTCATGTTTTAACTAAAGGAAGAAAACACAAAAGGGGCTTTTTAGTATTCTTATATTCTTTCACTGATTCCAGAAAGAGAGCCTCTTAAAATAGACTGCTTCGTGCTAGCGAAAAAGAGTGACATATTTGTGTTTCCTTCTTTCATTTAACATATTCCTGTTTATGGGGTTTTTTTTTGTATCAACCATGATTTAACTCGGGGTGGGGAGGGAAAGCCCACAGTCTTTAAAATTAAACATTGTTGGCCCAATCGAACTGAGCACTGGTATTCCCATAGAGTTCAACAGAGACATGTTTTCCATGTTTGAATTGGCAATGGTATGTATTGGAAGGACAGTGAAACACAGCTATATATGTTTTCTGTTGGATCAGACATACTTCTGAGAAGCTGGGGGAACTAGAGAGTATTTGAAATTTGAGGATTTGATAATCCAGAATAATAGATATACTTTCTCTTCTGACTACACAATATTGATTCTAGAATATGTCTTCTTTATATAAACCAACACAAATAAAAGGATGTAAAAGAGGGTTCAGTATGTGCTACTTCAAATCAATAGAGAGGTTACCTACCTCTAACTCTGGTTCTTCGAGTGGTACTCTCGAAGGTATTCAGGCGTATTGGCAAGTAGTTCAAAAGGAGGGTGGGAGAGGCAGTGTAGTACCAGAGAGAGAGAGAGAGAGACCACTGTGGAGGTGGTGAAGGAGTGGAAGGGCGCATGTTGACACCTCGTAAAAACTGTTTGAGTTTCGGGTAATGGAAGAGCGTGGTAGCGTCCAAGTTTTGCAGTTGGTGAGCTATGATTGCAGATAGGCTGACTTTCAGCGTTGAAAGAGAGTTGATTATGAAAGAGGTGTAGAACGGTTTCTAGACTGGTCGGATAGACTGGTAAGTTGAATTGATTAGCAAATCTTGTGAAGCTGGACCATTTGTAAGAGTATAGTTTAGTTGTGGAAGGTTTAAGTCCATGAGCCAAGATTTCATTCACTGAGGCGAGATTCTCCAGGCTGTGAGACTGAGAGTTCGTACGTCTGGGTGGTGAGTTTGGCCATGGTGTTGTGAGAGTAGGTGTGGGACCAGAGGCAGTCGAAGGTAGTCGGTGCTCAAGGATTTGAGGAGTGTGAACCACGGTTGCCTTGGCCACCATGGGGCAATGAGGATCGCATTGACGTGATCCAGTCTGATCTTGGATATGGTGCGAAGGAGAAGCGGGAAGGGAGGTTCCTGGACCAATCTGCCACCAGAGCATCTCCATTGGATCCGCGTCTTATTCCACCTCTGGAATAGAACTTGTTGAATTTGGTATTGCTGGGGGTCGCAAACGTGCCGATGTCAGGAGCTCCCCGGTGGTTGCAAAGGTTGAGATATACCGTGTGGTTTAGTGACCATTCATGCATTTTGTTTTGTAGACAACTGAGTCCGTCTGCCACCGTGTTGTCGTGTGTGGCTATGTAGACTGTCATGGGAAAAATATGACGTTCCAGACACCGTTCCCATATATGAACTGTTAGATAGAGAAGTGCAAGGGAGTGGGTGCCTCCCTGTTTGTTCAGGAAAAACAGAGCTGTTGTGTTGTATGTTGTGATCTGTTCTATGTTGACAGTTACAAGTGGCTCGAAGGCCTTGAGGGCTTTGAAAATAGTAAGGAGCTCTAGGTTGTTTATGTGGAGCATTTCTTCTCTGTGCGACCATGTGTCATGGATTTGTAGTCAGTTGCAGTGTGCACCCCATCCGGTGGTGCTTGCATCTGTCATGATTTATATCGTGGGTTGTAAAGGAGAGAAGGAGCGACCCATGAGCAGGTTGGATGGGTTGTCCCACCAGCAAAGTTGGGAAGAGAGTTCTGGCGTTACCCTGAGAAGTTTGGATTGATTGTCTGTCATGGGATCGAAGAGGGTGAGAAACCAAGACTGGAGGGAGCCAAGTTTTAGTCTGGTGTGAAGAATCATCCATGTCGTTGAGGCCATGAGGCCAAAGAGACGTTGAGCAGTTTGAGCAGTGACAAGAGCGTGTGGATGGGATTGGTTTATCAAGGTATGAAGTTTGATTATTCTTTCTTGAGGAAGAAAGGCTCTTGCCCTTGTGGAGTCTAATTCGGCGCTGATGTAGGTAATATGTTGGGTAGGTGTGAGAATAGACTTTTGTTTGTTGATCCTTAGGCACAGATCCGCCAGACGTGCGAGAGTAATGTTGATATCTTTTAGAGCTTGTGTGAGAGATGGAACGACCACAAGCCAGCATCTATGTATGGAAAGACTGTAACTCCCAGGGTATGCAGATGGGTACACTTTGTAAATACTCTTGGTGCCGTAGAGAGACCGAAGGGAAGGGCCTTGAATTTGAAGGCTTGCCTTTGAACCGGAGATATTTGCGATGCTGTTGGCGTACTGTAATATGGAAGTATCCATCGCTGAGATGTATGACAGCAAGCCAATCGCCTTCTTGAAGTATGGGCAATATTTGTTCTAATGTGACCAACCGAAAACGTCTTGAAATGATGTAATAACTGAGGTCCCGTAGACTGAGGATGGGTCTTAATCCTCCGTCTTTTTTTGGAACGGTGAAGTAGTGAGAGAAGAAACCGGGATGGTCTTCTATGATGGTGATAGGTGATATGGTGTCCTTTGAGACGAGGGACCAGATCTCTTGTTGAAGGACATTGGAAGGTGATGTTATGACGACATTGTGAGGTGGTAAATCTGTGAATTCTATGGCGTAGCTGATGGAGACGATGGTAAGTACCCAATTGTCTGCTGTGATGGAAGTCCAGACTGGGAGATGTGGTGATAACTTGGTGGCAGGTGTAGGAGGAAGGTAAGTATGGCGGATTTGGGTCAGAGCAAAGTCAAAGGCCCTGTTTCTGTTTCTTGTCAGGGCGATGGAATGACTGTTTTGGTCTTTGTCACTGAGTCGTATTCCTTTGTTGGAAATTAGTGGTAGTGTGTGCTGAATGTTTATTTCTATCATAGTAAGCTCGTGATTGGTGGTATTGGTAAGGGTGACACCATTGTGGTCAGTACGGACTGTACTGTTGTTGCATATTATATGATTGCACTGTCTTTTTAAATTTTTGCAGGTTCTCCAATATATCGTCGGTTTTGTCATCAAAGAGGCCGGAGCTGTTGAAGGGTAAGTCTTTGATCCTCATTTTAATATCTTCTGGTATTTACGCAGATTTCCACCAGGCATATCTGCAGAGGGCCATTGCCACTATTAGTTGTCTAGATGAGGCATCAATGATGTGTCTGGCCGTTATTCTTTCTTGACAAGCGAGAGTCATCGCTTCTTGGTGGAATGCTAGTCCTCGCATCTGCAGCCCCTACGCTTGGTATCTTTAAAAGCCAAGTAAAAATAGGGATGTTTATTCAGGCCTTCAGTCAATACTTGATTCTCTCTTCTCATTTCTACTTTATTTATTTTTACTCTATTTTCTTGGTTTCCACATTTTCATTTGTAGATTTATGTAACTATGTGTTTTTTAATTAATTGTTTGTATTATATTGGAAGCCGCTCAGAGTGGTCGCATAGACCAGATGGGTGGGATAAAAATCAATCAATCAATCAATCAATCAATCAATCAATCAATCAATCAATCAATCAATCAATCAATCAAATAAATAAATAAATAAATAAATAGTATTAGCCCGAAGCTGACTAGAGGGACCAGAGGGCCTTGGACCATAAATGGCGATGGTATGCTCCCATTGCTGCAATGAAATTAGCAGCGCAAAGGTTGAAAGAAGCAAGGGAATAAACCCGGCAGGCTGCAGCATCCAGTTTCCTCCCTTCTTTGTTATTTGGGGTTGTGGAAGAATGGCTGCGTGTTCTGCTCTGAGTTGCATCCACAATTAGTGAATTGGGTGGTGAATGCTTGTAGAGGAATGTAGTATCATTCCCATGGGTCCTGTAGAGGTTTTCCACCTTGCACGACATTGGAGGATGTTTTAGACCACGTTTCTTTGGTCAAGTCCAGAAGTGATGGTATGAAGGCCTTCAACAACGGAATGGGCTACTGTAATAATTAATGGGTCTTTCCTTGAGGGCAGATTTCCTTCTGCCCTCAAGGACACACTCATTAGGCCCATTAGAAAGAAACCTAGCTTGGCGGCGGATGAAATTGGCAACTACAGGCCCGTCGCCAATGTTTCCTTCTTAAGCAAGGTAGTCGAGAGGGTGGTGGCCGATCAGCTTCAGGCGCTCCTGGATGAAACAGATGCCCTGGATCCATTCCAGTCGGGCTTCAGGCCGCGCCACGGTACAGAAACGGCATTGGTCGCCCTGTGTGATGACCTATTGAGGGAGGCCGACAGGGGCAAAATGTCTCTGCTGGTCCTCCTCGATATCTCAGCGGCCTTTGATACCATTGACCACGGTATCCTCCTGGGGAGGCTCTCTGAGTTAGGAATAGGAGGCCGGGCTTTGGCCTGGCTCCGTTCCTTCTTGGAGGACCGCCCCCAGAGAGTACAGCTTGGGGAGAGTGTCTCGGCCCCGTGGAGCCTCAATTGTGGGGTTCCACAGGGGTCGATTATCTCCCCAATGCTGTTTAATATCTATATGAGGCCGCTGGGTGGGGTCATCAGGGGGTGTGGAGCACAGTGCCATCAGTATGCGGATGACACGCAGCTCTACATCTCCTTTTCACCTACCGCAGGAGATGCCGTTCTGTCCCTTCAGCGCTGCCTGGAGACCGTACTGGAATGGATGCAGGAGAATGGGTTGAGGCTGAACCCGGACAAGACGGAGGTACTAAGGGTGGGCGCCCCCACAGTAGGGGATTTGGGAAACTCCCTCACTTTTGGGGGGGTGACCCTGCCCGCCAGGGACGGGGTCCGCAGCTTGGGGATCCATCTAGACCCGGCGCTCACTATGGAATCCCAGGTGGCGTCCGTGGTCCGCACCGCCTTTTTCCACCTTAGGCGGATAGCCCAGCTGCGATCCTACCTTGATGTCGGGGCCCTCACCACCTTGGTGCATGCGCTCGTAATCTCAAGATTAGACCACTGTAATGCGCTCTACGTGGGGCTACCTTTGGGACTGCTGCGGAAACTACAGGTGGTGCAGAATGCGGCGGCCAGATTACTCAGTGGAGTGAGAAGATACCAACATATCTCCCCCACTCTGGCTGCTTTGCATTGGCTGCCCATCCGTTTCCGCATCAACTTCAAAGTGTTGATGCTTGTGTATAAAGCCCTAAACGGTTTAGGACCTCGATACTTGGCGGAACGCCTCCTCCCACCAAGATCTACCCGTGTCACTCGTGCGAGCCAGGAGGTGAGACTGAGGAGCCTAACGCCGAAGGAGGCCCGGAAGGAAAAGACTAGAAATCGGGCCTTCTCGGCGGTGGCTCCTCGTCTCTGGAACGACTTACCCCCTGAGATTCGCGCGGCTCCCTCGCTGGGTATTTTTAAAAAACAATTAAAAACTTGGATGTTTAGGCAGGCCTTCCCAACAGATAATTCCTGACGATTTCTCTCTACCCTACAGCTCTCCTATCCTGTTTAATAATTTTTTTTATTTTTTATTTTTTTGTTAAGTAATATGGTTATATGTATTTTTATTGTTTATTCTTATGTTGTTAGCCGCCTAGAGTGGTCCTCACACGACCAGATAGGCGGGATATAAATAAAATAAATAAATAAATAAATAAAATACTCGGAGGAAGAGACCATTGGTTATTGATGTCCTCATATACTTTGTCAGTCTGTGCCTGAGGAGGTTGTTTAACATCTACGTCAAGTGATTTGGCCACACGTAGGATAAGTTGTGAGTATGACGAGAAATCATCCCATGGGGATGGTGGATCATTATGATTACTGTCAGAATCAGGCGTTGGTAGGTCAGGAATGGACCCCTGGTCTGGTACAGAAAGTGAGGAGCACGAAGAAGGAGCAGGCGAAGATGGGCCATAGAAAGGAGGTGGCAAAGTTGGTGTGGTATAGAGAGATTTAGAAAAGGATGGCACTGGAACGGTATGAGTTTGATGGGTTTGCGATGGTTGATGTTGACCCAGTACCGAGGTTTGCTTGGAATGATCTCTGGTAGATTGATTGGTACCACGAGCTAGAGGTTGAGGACCAGAATAAGTCGTGGCTGATTGTACCGACTTTTGAGATAATGGTACCGAGGTACGAGGCTTTTTTGGTACTGTGGTATGAGACTTCAGGACATCTGTGTACTGTCTCTTTCTCGACGTTCATGATGGTACCAGGGAGTCTGGTACTGAGGCAACCTCTGATGAGGACCAGGATCGGTAGGCATCATGATACCAATGTTTGTACCAGAAGTATGAAGATAAGGTGTCCATATCATAGCAATAGCAATGTCAGTAGCGATGATCTTAGTAGTAGTCAAGTTCGGAAGGATGGTACCGATGTGTTCTAAACCAGGAATGTTTGTAGATCGGGTTGTAATACTCTTTGGGTTTGTAGAGTTGACCCTACTTGAGTGCCTATGCCTTCAGGATGGTTCCCGGGATGGAATGGACCCAGTTGGTGTTGTGGGTCTATCCAAGTCGGTACCATGAGAGGTGTGTCGCTCTTTCCTTTGCCTCTTTCATGTAAGAGGACGCTGCGGTACCACATAGAGGCTGAGTCTGACTTGCCCACAGACGTGGAGCGATGGGTAGAAGGCGGACTTGAATGCGGAGACATTGGTATCATAGTCATCTCCACCTCAACTGGTGAGACTGGGAGCTGAGCCAATATAGGAGATTCAGGCTGTGCAGAAGGAATCAGGAGTGCGTCTTCCGATGAACTGATACAGATCATGGATTGATCCTGTATCGGGAGGTCCGGTACAGGAGTAGGTCGGACCTGAGAAGATGACTTTTTCTTCTTTTTCTGTTTGGTAGAGTCAGAAAGAGGGAGTGACGGTGGTGCCGAACACAGTTTGGTAGACAGAGGTGCCTTAGATTTGTGTTTCGGTCTAAGACAGGCCTTGGAAGGGGTTGGAGAAGCAGCAGGCAAGGCTGAAGAGTGTGAAGAAGGCTCAGTAACTGGAGGTGCATCCATGGTTGGAGGCTGGAGTGATTTTTCCCAAAGAAAGGACCTCAGACGTTGTTCTCTGAGTTTTAAAACCTGTTTTGTAAAATTTTTGCAAAACTGGCAGGAGGAGGTCTGGTGGGTTTCTCCCACATAGAAGAGGCAGTATTTGTGACTAAAATAGAGATTTTATTGGAGAACGTAGTGCACATCTTGAATGGGGGGGGGTGTTCCTTGCCATAAATGTCAGGAAGGTGAAAAAACTGGCGGAGAAGAGGAAGGGGGGCGGTATAGGAATAAGTCTCTTACTGTAGCAAATACGAGAAATAGCAAAATACCCTATTTTTTCAGGAATCGCGATGGCGAAGAGAAGCAGCTCAAAGAGGAGACCTCATGCAGTGGCAGTACAAAAGAACTGAGGTACTTTGGAGGGTGGATGTACTCCGTGGTTGAGAGGGTGGCGGTCTTATGTGGATTAGCATAAAGCTCTAGAATATTCCAGTGATCTCTGTGCAGGTGCAGAATTAACCCATTAGTGTGCATTCACAGAGACCACAAAGAAGAATCCTATTTATCCTGAGGTTACAGCATATTCCCAAAATAAAGCCTTATGATTGATAACTTAAATAAATGCAACTGAACTGAATCGCAAGTTGGACGCACCAAAAAAAACAGACTAAGAAATCTGCCAAACAGAAGGTAAGCAATCCTATTATTTAATTTTAATATCATTGCATTATATTGCCATAGATGCAGTCTCAAAACCTTACACCTTTAGAATAAACACATTTTAAAATGCATGTTCCTATTAAATGTTCCACTGCAGTTCAGAAAACCTGAAGAAACAAATATATTATGAAAATACCAGTGTCCTCACAAATGCACTACTGAGCCTATGAAATAAAGTCAGAAAATATAGCATGTGATGTTATTTGCACACATCCTTAGAAACAGAGGCACAACCTGAATTGTTGTTTGTTAAATCATAGTATTTGAAGGGTCAATGGCTAAATTTTTGTTTTGTAAGATAGTAAGTTGCAGCTAAAGTAGACACATTGAATAAGTCAGCTTACTCTAGTTCTGACTTACTACATTAAGACACAGGATTTCAGTCTATGTTTCGGGCTGTGAATTCTTTGCTTGACTCCTTTCTGCCACTACACCCCTGATTCAGTATTCTGATTGTTATTACAGTCATGGACCAGCAGATATATTCGAACATTATTATTATATATATTAGCATCAGTATGGAAAAGATCAGTCTACATCCCAATCCCAAAGAAGGGCAGTGCCAAAGAATGTTCCAACTACCGTATAATTGCACTCATTTCTCAGGCTAGCAAGGTTATGCTCAAAATCCTACAAGGTAGGCTTCAGCAGTATGTGGACCAAGAACTTTCAGAAGTACTGTACACACTGGATTTGGAAGGGGCTGAGGAAGTAGAGACCAAATTGCTAACATGTGCTGGATTATGGAGAAAGCCAGAGAGTTCCAGAAAAACATCTACTTCTGCTTCACTGACTATGCAAAAACCTTTGACTGTGTGGAACACAGTAAACTATGACAAGAAATGGGAGTGCCTTACCACCTTATCTATCTCCTGAGAAACCTATACGTGGGACAGGAAGCAACAGTTAGAACTGGATATGGAACAACTGATTGGTTCAAAATTGGGAAAGGTGTACAAGGCTCCCTGCTTATTTAACTTATATGCAGAGTACATCATGTGAAAGGCAGGACTGGAGGAATCCCAAACTGGAATTAAGATTGCTGGAAGAAATATCAACAACCTCAGATATGCAGATGATACCACTCTGATGGTAGAAAGTGAGGAGGAATTAAAGAACCTCTTAATAAGCGTGAAAGAGGAGAGTGACAAACAACGGTCTGAAGCTCAACATCAAAAAAACCAAGATCATGGCCACTGGTCCCATCCCCTCCTGGCAAATAGAAGGGGAAGATATGGAGGCAGTGACAGATTTTACTTTCTTGGGCTCCCTGATCACTGCAGATGGTGACAGCAGCCACGAAATTAAAAGACTCCTGCTTCTTGGGAGGAAAGCGATGACAAATCTTGACAGCATCTTAAAAAGCAGAGACATCACATTGCCAACAAAAGTCTGCATAGTCAAAGCTATCGTTTTTCCTGTAGTGATATACAGTATGGAAGTGAGAGCTGGACCATAAAGAAAGCTGACCGTCGAAGAATTAACGCTTTTGAATTGTGGTGCTGGAGGAGGCTCTTGAGAGTCCCCTGGATTGCATGGGGAACAAACCTATCCATTCTGAAGGAAATCAACCCTGAGTGCTCACTGGAAGGACAGATCCTGAAGCTGAGGCTCCAATACTTTGGCCATCTCATGAAAAGAGAAAACTCCCTGGAAAAGCCCCTGGTGTTGGGAAAGTGTGAGAGCAAGAGGAGAAAGGGACAACAGAAGATGAGATGGTTGGACAGTGTCATCGAAACTACCAACATGAATTTGACCCAACTCCAGGAGGCAGTGGAAGACAGGAGGGCCTGGCATGCTCGGGTCCGTGGGGTCACGAAGAGTCGGACACGACTAAACGACTAAACAACAACAACAACATATTAGTATAATATGAAAATACAATTAAAAATATACAGCCTATTACAATATGACTAAATTTCAGTACAATAACCAATTTTGCATTAAACCAGAGTTTCCTATTATACTGTATAGGGAGAAATAAGCCATTTCACCATTATGATGATTCCCTTTTATTCAAATTTGATTCGCCTATATTGTTTCATCACAGGGACAATGTGTTATAGATGCCTACTGACCTACATTTTTTATACTGGACTTGGAGCTTCCTTATCACAGTACCTATGCAAAGACAAGGTGACAAGAGGGGCTTGGGCAAAAAGATAAAACTGTGGTTTGTGAGTAGAGCTTTTGGGGATCACCAGCCAACACTAACTGCACATTTTGATTTTCATGGAGCAGGTAACTGCATCACATTAGAAGATGACAGAATAAAAGGAGACAGGAAAGCATTTAAGAGACACAAAAAGAAAAGGAAAAAGAAAATGGAAAGAAATACTAAGCCATCTTTGACATACCCATAATTTCTACTTCATTTCTTGCTAATGGTGGAAATTAGTCTTGAGATAGTTGATAAAATCAGCCTGTCTGTGCTGGGTTAGTACTATGATCTGTGGCCAAGCAAGTACTTCCAAAATTGATTTTTCTTTTTGGCAACCAATGGTCCAGTCAATAATAATGTCATTTGAGAAGGATTGAGTCATGAGGGAGATGAACCTTCTCTTCCATTTATTATGTTTGTATTGTCTCTCTTTGAAAAGCATCCGTCCTCCACCCCCAATACGTGCAAGAATGTACTATAAAGGAATAGCTGTTCTGCATCTTAGGCTCCAGAAGTACTCTGACTTCCTAAGCACCAACAAAGGGAACACTTGCAGTCTTCAAAAGGAAATTCTATATTCACTCAAATCAGAATTTTTAAGGATCAGCCATACTTAAATAAAACTGACCCAATATAGATCAAGTAAGCCCTAGAAGGAGAGGAGGGGAGGAATAAATAACACGGCCTTGCTAAGTACTCACTATGTCACTACTGCCAAGGTCCTAGGACTAGCTGTTCTATGTTTTCTGCCAACAAAAGATATGGAAGCAAACCCAAATGGCACAGTTCTACAATGCTAAGACGGAAATTTTTGCTGGATGTTGTAAAAGGTAGTAACACTGAACAAAGCAAAAACAGCACATTTAGAAAGCTCCTGAGAAGGAAGAAAATGTACACTTGTGTCACTTAAACACCTGGTATTTGGAAATACCAGAATAAAGATATATTAAAGATACAAACTGCATACAAGACTGACAAATAAACTCTAACTTTCGTGAGGTTTTTAAATTTTACTCTAAAATATAAGCTAAAATCCTGTGCTTTAATTATGCCTGCAGAAGGCAAGCAGTGTCATACCTCAAAATCCAAGTAAAGACTTGTTAATTTCCAGAATGAAGTGGCTTTAAATTACGCCATTTGTCTTCCACAGGCGTAACTCAGCATAATGATTTTGACCATCATGTTTTACATGCTCAAGCAGAGTCCGGACTATTCTTATAGACAGGCAGATATAAGGAGTTCAGCTCACAGAACTGCCATTTCTAGAATACAGATTTCTAGAACAAAAAGAAAAATGGCATTGCTAACCTTAGTTCCCAGCACAGAAATCAGTAGTCACCAACGAAGATGCACAATCTCCTCCTGATGTCTAATAATTTAGTCCATCAATTTGCTCTGAAACCTTGCCTACAGATACTTCATTCAGCAGAAATGCTACAGATTTACAACCAAGTGGAGGTTTTTCTTTAACATCCTCTTCAAGAAAGATCCTAAAAATGAGTTTCATTTCTATGCAATAACTTTAAGAACCTTGAAAGCTGTGGTGGGTATGATGATCTTATCAATGCCATAGTAGGATCCTTGCAACAAATCATCATCATGGGTTTTTTTGGCTTGAAGGTTATTCGTCAAAATACTTTCCTAATACTGTACTCAGCAGGTAGAGCCTGGCATAATGGCATGAATAAATAGCAGTTCCATTGTTATACAGTTATATTCAAGGGAGAAATAATAACCTGGTATGAATCACTGGGATGTACAAACTCCTACAGCTCCCAAAAGAGGAAACTTAAGTGAATAATAATTACAGTGGTGCCTCGCTTAACGAGCGCACTGTACAACGAAGAATCCGTATAGCGATCCCTTTTTGGGGATTGCTATACGGAGCTGCCCCAATCGCCGCACTCGCTTTGCGACGATTGGGGCGTCCGGCGGCCATTTTGGAGCCGCCGATCAGCTGATTGGCAGCTCCAAAATGGCCGCCGGACCGCGAAAACATCGCTGGAGGGGTAAGTTTGGGCGCCTATTGGAACGCATTAAACTAAGTTTAATGCGTTCCAATAGGCTTTTCCTGCCCCGTACAGCGATGTTTTCGCATAGCGAAGGTTAATCCGTTCCGGGGCACCGTACGGGGCACCACTGTATATGCTGTCAATCTGATTCTGACTTACAGCAACCCTTTCCAGGAATCTCTATGTATAGTTTATTCATGAGTAGTTTACTACTCCCTTCTTCTAGGGGTGCTAGGAAATGGTGTAGTTGCTTGAGAACACACAGGGTGGTTCTCTGATAAGGCACAGTGGGAAATCGAACTCCTAGTCATTGGCTTCCCAGCCAGAGGTTTCAGCTCACTGAGCAACGCTGCACGGTACATACGTATATGATCTCCTTGACATCCCAGTTGAAAAAAACATGTTCAAGGGAAAACAGGGTCAACAGAGACGCCTAACTCAAATTAATACAGTACAATATAGTTCAGCTGTTACTTCCATCCCACAAAAATCAGGAAAGACATACCTGAGTTCAAGATTCATAGTTGCAACATAAGAACTAATCTTTAGTCTGCCCCCCACCCCATCTCTATCTTTCTCTCTCACACACACATATCAATGGCTGACACCCAATTCAGTAAGAAATGGAAGATAGTAAGTTATATTTGACTTGTTTACCATAGATCTCAACTAATTCCAAATTCATAACCTGGGTAATGTGATGCTTTTATTGATTAACTTGAGAAATTTTAGTGTATGTACTCGTAACAGAAGGAAGTGAAGATTTTACAAAATATCATCAACGCAAAAAATAATTCTGAAAACCCAAGACCTTAAGTATTTTTATGTCCTTATGTCAACAGAAATATAATGCTACAGTCTGAGTATACAAATTAATCACTTGAATGCATAAAAGGTGTGACAGAACCCTAGCCAATTTAACAGGAGAAATAAGGTGACTGGCTGGGGGGGATGCAGGAGACAGGACAGCCTGAAGAATGAGGAGAGAAGTGTTGGAGAGAAGTGGAGAAGTTGAATTGTATCCAAAAAGGGAGGTTGTGTATTTTGGCAGTTGGGTTGTAAACCCCAAAACGTGTTTATATATATACAGTGTGTGTGTGTGTGTATATGCAGACCTGATCTATGCAAAGGAAATTCTCCTAATGATGCAAAAGTAGGGAAAAGCATGGCAGCAACAATTCCAACCTGATTTTCAAAGAGCAGGGCTGGATACAGGAGTAACTCATGGCTTTTGAGCTGATCACTGAGGATAATAGAAACTACGCTAATTATAAACAGGTTCCCTGCTACTAAGCATGGCCATAAAGAATGGTCATTTCTGATCAGCCCCAATTCAAGCCTTTCTGGAGTCAGTTCTGAGATACTCTCTTCTTAATCATGGCATCAAAACAGTAGTTTAGGACAGAAGTACCTCAATGCTTTAGCATACTGGTGACACCTAACTTCAAGGATATAAATGATCTCTTAATGATTTAATACAAATAACAAAAAGCACCAACCGTAGCCCTAATAAACTTCCTTTATATTTCCAGGAATGCAACATAATTGGTTCAATGACCACCCTTCACAGCCTACATACTGTATTGGAATCTGTAACCTCAGGCCTCCCGTCAGCTATTGCTGGAAATCAACAAATGGTTACAACTTTTTCAAAATTGGGTGAAATTCATTTTGAATGGATCAAATCTGCCAAATTTCAAAAAGTTACAGGTGATTTTGTCTTGTATACCTTTTACCTTTGCTTTGTTTTACAGGAAGCACCAAAAACTTTCTAACTTTTTGATAGAATTAGATGGAATTCACAGGGATGGTTCTGGATATGTAAACTATAAGAAGTACCCTGTTTCCCCAAAAATAAGACCTAACCTGAAAATAAGCCCTAGTATGATTTTTCAGGATGTTCATAATATAAGCCCTACCCCAAAAATCAGCCCTAGTTAAGTGAAACCCCACCCTCCACCATTGTGCAGCATTGTGCAGCAACCAGAAGAAGATGACATGACTGTAAAATAAAACATCTCCTGAAAATAAGCCCTATTGCGTTTTTTGGAGCAAAAAATAATATAAGATCCTGTCTTATTTTGGGGGAAACACGGTATTAAGACACATGCTTGAATTAATCTATCTTGTACCTTATGATGACTTCCCCTTTACCAGCACTTTCTCCTTTCCCTGACATTACTATCTTTATTTTAGGCATGAATTTAAGGCTCTCTTATTGGTAAAATCAAGATGTTCTGATCAACTTCACATAGGCTGATCACTTCTATCCAATATACAGAATGTGATTAGCTATCTCTCCTATTCTGCAAGACAAAGAATCAACTGTGCTGCTGAGATTGATGACTTTGGTCGCGTTGTGGAGGCTTTGTCCAGTTCTGACAGCTCCGGCAGTGACCGTTGTTGGTGCCTGTAGGGGCAACTTGGTGTTGTGGGGACCGAGGGGCGTTGAAGCCATGGGCGGTAGCGGCTGCTGTGGGTGGCCCGACAATCTTGCCCACTATGTGCTGCTTCTGTTTCTGCCTGTGTGTCTGCTGCTTGGAGGCACATATGTCTGCTGCCGGCCTCCATCGTTCTCCACCATTATCATTGTCGCTGGAGCAGGCCCCGTTTTGCAGACCCTGCACCCACACCCAGCAGCTTCTCTTTCCTTGCAGCCACCTTTGACTAGGGGGTGTGGTGTGTCGGTGTCCGGACTTGGTTGGTCTTGCTTCGTTGACGCTGCTTTTTGTCCTGCCTTTCTTGGTCTGGGTCAAATCTCTGTTCCATCTTTCAGTGTTCCCTGTGTGGTGCTGGATTGCTGGTCAGGCCCTTGGCAACAAATAACACGCTCTGCAACACCAAGAGGAGCCCTTACACCTAGGCACAATTTGGGAGTGGTCTGGGGTGAGGTGGGAATTTCTGGTTTTATTTTTATTGTTCTATTTCTTCTTAATCTATATTTTCTTCCTATATTAATTTAATTTGCTTAATTGTTTAATGGTTAACTTAAATTGTTATTGATGTTTTTTGATTAATTTTGTTTGTTTTTATAATTGTATTGATTGTTTGTAGTTTTGTTTAAACATTAGTTTTTTTTTTTCTTTTTTCTTCCTGTTCTTTTGGACTGGAGTGTAAGGCTCGACACCCCCCCCCCCAAGCAGGGGACATCTAAATATTTGGATGATTACGGGTAGAGGGAGATATGGCGTTGGCATAGTTGCCGCTCGTTCCAGAAGAATGGTGGACAGATGTTTGATGGCTGTCCACTGTTCTGGTTCTGTGGCCATCTGTCAGGCTTTAGGTAGCCAGCTCAGTTGCCCCTCCACTCTAAAACTGGTGTTGTTGAATGCCAGATCTGTATCCAATAAGTCCCAGCTCATCCAAGATCTTATTCTGGAGGAGGATGCAGATCTGGCTTGCATAACCCAAATCTGGATGGACAGGGGTGTTCCTCTGTCTCTTGCCTGCCCTCCCAGTTATGCTGTCCAACACCAGGTAGACCGGAGGGTCGGGTGGCCATTGTTTACAGAAATATTCTTGAGGTTGTTAGGCTCTCTGCTGTGGTGACACCAGGTCTGGAGGCCTTTCACGCATCAATTGGGGCCAGGAATGGTATTGAGATCTTGCTGGTATACCGTGCTCCCCATGATCCAGCCATTTCCTTATCGGAGCTGGCAGACCTAGTCTCCATGGCTCTGTTGGGATTGCCGAGGCTATTGGATGATTTCAACATCCATGCAGAGGCAGAGGTTTCTGGACTGGCTCTTGAGTTCTTGGAAACCATGGCTTCCTTGGACATGTTCCAACATGTTAACAGCTCCACCCATGTAGGCGGTCACATTCTACAACTGGTGTTCTCCACTGAGCAGAGTGAGAGTGGCCTGATGGTGACTAACCTTGCGTCAGTCTCCTTGTCATGGTCAGACCACCACCTAATAAAAGACAACCTCACAGTGGCTGTCCCTCCCCACGGGGAGCAGGGACCTATTTTAATGGTCCAACCTCGTAGGCTACTGGATCCTATAGGATGCCAGGATTACATGTGAGGGATTCCGATTGCTTTGGCTGGCGCTCCTGTAGAGGCTCTGGTTGACGGCTGGTTTGCCGTCACCACCAGGGCTGTGGACACGATCACTCCTAAACACCCACTCCAGCACAGAGTTCGACCAGCGCCCCAGTTTGACCAGCACTTGCGAGCTATGAAGCGGAACAGGAGAAGGCTGGAGAGCATTTGGAGGCAGAACTCAATGGAAATAGTTTTAAAGCATCTGTCCTTTACCTTGTCAAAGTGAAGGCTGCCAGGAAAGCAATTATAGGCCTGTCGCCAATGTTTCTTTCCTTAGCAAGGTAGTAGAGAGGGTGGTAGCCAATCAGCTTCAGGACCTTTTGGATGAAACCAATGCACTGGATTCATTCCAGTTGGGCTTCAGGCCGTGCCACGGTACTGAAACGGCATTGGTTGGCCTGCTAGATGATCTATTGAGGGAGGCTGATGTCCTTGTTGGTTCTCCTCAACATCTCAACTGCCTTTAATACCATCGACCATGGTATCATCCTGGGGAGGCTCTCCAAGTTGGGGATCAATGGTCTGGCTCTTGCCTGGCTCTGGTACTTCTTGGAGCATCATTTTCAGAGAGGTCAGCTTGGAGAGAATGTATCAGCCCCGTGGCTCCTCAGCTGTGGGGTCCTGCAGGGTTCGATCATCTCTCCAATGCTGTTTAACGTGAGGCCACTGGGGAGGGTTATCTGAGGGTGTGATGCCTTGTGTCAACAGTATGCTGATGACACTCAGCTCTACACTCACTCAGTGTCATCTATCAGCAGTGGATGCCACTAAATCCCTTGAGTGCTGCCTGGGGGTTGTTCTGCAATGGATGCAGGAGAATGGACTGAGGTTCAACCCGGACAAGATGGAGGTCTTGAGGATGGGTGCCTGTCATCAGTGGTATGGGAAGCTCGCTTTCTTTTGGGGGAGTGATTCTCACCACGAAGAGTGTGGTCCACAGATTGGGGGTCCATCTTGACCTGGTGCTCGTAGTCCCGAGATTAGACTATTGCAATGCACTCTACGTGGGGGCTTCCCTTGAGATTGATGCGGAAACTTCAAATGGTCCTGAACATGGTGGCCAAATTACTAACTGGGCCTTATATTGGCTACCCATTAGATCCCGCATTGACTTCAAGGTATTAATTATCACATATAAAGCCCTAAATGGTTTTTGACCTCGATTTTTGTCAGAGTGCCTTCTTCCATCTAATTCTACCCTTGTCACTCATTCTAGCCAGGCTGGGCGGCTGAGGGGCTTAACTCTGAGAGGGGCCTGGAAGGAAAAAATTTGAAACTGGGCCTTCTCGAAAGTGGCCCCTCACCTTCAGAACATCCCCCCTTGAGATCTGCCTGGCTCCCTCACTGGGAATTTTTAAGAGTAAACTGAAGACCTGGCTCTTCAGGCAGGCCTTCCCTCCTGCCATTACTTAATTTCTTTTTCTGGTTTTTCCATCTTGGATTATGTTGGCTTGTTTTAGTCTTTTTATTGATAATTTTAACTTCATTGCCTTTTTTGGACTGTAAACCGCCCAGAGTAGATTCGTCTAAATGGGCAGTACAAAAGCCAAATAAATAAATAATAAATAAATAAATAAGCCAGCCAGCCAGCCAGCCAGCCAGCCAGCCAGCCAGCCAGCCAGCCAACCAACCAACCAACCAACCAACCAACCAACCAACCAACCAACCAACCAACCAACCAACCAACCAGCCTTGAATAGAGTCCCACATACAGTTGACTCAACAGAATGGCTTGACCTCTATCTACGTAAATCTATTTGAAATCACATGTATTTTAAGAATGTTGAAGCATCTTAATTTGGTCTAAAATATACAGTATATCCCCACCTAGTCATGGGGATAAATATCACTATAGAGGACCTATATTTGCACTCCATGTGTCTGAAGAAGTAGATTTTGATCAATGAAAGCTCACTCTGAAAGAAATGTTAACCTTTGAAGTATCACAATATTACAGTTCCTTTCCTTTTCCCCCAAATTTTGCCAACAAATTAAGAGAGTAACACAATTGCCACTTTGAAAACTCTTCATTCATCACTGAATGAACATTATCTCCTCAGTCATTCAGTACAACCTCTTCCTCTTTAGCAACTGAGGAAAAAGAGGAGATTTGGTCAATCACAGCACAGAGTCCACACAGACTGAAAGAAAACAGAGAAGGAGGAGAATTCCCTCCATGGTTCATGCTGATAGACAAAATTTGTTGATGGGGTGCTTACTGCAGCTATCATTTCCACTAAGTAACAAATGTATAGTTTCTATTAACAAATGAAAACTATTATAGTCTATGGCTACATTTGTATGTAATGCCAAATTCTGGTAAATGAGACTGAGGCTCCAGAATTTCTCTTCCCTTTTGATATGATCACAAGCAGAAGATCGGAAACTTTTGCTTCTGTTTTCAGGTAGCTGTCCTTTGCTCTTATTTGTTAACCTGGATGAAATGTTAGCAAATTATGGTTTTGGCAGCGGTGGGAAACCCAGAGCACCCAGCCCAAGCAGGGAGAGAAAAGCACTGATCACAAGACCAGAGCAGATGAGGTCTAAAGAAAGAAGGTTGTACTTCCTGCTCCCTATCCTGATGAAGATTACCCCCTTGCTTTTAGGAAGAAAACTCCAACTTATTAAATTCTTAGCATAGTTTCTAAATGTACAGCCAACCCACTAGGAAATGGCCTCTGGCTGAGGATTTGGATAATCAGATTACACAAATGACCTTTTTCAACACCAAGCAAAACCCTCTCCATTCCACCCCAAACGGAGTTCTATACACACCACCCAAAAGCAATCACTACTCCTTTTCAAGTGCATTACTAAAGGTGACAATCAACACCTAATTACCGGGGCTTTGCCTGGCCTATTATTTGTTGGAGGGTGAAGCCCTGTCAATTTGTTACTGCAATTCAATACTATGTGGTTACTTCAACACCTCAAGAATCTATTCTAGTTATTAAACATGACACAGCAACATGCACTGTCTCCTCATAGCTGAAAAACATATTCATTGAGACTTAAATACCACACTTGACCTAGTGAATCAGGAGGCACTTTACAGATTTGTCTATCATCAATTTTTTAAAAAAATGCAACCAGGAAATTTAAAAAAAAAGGTTGCTTAAATATGGCTCTTTGAGAGGTCATTTGTGCACTCACACAAATGGGATGTGTATTTGTTTGAAGTTCTCATGGAACTTTCTCCAGCTCAGTATCATTTTGGTGACGGTTCCACCTCCACTCAAGCCCACAGGACATATCTGTGGACATCCTCTGCTAATCAGTCTCAGACATGAGAGGCACAGAGGCAATAACAAAGAACTTGATAATGTGTGCAGTTAAGAACAGCAATGTCTATAATAATTTTCACATGGATTTCTCAATATGAAGTGACAACTCTGTTGAATGTGACTAAAAGCAAAGGAAACGTTGTCTGCTAAATTAAATAGGATCCAAATAGGTTAGATGAGTAGATTTCAAGCACTGCATTCTGGGGAATTCCACTTTAATTCATCTGAGCTTGCTCACTCTTATTAATAATAAAAAATGGAAAATCCAGAATTCCTGAAAAGCAATACATCCTCCACTACACAGCCTCCCTGATATGGACAACAGCAGAAGAGCACTGGATGTGTACTGAAGTGCAATCTCAGCATGTGTGAGCTGAATGTAGGGCTCACTATATTCAGGACTTTAACATGTAAAGAGGTGCCACAGGAAACACGGTTTGCTTAAGCATATCTGCAACTTCCAGAAGTTCCATGACACATGCACAGGAGTGAATATGAAAAGAGTCCATTGAAAGTGTAGAGCAGCCTTGCTCTCCACAACCCTCAACATCCTAAACCAGCATGAGCATTGTCTAGTCCAGTATAACCAAAGGATACCAAATTAGACAAGGATGGATTAAGGATGAATTAAGTTTGACAACAACTACTGTTTGGACAGTGTTTTTCTGGCGACAGCAAGAACTTTGCAAGTAGCAAGTTACATATCTACTCTGAGCAAGAGTTGTGTACAGTGGGACCTCGACTTACAAACGTCCCTACCTGCGAACTTTTTTACTTGCGAACGGCTCTGTTCACAAAAATTGGCATCAACTTCCAAACGGAGCCTCAACCTACGAATGAAAAAAGGCAGGGGGAAAGGGTGGGAAATTCAAATTTGGAGGTCAAGGCTCCGTTCACAAGTCAATGCAAATTTTTGCGAATGGAGCAATTGGCGCCTTCAGAGGTTGCCAAAGGCTTCCCCTGGTAGGCCCGGTCTACCAGGCTTTCCCGGGAAGTAGACCGGGCCTACCGGGGGAAGCTCTCCTGAGGGCTTCCCCCGGTAGGCCTGGTCTACTCCCCAGGAAAGCCCGAAGGCACCGATCGCAATGGCGGGGACCCCCAGGGAGGTCTCCCATGGCAACGAGGAAGCCCTGGGAAACCTCCCTGGGGGTCCCCGCCACCGCGATTGGCACCTTCAAAGGTCTCTTCCCCCCGACATCGGAGGAAGCCATTTCAGACCTCAGAAGGCAAAAAGACAGGGGGAAAGGGCTGGAAAATCAAATTTCCTGCCCTTTCCCCCTGCCTTTTTGCCTTTGGAGGTCTCATAGGACTTCCTCTGATGTCAGGGTGAAAGCCCTTTGAGACCTCCTGGGGGTCCGATCACAGTGGCAGGGGACCCCTGGGAGGCCTCCAATGGTGGCGGGGAAGCTCCCAGGGCTTCTCCACTGCCATCGGAGACCTCCCGGGGGTCTCCTGCCACCGTGATCAGAGGCAGTGGTCACCCAGCACTGGGAGGCTTGAGCTGGCTGGGCGCTTGGCCGCTCGGACCCGGCCGCTCACCCCTCAGGCAGCGGAGCACCGGGAGCCTTGAGCTGGCCAGGCGCTTGACCGCTTGCCCCCAGCCGCAGTGGAGGCAGTGGAGCGCCCAGGGGCTTTGGACTGGTAAGTCCTTTTTAAAACTGTCCTGGGTGGGGTTTGGAGGGTGGGTTTGGACTGGGGGGTTATGTTTGTGTGGTTTGTGATTTTTTTGCAGTCACAACATGGGACTTGCTGTTTATTTTTATTTTGGTATTTTTTTTTTTAAATGCTGGAACGGATTAATCCCGTTCCCATGCCTTTCAATGGGAAATGTTGTGTCAATTTAAGAACGTGTTGATTTAAGAATGCAGTCCCAATACGGATTAAGTTCTTAAATCGAGGCACCACTGTATTAACATACCTTACTCTATCTTTTTAAAAAGATAACTAAAAATATAATTTTAACTTTTAAGGATACTCCTGAGACTAAGATAAAATCAGTACTCTGCATGAATCTCATTTCTTCACCCCAGGCAAATAATTATAAACTAGGGATATGACTAGACATGGGAGCATTCATATACAAATACTGCCCCCCAGGTAGACATAATGGGGCCAGACTGTCCACTCACCATCCACTGCTGCTGAGGGCTCCTCTTCCTATCGCTCCCAAGCTCACGGTCAATTAGCCACTCCTGGAAGGAGGCAGGATGATAAGCCTCTCTGCCAGATCGAAGAGTGGCTGCCTGACCGAGCACTCCAGAGTGATAGGAAGGGAAAGTGTTCACCTGTGTGTGTGTGGGGGGGGTTATAAGTATACAAATACGTCCATCTCTAGATATGACATTTGTTTTCAATTTATCACAGGTGTAGAATGCAGGCTCCATTATGTTTCTGGCTGGAAGCAGCTAAACTCCATGGGAGCCACAATGGATTAGAATACCGGTAGTTTTCTAATAGGCACTCTGTAAAGAGCCTAATGACTGAATTTATCAGTCCCCTAATCCCTTGAGGCTTCTGCGGTGGTTAGCTTCTGAACTCTGCTTTCTAAACCCAGAAACAAGATACAACTCTTTGACAGAATGGATGTGGAGATATAAACAACATTTGGTAAACTCATCATTCTTGCTGATTTTGGCTGTGTCAACATAACCAGACACCTTAATGAAGAATTTTAATCTAGCACAGGAATAAAATACCAAATATTTTTTTCATTTAGAATTTACAATTTGTGCACAAATGTCTGTGTAAAACTAGTGTCTTTTGCCTTTATGTGAAGTTAAGCAAACATACACAGAGAGGGAGCAATCACACACACGAAAAGCAAACAACAACAAAAAACTAAAAAACAAACCAACCAACCCTCACTTATTGTTTAAAAAAATTATCAACAACTTACCTGTTGGTTCCAAGTTTTAAAAGTCTATGAAATAAGGCAGCAGCTATCATAGTTTTGTGCTACAGTTTTTACATTACTTGTACAAAAATTATTCTCACAACCATGACAATTCTAGTCAAACCCAAAAAACAGGCAAACCCCCACGCTTATTGGTAAGAAGAACATTTTCTTAGAAGAAGTAAGACAAGGGAGGATTTAAATCCATAGGTAGATAACTCAGTGTTTGTTCCAGCCAGCAAAGGTGCAACAGCAACAAGAAATCACAAACAGTGGCAATACAGGAGAAGAGACAAAGCAAACAACATCAGCTGCAAAAGGCATGTTTCTGATCAGTGGTGGGAAAGCAGGTAAAACTACAGCAATGGCTGCAAATTTTGGGTTTTCAGTCATGTGGGAAAGGGGAAACCTGGCAATTGCCACTCTGCACAGCCTGTGTAAAAAGAGCAGGTTCCATCATTTATTTATTTATTTATTTTATAAATAAATGCCTGCTCCCACCAAGATCTACCCGGATCACCCGCGCAAGTCAGGAGGTGGGGCTGAGGAGCCTGACGCCAAGGGAGGCCCGGAAGGAAAAGACACGAAATAGGGCCTTCTCGGCGGTGGCTCTTCACCTCTGGAATAACCTTCCTCCGGAGATTCGCGTGGCCCCCACGCTGGGTACTTTAAAAAGTCAACTAAAAACATGGATGTACACTCAGGCCTTCCCTCCTGTCAACACTTGATTCTCTTTTCTTTCTTGCTATTATTATTTACTCTATTTTGTACTGTATCTATTATTGATTGTTGTTGTAATGTTCTTGTCCTTTTTTAATGTATACAGTGGTGCCTCGCATTACGTTAATTTGTAACAGCGAAATCGCTGTAGAACGAAAACGTAATGCGAAAAAAGCCCATTGAAACACATTCCAATGAGCTGGAAACTCACCGTTTAGCGAAGATCCTCCATAGGGCGGCCATTTTCGGTGGCTGTCTTACGAGGAATCCGTCCCAGAAAACAGCAGGGAGCCATTTTATTTACCCGGTGGCCATTTTGAAACCGCCGATCAGCTGGAGGAAAATCATCATTTTGCGAAGAATCGGTTCCCGAAGCAGGGAACCGATCATCGCAAAGTGAAAAAACCCCATTCAGATCATCGTTTTACGATCACAATTGCGATCACAAAAAGATTGTCTTAATGCGGGGCAATCGTAAAGCGAGGCACCACTGTATATGTTATACTGGAAGCCACCCAGAGTGGTTGTATAGACCAGATAGGTGGGATATAAATAAATAAATAAATAAATAAATAAATAAATAAATAAATAAATAAATAAATAAATAAATAAATAAATAAATAAATAAATAAATAAATAAATAAATAAGTGCAATTATCATAGTCTCATGTCCTTACCTGGCTGTTCACATCAGCTGTGTGTTGTAGCAGTACTGCAGCTAGCTCCTTGTGTCCTCTGTCACATGCCCAGTGCAGCAGAGCTCTGCCCTAAAGTACCAAGCAAAAAATATTAGATGGACCGGTAGTAAATCTCAAAAAAATAAAAATAAAATAAAATCACTTGATACATTCTATCAACAAGGCTTGCCTTCTAACGACACAAATGCTTTCCTAAAGCTGCCCAAAAGTCACATAATCCTTCATTTGTTCAAAGCAGACCAGTCACACTTAGCACTCTGGTAAATCAAGAGCAAAGTATGAAGGTAATGACCTTTGGTCTCAGCATCTTATTCCATCACAATTGGCAATCACTGGTATCATTCATCTCTTTGAATATGTGTCATTTTGTACTCTGAGTTGTGCTGGCTTATGCAAGTTAATTATGCACTGTGTTAAATATTTCCATTAATCGCCATGACTGAGTAATTCTGTAGTGAATCATTTTTTTCTCCATGGGATTCCCATTCCAAATCATCCTGCAAGGTCCCTTGCATGCTCCGCCCACTTGAAGTCTCCTCAGTTCCCAAAAAGTCCGCTGCTCTCAGAAAGGTCAATAGAGACGACAACGTCATGGACAGAGGGGAGGACGGGAGGGATGTGTGGATTCACAGAGGACCACTCAAAGAACCATGGTTACAGGTACGTAACATCTCTTCTCCACTTGTCTTTGATGTCAATACATGGTCTTCCTTCCTTTTTCGTGTGATACAATCTCTTTGTTCGCAGTTTTACTCTACTACATACCAGGGAGTGATCAGTATCACAATCAGCACTCTGATAACTGTGTGTGATCGTAATACTAGGAAGGCTAGAGCATCTAGTGAGGATCAAATCGACCTGATGCCAATGCTTTGACCTTGGATGTCTCCAGGAAACTCTGTGTTGAAGCTTCATATTAAAGAACGTGTTGCTGACACAAAGACCATAATAACAGCAAAACTCCAGCAAGCGTTGGTCATTTTCATTCATCTTCCCAATGCCAGAAAGGCCTAGACAAGTGGGCCAATAACTGTGATCAGCACCAACTCTAGCATTAAAGTCTCCGAGAATGAACAGCAGCTGTCTCTTGGGGATTTTTTTGATAGTAGCTGCCAGATGGTCATAGAATTTGTCTTTGACTTTTGTTGTGGACGACAGTGTTGGTACATGTGCACTAATGAGGGTTACCAGTCCCACTGATGAGTGGAGCTGAAGAGACAGGATTCTTTCACTCCCCACAGTAGGTGGAACAATGGATCTCAGCAGAGTATTTCTGACCGCAAAGCCAACACCATATATCCTGGTCTTATTCAATGGTTTTATTTATTTATTTATTTATTTATTTATTTATTTATTGATTTATTGATTTATTGATTGATTGATTGATTGATTGATTGATTGATTGATTGATTGATTGATTGATTGATTGGACTTATATACCGCCCCATAGCGCTACAAGCACTCTCCGGGCGGTTTACAATTTCATTATACAGGCTACACATTGCCCCCCCAGCAAGCTGGGTACTCATTTTACCGACCTCGGAAGGATGGAAGGCTGAGTCAACCTTGAGCCGGCTACCTGGGATTTGAACCTGCCAGAAGAATGAGAATTTTTTTTCTTTGACAGAATCCATGTCTGGCAATCTCGCCTCTTGCAGGGCAACAATGTCCATCTGCAACCTACCCAGTTCCATGTTGATGACAGCTGTCTTGCGCACGTCGTCTATTTCCTGCAGGTCGTCAGAAAAGCCAGGGGTCATTGATATGACATGGTGGTGCTGCAGGTTAAACCACAGAACCTTCTGTGCTGCAAGGTCAGAAAACCAGCAGTTGTAAGATTGAATCCATATGACAGAGTGAGCTCCTGTCACTTGTCCCAGCTCCTGCTAACCTAGCAGTTCAAAAGCATGTAAACATGTGAGTAGATAAATAGGTACCACCCTGGTGGGAAGGTAACGCCGTTCCATGTCTAGTCACACTGGCCACGTGACCACGAAAACTGTCCTTGGACAAATGCTTCGAAATGGCGATGAGCACCGTGCCCTAGAGTCCGACACGACTGGACTAAATGTCATGGGGAACCTTTCCCTTTACCTACCGTATTTTTTGCTCCATAAGACGCACCTTTCCATAAGACGCAACAATTTTTTAGGAGAAGAAAACAGGAAAATATAACCTGTTTTCTTCGCTCCATAAGACGCACAGACTTTCCACCCCCCTGTTTTGTGGGGGGAAAGTGCGTCTTATGGTGCGAAAAATACGGTAATTATTTGCTAATAGTCCCATTTCTGACCTTTAAGCTTCCTAGGCATACTCAAAATATAAGTACTGTATTTGATTCCTTCAGTATCAACTGTTGCTCCGGTACAGGAGGAGACTTCGGTACCAGTGTGGATTTTAGTGTAGAGCCACCAGCCTTAGCCTTAGAAGTCAACATCGCTTTAGATTCCCATTTCACTGAAGAGGCCACAGAAGCGTCTGGAGATGCTGAATGACCCGGGGGAGGCTCTGCAGGCTTCATAGCCAGTATAGGGCAAAGAGAGCATCCCACAAATAAGAATGGAGACGTTGTTGTCTCAATTTAATAGCCTGTTTTGTAAATTTCTTGCAAAAAGGGCAAGAAGCTAGCTGGTGGGTCTTGCCAAGGCAGACAGGACAAGAGTCATGGCCGTCGGTCAAAGGAATTTTTCTGGGGCACGACGTGCACCGTTTAAACAGCCCAGAGGAGGCCATAAACTAAACAAAAAATGGACGTGGGGAATATGAAAAAAGGGGAAAGGGGAAGGGGGCGGTCAGAGAAGGAAATAACTAGAAAGTCTATCACTAAAGTTCTTTCTGAACGCAGTAGCAAACGGAGCTCGCTGGAGAGAAGAAACCTCAGTGGTGGCAAAAAAGAACTGAGGCACTTACCTGGATGGGTGGACCACGTGTACTAGCGAACAAGTGTTAAACTCTAGAAGATTCCGGAAACCTCTGCGCAGGCGCAGATAAACCCACTGTGACGGCTGCGATGACGTCACCTGCCTATCAATGTTATGCTGGAGCTCAACTGCCTATAGCAGGGCAGGAGGTGGGACTCCAGGAGGTGGAGCTATGTATATAAGGGGGGAGTGAATGATGTGTGAGAGATTAGCTAGGATGAGAAGATAGAGTTTGAGTTCGGGCATGTATGTTAGGAAGTACTGTGTTAGATAAGGTCTGAGTGATAGAGTGACTGAAGGGATTCTTTATTTTATTGATTGACTTATTCCGTTCATACATTGATTTACTGTATTTTAAGTTGTACCAATAAACAATAATTTTTATTTTTAAAATCCATACCTTTGTCTGAGGAGTCAGATATATGTGTGTGGTTGGTGGCAGTGTGTTAAGAGAAAGAAAGTGTGAAGTGGCGTCCCCTCTGTGACGTAAGAGGAGGCGGCCACACCCACTACAGTAGTGTGCATTCACAGAGACCACAAAGAAGAACCAATTATTTGCTAACAAAATTTATTTATTAGATTTATATACCACCCATCTAGAAAAATGTCTACTCTGGGTGGTTTACATATAACATAAAAATTAAGGTAAAATCCAAGTCAATCACAGAGTCCAAGATGGGGAAAGGAAGATAGAAGAAAAAGAAAAAATGAAAAGGGGAAATAGGCTAGGTAATAGCTGTAGGAAAGGCCTCCCAGTATAGCCATGTCTTCAGCTTAGCCTTGAAGGCCCTCATCGAGGGAGCCAGGCGGATCTCTACAGGGAGGTTGTTCCATAGGCGAGGGGCCACTGCCAAAAAGGCACAGTTTTTAGCTTTTTCCCACCAGACCTCTCTTGGCATTAGGGCCCTCAGCCACCCAGCCTGACAGGAATGTGTGATACGGGTAGAACTGGGTGGAAGAAGGCACTTTGCCAGGTATTGAGGGCCTAAACCATTAAGGGCTTTATATGTAATGGTTAACACCTTGAAATCAATGTGGAAGCGAATAGGTAGCCAGTGTAAGGCAGCCAGGGTGGGGAAAATATGGTGAAATCTTTTCAACCCTGTTAATAGCCTGGCCCCCGTGTTCTGGACCATCTGGAGCTTCCACATCAGTCTCAAAGGAAGCCCCACAGAGAGAGTGTTACAGTAGTCTATTTTTGAGACTACGAGTGCATGGACCAGCGTGGTGAGTGCCCCCCATGTCCAGACAGGGATGCAGCTGGGTGATCCGCTGAAGATATAAGTGGGTAGACCAAACCACGGATGCTACCGGGGTCTCCATGGTAAGCCCTGGGTCAAGATGGACTGCAAACCAAATTCTTTGTGGTGAGAGTAATCACTCCAAACGAGAGGGAACTCCCCAAACCACTAACATCGGGGCCACACACCTGCAGGACCTCCGTCTCGTCCGGGTTCAACCTTAGTTCATTTGACTGCATCCACTGTAGAACAATCCCCAGGCAGCACAGGCTTTCCCAGAGTGGACGGGCCTCCCAGTGGAGGGCTTCCCCCAGGAGGCCCGCTCTACTGCCCAGGAAAGCTTGGTAGACCGGGCCTCCTGGGGGAAGCCCTCCCCTGGGAGGCCCGGTCTACCAAGCTTTCCCGGGCAGTAGAGCGGGCCTCCTGGAGGAAGCCCTCCCCTGGGAGGCCCGGTCTATCAGGCTTTCCCGGGCAGTAGACTGGGCCTCCCGGGGGAAGCCCTCCCCTGGGAGGCCCGTCCACCCTGGGAAAGCCTGCGTCGGCGGGGGGGACGTCCAGAGGCCTTCCCTGCCGCCATGGGAGGCCTCTTGGAGGTCCCCCGCCGCCACCAATAGTGCTTCGGAGGCACTACCGGCAGCGGGGGGGACCTCCAAGAGGCCTCCCATGGCGGTGGGGAAGGCCTCCGGACATCCCCAGCAGCGGCGGTGGCGGGGGACATCCGGATGCCTTCCAAGGCTTCTCTGGAAGGCATCCGGAGGTCCCCCCTGCCGCCGCCACCGCTACTGGGAGCCGCGCCAGGCAATCCAAGCCATGCTTGGACTCCTGGACAGTCCAGGAGTCCGAGCATGGCTGGGATCACCCAGCACAGCTCCCAGTAGCAGCAGTGGCAGGGGGGGACCTCTGGATGCCTTGCAGGGCTTCTCCGCCGCCATGGGAGGCATCTCAGAGGTCCCCCCACTGCTGATAGTGGCCCGAAGCACTATCGGCGGTGGTGGTGGTCCTCCAAGATGCCTCCCATGGTGGTGGAGAAGCCCTGCAAGGCATCCGGAGGCACGACCTATGGCCTACAGACTGGAAGGGGGAAGCGGGGAAAGCGCCTAATTTGAATTGGGTGCTTTTCCCACTTCCCTCTTCTGGTCCATAGGTCGATTCTCTGGCCGCAAGTCGAAGTGGAATTTTGCGGCCAGAGAAGTCCATAAGTCGAAAAGTTCATAAGTAGAACCGTTCGTAAGTCGAGACCCCACTGTACCAGTCTTGCGACAGTTTTAGATCAAATGTAGGTTACTGAAACACCCATGTCCCAAAATGTTGCTGACTTTGGTAAGAAACATCTCTAGATTTTAAAAGATTTCAACAGCCACATTTACACTCACACATATAATTGCAAAAATACTTTGACAGCCATAATGGTGAGAAGTTTGTGCTTTATAGATAACAAAGTCTTTGACTCTAGATCATAAAAAGCTATAAACGGATGTGCCACAACATTTGATTGTCTTAAGGAGTCACCTATACTCTGAACAAGAGGTGACAGTTAAGACAAAATAAAGAAAAACAGACTGGTATCCAATTGGCACAGTTCCAAACAAGGGTGTTTGGTACCAATCCTCCCTACATGTTCAGTTTGTAGGCAGGATGTATCATATGAAGAGCAGATCAAGGAGAAGTGAAAACTGATAAAAATAATCAAAATTTAAGATATGCAATGACATGAAACAACTACTGAAAAAGGCTAAAAAATGAAATGCAAAAGCAGGATTATAGCTGAGCACTCAGAAGACAAAAGTAATTACTATAGAACAATTAGTATGGGCTAATTAATTTCCTAGACCTGAGGGCAACTGCACTCCCTACTGCTTTTGGGCACCATTTCTCAATCTTCTAATTTTTCAAGTTACAAGAGAACAGAATAAATCAACTAATTAATATTGATAATGAAGAAATCAAACTTGCTAAAGGTTTTCTAAACCTTGCTTCAATCATCAATCCAAATATAGACTATAGCCAAGAAATCAGAAGACGGCTGAGGGTGAAGAGCATTGAAGGAACTAGAAAAGATGCTTCAGAGTAAGCTGATGTTGGATTGTTGTACCTTATTGCTTTGAATATGTTTTGGAGTTGCTTATGTTTTTTATATGGTATGTGTTTGATCCTGTTTAGAATTTGTATGCTCACTATTTTAGGTTTTATATTATCTTTTAATGATGTAAGCCGCTTTGGATCCTTTTAAGGAGAAAGGTGGGGTTAAAATATTTTAAATAAATAAATAAAATAAACAAGCAGTCTGCCATCTTGTGAGGCAATTGAGATTCTTTCCCATGAGGCATTGCAGCTCATATTATTAGCCAGCCAATCAAACAGGAGTTCAGCTGACTAGAAGCAAGAAGAGTGCCTTATGTGCACCTGGGTAAAGCAATCTGGGTCACTCTGGTCCATCTGGAAAATATTTAAATGCTTCCCTGGCGCTCAGCAACATGTTGTCACAACCCTTCACCTGCCTATGCTTTCCATTTATGACTCTTGGGGGGAGGGAGGGGTGATTGGATAAATTGTTGTTATTATGTGGGGACATATTACACCATGTCATGATTTATTTTACAAAAATAAAGCCAAAATGTAGAAGCCATTTGTGAAACATTAAGTACACCTTTACTGCTTCCACAGGAATTAAGAGGTTAAGCAGCAGCCAGCTGCTGCTAACCAAATGCCCTTGGGTAATTTGATCACCAGCAAGTGTGACCACATCTATAAAAGCCAACGTTTTAGCAGTTTGCCAGTCTGGAGCATTCACGTGTGTTTTAACACAATGCTGAGGAAGAAACAGATCAGCAATTATCATAGAGAAGCAATTGTTGCTGCCCATAAATCTGGAAAGGGTTATAAGTCCATTTAAAGTCAATCATTCTGGATTATTCACAAGAGTGGACATCCAAGCCAATTCACCCCAAGTTCAGACTGTGCAATGCTCAGAGAAATTGCAAAAAATCCAAGAGTTACATTTCAGACTCTACAGGCCTCAATTAGCATGTGAAATGTTAAAGGTCATGGCAGTACCATTAGAAAAAGAATGAACAAGTATGGTAAGTTTGGAAGGGTTTCCAGGAGAAAGCCTCTTCTCTCTAAAAAGAACATGGCAGCACAGCTTGGGTTTGCAAAGTTGCATATGGACAAACCACAAGACTTCTGGAACAATATCCTTTGAACAGATAAGACCAAAGTGGAGCTGTTTGGCCATAATGCATAGTGCAACATCTGGCAAAAACTGAACACCAGATACCAACTGTCAACCATGGTGGTGATTTGGGTTTGTTTTGCAGCCCCAGGACCTGGGCACCTTGCAGTCATTGAGTCAACCACGAATTCCTCTGTATATCAAAGTATTCTAGAGTCAAATGTGAGGCCATCTATCTGACAACTAAAGCGTGGCCAAAACTGGGGCATGCAACAGAATAATGATTTCAGCAAACCAGCAAATCTACAACAGAATGCTGAAAAAGAAAAGAATCAAGGTGTTGCAATGGCCCAGTCAAAGTCCAGATCTCAACCTAATTGAAATGTTGTGGTGGGACCTTATGAGAGCTGTGCATAAACAAATGCCTGCAAACCTCCATGAACTGAAGCAATGCTGTAAAGAAGAGTGGGCCAAAATTCCTCCGCAACAATATAAGTCATACAGAAAACGATTACGTCAAGTTATTGCTGCGAAAGGTGGTTCTACAAGCTATTGAATCATAAGGTGTACCCAGTTTTTCACCCATGCTCCTCCATTTTGGCTTTATTTTTGTTAAATAAATCATGACATGGTTTGTTAAATAAATCAACACATGGTCATGTGTTGTTGCTTATTTGAGGTTGTGTTTACCTAATTTTCAGACCTGCAAAGGACCAGATGATTTTTATTATGGCCTGATATGTAAAACCATAGAATTCAAAAAGGGTGTACAGTGGGGTCTTGACTTGAGAACTTAATCCGTATTGGAAGGCGGTTCTCAAGTCAAAAAGTTCTCAGGTCAAATCTGCATTTCCCATAGGAATGCATTGAAAACCATTTGATCCGTATTTGCTCTTTTCCGTCCATAGAAACTAATGGGAAGCTGCTATTCTGCCTTCGACCACTAGAGGGGGATATTTTGTTTCTTTTTTTCTTAGGTCAAGAAAGGTTCAGGGAAGGCAGGGAAAATACAGTCCAGGCAGTACCAGGCAGTCCGAAGACTGTCTCCCAATCCACTCTCTAAACGCTGGGAGGAGTGAGGAACCAGACAGGCACCCTTTTCACTGGCCAACAGTTAACTGAAAGTTAACATTTTGCACTTTCCCTGCCTCCCACGTGGGTTTTTTTCAGTTCTTAACTCAAATCTAAGTATGTAAGTCAAGTCAATATTTTCCTATGAGAGTGGTTCTTAAGTCAAAATGTTCTTAACTCAAGCCGTTCTTAAGTCAAGACCCCACTGTATGTACTTTCTTTTTCACATGACCGCAGTTTCTGCTCCCAATAAACATTCTGGCAGTGTTCTTCTCTCTCATTGAATTGTAACAGAAATGGAGCTTAGGCTCAAATGTATACATGATGCCCACTTCTATTCTGTTCTTCTGCTCATGGATAAAATGTTTTAACCGCAAAAGAAAGTGCTTCTTAAACTCTCAAAGATCTGGAATAAAAATACATAAATCTAATCCCAGTACAGTGACCCTGCCTATTAAATCTTCTATGCCTCACTTTGAGTAGCTGTTGCCAGCTTGGCGAGCTTCTAAAGCAGTTTCTCACTCAAGCAGCACATAAATTTTGCTTTGCTGCATGTCACAGCCACAGTCACAAACAAAAGGAGGGGGAAAACAACACTGGGAATAGAACTCCACCTCTTCCAGAACTTCAAAGTAAAACGTAGTAAGCAACAGCATTATCTGTAACATAATTTACTGAGTAACAACATTAGCTATTCAGCTACTTTTTAAAAGTACTGTGGTGCCTCGCTAGACAATTACCTTAAAAAAGTTTATTCGCAAGACGATGAGTTTTTGCGATCGCTATAGCACTTCGCAAAATGGTTTTCCCTACGGGCGATTTTCTCTGGACGATGTTTCAGTCCGTGCTTCACAAGACAGTTTTTTTCGGGACTGTTTTTCGCAAGACGACGATTTTGACAGCTAGGTCCGCGACTCGCAAAACGGGTGTTTTTGGGACCAATTTTTGCAAGACAGCAATTTTGACAGCTGACCCGCACTTTGCAAAACAGTTTTCCTATGGCTGATTTTCGCAAAATGACAACGATTTTTCCCCATTTGGAACACATTAAATAGATTTCAATGCATTCCAATGGGGAACTGCATTTCGCAAGACAATGTTTTCACAAAACAGCGATTTTCGCGGAACGAATTAACATTGTCTTGCGAGGCACCACTGTAGTGTAATAACTGCTAAGGGACGTGGTGGAGCTGCAGGTTAAACCGCAGAAGCCTCTGTGCTGCAAGGTCAAAAGACTAGCAGTCGTAAGATCAAATCCACGCGATGGAGTGAGCTCCCGTCACTTGTCCCAGCTCCTGCCAACCTAGCAGTTCGAAAGCATACAAATGCAAGTAGATAAACAGGTACCACCCCGGTGGGAAGGTAACGGTGTTCCGTATCTAGTCGTGCTGGCCACATGATCACGGAAACTGTCTATGGGAAAAAATGCTGGCTCTATGGCTTGGAAATGGGGATGAGCACCACGCCCTAGTGTCTGACACAACTGGACTAAATGTCAAGGGGAACCTTTACTTTTACCTTAATGACTGCTAATGTTATCATCATCATTGGCATCAGCATTCTCATCCTCCAGATTTTAACTGTAAAGAGTAATTTCTACTTGTTACTTTTATATTAATTTTAGGTACTATTTTGAAGGATTTAGGATGTGTGTATTTTTGAGGTACTTTTAAAAAATAACAAACTACTATTGAGTAACATGCATACTTATTCTTGCAATAATGAACAGAACTATTTTTCCCCTTTAAAACCAAGGAACTATTTCTAAAAATTAACATTCCAAGCTCTGCCCCCTTCAACCATATATGTACATCCTGAGAATATAGATACAAATTAATCTTTATTGGGCCAAAAGAGAAGACACAGCAAAGACAAATGAAGGGTTCATTCAGTAGAAAAATTATATTGGCTGCTGTTATTTTGAATCCAATTACATTGACGCACCAACATTAACATGTGATAGACACGACTTCTGTTGATATGACAACATTATTTTAAGTTTTAAATTCCCTGCACATGCCAGAGAGTAGAAATCTGAAAGCTCACAGTGAACCAGCAGGAACATAGAGGGAAAACAGAAAAAAAATGTTTTTAAAAATTTTCTTGTTGCTCTGAAAAACACTACAAATGGAGTGAAGAAAGGAAAATGTTTCTTATTAAGACTTTTTCCTAGAGTAAGCAAAATGCTTTTAAATGCAATATGTTAAAATAATATTATACTTAATCCATAATATTGCTAACATCTTAAAGCAGGGTGATCAAATTTTTGCCCCTAGTCAACTGCAGATTGCATTAGGTCCCAAAATATCCATTAAAAAATCAGGATGTGCCTAAATAGGCATTTCTGCTTTTTATTCATTCATTTGGGAGGGTGCCTTAGAGCAGTGGTCCCCAACCTCTTCTGAACTGTGGACCAGTTAGGGTGGGTGGGGTCAGTGCACAGGGGGGCACCCCTGCCCTTGCAGGTGGGTGGGGCGCTTGATTGCTCGCTCACTCATGCACGGATGAGTGGGGAACTCGTGGGTGGGTGGGACACCCATGTGTGCAGGTGGGTAGGCTGTGCATGCATTTGGGCGTGCATGGGGGAGTGCATGTAGGGGTGTGTGAGAAGGCCACAGACCAGCACCGGCTGCGGATCGGGAGTTGGGGATCCCTGCCTTAGAGTGTCCCTCCAAGGCCTCCATGCCAAGACAGCCACTCCTGGAAAACCTTCAAGGAGAGTAAAAAAGGGAATTATTTTTATCAAAAGGAACTTAAAAACCTTTCATTAATGAGAGACTCTTGGTGGCCTTGGAGGCTACCCAAATGATGCCAAGGCACATGTTGACCTCTCCTCTCTTAGAATTTTGATTCATGGTGTTTATGACAATATCCTCTGATTGGATTCCTAAACAAACAACACAAAGTCATGATGGCCAGGATCCTGTTGTGCAGCTCTGCCTGTGCACCACGAGCGACAATAGGAGTGCTGGAGTGCCACTAATTAAAGATACCCCTTTTCAATTTTGGGATGAATGTGGGTTCATACCTCTGTGCACAAAGAACACACATACTGAAACTGAGAAAAAAACTATTTTGGTAATCTACTATTGCTGGTGCCATTACTCCCATTGTGCAGAGGGAACTACACAACAGAATAGTAGCCAATATGGGGAAAGTGCTTCCAAATATTCTAGAAATAAAATATGTGGCCCATAGTATGGACAACTGCTATGCATAGTATGTCTAAAATATGATAGCATGAGGTTTTTTTTAAAAAAAATACAACACAGGCTACCACTCCTCTTGCTTTGAACTTGATCTGGATCGCTCTATAATCCATTTTGTTCTGACTGAAAGAAATCAAGGAATGTTTGAAAATTCAACACTGAACAAAAGTAAAATTTAGTAAACATTAGAAGTTTTGCTAGTCAAAAATCCTACACTTCTCTTCCAGTTCTGCATGACAATGCTGAGATACGTACAATATTTCAAAGTCCAGTTGTAAAAAAATTAAAATATTGTAGATGCATTAGAGTATAGCAGCTCTAATACTAGTCATATTTACAGTTATGGTGTAAACAAAATATACACTTTCAAAAATTTGTGAGTAAGCTAAATAGTTCTAATGCATATAATAATTAAGTTTTGCTTGCTCACAAATAAATGCTGCTATGGTCAATGAGACTTGTTTTCCAGTAAACATGCAATGGATTCCAACCTAAGCTTTAAAATCCTCAAGATCTTTAAATAGTTCAATTTTCATTCAAAACTCCTGCATATTACAAATTTTCCCTAGAAGATTTCCCAGAATAACATGGATAACAATCCATGTTCTCCTGGCTCTGTTTTCTCAGCAAGTCCAGATCCCTAACTCTCAGTTTCCCAATCTGCCTCACAGAAAAGTCAAACCTTTCTTCTCCATCTCTGAAGATCTCTGCATAATTTGTAAGCCAGTGAACTACCTGAATGACAGAAGAATGAAAATTGGTTGCAATTTGCAGACAACCAATGAAAATTTACTGAATCAGAGAGCAATAAGACAATGGAACAATGTAGAATGGGGAGTATGAAATGAAAAAAAGAACCAAAATACTTTATAGATGATGGCATCAAATACATATATCAATGAAAGACTGATCACCCCACCTTAGACAAGCTGGAGGTTTACAATGAAACTACCAGCTGAAGAATACACAACTTTTCAGAAACAAGTATGCTACAAGGTAATGCATTACTAACAATACATTACTGTGATCTGAACTCCAGTTAAATCTCCTTATGAGCTATCCTCTGATTTCCAATTAAGACAGATGTAGGTTTGTTGACTAAACAACTCGGCCTAAATCCTGTTGCTCTTTCAAACTAAATATGACCCACAGAATCAACTGATAAATGGCAAGACAACATTTATATAAATCCTACGGATTCAAAGGGTCTACTCTATCTGGAACAAGCAAATGGATTTAAACCTTTGAAGCCATCAGTAGTGCTGAGAGATAAAAGCCAATCAATGTCACTGCAGAAGGCCTTAAGTAGCACACAGATGCTTCAGTTCACTTCATCAAGTATGAAGGTTTCCAGCTTTGAATTTTAAACTCCCTTTCCTGCCTTCAACAAATTAATTCATACAAATTCTTGATTAATAATAAAAGATCTTGCCATCAGCATTCAGAACCCCAGCCGGGAATGTCATGGCTGAAAGGGCAGAAATCTGCTTAGAGCTACAAGAGAACCCATCTGAATTTGTGGCGTCTCAGTCTATGAATGTGTAAGCACTTCATCTGTTCACTACAATACAATGTTTTGGGAGGCTAAATGTGCTACAGACCAAGAATAGGATAGGGAAGCAGTGTGAAAAGGGCAGAAGCCAAAATATCAAACAGGTATTATTTTGTCTGACCACATACATCCCAGGTGTTTGTTTTTCACCCATATTCTTGTTTAAAAAGCAGTCTGTGCAAGCTATACTCTTCATATTCTTTCAAAAGTGTTACAGAATTATTTGATCTCCTTCCTCTTGCACAAGCACTGCAGGGCAAGAGAGAATTTCAAAGGCATCCTACCTAGTTTTACAGTCAACAAACAAAATGTACTCCCCCATGTTTAGCTGAGCTTCAACATAAACAAAGCAGAGGAAAGGCAACAAGTATATACAACATGGAGACAATGAAAACAACGAAACTTGTGACATAGCAAAGCATTATTTCAATCAAGATGTTTTGGAGGAGGCCTAGCCAAAGTCTCATAACACTCCTGGGCTGAAGCCGCCCCCCCCCGTGGGTGGATTTCTCCGGGGGTATCTCGGTCGCAGAGTAGATTCAGAGACCGCCCCATCTGAACCTTGGATTCTCAAGTATTTTGGAGGTGCATCCTTCATTCTCTCCTCCCTTCCCCATCTGAGAAGATGAGGAGAGAGGAGAGGTGGCTTTCTGGGGGTGGGAATCCTGGGCTCCTGGCCCCTTCTCCATTCAGGGGGTGGGTGGGAAGAGGGCCTCGGGAAAAGGAGAGGAGGGACCAAGGTCCTTCCGAGGGCCTGGAGGAGGATCAAGCCCTCGTCTCCCCTGGGCTGTTGCAGGCAGTGCTGTGGGTTCCAGCCGGACCTGACCATTGACCCAACTCCAGAAAGGTTCTAGATCACTGAGCCTGGCCACCTGCCTCCAGGTCTCCCAGCTGGACAGCCTGCTGGGCCCACCGAGATTTACGTCTGCGTGAACCTTAGGTGGGGGTGATGGACAGGCACCGTGTGTGGGTTGCTTTTTGGTTTTTCTGACAGCCATTCTTCCTGAACTCGGATCTTGAGCCCCCCCCAAAGGGCAGCGTTCAGGTTTCAGCTGCCTGCTGTGAAGAACACCTCCCCCTCCCTGTTGTCTAAGACCATGTCTTCTTGACCTTGCAGGAGAGTTATGGTTCACAAGAGTAACTTTTCCATACGTTGTCCTCTCCCCACTGGTTCCAGCCTCTTCCTTGAGGGATCTGCCAACTTCTCCTGGGTTCTGACATTGTGACAAAACAGAACCCCCTTCCTGTGTTATCTTTCAGGAGAAATTTTGTAAGAACTGCATTTTGCAATAAACATATGCCATGTGCAATGTTAATGCCGCTTAGAGTGGTCAACTGGTCCAGATAGGCGGGGTATAAATCAAATAAATGAATAAAAATAAATAAAGATTTTCTGGCTAGCTCAGAGCTAGACGTTGGGTGTTCAATCCCCCACTGTGCCACCAGCTGGAAGAACAGCCAGTCTCTGTGGCCTTAGGCAAGCTGTATAGTCCCAGGAGGATCCAGAATGAGGGAGTGGCAAACCACTTCTCAGTATTCTCTGTTGAGAAAACCCTGAAAAGGGTAATCATAAATCAGAATTGACTTGATGGCACATGTGCTGGATTATGCAGAAAGCCAGAGTGTTCCAGAAAAACATCTACTTCTGCTTCATTGACAAAGCAAAAGCCTTTGACTGTGTAGACCACAGCAAACTATGGCAAATACTTAAAGAAATGGGAATGCCTGACCACCATATCTATCTCCCAAGAAACCTATATGTGAGACAGGAAGCAACAAGTAAAACTGGATATGGAACAACTGATTGGTTCAAAATTGGGAAAGGAGTACAACAAGGCTGTATATTGACTCCCTGATTATTTAACTTATATGCAGAATACTTCATGCAAAAGGCTGGACTGGAGGAATCCCAAGCCGGAATTAAGATTGCCAGAAGAAATATCAACAACCTCCGATATGCAGATGATACCACTCTGATGGCAGAAAGTGAGGAGGAATTAAAGAACCTTGTAATGAGGGTGAAAGAGGAGAGCGGAAAAATGCTCTGAAGCTCAACATCAAAAAAATTAAGATCATGGCCACTGGCCCCATCACCTTCTGGCAAATAGAAGGGGAAGATATGGAGGTAGTGACAGATTTTAACTTCTTGGGCTCCATGATCACCACAGATGGTGACAGCAGCCACGAAATTAAAAGATGCCTGCTTCTTAGGAGGAAAGCGATGACAAACCTAGATAGTATCTTAAAAAGCAGAGACATCACCTTGCTGACAAAGGTCTGCATAGTCAAAGCTATGGTTTTTCCAGTAGTGATGTATGGAAGTGAGAGCTGGACCATAAAGAAAACTGATCGCTGAAGAATTGATGCTTTTGAATTGTGGTGCTGGAGGAGACTCCCCTGGACTGCAAAGAGAACAAACCTATCCATTCTGAAGGAAATCAACCCTGAGTGCTCGCTGGAAGGACAGATCCTGAAGCTGAGGCTCCAATACTTTGGCCATCTCATGAGAAGTGAAGACTCCCTGGAAAAGACCCTGATGGGAAAGAGTGAAGGCAAGAGGAGAAGGGGACGACAGAGGACAAGATGGTGGACAGTGTCATCAAAGTTACCAACATGAATTTGTCCAAACTCTGGGAAGCAGTGGATGACAGGAGGGCCTGGCGTGCTCTAGTCCAAGATATTGAACCTTTGTTTCTATTGTTCTTAAAATGTTCTCTATCTTCACCGCCTTCAATACTTTTCCTCTGCTTGTACTAATATACTCATTTAAGCTTCTTTTTACCTCAACTACCCACTATATTTGCCATTTACAAGCATGAAAAATCCACGTAGCATGAAAAATCCACAGCCTCTTATTTTTCATGCTAAATATAATTTGTCCAATCAATTTTTGGATGTAGTGTGTGTTACAGTAACGTTGACATCACCTGTCCGTCACGGCTGAAGCTGTATGTCATCTGTCAATAGCGTGATGGAAGGTGGGACATAAGGGGTGGAGCTAGTGTATATAAGGGGAGTGAATGGTGTGAATGCTTTAGATAGGGACTTGTGATAGGGACGAGATAGGGACCAGATAGGGACCAGATAGGGTTATGCTAGGAAGGTTAGGGCTTGGTGATATTGTGAGGTAAGAACTGTGCTATCTAGTGAGGGTCTGTGAGAGAGTGTGTGTGAGTGTTACTTTATTACAGTGATTGCCTTATAATTTTCTTCAAGTGATTTACCATTCCTTTTGTTGTACACAATAAACACAAGTTCTTTTATTTTCAAATCATACATTGGCCTGAAGTATTATTTGAGGGAATGGTTGGTGGCAGCGTGAAATAAGTGTGAGTGAGTGTGACGTAATAGCCCCTTTGTGACGCATGAGGAGGCTGTTACAATAAAACTGGTGTCCAGCGGCGGGATACGAGTAGTCCAGTAAAGCCTTGGCAAAAGTGACCAGAGCGAAGGTCTTCAGTTAGGGTCATCTGAAGTGGAGAGTGTGGGTTACCTTCTAGGGCCTGACTCAAGGGGAGCAGAGCCTAGTAGAGGCGCGCTAAAACTTCAGAGTGAAAACTGAGTTGCCTTGTCCAGCTCTGTAGAGTCCATTTTGTGAGGGAGAGTGGCCCAAAGCAAAGGCTGTGGTGGTTTGGTCAGCGTGTCCAGAGTTTAGGGAAACTCTGAGGGGACATAGCGAAGACCAAGGGCAGCAAATCTGAGGGATCTCCATTTAAACAGCAGAACCTTGGTCTGGGTAGAGCTGTGTTAATTTAAGAGTGGTGCCAGAGGCAAAATAATAAAGTAACCTGTGTTTGGCAAGGGGCCCAGCTTAAGGGGCAGAAGCCAAAGAAGCATAGTTACAGTTGCTAGCTGTGTGCTGGTGAAGGCTGCAACTATATATCACAGACCAATAGCACAGAAAAAAAGTGACTTTAAACAGAGGCTTGAAAATTGAGAGAAGAGCCTTTTGTGAATAAAATGCCCTTAACCCGTAGTAGAAAAACTGAACTTGAACCAAGATCTGCTGAGATGGCAGCTAGTTCAGATGAAGAGTTTAATGGGGGAGAGGAAAGATTTTCCTCAGCTCAAGAGGAAGAGTCCCCTAGAAAAGATTTATCAGACCTCAGAAAATTTGAGTTAGCACAAGCACATGAATTCAGAACGAGGCAATTAGAATTGGAGAAGGAGGAAAGGAGACAGAGAGAACTTGAGGTAGAGAAAGAGAGAATGGACAGAGAGGCTGAACTAGAAAGGGAGAAGATTGCTCTAGAGAAAGAGCGTATGTCTTTTGAACTTAGGAAGCTAGAATTGTTAAATCAGAATAATAACAATAACAGAAATTCCAACCCTGAGGAAGGGCAGTTGTCAAAAGCAGATTTGAAGAAATTTCCTTCTTTTAAACAAGGAGACTGTCCAGAGGCATTTTTAACTCTTTTTGAAAGAGCGTGTGCTGATTCTTCTGTCAGAGAATCAGAGAAAATGATAATTAGTGGGTGTCTGGCTGAAGTCTATGCCGAAATGCCAATCGAAATGATAAAAAATTATTCTGAATTTAAAAAGTTGGCGTTTGCTAGGTTTGGCATAAATGCAGAACAGCTGAGGCAAAGATTCAGAACACTGTCAAAGAAACCAGATGAGTCTTACACACAGCTTGGTGCCAATTTAGCTAAATATCTGGATAAGTGGTTGGCGCAGGAGGGTGTGCAGACAATTCAACAATTTAAAAATATTATAGGATTGGAACAGTTCTATTCCCTTTTACATGGTGAAATTAAATACTTGGTGAAAGACAAGCGACCTACAGAATTGAAACAGGCAGGAGAAATTGCAGATTTTATTTCACAAATTAGAAAGCCTATGTATTCTGAGGGAAAGAGTATGAGAAAAACATGGGGGGACTACAACAAATATCCTAAAGGGCAATTTAAAAGCCAGCAGAAAGTGGGCGGCCATTTTGTTGGAAAGCCTTCAGAACAGGGCCAAGCCAAAAGCCAGATTTTGGAGGGAAAATAAAAAGTGGCTGGAAAGAGTTCATGGAGCGACAGCATTTGCTTCATTTGCCATGAGAAAGGCCATATTGCTTCCCAGTGTAATAAAGCAAAAGAAAATAAAGAAATTTTACCTCAGAAAATGAATTTAAACAAGGCTAAATCTGTTTACTGTATTCAGAATGGTCAGATAAATTCCCCTAGGGAGGAGCCTGTTGTCATGGAGATGCCAACAGAGGTCTCTAATACAGATGAGAGTTATGAAGATTAATATTCCAGTGGCTGAAATAAGACATTGTCTATTTATAAGAACTGATCCCCAATTATTTGAAGCAGCTGGTGATAATATAGGAATATTTGAACACAACTATTTAGCATTAAGAGACACGTGCTCTCAGGTTACTCTATGTCACCCTGATATCATCCCTCAGAGGCACATTATACCTAATGAAAGTATGACTAGCAAAGGGATTGGGAAAGAAATGGTAGTTTTGCCTGTAGCAGAAGTTTTAGTTCGATATAAAGGATGGCAAGGGAATTGGCGCGTTGGAATTTCCTCGCAAATACCTTCAGCAGTACTTATTGGGACAAACCTCTCTGAACATGTTAAGAGGGCGTTAGTTATTACATGATCACAACCAGACCAAACTGTAGCAGCTGAACAAGTAACTAACATTCAAGAGGGAAATGAAAATATACCACAAGCTGAGGCATTTTCACTAGAAATACCCCCAAAAAATATATTTTCCCAGGAGCAGCAAGCAGATCCCAATTTAAAATGTTGTTTTGATAAAGTGTCTAGCATAAAATTATCCCCTGAATCCCCTGAACGGTTCCTTATCAAACACGGTTTGCTGTATAGAGAAACACTGATGAATATTTCTAAAGGGGGACATGAGATTCGAAGCCAGTTAGTTGAGCCAGATAAATATCGCTCAATGATTTTAGAAAGGGGACATTCTGATATTTTTGCTGCACATTTAGGTATAAATAAGACCAAGCAGAGAATAACTCAGAACTTCTATTGGCCAGAAATAGGAAAACAAATTAAAAATTTCTGTCGGAGATGTGATGTGTGCCAGAGACAGGGTAATAACCGCGACAGGACGAAGGCTAAGCTATGCCCTTTACCCGTAATCTCTACACCTATTAAATGTATTGGAGTGGACATTATAGGACCATTACCTAAAGTCACAAAAAGGGGAAACAGATTTATTCTTACCATTGTTGATCATGCCACAAGATACCCTGAGGCAATTCCTTTGAGCAACATTGAGACACACACAGTGGCTGATGCTCTTTTAAGCTATAGGAGCAGAATGGGTTTTGCATCAGAGATTATAACCGATTTAGGACCATCGTTTACATCCAAACTTATGAAGAGACTGTGGCAGATTTGTGGCATTAAACATTTAGAAACTTCCCCATATCATCTGCAAAGTAATGGATTACCAGAGAAATTTAATGGGACCCTTATGAGAATGATTACAGCCTATTTAGCTGAGAGCCCTAATAACTGGGACCAGAAATTACAATTACTATTATATGCCTACAGATCAGTCCCACAAGAAATTACCGGGTTCAGCCCTTTTGAATTACTATTCGGGAGAAAAGTGAAAGGTCCACTTGATCTAATTAAACAAAATTGGGAATAAATTGTAGAAGAAGATCCTCAAAATGTAGTCACATATATAGACTCATTAATGAACAGCCTCACAAGAAATCTAGAATTGGCTGCTGAAAACCTAAAAACCCATAAAGTCAAACAGAAAGTTTGGTATATAGAAAGGCTAGAGAAAGACAGTTTAACCCTGAAGATGAGGTACTGATGTTGAAGCCCATCAAGGGGAATAAACTACAATTAAATTGGGACGGACCTTATAGGGTCATTTACAAAATGAATGACCTTAATTACATTATTGAAGGAGATGAACGCCTAGGCAGGAGGGTAGTTCATGTAAATGCCCTTAAGCCATATTATAGAGAAGAAAAAAATGTGCTTTTTGCAATGAAAGCAGCTGAGAAAGAAGAACATGATTTACCATTATGGGAAGGAAGGGGTGAAACAAAGTACAACCCAGAGGAAGTGAAGATCAGCCCTGCTCTAACCATAGAACAGCAGAGTGATCTGAAAATATTGGTTACTAAGTATCAACAGGTTTTCTCAAGCAAACCTGGTGTAGCCAAGGGAGTGATGCATAGAATAGACACGGGCAATGCACCCCCTCAGGCTGTAACTCCTTACAGAGTAACCGGACCTTATGTAAACAAAGTGCGCAAAGAGCTAGATGAGATGCTAAAAGATAACATTATTGTGCCATCATCTAGCGCTTGGTCGGCTCCAATAGTTTTAGTGGACAAACCGGATGGAAGCGTCAGGTTCTGTGTAGATTACAGAAAATTGAATCTAGTGACCAAACCAGATGCTTACCCCTTGCCCAGACTTGACAACCTAAATGAAACTATTGGGGGTTGCCGATATATTTCCTGTTTGGATTTAACTAAAGGGTTCTGGCAAATGCAAATAGATCCTAGGTACCAAGAAAAAAACCGCATTCTGTAGCCCTTTCGGCTTGTTTGAGTTTCGGGTTCTCAGTTTTGGCCTTAGGAATTCCCCAGCTACATTCCAAAGGATGATGGACAAAACTCTGCAAGGGCTCAGTGCCTTTACAGTAGCATACATCGATGATATAGGGATCTTTAGCAACACCTGGCAGGATCACCTATGTCACCTAGAATTAGTACTACAGCGGTTGAAAGCAGCGGGGTTAACAGTAAAAGCCAGTAAATGTCAACTAGGAAGCCCCGAGATGAAATACTTGGGTCATATGGTAGGGGGAGGTGTTATCAAACCCCTAGAGGCAAAAGTAGAAGCAATACTTGGCCTAGACCCAATACTAAGAAGAAGATAAGATCCTTTCTTGGTTTAGTGGGATACTATAGAAAATTTATCCCCAGGTTTAGTGAAATTGCAGCACCGTTGACCGAGCTGACAAAGAAAAGGAGTGATGACCGCATCCCATGGTCCAATGACTGTGAGGTGGCTTTCGGAAAGCTAAAAGAAGCTTTAACCAACCACCCTGTGTTGCATGCTCCAGACTTCAACAAAGAATTCATCATCTACACCGATGCATCTAACGCCGGGGTAGGAGCCGTACTGTGCCAGTGTGATGACAACGGAGACCAGCATCCTGTGTCCTACCTGAGCAAGAAACTTCAACAAAGCGAGAAGCACATGTCGACCATTGAAAAAGAGTGTTGGGCCATCGTGTACTCAATCCAGAAATTGAAACCTTACATCTGGGGGAGACACTTCATTCTGTGTACAGACCACTCACCTCTGATGTGGCTAAAGACTATGAAAGCCCAAAATAGCAAACTAATGAGGTGGGCTCTTCTTTTACAGGACTATGATTTTGAGGTTAAGGTAGTCAAAGGGACTATGAACTGTGTTGCTGACGCCTTATCCCGAAGACCAAAAGACACCGGATGAATGAATTTGGACTCTTAAAATTTATAACTGAGTGTAATAAGTATGAGAAATGTGGTTATTGAAATATTGTTCTTTGTGTGTATATATATATGCAATTAATTATTCAAATGTAAGTATATTTGTAAATAATATAGTTATGTTAAACTGTGCTAAATATGTTATTGGTAAGTGTTGAAATGTGGGGAATGTAATGTTTGATTTTATGTACAGTTGTTTTGGGTGAAAAGCACCTTAGCTTTCCCCACAAAACAACTTTTATAAGGGGGGAGGTAATGTTACAGTAACGTTGACATCACCTGTCCGTCACGGCTGAAGCTGTATGTCATCTGCCAATAGCGTGACGGAAGGTGGGACATAAGGGGTGGAGCTAGTGTATATAAGGGGAGTGAATGGTGTGAGTGCTTTAGATAGGGATTTGTGATAGGGATGAGATAGGGACCAGATAGGGACCAGATAGGGTTATGCTAGGAAGGTTAGGGCTTGATGATATTGTGAAGTAAGAACTGTGCTATCTAGTGAGGGTCTGTGAGAGAGTGTGTGTGAATGTTACTTTATTACAGTGATTGCCTTATAATTTTCTTCAAGTGATTTACCATTCCTTTTGTTGTACACAATAAACACAAGTTCTTTTATTTTAAAATCATACATTGGCCTGAAGTATTATTTGAGGGAATGGTTGGTGGCAGCGTGAATTAAGTGTGAGTGAGTGTGACGTAATAGCCCCTTTGTGACGCATGAGGAGGCTGTTACAATGTGTGATGGATGTTCATTTGTTTCCATGTTTTTTGATGCAATTCTTCAAATTCAGTTTGGATCCAGTCTATTATTCCAGCTGGAACTGCCCATGTGTTTATGGCTTAGATTGTATTTCCACCATTTAAGTTTGATTTTAAATTTCTCTGCAGTTTTTTGATGTATTCCCTTTCTGTCAACTTGTCAGACCTTTAACGTTTTGTGTGCAGTCTGCTTCTTGTCTTCCAAGGTATTTAAAATTTTCATCATTTGATAGTGATTTTATAATATCACTATTTTTTAACTCCATTCCATCTCGTTTTTGGATCTTATCATGGTGTACAAAGAGAGTTGCAATTTGTTTATTCAAATTCCATTTGAATATCTGCACTAAATATTCACACAATGTTTAGCAGTGATTCTATATCAGTTGAAATTTTTGTATATAGTTTTAGGTCATCCATGTATAACAGATAGATTGATTTTTCCTGCTTGTTCTGAAGTATGGTAGCCCAACTCAGTCTTATTTAAGATTATTGGCATGGGGAATAGTTGAGATGTTTAACAGTAGTGGTGACAGAGAAACCCTTTGAAATATTCCTCTTTTGATTCTAACTTCCCCAAATTCTTTGCTATGGCCCATTAAGACCATTTCTCATTTTTCCATCTTTTTTTGAGGAACCTCTGAAAATTTTTAGTAATCCCAAAAATTTTTAGGCAGGTGTTAATCAAGCTATATACAATGAGTCAAATGCCTTTTTTATAGTCTATCCAGGCCCTGTTAAGATTTATTTTTTGTCTTTTTGCATTCTTTAGTATTTTATGAATAAGCAGCTGATCTTTCGTGCTCTTGAGTTTTTAAAGTTCCCTTTCTGTTCAGTTGGGTATAGAGAGTTTTCAGTTAAGTCTTTATTAAGTCATTATTAAGTTCTCTTGTGAGAAGTCTGAATATTGTTGGAAGGCATGTAATCGCTACAGGTTGACAGAGACTTGTTTTCACCAAAATCTCTGCAGCTCATCTGGATCAGATGCACTCGAGTTTTTCACATCCTTTACTTGCCTGATGATTTCAGTTGTTATTACGGTATAATCCATATATTTTCCTTGAATTTCTTTACAAATGTTTTTAATCCATGAGGCATTTTTTTATGTCTGGTTAGGCTTTCCAAAATTTCTTTCCAAAATTTTAGAGCATCATCTTTACCTGGGCCCAATTTATTTTGCTCTTCATGTTCTCCCAATGATTTATAAAATAATCGCTGGCTACTTTGAAACTGTGTGTCTTCCCTATATTGTTTCAAATGTCCATCATCTCTTTCAATTTTTTTGCTTTCAATTTTGTTTTCAATTTTCTTCTAATTCTTCCATAATTTCTACAGTTGTTTTCCTTTCTAGTTCATTTTTTGCATAGTCTAGCTTTTTTTCATTTTTAAGTTTTAAGTCTTTCAAGTGTTGCTAATGTTGCTAATTTCTGCACAAAATTTGTTTGTTTTTTTCCCAGTCAAATTTTGGAGTGCCAGGAATTTTCTAGGTTTTTTTTGCAGCTTGTAACCATGTTCCATGGTTATTATGGTTGCTGTGCTATACTGGAGCTGGTTTATTTCCTTTATCTTTTCGATTTTGATTGTTTTGATGACAACATTTGCATCTGTCAGTAGATCTTTTACTGGTTTACTTTGTAACTGGTGCAAATTGGGGAGTCTTTGTCTTTCTATTTTGGCTAATATGGGTTACTATTTTTTCCCTCAGTGATTTCTGCCATTCTGTCAACTCATAATTTCTGGGTTGTTCCATAAATTATTCCAAAATACTTAAGATCTGCTGTAATTACTATCAAATTCAAATGTCAAAGTCAAGAACTTATTGCTCAGTACTTACAGTTGGACATTTCTTCTTCCACAAACAGACATCTCATCAAACTCACTAAAACAGACATATAGCAGCTGCAAGGAAGGATTAGAGAAACTAGGGGACATTAATTTGACATACCAGCCTCTAAGACTGATTAATCCCTCCCCAGCCCAATACCTTCTCATCTTTCGTATTCACATCCACTTTTTTTGATCGGATGGCTTTAGTTACATGGTCAATGTTGTTTTCTCTGCAGTAGTCAAATATGTTTTTATCTTCTTCCCTGAGAAGATATAAGTGGGGGGGGGGAGGAAGAGAGGATGTGTCCCATTACTGAGCAACACATACAAGGTATAGAAACATGAAGTGCCAGTTTTTCCACCAGTTCAGTTACTTCATCATTACTGATTATGATTATTCAGTGTTTTGAACAGAAATGGAATATTTCAGGTTCTTATATAATCTGCATATAATACATAAACAATACATCACACTGTTTAAGAGAGGAAATAAGAGGACTAAAACAAACCAATTCAAGCCAGGCAGTAAAATATAATTGGCTCCTCACAATAAATTCAAATCTGAAGCGTCAACTTTCTCTATTTTAAGTAACATATTTACCAAGATTTCCCCGTATCCAAAACAAAGCTGCCCTGTCCTGTCCTCAAAATACAGATCATCGCCCTGTCCCAAAGATTATGAACATGGGTATTGTGTAGTAAAGAACAAACAGTGTTTTATTTTTAAACATTTATTTTAATTTGGGGGGGGGTCGTGGGCGGGTTACGGAGTAAATGGTTTTCAATGCATTTCTATGGAGAATGCATTTTCGACCTGCGGACTTTTCGACCTACGGACCCTGTTCCAATACGGATAAATTCCGTAGGTCAAGACCCCACTGTACTTCTGATGTGTAGTGACTATATGAATTACTAACTTCCAAAACATATTATTTACAGCTCTGTTCAGATCTTGCAAATCAACAGCATATCATGTTAAGTTATCCTCTCTTCCTACTTCCCTATCACCAATATCAATATTGTCTTTTCCAATGAGTTCCATTCAGATCTTGCAAACTAACACGGCTTCCTCTATGGAATCTACCCATCTCATGTTAGGTTTTCCTCTTTTCCTACTGCTCTACCCCACTTTTCTCAGCAATATGGTCTATTCTGGTCACTTCTGTATTCCCATTATATGTGCATGGTAGAATGAAGTTAGGTTAGCTACCTGTAACCATGGTTCTTCTAGTCGACTTCTGTGAATTCATACAAATGGGTTTATCCTGCACCTGCACAGGACGTTCAGAAGATTCTAGAGCCTAGTGAAAAAAAGGTCAATTAGTTCCCGCACACACACAGTGTATGAGCTCTGTCTCCTCAAGGTCCCTTTCAGTTTCCCCTGGTCCGCCATTACTGTATGGAGTGGAGAAATAGAATGGTACCGTGACGGACAGAGGGGAGGAAGGGAGGGATGTGTGAATTCACAGAGGTCCACTAGAAGAACCATGCTTACAGGTAGGTAACCTAACTTTCTTCGTAGTGGCCTCTGTGAATACACACAAATGGGTGATTAGCAAGCTGACTCACCGGATGGAGGGCCGTCATGGCAACAGAGATGACAGGATCACCCTTCCAAATGCAGCATCATTCTTGGCTCTGACATTGAGGCGGTAGTGCTTGGCGAATATCAGAGGGTTGGACCAAGTGGCTGCTTTGCAGATGTTGTGAAGTTGAATGCCACAATGTAGAGCAGTTAATGTAGAGACAGCTCGGGTAGAATGTGCCTTTAGATGTTCTGGTACCGGCTTGCCTGCAAGTTGGTATGCCAACTGTATCGACTGCACTATCCATCTTGATATTGTTTGTGGAGAGGCAGGTGCACCCCTGTTAATGCCATGGTAGCACAAGAGACATGGAGAATGTCTAAAAGTTTTGGTTCTGTGGAGGTAAAAGACAATGGCTTTTCTCACATCCAGAGTATGGAGCTTAGGCTCAAGTGGTGTGGATGGAGATGGAAATAGGGTCGGAATTATGATGGGTTGGTTTACGTGGAATTCCAACACCACCTTGGGCAGGAAGGACACACCTAGGTACAAGGTGACCTTCTCAGGGTGCATCTGAAGATAGGGAGAGTCCAATCTGAGAGCAGCTAGCTTCCTAGCTCTCCTGGCGAAAGTAACTGCCACGAGGAATGCCACCTTCATTACAGGTAGCCAGGGTTTCGAATGGTGGCTTGTAAGCGCCTCAAGAACGAGCTGCAGCAACCACTGAGGCACAATTTTCTGTGATGGGGGAGCGAACATTCTTCAAGCCCTTTAGGAATCTCTTGGGTGTGGGGTGGGGAAAAAGTGTAGTGGAGCTAGATCTGGGAGGTTGGTGAGCCACTATTGCTGTAATGTAGACCTTAATGGTGGAATGTTCCAGTTAAAGAGATACATGATAAAGGTAAGTAGAGTCGAGAGAGATGATGGGACTGGGGTAAGTCCCTTAGATGCAGTGAATTTGAGGAAGGATTTCCATTTACAGTGGTGCCTCGCAAGACGATTTTAATTCGTTCCGTGGAAATCGCTGTCTTGCAAAAACGTCATCTTGCGAAACGCAGTTCCCCATAGGAATGCATTGAAATGTATTTAATGCGTTCCAACGGGGGGGGGGAAATCAGTCTTGCAAAAATCATCTATAGAAAACATTGTCTTGCAAAATGCAATTCTCCATAGAAATGCATTGAAATCTACCATATTGGGGGAAAGCAATCCCCTCACCTGCACTGCCTTTGGAAATGCAGTAGGCCTCAGACGGCGTTCCCCCTCTTTCTCTCTCCAGCAGCAAAGAAAGAGGGTGAAAGGAGTCAAAGCAGCCCCCTGGCTCCTGATCATGGTGATTCCTTTTGCCCTGATCCTTTGCCACTGGGGAGAAAAAGAGGGAGAATGCAATACAAGACATCACCAGGACTTGCTGCCTTTGCAATAGATTAAGAATTGGCCTATGGCAGGACTGGGGCTGTGCAGCCCTGTTTTGAGCAGGAGGTGCAGCCAGGGGTCACCATGCCTTGGGGGGCAGGGCACAGAAGGGGGTAGGAGGTGCAAGGGCCACTCCAACTCATACCTTGCAGGGGAAATACCATGGTCATGAAAGTGGCTCATCCACTGCACTTCAGGTGTGCTGATCCCTGTGATTTCCCCAAATGTGGGGAACTCAACTGCATAATTTGTGGTAATGGGGGTTTGCATTTGTGCTTTCCCTGGTGCTTTTAGAATCTCTTTACCCTTTGGTCCTTGGTTGTTTTCACCATCCTCTACCGTTTAAATTTGCAGCCATGGCCCTGCTGGCTTTCCAGGAGGCAGATCCTGGAAAGCCAGCAGCATATACTTCCCCCACACACACTTTTTTGGGATAAAAAAGTGGATCTTATATAATTAATGCATTCCAATGGGGGGGAACCGTCTTGCGAAGCATCGGTCTTAAAAAAAAAAGTCTTGCAAAGCATAGACCAGAAAATCGTGCACAGAAAACATCATCTTGCAAAGTGCCACAGCGGTCGCAAAAAACCATCGTACTGCAGATCAATCATCCCGTGAGGCAATTGTCTTGCGAGGCACCACTGTATTACGATACAGGCGAGAAGTGGATGGCTTCCTAGCCTGGTTTAAGATTGCACAGAATTTGGGGTTATCCTCCATGCCGTCAGATGTAGGGATCGGACATCGGGATGGAGAATTGCCCCATCGCTCTGGGAGAGGAGAGATGGTATCGGAGGTAAATGGAACAGTTCTTGTGTTATCTCTCTCAGGTGGGTGAACCACAGTTGTCGCAGCTACCATGGGGCGATGAGAATCGTGTCTGTTCGGTATTGGATAGTCCTGGTTATTGTCTTGATCAACATTGGTATTGGAGGAAAGATGTGAGTTCCCCGGACCACAGTATCATGAATGCAGCCCCAGAAAAGGTGTACTACCCAACGGATTTTCGCTATTCGGTCGGGTGGTAAGAATGCTTTTGCCTGACGGGCATCCGATTGTGCTCCTATGTAACTCATAAGTTGTGATGGTACTAGGTGGGATTTTTCTGAATTTATTTGTAGGCCTAATTTGTGCAGGACTTGAAGAGTAGTTCTTGTGGCTGTGATGGCCTCCTGATAGGTCCTGGCAACCAGGAGCCAATCATTGATGTACAGGAAGAGCTTTATTCCCTTGGTACAGAGGTAAGCCACAACAGGAGCCACACCCTGAGGGCTGTGGAAAGCCCGAAGGGGAGAGAGGCAAACTGGTAAGTGATGTGCTAGAACCGGAACCGGAGGAATCTTTGATGGGATGGTTGAACTGAAATATGAAAGTAAGCATCTTTGAGGTTGATGGTAGTGAACCAGTTCCCCTGAGAGAGAAGAGGGAGAATGGAGTCCAGAGTTAGCATACAGAATTTTTTGTAAAGAATATATTCATTGAGCTGTCAGAGGTCCATGATGGGCCTAATACCCCCATCTTTCTTAGGGACAGAAAAGTACCCCTTTAGAGTCAGCAGGTGGAACTATGACTATAGCCCCTTTCCTGAGGAGAGCTTAGATTTTCTCTTGTAAAGGTAAGGAGAAGGGGGTGGGCTTGATGGAATCTGTCACGGGGATGTGCGCGAATTCTATAGCGTATCCCCACTCAATGATGGTCAGAACCCATCTGTCTGATGTAACTCTCTTCCACTGGGGAAGGAACAGACGGAGTCTGGTGGAGATACCAGGGCAATTAAATAGGGCTTACCCGTGCATTGGGATTTCTGAAAGGGCTATCTGGAGCCCTGATATTGTTGCCGCTTAAGTTGCAATGTGGCGGATTGAAGTGGCTGGTAGGTGCACTCATGGTGTTGTTGCCTGCTGTACCGAAAGGACTGGTACTGAGGGAGTTGTTGGTAGAACGGCTTCTTGTATGAAGGTTTCTGATACTGATAAGGCTGGTATGGGATGGAGGACTTAGCAGTCTTCCTCATTTTGTGGATATTCTCCATTATGTTATCTGTTTTGGAATTGAACAGAACTTCAATCTTAGTCTTGGTATCATCCAGGATGTTGGCCACCTGGAGCCAAGCATGTTGTCTAAGTGCTATTGAAGTAAGCAGAGATTTGGAGGTGGTATCGGCAGTATGCTTCACTGTCTGCCTTTGCTGCTTAGCGACGGTATTGGCCTCTGCATAGGTACTGAGAGCTTCAGTCTTCAATGGTTCCGAAAGGGTTTGAAGTGAGGGGGGAATTCTGTACCACAGATGCTTTTGGTAGGCGCCCATTGCAGCTTGGTAGTTTGAGATCCTAATAAACAATGCCGCCAATGAGTAAAGCTTTTTTCCAAAGGAGTCAATCTTTCTGCCCTCCTTATTAAAGGTGTGGTAGAAGATCTACTGCAAGACTTATATTGAGTAGCCTTGACCATGATAGAGTTGGGAATGGGATGTTTCAGTAGAAAATCTGAGTCCAAACCATGAGTTTTGTAATGGTGTTCAATCTTTCGCGGGATTTGGAGAGTTGAAGTCGACCTATCCCAAGAGTCCTTAACCAAAGTAAGGAGTGCCGGTATGAGGCTCAAACTAGGAGGAGGTGTTTTATCCTGCTCTATATCATGAAAAACCAAGTCCAGTTCTTGCTGAGGAATTTGTGCATCAAGTTTTAGAGTCTTTGCCATGCGGAAGATAAGTTGCGCATATGACGTGTAGTCCTCCAAAGGGGAGTGCGAGATATTGCCAGTGGCACCAGCATCAGGAGCTTTGGATTCATCAGATGATGATGAGTTGGCATCTCGAGACAACTAAGAGGTTGACGCTGGTGGTCATGGTACTGGGGCTGATAGTATAGGTTCAGCATCCGACTGAGTAGATACAGAGAAAGATTCTGTATCATGGTTGTGAGGACCAGAGTATAGTGTGGTAGCCTGTACCAAGGCACGGCCTCTATGAAGTTTGAGTTGTTTAGGCGGCGCGGAAGGTGTCTGTACAATCAGTCTCTTTCGGGATGGTGCAGCTTGAGGAGTGGAGACATCCCCTTGGTACTGCAACAATGTTTGCCATGGAGGAGCTACGGGAGAGTACCAGGGTGGTACCAGGTAGTCCGACCATCTGTATTGATCATGGTAGCCATAGCCCTGGTATGGATAGGTATGGTATTGCTCAGGGTATGGATGACCATAAGGAGGTAAACCCTCTGGATGGTAAAATTGCTCCTCAAGCTCGGTACGGAGAGGCATGTTTGCTTTTCTGCTTACTTTTCCTAGGCGTGCATGGAGCAGACTCCTGTTCCAACTCAGTCTCAGTATCTGCCAGCCCTGAAGATCGAGGGCTGAAATGGGCTATGGCCGGGCTGGACGGTGCAACAGCCCCAAATCGGCCCGAACTCGGAGATATGTTCAGAATATCATGAGCTTGTTGGGCTGGAGGTATAGCGCGTTCCTCACTATTGGAAAGCCCAATATCGTCCCTTGAAGAATCCTGCACCGGTATAGGAGGTATAGAAAGAGATGCGGTAGCTGGCTTGGCTAATTCCTTTTGCCTTCTCCTTGTCCTTTTTCTTATGTGCAGGATTGGTAGACCGCGGCTGAGCCTTGGAAGAAGCCGGCTTAGGCAGGTTTTTTAGAGTTCTTGGATTTCACAGGTAAAGAAGTCGTACTGGATAGAGACTGGGCAACAAGGCTAGTGGTCAATTTAGCAGCCTCCTGGCGAGGGTGGTTGGAGGAAGGGAGGGCTGTAGCCTCCGTAACAGGGTTGAGATATTTTTTCGTAGAGAAAAGATTTCAGTTGTTGGAGCTGTAGCTTAATAGCCTGCTTGGAAAAACTCTCCCCCAAACAAAATAAACAGAGATTGTGTCCGTCTGTAAGTGGAATTTGTCGAAGACAAATGGAGCACTTCTTAAAGCCCCGAGGGACCATAAAACAAAAAGGGAAAGAAAAGGGGGGGGGAACCGTTGAGGGAAGGAGGGAACACGATAGAACAGGGAAAAGGGAATAAGCTGGAGGTTCTATCATCGGAAAACAATTAGAATATAAAATAATATATAATATAGAAAAATGTTAAAAGATAGATTTAGCAAGGCTAAAATCACTTTCCTTAGCACTCTAGTTTCCTAACGTCTTACTTGAATGGCAGAAAAGAGGAAATTGAAAGGAAGGTTGAGGAGGCAGAGCTCATACCCGGGGGGGGACTAATTGACTTTTACCCCCCCCTAAGCTCTAGACTCTTCCAAATGTCCTGCGCAGGCGCAGGATAAACCCATTTGTGTGCATTCACAGAGGCCACTACGAAGAAGCTCAGGTTATTCATTTTTGCTCTAGTGAGAGTTCAGGTTTGACTTGATTGAGCAACCACTTTTCTGTCTTTCTGGCTGTCTATCTTTACGGCTCTCCTCCAACACATTTCAAATGAGTTGATTTTTGTTCCTGTCTTTCTTCACTGTCTTTCTTTCATAATATGAATTTGGCCTTGGTTTCTCACTCTTTGCTAACTCCCAGCTCTCCCCCCTTTTTTAAAATTTCAAATGGCAAAGGGACATCTTTTGGGAAACATGGACACCTGTCCATAAAGCATTTGGTTCAATATAATTTTTCTTCCTTAGCTTGCGTAACTGAAATAAAATATTTGGAAATTGGAACACAATGTTCTGGTCTGCATTCTGGGCAGTGAGCATGGCAACATTAGTTTATCCAGTATGTTAAAATGTGTGTATGTTTCACCATTGTACATGCTGCACCTGCTCACAGCTGTGCTTCACCATTTTTCATTAAGTCCAAAACAATCCTTCAAAATATTTTGGCACAGAGGGACTACAGCCACATCCAATCTGTTCTTGCTTCTGTTTTCTCCCAGTAACTATATACAGATCATGTATATCTTCTGGAATACTTTAGCACTGCGTAACTCTACATGAAGGAAGTTTCTGGTGGAATGTGTATGTAGTGCATATATATTTAAACTTCCATTTTAAAAAGTCATGAATTCCAATCTTAAAAAAGGCCTCCAATTTATGAATGTGGGATATTGTACTTCTGTATCCATGATTTAAAAAGCTTATACTGTTTCCATTTGTTGAAAAACAGCCCTAACAATTGCTTTGTGTTTAGTTGAAAACTGGCTAATTGATGAAAAAAAGGAGCCAGCATTTGGGATTTTCTATTGCTTGATGTCACTTTGTGAATGGTAGTGAGCAGAGTAAGGTATCCTGCAGACCAGTGGTCCCTAACTTTTTCCACACCATAGACTGATTAGGGGGGTGGGGACCTGCATGGGGGGCACCCATGCACGCACATGAGTGGGGCACATGAGTGTGCATGCATGGGTGGGCAGGGGCACCCGTGTGCAGGGGCAGGGCACAGTGTGCACATGCATGGGTGAGTGGGGCACCAATGTGTGTGCACAGGGATGGGTGGGGAACCCGTTTGTGCATGTGGGGGCATGTGTGCATGTGTGGAGTACGTACGGGGGGGTGGGAGATCTATCTCCATGGCCCGGTCCTGCCAAGGCCACAGCCTGGCACCGGGCCACAGACCGGGGATTGAGGACCCCAGCTGTAGACCATCTTGACTGCTGCCATTGGAGTTGTCATCATTCAGGCTGCCCTTTGCTATGTAAAGTTTGGCATGTTTTTTCCTGCTGGCAACACGGACACAATATTGTGCACCAATATTAGGCCATATCCTGACTTTTTGAGTCATGAGTACAGAAGCACACTATCCCACATTCCTAAACCAGATGTGTGGTGGTGTGGGTTTTTTTAAAGAATTGAATAGTTCTACAGTTTAGTGTTCAGAGGATGTGAAAAGACAGATTCTAAACAACATCTTGCCTGCTATGTATTTGAAAGCTCTAATCATGGTTTTACTACTACTACAGAAATGCAAATTCCTTACTTACAAATAATATACAGTGGTGCCTCGCTTTACGATTGCCCTGCATTATGATAAATCTGCTTAATGACAATCTTTTTGCGATCGCAATTGCGATCGCAAAAACAATGGTCTAAATGGGGGAATTTTGCTTTGTGATGATCGGTTCCCTGCTTCGGGAACTGATTCTTCGCAAAATGACGTTTTTTGAACAGTTTCAAAACGGCTCCCCGCTGTGTTTAGGGACAGATTCCTCACTATACAGGCAGCAAAAATGGCCACTGTATGGAGGGTCTTCGCTGGAGGGTGAGTTTTTACCTCATTGGAACACATTGAATGGGTTTCATTGCGTTTCAATGGGGTTTTTATTTTCGCTTTATGATGTTTTCGCTTAACGGTGATTTTCCTGGAACGGATTATCGTCGTTGTGGCGTCCACCCTCGTGCCCCTTGCTTAACCTTCAAGCCCCCAGAGCACACGAAGGCAAACACTCTCATCTTTTGCTGCCACCAGGTGATCTCTAAATCACCATTTACTTCAGAAAGACTCAGGTCCACACTTCAAGTTCTTTTAAATAAAACTTTGATTTATTGAATACATAGATTGATTCATGAATATCTTCAGTAGTTAATCATTCCTCAGAATTTCCCCAAACTACACATTCTCTTGCACACCCTGACTCTACTCTCAGTGACTCAATCTGACTTAAACTCACTTCATCTCACACTCTGACTGAAAATATTGACTCAGGCTCTGCCTCTTATAGTATCTGTCTCGGCTCCGCCTTTCAGCAACATGAATATTCAATGATCATTACATTATACAACAAGAACCATAGATCAACTAAATAGAGAACACTACAGTCGTTAAGCGAGGCACCACTGTAGTGGCACCTAGATGGTATTTAGGTATTGTATCCACAGAAAAAGGAAGCAGAAGCCACAAAAATCTAAGTCCAAGCAATCATTTTGTAATACAAATAAGCTTACAGTTCAACATTCATTCATTCATCCACACACTCACTCAAACTCACCTTTCTCCTTAAAAAGAACCCAAGCTAGCTTATATTATTAAAATAGAATATTTAAAAATTAAAAACAGTAAATGTACAAATATTAAAAAATAAATCGTATAAATATCCCACTAAAAATAGCAAAGAAAATCAATACCAAAAACACATTCATAGCAACAAGGCACAACACTCCATTTAAAAACCCCTCTCAGACAGCTAGTTACTAAGGAAAAGCCTGTCTGAAGAGAAAGGTATTTGTCCTCTTGCAGAATAGGGCCAGTCTGGCATCCTGTGGAAGGGAGTTCCAGAACCTGGGCCCACCACATGCACCTGTGAATGTAGTGGGATTGAGAGAAAGGTTCCCCCTGATGTTCTTAACACTTGGGCAGGCTCATAAAGGGAGATGAAATCCTTCAGATAGCTCAGACCCAAGCTGTATAGGGCTTTATAATACAAGTCCCCAACTTCCGGTCCGCGGTCCGGTGCCGATCCATGGCCTGAGCCAAACCGGGACACAAAGACAGACCTCTCGCCCCCTGCATGCACTCACCCCGCACAGCTGATTCACACATGCATGTGTGACCAGCGCACCCATTCCAAGTGCCGCGCCATCGTTTGCACATGCACACAAGCATGCACGCACAAGCCCCGTGCCACCATTTGCACATGTGCACGAGCGTGCACGCCTTTGCACATACGCACAGGCACGGGGGTGCCCCACCTTCCCCAGCCAGTCCACAGGGTAAAAATGGTTGGGACCCCTGCTTTATAGATTAAAACAAGCATTTTGAATTGTGCCCAGAATCAGATCAGCAGCCAGTAGAGCTGCTGTAATCGGGGGTGGGGGGTGGGATGTGATCCCTGCAACCACGCTCAATTAACAATCTAGCTGTGCCATCTTGGACCTGCTGAAGTTTCTGAACACTTTCCAAAAGCATTCCCCCAGAGCATGTTACAGTAATCCATCTAGGATATAACTAAGGCATGTGTCATCAAAGTCACATCAAACCTCTTCAGGAACAGGTGCAGGTGGCACACTATACAATTACAGTATCACTCATCCAAAACAGGGCACTTCTAAGGCTATAAACTGAACAACAGGAAATTCAAATTAAAACAAGACACTACAATACGAGGGGGTGCTGATAAGTATTGAGCCTTTCCCAGAAAAAAATTGAGCTAGGAAGCTGTAGCTGCCACACTATTCTACACATTCCCTCAGGAAGTCAACACACTTGCGACATCTGTCCTGCAGCTTCTTAAGTCCCTGCAAATAAAATTCTTCTGACTGCTGGTGTAACCACTCATTTGCAGCATTAGTTGCCTCCAGAACACTCCCAAATCGTTGTCCCTTTAGGTGGTTTTTAAGTTTGGGGAACAGATAGAAGGAGCCAGGTTGGGAGAATAGGGTGGATGGGACATCACTTGAAAGCCTAAAGACATCAGTTTCGCCATTGTTTCGCCTGCAGTGTGTGATGAGGCGCTGTCATGCATCAGGATGATACCTTTGGAGAGCTTTCCCTGACGTGTTTCCTTGATGTTTTGCCTCAACTTTGTCAATAAAGCACAGTAATATTTTGCATTGATGGTTGAACCCTGTTGGAAGTAGTCCACCAGCAGAACTCCCTTCTTATTCCAAAAAACTGTTGTCATTTGCTTCTGCACCGACCTTTGCACTCAGAACTTCTTTGGCCTGGGGGAACCAATGTACCTCCATTCCTTAGACCAGTGGTACTTAACCTTTGTTACTCAGATGTTTTTGAACTGCAACTCCCAGAAACCCCAGCCAGCAGAGCTGATGGTGAAGGCTTCTGGGAGTTGCAGTCCAAAAACATCTGCGCAACAAAGGTTAAGAACCAGTGCCTTAGACCGTTCCTTTGACTCAGTATCATAACAGTAGATCCGTGTCTCATCACCAGTTACCAGTTTGCCCAGGAAATGTGACTCATTTCTTGCAAAATGTTCCAAAACAGCCACCGATGACTGCACACATTTCCTCTTTTGTTCAGTTGTCAAAAGTTTTGGGATCCACTCCGCTGCCAGCTTTCTCATTCCCAAGTCATGGATGGCTTTCACATTTGCAGGCACAGAAACAGAAACAGGCCTTCCACTGGGTTTCTCACTTTCAACACCAAAATGGCCAGTTTTAAAATTGAAAACCCAGCATTTAACTGTTGAATATGAAGGGCCACTGTCACCCATAGTTTGTGACATTTCACAATGGATCTGCTTTGCACCTTTCCCTTGGATAAACAGGAACTTGATTATGGTCATATGCTCTTCCACACTGAACTTTTCTGGAGGTGTTGCCAGGTTCACTTCGGACCTGAACATGAAAGATAAGTTAAAATCATAGGTAGTTGATTTTTGCACCATTGAATACAGACAAATTGGTCAATACACCTGCAATTTATAGCTTCCTAGCTCAATTTTTTCTGGGAATGGCTCAATACTTATGAGCACCCCCTCGTACAAACACAAAAAGATCCAAAAATTGACATCATCACATCTTCCATGAGAAATGCAAACCAACATTACAGCACAGCCTTGAAAATTAGAATACTGCCTTCCCCAGAGCAAAAGCCCACCAAAAATATCTGGAGACAAAAACAGTTATGAAAAATGAAAACAAATGTAGTGATTTCTTAACTCTTTTATGTCCTTAGTGAACTATGGTTCATCTAAACACAGGAGTTTATTTTCTTTCCCTTCTGCTAGTGAAGCAGATTAAAATGAAAGTGCTGCTACTGGCCTTTTGTAAAAGGAACAAAAAATGCCAGGAAAGACTTCCTCTGACCTACTGCTCACTATAGATATTGCCTATGCATAATTTTCTCCATATTTTAACCCAATTTACTGCACAGCCTTCTATGTTTCTACTCAGAAGTAAGTCACATTTGCAATTAGCTTAGGGGCATAAGACCATAGCCATAGGGATGGTACTATTTCAGACTATAAAAGCTTCTATCACTTACCCAGTTTCTATGAAAAGGCAAAGGGTAAGCAACCACAAAACCATAAACTCAGCAGTAAACTCAGTCCCCTACTTCATCTAGTGAAGATAAATGGAGCACCTCCTTTTTCAACACACAGGGAGAAATCTGCTGAGAGTCTACCTTCTTCCTGAGATTTGAGAAGCACTGTACACATAGGGAAGCCAAAAATAGTCAAATCTAGAGAGTGTGGAGAAGAACAGACAACTTCACACCTATGTCAATGTACTCTACACTCCTCAACAGATGGGTGAAGATTCAATGTCAGCTGCCCCAAATCCTCCTGGTGCTGCCCATTACCGGATAAAAATCATCTGATATATTTATTAAATATACTATGGTGCTTCTGACACCAACAAAGGATGAAGATCTCAGGCTTCAAGTGGAGAAGTTATATAACTAAATTATTTATCTATTTATTTAAAAATAAAAGATTAAAATCCCTCCCTATTTATAGGACTGGATGTATACAGGGTCCAACTGCAGCACATTTATTAGAAAACCTTAAGAAATTGTATCTGAAGATCATATAATGGAAACAAGTATACATTTTTCTGAATGAAAAGCATCTCTGTTATGCCATACGAAAGACACCATGCAATTGCATAGCCTACACAATAAAAATAAAAGTTACTGCTTACAATTTTAAAGGAAGAGGCATTAATTGAAGCCTGTATTCAGCACCACTGAGAACATAGCACAAAAAATTCCTTGTCCGGTCTTTGTGGTGTGTCATCTTTGAAATTAAATAGCCAGCTGACAAGTGGCTATGCTCTACCAGTATCCTTCCCCTGTTCTTCTGAATCTGTCTAATAAATATGGTAAAAGATTTGGTTGAAGGGTACTCCCCTTGTCCAAGAGGGTCCAGGCACTACAGCAGGTGGTCTTGCCTGCCTGCTCGGCACTGTGCCACTGAGCACACTAAAGCTCAATGGAGCAGAGACAGAAATAGGAGTCAAGACACAATTGCAACAGTTACCATTTATGTCAAGGCCTCCTTACCACTTCCCCCAAGGGACCCATCTTCACATAATCTATAATTATCTCTTCGTTTAATCGCCCCGTCACTTCCAAGGCTCTCCCGGGCACAGAAAGAGGAAAAGCTCATTAACTGAACCTTTTCTCCTCTCTCCAGCCACCCATAGCTTTTAATTGCTTGGTGTTGTTATTATCTATCAGTGCAACTGTGATAATTTTCATAAGAAAGAACAGTGGGAGGGAGAGAAGCAGGCACGTGTCCCTGAGGTATGCACCGCAGACAAACCTTTGCTTTCTCAATTATTTATGCCAGCTGAGGTTTTACAGGCTGAATAAATCCATAACTCAAGTTTATTCCAAACAGCCCAGTTCCCTGGGGGAAGTTTTGCTCACTTGCCTGCACACTTCTGTGCTATTCTTAGAGAATAACCAGGACATAAAGACACATGTGTCAGTCAATTGCCCATGCATGGAAAAAGTATGCACAATATTCAGAATCAGTAAGACAGGAGCATCTGGACTGCAACAGCCCATCTAGCCCCCTCAATGCAACATGTTTCTCCCTTTAAGTGTGAGGGAATCTTGCATGGTGAATACTTTAGCTTAGCCTCATTTTAAAAAATCCATTGTATCAGAAGGTGATCATGCAGGGAAGATCTTGATCATCTGTATAAACATTAAGTTTCTTTATAAAACATTTTGTCTGCCCGTCCCACCACACCCTTTTGACTTCAGGAAATACATATTTCCTTCAAGCTTTGTTGATGTTGCTGAGAGACCAACCTTTCCCAACATTTTAATCATCAATTATAACTGAGCAATGCTGAATTCTTCTCTTAATCCTACTAGGACCATGAGGATAGTGTATGTGTTACGATTAGGGAGCTGCCAGTTATACCTACTTTACAATGTCTGAGACTTCACCTGCACTGGACTCCCCTCCTCCAAAAGAGTGAGCACTTTCCTGCTTTTCTGCATAATGTTTATGAATGCACTCAATGTGAAAAACAGCTAAAGGCAAGCTCATTCCTGGCACTTCTGTTTACTTGCACAAGGCAAACATCTTCTGTACTTGATTTTTTTTGAGAGAGAGAGAGAGTCCTAGAATACTTTGGAAATCCTGTTTCTTCTCATCCTCTCAGATGTGAAGGAGGAAGTCTTTTTTTCTTCCACTCATAGGCACTTTTAATGCTGTTTTTGTCTATCAACAAGAAACAATTTTGTTTATGCAAAATTGTAAGTTCTACTCAAGCTGTATAAAACTAAGATGACTATGGCTTTCCTTCACAGACATTTAAGAATTTGAAGCATAGGATGGATTGTACACATCTTAACAATCCTTCTATACTTTAAGTGTGATTTGTTTCATAAAGGTGAAGAATATCAGTTTTGTGAAGATATATTGTGTATCAATGGTGGAAATGAGAAATTTTGAGGTTTTCAAATTCCTTATCAAAAGGAACCACCTAAATCTATGAGGACAAAGAATTTAGAAAGCATTCCTTGTAAAAGGCTCAGGTGGTCACTTGAAAAACTGCCATGCTGTTACTGCAGTATCAAAGCCGAGCCAGGCCAGATCATAACGGAAGCAGTTCCTGTTGCACTTAATGAAACTATGACACCAAAATAAGGCGTTCATTTCATTTTAATTTCTGCACTAGACAAGATTATTTTTTAAATTTAATGAATGCATAATAGATGATTTGTATGTCTGCTAAGTTAGGTCAATACAAACAAGTCAAGTTAGTTGTGACACAAGCAATATCCATATTTCATGTATCTTTGTATACACTGGTTCCGGTCAAAATTAAAGGCCCAAGTGCGCTTTTGCCTATGATTCTATGAGCACTCTTTCTTCTCTTTCATGGTTTGATTTCTTCTAATGCAGTATGAAACAAATTAGGAAATGAAAGAAATGAAAGGATATGAGAAGAAGCCTGAGACAATGGCAGCTTGGCATTTTTAATATCATTTTCATACAAGTACAAACCTTGCCTTTCTGTGCAGGCACCAAAGACTGTAAGCAAAACATACAATTATAGTATAAGATTTAAAAAACAGCAAACAAACAAAAACTGGCTGCAGTAGCAGTGGTGGCAGATAGCATCAGGCATACTTGCTTTACATTACATATCTGATGGCAATTTTAGCAATTTGGAATCACCTTTGCAAACACTCAACAATTCATACACCAGTCATCTCTTGAAAGTATTCCCAGAATGCTGGAAAATTTTAAATAAGATAAATAAAATATGGCCAGAAAATGTGAAAATATCATTTTGCAAACTGTTTGGCAAATGAAATTTAAAAGCCAAAGGTCTGAACAGTCAAAAAAGGTCTTTCCCTCCCTCCTGGTAAAATACTCATTAGGGGACTAAGCAGGTATCCCTAGGAAGAAATTTCTAGAAACTGAACAGCTCCTGAGAAGGTCCTCACTCAACAAATGTACTCCTTTAACTAGAAACAGAAAGATTTTAATGTCTTGGCAAACTCACAATGAAGAAGGCAATTCTTCAGACAAACTAGCCCTAAAATATTACAATGTTATTACTTATGCTCAGGACCAATCACAATGTGGCAACCAATTGTAACAAGAGTTATATAATTCCGAAAATCAATCAAGATTTTTTTGTTAAAAAATAGATTTAAGCCACAATTTAAATCTAAAAAATTAAATCACCAAAAAATCTGAATTGTTTGATTTAAATCAAATCCACCCTGATCAATATGACTGTAGGATTCAGGATCAGCTGTGATATTTTAGCAGTTCTGAAAGGCAACCTGACATAGTATGTATTACAGTAATCCAATCAACATATAACTAATTGATATATAATCATAGACAGACCTACCCATTTCAAGGAACAGACACTGCTTTTATATATAAACTATGGCACCACCAAGAAAAGCCCTATATTCTGAATACTACTATCCACAGCACATCTTCAGATTCAGTTTTTCAAATTCAACAATCATTTAAAGCTATAGCATCCCTAGTATGGTTGTGATGCTTCTAACAGAAAGGATGTTTCCGAATCAGTTATTTTTAGGGGAACTTTATAGCTGTATGGAAAAAGCTGCTCTTTAGAATTCTGCAGGCCTTTGTGTGCCTGGCTACACACAGTGACCTCTGGTATTTTCTGCCAAAACAGTTCGTTTGTCTCTCAGATCAACTAATCAATTCCAGAGCCATCAATCATTCCAGGTCAGTACTAGTCTGGTCTAGCTCAGAGAGTTGGCCAGATGGCTTCCTCTGTTAATGGGATTAATAAAATTCTGATAGATTACATGGCATCAGACTACAAAATATGATATAGGCTATCAAACTTGCGGGATGGGACTGAGAGGAGGAGAGAAACAATACTCCATCATTTCTTGGCATTTTGGCCCCTTCTGTACCCACTTGAAAATTTACCCTTTACTTTTTTGGTCTGACTCTGCAGTAATATTCCTACCTCAAAATAGTTGCTTTGTTAAAATTATGTTTTACTCACTGGATATATTGTAGTCATCACCAAACATATTACAGTACTAAGTCTTAATCAAATTTATGCCATCCACCTTACCATAAGCAAAAAAAACAAAAAGCATCTGAAAACACACACAGCTCTGAAACAGTTCTTTGAGAAAACGTTTCTGTTCCACAGTTATTATGTATCTCCACATCTTGCAAGGACGTTTTTAAAAAAAGATGTTCTCATTGGTATTCTGTTGGAAATAGTTTGTCTCGTACATTTTTGCCAATTTGCATGATGATGATATGATGATGATGATGGTGATGACTGGTGATGATTAAATGTGTGGGTGTTCTGAAAATCAGTTCAAATATTTTACTCAAACTTGTGTAGCAAAAACAGTTACATTTCCTCTCTCTCAACTAAAAGCAGGAGTAGCATCACATTTAGTATCAGTAATTACATTGATGCATATTATGAGCCAGCTGTCTACAGCTACTTTACATAACTGCCACATGATGAACATAAATTTGCTTAGAAATTATTACTGAAAGGTATGATTTCAATGCAACAACTCTTTTCTTTGTGCAAGACTGCCCAATTCTTTTAACCATCAAACCCAGACACTGTCACACAGAGAGGCATTTCCAGTAGCTTATCTATATTCTTTATTATCAAGAGTCGGCAAATTTTAAATAAGAATTTATTCTTGAACCAGCGCTTTGTTCTCAGAGTTACAGAGAACTCTGCATCAAGAACAGGGAACGAGGCAGAACTGAAATATATCAGCACTGGGTGAGTAAGCACAGAGCTGTATTGTACTCTGTGTATTTTATGTACATCTTCTCAAAACGCCTGACAATCCACTTTAAAACATGTTAGTACTGCCCTCATATATTAGCAACTAAACACACTCATAACTTCAGTGAAGTGAGATCTGTTCACAGCTCATTATATTCACTACTAGACTAGAGCAGCTCTTTGTATCACAATATTAACAGACATTTTAGAGCTATTCTTTGTGTTTACTTTGAGTTATTTAATATTTATTCAATATAATAATCTATCTGAAATGCTAACTACATTTACTAACTACATGTATAATGCAAATCAGAAAATAAAAAATCATAATACAGCTACTCCAAGTCTTTGACACAATTAACATGGGATTTCTATTTATACCCAAATCCTGTAAAATTTGTCTTATCTCATTTACAATTCTAATGTTTTGATTACTAGGATAATAGGATATTTGGCAATCAAAACTATATTTTAATATAAATACAATTTATTTTTAAACAATCATATTTTAAATGTACCATGTTTTAAAACATATCTTCATTTCATGTAAAAATGCTTAAGTCTTTACCACAAACTTTTACAACCTGCAATCTATACAATATCAAACAAATGTTAAAATGTTGTCTTCTTCTATAAAGAGCTAGTTAAGGGGGGGAAATAGATCCTCCTTGAGGTAGAGTCATTATTATTAAACTGCCTTAAATGCTCTACTATTTTATTAAGAGTATAGAAACTCTAGAAGTTTGGACAACTGCCTTCCACACTTCGAAGCACATATATGAAAAAGTTATTGGAGAAAAAGTACAAACAATTCCTCCCTGATCTAAGTAGCATGGTACCCTTATTTTCCAGTTAAAAATACAACACTCACATGCAGCCCCTTTCATAATTAAGGCAAGTACTAATTAGTAACATAGGAATTAATGTGGCAAACAATGTACAAGTTACTCAGAGATATGAGATAATTATAACATGGTGGAATTTGGTTGTTGTGGGTTTTTCGGGCTCTTTGGCTGTGTTCTGAAGGTTGTTCTTCCTAATGTTTTGGCCAGTCTCTGTGGCCGGCATCTTCAGAGGACAGAACTCTGTGCTCTGGTGTAGTTGGCTTGGGAGTGGAATATTTATGGCTGTGAGATGGGCTTTTGTCTTTTTCTGTAGATGGGTGATTAGTGTGTCTTGTTGTGGGTGTATTGTTGTGATAAGAAGGAGAGATTATCTGTCACTGGTTGATGGGTGTCATTAACTGGTCTTTTGTGTGTAGTGATCCCCGGTCCTTGTGGCTGGGTAGAGTTCGTTGACCTTTTGCACGCTGTATTTTTGAGAGCTGGGAGCCAAGTTTTGTTGAGTTTCAAACTTTCCTCTTTTTTGTTGGAGTGCTGTCCTCTGAAGATGCCGGCCACAGAGACTGGTGAAACGTTAGGAAGAACAACATTCAGAACACGGCCAAAGAGCCTGAAAAACCCACAACAACCATTAGATCCCAGCCAAAATATTTGGGAACCACTGCAATTAGGTACAGAATCACAGAATTTTCACCACTACCTTGTAGATTCAGGATTTCAAAGACTTAAGGACAGGCAAAGCTAGAAAAAGCAACATGGCCCAACAGAGAAAATTTCATCAGGATATACAGGCCTAGGGAATTCACCTTCACCCAGTCCTACATCTCATCCATATTGCCTCCAAAGGCTGGGAAATCCTCCACAGTAAATTTCAAGCACCCACTTGCAGCACAGACATGTGGGGAGAAAAAACATCTCCTCCTGGATCAGCTGATGGAACTTATTTCTTCTCTGTACGACCTACACTGGATCCTACAAAGAGCTAAAACTACAGGAGCTTGAGCAATGTTACTCTAGTTCAGTCTAATTAAAGACTATGAATTGTAACCAACAGTGAATTTGTATGAACAAAAGCAATTCCACTTGTGCAGATAGTACTATCAACAGATTTTGATGGCCCATTCTCACTCAATGTAGGTCCCTCAGGAACACTATGAGAAACAACATAAATAGCTGTAGGTAGGAGACATCAGTAATAATCAGGAACACCACTAAATGCCAGCAAAGGTATAGGTCACTATCGATACAACTTTATAGACTTGAATTCTTATAATAATATTGAATTAGTAAGAGGAAGTGAGGAAAATGGTACCAGCTACCACTACTGTGAATAGCAAGTCACTCTTTTGTCCTTGTATATGTTTAATTTTTTTTATAGGGGACGTGGTGGCACTGCGGGTTAAACCACAGAAGCTTCTGTGCTGCAAGGTCGGAAAAGGACAAGTTATTTACCTGTAAACATGGTTCTTCAAGTGGATCTCTATGAATACACACCAGTGGGTTAAGACAGCGCCTGTGCTGGCCTCTCGGAATCTTCTAGAGCTATAGGGAAAAGTAACAACGTTTTAGGTTGCCCTGTATAGCGCATGCTCCGCCCACCAAAGCCCCAGTTCTATATGCCCGCCACATAGAGAGAGTTGGAACCCACTCAACAGTGACGGACATGTGGGGAGGCTGGGCGGGATGTGTGTATTCATAGAGATCCACTTGAAGAACCATGTTCATAGGTAAGTAACCTGTCCTTCTTCAACGTGGTCTCCATGAATCCACACCAGTGGGTGACTAGCAAGCTCACTTACCGGATGGTGGGCCGTTACTGCAGAAGTGAAGTAAGTACAGCCCTCCCAAATTTGGTCTCATTTTTGGCCTGTAGGTCCAGTTTGTAATGTGTAACAAAGGTAGACACAATGGACCAAGTTGCTGCTCTGCAAATCTCTTGGATGTCAACTCCTCGCAGCAGGGCCGTCGATGTGGCAACAGCTCTGGTGGAATGAGCTCTGAGACCCTCGGGGATAGACTTGTTCTGCAATTCGTAGGCCAGAGAAATGGTGGAGACCAACCACCTGGACAGTGTGGAAGAGGAGGCAGCGGAACCTTTACGCTGACCATAGAAACAGAGGAACAGTTTTTGAACTTTTCTCAAGTCTTTAGTCCTAGTAACATAAGAAGCTAACGCTCTTCTTACATCCAAAGAATGGAGCATGCGCTCAACATCTGTAACTGCATCAGGGAACAATGTTGGTAATATTAAAGGTTGGTTAACATGGAACTCGGAAACCACCTTAGGGAGAAAAGAAAGATCAGGGTGTAGTACCACCTTGTCCTTGAAAAACTGAAGATACGGAGAATCTGCACAAAGTGCTGCCAGTTCACTAGCTCTACGAGCAGAAGTGATGGCTACCAGGAACAAAGTCTTAAATGAGAGCAGTCGGAAATCACATGAGGCCATTGGCTCAAAGGGATGGCGAGTGAGGCAATGTAGTACTGTCTGCAATGACCATTGCGGTACAGGTTTCTTCAAAGGTGGTCTCATATTGGACAGACCCTTTAAAAAGGCTTTTAAAGTTGGGTGTGAAAACCACCGGGATGACGGAGAGCCAGGGGGCTGGAAAGCAACGATGGCTGAGGTATAAACTTTTAAGGTAGACTTGGAAAGTCCCAAATCAAAGAGATGTCGAAGATATAGGAGAAGAGTAGACAAGGCCACAGGCGAAGACTGTAACCTGTGCTCAGCAGTAAACTTTAGAAAGCTTTGCCACTTGTATTTGTAGAGTAGTTTAGTGGCTGGTTTTCGTGCCTTGTCAATGACCTCTGTCAATGATGGGAAATCCTCCACGCTGTAAAGTAGAGAGATTCCAGGTCCGGATGAAGGATGTTTCCCGCATCCTGAGTGATTAAATGTGGGAAGAGGGGCAAAGTCACCCTGTCCACCGCTGACCGGAGAAGCATGGAGAACCATGGCTGTCGAGCCCACCAGGGAGCAACGAAGATTGCCTCCGCTTTCATCTGAAGAGTCCTGACGAGGGTTCTTTGAAGAATAGGTATTGGTGGGTAGAGATAAAGAAGTCCTATGTTCCATGGAATCATAAAGGCATCCCCCAGTGAGCCTTCGCCCTTGCCTGCACGAGAGGCGTACGTTTCGCACTTCTTGTTGGTTGGTGTCGCAAACATGTTTATGACTGGTCGACCCCACCTGTGGCACAGACTCAGAAACACTTCCTGATCTAGTTCCGACTCATGAGATTGAAAAGAGAGGCGGCTCAGTTCGTCTGCCAGCTGATTGTCTGTCGTGGAGACATGAATGGCCACCAGGAAGATGTGCTGTTGGTAGCACCACTCCCATAGGTGAACAGCCAGAAACAGAAGAGACTTTGACCGTGTTCCCCCTTGCTTGTTCACACAGAACATGGTCGTAGTGTTGTCTGTGACTACTTGTATTGCTCTGCCCTTCACCAAGGGGAGGAATACCCTGAGTGCCTTTATGACCGCTATTAACTCCAGGTGACTGATGTGGAGCGAAGCTTCTTGAGGAGACGAAAGTGCATGAATTTGATGTCCCTCGCAGTGGGCTCCCCAGCCTAGGGGGCTGGCATCTGTTGTCACTTGCCATGTCAACTGTAGAGGTCGAAAGGGTCGTCCTATCAGGAGATGTGGTTGGAACGTCCAGCACTGAAGCTGGTTTGCCAATTCTGGTGTGACTGTGAGTTGTTTGTTTTGACTGTCTCGCAGAGGATCGAATAGAGCGAGTAACCAAGATTGGAGCAAGTGCAACTTGAGGCGCGCATGGGGCAAGGCGCAAGTTTTCAATGCCATGAGGCCCAGCAGGTGTTGTGCAAGCTTTGCCGATACTTTGCCTCGGGGCCTGAACTTCCGAACTGCCTTCCTGATCTTTTGGATACATTCTGGAGATAGAAATATGCCCGCACGCACAGAGTCCAGACGTGCCTCTATGTAGTCCATCACTTGTGATGGCTCCAAGTGGGACTTTTCGTAGTTTATGGAAAGACCCAAGGCTTGCAGAGAGTGAAGAACTTGGTGTCTTTGATTGCTTCTATCTTGGACTTGGACACAATCAGCCAGTCATCGATGTAGGGGTAAATTCGAATCCCCTGTAGACGCAGATAAGCCGCAACCGGAGCCATGCACTTGGTGAAGGTCCTTGGAGCTGTGGAGAGACCGAATGGAAGGGCCACATATTGATAAATGGTGTCCATGAATACTAGGCGCAGGTATCTCCTGTATTTCCGATGAATGGTGATGTGGAAATATGCATCTTTTAGATCCACAACAACAAACCAGTCTGCTTTCTTCAACAGGTGAATGATTCCTTCTAAGGTGACCATCCTGAAGCGGCGTGGTTTGAGGTATGTGTTCAAATCCCTCAGGTCCAGAATTGGCCTTAGACCGCCATCCTTCTTGGGACTGTAAAGTACCGGGAGTAAAACCCGTTTTGCATGTCTCGATGTGGCACCTTCTGGATGGCTTGCTTTGCTAGAAGGGTGAGAAACTCTTCTTCTAGGATGGGATCGAACGATGTATGCTTGACCCATCCTAGAGGAGACAATTCTATAAACTCCAGCCGGTAACCTGAACTTATAATGTTTAAGACCCAAGAGTCTTGTGTTATCTTGAACCAGTCCTGAAGATAAGGAGATAGGTGAATCATGTGGTGAGCATTTAGAATGGTGCTGGTGAAGTCAAAGATATTGCTTGGATTTTCGGCCAGACGGTTTGTAAGACTGTCGTTTGTTAGACTGGGGTTTGAAGCTGGCCGTAGAAGAGGAAGCCTGGGAAGACCGTGGCTGAGCCTGGTTATGGAAGGACCGATAAGAAGCAGGTGTAGACTGTTGATATGAGTGCTGTGAAAATTTGGGACGCCACTGAAACTTTGTACCCCTAGATTGTTGCTGTATGGAGTAAGACTTTGCTGTCTTTTTACTCTTATGCAGGTTCTCAAGATTCTCATCAGTTTTTTCACTGAACAAGCCAAAAGCGTCAAATGGTAAGTTTTCGATTCTGGTCTTAATATCGTCCATGATGTTAGCTGATCTAAGCCAAGCATGTCTTCTTAGGGTGATAATAGAGGCAAGATTTTTAGCAGTGGCATCTGCAACATGTAGTGAAGCCAAGCGTTGATGTTTAGATACAGTTAGTGCCTCAGCGTGTGTGTTAAGACACATCTGCCGGATGTCATCTGGTGCCACCTGAAGTGCCAGCAGTACTCTTGCCCAGAGCTGCTTCTGATATGCGCCCATGGCAACCAAGTAGTTTAGTGCCCTTAAGGCGAAGGTGGTCATGGTATACAGTCTTCGACCCAAAACCTCCAGTTTCCTGCCTTCTTTATTGGTGGGGGTCGCATGACCCTTAGTAGGAATCCTGGATGCACTTGATTCAACTACAAGGGAGTTTGGAGCGGGATGCTTCAGTAAGAAAGAAGTTTTAGGACCATGAATACGGTATAAGTTCTCACTCCTTCTGGATATAGATGTGGAATTAGCAGGGTGTTCCAAATATTCCATAATGAGGTCCAATAACTCAGGCACATAGGACAGACTGACAGGGTGAGCCCTCTCCTTATTAATGTCACCAAAAATCGATTCGTCCTCATGTGCAGATGATTTTTCTATCTCTAGCCGCAAAGTGGTGGCCATCCGAGAAACCATCTGAGAATAGGATGAGAAATCCTCAGATGGGGAGGATGGGTGGATATCGGCAGCATCCGATCCTAAAGGTTCACCTGGGAGAGGTGTCTCTAAGGAGGCTTCAGATGTAACCTCCTCCTCTTGATCAGAAGAACCTTGGGAAACCTGACTTTCTTCATCAGAGGTAGGAAGGATTCTATGTCGGAGATAGGTGCTGACCCTTATCTGCTCCAATAGCGGGCATTAGGTTGAACATTAGGCTTTTGACCCATTGACGTGGGAGCTCCCTTCTCAGTCAACGTCAATGGTCCGTGCTTATCGACACCAGAGTGCTTTCGGTGTCGATGCTTCCTCGGAGGTGATACAGAAGATGAGGACGAAGAAGTATAACGTGTCCTCTTTCTCCATCTTCTGTGGTCTCTCGACGTCGAGGAGGACTCAGATAAGTAGTCTCTCCTTCGGCGTCAGTGGTGTGACCTCCTTCTCTCGACACTGTCGTCGGAGTCGGAAGAAGAATAGTCTCAACGCTGATGCTTTTTTCGTCTATCGACACCGGAACCATGTTTATGCTTGTGATGGTGCCGAGGTTTTTTCGGTGGAGGTTCCTCATCCCGATCCGACGATGGGCATCGAGGAGAGGGAACGTCCAGAGGCTTCTCAGGTCTCCTTGGAGTTGTAGATGGAGACGGAGCCAAGAGATCCCAGTGCCGAAGATTGGGATCTCGACGCCCGCCCGGTTAAAACAGGGCTATGAGGGGCATTGGCTATGCCAGCAATAACTTGAACAAGCTGGCTAGTGGTTGGTGATCTCTCGATGTCAAGAGGAGCCTCCTGTCAGGGAGGTAAGGAGGCACCCATCTACGAAATCAAATCCCGGTCTCGAGACGAATACTCAAGTATAGGTGAAGGAAGAGATGTCAAGATTGGTGGGACAACTAAAGTAAGCTCCTTAGACTTTGATTTTGGCTTAACCGAAGACTTCTTCTGTTTCAGCTGTTGAAACATCGGTGGATTGGAAGAAGTAGAAGGAGCCGATGTACTGGTAAGTGATTTTTTTGCAGAGGGTTTCTTTTTAGGCTTGCCTTTAGGTTTCTCTTTAGAGGGCTCAGGAGTGGGTGAAGTAACCACTCTGATTTCCGAACAGACCGAGGATGTAGAGGGAGCTGACTCCATGTTGGATGGTTGTGAAGCAGACAAGGTCTGTTTCCACAGAGAATATTTCAGGTGCTGCTGGCGAGCCTTGAGGGTAGCTTTAGTGAACTCTTTACAATGCTTGCAATGGGTAGTCAAATGTGATTCTCCCAAACAGAAAACACCAAGGGAATGTCATTCTTGGAAGGGAAGTTTCCGTGAACAAGAAGAGCAGAGTCAAAAAGGCCCTCTTTTAGGAGACGGTTTCTTCCTAGGTGGCATAGGCTGATAGGCGTGGGAAACGGTAATAATAGAAAGAGTCCGGAAGGTGCGTGGCGCCTCAGCGGGAGGTGAAGAGGTACCAATTAAGCTATTTAGAGTACTTGCAGATTGCCAGAAGCAGTAGAGAAGTCAAAAATGGTCCGAGGTTAAGGCAACAGAGATAAGGAAGATCGAGAATCCAAAGCCAGGTCAAAACCGAGTGGGTAAAAGGCAATTTAAACACAGCTCTAACCGAGAGGTTCCAACTCCGCGGATGGAAAAATGGAACTGGGGCTTTGGCAGGCGGAGCATGCGCTATACAGGGCAACCTAAAACTTTGTTACTTTTCCCTATAGCTCTAGAAGATTCCAAGAGGCCAGCACAGGCACTGTCTTAACCCACTGGTATGGATTCATAGAGACCACGTTGAAGAACCAGCAGTCGTAAGACTGAATCCACACAACGGAGTGTATTTATGTTGGAATCTACTGCCATGAAAAGTTGTACTGTATATTTATCATGATCCATAGGTGCGAGATCAGCGAGGAAGACATTGGTGCCTACTTCAGTTGAACAATTCCCTTCTTATAGCCAAAGGAACATCTATTACCAACTATCCTCTGGGAAGAATTTCAGTGACTTTGCCATTGTTCTAAATCTAATTACAGTGGTGTCTCAACTTAAGAACGTCCCTACTTACAAAAATTTCGACTTACAAAAAGCTCCGGCCGCAAAATTTTGCTTCGACTTGCGGCCGGAGCTTCAACTTACAAACAGAAAAAAGGCTGGGAAAAAGGGCGAGAAATTCAAACCGCCACGCTGGGTGCCAGTGCTTTGGAAGCGTGGGAAGCCAGCGGCAGTCGAAGCAGCTTTGGAGGTCCAGGAAGCCAGCACCCACCTCCTCCTCTCGCTCCCCCAGTGCAGGCTTTTCTCCGCCTGCCAGCTGGTGTCATCTCAATTTAAGTGTGGGAACATGGCGGGAAATGGAGAACTGAGACTCCACCAAGTAGCCCACAGTTTCAGAGAGATGACCAGTTCTCTTTCTCTCTCTCTCTCTCTCTCTCTCCCTCTCTCTCTCAATCCTCCCCCTCAGCTTTTTCTACGTCACATTTGTTCCCGAAACCCAGATCTTAGCGGTTGGGGACTGACCATCGGCATTTCTGTCTTGAAGCGTGAGAAGCCAGCACCCGGCACGGTGGTTGAGGTAGCTTTGGAAGCACGGAAAGCCAGCGATCGGGGTGGTTTTTTGGCTTCCCGTGCTTCCAAAGCGCTGACCGCCGCGCTGGGTGCCAGTGCTTTGGAAGCATGGGAAACCAGCACCCGGTGCGGCGGCTTTGGAAGTCCAGGAAGCCTCCGCAGAGGTGGCTGGAGCCCTGGCCCAGCAGCGGTGGTGGACGTCAGGCCCTGCAACGGCGGCTGGAGCCATGACCGGGAAGCCTCCTGGCAGCGGCGGTCGCAGCGGTGGAGGTAAGGTGCTGCTTTTTGCTTTTTTTAAACTGTTTTTGTTACTTTTGCAGATGGGATTGGTTTGGTGGGCTTATGTTTATGTTTGTTTTTGTATGTATTTTGTTTTGTTTTTTGTGTTTTGTGTTTTGTTTTTTGTTTTTTGCAGCCCCAGGTGCTTGCAGTGTTTTATTTTGGGGGGGTATTTTTTTTCTTCGGCCAGAATGGATTAATCGGTTTTCAATGTATTCCTATGGCAAATGGTGCTTCGATTTACGAACATTTCAACTTATGGCCACCATTCCAATAAGGATTAATTTCATTAAGTTGAGGTACCACTGTATTAGTATCACCCCAAACAGTCCCACTGGCTGAAATCCAGTAGCAAGTCATAACTGTAACTTACATATATGTTGACTCACCAAATTCCCACTGATTCAATGGGTCTGCTCTACTTGCAACTAGAGATGGGCACAAACCACCAGTTCAGCAGTTCATCTTTAGGACGAACAGTTGTTCAGCTGTTCCTAGTCCCACCTCCTCTGACAGGTGCCCACTCAGAAGCAGCAATCTAGCTTCCTTGCCCCGCCACAGGGGGGCGACCTGGGAAATGAACACCTGCTGGTCTGAAGGACAAGCCAACTGTTCGTGCCCATCCCTACTTGCAACCTACTACTGGAATTCAGCCAATGAATCAACTACTGCTTAGTTACTCAACATTTGTGTAAACCTTATTGATTCAATGGGTCTACATTCTTTGGCACCACCAATTGGATTCAGTCCATTAATACTGTTTTGTTGTGGGGTTTTTGGTAATCTTATTCATAATTTTTTTTGTTACATGAAAGCTAGGCTGAAAGCATTTGTATCTTGAAAGACAGGACATAAATAATAGTAATAAACAATAAATTTTCATCGTGCATTTTTAACATCATATTTAAAAGTGAGGAAACAGAAGTAAAAAAATTTTTTGGATCTGGCATAATCCTTTAAAGTAGAATAAACAGTCAATAAAATGTTCTCAAAAACAAAAAGAATGAATAGCAGGTTTTGATACTTATATTTCAAGTTTGTTTAATACATAAAAAACAGACATGCTTATACTGAAATTTTGGTAGTGCACAATTTCACTTTTATGAATAAGTAATTAATACTGATTAACTAAAATGTTTTGAATTTGCTGACTATCTCAATATTTATGGTTATAATTTAATTCACAATATACGTAACCCACAATATATGTAACTATTTTTCGAAATAAATAAAATGAAACACAGAAAGCAGACATAAACAATAATATAAACAGGATCAAATTCAACAATCAGAAGCCACCCAGCACTTAAAGGCTACTTTCTCCTATGAAAATGTCTAAGTTGCTTCCCTTCTAAGAAACAATGCAGCATTCCCTTCTTTAGAAACGGGTCCCTCATATCAAACTCTGGAGTTCTTTTCCTTCCAACTGTCCTGAAGCTCAGAGAAAGCAGCCCAAATGAGGTTGGATGAAGTTATGACTGAATGGTAGAAAAGCCTGCTGAAAATACATGCATCTGGAGCAGCAGGACAAGAAACACAAACAGCGAGATCTGTACTATAGCCAAATGGTCACTTTAGCCACTCATACAAAGCAAGAAAAGTTCATACGAAAACAAGAACAAGCCATTATCTACCTATGTGGTTCCCAATCTTTTCCAAACCCCCTCTCATAATAGCTAAGTAACCTGCAACCCAACCTGCTATGTTTGCATAAAAATTGGGTGAAGTCTTCCCTTCTCAGAAAGTAGAGACTTCTTTCTCTCACAAAGACCTATTTCTCATACATGCTAACTTTAATATCTGGCTCCAAAAGGTCAAGGAAGAAATGGGCTACAACACATACAAAACAACTCATGACGACACACACACCCAGAAAACACTTTGCAACCCCCCTTAAGAATCACAAAACCCTCAGGTTGGGAAACACTAATCTACCTCATAAGCAAGTAGAATATTGGCAGCAGGACAGACCTGGAATGGGCAAGAGTGAAACAAATACAGTGGTGCCTCGCATAGTGATCGCTCCATATAGCGACGAAATTGCTTTGCGATGGACTTTTTGCCATCGCAAAAGCGATCACTTTGCAATGGTCCCTATGGGGGAAATTCGCTTTGCGATGATCGCAGGGAAGCGATCATCGCAAAGCCCCCATTTTCGGCCAGCTGATCGGCAGTTTCAAAATGGCCACCTGGTAAACAAAATGGCCACCCGCTGTTTTCAGGCATGGATAACTTGTTTTAGAGGCACCAAAAATGGTGGCGCTATGGAGGATCTTCGCTTAAAGGTGAGTTTTTAGCCCACAGGAATGCATTAATCGCATTTTAATGCGTTTCTATGGGCTTTTTATTTTCACTTAGCGATGTTATCGCTTAGCAGTGATTTTTTCTGCACAGATTAACATCGCTAAGCGAGGCACCACTGTAGAGACAATCTGGACCCAGGCCAGAGGATATCTGGTCACTACCCCTGCTTTACATCCCCAGACTGAACATTACTCAGCTGGGCCACCGATTATTAGCACTATCAAGTAACTAGCACTGTTAGGCAAGATAATAAAGAAAAGCAATCCAAAATCCTAAATAACATTTTAAAACTACTCCAAAAAGCAGAAAACCAAAGCAATGTACAAGGCTTGAAAAATTTTAGAATGTCTCACCAGTCAGTCAAAATTTTCATGTCACCATGACCAGACTATAGCCTTGCAATTTATGCTTAAACTTAAATTAAAATTTAAACTAGGCACTTTCTACATAACAATGCATACAAACACAAAATAAATATACTTTGGTTGCTATATTACCTGCGTGCCTGTGGGGTCATGAAGCTTGATTTTAAATGCCTTTCTTTTGCATGTCTCCAGCAAAAATAAAACTGAAAGCAAAAGCGCTCAGCCTCTTAAGGAGGTTCGGTTGAAACTGAGAGCAGGGACTCTCCATATTCTCCAGCATCGGACTACTCTACATTTTCCTGCAGAGCTATATATCTACAGTGATGCCTCGCAAGACGAAAATAATTTATTCCGCGAGTCGTGTCGTCTTGCAAAATTTTCGTCTTTCGAGGCACTGTTTCCCATAGGAATGTATTGAAATTTAATTAAAGCGTTCCTATGGGCGAAAAAATTCACTTACCAGGTTGCCCCGGAGACCAAGGAGCATCTGTAACAAGGGCCTGGAACGACAACGCCCCCTCTGCCTGCCGCATTCCTCTGCCTCTCCCCTGGGTGTTTGAGTCTGGCTGTTCTATTGGATCCTGGCGCTTTTTCCTCCTAAGGAATGTGTGTGAGCACAGCGTTGAACAGCTGAGAGGTGGCAACCAGCTGAGAGGCGGCAGCCATGCCGTGGTCATCTCCGCTGGTTGCCGCCTCTCAGCTGTTCGGCGCTCTGCTCACACACACTCCTTAGGAGGAAACAGCGCCAGGATCCAACAGAACAGCCCCTCCGCCTGCCTCTCAGCTGTTCTATTGGATCCTGGCACTTTCACACACACCTCTTAGGAGCGGGCGGAAGGAGCTGTTCTGTTGGATCCTGGCGCTGTTTCCTCCTAAGGGGTGTGTGTGAGCAGAACGCCGAACAGCTGAGAGGCGGCAACCAGCTGAGAGGCAGGTGGAGGGGGGCATTTTATTAATAATAAACCCTGAGAGGGTTGTCGCCTCTCAGCTGTTCAGTGCTTCACCAACATGAATTTGACCCAACTCTGGGAGGCAGTGGAAGACAGGGGGGCTTGGCGTGCTCTGGTCCATGGGGTCACGAAGAGTCGGACACGACTAAACAACTTATCTTGCTTCAGTTAGCTCACAGTTATACTAGTGATTGAATGGGAAAACAACCCATGTGTTTGCAGTAACAATGACACTTCTGTAAGACCTCTTTCATTTTCCATTTTCTGAGTTTCTTTATTTAACCAAAGCTTCAACACAGTCACACCATAGATCTTCCAGTTTAATTTTGTCTCATCTTTCTATTTCAGAAGCTGACCTCAATTAGTAACCTTACTTTTGCTCTGTAAGTTCTAATGTTTCAGAACAGCATCTTTACTCGTAATGTTCATATAACATTAATATATCCTTTCTCAAGAAAGGATTATAGCGCAATTCTATGTGTTAGATCAGAAAGAAAATCAACCATATTTAACAAGCCAACAAACATACCATCTCTCAAACATACACAAGGGCAAAATTAGTACCTGGCAGCAATACAGACAACTACTGTATTGATTTAAACAATTATAAGCCTAGAAAGTCCTTTCCTGTCATTTATTATCTAATTGGAGAGGCACTACCATACGTGTTGATATTTTAAATAAAAGCTAAATTAAAAAAATAAGCCATAAAAGTATCACCAAAATTCACCTGATGGTTTCTTCTTGATACAGTGAGCTGACAACTGGGCCTCCAAATGCAGATTTTCCTTCCCTTCCTTTCTTTTCTGTTATCTGAAATTTAAAAAACACATGAAAAATATCTTCTACATTTGATTTATGTTACTATACAGCCAGAATGAAAAGACTTCAGGTTGGTGGAATTTACTTTGTTTTTTATTTGCAAGTTTGAGATTCACATTCCAAAGTCTGTTATAATAGGCATACACATAGAATGAAAAGGGTATAAGCCCAGGAATTGAGTTGAGAATGGAACTGAATGGAACTCAAGGTCCTTCCACACAGAAATATATATTTCTGTTTATTTATTTCTTCATTCTAGAAGGTAATTTGGGGAAGTGGTGGTTTTTGTTTTTGTTTTTTTGGCTGCCAATGTTAAGCAACCAGCAGTTGGAAATCCTTGTTACTATATTATTACAAGTCACCTAGAAGTTCTGCTAGAAGAAGCAAAGCTACTGGCAGCATTCATCCTTTCCACTGCACATTGAAAACTTCTCAGACCAGTGACACGCAGACCATAGAAATATGCAGGATCACCTTTTCCTTTAAGGGGAAGAATAGAGTTAGAATTTGTTATTCTGTGTGTATTTTAAAAGAGATTGTTTGGATCATTTGCCCAAACTACTACAGATCAACTATTAGTTTCTTATAGTAATTGTGTAAACTTGCCATTTAATCCAAATCTACAGACCTTGTTAAAAGGAAAGCAAAACATGATTTTAGCCACATTCCCCAGTTTGCTACAAGAAAACAAAATTGTAACCTTACTTATCTCTGCCAATTAGCAATAAAGACTACTCTAGTGATTACCAGCTTCCTTACTTATAGGCAGAAGTAAAATAGAATTAAAAATTGCAAAAATACCTCCCTCAAGTCAAAAAGTCTGTAAGTCAAGTCTCCATTGACCTACAGTGCATTGAAAACTGATTAATCCCGTAACAGGCCGTTTTTGTTCCATTTTGGTTTTTTTCTGGTCTGTAAGTCAAATCTCAGTCTGCAAGTCAAACCTAAATTTTGCGGCCAGAGAAGTCTGTAACTCAAAAAGTCTGTAAGTCAAGCCGTCTGTAAGTCAAGGGTCCACTGTACTTCGTCCTTTAGCTGCAGAAGCTAAAAGAATCCAAAACCTTCTGTATACAAAGTGTGGTTCTTCAAACGACAATGTGTGTTGTGTAACAATCGGGCTCAGTACTTGTGCCTAGCAAAGCCCAGAACGCCCTCCCATCTGCTCAGTTCCTGATGCTGTCACAGCTGCTGCTGCTGCTTTAAGGAAGAATTTTACAAGAGGAATTCAACACCACCTGTTTTTCTTCTACAAGGTTTCTAAACAGTCCTACATACAGTGAAACACCAAGCTAGCATACTCAGAAATGGTGCAAATAGCATTGGTAAAACACTGAGCTTACCACAGCCAATCTGAAAAATGTATGTACTTCATACCACACATCAGATTACTGACAGCTGTGACAGGACAGCAGCTCAAAAGAACTAAGAAATCAAGATTCTCCTGAGATAACTGTAGACAGGGAGGCCCAAAGTGCAAAACGCTGATTTGACACGAGCTGTCCTTTCCAAGGACCCTTGAATAAAATCAAAATACAAAAATATTCTGTCAACATAATAAGTCTAAAGCAGGATGGGCCTCTAGCACATTGCCTCAAGCAAAGGTTTGAGACTCACAGGGGTCAGGCAGAACAAGAGGAAGGCAATGAATGGCCTGGCTGTGGCAGACCACATACTACCTTCCATGTACAGAACGTGTGCAGCCTGAGCACCCTATCCAGAATAATACAGGAAAGACTGGAATGAAGAAACCAGAGTTCACTAGGCTCTCCTAACATATACAATAGCAACCCAAATGGCTACTTTGAAAGTGAGCATCCAGAAATAATCCACCTACCATCATAATATTAAAAATAGATTTAAATGCAAGCAGAATTGACAACATCCCCGTCAGGTGTTGATGGAAGAAAGAAATTGCATAAGCGAGAAGACTGATGGATCAGCCACACTACTAAAAGAATACAGATGTGAACACGATACAATACCACACTAGGCCTGTTCTGTGCCTCTAATTCTAGAAAACAATGGAAGACCTTGTCCCTTGCTATAGTAGCAGCAGGTATCTTTCATACACAGGGAAGGATACTCATGTAACTCAAAGCCTCTGAACCAAATACAGTGGTGCCTCGCTTAACGACGCCCCGTTTAACGATGAATCCTCATAGCGATGGAGTTTTTGCGATCGCAAAAGCGATCGCATAGCGATGTTTTAAATGGGGGGAAATTGCTTTGCGATGATTGTGGGGAAGCGCTTCCCCACGATCATCCCAAAGGCCCCCAAAGGCCCTGCCGATCAGCTGTGTTGCAAGGGGTGGAGAGAGAGAGCCAGCCCAAAGCACAGCTGATGGGCGGGGGTTTGCAAAGATCGCGGGGAAGCCAGCTTCGCAAACCCCCGCCGACCAGTTGTACTTTGGCACTCTCTCTCTCCCCCCCCCTCGCAACTCCAGCCTGGGCAGGGAGACTGAGGCACCGCGCCGCCAACCTGGCCGTGGCAGCGCGGTGCCTCAGTCTCCCTGCCCAGGCTGGACCTGCAAGAGGAGAGAGAGAGAGAGAGAGAGAGCGCCGAAGTACAACTGGTCGGCGGGGGTTTGCGAAGCTGGCTTCCCCGTGATCTTTGCAACCCCCCGCCGACCAGCTGTACTTCGGCGCTCTCTCTCGCTCTCTCTCCACTTGCAACTCCAGCCTGGGCAGGGAGACTGAGGCACCGCGCCGCCACCCTGTAGACCTATAGACCAAAATGCACTATTCCAAGCTTTCACAGCAGTGCAGCAGATGTAAGAAAACAAGCAGGTAAACAGGGCTCTCTCACATGATGGCTAAATAGGCACACTCCTATGTGAAGGATAGGAACCTTACTGTGACAAACCCAGACCTACTGGGATCTGCCACACGTTAACTAAGCTGCCACCAACCATTCCCTATAAGAAGTCACACAGACCAGGGATGGATTTTTAAACAAATAAAAGAACAAGGTTTATTTAAATCACACACAGGGAAAATAAAATGATCAGGTGAATAAGATTTAGTAACGTGGCTTAGTTTCACTCATACATACACACAGTTTGGTTCACACAGAACCCTTAACTTGAAGCACAGACCCTGAACCTATCAGTTCTGGCTAACCAACAGACACCTGAACCTATCAGGTTGGTACTCTGACACACAGTAGTACCCTGTCTGACACACAGACTCCCACACCAGCTTCTTCTTCCCAGCTGCTGCTTCGTCACATCCCAGCGTCTCCCACTTCACCACACAGGCTTCACATTTATATACAGTACAGCCCCTCCTCCTGATGTCCCGCCTTCCACTCTCCATAGGATGGAACTTTCCCTCCAAACCCATGACAGACAGGTAACATCAGTGCTGTATGTAACACCTCCCCTCTTTATAAGTTGTTTTGTAGGGGGAAAGCTAAGGTGCTTTTTCCCAAAAAACAACCTGGATAAAACACACAACAACAGTTATACATACCATATCATACTTACTTATACTTACATTCTAAGTTAACCATATCAATTAGGCATTTAAACATTTACCATATACATTACATCAATTTACCTTTATTCATACAAACCAAATTCAAAAAAAACCAGGTACATTTAACTTTTTGTCATCAATATATATACATAGTCCATGTTTCTTTCGCCGTCTTCATTCTTCAGGTCTTCTTGACAAGGCGTCAGCAACACAGTTCACTGACCCTCTGACCACCTTCACTTCAAAGTCATAGTCCTGTAGGTTTAAAGCCCACCTCATAAGTTTGCTATTGTGGGTTTTCATTGTCTTTAACCATTGCAGTGGTGAATGGTCAGTGCACAGAACAAAATGTCTTCCCCAGATGTAAGGCTTGGCCTTCTGGATCGCGTAGACTATGGCCAAACACTCCTTCTCCACGGTTGCCAAATGTCTCTCACCTTTTTGAAGTTTCCTACTCAGGTAGGACACTGGATGCTGGTCACCATTCTCATCCTCCTGGCACAGAACTGCTCCTACCCCGCTGTTAGACGCATCGGTGTAGATGATGAACTCCCGGTCGAAGTCTGGAGCCCGCAGCACTGGATAGTTGATGAGCGCCTGCTTCAACCTCTGGAACGCCTCCTCACAGTCGCTGGTCCACGGGATGCGGTCATCAGCCTTCTTCCTCGTCAGATCGGTCAGCGGAGCCGCAATCTCGCTAAACCTCGGGATGAACTTTCTGTAGTAGCTCACCAACCCAAGAAATGATTTGACTTTTTTCTTGGTGTTGGGTCTGGGCCAATCACGAACAGCTTCTATTTTGGCCTCCAGGGGTTTTATCACTCCTCCCCCTACCATGTGACCCAAGTATTTTATTTCTGGGCTACCCAGCTGACACTTGCTGGCCTTTACTGTTAGCCCTGCTGCACTTAACCTCTGCAGCACTAACTCCAGGTGTATCAGGTGATCTTCCCAGGTATTACTGAAGATCCCTATGTCGTCAATGTAGGCCACTGTAAAGTCACTGAGCCCTGCCAAGGTCTGGTCCATCAGCCTTTGGAATGTGGCTGGTGCATTTCTGAGACCAAAGCTCAGGACTCGAAACTCATAGAGACCAAAAGGGCTGCAAAAGGCAGTCTTTTCTTGATCCCTGGGATCAATTCTTAATTGCCAATATCCCTTTACCAGGTCCAATGATGAGATGAACCGACAACCCCCTATGGTTTCAATCAGGTTGTCTAGCCTGGGCATTGGGTAGGCATCAGGAGTGGTTACACGGTTTAATTTCCTGTAATCGACACAAAACCTAATGCTCCCATCAGGCTTGTCCACAAGGACTATCGGAGAGGACCAAGGACTAGAAGAGGGGACGATTATGTTCTCCCTAAGCATCTCGTCCAGCTCCTTCCGCACCTTGTCCCTATAGGGTCCCGTTACTCGGTATGGGGATACTGCTTGCGGGGGTGCATCCCCTGTGTGGATCCGATGCATCACTCCCTTCACTATCCCCGGCTTGTTGGAAAACACCTGTTGATATTTACTAAGCAGCATTTTTAGTTCTTGCTGCTGGTCTTGGGTGAGTGCAGGACTGATCTTTACCTCCTCTGGGTTGTATTTTACTTCCCCTCTACCCTCCCAGAAGGGTAATTCAGCTTCCTCACTCTCAGCTGCTTTTATCGCGAATAAAACCCTCTGTTCCCCTCGGTAGTAGGGTTTTAGGGCATTCACATGAACCACCCTCCTTGCTTGGTTCTCCTCCTGCTCTATTAGGTAGTTCAGGTCTGACATCTTGGAAATGACCCTATATGGTCCTGCCCATTTGAGCTGCAGTTTGTTCTCTCTGCAGGGCCTAAGCCAAAGCACTTCCTCCCCTGGGTCAAAGTGCCTCTCTCTAGCTTTGTGGTCATACCATGTTTTCTGTCTGACCTTCTGAGCTTGCAGGTTTTCTGCTGCCAGCTCTAGATTTCTCTTTAGGTCATTCATCAAGGTGTCTATGTATGTCACAACGTCTTGTGGGTCATCCTGGGTGATCTGCTCCCAATTTTGTTTGATCAAATCAAGGGGCCCTTTCACCCTTCTCCCAAATAAAAGTTCAAACGGACTGAACCCGGTACTGGCTTGTGGCACTGATCGATAAGCAAACAAAAGGGATTGCAGCTTCTGGTCCCAATTGTTTGGATTCTCTGCCAAGTAAGCCCTAATCATGCGCATTAGAGTCCCATTGAACTTCTCAGTTAACCCATTACTTTCAGGATGATAGGCAGTGGTTTCCTTGTGCTTAATTCCACAGATTTGCCATAAGCGTTTCATGAGCTTTGATGTGAACGATGCGCCCAAATCTGTGATTATTTCTGAGGCAAATCCCATCCTGGACATATACCCCACCAAGGCATCTGCCACTGTGTTAGTTTCAATGTTAGTCAAGGGTATGGCTTCAGGGTACCTTGTGGCATGGTCCACAATGGTGAGAATGAACCTGTTCCCCCTCTTTGTGGCCTTGGGCAAAGGTCCCACAATATCCACCCCTATGCATTTGAACGGAGTGTCAATCACAGGCAAAGGGCACAACTTTGCTTTGGTCCTGTCGCGGCTATTCCCCTGCCTTTGACACACATCACATTGTTTACAGAACTCCCTGATCTGCTTCCCTATGTCAGGCCAGTAGAAATTCTGTGTGATTCTCTGCTGGGTTTTGTTCACCCCTAAGTGTGCAGCAAACATGTCAGAGTGCCCCCTTTGTAAGATCATGGGGCGATACTTTTCAGGTACCACCAGCTGACTTCTGATTCCCTCTCCCTCTTTCGAGATATTCCTCAGGGTCTCTCTATACAAAATCCCCTTTTTCTCTAGAAATCTCACTGGGGTTTCAGGTGTTAGCTGGGCGTCAGTCACCTGTTCAAAACACTTTTGGAGAGTGGCGTCTGCCTTTTGCTCTTGTCCAAATCTGCTGTCTGTGGTTAAGGTTTCCACCACAGCTTCTGAACTCCCCCCACCTGCTTCCGTCTCTGGCTCATCATTACCCCCCTGAACTGTCCCCGTGGTGGCTTGTGAACGTGTAATCACTAGCACCCGTTTCACATGTTCAGCCAGGTCATTTCCCACGAGCACGGCTGCTGGCAGAGTCGATGAAATCGCTAGCCGCCAAACTCCCCTCCAGCCTTGAAAGTTGACAGGTACCTCCGCGACTGGCAGTGAGATTATCTGCCCTCCAATCCCTGCCACCTTCATGCTCTCATTTGGGATTACATACTCCCTAGGAATAATATCTGGATGGCACAGGGTCACCTGGGAACAAGTGTCCCGCAGCCCCCTATACTGACGGTCAAGTATTCCTACGTCCACCCCTGCTGTCTCAAACAACTGAGAATCTGTTCTCACCAGCAGGCAGCGCTTTACCTCCACAAGAGGACCATTTTCCTCAGCCTGATCAGCAGAGGTAGCTGTTCCAGATTGAGTAGCCATGGCAACAGGCTCCCTCAGTGACAATGAGCCTTGCTCTTTCTGGACACAGAACACAGCTTTTGGCTTGGTCCCACTCAAATCCTGAGGCACAATTCCTTTTATCTGCTTCCATTTCTCACACCCTGAGATTAGATGGCCCTTTCCCTGACAGAAATAACATTTTCTGCTGTACTTGGAGTCTTTCTCCTCTGGTTTTAGTTTTCCCTCCAAAATCTGAGGTCTTGGTTTCATGTCTGAGGGCTTCCCTTCACCATGGGCCCCTCCCCCTTGCTGCAATTTCTTCCCTTTTATTCTCAAATCCAGCTCCTTTCGCTTAGCCTCAAACTCAGCCCTGATCTGTAAAATTTCTTCCTCAGCCCTAGCTTTTATCTCTTTTACTTTTTCTTCAGTCTTATCTCTGATTTCTTTTAATTTAATGTCTTTTTGCTGATTATATTTTTCAAGATCTTGCTCACTTTGTCTGACCTGAGCCTCATACTTTTCTCTTTCCGCAATTTCTTCAACTGATAAGTTGTTATTTTTCTTATTTAGGAATGTTAATTTTAATTGTGCCATTCTAACTCTGTGTTCCAGTTCCATCTCTTCTATCCTCATGGCCATTCCCCTTTTCTTGGCATCTGCCTCTGCCTGACTGATTTCAGCTCTTTCTCTGGCCTCCCTATCCAATTGTCTCATTCTAAATTCATGCTGTTGGGCTAGGAGCATTTTTCTGAGTTCTAAGGTCTGTTCTCCCGTGCTGTCACCTTGCACTGAGCCAAATTCATCCTCAGAACCTTGGTCTACCTGGGGGTCTTTCACTTCACCCATTTCTGCCATCTGGCTTCGAGTCAAGGGCATAATCCCCCCTCAGAACAGGCTGCTTTAAAAAGTCAAGCCTCAAAATAAAACGACCACTTTTTTTTTCCTTTCTTTTGCCTCAGAACCAGCTTTCCCTCTAGATTGCTGCTGTCCTTTCAGCACTAACTTGCAACTGTAGCGAGTTAGAGTCTACCCCCCTCTGCTGGGCCTCTCAGCAGGCAGGCTAGATCACTGCTACTACACAGTTTTGCCTCAGCTTTTTTCCCGCCAAAAACAGGCTGCCTCAGAGCACCCTAATCTAGTCTCCCCAGTTGGCACGTTCTTCCACTAGCGCACCTCCCCCTGAGGTACACCTAGAAGATTACCTACGCGCCTCAGATTGTCCCTGACTAGACCCCCCTTGCTCTGGGCACACTTGCCAAGGCTTTGCTGGACCGCTGGACAACTGGACCAGTCGTATCCCACACGCTGGACACCAATCAATGTGACAAACCCAGACCTACTGGGATCTGCCACACGTTAACTAAGCTGCCACCAACCATTCCCTATAAGAAGTCACACAGACCAGGGATGGATTTTTAACCAATAAAAGAACAAGGTTTATTTAAATCACACACAGGGAAAATAAAATGATCAGGTGAATAAGATTTAGTAACGTGGCTTAGTTTCACTCATACATACACACAGTTTGGTTCACACAGAACCCTTAACTTGAAGCACAGACCCTGAACCTATCAGTTCTGGCTAACCAACAGACACCTGAACCTATCAGGTTGGTACTCTGACACACAGTAGTACCCTGTCTGACACACAGACTCCCACACCAGCTTCTTCTTCCCAGCTGCTGCTTCGTCACATCCCAGCGTCTCCCACTTCACCACACAGGCTTCACATTTATATACAGTACAGCCCCTCCTCCTGATGTCCCGCCTTCCACTCTCCATAGGATGGAACTTTCCCTCCAAACCCATGACAGACAGGTAACATCAGTGCTGTATGTAACACTTACTTCCATCAGTTTTCTCCCATCCTCATCTACTGTTTGAGAGACACAGAAAGAACTGCTTCAAAGAATGGGAACATATCTGGACATCCCCTGGGCAATGTCAACTGATCCTTCCACTCCAGAAACACCAACATGATGCAAAATAGTGTAGTTACTTACCTGTAACTATGGCTCTTCTAGTGGTCCTCTGTGAATCCACACAACTGGCTATAAACTAGAATATTCCTCAGAATCCACACAACTGGGTATAAACTAGAATATTCCTCAGAATATTCTAGAGCTGAAATGAAAGAAACATAGTATTATGTTGCCCTGATGTGCATGCTCCACCCGCCTATAGCCTCAGTTCCACTGTCCGCCGTTGTAAGCGCTCTAGAGCAAAAACAACGGGTGACGGATAGTGGGGAGGCCAGGCGAGATGTGTGGATTTACAGAGGACCACTAGAAGAACCATAGTTACAGGTAAGTAACCACTCTTTCTTCTACGTGGCCTCTGTGAATCCACACAACTGGGTGACTGACAAGCTCACTTACAGGAAGGTGGGCCATCACTCCAGCACTGAAGTAAGGACAGTTCTTCCAAACTTAGCTTCCTTTTTGGCCCTAAAGTTAGGCGATAATGTGTTACAAAGGTGGAAGAAGTAGACCACGTAGCTGTTCTGCAGATATCTGAGACATCAATGCCTCTCATTAAGGCCATTGAGGATGCCACGGATCTAATGGAATGTGCCTTAAGAGCACCTGGTGGAGTCTTGCCCAATAGTTCGTACGCCAGACTGATTGTAGAAGTGATCCACTGTGAAATTGTTTGTGAAGTCACAGCGGAACCTTTATTAGTGCCATGGAAACAAAGAAACAATCTGGATGAATTACGGAAGTCCTTAGTCCAAGATGTACAGAAAGCCAACATGCACCGAACATCTAAGGAATGGAGCATGCGTTCAATATCTGAAGAAGGATTAGGGAATAATGCTGAAAGAACTAACGGTTGATTAACATGAAAAGACAACTTTAGGGAGAAACGAGATATCTGGGTACAGAATCACTCTGTCCAGATAAATTGAAGGTAAGGAGTGTCAACTCGAAGTGCAGCGAGTTCACTAGCTCGTCGAGCAGAGGTAATTGCAACTAAAAATAAAGTCTTGGATGTTAAGAGCCTTATATCAGATGAAGCCATAGGTTCGAATGGTGACTGTGAGAGAGCATGCAATACAACACTCAATGACCACTGATGAGGAGGAGGACAAGTAGGTGGATGAATATGATGTAAGCCTTTTAAGAACATCTTTAAAGTGGGGTGTGAAAACAAACTAAAGGCTGGTAAGAAATTATGGCTGAGATGTAGACCTTGAGGGTAGAAACCACCAAATTTTGGTCAAAAAGGTAACGTAAGTATGACAGAAGAGTATCAATTGACACGGGTACAGGGCATAAGTTCCGTGATCTTGTAAATTTTAGGGAGCTATTCAATTTATATTTATATAGAAGCTTTGTAGATGGTTTCCTGGCTCTCTCTAATACTTCTTTAATCATGGGAGAATCTGCCATGCTGCAAGGTGTACGGAGTCCACGTCTGGGTGGCAAATCCTGCCTGCATTTTGTGTTAAGAGATTTGGTATTCTTGGAAGCTTGAAGAAATCTGATGCCATTAACTTGAGAGTGGCAAACCATGGTTGACACGGCCACCATGGTGTGATTAGGATGATGTCTGCATGGACTTGACAGACTTTGATCGGGGTTCTTTGAATTAGAGGGATGGGGGGGGAACAGATAAAGGAGATAGTTCATCCACTCCACCATGAATGCATCCCCTAGCGAGGCCTCGTCTCTTCCTGCTCAAGAGCAGAACATATCGCACGGTGTTGATACTAGTAGCGAACATGTCCACCTTAGGAAACCCCCACCTCTTGTATATCTTTGCGAAGACAGCATCGTCTAGTAGCCATTCATGAGTCTGAATGTCCAATCGGCTGAGTGTGTCTGCTACCGCATTGTCATTCGTGGAGATGTGGATGGCCACAGGAAAAATGTGATGAACATAACACCATTCCCATAGATGAATTGTCAGGTACAGAGGGGGCATTGTGTGGGTGCCCCCCTGCTTGTTGATGTAAAACATAACAGTGGTGTTGTCGGTAACAACTGGACACCACAACCTACTAGGAGAGGGCGAAATGCACGAAACACTTTGATGAAAGCCCACATCTCCAGATGGTTAATATGTAGTAGCCTTTCTTTTTTTGACCATAAAGCATAAACCTTGTGAGGGGCACAGTGAGCCCCCCACAGCCTGTTGGACTTGCATCTGTTGTCACTTGTGTCACGAGCTGCAATGAACGGAATGGGCATCCCATTAGAAGACTTGTGTTGGACGTCCACCATTTTAACTGCTCGGCCAGCTTGGGTGTGACCTGGAGACGCTTGGATGGATGATCTATCATGGTACTGAAATGAAAAAGTTACCAGGCCTGGAGGGCCCGCATCTTTAGCTTGGCATGAGCAAGGGCAGATGTCATGGAGGCCATCAGACCGAGGAGATGTTGAGTGTGATGAGCAGATATGCTCGCGTATGGCCGAAGGGGATGTACGGCTTTCTTTATCTTTCTGATACGTTCGGGTGGAAGAAAGACCCTTGCTCTGATGGAGTCTAGACATGCCCCTATATAATCTATGACTTGAGTTGGTTGTAAGCGGGATTTGTCTATGTTGATTTCTAGACCGAGGGCTGTCAGGGTCTGGAGAACAAACTTGGTGTCTAGTAAGGCTTTGCGGTGGGAAGGAGCTACTATCAGCCAATCGTCAATATATGGAAAAATAATGATGTCATGCGGCCTGGTAATTTGACATCCTCAACAGAAAGGAGGCAAAGGAGTACATTCGTCGTCCAAACACATCAGGTTTTCTGCCTTCACAGTTTGTAGGGGTCACTTTGGCTTTAGTCCCAATTTTGCATATATGTGTCTGGGCGATAATCAAATTGGGAGCCGGATGTTTAGACAGGAACAGGGTGTCATTGCCATGCACTCTGTAATGTTCCTCCATCCTTCTAGAGATCTGCATAACATTGAGGGGCAGACTCCAAGTGTCCTTAATGATTTCCATGATGAGAGAGATAAATGTTAGGCTGAGAATGTGAAATTTGCCTTGATCAATATCACTGAATACGAGATTTTGTTTGGGAGGTGGTGGCGGCTCCACGTCAAGCTGAAGTGACTTGGCCATGCGAGTGATCATTTGTGAATAGGATGTAAAGTCCTGAGATGAGTAGGGTGGGTGCAAGTCTCCCACATCCGAGTCAGGTGTATTGATGGGGGGGGGCTTCTTCATCCGACAAAGATTCTTCATCCTGGTCAGTTAGAGGACCCTGAGGCGAGAGATAGATGGTGAGGGAGATAAATGGCGCTTCTTTGAAACCCCAGAGGTTTCCTTTAGAGAATGTTGACTTTGAGATGGAACAGTACAGTGTCAAGATGCCTGAACTGCAGCTTTCTCAGCAACCACAGGTTTCCTTGACACTGAAACTGCATCTGTAGCATGGTGTCACAGCCATCATGACCTTGATGGCATTTGGATTTCCTCAATGTAAATGGGATCGTCATCCTCAGAGGAAGCTCGGTGTCGAGAGCTCCTAGGCAGAACGAGAACCTCTCAGCATGATTATCGACATCGAGGGGGAGAAATATGCTTTCTCTTCGCGGTCTTTTTCCTGGGGGAGGCATGATGTGAAGAGTCCTCTGAATCTGATTGCCTTACTATGATCGCCCACCCGGTAGAGACAGGGCTTGAATGGGCAGACTCGTGGCTAGATATGATATCAGCCTGAATGCAATCCAGAAATTGGGGCAGGCTCAGTATCGAAGCCGAAGCCTGCATCGCTCAGTGTTGAGCGGAAAGTTCTCCCTCCGAAGCATAGTCATGATCAGGCAAATCTCCAGACATTTCCTCCAGTATAGGAGATGGTACAGAAGCTGAGATCAGGGGAATTTCCCAAGGCTTGTCTTTTGCGGGCTCGTCTTTCTTGCTTTTATTAGATTTTTCAACAATGTTCTTCTTTTTCAGTTTGTCCACAGTAGAATGCTTAGATAAGGAGCCCATCAAAGGCTTTTTTGCAGGATTTCACTGGAGGGGAGCTTGAAGGTAATGAAGGCAAGGATGGGATGCCGGAGGCAGTACGGGCAGCAGGTGTCAGAGATGGGTTTTGCTCTGCAGACATCTTAGGGGGTGAAAGAGATGTGTCCCAGAGAAAAGCTTTAAGCCTCTGCTCCCAAGATTTCAAGGCGGGCTTTGAAAGATTCTTGCAATGAGGGCAGGCATGGGGTTGATGTTCTTCCCTCAGACAATATAAGCAACGCTCGTGCCTGTCGATAAATTTTAGATTTACAAGAAATACACCTCTTGAAAAGTCCCGACGAGGCCATAAACAGAGAAACCCCGAAAGTTATGATGGGGGGGGAAATCACTTACAGAGTAAACAAGTCCAAATCACCAATCTGAGAGGAACCAACAACCAGTCTGAGTTCAGTAGGGTAGAAAACTGTATAGAAAAAAGGGCAGGAAGCCAAAATCTCTTAACTGTACATGCCAACCACTGAATCTGGCACATGGAAAACATGACATATTTCATCAAACTCTAGTCTCTAGGAACAAGGTCCAACCTCTCCCTATTATGCCCTTCAACATGTCCAAGCTTTTTCTTTGCACCTTATCTGGTTTGTCAGGTTCTTCTGCTCTGTATATGCATGCTGAAGTCTCTCTCTCCATTCCCCTGTGGTGAGAATGTATCTGAGATGTTACCAAGATCGTCAAAATTCACACAAACCTGAGACATGCTCCTCCACTCCTGCAGTCTTGAGATGTTAATAATTTTTAAAAAATAATTTTTTACAATTTTCATATCAAGCTAGGGAACGGAGGGGAACAATGAGGATAAGGATAGTAGGGAGGTGAGACTGAAAAGGTAGTATACGATCAATTCAAATTATACTTTGAATATGTTACACAATCTGTTCCAAACATATTAATCTAATCACTGGCTACTTGACTGTCTATTTTTTAAATATTATCCACTGCTCTTTCTATTTTGGAACTATACATATAGTTTTTCCCAACATTTCTGGTGGTTGTTTTTCCGTGTTTCATCTAGCCATTCTGATAATTTGTCAATTTCTGCAATTTCAAAAGTTTTGGCTATCAATTCCTCTATTTGCATTATTTCGGGCTCTTTCCAGTATTTTGCGGCTATTACAATATGAATCCCTATGTTTTTGCAAAGTCCATTGAGTCCTGCAAAATATTTAATAAAAATAATTCAGGTTTCATAGGAACTGGACTTTCAAGAACCTCTTGTAAAAACAGCCTCACTTTGTTCCAGTATATTTGCACTTTATTACAAATCTACCACATGTAATAGAATGATCCTTCCTTCTGTTTACACTTCCAACATAAATTTGATATTTGGGCATTCATTTTGGCTAATGTTATGGGTGTCATATACCATCTGTAAAACATTCTGTAAATATTATCTTTAAATGTAACAGATTTAGTTAATTTTATATTTGTTTTCCATATTCGTTCCCATTGCTCTAAATCTACCATGTTTCCCTGAAAATACAGTAAGACAGTCTTATATTAATTTTTGCTCCAAAAAACGCATTAGGGCTTATTTTCAAGGAATGTTTCATTTTTTTCATGTACAACAATCTACATTTATTCAAATACAGTCATGTCATCTTCTGCTGGTTGCTGCACAATGGTGGAGGGTGGGGTTTCAGTTAACTGGAGCTTATTTAGGGGGTAGGGCTTATATTAGGAGCATCCTGAAAAATCATACTAGGTCTTATTTTCAGTTTAGGTCTTATTTTCAGGGAAACAGAGCATATTGTGCCCAACATTCTGTGCCCACTTAATCATAACAAAAAATATACAGTAAATATGTTTTCCCTCTGTCTCTAGGATTCTATTAGAGTGTATTTTCTAAATAGAAGCCTTATATTTAACAAATATTTATCATAGCTGAGATTGAGCCCACCAGTCCATTTCAATTCCTTGATCCACTCATTCTTGTTGAGTTTTGAGAAAGCCATCAAAGTTTAAGATCTCACTGTATTTTACTATTTTCTTATTTTTGAGGGGGCAAACGCCTCAATTGGTGTCACCCAGAGTGGAATTTTCCTGTACATCTGGTTCTTTACTTTATTCCATGTCCTTAAAAGAGCTCTCCTCAGTGTGTGGTTGATGAACTGCTTAAAATCCTCTGTTCTATTATACCACAGGAATGCATGGTACATAACATCTTCCTAAGATGTTAATAGAATTGATCAAGAACTAGGCAGCAGAAATCAAAGGGCTGCTTAAGACCAGGACAGTCAAGCATTCCTGCCTCATCTCAGTAGTGTATTTTTCAATGCAAATAGTAGCTTAATTAAGCATACAATGAGATCTTGACTAGCTGTCACTGGCAATGGCACTCCAGAAGAATACACACCTGAAAGCTGTATTCCAAAAGGAACACAAATACAAGGAGTGGTATTTGCTAACATCATTAATTCACCTTTGCCACCACCCCCACTTTATTTCCTTGATACACAATGTCAAGAAATATACTTTTAAATTGTTGTCAAGCATAAAAGAGGTGTCATGTTTCCCAGACGAGAGGTTAACATATAATGACAGACACATTAAATATACTGTCCAATGCCACTATGACAATTTTAGCTCAATCTTCTCTTTTAAAAATACATCAACTCAAACACAATTACAAGCTCTCACAGAATTAAAACCAAATCATGATTGAACAAAAAAAATAATAATCAGAAAAGCCAGGCTCTAGCTTATTACAAAAAGAAAAGAAAAACCCAACAAAATCAAAGCAGATGCTTTACAAGGTCTTTGTACTTTCAATGTGAAGCCTGTATCTAAAAATATTTATAAAAATATTTTAAAATATTTTAAAACAGAAGGTTTCAAATGTGTTCTAGAGAATCTCAAACTTCTTGGTGGTTTTCTCTATAGCAGAGGACTGGAACTTCAGGCCTCAAGTCCAGTCTACCCAGGCCACAATCTGCCTAATTTGTTTTAGATTTTCCAGATCACACGGTAAACTGCAAAAACACGTCATACACACAAACACTGCTTTCCTGCTCCTACTTCTCAACACACTGCCTTCGAAGTTGCTTTATTACAGGAAAAAAACAGACTGATAGACATTTCTTTTATCTTTGAACATAATATATAGTAGGATCTCCGCATCCATGGGGGACTGGTTCCAAACCACTCCACGGATGCCAGAAATAGTGGGTAAGTGAAGCACTTACTTCCAGGTTCTCTTGTGTCTGTCCAGAGTTGAGAGTGACAGCCCTGGCCCAGTCTTGTCAATGGACATGGTTTCCTGTCCTCCAGTTCACAAGGGAAACTTCCCTGAAACAAGCAACTATAGCGGCACCCACACACACATATGTGGCTTCTCCACTTCACTGGAAGCTACTTCCCTCAGAGACATCAGGCCACAAGTGCATTCCCATAAAGTCATCTGTATATAGCAGTTTCTGGTTCCATCTATCCTTCGTATGTTTTTTTTTTTTTTTTTTGCAGAGCTTTCTTACAATATATTCTTGGCATTTATTCTGATGCTTTAAAAAAGCAATCTGAATAATTTTAGGTGGCACTGAGTCTGATATTAAACAACTATAAAAATAAGACTGCAATCCATATCCATTCACCTGGTACTTGAAGTGACTTTTCAGTACATATGTATATGAGCTCACTCTTATGTTATTAATTTATACACAAAATCTTCTCTAGCCCTTTTAGAACATTAAACAGTTTTGCTCCTTTTGCAGCATTATTTAGAAGCACAACCTTTGATCCCATATCATATATATTTCGTAGTGCTGGTAGCAGCCTGGCAGCAAAGTTTACCAATGGCTATCTAGCTTACCGTATTTTTCACTCCATAAGATGCAGTTTTTCCCCAAAAAAAGTGGGGGAGAAAGTATGTGCGTCTTATGGAGCGAATACTGTAAAAAAGGATTCAGCCACCACCACCTAGAAGCCTCCCACCATCATGCTGGGAGGCCTCTGAACTGGCACCAGAGGCTGCTTGCTGTGGCAGCCATAGTGGACCCCACCACTCTGCCATCTACACATCTGCCTCCTGGAGCCCACCTGGAAAACCAGCAAGGCTAACAGGCCTATGGCAGCAAATTTAAATGGCAGAGGGCAGTGAAAACAGGACCAAAGGGGAAAGAGTGATTCTAAAAATATTAGGGGAAACCACAAATGCAGTCCCCTACTACCACAAATTAGGCAGTTGATTTCCCCACATTTGGGGAAATCACAGGGATCAGCATACCCAAAGTGCAATGGATGAGCCTTACCCTGGGAAAACTACTTTTATGATCATGGTATCTCCCCTGCCAGGTATAAGTTGGAATGGCCCCTGCACCTCCTGCCCCCTTCTGTGCCCTACCCCCTCAAGGCATGGTGACCCCCCAGCTGCACCTCCTGCTCAGAACAGGGCTCCTCAGAAGACAGCTCCTCAGTGTTTTGGGGTGCTCCACGGGACACCCATCAGGGGCTGGGTGTTCCTCCCACAATCCTCCAGTGCAGATATTAGCATACCTAATGTGTGGGGAAGGCAGGGAAAGCAGGAAATTCAAACTTTCAGTTAGTGAAGAGGCTGCTTGTCTCCTTCCTTGCTAGTCCAAGCAGTTAGAGAGCTGGGAGAGAGACCTGGGACTGCCTGATATTGTCATTTTAAAATGTAAAATTTAGTTTAAAAGCTGCTAGTTTGGGGTTAGTGCTTGGGTGAAAAGGTGCTCCATTTGAGTTGAAACCTGCTTGTGTAGAAACGTGCATACTTGCTTTAAAAGCTGCTAGTTTTGCTTTAAAAACTGCCTGGGAAGCCTTTCAGACCAGCGCAGATCAGCTGTTAGGTGGGGAGAAGGAAGGAGCGGAGAAGAGCACAAAAAGGCTGCTGGCTGCCTGCTGGGTGCCGGCTTTTAGCTGTTTGGTGCTCTTTTTTGGCTGTTCAGGGGGGCTACCAAGGCACTATGAAGAGCCATGCTCAGTCTACAGTACCTGGTAAGTGACTTTCTTTTAATTTTTTTTTAAGTTTCTGACCTTTATTCCCCATAAGAATGCATTAATTAATTTTCAATGCATTCCTATGGGAAATTTGGATTCGACTTGCAAACTTTTCAACTACTTCTGGGCATCTAATAGAGAATGTATTTCCAAAGGGTGTTGCAGCAAGGAAACTAACTGTGCTTTATGATCCAGAACACAAACTTGGCTGCTGACTACAAATTAACCCTGCATACATTGGAAAGCAAAATTCAGTCTTACTTTTAGTTGTTTCCAAGTCCTTATAGTTGTGGTATCTCTCTGATGTGTCTAAATCAGAACAGGGCCAGGAAGTCTCAGAGACAGGGCATAGTTATTTAGTTAGTGTTTTTGGAACAGAGTTCTTGCCTGTAGCACATGCTACAGTTGTTGATACAGTAGTATGAAAATTAATAAAGTCAAAATTCTTCGTGACTTCTAATTGGATTACAGTACCTGCTTCCTGATTTCAGCTACTATAGTTTATATTCAGTTTGGGTTGTTTTTTTGTTTTTTTGTTTTTTGGCTCACGAAGAACATTGTTCCTGGTTTTGTGTTGAATAACCTGTTGTGCCTTGCATGCTATAAACCAGGCTTGTCCAACCAGCAGCCCAAGGGCTGCATGCAGCCCAGGTCAGTTCATAATGCAGCCCAGTGCAATTTTTTAAAAAGAAATTCCAAAGTTTCAAGTTACACTGCTGGCGCTTGAGACCGGAATGCAGCCGGGGCATGTCACAACGGTGGGGGGGGGAGAGGTAAGGAAGGAAGGAGCAGGAGGGGAGGGGAAAGGGGGGCTGTGTGACTGCATTGCACCATCCCCGTCAATAGGTGGACCCCCTCATGGCCCCATAAAGCTGCCGGAGTCGAAGATGACAGCCTCTGCTGTCTGAGATTGCAGCTGCCAGTAAGCGCACTTGGAGCGGGGCTGCAGAGGACAGCTAGGGCTGCCCCCCATGCATGCACACACCTCACTTATTCCTTTTGCAGGAGGGGGGAGGGAAAGGTTTGATCACTTTGCAAAACGGGGCAGGGTCCAGGATTGAGAGGTCGTGGGCGCAGGGCCGCAAAAGCCCCATAGAAGGTGCTTGCAAAACCTTGGCCTGTGTCTTCAAGGTGAAAACCAATTGATCAGCACAATGTTTCAAACTATAACAGCGTTCAAAATGAAACTGAAACTATAGCATTCTCAAATGAAGGCAAAAAATTTGATGCATTTTAGCACATTGGCTAAACACACCTCTGTGAACATGGAAAAATATGCAGCCTTGTTTTTTCAATTTGGTACAGGAATTTCAGAACAGGTTTCAAGATTTTAGAAAAAAATCACCCATCTTTTCTGATATTTGTAACTCCATTTTCAGTGGACATTAATATATTACCTGCCAATTTGCAAATGGAATGCATAGAGCTCCAATCTGACATTCATCTGAAAGAAAAATTTGACCATGTCTCTTTAATGGACTTCTATAAGATATATGCTCCCAGAGAAAAATATCCTTCACTTCACAATCATGCCTTATTCATGTCATCACTACTTGGAAGCACCTACATTTGTAAGCAGCTACAGTGGTACCTCGCATAGCGACTGCTTCGTATAGTGATGAAATCACTTTGCGACGAAGATTTTGCGATCGCTTTGCGATGTTCCCTATGGGGGAATTTCGCTTTGCAATGATCGGTTCCCTGGGGAACCGATCATGGCAAAGCAATGCTTTTTAACAGATCGGTGGAAGGAGGGGTGAAGGGCCTGGCCCCGATCCCTGTGCGCACCCCTGGGGTGCCGAGCCAGAGAGCCATCATGGCGGGAGGCGCTGCAAAGGAGGAGGCGCCCGGCTGGGACCGGTATCAGGGCGGCAGGGGCTGGACGGGGGGCGGCACGCAAGATACCCCCTCCTCGCCCTGTCTGCACCCCGGGAGAGCCCCGCCAAGGAGACCGGGCATCTGTGGTTGGCTGGCTGGCGGTGGGTGGCGCACCTCCTCGCGCCCCGGGCGGCTGCCTGCCTCCGAGCCCTCCTCCTGCCGCTCGCTGGGCGCTGCAGGCAGAAGGGGGTGGAGGCAGAGGCCAGAGCCGAGCGCCTTGGGCAGCCAATGCCCTGTCTGCGGGGCCGGCCCTGGAAAGGCTCGCTGGGTTTTAGGAGCGCCGAGAGCCGGAGAAGCCCGGACCCCGGAGCGAGAGGCGCCGCACCCTGAGCAGTATGTGTTTGCCCCACAGCTGCCCAGGCGGTAGCCCGGACGCATCCCGCCCATCTGTGCTGGGACAGCCCCGCCAAGGAGACCGGGCATCGTCCAGGGCTGGCTAGCGGTGTAATTTTGCTTTGCCATGATCGGTTCCCTGCTTGGGGAACCGATCATGGCAAAGCAATGCTTTTTTAACAGCTGATCGGCGGTTTCAAAATGGCCACCCGCTGTTTTCTGGAATGGATTCCTCGCTTAACAGGCAGCAAAAATGGCCGCGCTATGGAGGATCTTCGCTGAACGGTGAGTTTGAAGCCCCTAGGAACACATTAATCGTGTTTTAATGCGTTTCTATGGGCTTTTTATTTTCGCATTGCGACTTTTTGTTTAGCAGCGATTTCGCTGGAACGAATTAACGTCGCAATGCGGGGCACCACTGTATTTTTAAGGATGAAGCACACAAAGAATAAAACTAGAACCAAAATATCTGATGAGCACCTTGAGCACTCACTGAGAATTGCAACAAGTTCCATCAAAGCAAATATGGATGCATTGGTGGCTGAGAAACAATGTCAAACATCTCACTAACTTCATTTCCAAGTAAGTTTAATATGTTAACTATGTTTTCTATGGTTGTTGGGGGGGGTTTTCCCAGATGATCAGGTATTGTTACTGTTATTTTATTTTATGTGCGGCCCAAACCAAATTTTTATCTTCTAATATTGCCCAGGGAAGGTGAGAGGTTGGACACCCCTGCTATAAATGTTCAATTATGTCAGAAAAGCAAGATTTGGTCTTATGCTGAGCATGTGCTACTGCTGGTGAATGGGATCAGGTTAAGCTTTGTGTTGCTGTTCTTTTGCATAACCTAAAGTAAATAAGGAGAACCAGCTGTTAAATAGTTTAATTCCACTATTTATCCTCCACACAACTAAAAGAGACCTCTCAATGCAGTACCAAATCAGACAAACCATTTCTAAATTAATATAGGCTTGAGCTGTAGCTGGGCAGAGTTGAATAACAATCTCATCTGTCACTGAGACATTTCTATAAGCATGGGGAGGAGGTGGATGAAAGGAAATGTAAAATGTAGGTAGTGTGTGTAACAGCCTCCCTCTACCTCACAAAGGGGGGTCGCTACGTCACTCTAAATCACTCTTCTTTTCCACTGCCACCAACCATTCCCTCAAATAAGTAGCTTCAGGCCAAAATATGATTCAAAATAAAAACTTTGGTTTATTGGGTACAAATAAAAGGAATGGTAAATCACTTATAATTGAATAATACTTCAATCACTATAATAAAGGCACTAGCATACACAGAGTCTCACAATATATCACAGATCTCCTAACTCCTCTCTAAACCCTATCCAAGCCCTATCAGTCCCTATCTGTCCCTATCTCAACTCTCTCACACACATTCACTCCCATTTATACAACAGCCCCACCCCTTATGTCCCACCCTCCGTCACACCATTGGTAGATGACTCACAGCTTTAGCAGTGACGGACAGGTGAGGTCATAGCTGTATGTAACAATACCTCCCCCCTTTAAAAGTTGTTTTGTGGGGGAAAGCTTTTCACCCAAAACAACTAGTAGCAAAAATCAAAACATTACAGTTTCCCCACATTTCAAAACTTACCATCAACATTCAGGAATACTCCTACAATACTATATTATTCAAAATATACTTACACTCAATAAATCATTTGCATATATACAGAACAACATTTCAGTATACACATATTTTCATAACTTTTAAACACAGTAACCAATTTCAAGAGTCCATCTTCTCATCTTCCGTCGTCTGGTCTTCGGGATAAGGTGTCAGCAACACAGTTCATAGTCCCTTTGACCACCTTAACCTCGAAGTCATAGTCCTGTAAAATTAAAGCCCACCTCATCAGCTTACTGTTTTGGGCCTTCATAGTCTTTAACCACATCAGAGGGGAGTGGTCAGTACAAAGGATGAAGTGTCTCCCCCAGATGTATGGTTTTAATTTCTGGACTGTGTACACGATGGCCAAACATTCTTTCTCAACGGTTGACAGGTGTTTCTCGCCTTTCTGTAGTTTCTTGCTCAGGTAGGACACAGGATGCTGGTCTCCGTTGTCATCACACTGGCACAGCACAGCTCCTACCCCGGCATTGGACGCATCGGTGTAGATGATGAACTCTTGATCAAAGTCTGGAGCACGCAACACAGGGGGGTTGGTTAACGCCTCCTTCAGCTTCCCGAATGCCTCCTCGCAGCTACTGGACCATGGGATGCTGTCATCACTCTTCTTTCGCATCATCTCAGTCAGCGGTGCTGCAGTCTCGCTGAACCTAGGAATAAACTTCCTATAGTATCCTACTAAACCAAGAAAAGATCTAATTTTTTTTCTTGGTATTGGGTCTAGGCCAATTACGTATTGCCTCTACCTTTGCTTCTAGGGGCTTGATTACACCTCCCCCTACAATATGACCCAAATATTTCATCTTGGGGCTACCCAGCTGGCATTTACTTGCTTTCACTGTCAGCCCTACTGCCTTTAACCATTGCAGTACTACCCCTAGGTGACAAAGGTGATCCTGCCAGGTATTGCTAAAGATCCCTATGTCATCAATGTAGGCTACTGTAAACTCACTGAGCCCTTGCAGAGTTTTGTCCATCAGCCTTTGGAGTGTAGCTGGGGAATTCCTAAGGCCAAAACTGAGGACACGAAACTCAAATAAGCCAAAAGGGCTACAAAAAGCAGTTTTTTCTTGATCTCTAGGGTCTATCCGCACTTGCCAAAAACCTTTAGTCAGGTCTAAACAGGAAATGTATCGACAACCCCCTATGGTTTCAATCAGGTTGTCAAGTCTGGGCATGGGGTAAGCCTCTGGTTTGGTTACTAGATTTAATTTTCTGTAATCAACACAGAACCTAATGCTTCCATCCGGTTTATCCACCAAAACTATTGGAGCAGACCAAGGGCTAGACGATGGCACAATTATATTTTCTTTTAACATCTCATCCAACTCCTTGCGCACCTTGTCCACATAGAGTCCGGTTACTCTGTATGGGGTTACTGCCTGCGGGGGTGCATCTCCAGTATCTATTCTATGCATCACTCCCTTAGCTAACCCAGGCTTGTTTGAAAAGACCTGTTGATACTTAGTAACCAACATCTTTAGTTCCCTCTGCTGTTCTAGGGTGAGTGCAGGGCTGATCTTCACCTCCTCTGGGTTGAACTTCACCCCTACCTTCCCAATAAGGCAAGACATGTTCTTCCTTATCAGCAGCTTTCATTGCAAAAAGCACTCTCTTTTCCTCTCTATAATATGGTTTAATTGTATTCACATGCACTACCCTCCTGCCTAGATGTTCATCTCCTTCAATTATATAATTAAGATCACTCATTTTAGAAATGATCCTATAAGGTCCTGCCCAGTTCAATTGTAGTTTGTTCCCCTTGATGGGCCTCAACATCAGCACCTCATCTCCAGGGTTAAAATGTCATTCCCTAGCCTTTTTATCATACCAGACTTTTTGTTTGACTTTCTGTGCTTGCAGGTTTTCAGCAGCTAACTCTAAATTTCTTTTGAGGTTGTTCATTAAAGTGTCTATGTATGAGACTACATTCTGAGGATCTTCTTCTATGATCTGTTCCCAATTCTGCCTAATCAGATCAAGTGGTCCTCTGACTTTCCTCCCGAATAACAGTTCAAATGGACTGAACCCTGTACTATCTTCTGCTACTGATCTGTATGCGTATAGCAATAATTGCAATTTCTGGTCCGTTATTTGGGTTTTCTGCTAAATAAGCTCTAATCATCTCATCAGGGTTCCATTAAATTTTTCTGTTAACCCATTTGTCTGCGGATGATATGGGGAAGTTTCTAAATGTTTAATACCACAAATCTGCCATAGTCTCTTCATAAGTTTAGAAATAAAAGATGGTCCTAAGTCAGTTACAATCTCTGAAGCAAAACCCATTCTACTCATATAGCTCAACAGTGCATCAGCCACTGAATGGGTCTCAATGTTATTTAAAGGTATAGCTTCAGGATATCGTGTGGCATGGTCTACAATAGTGAGAATAAATCTGTTTCCCCTTTTTGTGACCTTAGGCAACGGCCCTATAATGTCCACGCCAATGCATTTAAAAGGTGTAGAGATTACGGGTAATGGACACAACTTAGCCTTAGTTCTGTCACGGTTATTACCCTGTCTCTGGCAAACATCGCATCTCTGGCAGAAATTTTTAATCTGCTTTCCTATCTCTGGCCAATAGAAGTTTTGAGTTATTCTCTGCTTGGTTTTATTTATCCCTAAATGTGCAGCAAATATATCAGAATATCCCCTTTCTAAGATCATTTGGCAATATTTAACAGGCACTACCAACTGGCTTCGAATCCCATCTCCCCCTTTTGAGATGTTTATCAGTGTTTCTCTATACAGTAAACCCTGCTTAATATGGAACCTTTCAGGGGTTTCAGGGGTTAACTCCATTCCTGACACTTTCTCAAAACAACATTTTAAAGTGGGATCTGCTTGCTGTTCCTGGGAAAATATACTGCTTTGGGGTATCTCAAGTGAGAATGCCTCAGCTTGTTGTATATTTTCATTTTCTTCCTCCTGAATGTCAGTAACTTTTTCAGCTGCCTCTGTTTGATCTTGTTGTGAACGTGTAAGAACTAACACTCTCTTAACATGCTCCGAGAGGTCTGTCCCAATAAGTACAGCTGAAGGCAGTTGCAAGGAAATTCCTACGCGCCAATTTCCTTGCCAGCCCTTATAACGAACTAACACTTCAGCTACAGGCAAAATAACTATTTCTTCCCCTATTCCTTTAATTGCCATACTTTCATTTGGTATTATGTAATTTTGTGGTATGATATCAGGATGACACAAGGTCACCTGAGAACAAGTATCTCTCAATGCCAAATAGTTGTGATCTAAAATTCCAATATTATCACCAGCTACCTCAAATAATTGGGGATCAGTTGTAATAAGAAGGCAATGCCTTATCTCAGCCACAGGAATACTATCTTCATTAATCTCAGCTGTTGTTGAGATCTCTGCTGGTGTTGCTATGGCAACTGACTCCTCCCTTGGTGGAGTTATCTGTCCCTTCTGAACACAGTAAACAGATCTAGTCTTGTTTAAATTCATTTTCTGAGGTAAAAATTCTTTATTTTCTCTAGCTTTATAACATTGGGGCGCAATATGGCCTTTTTCATGGCAAATGAAGCAATTTCTATCACTCCATGGAACCTTTCCAGCCCCTTTTTCTTTTCCCTCCAAATTCTGACTCCTGGCTTGGCTCTGTTCTGAGGGCTTTCCCACAAAATGGCCACCCACTTTCTGCTGGCTTTTAGCTTGTCCCCTGGGATATCTATTGTAGTCCTCCCATGTGTTTCTCATACTTTTTCCCTCAGAATAAATAGGTTTTCTGATTTGTGAGATGAAATCTGCAATTTCCCCTGCCTGTTTCAAATTTTGAGGTTTCTTGTCTTTGATCAAGTATTTAATTTCACCATGTAAAAGGGAATAAAACTGTTCCAATCCTATAATATTCTTCAGATCCTCAATTGTCTGAACTTTCTCCTGTACCAGCCATTTATCCAAATACCTAGCCAAGTTGGCTCCTAACTGTGAGTAAGACTCATCAGGTTTCTTTGTTAGTGATCTGAATTTTTTCTCAGATGTTCTGCATTGATGCCATACCTGGCAAGCACCAACTTTTTAAATTCAGAATAATCTTTTATTAATTCAATTGGCATTTCGGCGTACACTTCAGCGAGGCTTCCACTAATTTGAGATCTCAGAATAATCATTTTTTCTGACTCTCTGACTGAAAAATCAGCACACGCTCTTTCAAAAAGAGTTAAAAATGCTTCAGGACAATCTCCCTTTTTAAATGTTGGGAATTTCTTTAGGTCTGCCTTTGATAACTGACCCTCCTCAGAGTTTGAATCCCTATTATTATTATTGTTCTGGTTCATTAATTCCATTCTTCGTAGTTCAAAAGACATTCTCTCTTTCTCTAGGGCAATTTTTTCTCTCTCTAATCTTTCTTCCCTCTCCATTTTCTCTTTCTCCATTTGAGCATGCCTTTCCATCTTTTCTAATTCTAGCTGTTTTAACCTATATTCATGGGCTTGTGCTAACTCCAATCTTCTGAGGTCTGTTAAGTCTTCTCTAGAGGACCCTCCCTCTTGAGCTGAGGAAAATCTTTCCTCTCCCCCACTAATCTCTTCATCTGAACTGCCATCTCAGATGGTCTTGGTTCAGCTTTTCTACCCCTGGTTAAGGGCATTTTCTTTCACCAAAGGCTCCTATATCAACTTTCACGCCTCTGTTTAAAAGTCACTTTTTCCTATGCTACTGAGTCTGTGTTATAAAGTTGCTGCCTTCTCCAGTGCTGTCAGCTAGCAACTGTAACTAGGCTTCTGCCCCTTAAGCTAGGCCTCTTGCCACACAGAGTTTATTTTATTTCTCTGCCTCTGGCACCACTCTTGAATTCACACAGCTCTACCTTGACCCAGGTTTAGCTGTTCAAACAGAGTTCCCTCAGCTTTGCTGCCCTTGGCCTTCGCTCTGTCCCCTCAGAGTTTCCCTAAACTCAGGACAAGCTAGCCAAAACACCACAGCCTTTGCTTTGGGCTACTCTCCACACACAAAAATGGTCTCCACAGAGCTTCCCTGTCTCAGTTTTCAATCAGAAGTTTCAGCACCCCTCTACTAGACTTGCTCCCCTTGAGCCAAGCCCTAGAAGGTGACCCACGCTCTCCACTTCAGATGACCCTAACTAAAGACCCCTGCTCTGGGCACATTTTTGCCAAGGCTTCACTGGAATATTCGTATCCCACCATTGTAACGGCCTCCCTCTACCTCACAAAGGGGGGTCGCTACATCACTCTAAATCACTCTTCTTTTCCACTGCCACCAACCATTCCCTCAAATAAGTAGCTTCAGGCCAAAATATGATTCAAAATAAAAACTTTGGTTTATTGGGTACAAATAAAAGGAATGGTAAATCACTTATAATTGAATAATACTTCAATCACTATAATAAAGGCACTAGCATACACAGAGTCTCACAATATATCACAGATCTCCTAACTCCTCTCTAAACCCTATCCAAGCCCTATCAGTCCCTATCTGTCCCTATCTCAACTCTCTCACACACATTCACTCCCATTTATACAACAGCTCCACCCCTTATGTCCCACCCTCCGTCACACCATTGGTAGATGACTCACAGCTTTAGCAGTGACGGACAGGTGAGGTCATAGCTGTATGTAACAGTGTGGTATAGGTCTTATCACTGGCTGATAATGGTCTATATGTACTTGACTTAAATTTATGGTACACACATTTATAGTACATAAACTAGAGTACAAAACCTTTAAGTCTCTCCATTTGTTAATGACAGTGGTAATGGTTCTTAATGCCATTGTTGACTGCTGTTCACTTTACATAGTTCAAATGTTATTCTGTTATAGTTTATTAAATATTTTATTACACTATTTGGTTCAGAATATACTTTCCCTGTTTTCTCCTCTAAAAATTAGGTGCGTCTTAAGGTCAGGTGCGTCTTATGGAGCAAAAAAAATACGTAATCTAACTTATAGTCTTGAGATCCTTGCCCATTAAAAACCTCTGAAATTAGAGCTGGGTATTTGGCTCTCATTTGGATTCCAAGTGTGTAGTGAATAGAGTGAGGGACTAGAACTCTGAAGAACAAGGTTCAAATCCCAACTTGGCCATGGAAACTGACTGGGGTATGGGACTGGTAAAGCCACTCCTTAAATATCTCACTTACTTTGAAAGCCCTCTTAGGGTCACTATAAGTCAGTTCTGACTTGATGGCACAGAACATACATACATTTGGCTCTCAGAGACAATCAATGTATCTTCAAAGGATGGTAAGGTCCCTAGAACTTTGAATAAAGCAATGGAAGAGCCCTTACTGAAGATATCAAATTTAAGTTATATGGGCCAAAATCCAATTGACAAAGTCACACACAGAAAGTGATTGCACAGTGGGGTTTCCCCTCCTGTTGATTCCCCTTTGTGTATTTTGCAGTAAATGCAACATTAGGCACCATAAGGGTGGATAAAAATCAAACTGATTTAAACCACAATTCAAATCACGATTTAAATTGTAATTTAAATCAATGTGATCTAAAACAAATCCACCCTGGGCACAACAGAGACAGCCCTTCAGAATAACCAACAACTTCACTCACTTTGTTATAATGTTGATAGTTTCTTCCATTTTCAGTGGTAACTATTTGCCTATTCCTCCTGAACGAGCAAAGACGAATGTTGGACTTCTTAAGAGTTCAGTAGCTTACAGCGCCACTTGTAAGACTGAATGATTGATTTAATCTCTGTCAGTTTTCTCCCAGAACTAGGACTCAAGGTGGCTTACAAAACAGTTTAAAAAAAACTTTAGAAATTTAACATACAATAGAACCCCAAATATTAAAACAAGATTAAATTCTTTATGATATTTAAATCAAAATCAAACACTTGAAAATATTTGATTAAAAATATATTTGATTAAAGTTTACCTTTAAAAAGAGAACCAGCCCATTATATAAAACTCTGTGGCATTTAATTAGTGAAGGCCTGCTGGAATAAAAGGGGTTTTGCCTGTTGCCAGAAATACAGCAGGGAGCGGGCAAATTTGTCCTCTCCTGGCAAGGAATTCCACAACCTTGACACACCTACCAAGAATATTCTCTAATTAAAACATTTAGAAGTAAATTCTAAATATGTGACTATAGCCTACAGTCTACTTTACTAATAATAACCCTCAAAAGATGGCAATTTTTATAATTAAATGAATTATACACAACATTATTTGAAGTGATCTACAAATAATACTGCAGATTTTATATTTTCACCATAATTTCACTGTTCCTCCTCAGGAAAAAAAAACACACAAAAACAAGAAGCCTGTACAACTGCAGATTTCAAAACTTCTATAGTGACACTAACCTACAGAAGCATACCTTGTAGAAGTGGGCAAAGTTTCCGGTATTTTCTCCCTTTTCTACTCTGTGCATTTCTGCCTTTTTTCACAGAAGCAAACCTGGTGAGACACTAAGTTTGAATTGTTAAAGTAGAGATCTGAAGTTGATTAACCGGCTGTTTAAGTACGGCTGATAACTCCCCTTAAATAGTTAAAGCTTATGCCAAAAGAGTTAAAGGAAGGAAGGAAGCGCCACTTTTGAAGTCAGGTGGTCTATAATTACATTCTCTAAAAATAAGAGGATGAGCATCTGTTTTTATTAGGAGGCAAAAGCCACAACAAAAAAAGGGTGTTTCTTTCACAGGACAGCTAATGAGGCATATAATTAGAGCAAATTAAGTGCCATTACAACCATGTTTTCCACTTACAAATAATAATGGTGAGCTCTACATCATGGCATTCTGAATTCCTCAAGCAGAGCTGCCCACTCTAATATCCAGACACTGTTAAGTTTTGTTAAGAAAATCCTCCTCATTCATTAAAATATGCATACATCTTAGAGTTCATGACACTTTTTCTAGAATGCAAGGTCAAATTACATCTAAACAAGAACAAAAATAAACAAGTTCAGAGGGCAGCTTTTCTATTAGACCTTCTTCTATTGGACCCTCTTATGAAAGAAAACTGTCTTTCAATCACATATTCACATATACAATGTCTTTCAGGAACATTCAGTTTTGATCATCTGTTCTCAACAATGTGATCTGCCTCCAATGAACAATCACACTAAGTGATCAAGCAATAATTTATATGTGGAATACTTTTTTAAAAAAGTGATGGAAGAGTCACACATTTACACTGAACTGTCCTTTTAACCCTAAACTACTCAACATGCTGTAGGTCCCACTTCACTACAGTGGCTCTAGTTACAATTCTAAGAATCACCCCAATTTTCAAAACAACAAAAATTATTGGCTTCCCAAAAAATGGCTTCCCAAAATAGCATTAAGTGAAAACTTCTAAACTTCCCTTCCAAACATGTTATACACTACCACAACATAATTCCTTTTATTTTGGGCCCTAGAAGTTATTCAGGGACATATTTTTCCTTAATTTACTTTCCTTTAAAGAAATAAGACTACTGCATGGTGTGAAATCTGTTAATTTGATTTCCAAAAATCTCACAGATTTAATTATTCTTGCTATGTGAGACTAATAACCAAATTTGACCCATGTGTCTCACAAACGTCTTATCCTCACAACAACCCAGCTAAGTAGAAAACAACACAATACAAATGCAAGAGCAGGAGATACCTTTATTAGGCCACTTTTTAAAAATCAAATAATCTGCAATCTTTCGTGGGCCAAGTCCAATTCATCAGGCCATTCAATTTCTTGTGGATTATGCAGAAAATGAATATATATGAGAAGTCCCAAAAATTCATAGCGGGTTGCAGTGTCATGCTTGTTTCTTATGAGGTGAGTTACAAAAAATGCAGGTTGCAATGGGGGAGTGGTTTTATTTGAATAATTGACATTGCAATTCTAGGAGATGCCAGAGTTGAAGATAAAGAATTGAAAAAATGTACAAAATACAAAGGCCTAGCAAAAGAAATAACTTGCTTGTGAATGAAAAACATTTCAGTGTTCCCCATAGACATTGAGGCTTTAGGAACAACGTCATGGAATTTTACAAACCTTATAATCGGCAGCAGATCTCTGAACATTATCAGAACTGCAAAAATGGCAATATTAGCAGTATATATATTACACCAATATATAACTGATACTTAGGTTTTTGGGTAAAACTTGGCTCTACTATATAATACCAGTCAAATGATGTCATACTGACTGGTACTTCACTGGAGTTTTTTCCGATACGGGTAGGGCAGTATTATTAGCAAGTCTGGAGCAAGCAATATGAATCTTAACTACTGGAGGATGGAAGATGCATGTCACCCTCATAAAACAACTTTCCCTCACAAATTTCAACTCAAATGTTAAACAAGAAAAGTATGAAAGTTTTTTTCCCTGAACAAGAACATGGATTTCTAGCAGGTCTGGGGGCTGGGTTGCAAGGTAACTTGGATTAGATTTTTGTACATTTTTAAAACCTGCATTTGTTGTACTGTGAAAGATGTGATCTTATTAATGAAGATAATCTCTGAAACAATGCAGATCACAACTGCTGCATATTGTTATCATATTCATAATTGCTGAGGCCAATTTGTCATTTGATCACTGAACCAGCACTGACTAGCTCTTCCATTCTTAGCTAGCCTAATCTTCAGACAACAGACTAATAATCCACCACTGGAGTTCCACTTGAAGCTGCAACAGCTAGACAGAAACCTGCCAGAGCCTGCATTTGGTTGGCATACTCTTTCGAAGACGCAAGTGTCCACCATGCCACAAAGATCAATATCAGACTTCAAAATACCGTTGTTGAAATATAATTAAGAGAATCCTCCAAAGTCAAATAAATTCAAGAGGAATTCATGCAAATCAGTAACCGGATGAACACACAAACAGGGAAGATCCTATTGTGTACTTTTAGAAAATCCATGGCAGTTTAAACTGCAAGAGCTGTTCAGCAATATTTTATTTCAATCAACTACTAGAACCAAGACAGCTGCCATATCATAAATTAAAGTTAAGGATCCATAAATCTAAAAAGACATAAAATCCAAAGGGGGGAAAGCTGCCTGTAAACCTGTGCAATGCATGCAGAGTATTTATTGCACCACTTATTTGCAATATTTTCTCCTCCACATCAGTAGCAACAGCAGCCGGGGGACCCTAAGAACCACAAAAATGGGCAGAGGTAGCTTGTAGCCCATAGGCTGTGCATCACCCACTCCTAATTTATATTTTAGCACCACCCATGAGGTCAAAAATACATACAGTACCCCACACCGTGGATTGAAATGACATAATACATTTGTGTTTTTAAAGAGTAAAGAACTCTTTACTACTACACAGCAACTATTTTTCTGCATTGCTATCAATAATGATGTGCCATCAAATTGATTATGACTTATGATGACCCTTGCCAGGGTATAAAATTTTCAGAAGTGGTTTATCATTCCTTCTTCTAGTGGCACTCTGTGATTGTTTAACTTGCCCAGAGCTACACACACTGGGTCTTTTCCCAGGAGGCACATGGGATCAAACACCTGACTGCTGGCTCCAAAAAGTTAGGTTACCTATCTGTTACCATGGTATTTCTAGTGGACCTCTGTGAATTCACACAAATGGGTTTCTTCTGCACCTGCGCAGGATGTTCAAAAGATTCTAGAGCTTAGGGGGAAAAGTAGCAATTTAGTTCCCCACAAGGGACCTAGCTCCTCCTCCTCAGCCTTCCCCTCAGTTCCTTACAGTCCGGCATTACCATATCAAGTAGGTATCAACATGATGGACAGAGGGGAGAATGGGAGGGGTGTGTGAATTCACAGAGGTCTACTAGAAGAACCATGGTTACAGGTAGGGAACCTAACTTTCTTCGTAGTGGCCTCTGTGAATGCACACAAATGGGTGAATAGCAAGCTTACTCACCGGATGGAGGGCCGTCACGACAACAAGGATGTCAATATCCCCCTTCCAAATGCCGCATCGTTCTTAGCCCTGACGTTGAGGCGGTAGTGCTTCACAAACGTCATAGGGTTGGCCCAAGTAGCCACTCTACAGATACTCTGTAGCTGTATTCCACGATGCAAAGCAGTCAAAGTTGAGACTGCTCGGGTAGAATGTACTTTCAAGTTGTCCAGTACCGTTTTCCCAGAGATCTGGTATGCCAGCTGGATGGTCTAGACAGTCCACCTCGATATTGTTTGAGGGGAAGCAGGGGCACCTCTGTTAGGTCCATGAAAGCATATGAATAGTCTAGGCCAGCGATGGCGAACCCATGCCACACGTGCCACAGCTGGCACACAGAACTCTTTCTGCATGCATGTGAGCCATAAGTTGCTGGATCACTACCCCCCCCAACCTGAGAAGGTGGGTGCAGCAGCGGTGCTGGCGCTTTAACCAGGTAGATCCGGATCAGCTGGCGCTGGCGGCAGATCCAGAGTGAGGTGTCCAGCCATCTCCATGCCCGGGATTTCCCCTTCCACCACCATGTCTGGTTCCACCGCCACGACACGCAGCACACTGGTTTTATTTTGGGTCTGTGGGGTTCAGTTTGGGCACGCAAGTCCAAAAAAGTTTGCCACTACTGGTCTAGGTGATTGCCTAAAGCACTTTGTTCTGTCGAGGTAGAAGGCAAGGGCCCTTTTAACATCCTACGTGTGAAGCTTGCGCTCAATTGGAGTGGATGCAGACGGGAATAACGGTAGAATTACAGGCTGGTTAAGGTGGAAATCCAACACCACTTTTAGGGAGAAAGGAAACTTCACGGTACAAGGTGACCTTATCGGGGTGTAACTATAAATACGGGGGGGGGGTCTGACCTCAGAGCGGCTAGTTCGCTGGCTCTTTTTGCAGAGGTGATCGTGACCAGAAAAACGGTCCTAAGTGAAAGCAACTTCTCATTACAAGTGGCCATGGGTTCGAATAGCAGTTTGGTGAGCGCCTCAAGTACCAATTGAAGTGACCACTGGGGAACAATGTATTGTGGTGGTGGCCTGACATTCTGCAGATCTAAATATCTTCAGGGTCAGATGAGAGAGAAATGTGGTGGAGTGGGAACCAGGTGGTTGATGGGCCACCATGGCCGATATATACACCTTGATGGTAGAATGGGAGAGTCCGAGGTTGAACAGGTGTAGGATGAAGGTAAGTACTGTGTCGAGGGAAGCTGGGACTGGGGTTGAGTAAATTTAATAAATGATTTCCATTTGTTTTTGTAGAGTTTCGCAGTAGACGGTTTTTGTGCCTGATCTAGGATTCTTCGGGGTTATCTTCCACACGGTCAAACTCAGAGACTGCACGTCTAGGTGGAGAATGGATCCGTCGTTTTGGGACAGAAGAGTCGGCATTAGAGGTAAGTGAAGAATCTCTTGCAATATCCTTCTGAGGTGGGGTGGACCACGGTTGTCAGGGCCAACATGGGGCAATCAGTCTAGCATCCGTTCAGTATTGAATCACCCTGACGGTTGACCTTTGGAGCATCGGTATCGGTGGGAAAATGTAGGTGAGTTCTCCCAACTATTCTATCATGAAGGCATCTCCCAAAGATTCGGTGTCTGCCCCTGCCCTCAAACAATATCTGGGGCACTTGGCATTGTGTTGAGTCGCAAAGAGGTCCAGCGTTGGCTGACCCCATTTGAGAAAAATGTCCTGAAAAACCAATTCGTTCAGTGACCATTCGTGTACATGTGAAGGCAGTCTGCTGAGGCAATCTGCTAGATAACTGTCTTCTGATGATATGTGGATAGTGTAGGGGAAAACATGGTGGGTATGGCACCATTCCCAGAATCTCATGGTCAGGTGGAGAAGAGGCAAAGAATGTGTTCCTCCTTGTCTGTTCACGTAATGCATGGCTGTGGTATTGTCTGTGACCAGCTGAACCGCTTTTCCCTCAATGTGCGGTAGAAAGGCTCGAAACACATTTATAATGGCCAGTATCTCCAGTTGGTTTATATGGAGCGTCCATTCCTGTTTTGTCCACAGGCCGTGTATACGAAGCTCCTGGCAATGAGCTCCCCATTTATGAGGATGAGTCTTCATTACGAAAAGACATGGAGGCCATAGAGAGTGAACAGTGTAATCCCTCGACATGTGCCCGTGGTATAAGGTTGAAATCTGACTGTGTAGATGGCAAAAAGGGTTCAGTGTCAAGACCCTGTGGGCCAGAGTAGAGCGTAGTGGTGTCAACTGTAGGTCGGCCACTGGCGTGGCTGGATCACTTTTTCAGTAAGGTGATTTCCGCCAGCGGCATCCGTTTTCGAGGTAGCCAAATTGGAGAGGTGTGAGCGTCCTCTCACTATCAAAAAGGAGATCCCAGCAGGGGTGCCGCGGGAAAATACCAAGTTGGCGGGGGGAAGATGGGTCCTCTGAAGTCGTCTTGGTAACCATAGCCATGGTATGGATGGTACCGATCGAGGTAATGGTAGCCATAGGGCAGCGATGGCAAACCTATGGCACGCGTGCCATAGCTGGCACACAGAGCCCTCTCTGTGGGCACATGAGCCATAAGTCACCATCGAGAAATACTTACCCATCCTCTGATCCCGGATTTTGGCAATCCCCTCTGTTGGTGCAGTGGTCCAGCAATGGCAACCATTACTAGTCTAGCCCAATGGGCGATTGGAGGACCAGTAAGTATTTCTTTGTTAATACCTGCAGTTCAGGAGCAGTTGTTTTTTCTAAACTAAAACTCAGTATTTGGGTTTTAATTGCAGTGTTGGCCCTTTTCAATAAATAAGTTGATTTTGTGTTGCAGTTTGGGCACTCGGGCTCAAAAAGGTTCACCATCACTGCCATAGGGCGTCGAGCCTGCTCCATCATGCCTAAGAGGTTGGTATGGAGAGGTATGTTTACGCTTCTCCGTCTTCTTTCTCGGAGCTCATTGCGCGGTCTCCTGTTCTGATTCAATGTCAATATCTGCCCGCCCTGAAGATCAAGGGCTCAAATGGGCCATGGCCGGGCTGGAAGGTACATCAGCCTCGAAATGGCCTGACTTAGGAGACATGCTAAGTACGTCATGAGGTGCCTGGGCTGGAGGAATTACACGTTCCTCTCTGTCCGAGAGCCCAGGGTCCTCTCTTGAAGATTCCTTCATGGGCAACGGGACCAGAGGAAGGGGTGCGGTGGTAGGCATGGCAATTTTATTCTGCTTCTTATTTTTGTCTTTTTCCTTTTTGCAGAATCGCTGGACCGTGCCTGAGCCCTGGCAGAGGCCGATTTGGACACCTTCTGAGTCCTTTGGCTTGGTGAGTATAGATGTCGAGCTGGACAGGGATTGTGCAGCTGGACTAGAGGCAGTCTTAGTAGCCTCTGGATGAGGAAAATTAGACAATGGAGAGGTGTGCATCTCCATAGTAGGATTCAAAGTTTTTCCGTAGAGAAACGATCTTAGCCTATGCAGTCTAAGCTCAATTGCCGGCTTAGAGATGCTCCAGCATGCGGTGCATGACTGGTTCTGATGGGATTCCCCCAGGCAAAATAAGTATCTATTGTGCTCGTCCGTTAGTGGAATTTTACGGAGGCAAACGGAACATCTCTTAATGCCCCAAGGGACCATAAAAAGTAGGGAAAAATAATAAGAAAAAAGAAAGGGGCAACTCCAACAGTTGGGGGGGGAAGAGGGGTAGATGCGAAAAGAACAACGGCGGTTCTGATTGCTGCAGTGAAGGAAAAACAAATATGATTAAAGGTAAAGAAATAAAAGAAATATAGATAGCTACGTTAGAATCACTTTCCTTATCGCTCTAATGTTCCTCATGTCCTACTCCAACGGTGGAATAAAAGGAACTGAGGTGAAGGCTGAAAAGGAGGAGCTAGTTCCCTGAGGGGGGAATTAAATTGCTACTTTTTTTCTGAGCGCTAGAATCTTCTGAACATCCTGCACAGGCATAGAAGAAACCCATTTATGTGCATTCACAGAGGCCACTATGAAGAATGAGGTACTGCAACTCACTGAACTAATCAGCCAGTGGCACTGCTGATAACCACTTTATACAGTGGACCCTTGACTTACAGACGACTCGACTTACGGACTTTTCGAGTTACAGACTTCTCTGGCCGCAAAATTTAGATTCGACTTGCAGCCGGAGAATCGACTTAAAGACCAGAAAAAAACAAAATGGAACAAAAATAGAATAAAAACTGCCAGTTATGGGATTAATCGATTTTCAATGCATTGTAGGTCAATGGAGATTCGACCTACAGACTTTTCGACTTGCAGCCACCGTTCCAATACGGATTAATTCCGTAAGTAGAGGGTCCACTATACTTACTTTCATACCACCATAAGAAAAAATAACACAAAACAGGTGGAGCACCTGAAAGTCAAGGCCTATAGTCTCTCCTAAATTCTATTGGAATCTTGCCTGAAAACTGGAATTGAGGAGCACTCTGACTTTTTTCTTATACTTTCTTCTCTGCAATGTTTTTTTTAATGGAAATAATCCCAATGGGAAGGAAACTATCCCATTTTAGAGCTTATATAACTTTCTCACCTCCTGCATATTTTTGCAACTCTGACATTTTTCCACTATCCACAAGATCTTGGTGTACAGGCAGATGAAGATGGATTAACATTGAAGCCAGCTTAATTCTCCACTGCACCTTCTTGACAGAAGCTGGACTTGATGACCCATAGAGTCCCTCCAAGCTCTGCAGTTCTAAGATTAAGATTATGGTGATGATTCCACTTTACAGTGGTGCTTCGCTAGACGATGATAATCCGTTCCATTGAAATCACTGTTTAGCGAAATCACTGGAATGCATTTAAACCTGTTTAATGCGTTCCAATGGGGAAGAATCGTCGTTGTCTAGCGAAGATCGGCCATAGGAAAGCCGCTTTGCGAACCACTGATCAGCTGTTTAAATAGCTGTCTTGCGAACCTTAGGTCCCGAAAACACCCATTTTGCGAGCACAGAGGGAGCTGTCAAAATCGTTGTCTAGCAAAAATTGGTTTGCAAAGCAGGGACCAAACATTGTCCAGCAAAATTCCCCCATAGGAATCACTGTTTTGCGAATCACTATAGCGATCGCAAAAAGTCAATGTCTAGCGAAAAAAACTGTCATGCGAGGTAACTGTCTAGCGAGTTTCATTTGTGCTACCTAGCACAGAATACTATACGGCATATCCTGTAGAACTGCTAAATTTGTTAAACGAGCCATGGAAAGATGGAATTTATTGCTTGCTTCACAAGCTCAAGTCAGGAAAGATGCAAGCTGCATTAGAGGTGTTGTTTTTAAAGCAGTGGTTCTTAACTAGGAGTGCAAGAAATCATTTCTAGCAGTGCGACTGATCACAGATATTTTTTTAACTTATAGATTTATAATATAAAATTTAAAGCTATCTCTATATAAATTTGATTCAACTATATCATGTACTCACAGTTGATGTGTGTATGTATGTACCGGCAAATTCTATGACCAGATCCTATGAAAATATCATCTCCACTACTACCGACCCTACTTTTGTCACTCTGCATGCAGTTGACAGTACCATAAGAAATTACTCGAAATGTGCACTTTGTCATGCACAAACATTAAAAAAGCAGGCCAATCCACGAACAAATGAACGCTAATTTTATTTGTTTGCAGCAGGAATAATAATTAATGTTTACACATTATTTTATAATTTACTTAAAATCTGTAGTTAAAATGTGTTTTTATTTTATTATTTGTAGTGGCCCTTGCCATGTCAAAAAGACACCAATGTAAAGACGATTATGTTACTTACTGATTCACTTGTAGAACAGAGAAAGATGGTACCCAATGATCACGATGCATTTTATTTATTTATTTATTTATTTATTTATTTATTTATTTATTTATTTATTTAACTTATATGCCGCCCACACTACATCTTATGTTGCAAGCTATTTTCAAACTCTAATCTCAAACTGTTGAAGTTTTCAACAATCAGCATAGTGGTAAAGCTGCAGGATATACAGTTAACATATTGAAGTCTAAGAAGGCACAATTTGATACCAGCAGTACTATCACAAAATCTGACTTTGTGACAGTTCAGAAGCCTTTGTTAGAAGCTTCTTATCAGGTGGCATATCTGTGCGCTAGGGAAAAAAGCTTCAAAAAGATGAAATTGTTAAAATTAGGTTCTGAAGCACATAAGAAAATTCAGGAGATTCCACTATCAAATGATAGTGCTGACCATATTGTGCTCCTTTATCGCACGGACATAAAGTGGATCTCCAAGGGATGTATGCTAAGCAGGGTTTTTGAAATGCATGAGGAAATTATTCAGTTTCTTACTAACCAAAATTGTAATTTAGTTCAAGACTTTGAAAAAAGAGATGCAGTACTTCGACTGGCCTACTTAGCAGATATATTCACTCATTTGAATGAATTAAATACATCAATGCAAGAATATGGTAAGAGCGTAATAACAGCTACTGAAAAATTATCTGCTTCTATTGAAAATTTCAAAATCTGGATACATTGAGTTGAAAATGGTAATTTTGCAAACTTTCCCTTGCTTGACGAAATTGTTCTGGAAAATGAGAAAATCACAATTTTACCTAATCTTGTATAACAGCTGAAGCAATTAAGTGCATCTTTTCATGGATATTTTTCCACAGGAGATATTAGCAAAGAGCAGAGATGGATACTGGATTCATTTCTTTTTTACCTTAATTCTATAGACAACGGTAATTTAATAAAAGACAATCTTAATGAAATATGGACCAATGCACGTATTCAAAATGGAATTTGAAAAACTGGATTTAGAACAATACTGGTGTGCTCACTTAGAACCATTTCCACAACTCGCGAAAGCAGCATTGTACACATTTCTACCATCTGCTACCACCTATCTGTATGAAATGGGATTTTCACCGTGTTTGCATATTTTTAAAAAACCAGATATCGCTTAAATGCAAATGATGACATATGTGTAGCTCTTTCGAAATAGGAACCCCACTTTCAAAATATTATTATGAATAAACAACAATAAATTACCCACTAAAATTGAGACATTATTTTAATTTTAAAAGTGCGGCCTTCTCAGCCACACTACGTAGATGCTGTTCCAAGTCCTCCATACAGAGTACATTACCATAGTCTCTCGAGACTGAAGGATGCCTAATCTAACTTAACCTAATTTTAATTTTATGTCAATACATAACAGTACATACAGTGGGCCCTCAACTTACAAACTTAATCCGTTCTGGAAGGACGTTTGTACCTTGAAAAGTTCGTAATTCAAAGTACCATTTCCCACTGAAATGCATGGGAACGGAATTAATCCCTTCCAGCATTTCAAAAAAAATACCAAAATAAAAATAAACAGAGCAAGTCCCGTGGTGGGACTGCAAAAAAAAAAACCCCAAACACACACACAAAACCTCCCACAGAAACATAACCCCCCAGTTCAAACTCACCCTCCCAAACCCACCCAGAACAAGATTTTTAAAAAGGACTTACTAGTCCAAAGCCCGCCAGTGTTCCGCTGCCTCCATGCGACTGGGGACGAGTGGCCAAGCACCTGGCCAGCTCTAGCCTCCAAGTGGCCAAGCACCTGGCCAGCTCTAGCCTCCCCGTGCTCCGCTGCGGCTGGGGATGAGTGGCCAAACGCCCGGCCAACTCTAGCCTCCCGGCGCTGGGTGAGCTTTGTTGGCTCCGAAGCCAAAAAGGCAGGGAGAAAGGGCGGGAAGTTCGAATTTCCTGCACTTCCTCCCTGCCTTTGGAGCTTTCAGAAGGCTTCCTCCAATGTCGGGGGAAAGCCCTTTGAAACCTCTGAAGGCACTGATCGCGGCGGCGGGGACCCCCAGGGAGGTCTCCCATGGTGGCGTGCAAGCCCTGGGAGACCTCCCTGGGGGTCCCAGCCACTGCGATCGGTGCCTTCAGAGGTTTCAAAGGGCTTTCCCCCGACATCATGCTAGGGCTTATTCTCAGGTTAGGTCTTATTTTCAGGGAAACAGAATAGTTTTGAAATAAATGTAATTTTCTAACAAATAAATTGGAACACGTTTTTCAAGGGGATGAAAGAATTATTTTAAGATTCAATGGGGTACCAACCACTAAAAAAAGCTGAAGAACCTCTGTTTTAAAATGACAGTTGAGGCAGCTGTGGATTGATATCATACCCCAGTTCTTCAAACAAAGAGGTGCAGGCCTGTGTAGAGACCTTCTAATGCAGCCTGCATCTTTCCTGACTTACATCTCAGAACAACTTTCCTAGTAAAATCCATCTTGTCATGAACTTTTGGACTTTTAAGTTCACAATGGTACAAGCCTAATGGTCTTGATCCACAAAATCTAGAAGATTGTATTATTTTTAGTGGTCTCTAAAAGTATTGCCTACTCTTGCATTTGTATTTTGTAATGATTGCACAACTTGCTTTTATTTCAATGAAAAAGCATGTTCAGGGTTTTTCTTTAAATCTGCACATTGTACCAAATCCATTTCAGAAATCCAGAATGAATTACTACAGATAGATATTTTATCTATCACTTATATTGCACTACAAGATGATACAGAAGGATCTTTTTAACCATATCTAAGCATAGCAGGCTATACAAGAGGTACAAAAGGAAAATTTCCATATATTTTGCAATATACCTAAAAATTTCATCATGCGACTTTCCAATTACTTTAACAAATTTTCCTTTCTAAATCTTCTATTATTTTATTACTCTGTGTGACAAATTGTATGTAAAGTAAGACACAAGCATTTGTCTGAATAACACATAATCTATATAACAACACAGTGATATTAGCGAGATACCAAACAATTTTGAAAACAACAAATTTTAAATGAAAGCCCCACTTTACAATTTGACACTTAATGCCACGAAAAGCATAAAAAATTAAAATATGCAAGCAGATATATTTTTAGAAGTATACCAAAACCAATCCTAAAATTCTTATTTGTAAAAAAAAAAAATTGTGCAATTTTAGCCTTGTTTGGTTTTCTGTGAAAGTATATGAACAACCTCCCCATTAAAAGAAGCACACAACAGGAATTCTGACAATAGTTTCTGGGGAAAACGTCTCTCTTAATAAATTATGTATCATTATTAGAGTAGTATCTCTACCAGGAAAATAAAGATACAATGCAAAATATGGAAAAAGCCAAAGATTAAACTAGGCCATGGCCTAACGTATTTTTCCTTTGTTCTCTTCCCAACCTCTCATAATCCTGACCAAATCTTTCTATTTCTTCTCACGTCTGCAGCTGATGCCACATTGGACAAATCAACAAAGTGGCATCTGTTTACATGATTGAACTGAACAGACATACTGTATAGGCTTTGATTTTGCTCACAAACCATAGCTTTGGCAATACATTGTATTTACTCAGGGTTTTTTTCCAGAGACAAAATTCTCTCATCTACTCTTAATTTCTCTATTTAGAGAAAATGCATTTATATTTTATACACTTTACATCTCAAATTAAAAAGAAGCTTACTTTACACATCCTAAAATATCTTAAAATTTGATATGCACTTTCTAATTCAATAAATCCTTTATAGATAAAAATACAGCTTTTGGAAAAATTAAGATTGAAATATAAGCCACAATTTCATTTATTTACATTAGAATGTTATCATAAGTTTAACTATAAATATTATGTTTTGCTTTTAAAAATATCTTTAAACAACAATACTAACTAGAACTGTTTTCAGTTGTACACTAGAACGATCAACTGACTTATCTTCAAGGTCCTCCAAAGTAGCAAAGATGAAATAGTGTAAGAATCCTGGAAGTTTAGTTGGTAGCTACTATCATCTACCAGCTAAAATAAATCCATACCCACCTTCACGGCCATTTGTAGGCAGAAAAGCATAGCATAAAGGTAAAAAATAAACAAACAAATTGTATTTGTTATCAGGTTGCTATAAATGCAGAACAGCCAATGAAAACTACCAACTTGAAAACTGACGTTTATTGGTAAGGAACTACTTTTCTTCCATACAGATTCTTCAGCATCTCAACTGAAGTTCAAACAAATTATGTATTCTTCGTTTATCAAATTTCAACTGTTTCAACAGCAACAGACATTTTAGCTGTCTATATGGGCTTGCTGTCTTTGATTACACTGCCCTCTAGAGGTTACTTTACTGATGGAAAATTTTAACTGAGCCTATCTCTCACCTTGAGAGCCCTGATTGAGCATCTGATACTCAAAATGTAGAGAACTGAAGAAACTGGGTATGTAGGTACGTTTACAGCAACAGAATATGAATAGAGGGGTGAAACTCAAGGACAAAAGCTCAATCTAAGCCAGAGCTAAAACAGCATAAAAACAGATATTTTAGTAACTCACAAGCAAGGCAAAAACCAATAGAATGTCAGCATGCAGAGGCAATGGTCAAAATCCTATTACAAAAATACACACTCGAGTTCAACTGCACAAGAGGCTTTTGTAGTTTGCCAACTGCCAATCAAGCACCCAGTCATGGAATCAACTATGCAGGCCAGGAACAGGCACGCACATAGCTGGCAAAATATCTTACTACCTTCCTGTGGTAAGGTATGTGTGCTTCCTCTTACATGACTGTGTAATTGATGCACACCAGCTGGAAAACATCACAGCTACCTGTGAACTTCCAGGGTTTCATTGGCTTGTCTGGTAATTGACTGTATACTCCTGTTGTGTGCTAAAGTCATCTCCTACTTATGGAGACCCTATGAATGAGGAATCCCCATGTCCTGTTCTCGACTGCCCTGCTTAGTTCTTGTAAACTCAAGTCTGTGGCTTCTGATAGGGCAGTGGTTCTAACCTTGAGTCCCCAGGTGTTCTTGGACTACAACTCCCAGAAATCCTGGCCAGCATAGCTAGTGGTTAAGGTTTCCAGGAGTTTTAGTTCAAGAACATCTGGGAACCCAAGGTTGGGAACCATTGCTTTTGAGCAGGGGAATCCAAAGTTTTTAGTGTGAGTGCCACATATATTTTCCACATTTTCAAGGGCTGAAGGAATGTGCAGGTTGCAGGGAATGTACCTGAGCCTGCAATATTTGCCGGGCTGGATAAAAAGGCAAGGAGGGCCGGGTATGGCCCATGGGCCGTAGTTTGGAGACTGCTGCTTTAGAGCACCAGGCCTTCTCATATTAAGTCTTCCTTTTTTCCTGCTGCCTTCTACCTTTCCCAGAATTATTGTCTTTTCCAGACAATCTTGCATTTTCATTATGTGCCCAAAGTAGGACAGTTTCAGCTTAAATGTTTTTGCCTCCAGAGATGGTTCAGGCTTGATTTCATCTAGGACCCACTTTTTTAGTCCTGGTGGCAGTCCACGGTAGCTCTCCTCCAACAACATAATTTAAAGAAATCACTATTTTTCCTGTCCAGATTTAACTCCCATACATGGTGACTTGGACTACAAGAGTGTGGATCATCTTGGTCTTGGACTCCAGTGAAACGTCCGTACACACAATGATCTTTTTAAATTCCCTCATCACTGCCCTTCCTAGTCTTCTTCTGATTACTTGATTGCAGTCTCCCTTTGTATTAACTTACACAAAATCTCTATTTCAATTTCTTCACTGGCAATGCTAAATTTACATACTTCTGCCAGTCATGATTTTTGTCTTCTTAAGGTTCAACTGCAGTCCTGCTTTGGCACTTTCTTCTTTTACTTTCCCCTAAAAGTAATTTCAAGTCATGGCTGCGTTCTGCCAGTAAGATGGCATCATCTGCATGTCACTGGCAATGGTGCGGCTAAAAAATATTGTAAATAAATAAATAAATAAATGTCTTGTTTGCCCAGTTGTACAAGGCGACCATTGTTTGCCCAGTCGTACAAGGTGACCATTATGTTCTGGTCAGAAAGATGAACAGGTAATACCCAGTGGTTTTCCACTGAACGTTCATTTGGCCAAATGTGCATTTATCATCCTTTACTACTAACATATGCACTCATTTCTGAATCAAAATTTGCAGCTAATGGCTGTTACACACTATGAAATGAACTTTTGCTTACTATTAGAATCAGAGCTCCCTCTTGTGGCTCAAATATTAGCTACCTACAGAGGATATCAGAAAAGAGATCATAATGAGAAATTACTGAATATTAAACTGTCTATGGTTAACCTGTCAGTAATACCTTTTCTCTTTTAACAACATTGTAGTATAAAACTTACAAACATTTTAATTACAACTAAAATAAACTCAAGTAAGAAATAAATATTAGAACAATATTAACACAATAAGAATAACATACAGAGTTTAATACATTTTCACTTTCAAGGGCTGTGTACTTACTAAAATTTGTTAAAAGTAGCACCCATACCTAAAAAAGAAAAATGATGTTTTGTATAACTATCAGTGAAAGTTACAGCTGAAGCTATACACAAACAATTAAGCAAATTCTATTGATCAATACTACCACTACTAAGGATAGTCATATTGATGCATCCCTCTTGCAGTTTTCATCTCAAACAAATGCTACAATTTAACCCCATTCATCGTTGTTTATTCGTTTAGTTGTGTCCGACTCCTCGTGACCCCATGGACCAGAGCATTCCCTATACCAGTGATGGCGAACCTTTTTGAGCCCGAGTGCCCAAACGGCAACATAAAACCAAATTATTTCTTTCGAACTGCCAACACTGTAATTAAATCCGAATACTGCGGTTTTAGTTTAGAAAAAAAAATCATACAGTTGTCTGAACTAATCAACACCTTTTGTCTTCAAAGGAAAACTTGAGAACATAACTTTCAATGATACAAACACTTTTTATTGAAAAATAACCATTAACTCTAGTAAATGGAAAAAAATATTAAAGTAATACAATGTACACATAGCCCGAAGCCAGGTAATTTATACAAACTTGTAAAATAATTATGTGCATGTATTTTTTGACAAGGGATACTCAATATGGCATGCTTTTGTACAATTAAAGTGATTTTTGATGTTGTATGCATGCTGATAATTTGTCGAACCTTGGCTCATACACCTTTCGTTTGAGAGCAACACATGCATCTGTCAGTCTGTTTCTGGTATAAGATCTGATATAATTCAAAGCTGAAAACAGCTGCTCACAAGCACAAAATGACCCAAACAAAGTAAGAAGAGCAATCCCAAATGTTTTTGTTGACTTAAAATTATTTGGCAGAGAATTCCACACTTCAAGGACTTCGTTTTCAGAACTACCAACTGTGCTGTTCTTTGTCGTCCCTTCGCACTCTATTTTCTCCAGTGTTGCATGCAGGTCATAGAATTTATTTTTCCAGATAGTTTTCTTGAAATTCCAATAGCTCCACTTCCAGATTTCCAAAATCTAACCGCTGTGAGCAGGAAAGATCAAGTTCTCCAAATTGGGCTTTATCTGGAGAAGAAAACACAGAGTTGTCTCCATCTTACAGAACTGTAAAAATCTGTTCCTAAAATTCTCCTTTCCAGCTGTTAAAATGCTAGAAAATTCCTTGTAGATTTCCTGATGGCTTGTAGGATTGTTCGTAAGTGTTGTAGAATTTTCCAAATGCATTTTTAGATTTGGAAAATATTTCAGCTGCCCACTTTCAAGGTCTCTCTCAAAAACCTGCAGTTTTCTCTCAAATGTTCTGATGTCACAAAACATCCTTTCTACTGTTTTCCCTAAATCTTGCAGTTTTTTGTTCAGTACATTGAAGTATGCTGTAAAATCCGTAAAAAACATGAGGTTGGTAAGCCAGGCCATATCAGTGAGCTGTGGATATTCTTGCTCCTTTTCAGTCATAAACAGCCTAATATCATCCAAGCAGGCTACAAATCTCTCCAGGACTCATCTTCTGCTCAGCCACCAGACATTATTGTACATAAATAAAGTATTATACTGTGCCTGAACCTCATCAAGAAGTGCTTGAAACTGCTGAAAATTAAGAGCACGAGCCATGATATAATTCACCATTTTTGTGACATCTCTAAGGATATTGTCTAATTTTTTGCTGCTTTCCCTGGCACAAAGGGCTTCTTGATGTATAATACAATGAAACTGAATGACCTGATGTTTTGCTCCTTTAACAAAGAAATGTATGAAACCAGATGTTACCCCCGTCACTAGGTGTCCCGTCACTAGTAACTGAAACCACTTTTTCTGCTCTTATATCTTGTGACAAAAATGCCTCCATCACAGCATTGTAGATATCTCTCCATTGTGTTCTTCCAGGCAAAGCAACAGTTTCACCAGTTCTTCTCTCCTGATGTCATTTACACATTTTGTCTGTCTGGTACTTTATTGATTCCTTCAACTGACAGCTCTTTTACAAAGAAGTGCGGAATGCTACACTGAATTAAATGCACCCTATTTATAAAGCTTATTAAGTACATTGAAATCCTGGACTTGTTTCCTCCAAAGTAAACCACCCTCAGAAGCTATATATATTTATATAATATTTATATATTATATAATATAATATTATATAATATAATAGTTATATAATAAGTGTATTTTTGTATCACTTATTTGAAATGTAGTTTTGGAAAAGAGTTTTATGGATATCATGATTTGTCACAGCGATAAGTAAAGCAAATTAAGTGTGGACCCTCACTAGAAGCTAAAATAACCAAACAAAGGGTATTGTACTACAGTGGCATCATGAGAAGACAAGCTCACTGGAAAAGGCAGCAATGCAGGAAAAAGGGCAATGTACATAGTAGAAAAAGAGGAAGAATGTGCATGAGATGGATTGACTCAATAAAGAAAGCCACAGTCTTTGTTTCTAAGACCTTTTTTGTTTGGTATTGCAGTCAAAGCAGGACCAGGAGCAGAGAGACAGGGATTCAGATTTGGGGAATAAACTATGATGTTCTTGCCTGCTTTGGGGATAAGAAATAGAGAAATGCAATTGCTTCACACTTCAGACATCTAGTCCCAAGTGTGTTGGTTGTCTTTTACTAGGTGTTTGCTGTTAGCGAGACTTTTTAAAATATTCCAGTTCTGCCCAGTACAAAGTCAGTGTCTAAACAGAATCTTGAAGTACTTGCTGTTCTCAGCAGAAACTGCAGAGCTAAATGCAGTGGAGATTAAATCTGAAAGGTTCCTTTTTCATGGTTTTGTGAAAGAGTCAAGTCTCTCTCTGTCTCTCTCTCCCCCCCTCTCTCTCACACGCACACCCTAAATTTTCAACAATCAGTTGCTTCAGTTCAGTATGTCAGTTTCCTCTCATTACATTTAAACTAGCTTGATGAAACCACCCGGTCCCTCTATCACACTTTCCTTCACGCCTTAATTGGAGTCTTCCATCCTTGCAGTCACGTCCTTTTTTCATGGTTTTATGAAAGTCAGTCTCTCTCACACACTCTCCCTCCCTCCCTCCATTTTCTACAATCTTACATTTAAACAAGCTTGATGAATCCACCTGTCCCTCTCTCGCACCTTCCTTCCCACCTTAATTTGAGCTTTCCCTCCTGCTTACAATCACGTCTGATGGAAGTAGTAATTCACAAGCCGGATTGACTGCCCCAGGCTGTTCTTCAGCAGTAAACAATAAAGCAGCCTTAGCTCTGATCTGTAAAATAACTGATTTACAAGTGCCACAACCAAGGAAGGTAGGGATAGGTGGCTTACAATCATGCAGTTTGAGGTTCAGCTGCAGGGAGTGGGGGGGGGGGGGTAACTCTCTGCTCGGGTATCCAGGGAGAGGTCTCGAGCTGTGGTACGCGTGTAGGTTCACCATCATTGCCCTATACACTGCCTTATCAGTGGTGTAACATCTGAAATGAAACTTAAGCTATGATAGCATCAACAGTGCTGTTCTGCCTGAAACTCTGTGGTTATGGGTCTGTATATGTCAACAATACTGGGCTCAGCAGACAAATGGTCTGATTTAGTAAAGCAGCTTAATATATGCCAAAGCCAAAACCTGCAAGCAAATAACAGGTCTTTCTTACATCATAAGCTCCCATTTCACAGTGTCCCCCAACAAAAGGGCAATTTATTATAGAACTCTGCTCAGTGGATCCCTGAACACCTTCAACCAGTATCACTCAACACAGTTACACTACATATAGTAACAATAAGTACAGAAAAGAAAACAGAAAATGTAACTCATTTCCAATAGTTTACATTTACGTATATATACACACACAGGTGTATATACATGACATACAGTATAGGTATCAAAATAAGTACTTTAAAATGTACAAATGTTACCCGTAAATTCCAAGGTTTATTCTAGAGCAGTGGTGTCGAACTGTGGCCCTCCAGATGTTCTTGGACTTCAACTCCCAGAAGCCTTCACCACCACCTCTGCTGGCCAGGATTTCTGGGAGTTGAAGGCCAAGAACATCTGGAGGGCCACAGTTCGACACCACTGTTCTAGAGGACTGACAAATAAAAACTGTACATTCTTACCGCTGAAAATATGTGATTCCTCTCTTACAACCATTTCCTCAAAACCAGTTGATATTTTATATCTAGTTAATTACTTCTCCAGGTAATATTAAATGCACTGATCCTTTGGTTGGGCCTTCACAAGCTGGAAATTCACCAAGGAAATACATCAAGCAAAATACAGCTAGCCATTTATGCATTAGAACTTCTTAAATAAAGGACTTGGTTTTAAAAACACACAAAACAGGGAGACAGCAAATACATATTCATTCTGCCAAATCCCAAGGTCTGGAGGCTTGTTTTCACTCACTCATACTCTCTCTCTCACACACATACACACACACACACACACACACACACACAAAGACAGGTTACTTTAAAAGAACAGGACTAATTTCAAGTATCAGGAAAAAAACCAAAGTAAAAATCTAACAAGAGTGTGTTTCATTAAATTCTCAGATTAAACTCTAAAATGGTCACCAACCATGGCCTGTATGACTTGCTTGCATATACTCCACAGAAGAAAGCTGAAACCATATCCACACTCCAATTCCCATCAGCCCCAACAAGCATGGCCAATAATTAGGGATACTGGAAGTTACCATCCCAAGATGATTGGAAGGCCAGAAGTTCTCCAACTTGATGGATATCCAACAATGCCATACCATAAAATCCTCATGGTGCAGTGGTTAAATTGCTGTATTCCAGTGAAAACTGTGCTCACAATCCAAGGTTCAATCCCAGGTAACCAACAGCCTTCCATCCTTCCAAAGTCAGTAAAATGAGTAGCCATCTCACGGGGGGGGGGGGCAATATGTAGCCTACATAATTAACTTGTAAGCCGCCCAGAGAGAGCTTTAAGCACTATGGGGTGGGATAGAAGCAGCACACTTTTATCATTAATGGAACCACCTCTATCAGTTAATCAGGAAACGAGAGAGTTCACTCCTCCTTCAGTCTTCAGTCCATCTCTCAAGTCAAAACCTTGACAAATAGAAAACCTATCCAGAATAGAATTTTGAACAGCACAGAGGTCTGGGTGGGGAATAAGGAAACGAACTAGCAGACACTATTAGCACCACACTCAATATATGACAGAAAGGTACCTCATTTAGCCTACCTGTGGATTCCAAGTGGGGTCCAGTTTCTTCACTGAAGCAACATACTCTCTCATTGCCTGTTCAGGACTTGCATCGCCCAATGCTTTCCAAGCTTCCCTGGTTCAAAGGGAAGAAGAATCACTGCTCAAAGAATCCTGCTTAACATATCTCCCACCAAACCTAACATCTCTGTTTCAATACCCTGGGATCAGACTCATATATTCGATTACCCATCCATAATAAACTCATTCTTGGTATCTGCACTCTCCTATTAAGGTTTGAATATAGGCAAACATCCAAACTAAGTTTGTTTAATAATAATATAGGACGTGAGTGTTACATACAGCACTGATGTTACCTGTCTGTCATGGGTTTGGAGGGAAAGTTCCATCCTATGGGGAGTGGAAGGCGGGACATCAGGAGGAGGGGCTGTACTGTATAAATATGTGATGCCTGTGAGATGCTGGGAGACACTGGGAGGTGACGAAGCAGCAGCTGGGAAGAAGAAGCTGTTGTGGGAGTCTGTGTGTCAAACAGGGTACTTCTGTGTGTCAGAGTACCAACCTGATAGGTTCAGGTGTCTGTTGGTTAGCCAGAACTGATAGGTTCAGGGTCTGTGCTTCAAGTTAAGGGTTCTGGGTGAACCAAACTCTATGCTTGTATGAGTGAGAGTAAGCCACGTTACTTTATTTATTCACCTGATTGTTTATTTTTCCCTGTGTGTATTTAAATAAACCTTATTCTTTTTATTGTTTAAAAATCCATCCCTGGTCTGTGTGACTCCTTAAAGGGAATGGTTGGTGGCAGCTTAGTGTAACTGTGTGACATATCCCAGTAGGTCTGGGTTTGTCACATTGATTGGTGTCCAGCGTGTGGGATACGACTGGTCCAGTTGTCCAGCGGTCCAGCAAAGCCTTGGCAAGTGTGCCCAGAGCAAGGGGGGTCTAGTCAGGGACAGTCTGAGGCGCGTAGGTAATCTTCTAGGTGTACCTCACGGGGAGGTGCACTAGTGGAAGAACGTGCCAACTGGGGAGACTTAGATTAAGGTGCTCTGAGGTAGCCTAGTTTTGGCGGGAAAAAGCTGAGGCAAAACTGCGTAGTAACAGTGATCTAGCTTGCCAGCTGAGAGGCCCAGCAGAGGGGGGTAGGCTCTGACTCGATACTGTTGCAAGTTTAGTGCTGAAGAACAGCAGCAATCTCTAGGGAGAGCTGGTTCTGAGGCAAAAAGGAAAAAAGTGGTCGTTTTATTTTGAGGCTTGACTTTTTAAAGCAGCCTGTTCTGAGGGGGGATTATGCCCTTGACTCGAAGCCAGATGGCCGAAATGAGTGAAGTGAAAGACCCCCAGATTGACCAAGGTTCTGAGGATGAATTTGGCTCAGTGCAGGGTGACAGCACAGGAGAGCAGAACCCAGAACTTAGAAAAATACTCATAGTCCAACAGCATGAACTGAGGATGAGGCAATTTGAAATGGAGGAAAGGGAAAGAGAAGAAAGATTAGAGAGAGAGAGAATGGAAATGGAGAGGGAGAGAGAGAAAATTGCTCTGGAAAAAGAAAGAATGGCCTTTGAATTAAAAAAATTGGAACTGATGAACCAGAACAATAATAACAATAGGGATTCTGAGGGAGGCCAATTGTCTAAGGCTGACCTGAAGAAATTCCCTGTGTACCACAAGGGAGATTGTCCTGAGGTGTTCTTTTCCCTAGTGGAAAGAGCGTTTGTGGACTTCTCAGTGAGGGAAACTGAGAAGATGACCATCATGCGATCTTTAATCAGTGGTAGCCTGGCTGAGGTCTATGCCGAGATGCCTGAGGAACTGATGAAAGATTTTGCAGAGTTTAAAAAACTGGTGTTTGCCAGACATGGGATAAATGCAGAGCAGCTGAGACAAAGATTCAGGTCCCTCACCAAGAAACCAGAACAGACTTTTACCCAAGTGGGGGCCCAATTGGTGAGGCTGCTTGAGAAATGGCTATCGCAGGAAGGGACAGAGACCTATGAGCAGCTTAAAGACTTGATAGCACTGGAACAGTTCTATTCAGTCCTGCATGGGGAATTGAAATTCCAGGTGAGGGAAAGGAAACCGAAATCTGTGGCAGCCGCCGCAGAGATCGCAGATTTTATTTCCCAAATAAGAAAGCCCTTGGGTGAGGGGAAATCTGTAGGTAAACCCAAAGAAACCTACAGCAAGTACTCTCAGGGACCAGGGAAAAGCCAGCAAGGGGGAGGGGCCCATGGTGAAGGGAAGCCCTCAGACATGAAACTAAGACCTCAGATTTTGGAGGGAAAACCAAAACAAGATGAGAGAGAATCAAAATACACCAGAAAATGTTATTTCTGTCAGGGAAAGGGTCATCTAATCTCAGAGTGTGAGAAATTAAAGCAGCTAAAAGGAATGGTGCCTCAGAATTCTAGTGGGACCAAGCCAAAAGCTGTGTTCTGTGTCCAGAAAGAGCAAGGCTCAGTGTCACTGAGGGAGCCTGTTGCCATGGCTACTCAGTCTGGAACAGCTACCTCTGCTGATCAGGCTGAGGAAAATGGTCCTCTTGTAGAGGTAAAGCGCTGCTTGCTGGTAAAAACAGATTCTCAGTTGTTTGAGACAGCTGGGGTGGACGTAGGAATACTTGACCGTCAGTATAGGGGGCTGCGGGACACTTGTTCCCAGGTAACCCTGTGCCATCCAGATATTATTCCTAGGGAGTTTATAATCCCAAATGAGAGCATGAAGGTGGCAGGGATTGAGGGGCAGGTAATCTCTCTGCCAGTAGCAGAGGTACCTGTCAACTTTCAAGGCTGGAGGGGAGATTGGCGGCTAGCGATTTCATCGACTCTGCCAGCAGCCGTGCTCGTGGGAAATGACCTGGCTGAACATGTGAAACGGGTGCTAGTGATTACACGCTCACAAGCCACCACAGGGACAGTTCAGGGGGGTAATGATGAGCCAGAGTCGGAAGCAGAGGGGAGTTCAGAAGCTGTGGTGGAAACCTTAACCACAGACAGCCGATTTGGACAGGAGCAAAAGGCAGACGCCACTCTCCAAAAGTGTTTTGAACAGGTGACTGACGCCCAGCTAACACCTGAAACCCCAGTGAGATTTCTGGAGAAAAAGGGGATTTTATATAGAGAAACCCTGAGGAATATCTCAAAAGGGGGAGATGGGATCAGAAGTCAGCTGGTGGTACCTGAAAAGTATCGCCCCATGATCTTACAAAGGGGGCACTCTGACATGTTTGCTGCGCACTTAGGAGTGAACAAAACACAGCAGAGAATCACACAGAATTTCTACTGGCCTGACATAGGGAAGCAGATCAGGGAGTTCTGTAAACAATGTGATGTGTGTCAAAGGCAGGGGAATAACCGCGACAGGACCAAAGCAAAGTTGTGCCCTTTGCCTGTGATTGACACTCCGTTCAAATGCATAGGGGTGGATATTGTGGGACCTTTGCCCAAGGCCACAAAGAGGGGGAACAGGTTCATTCTAACAATTGTGGACCATGCCACAAGGTATCCTGAAGCCATACCCTTGACTAACATTGAAACTAACACAGTGGCCGATGCTTTGGTGGGGTATATGTCCAGGATGGGATTTGCCTCAGAGATAATCACAGATTTGGGCGCATCGTTCACATCAAAGCTCATGAAACGCTTATGGCAAATCTGTGGAATAAAGCACAAGGAAACCACTGCTTATCATCCTGAAAGTAATGGGTTAACGGAAAAGTTCAATGGGACTCTGATGCGCATGATTAGGGCTTACTTGGCAGAGAATCCAAACAATTGGGACCAGAAGCTGCAATCCCTTTTGTTTGCTTATCGATCAGTGCCACAAGCCAGTACTGGGTTCAGTCCATTTGAACTTTTATTTGGGAGAAGGGTGAAAGGGCCCCTTGATTTGATCAAACAAAATTGGGAGCAGATCACCCAGGATGACCCACAAGACGTTGTGACTTACATAGACACCTTGATGAATGACCTAAGGAGAAATCTAGAGCTGGCAGCAGGAAACCTGCAAGCTCAGAAGGTCAGACAGAAAACATGGTATGACCACAAAGCTAGAGAGAGGCACTTTGACCCAGGGGAGGAAGTGCTTTGGCTTAGGCCCTGCAGAGAGAATAAACTGCAGCTCAAATGGGCAGGACCATATAGGGTCATTTCCAAGATGTCAGACCTGAACTACCTAATAGAGCAGGAGGAGAACCAAGCAAGGAGGGTGGTTCATGTGAATGCCCTAAAACCCTACTACCGAGGGGAACAGAGGGTTTTATTCGCGATAAAAGCAGCTGAGAGTGAGGAAGCGGAATTACCCTTCTGGGAGGGTAGAGGGGAAGTAAAATACAACCCAGAGGAGGTAAAGATCAGTCCTGCACTCACCCAAGACCAGCAGCAAGAACTAAAAATGCTGCTTAGTAAATATCAACAGGTGTTTTCCAACAAGCCGGGGATAGTGAAGGGAGTGATGCATCGGATCCACACAGGGGATGCACCCCCGCAGGCAGTATCCCCATACCGAGTAACGGGACCCTATAGGGACAAGGTGCGGAAGGAGCTGGACGAGATGCTGAGGGAGAACATAATCGTCCCCTCTTCTAGTCCTTGGTCCTCTCCGATAGTCCTTGTGGACAAGCCTGATGGGAGCATTAGGTTTTGTGTCGATTACAGGAAATTAAACCGTGTAACCACTCCTGATGCCTACCCAATGCCCAGGCTAGACAACCTGATTGAAACCATAGGGGGTTGTCGGTTCATCTCATCATTGGACCTGGTAAAGGGATATTGGCAATTAAGAATTGATCCCAGGGATCAAGAAAAGACTGCCTTTTGCAGCCCTTTTGGTCTCTATGAGTTTCGAGTCCTGAGCTTTGGTCTCAGAAATGCACCAGCCACATTCCAAAGGCTGATGGACCAGACCTTGGCAGGGCTCAGTGACTTTACAGTGGCCTACATTGACGACATAGGGATCTTCAGTAATACCTGGGAAGATCACCTGATACACCTGGAGTTAGTGCTGCAGAGGTTAAGTGCAGCAGGGCTAACAGTAAAGGCCAGCAAGTGTCAGCTGGGTAGCCCAGAAATAAAATACTTGGGTCACATGGTAGGGGGAGGAATGATAAAACCCCTGGAGGCCAAAATAGAAGCAGTTCGTGATTGGCCTAGACCCAACACCAAGAAAAAGGTCAAATCATTTCTTGGGTTGGTGGGCTACTACAGAAAGTTCATCCCGAGGTTTAGCGAGATTGCGGCTCCGCTGACCGATATGACGAGGAAGAAGGCTGATGACCGCATCCCGTGGACCAGCGACTGTGAGGCGGCGTTCCAGAGGCTGAAGGAGGCGTTAATCAACTATCCTGTGCTGCGTGCTCCAGACTTCGACCGGGAGTTCATCATCTACACCGATGCGTCTAACAGCGGGGTAGGAGCAGTTCTGTGCCAGGAGGATGAGAATGGTGACCAGCATCCAGTGTCCTACCTGAGTAGGAAACTCCAAAAAGGTGAGAGACATTTGGCAACCGTGGAGAAGGAGTGTTTGGCCATAGTCTACGCGATCCAGAAGGCCAAGCCTTACATCTGGGGAAGACATTTTATTCTGTGTACTGACCATTCACCATTGCAATGGTTAAAGACAATGAAAACCCACAATAGCAAACTTATGAGGTGGGCTTTAAACCTACAGGACTATGACTTTGAAGTGAAGGTGGTCAGAGGGTCAGTGAACTGTGTTGCTGACGCCTTATCAAGAAGACCTGAAGAATGAAGACGGCGAAAGAACATGGACTATGTGTATATAATGATGACAAAAAGTTAATGTACCTGTTTTTTGAACATGGTTTGTATAAATAAAGGTAAATTGATGTATTGTATATGGTAAATGTTTAAATGCCTAATTGCTATGGTTAACTTAGAATGTAAGTATGAGTAAGTATAATATGGTATGTATAACTGTTGTTGTGTATTTTATACAGGTTGTTTTTTTGGTGAAAAGCACCTTAGCTTTCCCCCTACAAAACAACTTATAAAGAGGGGAGGTGTTACATACAGCACTGATGTTACCTGTCTGTCATGGGTTTGGAGGGAAAGTTCCATCCTATGGGGAGTGGAAGGCGGGACATCAGGAGGAGGGGCTGTACTGTATAAATATGTGATGCCTGTGAGATGCTGGGAGACACTGGGAGGTGACGAAGCAGCAGCTGGGAAGAAGAAGCTGTTGTGGGAGTCTGTGTGTCAAACAGGGTACTTCTGTGTGTCAGAGTACCAACCTGATAGGTTCAGGTGTCTGTTGGTTAGCCAGAACTGATAGGTTCAGGGTCTGTGCTTCAAGTTAAGGGTTCTGGGTGAACCAAACTGTATGCTTGTATGAGTGAGAGTAAGCCACGTTACTTTATTTATTCACCTGATTGTTTATTTTTCCCTGTGTGTATTTAAATAAACCTTATTCTTTTTATTGTTTAAAAATCCATCCCTGGTCTGTGTGACTCCTTAAAGGGAATGGTTGGTGGCAGCTTAGTGTAACTGTGTGACATATCCCAGTAGGTCTGGGTTTGTCACAGTGAGTAGGAAACATGGAATACAACAATCACTACTGGCAACCTTCTCTATCACTTCCAATTAACCCCAAACTAAAATGCACTAGCAAGACCAACAAACACTGAAACTTAGTACATGGCACTCACAGTGGTTTCCCAGTCCTTACACGATTCTCCTACAATTGCTCTTTAAACTCAAGAAAGTGTAAGAAGCAGTTAGGCATGTCTACCAATATCACGTATTTCAAGGACTGATTTTGGCAACATTTAATGAAATAAACTGACTGGATAAATTAGCAGGCTGGAGGAAATGGCTACAGATCCAGAGACTGGAAATTCAATTTCCCACTATGCCTCACACTGCACAAGCTAGCATGTTTCATGGATCCAGAGTGCCAACAGATTGCTCGATCGCTCTATCTATCTAACTACCTACCTACCTACTTTATCCTTTCCCCTTAAAAAGGACACAAGGTGGCTTTTTATTAAAAGACAATATTTAAAGCTAAAAGCAATAATCATACAAATACTAAAAAGGAACAAACAAGTACCACTCTGAGAAATGCTAAACAAAAGCAATACTAAAAACACTTTGAAAGCAATTAACATATCAATTTAAGAACCCCGCTCAGGCAGCCAGTCACTGAGGGAAGGCTTGTCTGAAGAGAAAGGTCCTTGCCTGCTTGTGGAAGGATAGCAAAGGTGGGGCCAGTCTGACCTCCTGTGGGAGGGGGTTCCAAAGTCTGGGAGCAGTAATAGAAAAAAAAAGCCCTCTCCTGTATCCACAGATGCAAGCCAGGTTAGCCACTTCTGGGCACTGTATACCGAGTAAACCTGGGAAGAGCTGCCATAAGTTGGAATCAACTCAACAGTAACAAGAACAGCAGATAATAATAATTTAAAAATAGCACAATTGACCCAATCAGTTATTCTTCAACTCAGAATAAAAAGCATGAGTCTGCAAATGTTTGATTAATGACTTTTCAAATGCTCCTTCCATCTGTTTTCCATTCAGACCATGGACTAATCACTGCTTAAACAGATCTTCATAAAGCTATTTTCCAGATCCTTCATATTGTGCAGATTTTTAAGGTTCCATAGAGCACTGACCTGCAAGACACAGCTCAGGAAAGTTTCCAAAGCCTTTTGAGCATATAAGCTGCGCAACAATTGAGCTTGTCTGAGTAAGGCAGGAGAAGTTCCATAAAACAAGTAAAGCTCAAGCTGAGTTTCCTTGTGTGTAACAGAAACACCATGAAGTAATTTAAAAAACAATGCCCCTTTCTCAAAGGCCTTTACTAAATTAAGGAATTAAACAATAACTGGTATCACAGTGAAACATTCAGAGGCATATAAAAAAAATTACATGAGATATGAAACTAAAAATTCAATTGTATGTTACCCCAACACTTCTTCAACAACTAAAACAAGGTAAGCTAAATCCTCCTCAGAGGTATATATAAAGTATAAGATATTCGCACTTACCATTTCTGCTTTCCTTCAAAGTCAAAAAATCCAGGTTTGGGAGTGTTGCAGCTACCACATTTGACCTAAAGAAAAAAGCACAGTGCTAAGAGAGTTTGTGCTAAAGAAAAATAATGTTTACAAATTTTGGTATATGCTGCTATGAATTAGATAACAAAATAATGTGCCTTTAGGTTTTAATTCTGTCATAAGAATGGAAAAACTTCTTTCAACAAGTGGTGTTATACCTGAAACATATGCATGGCTGCCAAGTTAGGAATCAGGAGCTCAAATCCCTCTGAACGGACAAACTGAGATCACCTGAAGTTTACGTGGCTGAAAGAATTAAGTTTCCTGCCACCTGTATAGTCTTAGGCAAGCTGTGTGATCCCAGAGTGCCATCAGAAGCAGGTACTGGTAAGTATTTGAGCAGGAACTGGTAAGTATCCAAGTATTTTATGCAGTTTATAGGTATCAGATAAGAGACAGAGCAAAACAAGCCATTATTTTTGTTTTGCTTCTTCTCTGATATGCTTGCAGACTAACACAGCTACCACTTTGAAAACTTTATACAGTGGTGCCTCGCTTAACGTTTGCTTCGTTTAACGTTTTTTTCGCTTAACGTTTATTTTTTCAGAGGCAGATTGTGCTTTGTATAACGTTTTTCCCTATGGGCGATTTTCGCATAGCGTTTTTGGGACCATGCTTCGCTTAACGTTTTTTGTTTTAGGTCCCCTGCTTCGCTTAACGTTTTTTTTGTTTTCAATTTAAAAAGTGTCTTAGAAGGGTCCAAAACAGTTCTAAATGCTTGGATTCGTTAGAGGACCCCTTAAGTCATGTGCAAACCTAATTTGGCTTTGATCTGACGTTTCATTAATTTTTTGTGAATTTTTGTTTTTTGGCCCATAGGAACCAATGGACCTGTCAAAATCTGACAGCTCCATGCTTTCCTATGGGGGAGAAAACAATTTACAAAAAATTAACGAAAGTTCAGATCAAAGCCAAATCAGGTTTGCACACAACTTAGGGGGTCCTCTAACGAACCCAAGAATTTAGAACAGTTGCTGAGTCTTCATTAATTTTTTGTGAATTTTTTCTTCCCCCATAGGAATTAATGGAGCTGTCAGATTTTGACAGCTGTCAAAAGTTGGGGGGAAAAAAATCACCATTAATTAACGAAAAGTCAGATCAAAGCCAAATTAACTTTTGCATCCGTTTTAGAGGGTGCAGAAGCTAATCCAAGCATTTAAAACCATTTTTGACCCTTTTATGACACACTTAATTTTGCAAAAATTGACTTCGCAAAGCCATTGAAACATATTGAGTCAGCTACAATACATTCCAATGGAGGATACATTGTATCGTTTAACGATGTTTCCTATGGGTTTTTTCGCTTAAGGACGGCAATCCGTGCCTATTGGAACGGATTAACCGGTTTCCAATGCATCTCTATGGGAAATGGTGTTTCGCATAAAGTTTTTTCGCATAAGGTTTTTTTTTTTTTGGAACCAATTAAAAACGTTATGCGAGGCACCACTGTACCTAGAAAATTCTGGCAGAATTGCTGAAAGTCTTGCTTGATGGAACAAAATGATAATTTTGCTCAACACCATCACAAGATGTCTGAGGAAACACACTGCTCAATGGTGGATGGTCCAGCTTCAGCCCAGCATTTAGTAAGCACCAGGGTACTCCCATTAGATACCAAGGTTTTATTTAATGCTCCTATGCTCATTAAAGCTCCAAACAAATAAGAAAACCATTTTTGTTTAAAAACAGCTCAGTCTACATAATCTAAACAACAATGTGGAAAAAAATTAAAAGGTCATTCAAAAAAAGGATCATATAAATCTAGTCTGCCTTCAAATGCATCACATTGTACATTATGCTAAGTTTATAATCCCAATTTATTAAGAGAGGATACATATGAATATCATGCACTTGTACATACAGTGGTGCCTCGCATAGCGAGGTTAATCCGTTCCGGATTAACCTTCGCTATAGCGAAACATCGCTGTGCGGGAATAAAAAAGCCATAGAAACGCATTGAACTTTGTTCAATGCGTTGCTATGGCTTGAAAACTCACCGCTGTGTGAGGTTCGTCCATAGCGCCGCCATTTTCGCGCCCTCGGTAAGCGAGGGCAGGGCACGAAAATGCGGCGCGGACCTTCCGGCGGCCATTTTGGAACCGCCGATCAGCTGTTCTCCCCGGCTTCGTTATGCGATATTCGCTAAGCGAATCGCTTAGCGAATATCGCAAAGCGAAAAATCGCCATAGGGGCCATCGCTGAGCGAATGCTCCAGCGATGGCCCAGAGCGCCTCGTTAAGCGATTTCATCACTCAGCGAGGCGCTCGTTAAGCGAGGCACCACTGTAGTCCCTTTCCAGCCACTCCACACTTCCTTTCATGCAGCCAAAAGAGAGGTTACTTACCTGTAACTGTGGTTCTTCAAGTGGTCCTCTGTGAATCCATGGTAAAATGGTTTCAGTTTGCGCTTGCGCTGGACTTCTTGGAATACTCTAGAGCTTTAAAAAGTAACATTAGTTGTATGTTGCCCCTATAGTGCATGCTCCGCCCGTCCTATGCCTCAGTTCCATTTATCCAAAGCTCTGAACTTCAATAAGCTAAGACAATAAGTGACAGACAGTGGGGAGGCTGGGCAGGATGTGTGGATTCACAGAGGACCACTTGAAGAACCAGGGTTACAGGTAAGTAACCTCTCTTTCTTCTTCGTGGCCTCTGTGAATCCACACAAATGGGTGCCTAGCAAGCTCACTTACTAGATGGAGGGCCGTCACACCAATAACGAAGTCAACACTGCTCTCCCGAAACCGGCTTCCTTCTTGGCTCTGAGGTCCAAACAGTAATGCGTCATGAAAGTGGACGCAGTGGACCATGGCATCAATACCACATAACAGAGCAACTGATGTCGCCATGGCTCTAGTAGAATGTGCCTTCAGAGCGTCTGGTGGGGCTTTGCCTGCCGATTTATAGGCCAAGGCAATGGTGGACACAATCCATCTCGAGATCATTTGCGAGGATGTAGGAGAGCCTTTGTGTGGGCCATGGAAGCAAACAAACAACTTGGGAGAGGTGCGAAAATCTTTAGTCCTTGATGTGTAATATGCCAAGGCACAACGGACATCTAGTGAATGCAGCATACACTCAACTTGTAAAGAATTTGGAAACAACGTTGGTAAAGTCAAAGGATGATTAACATGGAAGTTAGAAACAACTTTAGGGAGGAAGGAAATATTGGGGTAAAGAACAACCTTATCTGGAAAGAATTGTAAGTAAGGTGCATCAACTCGAAGAGCAGCCAATTCACTTGCTGTCCTTGCTGAAGTTATTGCAACCAAGAATAAGGTCTTGAAAGATAACAACTGGAGGTCAGTTGAGGACATAGGCTCAAAGAGTGGATGGGTAAGAGCACGCAAAACAATTTGCAAAGACCACTGTGGAAGCGGAGGTCTAGTAGGTGGTCAGAGGTTGCGAAGGCCCTTTAAGAACAGCTTCAAAGTTGGGTGTGAAAATAAGTGTGAAGATTCTGAACCAAGGGGTTGGTAAGAAATAATTGCTGAAATATAAACTTTTAGAGTGGAAAAGGCTAGCCCTTGATCAAATAACTAGTGCATGAGCAGGGTATCAAGTGACACCAGTAGAGTTTGCAAGTCCCTAGACTGAGCAAAGTGAAGAAAATTCCTCCATTTATAGGAATATAAAAGCTTCGTAGACGGCTTTCTAGCTTTATCTAAGACTTCCTTAATCATGGAAGAATTCTCCAAGCTGTCAGATGTAGGGAGTCCAGAACTGGATGGCAAATTTTTTCTGCATTCTGTGTGAGCAGATGCAGCAGAGGTAGTAGCTTGAAGAAGTCCGTCGCCATTATCTTGAGTGCTGTAAACCATGGTTGCCGAGGCCACCATGGTGCCACAAAAATGACATCAGCCTTTACTTGCCGAATCTTGACTAGCGTTCTTTGAATGAGTAGGATGAGAGGAAAGAGATAGAGGTCGCTCGTTCACTGCACCATGAAAGCATCTCCCAGAGACGCTTCCTCTGCCTGATCTGGAGCAAAACACATTGCATTTGGTGTTGTGTTGTGTCGCAAACATGTCCACCACCGGAAATCCCCACCACTCGCCAATCATCAGGAACGTTGGAGTGTTGAGTTCCCATTTGTGCATCTGGATGGTAAGACGGCTCAACGTGTCCGCCACCTCGTTGTTGTCCATTGATGTATGGATGGTTAGGGGAAATATGTGATAATCGTAACACCACTCCCAGAGGTGAACTGCCAGATAGAGAAGTGACATTGAGTGGGTGCCTCCTTGCTTGTTTATGTAATACATGGCCGTGGTGTTGTCTGTGACCACTTGAACACCGTGACCTTGAATCAGAGGACAAAAAGCATGAAATGCTTTGGTGACTGCCCACGTTTCGAGATGGTTTATATGGAGAAATCTCTCTTGCATGGACCACAGAGTGTGTATTTTGTGTGGCCTGCAGTGTGCTCCCCAGCCCATAGGGCTGGCATCCATTGTCACTTGAATTGTAAGCTGTAAATGATGGAACGGACAGGCCATGAGAAAATGTGGTACAAACCTCTACCACTGCCTCACCAATTCTGGTGTATCACATAGGATTCGGTTGGCCTGTCCGTCAGAGGATTGAATTTGGACAGATACCAAGCCTGTAGAGATCGCATCTTCAGCCTTACATGTGGCAGGGCAGACGTGGTTGATGCATTAGCCCCAGAAAATGCTGAGTGCGATGGGCCGAAACCCTGGTGAGCTGATAAAACTGATGGATCACATGACGTAATTTCTGAATCCGTTTGGGCGGAAGAAAGATGTGTGCATTTATGGAATCCAGATGAGCACCAATATAGTCCACAACTTGAGTTGGGATGAGATGAGACTTTTTCGTGTTTACCTTCAAGCCTAGGTTTTTCAGGGTATGAAGGGCAAACTCAGTGTCTTGGATGGCTTTCTGATGGGAAGCAGCTACAATCAACCAATCGTCTATATACGGGAAGACCATGATGTTGTGTAGACGAAGGTACGCTGCTACCAGAGCCATACACTTTGTGAATGTCCGAGGTGCAGTGGACAGACGAAAGATGCCCTTCTTTCTCCTTTTGTTTGCTCCCAGTTTTTGAAATATCTATCTTTATGTAAATATATATATGTATATATATGCTGTTAGCCGCCTAGAGTGGTCTTAACCGACCAGATAAGCGAGATAATAAATAAATAAAGAAATAAATAAAGAAATAAATAAATAAATAAATAACTAAATAAAGAAAGAAAGAAAGAAAGAAAGAAAGAAAGAAAGAAAGAAAGAAAGAAAGAAAGAAAGAAAGGAAGGAAGGAAGGAAGGAAGGAAGGAAGGAAGGAAGGAAGGAAGGAAGGAAGGAAGGAAGGAAGGAAGGAAGGAAGGAAGGAAGGAAGGAAGGAAGGAAGGAAGGAAGGAAGAAAGAAAGAAAGAAAGAAAGAAAGAAAGAAAGAAAGAAAGAAAGAAAGAAAGAAAGAAAGAAAGAAAGAAAGAAAGAAAGAAAGAAAGAAAGAAAGAAAGAAAGAAAGAAAGAAAGAAAGAAAGAAAGAAGGATGGAAGGAAGGAAGGAAGGAAGGAAGGAAGGAAGGAAGGAAGGAAGGAAGGAAGGAAGGAAGGAAGGAAGGGAAGGGCACAAAATTGATAGGCAGTATTGATGAAGAAAAAACAAAGGTATTTTTGATGACGTTGATGAATGGATAATATATGAAAGTAGGCATCCTGTAGGTCTATAACCATGAACCAGTCTTTTTGATGTAAGAGGTGGATGATGGATTCTAATGTGACCTGGTAAGTATTCAGAAGCTGGAGATCTAGGATGGGTCTGATGCCTCCATCCTTCTTCAGGACTGCAAAGTAGCGAAAGTAGAACCCATGGGATGTCTGAAAATGGTATGCGTTCAATAACCTGCTTTTGAAGAAGAGACGATATCTCCTCTTCTAGAGCAGGTGCGTAAGATGTGAATATTATGTGATCGACAGGGGGAAGATCTATAAACTCGAGAAGGTAGCTGAACTGACTAATAGCAGGTGTCTTTTGTAATTAGAGACCAGTTGTGGAGAAACGGAGTTAACCTGGGTTCATGATTGGGAATGGAAGGATTCAAAATGATAGTCAAAGATACTGCTTTCCTTTCTTAGCAGGTTGATGGTAGGATTGTCGGCGATGGGTGGAAGCCTGAGACCAAATAGCAACACCAGAAGAGGAAGCTTGTGAGGGTCGCCCTTGAGGTGGTGGTTCGTAAGAATGGTAAGTTTGATTAGATGTTTGTTGATATTGCTGATGAACATATTGCTTGCGGCACTGATATTTCTGGTATCTAGGCTGCTGATGTATTGTGTAAGACTTGGCTGTCTTTTTGATCTTATGCAAACTGTCCATCACTTCATCTGTTTTTTTCATTGAACAATCCCGCGGCGTCAAACAGGAGCTCTTCAATACGAGACTTAGCGTCTTCCGTAATTCCTGAAGATCTGAGCCACGCGTGTCTCCGTAAGGCAATGGCAGAAGTCATAGACTTAGATGTGACATCAGCAGAATGGTGGGACGCCAGCCTCTGGCGTTTTTTCCATAGTAACTGCTTCTGAGTGGGCATTAAGAAGAGACGCTCTAACATCTTCTGGAGCTGTTTGGAGAGCAGGAAGCACTTTAGCCCAAAGCTGCCTCTGCTAGGCTCCCATTGCAGCCTGATAATTAGTAACCCTTAGCAGGAACATGCCAAAGGAGTACAGTTTCTGCCCCAAAACATCCAATTTTCTACCTTCCCGATTTGTGGGAGTAACCTGGGCTTTACCTCCGGATCTGGACTGGTTCGATTGTACTATGATTGAGTTGGGCACAGGGTGTTTGATGAGAACGTTTCTATTAGTGCTATGCGTCCAATAGTGATTTTCAACTCTGCGAGTGACTTGCATGGATGTTGAAGGTAGAGTCCAGGATTCCTTAATTAGATCCATCAGAGAGGGGATGAAAGCAAGACTTAGAGGATGGGACCGTTCCTGATTAATGTCATTGAATACCAAGTCTTCTTTTGGTGGAGGTGGCTGTTCAACATCTAATTTCAATGGCTTAGCCATTTGTGAAATCATTTGGATATATGAAGAGAAATCTTCAGAAGGAGAAGATGGATGAAAATCAGCAGCATAGGAATCAGGAGTACAGATGTTGGAAGGGAATCCTTCTGAAGCTTCTGAAAGCATCTCCTGTTCATTATCAGAAGCAGAGGATGCTAAGGAATCTTCTTGAAGAGATGGAGATGGCAATGGTGGCGCATGTTGCCTTCTATGTATCTGCTTAGGTGCAGAATGCTTGGAAGTTGTTGAGCAGGAAGCGGAGCTGATTGAGGTTGGGTAGTGATGTTGCGGTCCTTTGTAGCCTTAGAGGGTACCTGAACGGATGTTTCCTTGCTTATACCAGAATATTTAGTGGTCTTTGGTACCAAAGGTTCAACCTCATAGTATGCTGAGCGTTGACATCTCAGTGGAGATGGAGAAGAAAAGGATGAAGATGAGGCATATACATATCTGACCCTATTCCATTTGTTATATCTTTCAATCTTGGAATAAGGGTCGACATCATAATCATCATCTCTATCGGCGCCGATCCCATTTGCGTTCGACCTCCACATAGATGGGGTCATCAGAGTCCGATCGAGCCCGATGTCAAGAGGATCAAGGCAGTGCAACAATTTCTCGATGTGAAGAGTGATGTCAGGCTGGAGAGATGTGTCTATGTTTTGACATCCACTTACACAGTGGAGACTGATGGTCAAATGTCTCCAAGTTGGAAAGACATATAATCGTCGCCTGTCCAGTTGAAACAAGGCTGGAATGGGCAGAAGCCTGGCTGGACAAGATGTCAGCCTCTACGCGTCTTGGGCTTGGGGAACAGCTCAGTATTGACACCGAAGCCTGAGCCTGTTGAGGCGGAGGGGAAGTGATACCCTCCGACAAAGACTCCATATCTGGTCGATCCCGACAAAGACTCCATATCTGGTCGATCCCGAGAAGAGTCCTCCAGAATAGGAGATGGGAGCGTGGCCGAGACAGGGGGTATTTCTCAGGGTTGATCTGGTTTAGACAAATGCTTATCCTTCTTCTGTTTAAGAATGGTTTTCTTTTTCTTTTGAATTTCTGTAGACAGTTGTTTTGAGACTGAAAAGGACGTCAAGGTCGAGGATTTTTTGGACATTGACCGCGATCCTGATGGTTTCTTAGCAGACTTTTCTGAAGATTTGGAGGATGGAAAAAGTGGTAAGGGTTGCACTGGGGCCTCAGGACGAGGTTTAGGTGGATGAGTCAGTGTCGACTCCATAACCGTAGATTTAGGAAAGAGACTTGTCCCACAAAAATAACCTCAGCCTTTGCTCACAAGCTTCCAAAGCTGGTTTCATGAATTTTCTACACTCCTTGTAGGTTTGTATCCCTCTCCTAAACAGAATAAACAATGATCATGATCATTGGAGAATGGAATTTTCCCAGCACACAAAACACAACTCCTAAATTGACCCCCTAAAGTAATGAAACCCCAGGCAGGTCAAGACGAGAGAAAAAAGTAGAGTACTTGTTGACAGTCCAAGTCGAAACCAAATAATCACGATATAATTAGTCCACAATCAGAGGCAAAATTAGTAAACAGTCAAAGTCAAAGCGAGTACGTATGATAAGCCAAATCCAAACGCGAAGGCGGGAAAACTTCAACAGTCCGAGTCGCTAAAACCGAAGGGGCAACACAATAAATCCAAAAGCAGAAATTGTAGTCGCAAAACAGTCCATGATCAAAAACTTATTACTGTAGATGAAGAATAGTCGGATAATGAAGCAGGATCAAAGCCAGAAAATAGCAAACAAGACAAGCTCTAACGCGAGAAGTTCCAAACACTAAGGCGGTAAAATGGAACTGAGACACAGGGCAGGTGGAGCATGCACTATAGGGGCAACATACAACTAATTTTACTTTTTAAAGCTCTAGAATATTCCGAGAAGTCCAGCACAAGTGCAGACTGAACCCATTTGTGTGGATTCATAGAGGCCGCGAAGAAGAACAAGCATTATTTCCCATCACATTTGTATTGGAACTATAAATAAATTCTTTCAAAAGTCAGGAATTGCACACCAACTTCACATTAGAGTTTAAAGCTGGGCTCTGATTCTGGCTTGTTTGGAAGGCCTTTTGCACAATTCTGAGTATGCATATAGTAGGAAGTTACATGATTGCTGAATCTTGGCTATTTCCTGCCTATGCAATGCAGGAGTGATCAGACTGCATAAATTTGCACTGCTCACGCGAACTTCGACTAAAGCCAAGTTTTCATCTCAATAGGGCAGAAATCCACAAAAACAACTTAAAAAGAGAAATAATGAGTGTCGCGACTGCCACCTCCTCCTACGTCACCACAAGAGATGACAGGCCACGATCCTTCACACACACACAGTACTTCGCTGCCACCAACCACACATAAACCTGACTCTTCAGACTTTGTATGGATTTTAAAATAAAAATGATGTTTTATTGATTACAAAAATAAAAAGGAAATCACTGGGTAAAAGAATCACTTGTCATACTATATTTTTCAGACCTTAACCCTGCACAGTTCTTGGTTACTTAACACACAGTTACTTAATCTCCTAATCCCCAACAACAACCTTTCCCTCTTTGCACACCCCCCTTATATACACAAACTCCACCCCTTTAAGACCCACCTCCTGCCCTGCCATTGGCCAGGAAACTCCAGCCTTAGCCAAGACAGGCAGGTGACGTCATGGCACACGTCACAATGGGTAATTGCAATAATAAATTACTTCTACAATTACTCAAGGTTAAGAACCACTGCTTCTTTACATTGCTGAAAACAAGAGCCTAAGTCACTGTCAAATCTAATACTAAAAATGCCAAAACATGTTTTACGGATAAAATACAGCAAATCTAACAAAGTTGCATAATTTATGGCCACAGAACTAACTACATTTTTCTGCAGATTTTTAGAAAGAATTATTTATTACACTTTAGCCTCAAGAGGCTCCCATAAAGCTTTAAAGTAAAGATAATAGAACAGGTCCTATCTTACAATTTAAAATGTGAGATGTTATGCATGAGTACTGAGGTACTGTATGTGAAGGATTAAAAATAAACTCAGATCTTAGTGGTTGTACTCAGGGGTCAGAGCAATGCCAGTTGGAAAAATGTATGGAGATAGAAACATTACAAACTTGATATTTATAATATTCTGTTAGTATTTAGAGGCCTTTTTATTACATAAGCATATCCAGATAAATGCAAAAAGAGAAAAAAATCCTGCAACTTTTAATTCTAATTGCTATATTTCAATGTGAGCTTTCATGGATACATCCACTTCTTCAGACATTTTCTTTTGTGCCTGAAGAAGTGGATGTATCCACAAAAGCTCATACCAAAGTACAATTGATCTTTAAGGTGCCACAAGATTTTTGAGGTTTTTTCCCTTTGTATTTTCTGAATAGGCTTGCACAGATTAACACAGCTACTTCTTTGAAAAAAATAAGCCCTAAACTGTAACATACTTATTCTGTATATAAATCCAACCTTGGGGCCTAGACATTTTCAAGTAATGGGGCTAATTAATCTCACTAAGCCACATCTTCACTGTCTTAACTCTTATAGGTAAAGGTAATTTTTATTTATTTATTTATTTATTGTATTTATACCCCACTATCTAGTCATTTCGACCACTCTAGGCGGCTTACAACATAAAGGATAACAAGTTCAAGAAAAATTTATAACAATTAATTAATTAAATGATTCTGCAAGATGGGAAAAATACAAAATTCAAATAAAGAGAAAAAGAAAAAAAAGGAAATTGGACAGGAATTAACTGGAAGGGAAGGCCTGCCTACACATCCACGTTTTTAGTTGGTTCTTAAAAGTACCTAGCAAGGGTGCAGCGCGAATCTCCGGAGGTAGGTTATTCCAGAGGCGAGGAGCCATCGCCGAGAAGGCCCGGTTTCGTGTTCTTTCCTTCTGGGCCTCCCTCAGCGTCAGGCTCCTCAGCCTCACCTCCTGGCTCGCACGGGTGACACGGGTAGAACTAGTTGGGAGTAAGCGTTCCGCCAAGTATAGAGGTCCTAAACCATTTAGGGCTCTATATGTAAGCATTAACACTTTGAAGTCAATGCGGAAACGGATGGGTAGCCAGTGCAGCATGGCCAGAGTAGGAGAGATATGTTGGTATTTTCTCACTCCAGTAAGGAGTCTGGCCACTGCATTCTGCACCACTTGAAGTTTCCGCATCAGCTTCAAAGGAAGCCCCATGTAGAGCGTGTTACAGTAGTCTAATCCAGAAATTACGAGCGCATGTACTAAGGTAGTGAGTGCCCCTCTGTCTAGGTAAGGTCGCAGCCGGGCAATCCACCAAAGGTGGAAAAAGGTGGTGCGGACTACCGACGCCACCTGCGTTTCCATGGTGAGCATCGGGTCCAGGTGTACCCCCAGACTGCGGACCCCACTCTTCGCGGCTAGGGCCACCCCCCAAACATGAGGGAGTTTCCCAAGCCACCATCCACAGGGCAATTTGTTCCACTTGACAGTTTGTCCAGTCGTGTCGGACTCTAGAGCGCGGTGCTCATCTCAGTTTCCAACCCACAGAGATAGCATTTGTCCGAATATAATCTCCCGTGGTCATGTGGCCAGCGCGACTAGACATGGAACACCGATACCTTCCCACTGTGGTGGTACCTATTTATCTACTCACATTTTTTTGCATTTTGCATGCTTTCGAACCGCTAGGTTGGTGGGAGCTGGGACAAGCAATGGGGGCTCACTCCGCCGCATGGATTTGATCTTACGACTGCAGGTCTTCTGACCTTGCAGCACAGAGGCTTCTGCAGTTTAACCCACAGTGCCACCACGTCCCCTATCTTAACTCTTATAGAAACATTTAAAACCTGCTGAGCGAATCTTGCCTTCTAAAGCCTGTTCAGGTAAATCACAGAGAAGTAATTTAACTACCCCCCTAAAAACCCTGATGTGACCTCCAGTAAATGGAAATAAACATTCAGGCAAGTGTCTATCTACTTAAGTGGTCCAAGATAAATTGTCTTAAGAAAGTGCTCAATTGCTACTGCCATCTTTTTACAAGAGTTGTTCCATCTTAAATCACAGCTTCTAGAGACAAGACTGAGGTGAGGAAGAACAAGAATGCTGAGTTAGGGACAGGGAATTGATCTTTGTCAGCACCTTTTATACATCTGTAGTCCTAACGCCTACTACTGAAGCAATATATTACTAGCCTTTTGTGCAGATTATTTTATCTCCATGCTTAAACAGAAGACACAGTGTTGGATTCTAAGGATATTAAGGTCCTGCCTTAAATCACTTAACCTACTAACTCAAAAATATCAACTATTCCTTCCATAAGCAATAGTCCATTCACTTTTAATAAGATTTGAGTGCAGAAAAAGATCTCATGATTCTATGTCCAAGCATTCTTCAAAGGCATGTGTCACCATTGCCACATCAGCTTTCTTAATGAATGAACACAGCTGGTGCTCCAGCTTTAACTGTGCAAATGCACTCTTGGCCACTGCTGAAACCTGTGCACAGAGCAAATCCATGCTGTGGGGGAATGTGACTCCCACCTAGTACAAGCTGAATCTCTATTCTCCGATTTGACTAACCAGAAGCACCTCTATCTTCATTTTGCTCTCATCCAATCTATTACTGACATCAGACACTTTTACAGATTCCTTGGAATCATATGGAAAGAAGAAATAAAGTTGGATGTCAACAGTATACTACCAGGGGTCTCAAACTCAATTTACCTGGGGCCGCTGGAGGCAGAGTCTGGGTGAGGCTGGGCCGCATCAGATTTTCTGCCAAGCAGAGCAAGAGCCCGAGGAAGCCGCCCAGGAGTTTCCTTAGCCTGGCTGGGGCTCCGAGGAGGAGAAGGGCCATGCGAGCCCTCGTCGCTGGCCACAACCCCCTCCGTCTCCTTCCTCACTATCACCAGAGCAGCAGGACGAAGATGCGAAGAAGGGAGGAAGTGCCAGCGACCGCCTAGCTGGGGGGGAGGAGGGCACAATATAATTTTTTTAAAAAACTCACAGGAGAAAAAAGAAACCCTTGCCAAAGGAGAAAAGCCCCCACTGGTACCCGCAAAATTAAACAGAACGGGGCGGGGGCACCACAGGTGCACGCGCATGCACAAGCACACACACACACAGGTCCAGCAACCTTCCTCTGAGGGCCACCCCTCAAAGAAAAAGGCACACTCAGCAGCAGCTAGCCCCATCACAACAGAGGAGCAAATTTTGCGAGGTGAGCCCAGGCAGACTCCAGAGCTGAGGCGGCTGAAGCAGGACGAAGAGGAGGAGAAGGAAGCACCACCGGGTGCTAAGGTGGCTGATGTTCGGGCTGGTGCTGGAGGTGCCAAGAGAGAAAGAGAGCCAGAGAGCTGCTTCCTTGGGAGAGGAGGAGCTTTGTCGTGGTGAAGCCAGCAGCCTCTGGGAATAACTCCCAGAAAAGCTGGAACCGCTCGGCCTGGGATTCCCCTAGAAATGGGGGAATCGAAGGGGGGGTCAGGAGGGACCTCTCTGGAGCAGATGGTGAGCCACAGAAGGTAGAAGATTGGGCAGCAACTCGATTTTTCTTCCTTCTGAAAATTCACACAAGCACAGACCGAAGACAGGAAGCCAGGAGAACTCAGTCGCCGAGGATAAGAAAATAAGAAGCATGGCGAAAATATGCAACAACAAAGTAAGTGGAAGCCCTTGTTTTATGAAAAACCCCATTAAAACGAAGAACAAGTGAGAGTGAAAATTTATGACCAAAAAGAGATAACAGCGGCGTATCTGGCGTGCCAGCTCGCACCTCAGAAATGAAAGGAAACTAGACTTCTGTTCAGCAAGCTGGCCCAAGCTGGCCCAAGCTCAAACTGAGAGAACAGTGAGACAGAGAATAGCTGGTGCTTTTGTAAAAAAAATCCCAGAGAAATTAACATTGGACAGGCTTTAAGGGACTAAAAATTGGTGAAAGTTGTACACATTGGACCTTTTTCTTCCTCTTCTCTTCTTAGGCTGTGTGGAACTCTGATGAAAAAACTGAGCTGGGTTTCTTTTTCTGGGGAAGGAGGAATAAGCCTTTGGAAGTTAAAAAAGAAAATAGATTGTGAACTGAGAGCAATACGATCTGAACTGAACAGACTGAGGAGTTTGATGAATGGCACTCTGATAACAGAGCCTTGCTGGGTGAAGGAGGAATAAACAAAAGCAAAAGAAAAGAAAAAGAAAAAAAGAAAAAGAAAAAGAAACGGCCTGGAAATCAACAGCGAGACAAAGGACTGAATGGAGCAGCTTACAAAACCTGGACAGGAGCCTGGATAGGAGCCCAACGGAATATAACAACATCTAAGAGAGAGACTCGTTTCCTGTGTTTGCAGACTGAATTGACTCTTTGTTTTGGTTTTCTTGTTCTTCTCTGACAATACTGCTATAGTTTTAATTTAATGCATTGGACGAGAGGTTGATTTATACACTATAATATCTGGGTAAGAGGGAGAGAAAGTACCAAGTGAGGGTTTGGTTTGTTGATAAAATAGTGGAAACTAAAGAGTGTCATATATACAGATCATACATACTGGAAAGATGGAATTGCTCCCTGGGAAAACTAGAGATCAACGGCCAGAGACTTGGTCAGATAAAGAATGGCAAGTTACTTTTCAAATGACAATATTGACAAGATTTAAGCAGGTAAATGAGCATCTTAATCAGATTGAAGACTTAATCAATGATTTTAAGGAAGAGAAAATATCAGATGTTAAACCACAGTTAAAAGAAATGCCAGAACTGTGTGTCTTGAGAGCGATACCAGACAATATAAAGGGGATGATGTGTCACCCAGTAAGCTATGTAGCTACAGCAGCTAGAAAAACTGAGGTTAAAAATCGAATTACTGCTCTAGATGTGTCTTTTCCTTTCAAAATATGGAAGAAACCAGAGTCACAGAAACAAAAGAAACACATTGAGAAAATGGGAGAAGTGAATGAAATGTATACTACGTTAGGCCTGTTGAATATATTTCTAAGACAAAAGGAGAGTGAAAGAGGGGATGTATGTCACAACTGGTCTTGGTTTTCTGATGGTGTTGGAATAACTTATATTTAAACTATAACATAATTGCAAGTTGAAAGCTAGTGGGGGTAATCAAATAGTTAAAAAAAGTAGAAAGATGAGCTCTTACTGGAAAATGAATAGTTTATATGCTTATACACTTAATATGAAAAGATTGGATGATTATATATTTGGTGTTCTCTTATCCTCAAAACCCTTTTTCCATCCCCTCCACTGCCCTTTTCCTTCTGTATTCCTTACCCTACCCTTAATAGTTTAAAAATAAATAAATAAAAAAAGAGAGCTGCTTCCTTGGAAGAGGCAGCTGCAGCTGCTGTTGGCGGCACTGTTGGCGGCGCTCTTCGAGGACAGGCTGGGAGCAAGCTCCGGTCTCAGGCATCACTCGGCGGCAGCTCGGACGCTCGGGGAAAGGCTGGCAGCATGCCTCGCTCACCGGCTCTCCCCCAAGACGGTGCCTCTTGCATCCTCCATCCAGAACTGCAGCCTGCCATCCTATATTAGTCTAACTTATTTCAGTGGTGCCTTTTCCAAATACTGGGCCATAGCCTCCCTGAACATTGGGTAACCATATACAAGATAGTATTGTCAATCACCATTTTCCCTCAGTTCCACATTTAGACTATGTAGCAGGCTACATGGGTTGCAAGAAAGAAAAGATCGAAAGAGGTCACAGAGGCAATGCTGCTAAACTCAAACTCACTGTCTTCTGCACATGCTTTTGGCAGTTTCTTACTCTTCCATTAAGAGTTAAGAAAAAGAATTCTGTGGATTTCACAGAATTTGAGAGTTAAGAAAAAGAATTCTGTGGAATTCACAGAAACGTGAATGGAGCATTCAAGTCACTTCTTACAGCAACCCTAGCACTGTTTTCAAAGTACAGTGGTGCCTCCCATAGCGACGATAATTGGTGCAGCAAAAATCGCTGCAAAACGATTTTGTCGCTATGCGATTTTAAAAAGCCCATAGGAATGCACTGAGACCTCTTCAATGCGTTCCTATGGGCTTCAGACTCACCTTTAAACGAAAATCCTCCATACGGTGGCCATTTTTGCTGCCCGGTAAGCGAGGAATCTGTCCCAGAAAACAGTGGACGGCCATTTTTTTAACTCGGCGGCCATTTTGGAACCACCGATCAACTGTTAAAAAAATCATCGCTTTGCAATGATCGGTAAGCGAAACAGGGTACCTACCGATCATCGTAAACCGATTTTTGCCCATTTAAAACATCGCAATGCAATTGCGAAATCTTCATCGCTATGCGATTTCATCGTTAAATGGGGCGCCTGTTAAGCGAGGCACCACTGTATATGAGATGTCCAAAAAGTGGTTACCATTAACACTTCCCAGTGAGTTATTCATGACCAAGCAAAGATTGAAGACAGGTCTCCTGAGTAAAATGTTATCCACCATACCACAAGCTCTACACCACACTGGCTCTCATAAGAAAGTGTATAATTTCCAAAATATCTTTCCATGAAGAATTCTTTAATGAATAATACCTGAACATATTATAAGCTTTAGACTGTTAAATTGCTTCTTCCTCGGCTTCTACCCTTAAGCCTTGCGACAGGGCAGGCTAAAAATAATCATAATAAGCCCTGTAATTAGTCTCCTACTTAGGGCAGGTAGAATTTTCCCATATGTAAAAAGTCCTAGTGCTAATCCTTACCATTAGAACACAGAAAAGTAAAAATTTGTTTGCCAGTATACTTTTACTAGTTTCTCTTAAAGTGTAAGCCCACTGAACCGCTGTAGTAAAATGGACAGAATAATGGACTAGGACTCAGGAGGCCTCTGAGCTTGATTCCCAAGTTTTGCCATGAAAATTCTTGTGGGGTGTGTGTGCACTAGAACTGGTAAAACCAGTCCTCAAATACTTCACTTACCTTGAAAACCCTATTACGTTTGCTATAAGTCAGTTGACTTGACAACAATTAACCATGAAATAAACACTTAAGTAAACCTTACTAAGTCAATGGGTCTACTCTAGGTGAGTAACAATCTACTAGCTGTAACATTTAAAAATTTAACAGAGCTTGAGCAGTATGTCTTTTTATGATGCCCTCCGAAGACAAGGAAAAAAGCAGATTATAATGGCCAAACTGTGGAAATACGGTACCTATCAATACAGTTTTGATAGGTTTGGAAAACAAAAGCTGGATCAAACTGTCTGCCTTTGACTTGGAATACACCATTTTTCCTGGCTAAATATGGGATTTTAGTCACCTTCGGCATCTAGACATAGTGATGCCTCGCAAAACGAAATTAATTCATTCCGGGAGTCATCTTGCAAAGCGCAGTACTAATGGTTGTGCGATTTAAAACAAATCAAAAAAAGGAAAAAATTCATCTTGCAAGTCACCAAAAAACATCGCAAAATGCTTTAGTCTTGCGAGTTTTTCGTTGCGTGAGGCATTCGTCTTGCGAGGCATCACTGTACCTACATTGTGATGCGATATTCTCAGACATATCCTATGTGGCAGGCACATACAATTTAATGAGAAGGGAGTGGCTACCAGCTGAACCAGTCACTCATGTGTGCTAAGTACTACTGGTTTTTATCAACAAGTTACTGCTGTCCAAGTTTTAACAGGAGTGAGTGAGAATTGTTATGGTTCTCTCAAGCAAGGCTCTTGATATTTATTTTTTAAGGAAAAAAAGGACTTGACGACAACTGACAACTCTAAAGTTCTCCAAGTACGCAGGATTCTCATGATTTCTCAAAAGTAAAACTTATCTAGCCCAATTTGGAGTTTTTGTGTAGGTACTGGTCTGTGTGGGTGGGTTTTCTGTAGACCTTGTGTCCCAAAAGGAGGTCAGTTTTGCGTATGATCATGACATCTAAGAAAGTGAATTAGCCCTCTATTTCTTTTTCCATGGTGAATTGTATATTTGGGTGGATGCTGTTAAAATGGTTTAGAAATTCTTCCAGTGTTTCTTCACCATGTTTCCAAATTGCGAAGGTGTCATCCACGTATCGGAACCAGACTGTGGGTGTGAATGGTGCCAAAGCCAGGGCCTGTTTTTCAAAATGTTCCATGAAGAAATAGAGGGCCAACTCCCTTTCTTAGATGTCATGGTCATACGCAAAACTGACCATGACAAAAAAGAGGCATAATCAAAACACTGGTAGACCGTGCAAATCGGAACTGTGAAGCTCAATTTCTCAGCACCAAACTCAATCATCTGAATTGGGTCCTACAGGCAAATGGCCATTCCAGGAATGAAATCAAAAGGGCCCTCAAACCAAGAAAACAATACCAAACTGAAGAGGAAAAACAGCCACCCACAAATAAAGTATTTCTGCCATACATCTAAGGGGTCATGGACCACATAGGGAAACTTTTGAGAAAACACAACCTACAAAAACTATTCAGACCCACCACAAAAATACAACAAATGTTACAGTCAGCAAAGGACAAAAGGGACCCCCTCACCACTGCAGGAGTATACTGGATACCTTGCAGTTGTGGACAGGTATATATTGGAACCACAAAATGCAGCATTCACACCAGAATCAAAGAACGTGAGAGACACTGCAGACTAAAACAACCGGAAAAATCTGCAGTACCTGAACATACCCTAAAACAAGCTGGACATGAAATTCTATTTCAAAATACTGAGGTACTGGACAACACCAGCAATCATTATGTTAGACTCCCACTTATCACAACAATACATCCGCAACAAAAACACCCTGATCACCCTATCTCCTGAAAAGGACAAAAGCTGTTCCCACAACTATAAATACTCAACTATGCAACAAACAGCAACAGAGCATGGACAGAGTTCCTACTCCAGTCCTCTGAATATGTCAGCCACAGAGACTGGCGAAACGTTAGGAAGAACAACCTTCAGAACACGGCCAAAGAGCCCAAAAAACCACAACAACAATCAGATCCCGGCCGTGAAAGCCTTTGAGAATACAATGCCACTTGTGTTGTTTCTGGTTGTCAAGAAGAGACCAGAAGATCTTTGCTCTAATCTTATGTGATGGGTTTCAATGAGCCTCAGGAAAGCACTGAGGTAGAAAGAAAACTGCATGGGCTCAAGAACGCTAACATTTCCTTTCTCTAATCAGTTATGCATTACTGCTTTGACTGAGACCTTCCAAAGGAGAAGTCCTCTCAAGGTACATAATTAAGATGTTGTTGTTTAATTGTGTCTGACTCTTCATGACCCCATGACCAGAGCACGCCAGGCCCTCCTGTCTTCCACTGCCTCCCGGAGTTGGGTCAAATTCATGTTGGTAGCTTCAATGACACTGTCCAACCATCTCATCCTCTGTCATCCCCTTCTCCTCCTGCCTTCACATAAATAGGACAGGTGCTGCCAAAATAGTCAATACATTATTATGGAGGGGGCAAGGAAGAAGCAGCCCACTGAGATACCATCCAATGGATCTGGCTTACGAAGCAAAACTGCAGTGGGTGGGATTGACCACATGAGCTGCCAGAGGGTGAAATAAGCTAAAATGGATAGTTGACACTTACAGGGGCCAAGCTACTGGTTCATACAGTACTTCATCTGATTGGCTGCAGGTGTGCCTTAGCATGTTGGGTCTAATACTAGACACTGAGCTACAGTGAAATGTTAAGTTTTATTCTGTGGAAATAGAAGAAATAAGGCTTTATCTAGCATGCCCATTGTCCTGTCTGATACACAATATCTTCAAGAACCCTCTATGTCTACTATCCAGGAATCCTCTAAGAGGCACATGGGGTCCTAGTCAGTGTGCAAGAAATTCTACAATGGCTAAAAACCTATGCATTAGAAAAATAATACAGAATCAGTAAATCAGGTCAAAATGCATGTGTAAGTGGGTATCACATATGGCCTAAACACAGTCAACACTTGATGTTATACAGGTATCTAAAAAGCTTTTGTTAGAGAAAATGTTTTCTTATGTCAGCTGATGTGCAAGGATCCATAAAAATAAAGAGGAACTGTATGAACGATTTAACTATTATAAATCTCAGAAATATTTTGAAAAGAGACTTTTTGATTACAGTACTAACTTTAACACCTAGCAGTAATACAGCAGTTCTTCTTAAGTAGCTATAATTTCTATAGCTCATGAGTCTCACAGAAAATCACATACAGAAAAGGATACTCGGTGGCATGTGGAAGGAAAGCATTCTTTTCTTAGTCTACTGTTGTTACACCAATCAGGTTTGTAGTGAAAACAGACATTCTGATCTTGCAGCCTTTCAAGCACAAACACATAGTTTACTGTGGTGTACTCCTAACTAATATACATAGGATTGTGGCCTTACATATATTTGATGTAATTTTTGTGTGTTTGACCTGGAAAACATATTTGTTGAAAAGCTTTGTTCAACATCTGACTAGATTTTGTGTAAGTGTCAAAGAATAAGTGTGAGTGGAGGAGAAATCAATAAAAATTGTGGCACCTGGGCCCTTGAAGTTCTTTGGCAGAATCAGTCTGTCTCCATCCTCCATTGAAACTAATCTTTGGGATGTTCATCTCCTCCAACTCCCTCTGCTGCCTCCCTTTGCCAGACCATTAGCTCCTTAAAGCAGGGACCTTCTAATTCATTTCTACACATTTTCTGGACGGGACAGGAGTGAAAATGGAAACTGATAAACAAATAGTCAATAGTCACCTTATTACCTTGAACGAGTTCAAATCTCCAGGGCTGGATGAACTGCATCCAAGAGTATTGAAGGAACTCTCAAAACCACTGTCCATTATTTTCTTGAAATCACAGAAAATTGGTGAGGTACCAGATGATTAGAGGAGGGCTAAACATGTCCCTATCTTCAAAAAAAAAAAAAAAAGGCAAAAAGGAGGAACCTGGGAACTACAGACCTGATAGCCTGACATCAATCCCTGGGAAAGTTCTGGAACAGATTACAAAGCTGTCACTCTGAAAGCACCTTGAAAACAATGCAGTAACAACTAGAAGTCAACATGGATTTGTCACGAGCAAATCTTGCCAGACTAATCTGATCTCATTTTTTTGATTGGTAACCTCCCTGATAGACAAAGGGAATGCTGTAGACATTTTATATCTTGACTTCAGCAAAGCTTTTGACAAAGTGCCCCATGATATTCTGATTAGCAAGCTAACTAGGTGTGGGCTGGATAGAACAACGGTCAGGTGGATAAACAGTTGGCTAAAGCAATGGTCCCCAACCCTCTTGGGGCAACGGACTGGCTGGGGAGAGCGAGCTACATGCGTGAGAAGTGCAGGAGGGCGGAGATCTGTATCCACAGCTCAGTTCCAGAAAGCCCACAGACCAGCACCGGGCTACGGACCAGGAGTTGACAACCCCTAGGTTATAGAATCATACTCAGAGAGTGATAATAAATGGCTCCTTCCCCAATTGGGAGAAGGTAACAAGTGGGGTACCCCAGGGCTCAGTCCTGGGCCCAGTGCTCTTCACCATTAATGACCTGGATCAGGGATATAGGAAATGTTAATCAAATCTGTGGATGACACAAAACTGGCTGGAATAGCTAACACCCTGGAAGACAGAAACAACATTCAAAATGGTCTAGATAGGCTTGAATACTGGGCTGAAAACAATAGTATGAAATTCAACAGGGATAAGTGTGAAGAATTAGAAGGCATATGGGACTTGTAGTCATACAAAGATGGAGTCTTAAGTTTTCTGTATACAGTAGTTTGGATTTAAGCCAGTGAATGTTCTCATGGGATTGTTGTTCCAAGTTTGTTCTGCCTGCCACCAAGATAAGGAACAAGGTTTGAGAAGATCAAGAGAAGAACAGAGGGAGACCAAACACCACATTCCTTCCAATTGGGAACAATTGCAGACCTCTTGTGAAATAAAACGGTAAACTTTGTTACACCCTTATAATCCTAATTGGCTAACTGCTTGGAAGTGTAAGAAAGAGGGTGGTCTGTAGATGAGTAGGAAAATGGTTGTTTCCTGTATGTGAGATGATTGAAGAAGAGAAAGGTTTTTGGTTGTTGTGGGTTTTTCGGGCTCTTTGGCTGTGTTCTGAAGGTTCTTCCTAACGTTTCGCCAGTCTCTGTGGCCGGCATCTTCAGAGGACAGCACTCTGTGCTCTGGTGTAGTTGGCTTGGGAGTGGAGTATTTTGTCTTTTGAAAGAGAAAAAACGGGGGAGGAAGATTTGCCCATTTTTCCTATTGTGTTGATATGTAGAATGCTTATCAAGATGATTACTTAGTTTACTTCAGCTGTTATTATTTTAACCTAAGAACAATAAACTTATTTGAATTATAGTAACTGTGTGGATATGTATATGCTTTATGCTTTTAAAGCCGCAACTGTATTTTAATGGAACTATCTGATTTTCTTAATAAAACAAATATAATTCTAACATAGGACATCTCGTACAGCAGGACTGTACCTAAATCCAGTGTGGAATGCAAAGGTCACTAATTGCTACTATAACAGATCCTACCTAGTCTGTCTGTTGTGCTGTCTAAGGAAGCACACAATGGTTTATTGCCTTGTAGGTAGGCAGAGGTCTATTTCAGGTCGAGTTTGTCCATACCCACTTGTGAGGCTAAAGGACCTGTCTCAGGTAAGAAAAGTGGTGGTCGCCCAAGACACTATCTCTCTAGGGAGAAGTGGTTCTAACAATACTTGCAAAGTACTGTATCACATAGGAGGTCTGTTGGTTTTCAATTCAAAATAATTTTTATTAAACGAGTTAGATGGTGGTAAAAGTGAAGAAGAAAAGCATACCCGTTTCTTGATAATAAAAAGGAGAGTGTGGTGCTAAAATGTTTGGTTCCACAGGCCTGGTATACTATAAACACATGGGCAGAACTGGGTTTGGTGGGCAGTACTGAGCTTATCGATGCCTTCTTCCTTTCTTGCCTGAAACTTTTGAATGAAAACCGAACATCCTGAGCTTAGATTCCAATTAGTCAGCGGTGTTAACGTCGACTCAATAAGGCAAACCTGTTACTGGAACTACTCATGCAAAAGTAGCCCGAAGCTCTTGGACCCGATTCGAGACAGCTCGAGGGACCACCCCCCACCCCCGTGTTCAGAGACAAGTAAGCTTGTGAATGCTGAAGAAAGGGAAAGCGGAAACCGCCCCCCCCCATTCCCTCCCTGCCTGTCCGTTTCCCAGGAGGACGTGGGACGAGGCCATGGTGCAAAAAGGGGGATGAAGATCCCCCTCAGGTTCTGATCCGGTAGAGGCAGCAATTTTCGGCCGCCTGCTCTTCCGCTCTCGCCTCCCCTCTCCCTACGAGCCTCACCTGCTTGTACCTCGCGTACAGGTACAGGAGCTGCTCTTTGCTGGCCACCGACACCAGCGCCGGGACCCGCTCCGCTGCCCTCTCGAACTGCTCCGCCAGGCTCGGCGGCGGCGGCGGCGAGGGCGACGACGAGAGGCTTTCCGAGTTCGATCCCGGGCCCGGAGATTCTTCCATCCTGGCCGCAGCCCCGAGGGCAGCGGAAGCCCTGTCTTCCTCCTCAGAACCGGCGTCGTCGTCGCCTCTAACCCCTTCCCCCTCGCCCTTCGCCGGGAAAAGAGAAGCCATGACCCTCCCCCCCCCAGCGCGCGCACACACACACAAACACACGCCTCCCCCCCCTCAGTCCTTCATCCTCTTCGCTCAGGAAAAACCCGCTCGCGCCCAAGTGCTAAGCCACGCCCCGATTCCTCTTCCCCCCCCAACACACACACGCGGATGCTCAGGTAGGGCCCGCCTATTGCGCATGCGCAGAGCGTAGCGTCAAGGGACGGCTTAAAACGGCTAGATCGCCCCTCACGGGTTTGTCTTCGCCTCAGCCAGGAGTGTCTGTGCGCGGGAAGAACTGGCCGCTGGGAAGGCGTTGAGGTATCTTCTGGCATCTACCCTCTGACAACAATTAAAACATTTGTTTGGTTTTCATAAATTAACAGGCCAATAAAGCCCTCATATTTTTTCATCCCAGTTGGGTAGAAATCCGCTTTCCTTTCACGCGTGGAGGTTTGGGAAGCGCCCGCCGGCCCGCCCTTTCCTCTTCCCGAGTAACGCAACGGGGCACATTGCCTCGGGAGCAAACGGGGGAGGCCGGAAAGAAAGGTGCCGCCGGCCGGGCAGGAAGAGTTCTTCCCTTGGACGCCCCCCCCCCCTTCGCGGCAGGGAAGGATGTGAGGCGAAGTCGGTTATATAGTACATCTCGCGATAACTGGGAACGGATTGATTTCCGTGACTGCATGTTTTTGATCCTCTCTATCTGATCTGAGGGAATAAGGACAAGATCTTGGCTCTTTTTATCTAAGTTTGCTCTTTCTTTGCCTTTCCAGAGGGGAAGCCTCTGGACAGGTTTATAGTGGGGAGGCTGACTGGGTAGCACAGTGGCTTAGGTATCTTCGAAGCGGGAGGCTGGGAGTTCGATTCCCCACTGTGCCTCCTTGGAAGGCGAGCCAACCTGTGTGGGCTTGGTTGGACAAGCTGCACAGGCCCAGAAGAAGGGAATGGTAAACCTCTTCTGAGTACTCTCTACCCAGAAAACTATAAGTGGTACCATAAGTCAGAAGTGACTTCATGGTACATTTATTTATTTATTTTATTATTATTATTATTATTATTATTATTATTATTATTATTATTATTATTATTATTATTATTATTATTATTATTATTATTATTATTTCCACAGGATAGCATTGAACTAGTGCACTTTACTATTCAAGTAGAAATAAGTATAGTAGTGAATGCCTCCATGCAGCAGAGTAAGATCCCAACTATTTAAAGGAAGCAGCAGTAAGACTGTTATTGAAAAAAAACCTTCCTTGGTTCTAGATAATTACAGGCCAGTCTCTAATACTCCATTCTTGGGGAAGGTGCTGGAGCAGGTTGGGGCTTCTCAGCTCCAGGGATTCCTGGATGAGACAGATTATCTAAATCCATTTCAATCTGGCTTCAGGCGTGATTATGAGGCTTTCGTGGCCTTGGTGGATTACCTACACTGTTCAGAAATTCCTGAAGGTTCAAGATGCTGCAGCCAAATTTATAACTGGGGATGCTTACAGATATCATATAACTCCCCTGTTGTAGCAGTTCTACCAGCTGCTGATTTGTTTCTGGACTTTAACCTATAAAGCCCTAAATGGCTTGAATCTAAGCTATCTAAAATACCACATCTCCCTCGATGAGCCTGTCTGGGCATTAAGATCATCAGGGGAGGCCTTTCTCTCTATCCCACCATCCTCACAGAGAGGGCCTTCTCTATTGCTGCTCCCAGACTCTGGAACTCCCTCTTATGGGAAGCTAGGCTGGCCCCATCTTTGCTGTCCCTTCCCAAGCAGGTAAAGACCTTTTTCTTCAGGCAAGCTTTTCCTTAATAACTGGTGTTCTGAGAGAGGAGTAGTGCTCGGATATTTTTAATGTATTGGAGTATTGATTTTATTTACTCTTTTTAATATAATACTTGTTGAATCTTTTTAAATATTTGTATAGTTTTTAACTTTTAAATGTTTTCTTTTTAATGATGTAAGCAACTTTGAATCATTTTAAGGAGAAAGGTGGGATAAAAATATTTTAAATAAAATAAATACTTTTTGTTTTCTTTAAAATAAATTATTAAAAAGCATTTATGCATTTATGTTACAGTCCAAGATATCACAGGCAGCCTCTCACCATGGATAAGGGCACCAGGACCCAGTCCACCAGGCAGAGTATTGAGTCCAAAGACACTCACTGCACAGCTGGCTGTGACCAAACACAGGTGGGAGCCAGGTTGTTGGACTCGGAGGACAAAGCTGGAACAAGGTGCTAAGATGCAGGAGGCCAGCAGAAGCAAGCAGGAACCAGGGCAGGGGCATTGGAGTCCAGACATAGAGATGCAGAGACCAGGGCAGGAGCCATGGAGCTTAGGAGCAGCAAGGCATAGCTGAAGACCTTTGTTGCTGAGGGAGGAAGAACAACTCCTTAAATAGGCGTTCCCTCCAGGTTTCCAGGTGAGCCTCATGTGGCAGCTGCTACACAGGTCATGGCCTATGCCTGCAAACACCAGGCGATTCCTTGGCTAGGCTGGCTTCGATCCTGCAGGTGCCAGGGTGGTGTTGGCCAGATCCTGGCAATTTAGTATTTCTTGGTAATCCAGGTTTTGTTTGTTTGTTTGTTTGGTCATAATAGTACTTATTTAATGCTCCTTAGTACCTAGATTCTTAACCTGTGGTCAGCAGACCTATAGAGGCTGCAATGTCCACTCCCTATGACACCATATGTAAAAAGCAGACCATTTTTTCCATGGATAAGGTCTTCCACCAGAGGTTTTGCAACTGCTTCAAACACATTTTTCTGAGTAACACTGGCACCAAGGACTTCTTTAAATGAATATTGCACCTCTCTGTACTCCCCAGTGCAACAGATTCTATATCCATCAGGGGGGTGAACCTGGACTGTTCTGCTATTGATCACCTCAATGCAACACTCCTGGTCAGGTACACTGACTGGGCGTATCCGGCAGTATACCTCTGTAGGATCCTTCAAGCTGCTGCTGAATGCCTTCTTTGGCAGTTGCTTCCGAGGGGTCTTGGTTCTACCCGCCACCTCCATGCTGCCGAGCTCACACCGTCTGCCGCTCCGCTTCCACCCCTTTTCCCTCAGCAGCCGCTTCAGTGCTTCCTCTTCGCGGCCAACAGTTGGGTTTTTCAACGGTCCCTCGCCTGCTCTGGCCCTGCAGGACTGGGCCCCTGCTGCTGCTTTGGGCTGCCCACCCCTTCTTCAACACCAGCCACCTGGCTTGGAAGGGAGAGAGGCAGTTAAAGCCAGAGGCTTGTGCCAGGGCCCTGCTGGACCAGCGTTCCTGCCTTCGGGGGAGTTACCTGTGACATCTGCCATCCCTCAGGCAATGGGTGAGAGACACTGTCCTGAGGGAGTTTCCGGCCTGAACTCTCTTGGCCCTGCAGGACTGGGCCCCTGCTGCTGCTTTGGGCTGCCCACCCCTTCTTCAACACCAGCCATCTGGCTTGGAAGGGAGAGAGGCAGTTAAAGCCAGAAACTTGTGCCAGGGCCCTGCTGGACCAGCGTTAAAGTTTACTGTTTGAAATTTTTGAAATCACCTGCACATGATTTATTATGTTAAAGAGCACTTAATAAACCCTTTGCTAACCAAATTTGACTTTGTTCTGACTTTTTTTGACGTTCTTGTTGTAATTTTTCCCCCATTGAAATGCACTGAATAGGTTTCACTGCATTTCAGTTGGGGAACTGTGTCTCGCTTAACGATGTTTCCTATGGCGATTTTCGCTTAACGACAATAATTCGTTCCCATTGGAACGGATTATCTGGTTTTCAATGCATTTCAGTGGGAAACTGCGTTTCGCAAGGCAGCGATTTTCGCGGAACGAATTAACATCTTGCGAGGCACCACTGTACCTATACTGAAAGCCTATTAGCGTTGCTATAAGTTGGTTCCTACTTGAAGGCACATAATAAAGTTACAGTTAAAGTACAGCCACTTGAAAATTATGGAGATGTTTACTCACTAAATCTGTATTGATTCAATTGGCTTACTGTAGGCAACAGGATTTTGGCTGTTACAGCATAACATATTTTCCTTGTTCAGGCAGAGTGAGGGTGCAAGTACATAGCAATGGAAATGTGAATTTATTTATTTTTATTTATTAGATGTATACCCTGCCCATTTAGTGAACATGCCACTACTCTGGGCAGCTTACAAAATATTAGTAAAACCATATAAAATATATAAAAAGAAAACAAACAAACCCTACCCCACCCCATAAATTTACTTGCAATCACTCACTGTGAAGTTGTATCAGATAATTCAGTTTCCCCAGTTTCTTTGCGTTAACACAGGTAGAGGAGAAAAAGCCTTCTTTGCTGCTTGTTTTCAGTTCTATTTATAGCCTTGCAAGTGGCACCATTACAGTGGGGTCTTGACTTGAGAACTTAATCCGTATTGGAAGGCGGTTCTCAAGTCAAAAAGTTCTCAGGTCAAATCTGCATTTCCCATAGGAATGCATTGAAAACCATTTGATCCGTATTTGCTCTTTTCTGTCCATAGAAACTAATGGGAAGCTGCTATTCTGCCTTCGACCACTAGAGGGGGATATTTTTTTTTCTTAGGTCAAGAAAGGTTCAGGGAAGGCAGGGAAAATACAGTCCAGGCAGTACAGTACCAGGCAGTCCGAAGACTGTCTCCCAATCCACTCTCTAAACGCTGGGAGGAGTGAGGAAGCAGACAGGCACCCTTTTCACTGGCCAACAGTTAACTGAAAGTTAACATTTTGCACTTTCCCTGCCTCCCACGTGGGTTTTTTTCAGTTCTTAACTCAAATCTAAGTATGTAAGTCAAGTCAATATTTTCCTATGAGAGTGGTTCTTAAGTCAAAATGTTCTTAACTCAAGCCGTTCTTAAGTCAAGACCCCACTGTACAAAGCAACTCTCTAATAAGCTGTGAAGAAAGGTAAGCAAAGGTTTCTTTCCTCATTTCCTCATCATATCATCTGTCGTGAGACAAGAAGCAAGATCTTGTGTGGCTCATCCTCTCTTTTCTGGTGACTGCACATCTGAACAGATGCGAAAGGATCTGTATTTTAATAAGTAGCAGCTCTAGCTGCTGAGATCAACTACCAATTTGGGGTAAACACTCTCAGCTGATTTGCATTTCCTATCATGCAGTCAACGCAAAAAGAGTATGCAAATCAGCCTGCCTCAAACTCATCAGGACTGGGCCCTTGCTGCTGCTTTGGACTGCCCCACCCCTTCTTCAACACCAGCCCCCTGGCTTGGAGGGGAAGGAGGCAGTTAAAGCCAGAAGCTTGTGCCAGGGTCCTGCTGGACCAGCATTCCTGCCTTCGGGGGAGTCGCCTGTGCTACCTGCCATCCCTTAGGCACTGGGTGAGAGACAGTGTCCTGAGGGAATTTCCGGCCTGAACTCCCTTGGCCCTGCAGGACTGGGCCCCTGCTGCTGCTTCGGGCTGCCCACCCCTTCTTCAACACCAGCCACCTGGCTTGAAGGGGAGGGAGGCGGTAAAGGCCAGAAGCTTGTGCCAGGGCCCTGCTGGAACCTTTATTATTATAACACCTTTATTATTAACAACAATATCAATAACATCAATAATAACATCAAGACCAGCAATAACTAAGAGGACAAGGTCTCACAACAGAGGAAGACAGAACAAGACTACATGTGGGAGTTAAGCACCTGGCGTTCTTTTAAAAGTTGCTGTATACATTTAGTTTTTATTTATAAATTGGGTTTTTTTAGTTATTTATTTTCTTTTCATTTGATAACACAGTACTCTGATTAATACACTTATTCTGTTGGTTAAATTATTGTATTAATTTAGGTTATTTGCTATCTTTTTATTTGCCTTTCTTTTTTCTTTCCTTTTGACATGGAGTGGAAGGCCTGTTTGCCCAGCGAGGGGCCCAGGAACATCTTGGTGCTTATGGGTAGAGGGAGATATGGCATTGACACAGCTCCTACACGTGTTAGAAGAACGATGAACAGATGTTTGAAGGCTGTTCACTGTTCTGGGGCTGTGATCAACCATCAGTATCAAGGTAGCCAGCCCAGCCAGCCCTCCACTCTGAAACTGGTGTTATTGAATGCCAGGTCTATATCCAATAAGTTCCAGGTGATTCACAATCTTATTCTGGAAGAGGATGCAGACCTAGCATGCATAACTGACATGTGGATTGGTGGTGAGGGGTGTCCCCCCCAGTGCTGGCCTGTCCATCCAGTTATGCTGTCCAGCACCAGGGCAGACGGGAGGGACGGGGGGAGTAGCCACTTATAAAACCATCCTGGAAGTTACTAGGTGCTCCTTGGTGGTAAAGCCAGGTCTTGAGGCGCTTCATGTGTCGATTGGGGCCAGGGACAGTATTGGGATTTTGCTGAGTTACCGCGCTCCCCGCAGCTCAGCCACCTCCCTTCCGGAGCTGGCGGACTTTGTCTCCATGGCGGTGTTGGGGTCCCCAAGGCTCTTGGTTTTGGGTGACTTCAACATTCGCGTGGAGGCAGAGACCTCAGGGCCAGCTCTTGAGTTCTTGGAAACCATGGCTTCCTTGAACATGTCCCAACATGTCAACAGCCCCACCCACATGAGTGATCACATGCTGGACCTGGTCTTTTCCACCAATTGGAGTGAGTGTGGTCTGATGGTGACTGACTTTGAGTCGGTCCCCTCGTCATGGTCAGATCACCACCTAATAAAATGTAACCTCTCAGTGGCACTCCCCCCTCACAGGGAGCAGAGACCTATTTCTATGGTTCGCCCTCAAAGGCTACTGGATCCTATTGGATTCCAGGATGCCATGAGAGGTGTTATGGCTGACCTGGCTGGCGCTCCTGTTGAGGTTCAGGTTGACAGCTGGTTTACTGCTGCCACTAGGGCTATAAACACGATTGTGCCTAAACGCCCTCTCCAACGCAGAGCTCGGCCTGCGCCCTGGTTTAACCAGGACCTCCGAGTGATGAAACGGATCAGGAGGAGGCTAGAACGTAGGTGGAGGAAGAACCCGACGGAACATAATTGGATAGTTGTCAAGGTCGCAACTAACCTTTACCAGGCTAAGGTAAAGGCTGCTTGTCGTACATACTTCACTAACCGGATAAGCAAAGCCTCAAATCAGCCGGTGGAGTGTGTGACCTATCCGGAATTAGTCCGAGTGATGGGCCTCCCCCTAGTTTTTCACTGGACCAATTTGCAGCATTTTTAAAATCTAAAGTGGAGCCCATCTGCCAGGAGCTCTCTCCTTTTTTGAATACAGTGAGTCGAGCTGAGATGTCCAGCATCCCATCTTGCCTGGTAATTTTTGATTCCTTTCAGCCTGTTACGCCTGACTCTGTGGACAAGGTGCTTGACCACTCTCGAGCCGCCACCACCTTGACCCTTGCCCGGCCTGGCTAATCAAAGCAGCCAGGCCGAAACCAACAGAATGGGCCACAGCAATAATAAATGGATCTTTCCTTGAGGACAGGTTTCCATCAGCCTTCAAGGAGACACTCATTAGGCCCATCAGAAAGAAACTTAATATGGCAGTGGACGAAATTGGCAACTATAGGCCCGTCGCCAATGTTTCTTTCATTAGCAAAGTGGTCGAGAGGGTGGTGGCCGACCAGCTTCAGGCTCATTTGGATGAAACATGCCCTGGATCCATTTCAGTCGGGCTTCAGGCCACGCCATGGTACAGAGACGGCATTGGTCGCCCTGTATGATGACCTGTTGAGGGAGGCTGACAGGGGTAAAACATCTCTGTTGGTCCTCCTCGACATCTCAGCGGCCTTTGATACCGTCGACCACGGTATCTTCCTGCGAAGGCTCTCTGAGTTGGGAATTGGTGGCTTGGCGTTTGCCTGGCTCCGTTCCTTCTTGGAGGACCGCCCCCAGAGATTACAGCTTGGGGAGAGTGTTTCGGCCCTGTGGAGTCTTAATTGTGGGGTTCCACAGGGGTCGATTATCTCCCCAATGCTATTCAACATCTATATGAGACCCCTGGGTGGAGTCATCAGGGGATGTGGAGCATCGTGTCATCAATATGCTGATGACACCCACCTCTACATCTCCTTTTCACCAACTGCAGGTGATGCCATCCTGTCCCTTTAGCACTGCCTGGGGACCATACTTGCAATGGATGCAGGAAAATGGGCTGAGGTTGAACCCGGACAAGATGGAGGTTCTAAGGTGGCGGCCCCTACGCTGGGTATCTTTAAAAGCCAAGTAAAAATAGGGATGTTTATTCAGGCCTTCCCTCCAGTCAATACTTGATTCTCTCTTTTCATTTCTCTTTAATTTATTTTTACTCAATTTTCTTGGTTTCCACATTTTCATTTGTAGATTTATGGAACTGTGTTTTTATTAATTGTTTGTATTATATTGGAGTGACCGCATAGACCAGATGGGTGGGATACAAATCAAATCAATCAATCAATCAATCAATATCCTCACTGGGGCTTGAAGAAATATTACGATATTGCAGTTTAGAAATAGAGAGAGAGAGAAGGAAACATAGAACAAAATCTTAATTTCATGCTTGTTGTGTAAAACATAGCTTTTCTAACCTACTGTGTCTATTAAAACCAAGAAAAGTAGAAATTAATTAGGAAAATTACTGTTTAATAATAACTGTTTGATATTTCCACACATGGTGAGAACATGCAAATAAATTATGCTGAGAGACAGCATGTACGGTACGGTAAACCTTTATTGGCATAAAACAGTGTGAAAAGAGAAATAAAACACAAAGGAAAAAGAATCACAGGACAAATAGACATAATCAACATTAAATGAGGGAGTACAAAATTATGAGAAGTAATACAAAATACCCAGGGGATGGTGTAAAGAAAAGTTCTATGTTATAAAGTAACAGTGATTTCCATAATTACAGCTAGATAGTTAACCACCGCCTCGGTGAGGGGAGCACAGGGATCACTCAAATAAATAGGGAGAAGGTCAGGGAAAGAGTCTGAAAAGGGAATCAACCAATGATCTAAAAGGGGTTTCCGAAGGGAGTAATGTGCTGAATACAGTAGGGTCTCGATTTACGGAATTAATCTGTATTGAAAGGTGGTCTGCAGGTGGAAAAGTCTGCAGGTTGACTATGAATTTCCCATAGGAATGCATTGAAAACCATTTAATCCATATCTGCTGTTTTCCGTTCCATAGAAACTAATGGGAAGCCTGCTAATCTGCATTCTACCACTAGGGGAAGATTTTTTTTCCTTATTTTGACCTAAGGTGAACTTAGCTCAAGAGAAGTTCAGGAAAGGAGGGGGGAGACAGGGAACAGTTTTAAAAGCACTTTTGAAATCGTCTTTTCAACAAAGTCAATTTTAAAGCATGTTTAAGCACAGAGACATGACTCTGAACTGCACTTTAGCCCTGTTTGAAAGCCAGCATTGTTAGCCCACAGAATTCTTCAGCACAAAGACAGACAGGTCTCTGAAATGCACTTTAAAGGTCTTTTTCAACCAAACCAAGCCAAGCCAAGCCAAGCCAAAGGGAGGGAGGCAACAATGGGGAAAAGAGCAAAGGAAAGAAAGAAAGAGAGAGAGAGAAAGAAAGAAAGAAAGAAAGAAAGAAAGAAAGAGAAAGAAAGAAAGAAAGAAAGAAAGAAAGAAAGAAAGAAAGAAAGAAAGAAAGAAAGAAAGAAAGAAAGAAAGAAAGAAAGAAAGAAAGAAAGAAAGAAAGAAAGAAAGAAGGTCATCACTGGGGCACACAGACCCCTCAGACAAAGGTTTTTGCTTTGAAGCACAAAACGAGAGAGAGAGAAAAGACAGTGGGGGGGAGAGTCTGGAGGCTAAAACACATTTGAACCAACACATTTTAACAACAACATTTTTAAAACCAGCAACTTTTAAACAAAACACACTTTAACAGGAACAAAGCAACTTTTAAACAAACCAACTTACCCACCCACTCAGCCACCAACACCTTTTAAAACAAAAGAGAGGTGGTTTATCTTTCGTTGTCTTCTTTCTGGAGGACATCACTGTGAGGTAGAGGTCCCCTCCTCTGGGTCATCTTCTGCAGGGGGTTCCTGTTGCTGTCTCTTCTCTGCAGGCTCCATCCTAGTGAAAAATCTGTCCAATGTTGTCTGTTTTGTCCTGTGGTGAAGAATTTTCCTGAAGTGGCTGACCACGCTGTCATTCACCATGTCCATAAGTCTTCCTGTCACAGTCTTGTTTGGGTGGTGCCTCTCAAAGAATTCCTGGCACTTGGTCCACATCTGGCAGACGGATTTGATATCCTCGCTGCTAACCTGCGGTTCCTCTTCCTCAGTGGAAAGCTCCTCCACAAAAGCCTTGTGCTGCTTGGCTTGCAGTTCTGCTAGTTCTTCTGTTGTCAGCTCCTCTTCATGTCCTTCAACCAGCTCCTCTACGTCGTCCTCGTCGACATCCAAACCCATGCCTTCATCCATGGCGACGATATCCCTCAACACCTGTGAATCAGTCCCCTCAGTGGCACTGTCTGTGACGGATTCTGGCCAGAGTTTCTTCCAGGCTGAGTTCAAGGTCCTGGTTGTGACATCCTGCCAGGCCTTGTCAATGAGTCTGATGCTGTGGAAGACATTGAAATGTGTCTTCCAGAACTCTTTCAGGGTCAGGGACATCTCCTCGATGATGTTGAAGCACCTGGTGAAGACTGCCTTTGTGTACAGCTTCTTGAAATTGCTGATCACTTGCTGGTCCATGGGCTGCAGAAGAGGTGTTGTGTTGGGGGGGGGAGGAACTTGACCCTGATGAAATCCTCATCGATGTCCTCCACCAAGAATGGGGGGTGTGCCGGAGTGTTGTCCATCAACAGAAAGCACCTCTCAGGAAGCTGGTGGTCTGAAAGATATCTTCTGACAGTGGGTGCAAACTCCTCATAGAGCCATTCCAGAAACAGCTGCCTTGTCATCCAAGCTCTTGCATTGGCCCTCCACATGACAGGCAGTGTGGCCTTGTTGACTTTCTCTCACTGGAATGGGTGAGGAGTCTGGGAGTAGTAGATCAGCAGAGGCTTGATCTTCAGATCGCCGGTGGCATTGGCACAGAACAAAAAGGTCAATCTGTCCTTCATTGGTTTGTGGCCCGGCAGTTTCTCTTCCTCCTGGGTGATGTAGGTTCTCCTGGGCATCTTCTTCCAGAACAACCCTGTCTCATCACAATTGAAGACTTGCTGGGGGAGGTAGTCTTCCTTGATGAATTCAGCAAACTCCACCTTGAAGGTTTCTGCAGCTGCATGGTCAGCACTTGCAGCCTCCCCATGTCTTGTCACGCAGTGGATGCCACTTCTCCTTTGAAACTTTTGGAACCACCCCTCGCTGGCTTTGAATTCTTCTTCTGCTGCACTTCCGGAGGGGTTTCTTTCCATTAAATCACTGTGCAGCTTCCTCGCTTTTCGCAGATCATGGCTTCACTGATGGTGTCCCGTTTCAGTTGTTTCTCGTTGATCCACACCAGCAAAAGTTTTTCCACTTCTTCCATCAGGGGTGGCCTGTTCTTTGTTAGGATTGCGACTCCTTTTGCCACATCAATGTTCTTCAGGACATGTTTCATTTTCAGTATGGTACCAATGGTAGACTTTGCCATCTGGTATTCAGCGGCCAGTTCAGTCAAACGCATGCCTTCATTCTTTCTGATGATTTCTTTTTTGGTCTCAATAGAGATTATCCTTTTTTGGGCTTGCTCTGTTCTTTCTTTGGAGCCATGACTATGGTTCAGCTCAACACATTCCCTGATTTTAAGAAAAAAACCTGGAGTCTTAAACTTAAACTTCACACTTGAGTCTGAACTGCATTTTAAAACCTGCCTCCCTGCCAGGCTGCCTGGCTGGCTGGCAGCCATTTTAAAGCCCAACTGCCACAGGCCCATTTTACAGCATGCCATCCAGCACAGACCCTCACAGAAAATTTTATGATTTAAAGGGGGAAAAAAACATTTTGGAGTCTTAAACCACATTTTGCTTCCTTCAAATATCAGAAAATTTCTGTACAGTACATTTGAAACCCACACATTTTAAAACAAAAGAGAGGTCTCATACACAAACCCTAGAAGGCACAGAATGCAAAAATAAATACAGTACAGTAAATTTTACATTTAAAAATTACTGTACAGTCTAATTTTCACATTTAATTTTAATTTAATATCACAGCCTACTTTTCACATTTTAAATCTACACTGCAAGACCCATCAGAGCACAGAAACATACTGCAACCCCCATCTAGCCCTAACCACTCCCATCAAGCTGCAAAAAAACAAAACAGTAAATGTACATTAAGAATAGTACTCACGCAGAACAGGCAGCCTCTCTGCTTAAAAAAGACAGTCAAAAATAAAAAAATCAAAATTAAAAAAAATCTCAAAAATAAAAATACAGCCCGGTACCAATCGGCACCAGGCAGTACCAGCCAATACAGTACCAGTCAGTACTGTACCAGGCAGACTCGCTGAAGACTATGTATCTCTAACCGCTGGGACGAGTGAGGAAGCAGGTCACAGCACTGTTCTCTCTTCCCTCGCCAATGGACGAATGAAAGCAGTTTGAATTTCCCGCTTTCCCTGCCTCCCCCGCTTTCTTTTTTCCGTTTTGATCTGTAGGTCAATTCTCCGGCCGCAAGTCGAAGTGAAAATGTATTAGAGATTAGAGAAAAGATCATGATGTTGAGAAAGTGTGACGGCAAGAGGAGAAGGCGATAACAGAGGACATAATGGTTGGACAGTGTCATCGAAGCTACCAGCATGAATTTGATCAAACTCCGGGAGGCAGTGGAAGACAGGAGGGCCTGGAGTGCTCTGGTCCATGGGGTCACGAAGAGTCGGACACGACTAAACAGCAACATATCACAGTCATGAAGTCAAGAACATTTTGGATATTGAATGAAAGCAAGTATTTCCCTGCGTACATGTCTTTGTTTTGTTGTTAACCCTTTTTCCCTTTTCCTGTTGTTGTTGTATGGTTGTTTCTTTCTGTGGTTAATTAATAATAAATAAATAAATAAATAAATAAATAAATAAATAAATAAATAAATAAATAAATAAATAAATAAATAAATAAATAAATAAATAAATAAATAAATAAATAAATAAATAAATAAAAAAAGAAAATGCAGCCTGACTGTTGGAGTATATCTGCAATATAAATCCCCAACATGGATAAAAATCAATGGTTTTCAAACATTGGTTTGATTTAAATCAAATCCACCCTGGCTGGAATATACAACGTGCCAAACAGTGGATGGCATACTTTATTTGAAAGTAATGGGTTGCCTATCAAGAAATAATTATTGTGATACAGCTGTCATGAAATGACAGGTAGTTTTGTTTGATTCTGCAGCTTCTTTACCAGCTTTGTGTTGGAATGTTTCTGATTTAAGTCTTAGGAAACGGAAAATTAATGAGTCCAAGCAGATTAAAAATTATGACCCTAGAAATTGGCATCAACTACTCAGCTTTCGATCAACTTCAAGACTAAAATCAGGAGCTCTACATGTTATGCAAGATGACTTGCTTCCTGGATCACTGTTTAAAGGACAGAACAGCAACTCGTTTGAGTCAGAACCAGAGCACTGCAATCCAGAGTCCTCCTAGGTCTATTATAAACAAGGCCAGCTCTAGCATGGGACAGAGTGAAGCTGATGCCTCAGGCAATGCACCACAGAGTGTTAAGCAAAAGCAGCAAGTTGCTGGTTCTTTGATTTTTAATGAATTAACATTTACTACAGAGGAAAAACTGGGAACATCCTGCTATGTTTGCAAAATAAGTTGGCTTCCTTTGGATATGTCAACCTAGATGTAGGAGAGGTGCCATCTTCTGCTTTGCCTCAAGCAGGAAAGTGTTTTGGCCCTGCTCTGAGTGTAAAGGTCTCCTGTAATCCCCTCAACTCTGCCTGAGAAAAGTAACCTTGGATATGACAGTGTGCCATTCTTTTGATTCTGTTGAGTAATCTTCGAGATGAGCACAAATGCAGAAACACAAATGTAGCAAAGATCTAAAATTTTAAATAAAATTAAAAAACAATAATGCAGTCCAATCTTACTTACTTAGGCATCCTTCAGTCTCGAAAGACCATGGTAACACACTCTGTATTAGTGTCCTCTCTAGAGCACAAAGCCTGGGTAGAATAACATGGAGGATAGACTGTTACCCAAGCAGCAAATCCCCCCTCTGAAATAGTCCGATGGAAAGGCAAGAGCTAATACAACTGGTTCCAGCGCCGTCGCAGGAGTTGCCAGAATGACACGAACTGATGTTACAAAAAACCTAGTAACTATATCCCTATGAGTTCAATGCATGAATAAGGTGCCAAAGCAATAGTTACCCAGAGAAAATTAAGTCTGAAATAATCTCTCTGATGCAAATGTGACAGGGACCAAATCTCTAATCTCTAATACATTTTCACTCTGTTTCAAAGCCTTCCCATGTACAAGGATCCAAGGTTTAGAGAAGGTGGTTTTAAACACAAACCCTTCAAGACCCTTAGAATAAAATACAAGGATAGGTACGAGTACAGACAATAATCTACACATATCTGCTGATTTTTCATTTCGTAAATTGCGATGGCAAGGACCTAATTCATGCTCTAAGGAAACACAAGCTCCTTTTAATTCTAACACTCTTTTTTGCCCAAATGAAATCTTAACTATCATAGCCCTTAGATTCCCCTAGTCATTCAGTTCAACCAACTAGCCCATGGGGGTTACAGTGGCACATGAGAACCTGGACAGCCTCTAACCCTTAAATGAGACTGATGAACAGTAGAAACTCTCAAACACAGCTTCACGTTCTGTTTCCTTTATTTGTTCCCAACATTCCATCACTGGGGCACTCTTGCATTCTTGTCCAGGGTCAGGGAAACACGACCCTTATCATAGGAAGAAATCAAGTCAAGACAGAATGATCCAGGTAGAACATGTGCAGACTGCATTTCTTCCACTGATAAAGAATCCCAACTAGATTTTTGTGTGTCTGGCCTTTGGAAATAGAGCTCCAGGTAGGAGGGTATGCCTCCCAAGTAAACTTGAGAGCTCACATTCCCTCTCTGAATGGTGGTCCTTCTTGTCTCCTGGGACATAACAGTATTGCAGAGGGCACATGTAATAGAAAGGTATGTAATAGGTGCCCTTCTGTATCTCCTTCTAAGAGAACCAATAGATCCATATACATGTCTGCAATCATTTCCCCAAAACCCAACCCAGCAAAAAATTAAAATACTTTATTTTATATTTTGCTGGGATGCATCTTAGGAAAGTAACTGCAGACAATACAAAGAAGCAAGGAAACAAAAATTCATAATGTAATTGCATCTAAAATGCAGAAGATGTGGCAATCCCTTCATTCTTTATCTATCTTTCATTGTTTGATTTCTCAATTTCCAAACACATGTTGTAACAAAGACATCCTTTGTCTGCCCAGCAGAAGGATTTTCTAGTGGTCTAACAGAGGTATCACCTAATCTTGCCTTTGTCTGCCTGGTAATTTGCAGACTGTCAAACTGTCCTCCACCACGAGAGGTCAGCCAATCCTTATTATAACTCTTGTTGCTTAACTGTTCTCTGTTTACCTAAAATGCAGGCTCTCCCAGCTTTCTCTTGGGAGCAAGAGATCCATCATGCTTAGTAGGATATTCTGGCCTTTATATTTTAACTTTAAAAAATTGCACAGAAATGTGTGTGTACTGTGTACATCCAAACTGAATCAAAACAGTGACACTGTAGGAGAAAATTAACATTTAATAGAGCAAAAAAAGAGAGAGAGAGAGAGAGAGAGAGAGAAGGCAAGTAATTTTTTTTCAGCCTGAGGACAACACAGCAGTGTGGGGAGGAGGGCACATGAGGGGGAGTTTAATAGGAAAAGGGTACAAAAAAAGTGCATCCTTTAACACATTCCTATTTAAGTCAAAAGTGAAGCCTTCCTTTTTTCCCCTGCAGCTAGATTTTTAATTTTCAAAAAATTGTCAGGAAAATCCAATCATAGATTCTTCACATCTTTCAGCTTGACCCTCAGACACATCAGTTTCAACAGCAAACAGTGAATTCCTGCTCTTAGAGCCAGGGAACGTCAATGCACAAAACATAGCCCAGTGTCTATAAATGGAGAATTGGTGATAAGCAATTATTGTCCAAACATAATGTCTATATCATCCATTCCCTGGCCAAGGGTTTTGGTGGTGAACTCACAAGCTCCATTGAGATTATGTTCAATTCTTCAAAAAATCCTCTGATTTAGGAATTTAGGATATTTTGCGTTTGTACCCATGATTCAAAAAGCTCAATATTGCTGCAAAACACCATGCAAATGTTGCTAGTAGGAAAAAAGATGCCAAGCTTTACATAGGAAAGGGCGGCATGAATGTTGATAATGGAAAGGGCAGCAGTCAATATGGTTTACAGGATACCCTCCTCTGCTCACTCCGATTCACACTGGTATAAAAACAGCCCTGACAATTGTTTTGTGTTTGGATGAAAAGTAGTGAAATGATGAAACAAAGGAGTCAGTTTTGAGATTTTCCCTTGTGTGGTGTCACTTTGTGACTGGTAGTGGTGCTGAAGGACTCCTGTTCAGCATCTGAAACAGGCTGTCCAGAATTTGGTGGTATGCTACCACCAGCTAATGACACCCAACTCTATCTGCTCTTTAAGATCTTCCTGGAGGCACCCTTTTTCCTTCTGGCAACACGGGCATGATATTTTGCAGTAATATTGGGCCATTTCCTGCCATTTTGAATCATGGGTACAGAAACAATATCCCACATTAATAAATCAGAGATTTTTTTTTAAAGAATTGAATTTCCTGGCTTTTAAAAATAGGAGTTTAGATGTACACATCCTATCCACAAATCCAATCAGAAATTTCCCTCATAAAGAATTACCCAGTGTAAAGGATTCCAGAAGATGAGCACATGATCTGTACTATGCTTACTGGCGGAGACACAAACAAGAACAGGTTGGATGTGGCTATAGTCCCTCTGCCAAAATATTTTGAGGGGCTGTTTTGGACTTAATGAAATGGTTGTGCAGAAGTCTGAGTAGGTACAACACATACAATGGAGAAACATACACACTAGAGATGGGCATGAACCTCAGTTTGGAGGTTCATGCTGTTTTGTCAGTGTGGCCCCACAGGTGCCATGAGTTCACTTCCCCCACCTCTGCCAGCTTCCCCACTCACCAGCCAGCACATGTTGCTTTTCTCTTTCTCTTCATGTGATTGTCCAGTCACAGCAGGAGCACGGAGTCCCCTTCTCTGTCTCCTCTGGCTGCTGCCCACTGAGATGAGGAGGAATTCCTGCAGTGCTGCCTTTGAGTGAGTGGCTGCTGGAGGAGGTGGAGAAGGGAAGTCTGTGCTCTTGCTGTGACTGGACGTTCATGCAAAGAGCAGGAAAAAACGGTGTGTGCCAGCTGGTTGAGTGGGGGAGCCAGTGGGGTACACACAGCACCTGTGGTGTCACCCTGATGTAGCAGCACAAACCTCTGAACTGAGGTCCATGCCCATTTCTAAAGCTCCCTCTTTAACCTCTCAGTTAAACTTATGTTGCTATGCCCACTCTGTCAAATGCAGACTGGAAAGCTATGTTCCAATTCCATATCCCTTTCTTTGACTTAGGCAAGCTGAGGAAAAAAAGCTGTATTAGACCAAAACTTCTATGGATATGTTTTCCAAAATACATCTGTGACAAATGCCCCATGTCACGCCTGTCACTCATAGCTGGAGCTCATTTGCATAAGCCTACGAGAGGACAGGAGGAGTGGAGGCAGGGAGTCAGTTAAGTAAGTTAGAGAGAGAGAGAGAGTGAGAAGAGGAGGAGAGAGGTTTGCAAAGAGAGAGAGAGATAGTCAGAGAAAGAGTGAGAACTGAAACTAATAAAGATAAGCTGGTTAAAGTGAATAAATAAAACAGGAGGTGATTGAATGTGTGGCAGAATATATGATATTTCAATGATTTTGATTCTATGAAATGAACAAAGAACATCTGATCCTGAATTACCCTAATTACCCTAATACCCTTTAATAAACAAGTTCTGTTGTTGGCAGCCAGTGTCAGACTAAAGTCCTTTACAGCGTGGATAAAGAAATCCAATGGTGGCAGCGAAAGAAAGAGGGAACGTCACCAGCGTGAGCCCTTTGAGTTGAGAAAAAGAAACAGGGGCACGGGGTGAATGTAACAAGGTCCCTTCGCTTTTTTGGGGGGGGGAAAGGTTGAAGTTAGCAAAGAATATCACTGGAAAGCGAGAGCAAAATCATGCATATTATGTGAAAGGAAGATAATGAAGAAAGAAAGGGAAAAAATCAAGTCATTTGAAAAGTGTTGGTAGCAATACTATAGACAGCTAGAAAAGTGGGTGCTCAATCAAGTCAAGTCTAAACTCTCACTCGAGCAAAATGAGTGACCCAAGTCTTTCGTACCATGCTCATATAGCAGAACTGTGAACAATCTAAATTACTGAATTATTTGTGTTGCATAGCATTCTGACCAATCAGAAAGTGTCTGGAATCATGATTTCTGTGTTTCAATCCATGAGCAAAAAATGGGGCCCAATGGACAGTGGTTTGGGGATGTCCTAGTTTAAAATCATGTGGATCCATGAGGATCTGTGCATCAGATCCATGTTTTTGCACCACTGCAAAGCCATTCACTGCAGGACTCATGATTTCTGTGGTGTAGTCTGTCATGATATTGAAGGAGAATGGGACTTGTAGTCAATGAGAATGAATGAAAATGGAGTATGTTAGGTTTCAAAGTGAAAGGAGTTGAAGACATGAGAATGTGGTAAGGGCTGAGAGACTGTTTTTCGTAATTTATAGCCAGGCTGGTACAGAGTGAATCCTGATAAGACTGCAAGGTCGAAGAGACCCCAGTGCGAATACCCAACAAATTCCTGTCTAATTGGAATGGAGATGAAGGTTGAGGACTTGCCTCAGCATAAAGTGGTAGATTTGTGGCCTGTGGAACTCCATGCCCGAATGCCATATGCTCTTTAGGGAGCATGGTTTGCAGCGTCGGGATTCAAACGACCTCAACTGATTGAGAGACTATCTTAATGGAAACAGTTTTGCATGTTCAAGGGGCTATAGAATAAAGCAGCTTTTCCCTAAATTGTTATTTTGCTAAGGCAGAATGACGCTCAGGAGAACTTAATCTATGCCCGGGCTAGTATTGCCTGAAAGAATGGATTTACTTTTGGTGAAAGAAATGGAGCAGGTTGCCCTAGCAGATTCCTTAGCAGCGGCTGGAGGTGCCAGACCCAAAATAACAGGCATATCCACATTTAAGGAGCAGTTCCAGATGACCGACAGAGAGAGGTGGCACTTGGAAGGAGGCTTGGGAGTCTACTCAGCCAACTCATTGGAATTTACAATTAAAAGTTGTGAATCCAGAGAGTTTGATTTCCAGAGAGCAAGCAGAATGGGCTGCAAGGCAATTCGATGAGTGCATAAAAACACAAACACCCCAAGACTTTTTGGAAATCAAGGCCTTACGGGATTCTGGCATGGACATTTCAAGTTTAAATAAAGATTTGATTCACCTTGACCAGATTGTGCTAAACGCTAGGTTCCCTATCCATAGTTATCATCCCACAGGCAAGGGACTGGTTGGTGAATGTGAGTTACAAGGGTTGGACAGGCCAAATTTATGAATTTGCTTCATGGACAAGATAATCCAAATTTTTTAATTAGGAATGACTTGCCATTTGAACTTTATAAAATGCAAAAACAGCCAGGGATCCACATAATTATCAGGGCCCAGGCACGCCTTCTTCCAAGGCTGCTGAGTGAAGCCCCAGAAGTCTCATTTAAAAAACCACTCAGAAGATCTCAGAGTTTGCCTAAACTGACTTTGGAGAAACAAAAGGCAGACCTAGAAATTAACATCCAGTCCCCTCAGGCAGAGCAGTCCCCAGTAGCCAAACTGGTTTTGCCAGCCAAAGAGCAACTTCCCGTGCCTGGGAAACCTGAAGAGGCTCCGACAGAACTTAATAGCTCAGAGAAGAAGTTGGTCACCAAAATAGCGAGCTCAAGTGAGTTCAGAAGGCTTCAAAAACGGACCCTTCTTTAACTGCTCTGCGGTCTCAAGCTGACCAGCCCCAAGCGTTAAATCAGTCTAAGCCTGTGACCTTTTACTGGGATCAGAATGGTTTATTGTACTGCCAGTTCGCTCCTGATGCTAAAGTTGATCTAGAACCATCTAGTCAGCTCATGGTGACTTGAACTTACAGGCAGAAGGATTTGGAACTAGCACATTCTGCTCAGCTTTTGGGACGTTTGGGAATACAAAAAGACTTTACAGAGAGTCACTCAACATTTTTATGGCCAAAAATGGTGAAATCTGTGAGAGACTTTGTTTCTTCTTGTGACACATGTCAAAGAGTGGGACATAATGCTGATAAGACCAAGGCAAGGTTCCAATCAACCCCAGTTGTGGGTGAAGTTTTTAGTTTTCAGATGGATGTTTTAGGGCCTTTTTTGGCCACAGAAGTGTTTTATTGTCACATTTGTCTGCCAGGCCAGCAGATGGGCTGAGGCCTACTCTGTCTCCACTATCTCTGCAAATTCAATTGCTAAAATGTTTTTGGAACTTTGTGCAAGGATTGGAATTCCATCTGTGTTCATTTGTGACAGGGCCGGTGCTTTTAGAAGTGAACTGATGAAGAGAGTTTGTGAACTTGCTGATACTAAAATAAATTTCACTGTGGCCTATCATGCACAGTTCCATGGGTTGGTCGAGCACACACAGCAGACATTGCTCAAAATGATGAAGGCTTATGTCCAAGACTTTGGTTGGGGATGGGATGAAGCTATCCCTTTCATCCTCCTAGCCTACCAATCAACAACCCACGACAGTTTAGGCAGATTCAATCCTAGTGAAGTGGTGTATGGGAAGAATTTGTGTGAACCTTTGGACTTATTGAGGGCTGACTGGGAAGGCACAGTCCAATCCAGTTCAGTGCCTGTTGCTGACTTTGTGTATAATCTGCAGATGAAGCTAAAAGCTATTCAGGAGGTGGCTAAAGAAAATCAACAGCAGGCCCAAGCAAAGCAAATATTTTTCCATGACCTCAAATCAAGGCACAGAGAGTTTGAGATATGAGACTTTTGTTTTTGTCTTGACCCCCCCCCCTCAGGCCTCATAAATTAAACCAGGGGTCAGGGAACTTTTTTACCTTTTACCCCCCCACACAAAAAAATTTATATAAGTCAACATTACCCCCTTGATTTGAAACGAAGGAAATGTTATAGTATTTGATGAAGCCACCATTTTTCCTGCCTTAATTCAAGCCTTGCCTGTTCTTTTCATAGTTTTGAGTCAGTCTCTCTCTCTCTCTTCCATACACCCACACACGCACACATCCACCCACCCACCCTCCCTCCACTCTTTCCCCCCCGCCTTAATTCAAGCCTTGCCTGTTCCTTTTTTCATAGTTTTGAATCAATCTCTCTACCCCCTCCCTCCCTCCCTACATTTTCTCCATACATTTAAATAAACTTGATTAAGCCCTCAGTCTCTCACACCTTCCTTCCTTTGTTAACTTGATCCTTTTCCTCCTCCTGCTTGCTCGCAGTCACCACCAGCAGAAGCAGTCATTCACAAGCCCCAGATTGATTGCCTGGGGCTATTCCACAGCTGTAACCAATCAAGCAGGCTTATCTCCAATCTCTGAAAGAACAGAGGATTTACAAGTGCCCTGCTGCAACCAAGGAAGTAACAGGGAGAGGTGGCTTACAATTTGAGGTTTGGCTGCAGGGGATGGGAGGGAGGGGGTAGCGCTCTGCTCATTACTGCCAGGATTTTCACTTTTATCCCATTTGGGGTAATTTACCCCTGTTTCCTGACCACTGAATTAGACGTTGCATGGGAAGGCCCAGGAAAGGTGTTGCAACGTGTTGGGGCTGTAAATTACCTTGTTCAGATGCCTGGTTCTGGGAGAAAACCTACCATCTATTATGTTAACAGCTTGAAACCATATCAGGATGGAGCAGCTGTCATTCTGAGGTGTCAAGCGGCTTGTGTTAGGCCAGAGGAAGAGCCTATAGACATTCTGTCTGATTTGGAGAATGCTGGAAATTGGCTGGACAACTTTGTTCATTCAGGTTCTCCTGATGAGCAAGCATGGCTTTCTCAGATTCTGGAATATTACCAAAGTGTGTTTTCTGACAAACCTGGTTTTACTGACTTAGTCACCCATGCTATAGACACTGGGGACAGCCCACATGTACGTTCCAGCCCCTATAGAGCTATAGGATCTAAATGTATGGTATAAATATAAAAAAGTCTATGCCCCCCCAATTCATCATCAAGGTTAGTAAAATTAGAAAATAGAAAAATAGAAAAAAGAAAATTTTCCTGCTAATCTGAAAGTTCTTGAAAAATTGTGGGTGAGTAGATTAAAAGACTAGATGAAGTGGGTGAATAGATTAAAAGACTAGATGAAAAAATGAGACTGGAGAAACAAATGAAACAAATTCTTCAAAGTAAGGATTTAACTTGGTCAAACTATGAACAGTTAGAGAAATGGACTAAGCAATGGATAAAGAATAATAATAAATGTAGAGAATATATGAAATATGAACAATTCCTTTTAACCAATGAAGATATGCAAAAGGATGATTCAGTGAAAGGTGTAGTAAGTAAAACATTTAAAATAATTTTGGAGTTAGAGGAACATAAGACTGAGGGTGAAGGATTGAAACAAGTATGGGAGCAAGACTTTAAAAAGAAATAAAATAACAAGATTGGGAAATGATATGGAAAATGAGGATTTTATGATGTATTTCAGTAAGAATAAAAGAAAATTTCTATAAAATACTTTTAAGATGGAACTTATCACCGGTTAAATTGAGTAAAGTAAATACTAAATAATCAAATGTTTGTTGGAAATGTGATAATGAAACTGGTACATATTTTCATTTGTGGTGGGAGTGTGAAAGGGTACAGAAATGTTGGAAACTATTTACTAAGGAATTAAGAGATATTTTGATAGAGATATAAAGATGAATCCAGAAATGGCTTTGTTATCAATATTTGATACTGAAGATTATGGTGTTACAACTAGGTAATTGCTTACTAATTTATTGTTTGCTGTAAAATTAATTGTAGCTAGGAATTGGAACTCTAACATGAATTTCAACTGGAAGAATGGTACAATGAAGTTTGGAATCTTGCTGTAAATGATAAATTGACTTGTATTCTAAAAGTTAAGAAAGGGGAAATTTAAAAATATATTTTTATGATATATGGGGTAGATTTATTGAATTCGTGTTAATAAGAGGAAAAGGTAAAGTCCCAACACAGGGATCAATGCAATTCTGGACAGCAGGACAATGAGAAGAAGAGTTCTCCAGAATGTCCCGATGGGTGTGTGGAGCAAAATGATTATAGTTTGTACCTTGTATCCTGTATAAGTTAAAATATTTTAATTTTTTTAAGTAAGAACAAGAACCTTAAAATGGTTGTGAGCACTGCTGCCCCCACTCAACATCAAGGCAGCAAGAAAATGCTCCTCAATCCATATATCCATGGGCTCCGGGCAGGATGGGCGAGGCAACTCTGTTTTTATTGAACCGGGGGCAGGAGGTACAGCAACTCTTTCCCCAATAACAATTCCCTGGACCAACTGTCCAGGTGGCTGGGGCAGTCTTTGGTGGTGACCCCAGTGTGATGGCAATTGTCAGTAGTCTGGTCCATACCATAGAAATCCCTGCCCCTGTTCTAAAAGGCACATGTAGCTCCACCAGGACCCTGGTCCATGGGTCCTGTTGTAGCATGTACTCAAGTACATCCTCTGCCAATAAGGCCAGCACTGGCTCCTCCAGCACATCACCTTAGGCCTTCTCCTGCCTCAGTTTTCCTGCATTGGTTCCCCAGATCTTGTCTCCATCCCCTCCCCCAGGGGACAGGCTATTACTCCCTATGATCATCACAGTGGCCAGGTAGGTGGGGCTCGTCAGCCTTGGAAGGCAGCCCATGTAGGATAAGGAAAACTCCGATTTCAAACCTCCACTGCCTTGTGGCTATATCCACTGGTGGAAAAGGCTTCAGGAGTTAACCTTGAGGCAAAATCCGGAGCCGGAGTCCCAGAGGCAGTTCGTGTCTTTCTGCCAACTCCTGCAACATTGCTGGAACCAGTTGTATTGGCTCTTGCCTTTCCATTGGACTATTTCAGCGACGTGGAGAGGGGGGATTTGCTGCTTGGGTAAGAGCCTATCCTCCATATTATTTTACCCAGGCTTCATTCTCTGGAGAGGACACTCTCCAAGTCCTCCATACAGAGCACGTTATCATAGTCTCTTGAGACTGAAGGATGCCATTCCACTTCCATTCCATCAGTGACACATGGAAACGTAAAAAAGCAGCACTTTGAAATTCCTCATCCCATGTTTACCACAGGATCTTTGAGAGAAGCAATGAGAAGAGCTACAGCCATGACAGTAGCAATGTTGAAGAATTCAGGAAGTGTCCACATTATATCAAACTTCTCCAGCCTGCTGCCCTCCAGATGGGTTCAAATCAAACTGCCAGAATCCACCAGCCAACTGTCTTTTAAAATTTGTACTGTATGTCAGTACATGGTAATTTTTATTTATTTTGTTTATTAATACAAATTTGATGTGAGATTATTATCACCAAAAACATGACATAAGATTCCATTTCTGTTGTGCAAATAGGGTAGCTTCTGAAAGCAAACTGCTGTAAGTGAAGAAATCTCTGTAGGTATTATCTCTTGCAACAGGTAATGCCTTTGAAGATTTCTTAACTTAAAACAATTCATGTCTCAAAGTTACACTGTTTGTGTAACTGTGCAAGAGGATTTCAGCCATCAGTATTTTGGATAAATAAATAAGAACATAAGAAGAGCTCTGCTGGATCAGGCCAAGGGCCCATCTAGTCCAGCTTCCTGTATCTCACAGTGGCTTCACCAGATACCTCTGGGAGCGCACGAGACAACTAGATCCCTCTCTCCTGATACCCCTGCCCTGCATCTGGCATTTTAAAGTACCTTCCCTTTAAGCCTGAAGATTATACATCCCCATCACGGCTTGTAATCTGTGATGGACTTTTCCTCCAGGAATCTGTCCAGTCCCTTTTTAAAGACATCTAGGCCGGATGCCATTACCACATCCTGTGGCAAGGAGTTCCACAGACTAACAACACGCTGGGTAAAGAAATACAATGTACAATGGCATTATACTTTTGGCCGCTTTATTCTAAATCCCCGTTTTAATGATACCTAGCATGGAATTGGCCTTCTACACTGCCACCACACATTGGGTTGACACTCTCATCAAGCTGTCCATCAGCACACCAAGATCTCTTTCCTTATCCATCACGGACGGCTCAGAACCCATCAGCTGATAAATAAACTTTTGATTTTTTTGCCTCAATGTGCATTACTTTACGTTTTCTTATACTGAAATGCATTTGGTATTTAGTTGTCTCATGTGCTCCCAGAGGCATCTGGTGGGGCCACTGTGAGATACAGGAAGCTGGACTAGATGGGCCCTTGGCCTGATCCAGCAGGGCTCTTTTTATGTTCTTATGATTCTACCCCTTCTTTGACATAGATGGCCACCCCACTTCCAACACGCCCCTCCAGTTTATAGCCTGGGATTCTGCTATCCCACTGGTTCTTTGAATTCCACCAGGTTTCCATTATGGCCGCTATATCACTGTTATTCCCTAGCCACAAAGGAACAGGTGAGAACCTGACAAATTGGTGGCAGCAGTGGGGTTCGAACCCATGCCCCCCAAGGCCGCCTAGAGTAGTCCACCACGACTAGATAGGCGGGATATAAATTAAATAAATAAATAAATGTTCTCGCCTGTTCCCTTGGTTATTTCACCAAGCAAAGGCACAAGCTATGTGTCGTTCAGCTGCCACCAGTTGATTACATCACTTTACTCACTATTAATGACAGAGGTCCAGGCAACATATCATTTAAGAACCAAGTAGAAATTTTTTATTGTTACAAGTGATAAAACGTCCAGTCAATATCGTTAACTCTAAACGAAACAACCTTCTTTCTCCACTCTCAACTGTCAACTCTCCTCTCTCACTCTCCTCCGTTCTTCACCCCCACTTAACTCCACCCCATTAACTCCTATTGGTGCATGTAAATCTCAACATGAATATTTATGAGCAGGGTGAATGGTACAGAGGAGTCCCAAACTGGACACCGCTCGACTCCTGACAGCTTTCCCCGGGATTCAGTTTAAAAGCTGCTCTGCCACCTTTTTAATGTTCCATGCCAGCAGTCTGGTTGTGTGTTCGTTCATGTGAAGCCCGTCCCTCTTGTACAGGCCTGGCTTGTCCCAAAAGGTTCCCCTGTGCCTAATGACCTCTCCCTGACACCACTGTCTCATCCACACATGGGGTCAAATAAAATAGATAAGGTGCGACAGATATCAATAAATTAGAATTCCATGAAGATTTTGCTTATTTATTTACTTATATGCCCTCACACACACAGAGGATGTAGCACTCACCAGTGATTTTCCTGCTTGGCTCAGCATGGAAGGTGCAGAGGTGGAAGGAGGAGTGGGGTTGGAAAGGTCTGAAGGACAGGGAAAGAGACTGTTTTCAGAAAGTGGCTGGCTTTAAAGAAGATGGGGTCATCGGCCTTTTCAAACCAACCTCGGAAAACATATCTGACAATCAAAGTTGTATTTAATAAGAATTCCTCTTCTTCCAATTGACGAGGAAGTTTTGGTTTTAAAAGGAATTTAAAAGGAATCCTTTAAAAACCAAAATGAAATTAAAAGGAATTCCTCTTGGTTTTAAAAGGAATCCATCTGTTCTGCATAGCGCCAAACAGCCCAGAATCCCCAGTGTTAATGAACATATTTCCTCTTGCGAATACCAAACTGCAAGTGGGACAAGTACAGACAACACGATAACACAATTATTTTCACTTGCAGGACTTCACCTTAGGGCAAAAATACATATTTTCTGACAGGAAAACACAAAACTTGTAACACATAGCATTTGATGTGAGATGAAGAATACACACATGGCTTCAGTTCATCATTCTAATTTTTTAACAATATAAACTGGCATAAAGGGATGTTATAAGACAACCAAGTGTTGTTTGTTTGCAACACTATATTTGAAGTTACAATTATGGCTACAATCCTAGGAATAAATAAATGTCTCCCATTTGTTCTGAATATTTTGAAGCTGACTCCTTTCAAAACTAGATTTGATGTTATACTGTCTTGACCATTAGTGCAACTAATTTTAAGTGGTGGAAGAATTTATTGTTCTCTATTTAGCAAAGCAAATAATTGCTGTCATCAGCATAGCATTAACAGCTATGCTTACAGTTGCAGGTAAGTTGCCCACTAAAATATATTTTGCACCTATGGGCCAAAATCCCATTGCAGTTCTATATGCATGTAATAGGAATTGTGGAAGCTGCTATGACAAATTGTAGCTAATTGACAAGGAACAAAGCAGATAACAAATGTATCCAGAGTACACACACAGTCAGTACCTTAACAATTCACTACACTAGCTTCCACAGTTTCTCTTCTAAGCATGTAAAGATTCTGGTCAAGGTACCCAACCAGTATTTTCCTAAAGAAGAACAGCTACATCCCTAATGTAAGTATTTACATTTATTTTCTTTAATTTTGCATCCAACATAAAAACCTCACTGTCCACATAATCTTTTTAAAAACATTTCAATGGGATAACATAAACCTTGCATTGCTTTCTACAGAGTTTACCTTAATGTTCAACAAATTGAAAAGGCTGTTGTAGAGTTTTGAATTCTGGTTAAATTCCTCCAGCTGCGCAGCATAAGTGAAAGGATTCATGGAGCAGAATTCGCTTCATGTTCCCCAGAGTAGTCCACTTCTTTTTTCATCAACTGGCACTTACAGTCTCCCTAATCCATTCTGAAACATTATTTATTTATTTATTGGACTTATATACCACCCCATAGCGCTACAAGCACTCTCCGGGCGGTTTACAATTTTTAATTATACAGGCTACACATTAGTAAGAGAAAGAATAAGAAGTTTTATTACAAGAGAACAGATCAAACAACAAACTGACAAACATGACTATTTTCAGCAATGTGCCTCAATAGATTAACTGCATCCAACAGACTACAGAAAGGGGGAGGGGGATTCTTAGCAGAGAAAATTCTTAACTCTCCTTCAGTTCAGAGGCAGGGAAGCAATGATTGGTTAGTGCTTGTTAGATTGACATTCACCCTAGCCAAGAAAGATCCTTTCCAGCCACACCTACTAGGGGTTGCATATGAGGTTGAAAATAACACACACACATGTCCCAACAAAGGCATGTCCACTTTCCGAGATATACTATCAGAACTATTCTTCAACTTCCTGTTTAATTCTTCCAACATTCTTTGTGTTTATAATATTTCTCTTTTAAGCTGCTACCTGCAAACCCTTAAAGTATTCCTTCATCAATCAGGTTTGATTTTGTTCAATTGTGGAAGTCTTGCTCAAATATTGCTATTGTAATTTACAAAGTTGAATTTTTAACCATCGTATCCATCCACAGAAAATCCACCCATTCCTCTAAACATAAGCTATGTAACTCACAAAAATGAGTAGGTTCCCTGAACTGAACATTTTCCTGACCGAAAGAACTTCCAGATAACCTTGTAAAAGAGTTAAGATTCACCTCTGTATACACCTTTCTGCCCAGTGTGGGAGGGCCTTGCTTATGGATCCTTCTAATATACTAAGCCACTGCCTGACCATTATAGACATAAAGACTGATGTGGAGCATGTGCTTATAGTCTTTGCTGATTCCATGTTTCCTGGCAATGACTTATAATATTCAGCCTGAGCAACCACCTCCATCTCACCCCCTTGTATGTGGGAACGCAATGTTGGACTTAAAAGGTCGCACTGGTTCTCTGGTGACTCGCTTAAGTCAGGGCATCTTGCCTGCACAGGCATCAGCAGCCACAGATCCTACACCTGCCAATATTGCACTTCTAGTCAAGGGGATGACTTTTACAAATAATTAGGTGCATGGGATGCTGCATGGGTATGTATTGTTGTACAGCTGCCAATGAATAATCAAAACTAAATGCCTGTTTAGAGAACCCCCGCCCCTCCCACTACGGCTCCAAGAGGTAATGAGTAACACAGAGAGATTCTTATTACATACATTGAAGAAGCAGCCATGGTAGTTACAAGCTCCCAACTAATTGTGTTCTGCCTTGTTACTGTTACGTGTTATTTTCAAGCTCCGGTTAACAGTATTTATTTATTGAGACATTTTTAGAATAGCTACTCTTCTTCCCACATCCCAGCACGATTAAAAAAACAACACACAATAGGCCCACTAAAGACACATAATCATAATAAAAAGAAAGAAAATTGGCATAGACAGTAAAGTGGGTAGAACTGGTCAATCAAAATGACTTGCTCAACAGAAAGGTTTTGGTGTGTCACCGAGGACACACATGGCATTGCTGCCAGGGGCACCTCCATGGGGAGGGTGTTCCATTCTTGAAATGTGACTGTTTATATGTTTCTCCCCCTTCTTGTATTATACGCCCCAAGGTGTTTGAAGAAGAGCCTCCTTGATTGATCCTTAAGTCACAGGCAGGATGGTACAGGGAGAGGCACCCTCCAAGAAAGAACAGGTATGTTCATAATTTCCAACTGTTCAAACTTTTTTTATCTGTAGCTTGCTAACTTCTGCTGTTTAACTATACTACTTTTTTTTTAAAAAAAAACAACCCTGATCTTTGAGACTTGAAACAGGTTTTTGAAGTTGTCCATTAAACAACAACAATCTTTTTTCCTGCTAATAATATGTTATCAATTAATACGGTCATGTTATCCAGCTGTTGAGTTACATTTCCCATTAATGCTTGCATTAAAAATTAATCTATCCCTAGCAATTTCACTTGCTTTAAAGCATCCCAGTCCCTCTAATTTTCATTAATAATGAGCAGCACCAACATGTTGAAAATCTTGTATGCTTCATTTGCAAACCACTGAAACGTATCACCTTTTCCTCTCTCTTTGTATGAGGGAATATCTGTGCTACTGATATCCCTGAAGATCACATTCCTGTTTGACTTCTTTGGAAAGCTGAATTGATTTTATGGTTTATATATATGATTTTAAAATAGATCTAAAAATGTCATAGAAAATATTCCCCATCCCACTGGGAATGAACCTCAGCCGGTCATAGCTCTTCAGGTTTTCTCCACTCTTCTCTTTTATCTCTTCCGAATATGAGGTCCTTGGAAAATTTCACTTATATTTTTCATTCAGGGGAGCTCATTTCATCTCGGCTGAAAAGCTGTGGTTAATCTCTTAACTATGTTTTCTTTGACACAGGCCAACTTCAAACTATGAATAATGATTGTGGCTTGTTTCAGTATAGCAAAGTTCAGATTTCAGACCAGTCGTGTACAGTGGACCCTTGACTTACAGACGGCTTGACTTACAGACTTTTTGAGTTACAGACTTCTCTGGCCGCAAAATTTAGGTTTGACTTGCAGACTGAGATTTGACTTACAGACCAGAAAAAAACCAAAATGGAACAAAAATGGCCTGTTACGGGATTAATCAGTTTTCAATGCACTGTAGGTCAATGGAGACTTGACTTACAGACTTTTTGACTTGAGAACCGCCTTCCAATACGGATTAAGTTCTCAAGTCAGGATCCCACTGTACAGAAACTTGGATATAATTTAACAATAAAACGGTTTTCAACTTATTGCTTTAGCCTATTTTATGAGAGCTGTAAACCATTATGAGTATTCTGTAGTGGAAAGCAGGATCGAAGTGTAAAAAAAATACTGCTGCTACTACTACTACCACTACCACTACTAATCATCATCATCATCATATTGTGATAACAATGGTAAGGATTAAGAGACAAGTAAAGGCTGTGAACAAAGGGAGTGCACCTGGTCCAGATGAGTTACATGGAATTTGGTTAAAGCATTTCACAAATCTCCACCAACATATAGCAGTGCAATTTAATCACTTACAGTCAACCCTTGACTTACAAACTTAATCCGTTCCGGAAGGAAGTTTGTAAGTCGAATCAGCGTTTCCCATAGGAATGCATTGAAAACCAATTAATCCATTCCGGCTGTTTTTGGTTCTTAGGTCGAGGGGCAGTAACCCCCCCAGCATGGCACAGAACCCAGCAACCATTCCTCCAGCACAAAAAGACTCTGGATCCACATTTTAAGCACAGGCACAGACATTTTAAAACAATAAGAGCACAGAAACATAACCCCCTACAGCAAGGCATATCTGGATCCACATTTTAAGCACAGGCACAGACATTTTAAAACAATAAGAGCACAGAAACATAACCCCCCACAGCAAGGCATATCAATCCAGCAACCATTCCACCAGCACAAAAATGCACTCAAAGAATATTTTCTGATTTTAAAAGACTCTGGATCCACATCCACACTGCAAGACCCATAAGAGCACAGAAACATAACCCCCCCCCACACACAGCAAGGCATAGCAATCCAGCAACCATTCCTCTAGCACAAAAATGCCTGCCTTCCAGAACAAACAGCACATGCACTCAAAGAATATTTTAACCACAGGCACAGACATTTTAAAACACTGCAAGACCCCCCCACCTAGCCCTAGCCCCCACCAAGCTGCAAAAAACCCTGTACAGTACATACAGTAAAAACATACAGTGTACTCATCCAGAACAGGCAGTCGGCTCTGCTTAAAAAAAGAATGTCAAAAAGCAAAAATCCAAAAGCCCAAAAATAGCCAAAAAATAAAAATACAGTCCAGGCAGTACCAGGCAGTCTGAAGACTATCTCCCAATCCACTCTCTAAACGCTGGGAAGAGTGAGGAAGCAGACAGGCACCCTCTTCACTGGCCAATGGTTAACTGAAAATTCAAATTTCATGCTTTCTCTGCCTCCCACACTTTTTTTAGTTCATAACTCAATCTAAGTTCATAAGTCAAGTCAATATTTTCCTTTGAGAGTGGTTCGTAAGTCAAAATGTTTGTAACTCGGGCCGTTCGTAAGTCAAGGGTTGACTGTACTTCAAAATTCTACAACTGAAGACTGGATGACAACAGGTGACACATTTCTGGTAATAAAATATCATCAAAAGGACAATGAACCCAGTAATTATTGATCAATTACATGCTTTCCAATAATGTTCCTCACAGGAATACTTCCAAAATCAATATATAATTATTTAATAGAAAATTCTCTATAAGGTAAAGATTCCCCTTGACAATATGTCCAGTCTCTCTGTACCCAACTGAATAGAAAGGGAACTTTAAAAAGTCAAGAGGCACAAAAGACCATTTGCTTATTGATAAAATTATTGATAAGATTGCAAAAAGACAAAAAACAAATCTTAACATGGTCCGGATAAACTTTAAAAATGCATTTGACTCATTGCAAGATAGCTGGATTAATACCTGCCTAAAAATGTGTGGGATTATTAAAAATATTCAGAGGTTGCTCAAGAAAAGCATTGAAAAATTGAAAACTCCCTTAACGGGAGAAGAAATTGGGTAAGTTAGCATCAAAAGAGGAATATTTCAAGGGGATTCTTTGTCATCATTGCTGTTTAACATCTCACTAATCCCCATGTCAATAATTTTAGATAAAACTGGGTTAAAGGTAAAGATAAAGGTTCCTCATGACATTTAGTCCAGTCGTGTCCGACTCTAGGACGTGGTGCTCATCCCCGTTTCCAAGCCATAGAGCCAGCATTTGTCTAAAGACAGTTTCTGTGGTCATGTGGCCAGCACAACTAGACACGGTACACTGTTACCTTCCCACCAAGGTGGTATCTACTTGCATTTGCTTGCTTTCGAACTGCTAGGTTGGCAGGAGCTGGGACAAGCAACGGGAGCTCATTCTGTAATGTGGATTTGATCTAACGACTGCTGGTCTTCTGACCTTGCAGCACAGAGGCTTCTGCAGTTTAACCTGCAGCACCGCCACCATGTCCCTTATAAAACTACATATTTCAGAACAGGAAAAATTAATACATGATTACCTAAAACTATATACAAAAAGTTCCACAGAGATAGAATCAGTGCTAAACATAGTGTGAATATTCAGTGAATATATTCAAATAAAATTTTGAATCGACAAATGTGTAGTTCTATCTATAAGTCTTGGCAAGGTCCAAAAACTAGACGGAATAGAGGTAAAAATTGCAATATTATAAAATCACTATCAAAATTATAAATACCTTGGAATACGAGAAGCAGATAACATCCTGCACACAAAAATCAAAGAATTCACACAAAGGGAATATATCCAAAGACTGCAGAAAATATTAAAATAAAAATTAAATGATTTAAAAGCCATAAACACATGGACCGTTCCAGTAATTAAGTATCCAGCTGGAATAATAGATATTAGACCCTAAATTAATTAGAATAGGATAGGAAAACATGGAAACGAAGGAACATGTATCATGCGATACATCCAAAAAGTGATGTGGACAGATTATATTTCCCACGAAAAATCGGAGGCCGTAGATTGATACAAATACAGCAAGTAGTAGAGGAGGAAAAAAGAAGCCTAAATGACTATATCAGTAGAAGCACAGAAAAATTACTTGAGGTAGTGGAAATCGAGAATATTTTGAAAACAACAGAAGCAAGTGTTCAATATAAGAAACAACCATTTGATAATCAATTAAACAACTGTAAAATAAACCACTACATGAACAACACCTGAGAAATATTGATGGAAAGCATGATCATAATTCAACATGGGCATGGCTAAAACTGGGGTCCATTAAGAAAAAAAACTGAAGGCTTGATTTTTGCTGCACAAGAACAAGCACTCCAAACCAACCTGTTGAAAACTAAGATCCAAGGAATCACTGCTAACACCATATGTCGCCTCTGCCAAGGAAAAGATGAAACTGTGTCACACCTCATCAGTGAATGTCCAAAGATTGCCCAGACAGATTACAAAGTTAGACATGATAGAGTGGCAAAATTAGTGCACTGGTCCTTATGCAAAAAATATAACAAAAACCCATGGGAACATCAGGTAGAGAAGGTATCAGAAAATGAAGAAGTCAAGATCTTGTGGGATTTCTAGATCCAAATGGATAGACACCTTGAACACAACACACCAGACATATCGGTAATAGAACGAAGAAAGGTCTGGATCATTGACATCACAATTCCATGGGATGCCAGAATTTAAAATAAAGAATTGGAAAACCTAACAAAGTACAGAGACCTTGGATGAAACCCACTTCATTGGTCCCCATTGTCATCAGGGCTTTGGGAACAATATCAAGAAACTTCACATAGTATTATAAGCAGTTTAAGATCTCAGAAATAATACCATCAGAGCTACAAAAAACAGCAATATTAGGAATAGCATATATAGGAACAGCGCCAATATTTAACAAATACTTAAGTTTTTGGTTAAAACCAGTATTTGTTATATAATGCCTGTCAATGTTTTTATAATCTTGATTGACTGTGCCTGGCAGTTTTATCAAAAACAAAAACAACAACAACAACAATAATAATAGTGTAGAAATAGGAATTTCAGGCAGTTCAGAAGCCTTGTTATCTTTTTCATGGGGCCACCCTAGTGACAATTCCATACCAGAAAAATCAGAATAGTGTGCTAATACAAATAATCAAGATTTTAAAATGCAGATAAAAAGAGTACATAACATACATGCTTTTCGGCACCTTTGTATGCAGAGTACAAATTCTGGATTTCTGCCCTTGATACCTGGAGAAAATGATTATTCTGGATGGGAGATTCTGGGGAGTTGTAGTCTAAAACAGTAACTATCGTAGGACTCCTGTATTCATGCAGGATCTGTTCCAAGGTCTCCCCCATGGATGCTGAAAAATGCAGGTTATAGCAAACACTATGTTAATAGTGAGCAGAGACATCACCTTGCCGACAAAGGTCTGCATAGTCAAAGCTATGGTTTTTCTAGTAGCGATCGATGGAAGTGCTTACTGGAACATAAAGAAGGCTAATCGCCAAAGAATTGATACTTTTGAATTGTGGCGCTGAAGGAGACTCTTGAGAGTCCCCTGGACTGCATGGAGAACAAACCTATCCATTCTGAAGGAAATCAACCCTGAGTTGGACAGATCCTGAAGCTGAGGCTCCAATACTTTGGCCATCTCATGAAAAGAGAAGACTCCCTAGAAAAGACCCTGATGTTGGGAAAGTGTGAAGGCAAGAGGAGAAGGGGATGACAGAGGATGAGATGGTTGGACAGTGTCATTGAAGCTACCAGCATGAATTTGACCAAACTCCGGGAGGCAGTGGGAGACAGGAGGGCCTGGCGTGCTCTGGTCCATGGGGTCACGAAGAGTCAAACACAGCTTTTCGACTAAACAACAGCAACATGTGAATAGTGAACATGAGACATAGCATGGTAACTGGCTCCCTCTAGTGACACTTCTGGTAACTTCATCTTTAGAAATATACTGTATTTTTCTACGATTTTTCTTTTAATACTTTTAATATTTTCAGACCGTGAATCAGTGAATCAGACCGTGAATCAGACCATCCATCCCATGGATAAGGGGGTCCTATTGTCTTCCAAACTCTGTAGAGTGCATCAAGCTAAATGAGTAAAATATACTTCATGTAAGGCACCTCCCTGTTTCTTTTCCCGAGGGCCATGTCCGAGTTGTTCATTATAATTCACACATGACTCTGGAATCAACAGTATTCAGACTTAACTTGTAGCAAGATGTAGAGAAAAAGTGTAGACCACCATGTCTGCCTGTATGTTCTGGCAAACCTTTCAGCTCTTAACTTTTGAAAGAAAAATGTCTTTTTTTTAAAAGCAGCTACTTAGAAATGATGAGCAGCCTCTTTATCACCAATGGTTTGAATGGAATGAAAAAAGGCAGGGGAAATTTGAATTTCCCGCCCTTTTCCCCAACCTTTTTTTCGTTCGTAGGTCAAGGCTCCATTCGCAAGTTGATGCAAACTTTTGCAAACGGAGCCGTTCGTAGGTAGAAATGTTCGTAGGTAGGGATGTTTGTAAATTGAGGTACCACTGTATAACACACTGTGAGCTATACTAGGTGAAGAGGGAAAGCTAGAAGAGGTTCAAGAAAATGAGTACCACAACAGCTAAAGGTTCCAAAAAGATAGGATCTTCCCCTTCCTCAGGAGTATCCTTAGCTGCGTTATCTACAACTGCAAGCTCTGCCCAAAAGAAAAATTTAAAAGATATTACTCAAAAAGAACAACAGAGCAAAGAAATATAAGCTATCTTGGAAATGTTTTCTGATATAGAACTAAAACAGCAATGTAGAGAAGAAACAATTGGTACAAATCAGGCTAAATTAGAAAATAGAATGGAGGAGATTAATCAGCAGATTATTACATTAGGTAACCAAATCACTGAAGCAAATGAGAAAGTTCAAGAAAATAAACAACAAATTGAGAAGGTAGACAAAAGATTAATAGAAAACCAAAAAGAACTGGCAAAACTGAAAGAGGAGAGGAAAAAGCCCAGGAAGCTTCAAAGACCTATACAGATGCAACATAGATATTGAAAATGGACCAAGCTTCATATACTCTTAGATTTTGCAATGTTCCTGAAGATAAGGGTATTGAACTTTTAGATCAAATGGAAGAAGGTTTGGTGGATCTCCTAGACATGGAAAAATCCCAGATGAGTCAAGAAATTGACCAAGTATACAGAATTAACTCAAGCTATGCAAGCAAGAATAAGACCCCTAGAGATGTACATATATTTTTCTTCAGGAGGAAAATTAAAGAAGATATTTTGGGGAAGCTAAGAGACAACACATTAAAGATCCAAGATAAGGAAATTGTAGTTTTGAAACAGATTCGATGGAAAATTCGAGATATTAGAAAATAATATTTTGTTCTGGTGAATAAATTAAATGAGGAGAACATAAATTTTAGATGGCTGGTATTTATAGCTGTGGGAACAGCTTTTGTCCTTTTCAGGAGATAGGTAGTTTGTGTCTTTTCTTACAAAATGAACCCCCCCCCAAAACTATTTTACAGTACTTTAAAAAAAAAAAGACATGCACCACCAAAAAAGGAGATCAGCTAGTCAAGTAGCTGGCTGTCCTCCCTAGTTTATATAGCTGAGTAAAGATTTGAACCCAGGTCTCCTGCATTCTACTTCAACACTTTTGCCACTAAGCCTTCCGTGCCCTCATTTTACTATGTACTGCTATACAGTATATCAAATCCAGAACATAGGGAAGGATGTGTGCTGCACAGTGTCCTTTCAGAAATGGTTTACTCGGCTATGATGTGGCTTTTTCCCCCCCTGATGTGTAGATCTAATCTTTCTCTCTGAAATGGATGTAGCAAGGGGTTTGGGTACAGTTTAATTTTACAAAGTTCCATGTTCGAAGAGCCCACCAGTACTCTCCAGAGTACAGTAGTTCCCGACCTTGGGTCCCCCAAATGTTCTTGGACTGAAACACCGTTGGCCAGGATTTCTGGGAGTTGTGCTCCAAGAACATCTGGGGACCCAAGGTCAGGAACTGCTGCTCTAGTGCTACTGATCAGATGTTGTTGTTGTTTAGTCATGTCCGACTCCTCGTGACCCCATGGACCAGAGCATGCCAGGCCCTCCTGTCTTCCACTGCCTCCTGGAGTTGGGTTAAATTCATGTTGCTCGCTTCGATGACACTGTCCAACTGATCAGATAGCTATTTACAAATCCAAAAATAACTAGGCTTAAATACATAAGTACAAACAAGCTCAACATCAAAAAAACTAAGATCATGGCCACTGGTCCCATCACCTCCTGGGAAATAGAAGGGGAAGACATGGAGGCAGTGACAGATTTTATTTTCCTGGGCTCCATGATCACTGCAGATGGAGACAGCAGCCACGAAATTAAAAGACGCCTGCTTCTTGGGAGGAAAGCGATGACAAACCTCAACAGCATCTTAAAAAGCAGAGACATCACCTTGCTGACAAAGGTCTGCATAGTGAAAGCTAGTTTTTTCCAGTAGCGATGTATGGAAGTGAGAGCTGGACCATAAAGAAAGCAGACCGCCGAAGAATTGATGCCTTTGAACTGTGGTGCTGGAGGAGAGTTTTGAGGGTCCCCTGGACTGCAAGGAGAACAAACCTATCAGTTCTAAAGGAAATCAACCCTGAGTGCTCACTGGAAGGACAGATCCTGAAGCTGACGCTCCAGTACTTTGGCCATCTCATGAGAAGAAAAGACTCCTTGGAAAAAAACTTGATGTTCGGAAAGTGTGACGGCAAGAGGAGAAGGGGATGACCGAGGATGAGATGGCTGGACAGTGTCTGCGAAGCAACCAACATGAATTTGACACAACTCCAGGAGGCAGTGGAAGATAGGCGGGCCTGGCGTGCTCTGGTCCATGGGGTCACAAAGAGTCGGACACAACTAAACGACTAAATGAACGAACAAACAAACAAGCAGTTCCTCTTAGTTCATTTTTTCCATTTCTCATAATGATAGGGAACAAAACATTCTAAATCAGTCTAGGAAAATCCAGTTTGGCTTGAGCAGCTCCAAATATAATCCAATTGCTTTTCCATGTGAGCAATGAATAAATTCTCAAAACTCAAAATAGGCGTTAATATTTATAGGGAGAGCCTGCTGAGCCAGGAGTCTGGAGGAAACAAATTGCCTGCATCTCATTTGTATTGACCAGCATTGTCCTGCCATTTCTCATGCAGCTATGCAAAGGCTTGCTTGGACTTTAACATGCAAGGAGGTGTTGTCTTCAGGGGTGCCGGAGGGGTGGTGCACCGTGAAATCCTCACAGAGCCTGGTGCAGAAGGTTCTTCTCTAAAACATTTAGCACAAGCTTCTGTCTGTTTTGAATTGCATTGGAATCTACTTAATGGACCTGACAAAGATAAGTTGCCTTACGTGTCCCAGAAACTAAGAGCTTCAAATCACTCATGGAAATAATTTTTGCTGCAACAAAAATGCTTGCAAGAAATGGATAGTTGATTCCAACCCAAATTAACTGAGAAGGCACATTTCACTCTCATACCTGAAATCATGCATGTTCACAATATACAAAATAAAGACTTTCACCCTCAGAGAGAGGAATCTTTCCCCATTAATTTCTGTGTGAGTCATTATTCTGATTGTATCTCCCTGACTAGAAGAAGAAAGACAAAGCAGCAGCTCATGCCCAGGTGCAACAGAACCCGACCTCCCACGAGAATGTAATTTTGCTGCCTGTGAGCATCAGGAGTGATTCATTTATCCAACCAAAGCAGAAATACTGCTATATAATTTCCTCTACCAGCTGAGGCTCACTGAATGCTGACAAGGACAAATAAATAAATCAAGCAAAGCCCAACAAGGCAATCTCCTATGTAAACAGGAGTTTTGGGCAGTAGTACCCAAATAATACACAGCCCAATACATTTTTCTCTTACAGTACAGTTGAGAGCCCACATGCAACAAAATCAGGCAGTGGATTCAACTGAGGATAGTTTTTCAACCAGCTATTTACAACAAGACAAAGGGGGGGGGAGTAATAAGTGATGCAGCACATTTTCACCATCCTAATAGAGTCTAAACAAAAATCCACTTCCTCTGCCAAGGAGCAGAGCAAGTGTTTAATTAGTCACTATCCTGAAGTAGCTATCTTATTCAGCCACTTCAGAATATTTACAAATCAGAAGAGGAAGGTTTGTTCCCAATGATCACATGTGCTGAAACAAACCAAAACAGAGCAATCCTACTCACACTATAAAAAAAATAGAAGCCCCTAACATGGGCCAGAAAAGTGTGGGTAGGGCTGCTGTGGGGGCAGGGCAGTTCACTGGAGCAAAGACATTGCCTGTTCGCCAGGAGTGAAACATACATTCTGGCCATGTAAACACATTCGGGAACAAAGAATGAGGTTGCCCACTACGGCAGTTGTTAGTGGCAGGTGAGGAGTGAAGTGTTGATGAAACGTGCCAACAGGGAGATTCTTGGAGCAAGAGTGACTGATGTTACTTTGCAGAGTATTCACTAAAATCTGGTATAGAGCTTGCATCAGTGAATGTAAAACAAATGCTGGGCTATGAGGACATATCCACAGCAACAAATTAGACAAAATGGAGGTGCAGCAGGATACTTAATCCTTTCTCAACAGGCTATTATCCAAATCGAAACTGTGCACTTCCTTCCCCTTTACCTGCTTTCCTTCTCTGAAGAAAAAAGAAGTTGGCACCCAGCCAATACATCTCTGTGTTGGCTGGGTGCCAACTCTAAACAAGGATGTGGTGTTTGTCTCTCCAGAAGCTTGGAGTCAGTGTTTGGATACTGAAACTCTGTTGGTGAAAAGAAACCTTGGAGCCCAAGATAACAAGTTAAACAGAGTCTCTTATCAGGTAGCTTATAATCCTCTCTTTTAATAAGCAGAATAAAGATGCAGAGGGCTTTGGAAAAATACAGAGAGAGTGTGATAAGAACTTATAACATGATGCATTCAGATTTCCTATATCAGCATAGATCATACATATATACATGGTATTATATACATAGCTTGTGCATAAATCACTTAGAGCAACACAGACATTCAAAGAAGTAAAGACCACCAGACTCACTACTGAGTGGCAATGTGCTGTTCTCACTCCTCTGCTTAAATAGTAAGAGCAGCCTATCACTACAGACAAAGCAGCTGAACATAGTTAACAAGCACTACCTAAGCTTGTTTCAGCTGCATGTCATCAGTGAGCCATTTTACATTGATTCTTACAGGCATGACTTTGCATTTGTCATCCATCTTACATTGCCTCTACCATATTAAATTTAACCCCTTGTTCACATGTTAGGAAAAAATCCTGACACTGCTCAGATTATATTTCGAGTCCCCTGTTGCTGCAGTTAAAAATAAATAAATAAGAGAAGTAGTATGAGATCACATCATATCCAATTTGGCTCTTACTCTAATAAAATTGGAGGGAGGCCATCTTGTTTGCTAGCCTGCTATCCATGGGTGGTCTCCCCTCAGGATTGTTTTTGCAGCCTGTCTCTCTGGGGAAAAAAGTGTTACCAACATTTGGTAGCAAACCATAAAGAGCCATGAAAACAAGCAGAAAATATTTGCTTGAAGGATTTTTCATAATTTTCTGCCAAAATACCACAACTTGGGAAGTTCCTTCCTAGTTAATGGTTTCCCAGATTCCATGTGTACTGTACTTCCCTCATCTGCCAATGTGAAATTCAGATCCTTGTGTCCAAGGGCTGACCTCCATCTCTAACGTCCCTGTACCTTCCCTCCTTCTGGACATTTTACTTTATTTGTCCATCCTGGAGGTCATTCTTTCTTATGTTAGATTTTTAGGATTTTCCTATTTGTTTATATTTTGTTATACGCAAAGTGACATTCCACCTCTTTGATTTTGCCTCAGATTTTTGCTGCTAGTCTGGTGTAGTATTCTTGGGGAAATTATTTGTCTTTCACATCTGAAGCCCTTGTTCATCAACCTGGCTTATGCAGGAATAGTGCACACAGGAAAGCAAAAATAGCAAGTGACAAAATAGGTTTCACAATAATAGAATGCAGTTTTTTCTTGGTCTCCATGGTGAAGGTGACTTTGTTGCTTAGCTTCATACCTGTGTGGGAACACTTAAGACTCAGCACTGCTGCACCTTTGTTTTCTTTTCCTTTTCCCTATACACTGGTTCAGATCAAATTCATGCTTCCATTTTAATAACAGGGACACTTGTATGCATGCATATGAGTGCAGGATGCTGGTGATCTTCCCCCCCCCCATGGGGCTCAAGCTCCGTGTTTTAAACCCCCTCCTTTTCTCACCATGTTTCATGCATTTATAAGGAGAATTCCTTAAAACTAGGCCAACAAACTGATAAAAGAAATGTTAATATATGCATTACATGAGATTTAGTTAATTGATCTATCAATTGCATCTACCTATGAGGAAGAAGCTGGCAGACTCTTTTTTTCTCTTCTGAGGCCAAATTGACTAGGGACATCTAGTCAAAAGCCACATTCCAGCATAGTATGCCGCCAAAGACAATGGGTGTCACAATCAGAGTCCAAGAGAACACAGCCACGCCTTCTCTCTCTCTCTCTCTCTTTCTTCACAAAGGATGTCCATGAAGCTACAGAATGTTTGCAGACCCTTCTGAAACTAGGCCAAGGGTAAACTGAAATTAGGCCTGTGGCTGCGCAGCACACAGGTTGGCCAAGCCATATTCAGAAGCATCTTTCTTCAAACTGATACACTTCTATGTGGGAGAGAAAGGATAATCCAAAAACAAGGATAGGTACTACCTTTATTAGACCCCCTAAAACCACTAAAACCTCATCAGCTGGCCATTGCTGGTTGCATCAGCTAAGGTGGGGGGGGGGGGAAGAGAGAAATTCAAAAACCATCATAGCCACATGTTAAGGCTTCAGGATCTCATAGTTTAACGTAACTTCTCAGAACACAAGCTGCAAACTTGCAGAACCAGCTTCAGGATCAGGTTTCATTTCAGAAAATGCAGAATCTACTGTGCCTTATATTAAAGCATATACATAATTCTTAAATGGGTGGGAGCAGAAGGACTCAGTAACATTGGAATCCCCATAACAGAAAAGCTGGAGATTAAACTTAGTTGACACACTAGGTAAAGGAACAGTTTGTTTGGTAACTCTAGTTACCAAACTCTCTCTCTCTCTCTCTCTCTCTCTCTCTCTCTCTCTCTCTCTCTCTCTCTCTATATATATATATATATATATATATATATATATATATATATATATAGTTACCACAACAAACAAACTGTTCCTTTACCTAGTGTGTCAACTATCCCTTTGATAGATGTATCCTTTAGTTTTGCTTCCTTCATCCTGCATTTGATCTATGCAGGGGTTTGGTGGGAGCTACATACACCAAGGCTTGGTATACAGAGGAGAGGGGTGTCAATCAGCCACATAACAATTTGAACCTACCTCATGCCTTTTTGATGGGCAGATGTCAATAAGCTCCTCCCATATAGTTCCAATTAGCAGATGAAATGATTCTCAAGGTCAAAATAGACATAAAGGAAAATATGTACAGTGGTGCCTCACTTAGCGATGTTAATCCGTTCCAGAAAAAACATCACTAAATGATTTAACCGCTAAGCGATATTAAAAAGCCCATAGGAACGTATTAAAACGCGTTTAATACATTCCTATGGGCTAAAAACTTACCTTAAAGCGAAATTCCTCCATAGCGGCAGCCATTTTGGGTGCCTCTAAAGCGAGGCAAATCAGTGACGGCCATTTTGTTTTTGTGGTGGCCATTTTGGAATCGCCAATCAGCTGTTTAAAAAAGTTCGCTTTGCCATGATCGCTTCCCCGCGATCATCGCAAAGTGAATTTTAGCCATAGGGGACATTGCTAAACGATCGCTCCAGCGATGGCCAAAAGTCAATCGCAAAGCGATTTCATCACTCAACGGAACGATCGCTAAGCGAGGCATCACTGTATTCCCTGTGGCTAACACACTTATCTCTAGCAATGGAAATATCTCAAGATATGTACATCAGCCCTTGGACTTTCAAACATGTTTCTCTTTACCTTCCAGGGACCAATCACAAAATAAAATGCAGCTAAATGCAAGATATGGAAGTGAGGAAAATCATTCACAATGACAGAAGTCTCCTACACATTTGAGTAAGCACTGCTTCTAAACAACAACCTGCTAAGTCTATTGTCCAGGTGTCCCCAAGTGGGGCTGTTTTGCCCCAGCACTGCAAGACAACAATCCTGTGTTTGCCTTTACAGAAGGGAAAAGAAGCAGCGGAAAGAAGTAGCACGGAGGGAATAGGCAGTCAGAATTCTGAGTCTAAATTTTAGGCTGGGAGAATGCTGAACCCTACACGGGAATAATTTGTCTGTTTAAATCCCTCCCCCCACACACGCACAAAAAGAGGAGATGAATGTGAACCATCATTTATGTGACTAAGTTGACAGGCCATCTTTTCCCCTGCTTGGCAGTTGGTTGAATTCTGAGCTGAATTATGTGTTTATCGAGTTAAAACAAATAAACAAGTTGATAAGAACTCTCTTTAATCACATTTTCCCCTCTCTTCCTTTGACTTAAAGGATCCACACAGCAACCCATAATAGCAGAGCTGCAACCTTAAGGATGTCAGTGTCATCATGATGAATACACCACTATTTGGGACAACAGTTTTACTTCCAAGAACAGGAAAGGACAAGATTGCAATTATAGACACTAATCCGGGTGTGCCCGCACAGCAGCCAAAGATGCCGCGGGCTAACAGCAGGTAAAAAAAAAAACATTGTGAAATCTATTTACATAGGCTCCCACGATGACAGCTCTTGCTTTACTACAGCATAAATGCAAGAAAAGTCCAAAATATTCTCTCCCAGCACGACTCCTTATGAAGCTCCAAGCAAACAGCTGAGATTGCATGGGCACTGTAACAATAAATGGAAACAGAATTTGGGTCCCTGAAGCTGAAGTAATTATGATTATTATACAGACAAAATATTTCCTGCTGGGAGCTTTTAAGCGCAAACCGAGCTGCTTAATTCTGGTAGAATAAAAGAGGGAGATGCAACTAGGGGGATGGGGAGCATTATTCCCACCCACTCACCAACCGCCCTGAGTTTCAGATCCCATGTTCCACCTTGGTTTCAAAGCACGACTGCATACCAAGACAAACCATTGGTTCTACACATACCATAACTGCTGCAATGTACAGTTAAATAGGCAATGGTATAGCAAGTGTGCATAGCAAAATCATGCATTTCTTTATTTAACGGAAAGAGTAGTAATTTGCCAGCTTGAAAAATTGTGAGGTATAAATTCTGTAGCTGCCGCCCCTGCCGACACCACTAACACCACCAAGAACTGAAGGGATTCTAAATCTATGAGGCAAATGATAGCTTCTTGCCCCAAATGCTGCACAGCAATCTGGTTTTCAAATCAAGGAAAGATTCAAAAGCCATTTGTAAAGCAAAAGGACGGACATGGGGGTGGGGAGCTCAGCTGCTCAAAAAGCATCCAACAGGTCAGCCCCTTGTAACTGCTCAGGCAGCTCCTTGGAGCCTGGTCATTACTTGTTGTAGCCAGCCTTGAACAGCAAGCAGGGGTCCTAAATGACCCATCTGGTGTATTTCTTGCATTTCTTGCATTTATAGCCTGCCTTTCCACTAAAAGATAGAATTCAAGGCGGCTTACAAACTTTTAAAAGAATAAAAACAGATAAAATCACAATTAGCTAAAAATAATAATAAAAGTAAGCAATAAAATCATATAAACCAGCTCCACTTTAAAAACCATTAAAATATAGTAAATATATTTTTAAAAACATTAAAATGATTAAAAACAACGCAGCACGGCAAATTAAATACCATATGCCAAGGTAAATAGATGTGCTTTTTACTCCTTTCTTAAAATCAATTAGAATGGAAACAGTTCACAACTTGGGAGGCTGTGCATTCCATGGTCTGGTAGCCACATAGCACTTTCTCCCATTTGTTGTTAGATGGGCTTCTTCAGTATTTTTAAGAATACATTTCCTGAATATCTTAATGTCCAGACAGGTTCATAATGAGAGAGGCAGTCCCTCAGATAGCCAGGCCCCAAGCTTTTTAGGGCTTTAAAGGTAAAAACCAACAGATTGAATTGGGCCTGTTGAGCAACTCATAACCAGTACAGGTCTTTCCATATCAGGATCCGATGATCATGATAGCATATACCAGGCAGAAGGTGAGGTTCTGTATGTTGCATCAGCGGCAGTTCCTATACCCTCTTCAGTTGTAGCCTCAAGTAGAGTACATTGCAGTAGGCAGAGGCAGCGATGACTGCTATTAAGTCGGGTCGGCTAGTATCAAATGCTGCTGAAAGGTCCAGGGGATCTAATCAAGTTGTACTCCCCTTCTCCAGCATAGGTTATGTACCAACGTGAACAGTCCCAATATCATATCCCATCCCATCCAAATGGGTCCAGATTGTGAGGGTGCCATTTCCAAGGTTGTTAAGCCGTTGGCTTAATCTACAGTAGAGGGCAAACCCTCCTGGATGACGTCACAGCTGCTTCTGAGGGGCATGGCTGCCCACCATTCTTCTTCTTTCTCATAGGTGCTAGAGAGCTTGCATAGAGCCTTTCCCTAGGCCAATTATAATGGCATGATATAATCATTGTCCTATCTAAACTCTGTAACCTGTCTGTATACTGTCCACTATCTGTGAGCTTGTAAGGTTAATAAAAGCACAGTCCTCCTGGGGGCAGGGCAGAATTCATTGGGAACCCATTCGGTGTTATTCTGCCTCTTCTACTAGCCAGCCGCTCACCACGAGCACTGCTGGCAGACATCCCTCTGTGTGTGGCTGACTTCTTTAACCTCTATGGCTAAGAGACTGTTTGCTATCCTAATTATCTGGTGATCATCACAAAGCCCATCAGCCTTCTCATTTTTGTGACTCCAACACCAGATAATCAATATCATCCAAGACTGACCGGAGTTGCAGGGCCACTGCCTTCATCAAAAATGGTGAATCTGAGGCTGGCCTATAGTTAATCAATATTTCTGGGCCAAGGGCAGGTTTCTTTTAAAACATTTGTGTGACAGCTTTCTTTAAGTAGGATGGGCAGACCCTTCCTTTATAAGGCTAAATGCATTTACAGGCACCAATGAGTCAGCACAAGATTGCTACCATAAGTTGTCTACCTCACAAACTTCCCAAGAACAGAGGCTGTAAAAAGTTAAGATGAAATTAAAAATAAAAATAATGCCAGGAACCCAACAAGAGTCTGTAACAACAGGAGATGAGCAATGTGTGCATGTGAAAGGAATGGAAACACCTTGGTATAATTTAGCTGGCAGAGTACACAATTTATGTTTGAAACCTATCATTCTGTATTTCAGAGGAAAAAAAGAGAGTTATTTCCTTTGTTGTTTTAAACTCAGCACTGTTTTGATACAGGTTGAGGCTCCCACCCCAACGGTCCTCCCTTTTGTGAGCAAAGATATAATTTTAAGGCATTTCCACAGCCTGAGGCAACTTGCTAGGGGCACTAGGTGGTTTTTCTTTGTAAGTCTTTGTTGGCATCCCAGTCCTCCCATCTGCCCTGTGCAAAAGGGGAGTGTGATGGAACGCAGCAGGCGATGGCTTGCACGTGGTGGACAGGCTCAGTAGGAGGAGATGTGAGAAGCAACTGACCCTGCAAAGCACACGATTGGCCTTCAGAGATCTGGCTCAGGAAAATTTCGCTGTTTGAGACAAAGGAGAAGATGGTGCCAGCAACAAAAACTCCAGTGTGACAGACAGGCAGTTGAGCTTTACATCCTTAACAGGGACAAGCTATTGTTTTCTACCAAACCTGAGGGCAAACAGACCCACTTATGGCACACAAAGCAAGCGATGTGGCCCCTATGCCACCTCTAACACTCGGCCACTGTTCTGCCCTTTGCCGTTCTCCTTAATGACTGGGCCAACCTTGTCTTTATCACTGAGAGATGTTTTTAGCTGAATTTCATTATCTATCTATCTATCTATCTATCTATAATGAGGACTCTTTCACATACAGTGCCGAAACCTGTCATTAAAAAGGATCCAGATATTCCACAACAATTAACATTTGCTATATATTTACCCAGTATGTGGTATTCACATTTGATACCTGATTATATTTGCTGTTTAATGTTGTTTGGTTGCAGGGATGCAGTGATAGCTAAAAGTATATAATGTCTGTGCTCATTACTGTTTTCCAGCTTAATATAAAGGGCACAATCCTGTCCACAGTTTAGCAATTTTGATTATAAAAGGAAATATTTAAGCTTGTGCTTAATTTTCCTATTAAAATTCGTTAGTTTCTTGGGGGAGGTATTGAACCCAATGTGTTAACAAATGTATTTTTCTTAATTTTCATTGTTATTGGAGGTTGATAATCTACCCAGTGGAGCATGTAACTGAACTGTAACCTCTGTCTCATACAGGCATCTCTAAATTCTCCTAGTAAACTTTTTCTCACCTATGAAGACAGCAGAATAATCTTCAATCCTGGATTACAAAATTGGAGGCAGAGGGATCACACAAGATAGCAAAGAGATCTGGGGTGCGGGAACATGTTGGAAGGATGGCATCATATAGGACTTGCAAGAGAAAGCCTGTGTTCTGGCTTTGTTCACAAAATAAAAGGGTGATGGAATTTTATATTAATGTGTATTGACTTTAACTTACCTTTTTCACAATATCTGTTGCCTACAGATGTGCCACAAATCGGACAGGAGGACAGCATTGTATTAAAAATTACTCATATACAGTACCAAAATGTATAGTAACGGTTAAATTTGTGTTTAGCTGCATTTCATTAGCCAAAGGGCAATTATATTCTTCCAAGGTAACAAGAAACAATATGCACTCAAATGTGTATTTTAAAGAATGATACATTATTAACATAAGAAAGCATATTAGACCAGGTCACAGAGCCTGGCAGTTCAACATTCTGTCCAAAAAATGCACAACTGTATGCCTCTTGGACATCATAAGCCGGAGACAAGGGCAAGGGTACCTTTCTCTTGCTCCTTAGCAACAGATATACAGTACTGAGCCACACTCTCTCTGATACTAGAGACAACATACAGTTTTCATGACTGGAAACCATATCCTGTGTAAATTTTGAAGCTGCTCAACTTGGCAGGAACCATTGCTACTTTTGCTGGTAGCGAACTCCCCCAGTGCCTTGCTTGAATTTTTTTCCTTTTAATTGGTCCTGCCTCCTTTACTCTTCTGCTCCAGTGGATGACTCAGGTTCTAGAATTATGAGAAGGGATGAAAATATTATCCCTATCTAGTTTTTTCACATATGGTACAATTTTAGATACAGTACTTCTGTTTATGAAATCTGGTAACTCCCTTTTACTAGACTGATTTGCTTCCCTGAATTTTTAATATTTCCCTATATGTGCTTCCCACCTCTTTGGTCATTTGGGTTGCCAATTTCTGTACCTCGTCCAGCTCTAAAATATCCTATATCTTAAGAAGTAGGATCACACTGTAATGTTTTTGACAGTTTTATGTCACTAGTGGTTTTTATTTTATTATATTTTTAACTTTGAATCTTTATTGCATTTAAAGAAGAAATTATAAAAATAAGTAAATAATTATTACAATATTAGCACATTACCAAAATAACTTTCGATTATCTTTTTCGCAAAACAACGTCTTTAATATTTTACTTCATTTTTACCAGACATTTATTTTCTTCGTAATCTTAATAATACCTTTCTTTTTATATCTTATTTTATATCCATATTAACAATCTGCTTTACTTTGTTTTTACTTCTGTTGAGAGCAGTTATGTTTCTAATTTAAGCCTAGGTCACTTGGTACAGGTTTGGAATCTTTTAACCATTTCTCTTTAAGATAATTCTTTACTTTCCCCCATTGAGATTCGTGCTCCATTCTACTCTTTCCTTTCAATGAGTCTGTTAGTTTGTCCATTGATATTTGTTCCTATAATTTTATTAAACAATCCTCTACTGAAGGTTCCTCCTTCTCTTTCCATTGTTTTGCCACTTGAATTCTGGCTGTGCCTAATATGTATAAACAAATTTTTGTCCCTTGTCTTGAGTTTAACTTTACCAGATTGAACAAATAAGTTTCAGGTTTCATCTCCATTTTTATTTTTAAATCTATTGTGATAATTTTTTTCTATTTCTTCCCAAAATTTCCTAATAAATTTACAACCCCACCACATATGATATAGTGTTCCTTTTATTGTCTTACATCTCTAACACCTGGGCAGGTTCATAAAGGGACACCTGGTATCCTTTAACAGACAGATCAATCTGTAAGTCTATCACTCAGATGAACTTTATCTTAAAAAACCAGTTGAGTTTTACTAGTTCAGCTAAATCAGCATCAAGACTAACTGTTTATCTAGGTTCGAACATTAACAACAAACCATGGTCAGCTGACAATGGAAGCAAAAGCCTCTCATTTGTTTGCTCACAACTGCACAAGAAACAGAAGCCCTAGGTTTATTTATGTAATACTAAGCTATGGTTTATTATTACATCCAAATATAGCTCTACTGCTGGACTTCTATCTTCTATCTGGATGACATGTCTTAGAAAGGGAAAAAAAAGGACTATGGGCACACCCCACCATCAAGGCAAGAAACCAAGCCAGCCTAATCCAAGCAGGCTGTAAAACTGTTAATTCTTCAGATTTCCTTGAGAATAAACTCCAATGAAAGTTATCCATGCAAAGATGATTAACTGATTCATTAAAACTCACATAATTAACAATTAGAGGCGCCATTAATCAGATGACAGTCTGCTAAAAACACTCAATTCTGTGGCTGGTGCATCCGAGGGACGAGGACAAAGCCACCTCAGCCCACATCCTCTCATTTCAGTTCTTGGGACTTGCACAACAACCAGAGCTGAAAAGAGCCCCACAGTTCTTGGTCAAGCAACTCTAATGGCCATATAGCTATGTCCAGAATTTGGAAAGTTATTTTTTTTAAAGTAGTTTATTCCTGTTGTTTGTTACATATTTGAAAAGTAACCCACTGTCCTTACTCAGTAACTTAGAAGACTAACTTATTATATTAAATCTGCTGCATAATTTTTGTTACTCTCTATTATTTAAAAATATATATGTAGAACTGATAGAATGGCTTAAAACTTAAATGTTTCCTGTCAAAATGCTTCTGAAAATGCCTTTTTCAAAAGCTCTTTAGAAGTAACTTTTGATAGTAAGTAGAAAACATTGCATATTGCATCAGTAAAATAAATTCAATCCTACCAGCGTGTTAATTTAAAAATACAACTTTGTTACACCCTTGTTCCTTGAAAAAGAAATGGTAACTCATTAGAGGTACCTGTGCTGCTTTATAAACTTTTCACTTCCAAGCGCAGAACATGGCCTTTTCTTCCCTAGCTTCTTCCTCCTTACACTGCAAGCCTCACCTCTTACACCCTGTATCTGCTACAAGTCTGATGCATGGTTCTACAGTTGCTCTTAAGGCTATAGCTCATCTCGTCAGCTGACTGCAAGGAACTATATCCGTGCACAAAATCCTGTAAATGCTTGGTTGCCTGGATAGTTTGTTCCCTAATTGTTTGCTGTTCTCTCTCCTGTTCTTTCAGACTGTGTGCCAGCTTCTGGTTTTCTGTTGTTGCTTTGGCTTCCGACAGATGCATGGTTTTGACAAAGCCCCTTCTTATATGGCCTCTGGGATTTGATCTGTTGCTCTGAAACTTCATCTGCCTATTTTGGACTATGCACCTACTGTTTTGCTCTGCTTGGGCTAAGGAAGACCTTCTCCAAGTCCTTGCATCTGTCTGCCTGTAGCCTAAGACTTAATGATTAAGGGGGTTACCACACTGATCAAAAAGGTAGGAAATATGATGAGTTTGAGGCAGGCTGATTTGCATACCTTTTTTTTGCATTGACTGCATGATAGGAAATGCAAATCAGCTGAGAGTGTTTACCCCAAATTGGTAGTTGATCCCAGCAGCTAGAGCTGCTACTTATTAAAACACAGATCCATTTGCATCTGTTCAGATGTGCAGTCACCAGAAAAGAGAGGATGAGCCACACACATGCAATGCTTTGCTACCTCAAGATCTTCCCTCTTGCTTCTTGTCTCACGACAGATGATAAGATGAGGAAATGAGGAAGGAAACCTTTGCTTACCTTTTTTCACAGCTTATTAGAGAGTTGCTTTGTAATGGTGCCACTTGCAAGGCTATAAATAGAACTGAAAACAAGCAGCAAAGAAGGCTTTTTCTCCTCTACCTGTGTTAATGCAAAGAAACTGGGGAAACTGAATTATCTGATACAACTTCACAGTGAGTGAATGCAAGTAAATTTATGGGGTGGGGTAGGGTTTGTTTGTTTTATTTTTATATATTTTATATGGTTTTACTAATATTTTGTAAGCTGCCCAGAGTAGTGGCATGTTCACTAAATGGGCAGGGTATACATCTAATAAATAAAAATAAATAAATTCACATTTCCATTGCTATGTAGTTGCACCCTCACTCTGCCTGAACAAGGAAAATATGTTATGCTGTAACAGCCAAAATCCTGTTGCCTACAGTAAGGCAATTGAATCAATACAGATTTAGTGAGTAAACGTCTCCATAATTTTCAAGTGGCTGTACTTTAAGTTTAACTTTATTATGTGCCTTCAAGTAGGAACCAACTTATAGCAATGCTAATAGGGCTTTCAGTATAGGTATTTAAGGAGTGGTTTTACTAGTTCCACACATCCAGTGAGTTTCCATAGCTGAGCTGAGATTCAAACCCTTACCTCCTGAGTCCTTATTTTATCCATTACAACACATTGGGTGTCCAAGTGCAACTTATTATGCTAAAATAAGTTGCAGTTAGAACAGGGGTCTCAAACTCAATTTACCTGGCAGCCGCTGGGGGCAGAGTCTGGGTGAGGCTGGGCCACATCAGATTTTCTGCCAAGTGGAGCAAGAACCTGAGCAAGCCACACAGGAGTTTCCTTAGCTTGGCTGGGGCTCCAAGGAGGAGGAAGAGGAGGGGGCATGAGCCCTCGTAGCCGGCCACGACCCCCTCCGGCTCCTTCTTCACTACCACCAGCAGTAGCAGCAGGACGAAGAAGCGGAGAAGGGATGGAATGCCAGCGACCGCCTAGCTGGAGGGGGGAGGAGGGCACGACATTTTTTTTAAAACCCTCATAGAATCGCCTTACCAAAGGAGTAAAGGCCCCATCAGTACCCGCAAAATTAGACAGAATGGGGTGGGGCCCCCACAGGTGCGCACGTGCGCATATACACACACACACAGAGGTCCGGCAACCTTCCTCTGAGGGCCCCCCTCAAAAAAAGGGGCACTCAGCAGCAGCAGCTACCTCCACCACAACAGAGGAGCAAACTTTGCGAGGCGAGCCCAGGCAACCTCCATAGCCAAGGTGGCTGAAGCAGGACGAGGAGGAGGAGGAGGAAGCACCGCCAGGTGGTGAGGCGGCTGCTGACCGGGCTGGTGCTTGGGATGTCAAGAGAGAAAGAGAGCCAGAGAGCCGCTTTCCTGGAAGAGGCGGTGGCGGCTGCTCTTGGCGGCTTGGAGGTGCTCTTCGAGGATGGGCCGCGAGCGAGTTCCGCTCTCAGGCATCACTTAGCGGCAGCTCAGGCGCTCAGGGAAAAGGGCTGGCAGCATGCCTCACTGACCAGCTGTCCCCCAAGACAGCGCCTCTTGCACCCTCCATCCGGAACTGCAGCCTGCCAGCCGGCAGACAGATTGGCACACTGGCAGACTGCAGTTCCGGAAGGAGGGTGGAAGAGGCACTGTCTTGGGGAGAGCTGGCGAGCGAAGCAAGGCTTTTTTTAATTCTTGACAGCAGAGCACGAGTGGGTGCTTTGGGGGGGGCAGGTAAGGCGGGGGCCACAAACTATCATTCGGCGGGCCGCAAATGGCCCCCAGGCCACATGTTTGAGACTCCTGAGTTAGAACAAGACTATTTGAATCACAGGAACTACATTAAGCAACAGGATTTTGGCTGCTGTTAGTACTGCTCACTCAGTGTTGTTTCAAACCACTGCTGTTGTTTGCAGGGATAGCCAAAGAAATGGCCATGAATGGAATATCTCCAGAGGTTGCCTCATTCAGACTCTGAGGTAGAAGAATTCTAGGTTATTTAACTGTTTTTTAAGAAGTTAACTATTTTAAAGTACATTGTTGCATTCTGTTCCATAGCTCAGATTTACTACTATGAAACAGTCAATGGGACTATTCTAGTTGTAATTTACTGCTGAATTTCAGCCAGAATCTAGAAATGGAAATAGACAATTATTAGTGACTGTGGCATTCATAGGCCATCTGCATAGATCAGTGGGAGAGCTGGAGGGGCGGAGTCACAAGATATAAGAGACTCAGCAGGAGGAGGGGGAGTTAAGATAGAGTGTTAGGGTTTTTACATAAGGAGATAGGGAGTTTTGAGATTAGTTGAACAGATTGAGAGATTTGGAGTTTGAGTGGGGGAGTGGTGGTTGAGAGTGGATGAAGGAGAATGTTTTTTAATAGTTAACAACATTACTTGTTCTGTCAACACCTGTAACAATAAACAATTTCTATTTGGTTCTTTGAAATTGATATATGGCCTGGACCTAGATTATTAATAATAGGTATTGTTGATTAAATCATCTGGTGGCAGCTGAACGGCATGTAGCGTGAGCTACTAATTTGGTGAAACAAGCAGTGGCCACATGGGGATTGTGACAGTGATAAGCTTGCTTCTGCTTAATAAAGTGCCAATACTTTTCTGGGCTATATTATTGAAGCGGCTGCTATAGCATTGTTGCAAGTAGGCCATTCAAAAAATATCGTTGAAAAACGTTAGAATAGGATTTATTATAAAAATATGATGACAGCCTCTGGCTTAGGTGACTTCAGAACCATCTTCAACTTGTTGAAAGATATTTGTTAATTTTGTCTCAGTCTAATCTTCAAAGTTTTGGAAGCTTTTTAAGTATGATGGAAACGTACAAAAACTTTTCTGACAACAGACTATAGCAGAAAAGACAAAAACGGATCTAGAGTATTGAGAGTGTTCTAAGGTTTTAACAACCTCAGTAGCTACAAATTCCTGAAAACTAGCATGCTAGATTAAATGGGTCTGTATTCTAATTTAGGAAAGCATTTAGTCAATCAGTGTTAAATTCCTTTTGTCTCTCTGTCAAACACAGTGGTTGTTTTCTCCTTTGTTGTTGTTAAGCCATGTCTGACTCTTTGTGACCCCTTGGACCAGAGCATACCAGGCCCTCCTGTCTTCCACTGCCTCCCGGAATTTGATCAAATTCATGTTGGTAGCTTTGATGACACTGTCCAATCATCTTCTCCTCTGTCATCCCCTTCTCTTCTTTCCCCCACACTTTCCCAACATCAGGGTCTTTTCTATGGAGTCTTCTCTTTTCATGAGATGGCCAAAGTATTGGAGCCTCAGCTTCAGTATCTGTCCTTCCAGTGGGCACTCAGGGTTGATTTTTCCTTAGAGGCTTTTAAAACTGCTAGGTTATTCAGAGCATAAAACCATTGCACTTCCCCCATTGGCTGAGATTGTTATATAATATTTATAGAAAAAGCCCTCCCCCCCACAACTTCAGTTAGTAACTTCCTGTTATTATCATTTCTTCTTGTCCAGCACAGCTGGCATTACTAAGGAATAACTGATGACTTGACTTTCTATTTCCCCATTATCACTTCCTGTCTCTTTAATGGTTTATGCTTCCTTATTTTTTTGTTTTGTTTTATTTGTTAAATAGTGCAGTTTAGCTAGGAAAGTATGAAAAAAGAATGATAGAAATTTGGTGATTACTGCCCCATCATTGTGCCCAGCAATGGGAAATAACTGCATATAAATTAAGCAGAGGGCATTCTATCAGTTAATCACCAATTATGCTGGTCCTGCAGAACAAGAAGCAAATTAGAGGTGGATGACACTTCTGATTAAAAAAACTTAGTAACTTTCAAGATAAATTGAATGATTTTATGCAAGCATCCAGAAGAAATTGATCACAAACCAAAATAAGATATGCTTATAATCATAAGTGACTGGAACGCAAAAGTAGGGAATAAAGCAGAGCCAAATGTTGTTGGAAAAGTTGGCCTATGAGAAAGAAATTAAGCAAGAGAAGGACTCATAAAGTTTAGCAAAATAAACAATCTATGTATTACAAATACATGCTTCAAACAATCAAACAAATGTCTTTACATGTGGACATCACCAGATGTTCAATAATCAAATTAACTATGTAACTGGAAGTAGGAGATGAAGAAGCTGTATTCTGTCTGCCAAAAAAAGACCAGGAGCAAACTGTGGTACTGATCATGAAATGTTCATATCCAATATTAGAGTAAAGCTGAAAAAGAACACTAAAAGGATCATAATGCCAAAATATCATTTCAGCAACATTTCTGATGAATTTAAAGTGCACATGAGGAATAGATTACCATTACTAAACTCAAATGACTGTGAACCAGAAGAACTGCAGATTGAAACAAGAGATATTATTAAGGAAGAAGGAAAAGACAATTCCTGTAGTAAAAAGAAAGGGAAAATTTAGATGGGTGATGGAATAATCACTTAAAATGGTAAAGTACGGATGAGATGCAAAAGTGAAAAGAAATAGGGTTATAACACAAAATGCAGTTTTTCAGTGGCTGTCACATAGAGACAAAGAGAACTATTACAATAACCAGTACAAAGAAATAGAGGAGAATAAGAGAAAGGGTCATAACACTAAATGCTGTTTTTCAGTGGCTGTCACATAGAGATAAAGAGAACTATTACAATAACCAGTACAAAGAAATAGAGGAGAATAAGAGAAAGGGGGAAACAAGAGATCTCCTCCAGAATATCCAAGAAATATAAGCCTAGATGAGGAAGGCTGAAAGACCAACAGAAAAGCACATCTGACCAGGAGAAAATAAAGAGAAGGTGGAAACAGTATATTGAAGACCTATAGAGAAAAAATAAAATGATGACAGGTTCCTTGGAAGAGGAATCCTATGACATAGAACCTGCAGTTTTAGAAAGTGCAGTGAAAGCTGCTCTGAAAGCAGGGAGAAGAAATAAGTAACCAGATGTAGATGACATACCAATAGAATTATTTCAAGCCAGAGAGACTGCATCTGTCAAGATTCTAACAAGTATATGTCAATAAATATGGAAAATAAAACCATGGTCCACAGACTGGCAATGTTCAATGTACATTCCAGTCCCCAAGAAAGGAGGTGGCAAGGAGTAAAGTAACTATACAACCATTACTTTAATTTCCCATGCAAGCAAAGTGATGTTAATTGCTTTGCAATAAAGGCTTTTACCTTATATGAAGCAAGAAATGCTCAATGTTTAAGCTGTATTCTGAAAATGAAGAGGCAAATGAGATCGTATCGCAAATATACACTGGCTACCAGAGCACACCAAAGAATTTCAGAAAAAGATCAGTCTATATTTTATAGACTACAGCAACGTTTTTGACTGTGTAGATCATAAGAAACTATGGGTTGTTTGGAAAGAAATGGATGTGCCTCAGCACTTGATTGTCCAGATGTTTTGCCTATATTTTGGACAATAATGTATCATGCGGAAGACACAATGTTTCAAAGGTTAATTTACATCTCTTTATCTCTTCAATCTGTATGCAAAGCATATCATATGGAAAGCCAAACTAAATTCAGATGAAGAAGTAATGAAAACTGGTGGAAGAAACATCAATAATTTAAGATGACATCATTGTGAAATGACTTTTAGTGAATGAGAAAGAAGAAAATGCAACAGTGGGAATACAGCTGAATGTTAGGGAGATAGAAATCATGGGTACAGAGGAGCTATCTGTACATAACTTTAATGTTGACAAAGAAGAAATTGAAATTGTTAAAGTCTTTGTATACTTTGGTTCAGTCATTAATCCAAAGAGAGACTGCAACCAAGCAATCAGAAGACTGAGACTCAGAAAGGCAGCAATGAAAGAATTATCAGTTGTAAGGATCTGTCACTGGAATAATCCATACTATTGTATTTCTGATCACTATGTTCAGTACGGGTGTGAAAGCTGGGCAGTAAAAAAAATCTGCCAAGAAAAAAATGATTCGTTTGAAATATAGTGCTGGGGGAGAGCTTTGTGTATATCTTGGAGTGCTGAAAAGATGAATAAGTGGGTTCTATCTGAACTATCTCTGGAGGCAAAAAGGATGAAATCAGGGAGTGTCCTACTTTGGGCACATAATGAGAAAGCAAGATTTTTTTGGAAAATATAATAAAGGTTGGATGCAGTGGGAAAAGAGGAATACCAAATACAAGATGGATTGACTCCCTAATGGAAGGCACAGGCTTAAGTTTATAATTGCTGAGTAAGCTTGTTGAGGATAGGATATTCTGGAGATCTCTCATTCATACAGTCACCATACGTTGGAGGCAACTCGATGGCAAGTAACAACAACAACCTTCAAAAGCCACAGTAGTTCTTTGTCTACTCGCATTGGACAGGATGGTGATGTAACTCCATTTCATGTAAAAACAAATAGCCACAAAACATATAAAAGGGCAAAATGAAGAATACCAGAATACAAAATATGACAATGTCATCTGGCTACTACCCAGGAAAGTGAGTGAATAAAGAATGAGAATTCCAGATAAACTAATTTTTGTGAAAGCTGCCAATATCAGATTCAACGCAGAAGAGTAGGATGAAATTTATATACTGTACAGTATACTCATCTATGACCTTAATTCCCCCCACACACTTCTAGCAAAATCATATCCTGACTGTAGCCTTGCAAAAATAGTAATATGGGGCAGTGGTTCTCAAATTGGGGTTCCCAGATGTTCTTGGACTGTAACTCCCAGAAATCCTGGCCAGCACAGCAAGTGGTGAAGGCTTCTGGGAATTACAGTCCAGGAATATCTGGGGACCCCAGTTTGACAACCACTAGTATAGAGGACTACACAGAATGAAAGAGGTTGTGGCACTGCCTGCATATCCCCACCCCCAACCCATTCTGGGCACTGGAAATCACCGGCATTCAAGAGAACAGCACATTTGTAGCCAAAATCCAAGGCAGTCATTGGTAATACAACAACGTTTGCTGGATTTACATTTGACACAATTTGGGATTTTAAGTGACTGCCTGGGATTTGACACACTCCCCTATATGCAAGCACTCAGACACAAGCACAGGCAGATCAGTAATAAACAGATGCTTGGGAAGATTTTTCTCCCCCTGTCACCAGCAGCCTTGTTAGAAAAGCAGGCCTGATGCTGCCACCTCACTCCAGTGTGCATTTGGAACTCCCTCAAGCAGTCAGCAATGGCCTGCAGGCAGTAATTCCACATCCCACCCCCATTCCTTGTCATGATCTTGATGTAATCTTAACCTCGCAGCATTCGCAACAAAGAGAATTTCTGTCTCTGATCCTTCTTCAGCACAATCACTGTTTCAAATAAGAAGGGGTGAACTTTCCTATCCTTAGTCCAAGTCTCTTGCACATACAAGCCTTGTTTAAGAACTCTGTACCGCTCTGTCATCAGCTAACAATATGAGGGAATTATTAATGTCTTGGTTAAAGAGGAGGACAAACTCATTTGCTTATGCCCCAAAAATGAGAAGATGAGCAGCATACAATCACCTTTGAACAGCTGGGAAAAGGCTTTTGAACACCACTTTTCCTGATTATTTTAGATCTGAAAAGGAAAGTTGTTGCTTGAATAAAACACAGGGTAGAAAAATGACAGCTAGAACAAAGTGATGTTTACTTGGATGGATCTAAACAAAGGAAGCATAATTCTGTGCACTGCAACAAACAAGGTCAAATATAGAACTGACAGAGGCAGCTAACAAAGGACAGCAATTCAGACAAAGGAAAATATTTACTGTGATTGAATGTGGTTGTGAAAAACAGCAAAGATATCTACAAATTGGATTATTTTGCACATAAAATAAATCCAATCCTCTTTGCTTTCTTCCAGCATAATAGCTTAAGTATTTACTTCAGATTTTGGAGAAGAGGAAAAAGCATAGCAGGAGAACATCAGCAGATGTGTGAGAAGGACAATTACAGGTATGTGTATTTTGTGCTTTTTGTACTACACCTCCCAGAATTCTCCAGGTAGAACGTTGCCTGAGGAATTCTAGAACTTGTCATCAAAAAACACAAATATGCAAACCTCTAACAAATTAGTCAACACAGAAAAGTAAATGGAACAGATTGGAGACAGCAGCGAGAAGTAAGCTGTGTATTCATGAAAAAAAGCCTCAAACTGACCACCTCTTGAAGATGCCACACAACTTCTTATTAATTTTATAGTCATGATTCCAGTCTCTCTTGTTTGAATAGAGGGGTTAAGGCTCGAAATGTAGTTTGAGGTTTAAGCCTAGGATCTCTGAATATCTAGGCCTCGACGGATGGAGCCTCTGGATTAGCCAAAATATTATGTACCAGACTCCTGTCTTTGCTTAGCCAACAGAGCATAAGTTTCTGCCTGCTGCGTAACAGCCTCAGCCTCCAGCAAATCATTCAGGGCCCTGACTGAAAAGCACACACTCCAGGTTTTTATCTGATGCAGTTATCCCAACAAAGATGGCTGGGTTTCTCCCCCTCTTCTGCATTCTTTTTATTGACATTTTAGATACAGCAGCAAACTGTGACAAAACAATAATAGGGGGATGAATGCCATGCAAAATGCACGTGAGGGGGATATTGAAGGAGATATTAGGTGATCAGGTCTTTCCAGAAAGTCCACATGGGTTGATGGAGGTTGTGGACTTGTCGCATTTGTGTAGGTAGGGGAGGGAGACTACTGTATCATAGAATAATTGAGCTGGAAGGGGCCTATAAGGCCATCAATTCCATCAAATCCAATTCCCTGCTCAGTGCAGGAATCCAAATCAAAGCAGATCTGACAGATGATTGTCTAATTTTTTTTCTTGAATTTACTATATATTTTAATAAAGTCTGACCAAGATTATTGTGACATCATTTGCAGATGCTGCCTGAATGTGTTCAGATATACTGTATACTACTACTCCATCAGGAGAGTAAGGGGAAATTTTTAAATCATTTATGCCAGGGATCTCCAAACTATGGCCTGCAGACCACATCCAGCCTGCCTTGCCTTTTTATCCAGCCCAGCAAACGTCATAGGCTCAGGGCTACAGGATTAGTTCCATTCCCTTCACCCGTGCGTGTGTGTGTGTGCGTATGTGTGTTCCTTCAGCCCTCAAAAATGTGTAAAATATATGATGTCCTCATGCTGAAAAGTTTGGAGACCCCTGGCTTACGCTAAGGGCCAAAGTTTATCTGGAATTCCAGGAACACAGATAACAGTATCCTCCTTGTTATTATTTGTCCATGAACAGAGAAAACATATATTCTCCTTGCTAAAGTGCAAAGATAATATTTCCCAATATTCTTTTCTTATGCTTTTAGATCTTATGAGGAAAAGTCCTTCTCCTGAAACATGGCTGAATAGCATAGAATGGTAAAAGGGCCACTACAAAATGCAATATTTATTTGAGAAGTTCAAAATAATCCTGCTAACCCCTGCTGATAAACAAGGTCAAACTTGTATTTAGATGAAATGGCATGGAGCTGAACTGAGTGACTGGCTGCTGCTATCTCTTATAACAAGTTCTCAAATGTAAAGATGGAGACAAAAGTAGTGTTTAAAAATAGTGGGTAGAGGTAGCTAGATTGCATTTCTGCTTCTTTTCAAATGTGCTTCCTATATTCTGACTGGAGGCAAGGTTTGGGAAAAAAAATCTACAGGTTTTCAGAATGGTGACGGCTGAACATGGGGGGATCTTAGTTAGTGCCAAACACATCACCACCATATGTGCCCTCCCAGAACAGTTCTGTGAATATTTATAAATTTCTTGATGGGAAGGCAGGGGAAGGGGGAGAATGCAAAGAATGAGCATATGCGCATAAATACATATCTGCCTCTTTCTCTTTCTCGCTCTCCCCCTCTCCCTCTGTATATGTGTGTGCATGTGCCTGCTTGTTTGTGGCTATGTGCCCATTTAAGCAGAGGCACCTTTGCTTCAGGTATGAGGGGGGTGGGCATGATGGGGCAGAAACATGCTCAGCGTGTTTGTATATGTTTGCTACATAGCAAAGATCATACACATCACATGGTATAACCCAAGCAAATCAAATGGATCAGAACACATGAGTAGACAAATTGCAGTGGTTGTATGTAGATCTGTGTTTAATATTGATTTGTCATTTGAAAATTTAACCATAATCTCAGCAAGAGATCTTTACTTCAATGTGACATCCCATTGGCTAGAGAACACAAGAATACAGCTGCACAATAGAAATCCAGGGATTCAGAATCTAACACTTTTGTTGCATTCAATGAGACTTGGATTATTGTTGCAAGATCTCTTCAAATTAACAGGCGTTATTACAAACATTTATCACTCATGACTCAAAGGACTGTTTAGCTTGTAATTCTGAAAATTATTTTTTTGAGATTTTAAAGTATATGATAAAAAGCTTTGTCTAACATATTATGGCATATGCCTTTGTAGACTATATCTCAATTGGCTATAGTCCACAAAAGCCCATATGATGATAAATTTTCTAGTTTTTTAGATGCCACAAGAATCTTAATTGTTTTGGCTGCCCCTCTGGACTGTTTGATTTGGAGACAGTAAAATATGCAACTTTCTCAGAAATTGTTGTTTTTTATAACCTCGGTTTTATTTCCCTCAGATGAAATCATCTGAGTAAACAGATCAGGTTTATCTGCACCATCTGAAGCCTCTGTGTGTATTAGTCAAAAAGCAGAAAACCCCATGGCTGCATAGTGGGCAGCCTTAAGGACCCTAGACTAGCAGTTGTATAGGACACAACATTTGGCAGGGATGTATGCAATACAATGCCTGCTAGTGGCTCACATACCCCTGACCATCACAATGGCTCCCTTTTACAAATAGGTACAGTGGAATTAGCAGGTACTTTAGGTGGCAGACAGATTTGGATAATAATCAGCTTGCCATGTGTTGGCATTACTTAAAAGCCTGACATGTGCTTAAGATGTGAAGCTACAGAAGTAGATTGATAGAAAGAAAGAAGCAGAATTTGCAATATGCAGCTGGACTTTGTTCAAAGTAAACACCACAGTGTTTATCAATAATGCTTGGGAAATGATTGCAGTTAAATTAGAGCTGAGAAGTGCTTAGCTGAATTGGCTGAAAATCCTTGGTTCGATTCCCCCCCCCCAAACTCTCTAAGTAAGCCCTTTGAAAGGATGTTTGGGTTAGGTTAAAGGTCATTCAAACTTTGGGATAGAACAACAAGCCAGATCTACTCAGTAGTTAATCATTCGTACTCTACTAACAATTTTCTGAGTCTGCTACTATTAAACCAAACTGGATCTGCCCTGGAGCTTACTGTTTGATAACTGATTGCCAGGTCTCAAGGTGCCAACTGGACTCTCAGGAATTTCTGTGCTTCCCCAGGTTTCCAGGTGGAGAGAGAAAATAGCATTTGAGGATTTTTTTAAATGCCTGGGCATTGATTTATTCTCCATTGCGCCTGGACAAAAACCAATAGGTGGACAAGAACCAATGGGTGGAAATTCGTCAGAGGGAGACCCAACCTGGAAATAAGGAGGAATTTCCGGACAGTGAGAACCATTAAGCAGTGGAACAGCTTCCCTCCCGATGTTGTGGGTGCCCGATCGCTGGAGGTTTTCAAGAAAAGATTGGACAGCCATGTGTCCGGAATGGTATGAGGTCTCCTGCCTTGGGCAGGGGGTTGGACTAGAAGACCTCCAAGGTCCCTTCCAACCCTACGACAATTCTATGATGATTCCATGATAGCACTTAAAAAGCACTTGATATCATACTTGGAAACTGTCATACAGAAGAGGGGCAGGATCTGTTCTTGATCATCCCAGAGTGCAGGACACAGAACAATGGGATCAAGTTACAGGAAGCCAGATTTTAGTTGAATATCAGGGAAAACTTCCTAACTGTCAGAGTATTACAGTAATAGAAAATTACCTTGAGAGATGGTGAGTCCTCCAACATTGGAGGCATTTAAGAGAAATTTAGATAACCATCTGTCAGATCTGTTTTGATATGGATTTCCGCAATGAGCAGGTGGTTGGACCTGACAGCCTTATAGGCCCCTTCCAACTTCATTATTCTATAATGTTATGATTGTGATTGGATTGCCTTGGTCTTGCAAAGAACCCATGTAGGCTTGCTTGAAATTTCCCCTGTGAAAACGGGGAACACATGACTATGTTTTTTAAATATGGAGGGTTTTTTTCAGCCTTTCAGCCTTAAAATGTGACTACCTTGTTGCTAATAATCTTACAGAAAAATACACCTTTTCTGTGAAATGTTCTGTCTAGCACAGTAGTCCCTATGCACAATAAAACTAAACCCTAAATAACTACATTTGTTCACAATAATCTCTTGTTATTTATGCCTCCTTCTTTCCTCCTCCATCTGTAAAAACATAAACTGTAAGCTCCTTAACAAAGCCACTTGACTTTGCACCAAATTACCGTATTTTACCTGGCCATAAGACACACCTAATTTTTAAATACCAAAAATTAAAATAAAATAAAAATAAATAAACAGAGCAAGTCCCACGCTGGGACTGGGAAAAAAAATCACCAAAAAACAAAGCCACATAGAAACATACCCCCCAGCTCAAACCTGCCCTCCAAAACCCACCCAGAACATTTTTTAAAAAATAAAAAGCAGCACCTAATTTTTAAATACCAAAGAATAAAGTAAAAATAAATAAACAGAGCAAGTCCCATGCTCGGACTGCAAAAAAATCACCAAAAAACAAAGCAACATAGAAACATACCCCCAGCCCAAATCTACCCTCCAAAACCCACACAGTACATTTTTTTAAAAAAGTAAAAAGCAGTCCAAAGCCTCCCAGAGGTCCTCAGAAGCCAGCGATGGTGGCGGGGGGGACCCCACGTGGCCTTCTGAGGTCTCTGGAGGCTTCAGAAGCCAGCGATGGTGGCCTGGGAGAAACCCCATGGGGCCTTCTGAGGCCTCCAGAGGCCACAGAAGCCAGCGATGGTGGGAGGGGCCCGCGGGGCCTTCTGAGGCCTCCGAAGCCAGCGATGGTGGCGTGGGGGGGACAGTATTTGCTCCATAAGACGCACACTCCCCCCCACTTTTTTGGTGAAAAAATGCATCATATGGTGCAAAAATATGGTATACAGTCTGATGTACAATCATCCCCATCTTCTAGCCTATAGGATTATGGTAGTGGTGAGAACCATATTTTTGTATATAATAAAATGGGATTTAAAGGTTTAAACAGTAGGTATGCAAATATTTTAAAAGATATAAACAAGTATATTACAATACCCCTTCATGAATTGTTGCCTTGTTGTGGCAAAGGGGCTTGAGTAATTCAGAGAAGCTATGGGCTATGCCGGGCAAGGACATCCAAGACAGACAGGTCATAGTGGAGAGTTCTGACTAAACGCAATCCACCTGGAGCAGGAATTGGCAAGTCACTCCAGTATCTTTGCCAAGAATACCCCATGAATAGAAACAAAAGGCTAAAATATATGACGCTGGAAGACAGGCCCCTCAGGTTGGAACATGCTACTGAGGAAGAGTGGAGGACAAGTACAAGTAGCTCCAGAGCTAATGAAGTGGTTGGCCCAAAGCCGAAAGGATACTCAGCTGTGGACATGCCTGGAAGTGAAAGGAAAGTCCAGTGCTGCAAAGAAAAATAATGCATAGGAACCTGGAATGTAAGATCTATGATGCTTGGTAAGCTGGATGTGGTCAAACAGGAGATGGCAAGAATAAACATTGACAACCTGGGGATCAGTAATCCCATAGAAGAAATGGAGCAGCCCTTATAGTCAACAAAAGAGTGGGAAAAGCTCAATACGAATCCAAGGCAGACCTTTCAACATCACAGTAATCCAAGTTTTTGCACCAACCACCAATGCTGAAGAGGCGGAAATTGACCAATTCTATGAAGACTTACAACACCTTCTAGAACAGACACCAAAGAAATATGTTATTCTCATTATAGGGGACTGGAATGCTAACATAGGGAGTCAAGAGATAAAAGGTAACTTTGGCCTTGGAGTTCAAAACGAAGCAGGGAAAAAGCTAATAGAGTTTTGTCAAGAGAACAAGCTGGTCATCACAAACACTCTTTTCCAACAACACAAGAGGCAACTCTATACATGGAAATCACCAGATGGGCAATACCAAAATCAGATTGATTATATTCTCTGCAGCCAAAGATGGAGAAGCTCTATACAGTCAGCAAAAACAAGACCTGGAGCTGATTGTGGCTCTGATCATCTGCTTCTTATAGCAAAATTCAAGCTTAAACTCAAGTAGGAAAAACCACTGGGCTAGTCTGGTATAATCTAAACCAGTGGTTCTTAACCTTTGTTACTCGGATATTTTTGAACTGCAACTCCCAGAAACCCCAGCCAGCACAGTTGGTGGTGAAGGCTTCTGGGAGTTGCAGTCCAAAACTCCTGAGTAACCCAAGGTTAAGAACCAGTGATCTAAACCAAATCCCTTATGAATACACAGTGGAAGTGAAGAACAGATTTCAGGAATTAGATTTGGTGGGCAGAGTGCCTGAAGAACTATGGATGGAGGCTCATAACATTGTACAGGAGGCCGCAAGAAATACCATCCCAAAGATAAGGAATTGCAAGAAAGCAAAGTGGCTGTCCAATGAGGCCTTACAAATAGCAGAGAGGAGAAGGGAAACAAAATGCAAGGGAGAAAGGAAAAGTTACAGAAAATTGAATGCAGACGTCCAAAGAATAGCAATGAGAGACAAGAGGGCCTTCTTAAATGAACAGTGCAAAGAAATACAGGAAAAGAATAGAAATGGAAAAAGCAGAGATCTGTTAAAGAAAATTGGAGATATTAAAGGAACATTTTGTGCAAAGATGGATATGATAAAGGTCAAAAATGGGAAGGACCTAACATAAGCAGAAGACATCAAGAAGAGGTGGCAAGAATACACAGAGGAATTATACCAGAAAAATTTGGATAACCCGGACAAGACAGATAGTGTAGTTGCTGTCCTTGAGCCAGACATCATGGAGAATAAGTCAAGTGGGCCTTAGAAAGCATGGCAAACAATGCCAGTGGAGGTGATGGCATTCCAGTTGAACTATTTAAAATCTTAAAAGATGACACTGTTAAGGTGCTACACTCAATATGCCAGCAAGTTTGGAAAACTCAACAGTGGCCAGAGGATTGGAAAAGATCAGTCTACATCCCAATCCACAAGAAGGGCAATGCTAAATAATGCTCTAACTACCGTACAATTGCACTCATTTTACACGCTAGCAAGGATATGATCAAAATCCTCCAAGGCAGGCTTCAGCAGTATGTGGACTGAGAACTCCCAGAAGGACAAGCTGGATTTTGAAGAGGCAGAGGAACTAGAGACCAAATTGCTAACATGCACTTGGATTATGTAGAAAGCCAGAGAGTTCCAGAAAAACATCTACTTCTACTTCATTGACTACTCAAACACCTTTGACTGTGTGGACCAAAGCAAACTATGGCAAGTCCTTAAAGACATGGGAGTGCCTGACCACCTTATCTATCTCCTGAGAAATCTATACATGGGACAAGAAGCAACAGTTGGAACTGGATATGGAAGAACTGATTGGTTCAAAATTGGGAAAAGAGTATGACAAGGCTGTATATTGTCCCCCTGTTTATTTAACTTATATGCAGAATACATCATGCGAAAGGCTGGACTGGAGGAATCCCAAAACGGAATTAAGATTGCTGGAAGAAATATCAACAATCTCAGATATGCAGATGATACCACTCTGATGGCAGAAAGTGAGGAGGACTTAAAGAACCTCTTAATGAGGGTGAAAGAGAAGAGCACAAAAATGGTCTGAAGCTCAACATCAAAAAAACTAAGATTATGGCCACTGGCCCCATCACCTCCTAGCAAATAGAAGGGGAAGATATGGAGGTACTGACAGATTTTACTTTCTTGGGCTCCATGATCACTGTAGATGGTGACAGCAGCCACGAAATTAAAAGACGCCTGCTTCTTGGGAGGAAAGCGATGACAAACCTCAACAGCATCTTAAAAAGCAGAGACATCACCTTGCTGACAAAGGTCTGCATAGTGAAAGCTAGTTTTTTCCAGTAGCGATGTATGGAAGTGAGAGCTGGACCATAAAGAAGGCTGACCACTGAAGAATTGATGCTTTTGAATTGTGGTGCTGGAGGAGACTCTTGAGAGTCCCCTGGACTGCAAGGAGAACAAACCGATCAATTCTAAAAGAAATCAAGCCTGAGTGATCACTGGAAGGACAGATCCTGAAGCTGAGGCTCCAATACTTTGGCCATCTCATGAGAAGAGAAGACTCCTTGGAAAAGACCCTGATGTTGGGGAAGTGTGAAGGCAAGAGAAGAAGGGGACGACAGAGGATGAGATGGATGGACAACGTCATCGAAGCTACCAATATAAATTTGACCAAATTCCGAGAGGCAGTGGACGACAGGAGGGCGTGGCGTGCTCTGGTCCATGGGGTCACGAAGAGTCGGACATGTCTTAATGACTAAACAACAACAACATATTACAATAAATAAAATCAATACTGAAAATACATTTAAAAACAATTGAGCACAACTATCCATTTTAAAAAATAACTCCTCTCAGATAGTATCCTGCAATATATGCTAAAATGAAAAATATAACAAAAAGAAATTCTAAAGGAGCCAAAGAATGAGGAAGAATAAAGAATAAAAGAATACAAGACTGCTCTCACTTGTATAGACTATGGGATTTACTGGGAAGGTAGTGGTACCATTATCATAAGGACATGCAATAGAGATAAAATTACACTTCAGTGAGCATTTGGAAAGCCTGCGGAAGGTGCTGAATCCTGCAGAATGTCAATGGTGGAGGCAACATTTCTTAGAAGACAGTTTTCTTCTTCATCATCTTCTTGCTCCTCTCAGAGTAGAAGGCCAGTTTGCAAAATTATTTCCAACATTTCCCCACTATTTTTTGGTGGAAGTCTTCCCATCCCTGCCAGCACAGTGCTCTCAACAATAATGGTAGATAGAGGAGGGCACTGTAGCAAAAGCAGAATGCCGCTCAGCCTGACAACACACTTCTGTTGTGGTTTTTTGCAGGTGCAATGCAAAAAAAGCACAAACATCCTTTGGAGAGGGAAAGTGCAAAGCTGTGCTGCTGCCACTGCAAATGGCAGGCCCCACCTCTGAGAAACATTTGGAGAGCCTCTCCTCCTTCCCCTGAAGAAATTCAGTGAAATTGTTTCCCCAATTTCTCATTCCACAAATAGGGCAGACAATTTCAAAAGGACATTTGTGCACAGCCATATTCTATATGAAGCACAAAGTACTAGATAAATGCATATTCACCTTATTGCTACCCTTAAAAGTACTAATCGTTCCAGAAGAAGAAACATTTAGGGTGCATTCCTTCTTAGAATCCCCCAAACTGCCCTTCAGTGAGTTGTAATTTAGTGTGACTACTGAGAATTCTATTACAGATCCTCATTCACCACTCACAGAACCTTATTTCCCAGGGTTCTCTTTATTAGTTTGATGTACTTATATTCTTCTTTTCTTCCAATGAGCACAAGGCTCTCATTCTTCCTCCACATCAGCTCAGTGAAGCTGATTCTCCCCAAATCAGTCAATGAGCTTCATGCTGGGTGGGGATCTGAGCCCAGGAAAGCGCTTGAACCTGTGCACGTGCATGAATGTGCATATTAGCAACCATAATAGACTTTCAAGAGTAAATGATATATTTAAGCAGAGGCTTTACCAATTCTTACCTCTCCCCCACACCCACCATGGGTTTCTCTGGCTGAGCAGGGATTCAAACCTAGGCCTCCTTAATCCTAGCCGTCACTTTATCCATTACATGACAAAATGAGTAGATCTATAGTGTACATATGTTATATGATTTTAAATTGTTGCAATTTTTTCTCTTCTAGGGCATCTGGATAGAGAGAGAAAAAAACTAGCTGTCACAATAAGCAGGTCTAGCAACATTGTGCTGTCCTCTCAACTTCACACAAGTATCTTATGTAAAATGGCCTGATATTATGATGCTCACAGCTAACAAGAGCTTGTTCATTCCCATTTGGGGTTTGGGTTTTTTTTGCTTCTTAAAAAGCAATTGTGTTGTCATGCTTAGCAACTAATCTCTCTAAAAATAGTTTCTTATCTTTTTTTCTTCTTGGAAAACAAAGGTTCATGGAAATTTTAGCAGAACAGTTCTAGTTCTTTGAGAACTCACATTTGTTAATATTACATTTTAATGACTGAAACCGCCTGTGGGATAAGCTCACAAAGACCAACATTGATAAGAGACACCTAACTCTAATACAAGAACTATACTCCAACACAACTTTGAGGGTAAGGATTAGTACAGATGGAAGGCTGACAGAGGAAATTCACACTAATAAAGGGGTAAAACAAGGATGTTTACTCGCACCCCTATTTTTTAACTTTTATATTAATAATATTGTTACAGCTTTAAACCATCCAGACCATTTCCCTCCCTCAATTGGGAACTATAAGATTGCAAGTCTCATATATGCTGATGACATTGTTCTATTATCCATGAACAAAAAGGGACTGAAACGAAGCCTAAATAAGCTCCAAGAGTTTAGCCACCTAGAGCAACTAAGAACAAGTTACACAAAATCTAAAGTGATGATTTTTGGAAAGCATCCTCCCAAGTTTAGTTGGACTATAGGCAAAAACAAAATAGAACAAGTCCAGACCTTCAAATACCTGGGAGTACATTTTGATGAGAAAAACTGCTGGAAATCCCAGATACAGAGCATGAAAATATCAGTTCAGAAATCTAGCCATGCTCTGGTCAAATTTTTTCATTCTAAAGGTGGCAAACTAGTAACCCCAGCTTTAAAAGTATTTTCAGGGAGGATCATCTCCCAAATGCTTTATGGAATTGAGATCTGGGGTATGAATCAGAACAACCTACACCATCTTGAAGTAGGACAGAATAAATTTCTGAGACACGTCCTCGCGGCACCTCAGGGGACTCCAGCAGCTCATCTTAGAACCGAGACAGGCATGGTATCCATTAAAGCCAAGGCAACTTTAGCTATACTCTCTTATTATAAGAGGGTGATGGATATGCCCGACCACCGCCTACCCAAACGCTGTATGATAGAGCAATGGAAGAGTGGCGGCTGGGCAACTTCAGCTCAAAACCTACTAGAATCTAAATCCCTCTCTACAGACATTTTCATTTTTCTGAGGTTAAAAGAATGTTGAGAGATTGGCTCTATAAAACAGATAACGACCAGGACCTGGCCTTAATCCATTCAGGTTTCTCCCACTGGTACCATCTGTTGAAAACAAACCATTCAAGAGTTCAATACTTAGATGCACTTACTTCTGCCTCCTTGAGAACTGCTTTCACAGAACTCCGCTTCCAGACCATGCCAACCACTGTCTTAGATGGCAGGTACATGAGTGTCCCTAAATATCTAAGGCTTGGCATCTGCGGAGCAGGTGAGATGGAGGATGTTCTCCACTATTTACTCTATTGTTAGCTATATCAGAACCCCCAAGAAAAGCTCCTGGGTAACATTTTGGCTGCTCTACAGGAGGAAAGCCCTCGGATAAAGGTGGTCAGGTTACTCTTGGACTGTGACCCTTATGTCACACATAGAACAGCGCTGTTCGCAAAAGTGGCCAGAAATAGTCGAGCTAATTTTCTGAAAGCCATTGCGATCAATTGTGTGGAAGATTCCCAGATATGAAGGGTCTCTTATTATTTTACATGTCTTTGATTTTATATGACCATTTCTATATTTTAAACAATAGTGACGGCTTTTATCATGTTTTTATTCGACAATTTCTGTATTTAAACAATTGTGATGGTTTTTAGCTAATACAATAAACTTGGACTTGGACTGAAACACCTTACTTATGTTTGAAAAGCTGGGTTGGGAACACGGATTCTCTGCTCTGTCTTCGTCAATCAGCAGTGAGACAGCAAAATATTTATGGCTACAAAATATGAAATAGTATAATCAAACCAGGCAAGGAGCAGCAAGTATATTTGCTTTCTTCCTGGGGGCTTGCACATTGGGAGCAGCACTTTTAAAAATGAAGGTGTTCCTACAACTAGCTGAAGTCATTTTGCCATCTGAGGATAAAGGGAAGTTGTCCCCACGCTTGCTTTGCTGAAGTCAAGCCTCTGAGGTGGATTAAGAGACTGTCTTCTAGAGTCAGACCAATTATAGCCAGAGCTTTGTTATGCTTTTCTCTATCTTCATCGTCTAATGCAGCTGGTGGGCTCTCAACAATATCCCATAGAGATTCCTTTTGCAGGAGTAACTGGACCTTTTGCTGCCACGTAGAAAAATTCTCACCATTTAACCTTGTTACAGGAAATCCTGACATCATTATTGCATTTGCCATTTTTGGACTGTAAATAATGTCGTTGGCTTACTGCTGTTACTTTCATATCTCTGGATTTCTTCCTTTGGTTGTTTTCCTTGTGGCACACCATCCACCTGGTTTAGCTTCCACTTGGGTTACAGTCCACCTGGGCCCATAAGCTTTGACAGTGTGCGTATGCAGAATCAGGGGGGGCTAGAGAGCATATCTTCACTGAAGGTTAAGACACTCCAAGAAGATATTAAGCAGACAGACAGCGTTTGCAATAGAACACTTATATTGAAGTAATATTGCAGCACATACATACAGATCAGTCCTTTAGTTCAATCCATGGTCATACATAGAGTAGCGATTAGAGTCAGTCTGTTTACTTACCCAATAAATCAGTGTCCATTATAAATCCAATGTCATAAATCCATCCAGCAGTGTTCCTCCTTCTTCCAATCCACAAAATGATCATGCTGGAGCTGTTGGATTTATCTCTCCCTTCAGCCAATTGGTGATTAGCTTCTGCAGGTTACTCCGTCTGCATTCTGTTTCCACAGCTGTTCTAAATTTAACTAATAGCTTGTTCTTATCACAGCTATATTGCCTAAATCATTATTTCTACAGACTTTCCTACAATTTTATTCTTACAAACACAATCTTTTACAAACTGGATTAACAATTCAACAGGTATAACTAATACCTGACACCTCCTCCCGCACCACAATTCAAAAGCATCAATTCTTTGGCAGTCAGCTTTCTTTATGGTCCAGCTCTCACTTCCATACATCACTACTGGAAAAACCATAGCTTTGACTATGCGGACCTTTGTCAGCAAGGTGATGTCTCTGCTTTTTAAGATGCTGTTGAGGTTTGTCATCACTTTCCTCCCAAGAAGCAGGCTTCTTTCAATTTTGTGGCTGCTGTCACCATCTACAGTGATCATGGAGCCCAAGAAAGTAAAATCTGTCAGTACCTCCATATCTTCCCCTTCTATTTGCTAGGAGGTAATGGGACCAGTGGCCATGATCTTAGTTTTTTGATGTTGAGCTTCAGACCATTTTTTGTGCTCTCCTCTTTCACCTTCATTAATGCGTCCTTACTTTCTGCCATCAGAGTGGTATCATCTGCATATCTGAGATTGTTGATATTTCTTCCAGCAATCTTAATTCCATTTTGGGATTCCTGCAGTCCGGCCTTTCACATGATGTATTCTGCATATGAATTAAATAAGCCGGGAGACAATATATAGCCTTGTCGTACTCCTTTCCCAATTTTGAACCAATCAGTTATTCCATATCCAGTTCTAACTGTTGTTTCTTGTCCCACGTATAGATTTCTCAGGAGATAGATAAGATAGTCAGGCACTCCCATTTCTTTAAGGACTTGCCATAGTTTGCTGTAGTCCACACAGTCAAAGGTGTTTGAGTAGACAATGAAGCAGAAGTAGGTGTTTTTCTGGAACTCTCTGGCTTTCTACATAATCCAAGTGGATGTTAGCAATTTGGTCTCTAGTTCCTCTGCCTCTTCAAAATCCAGCTTGTCCTTCTGGGAGTTCTCGGTCCACATACTACTGAAGCCTACCTTGGAGGATTTTGAGCATAACCTTGCTAGTGTGTGAAATAAGGGCAATTGTATGGTACCAAGAAGGGTGGGAGTTTCTAAAAAAAGAAATTGTAAAGGCAGATCTACAAACAATTCTAACAAAAAAAAAAAAGGTGGGAGGTGGCAAAAAAAGGCCAATGTGACTTCACAAAAAGCTCAGAGAGGACCTAAAACCAAAAAAAGAGAGATGTACAGGAAGTAGAAAGAAGGCCAGGCCACCAAGGAGGAGTATAGACAAGCAGAAAGGAAAGCGATGGCATTAGGAGGGCAAAAGCTGAGAATGAGCTGAGGTTAGCTAGAGACACTAAAAGCAATAAAAAAGCATTTTTCAGGTATGTGAGTAGTAAAAGACAAACAAAAGACATAGTGGCACAGCTCCATAATAGAGATGGTAAAATGATAACAGAGGACAAAGAAAAGGCAGAGGTGCTAAATTCCTACTTTAGTTCATTTTTCCCCCGTAAGACAGACTATGTACTTCCAAACAAATTGGAAGTGCAAGTGGCAGGGGGTAGGATTGCAGCTGGAGATAGATAAACAAATAGTCAAGGAATACCTTACCACCTTGAATGAGTTGAAAGGTCCGGATGAACTGCATCCGACAGTACTGAAGGAACTGGCTGATGAACTCTCAGAACCTCTATCCATTGTTTTCTTGAAATCATGGGAAACAGGGGAGGTGCCAGAGGATTGGAGGAGGGCTAATGTTGTCCCTATCTTCAAAAAGGGCAAAAATGAGGAACCTGGGAACTACAGGCCAGTCAGCCTGACATCAATCCCAGGCAGAATTCTGGAATAGTTCATAAAGTGGTCATTGTGCAAGCACCTAGAAAACAATGCAGTCATAACTAGAAGTCAAGAACAAATCCTGCCAAATGAATTTGATCTTGTTTTTTGATCAGGTCACCTCCCTGATAGACAGAGGGAATACTGTAGATGTAGTACATCTTGAGTTCAGCAAAGCTTTTGACAAAGTGCCCCATGATATCCTGATGAGCAAGCTAACTAGGTGTGGGCTGGATAGATCAAGTGTCAGGTGGATACACAATTGGCTACAGAATTGTACTCAGAGGGTGATGATTAATGGGCCCTTCTCTAACTGGGAGGTGGTAACTAGTGGGGTACCCCAAGGCTCAGTCCTGGGCCCAGTGCTCTTTAATATTTTTATTAATAACTTGGACGAGGGAGTGCAGGGAATGCTTGTCAAATTTGCAGATGATACAACATTGGGCAGAATAGCTAATACGCTAGACGACAGAAACAAAATTCAAGATGACCTTGTGGCGATCACCCTGCTTTGACTCATGTAGGAGATTATTTGCATGTACCAATGGGGGCTGTTGGGTGGTGGAGCCAGAGAAACTAGAAGGGAGGGGTGAGTCAGAGTCTGGAACATCACAATTGGTGCCTAGCGGCAGGATCCAAAATAATCCTATGAAGCCAAAGTTAAAAAATAAATTTTCTGGAGTTGTGGGTACCTTTTTAGTCAGAGATCTGTGGTGAAGAAGTGGGTAGCCTGCTAGAGCTTTCGTGGAAAAGCTTAGTGGTGGGACTTCTGAACCCAACTGAGGGAACTTAAGATATGGAACCAACTCTAAAGAGTTGGTTCCATAGGTAAAAAATCCTTTTCACCTCAGGATTTGACAGACCCAGTGGGCTAGCTCGAAATCAAAGGCTCTGAGAGAAAATGAGCAGTGGTGGATAGGCGTGGAAGCCAGAACAGATCTGAGGTGATAGGAAAATAAAAAGCTAAAAAGAAAATTATTCTGGGGTCTTGAGGCAGGGATTGCTCAAACAGAAAGAATAACTAAAGTTGTGTGCTGGAGAGCAGCCAAGGAGAGCTGCTGGGTATAGCGCAACAAAATTACTGAGGGGAAAACAGCTGAAAGAGAGGTTCTTTTAAAAACAGTATAATAAACTACACTGACTCTAACATGCCACCCAAAAGAACAAAGAAATCAGCTATGGAAGGAGTTGAACCTCAGGAGGCTGGGGGATGGAAGCTGTAGCGTTCAGCCCTGCCCTCACCTGTCCGTCACAGCTAAGCAGTGGAAAAGGAGCCAATGAGGGAACGGAAGGTGGTGCTAAAGGGGGAGGTGCTGGGATATAAAGGGGAGTGTATGGAGTATGAGAGGGGTTTTTTAATGAGATCTGTGAGTCTGTGTGAGAGTGAGCCAGAAAGTCAGTGAGAGTAGGGTTCTGTGTGTCAGTGAGTTCAGGGAGTGAGAGAAATTGATTAGCAACTTGTGATTTACTTATTTTATATTACTGATCAAATAAACAAGTTTAAGTTTCAAAGCAACATATGTCTCAGTAAATAATTGGGACTGAATTGATATTGGTGGTAGCAACTAAAGAAGAAGTGTGAGCACCTCCTGAAGGCCTGAGATAATAGAGGCTTCAGCGCGTTCGCAACAGAAACCCTCAAATTTAGATTGAGAAAGAAACTGAGGGAACGGTGGTGATTGCCTCAGAGGAGGGAACTATTCAAAGCTCCCAAGATTTTGAAAAATGGAAGTTGTAAGTTGGAACAAGAATTCAAACTTAAGTAGAAGGAACTAGAAATTAAAGCCAGGGCTGAAGAGAAAGCTAAGTAACTAAAGTCAAGGAATTAGAGATTAAGGAGAGAGGGGGGGCTGATGCCAGACAAATGGAATTAAAAGAAAGGAAATTTGAGCACAGAGAACTTGAAAGGAAAAGGGAATTTGAGCTAGAAAACAGACAAAGAGAAATGCAATTTCAAATAGAGATGAAGAAACTGGAATTAGCTGCTCAAAATAATAATAGTAATAACAACAATTCTAGTGAGGTAAATCTCTCAAAAATCGACCTAAAGAAATTTCCTCAATCTAGAAAAGGGGATTGTCCTGGATCTTCCCTGATTTCATTTGAGAGAGCTTGTTGGGACTTTGAGGTAAAAGATGAGAGGATGATAATTTTGAGATCACAAATAAGTGGGGTGTTAGCTGGGCTTTATTCTCAGATGCCTCTGGAGTAGGCTAGAGATTTTGAGGCATATAGATAAATGGTGCATTCCAGATTTGGAATTAATTCAGAACACTTCAGAAAGAAATTCAGATTCATTTCCAAGAAACCTGAGGAGTCTTTTATCCAGCTTGGAGCATATTTGATGCAATTGCTCAATAAATGGTTGAAACAGGAATATGTCTCTGCCTTAGAACAAATGAAAAACGTGATTGGATTAGAGCAATTTTATTCCATTTTGCCAGGGGAATTGAGTTATCTGGTCAAGGACAAAGATCTTAAAAATGTATTACAGGCATCTGAATATGCTGATTCCATTAGTGAGATCAGAGATCCTCGATTTTCTGAGGTAAAATTTGGTAGGAAACTGTGGGACAACAGTAAACTTGTAAAATGGACACTGAACCTGCAAGACTTTGACTTTGTGATCCACAGTGTAAAAGGGACACAGAATGTGGATACTGATGCCTGGTCTCAAAGGCCAAATGACTAATGGGTGGATAAAAAAGTTTGTAATATTGTATTAAATGTTTTGTTTGTGTAATAGTTATGAAATATGATTAAAGTGCAAAGTTTGTCTGGATGTTGATGAACTGAGAGGTGTATAGTGATGGTAAAAATAATGGTGAGTAGCCTTATTAATATAGAGGTAATGTAATGTAATTTGTATTAATGTGTCGCGCCCACCCAGTGTCCCTTGTTTATTCTCTCTTAAACATAGGTTCACTCTCTGGATGCATTTCCTCTTTACACGCTGCCACCAAGTATTATCCACACAATACCAAATACGTATTTCAGGCACATGTGCTGCCAACTATAACAGGTTATTGAACTTTTAAGTTTGAGAATCACAGGAGTAAATTATAGATTTACTTTTATTGTTATGTAAATCACAAAGGGAAAATCACAGATGTTCTGGATCATTCATTAAATAGGATTTGGTTATGCATTGGTTTGAATGTATTTTTATTCACAACAACAATATACTTTTATTAGTTATCTATTCTCTATTCCTTATAACTCTTTCCCTAGTCTCTCTGTCACTCCAACTGTTCAATCTATGTATTAACTTTCTCAATTCAATCTCCTAACTCTCCCTCTTCAAATCCCTATCTCCTGCTTCTCTCTAACTCCCCAACTGTCATTCTCACTCCTCAACAGTCTCTTTGACTCCGCCCCTCCTGCCCTATCATAGACTCCTACCTTTTGAGCTTACATGATGGACAGACAGGAGTGACGTAATGTGATGGAATATTGTATTAAGTGGTTTTTTTGTGCAATAGTTATGAAATATAATTAAAGTGCGAAGTTTGTTTGGATGTTGATGAACTGAGAGGTGTATAGTGATGGTAAAAATAATGGTGAGTAGCCTTATTAATGTAGAGATAATATAATGTAATTTGTATTAATGTAAGTAATGCAAATGTTTTAACTGTATTGATTGTCTTGGTTGTTTGAAGAGGTAAGTTTGATTTGATGAACACAGTAATAGAGAGAAAACTGTATTATAAGGTATGTATGTATTGGTAAGTTATTGTTATATTTGCATGTACTTAGCTGTTTGTTTATAATGGCAAACTGATAAGTTTACCCTCATAAAACAAACTTATTAAGGGGAGAGGACTGTGGCAATCACCCTGCTTTGGCTCATATCAGAGATTATTTGCTTGTATCAATGGGAGCTGCTGGGAGGCGGAGCCAGAGGAACTATAAGGGAGGAGTGAGTCATAGTCTGGGAAGTTCAGTCAGGGAGAGTCAGAGATGAGAGTCTGAAGTAGAAGTTAAAGAAGGCAGTTAAGACTGTGAAACTTATAGAGATCTAAGAGAGTTAAGAGTGAAACAAGTTATTACTAATCTAATGAAAACATTAAAGTCTGTGAAGAATCTGTTTAAACAAACTGTAATCAATAAGCCTGTGTTGATCAACTTTATACTCAGCTGGGACCTCAATCTTTCTAATTAAAGAGTGTTGACAGAGGTCAACTGGTGGCAGCAGAAAGGAGAGAACATGTCATGGGCCTCAGGCTAGTGAAACAACCTGGGGACATGTGAGGAGAGTGTCCCATTTGGTGTCAGCTGGTGCGATATGTAGCTTGAGCTCTTTGCTTGGTGAAACAAGCAAGGGGCTATGTGGTAAACGTCACAGACCTTAATAGGATGGAGCACTGGGCCGAAAGCAACAGAATGAAATTCAACAGGAATAAGTGCAAAGTACTGCACCTTGGGGGGAAAAAACCAATTGCACAGTTATAAGATGGGAGATACCTGGCTCAGCAAAACTACAAGTGAGAAGGATCTTGGAATTATTGTAGATCACAAGCTAAATATGAACCAACAGTGTGATGTGGCTGCAAAAAAGCAATGCTATTTATTCTGTTTGTTTATTTATTTATTTATTGCACTTATATGCTCCCCATCTAGACATTGTCTACTCTGGGCGGCTCACAACAGACAGGATAAAAACAATTAATATATAATAACAGTTACAGCATTATACAATGAAAACAATGGTTCAAGATGGGAAGAAGAAATTTAAGTAGTGCCTGGAGGGAATGCCTGTTTGAATAACCAGGTCTTAACTTGGTTTTTAAAAATGCCCAGCGAGGGGGCCAAATGGATCTCGGAAGGGAGTTTGTTCCAAAGAGAAGGAGCCACTGCCAAGAAGGCCCGGTGTCTTGTTTTTTCTTTCCGGACCTCCCTCAGCATTAGGCTCCTCAATCACCCCTCCTGACTGGATCAAGTGGTACGGGTAGATCTAGGTGGGAGGAGGCGTTCTGTCAAGTATCGAGGCCCTAAACCGTTTAGGGCTTTGTATGTAATCATTAAAACTTTGAAATCAACATGGAAGCATATGGGAAATCAATGCAAGGCAGCCAGGGTGGGGGTGATATGTTGGTGTTTCCTCACTCCACTGAGAAGTCTGGCTGCCGCATTCTGCACCATTTGGAGCTTCCACATCAATCTCAAAGGTAGCCCCACATAGAGTGCATTACAGTGGTCTAATCTCGAGATTACGGGCGCATGGACCAGAGTGGTGAGTGCCCCAACAGCAAGATAGGGACTCAGCTGGGCAATCCACCAAAGATGGAAATATGCGGAACGCATCACTGATGCCACCTGAGTTTCCATGGTGAGCGCTGGGTCCAGATGTATCCCCAAACTGTGAACCTCATTCTTCACAGTAAGAGTCACCCCCCCCAAAAGAGAGGGAGTTTCCCAAACCGCCGATGGTGGGGCCACCCACCCTAAGGACCTCTGTCTTGTCCGGGTTCAGCCTCAGCCCATTTCCCTGCATCCATTGCAGTACAGTCTCCAAGCAGCGGTGAAGGAACAGAATGGCATCCACTGTGGTTGGAGAAAAGGAAATGTAGAGCTCAGTGTCATCAGCATACTGATGGCACAATGCCCCACAACACCGATGACCCCACCCAGCGGCCTCATATAGATATTAAACAGCATTGGGGAGATGATCGAACCCTGCGGAACTCCACAATTGAGGCTCCATGGGGCCGAGTCCCCCTCCAAAAGCTGAACTCTCTGAGGACAGTCCTCCAAGAAGGATTGGAGCCAGGCAAATGCCAGGCCACCAATTCCCAACTTGGAGAACCTCCTCAGGAGGATACCGTGGTTGACGGTATCAAAGGCGGCTGAGATATCGAGAACCAACAGGGACATTTCCCCTCTGTCGGCCTCCATCAATAGATCATCTAACAAAACAATCAATGCCGTTTCTGTACCATGCCACAGCCTGAAGCCCCACTGGAACAGATCCGGGGTGTTTGTTTTATCCAAATGCGCCTGTAGCTGATCAGCCACCACCCTCTCGACTACTTTACTGATGAAATAAACATTGGCGACGGGTCTATAGTTACCAATATTGTCCGCCACCAAATTGGGTTTCTTTCTAATGGGTCTAATGAGTGTCTCCTTGCGGGCGAGGGGAACCCTGCCCTCAAGGAAAGACCCATTAATTATTGCTGTGGCCCATTCTGTTGTTGTAGGCCTGGCTGCTTTGATCAAGAGATGAGGTGGTGGACCGACAGCGGTCTAGCGCTTTGTCCACAATATCTGACATCACAGGCTGAAAGAGATCGAGACTCACCAGGCAAGGCAAAGCGCTGGACATCTCTGCTCGATCCACTGTATCCTAAAAAGGAGAAAGCTCCCAGCAGATGGCCTCCACTTTAGATTTTTTAAATGCTACAAATTGGTTGGGTGAGATACTAGGGGGAGGCCCATCACTTAGACCAATTCCGGATAGGTCACGAACTATATGGAAAAGTTCCGCTTGCTGATTTGAAGCCTTGCTTATGCGGTCAGCGAGGTGAGCTCAACTAGCAGCCCTTATCTTGGCAATGTAAAGGTTAGTCGCGACTCTGACAGCTTCCTTATTACAGTACCATATTTGCCTGTGTACAAGATGACTTTTTTGGCCCAAAAACATGCCTCCAAGTGGGGGGGGGGTCGTCTTGTACACTGGGTGCACTTCATTTGGGCCAGGAAGGAGCCGCCGCTGCCGTTGAGTGAGTGACGTGGGGCCGCGCTGGCCAGGGAGGAAGGCAGGCAGGCAGGCCGGCAGTCGGTCCGGATGGAGGGAGGGAAGCAGAGACGGCCATGCCTGAGCGGCCAGAGCCCGCTGCCGGGCTGCCCGCCACCCCACGCCACTGAGCCAGCTGTGTGCTCGCTTGCCCGCAACCCACCTGCTTCCCCTCTTCCTCTTCCTCTTCCTCTTCCTGCTGCCGCCCACTTCCCCTCCTCCTCCTTCTCCTGCCGCCGCCCACGTAGCTTCTTCCCCTCTTCCTCACTCTCTCACTGCTGAGCCAGCTGCGCGTGCACTTGCCCGCCACCCGCCTGCTTCCCCTCTTCCTCCTCCTCCTCCTCCCCGCCCACCATGAACTTCCAGGGCGGGCCCGGGCAGAGCCCCAGGCAGCAGCCGCCGGCGCCGCAGCAGAGCTGTCCACTCTATATTTTGAGTGGAAATGTTGGGGAGTCGTCTTACACAGCCTTGTATGCCGGCAAAAACAGTATATTTCATTGGTTTCCTTCTCCACTTGCACTCTAGCCTTCTCCTAGTTTGCTTCATCGCTTGTAGTTCCTGATTAAACCAGGACGCAGGCCGAGCTCTGCGCCAGAGAGGGCATTTAGGAGCGATTGTGTCAACAGCCCTAGTGGCAGCTGTAAACCAGCCTTCAACCAGTGCTTCTACAGGAGCACCAGCCAGATCAGTCAGAATCCCTCTTGTGGTATCCTGGACTCCTATAGGATCCAGTAGCTGTCAAGGGCTGACCATTAAAATAGGTCCTTGTGAGGTGGGAGGGCCACTGAGAGGTTACATTTTATTAGGTGGTGATCTGTCCATGACAAGGGGACCGAAACAAGGTTAGTCACCATCAGACCACGCTCACTCCAATTGGTGGAAAAAACCAGGTCTAGCATATGGCCTCCCATGTGTGTGGGGCTGTTAACATGTTGGGACATGTCCAGGGAAGCCATGGTTTCCAAGAACTCAAGAACTGGACCAGAAATCTCCGCCTCCGCATGGATGTTGAAATCACCCAAGACTAAAAGCCTCGGGGATTCCAACAGTGCAGCGGAGACAAAGTCCACCAGCTCTGGTAAAGAGATGGCTGGGTCGCGGGGAGCACGGTAACCCAGCAAAATCCCAATACCATCCTTGGCCCCTGTTGACACGTGGAGGGCCTCCAAACCCGACTTCACCATCACAGAGTGCCTAGTAATCTCCAGGGTGTTTTTATATACAATGGCTACTCCCCCCCGTCCCTCCAGTCTACCTTGGTGCTGGACAGCATAACCGGGAGGACAGACAAGGGTCAAGGGCGGACCGCCTTCCCCACCAATTGGTAATGCATGCCAGGTCTCCATTCTCTTCCAGAATAAGATCATAAATAATCTGGAATTTATTAGATACAGACCTGCCATTCAACAACACCAATTTTAGAGTGGAGGGTTGGCAGTTCTGGCTAGCTCGATGCTGGCGTTTGGTCAGAGCCCCAGAACAGTGTACAGCTTTCAAACATCTGTTCACCATACTTCTAACATGAGTAGGGACTCTGCCAGCACCATATCTCCCTCTATACATAATCACCCAGATGTTCAATGGCCCCTCGCTGGGAAGGCAGGCCTTCCACTCCATAACAAACAGCAAAAGAAAAAAAAGGCTGAGAAAAAACACCAAATTAATACTGTTGAACAATAACGTGATAAGAAAATATAGCAAAATGAACCAGACGTATATAACAGTAAAGTATTAAACTAAGCAGTTAACAATAATCAAATTAAACAATTAAGTGCATAAAATTAAGAAAGAGGTGCATAGACCAATTAAGAATGAAATAAACAAAATAAAAATAAAATAAATAGAACAAAGCAAAATAACATAAAGTAAAATAACTTTAAGTAAAATAAAATAAAAATAAACAATAAACAATACAAATAAACAATGTATAGAAGGAAAGCAGAAATTAAACCCTGACTCCCCCCCCCCCATGCCCCATACACTTAAAGCAAATACTGTAAATAAAATTAAACCCAAGATTTCCCCCTCCCACTCACAGTCCTCTTCCGTCATGTTCTGTCTGGAGATCTTCTAGTTCCAGGAGTTATTAGAACACTTGAGAGGCAGTTTTCCAAGTTAAGATTGGGATATGTTTCAGTGTTGAGCAGGGAGCACAACAGTAGCAAAGGAGTTGGTAAGTAAAATGGCGCTACTGTTGCCGTTCTCCGAATCAGAAGGGCAGCCAACAAGTCCCCACTGCATCTAGTCTCATCAAAAGAAAGGGCAGAGAGGGTAGTTCTTGAAGGGGTTGGAGGCATGGCAGCAAGCAAGGGGGCAGCTAGCTGGATCCCACAACAGATGGGACCTGCCACTAGTTCCCCCACTCCAAACTCCCCAACGAAGCCTCCAGCTCTCCATCAAGTTGGGAACCGCCTCCAAGACTCCTGGCGGCATTCTCCTAAACTCTCCATGCTGTACCCTGCAGGCTTTCCCATCAAGTCCCTGGTTCACCTCCAGGCAGGATCCGTGGAGGACTTGCAGAGACTCCTGGCAGAGACTCCTGGGTCTCGGTCCCCAGCGTGCTGTACCTCCGAGCTCCGCAGACAGCTTCAAATCTTGCAATGTGCTAGTCCCCCTCTACTTAGCACTGGTTAGGCCTCATCTTGAGTCTTGTGTCCCATTCTGGACACCACACTTCAAGAAGGATGCTAACAAATTGGAACAAGTTCAGAGGAGGGCAACAAGGATGATCAGGGGGCTGAAAACCAAGCCTTAAGAGGAAAGGCTGAAAGAACTGGGCATGTTCAACCTCGAGAAAAGAAGGCTGAGGGGTGAGATTATAGCACTTTTCAAATATTTGAAAGGCTGTCATCCAGAGGAGGGACAAGATCTGTTCTTGATCATCCCAGAGTGCAGGATGCACAACAATGGCTCAAAGGAAGCCATATTTCAGTTGAATATCAGGAAAAACTTCCTAACTGTTAGAGCAGTCCAACAGTGGAACCAGTTACCTTGGGAGTTGGCAAGTCATCCAACACTGGAGGCATTGAAGAAAAACTTGAATAATCACCGGGCACTGAGCAGGGGGTTGAACTTGATGGCCTTGTAGGCTCCTTCAAACTTTACTTTTCTATGATCCTATGATTTTCACCCTAAGATGTATGTCAGAAATGCATGTGTACACGAGCTATATATATATATATATATATATATGGTCATTGCCCGGTGCTCAGGGAAGCTCGCCTTTTCTACTTGTTTTTGTTCTATTTCCTTGCCGCAACATGCCACACATTAATGGTAAAGTTCGTTACATCACATTTACAAATGAGCTTTGACTGGATGTTTGGATTTTTCCTACTCTCTTATCATTGGTTAACTGATCTTTGTCCTTTGAGGTGCATCTGTCAGATACTGTGCCTCCCCCACTCCCATCCCTGTCTGAAGCCAAGTAAAGTAATCATATTTACTTGAAAAAAGTTAAGAGTGTTTAGTAGATTGGAAGGCTGTGTAAAAAAAGTTGAACTTTGAATCTGTGTTTGAGTCTGTTTTATTACTGGAACTCCTGAGACGCCTTGGAGGAAAAACAGTGCTACTGTGGCTAGACTTCAGAACCATGAAATCTATAGCTTGAATCAGATACCTCCTGCACTGCATTCTAGGACTTGTTTTGCAGCCCTAGGACCTGGGCACCTAAAGCTTGGCTGAAACTGGGTCATGCAACAGAATAGTGATCCCAGCACACCAGCAAATCTACAACAGAATGGCTGGAAAAGAAAAGAATCAAGGTGTTGCAATGGCCCAGTCAACGTCCAGACCTCACCCCAATTCAAATGTTGTGGCAGAACCTTAAGAGAGCTGTGCATAAACAAATACCTGCAAACCCCAATGAACTGAAGCAACATTGTAAAGAAGAGTGGGCCAAAATTCCTCCACAATGATGTGAGAGACTGATAAAGTCATACAGAAAATGATTACTTCAGGTTATTGCTGCTAAAGGTGGTTCTGCAAGCTATGGAAATGTAAAGTGCACTTAGTTTTTCACACATGGCTTCTCCACTTATCTGGTGTAATATGTCATATGTTCTTGTTCATCAGAGGTAGTATTTACCTAATTTTCAGACCTGATAAGGACCAGATGATTTTTATTATGTCCTCCTGATATTTAAAACTATAGAATTCAAAGAGAGTGTACTTTCTTTTTCACATAACTGTATATGCTAATTACTTTGGATTACCTAGGTACTTTAAAAGGGCAATAACCTGGACTTCTGCAGTTGCACAAATGCACTTCTCCTATTTGCTCCTTTGTTTTCTGGGGCCTGCAGAGACCCACTGCCCAGGGAGATAAGTTCCCACAGAGGAATAAAGTGCCTGGTTCACCAAGTAAACAGGGAACAGATGAGGAACAAGGAATGTGTTTCTCTTCCGCTGTTGATTGATTGCAGCTTCCAAACTCCTTCACCACCAGCTATGCCAGCAAGGACCAATGCGGGAGTTGCAGGCCACTAACACCTGGAGGGCTATGTGCTCTCCAGCCCTGAGACAGAGCAACAGTGTGATAGAAATCACAAGTCAGCAGACTAACCCCTGCGATACAGGACTAGCCTGCAATCTCCTACATACTGTACTTATTTAAGAGTAAATCCCATTAATTGTCACTTGCTTTGCTTCTAAGTGGACATGCACAGAATTGCACTGAAGATTATGGTTAACCAGCCAGGTCTGGATTAGGGATCCTATAAACTCAGGGATAAACTTTGTTTTGAACAGCACTGAGGAGAAGTGATCAAAATGAGCATCAATGCTAAAGAGAGTAGAAGGGAATAAGAATAGCTCTTCTCAAGGTAACCCTCAATATTTGAGGCCAAACCATGGTTTATTTAATAGAAAAGGAGGGTCTGCAGTGGCTGCTACAAACAATACAAATGCACAGATTATCTTAACTGGAAGAGAGCATCATCTAAAGAAATTCAAGAAATGCACTTGAATAAACACCAAATAAAAGATTGTTAAGGCATCAAACCATTTCAAGGTTATGAGTGGCCTGCTACAGGTTTTACTGTTTCTACCATGCAGTAAGTTCTTGGCAATAAAGATTTTTACCTCCATCCATGCGTGAGAAAGAATCTTTATTGGCAAGAATTTACTGCATGGATGGAGGTACTGGCACCGGATTTTGTAACCCAGAGGACACATGCATGGGATGTGCTGCCTAAGGAGGGGGATGAGTACTCCATGACTCAGAGGATTCATCTTCTGTTCTCCATTTTGTTCCAATGGCAGAAATATATTTTAAGATTATATTTTGAAAATGTATTCATACCACAGAGAAAGAGAGAGAATGATTTATCACAAGTATTGGAGGTGGGAAGGAGGAGAAAGAAAGTTGGCTTAATATGTTTTGGTAACTTTAGAATAATGATTCTGAAATTTTAGGCCATCCCAATATGCAGACTGCTTCCAGTGAATCCAATAATGAACTGAGCTAATATAAATAAGCATTATACAGTCTCATGACATATTACATTTTAAAGCAAACCAGCTGAATCAAAAAGATAATGCCTACAGTCTTGAAAGTAAAGTGAAAATTAAAAACAAAAACTCAATGCAGTGAGAGAACAAGTGAAACATCCATGCTCAAAACTGTATAGTGGCTGAAGCGAGCAATTTACAATATTGAAGAATTAATGCAGTTGGAATTTAGAACAAAATAACATTTCAGTAGATATTGTGCATGTTGCCTTTCCAGCTCAGGGCAAGAGAAAGAAATGATAAATGACAGACAAAGGGAAAGAATGTGCTTTCTGATAACATCCTCACTGAAAAGATTAAACCAAATACAAATAAAGTAGACTATCTGTTCTCCTGACAATTTTTGCTGTCTAGTGAGTGACTCTTTCTGCAGCTGTACTTCCAGATGTTATGCCCATGTGAATCGAGGCAGCTGCAAGACAGAGGAACAGAAAATGATGAGCAATTGTGGTGATGGCACCTAAGCTTAAAAGTCACATGTTTGTCATCAGTTGTTGTCTCCTACTGCTAAGGGTCAGCTGGGTATCAGCTCAGCAGCATGATGAGAGACACACATCATGGAAATGTGTGCGGCTACAGAGAACCCTCATAAGAATGTCAGTCAGCTCTGTAGCAATGTGACACTCAACAGTTTCACATATAGTTGTTTATATTAAGGGTGTACTTGCCTCTGTATTCTCCTTACATTATATCAGAGCTCAGAAAATGTATTAACACACATCAACTCACTATAGGCTGAGCCCCAAAGATCAGCTATGAAGCTGGGATCACTCTAATACAGGAATGGAGAGCATATTACCATCTATATGTTGTTGAATTACAACTGCTACCATACTTTACAATCAGCTGGGCTGACTGGGATTGATAGGACTTACAGCCCAGTAAAATCTAGAGAGTCACGTATTCTTCTTAATTCTGTCTGGCACCCTTATGATGAGTTGCCAACATTACCTGTAAGTGTCTGGAAGTTAAATGCTGCTATGTTGCTGTTTTTTTTCCCCTTATAGCTCAGCAATACTCTGTTATGGATAGAATTAGTAGGCCAACTCAGAAAAGTAAGTGGAGAATTCAGGCAAGAAGGTGAAGCTATGGATTAATGGTTCCCAACCTTGGGTAAATCATGTGTTCCTGGACTGCAATTCCCATAAGCTTTCACCACCAGCTGTGCTGGCTGGGGTTTCTGAGAATTGCAATCCAAGAACATCTGGGTTACCCAAGGTTGGGAACCACTGCTGTAGATAATTCCAGGTGGGGCTGGGGACAAATTGCAGGCCCCAGAGCAACAGAGGTGGATGTTGTTCCAACAAAGTGCAAAGGCCAACTGGAAGTCTGTCAGGGTTTCTAGCGAAGAAAGTTAATCAGTGCTTAGAAGGTCCATGGTCAGTTCTTCAATTGATGGCTCTTAGGAATCTCAGAAACCTTCTTGGACATGGGGTAAGAGTTGGAGCTTTCAGAGCATGGACTGCAACGTGATATCTTCAAGCTGTAGGTGGCAGTGATATTTTGGGGTTCTGATTTCATGGGAAATCTGTTTGTGCAGGGTTTTCCAAGATTTATTCTAATGGCAACTCCTGCAATCACTCTTCATTCTCATCAGTTTTCACACATCTTTCTTCTGGCCACAGAGCACTTAGGTGCCCCTCAGTCATAAGAGGCAGTTTATTGGTAGATGAATTGAGCCCTTCATAGGCTGAGGTGGCCTAATGTCACAGAAAGCTTGGACAGGCAGAATAATGGTGTGGCTCACAAGGTAGGGCAGGCAGGATTGCCTCTTGTGGGGAGGAGACAGAGGAAGAAAAGGCCTAGGAAAGAAGAGATGTCGCTGAGAATGAACCAGGCTTTAAAAGATGTGCTAGAAGAGAGAAGGAATGAAGGTAAAGCCAAAGGAAGTTATGTGAAATGGGAAGAAATAGTTGAGTGAAAAGAGGCCAAGAAGAAATGTCCAGATGGAAGTTTCTACCCTCATAATATTGACAAAATGTTTCAGTCTCTTTGGCTTGGCTCGTCCCTGAGTACAATGAGTATGTGGTATTGCTGAGCCTCCCTAGCTACAGCTACTAACAAATGAAAAATACAACTGTTGGCACTGAGTCTAAATCTATCCATCCCCCCCACTCCTCCTTTTATGTATCCTAGGTAGTTCTTTCATAGTGGGACTGGCTAAATCCTCTTATAATTCCTGGCTCAGATCACCTGCTTTTAAAAACCACCACCGCCATTATTGCACAATGTTTCCTTCAGATCTTCACAGTCTTTTGAACTCCCATTTCTCCAAGAAACAACTGTCTCAGCAACTGAAATCTGTCAGAGGGTGAACACACAGGGAACAGCTGTGATTTCTTTTCTTCCTCTGATCTTTCTGACACTTTTTTCAGAAAAGCACAAAATCTTTATTGGCAGGACCAGTAGCTACATGGGTGGCTAAGTGCACACAACTTGGTTGGCATGACAGTGAATAATTGTTCACTTGTGCCTTCTTCTTGGAGCCCAAGCTTTGCTCTCACTGCCTTTTGCCCTTTATTCACTGGAATAGCATGTATTTGAATACAGGCCTTCCAGGATCAGGCCTTTCTTCATCAAAATCATGCAAACACTTAGTACAGAAAAGATACTACAGATGCTACAAGTGCAATGGCTTATAGATGAGAATAGAAAAAGAATGTGTGTTTCAGTCTTGAAAGAAAAGACACCAGCTGAAATTTTGTTACTCAACTCTACGTATGTCTGCAGTGTGAATAATGTCACCACCAATGGCAAATCACAGCTGATTACAGTCCTCCTTTGGTAATTGTGTGGTCCATGAGACTTTGTTACATTGTGTACAAAGTATGTGCATTCCAAAATTGCCAGAGGATGCCTTTAAATCAGTAGCCATTTGCCAAAGCTGATGATATCATCCCCACTGTGCCTGTGGAGCTGGTCAACAGGATTTTCACCATTAGAGGAGCTGTTCTTCCAATGCTACACCCTCTGTGCTGCACTGCTGAGAGGAAGACAGTGGGCAAAGAAGCAGGCAGGCAGAAGTGCCTGCTCATGCCTTCTCTCTAAGGTGTCTTCCTCTTTCTGCTGAGATGTCCAGAGAGGATGAAAAAAGAGGAGAAAGCAGTAAAAACTATTGCTATGTGCTCTTGCTTGCATGCGTTTCCAAATATAATATTCCGAGAGTGACAGGATGGGAGAAAAACTTGTGAGCTTTTCTAGCTGGGGAATCCCTCTACCCTACTATTTTTCAACATATGTTGAAAGGGCAGGGAAAACAAGGAGCAACTCCTGCTTAGTGTATGATACTTGCTTCTACTCACCTATCAACTACCTAATTTTGAAGACAAAAACAGCACTATTAGGCACCCTTTTTCAAATGTGCATTTAGTTAATCCTTAGAAGAGAACAAATTATCTGTTTCCTTAAGTTCTCGACCAGAAGAAACAACATATGGTTTATTTGGGGATTCTTTGTGGTGCTGCAGAATTCATCTTGCCTCCAGTCCTGAGTTAGGTTTCTGAAATTCATTGTTCTGCTGCCTGATAACTAAAGAATGGTGCTAAGCTAAGCCCTATTCAGGTTTCACCTTACACGCTAGACTTTTTAATTCAACTAAAACTAGATTGTTTTTCTATGCCATTTCAATTCTTTTTGCTTATTCCAGCATCATTGCATTGAGAAGAAACATTTCAGCTTACTTGGGCAAACACAGGGTAATCATATACAAAGCAAGCCAAGTTTCATGTATAGTGAATAGCCGGGTGAAGTACAGAATGTTGTTAATTACAGCTTTTCTCAGAACTGCATGAGAAGATATAGTCAGTAATGTCTCCTCTTCTGTACAATATTAAAACAGGAGTCCTGTTTTTCTTTGCATCTGTTCACTCTACTGTAGATGCAGGGCTTTTTAAAGTGCAGTTTAGAACAGCCTAGTGACACATGCTCTTAAATTCATGTACACATTATGCACCATGTCCATGCATTTCCTATATATACTTGCTTGCTTGCTTAGAGCCACAATCAATAACATTTAATAGCTTACTATGTCAAGTGTGTGTGTGGAATCCTCAGAACTGAGCATTTGCCATCAATAATGTAGAACAGCTTAGCATGAACGGCACAATGAATTCTAGCATAGTTTTATTTTGGAATAAAAGAAGAAGAAGAAGACCGTTGTAGGGCCACTGCCACCGCCTTAGATCTTTGCCTGGCCTGGCTTTTAAAAACTGCCAGGCCAATAATCATGGAATAGGCTTCATCAATCATCAATGTGCCTCTCAAAGAGGACCGGTTTCCCTGTACCCTCAAGGAGACACTCATCAAGCCCATTCAAAAGAAAACAAATTTGGAGATGGTTGATTGTAACAGCTATAGACCCATTGTTTATATATTGTTTCTGAGCAAGCCAGTGTAGAGGGTCGTGGCTGATCAACTTCAGGCACTTGTGGGCGAAGCCAATGCCCTTGATCCATTCCAGTCCAGGTTTGGGCCGTGTCATGGCATGGACATGGCATTGTTTGCCCTGCACAATTAAAGACCTTCTGAGGGAGCCTGACAGGAGCAAAGTGTCCCTGCTGATTGTCCTTGAACTCTCAGCGGCCTTTCATACTGTCGACCATGATATCCTTCTAGGGAGGCACTCGGGTTTGAGGGCTGTTGGCCTGACATTGTCTTGGCTTCGATCCTTTCTTGAGGACCCACTCCAGAGAGTGCAGCTTGGGGAGATGCGTCTCTGATTCGTGGACTCTAAACTGTGGAGTCCCACCATAGTCAATCATTTCCCCTTTGCTATTTAACATCTACATCAGACTGCTTGAGGAGATCATCCAGATATTTGGAGTACTGTGTCATCAGTATACACTGATGTGTACACAGCTCTATCTCTCCTTTCACCCATCTGCAGTCGATCCCATCCCATCCCTTGAGTGCTGCCTGACTGCAGTACTGTAGCAGATGGGGGCAAACAGGCTGAGACTGAACTCAGACAAGAGGGAGGTTCTCTGGACGGGGGCTCCTGAGGTCTGTGGATTGAGTGACTCTGTTTCTTTTGGAGAGGGCATTCTCTCCACCAAGGATGAGGGTTGCAGTCTGGGTGGACTTCTGGACCCAGCCCTGTCAATGGAATCTTGGATAATATCTGTGGTACACTCAGCCTATTACCATCTCAGACAGATTATACAGACCCTTGACTGAGGGTCTGTGCTTTGGTAAGGACAGATTATCCACTCTATGTGGGGATGCCTTTGAGACTGAGATGGAAACTTCAACAGGTCCAGAATACGGCAGACAGACTAGTCACAGGATCGTTTAAATATTATCATATCACCCAATACTGGCCACTCTTAAAGATCAGGTTCAAGGTGCTGGCTCTGACTTGTAAAGCCCTTAATGGCCTGGGATGTCAGTACGTGGCTGGCTGCCTCCTTCCAAGTGGAACTGCCCATCCTACTACTTCCCAGGCAGGACATTTGAGGTTGCCAACCCCTAGAGAAACCCAGAAAGAAAGGACAAGAATCTGGGCCCTTTCTGTGGTTGTCACCCATCTCTGGAATGATCTTCCATCTGAAATTTGCCTGGCCCCTTCCCGGGTAACATTAACAAAAATCTGAATTTTTTTCTATTCAGGCAGGCTTTTAAATATATTCCATCCAACAGCTGCTGATTATGTATATTTAATATCTATTGCTGCCACCTGTTTTTAATGTTTATTAATTCTGATTTTTTTTTCATTTCATGTTATGATATTATATTAATTTACTATGATTATGATTATTGTGTTTTGCTTTTCTGTACACCACACAGTGTGGCCTCCGGATAGATGGCACAGTATTAGATAGATAGATAGACAGGTAGGTAGGTAGGTAGTAAGATAGGTAGTAAGATAGGAGATAGGAAGATAGAAAAGGAATATAGAAGCACAAATACAGTATAACAGTTCTGCAGACCTCTTAGTACACTGACAGACTATGAGGTCCTGAAACACCAAGGAAGTAAACTCTTAAAGAAATAGCAATTCTTCTACTGCATGTTCGTTACAACATGAATAGAGAAAAATAGTAAGAGCACTTGAAGTATATGGAAGAGGTTTTGCTCACACTGCTGATTTAACTTGTCTTTTTCTGCTTCTCACAGGCCTTGCCAAAAACAACTGGGTTGTAACAGGCAATTGGAAGAGACACAAAAACTTAAGGCAAAGGCTTGCACTCTTGTTTTGAGAGACAAAGAGCAACTTTCTATGCCAGTAAGATTCCTCCAGGAGCTTTCAATGTGTTTCTCTTAATGGGGCAGCTGTGTAGGTGGGAAGGAAAAGCACACTCCCATGGGGGCAAACCAGCACAGCCTAACCTGCTGCTGGGCACTTAAGGAAAAGGTAAATTCTTTTGCTACATTAAAAAGAACAGGTAATGTTTGTGCTGTATTTTTAAGTTTATAATGTTTAGTATGTGTTTATGTTTATTTTGTTTTGTTTTATATCAAAGCTAATGGCTTTGGCAGCAGTGCATGCAAAAGACAGGTCTGGGTTTGGGCTTCTAAAGGAGCCTGAATGACTTAATTCACTTTTTTACTTCATTATCATTCATCTCTACATCAGCTCCCAGAAGGCAACATTTGCATGACTTAAATTTTTGAACTGCCTCAGTGTTCTTGTTGAACTGACCTCTCTCACTGTTACTTTCTGGGTAAGTCAGAATTCTTATTAGGGAAAATTGCATACTGTCCCTATTCATGTAATACCAGCACCACCATAAAAATGGGGCATTATAATACTGGTGATAATTCTGGACTGCAAAAACATACATTCTTTATATCAGTGGTCTTCAGCACTCCAGATACAGGATTCATTAATACTAAATGTTATAAATTTTTCTTGAACTTGTTATGTTTTATGTTATAAGCCGTCTAGAGTGGTCGAAATGACTAGATAGGTGGGGTATAATAATAATAATAATAATAATAATAATAATAATAATAATAATAATAATAATAATAATAATAATAATAATAATAATAAATTACAATATGGAAACTAAATTTGTATATTCTTCCTTCCTTCCCTTCCTCTTCTTTCTTTGTCTCTAGTCATCTTCCTCGTCTTCTTTATTTTTAAGCAACAACATTTTAAAAAAAGGATACCTCTAGCCAGGACACAATCCATTTATTCCAGACTAGTCTGATTACCTGAAAAGCAGTGATTTCAACAATCATTTCACAAATACCTCTCTATATACTTCAATATTCCATCTATAGAAACTGCCTTTCTTTTACATTACGTGTTCATTCTTTTTTAGCCTTCTGAAACTGCTTTTTTCCTTCTTCCAATGCAAAAGCTCTGAAAAGTGTGATTACTTTAAAGACCTGTTCTATTTATGAAAGATTCTATGCACATTTGACAAAACAAGCAGAAGACGCCACAGTACTAGGGAGTAGATTCCTAACAGTTCCCTGTTTGAATGTTTGAATGCAAATGATGTACTTGGAGACAAGGAAATGATATAATAGAGAATTAAAATAAGAATGGTTTAGTAAATCTGTGGGAAGGAGAATAGGAATGCATGTGAGAAACATGTGTTATGAGGCCTCCTTCATGCCAATCTGACAGGGAAAAGAATGACTAAATACATCAGAACCTCACTAACAAGAAAGCACCTCCATGGTCTCTTTAATGAATATCTCCTAGCTTAGGGAATTAATTAAAAGCATGTCACGTACACAGTGGTGATATAAATGGAAAGAACATGTAAATGTATATGATCTAAAGCCTCAAAGCCAGATGTACTATTAGGCAAGAGAACTGTCTTCAATTAGACTTGTTACAGACACTGACAAGCCAGCTGCTGGATGTAAGGTAGAGTTGAGAACTGTTGGCTTTCTGTTATCTGGTTATCATAACTGTTATCCCTGGTTATGTCCCTAAGTCACTCACTACATGAATCAAGGAAAATATAGGTAAGGAGGACTGTGAATAAATTACATGCACAAGAGGAGAACTCTTGCTAAACACCTCTGATGTTATTTTTGGGGAGAGGGGGATGGTGGCTTTACCTCAGGCTGCATGAGACAAAGCCAGTGAGCACTTGGAACTGGAAGTTACAGCTGAGCCAACTGCCTGTTCCTTGTCTAGAGAAATTCCACATACACACACATACACACACCCAAACAAATCTGAACAGGAACTGAGGAAGGTCAAATGCTTTATGTCACACACACCCAGTTCCCCTGTTTGTTCTCCACACAACCTAGGTTCACTTTCGGGTATGACATTTACTTTTCAACCCTTTTCGCTGCCACCAGAGGATTTATTCCTCACTCTATTAAATATGACTCTTAAATCTCAGTTATCCAATAGAACAATGTTTATTTATGTGTTTATAAGTAAATCATATAAAGTGAACCATGGATGGTCTTATTTTATTCATTCAATAAATTTTATTCATTCAATAAATTGTGCTTTGGTAACATTTATATTTGCTTAGGTAGAATCATTTTAATCAAGATATTTATTCATTTCTTATCACTTCTAACTCTTTCCAATCATAACCATAAACCATATGAGACTTGTACTTTCCTTGTCTTATTCTCTATCTTTTTTGTAAGCCGCCCCGAGAAGACATGGTCTAGAGGGGCGGGGTAAAAATCAAATAAATAAATAAATAAATAAATATCTCTCTATTACTCTTCTCAAACACGAGGCTGGTCCTACCTGCCTAAACTGCTTCTCTCTAACTGATATCCTTAACTGAAGTCCCTAACTCTAACTGATCTTTAACTGTCTTCCATTCTTCTTATATTTCCTTAGTTCCGCCCCTTCTGTCCGACAATTGGTTGTTAAATCAGGATTATATTGTGATGGACAGGAGTGATTACTGACCTGTCCATCACACTGTCCTTCTGGTCAATCATCCCATATCATTGGTAAATGTATCCTTGGGCCTGGACAAGGCTTCCTCATGCTTTAAAGGTCTGGCATAATGAAATATATCTGACTTTATTTCCAAACCAACAAGATTTATGTAATTGTTAAACAGGGACTTCCATATTTCTTTGAGTTACAGACTTCTGATTTCTACTCTGAATGTAATGGCTAAATTTGATCCATGCTTGCTTGGCTTACGTTGCCTCTGCCCCTTTTGCAGTCTACGATATTATGAATGTTTTGTTTCTTCATCCAAATTTCTATTTACAAAAAGTAATTTACGAAAACACTACATGCCCAGGAAGTATGTAACAGGCAATGATAAGATTTTAATTTGGTTTGAGGTCAGTACTTTTTGAACTGCTGATTCTTATGTTAGCACCCAATTTTAGGTTTCAATTCTCCGGCAGGGAATAACAGATAAAGACAGTGCATCAATCAGTCTATGTAATTTATTAAACATAGAACTGGACCCCATCCTAAAGGCAGATTGGGAACCCATCATACATGTGGTAAAGCATTTTATAAGTTTCATACACAAAGTACAATAAGCACAGTGTCCCCTTATTGGTCTCCTGAACCCTATGGGTGCCTGTTGGGTCATCCTATTGGCCGTGGTAGATGTGAGAAAAATACAGTGGGGTCTCGACTTACGAACGACCCTACTTGCGAACAATTCAACTTACGAACCCGCCCTATAGGGGAAATAAGGACTTGACATACGAACTTCCCTCGAGTTACGGACAGGGGAAAAAGTTCCCCCTCCCTCCCCTTAGAGGCTTCTGGAGGGGGAAAAAGGGTCAGAAACTTAAAAATAAATAAAAGAAAGTCATTTACCAGGCCTTGGTAGCCCCCAAACAGCAGGAAAAAGAGCAGGAAACAGCTAAAAGCAGACACCCACGGCTCCTGCACCCTCCTCTCCCCGCCTATCAGCTGATGGGCTGGCTCTGAAGAGGCTTGGAGAGGCTTGCTCAGCACCTAAAAAGCCTGCCTGTGTGTCTTTGTGCTGAAAAAATCAGCACAACATGCTTTAAAACATGATTTAAAATTGGCTTCGTTGACAAAAAAAGATTTCTAAAGTGCTTTGCAAACTGTTCCCTGCCTTCCTCCTGGATTCCTGAACCTAAGGGGAAAAAAAGAAAAAATATCCCCCTCTAGTGGCAGAAGGCGGAATAGCAGCTTCCCATTAGTTTCTATGGACGGAAAAGAGCAGATACAGATTAAATGGTTTTCAGTGCATTCCTATGGGAAATGCAGATTCGACCTAAGAACCACCTTCCAATACGGATTAAGTTCGTAAGTCGAGACCCCACTGTATCCAAATTGCATCCCAGGGTTAGTGGCTGCCAAGTTTGTGAATTTGTGTGAACCATTGTGCAGCTTATCTTAAATGTGTTAATGACGGATTATGTGCCATCTATGTTACAGTCTTTGCCTGAAGCGCTGCAGAGTTGGCCTTGAATGGGGGGTTCCCACAAAGCTGTGTGATAATGTAGGAATGTTTCTGTGAGTGCCAAGCGGGATGGGTCAGGAGATTCAATACTGTGAGATGAAATGAGGATACAAAATACATTGACTATAGAAAATGCATGCATATAGAATATCATTATAGTAAGGAAGGTACAAGGCATGATCACCTGTGCAAAATGCTGATTATGAATGCCAAGCACACATGAATCAAATAGCATGTGTTGTCTTAAATTGTAAAGCTGGTACTTCGTATATGTTATATCAGAACCTCATTCTTGCCCCCTATCACTCCCCCCTTTTAAAAATTTTGACAGCTGTTCCTGCTGGGTAAATCCCAAGACATGGAGGCTGTTTTGCTCACAAATGTGAAGAAACGAAATCTGCCCAAGCACTATATGATGATGTTTATGGTAAGTGTGTTTTGCAGATGAATCAATTTCTTCTTCCACTGATGAGTGGTGTTTTTTTTTTTCAGATCAGAGGAACAGAGCCTCTGCAAACCTGGAGAGTAGGGCTTCTGAGCAGTAATTTCAGTATCTCAAAAGTCTTTGGTGTCTGCATTGCTTTCTTCCCTCCTAGACCCTGCTAAACAAAAGTATTCAATGGTTCAGAGTTACATTTAAATATAAATCTCAGTCATTCTTCTCCACTTTTCTTTCTCTTCAATGAATTCTCTATACTAGACAAGAAACACAAATAAACAAAAACACCCCCACCAGGAGCCAAAAACGTTGTTGCACCGTCAAGACTGCTATACTGTATTTTAATGTGAACTTTTATGGGGCAAGTCTGCTTCCTCACTGTCCGAGGCACAGCCATTTCACACTCCCTGCCTCCACTCCCTTGCTCCTTATCTTTCCTGTCTGCTGGCTCTTCATGCTCCCTCTTGTCTAGGCCATTTCTTGAGTAACAAACTAGTCAAAACATGATGCAAAGTAATGTAGAAGACTGAAGTGGTAGTATTCCAGAGTGTACCACTTTAGACTGAAGGTGTGTGAAGGGGGATAGAGAATTTTTGTGTTACGTAAACTAGCACATTATAAAGAGTAGAGCTCTCTCTCTCTCTCTCACACACACACACACAAACTCACACTTTTCTAGAAGGGGGTAAGTCACACTGTAAGTCTGGGAAAAGAACTCTACCTATCTTTGTACAGGGATTTATTACTGTTTTTAACAGAGGAGCATTTGACCATGGGAACCCTAATCAGAAGTCTAAATCTTTATAGCCCAAGCAAATGCTTACCATTGCCTTTATCAAAACAGGGACTTTATAAGTACATGCTCATTTCCTCTTCATCCCTCCATTTTCTCCTCTGCTTCTCACTATCTTCCCCCCCCCCACTACACCAGCCTTTTGGAAACCCACCTACCTGATCTTCAGACAGCCTTTTTAACCACCCTGTTCAGGGAACAGCTGCTAACCTGAAGCAGAACTGCATTAGGCTTAAATCTGTACTACAAACATCACAAAGAAACTGAAGCTGTCCTCTTGGAATCATCATCATGACCCTGATCACAGTGGCAACCTTGAAACCATTGTTCTCTTTGGGGTAATCTTGGCAAATCTACAGTACATAGATTGGTCTTGGGCCACTCTGCATGTGAAAGAGTGGGTACTTGTAGGCATCCTCCATTCCAACTGAATTGCTTTGGGATCTGGTTCAATTCTCCTGCATTAGTAGATGTTGGACATTTGCCACCTCCAGAGACATTCACCACTCCTGCGGACCCTACACAAGCATATGTATGCATGTTTCCCATGCTGGTGTGGAAATTCTGGGAGCTATAGCCATCCAACAAAGTACCGTAACTTGACCAAGCTTGCCAAGGAGTTGACTTTCTGACTAACTGCACCTAGTCACAGCATACAGTACTTGTGGGCTGAGATAATTGTAGCATGCTTAAGGCTACTACTGTACCAGCTTTACTTTGTCTATGTTTATTTACAATCCAGCAAGGCTTACTTTCAAGTAAAAGCACACATCAGCACCCTACCTTTTGTGAAATTGTAGCTAAGGTGATGATTGAAATGGGAAATTCCAGTTAGGATTCCCAGTTCTTCGAACACTGACTGAAGCCTTTAGGGGATTGCTGTACTTCACTGGGCATCCAGGTGAGAAGACAAACTGCAGACTTAGTAGCCCTGGAGTAGCAGAATGTTAGACATTGTTTGTATGAGATGGTTTTAAACCTTGGACGTCCCAATCTAGTCAAGTTAGTGCATGAAAAAGCCAGGTGTAAAAGGAGGGGAATACGGAGAGATATCTGGTGGGTATACTTCCTTGGTACCACTCCGTTAGTTCTATAAGGCTATATTTTTAAATGAGTATTGCAAACACAATTAACTTTGCAAAGATGCAAAATGTTAAATCATGTAGCAAAAGCAACAATAACAACACTACCAGCAGAGTCAAATCTTGTTACATAAATATATTCCTCCTGAGTTCCATATACCTGTGAGGTGCCAGAGTAGGAAATGCTTGCAGAAAAGTTCTACAAGCTCTCTTTAGTCCAAAGAGCAGAGCACTCTTGTATCCCACAGTCTTCTTTTGTAAAAAGATTCAAGGCACAAAGATACATACCTCCAAGGGGTAAAAAAAAAAGTAAAGCCCCAAATAAAGGTGATAAAGGCCTGATTCCTGCTCCCAGAAGAATTAGCCCCCTCTCAAAATTCATACTTTACAAGCATAGCTCCTTCCCAATTATTTCCCCACCCACTGGGCTAACCCTAATACGAGTAGTCTACCAGGATTACACATCTACTTGGTCCACTGTGACATTCAGAGCCAAGCAGGGAGTGGAGCATGTAACTCCTCAGATTTCTTGCTATAAAAGTCCTGGCATCAGCAAGCCAGGTTCTGAAAAAACAACACCTCTTTTTTCCAAGACTACAGATGTGTCTTGGAGGTAAGGCCATGCAGGATATCAGCCTCAGTGATGATGGCAGCAACTACTGCTGGGCTCATTTTGCTAGCTAGTCAACTGCCCCCTGTTCCCCCCTGCCAGCTCCCATGTTCTAAAACCATTTACCTAGATTCCCCTCGTGCCCATTTCCAGAACCATCCAACTTCAAGATGTTCTTCTCCCACAAACCTTGCCTGCTCTGCTTCCTGTACCATCAACAGAACCATCTATACACATAAATCTTGGCTCTCAGGGAGGAGATGCTATTAATCTCATTAAACTCTCTTGGCCTTTATACTAGTTATAAAATAACACAGATCCATACATTTCTTAGAGGTGATTGGGTGGGGATGGATGGTTAAACAGCATATTGCACTGCCTATGTACTGCTGGGGCAAGAGACTGGGATGACTACTGAAGGAATACGAGTGGAAACCAGCAACCATTCCCAGGACCATCTTGTCTTAATAAAGAATTAAGAATCCAAAGGGGGAAAGAGAATACCAGCATAAGGAAAATATAGTGGAGGAAAACAGTAACTGCTTACCTGTGTCATACAACTAACTGACTCTCCAGGATATTAATTTCTTATGGTAAAACATATAGACTATTCTATCCCCTTGTTGAATACACACCCTAACATGGTCAAGGGGTTTAAGCATGCCAGTGAGGTTAAGAGCAATGCCATCAGGAGGCAAGGTCACCCAAGGCAGATTTGTTACAGTTGAGATACCAGACTAAGATGCATCCATCCTTCTTCTTCTTCTTCTTCTTCTTCTTCTTCTTCCTCTTCTTCCTCTTCTTCTTCTTCTTCTTCCTCTTCTTCCTCTTCTTCCTCCTCCTCCTCCTCCATACAAAACATATAGAACAGCAAAAAAGAGAGGACATAACAAAAACAACAAAGGACAGTAATGCTAAACATCTATACTACATATATAGATGAGAGATTTCACCATCATCTAGGTGATCTAATATAATCAAAAGGTTCTTGTGAGCACTGGTTTCCACGACTATCTCTTTCAGTAAGTTCCTGCCTGTTTCTGGACCCAATTGTATATCAGTTTCCAGCTTTCCTTTACAAAACATCTCGGTTGATCCCGTACTGCCTCTGAAAGCATATCTAGTTCTGCAATGTCCAGTAGCTTCTTTAATAGATCCTCCATCGTTGCTACTTCTTTTTATTTATTTATTATTGGATTTTCATCCCACCCTTCTAGACAGGAGTCTACTCAGGGCGGCTCACAATATATTGTGCACAAGCAACTTAAAACAACAATTAACATCTACAATAATACTATAATCAAGATGGGAGGATAAATAGCAAAACAAAGAAAAGTAAAAAGTCAAGTATTGGCAGGAGGGAAGGCTTACCTAAAGAGCCAAGTTTTTAATTGGCTCTTGAAAACACCCAGCGAGGGTGCCAGGCAGGTCTCTGGCGGCAAGCTGTTCCAAAGCCAAGGGGCCACCGCTGAGAAGGCCTGGTTTCTTGTTCTTTCTTTCCAGGCCTCTCTCACTGTCAGGCCCCTCAGCCGTCTTTCCTGGCTATGGCAAGTGACTCGAGTAGATCTAGGTGGTAGAACGCGTTCTGCCAAGTATCAAGGTCCTAAAGTGTTTAGGGCTTTATATGTCATCATTAATACTTTGAAGTGAATGCGGAAATGAATGGACAGCCAATGCAGGGCAGCCAGAATGGGAGAGATATGCTGAAATTTTCTTGTTCCACTAAGTAATATGGCTGCTGCATTTTGCACCATTTGAAGCTTCCGCATCAGTCTCAAAGGTAGCCCCATGTAGAGCACATTACTGTGGTCTAATCTCGAGATTACAAGCACATGGACCAGAGTGGTGAGGGGCCCGCCATCAAGATAGGGTCGTAGCTGGGCAATCTGCCACAGATGGTAATTGGCGGAGTGGACCACTGACTCCACCTGGGTTTCCATGGTAAATGCCGGGTCCAGATGTACTCCCAAGCTGCAGACCTCACTCTTCATTGTGAGAGTCACGCCCCCAAAAGAGAGGGAGTTTCCCTAACTGTCAATGGAGGGGCCACCCACCCTCTTGTCCGGGTTCAGCCTCAACTCATTCTCCTGCATCCATTGCAGTACGACCTCCAGGCAATGCTGAAGGGACAGAACGGCATCCACTGAAGTAGGTGAAAAGGAGATGTAGACCTGCGTGCCATCAGCATACTGATGGCATGAAGCTCCACATCCCCTGATGACCCCACCCAACGGCCTCATATAGATGCTAAACAGCATTGGGGAGATAATTGAGCCCTGTGTAACCCCACAATTGAGATTACACGGGGCCGAGATACTCTCCCCAATCTGAACTCTCTGAGGACGGTCCTCCAAGAAGGATCGGAGCCAGGCAAGTGCCAGGCCACCGATTCCCAACTCGGAGAGCCTCCCCAGAAGGATACCATGGTCAACGGTATCGAAGGTGGCTGAGATATCGAGGAGGACCAACAAGGATATTTTGCCCCCATCAGCCTCCCTCAACAGGTCGTCCAACAGTGTGACCAGTGCAGTTTCTGTGCCATGGCTTCGCTTCGTCCAGCGAAGTTCGCCCAGAGGGAAGCCATTTTACGAGCGCAGATCAGCTGTAAAAATGGCTGTCCTGCGAAGCATGGGTCCGGAAAACACATTTTGTGAAGCCGACAATCAGCTGTAGAAATAGTCGTTTTGCGAACAAATGGTCCGCGAAGCACAGACCAAATCAATGTCCAGCGAAAATTGCCCATTGAAACCACTGTTTTGCGAATCACTATAGCGATCGCAAAACATCATTGTTATGCGGATTCGTCGTTTAGCAGGGTCATCATCTAGCAAGGTACCACTGCACCAAGTTCCTTTTTTTCTCACCCCAACTACATTGATCCAGATGCTCTCAATGGGACAGCCAATCTCTTCCTCCTGTATTTCTGTCCAGGAATGTGTATTTTTGATATATACTGCAACTCCACCTCCCTTTCTAGTCTTCCTGTTCTTTTTCAACATTTTATATCCTTCAACTACTCTATTCCAGTCATGGGAATCATCTCACCAACTTTCAGTTATTCCTATCAAATCATATTTGCCCTTCTGAGCAAAAACTTCCAGTTATTTTTGTTTCCCATACTCCTGGCATTTGTATATAGACATTGGAGATTGTGTGATTTGTGGCCCGCTTTTCTTTGTACATTTTTATGAATATTATTATTAATGTTAATGTTATCATTGACTCCCATTAGAATTCTTCGGTACATTCCTCTTATTGTGTGTAAGGCTTCATCTGTCTTTACCTCTGTGCTTGTGTCTCCCTCCCCCTTCAGTTTAAAGCACTCGTCATGATGTTTTTCATGCTGTGGCCAAACACATTCTTCCCAGTTCTTGTGAAATGCAAGCTATATCTTGCTAGCAGTCCCTCTTCCAGGAAGCTTAGCCTGTGGTCCCGAAAACCAAACCCCTCACTTCGACACCACCTTTGTAGTCAGTCAATCACCTGGAGAATTTTCTTTTCCCTTCTACTCCTCTTCCGAGGACTGGTAGGATAGATGAGAAAACTGTCTGGGCCCCAAGTCCTTAGGTTTCTTTCCCAGAGCTTCAAAGTCTGTTTGAAAGCTTTAGGCAAGCATCCAGGAAGAAATTGATCATGAACCAAAACAAGACATACAGTGGACCCTTGACTTACAGACGGCTTGACTTACAGACTTTCTGAGTTACAGACTTCTCTGGCCGCAAAATTTAGGTTTGACTTGCAGATTGAGATTTGACTTACAGACCAGAAAAAAACCAAAATGGAACAAAAACGGCCTGTTACGGGATTAATCGGTTTTCAATGCACTGTAGGTCAATGGAGACTTGACTTACAGACTTTTTGACTTGAGAACCGCCTTCCAATACGGATTAAGTTCTCAAGTCAAGACTCCACTGTACTTATAATGACAGGTGACTGGAACACAAAAGCGGAACCAAATGTTGTTGGAAAAGTTGGACTAGGAGAAAGAAATTAAGCAGGATAACAACTCATAGAATTCTAGAAAACAAAGTCTCTTTACTATGAACACATGGCTGTACATGTGAACCTCAACGTATGTCAATAGACAGATGGAAGTAACTACTGTATGTAATTGGAAGCAAGAGACAGAGAAGCTGTGTTCTGTCTGCCAAAAAAGACCAGGAGGAAACTGTGGTACTGATCATGAAATGTTCAATTCCAATATTAGAGTAAAACTGAAAATGAATACTAAAGGGATCATAGTGCCAAAATATAATTTCAGTAAAATTTCTGATGAATTTAAAGTGCACATAAGGAAGAGATTGGCAGTATGAAACTCAATTGACTGTGAGCCAGAAGTACTGCAGATTGAAACCAGAGATCTTATTAAAGAAAAAGACAATTCCTGTAGTAAAAAGAAAGGGAAAACCTAGATGGATGATGGAATAATCACTTAAAATTGTAAAGGACAGGTGAGAAGCAAAAGTGAAAAGTGACAGAAATGGGGTCCTAATGCTGAATGCAGTTTTTCAGCGACTGTCGCATATAGATAAAGAGAACTATTACAATAACAGTGCAAAGAAATACAGGAGAACAAGAGGAGGTGGAAACCAGAGATGTCTTCCAGAAGATCCAAGAAATGAAAGGGAAATATAAGCCTAGATTAGGCATGCTGAAAGACCAATAGGAAAACACACGCTCTGACCAGAAGAAAAAAAAGAGAAGGTGGAAACAGTACACTGAAGACCAATACAAAAGAGATAAAAGGAGGAATCCTATGATGTAGAACCTGCAGTTCTAGACAGTGCAGTGAAAGCTGCTCTGAAAACAGCAGGAAGAAATAAGTCACCAGGAGTAGATTGCATACCAATGGAATTATTTCAAGCCACAGAGACTGAATTTGTCAAAATTCTAACAACTATATGTCAATAAAAATGGAAAACAAAGCCATGGCCCACGGACAGCCAATATTCAATGTACTTTGCAGTCCCCAAGAAAGGAAATGTGAAGGAGTGAAGTAACTATATGGTCATTACTTTAATTTTCCATGCAAGCAAAGTAATGCTCATGATGTTGCAACAAAAGCTTTTACCTTATATGAAGTGAGAAATGCTTAATGTTTAAGCTGGATTCTGAAAATGAAGAGGCACATGAGATCATATTGCAAATATCCACTGGCTACTGGAGCACACCAAAGAATCTCAGAAGATCAGTCTAGGTTTTATAGACTATAGCAAAGCCTTTGATTGTGTAGATCATGAGAAACTATGAGTTGTTCTGAAAGAAATGGGTGTGTCTCAGCACTTGATTGTCCAGATGTGTTACCTATATTTTTGGACAAGAATGTATCATTAGGACAGAATATGGGGAGACAGAATGGTTTCCCATAGACAAAGGTGTCAAAGATGAATTTCATCCCCTTATTGATTCGATTTATATGCAAGAACATATCATATGGAAAACCAAACTAGATTCAGATGAAGGACTGAAAATTGGTGGAGGAAACATTAGCAATTTAAGATAGGCAGATGACACCATCTTTCTGGCAAAAAGCAGCAATGATTTGAGATTACATTTAGTGAACATGAAAGAAGAAAGTGCCAAAGCAGGACTTCAGTAAAACATTAAGAAGACAAAAATCATGACTGTGGAAGAACTACACAACTTTAAGGCTGATGAGGAAGAAAATGAAACAGTAAAAGATTTTGTATACCTTGGCTCAATCATCAATTGAAAGACTGAAGCCAAGAAATCAGAAGAAGATTGAGACTAGGAAGAGCACTAATGAAGGAATTAGAAAAGATAATCAAGTGTAAGGATCTGTCACTGGAGACCAACACCCTTGTATTTCCAATCACCAAAGGTGGGTGTGAAAGCTGGACAGTTAAGAAAGCTGAGAGAAACAAAAAGAAAAAAAGAAAGCAAAGGAAAAAGATTTGTTTGAAATGTGGTGCCGGAAGAGAGCTTTGTGGATATCCTGGGTGTCCAGAAAGACAAACAAGTAGGTCCTAGATCAAATCCAGCCTGAACTATCTCAGGAGGCAAAAATGTTGAAATTGAGGCTGTCCTACTTTGGGCATAGGATGAGAAGGCAAGATTCCCTTAAAAAAGACAATAATGCTGTGAAAGGTGGAGGGAAAAAAGAAGACCAAATATGAGATGGACTGACTCTCTAAAAGAAGGAATAAGTTTGAGTTTACAGGAGCTGAGTAGGGTTGTTGAAGACAGGACATGTTGGAGATCTCTCACTGCATAATGTCAAAGGTGTCTTGAAGGCATGTAACAACAATAGCAACACAATTATATTCAATTCTGTGTGCATCATGTCTGTAATTTGTCAGTAACATTTCTGGAAAAGATTTTACACACGATAATTATGATTCATCCTCCTCATACCTCAAAGTGGACAAGTGCTTGCATATCATTCTACCAATGAGTCAGTGTCACACAATGAAGATGGCCAGTAGATAATACAGGAAAATGTGGAAGCATGTTGTAGTATGGAGGAGGGAAAATATTGCTAGCATATGACTAAATTTTTAATTGGTCTTGGCACAACGTTGTCTGTGGGATAGAGGTGCCATCAGGCTGTGTTACCTTAGAGAGTTTGGCTTATACCTGTTCCCTGCTGCAGTAGACTGGCAGGGATACTTTATTCCTCCACTCTCCCTCCCCTGCTTGGGTGCTTCTCTGCAATTTCCTGCCCCACATAGAGTCTTTCATAAGTAAATTTGGCCAGCAGGGAGATGCACCAGTAAGGAATTGTGCCAGCATACCCTCCATATTATCTTAGCATACATGTTCTGGCTGAGGTGTTATCTTAATAGACATGAGTGTAATGGGCCTTTCTCCTTATTCTAAGCCCCACTCAAGCTGGAATATCTGGAGTACAGGCTTGAAAATATTCCTACTGATTTATTCTCTTTTGCTGTTAATGTTGTTGTTACATGCTGTCAAGCCGGAACCATCTTATAGGGACCCTAATAGGGTTTTCAAAGTAAGTGAGATATTTTTCATCAGTTCTCACTCCTTAATTGCTTCAGCAATATGAAAGAAATGTTTGCTAAAGGTATATAAAATATTTAAAAGCAGCAAGGTAAGAAGTAGATGTTTTAATTGTTCCTTTTGTGCTACAGAAGGGCGTTTCGTTTTTTTTTTTAACTTTTAAGACATGGTGGGCAGGTGTGGGCCTTTAGATGTTTTAAGTCTATGGCTTGCTTAATCTCTTATAACTAGCTATGCTGGCTAGAATGTTAAGCTAAAAAACATCACAAATGCAACAGTTTTCCACCCTTGTTTAAGGAGTAAGTCACACTGGACTGCTGGGGAGCTCAGTGGTTGAGGTATCCATCAGTGGAGCCAGAGGCTGGGAATTCAGTTCCTCACTGTGCTTCCTTGGCAGGGGCTGGACTTGATGATCCATGAGGTCCCTTCCAGCTCTTCAGATATAACATGATAATGATGCATATGTACCATATAAAAATAGATAAGTAAAAGAGAAAAGGCAACTATCAGGCATTATAACTATCTTCTTGCCATCAATTATTGGCCAGAATCCTATTGTAGATTTGCACCAATGTAAGTGTAATTGCATAAAATGCACCAGGCTTCTGCCCACATTCATGATCACGATCATGTGCTAAATCTCCATATCTACCTTTTCTCTCCACAAACCGGTTTTGTTGAAGTACAAGATCCAGCCTGCACCCCTTCATGTGCTGATGACAAGGGACTTTCACCACATGACAAGAATCAAGGGCCAGCGAGCTCCCTGCTGTGGCTCTGTCAGTTTCTCAGTCTGTTTGCTCCAGGCAGCTTTTTTGTCCTTGAAAACTCAACATATAAAGGCCTTCTCAGCATGGAGTTGGTTCTATAAAGGACAATGCACCTGTGCTATCTGTTGAGCCACTGTCCAAGGTGTAGGAACTCTACTGTGGTGACTGTTTACAAACCCCATACATTGGTTTTACCCTTTCAGGATCTCCCTCAACCTGGATAACATATACTTTGCTACATGTATTCTCCATTCCTTGAGAGGAAATTGTTCGTGCAGACTTTTCTGCGCCAACTGACTTCAGGATGGGCAGCTAATTGAGCTTGATGGGCTCAGGATAGTGGCTGTTCAGCAGGGCAGCGCCCGGTGCAGCAACAACCATACAAAGGCTGCTCATCCACCCCATGAGACAGCCTCTGAGTGGGCCCCACTGTGCCCGTCAGCAGGCAGGAGGTGACCTGTTGAAAACCCTCCCCCTGTGCTCAGTTCCAAGGCCCAGACTCCTCCCGCCAGGAGAAAGCTGAAGTCCGGCCATGGAGCAGGAGGCGTTTTGGAGTGGGGGTTCTGTGGAGTGCAAAATCCCACGTGCTATTGCTTCCCACACCCCCGCTGAAGTGTCCGGTGGTGGTTCTGGTTGCTGCTGCTGTTGTTGTTGGGTGCCCTCAAGTCGCCCCCTCCGCACACTTAGGGTGACCCTGTGAATGCCCAGAACGCCCTGCCCTCTGCAGCCCTGCTCACCTCTTATAAACTCAACCCTATGGCTTCCTTGAGGGAGTCAGTCCATCTCCTATTGGGTCTTCCTCTTCTCCTGCTGCCTTCAACCTTTCCCAGCATCATTGCCTTTTCCAAAGAACACCCCCCCCGCCTTCTCATGAGACGCTCCAAGTAGGACAGCCTCAGTTTCATGATTTTAACTTCCCAAGAAACTTCAAGCTTGATTTGAATTCGGACCTACTTTTTTTTTTGGCAGTCCAATACTACTGCATAACAAGTACCCCCATGCACGGACGCCCCCCATGATGCCCCATTCATGGACGCCTGGGGCGGCAACCCCCCCGGTCCTTGGAAAATTGGTCTCCAACAAAACCTGTCCCTGACATTAAAACAGTTGGGGAGCACTGGTCCTTAGAAGGAGTCTTGTGGTGCTGTGGTTAAACTGCTGCTGCTGTTTTTTAGCTGTTAAGTCATGTCTGACTCTTCATGACCCCATGGACCAGAGCACGCCAGGCCCTCCTGTCTTCCACTGCCTCCCAGAGTTTGGTCAAATTCATGTTGGTAGCTTCGATGACACTGTCCAACCATCTCATCCTCTGTTGTCCCAGTCGCGCACCCCCAGTGACCCCTGTATGTTTTGCCTCTCACACAGGTTCACCTTTGGACACAACTTGTTCTTTTCCCCTTTTTCGCTGCCACCAGAGGATATTATCCTCATTATATCAATTATGAATCTCACACTCTTGCTGCCAAATATAAAAAGGTTTATTTATGGAGTAGTAAGTAAATCACAGAAGGAAAATCATGGATGTCCTATTACAATAACTTTCATTCAATAAACGTGGATTTGATTACATGTAAGCTTGCCTTCACGCTTTCCCTACATCAGGGTCTTTTCCAGGGAGTCTTCTCTTCTCATCAGATGGCCAAAGTATTGGAGCCTCAGCTTCAGGATCCGTCCTTCCAGTGAGCACTCAGGGTTGATTTCCTTCAAAATGGATAGGTTTGCTCTCCTTGCAGTCCAGGGGACTCTCAAGACCCTCCTCCAGCACCACAGTTCAAAAGCACAAATTCTTCGGTGGTCAGCCTTGTTTATGGTCCAGGTCTCACTTCCATACATCATTATTGGAAAAACCATAGCTTCGACTATGCGGACCTTTGTTCGCAAGGTGATGTCTCTGCTTTTTAAGATGCTGTCTAGGTTTGTCATCGCTTTCCTCCCAAGAAGCAGGGGTCTTTTAATTTTGTGACTGCTGTCACCATCTGCAGTGATCAGGGAGCCCAGGAAAGTAAAACCTGTCACTGCCTCCATATCTTCCCCTTCTATTTGCTAGGAGGTGATGGGACCAGTGGCCATGATCTTAGTTTTTTTTTATGTTGAGCTTTAGACCATTTCTTGTGCTCTCCTCATTAAGAGGTTCTTTAATTCCTCCTCACTTTCTGCCATCAGAGTAGTATCATCTGCATATCTGAGGTTGTTGATATTTTTTCCAGCAATCTTAATTTCGGTTTGGGATTCATCCAGTCCAGCCTTTCGCATGATATATTCTGCACATAAGTTAAATAAGCAGGTAGACAATATACAGCCTTGTCATACTCCTTTCCAAATTTTGAATTTTTTCCTGCTGTACTGCAGCCAAATCTGTGCACATGACCTGGGGTTCTATCCTAGTTTGCCAGCTCATGGTTGACTCAGCCTTCCATCTTTCCAAGGTCTGTAAAATGTATACCCAGCTTGCTGGGGGGGGGGGCAATGTGTAGCCTGCATAATTAACTTGTAAACTGCCCAGAGAGTGCTTTAAGTGCTATATAAGCAGCACACTTTGCTTTTTTACTTTGCTTTATTGATCATTTCTGCAGTGTTGCTTTGCCTCAGTGTTACCTACTAATGGATGGCAAGAGCAAAGACATTTACTTTGTTCCGTTTTGCTAAAGTATGTTTTCTAAAACAGATGAAAGTGTTCCTCCCTTCTGCCCTCCATGTGAACTAGTACTTCCCATCGTTACCATCACCCATGCGTATCAAGGTCATGGGAGCTCTAATCCAGTGTCTCTGGAAGCCACCAGCGTGGCTCTTCCTTAATTAAGCAACCACCTCAGAATGATCTCCGTCAGGCTCATCCATGCTATGACTGGTCTCCCCCTGTGCCATCCTGAAAGGATTCAGAATTCTGTTGTCTGCGCTGCAATCTTAGACATATGGGGGAATAAATCCCACTGAAGTTATTGGAAATCACTTCATAGCATTGTGTCACATGAATGTTTCCCCAGTCAGCCAGAAGTAGGGCACATTTTCCCCATTTTTAAAATATGTCCTATATAGACCAAAGACAGGAGAATGGCTTGATATATCACACGTATCCATCATGAAGATCTGAACTCTCAATAAATATAAAAGTTGTTGAAGGAAAAAATAAACTGATACTATTGAGCATACAGTATCTTACCTGCTTTCCCCAGAACAGAAACGGTTCTGATAGATAGGGAAAGGATCCAACTTTCCCTGTCCACCCCGCCCCCCCCCCCCGCTGCCAATAACAACTCAAGGTTCTATCACATCACTTGCTACAACCAAATTGGAACATTTACAAACAACCCCCTCCATCCATTTCACCTTAAGATGCAAGGCCAAGTTTACCTTCTCGTGTCCCTTCACCCCACCAACTTTTTGTAACATCTTGCTTGACCAAGAGATGTGGAAATCTCGAAAGTTTGCACATTTTTGTGCCCACACAATTGGTCTACTAAAAATATTACACTAACAGAGACATGGAAATCTTGCACACTTCTTCATACAACTGTTAGAAAATTAAAACATTTGTCTGTGTGTAAGTGCGCTTGCGTGCATTGTTATCCGTACATGTTTTAAAGGCGTTTCTGAATTACAGAGGCCATAACAAGGTTTTTTGAGGTAAGTGAAATGGTTCATTTCTTTTCAGAAATGGCAAGAGTGGTTCACTGTCACCACACACGCACCCATCCCGAGTTTCCACGGTTGAGCCAGGGCTCTCTCTGAACGCTTGCCTCCCGAATCCTCGCACCACGCTCTTTCCATTACATTACCCGGAGTCTACGTGCGCGCCTGGGTGTCTGCAAGCGCATATAGATATGTACACGTGCATATAGATATGTGTCTCAATTTTTATTTTCTGCGTTCCCTTTGACCAATTCTCCTCTCTGGCCGATAGAACGGAAGTTTCAACTCCGCTATGTGAAAGATAGTTCCCAAGGCGCTCCTTTCTCAGTCTCCGTCGAGATCCACTCTCCATCCGCTCCCGATCACATTAGACCCCGTACAGCGGAGCAAGGGGGCGTGCCACCTTTAGAGTTCGGCGTTGTTAGGCGGGCCCGGACCAATAGGGGCGTGGCGTGGGCGGGCTTCCGAGGGTATTAGCCGCGACCTCTTCAAGCTCCTCTTCCTCATTCGGGGAAGGAGGGGGCGGGCTAAAATGGGGAGAAATGGGCGGGGCTACTAGCGATGGTGTTTCATCCCCCCCTCCTTTCCCCTCACCCCTCCCTGTTCCCCCCCCCTTCCGTCTCCTTCGCTCTCAGGCAGGCGGTTATCGTGGCGATGACGTCAGGCGGGGAGGGTATAGAAAGGCGGGGTTAGCCGGGGGAGGAGGGAAGATGGCGGCGGAGGCTGCCGCTGCTGCAGGAGCGTCGGAGGACGCTGCGGGGCCGCAGTGGGGGGCGTCGGCAACGACGGCGGAGGCGCTAAGGCGACCCTGAAGGGAAAGTTCGAGAGCGTGTTTGTGCCTGTGTTGTGAAGGGGGGGGGAAGAAAGCGAGGAGAGGGCCCATGTGTGGTGGAGGCGGCACCAGCCCCGGTCCGTCGCCACCAGCAGAAGCGCCCACAGGCGGCCCCTCAGCCGGGTTCTGCTTCCGCTGAGCGGGGGCTCCGGGACAGCCCGGGTGGGAACGGGAGGGGAGAGGACGGGCTCCTTTGGGCAGGGCTGACGAGCCCGGCGGTGGAGCAAGATGAAGTTCGCCGAGCACCTCTCCGCGCACATCACCCCGGAGTGGCGAAAGCAATACATCCAGTATGAGGTACGTGCACTTGCGGGGGGTCAGAGGAAGGAGGGGGGTCGGGCCTTGGGAAGGGATGGCGGCGTCGGGGGCACTGTGGACGAGGGAGGGGACGGGCTGGCGGCGGCCTTGGGGGTTTTGGATTGAATTCCCCGGCAGAGGACGGCGGGTGTGTGTGTGGGGGGGGGAGAGGGAGGTTTGAAAATGCGCTCGCGGAGGGAGTGTCGTCGGGTAGGCAGAACGAACAGTTAGGAAGAAAGCGAAATTGGGAGGGTAAAAGGGGAAGAGGCGAGATGGAATAGAAGAAAGGAAGGAGATTATTTTCGAGTGAAGGCTGGTATCCATTTTCTTTTTCTGGTTTTATTCATTGGCGTAGCGGTGCCGCAGATGACTCGTTCTCATCCCACCTGCCTCACCCCCCCATGAAACCCCCTTCCTCCCTCCACCGCATTCTGCTATCCCCACAACGAATGTGCTTGGGTTCCTCCCATCTCTCTGTTGTTGGCTGTGCTTTCCCTCTTCCTCTGCAGTCACCCGTTTTTGCAGTGCTGCTACAACAGCGCTGATTTCTGTCTCCTTGCCCGCTTCATTTTATCCTCTTCCTCTGCGGATTTCCAAAAAATATGCCCTCACCTTCATGGCGTTCCACTTTGGGGAACCGGTCGTCGTGGAAAGGGGTGTGTGTGTCCACCCGCTTACAGTGGGAAAGAGCGGAAGCTTTGGGGCAAGCAGGTACCTTTGTTGAGGGACATAAGGCTGGTCTTAGCAATTAGGTTGGATTTGAAGTCCTTCATTTGGGATATTAGTGTTGTGAAAGAACATTTGGAAAAATAGAGCCTCATAGGCGTTCTGCCAATCACTTGACAAGGAAGCTAGGTGGCACCCTATGCTAGAATTACTGATGCCCTCTAGTTTTGACATTTCATTTTGTGTTGTTTTTGCCTTCAGAGTTAACAGGACTTCCCTGTGTTAGATTTGAGGGTAGGATTAGAAAATCTTGATAAGATCTGTCCTTGTGGGTGTCATGTTTCCTGGAAGTAGTTGTGGTAGCACCCCATCTTCCCTTGGCATTTTAAAAATATTTATGGCTTCACTTTTAACTTCTAAGACCTGTACCATAAAGTTCAGCGAGATCTTGTACAAAGAGCTTTGTCTTCCTTCTGCTGTCTCCCTTCCGCCCAAATTAGGATACCTTTCCATTTCATATGTTATGTACTTTTCTACAACAAAAAAGCACATGCATACAGCTGACTTGTATATACTGATGGAAACCCTCAAAGGAACTTTGTTCTTGTCAGCCACAGGGCAGAAACAGATATTAGGGCTAGACCATGATTACAGTTGAAAGCATGTTTGTGTTGAGGTGACTGAAGTAGTCTTTCTGTGTCTATGAAATCAGACTTCAAATGAGTCCCCTACTTAAGTTCTGAAGAACAAATGCAAAACAAGGCAAGCTAATCTGCACAATCCAGAGGGGGTGCTGTGACATTTAAGAGTTTTTCTATTCCAGTCACGTGCTTTCTCTAACTTCTGTTTCTGACTTCAGTTGTTCCTACAAATAGAGTAATTTACTTTATCCTTGTACTGTAATTTCTTTGACACCTCATGAGTTGTAAGAGTCTACCTCTATAGATTTAGGTACTCTTCTGAGTACTAGTTTCATAATTTGAAGTGGAAGCAGTCTTTCAGCACCCCTGTAAGTTCTCAGCATGCCACAGACTGAAATTCTCTTTAGCCCATTGGACCCTTAGTAAATTATTTCAGTATTGTTCCAAAAAAGAAGTGAGGAGAATTGTGGACAAAGACTACTTTATTGCTTAGAATTAAATATTTGGCACATTCATAATATTGCTGTTCTCAGAAGAGTACTATATGTTCATAATGAGTATATAACCTTATAGAATTCCAGGTGTACATGTCCATTGTCATGTTTTAAATTTTCTATTTGTTTGTGCAGAAGCATAATGTATGCTTTAAGCAGTGTTTCCCACCATAGCTGGGTGAAGGGTTCTGGGAGTTGCAGTTCAAGAACATTTGGGTTACCCAGAGTTGGAGACCACTGCTCTGAGCTGATCAGAGGCCATGAGCGTTTTCCTCACAGATTTTGTTATTATTGTTGACTGTATTGGATAGAATGCAAATAAGTTTAGTTGAAAAATAGCCCACTGGCCTTGGCATTTGAAAACTCTTTTGGAATTCTTTAAAATATAATTCGGGTTTACAAAAATGAAAATCGTTGTAGTAGCAGAGAAGGCCTGTGACTGGAAGGGTGGAACTCTCAAGAGTGGTATCTGGAATAGAGATGGGCAGAAAATGCAGTTTGCCCTGATTTGGCATGGAGTTCACACATGTGTTCTGTGTGCTGTTCACTCTCGTCCTCCACCTCCTCCAGCCAATCACCTGCTCATCGTCACCAGTGCGCTTGCCTCCTCTGTCTCTTCAGTGATTACCTACTCAGAGGTAGCACCATGGGCTTCCCTGCCCCCCCTCATCTGAGTGGGTGACCAGCAGAGGAGGGAGGCACACTGCTGCCAGTGAGTGGGAAATCACCTTTAGCAGGTGGAGAAGGGAAGTGCACAGTGCCCCATGGAACACCTGTGCAGGTGCTGCACCAAGCCATGGTTAATGCCCATCTCTAATCTGAGAGATGGAGCCATGAATTGGAAATCCCTGTTTAAAGTTTACCTCTACTATGAACTTAGTAATTTGCCCAAGGCTTTTCCTCGTCATCCTGCCAACCTAGCAGTTCAAAAGCATGTTAAAATGCAAGTAAATAAATAGGTACCACCTTGGTGGAAAAGTAACGGTGTTCCATGTCTAGTCACGCTGGCCATGTGACCACAGAAACTGTCTTCGGACAAACACTGCTCTATGGCTTGGAAACAGGGATGAGCACTGCCCCCTAGAGTGGACACAACTGGACTAAGTGTCAAGGGGAACCTTTCCCTTTCCCTTTTTCCTTGTCACTGTTCTGATTTTCAGTATGGAAAATAATGTTGACCATGTGTTGTAGTAGTGCCAAACCTTATCTTCTTGTAAGATACTTTGAATGCTCCGAAGCACTAAATAAATGCTTGTTACTGATCTGTGGCCTGTTCAGTGAGAGTTGGCTTTGAATTGTTATCTGTTTTCTAGCTTTAGAACATGTGATTTCATACTCTCTGTCTCTTAAATGTAAGAAAATTGGGAAAACTGACTATAGATTTCCCATGAGGGCTGAGATTTGGTCTTTGCTACATTCTTTAATGAGCTAATAATTTGAACCATTATTAGCAAAGCTACATATAAATATCAGCATCTCATAACTGCATGAAATACAGCTTTATATGTTATGAACATAGAGGGCAGGGACAAAAGTTTGGGTCATCCACAGCCACCTTAACATCTTAACTGGTTCCTTGAGTGAGAGACAAGTGAATCTGAAGACTTGTGTTCTGTGGTGGGAGACAGGATTTTAGTTGATAACTCAGGTGTGTGATCAACACACCCATTGAACCATTCTGGTGCATTTTAATGTTATAGACTTTGCAACTGCATGTTAACAATAGAATTGGTCATCCTGTTTTACCCTCATACTTTGGAGGTTTGACATGGGAGCTTCATATTCATCTCCTGGGGAAGACAGATACGAAGCCTGACAGCACAGCTGTTCCAACTGCCCATTCACATAAACCCCCAGAACCATCCTGGTCCATTTACTGGGCTCCTTGCCGCCTACCTGCCTGGTGGTGGTAACATCGTGCTAATTGTGGAGGAGCCCATGATTGAACCAGCCCGGTCCATGGTGAGTATTCATCTCCCCTATGAGATGAATATGAAGCTCCCATGCCTAGAGGAGACTTTCAAGGTATCAGGAAAGCATTTACTTAACACCAGCACACACGCACAGCAATATGCAGTAAAGAAATCCAAAAAGCAGAGTACATAGAATAGCTTTATACATTACATAGAAATCATAATTAATTAAGACTGCAGGAGTAGGTAATACCTTTATAGACAATTAAAACAACGTATTTGCTAGCTTTCATGCATCGGGATGCCTACTTCCTTAGGTCTGCATTAAGTTTGTGCAAAGAACTTAGAGTCCCAGAAGTTTATGGCAGATAGATGTAAGTTAGGAAAAATGCAGATTGCATTGGGCTTTAAAGTCACACCTAAGGAAACTGCTGATTGGATATCACACCCCACTTCTTCAGATATTGCATAATTACAGGCATTATGTATACACTTTCTCATTTGGCCTTTCTTTGAAACTACAAATGTCACAAAACCCTATGGAAATTAATAAATAAAAATTTAGTAATCTCATTAGATTTAGCCAGTTTGGGTTGAAATTAAAGTCAAATTAATATTACCTAGTGGTTGCAATCCTGCTTTGCTTAGATGGAGAGTCCACATGTCTTCTTGTTGGTGCATGATGGTGGTGGCTATTCTTGGTATCTTCATAATACTGTTGAAATAAAAGAGAGCCATGTGGTCAATACACAGTATAAATGCAAGAGTAGATGATACTTTTAAAGAAAATAATATAAATAAATAATATTACTGCTAGCTTTCATTGTAGATTCTGAAGACTTTCCAAGGTAATTCCACATACATGTGTAACGTTCCACATATAGCACTAATCCAAGAATATCATAACTATGTTATGTGTTACCATGGCCAAATCAGAGTTCCCCAGGACAAAGCATAACTTTCTGAGAAAAAAAGTCTCCATGCTATGAGGGTAGAACAGAAAACTGTTATTTATTTCAAGCTTTCTTTCTCAAAATCTTTCTTGGAAGTTCTTTCCTTACAGGATTTTTAAAAAACATTTCCTTTCATCTGGCCTGTCAAAGTGATGGATTTGAGTTGAAGATATGTTTATTTTGTGATATCTTCTTTGTTACAAGGATGTATATACTTTGTAAGAAATGGCAGTTTCCCATAATACATTGGGCTTTGCTGTACTACACACTATAAGAAAATACATTATCTATACAGTACATTTATATAATTGCTAAATTTTAATAGACAGCAGTGCCTCGCAAGTCGAATGAATTATTTTCATCTTGTGAGGCATCAGTCTTGGGGAAAAATTGTCTTGCGAAGCACGGCCATTGAAGGAGCCCTCTTGCGAGGCACTACAGCAATTGCAAAAACCATTCATCTTGCTGGTTTTTCGTCCCACAAGGCGTTCGTCTTGCGAGGCACCACTGTATATGGTTATATATTGGAGGTTACAATGAGAAGGAATCTCGTCAATAGTGTACTACACTATATGTTAACATACTAGTAATCAAAGTACAGTATATTATTCAATTGGCCTGCATTTTAATCTGACTAAACTTCACAAATAACATTCTTAAATTGACCTTTCTGATTTACAGTGTGCTTAGAAGAGATGATGGGAATCATGGAGCAGTATGGAGGGCATTCTGTTTTATTAATCATGAACAGGGGATACTGTTTTTCCCTCCTTAGAGAAAGAGTAGTGAAACACATAACAGCTGCTACCTCTTCTGATCCTCTACCCATCCAGCAGTTTTAGGTTGCAATTTCAAGTAGCTGTTCAGCTTAGTATGTTAGTAAACACCAGATTGGTCCACAGCAATCAGTTTTTATCCACAATATATTTACTTGTGGATGGAAGGTCCAACTTTTGTCATTAACAGGCCCCATTGCGTTTAGAAGAGCAGGAAGGTGGACGTCTGTCCACCTGCATACATGAGTGTTGTATAAACATATGTTGGAAGATCAGTGAGCATGTGTTGCAGACATCAGTGAGTAATCACTCATCAGAATGTTGGTCTAGTTAGGTGCCAGGTTCAAGTATCAGTAATGGGTTGATGCAGAGAGACAAATTAGGGATTCTGTTGTTACCATTTACCATCAGTCTTTCTGCCCAAGCTGTCTACAGTGGTGTTAGGTATGGTGTTGGAAGAACTTGTTGGGATTGTCAAAGATGGCTGGAAAAAGTCTGTTCTGGCTGACACTTAAAAAAAGATTCAGTTCATCTTAGTGACTCATATTGTTCAGTGATAGCAATCACTTGACAGTATGTTGGACCCTTCTTTTGATCTCTAAACTCAAAAGTAACTGGGAGGGCTGATCAAGGTGGATATGAGAGTAATGAATGCCTCCCAGGAACAAGACAGTGCTCCAGGATGCCTAAGAGAGGTTATAGTAAGATGATTGACAGAGAAGCATTTCTTGAATCGCATAATATTGGATAACTAGCAACCCATCTCCTCTGTTCTGTTCTAGGGTAAGCTTTTGGCATTTTTTGTGACCTCTCTGTTCCAAGGGTTTCTGGAAGAGATAGATTATCTAGATCCATTTCGGCTTGATGCCAGGCCTCATTATAAGATAGAGATAGCTTAGGTTGACTTTGTAGATGAGTTGTCTTGAGAACTAGCTTAGTATAGTGTGTACATGTTGCTTCTGCTGCAGTTCTCTGTTACATTTGGGATCATCAACTGTGATATACTTTGGGGCTGTCTCTTTGGAGTTGAACTGGGAAGCATGGTTTTGTATTGTCTGGAAAGTTGAACTGAGAAGTACCAGGGAATCCTGGTTGCTGCCCTGACCATTGCCTGAGGGAGTCCTTCAGGGTTTTGTTCCATTTCTTGTCCTCTTTAACATAAACATAAAACTGCTGGGAATGGTCCAACATTTAGGGGTTTGGTATTTCCAACTCTGTTTCTGATTTTTTTTTTTCCAAATCTGAGACAATTGTTCTAATTTTAAATTGGTGTTTAATGTCAATAATGAACTGGATGAGGGAGAAAATATTGAAGCTTAATGCAGACAAGTCAGAAGTATTCCTTGTCAGTTGAAAGCAGATCAGGGAATAGGGACTGGGAGTAGGGAGTTCTGGATGGAATTACACTCCTTGAAAACTCAGGTTTGTAGCCATGGTGAACTCTGGACTTTTTGCTAAGCCTGGATGCCCAGGTTTCAGCAGTGGCCAGGAGTGTGCTTGTAGCTAAAGCTAGTACTCCAGCTTTGATTGTTCCTGGAGAGCCCCGATTTGGCCATGGTAAAACATACCATAGTTATATTGTTCTTGGATTATTATATGCTGTACATGGATTACCTTGGAAAGTCTTCAGGAAGTGCCTTTAGGCTGTAGAACCCTCTTCCAAGGAAGGGCAGGTTGGCTCCTCCCTATTGTCCTTCTATTACAGGTAGATAATTTTTCTGTTCAGGGGAGCAACTAGCAGTTTTAATAGGAGATGCTGTGCTTTTAAATTATTTTATTTTTTTAATTTTTTGATTTTAATATGATGATATTAATTGTGTTTTAATAGTGTAATTTATTATACTTTTAAGCTACAATGTTTGAATGTTTCGTAAGCTGCCTGAAATTCCTTTATTTGGAGAAAGGTGGGTTATAAATAAATAAATAATGAATGAATGAATAAATAAATGTAGGAATGTATAACTTGAGGCACAGAATTGTAGAAAAGTACAGGATACAACTTCTGAAGTTTCTCACACCATAAAGAACTGACATGTGTGCAGTACAAGTATTGCAAGTGACAAATAGTTTAACATCAACTGATTTGGAGTACTAAATACAGAAAATCTTATGAAAGTACTAAAAATAATGTTTTGCAAAATCTCCCATCTGTTTCAGAAGCAAACATTTGAGTAGACCAGATAGGTGGGGTATAAATCAAATAAATAACTAAATAAAAATAAACAGAACATATTCAATATTTGTTAGAATTTTACTTTAAAAGTGAGCTAAACTGTTTTCAGCTCCTTTTCAGAGGTGTTTCACAGATCTTTCAAAAGATGGTAATGTATCATCTTCTCCCACAAATCTGTCTGTGGAAAAAAAAGGTACTATCAGGCATTGAAAAGAGTTGGGAAGTTGTCAAGAATTGATATCCTTACAAAATAAATAAAAGAAGAGGTGGACATAGTTTTTTAAACTTAACACACTTCCAGAAACATCAAGGGTTACAGCATGGGAAGCAAGTAAAGTCTTTTTCTGGGGCTTAATAATAATAATAACAACAGTAACAGTAGCAACAACAACAATAAGATTTGCAGCAAAGAAAAAGAGAGGATGGCAAAATAACAAGAACTAGAAAAGATACTGTCTTTGTGCAAAAAACAGTTAAAGCAAAACCAAAACAAAATTGAGGAAGAAGCTAAGTAACACAATATCAATTAAATATTTTGATGACACAAGAAATTGTGAAAAGAATGAAATTTGCAAGACAGTTTTTTTGAAAATACAAATAGATCAGGAAGAAAGAGGAACATCCATAATTCAGAACTTGAAAGATGAGTTGAGGAGTTATAAAATCTAGACAAGAAGAAATAAAGAAGATTGTAGAGAAATTTTATCAACATTTTTATCCAGAAAAGTAGATCCCCAAAGAGAAACAGCGAGAATATTTGGGTAAACACAATAATATAACACTGACTGGTGAACAAAAGCAGATAGTGAATGAGCAATTTTCATTTAATGAAATAGCAGAAGCCTTTAGGAAGCAAAAGAAAGGGAAATCCCCAGGAGGAGATGGGATTCTGGCGGAATAGTACAAAACTTTTGAGGTTATATTTCTTAAACCATATAAGAAACTGCTAGAAGCTGTATAACAAGAAAGGGAAATCTCGCCATCATGGACAGAAGCATTAATTACCATTCATAAAGAGGGAACAGACTCTATGGAAATCAAAAACTACAAGCCAATATCACTCCTAAATGTGGATTATAAAATTTATTCTACAGTATTGGCAACTAGACTGAAAAAGTTCTTTCACAAGTACTTCACCAGGATCAATCCGGTTTCCTACCAAAGAGGCAAATAAGAAATAATCTTAGAGTGATTCTAAATATACTTGAATACTATGAAGTGCATCTGGAGGAATCAGGGGCTGTGATCTTTTTAGATGCAGAAAAGACATTTGACAATCTGAACTGAAAGTTTATGATACAGCAATAAGAATTGATGGACATGGGAAAAAGATTTATCACGCCATTAAAGACTGTCTATACTAAACAAAAAGCGAAAATTAGAATTAATTAACTAATACATTAAGATATAGAAAGGGACAAGAGAGGGCTGTCCACTATCGCCATTACTATTTATAATCTCATTGGAAGTCCTCATTGAGCAAATCAGGACTAGTAAAAACATAAGAGGGTTAAAAATAAGGGGAGAAGAATAAAAATTACAGGCATTTGCCGATGATTTAGTTCTGATTTCGGAATAACCCAGTAAAGCTGTTGATGATATGTTGGAAATGCTAGTAAGTTTTGGGAAAATGGTGGGAAAGAAAGCGAATTGGCAGAATACAAAAATTTTAGGCAAAAATATTTGAACACAGGAGATTCACAAAGTGATAGACACAACAGGCTTTGAAGAGGAAAAAAGAGTTAAACATTTGGGAATCCAAATGACAAATATGACAAGGACATTAATGAAAGACAATTACATGAAGCTTTTAAAGGAAGTACACAGAGATCAGGAAAAGTGGAAGAAGTTATAAATTTCACTGGTGGAGAATAGTAAGAGTACTCAAAATGAATGTGCTACCTAAACTAATCTTTCTTTTTCAGACAATACCAGTGATGCTAAAGCAAACACTTTTCAGGGTTTTAATTTGTAAGTGGGTTCCTCTACTTTTGGGGGCAACCCTTCTTCTTCAGCGGGAAATGACAACAGAGATGTCTTTATAACTTTCGAACTTTCATCTTTATTAACACTTATTTACTCCAGCGCATTACTTATAGGGTCAAAAACTCTTAACTCTGGCAACAGGCCAACACTCATAGAACCAAAACTCTTGCCATAGTCCCATGAACTTAACGGGGATGCCCCCCATGCCATCCCTTGTATTCCAGTCTTGGGGGAGGAGTACTGCAGAGAGCACAGATCCTGCCACAGCATGCGTGCCGTATCCAGCCTGTTTCGTCAGGTCTATTGTAGAACCTGTTGTGGACTATCTTTGCCTCTCGTCGTAACACCACCTCACGAGGTACCACAATCGCTGTCCATTCTTTTGTCATATACATCGTTGGTTCCGAATCACCACAGCTAGGCTCAGGCAGAAATCCACTAACCTTTAAGTTCGGAAAGTCTCTTAATAGTCTTTGTGTCCGGATCCTTTCAAACTCTTTCCTTCTGGTTTCAGCTCTCTTTCGTTCATAATCTGCCACCACTGAACTAAACCAGCACACCCCTTATTTATATTTTCCTCCCAAACTGAAATTTCTTGCTCCACCCCTTCTTTCCCTCTCGCCTCTTCTACTAGGCAAACCTTCCGTCTTTCCTGCCTTTTCTCCTGATTCTATTTCTCCCGCATCTTTTGTAACTGTCACCCTTCATCTTTTTGTTCTACCTCCCTTTTTCTTCTCCTATGGCCTCTGTTATCACGGATGGCTCACTCGTACACTCCCCTCCTTCACATAATTAAAAAATAATGAAATTTGTTTGGCCAGGAAAGAAACTGAGGATTAAAAGCAAAGCATGCTGCTTATATACCACCCCATAGCACTTCAAGCACTCTCTGGGCGGTTTACAAGTTAATTATGCAGGCTACACATTGCTTCCCCCCCCCCCCCCCCCAGCAAGCTGGGTACTCATTTTACTGACCTCGGAAGGATAGAAGGCTGAGTCAACCTTGAGCCGGCTACCTGGGATTTGAACCCCAGGCCGTGAGCACAGTTTTGGCTGCAGTACAGTGGTTTAACCACTGCGCCATGTGGCACTGCAAGATTCTAAAAGGACAGGTTTTGGTCTCCCGGATTGGAATACCTACTACAGGGCTTGTGTACTAGCCTGGATTAAGGAATGGATTGCTTTGTAGAATGAGAGACTGCTTAGATTGGAAAGGACATGACCTTAGCCTGGGGTGCTTTTGTATGGTACCAAAAAGCTAAAGATCATAACGTTTTCAATAATTATATGATGTGCAAATGATAGGTATGCACCAGGTATGCAAATTTGTCTTATCTATGTTTTTCATTTCCTTTCAAGTACCTGAGATTTCTGGGTGCTTTTGTTTTTAGGGGGGTAAATCAGTGGTAATTATATATTCTAGAGAAGGGCCTGAACTGCAGTTCAGCATGTTCAGTGGATTATGCTCACAAATGTTGTTTGGGCACCCCAATTTCCCCGCCCTGCCTTCATCTTCAGAATGGGCACCCCTGGGAGGAGATGGGGTAGGGAATCCTGCATGCTTGTGCAACACCTGTGGGTCCAATCCTCCAAACCACAGTTCGTGCCCTATAGTATGAAATATTGTAAGAACAACTAATGAAATACAAATTGAAATAAAAAGCATTTAATAAATAAATATAAAATTAATGTAATACACACACACACACAGTCCACTAACTAATCTCGGTGGCTTACAATAACATGACCTTGACATAAAATAAATTTCAATAAATAAATGTGAAATTAAAACATGAAACAAAAGGAAAGCCACTCCTGTACTAATTAAATAAAAAGTAGTTGATACAAAAGAGAGTGGCAGAACAAAGACAATTGGGATAATATAGGCATGTGTATTTCTGGGGATAGTTAATTCAGTCATTGCTAATAAATTAGTAGTTAAAATCTGAATTTTAATATGCTAAGAATAGAGGAAGGCATGATTTATACGAGTTACATGCCACCTGTGTATGAGTGGTTTAACTTCAGTCACTGTTGTAATGAAAGAAAAGGAATGTATCTCTTTCCTACAAATATCAGCAAGAATCATAACAATCTGCTTCTTAGATAATAATGGATTAGTGAAGTTCTCAGAATAGGTGGTGTGAATGTTGGTTGGATCTTAACAGTGAATTATTGTTGCAAGGTGTGAGGTTAGCAGTGCTAAATATGAAAACATTGTGCTGTGGATAGTAAATTCATCTGTTTTGTAATTTTAGTTCTCCATGTGATTTATCAGAATCGCCCTAGATGGTAAGATCTTCTTTAGCTGGTGGCTTGGATGCTAAACCTTTGGAGTTCTTTGTTCCTTTATTTCTACCATTTTCCTTACTCTTTAATAAATAAATATCTATTATCTTAGACAACTTACCTACTTTGTAAAACTTTAACTTTAAGTGAGCATTTCTTCATATGTGTTCTACACATTTTTGTTTGCATTCTCCTAAACGTTGAATGCTAGTCATTCATTTGTTCTTAAAGGGTCAACATTTCGATAGGGAAAGATAAGATCTTAAAACTGAAATTAGTAGTTTACAAAATAATTAGCACTGTAACACTCCGTTGATTTCATTTGGCACTTGCCATTTTTGTTTGAGCATTGCCATAGTTCCTGAATAATTAAAAGTAAATTGGTTGCTGTAATAATAGAAACATATTGGCTGAAATCCTGAATCTTAGTGTAAGAAAATTCATGGCATTCAGTCCATTCCTAATCAGCAAAGAAAGAGTAATTTGTTGTGATTTTTAGAGATGTGTACCCTGAGAATTGTAGTGAGGATTTGGGGGGGGGGTGTCAGCAAGGAATGGACTGAATGTCTAGCACTACGCAATGGGATTTCAGCCAGTGACTTATTAGAATGCTGAATCTGAGTCACTTGCAGAGATCGAATAATTACTAAGCAGAAATTATGCATAACAAGTCACCCAGATTAATCAGCTGATGGTACCAATGGTAATACAACATTCTTTGCTCCCAGTACACACTGTTCTTCAAGTGGGAAGACTTGAAGAAAACATAAAAATAGATTTAAAAATAAAATAAAAAGCAGACAATGTCTGCCTTCCAGTTTAGAAAGACACATCACAGTGGGAAGAAATGATTGGGAAGAGAAAGACCAGAAAATTCAGCATCATTTTTTGTTACACACATCATACAGTGATCAGCCATGATGGAAACCATCTGATCAGTTGGAAGAATCAGGCCTTAAAAGTAAGGAAATCCTTGCTGTTGTCTTTTATTTATGAGTGGGCATAGAGAGATTCTTCTTTGTCTGTGATTGTATGGGGTTTCAGTGAAGGGAAAAAAATCGGGGGGGGGGGGTTTATCAGGATAGATTCTAACTCTTGAGGAGCCAAATCAGCCATGTGAGTTGAAGGTCTCCTCGACTGGTACAAAGGCTCTTTGAGCCTTTTGAAAAATTATTATTCATTTTTGATTGGGTAAGGAAAGATCATAGGGAAGGGGGTTTGGAACAGGATAGTGTACTGGGGTAAATATAAAAATACAGAATGTGATAGAGAACAATATATATCATTATTACTTTTGCTGATATGTTTTCTTACTAAGCTTACTTAACACCTACCTTGCCATTTTTCCTAAGTCTTTAAACTCTACAATTATATTTTATATCTTCTTCCTTATAATTTTAACCCATTCATGTTCTCATCCAGTTATACAAAGATAGGTTGATGATGATGCGTGAGGTGTCTAGTGTAGGTTTTGGTTGACTTGTTTGGTATTTGTTGAATTTCTGTTTTTGTCTGGCTGTGTGGTCCACCATTTCTTTTTCCATCATTATGTATGAGAGGGCATTGATCTTGTCCCAATCATGACTTCTCATTTTTTGGCTGATATTGTATGATGTGAAGGAATAGTAGTTCTTTGTCTGTGGAGTCCTTTTTTTGTGGGTTATGTGGATTCTTTCCCATAGGAAAGAATGCCCATGGGGAGCCCCCTCAGCTCGGTTATAGCGAACTTCTACATGGAACATTTAAAAAAACAAGCCCTGACTTCAGCACCCTTCATACCCAAATCTGATTCAAATATATGGATGACACCTTTGCAATTTGGAGCCATGGTGAAGAAAAACTGGAAGAATTTCTAAACCATCTCAATAGCATCCACCCAAATATACAATTCACTATGGAAAAGGGAATAGAGGGCCAACTCCCTTTCTTAGATGACATGGCCATACGCAAACCTGATCTATTGGGACACATGGTCTACAGAAAACCCACCCACACAGACTGATACCTACACAAACACTCCAACCACTACCCTGAAGAGCCTCGTGGCGCAGTGGTTAAACTGCTGTACTGCAGCCAAACTGTGCTCACGACCTGAGGTTCAATCCCAGGTAGCCAACTCAAGGTTGACTCAGCCTTCTATCCTTCCAAGGTCAGTAAAATGAGCACCCAGCTCACGGGGGGGGGGCAATGTGTAGCCTGCATAATTAACTTGTAAACCGCCTAGAGAGTGCTTGAAGCACTATGGGGCGGTATATAAGCAGCACACTTTTTTTTTCTTTACCCATGACAAAAAAGAGGCATAACCAAAACATTGACCGTGCGAATCGGAACTGTGAAGCTCAGTTTTTCAGCGCTGAACTCAGCCATCTGAATTGGGCCCTACAGACAAATGGCTATTCCAAGAACAAAATTGCAAGAGCCATCAAACCGAAAAAACACAAAACTGAAGAAGAAAAACAGCCACCCACAAATGAAATATTTTTGCCATACATCAAAGGGGTCACAGACCGCATGGGGAAACTTTTGAAAAAACACAACCTACAAACAGTATTCAGACCCACCACAAAAATACAAAAATGTTTCGGTCAGCAAAGGACAAAAGGGGCCCCCTCACCACTGCAGGTGTATACTGGATACCTTGCAGTTGTTGCCAGTTATATATTGGGACCACAAAATGCAGCATCCACACCAGAATCAAAGAACATGAGAGACACTGCAGCCTCGTGGCACAGTGGTTAAAACGCTGTACTGCAGCTAAAACTGTGCTCACGACCTGGGGTTCAAATCCCAGGTAGCCGGCTCAAGGTTGACTCAGCCTTCCATCCTTCCGAGGTCGGTAAAATGAGTACCCAGCTTGCTGGGGGGGGCAATGTGTAGCCTTTATAATTAAAATTGTAAACCGCCCGGAGAGTGCTTGTAGCGCTATGGGGCGGTATATAAGTCCAATAAATAAATAAATAAATAAATAAACTACCAGAAAAATTGAGTGTCTAAATATGCCCTGAAACAAGCTGGACATGAAATCCTGTTTTGCGTGTGTTTCAAAACACAGAACTACTGGACAATACCAGTAATCATTATCTTAGGCTACAAAGGGAAGCCATTGAAATCCACAAACACTGGCAGAGCTTGAACAAAAAAGAAGTCTAAAACTCAAGAAAGCCTGGCTCCCAGCACTGAAAAATACAGCCTGTAAAAAGGTCAATGGACTCTACCCAGCCACAAGGACTGGTGATCACTGTACACACAAGACTAGCTAACAACACCCATCAATCACAATGACAGATCACCTCCCCCCAAAGCAAAGCTGCCCATCGCAAATATACACCCATAACAAGAAACACCCTGATCACCGTAATCATCCAGTCTCCTGAAAAGGACAAAAAGCTGATCCCACAGCTACAAATAAGTTCTTAAGTCCGTATGTCATGACTCAGTTTATGAGCTTAATCCATCCCAGAAGATGTTTGTAGGTCGAATCAGCATTTCCCATTGAAATGCATTAAAACCAATTAATCCGTTCCAGCTCTTGTTTGTATGTAGAGGCATCGGTTGTAAATCGAAGCATTAGTTACCATAGGAACTAATGCAAAACCGGTTAATCTGTCCACTACCCCTAGGGGGAGATTTTTTTAAAACCTAAGATGACTTAGGTTTAAAAAAAGGGCAGGAAAGGAGGGAAGGAGGGAACAATGGGGAAAAGAGGAAAGAAAGAAGGTCATCACTGGGGCACACAGACCCATCAGACAAAGGTCTGTGCTTTTAAGCACAAAAAGAGAAGACAGAGACAATGTTTTTTTTTCCCCATTTGTGATATCTTTGTGACTTCTCCCTTGGTTTTTTTGTATCAGTTGTATCAGTTGCCCTTTGGTGTTTTTCCTGATGCTTTTGCGGCCATTTTAACTAAGCTGTGTGTAAGATATATCAAAATTAATGTACTCCCCCTAAAACAGAAATTCAGTTTGACTATCAGATCATTCAATATTGAATTATAAATTATTAATATAATAAAAATATCACATCCATCAATGTCCCAATGTCTCTATATTCTGTTAAGGTAAGAATGGAAATTAAGTTAATAGTCTTTATGTTTTCTTCTTTCTTCTGTCTTCTCTTGAAAATCCTTGAACCTTGATTAGCTTTGCTTTCCACTCTTCTGCTGTTGATTTGAAGCAGCAGATAGATACTTTCCGTTGTTGACCAACAGAGGAAAATCCTTTCAAGTTATGCCAGCTGTTCTTCCTCCTTGGGACAGCCATTTCACCTGAGAAAATGCCTTGGACGGTATGGATCCTACCAATTGTCTGTTGGCCAGTGCTGAGGGATCATAGAAATCAGTCATGCTGTTCCAAAAGAGATGGAGGACTCAAATCTCTCATTGGCCAGAGCATCTATTTGCTCAGTTTTGGTGAGAGAACAATAGTCTTGGCAGTTAGAATGGATGAAGCTGGACCTCTTTGAGTATCCTATCAAATATGCCTCCCACCTTCAGAGGTTCAATTTTGAAGGAGCTGCTTAGTGGGGTTTGATTACTTTTCTTTAATGTGGTCTTTATCCCAAGTTATAATATGTGTAATACTGTACTGTTGAATCTATACATTTCAAAAGCCTCTTTTGCTCTTTTACTTTAATGACCTATATAGAAGGTTTGCATATACAGCTGAAATATATTTTTATTAATGAGAGAACTGATGACCTTTAATGCAGCAATGTTAAAATTGGCATTTGTAGGTATACTCTTGGGCACAAAACTACTTGCTGACCAGGGGAAGTATTTGACTTTGGAATGTGATAGGTTTTATATTACAGACAGTTTTATTCAACCTTTTTAGAGCATACAGTTGTTCAACAACGTATTATTGTAGTAATTTTTAATGCTAATAAAATCTGTTATGTTTCTCCTTTCCTTCCCAGCCTCCCAGTTAATTTTATAACTTTGGCAGTAATCTCTTTAAAATATTTGCTTGAATGATCGTAGTCAGAGAATGGAGGATCTTGAGAATGTTTGGCTATTACAGCGAGCTGTTGTATGTAGTAAGTGTACAGTACAGTATTTATCCTCTTTGTACTGAGAATATATGTAACTGAATTAACTTCACATTCAGTGTTTTTCTCTGTCAGCTCTGAGGAGTAAAAAGACTTTAATTGCTACTCTGTAAGACAGACTGATCAAAGTAACTTAGTGTGTTGTGCTGACAGGTTTACCCTTTTTTCTTTTGGCAGGCTTTCAAAGAGATGCTGTATGCAGCCCAGGACCAGGCCCCTTCTATAGAAGGTAAGCAAATTATAACTTTATTCCTAGTAGTTTAGCTTTGAACACCAAGATCTTACCTGATTTAATGTTTCTCCTTGTAGTTATTGAAAATACTTTCTTTAAAACATTCTTTGGTGCTATATATAAGCCTAGACTGGGAGATGCTGGATAGCTTAGTGGTTTAGGTCTCTGGTTGTGGAGTCAGAGGTTGGTGTTAGATTCCCCTTTGTGCCTCCTTGACAGGGGCTTGACTCAATGATCATTGAGGTCCTTTCAAGCTCTGTAGCTCTAAGATTACTGTTGTTCTTTGCTATAAAGCACAGCTCTGTGTGCCCAGCCTGGTGAAAATCTGTGTGGATTGGAAGATAACTTTATGAAGTTTTACTGCTCACCTGCCCTTGTCTTTTGACTGTGTGCAGGGACTTTATGACTTTTAAAAATTTTTTTGCAGGCAAGTATATGACAATGCTTGATCTGGTTTGCGTTAGCTGTGGATCTCCCCAAAATGGGCACATTTAATACATAATCTAAACTATTAGAGAAGGAGGACCTTTAACTAGTTAAGAGGCTTTCTGTGTGATTTCCTCAGTGCTCTGTTTGAGATGTATGTTACAGTGCTTGACCTCTTCAGTTTTCTACTATGTCTCTCATCCCATGGAAAATGAAGCTGGCATGGTGGCTGTATATTATCTCCAGTATCAGAAGTAGCATTTCTCTGGATTCCAGTTTCAAGGGGAAAGGAGAAGATGAGTACCGTTGTGTGCACGCCATGCGATTTGCGGGCTTTCTATAGGCCTCCAGTTGACTACTGTGGGAACAGAATGCTTTACTAGATGTCCTTTGATGTGGTCCATCATGGCCCTTTTGTTCCAAACAGCCATAATCCTGGCTGGAAAATACTGGTGATTGCATAATGAGAGAAGTAGGAAGATTCTAATATGAACAGAAAGGGTTTTTTACTGCTGAAAAATACTGGCTAAATGGTGAAATTGTGTTGTATGCTCTGTAACATGTATTTATAGTAATACAAAGGAAGTAACCATAAGGTAAATAAAAAATTTCTGATAGCCTAGTAGAAAAATGTTGCAAATGGTTGAATGGGGCACATCAGAAGGTACATATGTGAACACATTTACAGAGTTTCCTGGCATATAAACATTATAAAAACATTCATTTCTACTTCGAGTGGTCGAAGGGGTAATGAATATCTCCATGTAGCAAGGTAGCATCCTGACATGCTTAAAGGAGGCAGTAATAAGACTGTTATTGAAAAAGCCCTCCTTGGACCCCACAGCGCTGGATAATTAGCAGCCAGTCTCTAATATCTCATTTCTGGGCAAGGTGCTGGAATTGATTGTGGCTTCTCAGCTCCAGGGGTTCCTGGCTGAGACAGATTATTTAGCTCTGTTTCAGTCTGGCTTCAGGCTTGGTTATGGGACAGAGACTGCTTTGCTGGGAACTGGACAGGGGGAGTGTGCCCCTGTTGGTTCTGCCGGACCTCTCAGTGGCTTTCAATACCATCAACCATGCTTCTGGATTTTTTTAAATGATGTAAATAAACCACCTTGAATTCTTTTTGAGGAGAAAGACAGGATAAAAATATTCAACCAACCAAACATTTGTTGCCATAGTTCAAAATAAGATTGGCAGAAGAAAATATAAGCATGGACTTGCTCTGTTCTTTTATGTTCACAATCTGTTTTATTTTTCACAGATTTTCTTTTGTGCCTCTCTCCCTTGAAGTTCATGTTTTTCAGAGCCGTTTGTCACTTTATATTTTTATTATCAGGAGTTGAAACTGGATTTTTTTCAGTACAGCTTATTCATGTATTCACACTGCTGGTGGATACAAAGCAAAATAAATGAAACAGTAGAGCATGCATTAGCTTAACAAGAATGTAATCTTACATGCACCTTACTGTTCCTTGGTTTTGTTGTCTAGTAGACAAGGTTGTTGTAATTATTTTAGTTAAGAGCAGTAATCCTTTGGTTAACCATTAGCTGTTATAAAAAGATTACTATGCAGCTTCTTAATTTCTAAAAAACTATAATCATGAAGGTTGTTGTGGGTTTTCGGGCTCTTTGGCCATGTTCTGAAGGTTGTTCTTACTGACTTTTCGCCAGTCTCTGTGGTCGGCGTCTTCAGAGGACTGGAGTACAGTAGTAACTCTGTCCATGCTCTGTTGCTGTTTGTTGGATAGTTGACAAACAGCAACAGAGCATGGATACAGTTCCTACTCCAGTCCTCTGAAGATGCCAGCCACAGAGACTGGCGAAACGTCAGGAAGAACAACCTTCAGAACACGGCCAAAGAGCCCGAAAAATCATGACATTTGCTGTCAGCTGTAGTGGATGATTCATTGACTGCTTCAAGTAAATGGTCAGATTGGGTGATACAGGAGAAAGGATAGTTATCTAAGAGAACAGCAAAAATAGGCAAAGATAAGTTGCCATTTTTGCTCCAGAGAATGCAGTTATAAAAATTATTTTGTTGTATCAGTTTCCTTGACATCTTTATGAATTGTTGTGTTAAAACTGGATCATATTCTTAAATATTGTCTCTCCCTGTGCTTCGTGAAAAAATATTGAAAAGAAAGAACAGTTTAAACAGAATGGCAGGGCTCTGGCTATCAATAGCACAGAGATTGTTTTTATTGCAACCAAATTTATGTATTTAAGTATAATTCTCATTGAATTTTTTCTTATATGCAAGTATACTGAGATTTGCAGCCTAGAGCTTGTTCCATGTGCTTTGTTGGGAGTTTCTTTCCTGCTGTAAGTTGATAGTAATCCTTTGCATTGAGAGGGATCTGTGATTAAATTATCCGTCAAGTTCCACAGCTGAGCATGTAAGACATATTGTATAATATTGACATCTGGGTTCAAAGAACTGAAAGCTTCATTCCCAAATAAGTTTATAACATGCATTCCTGGACTTGACATTTCACTTACTCCAGGAAAAAATAAGGCTTGCTGTCTTTTACTGTCAGGAATAGGTTTAATATAAGAGTCTTCTGAAATAGATGGATTGATAGATAGGAATAGTACTTGTTATTCATTGATGAGCAAAAATACTGGTCTGTTTATGAAAATGGTCTATCTGAAATCAAAGCCCATCAGAAATCTCTGGATGCATCATATCCTTTCTGGGACCAAAATCCTACTGAAGAAAACTTTTTGTAAGGGCTAAAGAGGGAAGGGCATGGCCAAAAAGGCAAATTCACTTGTTTTTTAAATTGTTTAATTGTTTAAAAGTTGCTGGAAGAGTTTTGTTAAATCCCTTTTTCAGCTAATTTTAAAAAGCTTTTTTAAACCATTGTGACTCCTAGTAGCCCAAAGTATTTTTTTTGAAAAGTTAAAAAAAATTGGGCATATGCCTTCCAGGATACCGGGCCCCCTTCAAAACATGGTAAACACACCTCTCCCTGTTCCTTAGGGGGAAGATGGGGAATTTCTGAACATTTAAAACTTTTTTAGGAGTTGGGATTGGGGGCTCTGAGGGGTGCCCATGGCTTGAATGTGGCCAACCCGTGTCTAACTAAGTCAAGATCTGGAACTTTGGTAGGCAAGTTTGCTGAAGCAGTATTACTGGTTCAGGATGGTAAATGTGCTTGGAACCATTATGAGTAGAGAGAGGTTTATTCCAATACACTGAGACCGTAAACTGCTAAATAAGTTTCAAGGTCATTTTTTTTACTTTGTTCTTCCACACTGGTGTGGGAAAATTGTGTGCAAAGCTTCAGAGAGCACCTATACCCATGATAGTTAAATAACTTCTTCAGTCTCTGGCATGTCAGCTGTTATCTGGTTTGGCAGCTTCCAGTCAGCAGAAATGAAGGGAAGAGAAAAATTATTTCTTCACATGGCTTTCTCTTTTCAAAGAGCTTCAAAGCATTGCATTGGTGGACAGATTTACTTGGAACTGCTTACTTATCTTGCTCTTTCAGGCTTTGAGGATCCATATACGTACTGACAGTCATGGATTGATGAGGATTGGTATCCAGGAAATAAATGTTTAGTTCCATATTTTTGGTTACAATCAAAACTACAGCTAATACTTTGCTGCATTTTGAAATTATTGTGTTTTTGTTTACAAAGGGTAACATCTAATGTTGTTTGGAAAATGACTGAAGGATCTGTTTAACTCAACAAATAATTTTTAAAGTGTGATTTGATGTCTGTTAATTACCAAAACTGACATGTTACCTGAAGTCAGATACCTGGAGTCACATTATATTAAAGCAGTTTTTATATTTTCACATGGGCAAAACATTAAACTAGAGCCCGCTTTCAGTTTAAAAATGTTGACCAGTTTGGATTGAACAAACCAGAATTCTGCAGAATTTTGGTTTATCAATAATGAATAAACACATTAGTACACTGTGTCTAGTCATACTCACTTCTTCCTTTTATTAATGAGAGTGGATTTGCCAGCTAGGAGTATGCTACCAAAAACTTGGTATGTTTTATCTTAACTGGATCCTTGATGTGTCATTTCCCAGCACACCTAGAATCCTAAGTTAAGAACAACTTAGAGAGGCCATTACCAAAGTACCTTGTTTCTGATAGTAACAATGTTCTTTATGATCTTGATGGCATTTCCAGATGGCTTTCATTTCTGTCAACCCCTGGTTGTGTTATAGGGGAATGTTTTTAATACACTGGAGAGCAGTGCTTGCTTCAATCTGGTGTTTTCTAAAAACTGAGAGCCCCAGTTTCTACTACACCAGAAAAAGAAGTTAAAGTCTAGCTGCCTGCCCAAGCTAGTTAAAGTCTAGCTGCCTGTACCACTTTTATCACTTTGGAAGTCTTTTTAGTTTGTGGACCTACAGTAACTGTTTGATGGATGAGTCTTCCAGTGTGCTGACTGAAATATTGCTGTCCTCAGTTAATAATTGGGGGTGTAACTGAAGAAGAAAGATAGTGGCTTGTTTAACCTGGTATGCTGCTAATCTGAAATAAGTAATTACATGTTAATGTTTTCACATTAACTAATGTTTTGCTTCTGAAATGTATTAATCACTAGATAGTACTATCATTACAGAATGGTATTATTGTTGTTGTTTAGTTGTTAAGTCGTGTCTGACTCTTCGTGACCCCATGGACCAGAGCACGCCAGGCCCTCCTGTCTTCCACTGCCTCCCTGCGTTTGGTCAAATTCATGTTGGTAGCTTCGATGACACTGTCCAACCATCTCATCCTCTGTTGTACCCTTCCCCTCTTGCCTTCACTCTTTTCCAACATCAGGGTCTTTTCCAAGGAGTCTTCTCTTCTCATAAGATGGCCAAAGTATTAAAGCCTTGGCTTCAGGATCTGTCCTTCCAGTGAGCATTCAGAGTTGATTTCCTTTAGAATGTATAGGTTTGATCTCCTTGCAGTTCAGGGGACTCTCAAGAGTCTCCTCCAGCACCACAATTCAAAAGCATCAATTTTTTATGTATTTCCATACATTGCTACTGGAAAAACCATAGCTTTGACTGTTCGGATCTTTGTCGGCAAGGTGATGTCTCTGCTTCTAAAGATGCTATCTAGGTTTGTCATCACTTTCTTCCCAAGACGCAGGCGTCTTTTAATTTCGTGGCTGCTGTCACCATCTGCAGTGATTATGGAGTCCAAGAAAGTAAAATCTGTCACTGCCTCCATATCTTCCCCTTCTATTTGCTAGGAGGTGATGGGACCAGTGGTCATGATCTTATTTTTTTTTTTTGATGCCACACCATTTTTTGTGCTCTCCTCTTTCACTCTTATTAAAAGGTTCTTTAATTCCTCCTCACTTCCTGCCACCAGAGTGGTATCATCCGCATATCTGAGGTTGTTGATATTTCTTCCGGCAATCTTAATTCCGGTTTGGGATTCCTCCAGTCCAGACTTTCGCATGATGTATTTTGCATATAAGTTAAACAGAATGGTATACATTCATGTAAAACATCAGCCAACTATGTGATAGTTAAAAAGTAATTATGAATGCAGCTTGAGAAAGTACTTTAGATAATTTAACAAAAAGTGGGGGGAAGCTGTGTGGTCCTTTTACATAATCCATAGAAAAGAGTGGGTGATACCTTTATTAGACAACCAAAGTATCAGAAGGAAAACATATCTTGACTGTGTGCAAATCTTCATCAGGCTGGACAGTGCAGAGCTGACAACATAAAAGTTACAAAATCCATGGTGAGGACAATTTTTTTGTTTTTTGTTTTGGTGTAAAGCAAATTCCAAAATGGGGGCTGCAAAATAAACTCAGAGGTGGTAAGTTTAGAAAAGGTTAGTCTGTATAAGCATATAAGGCAAAACCCAAAGGAAAATAAAATAAAATAAAAATTAAAAAACAAAAACCAGTGGAATAGACGAAAGGCTATCAGAACTCTTAATTTTTTTTTTTTTTTGCTTTCTCAGCAGTGATGTAGATTCATTTGCAAGTTAACGCAAACATTGGACAGTAAGATTAAAAATCTTCCATAAATAAGAAGGTTGCATACGTAATAAACATTTCTTTGATTAAGGATTTATAGAACACCCAACCTCTGGGCTGGTTTACTATGGAACAGTTGCAAGTACTCATTTTATCAACCTTGGGAGGATGGAAGACTGAGTCAACCTTGAGCTAGCTACCTGAGCCTTTTGGGATTGAATTCGGGTCATGAGCGGAGATTTGACTGCAATACTGCAGTTTGACTGCTGCATCACAGAGCTCCTTGACTTTACATTATTGTTGGCTCACCATTCAGCAGTTGAGTCGGTGAATCTGCTTTAGTTGGGAATAGTGATTTGAGTTAGTTCCTAGTTTGTGTATGATGAGCCACCTGTTTGTCACTGAACAAAGTTCGTTGCTAACTACAAGTTAGCAGTATGTTTGCCAGCTAGACTGTGAAACTGTTCCTTTTTGTAAATGTAAGTAGAAACAGGAGCCCGTATGAGTTCCTCCTATGGAATGACTATTGGCTGTGATTCTTGGTGTTCATAGTTTCTTTGAACACTAGCACAACCATATATCTACTGCCACAATCGTTTCCCTTTATTCAGTAAAAGAGTAATAGATTAGGGAGGAAGGATGTTATGGAAAGGTGCCTGCTGAACCAAGGTTGGCATATTAAGCTCAGTTAGGTAATAAGGATTTTACTGTAACACCCAAGTGTAATTACTGTACATAGGGAGAAGGATGGGACCAATACCAGAATTATTTGGACTTGCCTCTATTTGTGTGACTCAGTCTACTTTTGGCATTGACTCCATCTGCTGTTGACACTGGCGCTGTCTACTATTTTGTTTTTCCATGTTCAGGATCCATGTTAGCATAAAAAATTCCCCTATCACTTTGCTGTGTGCCATAGCCTTATCAGAATAGAGGAGGTGTGATGAAAAAAGACTCAGGACATAACCGGACAGGTATTTGTGCTGTTCTTTGTTCCTTGATCTTTTGGATATTTACTTAGATAATCAGACAGTGTTATTGCTCTTTCCAAATAGATCCCATATTTCTGTATGAGTATGCAGTATATTTTGCATATTCCTGAGCGCTCCTTTTTCTTTTTGCTGTGTTTCCCCACTTTTTTGGTTTCTAGTGTCGTTCTGGAACAATGCTAAGACATGTCTTGAGACCATAGATTGAGACATACTGTATATGGTTGAAAGTTAAAACATATTTTGTGATATACTGAAACACTTTTCAGCATTATATTGTTATTTTTTTTGGAAAAAAATATGAATCAAGATTTACATGCAGTGGAAGTATATGTACCATGAAAATTTTGAGAAATCCATGTTTCTGAAAACTGTAGTTTTAAGGGATGATTGCTTCCTTCATAACTTAAAAAGATTTGTACTATACTGATACTCTTTAAAAACATTTCAGCATTAAGGGTGGGACTTTTGAATTTTCTAGATTACAAATATAATTCTCTATTCTGGGAGTTCTGCCTACCTAATGGTGCCCTAATTGTAATTCACCTGGGGGAAAGTGAACTAGACAGTTTTGAGGCTTAGCTAGGCCAAGCTCTAGCCAGACCGCCTTCCTAGAAAGAAGTCTCCCAGCTAGCATCACGGCAGGGCCAGGAAGCTTGGGTAGAACTTGGTCTAGCTAAACCTCAAAACTTTGTAATTGGATCTTTCTCCCAAGTACATCACAGGCAGGTATTTGTAAGATATCTGTAAGGTAAATAGAACTGCCATAATAGAGAATTGTGGTATTTGTAGTCCAGAAATCCTGTCCTTATTCAGCACTACGTTGATAGCTGTTGATCAAATGTCCATTTATAAAAGCTGCCTGTAACGTATCATGGTAAACATATAGAAAAAAGAGGTAATTCCATGTTTCTAAAACCTGTAGAAACCCTACTCGCTTTGTTTAATTTAGAAACCATATTTATAGCATTTTACTGAAAAAAGGCAGCATACTTTTAATTATTACCTATCTGCTGAGTGTAAACTACTTGAAAAAAGCCTTTCATTTAAATAGCAGAGTAGCTGCTAAAATTCCAAATCAAGTGAGTAAATGCCTGACATAGATCATTTCTGGCATGTTTACTGTAGAGTTGGCTTTCTTGGCTTAGGATGTTATGATTTGTGGCGCCAACTTCAAAACTTAGCTGCTCAGTTTGTCTACATACATTTTTCCAACCAGTAATTTCAGTGCAGGTAATTGGTAGAGAGCAGTGTATCCTCTGTATATTTACTGTTGCTTTTTCATGATAATTATAGCAGGTTATGTTACAAATAAAAGAAAGAACTATGCTACACATATTGCCAATTTAGGGATAGGAAGCCTACCTAATGTACAGAACTGTTAATAGATACATATAGTCAAACTGATTGTTCACATTGCTGGATTTCAGAAACACAGGTCAGCAAGAAATACAGTAGTTAATAGTTGCATTGCCAAAATTTCACCTATAGATTATGCTGGAATTAAGTAACATGAACACACTTTTGATAAAATAGGTTTTTCATTGATGAAGATATAAAAAAAGTGAGGAGTGGTGTTAGACACTCATTGTATTTTCATAATACTTTAAGATTTCTGTAGTAAGATGAGAAATAGTTCAAATGGTTAGCAGAAACCTGGCATTTGGGGAGGAAGAATACAGTGACTTTGAATTATGAGCTAGTACATAATTAAGGGTGCTGATTCAGAAAGTTTATATTTGCACAAAAGACTACATATTTACCATGGAGTTTTCATCCCCCACCGGTAGTTGCTGTCTTCTATAGTCTAATAATCAAAGAAAAACCTGTGCAGACTAACTAAATGTGAATTATTAACAGTAACTATATATTCTTAAAGTGCCATACCAATTTAAATATTGACAGAATTTCAGTCAATACAGAGTACATTCAGTGTAACCACTCAAATCTACCAGGAAGCGGAGAGATCTTGCTCGAACATATCCAACTTGCATGATCCAGTTTTTATACTTTAGAAAACTCCAGTCAAGACTTTTAAGTCCCACACTTCCCTTTGTAACAGAATTTCCTCGCTTTAGGTGCGTCTTGCATTGTCTAGCAATGTTTTTCTTTAGACATGTCCTCTACTGTCTTTGCCTCATCTTTGCTGAAACAGGCAGGCTTTTTCTTGGTGACTGGCTGTCTAATAGGGGACTCTTTAATATTGGACTGTTGTGTTTCTCTTGCTTCCAAAGTACTTTTAGTATGATTTTTATCTACTAGTTTTTAATATTATATTTGTTTACTTTTTTGAAATATATCAATAATATATTCTTTTCAGCTTTTAATATTGTTTATATTTTAATACTGTGAGCTACCTTGGGTCTTTTTTAGGAGAAAGGTAGGGTTTACATATTTTAAAAATAAATAAATAACATGAAAGCCCATTCTCCGAGATTTACTTTGTTGAAGGAATAAATAAGCCTGATGGGTTATTTGACTCCTAGCTTAGTTATTTAATATTTAATGTAAGCACTTACATAATAATAGTCATATATTGTCAAGTCAATTCAGACTTAGTGATTCTTCCTAGGGTCTTCTAGGTATAGAGTAATCAGAAGTACTTGTTAGCCACAGTTACTGTCAACTTTTCCAAGGATACATAGGCCAGCTCTTCTCATGGGAGGCACACTGGAGAACCAAATTCCCAATTGTAGCTCCACAGCCAAAAATCTAACTCACTGAGCTAGGCTTCTTAAGGCCATGCCATGATTTTTGAAATTATTGCACACTCATCTTCAACCAACAATAGCCCATATAGGCCTCTATGTGTAGGGATCTTTGTATGAACTGAGCTTTAAGGATGTTTTGATCACATGTTTCATCCACACTGAAAATTCTATATGTGGTACAGAACAGGTGCATCAATTTGCATGCTCATTAGATTATGTGCTGTGGGATCACTTCCAGTTTATGGTAACCCTATAAATTAGTGAACTACAGAAGTTGCCAATATTAATAGCCTGGCTGAGGTCTTGAAGACTCAAGTCCATGGCTTCCATTATTGAGGCAATCCATCTCATATTTGGCACTCCTTTTTCCTGTTGCCTTCAGCTTTTCCCAGCATTATATATTTTTTTCCTAGCAACTTTTCTCGTTATGTACCGAAAGTATGATAACCTTGGTATAGTAATTTGTTTCTTCAGAGATTTCAGGCTTGATTTGCTCTGCCACCCAATTAACTTGTCTTTCTGTTTGTCCATGGTATCTGTAAAGCTCTTTTCCAACAGCATCTTAAAAATCACTGGGGTTTTTTTCTTGGTTTTCCTTAGTGTCCAGCTTTCATATCTATAAATAGTGACTGAGTGAATGCCATAGTATAGATGATCTTGGTCTAGGACTCCTGTGACTCATTTCATCATCCTCTCTAATTCCTTTATAGCTGCTTTTCAAAATTTCTGTTTTCTGTTTTCTTGGTTGCAGGTCTTCATTTGGATTGTAAGATGCTGTTGTCTTAGTTATTAATTAACTTTACGAAGTCTGATTGCTTGCAAACATGGTATTATGTGCACAGGGACGTTAAGATATTGTTTGATTTGATGTTTAAGATTAAACAATAATCTTAATTCTACTTTGTGTTTTCTTAGCAGGACCTTTCCTAAAAAAACCTTAACTATTTGACAGAATCTGTACAATAGAGAATACAGATTTTTTTTGCCTATAGGCCTACTTCTATTGTTTTTATAGGTCCTTTCCCTAAGTCTCATTCTTACATGCAAGCTTGAAGAAGAATCCCCATTGTTTTCTTTGTTCACTGATTGTAGCTGAGGGTGGGAAATCATCTTTATTCAGCTTCTCCCCCCTGCCCCCCCATATATGTGGAGAGTAGAACTTGCCTGCAGACATCTTGGTGAATATCCGTCCTCCCTCTCTCCCTCCCTCCCTCCATGCAAAATGACCTGTATTTATTTATTTTTTCCTCCCAGAAAGGGCAACTTCTGTTGCTGAAAATTTCATTTGCTTTTGCAAGGTACAAATTATTTTATTTTTTTAATTTCACATAACAAAACCTGTTCTTTTGAAATTTAGTACCTGCTCTTTTGAAGTTTGGCAGGCAGAAGGAGTTATCTCTGTAACAGAGAATGAAAATTTATAGTTGTTTGGTTTCCAGTATTAATCAATAGGCAGTATAGAATTGATTTGATTGGATGGACGGATTGGATTTGAATACTGCTTCCATTAGTGCCAAGGCACTACTCTGGACAGTTTGCAATAAAAACAGCACAAACTCAAATAAAACTACTAAAACCTATTAACAAATAGCCAGTAAAACTGATGGTGCTGAAACAATAATGCAAGAAAATGGCAGACAAAAAATGGCCAGTCAACTAGGGCCAGTGTGGAAAACCTCCCTGAAAAGCTGTGTCTTCAATTGTCTCCTAAATTTCCACAGGAAGGGGGCCAGGTGAAGTTCCTCTGAACGGTAGTTCTGCAAAGTTGGAGCCGCCACAAAGAAGACCCTATCTCTTGTAGATGACCTATGGGCCTCCTTTGTGTTGGCAAACTGGAGAAGCCTCACCTGTGAAAATCTAGCTGGTTGGGCAGATGACAATTAAGGAAAGGCATTTTGACAAGTAGCATGGTCCTAAACCATGGAGGGTTTTATATGTGAGTTTCAGAACCTTGAACGTGACCTGGGACACAACAGGTAACCAGTGGAGGTGAACCGGAACTGGAATTATGCAATTGAATTTGCTCACACCAACCACCAGCTCGGCTACTGCATTCTGGACCCACTGTAGTCTCTGGGTCAGCTTCAAGGAAAGCCTCACATAGAGAACATTGCAGTAGTCAATCCAGTAGATGACCAGTGGCTGCACCAAGGTCCTGAGGTAGCCCTGATTTGGGTAGGGGGCGGAGTGGGACAATAAGCCTCAGCTGGTTAAAGGTTGATTTGGACATGGCTGCAATCTGGGAAAAGAGCCAGATCCAGAAGGAAGCCCAGATTTTGAACTTGGTCCCTAAATGGGAAGGCAGTGCTATCCATCTCAGGGATAATCCCCCCAATCCTTCAGCTCTTCCCCCAGAGCAGAATCTCTCTCATGTCTGGGGTTCAGTTTGAGCCTGTTAACTCAGGTTCATTCCAGTACCGAAGCCAGGCAGTGCTCTAGCATCTGCATGGCATCCACGGCAGAAGAGGTAATGGAGAGAGAGGTAACTTAACTCTCCTGATGATACAGGTTTCCAGATTAAGCTTTGGATCGGGTCGAATTAGCTTTCCTCTGAATTAGTCCAAGGTAGACTTCAGTCTTAATTTAATCTTGTGGTCAATGCTCATCCTTACTATTAGACATTTCTGTACTGTTTAAGATTTTAAAGTAGCTTCTGAATCTTTAAAATCAAGATTCTCTTTCAGAGCTTGCTTAGTTGAGAAGAGCACACAGTCAGTGGAAATGTTTCTCACACTTCTCTTTCAGACAATTTTAAACTGGTGTAAATGAAGCAGATAGTAATTTTGTTCTGTACTGTAGACTAGAGAATGTACTGTGAGAATTTTGGAATTCTCTTAACAATTAGGAGCTGCTGCACAGGACTGTTACATTTCATGCTCAGCTGCCACCAAATGTATTAAGTAGCAATAGTGTTGGCAGAAGTTCATTTGGCACACTGTCCAATTCTGGAGACTCGGCAGCACAAGTTGCATAAAGTAGTGTGTGTTTCAACATGTTTTAAGAGTTCTCTTAATCGTGAAGAACCTAAGGCAAATAATTTGTATTATACCCTGCCTATTTAACACAATTATGATGACTGCAAAAAGTCAATTACATAATTCTGTAATAATTCTGTGGCAAGATCAGCTTAAGTTTAGAGGCTGAGTAAATTGTTACTTTTGATAAAGAAATGTTCCAGGTTGTCAATTAACTTATTTGCGTTTGGTAATTCATGACTATATTTCAGGTATGTTGGCACCGTCTGCATCACTTATGTCTCAGTACTTGTTTGTTATTGGAAACACTAAATATTCACATATTAACCTTGTTGTGAATTGAATAAGTAATATAACAGTGGCCTGTTTCATAGCTGTACTGGCACAGCAAGAGGGATATTACCAGGAGAAGCAGATTTCAGCTAAGGAGTTTCTGCTTTGATTTCCAGTTGTGTGTGACTTTTTTGCATTGTTAATATATCATGTGCAATTCAGAACAGAAATAGGAACTCATTAATTGCACATAGTCTGCCACCACTACTTATGCAGCTCCTGTTGTACCAGTAGACCTATGGATCGTGGTACTGGCTAGCATTACAGATTTTATGCAGTTATGTCTCGTTGCCTTATAGATTTTATGCAGTTATGTCTTGTTGCCGGATAAAGCAAAATATCAAAGCTTTGTTTCCTTGGAAAGTGTCATGACCCTGGAGTGCTACAGGAACCTGGAAATGAACTCAGCAGACTTAGGCACTCATGGAGAGCCAGAAGCTCAAACCTGATGTTGGAGGCCCTGGATCAATCCTGGTAGCCCATGAATCTAGCTCTAGAGCTTAGGACAGCATGCCTCTTTCCAAGAACCCCAGAATCAGTGAGTCATGTATTATATGCTAGGCACGAATCTTTGGGGAGATGAATTGCTAGGCTCCAGGCCAAATGACCTTTCAAGACATCCTACTTTATGGGTCAGGGTGGACCCAAGAGAAATAACGGTAATCAGACCCAAGAGAAATAAAAGGGCTTAGCTGAACACGAGCTCTTGTTGGAGGAACCTTCTCACTGAGAACCTTCTTGTCTGCTGCAATAACCATGCTACCCTTGCACATTGTCTTCTCTTTCCTTACTACTGTACATGTGATGCACTTCTGTTACTTTCCGATACATGAGAGAAGCTGCTTTAGAAAGTATATAGGATAATAATTGAGAAAGATCTAAAAAGGTTTTATCTTTCAACACATTTACAAATATATCTGCTATATTAACATTACACATATTGAAAATACAGTGGAACCTCAACTTACGGAATTAATCCATATTGGAACGGTGGCCGCAGGTTGAAAATTCTGTAGGTCAAGTGTCCATTTTCCATAGGAATGCATTGAAAACCCTGTAATCCGTAACTGGCACAATCGGGGGGGGGGGGGGACCTCCGAGAGGCCTCCCATGGCGGTGGAGAAGCCCTGGAAGGTATTTGGAGGTCCCCCTCTGGACCTTCCCGGGAAGTAGACTTCAGCCCCACAGTCAAGGTGGTTCCCCCCCCCCCAGGTGTAAAGGGGGCCCAAATGAAGAGGGAGGCTGTCAAATCAGGAGGCGGCAAGCAAAGGTGAGCTCTTGATCAGGCAGGGAGATTCACTCACCACCTCACAGCACCTCATAGCACCGCAGACGAAGGCAAAGCAGGGAGGGGGAGAGCCGTGTGGGATCCCCAGGCGCAGCTAGAGGAGGAGGAAGAGAAGCAGGGACTTCCCGTCCATCGGCTTCACTTCAGCGACAGCCACCTTGCCGTGTTCTGGTGGCAGCTGCTGATGGCAGAGAAGCAACTCACTGCCACCACCAGGGTCCCGTGTTCAGATCATGGCGCTGCTCCCGTCCTCATCTCCCCACACGGCACCCCGTCGCCCTTCCGGTGGTGTCTCACCTCTCCACCACCACCGCGGCGGCTGCAGCCTTGAGGAACTGAGGGAGGAGGAGGTGAAGCTGCCGCTGTGCCGGGGAAAAGTTGGCAGCGGGCGTCGCGAGGTGAGTGCAAAGTTCCAAAGAGACAGCCAGGCGAGCTAAGGCAAGGCTCCAGCATGGAAGAAAGGAGGGAAGGGGCCCTCCGGATGCCTTCCAGGGCTTCTCCACCACCATTGGAGGTATCTCGGAGGTCCCCCCGCCGCTCCTGCCACTTCCGCCTCCGAAGTACGGGCGGCGGGGACCTCTGAGATGCCTCCCACGGCAGCAAAGCCCTGGAAGGCATCCGGAGGCACAATCGGTGGCCTACAGATTGGAAGGAGGTGGGGAAAGTGCCAAATTTGAATTTGGCGCTTTTCCCCACCTCCTCCTCCTGGTCAGTAGGTTAATTCTGCAGCCGCAGGTCAAAGGGAAATTTTGCGGCCAGAGAAGTCTGTAGCTCGAAAATTTCGTAAGTGGAGCCCTGCATAAGTCGAGTGTCCACTGTAAGTGGAAGAGAGAGTATGGCTACCTGGGAAGGTGTCTGCACCACAACTGATGTTCAGCACATATCAGAACCTTCTCTTTCACATGTTTCCTTGAGATGCGACTTAAGCATGAAGATGTGCCTAGCTGTCTGGCATTATAGTTTTTGTGTACTGAGAAGAGAAAGACAGCAAGGGCTTCTTCTGCTTTTTTGTGTTCTCCAAACTCATAAATGAATTTGCACTTTTCTTATAAGTTCTCCAGCAAGTACATGAAGTTTGGTATAGTGATAGAATATTCCTTTACTCTTCCATTACTTGTCTGTTTCAAAGATAGAGACTAGTTATTAAGCCAAAATGATATGTACGAAACCCTGGTTGCTTTGTTCAGCGTGTTTTGCAAAATAAATGAATTGTAATTGATTATTACAAGTATTCCCTCAAACCTTGATTATCGTTCTGCCCTATAGTAGAAGTGGGAAGAACCAGACATGCTGCATTTGTGAAATTAGCTGCTTCTTGCCTGAAATAATTACTTCCAATGATACTGATGCAAAGTTGGAGCTTTTGAGTGCTTGGCTATACAGTGTGCAAGACATTCTTAGAGCAAAAGTAATCTGAATACCAGCCTGAGATATGAGAACACAGTGTTCTTTTCTGGTAGATTTCGTTGCTTGTAACCAAGATTTTGTATGCTCCATAGCATACTGAAGGATCCTAGCTGATAACATGCACCATTATGTTGCTAATTAAAATGTTTTAAAACTGTATCTTATCCCTACAAGTACAGAAGCAGAGGGTAACTATAATTGCAGACCATAACAGCACTACATTTTCCTTCCTTCCAGATATGAAAATTTAGTTTGAACAAAATCCTTGTCTTTTGAAGAAAATACTGTTGCATGCTTTATATCTGAGCACTCATGCAAAACGTGACATTTCAGAATTTATAGAGCTAGTGTTCCTCACTGTTAAAAGTTATAACTGCATAAATAAAATTTGGCTACTAATTTTTTTACTGAATATGCATTCTGAGAGTTTGTTTTGCTCTTATCTCATTTCATGTGGCATGCACCTTTTTCTGTATAGGGAAGGACGTGGGTTGAATGGAGCAGTTTTCTCTGGAGTAGTGCACAGGTATTAATGCACCTCCACATGTACATTTTAGTTTCTTTGCAGTCTTTCACTAGATGGGACACGATTGAAACACTAAGATGCCTATGAACGTTGTAATGTTCTGTTAAACATTGTATCAAAACATCAGAATGTTGGTGTTTCTCTTTTGTCGTTTTTATTCTTGCCAAGTTGTTGGACGTTATTCAACATGCATAATAAGCTAGTATAAAACTTTAGGTGGTGCTTGGCAACCTCATTACACATTTTGAATGAGCTATGAGTTTTGGTGGACAAGCCAGAATTGTAGCAATTAGCAGTCCCTAGGGATGTTTCTGCCTCTGTGCTGCTAGATGGCTAATATCAAAGCATTATTACTTGGTTAGTCTTACAGAAGATAGCAAAACGTTTATTATGAACTTTGATAGAAAGTAACAAAACATGCAATAGGAAGGACATGAACATTGTAAGCCAACAATCAAGGAGCTGCACAGGCTTTTTAATAGCTGCGTCAGAAAATTTTATCAGATTTGAGACAAAATTATTACCTTCCACAAATATTCTTTTTTTTTAAAAAAATAATGAAACAAAGGAGAAAACAATTGTAATCCCTATCCTTCTTTAATCAGTTACTGCATTCTATGGGAGAAGGTTATTAACAATTAAAATTCTGGAAAATAGTAGCTTGTAAGTAAAGGAGATTCTCACTCCTTCTCAGTGCTTTGCCTGCTAGAGCAACACATTTTTGATCAGTTAGGATAACTCAGGTGACCAGTCCAAGAAATATTACCCATGCACTTAACTAGTTACATTTGCTTTCAGAGACATTATCACTCAGTATATGCTCTCTTGGCAGGGATCACTCTGGGAAGTAGATAAAAGAGGTAAGAATAGCAGTGAAGCAATAGCACCAGCCTTTATGAAATAGTTGTGGATAGTTGTGCCTTATCAAAAAAGCAAAAACAAGAGCAAAACAAATAGCTGGGAAATTATTTTGGCCTACTTGAAATCTATCCATTGTGTAGTAAAATATTGAACATTAACTTGAAGTTGTATACATCTCATTTATAACTCAAGAATAGCTAGAAAACCTCTGCTTTGAACTGTTGCTTCCTTTGCTTTCTGCAAGGGGGTGCTGATAAGTATTGAGCCTTTCCCAGAAAAAATCAAGCTAGGAAGCTGTAACTGCCACACTATTCTACATATTCCCCCAGGAAGTCAATGCACTTGTGACATCTGTCCTGCAGTTTCTTAAGTCCCTGCAAATAAAATTCTTCTGACTGCTGGTGTAACCACTCATTTGCAGCATTAGTTGCCTCCAGAACACTCCCAAATCATTGTCCCTTTAGGTGGTTTTTTGTGTTTGGGGAGCAGATGACAGTCAGAAGGAGCTAGTCGGGAGTCTAGGGTGGATGGGGCATCACTTGAAAGCCTAAAGACATCAGTTTTGCCATTGTTTCACCTGCAGTGTGACGAGGTGTTGTCATGCAACAGGATGACACATTTGGAGAGCTTTCCTTGATGTTTTTCCTTGATGCTTTGCCTCAACTTTGTCAATAAAGCACAGTAATATTTTGTATTGATAGTTGAACCCTTTTGGAAGTAGTCCACCAGCAGAACTCCCTTCTTATCCCAAAAAACTGTTGCCATTTGCTTCTGCACCAACCTTTGCACTCGGAACTTCTTTGGCTTGGGGGAACCATGCTGCCTCCATTCCTTAGACTGTTGCTTTGTTTCAGGATCATAACAGTAGATCCATGTCTCATCACCAGTTACCATTTTGCCCAGGAAATCTGACTCATTTCTTGCAAAATGTTCCAAAACAGCTATCAGTGACTCCACATGTTTCCTCTTTTGTTCAGTTGTCAAACGTTTGGGGATCCACTTTGCTGCCAGCTTTCTCATTTCCAAGTCATTGTGGATCATGGCACCGACTCTCTCACATGATATTTTCAGAGATATAGCAATACTTTCGGCTGATATTTGGCAGTCCTCCATGATCATGTCATGGATGGCTTTCACATTTGCAGGTACAGAGACAGAAACAGGCTTTCCACTGGGTTTCTCACTTTCAACACTGAAATGGCCAGTTTTAAAATTGACAACCCAATGTTTAGCTGTTGCCTATAAAGGGCCACTGTCACCCATAATTTGTGACATTTCATCATGGATCTGCTTTGAACCTTTCCTTGGAGAAACAGGAACTTGGTTATGGTCCTATGCTCTTCCACATTGAACTTTTCTGGAGGTGCTGCCATGTTCACTTTGGACCTAAACATGACAGATAAGTTAAAATCATAGGTGCAGTGGTGCCTCGCATAGCGATTGCTCCGTTTAGCGACAAAATCGCTTTGCTGGAGGTGCTGCCATGTTCACTTTGGACCTCAACATGAAAGATAAGTTAAAATCATAGGTACAGTGGTGCCTTGCATAGCGATCGCTCCGTTTAGCAATGAAATCGCTTTGCAACACATTTTTGCGATCGCAAAAGCCATCGCTTTGCGATGACTGATCATCGCAAAGCGACCATTTTCGGCCAGCTGATCGGCGGTTTCAGAATGGCCGCCGGGAAAAAAACATGGCCGCCCGCTGTTTTCTGGGATGGATTGATCGCTTAAGAGGCACCAGAAATGTCCACGCTATGGAGGATCTTCGCTGAAAGGTGAGTTTTAAGCCCGTAGGAACGCATTAACCGCATTTTAATGCATTTCTATGGGCTTTTAAATATCGCATAGCGCCGTTTTCATTCTGCAGCGATTTTTGCGGAACGAATTAACGTCGCAATATGAGGCACCACTGTAGTTGATTTTTGCACCATTGAATACAGACAAATTGGCCAATGCACCTGCAATTTATAGCTTCCTATCTCGATTTTTTTTTTCTGGGAAAGGCTCAGTACATATCTGCATTGCCTCGTAATTGAGGCATTAATTCAGACAAACCTTGTTATTAGGCGAAGAGGATTTCACAGCAAGTAAAGTAATAGAAGTAATTTCATATAAAAGTTTACAGTATAAAAGTATTGTAATTTAAAATTACTTAAAGATTTAATATCACTTGATAATTGCTAAAAATTATTTGGGTCCAAAGAGGGATTCTTAATGACCAGCTTCGACATTTCCTGTTCTTCTTCATGGCCTCTATGAATCATACCCTGGCTGATTCGTGCCTGTGCGGAGCCTCATCAGAAGATTCTAGAGCTTCTGTGGTAGCAATGAACACATTAGAATATGCCTTTTCCCACCCGTATATGCCCCCACCTTGGCAGCAAGCGACCCCTTTCAGTTTCTTTCAACAGCCATGTTGAGAGCCTCATATTTCTGCTTCTGTGGGTAAAATAGAAAGATAGCTTATTTTTGATTCCTTCCTGTTATCAGTCTTATTGTTTTAAACTATTAGATCAAACTGCAGCACCCCCACCCAAACATAGCTTTTTCTCCTCAATTATTTTCTCCTGTTCATGGACCCTTTGGGCCCGTTTAAGTACTGCATTGTCTGTGATAATAAGATCCCACTTCTCAAAGACACACAAATCGAAACCTTCCATACCAAAGTCATCGACTTCGAAAACAACTTCTAAATGTTAGAGACCTACTGAAGCTGCTCCAGCTCCGGAGCCTGTTCCTCCTAAATTTATTTTATTTATTTATTTAATTTATATGCCGCCCACACTACCCAAATGAGCTAAACAGTCTAAGCCTACAGACATCCCACCACAACCACAACTTTCTGAATCGATTTCAGTCGGATCTCCCTCAGATGATGACAGAGTTCCATCTTATCAACACTGTTCTCAGTCTCAAGAATGGGATGATAGAGTCGATCAACGATGTTATTCCATCGCCCGAGGATTCCCATCCCAAATGGCTTGACACCGTTCCATATTCTATGCCCTTGAATCGACCACCAATCCCTAACCAGGACCGTCGACATCAACAATCTTGACAACTCGCTTTATCATGTGTGGTTCAAACAGACGCTCAGCACAAGCATCGGGTTGCCATTTGCCCTGACCAGTGCTCTGCTCAACAAACTGCACCAACTAGTCAACCAGGTGTTTTACCCGGTTCAATAATACCACCTAATAATCGGCCTACCTCTCGACAACCATCGGTGTCGAAGCAGCCACATCACCGAGAGGTGACTATACCTCAACCTGCTCCCCACTTGGTATCGAAAAAATCTTGAACAGTTTAGTAGATTTCAGCCACACATGAGGCTTTTGCAGCCCCAGCCTCCCGATACTTTCCTAGTACAATAGATGATGGAAATCACTCTTCATGCTCAGCATCACCAGCGTCAATTTATTCTACTGCTATGCCATTGCATCAGCAACCTCCGTTTCAACATCACAGAGACACAGGCTCTGATATCGACAATCCTCAATATTCATCCTGGTCTGTGGACACTTGCTCCATTCCGTTACATCAACACAGTTCCCGTCCTTTGGTAAATCCAAGTAATCGACCCGGCACCATTATGACACCAAACTCGACACAGAGGTCCATCCCTACCAGTCGAGGTCCATCGATGCTCAACCACTGTCTTTCAATGTCGACGATCCTCGACATCGACAGATGTCCATGGACATGCTGCCTCCATCTTTTCTGAATCATAACTGGCAATACTACTAGACAGCCTCTCGACACCAAAGTTGATCGACAGTCTGTCGACGCCAGACATGACCTCGATGGTTCTGACCATGGATCTCAGCCCTAGACTCCATCGGTGTTACTTACCTCTCCAGAGCTGGACATTGTTGATACCGACCCGCTGTCACTGGCAGAGGATTTCCAGACCTATGCCCAACTTATGATTTGCTTGGCTAAATCACTTGATCTGCAAATCCACCGACCATCAACAGAACCAGCCAATCATCTATATGATCCAATCTCTAAAAATACAACCACTCTGGTACATATCAATGTTACCATCTCTCCTTAGTACTGCGCAGAGATGCTGGACAAAACCAGCTTCCTCCCATACCATGTCTAAGCAGATTCATAACCTCTATAGAATCCATGACCCAGGAGCCATTTTCTCCCCCCACAAAAAAACAACCAAAAACTCAGCTCCAAATTCTATACTTGTCGAAGCCAACAATCTCTCATACCACCCAATAAAGACAGCCGATGAATAGACTCCATGGGTAGATGGCTTTACTCTTCCGCAGCCTTCACCAGGCAAGTTGCTAATTATCAAGGAAACATGGGAGCTTACCAACGCTTCTTCTGGGACAACATGTCCACCTTTATTGAATCCTTGCCAGAGGATAAAAAGATAGTAGCTCAAACCTTCCAACAAGGTCTCTCTGTTGATAAACAACAGATGCTTTTCACCCGCCACACTGTAGACGATATAGCCAAGTCCATGGCCACTTCAGTAGCCCTACACCATTTTTCCTGGCTCAGAATGTCTGACTTAGCCAAAGATGCTTGGGCACGTATCAAAGACCTCCCCTTTGATGGAGCAGGTCTTTTTCATGCTGAAACTTGATGATATACTAGAGAACGTACAAAAGAAACATTCAGCAGCCAGACATTGGGGAGTTTTGCCTTCCTACCAGCAACATCCTCAGCAAAATCAATGGAAACGACCCTATAACTTGTACCAGAGGTTCCAGCAAGACCCTCCACGACAAACCTCTTACAATCCATACTTCAAAAACCAAAGAGCCAAAACTCGGCAACAGCCTGCCACTAGGCGGAATGACCGGAAACCCAAACACCATGTTTGACATTCCTCTGACCAAGATAGTCACTCACCCCACCAACCCTGCCCTCTGGAAACACTTACCTGCATGGGAATCCATCACCACAGATTCCTCCATCATCAAAAAATGCTACCACATCCACTTCTTCAAACTTCCTCCAATACGTCCTTACTCCTCCATCACAACCCGTGCAAGAAGAAATAACGAATTTACTTCTCAAAGATGCCATACAATCCGTCTATCAAAACAACACCGGGTTTTTCTCTCACTATTAAGATTATTAAACAACTACATTGTCACCACAAAATTCCGCATGGTTACTGTAGAAACAGTTCTTCCCTTTCTTCGAAAAAATGACTGGTTCACTGTCATAGATATAAGAGATGCTTACTTTCATATTGCAATACATGGATCACAAGCATGCCAATTCAAAAGACTCCCGTTCGGCCTTGCAACAGCTCTGAGTGTTCATCAAGTGCATGACGCCGGTAGCCGCCTAGCTCAGACTTCAAAACATTCTCATCTTTCCATATATTGATGGCTGGCTCCTTGTAACACACTTCCATCGCAATGCTCGATTTATTTATTTATTTATTTATTTATTTATTTATTTATTTATACATACATACATACATACATACATACATACATACATACATACATACATACATACATACATACATACATACATACATACATACATACATACCCCGCCTATCTAGTCATTTCGACCACTCTAGGCGGCTTACAACATAAAGCATAACAAGTTCAAGAAAAATTTATAACAAATTAATTAATTAAATGATTCTGCAAGATGGGAAAAATACAAAATAAATCAAATAAAGAGAGAGAAAAGGAAAGAGGACAGGAATTAATTGGAAGGGAAGGCCTGCCTATACATCCATGTTTTTAGTTGGTTCTTAAAAGTACCCAGTGAGGGTGCAATGCGAATCTCCGGAGGTAGGTTATTCCAGAGGCGAGGAGCCACCACCGAGAAGGCCTGGTTTCTAGTTCTTTCCTTCTGGGCCTCCCTCGGCGTCAGGCTCCTCAGCCTCACCTCCTGGCTCGCGTGGGTGATACGGGTAGAACTAGTTGGGAGTAAGTGTTCCGCCAAGTATCGAGGTCCTAAACCGTTTAGGGCTTTATATGTAAGCATTAACACTTTGAAGTCAATGCGGAAACGGATGGGCAGCCAGTGTAGCATGGCCAGAGTAGGAGAGATATGTTGGTATTTTCTCACTCCAGTAAGGAGTCTGGCCGCTACATTCTGCACCACTTGAAGTTTCCGCATCAACTTCAAAGGAAGCCCCACGTAGAGCGTGTTACAGTAGTCTAATCTAGAAATTACGAGCGCATGTACTAAGGTAGTGAGCGCCCCCATGTCTAGGTAAGGTCACATCCGGGCAATCCGCCAAAGGTGGAAAAAGGCAGTGCGGACTACCGACGCCACTTGCGTTTCCATGGTGAGCATCGGGTCCAGCTGTACCCCCAGGTTGCGGACCCCACTCTTCGCGGCCAGGGCCACCCCCCCAAACATGAGGGAGTTTCCCAAGCCACCATCCACAGGGCCACCCACCCTCAGAATTTCCGTCTTGTCCGGGTTCAGCCTCAGCCTGTTCTCCTGCATCCATTGCTGTACGGCCCCCAAGCAGCGCTGGAGGGACAGGACGGCATCACCTGCAGTTGGTGAAAAGGAAATATAGAGCTGGGTGTCATCAGCATATTGATGACACGATGCTCCACACCCCCTGATGCCCCTACCCATATAGATGTTAAACAGCATTGGGGAGATGATCGACCCCTGTGGAACTCCACAATTGAGACTCCACGGGGCCAAAATACTCTCCCCAAGCTGCACTCTCTGGGGGCGGTCCTCCAAGAAGGAACGGAACCAGGCCAGAGCCAAGCCACCGATATCCAACTCAGAGAGCCTCCCCAGGAGGATACCGTGGTTGACGATATCGAAGGCGAGATGTCGAGGAGGACCAACAAAGAAATTTTAGCACTGTCGGCCTCCCTCAACAAGTCATCGTACAGGGCAACCAATGCCGTCTCTGTACCATGCCGCGGCCTGAAGCCCAACTGGAATGGATCCAGGGCATCTGTTTCATCCAGATGCGCCTGAAGCTGGCCCGCCACCACCCTCTCGACCACTTTGCTCATGAAAGAAACATTGGCGATGGGCCTGTAATTGCCAATTTCGTCCGCCTCCAAACTAGGTTTCTTTCTTATGGGCCTAATGAGTGTCTCCTTGAGGGCAGGTGGAAACCTGCCCTCAAGGAAAGACCCATTTATTATTGCTGTGGCCCATTCTGTTGTTATCGGCCTGGCTGCTTTGATTAGCCAGGCCGGGCAAGGGTCCAAAGAGGAGGTGGTGGCTCAACAGCAGTCAAGCACTCTGGCCACAGAATCAGGCGTGACAGTCTGAAAGGAGTCAAGGGTTACCAGGCAAGGTGGAGCGCTGGGCATCTCTGCTCGACTCACTGTGATTCAAAAAAGGAGAGAGGTCCCGTCGGATGGCCTCCATTTTAGATTTTAAAAAGGCTGCAAACTGGTCAGGTGAAAAACTAGGGGGAGGCCTATCATCCAGACCAGTTCCGGATAGGTCGCGTACTATACGGAATAACTCCGCCTGCTGGTTGGACGCTTCGCTTATCCGGTTAGCGAAGTAAGTTCGACAAGCAGCCTTTACCTTAGACAGGTAAAGGTTAGTTGTGACCCTTACAGCTATCCTATTATAATCCGTCGGGTTCTTCCTCCACCTATGCTCCAGCCTTCTCCTGTGTCGCTTCAGCGCTCGAAGCTCCTGGTTAAACCATCCGTTGGATGAGCTCTACGACGGAGAGGGTGTTTAGGTTGCAATCATGTCTATAGCCCTGGTTGTGAAGGTGGACCAGCTATCAACCAGAGCGTTGAAAGGAGTGCTAGCCAGGTCCGCCGTGACCCCTCTCATGACGTCCTGGAATCCAGCTGGATCCAGTAGCCTTCGAGGGCAGACCATAGAAATAGGTCCCTGCTCCCTGCGAGGGGGGAGAGCCACTTTGAGGTTACATTTTATTAGGTGATGATCTGACCATGACAAGGGGACTGACATGTCGATGAGACAACCGTTTCACCCTCACCCTTCTTCGCGATCTCGGTCTAACTATCAATGAACAAAAATCAACATTAAAACTTACAAGGACTATACATTAGATAGGCCTGCTCATAGACTCCACACGGACCCGTGTGTTCCTCCCTGCAGAAAAATAACAACATCTCTTCACCTTACTTCGCGGCTTCACTCCACATGCCTTGATACCTGCCTTAACGGTGCAACAAGTTCTAGGCACCATGGTCTCTATGATGTCAGTTGTACAACATATGCGTCTCAAAATGAGATCACTCCAATCCTGGTTCTGGCCCTATTCAATCCACTAACAGACTCTCCCCACACTCTCCTAAGAGTCACTCCAGAATTGGCCTCTCGGCTTTAATGGTGGCATTCCCATACCAACCTTTCTATTGGGTGACCGTTCCAACAACCTTGCCCAGAAATACAAGTCACTACCGACGTCAGTCACACCTGCTGGGGGGCTCATTGCAAATCCCTCACAGTCCATGTCAAATGGTCTCACAGAGAAAAACTGCTCCACATAAACAAGTTGGAGCTACTAGCCATCATAAAGGCCTGCGAGGCTTTCAGAAACCTTTTTGTTGGAAAAATGATACAGCTCGCCACTGACAACACCACAGTGATGTATTACATCCTAAAACAAGGCGGCACCCCACCCGCCAGCTCTCCTCTACCTAGTGGTCAACTTCTGGGAGTAGTGTCTGCAACATCACATCTGTCTCACAGCCTTACACATTGCTGGTCAAGACAATGACCTAGCAGACTCGCTCAGCCATACAGATGCTCAAGCTCACGAGTGGGAACTAGATCAATCAGTATTCCGCCGACTATGCCGGAAATGGAGCACACCAACTCTCGATTTCTGCCTCCCGAGCAAATTGGAAATGCCAACTGTATTGCTCCCGAGCAATAGAAAAACATTCCCAGGGAGATTCGTTTGTTGGCCATTGGCCCAAGACTCTTGCCTACCTTTTCCCACCATTCCCTCTCCTCCATGAAGGTGTCATGCGTCTACAAGAAGACAAAACCAATGCCATTGTTATAGCCCCTTGGTGGCCGAGACAGACTTGGTTCCCAGTTCTCTGCAGTCTCTTATCAGACATCCACCATCTCCCCCGCCTGCTAAACCTTCTCATACAGACCAATTCCCAAGTCCTACACCCAGACTTGCCTGTTCTGCACCTGGCAGCATGGAGGATTCTCCCTCGTTAATGAACGTTCTTCATCATACAAAAAAAATATTCCACAAGGAAAGTCTGCCTGTACAAATGGAAGAAACTTCAATCCTTTACCAAATCTTCCTCATCATCCTCCATCAATCCATCACTTTCCACTGTTCTTCGCTTCCTTCTACATATCAAATCCAAGGGCCCCTCCATCTCATCCTTGAGAGTCTACCATTCGGGAATAATATCATACCAACATTCCAAATTCTCCAGCAGCAAACTTCTTCAAACATCCAACAACAAAAAGTTTTCTGAAAGGTCTCTCTTATCTACCCTGATACTCGACCTTCCTCTCCACAGTGGTCGCTAACTCTTGTTTTGAAACAGCTGAACAAAGCTCCTTTTGAGCCATTAGCTACAACTGACTTAAGAGTCCTCACCTTTAAAACAGCTTTTCTCGTAGCCATCACCTCAGTTCGACAAGCTAGTGAATTGGCAGCTTTACACTATGTCTACTCTTATCTACAACTTTTCCCCGATAAGGTGAAGTTATTCATGGACATTTCTTTCCTCCCCAAAATTGTCTCTCAGTTTCATCTTTCCCAGCTGATTGTCCTTTCTTCATTTTTTCCGTCACCTTCAAACCAAGAAAAAATACTCCATACATTGGATGTCAGAAGAGCTCTTGCTTTTTATCTCCAACGTACCCAACCTTTAGACAGTCATCTCTTCATAAGCCATCAAATACCTACAAAAGGTCATCAGGTAACTTCCTAATCTGTCTCCAGATGGGTTGCCTCTACTGTTCATTTGGCTTATCAACTTGCTCGACAACCAGCCCCTAGAGTGGTTTGCCCTCACTCCACCAGAGCAGTGGCAGCCTCTGCAGCCTTTCTCTGCAGCTTACCTCTTCTACCTCTGCCACTTGGGCACAGTGTTGGTGTAAGTTAGCAGAGTTTTGTCCCATTCCAGGCATTACAGTTGAATCACACAGACAAAGACAGCTTCTTCCTTCACCAAGGGTATTTACAATATATACAGATGTTCAGCAGCACAAACCAGCAGCATGACATTCATAGAAGAGATCCGTACATCTTCTGCACATGTCCACACATGTCCATACACATACACATTTGCATACAGCCAATCAGTGTGGACATTGCATCATCCTAGGCTGCATGACTCAGCATTTTGCACACCTGTAAAGTATGGCTGCTGATTACCATAGGCCTTGTTCTGCCTCAGTATGAAATTATCCTTGACACACAGTCGTCCACGTTTATTCATCATTATAGACTCAACCTCCAGAAGAAGACAAAGCCAGTGCCATTGTTATAGCCTCTGCAGCATTTGGACGTGCTGTTCTAGCTTCTACCTTGGCGTGACACCCTGCATCCGGGTAAGACAGTCACCCAGGGTGTGATTCACAAAGGCCATGAAGAAGAACGGCAGGTTACTCAACTGTAATTGTAGTTCTTTGAGTGGACCTCTGTGATTCACACATCCCGCCCATCCTCCCCTCTGTCACAACATTGTTTGCTTATTATTAACCAGCGGTTGACACAACTGAAAGGGGATGCTTGGCGCCAAGGTACTTATATGGGTGGGGAGGGGCATATTCTAATGTGTTCATTGCATCTGCAGAAGCTCTAGAATCTTCCAATGACACTGTGCAGGCGCAAATCACCCAGGGTGTGAATCACAGAGGTCCACTCGAAGAACTACAATTACAGATGGGTAACCTGTTGTTTCAAAAGAGCAGTGGTGCTCTTTTTTGGAGGGAGACATTTGCCATCTTTTGGATACAGATGTTCATTGGTGCCATCCTAATATTATGGGGCAAGGGTTGAGCAATACACTTTACTGAGTACTGCATCAACATAATTGGACCTTTTACAACTAAATTTCTGACATAATAATAAACCATATGAAGTCTGAATGTGGATATGTTCAAAGATACAACTGCCCCTTTGTGATATCCAAGTGGATTTGAGTGTTTCTGTTTTTAAAGCAGTTGTGTGCATTTCATAAACAATATTGGGGGCTTCCTTCTTTCAGTGGCAATGAAACTGCAGTTCTTTTAATAAAATAAACATGGTCTTATTGGCAGAAGAGAAATGTCGTTGGGTAAGTGGATATAAAAACATTAGAGGCACATTTCTCTTTAGTTTAGGGTATCTGAACTGTAACATGTTTTACACAGACACACTTGTTAGCAAATGTTATTGATGTAGCTGAGTATATAGCTAATGGTAGACCAGGGTTATACATAGTGTGTGAACCTGATTGATTTCTGCTTTTGAGACTGATTTCTTGAGGGTGATAAAGTGCTGAAAATTGGAGACTGATTTTAATTTTAATTTCATCAGTGGATATACACATTTCTCATTAAATGGCTAATATAGTACTACTTTAATACAAAACTGTTTTGCTTCGATACCACTCATTCATCCTGAACACACCCAGTCTTGTTTACAATTTTTGAACTCAGCAGTGTGTGGCCTGATTAATAGTTGGATGAGAGATTGTCAGGGAATGCTGGGGATCCCTAGGTAGACCTTGAGAAGAATTGTGTCTGAAACCCTGGGGAACTGCCGCTAGCCAAGGCTTGTAAATAATCATTTTTGAATCTTTCGAGAGGTCCTGCCATCATAGCTGACAATACTGGCCTAGACGAAACAAAGCTCTGATTCAGTATAAAGGATAATCACATATTCCTATAAAACTGATCTTTGAAAAAATTGTTTGGTCAACTCTTGGATTAATGTAATCAGAGTGATGTTGTTTGTGTCAATCTAATCTAAAATAATGAGCAATAATTGTGTGTTCTCAAGTTAATTCTGACTTCCAGTGACCCTTTCCAGGGTTTTCTAGGTAGACAATACTCAGAAGTGGTTTACCATTCTCTTCTTTTGGGGGTGCCCTGGGGTTGTGCACCTTGCCTATGCTACCCCCCCATCTGTATTCTCCTCCTATACTATGGCAGTGATTCCCAACCTGGGATATAAACAAGGACATTTAGGGGGATGCAATATATATAGCATAGTGGCAGGAAAAGCCACATCTGTCAACAGTGTAAGTGATTTATTTATATCCTGAGCAGTGAGAAACTCATTGGCTTCTTCCTTCTCTCCCCACCCGCCATGTGAGAGCCCAGGCAATCACCTTTCACTCCAAGGCAGTGTCTGTTCTTCTTCCGCCACTTAACTCTGTGTGTGTGTGCGTGTGTGTATGTGTGTGTGTGTGTGAGAGAGAGACCGTGACCTGCCCCTTTCCTGTCGATAGCACTTTACACAGGACAGAATTCCTTGCAGATTCTAACCCTTTCACTGGTGCACTTGTGCATGCTACCAAAGGCAATGAGAAAATGGCCTGAAGACAAGAGGATAGAGAATCTCTCCAGCCCCAGCCCCTAATTTGAAGGCCACAATTCATGGAAGTGAGCAGCCGAGGCGTATGCAGTGAAAAAAATTGAGAACCATTGCTCTGGAGAAGTATTGTTCTGCCAGTTAATTGATTGGAATATATTGTGTAGTTCACATTTATTCTTCTCTTGTTCCCTTTAAGTCTAAGCAAGAAAGGCTAATTTCCTCCAAGTGTTATGCACCTTGTTGCGCTTCAGCCCCTGGAAAGTAAATATTAAGAACTGAAATACGTTGTAGTTCAGTCAGTGGGTAATTGCTTAAAAATTCATTATGGCATTAGTTGCTGTACAGTAGCAGTTTACATAATTGTTTCAGCATGCCGGATCCAAAGCTCTGCTATACTGCCCTGCTTCTGCTGATGGCTTGTTAAGCCCCAAAACCGCAAAATATTAACTGCCATTGAGTTCCTGCTTCCTTGAGAGAAAGTAATAGTGATACCAAGCATTCTTATATGCTTGAGATTTCACAGTATTTTTTTTTTGGTAAAGTGAGAGCTGATTGTGTTAATATGCAGTTGCTCAGGTCTTAATAGGAATAATGTTTTAACATCTCTATTAGCATGGTTAGTGTAGTTTTAATTGGTAATTCCTGTAAGCAGGAGGACTGCTTTATATAAATAGATGATTTATCATAGAATCATAGAAAAGTGAAGTTGGAAGGGGCCTACAAGGCCATCAAGTCCAACCCCCTGCTCAATGCCAGAATACAATCAAAGCATATCTGCCAGGTAATTATCTAAGTTTTTCTTGAATGCCTCCAGTGTTGGAGCACTCACCAGCTCCCAAGGTAACTAGTTCTGCTGTTGTACCACTCTAACAGTTAGGAAGTTTTTCCTGATATTCATCCAAAATTAGCTTCTTTTAACTTGAACCCGCTGTTGCCTGTCCTCCACTCTGGGATGATCGAGAACAGATCCTGCCCCTCCTCTGGATGACAGCCTTTAAAATATTTGAAAAGTGCTATCATATCACCCCTCAGTCTTTTTTTCTCGAGGCTAAACATGCCCAATTCTTTCAGTCTTTCCTCATAGGGCTTGGTTTCCAGCCCCCAGATCATCCTTGTCGCCCTCCTCTGAACTTGTTCCAATTTGTTAGCATCCTTCTTGAAGTGTGGTGTCCAGAACTGGACACAGTATTCAAGGTGAGGCCTAACCAGTGCTGAATAGAGGGGGACTAGCACCTCATGGGATTTGGAAACTATACTTCTATTAATGCAGCCTAAAATAGCATTTGCCTTTTTTGTAGCCACATCACACTGTTGGCTCCTATTTAGCTTGTGATCTACGACAATTCCAAGATCCTTCTCGCTTATAGTTTTGCTGAGCCAGGTATCCCCCTTCTTTTAACTCTTCTAGTAACTGAAAGCAGTTTTGTAGTTCCACCGGGGAAGAGTGTCTTCTCCTTCTTTGGTTCCTCCACTATGTTTGTAGTCTCTACAGCATTTTCCTCCACTGCAATGTTTTGGTTTTCTTCCATCAGCAGTGCCCCTTCTGATAGCTGCTGCTGGCTCAAGAGTTCTATCAGTGTAGATTTCATCTTCCCTTATAGCCTTGAGTGTGGCTACTCGCTGCTCAAGGTCTCTGAGTTTGTCTTCTAATAGTGCCACAAGCTTACACCTGTTACATGTATACAGCCTTTTCCACTCAGGAACAAAGTCAAACATAACACAAACTTGGCAGGTAACCACAACTGAATTGTCTTCTCCCTCCATAATCCCTTCTAGCTTTCAAACTTTCAACTGTTTGTTTAGGATCCCTGTCCCTCTTGTTTTGTTAGTTTAAATGTAGTTGTATGTATACCCAAAGGAACAAAAAAATTGTTAGGGGCCTCCCTCCTTTGCCTCCCCCAGCAAACTCCCTGTTTGCTATCCTGTTCTCGAGCTCTGTTCTCGAGCTCCCTGGGTCTGCCTTTAGCTTTATTTGTCAGATGTGCTCTGCCTGGAGTCAGGAATCAATTTGACTGATCCATTTTATTTTTTAAAATTAGCTACCAGTGTGTCCTCATAAATTACTGTCATAGCAGAGAGTATGTACTGACTAGAATATGTATGTATCTGCATCTCTCTTTACATTGGTTTCAGGAGATCAGAAGTGGAGTTATACCATGCTGTTATGATTTTGCACTACAGCAATCTACAGTGATTTAATAGGATTACTTTGTGAATTTATTTCAAACAGGACAGGTGGAGGCTGCTGCTGGGCCTCCCTGCAGCACTGTCAAGTAGGGTGAAGTTATAAATGTACAGTGGTGCCCCGCATGACGACGACAATCCGTTCCATTAAAATCGCTGTACAGCAAAATCATCGTCATGCGGAAAAAAGCCCCATTGGAATGCATTGGAAACCAGTTAATACGTTCCAATGGGGAAATACCTCCTCGTCCAGCGAAGATCACCAATGGAGAACCGTCTACCAGCTGTTTAAAATTGCTGTCTTCCTGAAGCTTCTGTCCGGAAAACAGCCATTTTGCAAAGGGAGGGAAACCATTTTGCGGAGCCGGAAAAAACATCGTTTTGCAAACAAACGGTTTGCGAAGCAAGGGCCTAATCAATGAAAAGTGGATTTCACCCATAGGAACCATCATTTTACAACTGCAATAGTGATCACAAAAAGTCATCATCAAGCGATTTTGTCATTTACCGGGGTAAGCGTCTAGCGGGGCACCACTGTATTTGCACAGGAAGAGTTCTTAAACCTGCACATCTTTTTAAAAAAATCATGTCTGGCTTTTTGATTGTCATAGCTGAGTTGGTTGCTAGATGTAAACAGAAGGAAAGAAATGTAAAATTAAATATTTGTAATTGAGGGATTACTAAAAGTGTTACTGGATTTCTTACTACAGTCATTCCACTAGCAACTGCCACTGGTTAATGTTCATAGGATGTTCCCTTCATAGGAATGAGAACAGTACTTAGTTTGTAGTAGTCTCACTCTAAATAAGAGTATCTTTGTTCCTCTCTGGTCTATTCCCTTTGGAAGAGTTCTATAAGTGGGGTACCTGTAATGGAATGGCATATACTCCCAACAATATAATTTCTGTTGTTTTCAGTCAGTGACAGAATGAAGGCATCCATTTGATACAGAAATGTAATCAGAAAGGTGAATCTTGTGATAAAACTCTACTGTCTCTTATTTTGAACCACTATTCTTATGTTTTGAATTAGCTAGAAATACAAGTTTTCAAATGGTGGTACTGATTTAATGTTACTTCAGCTTTAAGCACTGTATCGTGAAAATAAGTGTAAATGTAGACTTTTCCATAGTAACAATCAGAAGGAATCAAGACCACCAGTTTATATATGGGAATCTTGGAGCACATTCTACTCCAGTATGGCTAACATGAGAACATATTTTTTCACTCAAATCTTAGTTGAACGGATGGAAAGCAAAAACATGGTCATAAGATCATCAGGCATTTCATATTGCTTTTGATTTGAATGATAAATTTATCATTCCAAGAAAATAACATTAATGGGGCCAAAACAAATGTCATTGAAGGGTGAAAACCTATTAACTCAGTGTGATGCCTAAAACCATGTGTAATTTGAATGTCCTGACAAAAACCTTGCACAAGAGTGAAATAGGAATCTTGTTTTTGCAGTGAAAATGGGAAAAAGTTGTTTTGAATATTTGTCTTTTGGCAAATTTGTTTTAAGAATAAAAATATATTTGCTCTTAAGGTGTTTTTCTGCCATCAGTAACCAGGTGGCATCAGTCTTGCTTCCTTGCAGTAGCTATTTTTCCATATTTGATAGTTATCCTAATATTAACAAGGGATACTCCTAGTAGATTATTTTGTTTAATGGTCTTGTTTTTTCTTTCACTCATAACCCTCCTTTTATTCAGTGTTTCTGTAAAAAATGAAACAAAACAGTTTTATTAGACCTCCAATTCTGTTTTAATATAATTTTCCCTTTAACTCTGCTTTCTTCTTTCACAACATATATGGTCAATAAATTGGACAGATGTTTTCTTTTGTATCTTGTAATGTGGATATCTTTTAATTGTGAGTGTCATGTTTTAGCCACCTGAGTTATGTTTTCTTTATAAGTTGCCATTATTTTTACATTGTGCCTATCAGTGGTTAGTAATATGTCACTGGTACTGATAAGAAACAAAATCCACAGGCATACTGAATGGTTAAGACTATGAAGTTCATTTTCATTGTTATGTTTTAGGCAAACTGAGTTTAAATAGAAGACAAGAACTTTATGTTAATTTTGCTAGAACTTTGTAGTAGTATACAGTTAATTTTTATGCATTACCGGTATATATTTTTTAATTATTCAGATACATTGTTATGGCCAACACATTCTTCTTCATGCATATGATATTGTAAGCATGAGCTTTTGAATGCAAAGTCAGCATTGTTAAAATAATAAAAAATTCACTAATTAACGGGTATTGTTTGCTACTTAGTTAATGGGGCCCAGGAAGTGGGAGAAGAGATTGTTACTCACTCAAATAAATTGAGAACTGTAGGACTAAGGATAGCCAGCCACTAGATTTTCCAAGCAATATTGTACTAGTGGCATGAAACCAGAAGAAAAGTTGCTTCATTCAAGAAGATGAGAAACGGTCTGCAAATAAACCTGAAGAAAATATCCACTAGCATGGGTTTGACTTTTAATTCTAGTCTGAGATAATTGGTTTGTAGATCTGAAACATTTATATACAGTGGTGTCTTGACTTATGAATGTCCCAACCTACAAACATTTTGAGTTACGAACAGCTCAATTCACAAATTTTGCTTTGACTTGTGGACGGAACTTTGACTTACGAACAAAAAAAATGTGGGGAAGGCGGGAAATTTGAACTTTCAGTTAACCGTTGGCGAGCGAAGAGGCTGCTTGTCTGTTACCTCGCTCGCCCCAGCAGTTAGAGAGTGTGGATATGGAGAGAGACTTCAGACTGCCTACTGCCTCTGTACTGCCTGATACGGTACTGCCTGGTACTGTACTGTACAGACTGTATTTTTTGGCTTTTTTATTTTTGGATTTTTGAAATTTTAAAAAAGAGACTGCCTGTTCTGGGTGAGTACCCTGTATTTACTGTACAGGAGTTTTGCAGCTTGGGGTTGGGCTAGATGGCTAGGTGGGGGCATGTTTCTGTGCTGGCTGTTGGTTTTAAAATCAGAAAACTTTTTGCAAAGGTCTAGCTGGCTGTTGGGCTTTAAAGCTAAGTGACCTCTTGTTTTAAAAGGTGTTAGTGGGTGAGTTTAAAAGGTGCTTGGTTTGGTTTAAATGTGTTTTGTTTGAAAGTTGTTTGGTTTGTTTTAAAATGTGTTTGTTTTAAAAGTTGCTTGGTTTAAAATGTGTTGTAAAATGTGTCAGTTTAAAATATTTTTTTAGACTCCAAATTCTCCTCCCCAATTGTCTTCTCTCTCTTTGTCTTCTCTCTTTTTCTGAGGGGTCTGTGTGCCCCAGTGATGACCTACCTTCCTTCCTTCCTTCCTTCTTTCCTTCCTTCCTCCCTCCCTCCCTCCCTCCCTCCCTCTTTTCCCCATTGTTCCCTCCCTCCTTTCCTGCCCCTTTTAAACCTAAGTTCATTTTAAGTCAAAAAAAGAAAAACTCTCCCCCTAGTGGTAGAGGATGGATTAACCGGTTTTGCATTACCGTATTTTTTGCTCCATAAGACGCACCTTTCCACAAGACGCACCAAATTTTTAGGAGAAGAAAACAGGAAAAAAATAATTTGTTTTCTTCTCCTAAAAATTGGTGAGCCTTATGGAGAGGTCCATCTTATGGAACACATCCTAGGACCCTTTGGAGGCTCGCCCTGCCCCCCCAGGGGTCAGAGGGGGCGAAATCGCCAGGTTCTGGGACTTGAGGCTTGGGAAGCTTCAGAAGAGTCCCAGAAGCTGGCGATTTCCCCCACTCTGGCCGAGCGGGGGGTGGTGGCGGCAGGGTGAGCCTCCAAAGGGTCCTAGGGTGTGTTCCAGGATGCTTTAGAGACTCACCCTGCCCCCCTTGGGGATCAGAGGGGGCAAAATCACCACCTTCTGGGACTCCTCAGAGGCTTCCCAAGCCTCAAAAGACTCCCAGAAATTGGCGATTTTGCCGGTGATGGCCCTGTGCGGGGGGGGGGAGCATGGCAAGGGTCCTGGAAGTTTCCTTTGGACCCTTGCCACCCTCCCCCCCCCACGGGGCCAGGGGGGTAAAATCGCCAGCTTCTGGGAGTGTTTTGAAGCTTCCCAAGCCTCAAAACACTCCCAGAAGCTGGCGATTTTGCCAGTGCTGGCCCATGCAGTGATGGGAGTGTCACAAGGGTCCTGGAAGGCTCACCCGGACCCTTGCAACGTTCCCCCCATCTGGAAGCTGGTGATTTCGCCGGCGCTGGCCCCATGGGGGGTGGGAGAGCCTCGCAAGGGTCCTGGAAGGCTCACCCGGACCCTTGCGACGCTCACCCCCATGGGGACAGCGGCGACGAAATTGCTGCCTTCGGTCCATAAGACGCATGGACGTTCCTCCCCACATTTTGGAGGGAAAAAGTGTGTCTTATGGAGCAAAAAATACGGTAGTTCCTGTGGGAACTAATGCTTCAATTTACAAACTGTGCCTTGACATAAGAACAGAAAACAGCTGGAATGGATTAGTCGGGTTTCAGTGCATTCCTATAGGAAATGCTGATTTGAACGTTGCTGATGAACGTTTTGACTTACGAACATCTTCTGGGACAGATTAAGTTCATAAATCAAGGCACCAGTGTATTCATATATTTAAATATAATTCTCTAAATATGTCAGAAGGTGATTTGCTTAAACTTACGTTATTGTCTTAAACAGCAATCCCCTGACCCCATCTGTGGGTGGTATGTTCCAAGACCTCTCATGGATGTCTGAAACTGTAGATGGTAGCAAACCCTATATATAACATACAGGGAGTGGGACAAAAGGCCTCTTTGTATGACTGTTTTGGCCATGATAGCCTATAGATAACTGAAATCGTGGATACTGAATCTACAGATATAGTGATTCCTTTATAACACTTTTACTGTATATAGATTCAAAAGCTATAATCAGTTAACAATACTATTCATGCATAATGTATGTGGAATCCTTTGACTTATACAGTATTTGTATTTATTTTGATTTGTCAGGTGCTAACCTGTGCTTCTCTTTTCTTGCTTACTATAATTTCATGCTTCCTAGTGAGTCTGTAATTATTTGACTGTTGGAAACCATTAATATCACTATTGCTTCAGAATGAGAGGAGCAAGTACATTGTCCTTCCACTTGTGTTTTTTCTTGGGAATCATACTATGGATATGTGCTTAAAACAAAGAACTTTGAAATCAAATGTATTCTTGCTCTTCCATGTTCATTTCATGATTTATCCTATTCTGCATAGTTTTCTACCTTGGCTAATTCTAGTTTTGCCACTTTATGATCTGAGACAATGAACTAATATGAAATGTGCCTATTAGAAAAGTCCTTAATCATATTTCTGGGATTTTGCTACACATTTCTTGTCCACATTTTCAAGTATATAATAAAAGCTCCACACCAGAATTGTAAAAGAAAAACGGAAGTACTCAAGCTTAATAGCTCCTTCTTTCTTTTTCTTTTCAAATGAATTCTAGATCTATAGTTGTTAATTGCCATATTAGTGAATGCATTGTCATGTGGGGTTTTTAAGTTTTAACCTTTAAGCCATCAGAGTAGTGCTCACACTAAAGGGGTGGTATATAAAAGAAAGTAAGTCTGTCCTGCACTTGTTTTCTTTGGACTCCTGTGGAATTGCTTTGTAGGTACAATCTCTTTATGGCAAAATTTGAGAATTCCTTTAAATGACACTAAACTGAAAGTGCCTTTTCCCCTATCCAATTTAGTATTGGCATGTTTTAATTTAGTAAATCTTAATGTTGTAAATTGTTTGTTTATGTCCTAGGCATGTCTTTTCTCCCTGCAAGTTGCCCTGCCCTTTTCTAAAAGTAATTGAGCATTCTATGTTAGGTTTAATATTAGAGGACACAAGACAGGGTTTTGTGTCCTCTACCATAATAGCTCAAGAGATAGCTGTCCCATGAGATTCACCTTTGTATGACTTGGTTGCAAATAAGCATGTTGCAAATATGAATGAACATAATGACAGTATTTCAAAGCCAGTATTGTACAGATTGTGTGTATGATATCCATATGATTTCTGTTCCCTGAAAATGTGAACAGAGACTAAAGGAAAACTTAAATAAACTTAGATGAAGTAGAATGTTCAGTTGAGTGAACATGTCAAAATGGGGCACAAAGTCTAAAAACAGGGAAAGAAATTTGGCAGGAGCTCAAAATTCAATTTTTTCTGATGATGGCTGTCTTCCATGGACAAATTTTCCCTCCTCTTTCTTTTCTTTCTAATAGCTTTGCAAACATGTTGGTAGTTGTTTACAACCTACTTTTTGGTCTAAAACAATGTGTCTAAAGAATTTGTCCCAAAAACAAGTAGGCTTTTTTCCTCTGTCATGGACTGAGCATTTCAAATTGTTACATTTCCCAGAAATGTTGTTCCTGCAGGCTTTTTAAAAAAGGTCTTTTTCTTTGCAATCAAAATTATGCTTCTTTTGTAGAAAATTGCATCTTTTGAACATAAAGTATATAATTTTGTATTTAAAGAATTTTTTTAAATTTATTGCCCTCTAGCACATTCATAATCTAATGAGAATATGTAAGCTATATGGTTGGATTTATAGATATATACACTAAACAAATATCAATATTAGATACCATAATTTAGAAACACAGAAAAACATACAGTACCTCTGAATTTAATAAATAATAATCATGTGCCATCAAGTCAATTCTGACTTGTGGCAGCCCTTTTCAGAATTTTCTAGACATAGAGTACTTAGAAGTGATTTACTATTCCCTTTTTCTATGGGGTACTCTTGGACTGTGCACCTTGCCCAAAGCCACACTGGCTGGCTCTACTTTACAGGAGGAACAGTGCGGAATCAATCACCCAGCCTCTGACTCCACAGCCAGATATCTAAACCACTGAGCTATCCAGTCAGCAAATTCAATAAATACACATTCAGCAACGCCCCTATTTATCTAGGTCAGTTTAAAGCCTGCTTAAAAATGAAGGCCTTTGCCTGCCAATGGAAAAAGAGAAGGAGGGGGCCAAAGTGGCATTCCCAAGGAATGCATTTCACAACCTGCGAGCACCCATTGAAGACCTTCTCTCATGTCCCCCACCCGTGAGGCCACTGGGACCAAGAGAAGGTCTTCCCCAAAAGATTTTAAAGCTAGGGAGGCTCATTTGGAGTTAAATGATACTTCAGATAGCCTGGATGAGAAATGGGGGCTTTATATTCATATACAAATACAAAGCCCCCACGGCACAGGCGGCTGGCCTGATTACCTCCCAACCCCAGACTCTGCTGGACCACTTTACACATGGTGGGTGTCATCATTAGTGTGCCAATCATGGCAGTAAAGTGGGGTCTCGATTTAAGTAATTAATCCGTATTTGAAGGCAGTCCGCAGGTCGAAAAGTTCGCAGGTCGAATATGCATTCCCCATAGGAATGCATTGAAAACCATTTAATCCGTATCTGCTTTTTTCTGTCCATAGAAACTAATAGGAAGCTGCTATTCTGCATTCTACCACTAGAGGGGGATATTTTTTAACAAATTTTCTTAGGTCATGAAAAGTTCAGGAAAGGAGGGGGGGAGTCAGGGAACACTTTGCAAAGCACGTTTGAAATCGTTTTTTCACCTTGAAGCACCTTTTCAGCCAAGACAAGCCAAGACAAGGGGGAAAAGGGGGAGCAAAGGAGGGAGGGAACACATTTTAAGCCAAGAACCTTTCAATAACAGAACACCTCGAAAAGCACTATTCAAACAAGCCAAGCCAAGCACCTTTTGGGGGAAAAGGGGGGCAGCAAAGGAGGGAGGGAACTTAATCCCCCCCTACACACAGCAAGGCACAGAATCCAGCAACCATTCTTCCAGCACAAAAATGCCTGCCTTCCAGGACAAACACCACATCTCTCTCTGCCTAGAAAAGTTCTCCCAGTCTCGGTCCTTCCTCCCCACTCCCCCATCCCGGTCTCTCATACCTTTGAGCTGGTCTATTGCCTCAGTTTGGACCTGGCTTGCTGGGGAACTTTGCTCCAGCACTCAGTGGCGGTGGCGGCCAGATTCCTTGCCCGGGTGCAGGTGAGGGGGAGAGAGGAGAGGGCAAGGGAGGGGAGGAAAGTCAGGAAAGGCATGGGTGGGCATGGAGGGAAAGGGGCTCCCTGATGCAGCGATAGAGGGAGGGGAAGCAGCCATGAGGGACCTGCCCTGCCCTCCTCCTCCTCCTCCTCCCCCTCCCAGGGGACTCCCGGGAGGAGGGAGTCCGAGCATGGCTGCGATCGTGCGGCTTGGCTCCCTGTAGCGGCGGCGGCCAGATTCCTTGCCAGGGTGCATGTGAGGGGGAGAGAGGAGACGGCAGGGGAGGCATGGGTTTGCATGGAGGGAAAGGGGCTCCCTGTAAAGAGGCAACGATGAAGGGAGGGGAAACAGCCATGAGGGACCTGACCTACCCTCCTCCTCCCAGGGGACTTTGCTTCTCCTCCCGGGAGTCCGAGCATGGCTGGGATCGCGCGGCTCTGCTCCCTGCAGGTGGTGGCGACGGTGGGGAGGGGGAGACCTCCAAGCTGCCTTCCAAGGCTTCTCCACCACCATGCGAGGCATCTTGGAGGTCCCCCTCCACCGCCGATAGTGGCTCCAAAGCACTATCGGCGGTGGGGGGGACCTCCAAGATGCCTCCCATGGCGGCGGATAAGCCGTGGAAGGCATCCAGAGGCACGGCCTACGGACTGGAAGGGGGACGCGGGGAAAGCGCCGAATTTGAATTGGGTGCTTTTCCCACTTCCCTCTTCTGGTCCGTAGGTCGATTCTCTGGCCGCAAGTCAAAGTGGAATTTTGCGGCCAGAGAATTCCATAAGTTGAAAAGTTCGTAAGTGGAGCCAGACGTAAGTTGAGACTCCACTGTAGTTTGACTGCCGCAGCTTCTCCTCCCTGTTTGCTTAGCCGCTCCAGCAAGGCAGCGGGAGGACAAGTCTCTCTGCTCTGCTGCAGAGTGGCTAGACAAGCAGGGAGGCGGGGCTGTGGCAGCCGAGCTACTGCCTCAGTTGGCATGCTGACAATGATGCTGGCCACACACACCATCCAATAAGTCTGTTGGGGTCTGGGGGGGTATGTACAATCACCTGTACTGAGGGGTGGCTTTGTATTCATACACCTATACAAAGCCACCATCTCTATCCTGGGTCTAAGTCAAAGGGATTTAGAGCTGAGGGCTGTTGTGGGTTTTTAGGGCTCTTCGGCTGTGTTCTGAAGTTTGTTCTTCCTAACGTTTCATCAGTCTCTGTGTTCGGCATCTTCAGAGGACAGGAGTAGCACTCTGTGCTCTGGTACAGTTTGTTTGGGAGTTGAGTATAGCTGTGGGATCAGCTTTTGTCCTTTTCAGGAGATGGGTGATTATGGTGATCAGTGTGTTTTTGTTGTGGGTGTATTGTTGTGATAAGGAGGAGAGATTATCTGCCACTGTGATTGATGGGTGTCATTAGCTGGTCTTTTGTGTGTAGTAATCACCGTCCTTGTGGCTGGGTAGAGTTCGTTGACCTTTTGCATGCTGTATTTTTTAGTGCTGGGAGCCACGCTTTGTTGAGTTTTAAACTTTCTTCTTTTTTGTTGAAGTTCTGCTGGTGTTTGTGGATTTCCATGGCTTCCCTGTGCAGTCTAACTCTGAACAAGCTGACTTCTCTCTCTCTCTTTTTCTTTGTCAAATCTAGACATAAATAGCTTCACTGAAGCGGAGTAATATTTACTGTACATTATTCAGGAAATATTCTCCCTGTTTGGAAGTGGTCAAGGAAAGTTGCCCCTCTTCATTAATAACATTGACTCTTTTTTAAAATTCCGTGTATATTGGGCGATCCCCATTTATTAGTTGCTTAATCTCTGTTTGTTGGTTGCTGTCATATCCTTCCATATTTCCATATCCCTAACGTACTGGATTATTATAAGAAGGTAGAGGGGGGAAAGCAGATACCAGTGAGAATACTGTAGAACTGTTATATAAAGGGTTTTTCTTTTCTTTTTGGAAATACAAACATGGATGCAAAACCTAAGGTGGGGAAAGGAGGTTTGGCACCAGAAAGTACACCATTGAGATTGATGCAAGAAACTCAGTCTTCTTTATTAACGAAATAATATTTTGAGAAGCTCATGAGCACCATGCTCAGCCAATAGACAGCCCATTTTGATAGAAAGTTTGATGAAATTAAGTCTGATACTTCAGCCCTGAAAACTGAAGTGTCTGGCCTTTCCAAACAACAGGACGATATAAATGTACAAATGGAGCAAATGAAAGAGGATGTGCCACACCAGAATCAAGAAATACAGAAGACAGTGAGATTAGCAAAGAAAATGGAGAAGACAGTAATAGAACTTCAGAAGGACTTAGGAAAAGTTGAAACCAGACAAAACCAACATGAGCCATCAAGAACTCAAACCCATATGAAGAATGCATTACATAATCTGAGAATTTGGAATGTACCAGAAACTCAAAATGAAGACCTCCTAGAAGTTACAACTGATTTATTATCAGACTGGGCGGACTGTGAGAAGGATGAAATTAAGTGGAATATAGATGTGGCCAGAAGAACTTTCTCAGTATGTATTGAAAAAAATTAGATTCATTAAAATCACATATAGAGGCAAAATTCTGAAAGCAACGCAAGACAAGCAAAAAGAAGGAAGGAATCTGAAGACACTGAAACATATACCTTGGGAAATGAGAAATAAAAGGAAAATGTATGAGAATGAATAAAGATTATCAGCTACATAATCAATAATCAGAATAATAATATATCTGTCTGAATTTGATTTTTCCCTCTCGCTCCCTGTTTATATTTCTTTCTGACATGTGGAACTATTACTAGAAGAGAATGTATAGAATTACTATGAAAAATATTGATCTGTAATGTATCTGTTCAAATCCACCCCCTCCAAGAGTACCCCATCCCAGCTGTCCCTTACCTTACCCTACCTTTATAAAGAAAAAAATGTTTTTTTTTAAAAAAAGTTAAGAGAAGAGATCATTGCCCTTCACAAGCACAGAACAGGAGATAAAAAGATAGCAAAGGCACTGAATGTTCCTAGAGACACCTTTAGAAGCATAGTTCACAAGTTTAAAGTTATAAGGAAAGTGGTTACATTACCTGGACCGGGCAATAAAAGGAATCTCTGTTAGTGGCTGTGAAGTTTTGGAATTCTGTTCTGTGGAGTAGTGAGACGAAACTGGAACTTTTCGGCCCAGTGAATCAATGATATGTCTGGAGGAAGAAGAATGAAGCATACGCTGAAAAGAACACTCTGCCGACAGTTAAGCATAGTGATGCTCTGGGGCTGTTTTGCATCATCCGGCACTGGAAACCGGCAGCGTGTGTAAGGCAAGATGGATTCACTAAAGTATCAGGAAATCCTAGGATAAAACATCATGCCATCTATGGGGAAGCTGAAGCTTGGGCATCATTGGACTTTCCAACCGGACAATGATCCCAAGCGTTCCTCAAATTCCACCAAAACTTGGTTGCAGAAGACGTCCGGGTAGATTCTACAGTGGTCATCACAGTCACCTGAGTTGAATCCCATAGAAAATCTCTAGTGAGATTTGAAGAAGTCTGTCACAACATGCAGACCCAAGATTATTACTAAAATGGAGGCCATTGGTCATGAGAATTGGGCTAAGATTCCCCAGGAATGCTGCCAGAAGCTGTGTCAGGCAGTGCATCTCGTTTGCAGCAGGTTGTAACAGTAAAAGAGTGCTCTACTAAGTACTACAGATGCTTGCCATGAAGGGGTTTAATTATTTTGAGACTGCAGAATTCATTAAAAGTTTCATTTTCAGTTAAATTCCCTAAGAAACCACTTGAAGCATTTGTTGTGTTGAGCTATTTCAGTTGCTTTTGTTTGATTTGTTTATTGCAAACAGCTGAAAGTCTATGAATTTTGACATCAAATCTGATTTGCAACGGGGTTTGAATAATTTTGATTACAACTACTATTTCAAATGGACAGGATTAAAAATGACATGCGTTTCTCTTGTCTTTATTTTTTTACATTTTTCTTCTCTCTTTTTCTAGTCACAGATGAAGACACTGTGAAACGATACTTTGCGAAGTTTGAAGAAAAATTCTTTCAGACTTGTGAGAAGGAACTTGCCAAAATCAACACATTTTATTCAGGTGAGGTATTTATCTGTAGCTTTCAGGATATATAGAACATAATCTGGCTTTATTGTGACACCAGTTAAGACCTTACACTGTTAAGAGTGGCTTGACAACATACAGGAAGTGCATATTTTATAGAATTCGCCGTATACCTACTTAACCATGATTATTAGCATTTTTATCAGAATCTGCCACATGAAACTCCTCATACTACATGCTGACCTCTGGGATTATTCCCCCTACCCCTGGCCTGGGGTGTTCAGGAAGTGGCTGTTTGAAGGATTTGGAGAGTGACAGTTGACAAAGTTGGTAGCATGCTAGGGGTGCCAACTAGTAGTTTTCCCAGAGAACAAAGTTGCTCAGTGGGTAATCAAGCAAAGAGACAATACTGATTGTAGAAAGATTATATTGAATCAAGTTTGCAGCAAGGTTCATACATACAACATAGTCTTTATTCAGTCCTTTGGTCATACACGGCAATATCAACAGGTTCAGTCCATAAATCAGTCCAATAAATCTTTGTCCTTGTTAAATCTGTCTCTCAGTATTCCTCCTTACTCCTCCAATCCATGCCACAAGGTTGAATGCTGGAACTGCTGGCTTTATTCCACCTTCAGCCAATATTGGTTTCCTTACACAGCTGTTACAAGTTTTACTACATATCTAGTCACTTCACAGCTGTCTAAATCAGTATTTTACAGTATTTCTTTACAGTGATTCTTACAAATACTTACAGTATTTATAAGTTCTTACATATGGTTTTACAACAATGTATTAACATTCTACTCAGGTTCTTGTCAGACCTGTCAACAGTGTACAGTGGTGCCCCGCATAGCGACATTAATCCGTTCCGTTCCGGATTAATCGTCGCTATACGGAAACATCGCAGTGCGGGAGGGAAAACCCCATAGAAACGCGTTGAACTTCGTTTAATGCGTTTCTATGGGGTGAAAACTCACTGCTATGCGAGGTTTCCTCCATAGGGCCGCCATTTTCGCCGCCTCGGTAAGCGAGGGCAGCGCAGGTGGCCATTTTGGAACCGCGAATCAGCTGTGTGAAAATGGGGCCTTTGAGAGGAAAAGCCCCCATTTTCACACAGCTGGCGGGCTGGGGCGCTTCGGAATGATGGCGGGGGAACCCTTCCCCTACGGCCGCTCCGAAGGGCCTGCCGGCCAGCGGCTCCAAGCAGTGGCAGCGGCAGTAGGGTGTGTGTGGGCATCCGGAGCCCCCCACCCTGCCTCCGCTACCGGAAGCCGACCCGCGCCCACCTATCCCAGCCATGCTCAGACTCCTGGGAGTCCGAGCATGGCTGGGATAGGCGGCGCAGGGCGGCTTCAAGTGGTGGCGGCAGGGTTGGGGGGGGTCCGGAAGGCTTCCAGTGCTTTGCCTGGAAGCCCTCCGGATCCACCCTGCCCCCGCCGCCGCTGAGAGCCCTCCGAGCTCTCAAAGGTCTTTCTCCAATGTCAGAGGGGGGCCCTTTGAGAGCTTGGAAGGCTAGGACTGTAGACACGATCGCTCCTAAACGCCCTCTCCAGCACAGAGACCGCCCGGCACCCTGGTTTAACCAGGATCTCTGGGCGTTGAAGTGGATCAGGAGACGGCTAGAGCGCAAACGGAGAAAGGACCCGATGGATTATAATTGGATAGCTGTCAAGGTCACTACTAACCTTTACCTGGCTAAGATAAAGGCCGTCAGTCGAGCATACTTCGCTAACTGGATAAGCGAAGCGTCCAACCAACAGGCGGAATTATTCCGTATAGTGCGCGACCTATTCGGAACTGGTCTGAGTGATGGGCCTCCCTCTAGTTTTTCATCGGATCAATTTGCAGCATTTTTAAAATCGAAAGTGGAGGCCATCCGCCGGGACCTCTCTCCTTTTTTGAATACAGTGAGTCAAGCAGAGATGTCCAGCGCTCCTTGCCCGGTGACTTTCGATTCCTTTCAGCCTGTCACGCCTGATTCTGCGGCCAAGGCGCTTGATCGCTGTCGTGCCACCACCTCCTCCCTTGACCCTTTCCCGCCCTGGCTAATCAAAACATGATTATGATCTTTACAGAGACATGGCTTGATTCTTCCATCCCAGGGGAGGTAATTGAACTACAAGGACGCAGAGTACATCGAGCAGACAGGTCTATTGAATCTGGGAAGAGCAAAGGTGGAGGGGTTTGTGTTTACACAAACGATAATTGGAGCACAGATGTTAAAATAATGGACATTCACTGTTCTCCTGATTTGGAGTATTTGGCAGTGAAATGCCGCCCCTTTTACTTGCCTCGCGAGTTTAATGTTGTTATAATAACAGCAATATATATACCTCCTGATGCTAACACAACCACAGCTTTGAGTTGTTTGTTAACTGCTATCAGCAAACAGCAGCAGGCCTACCCAGATGGAGTGCTGGTGGTAGCAGGTGATTTCAATCAAGCCAATTTAAAGACCGTCCTCCCTAACTTTTATCAGTATGTGGACTGTCCCACTAGAGGGGAAAATACCTTGGATCAGGTATATTGTAACATCATGCATGGATATAAGATGAAGCCATTGCCTAGCTTGGGACAGTCAGATCATATATCTCTTTTTTTGATTCCATCGTACAGACCCCTTGTTAAAAGAATCATACCATCAATTAGAGAAATACAAGTGTGGCCAGTGGATGCAACTGAGCAACTTCAAGATTGCTTTAGGAGCACTGATTGGACACTGTTTGAGGAGGACAATGTTGATACTTATGCCTCGACAATACTGTTTTATATCAAAAGCTGCATCGATGTTATTACTACCACAAGACAAGTACGAGTGTTTTCTAACAACAAGCCTTGGCTAAATAGAGAAGTGTGACTTTTATTAAAAGCCAGAAATGCTGCTTTTCATTCTGGTGATGAACTACATTATAGAGAGGCCAGAGCTAAACTGAAAAGGGGCATTAGGGATGCCAAAGCTATGTACAGCCAGAGAATTGAACAAAACCTTGAGAATTCTGACACTCGTCAAGTATGGCATGGCCTACGACAAATCACGGGGCAGAGTAACAAAAACAGTCTGTGTAGCAGCAGTGATTTTTTGGCTGAGCAGTTAAATCAATTTTTCAGCCGTTTTGTGGTGGAAAAAGGAACAACCATTATTCCAGCACCTACTGTCCATAATACATCACTAGAATCTACCATCGACAGACAACCACTAGTACTGCAGATTTCAGATGTGAGACGCGCTTTCCAGAATATTAATTTTCGAAAGGCAGCTGGACCAGATGGAATCATGGGACGAGTTGTTAGGGGCTGTGCTGCAGAATTAGCTGGAGTTTTTACGGATATTTTCAATCTATCCTTGTTGCAGTGTTCAGTCCCCACTTGCCTGAAGACATCTATTATAGTGCCAGTCCCGAAGCAGTCAGCTGTGGTATCTCCCAATGATTATAGACCAGTAGCTTTAACATCTGTTATTATGAAATGTTTTGAGAGATTGGTGCTGGATTACATTAAGGCTAGTCTTCCACCTTCTTTGGATCCATGGCAATTTGCATACAGGAGAAATGGATCTACTGACGATGCTGTGTCCATCGTACTCCATACTGTATTGAGCCACTTAGAACAACAGGGAACTTATGCGAGGCTGTTGTTTGTGGATTATAGCTCTGCTTTTAACACCATTCTACCAAATAGGTTGTTTTTAAAAATGATCAACCTGGGATTACCTCAGGAGATCTGCATGTGGATAAAGGATTTTCTGACAGATAGGCCACAGTCAGTAAGGATGGGATCCCACCATTCTTCTACCCTGGTACTAAGTACAGGAGCTCCCCAGGGCTGTATGCTAAGCCCCTTCCTCTATTCCCTGTACACACATGATTGCACCCCACTATATAACACCAATGCAATTATTAAATTTGCGGATGATACGACAGTGGTGGGACTCATAAATAAGAACAATGAGTCTGCTTATAGAAAGGAAGTACAAAGGTTGATACTATGGTGTAAATAAAATCATCTCACACTTAACATCAAAAAAACTAAAGAACTCATAATTGATTTTAGGAGGAAGAGAAATGTACATTTACCACTGTACATAAACGGTGAGGAAGTGGAGAGAGTTGGTAGTTTTAAATTTCTGGGTACTTGCATCTCAGAGGATCTCTCATGGACTATAAATGCCAACATGCTAATAAAGAAGGCACAGAAGAGGCTGTATTTCCTGAGAATGCTCGGGAAGTTAAATTTATCACAGCATTTACTTCTGTCCTACTATCGTAGCACCATTGAGAGTGTCCTAACTTACGGCATTCTGGCATGGTTTGGGAGTAGCTCTGTAGCGGACAAAAAAGCTCTAAAGAGAACCATTAAAATTGCCCAGAATATCATCGGGCTCCAGCTACCAACCCTGGATGACATCTTCACATCCCGCTGTCTGAGGAAGTCACACAGCATCCTGAGAGACTCTTCCCATCCTGCTTATAACTTTTTTGAACTGTTACTGTCTGGCAGAAGATATAGAACAATTAAGACTCGGACCACACGTTTTCTAAATAGTTTTTATCCTAGAGCTATAATTGCAATTAATAATGAGCTTAAAGACCATCAGTAGTGAATAATTAGTTGGACTGTGTTAGTTGGCCTGAGGTGTAGATGTTTGTATTTTTAGTGGGGGACTTCTAGTGGGTGGGGAGTGTTTGGGGAATGTTATGTGTGTGCATGTGTCTGGTCTCTGGGTGTCTGTGAATTTCGTTGTATGGGTATACTGTGTATATACTTACAATGACAATAAATTATTATTATTATTATTATTATTATTATTATTATTATTATTATTATTATTATTGTAACAACGGAATGGGCCACTGTAATAATTAATGGGTCTCTCCTTGAGGGCAGGTTTCCATCTGCCCTCAAGGAGACACTCATTAGGCCCATGAGAAAGAAACCTAATTTGGCGGCGGACAAAATTGGCAACTATAGGCCCGTCGCCAATGTTTCTTTCTTAAGCAAAGTGGTTGAGAGGGTGGTGGCCGACCAGCTCCAGGTGCACTTGGACGAAACAGAGGCCCTGGATCCATTTCAGTTGGGCTTCAGGCCGCGCCATGGTACAGAAACGGCATTGGTCGCCCTGTGTGATGACCTGTTGAGGGAGGCTGACAGGGGCAAAGTGTCTCTGCTGGTCCTCCTCGACATTTCAGCGGCCTTTGATACCATTGACCACGGTATCCTCCAGGGGAGGCTCTCTGAGCTGGGAATCGGCGGCCTGGCACTGGCCTGGCTCTGTTCCTTCTTGGAGGACCGCCCCCAGAGAGTGCAGCTTGGGGAGAGTGTCTCCCCCCCGTGGAGTCTCAATTGTGGGGTTCCACAGGGGTCGATTATCTCCCCAATGCTGTTGAACATCTACATGAGGCCGCTGGGTGGGGTCATCAGGGGGTGTGGAGCCTAGTGTCATCAGTACACTGATGACACTCAGCTCTACATCTCCTTTTCACCAACCGCAGGAGATGCCGTTCTGTCCCTTCAGCGCTGCCTGGGGACTGTACTGCAGTGGATGCAGGAGAATGGGCTGAGGCTGAACCCGGACAAGACGGAGGTACTGAAGGTGGGCGCCCCCACAGCTGGGGATTTGGGAAACTCCCTCTTTTGGGGGGGGTGACTCTTCCCGCCAAGGATGAGGTCCGCAGCTTGGGGATCCATCTGGACCCGGCGCTCACTATGGAATCTCAGGTGTCGTCCGTGGTCCGTTCCGCCTTTTTTCACCTTAGGTGGATAGCCCAGCTGCGGTCCTACCTTGATGTTGGGGCACTCACTACCTTGGTGCATGAGCTTGTAATCTCAAGATTAGACCACTGTAATGCGCTCTACGTGTGGCTGCCTTTGAGGCTGCTGCGGAAACTACAGGTTGTGCAGAATGCGGCAGCCAGACTACTTAGTGGAGTGAAAAAAGACCAACATATCTCACCCACTCTGGCTGCATTGCATTCACTGCCCATCTGGTTCCGCATTGACTTCAAAGTGCTGATGCTTGCGTACAAAGCCCTAAACGGTTTAGGGCCTCGATACTTGGCGGAACGCCTACTCCCACCAAGATCTACCCGTGTCACTCGTGCGAGCCAGGAGGTGAGGCTGAGGAGCCTAACGCCAAGGGAGGCCCGGAAGGTAAAGACAAGAAATTGGGCCTTCTCGGCGGTGGCTCCTCACCTTTGGAACAACCTACCTCCTGAGATTCGTGTGGCACCCTCACTGAGTATCTTTAAAAATCAACTAAAAACATGGATGTTTCAGCAGGCCTTCCTTCCAGCCAGTTCCTGATGCCCTCTCCTCTCCCTCTCCTATTGTTTCCTCCCTCTCCTAAGCTTTCTTCTATTTAAAACTTTTTATACTATTTTATGCTGTTAGCCGCCTAGAGTGGTCTTAACCAACCAGATAGGCGGGATATAAATAAAATAAATAAATAAAATAAATGTCGGCGGTTGGCGGTGGCTTCGGTGTCCTTCCGAGGCCGCCGCCCACCACCGACATTTTCCCCCAGCTGAGTGGCGGGGCTCCCGCTGAGCTGGGGGAAAATGCCCCTTCCGAAGGGGAATGCAGGCGGTGGCTTCGGAAGGACCCTTTGGAAGGGTCCTTCCGAGGCCACCACCAGCATTTTCCCCCAGCTGAGCGGCGGGGCTTCAAAGCTCCAGCCGCTCAGCTGGGGGAAAATTGGGCTATGGGGAAAAATCGCAAAGCGATTTTTCCCCATAGTCAACATCACAATGCGATCGCAAAATCCGCATCGGTATGCGGATTCGTCGTTAAACGGGGCGCTCGTTAAGCGAGGCACCACTGTATTCCCATTTAGACACTGGAGAATCATGGTTCTCTGACCAGTGTAATTCCCTATATCCAAAGCAAAATATCGATTATATGGGTGTGACAATTCAGGTATAATATATGTTTGAATAATACAGTAAAGTAGATGATACACATTTGTAATGGCCTTAATGAATAAAAAATGCAAGGTAAGCCTTGTGGACCTCTCCGCATTTCTGGAGATGCTTGTATTTTGTGCAGGCTAAGCAGTATTATCTGATACTCATAAGGCTACTGCAGAAGCTTGTCGAAAACTATGCTTGGACTTGTTCTTTAAATGGGACAAGCACATAAACCAATGTTTAATCTCAGTTTGTTGCACAAACCATAAATTAATACAGGAGAAGAATTAGGATGTCCAAGGGCAGCAGGTAGTCTCAAGGCGTGTTTTGGGGTTTTTTTGCCCCTACATTCCCCTTGACCTTGGGAGGAAATTTAATTTAAAGACAACAGCTGCTCTTGAAATTCTCCAGAAGTGGCATTTCTCCTTCTAAATGTGCAGCCCCCCTAAACAGTTCCAAAGTTTTTGAAAAAGCATTTCCCAGTTTGATTTTCCTCATTTGGGGACATTAGTGCAGCAAGCAGCTGGTTATCAGGTAGGAAAACTGGCCTTTGGATCCCCCAGAGCTTGCCCATCCCTGGTTTTAAATAACAAGTGCTCCCCAATGTAGGATGTAATGAGAAACTCCAGTTTAAAATAGGAAGCTTCTGATCTTGCTGCTATGTTGGAAAAGAACTGTACCAGCTCTACAGTAGTCATACAATGTTAAATGCCAGGTTAGTTTTGTATTGAGACAGCTATGTAGTACATGCCTGGAACTTGATTTTTATATTAAAAACCTGGACCATTATGAATACCACTGAGTGTATACAGAATGTATATATACAGTGGTGCCTCGCTTAACGAGTGCCTCACTGAGCGATGAAATCGCTTAACGAGGCGCTCTGGGCCATCGCTGGAGCATTCGCTCAGCGATGGCCCCTATGGCGATTTTTCGCTTTGCGATATTCGCTAAGCGATTCGCTTAGCGAATATCGCATAACGAAGCGGGGGAGAACAGCTGATCGGCGGTTCCAAATGGCCGCTGGAAGGTCCGCGCCACATTTTCGCACCCTGCCCTCGCTTACCGAGGGCGCGAAAATGGCGGCGCTATGGCAGAACCTCGCACAGCGGTGAGTTTTCAAGCCATAGGAACGCATTGAACGAAGTTCAATGCGTTTCTGTGGCTTTTTTATTTCCGCACAGCGATGTTTCGCTATAGCGAAGGTTAATCCGGAACGGATTAACCTCGCTATGCGAAGCACCACTGTACATAATGTATAGGAATATTCAATAGTATTTGTATATATTATGAATATTACTGAGTACAGTATATACAGAATGTTTTCTCCAAAATATTCGGCAGTTAACCTGTCAGTTTGAATAAGACAAAAGAACTCTGCAAGGTGAGAATTTCATGAAGACTTTTGCCTGTAATTCCTTTCACAAATTAAAACCTTGCAGATGTAATTCATAAAGCTGCTTTGCTTAGACCAATTCTTTTACTGTTTAAGAGGAAATGATTTGCTACGATAGAGATGCTTTTCACCACAATCACCTTAACCAAGCCTTGACTGCTTGTTCCTGCTGACACCTGACCTTTTGTTTATATAAAGAGTATCTGTTTGCATAGTCAGCCTTGCAGATTTACAACAGTCACTGGCACTGGGAGTTCATGTGCCAGGTCAGGCAGTAACAGGAGTGTCTGGAAATGTGATTGACAGTGACAAAGTCTAGCAAGTGACCCAGGAGGTGTTGCCTTTCCTTAGCCAGAGAGGCTTTCCTTCTTATAGCATACTTAGCAAATTGCTCAGTCTGTAGTACACAGCAAAGATGTAGCTGTGTGGGTTCAGACAGACGTAGGAGGCTCTCGAGTTGAAAAATCAAAACTGCGCTTTATTGGAAACTCAAACAACAAATTATTATTCTCTAGGTTAGTTTTAACATTGTCACTCGCTGCCAACGGGTCCTACAAGGACAAGCAAACGGCTTTGGTAAATGGGTTATAGTCCAAGTCAGTCCAAGGTCCCTTGGTAAATGGATTACTTTCATCCATGTCCAGAGGGTCAGTCCCAGGTTCTAGTAACGGTATTATCTCTTCATCTCTCCCCTCTGGGTCGGTCCTCGTCTCCTCGTATGGGAGCCGATGGTCCTGCAGGTACCTCCTCCGCCGGACTTCCTCCAGCCTCCATGCTCGCTGCTCTCTTTCCGCTCTCTCCACAGCTTTTTTCTCCTCTCTGTCTCCAGCACCACTCACATGCCTCCGATTCCCCCCAATAAGAGGGTTGGGGAGGCAGACCCCTTCTCCTTCTGAAGTCTGCCTCCTCCCTTGGAACCCGCACCTTTTCAGACTTCCCAGTCCAGGGATCTTCCACCCATATTAACTCCCAGCCCCCCCCCCCAGTATATCGTTTCTTGCCCCTTTTATATTGCCCATTCCTGCCTCCACAGTGGATCTGCCTCTTTCTTCCTTTCCTGCCATTTCCCTCTCCATCTGAGTGGCTACATTCAATTTAGACAAACCCCGTTCTAACTCACAGGTGTCCACTCCCCATTATACCGTCTCAACGGCTGATGCAAGCAGGTCTGTTTGCGTCTCCTGTTCTTTCCTGAGGGAGGACGACACTCCGGCGAGGGCTTCTACCCCCCTCGCTTCGCACCTCACATACCCCCCCATCCAAGAGGGTCGTCCTCTCTTAATTCCTGGCCCATGGCCCCTGCCGAGAGAAATAATTTACATTAGCATGCTCGGGCCCCTTTCAGTATTGGACATTGAAGGCAAATGACTGCAGGGCAAGATACCACCGAGTAAGCCTCGGGTTGGTTTCTTTCATCTGGACCAGCCATTGCAGGGGAGCATGGTCAGTTACTAAGGTTAAGGGTGCACCTTGTAGATAATATCTTAAGGCATGGGTGGCCCATTTAATGGCCAGAGCTTCTTCCTCTATAACCGTGTACTTTTGCTCTACCGGTGACAGTTTTCGACTTAAATACAGTACTGGGTACTCCAGACCTTCCCTTACTTGAGACAATACAGCCCCTAACCCTCTATCTGAGGCATCTGTGAATAATGTAAAGGGAAAGTTGAAATCTGGGCGAAACATTTGGGAATTTCGCAAATGATCGATTTGAGGGTCTGAAATGCTTCTTCTTGGGCCTCTCCCCACCTCACTTGCTTTGGGGCTTTCTTCCTGGTCAGGTTGGTCAGCAGGGCAGCTATGGTAGAGAATTGTGGTATAATCTGTTGTAGTAACCTACTGACCCCAAGAACTGTTGAATCTCTCTCTTTGTCTTAGGTCTGTATCATTGAGATATTTTTGTTACCTTTCCTTGTTGAGCTTGGATCTCACAACAAAGGTGGATCTTTCTTTAAGGTCTTCGCACTCTGGCCCTAACTCTTCCTCCATCTCGGTTCCATATAGACATTATCTATCCACCTTTTCAGTAAATTTACGTGGAAGACTTGTTTCTTTTTCTTCCTATCCAGAGTCTCTATTTCGTAGTCCACCTCGCTAACTTTTCTTCATACATTGTAAGGCCCATGCCATTTTGCAAAGAGTTTGGAGGATTCAGTAGGTAACAGCACTAACACCTTTTGTCCTGGTTCAAATTCTCGGGGCTTGACCTCTTTGTCATACCTGGCCATTTGTTTAACCTGGGCCTGTCCAAGGTTGTCCTTTGCCATTTCCCATGCCACTTCTAAACTGTCCCTCATTTCCACAATTTGTTGTAGAGCACTATGGGAGTGATCTTCTCCCTCTTCCCATTTTTCTCTGATTAAATCCAACACCCCCCCTAGGATTTCTTCCATATAACAATTCGAAGGGTGAAAACTCTGTTGACGATTGAGGGGCCTCCCTGACCCCAAACATTAAGGATGGTAGGAAGGTGTTCCATGTGTGTGTGTTTAGTCGTTTAGTTGTGTCCGACTCTTCGTGACCCCATGGACCAGAGCACGCCAGGCCCTCCTGTCTTCTACTGCCTCCCGGAGTTGTGTCAGGTTCATGTTGGTTGCTTCGCAGACACTGTCCAGCCATCTCATCCTCGGTCGTCCCCTTCTCCTCTTGCCATCACATTTTCCCAACATCAGGGTCTTTTCCAGGGAGTCTTTTCTTCTCATTAGATGGCCAAAGTACTGGAGCCTCAGCTTCAGGATCTGTCCTTCCAGTGAGCACTCAGGGTTGATTTCCTTTATAACTGATAGGTTTGTTCTCCTTGCAGTCCAGGGGATTCTCAAGAGTCTCCTCCAGCACCACAATTCAAAGGCATCAATTCTTCGGCGGTCTGCTTTCTTTATGGTCCAGCTCTCACTTCCATACATCACGACAGGAAAAACCATAGCTTTGACTATTCGGACTTTTGTTGGCAAGGTGATGTCTCTGCTTTTCAAGATGCTGTCCAGATTTGTCATCGTTTTCCTCCCAAGAAGAAGGCGCCTTTTAATTTCAGGGCTACTGTCTCCATCTGCAGTGATCATGGAGCCCAGGAAGATAAAATTTGACACTGCCTCCATATCTTCCCCTTCTATTTCCCAGGAGGTGATGGGACCAGTGGCCATGATCTTAGTTTTTTTGATGTTGAGTTTCAGACCGTTTTTTGCACTCTCCTCTTTCACTCTCATTACAAGGTTCTTTAATTCCTCCTCACTTTCTGCCATCAGAGTGGTATCATCTGCATATCGGAGGTTGTTGATATTTCTTCCGGCAGTCTTAATTCCAGCTTGGGTTTCTTCCAGTCCAGCCATCCGCATGATGTATTCTGCGTATAAGTTAAATAAGCTGGGGGACAATATACAGCCTTGCCGTACTCCTTTCCCAATTTTGAACCACTCAGTTGTTCCATGACCAGTTCTAACTGTTGCTTCCTGTCCCACATATAGGTTTCTCAGGAGACAGATAAAGTGGTCAGGCACTCCCATTTCTTTAAGAACTTGCCATAGTTTGCTGTGGTCCACACAGTCAAAGGCTTTCGCATAGTCAATGAAGCAGAAGTAGATATTTTTCTGGAACTCTCTGGCTTGCTCCATAATCCAGCGCAAGTTAGCAATTTGGTCTCGAGTTCCTCTGCCTCTTCGGAATCCAGCTTGTACTTCTGGGAGTTCTCGGTCCACATACTGCTGAAGCCTACCTTGTAGGATTTTGAGCATAACCTTGCTAGCGTGCGAAATGAGTGCAATTGTACGGTAGTTGGAGCATTCTTTGGCACTGCCTTTCTTTGGGATTGGGATGTAGACTGATCTTTTCCAATCCTCTGGCCACTGTTGAGTTTTCCAAACTTGCTGGCATATTGAATGTAGCACCTTAACAGCATCATCTTTTAAGATTTTAAATAGTTCAACTGGAATGCCATCACCTCCACTGGCCTTGTTGTTAGCCAGGCTTTCTAAGGCCCACTTGACTTGGCTCTCCAGAATGTCTGGCTCAAGGTCAGCAACTACATTGTCTGGGTTGTCCGGGATATCCACATCTTTCTGATATAATTCCTCTGTGTATTCTTGCCACCTCTTCTTGACGTCTTCTGCTTCTGTTAGGTCCCTCCCATTTTTGTCTTTTATCATGTTCATCTTTGCGCAAAATGTTCCTCTAATATCTCCAATTTTCCTGAACAGATCTTTGGTCTTTCCTTTTCTGTTATCTTCCTCTATTTCTTTGCATTGTTCATTTAAGAAGGCCATCTTGTCTCTCCTTGCTATTCTTTGGAAGTCTGAATTCAAGTTTCTGTAACTTTCCCTATCTCCCTTGCATTTTGCTTCCCTTCTCCTCTCTGCTATTTCTAAGGCCTCGTTGGACAGCCACTTTGCTTTCTTGCATTTCCTTTTCTTTGGGATGGTTTTCGTTGCTGCCTCCTGGACAATGTTACGAGCCTCTATCCAAAGTTCTTCAGGCACTCTGTCCACCAAATCTAGTTCCTTAAATCTGTTCTTTACTTCCACTGTGTATTCATAAGGGATTTGGTTTAGATTATACCTGAGTGGCCCAGTGGTTTTTCCTAATCTCTTCAGTTTAAGCTTGAATTTTGCTATGAGAAGCTGATGATCAGAACCGCAGTCAGCTCCAGGTCTTGTTTTTGCTGACTGTATAGAGCTTCTCCATCTTTGGCTGCAGAGAATATAATCAATCTGATTTCGATATTGCCCATCTGGTGATTTCCATGTATAGAGTCGCCTCTTGTGTTGTTGGAAAAGAGTGTTTGTGATGACCAGCTTATTCTCTTGACAAAACTCTATTAGCCGTTGTCCTGCTTCGTTCTGAACTCCAAGGCCAAACTTCCCTGTTGTTCCTTTTATCTCTTGGCTCCCTACTTTAGCATTCCAGTCCCCTAGAATGAGAAGAACATCTTTCTTTGGTGTCAGTTCTAGAAGGTGTTGTAAATCTTCATAGAATTGTTCAATTTCAGTCTCCTCAGCAATGCTGGTTGGTGCATAAACTTGGATTATTGTGATGTTGAATGGTCTGCCTTGGATTCGTATTGACATCATTCTATCATTTTTGAGATTGTATCCCATTACAGCTTTTCCCACTCTTTTGTTGACTATGAGGGCTACTCCATTCCTTCTACGGGATTCTTGTCCACAATAGTAGATATGATAATCATCTGAGCTGAATTCGCCCATTCCTGTCCATTTTAGTTCACTGATGCCCAGGATGTCGATGTTTATTCTTGCCATCTCCTGTTTGACCACCTCCAGCTTCCCAATGTTCATAGATCTTACATTCCAGGTTCCTATGCAGTATTTTTCTTTGCAGCATTGGATTTTCCTTTCACTTCCAGGCACGTCCACAGCTGAGCGTCCTTTCGGCTTTGGCCCAACCACTTCATTAGCTCTGGAGCTACTTGTACTTGTCCTCCGCTCTTCCTCAGTAGCATGTTGGACGCCTTCCGACCTGAGGGGCCCATCTTCCAGCGTCATATCTTTTAGCCTTTTGTTTCTGATCATGGGGCGTTCTTGGCAAAGATACTGGAGTGGCTTGCCATTTCCTACTCCAGGTGGATTGCGTTTAGTGGAACTCTCCACTATGTCCTGTCCGTCTTGGGTGTCCCTGCACGGCATAGCCCATAGTTTCTCTGAGTTACTCAAGCCCCTTCGCCACGACAAGGCAGCAATCCATGAAGAAGAGGTGTTCCATGACTTAGGCTTTTCTGTCACCGATTTTTAAGCATACCTTTCAAGGTTCGGTTAAAGTGTTCAACCAGCCCATTGGCTTGGGGGTGATAAATTGAGGTTTTCAAAGGTTTTCAAAGACTTTAACTCCAGCATTTCCCACATCTGTTTGAATGTCAAACTCATAAAGTTAGAGCCTTGGTCTGTTAGCACCTCCTGGGGATAACCTACCTGTGAAAAAACCCCTAGGAACTCTTTAGCCAGCACCTTGGCGGATATGGATCTCAAGGGAATGGCTTCCAAGTACCGGGTGGCATAGTCTATTATCACCAGTATATATTGGTGTCCCCCGGCTGACTTAACCAAAGGTCCCTCAATGTCCATGGCGATCCTATCGGGTCTATCGACCAAAGGCATAGGCATCATCCCCCCTCCCCCCTGTCCAGCTTTAGGCTGGGTGATCTGACACACAGGGCAAGACTGGCAGTATTCGTCCACCGATTTAGCCATCTTCGGCTAGAAGAACCTCTGGCAAACTCTATCCAAAGTTTTTTGTGTGGCTAAGTGTCCTGACAATGGCATGTCATGTGTCAAGTACATGATCCAGTCCCGCCACCGTTCTGGTAGCACAAGCTGAGTCTCTTCTCCAGCTTCATTCTTAGTAACTCGGTACAGTAACCCTTGCCTAATCTCAAAGTTCGTTTCTCCTTCTTTGGTTGTCTCCTTAGGAACTGCTTGCAACCAGCTTTCTTCCAGCCCCATATTGTCTTGTTGCCAGTTCCTTACTTGATCTCTGGAAAAACCCCATACTTCTGATTCCATCACACAGTTCGCTAATTCCCTGTTACATGCCTCAGCTACAGTGTACGGCAACTTTTCCACACCGGGCCAGTCTCTCCCCAGGAGCATATCTCTTCCTAGCCCAGGTACTATGCCTACTTCCAACATCCTCTTTTGGTCCCCTATCTCTATCTCGGCCAGGGCTGTTTCATATTCTTTGGCATCTCTGTGTACACACTTGATAATCATGCTTTCGGGCGGGCGTGCCCCTTCCAGTCTTTTGAGTAGGGTTTTACTACACCCGGCATCTGTAAGGGCCCTTTTCCATTGTCCATTCACTTTGGCCTTTGCCGCCCACCCCGCGTGGTCTTCTTCACCCACCTTCTTTGTGACGGCATAGATGTCAGTCCATGCACACTCTTCTGCTGGGCAGTATTTTTTTACATGACCATATTGCCCACACCCAAAACACGAGATCATCTTTTCTTTGTTCATGTTCCAGGTCGTCGGTTGTTTTTTGGGCACCGGGTCCGAAGTTATTAGGGGCCTGGGAATCCGGGTTCTGGACGGGTTCATGAAATCTATCCGGTCTGACCTCATCGTCTTGTATCCCGGCATCACTGGGCTTCTTGTTGCAGCTCGCATGGTAGTCTCCAGCATCTTCTCCTTAGTTCTCAAATGTTCTGGCTATGTCATGGGTCTGCCTTGCCACGTCTTGTCTGCTTCCATATAGTCGTCTAACGTGGTGGGCTTATGTTTCATCACCCAATTCCTTGGTCCCGAGCTTAGTGTGGATATTCATTGTTCCATAATAATGATGTCCATTATCTGTTCTACGGTTTTTCCCTTTGGCTTCATCCAACGCGTGGCATTGGCTTTCATCTTTTGTGCCACTGTTCTGGGATGTAACCCTAGTTTCATCCTAAGGTCTCTAAATCGCCTCCAGTATGCTTCTTAGTTTAAGTTCAACGTGTTTAGGATAGCCATTTTAATCACTTGATAGTTATATGTCTCTTCAGGATCCAAGGTGCCTACTATCTCCTGTGATAAACCGCTCAAGTATGGGGTGATGATCAAAGCCCATTGTTCTGGTGGCCACTGGGCTGATGTTGCCACTCTCTTGAAGGTGTTCAGAAATACTGCCGGATCGTCTTGAGGACCGATTTTCTATAGCTTTATTGGTGGTCTGTTCACCATCGGGTTTTTGGATGACTCCTGTTCACCCACCAAATGAGTACTTATTTTCATGTGTTGTAATTGTTCTATAATCAATTTCTATTTTTGTGCTAATTGTCATATGAGCATTTCTTGTCCTTCCGTGATGTTTTTGAGCCATGCCTCTGTTTCTCTGTTGACCTTCGGAGGCCCCCCATTGGGCACCAATATGTGAGAGTTCAAATGGAGTCTCTTCTACTTTAGACACAGATGTAGGAGGCTCTCAAGTTGAAAAATCAAAACTGCGCTTTATTGGAAACTCAAACAACAAATCATTATTCTCTAGGTTAGTTTTAACATTGTCTCTCGCTGTCAACGGGTCCCACAAGGACAAGCAAACGGCCTTAGTAAATGGGTTATAGTCCAAGTCAGTCCAAGGTCCCTTGGTAAATGGATTACTGTCATCCATGTCCAGAGGGTCAGTCCCCGGTTCTGGTAACGGTATTATCTCTTCATATCTCCCCTCTGGGTCGAAGGGGTCTCCTCGTATGGGAGCCGATGGTCCTGCAGGTACCCCCTCCGCCCGGCTTCCTCCAGCCTCCAGGCTCACCGCTCTCTTTCAGCTCTCTCCACAGCTTCTTTCTCCTCTTTCAGTCTCTGGCGCCACTCACATGCCTCCGATTCCACCGAATATGAGGGTCAGGGAGGCAGACCGCTTCTTCTTCTGAAGTCTGCCTCCTCCTTTGGAACCCGGACCTTTTCAGACTTCCCAGTCCAGGGATCTTCCACCCATTTTAACTCCCCCCCGGTATATCTTCTCTTGCCCCTTTTACATCGCCCATTCCCGCCTCCATGGTGGCTCTGCCCCTTTCTTCCTTTCCCGCCATTTTCCTCTCCATTCAATGTAGACAAACCCCATTCTAACTCACAGGTCTCCACTCGCCGTTGTACCGTCTCGACGGGTGATGCAAGTGGGTCTGTTTGCACCTCCTGTTCTTTCCTGAGGGAGGACGACACTCTGGTGAGGGCTTCTACTCCCTCGCCTCACGCCTCAGAATAGCTTGGTTTAGATTGAAGCATCTTTTTAAATGCAAATAGAGCTCCATGCAAGTATCTAAAATAGAGTGGGTAATTTGAAAGTATGACCAGAGAGGGGGTTCAAGTACAACCCCCGGCTGTCACTATCTTCATGGGGAGATGTCTGAAGAAGAAAATTCAAGGTTTCTGATTCTGTGGAGAGGTTTTGCAGCCTATTTCCTTTCCAGGCTGTCCTCCTTTGCCTGTTCATAATGGGTAAAAGGTTGTCGAAGGTGAGACACTGGGCATATTCACAAGCAATTCCTGTGAAAAAAAAAGTGAGAAGCATCTTTAAAAAAACCACTGGTGTGGATACATAAAGACTTTCCCCATGATCTGTGATTGTAACTATTCACTTTTTCAAAAGAAAAACAGTGATCAACCTAGCAAAGTAGAATGAACTGCCTTCTAATCTGAATGACATAAAGAGGTGGTATGGGAACATTTCACAACTTAGGAGAATTCAAGTCTCCAGTGCCAGAAGAACTACATCCAAGAGTACTAAAGGAAATTATGTCAGACCCTTTGTGTTCTCAAGATTTCTTGGAGGACAGGAAAAACTGAAGACTGGAAGTTGCCCCATTTTTCAAAAAGGGGGTGTGGTGAGGTTATATAGGTAACTAACCAGCTTGACACACCATCAAGGATTTTATAACAGATAATTAAATAGTATATGAGCCCTTAGAAAAGACTGAGTTTATTATTAAGAGACAGCATGGGTTTCTCAAAAACAAGCCATGCCAGATTAATCATTTATTTTCCTCTTTTTAAAAAAATAGAGCTACAATCTTGATAGATATGGGGAGTCTTTGTTTTAATATTCTATGTTAGTAAACCTTTCATTGAGAAATCTTACCATAGTGCTTTGACTAAGCTGATAAACTTTGGGCCAGACAATACTTCTGTTAAATGGAATTCTACTGGTTGATTCCCACCAGGCCTAAGACACATCCTTGAGTTCCTGCCTTCTCATGATGTACCCAAAGTAGTGGACTATAATTCATTATATTCCCAAAGTCATGGACTATAAATTGTACCACTCTTTTCTGCTTTGGTTGTACCTCACCTGTGTTCTGGACCTCACAGTTTAAGAAGGAAATCAGTGTGTTAAAATACATCAGATGAGAGTGATCAAGATGTTGAAGGTCTGGAAACCAAGCTTTATGAGGAGTGGTTGAGAAGGCTAGCCACCTTCCAGTATTTGAAGGACTGTGGAGTGGAAGATAGAGCAATCTTATTTTCTACAGCTCTAAAGAATAAGACTGAAATTAATGAATTCCAATTAGAGGAAAGGAAATTTTAACTAAACTTTCAGAAGAATTTCCTGGCAATGAGAGCTATTCAGCAGTGGCATGTTTATTTAAATTGTTTATCAATTGTCAGATCATTAATAGTGTTTAATGTATGTTAACTATAGTATTGTTTACTCATTGTTAAATTTTGTATATTATATTCGTTTACTCTTTTCTCTCTTCTCTTTTTATTCTTTGGAGTGGAGCAAAAGGCTGCCCCCCAGCTCTGGAATATATGGATGATTACGGGTAGAGGGAGCTAATGGTGTTGCCACAGCTGTTGCTCATTCCAGAAGAATGGTGGACAGATGTCTGAAGGCTGTCCACTGTTCTAGCTCTGTGACCACCTGCCTGGCTTGAGGTAGCCAGCTCAGTTGCCCCTCCACTCTAAACTTGGTCCTGCTGAATGCCAGATCTGTATCCAATAAATCCCAACTTATCCAATACAGTGGTACCTCGCAAGATGATTACCCCGCAAAATGTTTTTTTTGCTAGACGTTGACTTTTTGCAATCGCTGTAGCGATTCGCAAAATGGTCTTTCCTATGGGGGATTTTGCTGGACGATGATTTGGTCCATGCTTCGCGGACCTTTTTTTTTTTTTTTTTTTTTGCAAGACAACGATTTCTACAGCTGATTGGCGGCTCCACAAAATGGCTTCCCTATGGGTGATTTTGGCTGGACTACGACTATTTTCCCAATTGGAATGCATTAAACTGGTTTCAATGCATTCCAATGGGGAAACAATTTTTGCTAGACGATGTTTTCGCTAAACAGCGATTTCAATGGAACGGATTAACATCGTCTAGCGAGGCACTACTATACCTTATTCTGGAGGAGGATGTAGATCTGGCTTGCATAACTGAAACTTGGATGGGTAGTGATTGAGGTGTTCCTCTTTCTTTTGCCTTCTCTCCCGGTTATGCTGTCCAGCACCAGGGTAAACCAGAGGGGCAGGGAGGGTGGGAGTTGCCATTGTTTGTAAGAATACCTTTGAGGTTGCTAGGCTCTCTGCCGTGGCAATGCTAGGTCCTGAGGCCCTCCACGTGTCGATTGGGGCCGGGGATGGTATTGGGATCTTGCTGGTATACCGTGCTCCCTGCGAGCTGGCAGACTTTGTCTCCACGGCACTATTGGGATCCCCAAGGCTAATAGTCTTGGATGATTTCAACATCCATGCAGAGGTAGAGGTTTCTGGTCCATCTCTTGAGTTCTTGGAAACCATGGCTTCCTTTGACGTGTCCCAATATGTTAACGACACCACCCACGTGAGTGGTCACATCGTAGACCTGATTTTCTCCACTGAGCAGAGTGAGTGTGGCCCGATGGTGTCTAACCTTGTGTTAGTACCCTTGTTGTGGTCGAACTACCACCTCATAAAATGCAACGTCACAGTGGCTCTCTCCCCCCGCAGGGAGCAGAGACCTATTTTAATGGTTCCCCCCCCCACAGGCTACTGGATCCTATAGGATTCCAGGATGCCATGCGAGGGATTCCGACTGATCTGGCTGGCGCCCCTGTCAAGGCTCTTGTGGATGGCTGGTATACCGCTGCCACCAGAGCCGTTGACATGATTGCACCTAAATGCCCACTCTGACGCAGAGGTCGTCCAGCGCCCTGGTTTAGCCAGCAGTTGCAAGCAATGAAGCGGAACATGAGGAGGCTGGAGAGCATTTGGAGATGGAACCTGACGGAAAATAACTGAAAAGTTGTGAAGATAATGACTAACCTTTACCTTGCTAAGGTGAAGGCTGTGAGAAAAGCTCACTTCACTGTCCGTATTAGCAAAGCTTCGAACTAGCAGGCGGAACTTTTCTGTATAGTATACGATCTATCAAGAACTGGACACAATGACTGGCCTCACCCTAGGATCCCATGTGACAGATTTGCAGCATTTTAAAAATCAAAAATGGAGGCCATCCGCTGGGACCTGGCTCCTTAATTGGAAACAGTAGATTGAGCAGGGACATCCAGTGCAGCACCTTGTCCATCAAGAGTCACAGGTTTCAGCCTGTGACATCCGTAGAGGTTGACAAGGTGGTTGATTGCTGTCGTCCCACCACTTCCTCTCTTGATCTTTGTCCGATCTGGCTAATCAAAGCAGTCAGGTCTGTGACAAATGAACGGGCTATTGCACCCTCAAGGAGACACTCATTAGGTCCATAAGGAAGAAACCAAACTTGGTGGCAGATAGTATTGGCAATTATAGGCCCGTTGGAAATGTTTCTTTTCTTAGCAAGGTAGTAGAGAGGGTAGTGGCCGACCAGCTTCAGGCCCTGTTGGATGAAACCAGCGTTCTGGATCCGTTTCATTCGGGCTTCAGGCCGCATCATGGCATGGAAATGGTATTGGTCGCCCTGCTAGATGACCTATTGAGGGAGACTGATGTGGCAAAATGTCCTTGTTGGTCCTCCTTGACATCTCAGCCGCCTTTGATACCCTTGACCATGGTATCCTCTTGGAGAGGCTCTCTGAGTTGGAGATCGGTGGTCTTGCTTTTGCTTGGCTCCACTCCTTCTTGAAGGGTCATTCCCAGAGAGCACAGCTTGGGGAGAAACTATCGGACCCGTGGTTCCTCAATTTTGGGGTTCCGCAGGGTTCAATAATCTCCCGAATGCTGTTGAATATCTATATGAGGCTGCTGGACAGGGTAATCCGGGGGTGTGGAGCATTGTGTCGTCAGTATGCTGACGACACTCAGCTCTACATCTCCTTTTTTCCATCTGCAGTGGATGCTGTTATGTCTCTTGAGTGCTGCCTGGGGGCCATTCTGCAATGGATGCAGTTGAATGGACTGAGGTTGAACCTGGACAAGACAGAGGTTTTGAGGGTGGGTGCTCCCAGCCTCAGTGGTTTGGGAAACTCCCTTTCTTTTGGGGGGTGACTCTCACCACAAAGAGTATGGTTTGCAGTCTGGGGGTTCATCTTGACCCAGCGCTTACCATGGAGACCAAGGTAGCATCTGCAGTTCGCTCCACCCATTTACATCTACGGCGGATTGCCCAACTGCGTTCCTATCTTGATGTTGGGTCACTCATGACACTTGTCCATGTGCTTGTAGTCTCGAGATTAGACTATTGTAACACTCTCTACATGGGGCTTCCTTTGAGATTGATGCTGAAACTTCAAATGGTCCAGAATACGGCTGCCAGGTTACTAACTGGGGTGAAAAGATTCTACCATATTTCCCCCACTCTGGCTGCCTTATACTGGCTACCTATCCGCTTTCGCATTGCCTTCAAGGTTCTTATAATTACATATAAAGCCCTAAATAGTTTAGGACCTTGATACCTGGCAGAGCACCTCCTCCCACCTAGATCTACCCATATTACCCATTCTAGCCAGGCTGGGTGGCTGACGGGCCTAACCTCAAGATAGGTGTGGCCTTCTCGATGGTGGCCCCTCGCCTTTGGAACACATTGCCCATGGAGATTTGCCTGCCCCCCTCACTGGGAGCTTTCAAAAGTAAATTGAAGACCTGGTTCTTTTGGTAGGCCTTCCCACCAGCTAGTACTTAGCTCCTACTCTCATCTTTCCTGTCTTGGATTTTCATATGTTATTTTTATTTTATTTTTACTATTTGTTTTAATCCTGTGTTTGATTGTAAACTGCCCAGAGTGGATTTCTCTAGATGGGCAGTATAAAAATTGAATGAATGAATGAATGAATGAATGAATGAATGAATAAATGGGCTACCTTGAAAGATATGGACTCCACTTCATTGGATGTTTTTAAGCAAAGGTTGGGCTAGCTGCTAGGCATGCTTTATCTGTGGACTTCCTGTATTAGCAAAAAAATGGATTAAATTTGGAATTGGGAATTTCAGTTAAAAATTAGTCTTCTTTTCTAGCTTGGTTCAGTAATCAATTTTATGTCAAAAGCAGGCAAATGGAAAAATGGTAGAAATGATGGATATGTTCTGGTTGGATATAGTAGGGCCAGGTTGATTATTGTACACTGGCTTTACCACTAGTTAAATGCTTTGTCGATTAAAAATTAAATTCACTAGGGACACGGTGCGACTTGCAAATGATAGATAACTTGTCCGTTTTAAGCTATATGGTAACAGGAGTTGTCAAACAGGCAGCATAAAGCATTCAGAAGCTTATACAAAAGGTATGAAGCTCAGCACAGCTAGAGTAGCCATCTTTTAAATCTCATTGAAAATTCAGAGCAGGAACTCCATTCTAAGGCTCTTTCTTCAGTTTTTAAAAACTAGATTGTGGAGACTGGGATCCCAAAGAATAAGGCTTTGTTTGGCTTTTTGCTGGAACACTTTTCTTTTGGTATTTTATTAAAAGGCCTGTTCCCAGTAAACTGGTTGAGGCTTTTGCCCCCTTTTGAGTGTGAAACTAATGCCAGTAGCATTTTCCCATGGGAAATTAAGTCATTTTATAGCATAAGATGAGCCTTCATCTAGTACAGCATCCTTGTTTTTACAGTGCACAAACCTATGTGAAACCCACAACCAAGACACAAGTAAAAACAAGCAATGTCCTTTTTTTGTTTCCTTGCATCTAACATTCAGACACATACTGCCTCTGATAATGGAATTACTGTAGACCCCCCCCCCCCCCATCTGCTGTTTTAGTTACTGCCGTTTCACTTAACTGCAGACTTTTCATCGTCTGCCTCTTCAGGCCAAGAACTGACAGCACATCTTCCCAGTGATTGCTTCGAGGGACAGAACTGAGTCAAAATATTTCCTCCAATGGGCCAGGATGCCAGTGGCTCAAACACTCCTCGGTGCCTTACTCCTTGCCTTCTGCCCACTCACCTCAGCACAAACTGGCAGCAGCATCCGTTGCTCTTGCATAAGCACTGATGCATTGAGGTGGAATGTGATGTGTCAGCCATAGGAAGCCAGAAGAGAGGCAGTGGAGGCAACCAGCAACCAGTGTGCACTGAACAACTTACTCACACTCTACCCACTGATCTCAGAAGCAAAGGGCCCAGTGGCAGCCCTTTACTTTTGAGTTTGCTGCAGCAGTGTTTGTTACTGTCCATGATTTCAGGCATCCATGGGGGGAAGCATGGAAACTATCCCCCACAGATATGGGGGTCCTACTTTGGTACAGCTTGCATAACAAGTAGCTGTTGACAACATTATGTGCCCTCCTGTCACATCTGACTTATAGCAACTGTAATATGGCTGTCAAGGTATGGGAGATATTTAAGGAGAGATTTTAGTACAGTGGTGCCTCAACTTACCAATTTAATTGGTTCCGGAACTCCAGTCGTAACTCGAAATAATCGTAAGTCAAAGCACCATTTCCCATAGGAATGCATTGAAATGCAATTAATCTGTTCCGGCCGAAGGGAAAAAAAAAAGAACACTGCAAGACCCATCGGAAACTCGATTAATCTGTTCTGGCCGAAGGAGGGGGGAAAGAAAACAAACCGTGCAAGACCCTTCGGAAATGGGGGGGGGAAGAAGAGCAAAGCAAAAAGCAAGCAGACACTGCAAGAGCCTTCGGAAATGAAAAAAAAAAAACCAAAGCAAAAAGCAAACCCTGCAAGACCCATCAGAAATTGGGGGGGGCAAAAAGCTAACAAATCCTGCAAGACCCTTCGGAAATGCAAAAAAAGAAAACCAAAAAGCAAACAAACCCTGCAAGACCCATCGGAAATGGGGGAACCCCCCCCCAAAAAAATCCTGCAAGACCCATTGGAAATGTGAAAAAAAACACCAAAGACTGCAAGAACCATCACAGCATAGAAACATAAATCCCCAGCCCAAAACCATGCTGCAAAACCCACCCAGAACAGTTTTTAAGAAGCAGAAAGCAGCACCTCACCAGACAGTCCAAAGCCACTCCAATTGCGCACACTCTAACTGCTGGGGCGAAAGAGCTACAAAGAAGCAGCCTCTTCACCATGAACGGTTAGCAATTTGAATTTCCCACCTCCCCCCCCCCCGCATTTTTTATCATAACTTGAAGCTCCAGTCGCAAGTCGAAGCAAACTTTTGCGGCCAGAGCTGGTCATAACACGAAATGGTCGTACTGTATGTTGGGATGTTTGTAAATCGAGGCACCACTGTATTGTTACCTCTCAGATAGTTTCCACAGCCAAACAGATATTCAAACCCAGGACTACTTTGTGTTGATGGCGTTAAACTCCATGAATGGATTGAAGCCAATTTAAAAGTTATCCAAGTTGATGGCAATCTCTATACAGTATTTGTGCACTGTGTACCAAATTCATTTTTCAGGGCTTGTAAAATTTTAGAATGTCTCACCAGTCAGTCAAAAATTTCACCAGTTAGCATGACCAGATTATAACCTTGCAATTTATATTTAAATTTAAATTTAAACTAGCCACTTTCTACATGTGTACAAACTAGAGATGAGGACAAATTTTAAAAATGTGATTCGTTGTGATCCATTATTCGTCAAGGTTAACGGATCAATGAATATGAATATACGAATATTCTTCGACAAATTGATCCATCGATTCATCTGCACTTTAAATGGCTATAACACCCCCCCCCATGACTTAGAGACACCAGATATGCAGGGAAGCTTCCTCAGTCGCTTTTCTACAACTCCTGAAAGTTTGGTGAACATTGGATCATGGACTCCCGAGTTATATAGTCACAAAGAGGACTCCCAAGAAAGCTCCCCCCAGATACTTAGAGAATCCAGAATCACAACGGAGCTTCCTATGTCTTTCCCCAACATGCCTGCCAAGTTTGGTGAAGATTGGATATCGGAACTCCGAGTTATTCACCCACAATGACTCCGTCAGGCACTGAGGAAGTTGGCAGCAGGAAAACAAGCTCTTTTTGCCCCATCGGGCACTGAGGGAAAAGGAAGCCGGAAAGCAGGGGGTTTTTTTGGCTGCATTGGGCACTGAGGTAGTTGGCAGCAGCAAAGTGGTGTGTCTTGCCCCATCAGGGCGCTGAGGCAGAGGGCAGCAGAGCAGACTCTGGTCTTCTTCAGCAACATCAGATTTGCCTGCAAAGGAAAGGTTTTTGTCCCCAGGAAGCAACTGAGGTTACTTGCAACTTCCAACAACACCAGGAGCACCATCAGATGAACATGGTCGGTGCTACTAACAGTGGTTAATCCACGGGGCTGTCAGAAACAAATCAGCTCTGCAATCTGAAGCTGGGTGATGGGGCAGCAAAGATGCTTGTTTAGAACTAGAAAACTGGGGATTGCAACTTGGCTGCTGAGACTACCTGGATATGATAAATATAGCTCTTGGAGGTTTGCGGGGGCTTAAACAGGCCAGCCCCCTTGGCACGGCTTGAAAACCAGATGAGCTCTGCAGTCTGAAGCCAGGCAATGGGGCGACACCCGGACATGGATTGGGTGGGGCAGAGCAGACAGACCTTTTGGAATGTAACCCAAGCGGAAAGAGATACAGGATTAGGAATTTTTTCAAATAGCCAGCAACATCATTGAGTTTTTGTCCTGTCAGGCACTGAGGAAGTTCGAAGCTGGAAATCAGGCTTTTTGACCCCATCGGGGCACTGAGGCAAAAGGCAGCCACAGGAGACTCTGTTCTTCTTCTTCTACAACATCACATTTGTCTGCAAAGTTACCTCCAGGTAACCCCAGGAGGCAACAGAGGTTCTCAAAGCAGCAGCAACAGGAAGAGAATAGGGTCCGACTGCAAGGTGTTACTAACAGCGGTTAATCAGGGTAGCTGCTGGGCTTCTCGAATCAATGCAATGGGGTGACCTGAGCTCTTGTTCCTGCTTCTGCCTACCTACTGAGTTAAACTGCTGCTGAGCCACTAGGCTTGTGGATCGGAAGGTCAGCACAGCAGTTTGAATCCGTGATGTTATCAATGGATTTCTTTGGAGGAGAGAGTTTGTCCACATGGAATTAATGCTGTTGGAGACCTAACTGATTATTTACTTGTCTGCCCAATTTATAAAGACTTTTAAGAATAATTCTGTTCAAAGAGTTAGGTTCACATTTAATAGATCTGATGCTTATGTGATAAATTTTCTGTTGGGGGATACTGTAACATATATTTCTGAAAAGGTACCCTGCTTCGCATTTAGAACAGTGGTTTTAAGGAGGAGGTTTTGTAGTGATGATGATCAGGTTTTATTTGTTGATTGAATTGTGTCCTTGAGAATATTGATTTTAGATAGCTTTATTTGAGTAATGTATTTGATTACAGTGGTGCCTCGCTTAACGAGCGCACCGTTTAACGACGAATCCACATAGCGATGCGTTTTTTGCGATCGCATTGCGATGTTTTAGATAGGGAAAACATCGCGTTGTGATGATCGGTAAGTGTTTCGCTTACCGATCTTCGCATTGCGATGTTTTACAAACAGCTGATTGGCGGTTCTAAAATGGCAGCGCCCTGCCCTTGCTTACCAGGCAGGGAAAATGGTGGCCGGATCGAGGATTCCCCGCATAGCAATGAGTTTTTCCCCAATAGGAACAGAGTTTAATGCGTTTCTATGGGTTCCCCCCCGCATAGCGACGAATCCGGATAGCGCCGTTAATCCTGGAATGGATTAACGTCGCTATGTGGGGCACCACTGTACTTTATATTATTCAAACTTCTTTTATAATGGCCATGGCTATGCAAATAAACTTTTCTGTTAGCTCGAGTCTTCAGTGTCAAGGATATTATTGGCTCTAAAGTCCATTACTCCTGCATTAACTCTGAAATGAAGTAGATCCTGCTCTTTGATGCTATGTGTTAATTGTCATTGACAGTTTATAAAGCATAAAGGCTGAGATTGACCCCTTTGATTCCGATACCGAAATGCCTCAGCATTGGGAGGCTAAAAAGAGTATCAGGATAGCAAAACATGTCATGGTGGTGCTTGACCAAGAAGCTATGTCCATTGGTGAAAATTTTGAAACCCAGGAAAAATAATTCAGAATGGACAAGTAAAAGGAGGCCAGAACACAAGAGTTTGGGCTCATAAACAACAGAGTCCAACTCAAAAAGAACTGAGCTGGTTTTTGCAATCATAGTCTAACCATTTATCTAGAATATAAGTAGAAATTATGGAAGCACACACAACTAGTCTCTTATAACATAAAAATAGGCCTATTTTCTAGTTTGGGATAGTCTGCCAGAGGCTTAGTTTGAGTTTTATAGAACAGCAAAAGAATTATGGCTAGTTTCCAAGTATATATTTGCTAACAAGGATTATGAGTGTTATGGTACCTGAAATGAAATAGAGAGCATGTTCCATGAAACTCATCACATTTTGGCAATTGTTTTGGAGGCCTTTACATTATCTCTGCACAAATATATGCTTTTTGTGGGGCAGGCATGACATCATTAATTTACCTAAGAGTAAAGGGTATGTGTAGTTCTCCATTGTGTGTGTTACACTTACTCACACTTTTGCTTCTCCATTTCATTTTTGGACATTAAGTCCAAAAACAGCCCTTCAAAATATTTTGGCACAAAGGGACTACAGCCACATCCCAGCTGTTTTTGCCTCTGTCCTCTCTCAGCAGCCATAGTACAGATCATATGCTCATCTTCTGGGATCCTTTAGCACGGGGTTATGCTCTGTGAGGGAAGTTTTTGTTAGAATTTGTGTGTGCGCGTGTGTGCACCCGCCCCCATCTCTCCCTTCTCCCCCCCTCCCCATTTTGAAAGCCAAGAAAATCCCATTTTAAAACACAGGAAAAAAAATTTAATTCATTTTCAGTGGAAATAGGATTGGGGTTGGGATATAAGGGGCAGGAGGTATAGATATGGGTAGGGGAAAGGTGAAATTCCAAAGAGCTAGACAGCATTCTTTACATCCGCCTATACAGTTATACTAAAAGGAAGATCACAAAAACAATTTAGCAGATTTTACCAGAATTTCTATAGTTAATAATCTCTCCATTACCTACTTGGACCTTGATACTCTTCTTTTATCTATATTTTCCAATCCATATTTTGAGTGCCAAGTAGGTGTGGCTTGTCAGCCATGGAAGGCAGCCCATCTAGGAGAAGGAAAACTCCGATTTCAAACCTCCACTGCCTTGTGGCTATATCCACTCATGGAAAAGGCTTCATGAGTTCACTGGAGCTGGAGTCCCGAAGACAGTTTGTGTCGTTCTGCTAACTCCTGCGACGTTGCTGGAACCAGTTGTATTGGATCTTGCCTTTCCATTGGACCATTTCAGCAATGTGGAGAGGGGGGATCTGCTGCTTGGGTAACAGCCTATCCTCCATATTACTTTACCTAGGCTTCATGCTCTGGAGAGGACACTCCTTGATTCAGAGCATGTTACCATAGTCTCTCGAGACTGAAGGATGCCTATGGAATTTTGAGTACAACTATAAAATTGTGATACCCATCCCAGAATTTTACTATATGTTTGCTTTTGTATCTTTTTCCAAACGCATAACAAAGACTTCCTTATCATAAGATTATAGAAAACTTTATGATCTTTAGCTTTTTGGTACCATACAAGAGTATGCCACCCCAGGCTAAGGTCATGTCCTTCCAATTTGATCAGTCTCTCATTCTCCAGAGTAATACATTCCTTAATCCACACAAGCCCTGTAGTAGGTTTTCCAGTCAGGGAGACCAAAACTTGCCCTTTGTTTAGAATCTTGTAGTGCTTTCACTTTAATCCTCGTTTTTTCCCTTGCCACACAAATTTCATTATTCTTAAAAATTAAAATCCTGAATGTGTGTGTGTGTGTGTGTGTGTGTGTGTGTGTGTCCCCATGCGTGCGTGCATGTGGGTGGGATGGGTGTACATGTATTCATGCAAGGTGTGTGTGTGCGCGCGCCTGCTGGGGAGTGGGACCGAGGTGTGCATGCAGGTGGCATGCATGCGGGCGTCTGTGTCTCTGTGGAGGGGTGCGGAGTGCACATGTGCGTTCCTTTGGCCCTTGAAGATCTGTCTTGGTGACCTGGTCCATCCAAGGCCACGGACCAGAACCGGTCCGCAGCCAGCAGTATACAGGATATACTCTTGTGCTCGCTACTGTTCACACTTGTTGAAAAGCAGCCATGTCAATTGCTTTATGTTTGGAGGAGAAAGCAGTTAGCTTCTGGAAATTTCCCTTGCTTTGTGTCACTTTGTGAATCCTGGTGTTTTGAACTGTGCATACAGAAACACAATATCCCACATTAATATAGCAGAGAGGGTTTTTTTTAATGATAATGAATTGATAGGACAAAAACATTGTTTCCATTCATAGTGAGAGTGTTACCCTTGCTGTGACAGATATGAGATTTTGACCCAAAATATATCTGTAGAGTGCAGTGTTGTCATTACTGATGGGAATATTTTTTAAAAAAATACCAAACATGTAAATCAGGAAACAATTCAGTTGTGCATAGCATAAGAGAAAAATAAGCAAAGATGTATGAAACCGTGGTGTCCCCCCAAACAAAACCTTCCCTTTTTGCACTTACATTTTTAATATTTGAACATTTGGTACACGTCTCAGTTTTCACTGCAGATGTTAATGTTCATCTTCATTTTCTGTCAAGACATTTGGCACATGTTCATACAGTATTCCTGATGAAACATCATTGGGTTAAACTTGGGTATATTGTCATTTGCAGCATTATGTGACCACATTCTATTTTTTTTCTACAGAAAAGCTTGCAGAAGCTCAGCGGAGGTTTGCTACACTTCAGAATGAGTTGCAGTCAACTTTGGATGCACAAAAAGAAACCAGTGGTCTTACCACTCTGCGTCAGCGTAAAAAGCCAGTCTTCCATCTGTCTCATGAGGAGCGTGTTCAGCATAGGAATATCAAAGACCTAAAACTGGCCTTCAGTGAGTTCTACCTCAGCCTCATTCTACTGCAGAACTATCAGGTACCAATTGTAGTCCTTAAAGGACAGTAATATCATTTGCTTGTTTCTTGCACATTTTAAATGTTTAAGCTGGAGATAGTGGCCACATATCTTATTAATACAGTGGTGCTTTGACTTACGAACTTCATTGGTTCCAGAACTCCGGTTGTAAGTCGAAGTACCATTTCCCATTGGAATGCATTGAAATGCAGTTAATCCATTCTGGCTGAAGAAGAAAAATCACCAAAAAAATCACCCCAAAATAATCACCAGAAAATCATTGCAAGACCCATTGGAAAAGCAATTAATCCCGGCCAAAGGGAGTGGGGGGAGAAAAACAAGTGAAGCATGCAAGACCCATTGGAAATGCAAAGAAAGCAAAGCAGAAAGCAAGCAAAGCGTGCAAGACCCATTGGAAATGCAAAGAAAACAAAGCAGAAGGCAAGCAGTGCGTGCAAGACCCATCTGATATGCTAAGAAAGCAAAGGAAAAAGCAAGCAGATCGTGCAAGACCCATTGGAAATGGGAGAAAAAACCAAAAAGCAAACAAACCTCCCAAGGCTCCCCCCAAGGACGCCAGACAGATCAGCTGGAATCCCTCTCATGGCATCCTGGAAACGCAGTGGATCCAGTAGCCTTCGAGAGCGGACCATTAAAACAGGTCCCTGCTTCCTACAGGGAGGGAGAGCCACTGAGAGGTTACATTTTATTAGGTGGTGATCTGACTATGACAAGGGAACTGAAACAAGATCAGTCACCATCAGACCACACTCGCTCCACTCAGTGGAGAACACCAGGTCTAGCATATGACCGCCCACATGGGTGGGCCGTTAACATGTTGGGACATGTCCAAGGAAGCCATGGTTTCCAAGAACTCAAGAGCTGGACTGGCGATCTCTGCCTCCACATGGATGTTGAAGTCACCCAGGACCAGAAGCCGCAGGGACTCCAACAGTGCCATGGAGACAAAGTCCGCCAGCTCCTGTAGGGAGGTGGCTGAGTCATGGGAGCGCGGTAACCCAGCAAGATCCCAATACTATCCCTGGCCCCAGTCGACATGTGGAGGGCCTCCAGTCCCAGCTTCACCACCGAAGAGTGCCTAATAACCTCCAAGGTATTTCTGTAAACAATGGCTACTCCCCCCTGCCCCTCCAGTCTACCCTGATGCTGGACTGCATAACCAGGAGGACAGGCAAGGATCAGAGGAACTCCCCCTTCCCCGCCCATCCAAGTTTCAGTTATGCACGCCAGGTCTGCATCCTCCTCCAGAATAAGGTCTTGTATAATCTGAGACTTATTGGACAGAGACCTGGTGTTCAACAGCACCAGTTTTAGAGTGGAGGGCCGGCTGATCTGACTGCCTCGAGACTGGCAGGTGGTTACAGTGCCAGAATAGTGAACAGCCTTCAAAGATCTGTTTACTGTTCTTCTAAAATAAGTAGGCACTGTGCCAACACCATATCTCCCTTTACCCGTAATCACACTGATGTTAGACCCCCTGCTGGGGGGGGCAAGCCTTCCACTCCATGTCAAGAAAAGAAGAAAAACAAGATACACTAAATTAATACAGTGAACAATAGTAAGAGAATTAACAAATAAGTTCAACATTTCTTGAAAACAATAATACAAGCTCAAACAATGATCAATTATTAAATAAATCAAATTATTAAATTAAACAATCAAATGGAAATGCAAAGAAAGCAAAGCAAAAAGTAAGCAGATCATGCAAGACCCATAAGAAATGGGGGGAAAACCAAAAAGCAAACAAACCCCCCAAGACCCATCAGAAATGAGAGGGGAAAACCCAAAAAACAAACCACCCAAGACCCATCACAGCACAGAAACATAACCCCCAAGTCCAAAACCACATTGCAAAACCCACCCAGAACAGTTTTTAAAAAGCAGAAAGCAGCACCTTACTTTACCAGGCAGTCCGAAGCCTCCTCTGATCGCACTCACTCTAACCGTTGGGGCGAAAAAGCTACAAGCAAGCAGCCTCTTCACCTACCAACGGTTAGCAATTTGAATTTCCCTCATTTTCCCCTGCCTTTTTCTGTTTGTAACTGGAAGCTCCAGCTGTAAGTCAAAGCTAAATTTTGTGGCCGGAGCTGGTCGTAACTCAAAATGGTCGTAAGTTGGGATGTTTGTAAGTCAAGGCACCACTGTAGTTAGTTTGATGATTTCCTTTGTTATTTCTGTTGAGATTTATAACATTGCAGCTTGTCACCTGATTCAGTACACAGGAAACAACTGGATGATATCTTGCAACATGAGTTTAGACTCTTCTGCATCATGATTTGGGGTATTAAGAACAAATCACATGAAGAGCAGAACCTCGCATCTCAATTCAAGTATTCCACACTATGATCATCCAAAGCATTGAGCTCAGTGGTACAAATCATTTTGTCAGTCTTTTCAGCCTGGGTGAATACTCTGTGCATATACTCTGTGCTTGGCACCTTGATTTTTAAAATACAAATACAAATAAATATAAATACAAATACAATAAATACAATAAGTACAAACCGAAAATTTGACCAAAAGCAGCGATGTAGCATTGCAGGAATTAGTATGCATTTAGGTTCTTCGTAGTGGCCTCTGAGAATTCACACAAATGGATTTATTCTGCGCCTGTGCAGGACGTTTGGAAGATTCTAGAGCTTAGGAAAAAGAAACAATTTAGTTCCCTCCCAGGGTGCAAGCTCCACCTCCTCAACTTTCCTTTCAGTTCCTCTTTTTCTGCCATTAGAGTAGGACGTGAGGAATAGCAGAGCGTTTAAGGAAAGTGCTATTGCCTTTTTTGTATTCTTATTTTGATTTCTATTCAATATGATTGTTTTTTTTAGGGATAGAACAACTCTTTAAGTTCTTTTGCTGTCTTTTTGCTTCCCCCGCCCCCCGGGATTCCCTTGTTTTTATGGCCCCTCGGGGTTTTAAGAAGTACGCCATTTGTATGCCAAAAAAAAATCCCTTAACAGACGGACACAATTTGTGCTTGTTTTGCCTGGGGGAACCCATCAACCCGTCGTGCTCCGCGTGCATAAGCCTCTCTAAGCAAGCTGTTAAGCTTCGACTACAACGTTTAAGGTCTTTTCTCTACAAAAAGACCCTTAATCCCGCTATGGAAGGGTAACCTGTTCCTTCTCCCCCTCCATGATCAGAACTTGCAAAGCTTGCCCCCAGCCCAGCTGCACAATCTTTGTCGAGCACGACTTCTCTACTTACCAAGTCCAAGAATTCTCAGAAACCAGCCAAACCAGCCTCTTTTAAGGCTCCTGAAAAGCCAACCAAGTCTGCAAAAAAAGAGGAAAGATAAAGACAAGGTTAGGAAGCAAAAGACTATTGTTAAACCGGCTATTACTCCGCTCCCTACAGCTCCAATGCATTTGGAGGGATCTTCAAGAGACAATCTTGGGCTCTCGGATAGAGAGGAATGTGTCATTCCTCCAGCTCACACACCTCGTGCCTTGCTCAGTTTCTCTCCAGGTTCGGGCCATGGTGAGGCTGATGCAACGTCCAGCCCAGCCTTAGCCCATTTTAGCCCTCGATCTTCAGGGTGGGCAGATACTGATGCCGAATCCGAGCAGGAGTCTGCTGTATGCACTCCGAGAAAGAGAACAGAGAAGCGAAAGCATACATCTCCATACCAACCATGGGGCCATGTGGGCCAATACTATCATCCCAAGGGGCCGCCGCAATATGGCTACCATTATGATGGATACCAGCCATACCTGTACCATGGCTACGCATACCAAGAGGAACACAGGGGATTTAATTATCCGCTACCACCTTGGTACCCTTCCGTGCCATCTCCGCTGGAAGCCCTTGCTCGACACCAAGGGGATGTCCCTACCCCCCCAAGTCGAACCATTGCAAAAGAAGACTGTGGTACCGGACCCCACCGTTCCAGCTAAGCACCTCAAGCACAGCAAATGTCATCCTTCAGTGGACACAACCATGCTCTACCCTGGCCTCCAGGGCCATCATACTGAGCCTTTTTCAGCATCCACACAGTCGGACGTTGAACCCCATCCTAGGGTTCGCGCGAGAGGCTTCCACCGCTCACCTTTGAGGGCCTCTGTTTCTCCAGATAAGGACGGCTCATCCTCCTGACAATCAACACCCCCCCCCCCCAGAGGATATCATGGACAGTCAACCTTTTTCATCCTCGGATTATTACACATCCTACGCCCAACTTATACTGCGTATGGCGAGGACCTTACAACTCGATGCTTAATTATCAGCACAGCATGAAACGGATCTAGTTTTCCATGACATGGACCAAGACAAATAGCCTCCACCTAGCCTGATCCTCATCCTGGCGCTCCTGAGACTCGCTAAGGAGTCGTGGGATAAACCACCCTCTACTCTACAATTGTCACTTAAAATCAAACACCACATGGAGTGGACGCAGACTTCCTCATCAAACATCTGATCCCTAACTCTATTGTGGTCGAGGCCACTCAGAATAAGTCCTGCAGCAGATCCTTTATGACTCCCGTAAACAGAGAGAGTCCGAACATTGACTCTTTGGGGAGAAAACTTTACACTCTAGCGGTGCTGATGATCTGAATTTCTAACTACCAGGCGGCGATGGGCACCTATCAGGAATATCTGTGGGACAGGGTTCTCCCCACTCTGCAAGCCCTACCAGATCCACCAAAGGCTGAAACTCTGAATGTCTATACAGAGGCCAATATGCTCGCCACACAACAAAGGGTCGCGGCAAAACATGCTGCCAACACCGCTTCTAAAACCATGCTAGCTTCAGTAGCAGTCAGGCGGCATGCTTGGCTTAGGGCAGTTAACATTGTGGACGATACTAAGAATAAGATTGAAGACCGCGGGGCTGTTTAATTCAAAAATGGATTATATCATAGAAAACATCCACAGGATGAGAATGACGGCCAAATCATACATACCATGCCAACCATATAAATATCAGAAGCCTTCTTACAAGAGGCCCGCATACCAACAGCAGCACCAGTATCAGCCCTTTTGGTACACTAAGCAGCAGCTGTCTGAGCAGGCTTATCAGCTGCCACAAACCAATCCCCTGCAATTTAAACAGCAACAGTTCCAAGGCTCCAGACACCCCTTTTGTAAATCCCAACACAGGGGTAGGCAATTCTCGTAATTTTTTCAATAGCCCCATGAGACTCTCCCCATTCCTCCCAGAGTGGTGGAGGATTACAACTGATAGGTGGGTTCTGGCTATCATCCAAAAAGGCTACTTAATAGAATTCTCAAAAATCCCTCCATCGAATTGCATCAGGCCCACCCCTTTCTCGGTACTTTTGCAGGAGGAAATATCCCTCCTCAGAAAGGGTGCTATAGTCGGGGTTCCACTTTCTGACTTGGGTGAGGGAATCTTCTCTCGATACTTCACCGTCCCTAAAAAGGATGGTGGCTTTCGACCCATCATGGACCTCAGAGACCTTAACGAATACGTACTTTATAGAAAGTTCCGTATGCTGACGCTTGACTCCATTCTCCCTCTTCTATCCCAGGGGAACTGGTTTGTCACCATCAATCTCAAAGACACCTATTTTCATATATCAACCCACCCGTCTCATCAGAAATTCCTCAGATTCAGGTTTAAGGATACAACTTACCAATTTGCCACTCTCCCCTTTGGGCTTTCAACAGCCACCAGAACATTTACAAAGTGTATGGCTCCTGTGGTGGTGTACCTCCCTACCAAGGGGGTGAAGCTCTTCCAATAGATCGATGACTGGCTCCTGGTTGCCCAATACTACCACAGCACCATTACAGCCACTCAAACCACACTCAACACATTAGACAAATTCAGCCTGAATATAAATCGGGAAAAGTCCCACCTGAGGCTTTCCCGACTTGTCAGTTACATTGGGGCACAACTCGACGCCCTGCAAGCAAAAGTGTTCCTGCCCCTCCAAAGAATCCTAAAGATCCAAAAGGTGGTACAACGGTTCCAGCCTCACAAGCTTGTAACTGCCCACGATTTACAGCAGTACCTTCTTGGTCTCATGTCATCCACGACGTCAGTGGTCCTCCATGCCAGACTAAAGTTGAGAACGCTCCAATCCTGGTTCCTATCTCAATTCGACCCCTCGACAGACAGCCCATTGAAGAAGCTGAGGGTTCTGCCATTCCTGGCAGACCAACTAGTCTGGTGGACATCGTCCACAATCTATCAATGGGCAGACCATTCAAGCCACCTTGTCTCTTGATACAGATAACAAGAGACACCAGCCCCTCGGGATGGGGGGCTCATTGTCAAGAACTCTGGATACACGGATTATGGTCAAAGAGAGAAAAAAATGCTCCACATAAATCAACTGGAGATGCTGGCCATCATGAAAGCCTTTCAAGCCTTCCTCCCACGTATCGAAGGAAGAGCCGTTCAGCTCGTAACAGACAGCAGAACAGCTATGCATTATGTAAATAGGCAGGGAGGAATTCGCTCCCTACCCCTTCTTCATCTAACCATAAAGTTACATTTTTCTTCATAAAGTTACATTTTCCTAACCATAAATATTTTCCTTCAAGCAATCCACATCTCATTGGATGACAACTATCTTGCAGATCGCCTCAGTAGACTACCCACCCGCATGCACGAATGATCCCTAAGCAAGACAGTTTTTCAAGACATATGCCTCCGATGGGGACAACCAGCTATAGACCTCTCCATACCGTCACAATACCAAGTGCCTCAGATACTGCTTGACCGCCAGCATAGACACAGCATCCCTAGGGGATGCGCTCATGATACCTTGGTCCGGAGAACTCACCTTTTTCCTCCGATACCCATGCTTTTAAGAACAGTAATCAGAATCATCCAGTACCGCATGGACGTGATACTTATCGCCGCATGGTGGCTGCGTCAACCATCGTTTGCCCACCTCAAGGAGAAAATGAGGGAAATGTTTCACTTACCTTCCATACCAACGCTCCTCTCCCAGAACGACAGGTCCATTCTCCATCCAGACATCCGATCCCTCCTCTTGACGGTGTGGAGGATATCCCTGAGTTCCGGGCAATCTTAGATCACGCTTGGAAACTGTCCACTTTGCAATCCTTCATCAAATTCACTCAATCCAAGGGACTCTCACTGGTCCCGACTTCCCTTAAAACGAGACTTACCTTTATCCTACACCTATTTCGTCTGGGACTTGCACACTCTACGATCAAAGTGTACGTATCAGCTATGATAGCCCACCAACCGACCAACTCCTGATCTATCAAACTTTTGTCTTATCCCACTGTCAGAGGATTCCTCAAAGCCCTACAAAATATCAGGCCCCAACACAGCAGATTGTACCACAGTGGTCTCTTCAACTGGTCTTGGAAGCACTTACCAAATAGCCATTCGAACCCATGGCCACCTGTAACGAGAAACTACTTTATATCAAAACCACCTTTCTTGTCACAATCACCTCTGCAAGAAGAGCTAGCAAATCGGCCGCTCTAAGAGTGGACCCTCCATATTTACAAATGCATCCAGATAAAGTTACCTTATACCTGGATGTCTCCTTCCTACCTAAGGTGATATCAGACTTTCATTTAAACCAGTTTATTACACTCCCAACGTTATTCCCATCTCCATCCACACCAATTGAACGAAAACGTCATACGTTGGACGTAAGAAGAGTCCTCACTTTCTGCCTTGATAGGACAAGGCACTTCAGAAACTTTCCTTGCCTATTCTTATGCTATTCTTATGCTATCATGGACCCAACAAGGCTCATGCCTCCTCAGACGTTGAGATGGATAGTTCAAATGATTCAGTTGGCGTACCAACTTGCAGGCAAGCCGATACCGGACCACTTGAAGTCACACTCTACTAGAGCAGTCTCAACATCAACCGTTCTTCATCGGGGCATACAGATGCAGAACATCTGTAGAGCGGCCACTTGGTCTAACCCTCTGACATTCGCGAAGCACTACCGCCTCAACGTCAGAGTCAAGACTGATGCTGCATTTGAAAGGGCAATACTGTCATCTTTGCTACCGTGACGTCCCTCCATCCGGTGAGTAAGCTTGCTATTCACCCATTTGTGTGCATTCACAGAGGCCACTACAAAGAAAGGTAGATTACCTACCTGTAACCATGGTTCTGTGAATTCACACATCCCTCCCTTCCTCCCCTCTGTCCATCACGTTGCCTGTGTTGGTACCTACTCTTGGTAATGGCAGACTTAGGGAACTGAAAGGAAAGTTGAGGAGGTGGAGCTTGCGCTCTGGGAGGGCACTAAATCGTTTCTTTTTCCTAAGCTCTAGAATCTTCCGAATGTCCTGCGCAGGTGCAGAATAAACCCATTTGTGTGAATTCACAGAGGTCCACTAGAAGAACCATGGTTACAGGTAGGTAACCTAACTTTTCTTATCTCTCTACTAGTTTTCAAAATTAAAAATAGCCCCATGGAACTCGCCTCTAGAGTAGGTTTATGGTACATTACTGTCACCCACATTCCCCAGGGATAGGGGCGTAACAGTTCTGAACCAATTTGTCTGACTAATGTTTGCTGCCTTGAGTCCCTTTTAGGAAAAGGCTGGGTAAAAAATATTTTAATACATAATAAATAAATGTTTTCCCAATTGCAGTCTCAATACTGCCCCTCCCTCATTTGCTATAGTTAAGAATAACATGGACTCTTGACAGCACCACATGAATTTTTAAACTTTTCACTAACTTTAAAAAATAATTTTAGCACATAATGCCTTACTGAGATTAGGAATTCTGTCAAGTGTTATTTGGGGGTGTAAATGCACAGGTCAGTCACAGGTACATAAATTCCAGTGTCTCTGTTTCTTTGCTTCTTTGCTTTCTTGTTCTTGGAGGGAGAGGACAGTTGTCACTATTGTCTGGAGAAGATTAAAAAAGGACTTAAGAATGAGCTAAACAGTCTTTTTTCCAGGCATAGTATGTATCACTTAAGTCTTCACCTTCTGTACTTGGTGATATTTAAACCTCTCTCCTTGGTTGTGTGACAAAAAGGAGTTTGAGTTCACAAATATTCTAAGAGCCACAAGCTGTTCTGTGCTTTAAAAAAATAATTTGAAGGCTCAGACCATGCAGTGCACCATAAGAATAAGCCCCGTTTCTCCATCCTGGGTTTACATTTTTCTCCTCTCTGAAATATTTAAGGTTAATATTCTGTGTTGAATTCTTTGTCTAAATTGTGTAGTTAGATGGAAAGACTTATAAAGAACTCAAGCAAATGTGATGTAGTAATACCAGGGCTGACAATAGCTTTACTTCCTGAAGCATGTAAAAAGCTATAATTACTCCCATTACTCCCATAGCAAGCAGAATTATTCCTCACAACAAATTCTATGGCTAAAATCATGACTTAGATTTGTTTTTCATTTCAGCTTTATGAACCATAGCACACAGGTCTCAAGGGAGGAAAATACTGGGTTTCTTCAAGAGAAAATAATTAAAATTTCTCTTGGCAGTAATATGGCTCATTAATGCATTGGCTTCCTGTTTTCATCTCCTTGTCCCTTCCCTTCCCTTCCTTACGTCTGTGTTCCATTATTAAATCACTGTAGGTGTAATTAAATTGAAAATAATTTGAAAAGAGTTGTTGTAGCTTCCCCATATTATTTTAGATATAGTTATAGAATAGATATACAGTACTGTAAAGATATTTGTTCAAAATGTGGTTGGGTATTTGTTTGGGTCTTAAATAAAATCAGTTTCCAAATTACATTATTATATAGCTTCAGATGTATTAGTTTCAAAAGGAATTTTGAAATAAATTAAACCTAATAGAACATTATCAGATTACAGTGGTGCCTTGCTTAGCAATTGCCTCATTTAACGATGTATTCGCTTAGCGATGAGGTTTTTGGAGCGATTTTGTGCTCCATTTAGCGATGTTTCCTATGGGGAAATTTCGCATAGCGTTGTTCGGGACCTTGCCTCACTTAGCGATGACAGTTTAGGTCCCCCTGTTTCGCTTAGCGATGTCCGTTTTCACTATTTTAAGTGTGTCTTAAAATGTTCAAAAACTGTTTTAAATGCTTGGAATCATTAGTGCACCTTGTAAAACCTTTGCAAACTTAATTTGGCTTTGTTCTGACTCTTAGTTAATTTTGGGTGAATTCCCCCCCCCATTGGAATGCATTGAACTGTAGGTTTGACAGCTGTATCAATGGTATCAATGTATTTCATGTGCAAGCATAACTAAATTGTAGAATAATTTTTCGTCTGTTGGCTAAATCTTGTGGATTACTCACATCTTTTCCTCTATATTATAAATTCTAGCTATCTCCAATTTTAGAAAATGAAACAGCAATAATGTATGGGGTAAGCAAGTTAACAGTAGATTTTAATAAGATATTAAACTTCTGGATAAAGCTCAAAGAAAAACATACCTTATAGAATTTGGAGTTCCATCAACAAGTAATCTCAAAAGCAGAGGAAGTTTTTAAAACATACAAGGCACCATACATATCAATTTCAAGAAATTATGAGAATATGGTAGCAAGATCAGTTCATCCTCCTCTCCATATTAATTTGAGCAACTGGAGTAGTTCAAAAATCTTTTGTTATTGAAGGCTAAAAAAAAAAAAGCTAACTTGCTTCCTGAAATCCAAAAATCAGTGATTTTACATGTCATCTCACTCGCAAATTGGTAGGGATTGACTCTTCATTTTTAGTCTTGACCCTTCAGTCCATCTAAAATACCTTTGCTGAGAAATAAGAAGTGTAGTACAGCAACAGTTATGATGAAATTGTGGGGTTTTTTTATCTTTATAGAATCTAAACTTCACAGGATTCCGTAAGATCCTAAAGAAGCATGACAAGATTCTTGAGACACCCCGTGGCGCAGATTGGAGAGTGGCTCATGTAGAAGTAGCGCCATTCTATACTTGCAAGAAAATCAACCAGCTCATCTCTGAAACAGAGGTATGATGTATTGACTTGTATATATTGTTGATTCTTAACCAAGCCAAAATATACTGGCCTATAGCTGATGAAATGCTGCTAAATTTATTTTTATTGCTTTATTTATTTAAGTTATATGCCGCCCACACTACCCAAAGGTCTTTGAGTGGCTTACAACTAAATAACATCAGGCATAAAGCTAATTAGGTACTTGAAAACTCCACTGAATTGTTCCCACTTTTTCCATATATCAGTGCCTTAATTTCACCTTCTTCTTAATGCTATTCCTATGGTAGCTGAAAGCAATTCAGCTCTTGCCTGTCTTTCCTTTGCTCGGCATTTATAATGCACTGGTCCTTAATTCAGTCTTTTGTTTGTTTGTTCTTTAGACTGTGGTAACTAATGAATTGGAAGATGGAGACCGACAGAAAGCCATGAAACGGTTACGTGTCCCACCACTGGGAGCAGCACAGGTACTAGAAAGATTAGAAGCATTTAAATGCATGTTATCCATTAGATGTAACTGACAAAAATTAACACTAGGAGTTGAAGGAGCTGACATGAGAAAATTGTGATGCGCCCCTCACGTGTCTTCAGGTCGTTTCACTAGCCTGAGGCCCACAATCCATTCTCTCCTTTCTGCTGCCACCAGTTGAACTCTGTCAACACCCTTTAATTAGAAAGATTGAGGTCCCAGCTGAGTATAAAGTTGAACAACACAGGTTTATTGATTACAGTTTGCTTAAACAGGTTCTTCACAGACTTTAATGTTTTCATTAGATTAGTAATAACTTGTTTCACTCTTAACTCCTTTAACTCTTTATAAGTTCCACACTCTTAACTCCTAACTCTGTCACACTCTCTAACTTTTACTTCAGACTCTCCTCTCTGACTCTACCTGACTGAACTTCCCAGACTTTGACTCACTCCTCCCTTCTAGTTTCTCTAGCTCTGCCTCCCAACAGCTCCCATTGGTGTATGCAAACAACCTCCTACATGAGCCAAAGCAGAGTGATCGCCACACTCATTTTCTTAGGATGATACTTTTTAGTCTATAGCAAAAAACATAGCATTTTCTAAATGAAAATGGTAGGAGTCCTACAATAGCTCTGTTACATAACATGAGATTTGGGGTTAAGGCTAAGTAATACAGATGAGGGTCAATAATGCATTTGCTCTTCTCCATGGCAGGGACTCATTTGCATATGTCTTGGCTGTTGTAGATATACAAATAGAATTGATTATGTCACAGAAATGGGGAAGAGATGCAACAGCTTAATGATGACCTTGCAGAGCTTGCCTAATTGAAGAAATTGGGTCTGTTAAGAGCATTAAAAATATAGATAGCACTTATATAGAATTTTTCCTGAGATCCATGTGCTCAGGAAAATTCTGCTCATGAAGTGAAATTTTCTCTAGTGTGACTGAAAAATTGAATTTTCTCTCTAAGTAGATGGTTTTTCCAGACTATTTTCTGTTCTGTTTGCAGCCTGCACCTGCATGGACTACTTTCAGAGTTGGATTGTTCTGTGGAATATTCGTTGTGCTGAATGTTACCCTCATACTTTCAGGTTAGTTTCTAACTATAATTATAACTATCCAACATTTGCAACCTGAGTCTAGGGATGGATTTTTCTGACCTGTTCATATGTTGATTGATGGTTATTAACTAGCAGTATGAAACATTACCAGAAGGCCAACAAATCATGAGCATAAGCCAGGTGAATACTAGAGTCAGATAAAATATTTTATAATAGAACTATTGTCTTGTGATTAAAGTTATAGTGCTACTTTTGAAGGCTTTAAATTTTTTTAGACAAATCATAGTTTTAAGCTAATATAGTAGGAGTGTTAACATTTTATTATGTTGCTATGTTATGACTTATGATAACCATAATTGATTTTTCAAGGTATGTGAAATATATATGCGTGATATTTGTGTTTCACTTGTGAAGAATGTTAGTGTATGTTATAAAATGTTCAGAAATGTAAGCTGGGTTAGCTTCAGACTCCATCAAAACCTTCTGTCATTGAAAAATTGTCTTAGGATTCCTCTGAGTCATGTCTGGTTTCAATAAAGCTTGCTTCTCTGGGAGTAAAATTGTAAACAATGCCAAATAATTGAAGTTATCTGGACCTCCATAATTTCTGTTGCTTTCCTTCCTTAGAAATTGCTAACTTGGAGTACATTACTAGTTGATGTTAAATTGTCCCATTTTGCACATATTTTCTGGCAATTGGGTTTTTTTCATTCAGTTAAATAAATGACATTTTAAAATGCCTAGAAATAAATCTCTAAATAATTCAGAGACTGCTGTTAATGTTGTACATAGTCACGTAATATACAATATGTAGTAGTCTGGGGCACTAACAATTTCATGAATTAATAATCAATATTTATCGTTTTGACAAGTTTAGTCTGTTTGTGCAGTTTAATTAATGGACCAACCTCCCCATCCAGTCTCCTAATGCCCCTTTGCTAATTATTCTTCCTTAATCAAAATTTTCTGTTTTTACTTTCCATGTAAAGGTAATGGGTACAGAAATTTAAATGCAGTTTTGGTAAATGAGTGAATGTAAGTGAAAACTACAATAACAATTTTTGTGTGCTGGCTTTCCATGTGCAGCTCTACTGAGTGCATCCTTATTGTCTTTTTTTTGATGTATTTGCTAGTTAGGAAGTTGCTTCTGAGAAAATGCATCTGGCAGTTATGACCAGAAGTAGTATATGTAAGTTTGGTCTTCAGTAAAGCACTGACTCTTGGGCTAATCTGTCATTCAGGATTATTAGTCAGGGGTATATTACAGGCTGGCCCCCAGGAGGATAGTGCAGATAGCTCGCTGTGAAAAATTTGCACAGCACTTTGTAGGCAAAATCACTCAGATCTGCTCTGATGGACGCTGTAGCTAATACAGGTCCTGAGGATGTAATATGGTACCTGATTATCCTGTGTTAATGGGTAAGTATAAGATTTCGTGGCCTGGTGGTGTGGACAGAACCCTTGGAGGGGTGAAGGCCACCACTTGTCTGCTGGACCCTTGCCCTTCCTGGCTTATAAAATCTGCCAGAGAGGGACTGGCTGCGAAGTTAGTAGGGGTGGCAAATGTCTCCTTGCAGCAGGGTAGGTTTCCAGCATGCTTAAAGGAGCTAGTAGTAAGACCATTATTGATACGTACCATTGACTGTGGTACCCTTCTGGGTCATATTTCTGGGATGGGACTTGAAGGCAATGTCTTCCAGTGGCTCCAATCCTTCCTGCAGGGAGGAACCTAGAGAATGCTGCTGGGGAACTCTAGTTCAACACCTTGACTGGTGGCCTGTGCTGTCCCACAGTATTCTGTTTTGTCCTATTTAATGTTCATATGAAACTGCTGGAAGAGGTTGTCTGAAGTTTTGGGGTTTGATGCCACCAGTACACAGATGACACCCAACTTTATCTCACCTTCCCATCTAAATCTGAGAAGGCTGTTTCAGTTCTATGTCTGGTGACAGTAATGGACTGGATGAAGGCGAATTAACTGAAACTTAATCCAGACAAAACTGAGGTGCTCCTGGTCAGTCAAAAGTCCAATCAAAGAATACTGTTTCAGCCTCTGCTGAATGGCATTACACTCCCTCTAAAACACAAGTGTGCAGCTTGAGAGTCCTTTTGGATTCATCTCTGAGCCTGGATGCCCAGATTTTGGCAATGGCAAGGAGTGCCTTTGTATAGTTAAAACTATTGTGCCAGCTATGCCTGTTTCTTGAGAGAGCTGATCTGGCCCCAATGACACATGTCTTAGTTACATCTTGGCTGGATTACTATAACACACTCTACGTAGGGCTGCCTTTGGAAGGTGATTGGAAACTTCACTGGGTCCAAAATGCTCCAGCCAGATTGCTAACTCAGGCTGGTTAAAGGAAACTTAACTCCCCTGTAATAACACCTCCATTTGCTGCCAGTCTGTTTCTGGGCACAATTCAAAGTGCTGGCTTTAACCAACAAAGCCCTAAATGACTTGGGTCCAAGCTATCTCAAAGATCTCATCTTCCTCTGGGAGCCTGATCATCCATTAAGATAATCAGGGGAGGCCTTTCTCTCATTCCTGCCGCCAGCCATTTTTAATTGTTACCTCATTTATTTGTTAATTGGGATGTGAAGATAATTCCTGGTAAAACAAGAAAGATTGAGCCATTTCTAAGATTCCTGAAGAATAAGAATGAGTTGTCTTGAGCTTCTGCTCTTTTTTCAACCTCTGTCACATTGGATTAATATTTTGTTAGGCAATTGAAATCTAAATCTTTATTGAAAGAGTTTACAAACAGCAATACAATTACTTTATAATATGCAAACAACTCTGAGATTAAATTCCACATTTGCTTCATGGCTGGGACAACTGAAGAATATCTTCAGGAGAGGTTTACTTAGGGAAGTGTACTTCCTGGTTGCGTATGTGGAAAGGCCATAAAAGTTTGGCTTCTTCATCGTGGTCTTCTGTGAATGCACACAAAAGGGTTAACCCAGCGCCAGCGTTGGGCCTCTCGGAACATTCTCGAGCTTTAAGAGAAAAGTAACAAGTTTAAGGCTGCCTATACTGCGCATGCTCCGCCCGCTCCAGCCTCAATTCCATTTTTCCGCCTAGCGGTTTGGAACCTCTCGCTTCGAGCTGTATATATTTTCATTATTCTGACTGATTTTTACGGCTTTTGACTTTGGATCAAATGGAATTTGTGAACTGTTCCTTTCCCTGACGCGAACTGTTCTTTGGCTTCACTCCGTTTTGCGTTTTTCCCTCGGTTTTGGCTGCTTCGGACTTTCCCGCCTTTCCCCCCGCCTTATTAACAGCTACCAGTAAGACTTTCCAGCTTTTATGTCCCCTTCAGGACCCTTTAGCCGTTGTGTGGTGTCCTCCAGGAAGATTCCCCACCAAGACGGGCATGATCGCTGCCTTTTCTGTTTAGGCAAGTCGCATATTGCTAAATCTTGCAGACATTGTAAAGCCTTCACTAAAGCTGCACTTAAAGCCAGGCAACAACGTCTTAAGTACCACCTGTGGGAATCTACTTTGGCTTCTACTGAACCTTCTGACCTGGAAATGGCCTCACCTTTGGCCACCCCTCGGTCTGAATCTGGAGCTTCCATGCAATTGGTTGTTTCTAAAGTTACGAAACCTCCTAAAAAAGCGACCTCTTCGAAGAAATCCGCTTTGACATCTAAATCTTCAGCAGCGGCTGCAGCGAAACCTGGAAAACAAGCAAAGGGGAAGGCTTCGGTTAAGTCCAAGGAACTCCCTGTGCAACTTCCACCTATTTCTGAGTTTCTACCCTCGCCGATTTTGGAGGATTCGTCGAGAGACCATGAATCCTTGTCGGAGGCAGCCCCATCGCTCCCTCCTCGACAAGTTGAGCCTTCTCTACCAGCGGGAGTCTCATCTCCAGCACCGAGTCAGCTTGCTGGAGCCACTGCAGGCTTGACTTCTGCCCCGCATAGCCCAATGCCTCTTGGGCAGGGGTCTTCGGCTCCCTCGGTCTCATCATCGCGTTCGAGGTCGAAATCCCCTCGGAAAAGCGCCCGTAGAAAAGGGAACACAATTTTTCGACTCGGCGTCGAGCCAAGCACCAACGTCAGAATGGATCCTGAGACTCTGATGACTCTGAGAGACCAAGGGCTCATCATCACCGTCGACGTCGATGGGAAGATAGCTCCTCTGATTCTTCTTCCTCCACGTCGAGCGATCGATGTCAAAAGCACAAGAAGGCGAAATATGTCTACATTTCTTCTTCTTCTGAGTCTCCACGTCCCTGACACTGCCATCGACGTTGACGGGTCGACATTGAGGGTTCAAAGGCTCCTGTACCACCCCCTGCGGACCCTGTTCCATCCACATTGACAGCCGCTATCTTTTTTTTTTTTTTGTATTTTTTATTTTTTATAAGGGATAACAAAAAGGAAAAGGGAATTGGGATTGATGAGGAAGAGGGGAGACAATAACATACTTTCATCCATTCTGTACCTATTGCCATATCAAGATTTTAAATTATTCTATTTACTCTTTTCTGCCTTCTAGATTCAGTTCTCCTTTCAATATGTACTGTTCACAAGCTGCCTGTTGATTCTGTCCACTTGTTAAATAGATCCCATCTTTCTGTTGCCTTTTGCAAGGGATAGTCCTTCATGACTTCTGATAAAATGTTCATTTCGGCTATTTCCCGTATCTTTTCAATAAGATCTTCTTGTTTCGGTACCGTTGATCTTTTCCAATTTTTAGCATATAAAATTCTAGCTGCCGTAAGACAGCCGCTATCTCTTCACAGCAAACTCAGTCTTCTAATCTCGACGTCGAGAGACTTCCTCACAAGAGGAAGCAGGACGTTTTTTCCTCGGATCCGGATGAAGCGCCTTCGGTAGCATCCTCTGATTTTGAGCAGGAGCTTCCGTTGCAACCTTGCCAGGGAGACCTGCCTGAGGGTGAGGTTGTCGGCTCAAATACTGATGATCCACATGCTTCATCTCCCTCAGAGGATTTTTCTTCGAACTCTCAGATGCTCTCAAGATTAGCAAGGGCTCTGAAATTGGAAGTAGACCAGCCTGCACCTCCTGGGGAGGACCTTATCTTTGGTGATATCAATCAAGAAAGGTCTCCTCCTCCAAGTCTCACCTTCGTCCCAGTGATTATGGACATTATCAAAGAGTTCTAGAAGCAACCTTCCACCTCCCCCTCTATTTCTCGTTGTACAGAGAATCTTTACCGTGTTCATGGCAGTAACACGAAATTCTTATTCAAGCATCCAATACCAAACTCTCTAGTGGTGGAGACCAGTTGTACTAGGCCCATTGGGAAATCTCATGTTACCCCCACTAACAAAGAGGGTAAAAAGTTAGAGATCATTGGAAGAAAAATCTACTCATTGATTTCTTTGCTCCTACGGATCATCAATTATCAAACTGCCTTAGGCACTTATCAAAAACAGCTTTAGCTTAAAATTCTGCCTGGTCTCAAGATGACCCCTGAAGATGTTCGGCAGGGTTTTCTTAACTCCCATGAAGAAGTTCAAACTGTATCCAAACATCAGAGATTGTCCACTAGACATGCAGCTGAGACTGCTGCCAGAGTTCTTATGTCAGCCATCACTATTCGCAGACATGCATGGCTGAGGTCTGCTGATATCCTAGATGACGTCAAGGCCAAAGTAGAAAACCTTGCCTTTGATGCAACCAGACTGTTCAGTGAGAAAACCAACAATCATTTGGAGGACCTTCATAAGGCAAAGAAAACTGCCAAATCTTACTCTGTCCAGACACAACCCAGGTACAAGAAATTTCAGTGGAGAAGGTCTTACTCTCAATATCAACAATCTTCGCAACAGTACAGACCTTGTAAGGACTTACCTCAGCAAAGGGCATCTCAGACTTCTTCCTCTGCTCCCAGTTATCGTCCTCCGCAATCCCAGCATAGACAATCCTATAAGCCGGCTGCCAAAAAATCAAAACAGTGTCTTTGACTCTGTCATAACTGTCGCCAGCAACCTCATCACCACACAGCTTCAACCATTTCTGGAAAACTGGTCCGCCATCACAAATGACTCATGGGCACTAAAAATCATCCAATTCGGCTACCGGCTGGAATTTATAGAATTTCCTCCCTTGGGGTTCGTAAGTCGCACTGCTTTCGACCCTGCTCTAGAAGAGGAAGTTCTATCTCTTCTAGGAAAGGACACCATTCAACCTGTCCCAACCACAGATCTAAAAAATGGATTCTACTCCTGGTACTTCGCCGTGTCAGAGAAAGGTGGGGGTATAAGACCTATCCTCGGCCTACGAATTCTAAACACTTACCTGCATCCAAGACGCTTCCGGATGGTGACCTTGGAGTCCATCCTGCCCCTGCTAAAGAAAAACAACTGGTTTGTGGTGGTGGATCTAAAGGACGCATACTTCCATGTGACCATCCATCCAGATCATCGCAAGTACCTTCGATACATCTTTCAGGGAACCATTTACCAATTCCTAGCCTTGCCCTTCGGACTTTCAACAGCTCCCAGGACATTCACAAATGTCATGGCTCCTGTGGCAGCTTACCTACGTCTCAACGGCATCCACGTCTACCCTTACATAGACAATTGGTTGGTGGTCTCCCCATCCAGGGCTCAGGCCCTGAAAGACACAAAGTTCATTCTACGGCTACTGCCACGGCTAGTACTTACCATCAACAGAGAGAAGTCCCACCTAGAACCATCCAAGATAGTGCATTACATCAGAGCATGTCTGGACACCATCAGGGTTCGAATCTTTCTGCCCAAAGACCGGATTCGAAAAATATGCAGGGCTCTCAGGAAGTTTTGGCCGGGGGCCCGTGTGAGGGCAAAACACGCTCAACACCTGTTAGGGCTTATGGCCTCTACTACTCCGGCTCTCACTCATGCATGCCTCAAACTGCGGTCCCTGCAGTATTGGTTCCTGGCACTCTTCAGTCCCATGGTAGACAGCCAGAAGAAACACCTTCGCTTCACTCCAGAGCTTGCCCAACAACTACAATGGTGGGACTACCCTCCACATCTGAGGATAGGCAGACCCTTTCATCCACTTCAGCTCACTGTACAGGTGACAACAGATGCCAGTCCGACAGGATGGGGAGCACACTGCGGACGGCACAAAGTTCATGCTCTCTGGTCTGCCCAGGAGAGAAACCTGCATATAAACTATCTGGAGATGATAGCTATCATCAAGGTCTTCAGAGCTTTCCTTCCCATGGTGCAGGGTCATGGTGTCCAATTAGTGACAGAGAACACCACGACCATGTACTATATCAACAAACAGGGAGGGATGCGCTCAGGCTCGCTTCTCTACCTTGCCATTCACCTTTGGGAGTGGTGCTACCAGCACCATGTCTTTCTGGTAGCGATTCATGTGGCCACCACAGACAATGTGTTAGCAGACCAGCTGAGTCGCCTCACACGTCAGACATATGAATGGGAACTAAACGCCCAAGGGAGGGATGCGCTCAGGCTCGCTTCTCTACCTTGCCATTCACCTTTGGGAGTGGTGCTACCAGCACCATGTCTTTCTGGTAGCGATTCATGTGGCCACAACAGACAGTGTGTTAGCAGACCAGCTGAGTCGCCTCACACATCAGACACACAAATGGGAACTAAACGCCCAAGTATTTCAGCACCTCTGTCACCTATGGGGGACTCCTGCCGTGGACATCTTCGCCTCTCATCGCAATGCGAAGTGCATTGAGTATGCATCCAGAGCCGGACTGGGCAGGGGCTTGTTAGGGGATGCATTCATGATCCCGTGGGATCAGGGACTCCTCTACATGTTTCCTCCTCTTCCTTTAATGCTGAGGTCTCTAAGGAAGCTTCGTCACTCATCTGTGGGAGCAATCTTCATAGCACCATACTGGCCCCGGCAAGTATGGTTTCCAACGTTGATGAGGATGTCCTCAGAGTTCAAGAGACTACCAGCGTTACCCGATCTCTTGACAAAGGATGCAGGCAGAGTGTTCCACCCAGACGTGGAGACGCTGCATCTAACGGAGTGGAGGATCTCCCCGAGATCAAGGAGGTGCTAGATCGCGCCATAAAGCCGTCCACTTCTCTACTATACAACTACAAGTGGAAGAGTTTCCTAAAGTTTACTGAAGCCAGGGGTCTCATTCCATCCCCTGTATCTCTTTCTACCTTATTACAATACTTGCGTTACCTGTTTGACTTCAAATTGTCTCTTTCCACTATTAAAGTTTACCTTGCTGCAATTATCTCCTTTCAGCCTAAGGACTCAACCCCATCATGTCTTTTTTCCCACCCCACAGTTAAAGCCTTTTTTAAAGGACTTGCTAATTTGAGACCTCCAGTTCGACCACCTGTTCCACAGTGGTCCCTTCAGTTGGTGTTGCATGCCCTTACTCACCCTCCCTTTGAGCCAATGGCTACCTGCGACCTCAAAATGTTATCTTTGAAAACATTGTTTTTGGTGGCAATTACTTCTGCCAGATGAGCAAGTGACCTCGCTGCCCTTTGTTCTGATCAACCTTTTCTACAGCTTTTCAAAGACAAAGTTCTATTACACCCTGATGTATCTTTTCTTCCAAAGGTGGTTTCAAACTTTCACCTCAACCAGCCTTTGCTGCTTCCCACTCTGTTCTCTACACCAGTGGTTCTTAACCTTTGTTACTCGGATGTTTTTGAACTGCAACTCCCAGAAACCCCAGCCAGGACAGTTGGTGGTGAAGGTTTCTGGGAGTTGCAGTCCAAAACTCCTGAGTAACCCAAGGTTAAGAACCAGTGCTCTACACCTACAAATGACACCGAGCGCATGCTCCACACTTTGGATGTCAGGAGGGCTCTCGCCTTCTATGTATCTAGAACCAAGGAATTCAGGTCATCCAATAGACTTTTCCTCTGCTACTTTGGGAAAAAGAAGGGTCTCCCAGCATCATCTTCAACGCTCTCCAGATGGCTTGTCTCCACAATCTCCCTTGCTTATGAGCTTCAGCATAAGACTCCACCTGAGGGACTCAGGGCTCATTCCACCAGAGCCATGGCCTCTTCTACTGCCCTCCTTTGTGGCGTCGATCTGCCTGACATCTGCAGGACTGCCACTTGGTCTAATGTCTCCACCTTCATCACTCACTACAGACTAGACCTGAGGGCCAAGAAGGAGACAAGTTTCAGGAGAGCGGTGTTGATGTCTGTCCTCCAGTGACAGCCCACCAGCCGGTGAGTAGGCGTGCTAATCACCCTTTTGTGTGCATTCACAGAAGACCACAATGAAGAAAGAGAGGTTACTTACCTGTAACCATTATTCTTCAAGTGGTCATCTGTGAATTCACACAATCCCGCCCTGCCTCCCCTCTATCTGTCACTGGTTATATCGAGCTCATGCTCAGGTACCTGTGGCGGATAAATTGAACTGATGCTGGGGCGGGTGGAGCATGCGTGGTATAGGCAGTGTTAAACTTGTTACTTTTCTCTTAAAGCTCGAGAATGTTCCGAGAGGCCCAACGCTGGTGCTGGGTTAACCCTTTTGTGTGAATTGACCACTTGAAGAACCATGGTTACAGGTAAGTAACCTCTCTTTTTAATTTTAAATGAATGGGTAGAAGACATGTATCATCCCCAACCCAGAACTTATTCTTGGATCAACGCTGTATGTAGCTCTGCATAAATGAATTTGTTGGCTTTTTTGGAGCGATCTTGTGCTCCGTTTAACGATGTTCCCTATGGGCGAGTTTAGAATGCTTGAAATCATAAGTGCACTTAATAAACCCTTTGTTAAACTAATTTGACTTTGTTCCAACTCTTTTTAAATTTGTTGTAATTTCCCCCCCATTGAGATGCATTGAATAGGTTTCAATGCATTTCAATTGGGGAACCGCGTTTCGCTTAGCGATGTTTCCTATGGCGATTTTTATTTATTTATTTATTTATTTATTTATTTATTTATTTATTTATTTATTTATTTATTTATTTATTTATTTATTTATTTATTGGACTTATATACTGCCCCATAGCGCTACAAGCACTCTCTGGGCAGTTTACAATTTTAATTATACAGGCTACACATTGCCCCCCCAGCAAGCTGGGTACTCATTTTACCGACCTCGGAAGGATGGAAGGCTGAGTCAACCTTGAGCTGGCTACCTGGGATTTGAACCCCAGGTTGTGAGCACAGTTTTAGCTGCAGTACAGCGTTTTAACCACTGCGCCACAAGGCTTTTTGCTTAAGGACGGTAATCCATTCCCATTGGAACAGATTGTCCGGTTTTCAATGCATTTCTATGGGAAACCGCGTTTCGCTTAGCGATGTTTTCCTATAGCGATGATTTTTTTGGAACCAATTAAAATCGTTAAGCGAGGCACCACTGTATTTGAGTATATTTCAGTTTTGTGCTCCGTGGTCGTTTAGTGTTCATTTTAATACATTATTTTCCCTTGTTTGTAAGTCCCATCCCTTCTTTCTTGTTAAGAGAAAACTGAACATAAATGAAGATATGTTACCCAGCAAATCATAATTGAGTTTATGTAGATATGTCTCTCATGGAAATTTATACGAGAATCTGGGTTTTCTACCTTCCACATTTCAGATGTCTTAATCAGGTTGCTCAAATTTTGAACAGTGGTGGCTGCATAATGATTTAATTCAAGGGCTATAGCTTTTAGTTTTTAACTGATACTATAATTGTAGAGCAGGGAGTATTCCATTGTGAAGAAGCAGGAGGCTAATAGTCTTTACTAAGTGGTTTATTCTGTACATCTTTTAATTTTCTCATTGATAGCCATATTTAAAATGAAAGGATCGAACGTATGGCCACTTATAAGAATCTATCGAGGCGGCTTTCTCCTGATAGAATTCCTTTTTCTCCTTGGAATTAACACATATGGCTGGAGGCAGGCTGGAGTGAATCATGTCCTCATCTTTGAACTCAACCCCCGCAGTAATTTGTCCCATCAGCATCTCTTTGAGGTAAGTATTGGAAGATCACAACTGATGGCAAAGGCTCTGCTCTTTCCCTCATATAACAGTGTAGCCTCATCAAGAAGAAGAAGATAGTGTTAGTATCTGTATGGTTTGATTATAGTGTAACTAGATTCTTTAAAAAGGTGATGTTTCATAAATGTTTAAAGTATGTAGGGTTTCAGAAAAAAAAATCACAGGAATATAGCCAGAGAGCCATAATTAAACTAAACGTTAAGGGTACATCAGGGGGTTAATTGTCTTTTACCTCCCTCAAGTGATTGTGGATTTTAATGCTTTTTCAAGGTAGTGTGTACAGAGGTTGTATAAGAAATGGCAGTTTGGGATGTATAAATCTTTTCCCATGGGTGATAACATGCCTTTTACATAAGAATGCCTTTGAAATTTCAGACATATATATACATGCAAACATACTTTGATTTATTTACACATTTCTAAAGCACATTTTACCCTGAAAAAGCAGGTTCCAGGGCAATGTACAGAAATAACATATCAACAAGAGAACATACTAATAAAACTTTGAAGGATTAAACAGCAAATCATCAGTTAGTTCAATGACTTATAAGCAGATTTAAATGTGGGAAAAAAATTCTTGAAAACCATCGCTAAAAAAACTTCAGCCTTGGCATTAGTCATACTTTTCTTAAGAAATTTCAAAGTTAGGGCACAACCACAAAAAAGTTCTTTCCTTTGTGCATGTACAATGTACTTCTCTCACCAAAGGCACCAAGATACCAGGGTGGTGATCTTCATGTATGTGAGGAGTTCGGTACAGAAGGACCCACTCTGGGTCATATTTTAATTAAAAGCATACACAAGCCTTTTGAATCTGGATTGAGAGCAGATTTGCAGCCAGAATAGTTTTCTTCCAGAATTGATGTATTGCGGCTCCACCTAGAGCAGTGATAAGCAATTTCAGTACAGTGGTGCCCCGCATAGCGACGATAATCCATGCAGCAAAAATCGTCGCTATGCGGGGAAAAAAGCCCATAGGAATGCATTAAAACGCGTTTAATGCATTCCTATGGGCAAAAAACTTACCATTATGTGAAAATCCTCCATACGGCCGCCATTTTCGCTGCCCGGTAAGCAAGGAATGGGCGCGAAAACACAGCGGGCAGCCAGTTTATTTACCCAGCAGCCATTTTGGAACCGCCAATCAGCTGTACTAAAAACATCGCTATGCGAAAATCGGTAAGCGAAACAGCTTACCGATCATCGCAAAGCGATGTTTTACCATTTAAAACATTGCAATGCGATCGCAAAAACGATCGCAAAAAACATCGCTATGCGGATTCGTCATTAAACGAGGCGCCCATTAAGCGAGGCACCACTGTAGTTCTAAGGTCTGTTTCCAAATTGCATATGCAGACTGAAACAACCCTTCTCTAGGCGGATCATATCTGAAGGTCACTTTGGGGAGTCCACTGGAATAGTCTAGTTGTCATTATTCTGTCAGGTTGAATTATTCTGTCAGGTCAGTCATCTTCAGGCACTGCAACAGCTTTTGAACCACCATGTATCAGCAAAATGCATTAGTCACTGCTGCTGAGATATGCCTAAATCCTTAGGAATGTTGAGTAGGACTTTTTTATTATGAATATCAGACCCCAAATATTACATCTCAAACAGTTTTCAAAATTTGTGCCAGTTCCACAAATTCTCCTATGAGGCAAAAAGTAATAAATAAATAAATAAATAAATAAATAAATAAATAAATAAAAGTACTACATGTATTAATTAATTAAAATATTGTTTGAGAAAAAATTAGTCTTCTGAGGTGTTTTTGGTTTCAAGCTACTTTTTAAAAGCCCAGATAATAGAAATTCCTTTGGTTTACTACAACTCTGGTTTCTGTTTGCAACTTGTACTTTCTCCTTCACCCCCAAAATGCCCTGGCAAAATTCTGGAACAGATTGTAAAGCAGTCATTGTGCAAGCACCTAGAAAACAATGCAGTAAAAACTAGAAGCCAACACAGATTTGTCAAGAATAAATCCTGCTAAACTAATTTGATCTCAGTTTTTGGTCAGGTCACCTCCCTGATAGACAGAGGGAATGCTGTAGACATAGTATATCTTGACTTCAGCAAAGCTTTTGACAAAGTGCCCCATGATATCCTGATGAGCAAGCTAACTAGGTGTGGGCTGGATAGATCGTGTCAGGTGGATACACAATTGGCTACAGAATTGTACTCAGAGGGTGATGATTAATGGGTCCTTCTCTAACTGGGAGGCGGTCACAAGTGGGGTACTCCAAGGCTCAGTCCTGGGCCCAGTGCTCTTCAATATTTTTTATTAATGACTTGGATGAGGGAGTGCAGGGAGTGCTTGTCAGATTTGCAGATGACACAAAATTGGGCGGAATAGCTAATACTAGAAGACAGAAACAAAATTCAAAATGACCTTGATAGGATGGAGCACTTGGCTGAAAGCAACAGAATGAAATTCAGGAGGGATAAGTGCAAAGTACTGTACCTTGGAAAAAGAAACCAATTGCACAGTTACAACATGGGGGGGGGGGAAATACCTGGCTCAGTAAAACAATGAAGGAGAATGATCTTGGAATTATCATAGATCACAAGCTAAATATGAGCCAACAGTGTGATGTGGCTACAAAAAAGGTAAATGCTATTTTAGGCTGCAACAATAGAAGTATATCCTGCAAGGTGCTAGTCCTCCTCTATCTATGCCTCACTTTGAATATTGTATCCCGTTCTGGACACTACACTAACAAATTGGGACAAGTTCAGAGGAGGGCGACAAGGATGATCAGGGGGCTGGAAACCAAGCCTTATGAGGAAAGGCTGAAAGAATTGGGCATGTTTAACCTTGAGAAAAGAAGACTGAGGGGTGATATGATAGCACTTTTCAAATATTTGCAAGGCTGTCATACAGAGGATGGGCAGGATCTGTGCTCAGCCATCCCAGAGTGCAGGACACACCAAAGTGGGCTCGAGTTAAAGGAAACCAGATTTCGGTTGAATTATCAGGAAAAACTTCCTAACTGTTAGAGCAGTACGGCAGCAGAACCAGTTACCTCAGAAGGTTAAACACTGGAGGCATTCAAGAAAAATTTAGATAATCACCTGGCAAATATGCTTTGATTGTATTCCTGCATTGAGCAGGGGGTTGGACTTGACGACCTTGTAGGCCCCTTTCAATTTCACTTTTCTGTGATTCTATGATTATTGTACTGAAATCTAAAATCACAATGGAACTAACAAAACACAAACAGCCCAAAACAAAACAAGTCAAAATGTATAACTGATCTATAAACAAAGCACAGAGTTGAATAAAAGATGTCCATATATTCAAATATTTATATGCATTTATCTATGTCACCTGCTGTTTTCAGTCCGTAGTATTCTTAAATTAGTCAGTTATGTTAATGCTTGATCGAGTTCTATCTGAAAACATCAATTTTTTCAAAAATATAAATAATTTTTCTAAATCTTAAAGCTTTTTGAAATATCACCTGTTTGTGCAGAACATAACCATTAAGTTTGGGAATGTTCTGCATGTACCACTGAATTCTTTTTTCTATCTTTCCATCCTATTAGATTGCTGGATTCCTTGGAACATTGTGGTGCCTGAGCTTACTGGCTTGTATATACGGTCAAGACACTGAATTTCCTATCCAGACAAACCCGCTCATCTTGTATGGATTTATGTTACTGTTTCTCATCAACCCTACAAAAACTTTATACTATAAATCTCGTTTTTGGCTACTCAAACTCTTGGTACGGTGAGATCTTGTCAAAATCCATTAACCCGTGTTTGCTTCTCCCCTAGATAAAATTTTCAATAACTGAATTTTCTTACAAGGTGGTGAGTTGCTTGACCTGTTTATCAACTAGCAATTTGTACAAAACATTTGATAAATGTTGCCAGTGTTGAGGAAAACTTAAAATAACAGCTCCATTTTGAATATCAGTAGATGTTTATGGTGCAATAAGTATCATTTTTCCTATCCCAAAGGTATTTTGACGGTTTGGAATACAACAACTCTGTATACATTACTTTAAAAAATGTTTATTTTAGATACCATCTTATTTAGATTATTTTTCTCATATGCTGAACATAGTGATTCCCAACTTCAGTCCCCAAAATGTCTTGGACTAAAACTCCCAGGAGCCTTAACCACTAGCTAGCACAGGATTTCTTGGAGTTGTAGTCCAAAAGCATCTGTGTACTTGCAGTGTGATGCCCCCATGCACATCCTACTGGTAGTTAAGGATTATAACATTTGTTTTTATGACCAATAAGTGGTTCAGTGATTACTCTGTTCTTCTTCATGGCCTCTGTGCATCACACTCTGGGTAGAGCCTCATCGGAATATTCTAGAGCTTCGGCGGTAGCAAAAAGAAACATAAGTGTGGCGCCCTCCCCCCGGTATATGTACCTTGGAACCAACGCTCTCCCTTCAGTTTCTTTTCAACCGCTGCGTTGAGAGCCTCTATCGTAGCTTCTGTGAGTTTTCTTTTTAAAAAAAAGAAAAGAAAAAAGAAAGAAAATTAATTACCCTTTATTATTTCAAAACCTCTTTCTTACCATCTTTATTAATTTATTTAAAATACCACTCCAGCCTTCGGGCCGATGTCCCCCCGCCTTCTCCAGTTTTGGTTCATGGGCTCTTCAGGCCCATTCAATTGTTGCTTGGTCTGCAATAACAAAATCCCACTCTCTGACAGTCAGACCATGTGCCTGTTTTGCCTTGGTGAGGCTCATCAAACCTCTCCTTGCCCTCACTGCAAAAACTTCAGGTGCAGAGTTCTCCATAGTCACCTTTCTAGGCTCAAACTTCAGCTTTCGGAACAATCTCTAAAGCCTACTAAATCTGTAATCCATGCTAAAGCCATAGATAAAACTGTTTCCGAGGTGGCAAAACAGCACCCTTCGGCTACTCCATCTCGTTCTGAACATCAAGAACCCATTTTGCCCCCGACGTCGACTCTGTTGACTGCCCTGTGGGCTCACAAAACCAAGCATTCAACATTGAAACCTTCAACATCAAAGATAGTCGCCAAACAGAAACCATTGACCGACATTTCCTTGGCACCTGAACCTTCAGCACCGAAGAATGCTAAGACATCGAAGTCAAAACCCTCCAAAGCGGTTTCCACTCTGACTTCACAACCACCCGAATCTGGAGACCTCAGTTGTGTCGGATCTCCCTCCGATGCTGAGGCACCTCCACCTCATCAGCCGTCACCATCGCAGATTCCCAAATGGAAACACCGTGTCGACCGACTCACAACTATTACTTGGACCATCCAGTCTTTCTTGATGCTCCACCTTGGCACCGACGATAGCCTTCATCCACTGCTGTAAGGCTTTCACCCCTCAAGCCTGAACTGTCTCTTTTAGTTGCCGTGTCAGCTCCTTTAAGACCTCAGCCTAAGCATCTGTATCCAACTCTCAAGGTGACCCTACTTCCAGAGTTGAAGCATCACAGGCTCCACCACACATAGCACCCTGGACTCAAAGATTTCGGCCTCGGATTCAAGATGCCAACTTCTTGATCAGCACCAGGGTCAGAATCCAACATTCGATTCCAAGCCTCAGTTCCATCACACTCCTTCAGTCATCCCACATCAACTCAAACCAGACTACCCAGCTCCAACTGCCTCACTAATGACTCCATCTCTCCACCAGAGTCGACCCAGCAGGGCCATAGTCAATCTGTGGGCTTAGATGACGTGCCCAATTCCAATGCGGCCTCTGTATCATCAACAGGTACTCCCTCAGTCTTAATAACTAATCCAGAATCCGATGTTGCTGACCCTCATCCCCCTTCTCCCTCTCCATACTTTCAAACCTATTCTGAGTTTGTCCTCTGCCTAGTCAAGGTGCTTAAGCTCCAGTCTAGAATTCCTCCTCCACACTGTTCTGATCCCCATTATGATCCAATAGACAAAGCTAACACTGCTCCAGTTCACCTCACTTTGATGCCTGCTTAATGTATGTTGCTAAAGTTCTGTTAGACAAACCTTCCACAGTGCCTCCGGTTTCTAGAACGGTTGAGAGTTATTATAAGATTTTTGACACAGTAATAAACTTCCTGGCCAAACACCCAATTTCATTGCGGTTACTACCTCACAATCAAAATCTAAAGGACACCCAAGATGGGCAGGTCATAGTGGAGAATTCTGACTAAACGTGATCCATCTGGACTGCAGGTAGGTGGGGCTCGTCAGCCTTGGAAGGCAGCCCATCTTGGAGAAGGAAAACTCCGATTTCAAACCTCCACAGCCTTGTGGCTATATCCACTGATGGAAAAGCCATTGAGGTGGTGCTGGGTAGGGGAAGGAATGGCGGTGAGGGTAGAACATGCCCAAGTAGGAGAAGAAAGGTTAGATATCTTACATTTATCCTCTCTTCTAGTCCTACCCCCAACCAGATGGTATCAGGTCACCATATCAGCAAACCCTCGAGCCACACAGTGCTGTTGAGGAACACCAGGTCAGTACAAAATAAAACTACCTCATCCATGATGTAATTCTGGTTGAGGGTGCTGACCTGGCGTGCATTACTGAGACCTGGGTGGGAGAGGAGGGTGGTGTTCCCCTCTCCCAGCTATGTCCACCTGGGTACTTGGTCCAGCACCAATGTCGCTCGGAGGGTCGGAGAGGGGGAGTTGCTATAGTCTATAGGAGTTCTGTCTCCTTGACCAGGCTTCCTATCCCTTTGAGAGGAGGTCTTGAGGGCCTGTATTGTGTGTTGGGCTTGCGAGACAGATTAGGGATTCTGTTGGTGTACCGCCCACCCTGCTGCATACCAACAGTCTCCCTGCCTGAGCTGACAGAGGTAGTCTCGGACCTGGTGTTGAGGACTCCCAGGCTGTTGGTGCTGGTGGACCTCAACATCCATGCCGAGGCTCCCTTGACTGGGGCGGCTCAGGACTTCATGGCCACCATGACAACCATGGGGCTGTCTCAATGTGTCATCGGCCCGACGCATGAGAAGGGCCATACCTTGGACCTGGTTTTCTCAACGGGACTGGAAGATGGTGGTTTGGATGTGGAGGGGCTGGTTGGGACCCCATTGTCATGGTAAGACCACTTCCTGGTCAAGTTTAGTCTATTAGCTTCTTCTCCCCTCTGCAAGGGTGGGGTATCTATTAAGATGATCCACCCTTGGAGAAAAATGGATCCAGATGGATTCCTGAATCTCTGGGGTATTATCCGTCTGATATGGTTGGCGCTCCTGTCGAAGCTCAGATCACCCTATGGAATAGGGAGATGACCCGGGCGGTTGACACGATTGCGGCTAAGCACCATCTCCCTACACGCAGAGCCCAGACAGCTCCTTGGTATACAGTGGTGCCCCGCATAGCGACGTTAATCCGTTCCAGGATTAACGTCGCTATCCGGATTCGTCGCTGTGCGGGGGGAAACCCCATAAGAACGCATTAAACTCCGTTTAATTGCGTTCCTATTGGGGAAAAACCGGTAAGCGAAGATTCCCCCATCCGGCCGCCATTTTTGCTGCCCAGTAAGTGAAGGTAGGGCGCGAAAACACTGCGGGCGGCTATTTTGCTGATCCGGCGGCCATTTTGGAACCGCTGATGAGCTGTTTTTAGAACATCGCAATGCAAAGATCGGTAAGCAAAACGCTTACCGATCATCGCAATGCAATTTTCGGCCATTGAGAACGTCGCAATGCGATCGCATTAGCGATCGCAAAAAACACAACGCTATGTGGATTCGTCGTTAAACGGTGCGCTCGTTAAGCGAGGCACCACTGTACTTCTGAACTGCAGGCAATGAAGCAAGAGGGGAGACGGCTGGAGCGCAGGTGGAGGAAATCCCGCTGGGAGTCTGATCGAACATGACTTAGAGCCCATTATTGGGCCTATTTCATGGCAATACGGCTGACAAAACGGCAATATTTCTGTAACCATATTGCTTCCTCAGAATGTCGTCCAGCAGAGCTGTTTCGGGTGGTCCGTGATCTTCAACCGGGAAATCCGGTGGAGGTCCCAGACTGCTCATCGACTCGCTGCAATGAGTTTGCCATCCATTTTGAGGGGAAATCACTGAGATTCGCAGTGGGTTGGACTCCACAGTTACTGCAGAATCAGAGGATGTGTCCAGTGTGCCATGGTTAGGTCAAGTATTAATGGATGAGTTTCAGTTGTTGAGACCTGTGGACAGGGTGCTTGGATCTGTTCATTCTACCACCACTCCGTTCGACCCTTGCCCATCCTGGCTAATCGGAATATCACCCAGGGGGTTCGCACCTGGGTCCAGGAGGCCGTGAATGCCTCTTTGAGAGAGGGAGTAGTCCCTACCACCTTGAAACAGGCGGTAATTCGACCATTCCTTAAAAAGCCTAACCTGGACCCAAGGCTGGTGGTTAACAATCGACCAGTAGCGAACCTCCCTTATTTGCGCAAAGTGTTGGAGCGGGTTGTGACTGGGCAACTCCAGGCGCTGCTGGATGAAACGGATTTTCTGGATCCATTTCAATCGGGTTTCAGGCTGGGTTTTGGTACGGAGACTGCTTTGGTCGCCCTGTACGATGACCTTTGCCGGGAGAGAGATGGGGGAGTGTGACCCTGTTGATACTCCTGGACCTCTCAGCGGCTTTCGACCTCATCGACCATGGTGTCCTTCTGGATAGGCTGGCTGGGTTGGGAGTTGGGGCACTGTTTTACAGTGGTTCTGTTCCTTCCTGGCTGACCGTGTCCAGAGGGTGGTGCTGGGGGACAGTTGCTCTGCCCCATGGCGTTTATGCCATGGGGTTCCTCAGGGCTCAATACTGTCCCCCATGCTGTTCAACATGTGCATGAAACCACTGGGAGAGGTTTGGGCTGAGGAGTCAGCAATATACTGACGATACTCAGCTCTACCTCTCATTTTCCACCAATCCAGGTGAGGCAGTTTCTGTGTTGAACTTGTGTATGGACCTGATAATGGACTGGATGAGGGTTAATAAATTGAAACTCAATCCAGACAAGACGGAAGTACTATTAGTGGGTGCTTCACCGGACAGGCTGGAGGGCCATTTCCCTGCCCTGAATAGGGTTACACTCCCCCTAAGGGACAGGGTTGACAGCCTGGGGGTGCTCCTGGACCCCAGTCTAACTCTGGAAGCCCAGGTGGACTTGGTGGCCAGAGGCACCTTCCTTCAGCTGCGGAAATTATACCAGTTACGGCCCTACCTGGACGAGTGGAGTCTCATGACAGATACATACACACTGGTAACATCCCGCATAGATTACTGCAATGCGCTCTACGTGGGGCTGCCTTTGAAGACGGTCCGGCGACTGCAACTGGCCCAGAATCGAGTTGCGCGGCTGGTGAGTGGTGCGGCCACTAGGGAACATATCCAGCCAATTCTGTTTAAGCTACATTGGCTACCAGTTGCTGCCCGGGCCCAATTCAAAGTGCTTGTTTTGACATATAAAGCCCTAAATGGCTTGGGCCCTGGAAAACTGAAGGACCGCCTCCTTCCATATGAACCTACCTGGCAGTTACAATCTAGCCTGGGGGCCCTTTTGAAAGAGCCGTCCCTTAAGGAGGTAAGAGGGACCGTTTGTAGACAAAGGGCCTTTTCAGCAGCTGCCCCTAGACTATGGAATGCCCTCCTGACTGAGATTCGTCTGGCGCCGACACTGATGACATTTCGGCGCCAGGTCAAAACCTTCCTGTTCCAGAAGGCTTTTAATTGAAATAATATTAGCTGTGGGTCTGATGGCAATTTTTATATATATTTTAATTGCATTTTAATTGTTCAGAATTTTTATCGTATTTTAAATGTTGTAAGCCGCCCAGAGACCTTTGGGTAGTGTGGGCGGCATATTAAACAAACAAACAAACAAACAAACAAACAAACAAGTAAGTTAAGTAAGTAAGTAAGTAAGTAAGTAAGTAAGTAAGTAAGTAAGTAAGTAAGTAAGTAAGTAAGTAAGTAAGTTAAATAAAGGCTTCAGGAGTAAGCCTCGAGGCAAAATCCAGAGCTAGAATCCCAGAGGCAGTTCGTGTCGTTATGGCAACTCCTGTGACGTAGCTGGAACCAGTTGTATTGGCTCTTGCCTTTCCAGTGGACTATTTCAGTGACATGGAGAGGGGGGATTTGCTGCTTGGGTAACAGCCTATCCTCCATGTTATTCTACCCAGGCTTTGTGCTCTGGAGAGGACACTCATATAGAGCGCGTTACCATGGTCTTTCGAGACTGAAGGATGCCTAAATAAGTAAGTAACAGGGAGGGCGATAAATTGGATTCCATAGGTAGGAAGGTCTACTTCACTGCCTCTTTGTCACATATTGCCAGCTATCAGAGTCCAATGGGTGCATATAGCAGGCATCTGGGTAGTCAGTTGCAACCCTTTCTGGACAAGCTACCTGAGGATTGCCATGCTCAAGCCAACCAAGTGTACCAGAAGGTCCTTGTAGTTGCCACTCAACAAATGTGAGCTGCGCACCACACTACGTAGTGCACAGCACACCAAGTGTCAATGGCAGTCTCTTTGCACTGTCATGCTTGGCTGTGTTTGGCAGGCCTCCCTGATGATGCCAGAGCCCGTATCAAGGACTTTCCTTTTGATGGTTTGTTTAACACCAAAACTGTTGACATCATGGAGGACCTCCAGAAAAAATACAAACACAGCCAAACATCTTGGGGTGTACCCCCAAGCTGTCCAATTCGAATTTTTCTACCCTTATATGTGCCATATTCCATATCAAACTACTAGACCACTGCTTGAGAGGCCACATTGCACCTATTCTGTGTCAACAACCTACGTCCCCAAACCATCACGCTCCAGGTATCGCCAGCCAGCTGCCACCAAGTTCACCAAATGCAAGTCGAAACAGCCTTCTGACCTCCTTCTACTGAGGTTCCTGCAAATATTCCACCCAACTTCTCACCTTTTCTCTCTCAGTGACGAACCATCACCTCCAAAACCTGAGGTCTGTCTAAAATTTGAAATGGATATGCCATACAATTCCCTTCACCATCCACTCTCAGCATATTCAAGCTCGCTCTGCTGAACACCACACTCCGTCTCGAAGTGTCTACCCTCCTCAACAAGGACACCATAGAACCAGTCCCCCTGTGCAACTACCATCACATTTTTTTTCTCCCAATACTTCACCGTTCCAAAGAAGGATGGGGGCCTGTGCCCCATCCTTGATCTTCGCGACCTCAGTAGTTTCATTACAACCTCAAAGTTCTGCATGACTACCTTGGAGACCATCCTTCCACTTTTCCATTGGGGAGATTGGTTTGTGGTCATCGAGCTTTGCCTATTTTCATATTCACATCCGTACAAACCACAGACTCTTTCTTTCACCCTCAGCTCTCAGGCTTTCCTTTTCAAAACTCTTCCCTTCAGCCTTTCTACTGCCCCATGTGTTTTTACAAAGTGCATGGTGCCTGTGGATGCTTACTTTCACACAGAAGGCACCAGGGTCTACCCATACATCGACAACTGGTTGCTTGTAGTGTCCTCCAAGCACAAGGCCTGACATGATATGCTTTTTACCCTCAGGACCCTGCAGGTCCTTGGCCTTTGCATCAATCCACAAAAATTCATCCTTCACCCTTGCAGAACAGTTCCCTTCATCAGAGCCATCTTGGACTTCCATTTGGGCTGTGCTTTCCTCTCTACAGAGAGGTAACTCAAGATTACCGCTCTTGTCCCTGTGTTCTCTCTGGATGCTCTTGTCTTAGCCCTACCGGCTGAGAAGCTACTATGCCTGATAAGCATCCACCATGTCTGTTGTTTCATATGCCCGACTTCGTATGAGGTCTCTCCAGGCTTGGTTCCTCTCTCAATTCAGTCTCCTCTGGGACTCCCAGACCAGACTTCTATGTCATCCTGGAGCTCAGTTCCCAACTGCTGTGGCGGTCCCAAGTGAACAACACTATGCTTGGCCGCAGCTTTCGCCCACTGTGTCCGAGACTTCAAATTACTACTGATGCCAGTCTGTCAGGGTGGGGCGCCCGCTGCAAGGGTCTTCAGGTGCGCAGTCATTGGGCACCCTCAGACAGGGCTCACCACATAAACGAGCTCAAACTATTAGCCATTCCTTATGCACTCAAGGACTTCCTTCCACTTCTCAAGGGAAGCATAGTCCTGGTAACCACGGACAACATAACCGTGATGTATTATATCAACAAACAAGGTGGTACTCACTCCCCACATCTCCTCTACTTATCAGTGCTCCTTTGGGAATGATGCCTAGATCACCACATTTTTCCCATTGCTATCTACCTACCAGGAGTGGACAACCTACTGGCCAATTCTCTCAGCCGCACTTAATCTCAGCTTCACAAATTGGAGCTTGATGACAATATCTTCTGCGCCATCACTACCTCTAGGGCATTCCAGAAGTGAACCTTTTTGCTACCTCTCAGAATACAAAATGCAGCCTGTTTTGTCCAAGGGGCAGCCTAGGATCCAACTCACTAGGAGACACTTTCACCATCAGATGGAAATAAAGGTTTTTCTAACTGTTCCCCCCTATTACACAGGGTAGCTGTCAAACTCGGTCAGGACAAGACCATTCTGATCACCCCCGGTGGCCTCGATAGGCCTGGTTTGAACCTCTTCTCCAAGTGCTACCTTTGCCTCCTGAACTCTCTGAACATCCTTCTTTAGAGCAATGGCCGGATCCTCCACCTGGACCCATGGACGTTTGCCCTGACAACCTAGAAGCTTTCCCCTCATTGATTGAAGTCTTCCAAGGCTCACAGTGCCCATCCATCAGGCTCTGCTATTCATATAAATGGCAAAAATTTGTATCCTTCACAGCTTCCAAAGGCCTCTTGCCTCTTCATCCACTCCTCCATCTCATGTGCGAGTTCTTTCTTGCCTTAAAGAAGGACAACCTTTCCTTTTCCACCATCAATGTTTATCTCTCAGCCATTGTGGCCAATCAATCCCAGGAGTCCCTGGCATCCCTCTTGTCCTGACATTGTACAATCAGATGCTTCCTCAAGGGCCTCCATAACTTCTTTCTGGATGTCCCCTCACTCCAGTGGTTTCTTACCTTGGTTCTTCACTCTTATGCAGTCTCCCTTTGGATCCTTGGCAACTACTTGCTCGTGTTTCCTTATGCTGAAGACGGTCTTGTTTCCATCACCTCTGCCAAGAGGGCTGGGGACCTAACTGGCTGCACTTCGCCATGATCCACGATTAATTCAGTTCTGCAAAGACAATGTGGTGGTGTATCCGGACATCTCCTTCATCCCCAACATGCACACTCATTTCCACCTCACCCAGCCAATTGTTTTCTGTCCATCTCCTTCTTCCTCATTGGAGAGGTCTCTGCACTTGCTGGATGTCAGGTGCACCCTAGCCTTCTACACAGCCAGGACACAGCTCTTCTGCAAGACTGAAGGTTCTCCTGTCTCAGCATAGAGATTGGCCAGATAGTTGGTTGACACCATCACATTGGCGTATCTCAACCCCCTCTCCTTACGACAGTGTGAGTGCATTCCACAAGTGCACTATCATCCTCTACAGCCTTTGCCAGGGGTGTCCCCCTTGAAGACATTTGTGCTGCTACTGTGTGGGCTCAGCCCTCTACATTCATATCTCATTACTGCCTTGATACCCATGAGCATGCCTCTGCCACTGTGGGTAGAGTGGTGGTGGCTTCTGTTCTCTCATGACAACGCACCAGCTGGTAAGTGAGTTTGTTACTCACCCATGGTGTGCATTCACAGAGACCACCAAGAAGAAGGATAGGTTAATTACCGTAACTATGGTTCTTTGACTGGATCTCTGTGAATTCACATGTCCCTCCCACCTCCCCTCCTGTCACGCTGCTCTTTAGCGGTGGCAGGGGAACTGAAGAGTGACCCAGAGGCTTGAACAGGCAATGTGGGAGGGCAGGGCCTCTAACAGTCTCCAGATTTTTCAGCTCTAGAAGGTTCCAAAGATCACGCATGCACACAAGCAAAACCCATAGTGTGTATACACAGAGATCCACTCAAAGAACCATAGTTACAGTAACCTGTCCTTTTCCTTTGAACATTTGTATTTCATTTGTTCTGCTGCTAATGGGTAGCTCAAATAAAGAAGGATTCTGAAAGAAGAGCTTAAGGTACATTCTTTAGCAGGGACAGCTACAAGCCACCTGCATGTGCTTGAAACACAGCACAAAACCTTCTTTTGTAGCCCTTTCTTGTATTTGTAGACATGATCATCAAAGCTAGATAATCTTAGTGTTGCCCTTTCAGCATCAGGATGTTAGTTGTTGTAACTAACCAGGCAGGAAGAGCTGTAATCCAAGCTAAATGGAGCATAAAATGGCCTAGCTTGAAAGGTATATAGCAGATTTCTCACCCTGAGGGACAAATGGGCTGGGATGGAGAACTGTCTTTTTCCTTGTAGTTCAGACTCCCTCCAGCCATAATGTTTGCAGACTCATGTGAGAGAAAAACATCTTCAGTTTCAATATTTGATGCCAAATAAATATCCTGCACCTGGTACAAAAAAAGGTTATACTATCTATATGAATGTACAGTTGTAAAATCGCTAATGTATTGTTATTACAAGTTTCTAAGTGGAAAACTAGCTGTCAGTATAGATCTTTCTACCACTGAATTCTGACAAAATTGTGTTCATATCAATCTGAATGCTGGATATGTTCAGAGTTCTCAACCCATATACTTAATCCAATATTGTGTGCTAATTTTCTATGAAAAACAGAATTAGTGTGATTTATACATGTATTGTAGCACTATGTATTAGCATTTATTAAAAAGTATGCAAGAGCACAGCACTAGAATAATCAGAGATTCCTATTACATGGCAGTTCTTATACAAAGTTTCATACTGTATCCAATAGTCTTTACATCTGTTTTATAAAACTGGATTATAGAAACAATGTATTTATTCAGTTGAAAAGAATATAGTAAGGAACTTGTGGCGTACTTCTGCTGCTTCTGTGAAAGCATACGGTTTCTGCTTCCCCCTGCAGCCCCCATGCATCCTAAAAGCATGTTGAGGCTAAAAGTAGACTGTGGAATGCTTCAGTACAATGGGAAGTGCAGAAAGGCCCCGTTCTGCCAGTGATGGCTGCAGACGTACAGTCTTTGATACAAAAGTACACCATCAAATCTGTCACCTTATGTTTCTGTGCCACTTTTTATTCTTTCTTATTTTCTTTACAGTTCCGGGTGTTCACTGCCCCCTTCCATAAGGTGGGCTTTGCAGATTTCTGGCTAGCTGACCAGCTTAACAGTCTGGCTGTGATACTTATGGATCTTGAATACATGATTTGTTTCTATAGCTTTGAGCTTCAGTGGACAGCCAAAAATGCATTGTTGGATAATCCAGGTATGCCAGTGAGAGGCCAAATCTAATAACTTCCATGTATGTGTGTGGAATATCTTTAAGCAAATTTGAGCTTTTTTGTTCAGTGAAAAACTGGAAGAAATTTTCTCCATTAAGTCACATTTATTGTGGAGGAGGAGGAGAAGATGTTTGTTTATACCCTTTATTAGCAGCTTGCTGCTTATAGAAAAATAAATCTTTTACAGCTTGGTTCACTGGGAGTCAGGAGGGAGACGGTTTTTGCACAGTGATGTTACCATGTTTCATTTATATGATGTACTGCTAAGAATACTTTTAATCAGTGGATTCGGACAGTTGGGAATTAACCTGCTGGTACTTCTAGAATTAATAGATATTTTTTCTTGGAAATAATGGACATATCTGGGGGAAAATTAAAGGAACCTCTTTCCTTCTTATCCTTTGAAATTTCTCTTTATTTTTACAGGTAGTCAGATCTGTAACACCTATGCCTATGGTGTGAGAGCAGTCGTTCAGTGCATTCCTGCTTGGTTAAGATTTGTCCAGTGCCTGCGCCGATATCGTGACACCAAACGGGCCTTTCCCCATCTTGTTAATGCTGGCAAATACTCTACCACCTTCTTTATGGTGACATTTGCAGCTCTTTACAGCACTCATAAAGGTATCGTATTTGATATTAACCTGGTTTCTTTATCTTAAATGTAAACTTCTATGAGATCTCTCAGATCTGTTGGTGGTGTGTCTTTATTTACTTTATATGCCCTGGATCTGTTCCAGTCGGGCTTCAAGCCGCGGCATGGAAACAGCATTGGTCACTCTATTTGATGACCTATTGAGGGAGGCTGACAGAGGCAAAATGTTTCTGCTGGTCCTCCTCGATATCTCAGCCACCTTTGATACCATCAACTACGGTATTCTCCTGGGGAGACTCTCTGAGTTGGGAATTGGTGGCCTGGCTTTTGCCTGGCGCAAGTCCTTCTTGGAGGACCGTCCCCAGAGAGTGCAGATTGGAGAGAGTTTCTCGGCCCCATGGAGCCTCAATTGTGGGGTTCCGCAGGGCTCGATTATCTCTCCAGTGCTATTTAATATCTATATGAGGCCACTGGGAGGGTTCATCAGAGGATGTGGGGCTTCGTGTCATCAGTACACTGCACTGATGATACTTAGCTCTACCTCTCCTTTTTTACAATTGTGGATGCTGTTTTGTCCCTTGAGCGCTGCCTGGAGGCTGTTCAGCAATGGATGCAGGAGAGTGTACTGAGGCTGAATCTGGGCAAGACAGAGGTCCTTCGGGTGGGTGTCCCAGACATCAGTGGTTTGGGAAACTCCCTCTCTTTGGGGGGCGGTGACTCTTACTACCAAGAGTGAGGTTCGCAGTTTGGGTGTACATCTGGACCCGGCACTCACCATGGAGACCCAGGTGTTGTCAGTGGTCCGTTCTGCACATTTCGACCATCGGCAGATTACCCACCTGTGTTCCTATCTTGATGTGTGGGCACTCACCACTTTGGTTCATGCACTTGTAGTCTTGATATTAGACTACTGTAATGTGCTCTATGTGGGGCTGCTTTGAGACTGACACAGAAACTTCAGATGGTACAGAATGCAGCGGCCAGACTTCTTACTAGGGTGAAAAGGTGCCACCCCCACTCTGGCCGCCTTGCGTTGGCTGCCCATTCATTTCCGCGTTGATTTCAAAGTTCAGCTCGCTAGGCTGAATATCTTTCCATCAGCAGCCCACTTTGGGAGATTCACTCGAACCCCCCGCCCCAACAGATTGTGTCATTCTTGTGCATCCGAACCCGACTCCCTGGACCACATCTTACTCCGGTGCCCATCCCACAACATCCCCCGTAAGCGGCTACTAGGCCCACTCCTCTCTTCCCTCTCCCCTTTCTTCCTCGACCTTACCCCCATACTCCTGAGCGATTTCTCGCCTTTTATCACCAGTCAAGTTGCTGACTTTCTCCTAACTGTTATGAAGACCTCCCCTCCCCCCCCTCCTCCTCCCCTAAACCCTCTATAAATCTCTTTGAACCTAGCCTACTACAATCCCAACCTCACCCTTCCCCCCATCCGGTATTGGAATGTAACTATCCTGTGTACTCCCTGTACCCTGTAATGCCAATAAAGGTTTCTGTATGTATATGTAAGTTCTTATGATTACATAAAAAGCCATAAACAGTTTAGGACCTTGATATCTGGCAGAGCCCACCCAGTTCTGCCAGAGTCATTTGTTCCAGCCAGGCCGGGTGGCTGAGGAGCCTAACGCCAAGGGAGGTCCAGAAGGAAAGAATGAGGAACTGGGCTTTCTTGGCAGTGGCCCCTCACCTGTGGAACAACTTGCCAGTGGAGATCTGCCTGGCTCCCTCTCTGGGTGTTTGCAGGAACAAACTTAAAACCTGGTTGTTTGGGCAAGCTTTCCCTCGTGCCGTATCTTAATTTCTTACACTTTTGCCATCTTGGATTTATAATATATGTTTTATAGTTTTTAAATTTGTAAACTGCCCAGAGTAGACCTTTGGTCTAGATGGGCAGGATAGAAATCTAATAAATAAATAAATATAAAATGAATACATGGTGGGAAGCATAACTGAATTAATAACTGTGCATATCTATTTCCAAGTGAATAATTTATTTGCCTTTTTTCTATCCTGCTATCTTGGTTGAAATTTGTGATAGTCACAGTAATTCAGTGAAACTGCATGTGCTTCATGCCCATATTTTCAAGCAATTGTGGTTTTATTCTCAATGTAATGAGAAATACTACAGTTCCTTTCCTCCCATTGAAAAATGTGCACAGTGTGGAAAAGTATCTCTTGAATGTCATACATATTTTTTAACTAAAGATGATAAAGAATTGCTTCCAAGCCATTAATCTGCAGAATGAAATCTCTGAAGCATTCTGTTCTCTGATATCCATGGAATCCATAATGATTTGCTTTTGCTCATCTTGTAGCTTAGTAAACTTTTAGTTGTGTGTGGCAGGCAATCACACTGTCTGTTTCTTTTCCCTCAACTCCCATGTCAAGCAAGAGCTTTCAGTCTGTTCTAAAACAGGTACAGATATAGGCATATGTTGTTAAACATACTCCCAGCTTACACTTTGCACGGGAAAGGTCATGGGGGTGGTTTGCTGAGAAAGAAGCAAGGTTGTGCTTTGGGTAGTGATATTAGAGAGAAATTATAGTCCCTTTATTAGAGCATCATGAATAAAATACTATTTGAGACTTTAACAAATTTTGTTTCTATTCATTTTGCACTTAAGCCACAAATAATGCAGTCCTGGAAGTGACAACCATGATCCATTTCAAAAGCACTGTGACTGGATGCAAAAGGAGAAAATGAGTAAACTTGTTCCTTGATTAAAAAGCAGCATTCATTACTCACGTGTCGGCTTCCATGGGCCGCTAGAGCCATCACTGCTTCTGAAGAAGAATGAAATGGCTGGATGTGGCAAAGCTCCATGACAGGTGCAAGAAATTATGGCGAGTCATTAGGTTCTATAAAGTGTACATCCCCCCCAAAAAAATACTCCTCCCATAATCCCTTGCAGATCCCATAGAGTTTTGCCACAACCAGCTATTTCTTCCTCCTTCAGAGAAAGCTCCTATGGGAGTAATGAACCCAAGTGTGTGGACTCAGATTTTTTCACTGCAGCATATAGAATCCTGGCTGGGAGAATTCCTGGTGAATTCTAAAAAATTTGAAAGTCCCATTCTTAGCAAGGAGATGGTGCCAAGCATGTTCACTGCCAGCCCTAGCTTAAGAGTTGAAGCTAAAATATATAATCTTGATACAGACATTAGGGGACTCAAGTTTTTCCTCAGATGTTTTCTTATTTGCACTCTTAACATGCTCAGAGAGGTCTATACCTATCAGGCATGATGTTGGCAGTTCACTGGCAATCCCAATTCTCCGCCAACCAGTCCACCCTTGATATTTTATTGGTATTTTTGCCACTGGTAGTGTAATTATCTCCGTCCCTATTCCTTTGACTTTTATGCTTTCTCCTTTCACTGTAAACTCTGAAGGGATTATTTCTGGGTGGCATAATGTCACTTGAGAGCATGAGTCTTTTAGAGCTGGATATTTAGTCTCATTTATATGAATAGTATCCCCAGAATATTTCATAAGTTCCTGATTATTTTCTACCAAGTAAGTAATATTGGAGAATTTGAGCTACTGAAAGTTGTTCTTGTGGTTCTGGGTTCTCTGCTCTAGCACTAACTGTGGTTGCCATGGCGCCTGCTTCATCTGCCTGTGTGGGTGCCTCCTTTTGCTCTACACAATCTACCTCCTTAGGCAAATTCAAATTCTCTTTTTGTTGCCCAAAATCTCTGTTTTTAACACATTGCATTTTAAAGTGGCCTTGTTCTCCACAAGAAAAACATCTAACAGCTTTTCGTTCAAAACTAGGAGATTTTTCTCCTTTCCCTTCCCAGTTTTTAAATTTCTGCTGGCCCTGCTTGGAGGACTCGCCTTTAAAATGGTTTCCAACTGTCAGTTGATCTCTGAGGTACATTTTGGGTTCTCTCTTTCTGTCATCCCAAGCTTTTCCCTCAAATTTCACCTCAGAATAATATGAGTTCTTTATTCCTTTTATATATACAACTGGTTTTGATAAGTTCCCCTCAGGATTTGAATCATTATTAGTATTTTTATTTTGGGCTGATAATTTCATTTGTTTCTTTTCTATCTGCAATTTCTTCTCTTTTATTTTCAAATCCAGTTCCTTTTGCTTAGCCTCAAACTCAGCCCTGATCTGTAAAATCTTTTCCTCAGCCCTAGCTCTTATTTCTTTTAATTTTTCTTCAGTCCTAGCTTTGATTTCTTTTAATTTAATGTCTTTTTGCAGATTCCAATTTTCAAGATCTTGCTTACTTTGTCTGGCCTGCGCCTCATATTTTTCTCTTTTTGAAATTTCTTCAACTGATAAATTGTTATTATTCTGACTTAGGAATGTTAATTCTAATTGTGCCATCCTAAATTGGTGTTTCAGTTCCATTTCTTTTTCCCTCATGTCCATTTCTCTTTCTCTGGCCTCTGCCTCTATCTCATCTATCATCTTTTCTCTTTCTTGCTCTATGGCCAATTGTCTGGCTTCAGCTCTTTCTTTTGCTTCTAACTCAGCCTGTCTTAGCTGAAATTCCCTTTCCCATTTCCACTTTAGAAACTCTTGGGAGGTTACAGCAGCTTCTCCTCCCTTTGAGGCATCATCCTCTTGAGCAGCCACCTCTTAAGCATCATCATTTTCTTGCTCAGCTACTTCGAGAGGACTTTCCTCTTCGTGAGGTAACCCTTGTCCTTCAGGTACCTCCATAGCTAACCTTTTCCCTCTCTTAAGAGGCATGTCTTATGTGTTCTCAGATTCAAAAACACAAACCTCTTTTTAAAAGGGACCTATTTTTTTCCCCTCTGTGTTGGGGAGAGATACTTAGTAGCTTACACAGCCTGCTTTAGGCTTGCTTCACTACTTTGTTATTCCAGGCACCCTGCCTGAGCTCCTTGTGTGATACACTGTTTCTTTTGGCTTTCAGTCACACACACTTATTAATGTTTTTTTTTCAAGCTTTCTGCTTGTTTCTGTTTACCTCAGATCTGTGTTTTGACCCTGGCTTCCGCTTCTTGTCCTCTCAGCACTCTCTTCTCAGAGCCTAGGACCCCAAAGCTAGCCCTCCTGGTCTTTCACAATCTTGAGGTAAACCTTAAACTGTTGAATTTTCCTCAGAGCTTCCCCTTTCTGTAGTCTTTCTCTGGTCTGCACTCTTTTTAAGCTTTTCACCAAGCTACTTCCAAGGGTCCCACTCCTGCCCTGGCAGCATCAGACTACTAGGTTCCCCAAGCTCATGAAATTCAATTTTTTCTTTGGTTTACTGGAATCTTTTTGGCTCACTGGATTATCTTTCGATCCCACTTCCGCTGCCACCACTTGTGGCGATCCCCCTGGTTGCCCCTTTATTTCTTTGGGCTCCTCAAGGTAAACACGCTTTTTTTCTTCTTTTCGCTGCCGCCAGGTATTTCTCTTAATACCACTACAATTCCCACACACAGGAGCTGCTCATATAACTTAGGAATCAAGGGTTTGATCAAATATTCTTTTATTAATGAACAAAATCATAAGGAGAATCAAATATATAACTGTGTCAGGTGTGCATATATTTCAGTGGTTCTTAACCTTTTTGAAAGAAACGCCCCCTTGAGCCATTGAGGAAGTTATCATCGCCCCCCCTCTTATTTCTTATTATATCTTATTTATTTATTTATTTGTTTGTTTGTTTGTTTGTTTGTTTAAGACACTTAAATCCAATGACCCCTGAAAACAAAATTCAATTCCAAGAAAATGAAATGCCCCCAAAAAGTAACATTTAATGATGTAGTTGCAAGCGAATTTTAAGACTCAAAAAGAAATATAAAAAGGGCATAAAATGCAGGAACTAAAAATTTCAAGACGAAAACTCTGAAACTAAATTAAGATAGGAGGAAAATATATATTCATGCACATTGTAAAAAGGCTGCAGCCTTCTTCAGAGGTTTGGCTTGCTCCAGCGCCCCCCTACCGCCCCCCTTCTGCTCCAGCGCCCCCACACCACCCCTTTTCATTCTACCGCCCCCCTGAAAAATGAAATCGCCCCCTGGGGGGCATTATCGCCCAGGTTAAGAACCACTGTATTAGATCATGCATTCAATCACTTGTATTTCTCATGTTATGCTTATGTGTTCATTACTGCTTGTTCGATATGTTTTACTCTTTCAATTTTCCTTTCTTAACCCCTTTTTATCTATTCCTAAACCCTAGCACCCTCTCCACATCTTCTTGTCCCTACTTCTATCTATCCCTATCTGACTCCAACTGTCTCTCTAACTGTCTCTTCCAGCTGTCTTCACTGTCCTTTTAGCTCCGCCCCTCCTGCTCTATCCTCTGATTGACAGGCAGGAATGACGTCATCTTTTGGATTCTGCTACACAGACAGACACTGATTTGGCAGGTCAGAAAACAGACAGTTGAGAAATTTCTCTTGAAATAGTGGAAAACATGGAATACCTTTTCACTAGAAGCAGTCACTGCAACCTGTCTTTAACCCCGCTTTATTGTGACTGAAAAGCCAAGTCATTCCATGCATCTTTCAGTCTGTGTTCATTGATATTCCAGCTTGTCTGTATATTCTAGCTTTCTGGTTAGCCATATACTGGGTAGTGTGTTGTGTATTTGACTTCAGAACTAGGGATGGAAACCTCAGAGTAGCTCCTATGCATACAAGCATCCCAAGATATAGATGTTTAATAATCTGGATACCACAAAAGAACATGAAATTCAGAACCTAAGTCTTCACCATTCAGCATGGCTGTGATTCTGAAGGGATATTACTGTAAAAGCAAGGGGGAGGGAACCTTGTTGCTTACTGCCAGAATTGTGCAAAAGAGCAGACCTGTAAGGGTTGCCTTGGTAACAGAAGTATGTTCATTATTTTTTAAAAGGCTTTTCACCACCCCCACCCCATTATGCTCTTGTATGCCAGTTGTTAGCTTCTGGGAGAAGTAGGGGCTCTGAGCTTAGAAACCAATAATCCTCTTTTAGAAGGTCAGTATTTTGTTGCCTGCCACCATCCCTTTGTGTGTGAGTTACTGAACATGTACAGATGTTTTGATGGGATTGTTTTCCTTAATTGATTTTTGCAGTCCAGGAAATTTCTGGCTTACTCCCAGTCTGAATCTCATGCTCATATTTTTATGTAGATTAGTTAGATGCTGACTGACTCCTGTGGGACAGAGTTTGAAACAGCCACATCAAACACTTCATGTAAGCTACATTCATTGCCCATGGCAGTAATCCAGAGAACCCTTTGGCTGCTGTTATGATTAAAATTATTAGGATGTGCTTCATATAGTGTCTTGAAACTGAAATGTTAGAATTTTTTACCAGTATAAATACCTTGTAGTTTTTTCACATATTGACCTACAGAAATCATATAACCAAAGTAGTACCATACTTTTTCATTCTGTTTTATTTCAGACATAGAAATGTGCCAAAGATTAAATCTGATTGCTCATTCTAACCCACTGAATCAATAAGACTTAAGTAGTATTGACTTAAATACAGTCCATTTGTCTGTTGGACCTACTCTAGTTGGGACTAACAATTGGATTTAGGATTTAGCCTTGAATCTCCTTGCTTCCTCACACCTCCTAACTTATCAAAAGAGACCAGCTTACATTAATGTGATATGTTTTATGTTTCTTTACATTCTGTTAAATAAGAATGAGATACCACTCGTGTAGGAGGAGCCTCATGTATAGTGGTGCCCCACTTGGCAACGATAATGCATTCCAGCAAAATTGCTGTACAGTAAAATCGTCATCAAGCGAAAGTAAAAAACCCATTAGAATGCAGTAAAAACCGGTTAATGCATTCTAATGGGGGAAATACCTCATCGTCCAGCAAAGATCCTCCATAGGGCGGCCATTTTGCGGTGCCTGTAAAGCGAGCAATCAGTCCTAAACACACCGGGGAGCCATTTTGCACAACGGGCGGCCATTTTGTGACCCGCCGATCAGCTGTTTCAAGACCATCGTTAAGCGAAAAATCGGTTCCAGAAGCAGGGAACTGATCGTCGTAAACCAGAAAATCCCATAGGAATCATCATTTTGCGATCGCAATAGCGATTGCAAAAAAACTAATCGTAAAGCAGATTCATCGTCAGGCGGGGTAATCGTGAAGCAGGCCACCACTGTACTTAGATTTCTAAGGTGTGTTGGGAGAATTGAGAAAATATAGGAGAATTTTTGTCCTCAGTTTTCCTTCTGATTTGTTCCTTTCTGCTTTACTTAGCTTTGGCCTGTTCCAGCCTCTTTCCCACCAAAAGGGGACCATACACAAACCTAACATGAACACCAACACAATTCTGCTATTACAGTCTGTGTGAATAGAGGAGTAACATTTTAAATACAAGTTATATCTCATTCTTCAATCTAGAAAAGATTCTTCCCTAAAAGGAGACAGAAATGGGTGTCGGTAACTTGAGGCTTCTGAAGTTTTTTTTTCAAGCAGCAAAACCACAAATAAAACATATTTGTCAGAATCCTGTTGGTTTTTGCATAACAATTTGCATAAAATTATCATGGCTAATTGTGGCTTAGGCATGTGACAAGGCATATGACTTCCAAAACTGGAATGACTTCACCTACTGACTTCTGATTTTGGTTGGAGAGGGGGGGTCATGGAAGTTGGCTGGTCTGTGGGGCCTGTAGAGGGCTTCAGGGACACATAATTGGGTCGTGGACCACCCAGAGTTGCCTCCTCCTGGACTAAGATTGGGTGCAAGGAATGGATTTGATAAGGATCTGATTGGCCTTTTTGCACAGATGATTCTTAGTTGTTACAAAGTGTCAGGGTGGCACGATGAGGCCAGTCGATGTGCTAGTCAGGTGTTGGTCAGGCAACCATTCACAGCTTGAGCCCCGCACAAGCTGCCATGAGATGCTGCCACTGTCCAGCGCACCAGCTGTACACCTCCCCACTTCCACCTAACTACACCACAGATGTTGAATAGGATCTTCCCCTGAAGACATGATAAAAGATAAGGGTAAGTTATAAAGGGGAAATTACTCAATATGAACATTCCATTAAATTCTGTGAATGAGGCAGGGCAACTACACAGCCACTTGGCATCTCCCTGCCAGAATTCAGGGAGTAGTTCTGGTAGTATCTAGAATATTACAGATCCTGTAATATTTCTTTAAAGCCTGTTTTACTCCTCATGGTGCTCCATGATTCAACCAATAGATTAAACAAATTACAAGAGGTTGGAGATACCTCTCTTGACATGCAAGAATAGGCAATATCTTTATATGCCACAAATAAAAAAAATCATATATTCAAGTTTCATGGACATGTGTTTGGGGTTATTTTTAGCATGGAATCCTATATCTTTGAATGTATCAGGCAGGAGGACCACCAACACATTTTGTCCAAGAAGCATGAGAGAGAGAGAGAGATCTAATTGACAGCACCAGACATGCAGTTTTGAGCATACACCTCTGACCTGAGACTCATTTTAAAATTTGCTTTAAACAGAGAAGCCTGCCCAAGATTTTGGAACTTTTATGTTGTTCTTGTTGTTGTTATTTGGTATATTGCATGGCTCTGTGTGCCCAGGCTGGTGAAAATCTGTGGATTGGAAGATAACTTTATGAGGTTTTACTGTTCACCCGCCCAGTCGTCTTTTGACTGGTGCCATATGGCTAACGTACCCTTTAATTTTCATCCCGGCTGGCCAGGGCTCCACCTCTCTCATGACTCCACCCCCACACACAACCAAAACCTAACACAACCAAAACCTAACAGGATTGCTACACAGAGGAGGGAAACAGCTGCACGGAGGGAAGCGGATTTGTGCGCACAAACACGCGCGCCCGGCTTAGTGGGAACCTTGTTTATGGCTTTTTTTTTCCGTTTGCAGTCAGGCATATGAAAATGTTTGCTCTGGTTTGTGGTAGCTGTGGATCTCCCCAAATTGGGCACATTTAACACATAGTCTAATAGAGAAGGAGAACCTTTAACTAGTTAAGAAGCTTTCTGTGCAATTTCCTCAGTGCTCTGTTTGAGGTGTATGTTATAGTGCTTGGCCTCTTCAGTTTCTCACTACGTCTCTGATCCCATGGAATATGAAGCTGACTTGGTGGCTGTATATTATCTCCAGTATCAGAAGTAGCATTTCTCTGGATTCCAGTTTCAAGGGGAAAGGAGAAGATGAGTACCGTTGTGTGCACGCCATGCGATTTGCGGGCTTTCTATAGGCCTCCAGTTGACTACTGTGGGAACAGAATGCTTTACTAGATGTCCTTCGATGTAGTCCATCATGGCCCTTTTGTTCCAAACAACCATAATCCTGGCTGGAAAATACTGGTGATTGCATAATGAGAGAAGTAGAATGATCCTGGTATGAACAGAAAGCGTTTTTTACTGCTGAAAAATACTGGCTAAATGGTGAAATAGGTAAAGCAGAGAAAACAGCAAGTCTCTCTCTCTCTCTCTCTCTCTCTCTCTCACACACACACACACACACACACACACACCTGGTGAAATAGGTAAAGCAGAGAAAACAGCAAGTCTCTCTCTCTCTCTCTCTCTCTCACACACACACACACACACACACACACACACACACACACACACACACACACACACACACACACGATTAACATTAAGTCAGAATATCTGTTATCTTACTTCAATATTTATCTTAATGTTAAGGCAGCCTTTTGATAATCTCCCAGATTTCCTGTTGCTATTATGATGGCTTCAACAATCAACAGAAACTGGCTTTAACAATAAACAGAAACCGCAGTTACCTGGAGTGGTTGACCCTCCCAGAATGCATATCATGACCATTGTGCTCTGTGGCAGTTTTCCAGTAAAACACAACATTGATTTTTTTATCTCCCAAGTTGTATTGAGCAGAATATATTGTTTGCTTTCTGTATGATAATTGAAGATTAAACAAAGACATTCTCTTGAAGCAGATTTAGTGTTACCATTATGTGCTATGGAAACATTTCTGTTATAGCAGGTGTTTACATGGTGCATATAAAGAAAATCTGAATGAATAATTATCTCAATATTAGCTATGCTTTCTGGAATGAGCTGTTGGAATTGAAGGTATTGAACTGTCTAGATTTTCTGGCTTTTTTAAAGGGACAGCCAAGTTGTCAGCTCTGCTGTGCCTCTTGAGGGAATTATTGGCTTCAGATATATGTTCTTCTGGCAACCCATCTTTCTGGTTGTCTGTTGATAGTATGCTTTGCATACTATCACAGATTATAGAAGGCAAGAACCACATGTTTAGGTTTAATAAATAAAGGATGGAGTCCTTTAGAGGGGAGGGAGGGAGGAAAGAAGAACAGTTTCATTCCAACAATTGGTTTCTCAAAAACCCAAAATTTACTGAGCAACAGTAACACAAAAACCTGTGCAAAGTCATTTGAGGCTCCATGTCTAATTCTGTAGCAGGAGCACAAAATTATGCCCAGGCGTAGCACCCACCATAACTTCAGCATCACCTTTAAACAATGCCCCCCCAAATATTAATGCTAGAGAATGTGACTTTTGCAACATGGCTTTCCATTTTTCTGCTTTTAGATTTTGCTGTATGGGCAGACTATCATTTTTGAAGAATTAGTATTTTAGGACTTAGGCTACAATGAAACTATCGGTAAAGTATTCAAATAGCAATACAAAATAAATGTACTATTTTGTGTTAATTTGCTGTTACTGATACACTATATTCAGATCACATTTCTAAAATTCATGATACACTTTTGTAGTTTAGCTACAAAAGCTACTTGTATGTGTAGCTGAGAGAGAGAAATAATGTATACAGAGAGGAGAACTGGTATTTCTTCTTCTTGGCCTCTGTGAATTCACACAAATGAGTTTAAACTGTGACTGCGCAGGACTCCTTAGAATATCCTACAACTTAAAAGCATGTGATTAGTAGGACGTTCCCCTGTGGCACACGTGCTCCGCCTGCCCGTAATGCCTCAGTTGCTTTTAGCCGCCACTGACTTTGGACTCCTTTAGCGACTATTAGAGCTATTTCTATCCTAATTATTCGTTTTTTTTATCACAGACTGTTTTTCGTTTACGATTTCAGATAACTGACTTCATTCTTAATCTACGGCATACGATCTTGGACAGTTTAACATTTACAGCTTTGGATATCAGACGTTTTCCCTGTGAGTTCTTGTATCCCCCCCCCCCCCCCGTTCAACTATCTAGGAGAGAGACATCAGACTCACTCCTGTACGGAGTGCAAAAAATTAACTAAACCAGCTCTTAAGTGTTTGCAAAGGCTTTGGTCATATCTCTGGGAAAAGTCCCTCAGACCCTCCAGCCCACCTACTAGCCCTGCGATGGAACCTACTGGTACTCCTGTTCCTCAGTCTGAGCTCTCTGTTCCATCAGCTCTGACGACTCCCTCCCCGAAGACCTCATTGAAAGTGCAAACACCAAAAACTTCTTCAGCATCAACGTCAACCTCAGTGTCATGGGTGTCTTTGGTCCCAAAGGACTGCTCTCCTAAGAAGAAGATGAGAGTAAGCAAAAGAAGACTAAATGGGTGTCTGCTCAGCCCCGTGAACCTGCAGCTGTTCACATTTCCCTTCCTTCCTCGATCCTGGAAGAGTAATCAAGGGACATCCTGGATCCAGATTCCCTTTCAGAGGCTGAAGAATCGGGACCACCCCCACAGGCTCAAGCTTCAGTGTCAGTACCAAGCTTGTCCACATCTCAAGGCCATTCTGAGGCTGATGTCATCTCCAGCCCGACCTCGGCCCATTCTAACCCTATTTCGATCGGGCGGGCAACTGTAATACAACTGTCCGACTCGGAGGCATCAGCCCCTCAGTCACCTCTGCAGAAACGATTGACGAAGTGTCATCACATCTCTCCAGCTTGGCAATATTCCCAGTACAGAGAGGTGATTCTTGTTCCTCATCCATCACGACGCCATGCGGTGTCAGAGTGTGGCGAACCCCTCTGTACCAAGTTGGATCTACATTCTGAGCAGTATTGGTACCACATGGATGAGATCGATCCTCATTACATCGAGGATTATTACAGACAATGTAAGCGTGTTCACTACACTTATGTCTCTCCTGACTCTTCCCAATCACCCTACCGCCTCTGCCTCCTCGGCGTCGACATCTAACACATCTCCAGGTCAATCCCGTACTCCCAATACCAAGGAAGTCTGCTTCCAAGCGTGACTTGCCTCAGTTGGAGGCCCCTTTGGAAGCAGTGCCATTGAAACGGTCACACACAACCTTGGTACAAGCGGCTTCGGTAACGCACTCGAGTGTTCTCCTCTCTAGATCCTGTTCACTTTATCATGGTTCTACCTCAGTGTCGACTCCTCAGTCAACACTGAGCTACATCTTGTAGCTACATCTTGAGCTCGTTGTTCTCCCTCACCTCCTCTCTCCATCTCTAGAAGTTCTTTGGTTTCTACTGTTTTTGAGCATGATCCTCCTTCTGAAGCTTCCAGGGAGTCTCCTTCTAACTTATCAACCCCCAATTCAGACGTTGCAGATGTTCATCCTCTGTCCCCATCCGAAGACTTTACCTCTTATTCCCAACTCATACTTTGGATGGCCAAATCATTGGAGCACAATATCGAGCAACCTCCTCCCCCTAAACAGGACCTCGTCTTTGACAACATAAATCAGGAAAAATCCCCTCCGTTGAGTCTAGCATTCATACCAGCCATGCTGGACCTTATTAAAGAATCATGGGACAAGCCATCTACATCCCTCCAAATTTCCAGACGGGTCGAGAGCCATTACTGAACACATGGAGCAGACACAGCTTTAATTGTCAAGCATCCGTCCCCAAATTCTATGATTGTATAGTCTAATCAATCTCACGCTGGTAACTGGTCAACAGTCACTCCCACCAACCAAGAGGGTAGGAAGTTGGATGTTCTGGGTCGTTGTTTATATTCTTTGTCTTCCTTTGTGACGAGAGTATCTAACTATCAAGTGGCAATGGGCGCTTATCACAGACAGTTATGGAACAAAATCCTTCCAGTCCTTCAATCTGTTCCTGAGGATACCAGGGCCAGGGCCATTAATACTCAACTGGAAGCCACTACTTTGACCAAACAGCAGCGCCTTGCATCCTGCCACATGGCAGATGCTGCCTCAAAGGCTTTGGCTTCTGCCATCACCCTCAGAAGACATGCTTGGCTGCGCTCAGCGGGGATCAATGATGATGCTAGATCCCGTATTGAGGATCTTCCTTTTGAGGGAGTTGGTCTTTTTAATGAAAAGATGGATGAGGTGATGGACAATTTACACAAAATTCGTAAGACTGCCTGCTCCTACTCCACTCAGCAGCCCAGATACCAACGCAGTCAGCAGCATAGGCAACCTTTCTGTCGTCCTGCAAGAAAAAACAAGCAATACTTTTGACTCGCCTCGTCTGGACCTGTTTCTCCCCTGCCCCCATCATTCACGGCTAGCCCCCTTCTTCAGCATGTGATTCTCCATCACCAAGGACACGGGTGCTCACCATTATACATTATGTTTACCTGTTAGAGTTCACGGAGCTTCCTCCTATTGGTAATCTCAGACCCACTCCTTACTGCCCTAGAGGATGAGATATCTTTTCTTCTCCAAATGCGCTCTATTTTGAGAGTACCTCCCCAAGATGTTCTGAACGGATTTTACTCCTGTTATTTCACAGTTCCCAAAAAGGATGGAGGCCTCTGTCCCGTCTTGGACCTGCGACTTCTCAGCACCTACATTCATGCAGGCATTTTGCATGGTCACCCTTGAATCCGTTATCCAACTTCGTTCACCAGGCGACTGGTTCATAGTTGTAGATCTACATGACGGATATTTTCATATTTCGACCCACAAGCACCACTTCAGATATCTCCGGTTTCGTTTCATGGGCACTGCCTACCAATTTTGCACCCTTCCCTTTGGTCTGTCCACTTTCACAAAGTATCTGGCCCCTGTAGCTGTCTATCTTCGTCTGCACAACATTACGGTATTTCCGTACATAGATGATTGGTTGATAGGAGCAGTATCATATGCTGCAGCCAAAAAGGATTCTACCTTTGTGCTGCGGACTCTGGCAGATCTTGGCCTGCAGGTCAATTACAAAAAGTCCCATCTCGAACCATAGCAGATCACAGATTACATCAGAGCACATCTCGATTCGATCACGGCCAGAGTATTCCCCCCTTCTGAAGGGATACGTTAAGGCAAGCCATTCACCCTTTTCGCCCTTATGCCACAGTCACTGCTCACCATATGCAGCACCTACTAGGTCTAATGGCTTCAACCACGTCTGTGCTCCAGCACACAAGACTCAAAATGCGGTCATTACAGGTTTGGTACCTGTCCCAGTTCGACCCTCTCTTAGATCATCCTTGAAAATGTCTGCTGGTTACCCCAGAGTTAGCTCATCAACTTACCTAGTGGAACTTTGTCCCTAATCTCTTGGTGGGCCGCCCATTCAGGCCCCTTCAGTTGACAGTACGTCACAACAAATACCAGCCCAATAGGATGGGGTGCGCACTGTGGTCATCACGAGATTTACGCCTTGTGGTCCAGCTGGGAGAGCTTGCTGCATATCAACCACCTGGAGATGCTAGCAATCATAAAGTGCCTCAGAGCCTTTTATTTTCTCATCACAGTTTGCGGCTTCCAGGTCGCCACAGACAATATGACTGTCCTGTATTATATCAACCAACAGGGTGGCACCCTTTCAGTGACGCTTCTATATTTAGTGATTCAGCTGTGGGAATGGTGTTACGGTCACAACATTTTTTCTGTAGCGATTCACGTGTTGACAAAGGACAACGCGGTGGCCGATCATCTGAGCCGTCTCACCACCCAAACTCACGAGTGGGCCCTCGATGACTCCATTTTCTCCAGTCTCTGCAGTCAGTGGGGAACACCAGTTCTCAACATCTTTGCCACTCAGATCAACTCAAAGTGCAGCAGGTACTTCTTTCAGACAGGAAGGGGCAAGAACTCTCTAGGCGATGCCTTCATGGTTTATTGAGGCGACACCCTTCTCTATCTCTTCCCTCCCATTCCTCTCATCCAGCGGACAATACTCAAGATCCGTCAGCTGCGGGCCAATGCCATCTTAATAGCTCCTTGGTGGCCTCAACAACCATGGTTTACCCCTCTCAGAGCCATGGCATCCGACTTCCTGAGATTACCGCTCCAGCCGTCCCTTCTGACTCAGGACAGTGGCCGGCTTTGTCATCCTGTCCTGGAATTTCTACACCACGGTGTAGAGATTCTCCACACCACGGTGTAGAGAATTCTCCACACTCCACAGTGTGGAGAATTCCCCCACTGTAGTGGAGGTGTTGGATAGGGCTAGGAAGCCTTCTACTAAGTTGTTATACTCTTATAAATGGGATGTTTTCCTTAAATGTGTTACTTCATGACGTTTACTCGCAGTCCCAGTTTCCTTGGACATGCTTCTCAAGTTCCTTCGTTATCTCTTTGATCAAGGTTTGGCCCACTCAATGTTGAAAGTTTATGTTTCGGCTGTAGTCTCATATCAGCCTGTGGCGTCTGAGGCTTCTCGTTTATTTTCTCATCCTACACTGAAGAGGTTTCTGAGAGTTTTGCAGAATATGCGCCCACCTGTCCAACCTCCACTCCCTCAGTGGTCTCTCCAGGTCGTTCTCCGTGCACTCCGTGATCTCCATTTGAGCCCATGGCTTCTGCACACCTCAGACTTCTTTCCATCAAGACCTTGTTCCTTGCAGAGCCTCAATTTTATCCCAACAAGGTTATGTTATATCCAGATGTATTCTTTCTTCCAAAAGAGATTTCTGATTTCCATATTAATCAACCTCTAATTATTCCAATGTTATTTTCATCTCCTTCTGATGTTGAATGCCTGCTCCACTCCCTCGATGTTTGTTGCGCTTTAGCTTCTTATATTTCTAGGACTAAGGACTTCCACACTTCTCAGCAACTCTTTGTGAGCTTCCACAGTCCCTGACATCTGTCGAGCAGCCACTTGGTCTATACCCTTGACTTTTGTGATGCATTACCATCTAGACGTCAGGGCTAAGAAGGAAGCAAATTTCAGCAGGGCTGTGCTGACTTCATTGTTAGCCTGATGGCCCTCCTTCCGGTAAGTTAGCTTGCCAGTCACCCATTTGTGTGCATTCACAGAGGCCATGAAGAAAAAAGAGAGGTTACTTACCTGTAACCATAGTTCTTTGAGTGGTCCTCTGTGAATCCACACATCCCGCCCATCCTCCCCGCTGCCTTTCCCTTGGTGTTTTGAGCTTTGCTATGGTCAGAACTTTAACAGCGCCAGACATTTCGGAACTGAGGTATTACAGGCAGGCAGAGCATGCACACCACGGGGAAATGTCCTACTAATCACATGTTTTAAGCTCTAGAATATTCTGAGGAGTCCTGCGCAGGCTCAGTCTAAACCCATTTGTGTGGATTCAAAGAGGACCACTCGAAGAACTATGGTTACAGGTAAGTAACCTCTCTTTATGAAGAAATTGAAGGTAGCTATAACATGTATGCCTTCTCACTAACATAAAACTTCAGTGTTTGGCAAGCAGTGTTTATGTAGTATTTGTCTGACTGATGTTATCTTACTACATTATGTGTCATCAAGTTGGGACCTTGGAAATATAGCAACCTTAATAGAGCTTTTAAGGTAATGGAGATATTTAAGGACTGATTTTATCTGTGCCATCCTCTGTGGGTTTTTCCAGGCTGTGTAGAGATTTGAACCCTAGTTCCTACTCCATCACTCCCTCTACTACACCACACTGGGTATCTATGTATAATATAATAGGAAGAGAAACAACCATGTACCTTTTGAAGTATGATATGAGATTTGATGTATGTTCATTTGGCAAAATAACCACTTTTTCTATGGTTCAAAAGTGATGAGGATAGTTTTCTTGCACTGAGATTGTCTTTGGAGTCTACAATTTTTTAAAGGAGAGAACTTGAATTTCTCTAAGTCTGACCAGCTATGAATCCATTATTCTTTGTATGTTGTGCAGATAACAGAAAACAACATGTTTGTAATGACCATTCATTTATAATCAACAGAATATGTAAAAGTTATTAGGATACAAAGAGTCTATTCAGAGTAAGGAAAAGTAAGTGTGTAAAGGTTCCTAGCTATTAATTATGTAGTTTATAAAAGATAATGATGTAACTCTGTTGCAGCCAAAACAAGGAAAACATATTATGGCACTTCAAATTAAAGACTTTGAATTAAAGACTAAGTTTTGAATTTGTCACTATGCTGCCATCTTTTGGGAAGTGGGAGACCCATTTACCTTACTCTCTAGATCTCAAAAGTGCCCCCAGGCTGGATATATATTAGTGCTTAAAAGATCATGTTGGATGGGGAAAGGCAGATAGTACCACCAGATACTGAGGGGGTGGCTCAACTTGACATTTAAAGACTATTTGAATGATCTTGCATCTGTTTCATGCCCAGTTAACCTTTTTTTTTTAAAAAAAAAAAACACCAAAAACCAGGAAGTAATTGGGACATTATTCCTGGTGTCTTTAAAAAGCTGGGAGGCTATTTAGGGCTTGAAACAGCGCCTGGGGAAAGTTAGCCTTTAAATAGCAAATTGTGCTCCTCTTTCCACCGTTTTCCAAGTGTGCTGTTATCTTTTGACAACTTTTTTGCCATGGGGGGCTGGATTGGAGAGAAATGGGGGATAAGAGCTGCATGCAGCCCACAGACTATGCTTTGCACCCTCCTGCTTTAAAAATGTATATTAATAAGTCACTCTCTAGAATTAACTATAATTAACCAGCTCTTAACTAGAATTATCTTAATAACTAATATTAGCATGGGTATAGGCTAACCTGAATTTCTGTGTGTTTTGAAATGACCATAACAAAGGTGGGGGCTATTTTGTAACTTGGAAGAGAGAAAGAAACCCCACTATGTTTGGATCTGAAAGTAAGTAACAGATGTTAGGTGCAACATCTTTTCCTACACACTGCCTGATTTTGTTTCTATCACTTGGCTAAATGAAAGCTCATCAGCATAATTTTCCCCCAATATGCAAACACAGCATGGACCATTTTTCCAAATGAAGCAGGCTTATAGAACTTGCAGGCTCTGGATGGAATACCAATGCCCTAATTTTTCAATCTTCCAAATAGTACTGGAGAGGGCTGCTCAGATTCACTAGGCTGAGATGTAATTGCTTGCCTAGAGCAACATCTTTCTGCTACATCACCTGAATACTAATTAGAAGAAATCATAGGGAAGAAAGGTGATGACCTGAGTCCTTTTAAACAGAATGTGGGGGATAAGAGCAATAGCATTGTTGGCAAACTGTCTTTAGTGAGCTCAAGAAGTGAAGAAAGTAGTTTCTTTTTCAAAAAATGTGTCTTCCGTGGGAAGCTTGCTGGTTCACTATAGTATAAATTATTATTTTCTAGCTCTGTAATTCAGCAAGAGGGCACCACCTAGTGCAGCTGCTGTTGTAGAGAACTATGACCTAGGGGTGCAGAGAGAGAGAAAAAATCTCCTTCTGCAAATTAACACTTAGTGCTCCTTTAGCTAGAAATTAGTAGTGGTCTCTCTGGCTCTTCTTTTCAGCCAATTACTTTTACTTGTAGTCATTTTTTAAAAACTTGTTCTTGTTTGAGCATTTTACAATTCTACGTGCAGCTTAAATATTCCTGGCACAAATTCAAAATGTTGAAAGCATAAAGAATAACTGTGTTTCTTATGGAGGTTGAGGGAATAATGTAAACTTCAGACTGATAGATATTTAAATACCTAAAAATAAAATGTTTCATACAGGATTCAAGGAATTTTTCTAATTCATAGCAGCAGCCTCATATTGAGTGTTGTTGCCTCTAGTGGGTTTACCTGGCAATATGTAGTTAATGTCCAAAATCAAATGGTGGCATCACTGAATGTCAGGCCATACAGATCTTCTGCCCCATAGCACTGCATGTGCCCAGTAGGAAAGCCTATTCTTTGCACCATCAGGGGAACTATAGCAGTTGCATTCTCTTATTCTGCATTGTAGCAACAAGTTTCAAATAGTTTTCCTCCTGCACTTCATTTAGTAGTGCAGTCCAGTGGAAGAAATGAGGAATAGTCCTTTGTGAATACAGGTTCTGGATACATACGGTATTCTGCTTATAAGTTAAATAAGCAGGGGGACAATATACAGCCTTGTCGTACTCCTTTCCCAATTTTGAACCAATCAGTTGTTCCATATCCAGTTCTAACTGTTGCTTCCTGATCCACGTATAGATTTCTCAGGAGGTAGATAAGGTGGTCAGGCACCCTCATTTCTTTAAGAACTTGCCATAGTTTGCTGTGGTCCACACAGTCAAAGGCTTTTGCGTAATCAAGGAAGCAGAAGTAGATGTTTTTGTGGAACTCTCTGGATTTCTCCATAATCCAGCACATGTTAGCAATTTGTTCTCTAGTTCCTCTGCCCCTTCGAAATCCAGCTTGTACTTCTGGTAGTTCTCAGTCCACATACTGCTGAAGCCTACCTTGTAGGATTTTGAGCATAACCTTGCTAGCGTGTGAAATGAGTGCAATTGTACGGTAGTTGGAGCATTCTTTGGCACTGCCCTTCTTTGGGATTGAGATGTAGACTAATCTTTTCCAATCCTTTGGCCACTACTGAGTTTTCCATTGATGATTATAAAAAAAAAAATAACACACTGGTCCTTTGATATTGGGCTGTGGCACCAGAGTGGGTGATACAATCTTTAGCTTGGCTTGTTCCTTTTTGCACACCACACACAGAATAATTAAAGTGGTAGGAAAAGCTCCCCCAACTCTGCGATGGCTGTCTCAACCAAGCACGTCATTGCTAGTACCACTCTGGCAGCCACTGATGATGATTAAATCCTCTGTGAGCTAACAAAAATTTAATGCAACTTGCTAGGCACGTTGGACGCCTTACTACTCCCCATACCACCCCATGGCTGGAGTGCAATGTGTTCCAGCGAAAATAGTGCACATCTTTATTAAACGTGGTGCATCCTGCTAGTTTGATACATATCCTGGCAGCCATTGATACTGATGATATATCCTGCTAGTTTGGTACACAGCCTGTGTAGATTCAATAATATTTTGAATTCAAATGATGTATGATTTCCTTCCTTTCAAATCAAGGGGGTAATGTCAGTGTATATAAATTTTTGGGGAGGTAAAAGGTAAAAACGTTCCCTGACCCCTTGTATAGAAGAACCACAGTTCTTTTTGTTCTTTTGATTTCTGCTATATGTAATGCTTAAATGCTGTGGGTGGAATTTGTGTTACATATATAGAGCCTATACAGTGATGCCTCGCAAGAAGAAATTAATTTGTTCCGCAAGTTGTGTCATTTTGCGAAAATTTCATCTTGCGAAACGCAGTACTAATGGTTGTACTATTTAAAACAAACCAAAGGGGGGGGAATCATCTCGCGAAGCATGGCCATAGAAAAATTTGTCTTGCGAGTCACCAAAAAAAAATCGCAAAACGCTTTCGTCTTGCCAGTTTTTCGTTGCATGAGGCATTCGTCTTGCGAGCCATCACTGTATTTCATTTTGAATGGAAATTATCTCCGAGTAATGCATAATTTGCTGATTCTCCTATCTGCCTCATGCAAAGTCCTGTCTAACTTGAAAAACAGTAATTTTCTGTGTCACAGCCAGAAGCCACTACATTCACATTCTAAACAGTTGGGTTTGATTTTTGAGTACTTAGAATTCAGATTATGTTGAGAAGAATAGTGTTTATTATGTCCAGCCTTTTGTATCATTATATAGAAATATTTTTTAAGTTCTAATAAAGGGGAAAATGGGAAAAGTTATCTGATATATCATTATGTGCAAATTAGGATAATTTAAAACAGACTCTAGCAATTTGATAAACAAACCGTCTTTACCTATTGAGTCTTCCCAGATGCATATAAAAGGAGAAGTGGAGCTGAAACACAGCTGGATCTTGCATTGTATTACTGTTGTCAAGAATATAAAAATTCACACTCATGGAGAGACAGCCCTGCTTGCATTTTCACCATTTTCAGACCAGACCAATTCTTGTGCTGGATCACTTCCGGTTCTGGTGGCTTCACACACTCATTGATACATGTTTCCACTTGGCAAAATGCAACTGAGCTTACTTTCAAGCTGCCTTTAAGAGTGAGGGTCCTTTCCTCCCTCCAGCCTGCCCCGAGATCCGTCTTCTGATACTCTCATTCTGTAGCACTAGGTGTGGGCAGAGCTAGTATATTTAATGCACGTTGCAATCTAGAGTTTTGTGCTTATTCAAAATATTTAATATATTTTGAGGGATTGAGAGTGGCTAGCCCCAACTTTAATGTTTATATGATTTTTCCTTTAATACTAAGATGTCCTGACCGAAGAAAACTTCAGATTCTGTTTAAGGGGGTATCACTTCATGAAAACTTGCTTATGCCTCAGTCTGTTAGTGTTTAAAGTGGCACAAGACTCTGGGTGGGGTTGAGGCATATATATTATTGAGTAGATAAACTCAAATTAGACTCAGTGGGATTTAATTAAATCTCATTTACTTTAGTGGGCTTACTGTAGGAATAACTAAGTATGGATCCAGTCTTCTGTTTATTCCTATGTAATAGATAACTGTCACTATTTGTAACCTACCCTGCATTGTACTAGAATTGCCAATTGGAATGAAGCTTCATCCTGTTTTGATAAATAATCAGATTTTCACAGTAATTCTTCTGTATCAGATTCTTTCAGAAATTTTCAATAGAATAGAAGCAGCAGAGATGGATAGTTTAACTGAAGTATTAAAAGACAAACAAATTGTTGAGGCTAGAAAAAAATGGGAACCTTTGTATAATTGAATGAGAGATGGTTTAAAATTATGAGGAAGAAGATATAAGATATAATTGTAGATCTTAAAGGCTTAGAAAAAAATCGGTAAGCTTAGAGTGAAGTAAACTTAGTAAGAAAATATATCAAGAAATTTTCTGTAGAGAGGCTTTACAGAAATGTGATTTGGTATAACAAAAGACTACTTTCCTGTTTCTCTTTCCATCTGTGAAGCATCCACTTCCCTCTACTGGCCAAAATGAAAAATAGCAGTTTTATCATTGATTTAAAGAAAAATAATCTATATTTATGATTTTTTCCCCGAACCACTCAACCTTCTCCTATTCATGACACTGACCATCTTACAAGATGGGCTAGAATTAACTATGCTGAAAGGTTTGTGGCTGTTTGAAGGTGATTTCTAATGAATTTATTTAAATAAGAAAACAAAATAAAACAAATCTGATTAAAATAATTGATTTAAATCAGACTTCCTTCATATATTTCTCAAGCAGCAATGCTAAACTAGCAATAAACTGTACTAATTTACAACTATGTGGAGTATTATATAGTGTTTTATTCTTACAACTAGGTTGTATCTCTTTATTGTACTGTATGCATCTTATATGGTTTTCTTCCTAAAATATCTCCATATATTACCTTTCTTACAACCAACAGATATGACAATTTAAAGTTAACTGAGATCATGTGACCTTGAAAATTAGTTAATTATATTTTCAGTGTTACTTTTACTGTGTTCTGAGCTATCAAGTCAGAATAGATTCATAGTGATCCTAATAGAATTTTCAGTGTGAGTGAGATATATCAACAGTTCCAGACACACATACACCAGTGAGTTTCCATGGCTGAGTGAGGTCTTGAACCCATATTTCCTCAGTCGGGATCCATCATTCTACCCACTGCACCACACTGAGTATCTCATTTTGCTATAGGAAGCCCCCTCCCACTAGCAAACAAAACTAAATTTTAGAGGTGTCTTTGGGGATTTGGATAAATCTCAAATCTAGGATGATATTGGGCTGATGTGAACTGAAGATATCTAAAGTTAAGCAGTGCATCTACGAATGGATTGAGTCAGAATCTGAACACTGAAGGAATTCATTGCAATTTAGATTTGGAAGGTGTGTGTCTCCATTTTCTCCTAGTGAGCTCATTTTTCTCAATAAACAACTCATTAACTGTTAATAAACTTCCCCTTTTTCTACTGATTTTCTTAATTGTCCCTATTTGATTATATTTGTTTTTATTGATTTTAAGTACACTTAGTAGGCATGAGACTTCTGGGTTAACACTATTGAGAAAACATGAAAGAGTCTCATGTTATCCATGTCCAATTCGTTCTGTAATTTACAATAAAGTCTGAAAACTGATTCATTTAGTTTAACTAAAGAAAGGATCGCAAAATAATCAGATCTCCTCTATTAGATTGCCTCCATTTGACCTACGTATTTAAAATTGCTTCACATTGATATTCCGACAAATATAGTCTCCCCGTCTCAGTGTCCTTTCGTCCTTTCCTCACAGCCACCACTTCTACATGCCTCCTGGCCCTGTCAAACAACCTGTTATTTCCCCTCTCTCTCATTTTCCCTCACTGCCACCCTTGCTGTGCACCTCCTTAGCACATTTGCCCATCTCACTTTCCTCCCTTGCCCAGCCCCAAAAACTAATGAAAAAACAAAAACAAAATAGTCAGAAAGAGGTGCCTTTTTATAATAAATGAAAAGAGTGGTACCCTCCCTCCAAAAAACAATAATTAAAGAGCCCACCCCCAAGAAACTGAACCAAATGAAACAGAACCAAAAGTTTCTGTTCTGCACATCCCTAATAATCAGGCTTGAGAGTTTTGCACTGAAGAGATGGCTATAAATTTATAAAGTAAAAAACAATATCTTTTAGCCCAATATTATCTATTTATGAGAATGCAGAAGGGTTCTTTTCACTGAAAGAATGTAACACGCTAAAGATCATTGTGGCAGAGGTAAGATATACAGTGATGCCTCGCAAAACGAAAGCGTTTTGCAATTTTTTGGTGACTCGCAAGACGAATTTTCTATGGCCATGCTTCGGAAGATGAATTTTTCCCTTTTTTGGGTTTGTTTTAAATCACACAACCGTTAGTACCGCACTTCGCAAGATGAAATTTTCGCAGTACGACACGACTCATCTTGTGAGGTATCACTGTAAATAGGGGATTTGCTGTTTGAACTCTTAATTATGATAAACAATATGGACTCATGATCTTAAAATCTTTTTTAGAATTGTAGCATAATATTGTATAATATTTCAGATCAGACTGTTTATTACAGGTTCAAAGATACAATAAAATGTGTCCAAATTTCAGCTGGAAAGAAACTTAAAGGTAGAAGGAATAAATAACCATTTAAACTAGTCATACAAAATACTGGCCAGAATCCTGTTAGTGTTTGCATACCGTTTATGTAACATGCTGCAGGTAATTGCAGCTACAAGTATCTCACAGAAGTGAGTACACCCCCTCAGATTTCATAAATATGTTAGTATATCTTTTCATGTGACAACACTGAAGAAATGACACTTGGCTACAATGTAAAGCAGTGAGTAGACAGCTTGTAAGGTAAAGGTAAAGGTTCTCCTTGACAATTTTTGTCCAGTCGTGTTCAACTCTAGGGGGCGGTGCTCATCCCCGTTTCCAAGCCATAGAGCCAGCGTTTTGTCCGAAGACAATCTTCCATGGTCACATGGCCAGTGCGACTTAGACATGGAACGCTGTTACCTTCCCATCGAGGTGGTCCCTGTTGATCTACTTGCATTTGCATGCTTTCGAACCGCTAGGTTGGTGGGAGCTGGGACAAGCAACGGGAGCTCACTCCGTCGCGTGGATTCGATCTTACGACTGTTTGGTCTTCTGACCCTGCAGCACAGGCTTCTGCGGTTTAGCCCACAGCGCCAACACGTCCAAGCTTGTATAACAGTGTAAATGTGCTGTCCCCTCAAAATAACACAACACACAGCCATTAAATGTCTAAACTGCTGGCAACAAAAGTGAGTACACCCCTAAGTGACAATGTCCAAATTGGGCCCAAGTAGCCATTTTCCCTCCCTGGTGTCATGAGACCCATTAGTGTCACAAGTCTCAGGTGTGAAGGGGGAGCAGGTGTTACCTGGTCACTGGAAGTTCCACGGGACCTCATGGTAATAAAGTAGCTGAGGATCTGAAAAAATGAATTGTTGCTCTACATAAAGATGCCCTAGGCTATAAGCAGATTGCCAAAACCCTGAAACTAAGCTGCAGCACAGTGCCCAAGACCATACAGCGATTTAACAGGACAGGTTCCTCTCAGAACAGGCCTCACCATGGTCGACCAAAGAAGTTGAGTGCCCATGCTCAGTGTCATATCCAGAGGTTGGCTTTAGGAAATAGATGTATGAGTGCTGCCAGCATTGCTGCAGAGGTCGAGGGGGTGGGGTATCAGCCTGTCAGTTCTCAGACCATACACCTCATACTGCATCAAATTGGTCTCCAGGGCTCTCGTCCCAGAAGGAAACCTCTTCTAAAGATGATGCACAAGAAAGCTTTTGGTCCCGTGAGACCAAGATAAACTTATTTCTTTCAGATGATGTCAAGGGTGTGTGGCGGCAACCAGGTGAGGAGTAAAAAGACAAGTGTGTCATGCCTACGGTCAAGCATGGTGGTGGGAGTGTCATGATCTGGGGCTGCATGAGTGCTACCGACACTGGGGAGCTACAGTTCGTTGAGAGAACCATGTTCCCTCAATGAATGTCAACATGTCCTGTGACATACTGAAGCAGAATATGATCCCCTCCCTTCGGAGACTGGGCTGCAGGGCAGTATTCCAACATGATAACAACCCCAACACACCTCCCAAACAACCACTGCCTTGCTAAAGAAGCTGAGGGTAAAGGTGATGGACTGGCCAAGCATGTCTCCAGATCTAAACAGGATTGAGCATCTGTGGGGCATTCTGAAACGGAAGGTGGAGGTGTGCAAGGTCTCTAACATAAACCTGTTCTGTGATGTCATCATGGAGGAGTGGAAGAGGACTCCAGTGGCAACCTGTGAAGCTCTGGTGAACTCTATGCCCAAGAGGGTTAAGGCAGTGCTGGAAAATAATGGTGGCCACACAAAATATTGACACTTTGTGGCCAATTTGGACATTGTCACTTAGGGGTGTACTCACTTTTGTTGCCAGTGGTTTAAACATTAAATTTGTTGCGTTAGTTTGAGGGGACAGCAAATTTACACTGTTAAACAAGCTGTCTACTCACTGCTTTACATTGTAGCCAAGTGTCATCTCTTCAATGTTGTCACATGAAAAGATATACTAAAATGTTTATGAAATGTGAGGGGGTGTACTCACTTCTGTGATATACTACAATTAACAATGTGCCATTGATTATATCAGTTGCATGCCTGTTCATGCACCTGACTTAGCAACTGAAATGTGCCGTGGTACCTCAGCATTTGGTCTCAGTAACAGCAGATTAGACAGGTCTTACATTACAACAAAAGGATTCCACCCAGTGCTTTGTATGACTCATTTCTGGCCACTGAGTAATATCTGCTCCAATGACTGTCTTCAGTAGTAGTCGTTCTTCCCCCAAATAAAACAATAAGCATCTGGTCTGCTTAATTATCTCCTAGCAATGGACAGATACTATTGATAATCTTTCTGTATTGTAGTATCGTTAATTCCTTTTAATATGCTGGTTTTCTATAAATTTTGAGATTTATGTCTTCCTGACTATGCTTATTCATATGTTTCAGTAGATATGGGTCTTCAAAAATCATATCTTAAAATCCTTGCCAATTTTAATTCATAATGATTATATGCTACTGTTATAAAACTACCATTGTCAAACATACCACAATGAATCCAAAAGGGATAACTAACCTCAGTACTGGGTGAGTAATATCCTATATTAGAACACCCTAAATTCAAGATAAATACACACAATTTAAACAATGGAAAGAGAGAAGAATATGTAGAATAAGTGACTTGGTTTATACAAGGAAAACGTATTACAGTCGGACAACTCCAGGAGAAAACTAGGTGTATAGCAACTAATTGGTATCAGATAACCCAAATCAGAAATTTGGCAACTCAACTGCATAAAACAAAGGACTCAAATATGTAGACCATTAACAGTAGACCATTAACAGAAATAGAGAAATATTGTATAGAGATAGGAAATAAAAGGAAAACAGGGTTAATTTCAGTAATTTATAAAAGTATTATAGATAAGCAACTTGGAGACAATATGGGATCCAAGATAGTTAGGGAGACAAACTTGAAAACTGAAATATTAGAAAACACATGGAAAAGAATATGGACCTCTCAAACTTGCAAATCAGTTTCATCTCAAGCTAAAGAAACAGTGTTAAAAGTAGTGCACAGATGGCACTTATACCCCGTAAAATTAAATCGAATAAATAAAGCAATATCGGACATGTTTTGGAGGAAGTGCAGGAATAAAAGAACTTTGGAAGATATGTGGTTAATATGCCCAAGAGTGGAAATTTTCTGGTTTGAGGTAATTAACTGATTGGAAAGTATAACAACAAAAAAAAAATCTCAAATGAAACTTTGCTACTTTTTTTTATTTATGAGGGAACGAAAACATTATGAATAAAGAACTAATTGCAATAATATTAGGAGGAGCCCATAATGAAATTGCCCAACACTGGAAGGACGCTCAGGACTTGTTCTTGTAAATGTTTCAAAATAGAATATGGAGACTGGCTCTGGTGGAAAAACTGACCTATCACATTAAACTCTATAGGGGTGAAATAAAACAAGATAAATTTATGGAAATATGGAATCCCTTGTTGGCCTGTGGTGCAGGAGATCAATTGGAAAATGGGTTGAAATTCTGGTTAGTTTGAATAACTGTGCGGTTAGAAGTAGAACATATATAAATGTTTAAATATTATTAGTATACTATAGATAAGAAAATTATTGAAAGGATAATTGTATTTATAGGTAATTATTACTTTTTTCTTTTTTGTTATGTGACCAGAGGATTATTATTATTATTATTATTATTATTATTATTATTATTATTATTATTATTATTATTATTATTATTATTATTATTGATAATAATAATAATAATAATAATAATAATAATAATAATAATAATAATAATAATAATAATAATAATAATAATAATAATAATAAAAACTAGGTTATAGTTTACTCACTGTTAGTTAACATTTCTGTTCCTCTTTATTGTAGTGCAAAAACATGGTGACACACCAGTGTTCTTTTATCTGTGGATCGTCTTCTACTTCATCAGCTCCTGCTACACCCTTATCTGGGATTTGAAAATGGACTGGGGTCTCTTCGACAAAAATGCTGGAGAAAATACTTTCCTGCGAGAAGAGATTGTCTACCCTCAAAAAGTGTGTATAAGCACATGGGTTTTGTAAAGATGTACCTGTATATTTAAAAATGCTTTGGGGGAGAGGAGTCTGGACCACTGAAACTGAACTATTTCAAACAGGCATGCTTTGACTAGATAAGTTAAAAGAGGGTCAATAATAATTATCCTTTATGTTGTGAGAACACTAAAGAATGGGGCAGTTGAGAGATCTGCTGGTATTTTCCTTTCTGCACTGCAACATCCTCATCTCTCTTTCTCCCCATCCCTCCTTCTCCCTCTCTCTCTGTCACTCATACACATGCCTCTCTGTGTGGTATGAAACAAAAACCACCAGCAGGTGATGCACTGAGGTTCTCTGACCCATCAATTGAGAGAAGGATATGTAGCACCTAGTAAGTAGTTACTGCTTGATACAACAATGAAGTGAAATGTAACATGCAGAAGCTTTTATGCAGCAGGCAAAACTTTCAAGACAGTGGGATTCCAGAATCCAGCCTTACTCTTTCAGTGCAGGTTTCCTGTATTTCTTGCAACTGATGGCTGAAATACAGTAGTAGGTTACACTCTGTCTGTCAGTCAGTCAGTCAGTCAGTCAGTCAGTCAGTCAGTCAGTCAGTCAGTCAGTCAGTCAGTCAGTCAGTCAATCATCCAACCTTTTTCCTTAAAAAGAACCCAAGGCAGCTTACATCATTAAAAAGCCACCCAGAGTAGACTTCAGTCTAGATGGGTGGAATATAAATTAAATAAATAAATATTTAAAAAGCTGAAAAACAGTAGGTATGCAAATATTAAAAAGAATTAAATAAGTATTACATTAAAAGCAGTAGCAAAACCAACACTAAAACACATTTAAAGCAACAGAGCATGACAATCCATTTAAAAATCCCTCTCAGACTACCAGTTATTAAGAGAAAGCCTGCCCAAAGAGAAATAGAGAATGTTACAGTAATCCAATTGAGATGTAACTAAAACATGTCACTGTGGCCAGATCAGATCTCTCAAGAAACAGGCGTCTGATTCACTAGTTTTAACTGTGAAAGGCACGCCTGGCCACCGCCAAAACCTGGCCATCCAGAGATGAATCCAGGAGAACCCCCAAGTTGCACGTCTGTGTTTTCAGAGGGAGTGTAACCTCATCCAGCACAGGCTGCAACGCTGTTCCTTGATTGCTTTTTGACTGGCCAGGAGCACTTCTTTGTCTAGATAAAGTTTCAGTTTATTTGCCCTCATACTGACACTAGGCACTGATTTAGAACTGAAACAGCTTCCTTGGATTTAGATGGAAAGGAGATATAGAGTTGGGTGTTATCAGCCTACTGGTGACACCAAACCTCAAAACTCAGGACAATCTCTCCCAGTGGTTTCATGTAGTTATTAAATAGCATAGGGGACAAAACAGCTTCCTGGGAGAACAACACAGACCAATGGCCAGGGTGTTGAATAGGACTCCTCCAGCACTACCCTCTGGGTTGCCCCTTCCAGGAAGGACCAGAGTCACTGTAAATAGTCCCTCCAAATCCCATCCCAGAGAGACAGCCCAGAAGGATGCAATAGTTGATGGTATCAAAAACCAGAGAGATCCGGCAGAACCGACAGACTCCCCCTATCAGGTTCCCAGCATAGGTTGTCCATCAAGGTGACCAAAGCAGTCTTTGTCCCATAACCAGACCTGAAGACAGATTGAAATGGATCTAGATAATCCATCTCATCCAGGAATCCCTGGAGCTGAGAAACCACAACCCACTCCAGCACCTTCTCCAGGAATGGGATATTAGAGACTGGCCATTAAGTATCCAGTACTGTGGGGTCCAAGGAAAGCTTTTTCAATAATGGCCTTATTACAGTGGACCCTTGACTTACAGATGGCTCCACTTACAGACTTTTCGAGTTACAGATTTCTCTGGTCGCAAAATGTAGGTTCGACTTGCAGCCGGAGAATTGACCTACAGACCAGGGAAAAAAACAAAAGGGAACAAAAACGGCCAGTTACGGATTAATCGGTTTTCAATGCATTGTAGGTCAATAGAGCCTTGACCTACAGACTTTTCGACCTCCAGCCACCGTTCCAATATGGATTAATTCCATAAGTAGAGGGTCCACTGTACTTCCTTCTTAAAGCATGCCGGGATGCTACCCTGCTGCAATGAGGCATTCACTACCACTTGGACCCATTCATCCAATTCCTCTTTGGTAGCTTTTGTAAGCCAGGAAGGGCAAGGGTCCAGGAGACAAGTGGTAGCCTTCACCTCTCCAAGGGTCCTGTCCACATCATCAGGCTTTGGTGAATCAATTACTCCTTAAGTTCCATTGATTCAGTAGCTCTACTCTAGTTTTGACTTACTACTAAATTTCAGCCAGTGTATTGCTACTTAGGTTTAGGCATCCTTCAGTTTCGATAGACTATGATAACACACTCTGAATAAAGGACATAGAACAGAGTCTAGTGTGGCTGAGAAGGCCAATTCAAGAGTGACAATCCCTTCCACACTGAAGACAAATACAATCTGTCCCCTGTCGAGCTCCCTGATTTTGCTGGTTTCAGAACTGCCTCTTTGCCTTGGCCTGCTGGACAAGTGTCTCTTCAAAATGGGAGAGGCCATGCTGCACTGCCTGCCTCCAGGCCGGATGCTCAGATGTCAAGGTTTCCCATCTGTTGAGGTCCATTCCTAAGGCGTTCAGATCCCACTTACAGATATCCTTGTATCACAGCTGTGGTCTCCCTCTGGGGTGATTTCCCTGCACTAATTCTCCATACAGGATCTTTTGGAATTCGACCATCAGCCATTCTCATGACATGCCCAAGCCAATGTAGACGTCACTGTTTCAGTAATGTATACATGTTAAAAATTCCAGCTCCTTCTAGGGATACTCTGTATTGCTACTGAATGAGTGAAAAATATAAACAAATATCTTAGTAACTGCCTGTTTATTTATTTATTTATTTATTTGTTTATTTATTTGTTTGTTTATTTATTTATTTATTTATTTATTTATTTATTTATTTATTTATTTATTTATTTATTTATTTATTTATTTATTTATTTATTTGGCTTCTATTTGGCCTTTTAGCACAGACTGGGACTCAGGTGGTTCACCCTAATATTAAAATAGGTAGAAATACAACATACAGAAACTTGTAATGCAAAACAACAATTAAAAATATAGTGTGGAACCACTGTTAAGCTAAAAATGTTTTATGAAAGCTCTTTTTTAAAAAAAAGGGTAGAGCACTACGCTGTTAATAGTTCATTTCTCAACATCCTGCCTTAATAAAAAGGTCTTTGTTTCTTAGCAGAAGGATAAAAGGGTGGAGGCCTGCCTAACCTCCCTTCATAGTGAGTTCCCCAATCTAGAAGCAGCCTTCAAGAAGATATTTTCTTGTATCCCAATCAAACAAGATTGGTGGGACTGAGAGGGTTCTGCCAAACATCTTAGGACCAAGGCAGGCTCCTATGGCAAAACTTGGTCATTCAGATCATCTGGGTCAAAGACATGTATAGCTTTCCACATAATAACCAGCACTTTGAATTGTGCCCAGATGCAGATATATAGCTGATAAAGCTAACAAGAAATGATTTGGGTGCTATCTTTCCATAGTCTCAGTCAGTAGTCTGGCTGCAGCTTTTTGAGCCAGATAGAGGTAACTTCACCCAGAGTGTGTTATAGTACTCCAGATGGGATGTAACTGAGGTGCCCATCAGCCACTTCCAGGAATGGGCATAGCTGATACACAGAAACTTCTGCCTCAGTTCTTAGAACTGAATCCAGGGGAACACCCAGATTTCATACCTAAATCTTCAGAGCCGTTGGATGGCCACCCTAATATCACTTACAGACAACCCTCCCAAATGAAAACAGCTACTAGCATTTAACAGGCAAAACAACATTCATAGATAGATAGGAACAACATTCTGCTACAAATCAAGATGTCACCTCTGTCCCCACATCTCCTGTGGCAGTACCATTACAAGTCCCACAAGCATCATCCACAACATCAGGAGCTTATTTAGTTGTTTACTTCTAATGTGATATAAATTGTTTACTACTAAAGTGATATATTGATGGCAGAAAGTGAGGAGGAATTAAAGAACCTTTTAATGAGGGTGAAACAGGAGAGTGCAAAAAATGGTCTGAAACTCAACATAAAAACACCAAGATCATGACCACTGGTCCCATCACCTCCTGGCAAATAGAAGGGGAAGATATGGAGGCAGTGATGGATTTTACTGTTTTGGGCTCCCTGATCACTGCAGATGATGAGCAGCCACGAAATTCAAAGACCCCTGTTTCTTGGAAGGAAATCGATGACAAAGCTAGACAGCATCTTAAAAAGCAGAGACCATAGGTCCATGTAGTCAAAGCTATGTCGACAAAGGTCCATGTAGTCAAAGCTATGTTTTTCCAGTAGCGATGTATGGAAGTGAGAGCTGGACCATAAAGAAGACTGACCGCCGAAGAATTGATGCTTTTGAATTGTGGTGCTGGAGGGGACTCTTGAGAGTCTTCTGGACTGCAAGGAGATCAAACCTATCAATTCTGAAGGAAATCAACCCTAAGTGCTCACTGGAAGGACAGATCCTGAAGCTGAGGCTCCAATAATTTGGCCATCTCATGAGAAGAGAAGACTCCCTGGAAAAGACCCTGATGTTGGGAAAGTGTGGGGGCAAGAGGAGAAGGGGATGACAGAGGATGAGATGGTTGGACAGTGTCATTGAAGCTACCAACATGAATTTGACCCAACTCCGGGAGGCAGTAGAAGACAGGAGGGCCTGGTGTGCTCTGGTCTATGGTGTCACGAAGAGTCGGAAATGACTTAACGACTAAACAACAACAACAAAGTGATATATGTAATCAGCTGCCAACAATACTCCTTTGCATTCTACATAGAATAAAGCAGGACTGTCTCTACCCAAGAGATTAAATGGACACAAATCTAACATCACAAATAGCCACACACCGAAATATTAATAATCTTAGAACTGCAGAGCTAAAAGGGACCTTATGGATCATTGAGCCCAGCCTCTGTCAAGGAGGCACAGATGGGGGGAATTGAATTCCCAGTCTCTGGCTCTGCTAGAGTTTCCAGTAGTTCTGATTTTGCCAGTGTTAGAATGTTTCCCAGGAGACTCTGTTACTGATCTTAAAGTGGCTATTATACTAAAAAATAAATCAGAAGGGAAGATTTGAGAAGGAAATAACTGAAGTTGAGTTACATTCATAAATTCCAGCACACATCTAGAGGATTAAACAGAGATCAGAGCTTTTTAGTACACTATATATATTTTAACAAGCTGGATTTCTCAACCAAATATAACCAAATACTTGTTTTTAGCAAAATTCTGACCACAACACAATCTACTCTACCTGAAAAAAATTCTAAAACCCAGGTCGTAGAAATTTAAATCATGTCCATCTTCTTTTATCTCATCCTCACCGTTCTCAACACACATATATTATATACAAACCTGTAGTCCAGATATTGTGCTCTGTATCGCTGAAGAAAAATATTTCATGTATAAGAACTCACTCTGAAAAGAAATGGTTAATCTTAAATGCTTTTACTGTATTTTTATTTTTGCTAAAACAGAGTAACATGGCTGTCTCTCTGAAAATGGCTTTGGAGGAGGGTAATCATGTTCACCACAGGTTTAATCCCTATTCTCTAACTTGTCCAGGAGCACCTTGGTGTTTTTTCTTTCCCTGAATTAAGCTTTTAAGTCTTTCTACTATTACATGGTGCAAGTGTTTTATGCTATGAATTTAAAATTCTTTAGCTCTCTGGTAAGAAATTATGGAGAAGGCAACCACCGTAAAGGCAAGAAGCATGTCAGCTCTGGAATTACAAGAAATGAAGCATGCTCTGTCATGTGATATTCAGCCAGCTGTTAGAATTTCATCTCACTTAATGAGATAGGGAAGGCAGATTACTATTCTGTCAGCAGAGAAACTCTGTCTGACTGTGACAGAGAAATTCTGTTGTGTATACAGAAAAAGCATATCCAAGAATTAGCTGGCTCTTTTGCTCTGCATATTTATTTGGACCTTGATCTGGATTGGTATTCTAGCTCTGTATTATTATGACTACATCTGTCTGTTTCTTCAGGCCTATTATTATTGTGCCATTGTTGAGGATGTGATTCTGCGATTTGCATGGACTATACAGATCTCTCTCACTGCTATGGAAATCCATCCTTATGCAGGAGACATCATTTCTACTGTGTTTGCTCCACTTGAGGTTTTCCGGTAAGATGTGTTGGTTAAATAAGTAGTGACGGGGTTTTGCAGACTTCTTTGCAAATGATGATAAGCAATATATAACTTCAAATGGACAGAAGTAGTTTTCTTGTATATCTTTGCTACAGGCTCCCTGACTCTTGTCTTTCAGTTATAAGTTAATGGCCAAAATTCTGTTGACTTAATCCTTAATAAATCGCAGTAGGGCAGACCCATTGAATCAACTGGGATTTCAGAAGTCAGCTCCTCCATGAATTCCATTGATCCAAATGAGCCTGCTCTAACTATGACTTATGTTAAAGTGAGTCGCAGTTAGAATATAGCTGTTTGTATCAATGGAACTTACAGAGGAGTTGACTGTCCAAATCCCATTGGTACAATGGGCCTTCTCCAGTGCATATTACTATACTAAGCAACAAGATTTAGGCCAATATCAAAATACAAAGCAAAAGGTTTGTTCAGGGAACAATATTCTTTGAAAGCTACCAAGAACCAGTTGCAGCACATGACTACAAACACTAAGAACTACTACTTTGACTCTATGCAAGTCTACAAGTGGATACAACAGCCCGGTATGATGTAATTCAGCCCATGCTAAACAGGCAGATGTGAAAGCTGTAGAAGCATTGCTAGATGCCTAATGCCAGTCCATATGTAAAATAAGTTACCCAGCAGGCATTGCACCCAGTAACATACAGAGAGAGGTAGCAGCTTATAGTGAAAGATTCAAATCATTTGCATCAATTGCACATCTGCTCTTTAACAACCATCTCATCCAACTTTTTCCACATTAAAATGCAGGAAAACTATTTTCAGAACATCTGTCAGTATTTATGTACTATAGAATAGGGGTCTCCAGCCCCCGGTCCATGGCCCAGTGCTGGTCCATGGCCTGGGCTGCGGAGACAGATCTCTCCCCCCCCCACATGCACTCCTCCCACAGAGCCTTCGTGCATGCGTGCCCCCCCGAGATCCCCACCTCTTTGCTCATGCACACATATGTGTGCAAGTGCCCCTTTGTGCATATGCCCATGTGAGCGAGTGTGCCCCACCTGTAGGCGCACGAGCATAGGAGGTATCCTGCCTTCCCTTCACATGGACCCCATCCTCCCCCAACCAATCTACAGTGTCAAAAAGGTTGGGGACCACTGCTATAGAAGACAATGTTAGAAGCTACAAATGTTCTTGATGTTGCCCAGTATTGTGAAATTTGTCTGATATAATTCTTAATTATATTGTGGTGCTTCTGCCATGAGCAAAGAAAGATAAATTATAATGGCATATCTTGTTATCACAGGGGTTTAGAGAAAGTTATTTTTAATCATTAATATAGCTGGCTCAGCCACAGGAGGCAGTCAGTGATCAGGGGAATGCAGTCATACAGAAGACAGGAAATAGTTATATTTACTGTTATTCTCTATCCCTTTCTTTGGTTCATGGCCATTGATACACAATGATTCCTCCAATGCTCCTACCTTTCATGCCCAGTTTTGCATAGTATGTCAGAACATTCAGAAAGCTAGTAAAATGTATGCTGCTCTGCAGTCAACAAAATTTGTTAAAATCAGTTTGTGGAAAATCGCAGTACATGACTTAATTGTAGTCTCTGAACTTTGGTTTGGCATATGGAGATCATACCCAGCCTTGTCTGCTGATAATTGGTACTCTGACATCTCAATTTCCTTTTTTTGCTTGTGAGTTCCCAACACTATAAATAGGGTTTATTTTGTTCTTACAGTGATCTTGTGTGGTCACTGAAGATGAGAAAAGATAGACTTGACCGGGACTTGTAGTTAAGTTTTATGGTTTCAGCAAAGAACTGTATCTGAATTTAGCGCTTTGGTCATCATATGACATTGTAGCTGATATTAAGAAGTTATGCTGAAGTTATGTAGGAAAACCACATAATTTTATTGATCATTGAGCTAAAATATTACTACACAGAAGCATCCCTGATACTATTTGTATACAATTTTTTTTCTTTGTCACTACCCTTTGCAGCAAAGAAAAATTTTTAGTTCACTAGTGTAGTGGTTCCAAACCTTGGGTCCCTAGACATTTTTAGACTGCAGCTCGCAGAAGCCCTTGCCAGGATAGTTAGTGGCGAAGATTTCTGGGAATTGCAGTAGAAGAACATCTGGGAACCCAAGGTTGGGGGACCACTGTACTAGTGGCCTTATTTCAGGTTTCTTTGCTCATAGATTTTAGCAGCTGCAAGGAAACTTTTACAACTGCAATATACTTTTAGCTTATTATTGTGTTTTGTTTTTCAGGCGGTTTGTGTGGAATTTCTTCCGACTGGAGAATGAGCACCTGAACAACTGTGGTGAGTTTCGTGCTGTCCGGGATATCTCGGTGGCTCCACTGAATGCAGATGATCAGACCCTGCTTGAACAGATGATGGACCAGGAAGATGGTGTCCGAAATCGCCAGAAGAACCGGGCCTGGAAGCGTAGCCAGAGTGTGTCCTTGCATAGACCACGTCTTGGTTCACAGTATGTATTTGTTGCTCTGTAGAACAAAGGGCTCATCTCTGCCCTCCCCAATTTTCATTTAGACAAATGTCCTAATATTGTACCTGGAAGACAAAGCTGGCTTTATGAGCCAGTTGATGCCATGCATATTCTGACACTCGGCTCACCTAAGGCTTGTAGAAGAGCAAATGCATTCTTTATGCAGTCAGGGCTTACGGTGTGTGAAAGTTACATTCTAATTAGACATTACTTGATGGGAGATTCTGAGAGCTATCTTCTAAAAAAGAGGAAATGTTGTAAGCCATGATTTCCAGTTGTACATAGTTTCATAATTAGGGCATACAGGATGTTGGAAAAGTGGAATTAGTTTATTATATTAATGTAAGAGAAAAACTATTGGATAAATTAATCATTTTGCTTTTTTATAGGGACTTCACTGATCTGTGTATACCCTGGTTTGAATACTAGTATATACTGCATGTTATTGTCATATTAGCAGTTCCCCAGCAAAGGGAGCACAGCATGCAATACTGGTTCGGTGTCATAAAGATTAGTACAGTGGTGCCTCTCATTACGACGTTAATTCATTCCAGCCAAATTGCTGTAGAACAAAAACGTCGTAATGCGAAAATAAAAAGCCCATTGAAACGCATTGAAACCCCTTCAATGCGTTCCAATGGGCTGGAAATTCACCGTTCAGCGAAGATCCTCCATAGGGCGGCCATTTTCAGTGCCTGTAAAGCGAGGAATCCATCCCAGAAAAGAGCAGGGAGCCATTTTATTTACCCGGTGGCCATTTTGAAACCGCCAATCGGCTGTAGGAAAATCCTCGTTTTGCAAAGAATCGGTTCCCACCGATCATCGCAAAGCAAGAAAAGCCTATTCAGACCATCTTCTCCGCTCCAGCCCCTCCCCCTCCCCGCCTCACAGCTGATCGGTGCTGGTCTTAGAAGCTTCCCCAGGCTTGCCCAGCAGGTAAACAGGCAGTGGAAATGCACTGGGGACGTTTTGAAACCTGCGCTTTGCCGGGGTGGGGCTGTGGCAGGAGCAGGCCTGCCATCCCCCGCGCGCGCCCCCACGGCAAAGCGTGGCTTTCAGAGGTGCATTTTCACTGCTGAACAAGCCCCAGGAGGCTTCTGAAAGGGGCGCTTTGCTGCGGGGGGGTGAGGGGGGTGGCAGGGGGTGGCGGGCCTGCCCCTGCCACACCCCCACACCCCGGTAAAGCGCAGGTTTCAAAGCATCCCCAGTGCATTTCCACTGCCTGTTTACCTGCTGGGCAAGCCTGGGGAAGCTTCTAAGACCAGCGCCTATCAGCTATGAGGCGGGGAGGGGGAGGGGCTGGAGCGGAGAAGATGGACTGAAAGCTGCGCTTTGCCACGGGGGAGTGGCGGGCCTGCCCCTGCCACACACCCAGCTACCCGCACCCCAGCAAAGCACAGGTTTCAGAGGCTTCCCTAGTGCATTTCCACTGCTTGTTTACCTGCTGGGCAAGCCTGGGGAAGCTTCTAAGACCAGCGCCGATCAGCTGTGAGGCGGGGAGGGGGAGGAGCTGGAGTGGAGAAGAGCACGCACACACCTAGTACCACTTTCAGAAGTGGGGGGGGGGCTTCGTTCTGCGAAACAGGGCCATAGTAAAAATCGTCTTGTGAAGCACAAAAACCCTCACTGGACTCAATCGTCCAGCGAATGCTTCGTCCTGCGAGGCAATCGTCTTGCGGGGCACCACTGTATATAAGGCTGCTTGGGTTCTGCTTTTGTAATTCAACATACTTCTCTTCAGCAATTTTTAATTGTATGTTTTCCCAGGTCCAAGTCTCGTGATACCAAGGTGTTAATAGAAGACACAGATGACGAAGCAAATACATGAAATGCTCGCAGAAAGAAGTTCCACATCCCTCGTGTTCTCTTGCTTTACTACCTTCCCCTCTTCTACTCCCAATCAACCTCTGGTATTGTTCCAGCTAAAAACAGGAGAAAAATCTGAACACGCTTTCTGAGCTCTTCCGGACCGGATCCTATGGACTCCAACAAGCTCACTGTGTTTTCTTTTTTCTTTTCCTTTCTTGTTTTTAATTTGATTTCTTGTTTTTTAAAATGAAAATGTAACTTCGTTTTGCCAATCAGAGGGACACTTAAGGAAGGAAATGTCTTAAAGATTGTTTACAATCTCAACAGGACATATGATCTGGATGAAGAAGCATCATCAGAATTCCCTCATGGGACACTAATGAGAACTTACTCTGTCTCTGCTCAGTCCAGTTTTGACTGGTTGAAACTGGACCTATGTTTTTAACTCTGGCTTGCGCTCTGGTTTTTGGTGTTTTTCTTCATATCCAGCGCCAAGGCACTGGCTGCACTTGCCGGGAAAGTGCACTTAAGAGCAGTACCTTCATTCACGAAGCTACTTTTTAATTTGATGTAACTTTCTTAGAATTCTTTTGGAAATATGATGTATTTGTTGCACATAATTTTGACATTATTTATGATAGTTAACAACCATATGAGAATTGTTTTCAGTCCTGTGCAATGAAGTTGGTAACTCTCTAAAAATAAGGCAAGTGGTGGGGGGGAAGGGGATGTAGATCCTGCATCTCTCTTGCTGCAAGGTTAAGCCCTTTAAAAATACCTCTTTGATGAGAGAACTTGCACCAGTTTTATCTGGATTTTTCCCCCTTCTGTTTGATTTTGTTTTAAACCAAAGGTTCTCTAGTGGGTTTTACTTGCTGCTGTTTCTGGTTCCTCAGAAACCTGGGCATCTTTCCTAGCCAGATCATCTATGAGTGTATGTGGCTGTGAAGAAATAGTACAAATAATCTTCAGATTTTTGATAAAGGAAGATTAATTTAAACCAATCCTGTGCAGTCCTTCAGACAGCCATGCAAAAAAGCCTTAGCTTGAAGGTTAAGAATTGATTTGCTTTTAATTAGCTGAGTAGGACATCATCCCATTTTTAAATAGGGAGCTCCAGCACCATTCTATTCACTTCAGCTAAATAATAGAGAATTTGAGCAATGAACTATTTGCCTTTTGTGGGATATAAGATGATGCATTCATCAGTTTATATGGGGGTAGAGCAGATATGCAAGAGCTTGTCACTCGGGTAAGCAAGAGGCTGTGTAGTCTCCAAAGACTGGGGAAGTTGGTATTGCAACAGAAAGGGCTCTTTAATTTTTTTTAATTTAAAAAAAAAACGGCCATACTTTGGCAAAGACTTGTCTGACAATCACTGGCCAAGAACATCCTCAGGTTAGCTTTTATGTTTTCCTTTCCTTTTCGAATCTATCTACCCCAAATCCCAATTTCCCAGCTTAGTGCTCGGTCTGCCTTTTACAAGCATTATGAGTGGCACTGCTAATTGGACTAAGGGTAAATGGCTGTAGAACTTAGGAAATTCTTTTTAAAATGTCCAGCTTCATTATTCCTTTAAAAATATTCGTATCAGCCTCCAGAGCCCGTAGGATAGAGCAGCATGGATGTCTAAGATGACCATATCCACTTGTTGTTGTTGCAAGCCTGTGTTGTGTACGCCAAGCAATTTGTGCTTAATGTTAGCAAATGAAATCTTATTTGTGCTCTGTTACACAGTGTGTTTGTGTATAAGGTCAACACCGTATAGTGGAAAAAGCTACTTCAAGTTTCTTTAGCTCTGTCTCTAATCCAAGACTCCACAGCAAGGACTGTGTTGTGTCTTTAAACTGTTTCAGGAAGCACCCTCTTTCTAGTTCATTGGAATTGTCTCTGGTTTCTAAATCATAGGCATACTTTTAAGCAAAGAGGATTCCTCCTTTAACCTCTTCATTTTTTTCCTTAATTCCTAATCTTATTCCTGTTCAAGTATTTATTCCTCACATACCTTCCCAATTCATTTCATAACACCTGTTTTATATAACAACTGTGGCTTTTTAAAATAGTGTGCATAACATGTCTGTAGCCCATAGGAAGTAGAGACCTACAGAAGAAAACAACTGAGTATAAAACTTAGTCACAGTTATGTCAGGGCCCTATGGCTGTTTGGAGAGTCATTGATTGAATCCTGGGATCACAATCACTTTTATTGTGCTTTAGCTTGTCAAGATAACTGCTAGTAAATAAATACACTTAACTCCAAATTTTAGTATGATGGAAGGCTAAGGCTGTGATAGAGAATGTGGAGTTATGCATTTTTAGTGTTTCTTGTTCTTTAAGAGCCACTTGACATTCTAGCATCAGGCTGCTCCAGAAGGAAGTAGCTTGATACAGAATCATACCCACATATTTGGGACCATTAGCCTCTAATCTAGTCATGCATTTTTGCTCAGATAAAATAAGAAGTAAAGTACAATTAAGATACCCTTTTTGACAGGTCAGCAGTTTTTGTATTAAATCAAACAGTGAATTTTTCAGACAGCATGCTGGTTGGTAACTGAAAGTCACTGGCTATTACTGAGAATAATGGTGACTACTTCTGCTTGTCAATAAGACAAAAGAATTAACCTGTGCCTAGGTTGTTGGTTTGAATGAATCATGTCCTCTTCCATCTTAGAATATGTACTGGAAATACTTACTGCATTTGTGCAGAAGGGACTTGACAGAGGAATTTGACAGTGGCTAAAAGCCTATTGCTTAGCATTGTAAATCACACTGTCTATTGAATCAGTTGGGATTTGTTGAGTGAACTCCTCCATAAGTTCCATTGAATCAAATGGGCCCACTCTAGATGTGACTTACTTTAGTGTAGGAAGTCACAACTAGAGTAAGCCTATTTGAAAGAGTGGAACCTATGGAGGAATTCATTCAATAAATCCCCACTGATTCAATGGACCTACTTTATTGTGATTTACTACATTAATGAACAGATTTTGGCTAATGTGAACAGAACAGAAGGGGCAACAAGTCACTGGAAAATCTCAGCAGCCATTTTTCTCAGATTGAATCAAGGAAAAGGCTACGGGCTTTATATACCTGATGGTTATAAACAGACTCAAAAATGATACACAAGTGTACTGCTGGCCTTTGATGCATACAGAGTTCTTTGTGTTTTGCCGCCTGTGGTCAGACATGTTCCTAAAGCACTACAAAGCAGAAAATCCTGATTACTGTAGCCAGTTTTATAGTGACGGAAGAACGTGTCACAAATAACAAAGTCTCCTTCATTCTACCAACACTACTATATCTGGCTTAATATAGCCAGTTCATTTGAAAGAATGAGTTAGTCTAGGGAACTTGATCAACTCTTGTGGGCTGCACATTTTTTACTTTTGATTACAAAATATAGGAGTAATTTTCACTTTCCAGCATTAATGAAGTTTTCAGAATTCAAGATCACAGTCAGAGGAGATATTATTATAAAGCCACAGAAACCTTGGTATGCAGCTTTCTCAGTGAGTTCACTGGTGTAATCTTCCATTCTAATCTGTGAAGATTCTCAGTCATCCAGGTGAGGTTATTGGGAACTTGAGTCATGGCAACTGGACTTCTTTATTAGGTTGAAACATTCCACTACTCATCCAAGACAGAAGAAGCTACTTGGATGAGTAGTGAAACATTTTAACCTAGTAAAAGATAAGTCCAATTGCCACAATTTAACTTCCAGACTTCCATTCTAACATGGATGCTTGAAAATCAGTATTTCAGTGTTGAAGAACTTATTTCTCTTAATGCTACATAGGGACTTGCATTTCTCACCAATTTTGAGATTCATCTGTTGCAGCTTGAATCTCAAATATTCTAATCTTGTGGATAAGATTGTTGAATTCCTGTTCCATATGTTTAGATATGAGCCAGTCATATTTCTGAAATCTCTTTAAAATATGAATCTTCAAATTCTTCTTCCAAGTTGTTCTTTTAATGCATAGTCACTGTGCAATGGGGGATTATCCTGTAGTGGTCACTTTCCTTAATAACACTAACAGGCAGTGATCCAAATCTTCTTATTTAGTTATGCTAGCATAGCACTAATGGTGTAACTTTTAGAGACAAATTGCCCCCAAATTAAGAAATCACAATAGACATTATCAGTTGCAACTGAGAAAGTCTATGGTAACTTCTTAACCTGTGGCAAGTTAAGCTATTTGCCTAGAGGATTTTGTCCAATGTTTCCTGAATACCTCAAACGGCAAAGCATAGTACAGACTGGAATGTGGGATATTTGGACAGCCAGAACATTGATTCCATTGTCCTAAAGTGGAGACAGACATGTTACTTTTTTCAGTAGCAGTGGTGGCTTGAAAGAATTATTGCATTTGGTATACATTCATCCCTTTCCAACTCCAATAAATAAGTTTTATGTTTTTAATTTCTAGAATCTGTTTCACCTGAGATAACGGAAGGACAAAAGAAATATTTGTGGGTTACATGGGAAACAAGTTGTCTCTGAAACCTCTTTCAGCTATATTAGAAATGAAAGCAGTGTGGTAGAATTTGACCCCAGCCACAGAATTTATAGTGTATCTTGTGTAAAGATATACAGAACCTGCTCACTGCTTTGTTTTTTATTTTTGAAATTAACCTTCCCCCTCCCACCTGCTTGTCTTTGGGCAAAAGGAAGAAAGCTCATTTTGTCTTAGTCCAAAGGAATGCTGCTGTTTCTTGTCCTTAATCTATAATGGTTGTCAGATGATGGAGGGCAATAATAATCTTCATAGTCTCTGAAATCAAACTTCATTCAGAGCATAGAGCAAAGAAATGTTTGACCAATCTTTTCACACTTCGCATTGTATTGTTTTCTTATTTCCTTTTGGTATATATTTTAGGGTCCTGCTCATGTTTTTGACTATCAGACAAACAGAAGCTTTCTAGTTTCTGAAATTTTAAGCCTGTATTTAGGAAGAGCTAAATGCATTGTGTTCTATGGCAGGGGTCTCCAAACTTTTTACCTTGAGGGCCACATTGGATACTTCCAAGATCTTAGAAGGCCAAAGGAACAGGAACGTGCATGCAAGCACACCCCATGTGCCTGCCTGGCAGCCCCTGCACAGATGCACCCAAAACAGAGATGCCCAGCCCCCCCTGCACACACAGGGTTAAGGGAACAGGCCAGATTAAATGGCAAGGCGGGCCATATGTGGCCTGCAGGCTGTAGTTTGGAGACTCCTGGTTTATAGGAACAGGGATGACTTGTGACCATATCAGTTGGAAATAGAAATAGAAAACAAGCCTATGTTTTTGACTATCGGATAAGCAGAAGGTTTCTGGTTTCTGAAATTTTAAGCCTGTCTTCAGGAAGGGTTAAATAGATGGTGGTCTATAGGAACAGGGATGACTTGTGACCATATCTGTTGGAAACAGAAATAGAAAACCAGTCTAGATATTTGTCTAGATCACTCCCTTGCAAACCATTCCTAAGGACAATGTATCCCTTGGAGACAGAAGTTCCTCATTGAGAAGACAGTCATCAGATGCACACTTTCTTGAAAGAGAATTGGTCCATTATTATTGCTCTTCTGACATGTACTGCTGCCAAGACATGTTGGGTGTGTTCATGTGGGGTACCTGAAGTCCAGCACTTAGCATCCTTTGTAAGCTATGTTCATAGATCACATCCCAGAATCAAATGAAGTGCACACTACTTCTTGGCAGCTGGGTTCTCTGAAAAATATGAAAGTCATTTATATTTTCCCAAGCTTCTCCTAAAGATACAAATTATTTTGTTTTAATCCAATTGTGCTTTGCTGTTTTATGCTCACATGAATTTTCACTTCCATGAAAATAATACCGATGAGCCTCACAGTTCTTTCCTGCCATGCACCAGCAGTGAGACAGAGAGTTCACCTTCTCAAAATAACACCATGTAGCTACTTGGTGTGACAGTGCTCTTCTTCCCTAGGAGCAATGAAGTATGCAAATATTTTCCATCGGGGATTTCTTGAATACATGAGTTGAATTCTAGATTTTAGCCATCTTCTGTTATTTTAGTTGCTGGATGTATACTGTCCCTGAAATGAATTCCTAGATTTCAGTGCAGTTCATCTAGGTTTTTATCAGCCCAGGTAAAGCAGGCTTATCATCTTTGAGCACGCAACCTTAGAGGCACTGGGCTCAATCAGGCAACCATATCAGGGCAATAAACTAACTTTCTTGGAAGCCTTGCTGGGGAAAAATAATCCTTGCCTTACATGATTATTGAAGTTCTTTGTTCAGCTGGTTATGAAAAAGGGGAAGATGATTTCTTTGGGATAGGACAGGAAAGATGGTTTTCATGATGTCAGTATCTTTTCCTGACATCTTTACACTGCTTTATACATTACAACTCAATGCACCAATGTGCTGGGTCCAAAGAGATGTCACACATTCTGAGGCAAGATAGTTGTGCCCATTTTGACAACACTTAAAAATGATAAAGCAACCAGTGTGCTAAGAAAATTGCTGATTCTTAGTAGAGGATGTGTGCTTTTGTAAACCCTGCTCCCAAGACTTTTTGTTCTTGATGTTTTGAAGGCCCCCCCCTTTTCCTTCTTTTGCACTACTACAGTAGTTGCAGGTTAAAGGGAGCTGTGGAGTTGGTAATTAAACTGCAATAAATTAATAAAACTACACAACAATAGGAATTCCTAAATACAAATTCCTAAATACATTGCTTATGATTAGAAATTTCATAAGATAATTATTTTTAAAAACATTTAAGGTATCGTTTCTCACTGGCAAACTAATGCCACTGCGCAAAAGCTGGCTACTTTTATTGTTACCGATGGGCACTGGTCTGCCAACTACAATAAATAATCTTATATTTGTACAAGTAGATGAGCCCTTTTGCCACTCTGGACTATAAATTCCCTCCAATCTGTTTAGTTTTTCAGCTACATACTGTGTAGCTGAAGACTGGAGGTAGCAATGAACTTGCCTTTTCATTCACACTTTTGCCCTGTTTTCATTAACCTCTTCCTCATTCCCATTCCTTTCCACCTTTCCAGTGTGTTGGTCTAAATGATGATTATATACTATGAAGCCCTGAGCTGTAGGTGTCAAAAGTAACTATGGAATGTGATTTAGTCCTCTTGTGGGTGCTTTTCTCTTTACTTTCTTCCTTTCTCTATCTCCTTCTCCACTCTTCTTCTGGCTTAGTGGAAAAGGTGAGGACAAAGACTTGCTGCTTGCTTGGACTCATGATGATGTTTTCCGTGATTGTGCTATTAGCTGCTTCTTCTTCTCCCCCTCCTTCCTTTAACCTCCCCCATGGATATAAGACTTTTCTGAAGTGTGGAATTGACTTTCTCGATAAGTAGGTTTAAAATGCACAATGTGGTACTGTTTCATAGTTCCTAGATGGTTGTATTTAAAAAGTTAATGTGGTTTGTGTTTTTTAAAAGGAACAAAGTGATTGGTTTATTAATCTTTTTCATTACAAGCTTTGTTTTCCAATGACATCTTGCCTGTTTGTTTTTTTCTCCTTTGTGTGTGATATGCAATTTCATTTTTCTCAGGTATTGATAGGAAGAGATCACATTGGATGCAGTCCATATGGGAATAGTTTATTCTAATATGTTCTTCTGAACTATTCTAAACACACACAATCTCTAGTCTTCACTTCATTCAGCAGTGTGATGCAAAATCAAGGTTGTACATGGTGCATGTAAAGCAAAGTTTACTATGGAGGACAGACTCCTCACAAATAGCAGCAGGATCCATGGAGCTGTTTTTCAAATTACTCTAGCCAGAGTGGCCCTAGGGAGGAAGGCTGGCCCAAGACTTTTAAGTACTTGAAGCAGAAAATCCAAAAGGCAACTAAGCAGTGCAAGGCACAGTTGTTTATATTATTGAGACAGAAACCAGAGAACAGAAACTGAAACAGTGGGTACTAAAATTGCAAATAGAATTGAGAAATGAGGGTGTTTTTTTTTTAAAAAAAAAGCAAAACAAACAGTTCAGAAGTACCAGAGCATCACGCCTGCTAGTATAACAGTTGTTACCATATGGATACTGCATTATCCATGGCCTCATACCTGCCCCACCAAGATGCAAACAAAAGCCATAATTCTACAAAAGGGGGCTTGTTTTTCAGACTAGTGGAATTGTGCACTTGCAGAATAGTACTAAAAGGCCGAAAACAATGGCAGCAATGGCCGAAAGGTATGCCTACAAAGCAACAGCAACACTGGCTATAGCCAAGGGTACGCATCTGACACTTCTCACCTACCTCAGATCTTTAATGTGCCTCATTTGATAGTGAGCAAGAGGATGGAGAAGCATGTGACTCTTGCTGACAGCAGCCATGTATTAACAGATGTAGGTATACCACCAATACCTCCAAATTTTGCTGTATTTATTCACAATAATGTGTTGAGTCACATTCCATTGGGAGTACCGTGTCAGAGGCTGCATGCTGGTTGTAACTAGTCCCTATTCCAGTGGGTAGAGTCGGAGTTCAAAGTAAGCATGAAACTCTTTTTTAAAAGCCCTATTCAACCAGTATAATTTGGAGGAGCACTTATCCTCTCTGTCCCCATCACCTTCCAATGGATGTGGGAGTAAAGAATCTGAAGAGAGTCAGGGTTCTGTATCCTTGGGGGCTCTCCACATGTGTCACAACAGTGGGCATTCCTTGTTTTCAGTCTTTTTTAGGAAGGTAATGGAAATGATAATGAAGGAAGTGGGATTAGAGTGCTCCCCTTCAAATGGTGAGTTTTAACACCTGTATAGTTCTTGCTCTTCTCTTTCATACAGCCACTCCTGCTTTCTTAGGGTCAAACTAGATATTAGAGGAAATACATATTGCCTAAAATGAACCAGTTTTCCTTTCCACAGCCTGATTCCCTCAGACATATATGCCTCAGCAGTCTTGATTTGCAAATGAAGTCATGTTTAGCTTCCAATAACCAGTCACAAAACATACGCTGAAGCCAAGTTAAATAAATAAGGAAAATCATGTGCTGTGACAGATATCCATACATGTGCGAAGTACCTCTGCAAGTATGGGAAGTACATCTGCAGAAAACCTAAATTTGTCATCATCTAGTTTGAAGGTGCTGCCACCCCAGTTTGGTTACCATATTTCCTCTTCCTTTCTTTCCCACCTGGCACACTGCAGAGGAAAGAACCATACCAAAGCATTCTCACCAAAGATCTGAATTGATCACTCATAGTAAGACTTTGAAATTAGACCAAGGGTCTCATTCAGCCCTAGGACCACATTTTATCTGTAGTAATACTAAATTACATGGCAACACACCAAAACATTACCTTCCTCACAAAACCGCTCCACGTCCTCTGTAAAAAACAGCACCAGTGACAAATTAATCTTCAGACTGATGGGATTTGTAAAACAGGCCACACCGGAAATTAAAACATTTGATTTTGCCACCATAGCAAATTGGAAGAGGGAGGAACAAGACAGACCTCAGTTTTTTTCCATAACAATTTTCTGGGAAAGCATTTTTAGGCGGCAAAGTTGATGTGAATGCATCCACTGCTGCTTTCCCAGTGAACTGAGAAGTCAACAGCAGTGGATGGGGCAGGGTGGATTAAAAGAATTTCATAATCCGAGCGATTTCCTTTTTTGATCGGGATTATGAAACCAATCATGAATATCAAAAGCTGCAGCTTAAACCAGCAACTTGGGACAGATGCTGTGCAGCAATGGATGCAGCAGACAAAGCAGCAAGCAGACTACAACGAAAAGCAAAGGTTTCCATTTCACTCAGTGACATTCTCCTTGCCCTCCCTTCCCATTACCAGCCACTTGTCTGTTCCTGGATTTAACTGAGATGGCTGCATGGTAGATAATTCAGGTAAGAATTCCTCCTTTAAAACATTTACCTAGTTATTCTGCTGTACCCAAAAGCAAAGGATAAGCATGAGCACTGCTTGCTGAACAATTTTATTTATGGGAACATGTGAAGAGTTATTTTTGAACCCAGCGTTGATCATAGTAGCAAACCTTTAAAACTGGTAAAACCTAAATACCTAAAACAAATAGCTAAGCCCTCTTAAGAAGTGTCTTAATCAGAATTTTTTAGGCTAGACTGAAAACCTTCATTCAGGCAGTTTGAGACATCACATCAGAAAGCACTGCACTTACTAAATGTAGTGGACTTATTGTTTGTAGCATTCAATATATTAAATAAATTACTTAAGTTGAACCAGCGTAGTGTAATGACTAAGAGACTGTGCTTTGAATCATAAAGGTCTTGGTGTGACTCTTGCCTCTCCTATGGCCTCACTAAACAGTTAACCCTTTTTCTGTAAATACTTGGGCACAATTCTTGACACCCATGTGCCACTATAACTCACATTACTGTATAACTAAGCCTAACCAGAAATAATTGGAATAGCCACATATTCCTTCACTATTTACCTTTCTTCCAATTTTCTTATGTTTCCTCTTGTTGTTGCCTTGCACTGAATTTTAGATTGTAGGCTCCATGAAGAAGGGAATCTATTCCCCTTACACCTCAATGTACAATGATGTATGTGATGTACAATAAAAACATTAGTGACAAATCATATTTATTCAGCCTCAGCCAGTCTATATAAATAAACATGTTTCCAACTTTGTTAGCCATGTAAAAGCTGCTAGGTATTTTTAGGATACGGTTAATAAGAAGACCCATGTGCTCATGCGGCATATGTTGCTATGATGTCTCTGTTATATAAACATCTGCAAATGAGCCTGTTGTCTCAAACATGGGATAGGATGGTGCCATTGTCTTTGGTTTAACTGACCAACTGGTATTTGACTCTGTTGCAGACACTAGTACTAGACAGCTTCCTGAACAGACTTGAAGGCAGCAATTTTTAGTTTGTTCTAGGAGGCATGTGGCACAGTGCAGCTCTAGCCTTCCACATTGTGACACTGCTTGTTCAATGTTCATATACTGCAATGCAGCAGCAGTGGAATGATCAAACACCAGACGAGAAGAATAGTATGGGCATTTAGAGTGCCTGTCAGGATGCCTGATGTAGACTGTTTGCTTCTCCTTTAATTGGTCTAGCAACGAGACAAGATAGGCAGACAGTCTCAAATCAGAAAACAGGGCAGTAACTCAAAAAAATAGAACACTAAAAAAAGAGCAGCTAGGAGTACTGCTGCCAGCTCCCAGAATCCACTGGTGGAGGGGGCTACCTCACTCTGCCTGGAAGTAGAGTCCTCTCTGGACTGATTCAGGAACAACAATACTAATTGTAAAGGTTTATTTGGTCACTTTATAAAAACAGGATGATAACTTTTCATTTATCATTATATATTGCCATATATATCATTATATTTTATAAACACATCCATTTCGTGGACACCACCCCTTAGACAACGGCTAAATTCAAGAAAAAAAATTCTGCATACCTCTCTGGACTCGATGATTCATAGGGTCCCTTCCAGCCTTGCAGTTTTAATATTACAAACTAAGATTATAAATATTAAACCAGAAGAGCTCAAGCCAAACCTATGGAGAGCAAAAACAGCATACCTTGCTGAATATATGAATACTGAAGAATGACTTCCACCAAGACAAGATTCTGGCTGGACCATCTGCAAATCACTTAATAGACTTCGAAGCAGGGTAGGAAGATCAAAGAATAATCAAATAAAATGGGGCTACTTAGATATAGGACACATTTTCTGTGAATGAGAAGAAATTCAATCAATGCAGCATTTATATGCATGCAATTTATGCCCAAACCATATGTACAAAAGATAATCTAGTAAATGGCTGAGGAAATGCTATTGAAGTAGCCCACTCCTGGTCAAAAATAATCCAATCATTTTAATATTGTGATTAATTTCAATTTTATTTTTATTTTATATAAGCGTATAATTTTAAATTGTGCCACACTCTGATACAAATAAAGACTATATATTGCTATATACTGCTGTAACAACACATTTACAACTCTAGTGGCATGCCATAGAGTAGGCAGTCAAGTCTTTGGACAGGAAAGGATAAACAATACTACTTCTGACTGCCATGCAGTCACAACACATGTGATTGGTTTTGGAAACAACTCTGATTTACAGTAAATCAATATGAATTGCCAGGAAGAAAACAGGACAGTGCTTAGTGGCTCCTTCCCCTACACATGTACTAAATATGTTCCGAAATGCCTGTCTTAGAGTTCAAAGTTCAATGTTAGCTCCAGATTTGAAGCCAGAGAATGTTAACATGGATTTTTAAGCATCAGTAGTTATGATGCAGACTAGAACATGAATGCATGGATGGAAGATTATCCTCACAAGCAGCTTTTAGTGATTCCTGTTCCTCAGCAAATGCTTTAAACCAAGAAAACGAACAACTGTTTTTCTTGTTTGCTGGCTTGTGTGACAGTCACACCAGGAATGCAATTTTAGTTTGTTATTACTGTAGTTTTTATTCCAAAGGTGAGGATAAGTGTTTGTGGGATTTTCTGTCTCATGTGGCAAAATAACTGGAATGATGTTGAGTACTCTGCACCATGACTGAAGAGGAACAGGGCTACTCCACCTCAGGCAGCAGGATAGCTGGCTGTGAGGGAACAGTTTTGGAAAAGAGCTGTTAATTTTGTCCCAAGTTTCAATGGGGTACATTAGAAATAATATTGTATTCTGACCCATAGCTAGTCCTGTTGATGGAAATGTAAGACTTTGATTCTGTCAAGCCCAAATTATTCCTTTGACATTCTGATTTTTTCCTGACCTTGCCAGATTCCTTTAGACCAGGTATGGGGAGCCAGTTCCAGGTGCTAGAGATAGATCCTAACACCTCTGATCCTGTGTAAGATTGATAACATGTGAAAGGATGATTATGTCCCTTGACATCACAGGCTCCACGGTCACAGCACTGGTTAGAACTCTGAGTTGTCACTGTGGCCAGAGTTTCATTTTACTCGCTTGTCATATCCCCCATTCGAAGGAAGGCAAAATGGCAGTTTGCATTTTTTATTAAATTCCACCAGCTGTGCAGCAGATGTGCAGAAGTTCACAGAGGAGAACAGCTTCCTTAGAGTAGTCCATCCCTTTTCTCAGTAACTGGCACTTAAGTTCTCAATAGTTCATTCTTAGACATTAGTAGCAAAAAGAATAAAAATGTTTCATTAATTACAATTGTGAAGAGATCAACAGCAAACTGACAAATATTGACTATTTCAACAGACTTCAACAGACTCTAGAGAGGGGGCTCTCCTTAATTCAGAGGCAAGGAATGAATGGCTAGTCTTGGACAGATAAACAGTCACCTCAGCTGACAAAGATCCCTCCCAGCCAAACAAATTACAGGCAGCATGCAATGTTTTTTAAAAAACAAAAAACATATCCAACAAGCAAAACAACACACAACCTCAGTTGTGTTCTTACTGCTTATCTTTATGTCTCAAAGGATTTACCCAGCTGTGCTTGCCCCTAAATGTTCCTGCAGCCAGTTTTGATCCTCAGAAACTTCACCTGCCTTATGTGCCTGCTATGGGCAAGAACACAAGGCTACTAAAGCTTCTGACAGTTTTCTCTTAACAGAGACAGGAGCTAACATCTCTTCTTCTCGGTTTAGAAGGCAAGCAGCAAGCCGGGGGTGGGAACCCTGATCTTTTACACCTGACCTCTAATAGGAGGTAAAAGGCAGATTCCTCTCCCCTGCTCTGTTCCTGAATAAGAGACTGAGTGGGATGGAGCAAATCCCTAGATTCTAGGGCCTAGAGGATGGGACTTTGGGGAGAGAGGAGGCCCTTTCTGGGCTGGGCTGGGATCACACACAAACTGGATTAGGCTTGGGGGACCTTCTACCCACAAGCCTAATCCAGTTTGTGTGTGATCCCAGTCCAGCCCAGAAAGGGCCTCCTCTCTCCCCAAAGCCTCATCCTCTAGGGTTTCCCTAGCCTGCTACTTGATTTTGTTTCTGTTAGGTGTGCTGTTGCTCTCTCCCTTGCTACCTCTTTCTGGTTTTGTCAAAGGTACTCATACTTTAAAATTAAACAGGTGGGCAAGACAGACCTACTCAGAAGCATAAACTTTGGAACTCCATGGTAATGGAGGCCCCTCATGCCTCTTTTTGTAGGCCTCCTGCCACAGCACAAAGACATTTATTTTCCATTAAGTATTTTCCTGTAAAGTTGGCTGGTTTTTAATTTCCTTACTTATTGACTGTACTTTATCTGCTGGCTTCTTAGTAATTTTTTGTTGGTTTTAATCTGTTTAACTTGTAAACTCCTTAAGCAAGCGGAATTTTAAAAAATCTAAAGAAAATTTCCTTTGCACGTCTGATTGTTTTCAGGCTATAATTTTCAGGCTGTAATTGAAAATATCATCATCATAACTGAAGATATCAACAACAAAAGAAGTTTGTGCCTATTCTTATTTTTTTTCAGATGAGTGTTCATTAAGGTCTCGATTCATAAATGATTTGTGAACAAATCCCAAAGTGTGCCCCTGTTTTGTTGCAGAGCCCTAACCTTTCACTTAGAGGGTCTCAAATACTCTGTCCTGTATATCACACCCAATTTAAATCCCCAAAGCCAGTGGAAAGATTCATTTTCATCCCAAACTGCCCTCCAAAGCCTCTGAAGGAGTTTAAAATTCTAACCAGCTCCCTACAAAAATAGAGACTAAACTAAAGGGAATTCCTGAATGGCAGCCAGAGATGGTTCAGCTTCCTTTCTTCTCTCTTTGCCTCTCCTTTTTCTTTTCCACATACATCCCTTTCTCAAAATGTCCCTCCAGTGGTTTTTTTTTCGGGGGGGGGGGGGGGGTTGCGGGTTGGCCTTGAAGTGTCCAGTTACACATTGTACTTTTTTTTCCTTTCCAGTCAGCCAGTTTGAGGACTTTTATAACATTTGCTCTCTCTCCCTGAATGGCTGTGCTGGTTTGTTGCCATGGCAACCGTACGGTCCCTCAAAACTAGGCAGAGCTTCTATAGCGGCCTGTTCCAGTGGTTAGTGTGAGTGATTTTTGGTTGGATTCCCTGGTATGCAGCTTCCAGCAAGCATACAGCCAATTCCATTTCCCAAGGCTTTACTCGTACACAGCTGGCTGGCTTGAGAAACAGAGGCAGACCGGAGGGGGGGCGGGGGAGAGGAAAAAGAGGTCACATTGCTCAGACTCCAGAGTTTTCCCCCCTCCTTTTCATTTCTTTGCACATCGCTCACTTTAAGGGGTGTGACGCTCAGAAAGCCACTGCAGGAAACTTCTTTTTCTCAAAGCAGGCTGCGGCCTAGCTAGGGGCTCCTGGACTTCTGTTTAGTGGGCAACTTAAAGCTGAGTTCTTTTCTGTTAGCAATAGTCCCTTCTGAGGATGCGAGCCTTTAAGTTGCCTGGCATTTGTTTCAAGTCCAACTCAAGTACAGCTTGAGGCCCTCTTTCCAGTTTCATAGTCATAGTTGTTGGTGGTGTTGGGTTGTTGTTTTATTTTAATTTTTACTCTAACGATTTGAGCCATTGTCTTTAGGAGCATGTCTCAGTTTGCAGCATTAGTGTGTGTACTATATATTGCTTAAGAAATTATGATCTGGACTTTAAAAAGCTGCAGATAACAAGCCAGAAGAAATGTCTCTTCTGCCAAGAATGAATAAGGCTTAATTAGCAGCCCCTTCAAAATCTAGCCTATGGCAGATGGGGGTGATTGTAGGCACGAAACTGGACCTTTGGCTGCAATTTCTACAACTTTTAAAAATTTAATTTGGCTGGATCTGCAGATCTTGGAAGAATGCCTTCCCAGAATGGTGCGTGTCAGGTATGGGTGCTAGTGGCACAAGCTCCTCTCTTTTTTCCTCACTGAAGCAAACATTGCTGTTGATCTAAGAAGGCTTGGTAAGTGTTTATTGAACTCTCCAAAATGTTGAAATGTTGATACTCATCTGGTGTGACGTCCCCTCTCTTTATTTACTATCGGTTGCTTGCAAATATGAGTGTTTTCTAATTATTAGCATGGAGGGTGGGAATTGCATGGGGGACAACAGTCATGAGACCCAGGATGTGAAGACAAGGGTGACAGCTCTCAGTGACAACATAGCTGTGAGCCCCTTAACATAAAAGGCATTAGTAGATTAAAAACAGCAGTTCTGCCTCAGTGCTTTAATTCTCCAAAGTACTCAATAGAAAGAGAGAACTGTAGCACTGTTGAAGTACTTGTTCCATTGCCATTTGGGGGCCTTGGTAAAAGCTCAAGCTTTCCAAGATCTGGAGTTATCCCTGGAAGTTAGGTGCTTCCCCCTACTCACAGTAGTGAAACTGCTGAGAGGATTATTGGGCCAGACTCAATGTGAATAAGAATTGGGCCCTCACCACTTTTTAAAAGAGACCAACACATACTTGACCTGCATAGCTCATACAGCTTAAATTCAATGCTTTCACATATGATTGCCTCTGGAACCTACCTGCAGATTTGGTTTCTTGGCTTACCAGTAATCATGTCTATCACTGGCATAGTAAATCCCTGGGGCGTCACACATTTCTTGCTTCACTCTCAAGCAGTCAGGCCAGCTCTCTCACAGGTCTTGCTGCCATGTAGTCCTATGGCCCATGGCTTTTTACCTGATGGTCCGTAGGCAACTTTTCAATTTGCCTCTCTTTGTAACTTGACTCTATTTGCCACTGTATGGGAATGTCTTAACTCTCCAATGCTTTGTTGAAACCTTAACTTTGTCTCTCCCCCTGTTACTTCCCATTCCTAGCAGCCTCAAATTATTCAGCATGATGACTTCTCTCTTTGTTGTGCTAGCATCACCCCTGCTAATTCTGCCTACACTTTCAGTAAGGGAGTTGCCCTTGGGCTGGAAAAGGTTAATAAGGCTAATGTCCATAACCATGTGTTATTTATTAAATGAACAACTTAAATGAACACATGCGGAAACAAGCTATGTTATCATTGGTAGAAGTGAGCGATTGACAATCTCATTGCATCATTTTCCATGTGACATTATATTGCAATATAGTTTGATTTGAGACATCTGTAGTGCAAGAGTGGCCTATGGTCTGAAGCGGGGAAGGGGGGCTCACCTGCAGGGTGTTTTATAAGGTGCTCTCTGTTCATAACATGGATTGCCTGTGTGTTGCATATAAATATGATAATGGCTGTTAGTCTTCACAGACTAAAACAGAAAGAGATGGGGTAGGTATAATCCCAAAGCTTCACAATCATGTCTGTGGCAGATGGTATCACACAGGAACACTTTTTTTTGGATGTGTGACTGTTTTAAATGGGTCAATCCAAAGATTATTGAGTTCATATCTCCCATGTTTTTTTTATCATTTTCAGCCATGGTCATTTCAGAAAAACGTGCATTGTACAAATATTTTGGTGTGGACAGAAATATTGTTTATCTTAACTCTTCCAGCCATATTATGGGGTAGCCATTAGCGTAGATTGTGATTTGTTGTTGTTTAGTCAAGTCGTGTCCGACTCTTCATGACCCCATGGACCAGAGCACGCCAGGCCTTCTGCTACCTCCCAGAGGTGGATCAAATTCATGTTGGTAGCTTCGGTGACACTGTCCAGCCATCTCATCCTCTGTTGTCCCCTTCTCCTCTTGCCTTCACTCTTTCCCAACATCAGGGTCTTTTCCAGGGATAGAGCATGATGCAGAGGAGCATAACATTGCATACCCTTTTGAGATACTGATTGTTTTCTGTTCTGAAATTTCATGCAAATAAGGAACTGGGAACTAGCAGCCAACAATATCAGCATTGTGGATGAAAGCAACCCGGAGACTTTTGAATGCTTTTGAAAACCTGAGTCTGAAAATACCTGTTGCCATGTATATGGAACGTCATTCGCCTCACTTGTCTAAATGGAAAGGAAAACTCTCACGTCTCCTCTTTGCTTCTCTCCCTATCTTCTTCAGAGAGTATTCAAAATCTTTGAAACATGATGTAGGCACTGTTAGGCTTTTTGTTGGCATGGTAACTGATGTCGTAAGCTTGGGGAGTGATTTCCCATGGCAGACAAGAATGGACACATAGGTTAGGCTCTCCACTCTTTTAAGATTTTAAAGATTCTAAAAGCTTGTTTTATTTGCATCTCTCTGAGCAGGAAACTGATTGCTGGTGCACAGCACCAACCAAGTCTGGGCCCTCAGCCAACAAAGTTAGGGAGTGCTCTGTTTTAGTTCAGTTTTATTTATGTTATATATATTTTTTAAGTAATCAGCTGCATTATAAGAACCATAGAGCTACAGTCTCCCTCAGTGGAGAAGGTGTTGATAACCTGTTTGAATGTAGCCCTGAATTCAGACAGCTTACTAATGCCCACAGTTGTGGAGCTTTTGTTTTATTATTGAAGACTAATGTGAGAGGCTGTGTTGACTTCTGCTCTTGTATAGCCACATAACTCTAACAATAGGCAGAAGAAGCAGGGAAGATAACACCAGGCTAAAAGTCAAACCAAGCCCTGCCATTCACCTCTGCACTGTGGAATTTTGGTGGGTACAAGTGCAGCTCAACATCAGCAAAAACCTCAGCTATACTCTTTCAACCTGAATTCTGCTGAGTTGTGCTGAGTATCTCACCTCAGCCTGAAGGCAGTGCTCCCATGCCCTCTGATTTGCCCTGAATTAACCTTGTTGCTCCCTTGGTACTCCCAGAATGGGAAAGAAGAAAAGACAAAGAGTTCCCTCGGGCCGCTCCTCATCTTTTAAACCCCCAAAGCAGCTTTGTATAGAAGAGATGATGAAGAACACAGAATCCGGTTCTCCAGCTGCAGATTCTAATCTGCTAGAAATGCTCATGGCATCTGATGTGAAGCAGTATTCAGACAGGCCTTTGCCCCATGAGGTAGCTGCTTTGTCAGAGCCTCATAGCATCAGTGACGTGCCTTACCCCCCCCCCCCCCGGAGAGTAATGAGGGGGATGTTTAAGGAAGTAAGCTGTCTGCCAGTCTTCTTGGGGTTACCACTGTGGAGGCTTCGCCCAAAGTGCCCCACAACTGCTGGAGCGTGGCATGTCATCTCTCTCACAGGGACAGGGAGTAGTATGGTGGGGAGCTACTCCTGTGCAGGACTTGAAGGCACAGTATCTCTGTGCCTTCAAGTCCTGCACAAGAGTAGCTCTCCACCATCCAGCTGCTTGACTTGCTAGGTGAATATGCCATGCTCACAGGGAGAGCGGTGATGGCAATATTTTCCAAGTTAGTTTCGCCCACCTTGTGGCATTGACCCTCATTTTTTGTGCTAGAGTTCACGGGTGTATTCCGGGGTGTAATCTCAGGTCTCTAAACCGTCATTGGTATGCCTTGTCATTTAGGTTCAATGTGTTTAGGATTGCCATCTTTACTTTCGTGTAATTTCCTGCTTCAAGCGGATCCAGTGTGTCTACTATTTCTTCTGGTGAGCCTGTTAAATATGGCGTGAGGATCAAAGCCCACTGTTCTGTTGGTCATTGCGCCGTCGTAGCCACTCATTCAAACATATTGAGAAACACCGCTGGGTCATCATGTGGGCCCATTTTTTGTATTTTTATGGCTTGCTATGAATGCCTTATGTGGCATCGTTTCTGGAGGCAGCAGTGCAGCGAGGTGGGTTCTCGTTAATTGCATAATCAATAGATTTTGCTGATCCACCAGTTGTTTTATCAAAGTTTCTTGACCTTCTGTTACTTTGCGGAGCCATTCTTCTGTGGGACCTTCTAATGGTGAAGGCCTCCCACGCTGGATGCCAGTATGTGAGGATTCAGCTTCAGGCTCCTTTCTTCGTTCAAATAAATCAGGAGTTTTTTGTAATTTAGAAACAGGTGTGATATTTATTGGTGTGTTCAACAAATAACCGGTGTCAACAAAATTATTCCACCGTTTTTCTCCTTCTGACAACGGGTCAGCCAAGGGCTTCCACTCTTCATCTAGAAACGGGTTCCCTTCACCTGAGTTCCATGGACCCGGCCAATCTATAGATAAATTCGGGTTGACTGTCTGTCCCACTTCACCTTCCAGCAGGGGCATGGTGTCATCCTCCCAGCCATCCACTCACACGGAACATCCAACGGGTGTGTGTGTCTTCCAGGGTCCTCCCTGTACATCCTCATTTTGCTCACCCTCCATTCCAGCCTCTCCTTCCTTTCTCTCTCTACTCTCTCTTTTTCTTATTTAGCTTTCTCCTCCACTCTCTGGCTTCTGCTTCTCCCCAATAAGAAGGTTTTGAAGGAATTTTTCTCCTCTTTTGGGACCCTCAGCCTTTCCCATGCTCCTGTCCAGGGATCCTCCATCTAGACCCACTCCCAACCTGGTGGTAACTGTCCTTCCCTCCTCTTTATATCTGCTGTTCTCGCCTCTATCTCCACCCTCTTTTTCCGCTCTGTTCCCACCGTTTTTCCCTGAGTTCCTTCAACAGTTCACTTTTGTATTTCTCCTTCTATGTCCTGTGTATCTGTCCCTCACTGCTCTGTTCTCTTGGGAGACGAGGCAGGCAGGGTCTGTTTCTCTTTCTTGGCATTAAGGGGAAGGGATGGCACTGCAGCAAGAGGGCTACCACTCTCACCACCTGTCTCACAAATAGTTAATATTTTTATTGCAAAGAATAATAGCCCTCTATATTGATCCCTCGCTAGAGAGAAATTATAGGTCCATTCTAATCCATCAGTTACATAGAATTTTCTCCTGGCAAGCAAAAAAGGTTTCGTTCATGCAGCTTTTCTTGTTTTCTTGTTTCTTCCTTCAACAACAGGTTTCATCGCCTGAAAGTGGGAGCATGGAGGGGAATTCCTCTTCTGAAAGAAGGAAAGCCTTGAAGAACATAAAGCAGTGTGTCAAAAATATTTCTAGATCCAAACACCCCCCCGAGAGCCATGAAGATATAAATGCCTACTGTCGGAACGGGCCAAACTGGGTTCCGGTGCGATTGCCAGGAGATCTGAGCAGGGGCACCTCTGCTCTGGAGATCAAGGTTAAGGAGCTGAAAGAGAAGAGGAGTGCTGTTAATAGACAGACTGAAGCACCATCCCATGAGCGAGCCTCTCCGAAGAAGACCTGGAAGGGGAAGACACTGACAGACTCCACATCCCACAATGCTGTGGTGGAACCACAGGCTCAAATCCGCACATACCTGACAGATGTGCTGCTGGACAGCACTGAGTACCCACACCTCAAGCAGGAGCAATCTCAGGGGCCAGCTTCATATGCCAGTGATTTTGAAACATTGCCAGGGTCTAAGACAGAAGGACAGCCTACAAGCATTGCCTGGAGTTCACCTGAGGAATACTGGAAGCATTCAGAAAGAAACTTGCTGGACAAAAAGAGCTATTCAGGAAGGATGGCAAGAAGGGCATCCCAAAATGGCCTCTATGGAGCTGGCTCTTTAAAGGACCTTTCACGTGTCCATAAAATGTTTGAGGAAACAAATGGTGGAGATGATCATGTACTTCAGGCTGGGGATTTTGAAAACCATTCTTTTCTCCTTAAGAATAACACTTGCAGGGTGGTGACAACTGGGCGGCTTTGGAGAACAGAGAGCTGGGATAGTCTTGGCAGTGGTGGAAGCAATGCTAGCACAGTATCCCTGGCAGAAAAAGTGGAGAGGAACCGGTCAATGCTGCAGGAGATGCTGAACATATCGCAGGTTAATTGCCATTCTTCACATGAACTACATACTCTACATCACCACAAAAAGGATGCCCCAGTCCTTGGGAATGATGGGCCTAGTAATGGTATGTTTGTTCATGAGGGGAAGACGGAACTGTAGAACTTGAAAGATCTTTGTAACTTGGGTAGATGGATGCCCAAAGAGCAGGGAGAGGTTACGTACAGGAGGAGCTTAGAAAGTACTACAGGAGGAAGCCGCAGCATAACTGAATCTCCATGACTATCTCCATGGCCCAAGGTCTTGCACATGAGTTTTCAGGACTCTAATTTTCTTCCTTCCCAAGGACTCCTCTAGTTGTAGGAGTAAATTCCCGGTGAAGGCCAAGAATTAAGAGAACAGATTTCTCTGTGCTAGACCTGAGAACTTTTGTTGTTTGCTTCACTCTCCATGTTCAACTGCTCAAGCATCAATTTTGCTGTGCCCAACAGAGAGCCTTCCATCATTCCCTGATCTGCCCCAAAGTATCCCTTACCTTTGAGGCTCAGCCTGCTGCCTTTTACAGTCTATGTGCAGATACAGTGGTGCCTCACTTAGCGATTTTAATTGGTGCCAAAAAAACATCGCTATGGGAAAAACCGCTAAGCGAAATGTGTTTTCCCATAGAGATGCATTGAAAACCAGATAATCCATTCCAATGGGAACAGATTGCCGTCCTTAAGCGAAATCGCCATAGGAAAAATCGCTAAGCGAAACGCGGTTCCCCAATTGAAATGCATTGAAACCTATTCAATGCATTTCAATGGGAGGGAAAAAAATTACAAAAAAATCAGAAAGAACGAAGCCAGATTAGTTTAACAAAGGGTTTATTAACTGCACTAATGATTTCAAGCACTTTAAGCCCTTTTTAAACATTTTAAAACCTTTAAAAAACAGTGAACATGGGGGCTGTCAAAACCATCGTTAAGCGAAACAGGGGGACCTAAACTGTCATCGCTAAGCGAAGCAAGGTCCCAAACATTGCTATGCAAAATTCACCCATAGAAAACATCGCTCCAAAAAACTCAGCGCTAAGCAAATACATTGTTAAACGAGGCAATCACTAAGCGAGGCATCACTGTATATGGCCTCTGCCCATTCTTCCCATATCTACTTCTTACTTGTCTTCTCTACTTCTTCCCTCAAAGTTCATGTTAAGGCCACTGATTCCTCTTTCTGTTTGCCCAGTATCTCAGGGCCAAATGTGATGCTAAATGTATGAAAATATAATAATAGACTCAGGAAGTTATTATCTACCACCACTGGACTACAGCAAACATTAGAGAAGGAGGAGGTTACTATGTTGCTGTTCAGTGGCAGCCTTGCCAAAAATGCCTCCTCTTCTACGGGTTGCTGCTCTAAAGCCTTGGGAGGGAAGCTCCTATTTGCATTATAAAGGATCTAGAAATCACACCCACCCTGGCTAACAGCAAGTTCAGAGAGAAATTTCCCTCTCACAGTAGAAGAGGAAAAGGGTAAATTTTCCTTGCATGAGAGATTGATTTTATTTGATTTTTATTGCACCCTTTCCCACTTACGGGGACCCAAGGTGATGTACAGAAATTTAAAACCAACAATTAATTACAGCAAACAGATAGCCTACAAATATTTTAAAACATTATTTTAAAGCTTCTCAGTTGCCTGCTGACTTCCTGAAAGTCTCTCTAAAGAAGTATGTATTTTTTCAGGAAAGAAATGAAGTGGCCAGCTACACTTCCCAAGGATGGGAGTTCCACAGTCTGGGATTAGCCAGGAGTCTGGGGGAGTGGTTTTAATGTTGCCTGTCTAATGGCTGACCATTAACATTACAGTGTTGTATCCAGTCTTATACAGTATGTGGCATAGAATTTGAATTCCTAACAATGCCTACATGTTCTTCCAGAACATGTGTAGACTTCATTGCTGCAGAGATTTCCTAGAGTTTATGCAGGCTTTGTATTCAAAGCTTAGAAAACTGTATAATCTGATCATGCATGATCTCCAATTTATTTATTTCATTTATATATCACAACTCTGAGCAGAAGAGGTATTTTCACTCACCCCCTCCTCCTCCTTTGTCCATCTAACGAGCCTATTCGGACCAGGGGGAAGGATATATCAGGGGTCTCCTACCAACTCTCCTCAGACTGAAGAAGCTACTTGGATGAGTAGTGAAACTTTCCAACCTAATAAGAAAGAAGTCCAGGTGCCATGACTCAACTTCCAGATAACTCTAATCAGTTTACAACAGTTAAAACACCCTACCTACCATAAGCAAAGACAAGTAGTTTAAAAAAAAAAGGAATAAGAAAGGAAACCCCGGAAATGACAGCACTCAGAAATCAAATTTGTAATGGGTCTATCATAGGGGGAGGATGTTTTTGAAGGCCTCCTTGAAAAGCCTGCTCTAACACACTTCCTGAAGGACAGGAGGGAGGGCGCCTGGCACACATCCACATTCATTCCTTCAGAAATGTGTCCGTTCTTTGAATTGTGTGTTAGACACAGTTGCTGCAACAAATGCACCAAATATATGAAAGACACCTCTGTCTTTAAACAACTTTTGTGCATATTCCTCGGAACCACAGTTGTGCCTGTCCGGTGTGCATACATTCATACGTGTTTAAAGCCATGGGTTTCTCGTTCACATTTTATGCACGCTGCTAGAAGCAGTAGTGTCACAATGGTGGGTTTCCATGGCAATCATGTCTGCGACATGGAGAGCAGAGCCATTCTTAACGTATTAATTGCTTCTTTGCCCAGTACTTGAAGAAAACCATTACATTGCATCAGAACAAAGAATGCAAGTATGAATACAATGAGCTATTTGGCATGTGTGTATGCATCAGAAAACTGCAAAGGTAAAAGGCTGGAAAATAGTTGGGATGGTCAACTAGCCAGGCACTTTGCTAATATCTAAATGTTTTCAGACATGGGCTACACATCTTAGAGGGCATCTTTGATTTATTGTAGGCTTTAGATTAGGTTTCCTTCAGTCTTGAGAGACTATGGTAACATGCTCTGTATGGAGGACCTGGAACAGCGTCTAGTGTGGCTGAGGAGGCCAATACAAGATTGACAATCCTTTCTACACTGAAGACAAATACAATCTGTCCCCTGTCCTGCTTCCTGATTTTACTGGTTTCAGGACTGACTCTTTGCCTTGGCCTGCTGGACAAGGGTCTCTCCAAAATGCGAGAGGCAATGATGCACCGCCTGCCTCCAGGCTGAACGCTCAGATGTCAGGGTTTCCCATCTGTTGAGGTCCATTCCTAAGGCCTTTAGATCCCGCTTGCAGATGTCCTTGTATCGCAGCTGTGGTCTCCCTCTGGGGCGATTTCCCTGCACTTATTCTCCATACAGGAGATCTTTTGGAATCCGACCATCAGCCATTCTCACAACATGCCCAAGCCAATGTAGACGTCACTGTTTCGGTAATGTATACATGCTAAAAATTCCAGCTCGATCCAGGACTACTCTATTTGGAACTTTGTCCTGCCAGGTGATACCAAAAATACCATGCACAAAAGGTCCAGGACTCACTGCAGTACAGGAGTGTACTCAGGACACAGGCTTTATAGATCTGGAATTTGGTATATGCTGTCAACTTCTTATTAAGCCATACTCTCTTTGTGGCTACAGACCTTTTAAATAAATGTGTAGAACCATGTGCCTAAGCATCCAGATTCTGTGCCAGTGTGCCCAAAAAAACCAAGCAGTGTCCCTATTGGGTGGATGTGTGTGTGAGAGAGAGATTTTATGCACATCTGTAAATCCAGGAGGCCCAATCTAGGGAGCCAGCCCATTATGATAAAGGAAAAAAATGCAGAGCATGCTTGAAAATTTTAATACAGTTTATTCAGGATGTGTAGAGTTTCATAAAGCCTTATGGGATTTGCTCCAGTAACAGTGTTAAAACGGACGAAGCAAATTTCTGAACAATAAACTGCAACTCTAGATGACCAACCTGCAGAATATACACAGAGATACAGAGAGAAGGTTTGAGAGAATATGAGATCACAGGACACCTATGGTTAAGATACAGCTCTCTCACATACTGCAGTTTCCAGAGTTCCTATTTATTGATGGCATATTCTTGAAAGGCATTTGTTTGTGATGAAACTTTAGCACATAATATACACTGCAATAGGGCAAGAAAGACAGTTAGTCCACCAGGAGCTGAAACAGACTTTCAGAATCTAAAGAAAACTAATTCTCCATTTCTTACCAAAGAGACAAGTGGTTATCCTATACATTGGCATTGGGCCCAGAGTGAATGCACAATAAGTATACATTTGGGCAAAAAATGTGGGAATGGGAGCAATGAGACAAAGAGATTCTCTCTCTCTCTCTCTCTCTCTCTCTCTCTCTCTCTCTCTCTCTCTCTCACAAAGCTGTGTGCTTTTCAGGACCTGCTGTATTTCATGTAGTTATGGTGTTCAAAATTGGTGATATATTTCTCTTGTGTTTGCAGACATTATGGCAAATGACATAGACTGGGATTCTGGTGTTTCATTACAGGATTCTGAAGGCTACCGGTAAGATTCCAGAACTGAAGGGTGGGTGGATATCAATTTCCCTTTTAAGAAAAGAAAACAATCCTAACATGCTGGTAGTAATTTATAATTATTCATGGGCAGCTTTCCCATTCTAACACTGATGGACCTGCATATTAAAGCTGAAGTTATGTACTGTATGTCAGTTGAAAGAGAGAAGCTTATCCCAGATATCTCAGCCCACACAGTGACTACACATATATTGCTAGCTGTAAATTGCTGAAGAGCCATTACCAATAGGATATGTTTGCTATCCAGTATTGCAATAAATTACCTAGCTTAAAGAACCTCTGCTTTTGCCAACTCTCTGCTGGACAATGATAGGCTTTCTCCTGATCTCTCACTAACTATCTGTACTTCAGATGGAGCTGTGTCTCATCGGGCTATTGAAGAACAGAATTATTCAAGGACCAAATATATATTCATTTACCATAGTGTACAGTACATTAAAAAATACAGAACACATTTTTGGGAATTCAGAAATCTTCAGTTACATCAAAGCATAACAATTTAGAAATAAACCCTTTAGCAAGTTTTTCCCCTTTCTTACCTGAGCTATAAAATCCATCATGTTGCAAAGTGTTCATTTACAAGAACTATGAAATACAACCACTCTTTCCCCAGTTTATATACATTTTCCATCACTAAGGAATGCATTTCACAAGTCATGTACCTCACATAAGTTTGAATTCTTCAACGGAGGCTTTGTTTCATGTCATATGACCTCAAGCACTGGTGGGTATGTAAGTCAGGATTTTCTCAGTAGCAGTCCCTGATTGTGGAGCTCCCCCTTCCCACAGAAGATAGGCTGACTCCATCTCTTGTTGGGGGGGGGGCTTCAGACGGGCAGTTAAAATTATACCGTTTGAAAGAGCCTTTGCTTTCTTCGTTTTTTTAAATCGACTTTAGGAGAATGTTTTGGTTGTGTTCTTAGATGATTTAAATCTGTTTCGGAATGTCTAATTCGTTCTGAATTTTTAAAATCAGTTCTTCATTTTGATGTATCATAAATCACATTGGGAGTTCTAAATTGACAAAATTGTGATGAACAGATGTTTTAAAGAAAGTAAATAACTCAATCTGAAGTCTTAATGTCTGTCATCCTTAGAATTATTGGTACTTAACAGCAATTAAATTCCATGTAGTGTACCTTTTTTGACATTTAAGTCAAGGCCCATGCATGCATATATACTTCAAGTATCTTTGTCACTATCTGACTTTTCAGGTTATGACTCTCATTTCATGCCTTGTTGAAAGCAGAAACTTAAACTATCATATTTCCTATGTTTAACAGATTAAAATAATTTTGAATCAATACCTGATACCTGATGTACGTGGTGTGTCTTCTCCATATGTCAAGGAGAAAGAAGTAAGAAAGTCAGAATGAAGTCAAATAGATACCTCCTACTACTAATCACCTGTTTTTTTGCTCAACCACCTCCCCTCATGGTTAGCACTGCTGTGACATGAGAATTTCTTCAGAAACCCTGTGTAATTAGCATTAAATTAATATTTCAGTTGTTAATTTTAAGTCATGGGCATTAAGTATTCCTTCTTAGATATTGTCCAGACCATTTTGTTTGTTGTCCCTTCAATACAATTGTGTGTTGTTATTGTTACTTATTTACATTTAAACAGTTTTAGTTAACATCTCTTTTATAAAAACTTTATATTAGTTTAGAAAAAACATTGGTTTAGAAAAAACTAAGATCATGGCCACTGGTCCCATCACCTCCTGGCAAATAGAAGGGGAAGATACGGAGGCAGTGACAGATTTTACTTTCTTGGGTTCCCTGATCACTGCAGATTATGACAGCAACCACGAAATTAAAAGACGCCTGCTTCTTGGGAGGAAAGCGATGACAAACCTAGACAACATCTTAAAAAGCAGAGACATCACCTTGCCAACAAACGTCTGCATAGTCAAAGCTATGGTTTTTCCAGTAGCCATGTATGGAAGTGAGAGCTGGACCATAAAGAAGGCTGACCGCTGAAGAATTGATGCTTTTGAATTGTGCTGGAAGAGACTATTGAGAGTCCCCTGAACTACAAAGAGAACAAACATATCCATTTTGAACCTGAGTGCTCACTGGAAGGACAGATCCTGAAGCTGAGGCTCCAATACTTTGGCCATCTCATGAGAAGAGAAGACTCCCTGGAAAAGACCCTGATGTTGGGAAAGTGTGATGGCAAGAGGAGAAGCGGACGACAGAGGACGAGATGGTTGGACAGTGTCACTGAAGCTACTAACAAGAATTTGACCAAACTCTGGGAGGCAGTGGAAGACAGGAGGGCCAGACGTGCTCTGGTCCATGGGGTCATGAAGAGTTGGACATGACTTAACAACTAAACAACAAAAAGAAAAAACATTTGGGGGAGAAAAAAATCCAGAAATTCTCCCTAAGTTTTTAACATCAAGAATAATGAAAACCCATAGCATGCTCACTCTTTTTGTACCTTTTGATCTATTTATGGCAAGCCGGGAGAACCTTTGGCCATCCAGATATTTTAAGAGTATAATTCTCATCATTCCTTATCTTTCGTCACTCTGACTAGGCTTTTGGAATTGAAAACCAAGACATCTGGAGAGCCAAAAGTTCTTGATCTCAGAAACCCATCTGAGGCATGCTATTCGTAAAAACAGGATAGAAAAAAATATATAATATTGTGATTAAGTTCGTTAGAAATTTGAAGCAGCTCCACTCTTTTGGTACAAAATGACGACTGAGCCTCTTTTAAAATATTAACAGATGTATTTGGATTAACATTTGGTGGTTCCACAACAACTTCTATAGGTTAAAAACAACTGATATCCGGCAACTGTCCTAAGTATGAAGACAAGGACTCCGTCTGTAAATTGGCAGGGTTCATTGAGGGTCTGGTCCAGAACATTCCCGGTCGGTGTTTTTCCTCATTGGAGCATCCCGAACCTCGCAAATTGTCCCGTAACAAGGGTGTCTGACCCAATCTCCCTCCAGTGGTGGTTGGCTGAAAGATTGGTCAGGTCAGATTACCTTCCTCAAGTGACCTGGTCCCTGCAGAAAGACCACAACTGTCCATTCTAGCACTGCTGTCGATGTTCCCTTTCCCTTTGACAAGTCAGGGTCAGGTAGAAATCCTACCTTCAAATTAGGGAAATCTTCTAATAACCCGCACACTCTTTCATATCTCTGTTCACCTTTTTCCCTCTCTCTACTTTTTTCCTCTTTCCTTCTTTCTCCCCTGGATATACTGAACACTCCCCCTCTTCTCTGATCTTTTATATCTTCCTCCAACATTGGTAGAGTTAACTCTTCCTCCTTTTTCCCTCTTCCTTCCTCCACTAAACAGACTTTTATTTGAGGGGACGGCTCACTCTCATCTTTCTCTCTCTGCCTTATTTCTCCTTCACAAATCAACATAACACATAAAAGTTAATCAGGATTCTGTTGTCCTATGGGGCAATTGAAATGGTTCAGTAAGAAGCAGGCTTCTGGTTATGTCTTTGCTTGACTCCTTCTCTTCTCTTAGAATCCTTCCTTCAGGATTTAACTTTCATAAACCTTTCACTTGTTCAAGGAGGAACTGAGGGTTGCTGTAGAAGAGTAGTAACATTTAAACTAGGCTAGTGTGGCATTCTAGTTCCAGTCTACATTTTGGTGTTGTTCAGTTATTTTTAGAAGGTCCCACCACAGCCACATACGGTTGCAATCAAAATTATTCAACCCTCATTGCAAATCAGGTTTATTATCAAAATTTACAGATGTTCAGTTGTTTGCAATGAACAAATCAAACAAAAGCAATTGAAATAGCTCAATAAAACAAATGCTTCAAGTGGTTTCCCCAAATTCAACTGAAAATGCAACTTTTAATTATTTTTGCAGTCTCAGAATTATTTAACGACACCCCCCCCCCAGAATCCCTCACAACAGTACAAATATGCAAGACAGGTGTTGTCTCAAGCATACCTAACACAACCAATCAAGGGCTTCATTAGTTGCACTAGTTGTGCTTGAGCCGGATTACATGAAATACTTGAACTGGCTAGGGGTTGTCGTAAAAGTGAGCTTCCTAAGAAACTGCTTTTACACGGAACAGAGAGGTGTCCGGAATGATCAGTTCCTTATCAGGTAAAACTGGGTCCTTTAATTTTACCCTAGGCAACTGTTTCACTCCTTCCCCAAGTCTGATCCGATTTTTAAGTAACAATCTCCAGTAATTCTAAAAGATTTACTCTTCTTTATCTTATATGTAGGACCCTAAATTGGTAGCATGCGTGTGGCCTGATTAAATAAATCAATTTTAAAGTAGCCAATTAACTAGAGTAGCTTGACGGTCTATTCAAGAAACCAACGTTCAGACAAACAGCCTTTTTATATTTTATTATAAAAATAGAGATTAGCTATAAATGAATTTAAATGAGCAAAACATGACATCTTTACATAAACAATCATTTCCTAGAGTGGTCGAAATGACTAGATAGGCGGGGTATAAATACAATAAATAAAAATAAATTTCCAACATACCCCAGCCATAGCCACAAGACATTTTCCTCTATAAAAAACCAAAATAATAAAATAGCTTACTGCATTTTAGAACAGAGATCTGTCTTACTGTCAGTTCCAAAAATAAAGTTCAGTTGGAGTTTTTCTCTAGCGTTCATTTCTCTGGGCAGGAATTCTCTTGCTGCGTTCGGGCAGGCGTCCAGGCTGTCTCTCCGTCCATCTTCTCCTTCTCGGCTTTTCACCCATCTTTCTTAAACGTACAAGTTATGTCCTTGTCCGTCGGAGTTTAGATAAGATAAAGGTCATCTTGCTCTTCTTGACTTTTTTTCTTCTGTTGAAGAAGAACTGACCTTGTACATTTTTTTTTCTAATTAGCACCTGGACACAAGCAGATTTCTAGCTTTTTCGTTGCTGCTCTGAAATCAATCCTATGATATACATCTCTATTCTATTTTCATTATCAAATTCATGACAGGGGTTTGGTGAGTATCACGTTTGACTGCATGTTAGAAATATGGCTAATCAAAAGAATGGTCCAAAAAGTTAAGAGAAGAGATCATTGTCCTTCACAAGCATGGAACAATATATAAAAAGATAGCGAAGGCACTGAATGTTCCTAGAGACACCATTGGAAGCATAGTTTGCAAGCTTACAGTTACAGGGTGAGTGGTTGCATTACCTGGATGGGGGAGAAAAAGGAAGCTATTAGTGGCTGCAATCAGATTTCTGAGAAGGCAGGTTGTAAAAAAAACGTCGAGTGACTGCAAAAGCCCTGCAGCAAGACTTGGTGGCAACAGGCACTGAGGTTTCAGTTTGCACAGTAATGCATGTACTAAACACAGAAGGTTTCCATGCCAGAACACCAAGACGTACACCACTACTGTCCCAAGAACACAAGAAAAGTCAGGTCAAATATGCTCAAAGTCATATAAATAAGCCGCAGAAGTTTTGGAATTCTATTCTGTGGAGCTGTGAGACAAAACTGGAACTTTTCGGCCCAGTGAATCAGCGATATGTCTGGAGGAAGAAGAATGAAGCATACGCTGAAAAGAACAGTCTGCCTATAGTTAAGCATGGTGATGCTCTGGGGCTGCTTTGCATCCTCCGGCACTGGAAACCGGCAGCGTGTGGAAGGCAAGATGGATTCACTGAATTATCAGGAAATCCTAGGATAAAACGTCATGCCATCTGTGGGGAAGCTGAAGCTTGGGCATCATCGGACCTTCCAACAGGACAATGATCCCAAGCATTCCTCAAATTTCACCAAGACTTGATTACAGAAGTAGTCCTGGAATATTCTACAGTGGTTATCACAGTCACCTGAGTTGAACGCCATATAAAATCTCTAGTGAGATTTGAAGAAGACGGTGGCAGCACGCAAAGCCAAGAATATTATTGAAATGGTGGCCATTGGTTATGAAGAATGGGCTAAGATTTCTCAGGAACGCTGCCAGAAGCTGGTGTCTGGCTATGCATCTCATTTGCAGCAGGTTGTAACAGCAAAAGAGTGCTCTACTAAGTACTACAGATGCTTGCCATGAAGGGGTTGAATAAGACTACAGAAATCAATAAAAGTTGCATTTTCAGTTAAATTTCGGGAAACCACTTGAAGCATTTGTTGTGTGGAGCTACTTCAGTTGCATATATTCGTGAAGGCTTTCACGGCCGGGATCTAATGGTTGTTGTGGGTTTTTCGGGCTCTTTGGCCGTGTTCTGAAGGTTGTTCTTCCTAACGTTTCACCAGTCTCTGTGGCTGGCATCTTCAGAGGACAGCACTCTGTGCTTTGTGTCCTCTGAAGATGCCGGCCACAGAGACTGGCAAAACGTTAGGAAGAACAACCTTCAGAACACGGCCAGAGAGCCCGAAAAACCTATAAAAAACACTATTTCATTTGGTTTTGTTTGATTTGTTCATTGCAAACAGCTGAAAGCCTATGAATTTTGATAATAAACCTGATTTGCAACAGGGTTGAATAATTTTGATTACAAATGTGAATTGTAAGAATTTTTTTGTTGAGTGAAATACAGTTTTCAAAATCATATTTACTATAGGATGTACATTTATGTGACTAAATCTGTAGGAAGATTCTTTACCTCACTCACTTGTAAAACCAAAGAGGAAGCTGCTGGAGCAAGGTGCATCGTAGTGCTGTAGTGTGGGTTTTTTGGGTCACTCTGGAAGTTTCTTCTTGAGCATCATGTCTGAATAGAATTTATTAGTTGGCTTCTGCACATGCTGTGTGATAGTTAGGTTCATTGTATTTTGCGCTGTGACAGGAAGAACAATATGTGTGTGTTGCAATACCCTTATGTGTCCAATGCTAAATGTTGTAGGCTACACTGAAAAGATTAAGCTCAAGGCAGCTGAACTGATGCTTTGAGCTGATTAAAATAATCATCAAGATTATGGTTGGAGCCAATAGGGAAGTTCCAAGCAGGCATGTTGGTGTGGTTAGTGCAGAAGGTAGGAAAAGGAAAAGGTCACATGATGAAACAGTGAAAAGTGAAGGAGGGGATCTCTCCCACATACTCAGAGGGAGATATACTGTATATAGAGAGATTGTTTTACTGGTGTTACAGCATGTGAGTAGGTGCAACAATGTTCATGGCTGTATCAGTTTACGTCAATATCAAGAAGAAAATAGAGGCATGGAATGAAAAGATTTTATCAGTGAATGCAGTACAAGACTAACTTTACTGTAGAAATCAGAGTCGCTGACTTGAATAGCATAGTCCTACTCAGAAGTAATTGCAATAAATTCATTTAGGCTTACTCCCTAGTAAGTATGCCTACCACTGCAGTGTTAGAAACCTGCATTTACAGTTATGTGAAAAAGAAAGAAGTTCTTTGTCGACTCACTGACTGCAATTTGCCCAGATCCCGTGGCTGTAAAACAGGCCCAGATCATCACCCCTCCATTACTGTGCTTGACAGTTGGTATGAGGTGTTTGTGTTTATATGCTGTGTTTGGCTTTTGCCATATGTAGTGCTGTACATTATGGACAAAGATTTCCACTTTGGTCTTGTCTGTCCAAAGGACATTATACCAAACCCCTTGTGGTTTATTCAGATGCAAACCTAAGCCCTGTTGCCATGTTCTTTTTAGAGACAAAAGGCAACCCTTCCAAATCAAACATACTTGTTTAGTCTTTTTCTGATGGTGCTGTCATGAACTTTAACATTTCACATGCTAACTGAGGCCTGTAGAGTCTGAGATGTAACTCTTGGGTTTTTTTCAATTTATCTGAGTATTGCTTAGTCTGACCTTGGGATTTTTGCTTGGATGCCCACTCTTGGGAAAATTGGAATGTTTTCCACTTGTGAATAATCTTCCTCACTGTAGAATGATGACCTTTAAATTGTTTGGCAATGTCCTTATGTAACCCTTCCTAGATGAATGGGCAGCAGCAATTGCTTCTCTGTGATCATTGCTGATGTGTTTCCTCCTTGCCATTTTGTTAACACACACCTGAATGTTCCAGACCAGCAAACTGCTAAAACTTTGCCTTTTATAGAGGTGGTCACAAGGACATTTGGTTAGCAACACTTGGCTGCTACTTAGTCTCTTAATTCCTATGGAGGCATTAAGAGTGTACCTAGTTTTTCACACATGGCTTCTCCATTTTGGCCTTTTTGTTTTGTTTTGCTTTTGTAAAATAAATCACGACACGGTGTAATGTGTCATGTGTTGTTGTTGATCTGAGGTTGTATTTACCTAATTTTCAGACCTGCTAAGGACCAGGTGATTTCTATTATGTCCTGATACATAAAAGCATAGAATTCAAAGAGGTATGCTTTCTTTCTCACATGACTGTAAATACTTACTCAACGACAGAACTCGGTCAGAAATGAGTCAGTCACTGTTTCTGCTCAGGCCACCATACAAGGTAATTGAGGGGATAAAATGGGAAGAAATCCATGGACACTCTTCCAGCCTTCTTAGACAAAGGAAAGAGAGAATGAATAAAGACTTCATGGAACAAGTCAGTATTTATTAAAAAGTGATTGCAACATGTTTTTAGCTTAATATTTTATTTAGTGCAAAGAAAACAAAACAAAAACGGTTTATCTGGGAATGTTGTCTTTCTTGTGTTAGCATGGGGAGAATGGCTTTTCTAAAGTAAGAAGAGTCTTGTGCTGAAAATGCACTAACATTTAACTTTACATACTGGCTTGCATTATTTTGCATATTTGATTTGTTTATACAGGAAGTATATGTTGTTGACTTATTATGAACCTAAGCAAGTCTATAATTGGGTAATCTCTTTTCAAGAGTGGAAGCAACATTCTGCAGTAGTTAATTATTAACCAGAGTACAGATCCTTGAAGGGTTTTTGCCGTTAACTGTGGTAAAAAAAAATTTGTTGTTGTATCAACTGAACTCAGTTGATAGCTGTCTGGCTGTTGTGGACATCTGCCTTAATGTGTCTTCCTGGAATAATTTATACAGTAGTTTTCTTTAGACATTGGTCAGAACAGTTAAAAAAAACCTGTCAGCATGAGCTGTTCTAAGGATACATTGTTTTGCATTATGCATTACACACACACACACACACACACACACACACACACACACACACACACACACACACACACACACACACACACACACACATGTATATTGTTTATAAATTTGTTTTTCTCTGAACATTGGTAGAGAATTCCCTCTTCCATTTTTATTCTTGGCCAAGCCACTCAGATAATCCAATGGTGACTATTAAGTTACTAACAAGCACATTCCTTTCCTTTCCCTTGCCTCTTAAATGTATGATTCTTCATGATCTGCCAAACACAATGCTCACTTTGTAGGTTTTCCTGCTGTTTGACCTCTGGTTAGTTTGAAGGCACACTTGATCTCTTGCCTTACAAAAGACCAGTTAGGTCCCGGTCTAGTCAGATGCCACCTAGTGTCAGCTCAGACTGCTGCAGGAACACCAACCCCCAGCTTCCGTGAGCATGTTGCCTCTGCATCTGCCTGTCACTGTTAAACCTCTCTTAATCCTTGTTATTTATTTATTTTTCCTTTAATCCTCTGTTCCTTGCTCCCTGTTGCCTTGCCTGCAGGGCCTTTGTTCCCAACCCAGAGCTGGAGCTGAGCCCCAGGCATGAGCAGGCTAAGCAGCTGCTACAGAGAGCTCGTATGAAGGCCAGGACGAACCCCCTTCGCGCCAGTCATCACATCCTGCCTATTGCTTCCCAAGAAAGGAGGTAAGATTTAGAATTTCCCCAGGGACGATCACTGCTTCCAGGAAGATTCGGGCCTGGGAGGAGAGCAGAGCAGGAAAGAGTAATAAAGAAGGGACGGAGTTACGCTTCCTACATTTAACACTCACAGTTCATGTGCTTTTTTTTGTGTGCACACACAATGCTTTTTTTGTCTGCTTGTTTTTCATACTTGTAAACCACTTGAACCTCTTCTCATACCCGCTCTCTTTGTACTCCTTCCCTCACATTTTATACAGTAACTATACCTGTTTGCTGTGTATACTGAACACATGCCATAATTTGGCACTGGCTCCTCAGCAGTAGATGTCATCTTGTCGATATAACTCTGTTCCAACAATGTGTTAACATGTACCGGTCCATTCAGAGCTATAGATCTAAGAATGAGATGCTATATAAGATTTTAAAAATACAAAATAGATAGAACAGCCAGGGTTTGCAATATTAATGTTTATTTATTGATTGATTCAAAACCAGAAAAAATATTTGCATTTGTGGGCTTAAATGCAAACATTTACTTTCGTATAACAAGAAAATGCAGTAAAATGTTAGTGTAATATTAGCTATAATTTATGGGGTGAGATGGGAAATCAGCTCAACTAAGCTAACATGTTGCAACAAGACAAAAAGGAAAAGGAAAAACAGAAAAAAGCCCTAAGAGTCTTGAGGAACAGTAAAAATTGAAAGTTTTAATTAGCATAAGCTTTCATTGACTTTAGCCTCCTTCTTCAGATGCATCTAAAGAAGTGGGCTGGAATCCATGAAAGAGTATGCAAAAAGTCTTATGCCAAAGAAAACTTGCTAGTTGTTGTTGTGGGTTTTTTGGGCTCTTTGGCTGTGTTCTGAAGGTTGTTCTTCCTGACATTTCGTCAGTCTCTGTGGCTGGCATCTTCAGAGGACTGGAGTAGGAAATTTGTCCATGCTCTGTTGCTGTTTATTGGATAGCTGAGTACTTATAGCTGTGGGAACAGCTATTGTCCTTTTCAAGAGATAGGGTGATGATGGTGATCAGTGTGTTTTTCTTGTGGATGTATTGTGATAAGGGGGAGAGATGATTTGTCACTGTGGTTGATGGGTGTCTTTAGCTTTTTTTTTTTTTTTTTAGGTGCAACGATCCCTGCTCCTTGTGGCTGGGTAGAGTTGACGTTTTGCAGGTTGTATTTTTCAGTGCTGGGAGCCAGGCCTTGTTAAGTTTTGGACTTTCCTCTTTTTTGTTGAAGCTCTGTTGGTGTTTATGGATTTCAATGGCTTTCCTGTGTGGTCTAACATAATGCTTGCTGGTGTTGTCCAGTACTTCAGTATTTTGAAATAGAATTTCATGTCCAGCTTGTTTTAGGGCATGGTCAGCTACTGCTGATTTTTCCGGTTGTTTTAGTCTGCAGTGTCTCTCATGGTCTTTGATTCTGGTGTGAATGCTGCGTTTTGTGGTTCTAATATATACCTGTCCACAACTGCAAGGTATCTGGTATACTCATGCAGTGGTGAGGGGGTCCCTTTTATCTTTTGCTGACCGTAACATTTGTTGTACAGTATTTTTGTGGTGGGTCTGAGTACCGTTTGTAGGTTGTGTTTTTTCAAAAGTTTCCCCATGCAGTGACCCCTTTGATGTATGGCAGAAATACTTTATTTGTGGGTGGCTGTTTTTCCTCTTCAATTTGGTGTTGTTTTCTTGGTTTGATGGCTCTTTTGATTTCATTCTTGGAATATCCATTCGCCTGCCACTGAAGAGAAAAAACAGTCACCCACAAATAAAGTATTTCTGCCATACATCAAAGGGTCATGGACTGCATGGGGAAATTTTTGAAAAAACACAACCTATAAAAAGGATTGAGACCCACCACAAAAATACAACAAATGTTGCAGTCAGCAAAGGATAAAAGGGACCCCTTCACCACTGCAGGAGTATACCAGATACCTTGCAGTTGTGGACAGGTATATATTGGAACCACAAAATGCAGCATTCACACCAGAATCAAAGACCATGAAAGACACTTGCAGACTAAACAATTGGAAAAATCAGCAGTAGCTGAACATGCCCTAAAACAGGCTGGACATGAAATTCTATTTCAAAATACTAAAGTACTGGACAACACCAGCAAGCATTATGTTAGACCACACAGGGAAGCCATTGAAATCCATAAACACCAACAGAGCTTCAACAAAAAAGAGGAAAGTCCAAAACTTAACAAGGCCTGGCTTCCAGCACTGAAAAATACAGTCTGCAAAAGGTCAATGAACTCTACCCAGCCATAAGGACCAGGGATCATTGTACAAAAAAGACCAGCTAAAGACACCCATTAACCACAGTGACACATAATCTCTCCCCCTTATCACAACAATACATCCACAACAAAAATACGCTGATCACCATCATCACCCTATCTCCTGAAAAGGACAACAGCTATTCCCACAGCCATAAGTACTCAACTATCCAACAAACAGCAACAGAGTAGTCCTCTGAAGATGCCGGCCACAGAGACTGGCGAAATGTCAGGAAGAACAACCTTCAGAACACGACCAAAGAGCCTGAAAAATCCACAAGAACCATTGAAACTCCATTTGTAGGGCACTTCTACTAGAAAAAAAAGGTCATATGAAAAAGATTTTGCTGATTCCTTTTTATTCCTGTGGCCTCCTCAGAAGCTGCACTAACCAGATCCTGGAGCGGTGAAGAAGTTGATGAGAGGGGTAGGAGAAGCCACTAGTGGAGACTTCACTGGAATGAAGTCCTTTATGCAAATAGAAGGATTCTTTTTTTCCTGGGCAGTCTGGAAATAAACAGTAATGAAGAGCCACAACTAATACTTTTAAAATTCACTGTTATGATCTGAAAAAAAGTTGAATACATCAAAGAGAGGCCTTTGCACTTTCTTGGGAGATGAATTAAAAACAGCTGTTTTACAAATGTTTGTTGTTCTTTCTTTGGGAGTGGGCTAGGGCAAGATAAGGTTAGCTTCTGCCTGTCTGTGAGCTTGAATTTATTCATATGCTACATGGAGACCCATTTAGGGCCAGTTCTTAACCTGTCATGTGATATTGCACCATCTTCCCAGACTTCAGCAAGAGCTATTTAACAATACCACATGATTGTTTGTTTAGTTAGTTACTGTGCTTAAGTCATGAGTCATGTGGGTCATTATCATGTCGCATGTCATCTTTGCTTTTAAAAGTATAATGCATCCTACCAGTTTAGTTGTGGGTGCTGTTCAGTCTTGATACCATGGGATAGAAAAGCAGAAGCCCCTTGATCAGTCCTAAGTAGTTGTTTGCATTCTGGCCTTATTCAATGACTGTCCAGACTCTCTAAACAACGCTTTGTATGTGCTTTTTGCTATCTTGAAGATGCAACAGCAAATGGTATTGGGGTGTTATTGTATGATGTAAACACAGACATTCAGATGCATACTACATTACTGGATGAATCTTGACAGAAGGGGGAGATCAGCTTGGGTAGAATTGCCATAAATAATATCCCAAGGACTGACACCTGATTAGACTTCAACAGATGCCCATTAAACTAAATGGTGTCTCTCTGTCTGAAGTTTGGAAACAGATAGTGCAGGCCCAGGTCTGATTAACTTGACCAACTCCACAGCTGCTGCTTCTTCTTTTTAATGTTATGCTTCAGGGATGCCTCTGGGATCTCTGCGGTGGATGCAAAGAACTTTGTTCTAAAGGATGGAGATCCCCGTGCCAGTGGAAACCTGAGTGACTCATCTAGTGGGGAGTCCAGCTGTGGACAGCAGAGGAAGCGAGGGCCATCACCATCCCGGGTGCGATTTGAAGATGAGTCTGCACGGGATGCTGAAGTCCGCTACTTGGAACGCCTGCAGCACCGTCGGAAACGGGTGTTGGATTCAGTTCTCTTATCCCTCGGTAGGGGCCCACTGATCTCCAAGCCAGATCTGTCAGCTTATATCAATGGTGATCTCCATCGCAATGAGAATGGTATTGGCAAAGCCGGTTGGGAACATCAGGGCAGTGGGCACACAGTAGGGTTGCTTGCTCCACAAGCCAGCGGTGGGCACTCTGAGAAGGGAAAGCCTCTAGTGATTAATGAAGAAGGGAAGTGCACTGCCTGTGGATCTTACATCAGCAATTTAACCACCAATGGGAAGCCAGATATTGTAGTAAACCAAACCAGGAAAGACACACATCAGACCTCTAGTTTCTCTCAAGAGAGCAAAGATCGAGGCCCTACCCTTAAACCCAAGGAGCTCACTGCTTCCCAGCAGGATTTAGGAACAAGGACCTTAGGCCCCAAAGGAACTCCAGTGTGGATCCTTCCATCCCGGCAGCGTGTTTACACAGAACGCATCAAGGAGACTTATATTGGAGAAGTGACTTGCATAGATGATGTTGATTCTGCTTTAGATAGCACCACAGACACATCAGACAGTTATAGGACAGACAGTGAAGAAACATGTACTGGTAATCGACAATCAATGGTTAAAAGCCATTGGCAAAATGGGCCTGGTCCAGTTTCTAAGGCAGAGAAAGAAACCAAGGATGGGAAAAAGACGATTGAGGGGGGAAAGCCTTGGGGGAAAGCCTGCTGCAGTGTCACTGGAGAGGAACCCCAGGATAATGTGCCTAGCGTCAGCGGAGACAAAATTGGGTCAAGTGTGAATGAAGCAAACAACTGTAACTTAAAGAGGACTTGTGAGGTAATAAGTCCAGTAACTAAAATGTCATCCAGGGAGACAGAAGCCTTCACCAAAGGCAACCAGCGTACAGATCTGTGTGAGCCGGCCAAGAAAGGCAAAGCTGAAGAACACAGGAGGGGATCCAAAGTCCTATTTAGTGAATCCACAACCACCAGCAGCCCTTATCAGATACCTCCCCACCCAGTTTCTGATGGTTGCTCAGACTCTGTGAATAGGCAGACAGTGGAAAGAGCCAGTCACACTTTCAGGCCAAGCAGTAGTTTAAGTCAAACCAGGCAAATAACGGGGCTTTCTCAGCAGCTAACTGAGCAGGCAGCTGCCACCTGCAACCTAGTGAATCGAGTACCTGCACCCCCTGCCACTGGAAGAGCTCCTCCCTCCCCTATGCCTTATAGGAGGGCTGCTTTGAAAGGCAGCTACAAGCTGAACAATCATGAACCAGGACAGCTGGACCAAGCCAATGTTTATTCAACTTTGCCTAATAATCTTCAGCATGTATGTGTGTCTCAGCTGGAGGATGACAGTGGCCTGCAGAAACCAAAGAAGTTCTCCAAGCATCAGCTGCTGACCTTGTCCACCAATAACTGTAATAATACGCATGCTAAGCACAAGCCAGAAACCTCTGTGACTGCTGCAGTGAAGCCCCAGGACAGCAGGATGATGGAGGTAAATCAAGGTAGGAATGGTGTTGACTTTTGATGGCTTTATAGGGGAGCTAAAGGGAGGATCTCCAACTGAACAGATAATGTTTCGTGTTCAAATTAAATCACACAAGTAATTTGGCATATTCAAAGCAGTGCAATTTACATGAATTTTTTTCAGAATTTCATGTTTTAGTCTTGGATGTCAGTATTTCAATTTGACACAATCTGGTTATTTTCAAGATAGATTTGGGACAGCTGGAGAGGAGGAATTTCTGGGTGAGAGTAAGGAAAACATTAAATGTAACTATAAAATGGGGCAGCAGATTTTTGTTAATAAAGTTGCTGCTCACAATGCTTTTTCTGTGGGATCAAACAAGTAGCACACAGTCAGAAATGAGAGTGGCAACCTGTTAATTAGTGGAAATTCACTGCTGTGGCCTATACAGTTATACATAATACCAGCATAACTCTAGGATTATGCCCAAAATGTATTTCCATGTGTGCATATACGTAGATCCTAGCTGGTTGGATAGCTCAGTGGTTTAGGTATCTGGCTGAGGGCCAGAGGTTGAGAGTTCAACTGCCCACTATGTGTTTTTCAAGTAGAGCAAGCCTGTGTGGCCTTGGGCAAGCTGCACAGTCTCAGCCCAACCCCTGGAAAGAAGGAATGGTAAACCACTTCTGAGGATTCTTCACCTGGAAAACCCTGAAAAGAGTCTCCATAAGTCAAAATTGACTTGATGGAACATGATTATTATTATTATTACGTAGATCTTAATATCCAAACCAAAATAATGTACAGTGCATTTACAAACTATGTTAATGAGAGTTATATTTTTAAAGCACAGTAATGTTATTCAAATGTATATTCCAATGCTATTATGAATTAAATATTTCTGCACATAATTTTTACTGTTCCTACAGCCTTCAGTTAGAGGTGCACAGGAGTACATCTCTGATATTGGGAAATCAGTTAATTCGGCATTCTGTAAGTCATTTGTGATAGGAGGGGGCATTACAAACAACAGGTTATAACTTTTTAATTTGTCCTTAACCCAGAGACATATTTTGCAGAGTAGTATACAATATGAGCTTGTGGACAAGTATTTTAAAGTTCTAATTCTTTTTAGGGAAAAAAAAGGTTGCTTACCCTCCTGCATGAACTCATCTTGCTACTTTTTTTATGTGTGTGACCTGGGACCCATTCTCTTTTTTTTCCAAATAGCTATCACTGTTTAATCAAAAGACAATTCTGTCCTATACATGCTTTCCTTTCTTTGAAGTAAATCTGCCCCATTATTTAGAAGATGTATTATGTGCCATCAAGTCCGTTTCTATTTATGGTGAACTCAGTATGGTTTCCAAGTTAAGTGATAGATTTAAGAGGATTTTAATTGTTAAAAGAAGTTAAGGGAACCTTAAAAGTATGTGGGTTTTTTTCATGGTGCCCAGGTATGCACACAAAATGGGTGTGTGCGCATGCGCAACATTGCTTTGAAAAATTCCAGAGCCTCAAAAGCGAAAGTGTCTTAGCCTATACTACAAACACCCTGCTTTCCTCAGTCCTTTTTATCTCTGCTGCTGTGACAGCATGTGAAGGACTGCTCTAGGGTCTTGCTTTTCTCACCTTCCTTCTTTAGTGAGAAACCTTCTGCTTTCTTCTCTCCCTTTTTCCTTCACCTTTTTTCTCTCTTCTCTGCATAGAGAGGGTTCCCCTTACGCTCCCCCCCCCCCCCGTAGCTGTGCCATCTCCTTTTCCTAACAATTTATGGTCTCTACCTTAATGAAAAAGAGTGCCACTTGTGGCAAGAAAATCCCCCAGTCCAATGGGCATGGTACCTGCTTGTTTTGCCCAGGTGAAGCCCATTTAGTTCAGCCCTGTAAAATTTGTAAAAGCTTTACTGCCTTTACGCTCAAGGATCATCAGTCTTGGTTTTAATCTTTTCTTTGGGAACAAACCCTCCAAGTCACGGATCCCACTCCTAGGATGATTTTGACCACCCAGGTGGATCAGTCAGGTCGTTTGGGGACAGCCCTGGATGTAGAATCCATCATTTTGTCCTCTTCAAAACCGCCATTGAAATCAATGAAGAAACTGGAGCGCAGCAGCCATAAATGCACAGCGGTCCCCATATTGACGTGATGAACAAGAAGTGGCAGCCTGTAGATGCCATCGCAGGCACGGCAGTTTCAGATCTGCAGTTATCGATCGAGAGTCTACCTTTGCACCCACTATTGATGCCCAGTATAAGGTCTCAGTCTTAGAGGGTGAATGCTTGAGCCCCTCTGTGCAGAGTATTGCCACCTCACCAAGAGTGCCTTTGCCTCTGAGTCTGCTGCAACAGCAGTCCTTGCTTCCACTGTCCAAGGATGAATGACAGTCAAAATCAAGATCCCTCTCCCTTACTCAACTGTCTCTACAACCAGGACACCACGATAGGGAGAGTAGGAGGTCCAGATCACTATTGTTCTCGCGATCACTGCCCTGTTGATACTGACCACACTGTTCAAGATCTCCATTAATGAGCACTTGGTATCGTGAGGATGCTTACTACGCACCCTTCTTCTGCCCTCCCTGCTTCATGTGCGGGGGCATGGGCTGGCCCTCCCAGTCATATAGGAGTCACCAGCAGTCTCGAGAGCTCAGCAGGTCTTGATCATGCACATGCACTCATCGTCGATCTCAAGAAATTTACGCTACCAACCCTCGGGGCTGATCTCTCCGAACCTGCTGTCTGCCTTCCATGAGACCAGTGCCACCACCAGGGCTCTCTCCCAGCTTCCACTCAAGCCTTGGCTCTCTGGCCCACCTCACCTGAGGTCTTTCTGCCTCCTCCTAACTTACCTCTCAGTTACTACCAGGCTTACTTCAGCTGCTGGCAACTCCTTCTGTTCCGGTAAGAGAAAGACAACCAGATGACAGCTCTGCCATTTCTGCCAGGGAAAGGCTCTGTCCTTGTCCCAGGATCCTCACCCCTTTTCCTAAGTTCTGACATCCAGGATGCCAGCTCTTCCTCTCCCTTAGAGGATTTCTCTTCATATGATGACCTGATGAAATGGCAAAATCATTGCAACTGCCAGTCTTTAAACCAGTACCTCCAGCTAAGGATGCAGTCTTCACCCGCATCCAAAAGAAGATGAACATCCCTATTGAGATGGCGATGCTTGACACCTAACATGCCTTATCATTAGCCTTGGCAGAAGCCCTCCTCAATCTCACCAATATCCCGTAGGATTGATAACTTCTACAGGGTCCAGCAGGACAAAGCTAAATTCCTCTTTAAACATCCTCTTCCATTGTCCGAGTGAGATCCAAGGGCTGTGCTCTTAACACCCCAGATAATAAGGAAAGCTGTGAACTAGGCTTGCTTGCTCACAAATCTATTCTTCAGTGGCACTCCACATGCACATAGTTAATTATCAAGCCATGATGGGTGCTTACCACCAGTTCATCTGGGAAAAAATTCAGAATATAATTGCTGCTCTGCCACCAGAAAAATGGTTTTCGGCCATCTCCTTTCAACTCTAGCCGCCTAGAGTGGCCTTTTAGGCCAGATGGGCGGGGTATAAATCAAAGTAAATAAACAAACAAACAAACAAACAAGAGGCCTATGCTCTGCCTGGGCAACAAATCCACTCCTCCTGGCATGTGGCAGATTGTGCAGCTAAGAGCATGGCAGCGAGTATCACTCTGCACAGACATGCCTGGCTTCGCCTAGCGGGCCTCCCAGCTGACTCCAAGTCCCACACTGAGGACCTCCCCTTTGACAGAGAGGATCTCTTCAACGACACAGCTGATGACTGTATTCAAGACTTTCACAAAAAAGAAAAGCAATGCAAAGAAAATGGGCATAAACTTGTACCACCCAAGAGCTTCTCATTTCCACCCTCACTGGAAAAGCCCCCTGCTCTACTCTCACTACAAGTTACCATCTGAGCGGTCCAAGACTTCTGATTGGTCTAATCACCAGTGCCTTACCCCAGCCTCATGCTCTGCCAAATACAAGCAAAAAGGCAGACAGGAAACCTTGGCAGCAATATTGACATGCTCCAGCCTGAGGTCGACACATGCACCTTTTATCACCATCACCTCACGTAACAACAGCTACAGATATACGCTTGGCACCATTCATCCATGCTTGGGACTCTATTACCTCTGCCTGGGTCTTCAACATCATAACCCATGGATACGTAATAGAATTTTCTGCTTTACCACCCATGGGCTGTATCTGGTACACACTCCACCTTTTCCCATCCTCCAGGAAGAAATCCACACTCCTGGCAAAAGGAGCTAACTCAAGGGTATCTCAGATGGCTTCTTCTCCTGATACAGTACTTTACAGTACCTAAAAGAAACAGGGCTATGCCCCATCTTGGACCTATGTGCCCTCAACAAGTTTATAATCCTAAAACATTTCTGGATGGTGACATTACAGTCCATTCTCCCCCTATTTCACTGGGAAGACTGGTTTGTGTCTATAGACCTCCACAACACATGCTTTCATATCTCAATTCATCCACGACATTGTTGTTTCTCCTCCGTGGCCTCTGTGAATACACACTGATGGGTTAATCTGCGCTCAAACAGAGCATCCTCAGAAACTTTCACAGGGAGGACCTTGTTTATTTGTAAGATCAGACTTTCTTTAGACATGGTGGATTATTTGCTATTTTTTCCTAGGTTTTAAGGTCAGTTGTATATAACATAACTGAGGCGAAACCTGATCAGTGCTTTCCTAATAGAGATGGACAAATACTCCACATCTTAATGCAGGGTGGGCTTACCTGGTTTTTCCCTAGCTTTTAAAGAGAATTTTTAGAGGAAAAACTTGGATAGAAAAAGCTTTAACAGACCTAGTTTTCCCTCTAATTCTCTGCAAATGTTTTTGCTTTCCAAATAGCTAAAAAAAAAAACTTCTCAGCAAGAGAGAATGCTTAGGAGAAATGGGGTCAGCTGTCTGAGGTTTCTCAGTATCCACAGAGTGACTAGGTTCTAATCACCATAGTTTTGACATTATCCACTAGATGACCCCAGTCAGATAACATTTTAGTTCTGTGCTGTTGCTTATAGTCTGCAGCATATTTTACTTGTATAGATATGGTGGTTTTCAAACTACAATGAAGCTCATATTTCAGAATATATAATGACACAAGGCCAGTGGAGGTGATGGCATTCCAGTTGAACTATTTAAAATCTTGAAAGATGATGCTGTTAAGGTGCTACATTCAATATGCCAGCAAGTTTGGAAAACTCAACAGTGGCCAGAGGATTGGAAAAGATCAGTCTACATCCCAATCCCAAAGAAAGGCAGTGCCAAAGAATGCTCCAACTACCGTACAATTGCACTCATTTCGCACGCTAGCAAGGTTATGCTCAAAATCCTACAAGGTAGGCTTCAGCAGTATGTGGACCGAGAACTCCCAGAAGTACAAGCTGGATTCCGAAGAGGCAGAGGAACTCGAGACCAAATTGCTAACTTGCGCTGGATCATGGAGAAAGCCAGAGAGTTCCAGAAAAATATCTACTTCTGCTTCATTGACTATGCGAAAGCCTTTGACTGTGTGGACCACAGCAAACTATGGCAAGTTCTTAAAGAAATGGGAGTGCCTGACCACTTTATCTGTCTCCTGAGAAACCTATATGTGGGACAGGAAGCAACAGTTAGAACTGGTCATGGAACAACTGAGTGGTTCAAAATTGGGAAAGGAGTACGGCAAGGCTGTATATTGTCCCCCAGCTTATTTAACTTATATGCAGAATACATCATGCGGAAGGCTGGACTGGAAGAAACCCAAGCCGGAATTAAGATTGCCGGAAGAAATATCAACAACCTCCGATATGCAGATGATACCACTCTGATGGCAGAAAGTGAGGAGGAATTAAAGAACCTTGTAATGAGAGTGAAAGAGGAGAGTGCAAAAAACGGTCTGAAACTCAACATCAAAAAAACTAAGATCATGGCCACTGGTCCCATCACCTCCTGGGAAATAGAAGGGGAAGATATGGAGGCAGTGTCAAATTTTATCTTCCTGGGCTCCATGATCACTGCAGATGGAGACAGCAGCCCTGAAATTAAAAGGCGCCTTCTTCTTGGGAGGAAAACGATGACAAATCTTGACAGCATCTTGAAAAGCAGAGACATCACCTTGCCAACAAAAGTCCGAATAGTCAAAGCTATGGTTTTTCCTGTCGTGATGTATGGAAGTGAGAGCTGGACCATAAAGAAAGCAGACTGCCGAAGAATTGATGCCTTTGAATTGTGGTGCTGGAGGAGGCTCTTGAGAATCCCCTGGACTGCAAGGAGAACAAACCTATCAGTTCTAAAGGAAATCAACCCTGAGTGCTCACTGGAAGGACAGATCCTGAAGCTGAGGCTCCAGTACTTTGGCCATCTCATGAGAAGAAAAGAGTCCTTGGAAAAAACCCTGATGTTAGGAAGGTGTGACGGCAAGAGGAGAAGGGGACGACCGAGGATGAGATGGCTGGACAGTGTCTGCGAAGCAACCAACATGAACCTGACACAACTCCGGGAGGCAGTAGAAGACAGGAGGGCCTGGCGTGCTCTGGTCCATGGGGTCACGAAGAGTCGGACACGACTAAACGACTAAACAAACAAACAAAATTGATATCTTTAGTTCTGCCAAAAACAGAATCTCTAGAAATTATGAACGTTAGAAACTAGAAATGTAATAAACTGGGCTTCTTCCTACTTGTTTCCAACCCATACTATTTTTACTATTCCATTTTAAGCATATTTTTAACATTTTCTGCAAATGAGAAGGCCATAAAACTACCTTAAATAGTGACATACCTTCTCCTCCTGCCAGTGCTGCTGCTGCTGTTTAGGTCTAGAAGAGGGAAAGCAATCACTAATAAAATTCTCCTTCAGCAAACTACCTATACCCTTTAGAGCAGAAATGGGGAGCATATTGGCCCCTGGAATGTCACTGTATTGCAGTTTCCCTCAGCCATAGCCGACATAGTCAAGGGGGAAAGATAATGTGAGTTGCAATCCAGTGACATCTGGGGGAGTGTGGGACCAGACATTCCCATTTTCTCCTAAGAGGAAGGCATGACAGTTAAGTTGAATAGTATTAAAGAAGTAGAAGCAATTATACACTTACATTCCCAATGCTAGATAGGCTATCACTGGACATGACAGAAGAGCTCAGACATTTTTGATAAAGGATCCATGTAGATGGAATTGTATCCTGTTACAGATTATCTCATGACACATTAGCTGAAGTTAAGGTGCAGGTCCATAGTGAGAATAATCTAAGGGAAGTGATTGCAAGCAATTGTTTGTGTTGTTACACTAGGTCCATCATCCTCAACAAGTGATGTTCCCATTGTTGCTTATAATGCCATCAGTTCCACTGCCATTAGTCTCTCCTTGACAACTGAGGAGACCAATGTCACTGCCTCCACTCATGCGGTCAGCACAGAAGCTCCAACAACAAAGGCACAGAAGACAAATCAAGGGCCAACAAGTGCAGTCCAGCGGTGAGTACTTGCGTTTTGCCTTTTTTGGAGAAAGGACTGGGATCAAGCCTCATTTTTCTCAAGTTAGCATGCACCAAGCATTGTTTTTATTGTATTTTATATTTCATTTATATAGTTGGCTGTATGCATTTGATGCTTTTTACTGTTACTTCTCAATAGTGTGATAATGGGATTGCCATACAGTTGTGGCCTGGAGCAGAATCTTATGCAAAAATTATCTATTCAACGAAATTCTTGGGTCCTCAGATTATATAGATGACAAAAACAAAAGAAAAAACAAATAAAGCAGCACAATGGGAAAGAGAATGGTCTTGCCCTTTGCTGTTCTGACCTGCATGAAGTGGAGGGAATCCAGAATTTTATTTTCTGATTGGCTGGCAACTTCAAGTTGGTGAAGAAAATGCCAGTTCTCCAACAACAAGAGAAAATGGATAGAAATGTATTAACTTATATTTTTCCAGTCTGTTTGATTTGTGTTCTTTCTACAATATCCCACTCCCGCATAACTAATTTGTCCTTATAATAAAATGCATTATAATTAATCATGTGCTCTCAGATCAACTCCTGTTGGTGGTGAACCTTTCCATGATTTTTTCAATATAGAATACTCAGTAGCAGTTTACCATTCCATTCTTTTGGGGGTGCTCTGTGACTGTGCAACTTTCCCAAAACTATACAGGCTGGCATAGTGAGAAATTAAATGCTCAGCTTCTGGTTCCAAAGCCAAATATCTAACTCACTAAACCAGTGGTCCCCAACCTTTTCCAAACCGCAGACTGGTTGTGGGCGGTGTCTGTGCACAGGGGGTTTGGCACCCATTTGCACACAGGTGTGCGTGGGGTACCCATGCACACATGCGTGGGTGGGCAGGGCTCCCATACATGCACACATGTTTGGGCGGGGGCACCTGTGTGTGCATGCGTGGGTGGGCGGGGTACCTGTACACACACGTGCAGGTGGGCGGGGCACTGGTGCGTGCTTGTGTGTGTGCGTGGGGGGCATATGTGCAGGGGGGGTGGGAGATCTGTCTCCGTGGCCCGGTACTGCCAAGGCCATGACCTGGTAATGGGCTGTGGACCTGGGGTTGGGTACCCCAGCACTAACTATCCAGCTGGCTAAAATCAGGTGAGCAAAGAGAAAGGGGTGGAACTATGAGAAGAGCTATGACATACAAAGAAATGAATGTCTTTTTATCTTTGTTCTGCAGCCATGATTTTTTTTAAATAAAAAGGTTTTCTAATCCGTGCTTAGTAGCACAAAGATGTAAGGATTACCTTATTTTTCTTTCCAATTTGACAAACATTTTTTTAAAATTACATAGGTATCTACAAATTCCAGTCAAAAATCTGTGGGCATTCTGAAACTGCTGCCAAAAATTGGTCAGAGTAATTGCCAAATGAATTGATCTATCACTGTGAAAAAAGTGCAGTCAGTACTATGACTCCTGAGGACGGTAATACAGATTTCTATGTGCTCTGGTTGGACACTGATTAATCATTCTTCTTTGGGCATACTGCTTCGGTGGATATTGTCTGTTTCATTTTGTTGTTCCTTCACAGTCTATGGAGTTAAGCCAGACTTCAGTAATTAGGCTCAGCGTATACACTATAGTAAGAGGGCAACCAGTCTTTCCACCCAGTGTGGAAACTGCAGAGGGGGATGGTAGTCATCTTTCTTGATACCTGCTTTAGAATTGGAAGGAAAACAAGGAGGTCATCCAACCCAGCTGCCAGCCATTCCTGGAGCAAGAAAGGTGGGGACTTGCTTAGAGTAGACAATGCAGTTTGAAGGCTCCTTGCAGTACTCAGTCAGTACTTTCAGCGTGACTCAAGGAGCAGCAATACATCTTCTGCTGGTGCCTTCCTTGAGAAAGTTGAGGGAGGGCAGCTTCTTGGTGCTGTTGTGTGAAGACATATGGAATACCTTCATGCAGCACACTCAAGCCAGTTTATGTTCCTCCCACTGCTCACGCTGTTTCCTTAGGAAAGAGGCCACAAGGTAGACAGGCAGCATGCTGTAGTAGGGAAATTGTCTGCAGGAGAGGTACTGGTGACTTCAGTTTTTGGCTTGACTGGTATGGCCAACAAAAAATTGTAACCTCTTGTGTATCTAATCTAGTCTCTCTATTTGTATCTCTTACCATAATCCTGAAAATTAAGGAAACACATGCTTTCTATAAGGGAGGTCTCAGGTTCTTCAGTTAATGGGAAGGGTAAGAAGAATTCTCAGATTGGAAAGCAATCAGTCAGCTACTGAGAAATTATGTATGTATGTATGTATGTATGTATGTATGTATGTATGTATGTATGTATGTATGTATGTATGTATGTATGTATGTATGTATGTATGTATGTATGTATGTATGTATGTATGTATGTATGTATGTATGTATGTATGTATGTATGTATGTATGTATGTATGTATGTTTTCATTCATTCATTCATTCATTCATTCATTCAATTTCTATTCCACCCATCTAGACCAAAGGTCTACTCTGGTCTATGTATGTGTCACAGTAAACTGGAAATTGTAAAGCAAGAAATGGAATGTATTAGCATTGCAATACTTCGTGTCCATGAATTAAAGTCACTGCAAAAAGATAATTCCTGTTCTGCTAAAGACTGGAACAAGATATTTTCTGTCTGTGAACTACAAAGTGTTCTATTCTGGAAATGAAAAAATCCAGAAGGAAATGGAGTGGCTCTAATACTGAGGGATATAATGCAAGATCTAACCAAATAATTTCAATCAGACTCCATGGAACATGTATGAACATAACCATCATCCAAGTCTATGCTTCAACTACCAGTGCTGAAGATGATGAAATTGAAAACTTTTCTGCAGGCATCCAGGAGGAAATTGATCACACACCAAAAATCATAAATAACTGGAATGCAAAAGCAGGGAATGTCACAAACACGGGTTCGAAAACTCACGTGTAAGCTTGGACAGAGAGCAATCAGGAGTTTGCACATGCTAAAATGGGCTGAATGAGTCCAAATTCAGCTAGCCAAGATACAACACTCCTTCTCACAGGTCTGCCCACATAAGAACACCCCAGTACTCTCAGATATTATTGTGAAAAGGTCAAGTGGGCTTTGTAGTCCTTAGACTTAACTTGCACCACTGACAGGACTCTAAGTAAGCTAGGCCGAGGCAACACTCTCAGATGACCCTATGACAAGTGTACTGTTCAGAAAACCAATTGAGTTTTATAATCTTTATTTTATTAAAGAAAAAGCATGTTACTAGGTATCAAAGCCAAATTAAATCAAAACAAATAAACTAGCATTGTGCTGTTTAGTTACACAGATGTAGTGAGGCAAAGAAAACATGAAAAATATAAAAGAGTTCAAAAACCTTACAAAAACACAAAAAGCCATTAAAAAGAATAAAAACAGTTCCACTCCAGTAATTCATTAGTAAAAACAAAATAATCCAAGTAGGTTATAAAAAGGCTATAGTCCTCAGTGATACTGTAGAATAAAAATCCCTTAACAAAAGTAAAAATCCCTTATATGTCCCATAGTCCTTAGAAAAGAAAAATCCAGTAAATATACCATAGTCCTTACAAAATTACAAGAGCATAGTCCATATGGAGTATTCCAAGAAAAGGAGTTCATAAAGAATATTCCATAGGTAACAGTCCATAGAAAATAGTCCATGCACAGTCCTTAGGAAAAATCCCATAAGTCCAAAAGTAATCCAGCAAAGCATAGGAACCAGTCCATGTAGGTAGGCCACCAGTCCGTCTCGAAAGACATTAGGGTGAGTCCCAAATGGCTGAAGAGTAGGTCACGAATGACTGAAAGGTCGGTCTTGGAAAGACAATGTCCATAGGCAAAAAGTTCCTTTTTCAAGAGTAACTGGCAAGGGCTCATTGCACCTTCCCACGATGTCATCCAATCAGAGTTCGTTACTAGGCAAACAGTCCTGTTACATCACATGACTTCCTTCCCATACGCACCAGATGTTATTTGGGTTTTCTGTGGTTTATCAAAGAGTCACAACAATTCCCATCTATCTAATCACACCGAGTCCTTTCTCAGGCTTTCAGAATAACATTCTCTCTGCTCGCCTAGAAAACAACTTGTCAGCATAGCAAAGATACTTTATACAAAGAAACAAGATGGAACCTCTCTGGCTCATTTCTTAATTACAAAACCCATATGCCTTAAAAGATTTTAACTCAAAAACCCATCTCATCACAGGGAACAAAACAGAACCAAATGTTGTTGGAAAATTTACCCTACAGAAAAGAAATGAAGCAGAACCCATAAGAGTTTTGCCAAGTCAATATCTGTTAATTCCAAATATATGTTTTAAGCAACTGAACATATGGTTCAGCATGGTTGTGCACGTGGACATCAGTAGATGATCAATATAGAATCAAATAGACTATGTACAGTACCTTATTTTTTCCATGTATAAAACAACAATTTTTCCTAAAACAATTAGAGGAAAAATTGAGGATCATTTTAAACGTGGAAGGCAGCAGCAGGAGGTGGAGACTGAGGCAAAGAAGCAGCTGGGCTCAGCCGCCTCTTGCTGCTGCCCATTGACTGCTGCCGCCGCCGCCCAATCACCTTCTCCAACGATCATCTCCTTGTGATCAGGTAGTGGTGGCAGCAGTGAGAGGCGGCCAAGCCCATCTGCTTCTTTGCTTCAGTCTCCACCTCCTGCTGCTGCTACCTCCGCTGCTGGAGCCCTTTGACCGCCGCTTTTCCCTTCCTTTTGCTAAGCTCTGTGCCTTCGTGAAAGGGAAAAGTGGCTGTCAAAGTGACCACCACTTTCCTCTGCCTTTTGCAAAGCCACAGGGCTTAGCAAAAAGGAAGGGAGAAGCGACATTTTGTTTTTGGCTTCACGAAAGGCAGGGAAAAGTGTTGGTCACTTTGACACGGGGTTGTCTTATACATTCAGGGTTTAGCAAAAAGGAAGGGAGAAGTTGCAGTCAAAGGGAGCTCTATGGCTTAGCAAAAGGAAGGGAAAAGCAGGGATCAAATTTTCTAATTTGGGGTTAGAAAAGAGGGATTGTCTTATACATCTGGTCGAAAAACCCGCAAGACAATTGGTTTTTGCAATTGCTATGATGCCTTGCAAGACAGTTTCTTCTATGGCCATACTTCACAAGACTTTTTTCCCCCCGAGACCGATGCCTCGCAAGACGAATACATTTGGGAACCTCGCAAGATGATTTTTTTGCAAGACAGCGATTCTTATGGAACGAATTACATTCGTATTGCGAGCCACCACTGTACTTTGAAATAGTTTCTTATAGGCAAAGCTGCCAGACATGGGTGTATTTTATCCCCTGGCCTGTTCAATCTGTATGCAGAATGTATCACACCAAAAGCCGGACTAGATTCAAATGGAGGAAGAATAAAAACCAATGAAGAAGCATCAGTAAGAGATTCAGATGACATCAAGTGTAAGGATGTGTCCTTTGATGCCAAGACCAAGATCACCCACACTCTTGTATTCCCAGTCACCAAATATGGGTGTGAAAGCTGGACAGCAAAGAGAGCTGACAGGGAAAAATGGTTTTTAAAAAATACGGTGTTGGAGAAGACCTTTATGGATACTCTTTAGTGCCAGAAAGCTGAACCACCAGGTAGGTCCTAGTGCACATCAAACCTTACCTATCTCTGGAGACAAAATGGTGAAAGAAAGGCTGCCTTGCTGTGGGCATATCATGAGAAAACAGAATTCTTTGGAAAAGAGACATTTTGAAGATCCCTCATTCATAAGTTGGAGGTGACTTGATGCCACATTACAACAACAGGAAGAACTCTGCCCGAAACCCTGTCAAAGGCACTGCCAGCTGCAGTAGATGTTGCTGAGCAAGATAGGCAGATGGTAAACTTTGCTCTACTTTTGCAGTTTTCTACATTTGTATGTCTCCTTGGTCTGCATCTTACTCTTCCTTTTTGTAACACCACACTGGCTCCTAGTGTTGCACCTTGGCATACCAGGGAATACAGCACTAGAGACTGCAGAATGAGACAAGGCTCTGCCCTTCTTTAGGAACAAGCAGTTGCTGAATGTTTGTGCTGCCACCACCTCTTCTTTCTCTTTTTGTTGCAAGCTGTCTTTCACTCAAATACAGCACAATCTCTGGCTTCTTTGCCAGGCAGTACAGCCTTGCTGGGGCTGCCAGCTGGCTATCAGCCCAGTTACTCTTCTTGCTGCATGTGCTCTCCCACCAACCCCGTATGAAATCTGCCTTGACCAGATTCTCCCTTTGTGCCAAAATCCCCAGAAAGTTGTTGCTATGGCTACCTTTCTTGATCCACAGAAATTAATCCTCTTCCATCATACCCGAGATTGTATCTAAAATGCTACAAAGGCACACAATTGTTTACTTCAATGTAAACTTTTGAAAATGAAATGCAGTAGCTTAAGCAGCCACATTTAACAAAATTAACTCTCCACTCCATTTAGATCATTCTTTTATCTTATTAGTCAGCTGGTAGGTAAAATAATTTGATTGGATACAGTCTCTTTACAACATGGCTAGACATGTTGATCTGAACCAGTGCTACCTTGACAGTGTTGCTGCAAATTAGGGGCATGGTAAATCAAGGCAAAGGAAGCAGAGATGATTCTAGTGGGGTATTTGTGAAGAAGGAGAGAGGAGAGTTTGCTCCTGATCTGCTAGGGCAGGACAACAGAATACAGAAATCAGGAAAGATCTATCATCCTGGGAGGGCTTTTTGGGCAGCTTCCGGAAGGAATAATCCTAACATTAACCATCAGATGTATTCTGCTTGGTCCTTCTTACAAGATTTTTGGAAGAAAGAAAAATGGCAAAAAAGCAGTGAAAAAACATTCATTTTATTTCATTAGTCTTATTTAGAGGCTGCCTTTTTCTCAATAAGGGGATTCAAGGTGGCTCACAGAGTTTAAAAAGTAGAATTAAAAACAATAAATTATACATTAAACAAACTGTAATAATAATTAAAATACATGGAATGATTACAACATTAAAAACTTTAAAACCTCAATTTAAAAACAGCATTCAGAGACTCGGTTATGATTATTAAAAGAGGATTTACATCACAGGGTTACAAATGGAAGTCATGGTTGTCTGGGATTGAACTCAGGTTGTGAGCAGAATCTTTACTGCAATACTGCAATTTAACCACTATTCTATATTGCTCTATGGGGACTCTATGGTACTTACCCCCTGTCACTGAATGGTCCCCTTCACTGATGGGAACAGCTGTATCAGAAGCCTTAGAGGAAAAGATGGACGGCTTTATAGGTGTGAGAAATAAAAAAAATAATGGAGGCATCAAGCCTCTGTGTACTATCAAAATCATAGTCATTTTGCTGGTCTTAAGGTTATTAGCTAGTTCTTAGGGTTTGTTTATTTTTGTTTGTTTGTTTGTTTTAAGGCTCAGAATCCTGTTGCAGTGGAGCACTGTGGAAGGAAATAAAATATAAAATGGGAATGCACAGAAAACCAAAGAGTCTAATGAAGTTGTTGACAGTGCTCACTGATAGATAGGCTGCAGGAAGAGGAAGACAGAGAAGTGGTACATGAAACAACAAGCTCTAACAATTATGTATATCCCCATTGATTCTAGTGATTAGAGACAGCTTTGATTTTTCCAAAAGAGAGTATGCAAGTGTACTGTCCACGTACTCCAGTGGCCTGTATGGAAAAGGGAGCAGTATCTGTATTTAGAGGACTCGTGCCCAACTGTGCCTGGCTTGCCTCCTCTGCTGTCTCGTTCCCTCTAAAGTTTCTCAGAAACTATCCTTTCAGTGAGGCCTAAATATACAGTACTTTACTGTCATTATACTTTGGAACCCTTCCTACCCATTCTTCTTTCCCCTCTTTCTCTTCCCTCTTGTACTGTGAAACTGACTGTTAACTCCTTGGGATAGGACCCTGTCTTCTTTAGTTCTTTAGGAGCCTATAGGTCTCCTGGACATAATTTTTAAATAAATAATTATTCTGCTTTCCTCTCACTAGCATTTAGTACTTAGGCATCCTTCAGTCTCGAAAGACCATGGTGACGTGCTCTGTATGAGTGTCCTCTCCAGAGCATGAAGCCTGGGTATAATAACATGGAGGATAGGCTGTTACCCAAGCAGCAAATCCCCCTTCTCCATGTCACTGAAATAGTCCAGTGGAAAGGCAAGAGCCAATACAACTCGTTCCAGCGACGTTCCAGGAGTTGCCAGAACGACACGAACTGCCTCTGGGATTCTGGCTCCGGATTTTGCCTCAAGGTTTACTCCTGAAGCCTTTTCCATCAGTGGATATAGCCACAAGGCAGTGGAGGTTTGAAATTGGAGTTTTCCTTCTCCTAGATGGGCTGCCTTCCAAGGCTGACAAGCCCCACCTATCTGCGGTCCAGATGTATCACGTTTAGTCAGAACTCTCCACTATGACCTGTCCATCTTGGGTGTCCTTTAGATTTCAATTGTGAGGTAGTAACCACAATGGAATTGGGTGTGGGGTGTCTGGCCAGGAAGTTTATTCCTGTATCAAAAATCGTATAATAACTCTCAACCGTTCTAGAAACCAGAGGCACTGTGGAACGTTTGTCTCACAGAACTTTAGCAACATACATTAAGCAGGCATCAAAGTGAGTTGAATTGGAGCAGTGTTAGCTTTGTCTATTGGATCATAATGGGGATCAGAACAGTGTGGAGGAGGAATTCTAGACTGGAGCTTAAGCACCTTGACTAGGCAGAGGACAAACTCAGAATAGGTTTGAAAGTGTGGAGAGGGAGAAGGGGGATGAGGGTCAGCAACATCGGATTCTGGAGTAGTTATTAAGACTGAGGGAGTACCTGTTGATGATACAGAGGCCGCATTGGAATTGGGCACGTCATCTAAGCCCACAGATTGACTATGGCCCTGCTGGGTCGACTCTGGTGGAGAGATGGAGTCATTAGTGAGGCAGTTGGAGCTGTGTAGTCCGGTTTGAGTTGATGTGGGATGACTGAAGGAGTGTGATGGAACTGAGGCTTGGAATCGAATGTTGGATTCCGACTCTGGTGCTGATCAAGAAGTTGGCATCTTGAATCCGAGGCCGAAATCTTTGAGTCCAGGGTGCTGTGTGTGGTGGAGCCTGTGATGCTTCAATTCTGGAAGTAGGGTCACCTTGAGAGTTGGATACAGATGCTTAGGCTGAGGTCTTAAAGGAGCTGACACGGCAACTAAAAGAGACAGTTCAGGCTTGAGTGGTGAAAGCCTTACAGCAGTGGATGAAGGCTATCATCGATGCCAAGGTGGACCATCCAGAAAGACTGGATGGTCCAAGTAATAGTAACCTTGGGAGGCAGCCAGTTCAGAAAAGACAGCTTGGTATCTCCTGGAGGAAGCCCACAGCATCCACTGATGTGCAATAGAAGACTCACCAAAGTAGTGTAGATGATAATATAGTAGAAGTCTTGTGCTTGAGCCATTCCCAGTCCCAAGGAATGTCATCTGGTTGGAAGTGCAGTTCAGCATAACCTACCTCCTTCCAAATAAAGGTTCTTTTAAACAGAACTGTAACCTAGCAGGATTACTGCATGTGCATACTTGCCTGGACGCTTTTCATGAAAGGTTATGTGATGAACATTTTGCATAATGGTGTTTTTTATTTCTTTTTGATCTTGATAAAAGAGGGTACCTGGTAAGATTATTCAGCCAAGTAAGAATAGCTGCTTGGTTTTCAAATGTTGGCTGAAATAGTTTTCTGCAGCATTGATCTTTTTAATAATAATCACTCTAAACGTAGATTATACATGTAGCTTTTATTTAGAAATGGTGCTCTCCTCACTAGGGAAAAGCATCTGTTTGTCATTACATGACCTTTTTTCATCACTGTTTCTTGCAGATTAGCTTGCTTCATTGTATAATTAGTCTTTGGGAGGTAAACATAGGTTTAATCTGCAAGTTGGAGGTTGACAGTTGACAGTTGGTCAAGATGGCGGCGCAAGCACTTGCAGAGGCTATTATGGACTCTACATGCTCAGGCACAAGTAATTTACAGTCGACAAGAATTATTATCTATTGGCAGAGAAGGTTGCAACTTTGAATCGAGGGTCTCAACTTACAACATCCCAGCTGAGCCTTTAAGACGGCCTGCATATCCGGGGGTTACTCCCCCTGCTCTCCCTGTCAGGAAGAAAAGAACACGGAGAAAACGCAAGCAGAAAAGAGGTTGCAGGGCCAGTCTACGAGTGAGGTTAGGCAAAAATCCTCACAAGCCTGCATTGCCAAGCCTTTTTGTCTCAAATGTTAGATCTCTACCCAACAAGATTGAGGAGTTGGAACTTACTATCTCCCTACAGAAAAATATTTGAGACTGTTGCGTTACGATCTTTACAGAGACATGGCTTGGGTGTTCCATCCCAGGGGAAGTAATTGAACTACAAGGATGCAGAGTACATTGAGCAGACAGGTCTATTCAATCTGGGAAGAGCAGAGGTGGAGGGGTTTGTGTTTACACAAACGATAATTGGAGCACAGATGTTAAAATAATGGACATTCACTGTTCTCCTGATTTGGAGTATTTGGCAGTGAAATGCCGCCCCTTTTACCTGCCTCGCGAGTTTAATGTTGTTATAATAACAGCAATATATATACCTCCTGATGCTAACACAACCACAGCTTTGAGTTGTTTGTTAACTGCTATCAGCAAACAGCAGCAGGCCTACCCAGATGGAGTGCTGGTGGTAGCAGGTGATTTCAATCAAGCCAATTTAAAGACCATCCTCCCTAACTTTTATCAGTATGTGGACTGTCCCACTAGAGGGGACAATGCTTTGGATCAGGTATATAGTAACATCATGCATGGATATAAGATGAAGCCATTGCCTAGCTTGGGACAGTCAGATCATATATCTCTGTTTTTGATTCCATCATACAGACCTCTTGTTAAAAGAATCAGACCACCAATTAGAGATATACAAGTGTGGCCAGTGGATGCATCTGAGCAACTTCAAGATTGCTTTAGGAGCACTGATTGAGCACTGTTTGAGGAGGACAATGTTGATACTTATGCCTCAACAGTACTGTTTTATATCAAAAGCTGCATCAATGTTGTTACTACCACCAGACAAGTACGAGTGTTTTCTAATAACAAGCCTTGGCTAAATAGAGAAGTGTGACTTTTATTAAAAGCCAGAAATGCTGCTTTTCATTCTGGTGATGAACTACAGTACAGAGAGGCCAGAGCTAAACTGAAAAGGGGCATTAGGGATGCCAAAGCTATGTACAGCCAGAGAATTGAGCAACATCTTGAGAGTTCTGACACTCGTCGAGTATGGCATGGCCTACGACAAATCACGGGGCAGAGTAACAAGAACAGTCTGTGTAGCAGCAGTGATTTTTTGGCTGAGCAGTTAAATCAATTTTTCAGCCGTTTTGAGGTGGAAACAGGAACAACCATTATTCCAGCACCTACTGTCTATAATACATCACTAGAATCTACCATCGACAGACAACCACTAGTACTGCAGATTTCAGATGTGAGATGCGCTTTCCAGAATATTAACGTTCGAAAGGTAGCTGGACCAGATGGAATCATGGGACGAGTTGTTAGGGGCTGTGCTGCAGAATTAGCTGGAGTTTTTACGGATATTTTCAATCTATCCTTGTTGCAGTGTTCTGTCCCCACTTGCCTGAAGACATCTATTATAGTGCCAGTCCCCAAGCAGTCAGCTGTGGTATCTTTCAGTAGCTTTAACATCTGTTGTTATGAAATGTTTTGAGAGATTGGTGCTGGATTACATTAAGGCTAGTCTTTCACCTTCTTTGTACCCATGGCAATTTGCATACAGGAGAAATAGATCTACTGATGATGCTATGTCCATTGTACTCCATACTGTATTGAGCCACTTAGAACAACAGGGAACTTATGCGAGGCTGTTGTTTGTGGATTATAGCTCTGCTTTTAATACCATTCTACCAAATAGGCTGTTTTTTAAAATGATCAACCTGGGATTACCTCAGGAGATCTGCATGTGGATAAAGGATTTTCTGACAGATAGGCCACAGTCAGTAAGGATGGGATCTCACCATTCTTCTACCCTGGCACTAAGTACAGGAGCTCCCCAGGGCTGTGTGCTAAGTCCCTTCCTCTATTCCCTGTACACTCATGATTGCACCCCACTGTATAACACCAATGCAATTATTAAATTTGCGGATGATACGACAGTGGTGGGGCTCATAAATAAGAACGAGTCTGCTTATAGAAAGGAAGTGCAAAGGTTGATACTTTGGTGTAAAGAAAATCATCTCATACTTAACATCAAAAAAACTAAAGAACTCAATTGATTTTAGGAGGAAGAGAAATGTGCATTTACCACTGTACATAAACGGTGAGGAAGTGGAGAGAGTTGGTAGTTTTAAATTTCTGGGTACTTACATCTCAGAGGACCTCTCATGGTCTATAAATGCCAACATGCTAATGAAGAAGGCACAAAAGAGGCTGTATTTCCTGAGAATGCTTGGCAAGTTAAATTTATCTCAGCATTTACTTCTGTCATACTATCGTAGCACCATTGAGAGTGTCCTAACCTATGGCATTCTGGCATGGTTTGGGAGTAGCTCTGTAGCGGACAAAAAAGCTCTACAGAGAATCATTAAAATTGCCCAGAATATCATCGGGCTCCAGCTACCAACCCTGGATGACATCTTCACATCCCGCTGTCTAAGGAAGTCACACAGCATCCTGAGAGACTCTTCCCATCCTGCTTATAACTTTTTTGAACTGTTACCGTCTGGCAGAAGATATAGAACAATTAAGACTCGGACCACACATTTTCTGAATAGTTTTTATTCCAGAGCTATAATTGCAATTAATAATGAGCTTAAAGACCACCAGTAGTGAATAATTAGTTGGACTGTGTTACTTGGCCTGCGGTGTAGATGTTTGTATTTTTAGTGGGGGACTTTTAGTGGGTGGGGAGTGTTTGGGGAATTTTATGTGTGTGCATGTGTCTGGTCTCTGGGTGTCTGTGAATTTCGTTGTATGGGTATACTGTGTATATACTTACAATGACAATAAATTATTATTATTATTATTATTATTATTATTATTATTATTATTATTATTATTATTATTATTATTATTATTATTAAGGCATGCAGCTCTGAAAGCATCCATTGCTGAAGGATCAACAGAATAATAGCAGGAAATATACAGTCCCTCTTATGTTTTGTCTCACCTTAAATCTATAAAACAGTTCCTTGGCCAAAGGTAGGATGGCTTCCTGAAGAATAATTTCTTTGTCAGAAGTAGAGATGATATCGGAAGTGCTTCCCTTTCTTTCCTTCTGTGGAATGGCATCCTTCTGTCTCGAGAGACTGTTACTGGCCAAATCTGAATTCAGGTCAGACCAGTGCTGGGTTCGAGTTCTCCAGCAAGGACCACAGGCTAAGGCACAAGACAGCTGAACAAGCCAATTTTATTTAAGTATAAAAGTTCAGCTGGGCCTCCCATCTTAAAGGCAAAGGAAGACCCAGAACAAAGAGTGAGTCTATGTTTTATAATCGTTACAGACAAAGAGCCACTACATTGCTATTGGTCATCTGTATCCCAACTTTTGGATCTCAGGCGTGATTGGACTTCAGGTGTTTCTGCAGTTGACATCATCTGTACCCCAACCTTGGATCTTGCTCTTCATTGGATCTGAGATGCTAACTTAGCCAGTCAGAAGTCAGAAGAAAATATCAATTTTATGGCCTGATGTTTCTTTGACCTGTGCCCAAGATGGGCCTGAAAGTCTGGGAACAATTCCCCTTATCGATATGTTTATGTTGCATTTCCTGGGCCCCAGTATATGGCCTTCAGGAACAGTAATTCTCCCTAGTGGTGTCAAAATATAGATGGTTATTTTCCTCCCTTACACATTCCGAAGTGGCCATCTGTCTCTTAAATTGCTGCTCCCTTGAAGGAAGAAAAGTTGTTTTGTTATTGTAAGTAAAACCTAAATGTTATCTCATTGTGGTGTGATATCTTCCTATTGCTTGGGTCCTAGAGGTCAATGTAGACAATGTGTTCTGCAATGCAGGAATGTTACCTGAAATCTTCAAAGTGGTAAAATACGGATAGAGGCTCAATGCAGTGAGATACAGAATACAGTTGCATAGTCTATATAATTACTGACACGTATTAAGAAACCATGATTGAGATAGATACAGAGTATATTGGTTACAGAAGTTACAGAAGTCATGTAAAATATACAGAGAATGCCTTTCTAAGTGTGCATAGCTAATAATATTGTATGTTAAAATGGAGTTTCATCCTGTCCCCCTAACAAGACTATGGTAATGTGCTCTGTATGGAGGATTTGGAGAATGTCCTCTCCAGAGCACGAAGCCTGGGTAAAATAAAATGGAGGATAGGCTGTTACCCAAGCAGCAAATCCCCCCTCTCCACATCACTGAAATAGTCCAATGAAGGTTTGAAATCGGAGTTTTCCTTCTCCTAGAAGGGCTGCCTTCCAAGGCTGACGAGCCCCACCTACCCAGCCTGCTCCCTCACGGCATGGATGATGGCGGCACCTCCTCCTCCTCCTTTTTATTCCCTTCAGATAAGGACGACGATGGCCCCACAGCATTCCTCCGCAGCGTACCTCTTCCTGACATCTGCGCTTCTGCCACATGGGCACAGCCGTCCACTTTCATCCGGCACTATAGACTCGATGTTCAGCAAAAGTCTGATGCAGCCTTTGGAGGTGCTGTTCTAGCCTCTACCTTGGCGTGACAACTTGCCTCTGGTTAAGACAGCTTTCTAGTCACCCAGAGTGTGATTGACAGAGGCCATGAAAAAGAAGAAAGGTTACCCATTTGTAATTGTAGTTCTTCGAATGGCCCCCTGTGATTCACACATCCCACCTGACCTCCCCACTGTCACACCATACAGCTTAAAAATGCGGCGGTTGACACAACTGAAGGGAGAGTCTTGGTGCCAAGGTACTTATATGGGTGGAGGGGCTTATTCTAATGTGCTTTTTGCTACCACAGGAGCTCTAGAATCTTCCGATGAGGCTCCACACAGGCGCAGATCACCCAGAGTATGAATCACAGAGGTCCACTCGAAGAACTACAATTACAAGTGGGAAACCTGTCATTCTCTCTGAGCACAGAGTGGCATGGCTTTGACCCTCTGTGGTGAAGTCCTTTTAAGAAAGAGTAGGGAGCCTGCTCAAGTTTAAACCACAAGTGCGGTAGAGGACTGTTGTGCGTATATGGCTCTAGTCCTCTTCTACCCTTGTGGCCCTAATAGGGTTGTGCTGTATAATAAATCTGAATGCTTCTGACAAACAAAAGATTGCATACTCAAAGCCTTGGGATGCATTTTAAAACTTTATGCTGTATATTATTCTTTGTTAAGTATTGAACAGCATGGCAAATGAAGGTGGGGTAGTTCTGCCTCCTAATTGTTTTGTCTCTCTCTCTCTCTCTCTCTCTCTCTCTCTCTCTCTCTCTCTCTTTTTTTTTTTTTTTTGGCCTTCCAGCAAACCCTTAGAAATAAATCCTGAGATAAAAAAGAAGCAATTTGCCAAGAAAGGAGGTACCTCCTCCTCCTCTGCATCAGGGCTCAAGAAATTCTTCACCACTCTGAGTCAGAGCACCAAGCAGAAACTGGGCAGATTTCGGTGCTACAGCATGGAGCAGATCTGTGCCCCAGAGTCACAAGCTGCAGCACCCATAGAAGAACCAGGCCCAGACACTACCAGTTCACCCAAAATGAAGAAATCTCCTTCCCTGCAGTCTTTGCGGCTGGTGAGTCCAAGCAGATATATCTGCTACAGGCCCCAGATCTGGCAGATCAGGATGAGACCAAGGCTACAAAAACCTTGATTAGATTATATAGGGCAGTAGTTTTTGAACTGTTCCAGGAAAACGCAAGTCTTTTGAGCTCATGGCAACAACTGAAAAGACCATTGGCGTACATCTACAGCTTGTTCCCCCGCACCCCCAACTTGAAACATATGGCCACAAAATATTCGGAAATGTCATAGGTCTGTTACCTTCAAACCATCTTGTAGCTGAACTTTTGGGAACCACCACATTTTTGCCTTAAGTTTTTTATTTAGCGATATTGCAACCAGTGCAGTGCATTTTAGGGTGGGCTGTAGAAAATAATTACTAAGACAGCAAGCTGGAAAACTTGCTGCTCTTTGTTTATCCAGTAAATGCTACCTGAGGTGTATAGGAGAGCTCATGGTGTGTGCTTCTCTTGTGTGTCTGTCAAGATGTCCAGGGTTGCTTCTGTCCCAAAGCCAAGTGGAATGGAATTTTCTTGGAAATGTATTTGCTTCCCCCCCTTACCTAGCACATTTAGCCATATGTTCTGTTGCAGTGCCCTTTGCTATATTTAATCACTGATTTATTTCACTGCAATGCCCAATGCTGACTGGAAATGTCCATTTTGCTTGTATGACCTGCTTCCTATAGCTGTTGAATATGGACTCCCAGACAGATGTTATTTGGAGGCTCCACTTGTTTTTGAACATCTTTTTTACCTTTTAAAGTTTCAGCAAGGACTGAGTACCTATGTTTCAGACCTACTCTGGCTTTTTGTGGCTGGAATTAAAGCTGGCATTTTTAATCCTTAATATGCTGTGGCCTAATCTTTCATGGTCTGGTTATATTGTGGCAGTTCTGTGTCCGCAGCACATGGTGGATGAAAAGTCTACAGTCCTTTAAAATCTGCTAAGCAAACCAAGTTGATCTTGCATTGTGAAGGTCTAGACACAAGTCAGTGAGAGTGTGTTGTTGCTTTTCAAGTTCTTTCACCCTCCAAAGGAATCAAAAGGATTAAAGGCTTTAAATTTTTGCACTCCTGGGGTTAAGTCACTCTCACTTTCAGTGCTTTCATTCTCCCACCAGGTGTCACCTTTCTGCCAACCAAGAAAAGCTTCTTCTGTTCAAAATCTCCATTCATTACTGGGAAAGAGTGACCGGTCCAGTCTCTACCTGTCTGGAGAGCAAAGGGATAATGAAATTGTTCCTTATAGGTAAACATCAGGAATCAAAGCATAATTATTCCCGGCTGTTCCCTCAAATTTATTGTTTTTATTGCTCCTGTTTTCTGAAAAACTGAATGCAATAGATTATGTTATGTCTGTGTCCGTTAAGATCTGTGATGGGACTCTCTCTTATAGCTGTTTATGTTATACTTCTGAATGCTGAAATGCATGCATGAGGCTACTTTTTGGAACAGGGTTATGTGTGTTTCAGCAATTGTCTTTTTCTGCAGTAAACCCAGAAATGCAAATCAGATCCTGCCCCAATTAGTGTTTCTGTGCTAGGAAGGGAAAAACAGGTATTGTAAATGCACACTCACTATTCAGATGAATCAATCTGTTTCCTGTACCTGTCATTCTTTCATATGTTCACTTAGAAATGTTTTCTATCCTTCAGCCATATTAATGTGCAAAAAGGGAATTTTAAAAAAAAGAATCTTCAGTGCTCCCCCCGAAATCATCATAGGCCATCATAGGCATCCTTCAGTCTCGAGAGACTATGGTATCGTGCTCTGCATGGAGGACTTGGAACAGCATCTAGTGTGGCTTAGAAGGCCAATTCAAGAGTGACAATCCCTTCCACACTTAGGACAAATACAATCTGTACCCCGTCTAGCTCCCTGATTTTGCTGTTTTCGTGACTGCCTCTTTGCCTCAGCCTGCTGGGCGAGGGTCTCTTCAAATTGGGAGAGCCCGTGATGCACCACATGCCTCCAGGCTGAACACTCAGATGTCAGGGTTTCCCATCTGTTGAGATCCATTTCCAAGGCCTTCAAGTCCCACTTGCAGATATCCTTGTATCGCAGCTGTGGTCTCCTTCTGGGGCGATTTCCCTGCACTAATTCTCCATACAAGAGATCCTTTGGAATCCGACCATCAGCCATTCTTGCAACATGCCCGAGCCAACGTAGGCGTCGCTGTTTCAGTACTGTATACATGCTAAAAATTCCAGCTCGATCTAGGACTACTCTATTTGGAACTTTGTCCTGCCAGGTGATACCAAAAATGCATCGGAGGCAATGCATATGGAACGTGTTCAGCTTCCTCTCCTGCTGTGCATGAAGGGTCCAGGACTCACTGCAGTAAAGGAGTGTGGCCAGGACACAGGCTGTATAGACCTGGATCTTGGTGTATGCTGTCAGCTTCTTATTGAACCATACTCTCTTTGTGAGTCTTGAGAACATGGTAGCTACTTTGCCAATGCGTCTATCCAGCTCAACATCTAGGGAAAGAGTGTTCAGAGATTGTTGAGCCAAGGTACACAAATTCATGGACAACCTCCAATTCTTGCATGGAGATGGTAATAGAGGGATGTGAGTCCATGTCCTGGCCCATGACTTGTGTTTTCTTCAGGCTGATAGTTAGTCCAAAGTCTTGGCAGGCCTTGCTAAAACGATTCATGAGTTGTTGGAGGTCTTCGGCAGAGTGGGCAACAATGGCTGCATCATCAGCAAGAGGAAGTCCTGCATGCATTTCAGCTGAATTTTGGATTTTGCTCTCAATCTAGAGAGATTAAAGAGCTTTCCATCTGATCTAGTCCGGAGATAGACACCTTCTGTTGCAGTTCCAAAGGCATTTTATGACACTTTTTCCACATCCTTGTCCAATCATCAATATCTATATTATGTCCAAAGTTACTTGCCCATTTTACCATCATCTCCTTCACCCTCTCATCCTCTGAGTCATACTCCAGTAAGTATATGTACATTTTAATTATTTTCTTATCAGTATATATCCACAGTTTATCTACCTGAACTTCGCCCTCAAAGAAACCCACAATTTTATGTTTTTTTATATATCAATTCCAGTTTCAACATTGACCACCAATCAGTGGCCACACCTAATTCCTCTAGCTCTTGCTTATCTTTTATATTCTGTTCTTTAGTAAGTAATTCTTTATATGTGAGTAAAGCTCCTTTCTGGTTCAACACTTTCAACGTGAGTGCCTCTGTAGTAGCTACCCATAATGGAGTTTTCTTAAAAGTTTGTGTTTGGAATTTTTGCCATATTAAACATAACGCCTTCCTCAGAATGTGTCCTGCAAAATGTGATTGTTCTTTATATTTCCCATACCACATATATGCATGCCAACCCATTTTTAGATCATGTCCCTCCAGTTTCAATAATCTTTGGTTTTCAAGAGTTATCCATTCTTTTATCCACATCATAGCACAAGCCTTGTAGTAATAATAGCCAATTTGGTAGTCCTGAACCCCCTTTCTTTAAGGTCTTGTGATAGTCTGAATTTTATTCTTGGTTTCTTAAGACTTCCATATAAATTTCAATGTCAGTCTATCCAGGTCCTTACAATATTTAAAATTCAATAGTATTAGCAAATTTTGAAATAGAAATAATAGTTGTGGTAGTATCATCATTTTTATTGTTGAGATTCTTCCCATCAAAGAGACTTGCAACTTACTCCATTCTCCCAAATTTTTCTGAACTTCCTTCTGTATTGTAAAATAGTTTTCTTTCATTAAGTTACTTGAGTTTTTTTTTGTGATGGTAACTCCTAAATATTTGTGTTTTTTGCACCACCTCAAAGTTAATTTTCCTCACCAATTTTTCTGCCTTTCTTTACATTTTAGTCATAAATTTTGTTTTTTGATAATTTGTTTTAAAACCGCCACCTGTCCAAATTCTTCTATGACTCTCAGTAATTCTTCCAAATTTTCTAGAGGATTTTCTAGTATTATTGCTAAATTATCCGCATATGCTTGCATCTTAAATTCTTCTCCTCTAATTTTAAGTCCTTTAATTCCCTCATTGTAAATCTGTCTGTTCAGGATTTACAATGTTAAAATAAAAAATAGGGTGAATAGCGGACACCACTGTCTTGTGCCTTGTCCAATCTGTATGTTTCCAGTTAGATTACTGTTAATTTTAATCCTGGCTTCCTGTTTGGTATATATTGTGTTAATTGTTTGTAGAAATCTTCCTTCCATTCCCATTTCTTTAGGTGTAACAACATAAACTCCCAGTTGACATTATCAAAGGCTTTCTCTGCATCAAGAAAAATTAACATAATCTGCTTTGTCCTTATGTTTGACAATAGTTTCCTTTTAGGGATGAAACCTGTTTGATCTTTATGTATTATTTCTTCAAGTACCTCAATTAGCCTTGTTGCCCAGATGGTTATAAAAATCTTATAATCAACATTTAAGAGAGAGATTGGTCTGTAGCTCATAATTTGATTTTTCTCCATCCCCTCCTTATGTACGGTGGTACCTCACAAGACAATTACCCTGCAAAACGGTTTTTTTGCTAGACGTTGACTTTTTGCGATGGCTATCGCAATTCGCAAAATGGTTTTTCCTATGGGGGATTTCGCTGGACAGTGATTTGGTCCATGCTTTGCAGACCATTTTTTTGCAAGATGACGATTTTTACAGCTGATCGGCGGCTTCGCAAAATGGCTTCCCTATGGGCAATCTTCGCAAAATGGGTGTTTTCGGGATCTATGCTTGCAAGACAGCGATTTAAACAGCTGACTGGCGCTTTGCAAAATGGCTTCCCTATGGGCGATTTTCGCTGGACGATGACTATTTCCCCCCATTGGAATGCATTAAATGGGTTTCAATGCATTCCAATGGGAAAACGCTTTTCGCTAGATGATGTTTTCACAAGACAGTGATTTCAATGGAATGGATTAACATTGTCTAGCGAGGCACCACTGTATTAAGGAAATATATGCCTCTTTCCATGAGTTTGGAATTTCCCCTCTGATCTCAGTATCTTCAATTAGCTTCTTAAATCGTGGACTTAAATTTTCTTCAAATGCCTTGTAATATTCAGCTGGCAGTCCTCTCTGACAGCAGTTCTGACAGTGTTTTTGAAGGCCTAGATTAACGATGGGTTAGTGGGAATACTGACAAAATAAGTTTCAAATAAAGATAAAGGCAACAATACTATGATCCCAGGCACTTTTCCTTAGTAATAATCCCCACTAGGATTCATCCTAAGAGGCTTGCAAGACCATCACAAGCCTCACTCCCTGGTCACATGGTACTCTGGATGTTGCTTCCACTTTTTCATGCATTTCCCATAATTACATGGAATAGCTTTTATTAAAAACCAAGGCAAGGAAGCCAGATTTAGTGGCGGCTGATGGGTTATCACTGTAGTCCTTCAGGTCATGTAGAGTCTTTTCTTTCCTGGACTTCTTTCCCACATACATCATATTTCCCTCCTTCTTTGCAGAAAACCAGGGGCCCAGCAACAGCGTTCCCTCAGTGTGGAGGATATTGGCTCCCCCAACTTGGTGAGAACTGTTGGGCGGGTGGTGGAGGTCTTCCCAGATGGAACTAGCCAGTTGGAACTGCAGCGCACCCCACAAGGCGACTTTGGATTTCGTGTATCTTCAGGCAATGGCCGTCCCGATAGAGGTACCATGGCTGATTGCTTTAAATCTTGAACATTGGACATCAGTTCACCCTTTAAGCCGGTTGCTCCGTATCTCTGACATTTAAAAATATGGCCACTTTGTTTGTTCTTTTGATACATATCAAGAAATTTTTTCTGATACTGCCTAACATTTATTTTGTTTATTTCATTTTATGAGTATGAAACTTTATGGCTTAAAACCATAGGCCATTCACAGTTCACTCCATTTTATAATACATGTTTAGTTTTTGAACCTAAGGGGCACTTGCAATATTTACTTTAACTCAAAGGTTTTATACATATTTAAAATTTCAGTGGAAATTCAAAGTAGTTGAACCACCAAATTCTCACTGACTCAATGGGCTTGCTGTAGATGTGACTTACTACTGGATTTCAGTCTAGATATTATATATATTATATACTGGATTTCACCCTAGATATTCTCTCTCTCTTACTCTCTCTCTCTCTGTCTCTCTCTCCATTGTCTTAAAGAGCCAGTCAAGAAACTGCCTGCAGCTGACTCTAAAGCAATGGCTTCAGCTGCAGGAACTTTCTCAACCAGCCCTTTAACTGTTTTTTAACTGAAGCAGTGCATTGGTGATAGTCCTTATAAAGGTTTTTTTTAATCACTTTCTCTGCCTCTCTGCCAAGGAGCAGAGGAAGTGATTAATTTGCCAATATCATGAAGAGGCTTGCTTAATTAACCTCCTTAATGCTATTGGCAGAAGCAATTTCCATGCAAACTATTGAGCTTGATTAGATCTCTTTAATCAAGCCCAACAATTTCAGAGTGGCCTACACTAGCTTGTTCCCTGCTACTAGTGTAGTTGCACCCCTAGACCCATTCCAAGGGGCTAACCATGCATTCCAAATCCATTTAACCTTTATGTACTACAACAAGGTACGTACATTAATTCCTCAGAGCTGTCTGAACATAGAGAACTAGACTTACCATGTAGCCATTTCTACACCATTCTTACCTGCAGAGTAGTAAATAATGTACCCAGATTTCAGTCCCTTATCGTGTGCAGCTTTTTTCCATTAAAAAGGATGGCTGGGACAAAAAGATCCCAACAAATCTTTTTGTTTTTCCTACTAGGTTACATTTTTTAGGCTTAGCCAGTGTAATATATTGGATCAAAAAATGGCATGTAACAATTTTTGACAAGTCTTGACGCAGCAAAGCATGAATGACATGTTGTGGTTGTGAGTAGTCTGGCCCTGTTTGGAGGAAATTAAAACTTCTTTCAGGAAGGTTATTGGAATTAATTAATTTGAGAAAATATCTTACAGTACAAGAAAAGGCTGCTTATATTATTTTATAAGATTCTCTTATTACCTTTATTTTACCTGGTGTTTTCTGGATCTAGGTATGTTCCCACTGCTGCTTGTATCTTTTTTAATTCCACAAAAAAAATCCATTAAGAAAGGAAAGGTATAAATAACTGCACAATGCCTTTTGGTTGGTATTGCTAAGAGCTGTCTGGCCAAAAGCACCTGATATCCCTGCGTGCTGTCCTTGAGCTTTTCTACCTCCCTAACACAAGTCAGGCACCACACTAGAACCAGACACGCCTTAATGGTTTTCAAACCATGGTTCGTGCTAATGATGGTTCAGTGTTCTAAATACCTCAGAAATTTGAATGCCAAGTAGGTGAAGAATAAAAGCAGACAAGCAGCTCTAAAGTATGGCTTGTCTGTATGTTTGGAAGCTTAGTCTATTACCTGATGTGGAGTCTGAATTGTGCTCATATTAATTGTTTTGTACTTTCAGCCTGACTGTCGTTTGGTGCAAAGGCAGTTGAAATATTCCCCCTAATAGTGGTCTCAGTGTGTGGGTGTAATCCTTAGTGCCCAAACCACCCTTTTTTTGAGAGAGATCTTTACTTACAACACTGAAATGGATTGAGATTTTTGAACTTACTCAGAGATCTTGTTATGCAAAAATCTCCTTGTACGTCTGTTGAAAGTGAGGACTATCAAAAGTAGGTCAGATAGTAGCAGTAACTGAACACAGATGTCCTTTTCCCAGGCAGGTTCCTGGGAGTAATGTAGTATTTGTGATTAAGGCAACAAATGTTTGTCCCTGATCCTTAAGCACTCTGCTTCCAGGAATGTAATATTTTCACTGCAGTGTCCTATGCGTCAAAGACACTTGACTCCACCTTAGACAATTTCAGTGATGAGCTGCAGCAGAGCCAGACCAGACCAGCTCAATTTCTTCACTTTTCTCCCTGAAGTTTTTTGTCCTATCCAGGAAGGAGAATCTTCCCATGATCAGGCAGACACAATTCTTCCCAGATGTTATCTTTCACTTCTTGTCTGTAATGCTGATTCAGCTGCATGCTAATTCACAATTTGCTTTCTTATGCCCAAGTATAAATATCAGAAAATTGTGTGTGTGTGTGTGTGTAAGGGAGAGAGTCTCGTGTGTGTGTGTGTGTGTGTGTGTGTGTGTGTGTGTGTGTGTGTGTAAGGGAGAGAGATCTTCAGTCTTCAGCACAGGAACGAGGGAAGATTTCAACTCAGCTCTTACTGATAGAAACCCCATTGAGATAAAAATTGCAGCTACAGGAGAGTCCTGGATCCAGCAGACTATGCTATCTATAATCTACACTTGTCACTATCCATGGGCTTGGAACCCATCCCCCATGGATACAGGGATCCTCCTGTACAGTAAAATGTGATTACAGCAGATAAAAAAAATAAATGTTGAGGACAGATTCCAATTTTGCATTTTTCCCCCCAAAGGAAACACAGACTTTTCCTTAGCCTCAAGAATTCTGGAAATGTTCCATGTTATAACATAGACTTCTTCTCTCCCCACCCCCTTCTTTCACAGGCATCTACGTCCAGGAGATGGCAGATGCCAGCACAGCTAAACTGTACGCTGGGCTTCTAAGAGTTGGGGATGAGATACTGGAAGTGAATGGTGCCAAAGTTGCTGGCCTGGGCCTGGCCCAGATCGATGAACTTCTCTTGTGGGCAGACACTCTCTCAGTGAGAGTGCTGAGGCAGAGACCTGTTCGATGACAGCAGAGAAGTGCTGGGTGTTCACAAGTGCTTGCTTGAGTGTGAAGATTTTCAATTGAGCAATACAAGAAGCCTCTGGTGCCTACAGCGCCTGCTTTGGACTTGGAACAGAGCCTAATTCACATCTCCATACCAATGCCTTTTTGACTGGGAGGTGTGGGCAATTGCATGGCCCCACCCTCTTGGTTATGCTGAAACACAAGCTGGGTGTGTGCTCAATATTTAACCGGGGGGGGGGGGTTGACAGGTAATATGGGTCTGTCATTTTGAGATATGTTCCTGCACATGTGGGATAAAGTGACAGGGACAGCAGTTAACAAACTTGTGGTTAGTAAATTTTATCTCCATCCTTCCAGCATACATTCACACTTAAAATGTGAAAGATGCTGGGTTGTCTTACATTAATATTCTCGACATAATATGCTGTTGGATGCTTAAAGGCTTCTGAAAGATAATTAAGCCACAGGTTTTTTTGCATTGGTCTTCATTAAATCACATCTCTTCTACTCCATCTGTTCAACATGTAGAAGCAAAATGTGCATAGATAACCATAAACAGATAGCCTTCTCAGGAAGCTCCTCAGAATTAAGAAGTCATTCACTCTTGTTTTGGGTAACATCTTTTGATGAAATAGAATGTTGGTCGGACTGGGCTTCCCTTGGCCAGCTCCGAATTGCACTTGGGCTAACAATGGGCATGTCCATGCACTGCAAATGAAATCTTTCCGAACTATATAAGAGTGTGTCTTTTTAGGGACTAAAGATCCCTATTAGAGATTTCTCATTCTCTCCCAACTATAACTCCCACAGTAAGATCAGGAACTTACAGTTCTTCTAAGAGGCTTCAAGGTTATTTCCAGAAAGCTATTGAAGTTTAAATCACTTTCAACAGTATTATGTGGTGACTCCATTTTTGGAGGTACTGCAAATCCAATCTAGGTTTTAGTCTTGAGTTCACAAAAGCTATCCAAGGAGCCTATATAGGTTCAGTACTTTCAAAAGATGCAGACTACAACCCAGTATCTCCAAAACTGGAGTCACTGGTCAACACTGACTTTCAAATCAATTTATCTTGCTAAACTGCTTTGAGGCAAACTCTCCCCTGCCACAATAAAGCCCAAGGCTGCTGTGGTGAGGAACAGCATTTCACTGTCTGGAATAAAACAAAGGAATTGTGATTTTTCCCCAATATAGGCAGGTAAAAATGGAGGATTTATGGCTTTTCCAGATTTCAGTTGCCTGGCTTTATGCTGCCTTTAGGGAACCTTGCTCTAAGGCAGGGATGGCGAACCTATGGCACACATGCCACAGCTGGCACACAGAGCCCTCTCTGTTGACACACGAGCCATAATTCACCATACAGAAATACTTACCCGTCCTCCGATCCCGGATTTCACCACTGTTCTCTGCTGGTGCAGTGGTCCAGTTGAGGAGTGCAATGGCGAACATTACTGGTCTACCAATGGGGGATTGGAGGACCAGAAAGTATTTATTTGTTAATACCACCTATAGGGGGAAAAACCAAAACAAAAAACCCACCATTTAACCCTTGCAGTGCAGGAGCAGTTATTTTTTCTAAACTAAAACCTCAGCATTCGGGCTTTAATTGCAGCACTGGCACTTTGAAATAAATAAGTTGATTTTGTATTGCAGTTTGGGCACTGGGGCTCAAAAAGGTTCACCATCACTGCTCTAAGGTCTCCAGGCAGTGTTATCAGCCTGCCATCAAATGTTAAAAACCAGCCTGGCTCTCATATTCTATCCGCACATGACAATAACCTTGTTCTCATGAAATGGTAAATTGGCATGTGACAGGTGCCATTTCATGAAAGATGGGGTTCACAGCAAATGTTCCCCCATACAGAATGATTTACAATGTGTAGAAAACTAGCATGTTGGTTAGAAAGGTAGTCTGGAAATTTTCTTCCTAGCATACTAGTTTCACCATTAAACTTTTAAATCAGTTCTGACTTATGGCCACCTTTTTCAGGGTTACAGTGGTGCCTCGCTAGACAGTTGCCCCACATGACAGTTTTTTCGCTAGACATTGGCTTTTTGCGATTGCTATAGTGATTCTCAAAACAGTGATTCCTATGAGGGAATTTCGCTGGACAATGTTTGGTCTCTGCTTCACAAACCGATTTTTGCTAAACGATTTTGACAGCTGCCTCTGCGCTCGCAAACAGGTGTTTCTGGGACCTAAGCTTCGCAAGACAGCGATTTAAACAGCAGATCAGCGGTTCGCAAAGCGGCTTTCCTATGGCCAATCTTCACTAGATAATGACAATTCTTTCCCACTGGAACGCATTAAACAGGTTTCAGTGCATTCCAGTGGGGAAATGATTTCGCTAAACAGCGATTTCAGTGGAACAGATTACCATCGTCTAGCGAGGCAGCACTTATCTGGGTAGGGAGTACTCAGAAGTGTTTTGCCCTTCTCTTCTTCTGTGTCCTGGGACTGCAGCTTGATCAAGCCCACATAAGGCTAGCTCTTCCTGGATGTACAGTGGGGAACTGAACTCTTAATCTCTGGCTCCTCCCCCAGGTATCTAACACACTGAGATATCCAGCCAGCAGTTTTCACCATAGGGATTTCTTTTCTTTTCCTTTTGTTTTATTTTTCCTTTCTTTTTATGGAGAAGCATTTAGTTATGGAAGTCCCTCCTGCAAGTCTGAAATGGTACAGACCAGGGGAATGGTTGCTGTCAGTAGAATTAGGTCTGAATTTGTTGACATGGTAAAGATGCATGCTCTTCTTTGTTGTCCTTGTCTTGGAGCTATCATGCTTTCTCGTGAGCCCTCAAAGCCAGAGTCACTCCTGAGCCTTGAAGCCAAGAACTGATTTTGACAGGAGAGGTTTCTGTTATGACACATGCTGTGTATGTAGCCCTACCCTGCAGACACAGGCTGTTCTTGGCAACACTGAAAAGCCTTTCTACCTTGGTTCACTGTTTTACTGATTAAATTATTTTAAAAACAACCTCAAGTCATTGTGAATTAACAGAAAGTATTCAGTGAAGTCACTGGTTGCAGTACCAGGGAAACGTGAAAAATTCTATAATTCAAGGCGTCTGCCTCAGACATTATGGTGCACAAGAACAGTGGTGCTCAAACCTGGGTCCCCATATGTTCTTGGATTTGGGTCCCCAGAAATCCTGGCCAGCAGAAAGAATGGTGAAGGCTTCTGGGAGTTTTGATCCAAGAACATCTGGGGACCCCAGTTTGAGAACCACTGCACTAGAGTACAAATGATGTCAAATTGCCTTTCTCTCCTCCTGCTATGATAGCATTATACATGTACCTTATGGGTTTCATGTGTGCACCCAGTACCCCCACTCCCAAATTTAAAAAAATGCTCAGAAGCCGCCGCCCCCTTGTGCCCTTTAAGAGGTGTGAGGACAATTTGGCTGTGTTACTTTATCAAATTAAAAAGAAAAAAGAGACCTGAATGGAAGCATTGATGGTTGTAAAGTTGCCCTTGCTGCTGTCTCCAACTGGCTCTTCAACCCACCTCATCCTTCTCCAAAAAGTAGTGGAGTTTGAGAAGCAATTTGGTAGGCAGATTCACTACTACACCAAAGCAAAGGGAGCACATTGGAAATGCAAAGAAAACAAAGGAAAAAGCAAGGGAAGCATGCAAGACCCATTGGAAATGGGGAATCCCCGCAAAAGAAACCAACCCCCCTAAGACCCATTGGAAATGGGAGAAAAAAAACACACACCCAAAGACCCATCGGAAATGGGAAAAAACACTCCAAAAAGTAACCAACCCCCCCAAGACCCATCAGAAATTGGGGGGGAAACCCAAACAAACCCCCCAAGACCCATCACAGCACAGAAACATAACCCCCCCAGTCCAAAACCATGCTGCAAAGCCCACCCAGAACAGTTTTTTAAAAGCAGAAAGCAGCACCTTACCTTACCAGACAGCCTCTTCTGATCACACACTCTCTAATTGCTGGGGCAAAAGAGCTACAAAGAAGCAGCCTTGTCGCCACCTACAGTTAGAAATTTGAATTTCCCTCCTTTCCCCCGCCTTTTTGTGTTTGTAACTGGAAGCTCCAGCCACAAGTCAAAGCAAAATTTTGCGGCTGGAGCTGGTCATAACTCAAAATGGTCATATGTCAGGACATTCATAAGTTGAGGCACCACTGTACTAGTGTAGTTTAACAGACTATCTTGGGAATAACAGAGCAGGATACTGCTGATTCAGTTTTATAGTGGAAAAGTCTGACAACCTTGAATCATGGCCTACCTGAATGACAGAGCCAAGTTTGTTTTTCTCTTTCACCTTTTGAAAGTTTTGCGATGAAGGGGCTGCAGGCTTAGAATTTACAACTGCCTCACATTGTCATCAAAGGACAATCCAGTATTCTTCCAAAGAGGTCTGTGCATTTAGACTGTTTAAAGTTATCCTAAATAATTGTAGTTTTTGAGTGAAGCTGTGTACAGTGGTGCCCCGTATAGCGACGATAATCCGTTCCGAAAAAATCATCGCTATACGGATTCATCGCTATGTGGGGCAAAAAAACTCATAGGAACGCATTAAAACATGTTTAATGCGTTCCTATGTTTAATGCGTTCCTATGGGGAAAAACTCAACCTTTAAGCGAAAATCCTCCATCCGGCCGCCATTTTCAGTGCCTCTAAAGCGAGGCAACACAGTGGGTGGCCATTTTGGAACCACCGATCAGCTGTGCTTCGGCGCTCTCTCTCTCTCTCCCCCCCACCCCTTGCAGGTCCAGCCTGGGCAGGGCGATTGAGGCACCGCGCTGCCATGGCTGGAATTGCGAGGGGAGAGAGCACCAAAGCACAGCTGATGGGCGGGAATTTGCAAAGATCGCGTGGAAGCCAGCTTCGCAAAACCCCGCCGACTTCGGCACACACTCTCTCCTCTTGCAGCTCCAGCCTGGGCAGGGAGACTGAGGCACCGCACCGCCACGGCCAGGGTGGCAGCACGGTGCCTCAGTCTCCCTGCCCAGGCTGGAGTTGCGAGGGGAGAGAGAGAGCGCCGAAGTACAGCTGGTCAGTGGGGGTTTGCGAAGCTGGCTTCCCCGCGATCTTTGCAAACCCCCGCCCATCAGCTGTGCTTTGGGGCTCTCCCTCTCCACCCCTCACAACACAGCTGATCAGCGGGGCCTTTGGGATGATTGTGGGGAAGCTCTTCCCCACGATAATCGCTAAGCGATTTCCCCCCATTTAAAACATCGCAATGCGATCGCTTTTGTGATCACAAAAACTCCATCGCTATGCGGATTCATCGTTAAACGGGGCGCTCGTTAAGCGAGGCACCACTGTATTTTTCACTCACTCCCTCAGCACTTACCCAGTGACTTTGCAGTGGCATCATGCAGCTAGGTTACCTGGCAGATGTCTGTCTTTCTTGCATGGCATGATGCTGCAGCATGTTGATACTGGGAGTTCCTTAAGTGGTGATATTGCATTGATCTCACATGAAGTCAGCATAGGTGGAAAAGATTATACTAGCCGAGAGGTTTCAGTCTTTCATGTGGGTGTAGCCAAGAAATATTTATCCATGTTAGTTTTCCATGTGTGAGCACAATATTTTAAAAGCATTCCAGGTGGTCCATATGATGGCAGGATCTGTGCTCCATATATAGATGCTGCCAGGAGTTTGTAACATTAATTATGTGCCATCAAGTTGACTGTGACATGTGGAGGCCTTTGCCAGGGTCTTCTAGGTAGAGAGTGCTCAGGACTGGTTTCCCATTTCCTTTTTCCACTAGCATTCTAGGACTGTACAGTTTGCCCAAGACTACATAGGCTAGGTCTCCTCCCAAGATGTACAATGATAACTCATTGAGTTATCCAGCCAACCAGGACTCTATGGCCAAGGAATATTGAAATCACAGACATATAAATTAGCACATTTGATATAATGCTTTATATGTGCAATTTCAAAACTGTTACACCTCCTCCGTGGAATGCTACTCTAGGTAAGAGCTGCTTGATTGCTGCACCAAAGCAAAATCCATTATATTTAATAGGGATCTGTTTCCCTCTGAATACATCTGCTTGCAATTCTTTGACAGATTACATATCTTCATAAAATAATAATACCCTTCTGCCCAAGAAAACCTAGGAAGAACAGGAGGCAAGGCAGCATTTACGTTGAATGGTGCAGCTTAACTGTGAGGCTGTTTTGGGGCCAAACGGTCAGCTTGAAAAGGCAGGGCTACAAGACACAACTTCAGATGCATGCATTTTTCCTATTCATGCCCATTGGGAAGGAGTAGCTCTTTGCACTTCCACCAGCAAGAAAGGTTGTTCTACTGCCCCCTACTTCTTGCAGGCACATTTTGCAGCTGGCTCCTCTTTCCTTCAAGCTGAAACTTCCTGTACTGTACTGATTTTTTTCCAAAGTCCCTTCCTTAGAAACTCAGCCGGGGGCCAGACAGCAGGGAGGGCATCTCCCTGCAATTGCCAGTGCCTTCAACTGACAAAAGAGAGCAGAGATGGATGCAGCAGGCGCCCGGGCTCTGTGCCAAACAATTCTGGGCTGGCAGCCAAGCCAAGAAGCCACCTGCTGGACTCCAGCTCTGTATCAGTTCTTCCAGCTGGCCCCACCTCGCACACCCAGCATGGCTCCTCCTGCTCCTTGGATGAGTAACCTCAGCTTTTGTTCTCATTTGCCTTCAGTGGCTGCATATTCCAAGACTGAGGACTCCAGGGTGCCTGGATAGATTGCCTGTTTCTTCAAAGAATAGGGAAGAGATCTTGGCTACTTGTGGTGCTTTTCTTCTCAAGAAAGTCTGTGAACTAGAACAAAATTGCCTCCCACTCATACCTTGAATAGCATTGTGCTTCTGCCAATGAAGCCCTCAGGAGAGGGTGGCCCTCTTTTGACTCAGGCGCTGAAACTGTCCTTGAAAAAAAATCCTGGGGGATGCAAGGTCATGGCTGCCATTTTAGATTGTGCAAGTGGGAGCTGTAGGCAAGATTTGCCATTATATTTTCTTTGATGTATCATTTTTCTATAATTGTGAACTCCAGTGGGTGAATGCTGCCAGGGTAGTCCCAAAATGGGGCCACTGAGAAACAAGCTGCAAGTTCGGGAGAGTTTAAACATACATGCAGAAATAGGCAGAACACTGAAAACTCCTTGAAAAGGGAAACTGCCCAATGAAGAGTGAGCATGCTTGGTCAACTCCAGATGCCAAAGGATGTCAGTGGTTAAACGACACAGGGAGGGAAAGGGGGAAAGTGAGCTAAATTGTCCCTTGTGGTTTCATATTATCTGGGAAAGAAAATATGACTGACTAGCATATAAACTAGTGGCATCTCTGCCAGGTAGAGGACACCCTGCATCACTCTGTGGCAAACCCCTCTCATTTGAGATGAAGAATATTGCAAAAGAGAATTTTTTAAAAGAGATACTTTGTTTTCTCCCTTATAATAATGACCATCAACACAGGCCCATTTTCTTTTTACACACAGTCCTTTAAGCAAATCGATATACATGGGCAATAAACGTGTTCATTAAATTTGTTTATCAGCAACATAAATAAGTCAGCCAGAAATAAATATTAGATGTATTCCTAAGTGATCTGAACCTTCCCCAATTGTTTGGAACACAATGTCTGTGTCTGCATATGTACATCTGCAATGCCCCATGCCATTCCTAAAGAGCTTTGCCATGGCAGGCAAGGCAAAACTTACCTAGAGTGTTCAACAGAACATATCCTCCCAATACAAATATTTTAAAACAAGTGGGGTAGGGAAAGATCATACACACCATCCTGAGCTCTTTGGAATAGTATGAAACACAGTACAGTATTAACTAGGCATCCTTCAGTCTCGCGCGACTACGGTAACGTGCTGTGTATGGAGGACTTGGAACAGCGTCTAGTGTGGCTGAGAAGGCCAATTCGAGAGTGACAATCCATTCCATACTGAAGACAAATACAATCTGTTCCCTGTCCAGTATTATTTTCCCAGTATTATTTTCGGGAAAAGGTGGAGGGGTATCGCATGGGCCAATATGAATGCCTGCTGTCTTGCCCTTCTGTACATGGACCCAAACAAAATGAATTAAAATCAGTTTTTCTTCAGGCTTTTAACAGCCGTGCAACTCCCATCAACTGCAATGTAATCAAAACTCCAGAGGTGGTAAGCCCATCTCCACTTTTAATACTGTAGCACGATTCTTTTTTAAAAAATACAACCATAACATGATTCCAACAGCATGAATAGGAAACAGTGGTTGATAGCATTTCAGAATTGCACTATTCATTTCAGTTGTAACGGTTAGTCTCTCTCCTTTTCTCTGCCCTTACCACCTGAGGATCTGTACTGCAATCTCTTGTCTCATTTTGCATCTAGATAACCATTTTCCCACCACTGGCAGGAATGACCACAGTTTATCTTCACAGTATATTCCAAAACTATCTGTAGATACTTCTGCAAAGTCCAAACTCTCTGATAATCAAATTGGAGACCGATGCTGTACAGTCATGGCATTTCAAAAAGAGCTATGAGCTCTGCTCACTAGAAGACTTCCCCTACCTTTATTTTGGGTGGCTAATATTGTGCTACAAGTAAAATGGCAAATAATTTTTCTGTTACAATTCTTCCTCTTGTACAGCAAATTCAAAGGGGTTTAGTCAATGGTACATACAGTATAGTACACATAATAGCACCACATCCATTAAAAACATGTCTGATTAATTTGTCATGTAATAGGTAAATGAAATGGTCTGTTAATGCCCAGGTGGCCAGCTCCCCACAAACCTATTTAGAAAACAGATTAAAATATCACTTATCTATTTATAAATAATAAACCTCTTCTTAAGGGAGTGGGGAGGGAACGTGAGACTGAAGCCTTCAACCACTAGCTAATTAGCTGCTCTTTACCCAGAATTTAAGCTACACGGGCTTTATGCTCACGTGGAAGGTAAGGCAGAAGGAGAAGAGCTCATTTCATTGCAGCCTCCCAACTGCAGACACCAATGCCAAAGGAAGAGTCAGGGTTGTCTACGGCCCATTAAATACACTTATGGCTAAGGGATGACTTGGAGGGGAGCCTTTCAAACTGGCAACCCACAGTCTTAGTCACCATCCTGCATTAGTTTTTAAAGGAATCATGTTAGGTGCAGTGGTTTCAGCCCTATAATGACAAGATGAAACAGTGTCCTTCTTTCCCATGATTTATAATTTCAACATTATACAGGATTTTTTTTCTCTCTCTCTGTTTCTATAAAGTAGCACAATATGCTTTGCCTTGTGTTGCCCTGCCTCTAGGTGAGGGCAGCGGAAAATAGTGGCTGAGTGAAAATATTTATTTCCACCAGATGTTTTTGGCATCTGATCAATGTTCACTGACCAATTTTAATAGGTCTTAATTAGAGTACCCCCGTTCTGGAGCTCCCGGTCGGCTATTCACTCCTGGAAGGAGGGAAAATGAGTCTCCCTGTCAGGCTGACAAGCGGATAGCCGACTGGGAGCTCTGGAGTGACTGGAAGGGAGAGTGGAGCAGCCGCTGACAGATGTGTGAGTGGACGGTCTGGCCCCAGGGGGCCGGATCCTCGTTACGTCCAGCTGTGCAGGGCTATTCATATTCATATATGAATACCCCCATCTCTAGTCTCAATGAATAGGCAACAGTAGAAGAGTAACAAGGAATGAAAAGTCAGGAGTAGGAGAGAGAATAAAATAGACAGAAACAAGTTGGCTGAAGCAGTGTTGCATACATTTACAAGAGTGCCACAGACACACTCCCAATACAGCTGGGAACATGTTTTTTTCCAGTAGAATCAAGGAAACAAGCCAGAAACTGCTCATCAAAGAACTAGCAGCTGCCATCCAGTACTGCTATTAGTACACAGAATTCTGGCTGCCAGTTCCTTGAGACATGTAAAATGACTGAACAATCGAGGGCAGCAGCAAGGGGGGGGGAGTACCAACCAGGCAGCTGTCCACCTATTGTTACTTGTTGTACCTACAAACTGGCTCTTTGCAAGTCAGGAAAAACCTATATAAGCTTTTCAAACTGTCTGGAATGTAACTGTTCTTCCTAAATTATATCACATGACAGGGGCCTAGGGCTTTGCACAATTCCAATATATAAACCACTGATGCAGACTTTTTTAAAAAAAGGAAGCCCTCAATCACCTTACTTAAAGAATGAAAGGGTTGCCCAAAGCAGTTTTAATCACAGAGATACAACCAGTGCAACTTCCCTCAGAGACAAATAAATCTGGCACTCCTCTGCAACGCGCAGGTGACTGCATCACTGAATCAAAGATCCAGCATTATCTCACATGGCTCATTAGTCTTTTTTTAAAGTTACACTTCACATTAGGAATGAGAGTGCCTTTCTAAAATCCACCCAGTATCATCATTTTGTAAGATTCTTTCCATCAGCAAAAAATCTGTTAAACTTCAGTAAGGCACATTCTAAATAAAGCAGGAAATCAAAATGCAATGTTTTTCATGGAGTGGGGTGGGTTAATATACTCTATTTTTTTATCTTTTAGTACAGAAGATCAGCTCTTTTGCTCTGCACTGGCATCACCTGTAAAAAAAAAAACTTTTTTCCCTTCATTTCCAGGCATAAAAGAGAAGACTTCTTTTTCTTTATGAAAGCAAGCAAGAAAGAAAAGTGTTAGAAGATTTCTAGCTTCATCTCTAAAAGTGGTTGTTTCATGGCATTTACTTCAAAACAAAGGGTCTGTCTGTTCCGAAGTGGCAGCCATACCAGAATTGTTCACACATACAAAAGTCCTCTTTGTTACAACTGTAGTCTGAAACCAGCTATTCAAAGGGAGGCATTCTGAGCCACACATACTTTTGTTAGTTCAATACTCTCCTCTTTAGTGAGAGGGGCATATTACAGACAAGCATGATTTAAAGAGGGAAACTACATGATTCAGAGTCTCTTAGAGAGACAGTAGAAAGTACTGCAGTATTAATACCCTGATATAAGAGCCGGAGTGTAGATAGTCCACTGAAAAAGTTAAGAGTTTTCACATAACTGTTTTAAAAATGAAGTAAAATAACCTGAAAGAAAATGCTATGCTGCAGAATGCTAAGTTCAAAAACTAGACTCAGCTCTCATTACTGTGCAAGCTTCTCCAATAAAGAACAATGTTGTTTGTTTCAGCCATGTTTCTTTCTCATCCATCACATGTTATTCCATATTTCATAATTTTTTCCTCCACAACCTAATCTATTATTCTGCTGTTAAGAGACTTACATGACTGCTCCAGTGGAAATCACTCAGGAATTATCAACTTCATCCACTACAGATGAACTGCTGTTCTTTATACTTCTTCTTGGAAACCTGGTGAGGCAGTACTCCACATTTGTGTTGAAGTCATTTACAAAACATAAAAGGTTATACCCCAAAGCAAGAAGCATTTTTTAAAGAGATGAGGCACATGATATAAATTAAGGGGGAACGTATTGATGAGAATATATAAATCTATACTGCCAGTGGTGTGATTCTATTTGTCATTTACGTTTTGCAATACTTTGTTATATTAATAAAGAGAAAAAAGAAAAGTCTGATGCCTTCAATTTCTGATGGCTCGCTGAAACTGTAAATTTGATTTTTCTGTATGCTTTTAAAAGTGGGCTCATAACACTGTCCACCATAGCTGGGCTCTGGTATCTCCTGCGCCCTGGGTTCTAAAGGGTTCTAAAGGGAGAAGGGTTACAACTGGCTAGGAGGCAGTGGACTCTGGGGCACATGCTGAGGGCCCTACTCAAAAAAAAATTAAACAGAATCTCCCTGTTTACCTAAGAGGGCTATATTACCGTATTTTTCGCTTTATAAGACACACTTTTCCACCCAAAAAAGTGGGGGAAGTGTCTGCATCTTATGGAGCGAATACTGTAAAACAGCGCTCCCTAGGGCCCAGCGGGGGGATGGTGGGGGGAGCCTCAGAAGGGGCCGAGAGTGCCCCATGGGGCGTGCCTCCGAAGGGTCCTGGAAGGCACTCTTGGACCCTTCCGAGGCTCCACCCACCCCCATGGGCCCAGCGGGCTGAAATTGCCAGAATATTTTTTCCTGTTTTCCTCCCCTAAAAATGAAGTACATCTTATGGAGAGGTACGTCTTATGGAGCGAAAAATACAGTATCACTCTTTGGAGTCAATGAAATAGTACACATTAACATCAGAACATACCCTGTCCCCTCAGACTTTCTTTCAAAATTCTCTCGCTGCATCATTGTTAAATCTGAGTTTAAAATTCTCTTAACTGCATCACTGTTAACAGCTGGTTTCCAAAAGAGATCAAGGCAAGTTGCCTGTGTAATACAAAGAAAGCCTCTGGGACATTCTTCATGATTTTAACAGGGCTCCAGTTCATGAGTGTCCCTGAATATTATCTTCCCCATTTACTAGTCCATAATAATGCCATTGCACTATCAAAATGATATTCACATCAAAAGATTAAAACTGAAATAGCTAAATTATTCCATTATCAAGGAACTGGAATTATGATGGAAAGACTAGCCTCTATCTTCTTTTGTGATGGCCCATGAATTTGTGTTCTCTTTGTTGTTGTTTAGTCGTTTACTCGTGTCCGACTCTTCGTGACCCCATGGACCAGAGCACGCCAGGCCCTCCTATCTTCCACTGTTCTCTTTAACACTTCCTAAACATGAAAAGGGGAATATACCTCTAGATAACCAATGTTATGTCCTTTATCTAGTCAGGTGCAGCCTCTTCATTGCACACACTCAGGATGGAATGAAGCCTAGTCAGGAGAAACCACCTTCCTTATTAACTGTTGTTATATGTTAGATCTGACACATTGTCCAAACAGAAGCAGCTATTAATAAAAAGCAGATGAAATATCAAGGAGCAAACTCTCTATGGGTAAGCCTTTCTTTTCATAAGGCCAGAAATATTTCTCTCTCTCTCTCTCTCTCTCTCTCTCTCTCTCTCTCTCTCTCTCTCACACACACACACACACACACACACACACACACACACACACAGCAGCTTGACTTTAGGTACAGTAAACTTAATAGTGTTCCACTTTGCAGTGCAGTAAAACCAGGTTAAAGCTCTGAAAACTGGAATCAAACTATAGCTGCTTGAGGACATGATATGGTTATAGTTCAGACACATACAGTAGATTTTGCCAACAATCTGAATGGGACTATTACAGCTGGCCCTGCCTCCCCTGAATGAAAGCAGAGATCAAGCCACCAGCCAAATTCCCAGACCTCGGGAAGATATGCTGAGCCTTTATCTGCTTCCAAGATATGCTGAGATTCCTGTTACATTTTGTTTCAATATGCACAGGTGCACCTCTACCCCATATGTACACTGCTTCCTCTAGTATCTAGTATTTAAGCAGTGAGGCACACAGTGATTTACCTTTTATGGTGTGAATACACAATTGTGTTCTGAAGGAAAACTAAAACACCCACAGTATGGATTTAGTTTGCTGTCCATTTGCTACTTTCACAGATCCACGCATATTTTCACGGCTACGTCATGTAACTGGCCTTTGAAGGGAGTCCTGCGGGCAATGGTCTAGTTTCCCGAAAGGGGGATCTGTTTCTACATGCATGCACCCTGATGTTTTCCGACCTTTAACTGCCAAGAATCTTGTCTTGAGAAACAGAAGAAAGGCATCTGAAGTGCTTTCTGAAAAGCATCCATACCTATTGCTGGACGGAAACATGACCAGACAATAGTCTCTTTCATTCTAAACCACCTGCCTTGTAGAGGAGCACACACAAAAAATCATAGATGTCCCAAACCCACAGGAACTGCTTGACAGTAGAGCTTGGACACTTGTTAGCCTTCCATTTTTCCCCCTCTGAAAACATGATGAGGATTATGAACAGAAGATCCATGATAGATACAGAGTCACGGCACTGGTGGCCATCCACAGAAGAGCAGTATCCACCGTATCAAAGCTCTCATAACAGGCTTTCTGTGGCAGGAATCCTCTGCGGTGAATAGAAACAGTGTCTGAGATTCCATCAAGAAGGGAGCTAGGAGAAGTATCTGAGCTCCATTCCGTCACAGCACAAAAAACAGGATAAGCACCACCAGGAGGATAACAAAAAGAACAATTATTGCACACCACTGCCGGCGATCTGAAAGAAAACATGCCCAGATTACTCCTTTGCTTTCTAGAAATCCCTTTCTATGTAATGCACTGTTTTAACATCTTGAGGCGAAAATTAAGAGAGAACATGAAACAGTTCTTCTGAAACAGCTTATCTGGAACTAATTTTATTTATTTTTTAAAGATAATTTTACCCTGCCTTTCTCCTAAAAAAGAACCCGTCAGCTTACATTATTAAAAACCGTAATATTAAAAGCTAAAAAAGTAAAATATTCAAATATTAAAGAATTAACAACAAATTTAAAATGTTAGGAAAAAGCATTAAAAAAGAAATTGAAAAGCAACAAAATATAAACCATCCTGTTTATTGTCTCCTAGACCAGTGGTCCCCAACCTTTTCTGAGTCACGGACCGGTTGGGGGCACGGGGAGCACTTGTGGAGGGGCACGCTCACACGCAATGGGGCAGAACGCACTTGTGCGCATACGTGACGGGGCAGAATGCACTCGCGTGCATGGACGAGTGGTGGGGCACGCTCATGGAGGGGCGGGGCATCCGTGTGTGCAAGTGGCAGGCCGTGCATGCAGGTGGGGTGGGTGCGTGGGTGCGTGTGAGGGGGGCAGATTTGTCTTTGCTGCCTGGTCCTGCCATGGCCATGGACTGGCACTGGGCCACGAACCTGGGGTTGGGGACCCCGTCCTAGACAATCAGTCACTAAGGAAAAGCCTGCCTGAAGAAAAAGGTCTTCATCTGCTTGTGGAAGGACAGCAAAAATGGGCCAGCCTGGCCTCTTGTGGGACGGAGTTCCAGAGTATGGAAGCAGCAACAGAGAAGGCCCTCACCCATGTCCAAACCAAGAGCACCTGTGACTGAGAGTGGGACTGAGAGAAAGGCCTCCCCTGAAGATCTTAATATCCAAGCACGTTCATAATGGCAGACACAGTCTTTGAGATAGCTTGGACCCAAGCCATTTAGGGTTTTACAGTCTGGAAATGGACTAGCACCCAGTAGAAGTGCTGTAACAGGGGCATTATGTTATCCCTGCAACCGGTCCCAGTTAACAAGCTGGCTACAGCATTCTGGAACCACAGAAGTCTCCAAGCACTTTCCAAAAGAAGCCCCAAGTACAGTTACAACTAAGGGTGTGTGGAAGCATAGCCATCAGGACCAGTATGCTCTGTATTCTTTAGGAAACATTCCAACTTTCGCCTCTGTGAGGCCCATTATATTATCTCTGCACTTTAGGATTTCCATTTAAAGCTTTAAAAATGCCCATCAGTAGGGGGACATGAGACAGCTATGAGCTGGTGGGGCTATGCAGATCCTTTAGTTCGTTACCTATCCACTCACAGCCCACAAAGCAATCATTCTTTTACAGTATCACACATGCTCAATCCCAATAGTGTAGTATTTCAGTATGCTCCTTGTGATATATTGGGGTTGTGTGGGGGTCAGAGTTTTTAATTTGTAAACTGATGGGAGTAGTGTGTCCACTAGACAGGCAGTAGGTAGGTAGGCAGGCAGGCAGGTAGGTAGGCAGGCAGACAGACACCCTACCTCACTAGGCACTGAGTCTTGCACTTAGTGCCACTGATGACTGGTCTAGAGAATTGGATATACATTCCAAAAGAAAACGAAAGTATACCCTCTTTGAATTATTTGGTTTTACGCATCAGGACATAATAAAAAATCACCTGGTTCTTAGCAGGTCTGAACATTAAGTAACTACAACCTCAGATGACAACAACACACAACATATTACACCATGTCATGATATATTTAACAAAAATAAAGCCCAAATGGAGAAGCCATGTATGAAAAACTAAGTACACCCTTCCTGCTTCCGTAAGATTTAAGAGGCTAAGTAGCTGCCAGGTGCTGCTAACCAAATGCCCTTGAGTAATTGATCATCAGCAAGTGTGCCTACCTCTATAAAAGCCAAAGTTTTAGCAGTTTGCTGACCCAGAGCATTTAGAGTGAGCACAACACCAAGGAAGAAACACATCAGTGATTATTGTACAGAAGCAATTGTTGCTGCCCATCAATCTGGGAAGGGTTATAAGGCCATTTCCAAATAATGTAAAATCCATCATTCTACATTGAACAAGATTATTCACAAGTGGAAAACATTAAAGATAGTTGCCAATATTTCCAGGAATGGACATCCAAGCAAATTCACCCCAGGATCAGACCCTGCAATGCTCAGAGAAACTGCAAAAAATCTACAAGTTACATCTCAGACTCTACAGGCCTCAGTTAACATGTGAAAGTCAAAGTCCAGACCTAAATCTGACTGAAATGCTGTGGTGGGATCTTATAAGAGCTGTGCATAAACAAATACCCGCAAACCTCAATGAGCTGATGCAATATTGTAAAGAAGAATGAGCCAAATTCGTCCAGTGATGAGACTCATAAAGTCATACAGAAAATGATTACTTCACATTATTGCTGCTAAAGGTGGTTCTAAAAGCTTCATAATGTGTACAGTACTTAGTTTTTCACACAGGGTTTCTCCATTTTGGCTTTATTTTTGTTAAATAAACCATGCCACAGTATAGTATGTCATGAGCTGTTGCTCATCTGAGGTTATATTTACCTAATATTCAGACTTGCTAAGGACGAGGTGATTTTTATTATATCCTGATACATAAAGCCATAGAATTCAAAGAGGGTGCAATTTCTTTTTCACATGACGGTCCAATGCTTTTCAATGAGAGAGAAAAAAAATCACCAAAAATTAACGACTCAGAACAACACCAAATTAAGTTTGCATAGGTTTCAGGAGGTGGGCTAACGATTGCAAGCATTAATCTGTTCCAATTGGAACAGATTAACCAGTTTTCAATGCATTCCTATGGGAAATGGTTTTTCACTTAACGATGTTTTCACATAACGATTTTTTAATGGAACCAGTTAACATTGTTAAGCGAGGCACCACTGTATTTGCCACCTCTTTTTTTAATTGCCCTCTTTCAGGGTTCTGCAGTACTGTTTTTGAAAAGTTCCATTTCAAGGAATCCTTTCCACACTGTGTTGGAACAGTTTCAGAGATTATGGTGCACATATTAGCACGCCTACATTTCACATGGCCTCACCATCACTATAAGGGAAGTCAAATCACTTCAGAATATTTTCAATACTTCTTTTGCCAAAGGAAGATCCACCATAATAGTAATGCTGTTGGAGGGGTATTAACTGCTTTCTTTCCTTTTTTCATGGATTCTGATGAACACAGATATTTGAATACCTCTTCATAGGAAAGTATGGTCATTCTCTCTATTCTCTTGGGATATTAAGCCCTGCCCAGATGGTAACTGTTGCTCTCGTCTGTCTAAACAAGAGGAATGCAGAAAAATAGGAAAACATATATACGATGAGAATTTAAAGGATATTTGTTAATACTGCACCCACTGGAACACTTCATATGGGCAATTCATATTTATATTTTCAGGATATGAATATGAACTGCAGCACAACAGGTGCCACAGAGGCCACTTATTGGGCTCTGCGCAATGCTGGATTCCTTCAGCAGCAGTGGTATACCAATCCCAGCAGGAGCTGAGCTAACCCTTCTCCGCCTCACCACACAGTCAACCACTTTGGCGCGGAGGCAGGATGGGGAGTCTCCCTGCTGAGCTGATGAGTAGCTAGCTGTGAGGCAAGGCGGGGAAGAGCCAGCCAGGCTCCTCTTGGGACTTGTGTGTCATCGCTGCCGCAGACCCCCACCGCCACTAAGAGCCTGGTTAGTGGCCCAGCTGGTTCTGGAGGAGGGAACTGGACCCTCACAGCACTTGTGGTGCTATGGGTGGTGTTCATATCCTGCTATATGAATACGAAGTACCTGTGCCTGTGTTTAATTTATAACTGTAAAAGGATCAGAATTTTAGCCCACAAAGTGAAAAGTAAACATCTGCCAGAAACTTCAGAAGTCACTCAAGCACCTCTGGCACTAACGTCTTGGAGTAACAGTCTCATTCAGGTTGAAAGTGTGGAGGGCTCAAAAGCCCCCTCCTCACCTGGAAGTCATGCAAACCCTCACAAGTTCACTGAGAAGGCCTGCGTAGATAGTGCAAGCAAATTCAACTGAATGCGTTCAAGGCATATTATAAAAGTCCCTGTGTAGATCTTTGAGGGAAACACATGAAGGGCTGCATGACTTCTGGGTGACGAACATTGATGGATAAAGCTTACATGCCTTCCCCCAACCTCTCCACCTTTTGAACCCTACATGCTTTGAGACTTAATGCCTGAATAGGGCTAGAGTTCATGGAGATCTCAAAAAGGGATGATATCAGAAACGCATGGGAGATGCCACAGTAGCACAGATGGGACAAACAAACCTCTGTGGACAAAACCCATAGCTGCTCCATATAAGGATTCTTTCTGCACACTGGGAGCTATTATACTGTGTAAAGTCAAAACAGACCTCTAATGCTCGAGATACTAGTCATTCACGGTGCTGTGAAATGTCAAATACATTCCATAGTAGCCATTCCTCAACTGAAGAAAAGGGTCCATTTCAAATCCTTTACTGCAGGGATGGAGAATTTGCAACCTTCCAGATGCTCATGGATTGTAAGTCCCAACATGCCTCATTCTTGGCTACATCAACTTGGGCTGATTATTGTGGCACCACCATCTGCAGGGCCACAATTCCTCACTCAAACTTTACTGGAAACAAAAGCACCCCCTAAAATTATGCTACGGGAAAGTCCTGAATTACTTCAGAAACCGTCTCCTCCTCTTCAGACCTCCTCAGAAGCTTTTTGCTAACCATGAGCAACCATTTCCTATCTCAGGACCTGCAATGAGAGAAGACTTAACATCTTGCGACACATTTCCATTTTATTCCAGGCTACTTACCACTGGTCATATGAGATACTTTTGCAAGCTTCTTCATCACATTATCTAGCCGCGACTGGGTGTTATCCATCTCATGAGCGAAGTCATCTAACATACTGGAACCACCAGAAATGAGGAGAGAATGTTGCATTATGCTACATGGAACAAGTTTTGACACTGGGCCTGTCCTCCCCTTCCCATGTTAATATTCAGAGCCAAAGGACTCTTTGTGGCAGGGCTTCCTTCACCGGCTCAGCCACACTGAATGCATTCTCTCAAAGGTGGTACCTTAGTTATGGAATACCTCCACCCCTAAAGGTCTCCCTAGCACAAAGAAAAAAATGGTCTGTTCAGCACTATTCTAAGTGCCAGGACAAAAATGTTTGTATTCCCTAGGCCAGTGGAGGCAAACCTTTTTTGGCTTGAGTGCCCAAAATGAGGGGGTGGGGAAGAAACCAGTGGCTGCCATGCCGCCCGGAAGACCAGAACCAGAACAGGAAGTGGCAGTTTCAGCGGGAATCATGGGGATGGACAGGAAGTTAAAGGGGGAATCATGGGGATGGACAGAAGTTAAAGGGGGAATCATGGGGATGGACAGGAAGTTAAAGGACCCAGAACAGGAAGAGAAAGGGGGATGTCGCATGCCAGAAGAAAGGGCTTCACGTGCCAGCTGTGGCACGCATGCCATAGGTTCACCATCACTGCCCTAGGCCATAATCTTGGCAAAAATCAGTCTGGCTTTATGCATCTTGGCTGTATTTGTATTGCTATAGTAACTATATGCTTCATCCCATAGGAGGAAGAATGGTATAAAGTAATTTCAATAAATAAAACAAAAAATATGATCAGGTAATGGCGAGTTCAACCATTTCTTTGTGGGGAATGGTGCTGTTGCTTCATTTTCTTTTGCTTCTGGCTAGAAACCCCAGCCCCATGTTCCTTTTCTCCTTGCAGGGTAAGGCATGTGGACCCAGATCATTGACTCTAGGTGGTAAACAGAGTGTAGAGGGAGATTTTTATTAGGAAAAAATAATCTGATGGGAAATCTTTAAGAAAACACACCCATAGCCCCACCCCAACCTCCAATGAGGACACTCCAAATATCTTCCATGTCATGTTAAATAGCCAATTCAGCTCCATTTCCCCATCAAGTGGTTACTCTTATTTGGCCAGACTCCAACTAGTGTTCATATAACATCTGCATAACTTGCTGTAGCTAATTGATAATGTACCTGTTCACATACCTGATTCTGCAATGGAGATGTGCTCCAGCACCTCATTAATTAGCTGCAGCATGTTATGTAGACCTTACAGGACCACCACCATGATTATGGTCATTTATTTGTTACACTTTAATTCTGAATACACCTATTCTACCTTTCCTACTGCAAAGCTCAAGGCAGCATACCTGGCTCTCCTCCTGGAACCTAGACTCTTGAATCCTAGTCTAGGATTCTTAACCACTATACTCAGTGGCCCAGTCTGCTAGGTAAAGATAAAAACTTGCAGACATCCATCAAGTGACATGAAAAGAATAGATAAATAGAACAAATACTGCTGACTCAATTCAATAAATATATTTTTTTCACAGTAGGGGAGGTAAACAGGACCAAATATTCCAAATGTTCAGCAAATGTAAACGTTTGGGGGTGAGGGCACTTCAGTCCACCTAAGGCAAACTATTCTTAGCTTTCGACATATCCCTTGGTAAAGTGGATGCTTTCGGTGGTGGCTGAGAATGCAACCCTTATTCCATTTAATCCAACACAGCTTTCAATAATGAATTGCTGTCTTTTCCAGAAAAGCCCAAATAGAGGGCACAAAGTCAATAAGAAGGTAATTTAACTGCTATGAGGTTATACAGCACATAATAAGACTAGAATTTAGTACTCACACTGCCTGTTCATCCAGCTCCCCTCCAATGCGCTGGGACATGTTCTTTAACACCCCAATGCTACCAGAGACCAGTTCCAACTGTTCATCCTGCTGCTCAATGATTAACTGGTATCAAAAAGGAGAAGGCAAAGATTATATAGTTAAAAGTATGTGTCATTCAAGTACCATTAAAAGGAGAGTCAGAGATGCTGACTTCAAGCAGAACTTTCTGAGCATCTAAAATCTACCAATAAGGAAAAGATATGGTTACTTATCATAACTGTAGTTCTTTGAGTGGTGATCCATGTGTCCACATAATGGAGTTTGCACCTGAGTGAATGCCGGTTCAGAAAGTTCCAGAGCCTCAAAAGCATCTTTGCCTATACCACACAACTGTGCCCCTGCTCTCCTCAGATGTCCACCTCAAGACAGAAGGTGAAACAAAAAGAAAGGTGGGCAGGTTGTATGGATACATGGAGCACTACTTGAAGAACCAGTTACCATAAGTAACCATATTTTCTTAATTGTGACATCCCTATATGCACACAAATGGGGTGACTGGCAAGCTAAGGTTTAGAGGTGGGAGTTAAGTCAAAACAGAGGATAGTAACACCAGGTGAATTGAGGCATCTTTCTGGGCTCTGAGGTCTAATCTGTAATGAGTGATAAGAGGCAGAGTTTGTGACCATGTCACCACTTGGCAAATATCTTGTATATCCATGCCCTGTAGGAAGGTACCAGAGGATGAGACTCCCCTGGCAAAGTGAGTCTGGAGTTTTAGGCAGTGGCTTGTTGGTAAGCGATGGAAATGGCCAAGACAGTCCATTTGGAGAAACACTGGGAGGAAACTGGATGTCCCTTTCTTGGACCCCAATAGTAGACAACAAGCCGGTTTGTCTAAAATCCTTTGTTCTGTCCAGTAAAAATGCCAAGACCCTCCGAACATCCAGAGAATGTGACCATTTGAGGTCAGTCTGTGGCAAAGGATAAAAGGTAGGTAAAATCAAGGGCTGCAACATGTGGAACTGGAAGGCCACCTTGGGGAGAAAGATTATATCTGTATGGAAGGTGACCTTGTCACAGGAGAAAACCAGGTATGGTGGGTCACAGTGGAGGGCTGTTGGTTCCACTGCCCAGTAGGCAGATGTGAAAGGCTGTCTTAAAGGTCAGCAGATGGACCTCTGTTGTAGCCAGAGGTTCAAAATAGTGCCTAGTGAGCTGAGACAAAACCTGTGTGAGAGACCAAGGGTCTTGTGGGGGCCGCACGTCCAGGTAGGCATTTTGAACACCCTTCAGAAGTTACATAGAATCATGAAGTTGGAAAGGGCCTATAAGGCCATAGAGTTCAACCCCCTGATTAATGCAAGAGAACAAATCAAAAGATATCTGCCAGATGGTTTTCTAAATTTCTCTTGAATGACTTCAGTGTTTGAACACTCACTATCTCTCAAGGTAAAGTGGTTTCATTGCTATACTGCTCTAACAGGACATTGTGGCGTTCACCCTTATTATGTTAAATAAGTCATGCATTATTCATGTTGTATGCTGATGTGGTTGAGAGGTGGGGCCACTAGAGAGGTTAAAAGGCAGAGCCTTAGAGGAGAAGGGAAAGTAGAGTTCAGTGCAATCAGAGTTAGAGAGGGAGTTAGTTTGGGAATCTGAGGAGTGATTAGTCTGAAGAGTGAATAATAACCTGTAAGATAATATAGAAAATTATTGATGCTTGATGAACCTGAAGAAGATACTTATGAATTATTAAAGAAACATCTGTAATCAATAAACCTGTTTTATTCAAAAGACAGTGATGAATGGACCTTCATATTTCCTAAGCAAAGCCTATTGATTTAGTGAATCAACTGGTGGCAGAGTGTAAAAAAAGTGGTTTTTGTTTGGTTGTTTGGTTTGCCTTCATGAGCTCCCTGTGTTTGGAAGAGAAACGGGCCACAAAGGGGCAAACATCACAACATTTTCCCTGACATTCAACCAAAATCTGGCTTCCTGTAACTTGAGCCTGTTGTTGTGTGTCCTGCACTCTGGGATGACCAAAAACAGATCCTGTCCCTCCTCTGTATGACAGCCTTTCAAGTATTTGAAAAGTGCTATCATGTCACCCCTCAGTCTTCTTTTCTCAAGGCTATACATGCCCAATTCTTTCAGTCTTTCTTCATGGTTTCCAGCCCCCGATCATCCTTGTTGGCCTCCTCTGAACTTGTTCCAATTTCTCAGCATTTTTCTTAAAGTGTAGTGTCCAGAATTGGACACAATACTCAAGATGAGGCCTAACCAGTGCTGAATAGAGGAGAACTAGTACCTCATGGGGTTTGGAGATTGTGATCTACGACAACTCCAACATCCTTCTCATTCATAGTATTGCTGAACCAGGTATCCCCTATCTTGTAACTGTGTGTTTGGTTTCTTTCTCCTAGGTGCAATACTTTCCACTTATCCCTGTTAAATTTCATTTTGTTATTTTTCAGCCCAGTGCTCAAGCCTCTTTAGATCATTTTGAACTTTGTTTCTGTTTTCCAGGGTGCTAGCTATTCCACCCATTTTTGTGCCATCTGCAAATTTGATTAGCATTCCCTGCACCCCCTGATACAGGTCATTAATAAAAATGTTGAATAGCACTGGGCCCAGGACTGAGCCCCATTTGTTACCTCCACCCAATATGAGGAGGAGTCATTCATCATGACCCTTTGAGTAGAATTCTGTAGCCAACTGTGTATCCACCTGATATTGTATCCAGCCCACACCTAGTAAACTTGCTAATCAGAATATCATGGGGCATTTTGTCTACAGCATTCTGTCTATCAGGGAATTTACCTGATCAAAAAATGAGATCAAATTTGTTTGGCAGGATTTGTTTTTGAAAAATATCTGTTGGCTTCTAAGTTGTTCCTGTATTGTTTTCAAGGTGCTTGCAGAGTGACCACTTAATAATGTGTTCCAGAATTTTCCCTAGGATTGATGTTAGCCTGACTAATCTGTAGTTCTCAGATTCCTATTTTTTGCCCTTTTTGAAGATAGAGAGAACATTAGTCCTCCCCCAGTCATCTGGAACCTCACCCATTTCCCATTATTTCAAGAAAAAAATCGACAGTTCTTCAGCCAGTTCCTTCAATACTCTTGGATGCAGTTCATCTGGCCCTGGAGACTTGAACTCATTCATAGTAATAAGATTTATCAATCCTCAGCTGCAATCTTGTCCACCTTCACTTCACATTTGTCTGGAGAGTCATAGTCCATCCTTTGGAAAAAGACTGAGCAAAAATAGGAACTGAACACTTCCATCTTTTCTTTTTCTTCTGTTGTCATTTTCCCCTCTCCATTGAGTAGCTGAGCCACTGTTTCTTTTCTTTGTCTTTTGCTACACACATACCTGAAAAATGCTTTTTTGTTGTTGCTTTATGTCTCCAGCAGCTCACTCTCAGCTTTTGCCCTCCTAATGCCATCCTTGCAATTCCTTGCTACTTGTCCGTACTCTTCCTTTGCGGTCTGACATTCCTTCTACTTCCTATACAAGTCCTTTTTTGTTTTCAGGTCGTCTTTGAGCTTTTTGTGAAGCCACACTGAACTTTTTTTTACTGTCTCCCACCTTTTTTTCTCGTTGGAATTGTTTGTAGTTGTGCCTTTAGAATTTCTTTTTTTAGACGTTCCCACCCTTCCTGGACTCTTTTTCTTCTTAGGATCTCCTGCCACGAGACCTCATTTATCCTTGTTCTAACTTCATTAAAATTGGCTTTTTAAAAATCCAGCATATACTGCTTTGGTTTCCTTTGAAATAAAAAATTCTAGTAGAACATGGTCTGGTGTGTAAAGAAGTGGGAAGAAGAGTGGCTGGCTGGTGGTGTGCTACAACAGCCGCAAGGTTGACCTTTAAGGAAGCGATGGAAAGGTTCTGTTGCCTGAGGTGCAGGAGAAAGTCCAGGACAACAGATAAGGAAGATGGCGAGTCCAGCAGACCACATGAAGATCTATGGAGTTGGAATTTCTTTCACTTGCAGCCTTAGAGGTGGTTTGTTGGATGGATGCTGGACCTGACTCAAGATGTTAGCAAGGAGAGGATTATCCTCCAAGCGGTGAGCTTCAGGTGAGGAATGTCTGGATACAGGACCACTCCCTTTTGGCAAAAAAGGAGGTTATGGCCCAGGAGGAGATGGATCCTGCTGGAAGCAGTAAAGAGAAGGGTCATAAACCATTGTTGGCAAGGCCATCAGGAGGTGATAAGTACACTAGAGCTGCTGTGGAGGATTTTTTCACGAGTGTGCGCTGGATCAGATGAAAAGGAGGAACGTGTATAGTAGGCTTCCTGTCCAGTCTATGGTGAAGGCCTGTCTGTACATGGTGCACTTGGAGTTGCTGGCAGTTGTGAAGATGTTCACTGAGGGTTTGCACCATTGGAGGATGAGGTAGTTGTAGACTGTGTCAGACAGTTCATGGGTTATGAGTCACCGTTTAGCAGACGTCTCACTGTCAGTACCAGAGATGTAAGTTGCTATCAGAGAAATGTGATGGGCGATGCACCACTTCCAAAGGAGGCAAGACAGATACAAGATGCTTAGAGACCTGGTGCCCCGTTTGTTCATGCAGAACATTGCAGTAGTGTTGTTTGTTGTGATCTGGACAGTGCAGCTGCAGATCACATTCCTGAACAGCTGTAATGCCTTGAAAAAGGCAAGAAGATTGAGGAAGTTGATGTGGTGGGGATCTCATGAGTGGACCACAAAGCCTGTACTGTGATGACAATGTGCGCCCCATCCTGTCATACTTGTGTCGGTGACTGGGTGATGCTGATGAAATGAAGTCCCGACTCATTGGCAACTCTGGACCATCCACCAGAGAAGTTGATGTTTGCGCCGTGCCAAAAGAGAAAGTTTTTTTGTGAGGGAATCCCTCCTGTTGTTGTAGGTGAGGAGGTAGAAAGACTGGAGTAGTCGCATTCTGAGTCTGCCATAGGGCAAGATGGCTTTGGTGGATGCCATATGCCCCAAAAGTGTTGCACTGAGTGGGACATTCCATGCTGGGCCCAAATAAGTTTCTGAGCAAGGTGTATAATAGTGTCCATTTGTGGCTGAGGAAGAAAAGCCTATGCTTGCTTCACATCTTGAGTTGCCCCAATGTAGTGAATGACTTGAGTGGGAGAGAGGTGTGACTTTTCCACATTTACATGAAACATGAGACTTGAAAGCACTTGCAGAATGAAGTCAATGTTGGCTTGCAGAATGCTTTGATCATGTGCCACTAGGAGTCAATCATCAATGTAGGGAGAGATGGTGATGCCCCATGTCCTGAGAAAAGCAGCCACCAGCGCCATGCATTTCATGAAGACCCTTGGGGCCATCAAGAGGCCAAAGGGGAGTGCATGGAAGTGGTAATCCTGGTGACCAACGAGAAAGCTGAGTAAATGGCGATGCTGTTGGTGAATTAAAATGTGAAATACTTGTCTTGCAGGTCTATAGATGTGAACCAGTCCCTTTGTTAAAGTAGGGGAGGACAGACTTCAGTGTCACCATCCAGAAATGTTTCGGGGTAATTCAGGGTGTGCAGGTCTAATATAGCACAGTGCCCCATCCCTTTTAGGTATAGTAAAGTACCAGGAAAAGAAGCTATCTGAGAGACAATGAAGAGGCACCGGTGATATGGCTCCTTTTGCCAACAAGGCATTAACTTCTAAGAGGTTGGGGGGGGGGAAATGGAATGCGTCAAATGTGCCCAGTGAGTGGGAGACTAGAGAACTCTATTGTGTATCCATGGGCGATGATGTTGAGAAACCCAGGTATCTAAGGTGATAGTGCACCAGATGTGAAGGAAGAGCACCAGACATATGTCTGAATGCATGGATATATTATGGAGAGGGTGGCGAATGTCAAGCCTGGGCTGTAGGTTGTCAAAACTGCTGTTTAGGCTTCCTCTATGATTTCTTGGTAAAGGCTGGTGGTTTGTATCTTGTAGAGAAGGAAGCCTAGTTGAACCTCTGATGGGCAAATGGGTCTGATGAATTTGACTTCTCAGATGGTGACTTATAGATGGTGTGTGGAAGAGAGCGCTTCCACTGAGGGCAGAAATGTGGTGCTGAACAATACATGGTGATGCTCATTCTTCTGGCATAAGTTTTCTTTTTGTGCAAGTCCTGCATGAAGTCATCCTTCTTAGTACTGAAAAGACCATTCCCATTGAAGGGTAGGTCTTCAACACATGATTTAGAATCCTTAGGAAGCCAAGCAGAGCCAAGGAGAGTGATCGCTGCCATGCTCTTCACTGCACCATCTGCAACATGGCATGCAGAGTGGATTTGCTGGCTGGCAAGTGCGTAAGCTTCTTGCTGGAAGGAGGCTGCAAAGCATCTGCTTCTCCTGGGGAAGCACTTCAATAACAGACTGAAATTCCTCCCAAATGAATTGGTGATAAGTTTCCATCATGGCTTGGTAGTTGGCTATGTGCATATGGAGTGCTGCCAATGACTAACATTGCAGGCTACCAGGTCAAGTTTACAGCCTTCCCTATTAGCAGGTGTATCCCAGGAAGAGCCCTTGGATCTGAGTGGAGCAGTCTGAACAATGACAGAGTTTGGTATAGGATGCTTAAAAAGAAATGTAGCCTTGTCCTGTTGGACTCTATAGAAGTTTTGAATCTGGTGTGATGTGGGGGGTGGCAGTGGAGGAAGGGTTTTGCCATGATTGGCTAATGAGATCAGTTAGAGTCTCAAGCACTGCCATATCCACTGGGATTTGGATTCTTTATGAACGTGGACAAAGACAGTGTCTATTGCTGGTGGCCCTGGTTTAAAGACTGGGAAATGTAACAACTTTGCCATTCTATCAGGTTGTTACACAAGGAGAGGTCCTCTGAGAATGAGAAAGGAGCAGAGTCCTGAACACTTGGATCAGGTGAGAGGCTTGGGAGGAGATCCAACTCGTTTCCCTCCCCTGGTCCTGAATCATATGAGCTGTCCTCTGACTGGTTATTACAGGAATGGAAGGTGTCACCTGGATCTGCTGATCATCACATGGCAGACAAGAAGTATGCAGTGTGGATTAGGAGGTGGTAGAAGTACTTGCAGTGAGAAGGGTCGAACAGTCAACGTATGTGTGGCAGCTTGAAGGTGTTGGTCCTGCGTGAGGTGCAGTTTGGTAGATTTTTGAGGGAGGAGGCCAGCCCTGGATGAGGGAGCACAGACAATATTGGTATGATGGAGATAATATAGCTGAGTACGATCTTGGGTATTCCTGACCACGGTGCTGTGGTGAGGCCAACCATTGGGCCAGTGGGAGAGATCGTCATCTGAATTGTCGTTCACCCTCAGACAAACGAGGAAAGGACGGCTCTTGTGGAGACTTTTGAGGAGAGGGAACTCTCAGAGAGATGGTAAGATTCTGCACAGACAGGCTAAGGCATTCACCCTCTGAAACTGAGACTGTGTACTGGACATTGGTAGTATGAGCAGAAGCAGGCTCTCAAACAGGCAGTTGGGAGTCCAAGGTAACCACGAGAAGCTCAGTATTCGTAGGCTGTCATTCTTCTTCTTCTTGGCAGGATTCATATTAGAGGCTGTGGGATGTTTGCAGCGATCGTGCTCCCATTTCTTGGTAGAGATCAAAGACAGTTTCGAGGCCAAGGACACCTCACGGTCCAGGGTAGAGGACTTGTCCAGTGGCACTGCTAAGTCCATGACTTCTGTGACTGGTTTTTGGAGTTGGGTGTCCCCCAAAAGTAGAATCAGTAGCCCGAAGGGATTGCTCCAAAAGAAAGGAATGAAGGCAGGATTGATGGTTTTTAAGAGTGAGAGTACTAAACCTCTCGCAAATTTTGCATGACTGGACTAGGTGGGTCTCCTCTAAGTTAAAAAATCACGTGTTGTGCCCATCCAACTGGGCATTTTTTTGCCACAAGTAGCATGCTTCTTTATTAAGGCAGATACCATAAATCAGTAAAAGGGGAACAGCTAGGAGCCATGAGGGGAGTGGGGGACCACTAAGGAAAAATAACTCTCTCTTGCAATACGCAAAAATGTATTGCAAATATGACACAAGTAAGTGAAAAGAGCACCCAGAGCAAACCAATTTGTGCTGTTGTGGTGGTGAACGTACATGTGGTGGTGAACGTACTGAGGAGAATGGGACTGTGCTTGCACAGTATAGGCAAAGATGCTTTTGAGGCTGGAACTTTCTGAACTGCCGTTCACGCAGGTGCAAACCCCATTTATGTGCATACATGGACACCATGATGAAGGTACAGTTTTTTCACCAAGATAATATTAAGAAGGAACAACACATGGTCTCAGAGACATGGTTTACATTTCCTCTTTAGTAGTTCCTTCTCTAAATGGCATCCTTGCCTCTCTGCCACGCATGCTTGCCCAAAACTCAGTTTATGATTTACTTAGTGCATGATTTACTTCAACCAGGTGGGGGACATTCACCTTCTGAATGCTCTTGCAATGCAACTCCAGTCAACCCCAGCCATGTAATCAAAGGTTAGAAATAAGGGAATTTGTAGAATAGTAACATCTACAGTAGAGGGCCATATGTTCCTTCCTTTGAGTAAGAGTCTTAATATTTATTTATCTATCTATCTATTTATTTATTTATTTATATTTATTTATTTATTTATTTATTGTATTTATACCCCACCTATCTAGTCATTTCGACTACTCTAGGCGGCATAATATTAGCAGAATTAACCACAATCTTTTGTGTAAGTATTATATAACATGTGTCTACTCTGTTATCCTTGGATTAAAATACATACACAGTTGGCATTACAGTGGTACCTTGACTTAAGAACTTAATCCGTATTGGGACTGTATTCTTAAGTTGAAAAGTTCTTAAGTCAAAGCACCATTTCCCATTGAAAACCGATCAATGCGTTCCGGGGGAAGAAAAAAGGCAGGGGAAAAGGGCTGGAAATTCAAATTTCCTGCCCTTTTCCCCTGCCTTTTTAGCTCCGGAGGTCTCAAAGGGCTTTCCCCCTCAACATCAGAGGAAGCCCTTTGAGACCTCCGAAGGCCTTTTTTCGTTCATAGGTTGAGGCTCCGTTCGCAAGTCAACAATAATTTTTGCAAACGGAGCTGTTCATATGTCGAAATGTTCGTAGATAGGGATGTTTGTAAGTCAAGCTCCCACTGTATTCTCTTTAGAAGAGAAGCTGAATTCTTGGGGAAAGCTGAATTCCTAGAAGAAGCTGAATTCTTGAGGGAAGTTTAATGGTGAAAGGGTCAGAGAGCCTTTTGCCTGTGTCAGGCTGGGAGAAAGGAGCTAACAGAAAATGGTAAAGAAGAGGAAGCCCTTGGGTTCAGGGCTATGTCTGAGGGGAATTCCTGCTTAGCACTGGATTGGGCTACTGAACAGCCAATTGCTCATATCTGCATGTAAAGAAATCCAAGAACACCAACAGACAGAAGAAAGCTACACAACCACAGGACAATGTTATATGGAAACAACTTGTTGCCCTGAGATTTACAAAGATCAAGATTTGAACATGTTGCAAAAAGAGGAACATCTTGTGCATATTATTAGTACCAGAGTAATGCCCTCCCCCCTGACTCCCCCTGCTAGCGATTTTGATATGACATGGTGTGCAGGATGAATATACCTATGTCCACTCGCTGGTATTGCTCTACAGCAAAAGGGGCTTCAGCAGGCTCCTGCTAGAGCAGAAGAAGAGCAGTACTCACTCTCCTTCCTATAACCCTATGAATCCCTCACTCTGGCTCCTAAATATTTGCAGGACTTCCTCCCCATTCTCTCTCATTTCTGTTACCTAGTACTTCCTGCTTTTCTTTTCACCTCCATCCTTCCCATATCTGTTTTCTCATGGGATTGTAAAGATTGTCTGTGCTTATGACTGTTGCTGAATGGCCTGACGACCTTATTAGGAAATTCCATTAGACATATGAATGGATGTCCTCTGAAAAATAAAAATACCTCCTCATGTATACATGAGGTTGCCTGTGTAAAGCTAATCTTACGAATCATTCTACCTGCTGTTGTGCCTGCTGCTCCTCAATGAAGTGTGAGTTCACAGACTGCATTTCTCGATCCAAACGGCCATACTTATCAGTTCCAGAACTCCAGCTTTGACTTCCACTTTCTCCCAGAAGTACCTACACAGCAGTCAAGAAATGCAGAAACTGGGCAGTTATTTCCCGTTTAAAGAATATATTTCATGCCTCAGTCTGATGTGATCATAACATGTTTTATACTTTTGAATACAGAGATTGCTTCTCTGATGACCAATCTTGTAGTAGTTTATTCTGGAAAGTGGCTTTTTCCACACAAAAGAAATAACAGTAATTGCACAGTTTTCGTTTGAAGGCAGACAATTAAAGGAGATCCTGAAGTTTACAAACACTATCAATAAATAGCCAGTAAGAGTACTCTTTTTATTACACCCTACATTCTGGAGTAGCTTGCTGGTTCAGGGATATAACGGATCCAGAAACTTATGAGAATCTAAGATGGAGCTATGCTTCCCAAGATCTAAATTTGATGGATTTTACACGTGAAATAAAAATACCTCCCTGGAAAGACACACAGCCAGACAGAGCAGGAGAAGAGAACTCCATCCCACCCCATCCTAAACAATATGTAAATGGAAGAGAGGCAGTGGAGATTGGCTGGCTTACCATTGTTCTGCCTCCAATTCTGACAGAAAAGAATGGAGAAGGGGTTACTGCTGTAGTCCTATGCAAAACCTCCAAAAACGCATAACAGAACACTATGCGTTTAGATGGGTTGGTCTGAACCATGAGTTGGAGGCAACTTGATAGCACATAACATTTGGATTTTCTTCAGGGAAGACCATCTTCTCTTTCCCAGATTATAGGAAAATGTATGAATGAAGACCAGAAGACAATGTTCTGGCAGTCTCTTATGCCATTCGGAGTGAGGCTCTGTATTATCTGAAGCAACAGTACTTCCTTTTAGCTGTGTCACTAATGTATAATATTTAAATACTGAATACTCAATAAAAAGCTTCTGAAACATCTATCAGATTTTGTGGTTAAGTCAGAAGACAATAAAGAAGCAATACAAACCTGCCTATTCTTCCTTTCAGTCAGTGCTTGAACAGAAGTATTTGACATCTGATCCTTCATATCCTATTAAGAGTGGAAAAGAGTGGATAAGCACAATTTATAGATGTGCTTGTTTAAACAATAAAGCCACACAGTTTACATGGTCACAGGTAGCCCAACTTTGGAGTATTTTCTCTTTTCTTTCCCAAAGGGGGGGGGGGAAGCAAAAAAGGAACTGGTGAAAATTCTTCCTCAGTGCTCAGAAGCAGATATTTACCTGGACACTTAATTTAGCATAGAACGTACCATAACAGTAATTGTATACTGAAACTATAAATTTATATACAGTGATCTAAGAATAAATTTCAGTGAATTCTACTTCATAGATATAGCACTACTGTATATGTAATATGTAAGTTATTGCTTTGTCAGAAAGTAGCATACTATGGACTTAGACATGAAGTATGGTTATTTTTATATTTCAGCTCATGGGCCTTGCTAATAATAGTAATGTAAATCACCACTGTAGGCACTAATCAGCTCCCAAATCAACACAGAGGTTCAAATATGCACCTGTAAAAACCAACCAACCAGGTATTTGACTAATTGCTTCAATGCATACCTTAGTATATAACCTGTACAGGTATAACTCAGGATGAAATCTAATAACAGAAGATATTCTTTGTAAGTGTCATGGCATCAGCTGCCATGATCCTTTATTATTATTATTATTATTATTATTATTATTATTATTATTATTATTATTATTATTATTATTATTATTATTATTATTATTATTATTATTGTTGTTGTTGTTGTTGTTGTTGTTGTTGTTGTTGTTGTTATTATTATTATTATTATTATTATTATTAAAAATACCAGGCACGATCAAAATTATAAAAACATTGACTAGTATTATATAACACCACTACTGGATTTCAGCCTTAGTTTGGTAATAGTATGTCATGTAAAATTCATCAAGCAATACTAAAGTTTGGCGTTAACGTCTATCTGGAAAATTGACACTTTGTAGATTCTTGCAAATGGAACAATGAGTCTTTTAAAAACTTTACTGTTTCCAGCTGAACATAACTGGTATAATTAGTAAGTAGTTCCTGATAAGGCATACAGCTCATAAAATAGCCCTTTTTTGTACTCTTGCCTAAGCTGACTCTCTGCATTGCTCTAAGAGTTGAACAATGCTCACAGTAGTGACTTGCTATCATGCGTGCTGCTCAGCAGGTGGGAAAGTGGAGGAGAAACTGCTGGAGGCTCTTCTGCTAATCCAGTAATGAATTTAAAGGCACAAGGAAAATCCCTAGGCTACAATTTAGCAGCCATAGTCATGCTCTCATACCACTGAGGCATACCACCCCTGAAAAGACAATGAAGCTGAAACAAAAGCTACATCACTAACTTACTCTAGAGTAAGGCATTGTAGTAAATGCTCTAGGGTTACTTGGTTATACCTTTCTTTCCCGTAAGACTGTTAAAAACAATGTCTTCTAATGCGGGGTCCCCAACCCCTAGTCCGTGCCCCAGTGTTGGTCCGTGGCCATGGCAGGACTGGGCCGCAGAGACAGATCTCCCCCCCCCGCACAGGTGCCCCCCCCACGCATGGACCCCGCCCACCCAACCGATCCACAGTTCAGAAAAGGTCGGGGACCACTCTTCTAATGATTTCACAGCTAACCTTCTTTCTTTCTTTGCAAACCAAACACTGCTTTGTTTTTTACTTCATTTAGGAATTCTGATTCTCACAACCAAAACCCAGAGATGTGAATTATTTTTAGAATAGCTGGAATTATTTTTCACTTATGGGCAATCATCAGCAAATTATTTTTGAAACTCTCAGGAGTTCAGCTCTGTGGTACAAGGAAGTGATTGTTGTTACAGAAAATGTCAGCAGTCTCACTTGTGAATACGGAGCAAGCTGTGCAGCTACATCTGAAAATAATCTTGAAAGTGTGATTATTTATTTCCATTTGAAGGAAAAATATCAAGCCATTTGAACGAAAAATATCTTAACAGAAACCTCAAACTTTCCCACTCCATTTATTTCTTTTGTTCTAGTTACATCCAACTCTTCATAAAAGCCCAGGATAGGTAACAAAAACATCAGAACACTCAGCAAGACAATAGAGTAATAAAACCAATACACTACCAGCAGTAAGACTGACTGCTTATAAACTACTAGGTTTACAGATGGGCTCTTGTTCAAACTGTCCGGTTTTAATAAAATTAAGATATGTTCTGTGGGCTATTTTGTATCTCACTTGCTTTTGAAAATTCAAAAATATATCCATTTCACAATCACATGTGAGGTTTGGTTTTCATTCAGCTGTGGCTGTTTTCATAATATGCTCATGTTTCCTTTTAATCTCATGGTGAATTAAACATTTATTTGCTGTAAGAACTATGATTTTGTTCTATAGTGTGGAATTACCTTCCCAAGAGACTTAAATACATTACCCTGACCACCTGCCGTGTACTCGTGATGAAGGCTTTTCTTACACCCAGTTCTGTTGCATCAAGGTTGAATTTTCGAGGATTTGCTTCAACAATGCGTTGAGAATAGCCAGTCAAGGAAACTCTATTTATAATTATTATTCAGAAGGCCTTAAAATGATGAGTTTTTCTATTGGGGGAGGAGCAGAAGGAATACCTTCTACAGACCTTTTTTAGAATTTGTATCAAAAGAGTGTGGAAACGTTTCATGCTCTATGATGTGACAATTTTATTTTTTGCCAATGCATTTTTCTTATACAGCCTTTCAGTCTTACTAAGGTGAAAAGTAGGATTCAAATACTTCAGAATTATAATTTGGACAATTCTGACATTCTTAGCTAGTTGAGTGCTATTAAATATCTTTGTGTAAATTTTAAATTTTTTTTTCTAAAGGATAACTTGAGATTGTGAAAGACTTATCAATCTCCTGGTTTCAACAAGTATCTTCAACATAAAGTATAACCAAACCTTGCCTATTTATTTGTGGAATCTGTGTCAAGAACATTTTTGCATCACTTATGTAGATTCATGGATCTGAGAACCCAAAGGATATTAATAGTTTCATCTAAGTCTTCAAGATCCCACTCAATGCTCCTTAAGTTGTTCCTTAGCTCATTCGTGGTCCAGTCAATTTCTTCTCTCGTAGCTGTAGAAGGATCTTGCAGAAGCTCTGTCCATCTCTGGAACAGCCCCTGGGCAGTGTTCACTGCCTTCTGAACTTCCCTGGAAGTCAAGGAAAAGAAATAAGCCAGTTACATAATTCAAATTTGAAAGAAAACTTCATTATTGCCACTGTGGAGGACATCAATATCTAGAGTAATAACATTTTGCACTTTTATAGTACCCAATCATTACATGCCTGCACTGAAATAGAAACCATTTAATTTTTTTCCTTGATGATACTTGTGTCAGTGCTAAACCCTAGGGGTCACTTCCAAATTTAATATCTTTACATGGAAGAAAAAGTGCTGCGTAGCCATGTAACCCTTCACAGTGTACACAAAGGAAAATATTTTATGACAGCTTCACATGTAGACCTGTGTGCCTACAGATGCATGTAGTTTAATTCTTTCCCAATGGTACAAAGGGAAGAGATCAGCCTGGATTTATATTACTGGGTAGCTTACACACACCATACATGGTGCCCTTCCAACTATGCAAAAGTGACAAATGTGGCAAGTATACAAATCTGTCCCACAAGCATTTAGGGAGAAAAAAATAAACTGACCTGGATAACTTAACTTGGTTTTTGCTCCTTTAGGGCAGGGGTGGGCAAGTTTATAGACCATCCAGAAAAGGGAAAAAAAGGAGTTGAAGTGATTAGAAGTCCACATCCTGTTTTATAAAACTCCTCTTCTGAGGGTTGGGGGAGGGCAAAACAATGAAAAGGACCATCCTGCACTTTGTTTTAAAGGAGAATTGCAGCCCCTGGTGGTGGGCAATGATCCCTACCCTTTCTTTAGAGCGCATCTGAACAACTGCAGCTGACTGGATAGTTGAGTGAGATGGGAACCTGGGAGTGGAGCTAAAGGCTAGGAGTTCAAAAACCATCACTGAATGCATTGATCCCAGGCAAGCTGAAAGAGTATCCTCAGAGACCAAATTGAAGGGACAGGGACTTAATCTATAACAACATGAAACAACATGATGGCAAACATGCCCTCAAGGTAATCACAGACAAACTGTATTGAGAAGGTTTAAAGGAAGCATGGCTTTGGCAACATCAGTTTGCAAAGCCAAAGAATGCTTGATATACTTAGATGAAATGTCCATTCTGCTTAAGTTTCGGTAACATCATTTCTACCATAAAGGAGGTTTATAGTAAAACTTCCTTTATAGGAATTTACCCTCATTCTTCTGTTAGAAACAATTATATGTTCCTCCATTTTCCAATACAGCAAGCATGTCGGAATGCTTATTTTGTCAAATGCTATTTGGTTGGAAATGATATGTTAAAGATTCTGCCTGTAATCCCCACAGCTGTTTCATAACTAGTTGAAACTTTTTTTAAAAAAATACATAACTAAGTTTTATATTTAGTCTTGTAGAACCAGCTTTTCAACTTCTATCCAACTACCTAACAGAAATCTGCTTGCGGGACATTCATGGAACCTAGTCATTTGTGTGGGAATCTGGTGGTTATCTCCAAAGTTAATTATTACAGGATTTTGTTGTGGCAAGAACTGGTCGGGTTTCAAGCAAGCTCCTGAAACTGACCACGACCTCTTGGTTCTGCCCCCCCCCAAGTTCAGGGGGGAAAGGATGATTGGCTAGGAGAAGCAGCGTCTGAAGCAGCAGAGATGACAAAAGTGGGGAATGGGATCAGTGAAGGCTGGTTCCCCCTCTGAAGTCGCATCTGAGGTGCATGGACTGAGGAGGAAGCCATCTTGGTAAGGAGCTGGGAACACCCCAAGCAAAGAGTGAGAGAATGCAAAAGGATATTAGAACTATCTCAACCAGAGACTGAGTTAAACAATTTGTGCATGTAAGGAAAATCTCCATGGACCCAAATTAACTGTGCAAAAAAAAGATCGATATAAAGAGTCAGCAAATGGGCTTTACCTTTTAAAAAATCTTACTGTCATGGAAGTAGCAAGCTTACTTCGGACTGGAAAAGGAGAAAAGAGTAAAAGGAAGAAGAGGGAGGAATTTACCTCTTCATTAAAGGAGATTAAGATAAAACTCCTGTGACTTTCTGAAATATTGACATTAAATCCTATTTACTACAAAGCATTGTGAGTCCTTTAAATTTTTATTGTTGTGAGAACTTTCTACCCAGATGGAAGCTCCACCCCTCTCCTGGATTGGACATTTAAATAAGACTGAGTAAGGTTTCAGCGACATCTGCTGACAGAAGACTTAAATAGCACTCCTTAAAGAAAAAGGAAGAATATAGCTGACTTAAACTAAGAAGAAGGGGGGGGGGAATCAATATAGCGGCAAAAGATGGAAAATGTGGAAAAGAAAGAACCCAGAGAGGTGCACAAGAACACAATCTCAGGGGGATATTGGGACATTTAAGGACTGGCAACAGAGTATTCAAGAGATGCTACTTACAGGCTTACAGCAATTACAAGGAGGGATGGCTCATGTGTACAAATGAAAGATTTAGGGATGCAAATGACTGATATTAAAAATCAAACTTCCTAAATATGATAAAAGCAATGTATACAAAGCAAGTAGCAAAAATAATTGTAAATGGAGAAGGAACAGACAAAATTGAGATTGACAAAGGTACACGACAAGGATGCCCACTTTCCCCATTGCTGTTTAGTCTTTCACTGGAAATACTGAATAGAGAAGTTAGAAAAAATGAAGAAATACAAGGAACAAAGATTAAAGATGAAATCTATAAGCTCCAAGCATTTGCTGATGATCTGGTCTTTATTCTGGAGAACCCAGTGGAAACAGCTCCAATTTAACTCCAAAAAATAAAGGAATGTGGCGATGTAGCCGGATTAGAAATGAACCAAGAAAAAACTAAATTTTTAACCAAAAACTTAACCCCCAAAAAAAGACCCAACTTATATCAAATACAGAAATCCAAATAGCAAAGAAAGTAAAGTATTTAGGAATTAATTTGACCACTAGATGTTCCCCATTAAAAGAAAACAATTATGGGAAACTTCTTGAGCAGATGAAACAAGATTTGGCAAGATGGGAGAAATTACAACTATCCTTTTTAGGTAAAATCTCAACGATCAAAATGAACATTCTTCCAAAAGAAATTTTCCTCTTTCAAAACTTACCAATTAAACTAGAGCAAAAATTCTTTGAAGAGTTAAACACTTTAGTTACAAAATTTATATGGCAAAAGAAGCCCAGAATGAAATGTAAACTACTAGAAGATGCAAAAGAAAGGGGAGGATTTGGTCTACCAAATTGGAATTTTTATTATCAAGCAGGTGCTTTAAATTGGATCAAGGAATGGATAAAATTAAAAAACAGAAGAATATTATATCTAGAAGGACACGACCTTCAAGCAGGTTGGCAAGCCTTCTTATGGTATGGAAGAGCAAACACCCATAAATACTTTGAGAAAAATGTAAGAAAGTCTGGGAAAAAATTAAATGTAAAATATACAGTGGTGCCCCGCATAACGAGCAATTCGTTTAACGACGAATCCACATAGCGATGAGGTTTTTGGTGGCAAAACATCGCTTTGTGATGATCGGTAAACGTTTCGCTTACCGATTATCGCATAACGATGTTTTAAAAACAGCTGACCGGCGGTTCCAAAATGGCCGCCGGGTAAATAAAATGGCTGCCCTCAGTGTTTTCGCACCCTTTCCTCGCTTACCGGGCAGCGAAAATGGTGGCTGGATAAAGGATTTTCACTTAAAGGTGAGTTTTCCCCCCATATGAACGCATTAAACGTGTTTTAATGTGTTCCTATGGGCTTTTTTGCCCCGCATAGCGACGAATCCGTATAGCGACGATTTTTTCAGAACGGATTATTGTCGCTATGCGGGGCAGCACTGTACATGAAAAGCCCTAGATATATCTCATCAATGGAAGCATTCACTCACCCAAACTGATTACATTTTGAGAAAATAACAACATACAATGAGCTCTTAAATGAGGAAGGACTATTAAAAACAAAAAATCAACTAGAGAGCCAAGGACTGATTTTTTCATGGTGGCCCCAATTGCAACTACAGTCAATCTATAATCAGGAAAAAAAACATGAGGATTTTATAGACAGTATACAACACTTGATAAAATATTAATTACTACAGAAAAACAATGAATTCCAAAAGTATATAAATTTTTATTGCAATGGGACACTCAAGATGAAGAGATTAAGGAGACAATGTTAAAATGGTCAAAAAATTGGATATAGTAGAGCTTGAAAAATGGCAACAAATGTGGACTAAAAATCTTAAGCTAACATTATTAGAATGTGCAGAAATGGACAGACTAACAAAGAGACTAAAAGGGCAAGAAAAATCAATTTATTATGAAAGCTGGAACCTATTCTATGAATGGTGGAAAACAAAAGTTTTGTAACAAACAGAAAGTAAATGAGTAAAATGAATAATATGGGGCAGATCTTGCCGAAAGAAAATAAAAAATAAATAGAATAGATGAGACATCAAAAACAACAGAAGGAAGACTGAAGATTTTGAATACAGAGATGGAAAAGCTAGAAAGGGAAAGAAAGCAAAATTAAATCACTCTTTTAAATCTACAAATGGAAAGAGCCAATGCCATACTTAGATTCCAGAATCTACCAGAACAAAAAGGAGAAGATACAATGCAAATGATTACTACTTATCTAGTATCCCTCAAGGAGATACGACCAGAGGATGTTCAATAAAATATAGATACAGCTGGAAGAATTAAGCATACAACATGAATAAAAATCTCCCCAGATAAATTCATGTTAAATTTACAAAACTGATCTCAAGATAAAGTCCTAAGAAATATACAAGACAAGGGACTTAATAGAAAATATAAAGAAATTAAGATCTTGAAACATATTCCATGGCGAATAAGACAGAAAAACAAAATATGTGGAGCTCACATCCTTCTTGAGTACAAACTCAATTACAGTGGTACCTCGTTAGACGATGACCCCGCTAAAAGACGAATCCGCATAATGATGATTTTTAAAGATCACTATAGCGATTCGCAAAACAGTCATTCCAATGGGCGATTTTCGCTTCACGGTGATTTGGTCCGTGCTTCGCAGACCGTTTATCCACAAGACGACGATTTCTACAGCTGGTCGGCGACTTCGCAAAATGGCTGCTGATCAGCGGCTTCGCAAAACAGCTGCTCTATGTTTTCCGGACCCATGCTTCGCAGGGCAGCCATTTTAACAGCTGATCAGCACTTCGCAAAATGGCTGCCCTATGGGCAATCTTCGCAAAATGACAAGGTATTTTCCCCAATGGAATGCATTAAATGGGTTTCAATGCATTCCAATGGGGAAATGGTTTTCGCATGACAATGATTTCGCTAAACAGCGATTTCTATGGGATGGATTATCATTGTCATGCAGGGCACCACTGTATGTATAAGTGGTGGGTGCCTGAAGTGTCCTCTTTGAATTCCAGGAACAGAGTTATTATATTAATTCAACGATGAAAGCACAAGATTTTATGAAAATAAAGGGGAAATAGCTGGGCAGAAAAGAAGGGAAAAATAGATGAGGAATGAGAAGAGGAGAAATCAAGTGGATTATCAGGATCTGAAGCTGAAAGAAACTCGACTAGAGCAGAAGAGCGAGAACCTTCAAAGGAAAACTCACTATAGAAACAAGGAAATCCAGGAGGAAGAAAGAAAATCACAATAATAAAGACGGACTAAATCAGTGGTTCTCAACCTTGGGTCCCCAAATGTTCTTGGACGACAACTCCCAGAAATCCTAGCCAACACAACTAGTGGTGAAAGCTTCTGTGAGTTTTAGTCCTGGAACATCTGGGGACCCAAGGTTGAGAACCATTGGATTAAATGAATAAAACATGAAAGTGAAAAATGAAGTGGTTAAAGACTAGGATAAAATAGGTATAAAATGGTGGACAAATATTAATGTCCAAAAATTAGTAACTACTAAAGAAAATATAGATAAGATGCAAAAAAAGGGAATAAAAATGCTTTTAAATAGTATGGGAAATGTAAAAAACATGTATATTATGTTTGATAGACATATAGGGAAATACTGTAAGTATATTAAAGCAGCGGTCCCCAACCTTTTTAACCCCACAGACCGGTTGGGGAAGGTGGGGACCACCCCGTGCTCATGCACATGTATGAAGGAGCAGATGCTCTCTCTTGCGCTCGTGTGCATGCGCGAAGGAGCGGGTGCTCATGCGGGCACTCTTGCGCATGCGCAAAGGTTGCTCAGGGGCACTCATGCGCATGCATTAAGGGGTGGGGGAGTGCTCGTGCAGGCGCGTGCATGCATGCCCAAAGGAGCTGTGTGGGGAGGAGTGCGGGCGGGGTGGGGGAGGGTCTGTTTCTATGGCCCAGTCCAGCTCAGGCCGCAGACCAGCACCGGGCCGCAGACTGGAGACTTTTGTATTAAAGTATGAAAAATATTCTGTTCCACATGACATTTAAATTGAATTTGTTCTTTTTATTCAATAGCAGACTTGAGATATTTGACAATAGATGTAATCTTTACAGTTATTAGATGGAAAATAAAAGAAGAAAACTGATTTCCTGGCCTGAGAAGACCTGACAGGAAAGACATGGGAAGTCCTGGAGTTGGAGGAAACAGAAGTAATAATTCCATAATTAGACTTGAAAGATAGCTTGGAAAGCATAGATTAAAGAAGAATGTGAAGGTCTAATTAAGGAATTACTACAGCAATACTGGGAAAATCTGCTCATTTCTTTTTATCTTTCTTTGCAGTATAAGTGTACAAGTTGATGTAAATGTACTATCTCACTCTCTGGAATTCTCCCTTTTCTCTATCCATACCTACCCGCCCAACCCTAAATTCCCTTCCCTATAACCCCCATTAAGGGAGGTGGTGGCGCTGTGGAAGGGACGTGGTGGCGCTGTGGGCTAAACTGCACAAGCCTGTGCTGCAGGGTCAGAAGACCAAGCAGTCGTAAGATCGAATCCACACGACGGAGTGAGCGCCCGTCGCTTGTCCCAGCTCCTGCCAACCTAGCAGTTCGAAAGCATGCAAATGGGAGTAGATAAATAGGGACCACCTCGGTGGGAAGGTAACAGCATTCCGTGTCTAAGTCGCACTGGCCATATGACCATGGAAGATTGTCTTTGGACAAAACGCTGGCTCTGTGGCTTGGAAACGGGGATGAGCACCACCCCCTAGAGTCGAACACAACGGACAATAATTGTCAAGGGGAACCTTTACCTTTAATCCCCATTAAATAGAATAAAAAATTGAATACAAATTATTACATACCACTCAAGTAATTTTTTTTTATTGATGGGATTTATCACACCTCCTGAGAATTAAGATTACGTATTATTAAATCCTGGCCACCTAGGAGTACAAGATGACACAGGGTCCTGTGAAGAGGCAGGACTTGCCTGGCAGCGTCCCGAGCACCTTTCTATGCTCCTCAGGACCCGGGGCTCCCTGCCCTGGGACCAGTCCCCACCACCAAAGATCTTGCAGCACAGACACCAAATAGCTGGGGAAGAGGTCAGGCCGGTGCTCCGACTCTCAAACACGGTCTCCCTATTATGCAAAAAGCAAGTGGCAGACCTGAGAGATCTTTCCATATCTAAGGCCACGGGTGGTGTGTGCTTATAGATTCCCCGGCCCCCTTCCTAAGCATAAACCAACTTGCATGCAAAGAAACCCTGCCGAGGGGAAAAGGACGAACAAGGCTGCCCTTAAAGCGTTCCTCTCGACGTGCTCGATTAGCAAAGAAAGGCCGGGCGAGGGGGAAAGGGCTCGTTCGGGGTGTTCAGGAGGAGGAAGCCGTGAGAAACCACCAGGCGGGAAGCGCTGGGATGAAAACCACGCCGCCCAAGCCGCAAACCCGCCGTTTTGCATGACGTGAGTCTCGGCCGCCTGGCGCGCCGATACGAGGATTCACGGGTACAGTCGAGACACGGATCGGCCACTTCAGAAAGAATACAAGCCTTGGGCATCCCCCTCCCCCCCCCGCCATCTCCGGCGCCCTCTTTGCTTCTGCCCGCCTTCATTACCGACCGTTTCCCCTCACCCACCCTTTCACCACAAAGAAGGGGTCCTCCATGGACATGGCGCCTGGCGCCCCTCAGCGCGCCGATTCCCGCTCGAAGCCGGGCCGAAGGTCCTCCAGGCCGGGCCGCCCCGTCCCCTTCAACAAGAGCCCCCTTTTCCTTTCTTTCACTGGCGGCCTCAGCAACAGGACAGGACACCCCCGCCTTTAGCCCTCTCTCCCCCCCTCCCACCGGCCGGAAGGTCTTGCTCTATTCGGCCATCGGCGCCCCTCTCACGTGATCCGGGACACTCAGTATTTCTCTTATTGGAGGAAAAAAAAGTAAGGTGTCACGTGGAAGGGGAGCGCAGAACTCCCCGCCCCCTTTGTTCAGACAGGAGCCGAAGATACTTCACGTTAGAAACTAGGGGCGAGCGTTCCGTAGGGCAGCTGGATCAGGCACTCTCAGGATGAAGTGACGTTTTATAAAAAGGCGTGGGGGAGGGGAGGTTGTGTGCTCTGCTGTCGTTGTTTAAATGCATTGCTTTGTGTTTGGCATAAGGGAGACCACGGTTATGTTACCCGCTAAAGGGGGGTTAGAGTGGGTTTATGTAAAGCGGCTTCCCCTCAGCGGGGGAAGCCTCGTTGCACATCGCTTTCCCCTTCTGTCTCGTTTTCTTAAATCATTTTCGCTACGCACGGAGGGCCCCCCCCCTGCAGAGGTCCTTCCCGGTTCGTTCGGCCCTTTGTAAACATTTCTAAACACTCGGCGGCCCCAGAAGGAGCGTTTACAGCTTACAGACCTCGTTCAATTTGAAACATACCTTTGGGAAGGACTTGGGAGTTCAGCTCAAGTCCACAGCAAGGGTGGCCAACTGTGGCCCTCCAGACGTTTTTAGCTCACATCTGCCCTAACGACTATGCTCGATGGCAATCCAAAAGTATCTGAAGGGCTACTGTTGCTCCCTCCTTCATGGATTGCTGCCTTGTCGTGGTGAAGGGGCTTGAGTAACTCAGAGAAACTATGGGCTATGCCGTGCACGGACACCCAAGACGGACAGGTCATAGTGGAGGGTTCCGAGTAAACGCAATCCACCTGGAGTAGGAAATGGCAATGCCACTCCAGTATCTTTGCCAAGAACGCCCCATGAGCAGAAACAAAAGGCTAAAAGATATGACGCTGGAAGATGGGCCCCTCAGGTCGGAAGGCGTCCAACATGCTACTGATGAAGAGAGGAGGACAAGTACAAGTAACTCCAGAGCTAATGAAGTGGTTGGGCCAAAGCTGAAAGGACGCTCAGCTGTGGACGTGCCTGGAAGTGAAAGGAAAGTCTGATGCTGCAAAGAAAAATACTGCATAGGAACCTGGAATGTAAGATCTATGAACCTTGGGAAGCCGGAGGTGGTCAAACAGGAGATGGCAAGAATAAACATTGACATCCTGGGCATCAGTGAACTAAAATGGATGGGAATGGGCACATTCAATTCAGACGATTATCGTATCTACTACTGTGAGCAAGAATCCCGTAGAAGGAATGGAGTAGCCTTCATAGTCAACAAAAGAGTGGGAAAAGCTGTAATAGGATACAGTACAATCTCAAAAATGATAGAATGATGTCAATACGAATCTAAGGCAGACCTTTCAAGATCACAATAATCCAAGTTTATGCACCAACCACCATTGTTGAGGAGACTGAAATTGAACAATTTTATGAAGATTTACAACACCTTCTAGAACTGACAACAAAGAAAGATGTTCTTCTCATTCTAGGGGACTGGAATGCTAAAGTAGGGAGTCAAGAGATAAAAGGAACAACAGGGAAGTTTGGCCTTGGAGTTCAGAACGAAGCAGGGCAAAGGCTAATAGAGTTTTGTCAAGAGAACAACCTGGTCATCACAAACAATCTTTTCCAATAACACAAGAGGCGACTCTATACATGGAAATCACCAGATGGGCAATATCGAAATCAGATTGATTATATTCTCTGCAGCCAAAGATGGAGAAGCTCTATACAGTCAGCAAAAACAAGACCTGGAGCTGACTGCGGCTCTGATTATCAGCTTCTCATCGCAAAATTCAAGCTTAAACTGAAGAGAGTAGGAAAAACCACTGGGCTAGTCAGGTATAATCTAAACTAAATCCCTTATGAATACATAGTGGAAGTGAAGAACAGATTTAAGGAACTCGATTTGGTGGACAGAGTGCCTGAAGAACTTTGGATAGAGGATCTTAACATTGTACAGAAGGCAGCAACAAAAACCATCCCAAAGAAAAGGAAATGCAAGAAAGCAAACTGGCTGTCCAACGAGGCCTTAAAAATAGCAGAGAGGAGAAGGGAAACAAAATGCAAGGGAGATAGGGAAAGCTACAGAAAATTGAATGCAGACTTCCAAAGAATAGCAAGGAGAGACAGGAGGGCCTTCTTAAATGAACAATGCAAAGAAATAGAGGAAAATAACAAAAAAGGAAAAACCAGAGATCTGTTCAGGAAAATTGGAGATATTAGAGGAACATTTTGTGCAAAGATGAACATGATAAAGGACAAAAATGGTAGGGACCTTGCAGAAGCAGAAGACATCAAGAAGAGGTGGCAAGAACACACAGAGGAATTATACCAGAAAGATCTGGATATCCCGGACAACCCAGACAGTGTAGTTGCTGACTTTGAGCCAGACATCCTGGAGAGTGAAGTCAAGTGGGTCTTAGAAAGCCTGGCTAACAACAAGGCCAGTGGAGGTGATGGAATTCCAGTTGAACTATTTAAAATCTTAAAAGATGATGCTGTTAGGGTGCTACATTCAATATGCCAGCAAGTTTGGAAAACTCAACAGTAGCCAGAGGACTGGAAAAGATCAGTCTACATCCCAATCCCAAAGAAGGGCAGTGTCAAAGAATGCTCCAACTACCGTACAATTGCACTCATTTCACACGCTATCACGGTTATGCTCAAAATCCTCCAAGTTAGGCTTCAGCAGTATGTGGACCGAGAACTCCCAGAAGTACAAGCTGGATTCCGAAGTGGCAGAGGAACGAGAGACCAAATTGCAAACATGCGCTGGATTATAGAGAAAGCCAGAGAGTTCCAGAAAAACATCTATTTTTGCTTCATTGACTATGCAAAAGCCTTCGACTGTGTGGACCACAGCAAACTATGGCAAGTCCTTAAAGAAATGGGAATGCCTGATCACCTTGTCTATCTCCTGAGAAACCTATATGTGGGACAGGAAGCAACAGTTAGAATTGGATATGGAACAACTGATTGGTTCAAAATTGGGAAAGGAGTACGACAAGGCTGTATATTGTCCCCCTTCTTATTCAACTTATATGCAGAATACATCATGCAGAAGGCTGGACTGGAGGAATCCCAAGTGGGAATCAAGATTGCCGGAAGAAATATCAACAACCTCCGATATGCAGATGACACCACTCTGATGGCAGAAAGTGAGGAGGAATTAAAGAACTTCGTAATGAGGGTGAAAGACGAGAGTGCAAAAAACGGTCTGAAACTCATCATCAAAACAACTAAGATCATGGCCACTGGTCCCATCACCTCCTGGGAAACTGAAGGGGAAGATATGGAGGCAGTGACAGATTTTACTTTCTTGGGCTCCATGATCACTGCAGATGGAAACAGCAGCCACGAAATTAAAAGACACCTGCTTCTTGGGAGGAAAGCGATGACAAACCTCGACAGCATCTTAAAAAGCAGAGACATCACCTTGCCAACAAAAGTCCGAATAGTCAAAGCTATGGTTTTTCCTGTCGTGATGTATGGAAGTGAGAGCTGGACCATAAAGAAAGCAGACTGCCAAAGAATTGATGCCTTTGAATTGTGGTGCTGGAGGAGGCTCTTGAGAGTCCCCTGGACTGCAAGGAGAACAAACCTATTAATTCTAAAGGAAATCAACCCTGAGTGCTCTCTGGAAGGACAGATCGTGAAGCTGAGGCTCCAGTACTTTGGCCATCTCATGAGAAGAGAAGACTCCTTGGAAAATACCTTGATGTTAGGAAAGTGTGACGGCAAGAGGAGAAGGGGACGACAGAGGATGAGATGGCTGGACAGTGTCTGCGAAGCAACCAACATGAAATGGACACAACTACGGGAAGCAGTGGAAGACAGGAGGGCCTGGCGTGCTCTGGTCCATGGGGTCATGAAGAGTCGGACACGACTAAACGAACGAACAAACTGTTGCTCCTCCATGGTCTATTGTTGGTTGCCACAGACTCCCAAGAATTAACTCAAGATTTAAAACCCTAAAGTGTATCAGATATTTAAAGTTTCTTATGAAGGGTCTCATCTACCAATAATCCTTGCTATAACGGCAACACTTTTTAAGATGGCTGAAAGAAGCTTCATTCTGATGCACCCTCATCAACAGCATTACTTCTTTTACGGTACAAATTCAGCCAGCAATCCACTCTGAGGTTCAGCCAAAATGTATTGTTACAAAATTCACTTCAATATTAAAATTTTACTTTTCCTGACAATAACCAAATAGATTTAATTAGCAGAAATCAAAGAAGAAACATGATCATGATGTCCGTCTTAATACACTTAATACACTCTTCTCTCAGCTTTTGACTGCACAGTAGCAAGAAATTTCATGTACTATTTCTCAGCCACTCAGCATAATTCACTTGTATGTTCTCACCATGTGCAAAAATATCAAACAGTTATTTCCTATTAAAGAGTTATTTTCATGACTGATTTTTGCTTTTGTTTGTTTTTAATGGAGGCAGTTGGTTAGAAAACCCTCCTCATAGGCATCCTTCAGTCTCGAGAGACTATGGTAACGTGCTCTGTATGGAGGACTTGGAACAGCGCCTAGTGTTTTGACACTACATAAAGCTGGAGTGTCCTCCCCAGGGCACGAAGCCTGGGTAAAATAATATGGAGAATAAGCTGTTACCCAAGCAGAAAATCCCCCCTCTCCACAAAACTGAAATACTCCAATGGAAAGGCAAGAGCCAATACAACTGGTTTCAGCGACGTCACAGAAGTTGACAGAATGACACGAACTGCCTCCAGGATTCCGGCTCTGGATTTTGCGCGAGGTTAACTCCTGAAGCCTTTTCCATTGGTGGATATAGTCACAAGGCAGTGGAGGTTTTAAGTCAGAGTTTTCCTTCTCCTAGATGGACTACCTTCCCAAGCTAACAAATCCCACCTACCCAGTCTGTTCCCTCATGGCATGGAGGATGATGGCAGCACCTCAGTGGGGGTTTGAAGTTGGAGTTTTCCTTTCCTAAGGAAAAGCCGCTGACAGAGTGCTGGATGAAGCTGCCTTTCATCTTCCATTTCTGATTATGGTGTCATGCCTCCAATTTCTTATCTTCTTCAGAGTCGTTGTGGTCACTGGTGATCCTTCCCCACCACCTATTTCAGTCTCCAAACTGTTAGAATACTTCACCTGATGTTTTGTTGGAGGAAAGCTCTTCTGCTTTTTGCACTTTTTGGCTTTCAGAAGTTACCACTTCATTGCAGAAGTTTTTGGTACTTCTGCAATGAAATCAGGCTGTTAAAGCAGCCCTTTAGGATCCAAAAAACAACGGTATATTTTAGGATGCCCAATAGGATGTTTCAGGAAACCTACAAGCAGATTTTTAAAAGGAGTACCCGGAAGAAAACTTTCCTCAACCACCTCTATGTCGGAAGCATCCTGCTCAGTCCAGTGAAATAGATTTGACTTCCTCACCCCAGTTATTTTGTTGGAGGAAAGGTCTTGTGTCTTTTCCACTTTTTTATTTTCAAGAGTTGTTGCCAAGCTGCTTTCCTCTGCTGAGGACATGATGACTCTACTTAAAGTCTCTGCTGGAGACTTTATAAAGTTGACAAAAAGTGACATCACAATGTGTGGTCAACGTATTGTTACCCGGTGTGGGGGTGCCATTCCCAAGGTTGCTAAGCCACATGGGTATTGTAGAGTACCTGCACAAACATGGGAGGTGTTCATGGGAGGCAATAGGGCTGCAGCTTTAATGAGAAACTGGGGAACAAACCTTTTCAAGGGACCCATCGGCGTAACTGGGCACCTGATCTTTCATATGTTGCCTAGTGCTGGTGATATTGTATAAGGCTCTATGGCACAGATAAGAAACCTGATGCCTCTTTCATGTTTGAGGCTTCAATTAGAACATGCCTGAGGCAGTTTTGGGGAACTATGGGAGTCTTGATGCAAACCTCTGTAGAGCACTATGTTGGGAACTGGGCCAGCTGGAATTCTGGAAGCTTTAGTCAAAAAATCTAAATGGAGTTTAATACATCTACTCCTAAATAAGCTAACAAGGTCTGCAGCAATAGACATTAATAGTTAGGTAACCCCCATGATTGGAACTTTTTAAACTCCGTCTGAACCTGTAAAGCATCATGAGATAGTAGCTTGCCTAAGGCTAAATAGCCTAACTCTTCCACAAGGCATAGGACTCCTGGCTCCTCAGGGAATCGTCAGTAATTTCTTTAGTTCCTGCTATTAAAGAGCAGTGTTCTCTTTATAGAGAATTTGTAGCTGAATTATAATAGAAATAGAAAAGAGTGATCTATTCTGATACCTTTCCTATTATCTTACTGGTTGGCAGTTGCCATGAGCTTCTTACCTCCATTTTGAACATGAGACTAGTATTTGTCAGGTTTCAGGGATCTGCTATCTGCCAAGAACAATTCATTTATGTAAATTGTGAACTTGCATTACCTTTAGTTTGATATGCAGAAGTTTAATGAACGCTTTCCTGTCAACAAAATACATTAGTACTCTTATGACCACAGTCAATAGGGGCCAGTATTCTAATTCCCCTGTGGCTGAAAAGGTTCTTGAACTTTTCACCCTACAAATGTTGTAGATTCATTCTGATTTAATTGTAGTCTCCGTCACTCCCAATGAAAGATGGGAGGAAGTATATATATTTGAAGAGAATGAAATATATTACTGTGGCTGTGGGAGAGTAACTGGGCATCTGATCTTCCAGTTCTATGATCAGATTTTGGCTCCACCTGTCATCCTCAATGGTTTTCAGGGACGTCCTCAGAAACAGCAGAAGCTTCTGTTGCAGCATCATGATAAGAAACCAGTTTCTGTATAATCATTGGCAACTGGACAGTCCAGCACAGCAGCTTTGAAGGTTTTAACCTATAAAGCCCTAAACAGTTTGGGTCCACGTTATCTCAAAAACTGCATCTCCCTTTATGAGCCTACCCAGGTGTTAAGATCATTGGGGGAGGCCTTTCTCCTGGTCCTACCACAGATGCGCTTGGTGGGGGACACAAGAGAGGGCCTTATCTATTGCTGCTGCCAGACTTTGGAACTCTCTTCCACAGGAGGCCAGGTTTGTTGTCCTTTTGCAAGGAGGCAAAGACCTTTCTCTTAAGCTTTTCCTTAGCAACTCTCTGGGATGGTTTGTAGTTTGTTGCTTCTAAATCTGTTTTAGTAATACTCTTACCTAACATTTTTATTATAATGTTATTAATTCTTTTTAAAATATTGAATAATTTACCGTTTTTAGTTTTTAAAATTGTGTTTTAATGATGTAAGCTACTTTGGGTTCTTTTTAAGAGAAAGGTGGTATAAAAATATTTTAAATAAATAAATAGACTTTACACAAACAACCAAGGGAAATTATGATTTTGTTCTATGTTTCCTTTTCTTTCTTGCATGTATACATGCATGCATGCATTCTATTTTAACTGCAAATGATCATAACATTTCTTCAAGCCTTCACAGACCCCTGTGAGGACATCATGGCCCTCCCCTGGGGATCTGTGCACTACAGGTTAAGAACCTATGATCTGTTCCATGTCAGTTGCAACTCCCTCTAGCTATCTGTAAACCTGGAATAATAATGCCCTGACTTGCATTATTGTAAGGAGAAGGAAAGCATAGCACTGTCAATCCATTTTCAAATAAATTTTATGAATGTAAAAGAGAGATTATAAGTAAGCGAAATTGCAGCAAAATGTTGGTTCTTGATATCACAGTTGCCTTTGATACCATTGACCATGGTATCCTCCTGTGAAGGCTTTCCGAGTTGGGGATTGGTGGCCTAGCTCTTGCTTGGTTCCAATCTTTGGAGGACCATTCCCAGAGAGTCCAGCTTGGACAGAATGTATTGCCTCCATGGCTCCTCAATTGTGGAGATTGATAATCTCTCCAATGCTGTTTAATATCTATATGATATTAAATAGCTGGGTGAGGTCATCAGCGTGTGGTGCTTTGTGTCACCAGTATGCTGATTAAATGCAGCTCTACATCTCCTTTTTTCCAACAGCAGTGAATGCCATTGTGTTCTTTGGGGGCTGTACAGCAATAGATGCACAAGAATGGACTGAGGTTGAACCCTCAGATCCTGAGGGTGGGCACCCCTTCTATCAGTGGTTTGGAAAGCTTGCTCTCTTTTGGGGGGGCAACTCTCACCATGAAGGGTGTGGTCCGCAGCTAGGAGGTCCATCTTGACCCAGCGCTTATCATGGAATTCTGGGTGGCATCTGTGGTCCATTGCACCCACTTACATCTTTGGTGGATTGCCCAGCTGCGCTCCTATCTTGATGTTCAGTCGCTCACTATTGTGGTCCATGCACTCATAGTCTTGAGATTAGACTACTGCTATGCTCTCTACGTGGGGTTGCCCTTGAGACTGATGCAGAAACTACAAATGGTCCAGAACATAGCCGCCAGACTATTAACTGGAGTGAAAAGGTACCAACATATCTCCCCCACTCTGGCAGGCTTACACTGGTTACCCATTCATTTTCTGCATTGATTTCAAGGTATTAATGCTTACATATGAAGTCTTAAACGGTTTAAGGCCTTGATACCTGGCAGGGCACCTGTCCCCACCTAGCTCTACTCGTATCATTCGATCAAGCCAGACCAGGCAGCTGAGGGGCTTAACCTCAAGAGAGGCCCGGAAGGAGAGAACAAGAAACCGGGCCTCTCTTGAGGTTAAGCCCCTCATCTTTGGAACATCTTACCCCTGGAGATCCAACTGGCACCCTCACTGGGAGTTTTTAAAAACAAGTTGAAGGCTTGGTTCTTCCGGTTGGCCTTCCCCCCTCCCATTACATAGCTTCCTTATCCCATCTTGGATTCTGTTTTCTTTATTGATCTTTACTGCTTTTATGAACAAAGTTATTTGAATGCTGTTTTTATCTTTATATTTTGTAAACCGCCCAAAGTAGATTCCCGAATCTAGATGGGTGGAGTAAAAATGGAACAAATAAATAAAATAAATAAATTCAAACCAATTTACACACAGTACAAAGGAGAACACAGAAAGGTAACAAACCCAGAAAATTTATCAAGCATTTCCCTGTAACTAAGCTCTTCTTTGCATTACAGCCAAGGAAAAGTTGGCAACTCGAGCAGTAACTCGAGTTTCCGGTCTGACAGATAATACATAACCAGTCACTTACCAAGATAACTTTGAAGATTCTCAGTCATCCAGGTGAGGTTATCTGGAAGTTGAGTCATGGCAACTGGGCTTCTTTCTTATTAGGCTGAAATGTTTTGCAGCTCATCCAAGTAGTTTCTTTAGTTATCAGGATAACCTTGAAATTTTTGCAAAAGGCAGATGTCCATTAGGGTTTGGCCAGGTAATGGAGTTTTTATCTTGGAAAATCCGGGAACATGAGGAAATCCATGGATGTGAACATGAGAAAGCCAAAGGCTTATGTAGTCCAGCATTTTATTTGCACAGCAGCTAACTGGATCCCCCAAACAAACATGAATGCAATAGTTTGTGCTATTTATATTCTCCAGCAATTAGGATACAGAAACCAAGTACTTCTGTTACTAGGGTTAATGTGGAGCAGGCATGACTGGTATCCGTTGATATCCCCATCCTCCATGAATTTACCTAACCCCTTTTCAAGATAAGTGGGTGGCTTTCAGTACATCGCAAAGCACTGAATTCCACAGTTTAACTCTGCACTTTGTAAGAAATAGATTCCCAGTGTGGTGTAATGAATAGTGACAGACTAGAACTCTGGAGAACAGAGTCCAGACTCTGGATTCAAATCCCACTTGGCCATGGAAATTCACTGGTGGAGTGAAACTGGTAAAACCACTTCTTAAATATCTTACCTTCAAAGCCCTATTGGGGTCACTATAAGTGAGTTCTGACTTGGTGGCACACAAATACAAAAAGTAAGAGGTAGCCTCCTTTATCTGTCCTGAACTCCCACCGCTCAGCTTCAGTTGATGGTCCTGGGATGACACACAAAGTTTTATACATCTTAGCTTTGTTCCCCCTTACTTATCCCTTTTCTTCACTAATGAGACCTAAATGTTGTAATTAGACATGGGGGCGGATATAAAAACAAATTGGTCAGATATTTGTTGCTTTGTATTCTTTGGGTCCAGAGACCCCCAATGAATATGAAGCAGCAAATATAACCCTTTTATATTTGTCCCTCTGTCTATCCCTATCTGCTTATGCCCCTGGGGATCAGCTGTTCCTCAGGGGGGGGCATAAGCAGAGAGAGATTTTCCCTTTGGGCGGCTTGCTAAAGCCTGCTCAAAGGAAATCCCACCACCTGTTTAAAAATGGGGGGATCACTTTGCTCAGGCTTCCCCTGTCTTTCTATGCCCCTGCGGTACACACAGGGAAGCCTGACCAAAGGAATTCTCCCTGCTGTCTTTGCAAAGACAGCAGGGATGGGGGATCCATTTGATCTTGCTTTGATCCCCTGTTGCATAGAAAGAGGCAGGAAGGGGGACCTAGGCGACACCCCCCCCATCTTGGCAAAGACAGTGGGTCTGAGGGAATGCTTCTGTCAGGCTTCGCTCCTCTTCCTATGCCCCCGCTATCTTTGCAAAGACAGTGGGGCTGGGGAATTGCTTTGAGCCTTTCCCTTCTTTTCCTATGCTCGCGCGGCATAGGAAGGCTGTGGGAACCAGGCTTTTTTTTTTTTAAGATAACCCCATGGGCTGTCTAAAAAAATGCCCTGACGAATCAAAGAAGCCCCATTTTGGCAGTTATCCCCATCTCTAGTTGTAATCTTTCCTTACAGTAAAAAGCAAAGCAAAGCATGCTGTTTATATACCGCCCCATAGTGCTTCAAGCACTCTCTGGGCGGTTTACAAGTTAATTATGCAGGCTACACATTGCCCCCCCCCCCAGGGAGCTGGGTACTCATTTTACCGACCTTGGAAAGATAGAAGGTGGAGTCAACCTTGAGCCGGCTACCTGGGATTGAACCCCAGGTCGTGAGCACAGTTTTGGCTGCAGTACAGCGGTTTAACCACTGCGCCAGTAGAATTGCTGTAGCCCAGTGCCAGCACACCTTGATTGGGGTGAACGGGGGGAGGGGGAGGTTCCATTTGCTGCTTAGTCTCTTCCTCAGATAATGATCCCCCCTATATATGCTTTTTCCTGGCAGAATTTATGTATCTTTCTAACAATGTTATGATATGGACAATAAGTTGTGTGACAATAAGTGCCTGCCACCACTGTATCATACAAGTGCAGCATTGTCTGCTGAGTCTCTACTTGTGATGCACCTGTTGAAGGTACAGGAGCATTACCCCCATTAAAAATGGCAACTTCATTGCATGTAAAGTAGAAAGGCAGCTAATTATTAGCTCTGTAGAGAATATGACCCGACACATAGCTCACATAAATGTTATAGTCACTAAAAGCAAACATTACAAAATACTCTGGACTTCAAACATAACATAAACCAATCCCTGCTGATCAGGTGTGTGCTGGATAGTGGTGGACTTGAATGTGGACTTTGTTCATCGCATCTGTCACCAATGTGCTCACCAGGCAGCCTTCAATAAATTACTAAGCCTTATTGCCCCATCTGTAAATTGAAAATAACCATGCCCTACTTCACTAGGTCATTATTTATTTATTTATTTATTTATTTATTTATTTATTTATTTATTTATTTATTTATTGGATTTCTATCCCGCCCTTTTAGACAAAGTCTACTCCAGGTGGGTTCCATCTAACATTAAAAACTAAAACAGTAAAAAACAATTCAAAACAATTCAAAACAATAGTAATTAGTAATGCTTAGTAGTGCTCAAGATGGGAAAACAGAATATTATAATAAAAATAAAGTCAAGTATTGACAGGAGGGAAGGCCTGCTGAAAGAGCCAAGTTTTTAATTGGCTCTTAAATGGCTCTTAATTGGCTCACTCAGATGAGTCAAATAGGGCTTTAAACACAAACAATGTGGTTGTTTTGCTGTGAGAGATCTTTAGGGACAAGCTGTGCCACTGACCTTAAGATGTTAGGGGGCTGGAATGACCCATTGTGGGATACAGAAAGGTGTGGAGATGGTGGCATGAAAAAGAGGGCAATGTGAGCCACAAACATTGCTAGTCCCTTCCCTGTTGTCCTTCTGCCATAGGGTTACTGTTCAGGCAGGCATTTCTCAGCTGACTGACCAACAAAGCAAGGGCATTAATGGGGGATAGTGGACTTTTTTACCTTCTTAAATATATTTTTTCATTCCTTTAAATTGTTTCTTATTCAGCTGGAGGAACTGTGAACAAAAAGGAACTTTGGAACACATTTGGATTTCTTGCCCCAAAGGCATTTTGGTACAAAGTAATTAGATGGATAGAGAGGCTGCCTAATCAAAAAATAGACATGAATGAAACATTATTGTTATTCTCAATATTTACAGGAGGAAATGAGAAACTGAAAATTAAGAATTAGTAGCAAATCTTATAGGGACAACAAAATCCGAGATCGCTAGAAATTGGAAAACTGCCCAAGATCTCTCATTGCATGAATTTATGAAAAAGATACGGCATACAATGCTGATGGAAAAAATGACTAATAAAATTAGATTATATAGAGGAGAAATAACAGTCAATTCACCGAAAGCTGGAAACCTTTATTAAAATATGCCAATAAAATAAATATGGAGACATGTGGCTTAGAAAACAATTTGGAGCATTTAGATTGTTGGTCAGTATTTCTTTAAGATGAAATGGGGAATGGTGTAAATGTGACTTTGTGAAATGTGAGGAATAGCAGATGGTCAACAATTAAATTACATAATAAGTAAGATGATAGATTATTATGTTAAGCCTTATATTTATTAACTGTAACATGATGGATTGTCAAAAAGAAATTAATTTTAAAAATTGTTTCTTATTCATTGTTTTTAATATGATATGATATAATATCATCAATTTGATTTATCCCTTAATTTTTATATTTTTCACTTTTGCTTTCTTTAACATTGTAGGCCTGATTTTATTGTCTGTTAACCACCCAGAGAACAGTGCGTTGCACTAACAGGAAGGTATATCAATCAATCAATCAATCAATCAATCAATCAATCAATCAATCAATCAATCAACCAACCAACCAACCAACCAACCAACCAACCAACCAACCAACCAATCAATCTATCAAATAAATAACTAAATTTGTCTTTTTATAGTGTAATTTATTATATTTTTTATTTGTCTTTTAAATATTTTGTATCTCTCATCGAGTCCCCTCATCGAGAGAAGATAAGAACTGAATAAATTAATAAAACATACTGGTTCTATACGAGCTGAACTGTTATCCCACCACTACCACCATGTTTTGGGAAATGAAGTCTCCTGTGGCTTTGAGGGGAAAATTCTCCTTGAGATTTCTGATCTTCTCCCTCCTCCGAACTGCAGCTCTTACTTCAAAGAAATAGCAATGGCCACTGGAACAGTATGCCTGAACTGGGCATATACAGTACCTTCAAAAAGACCTGTGAACAAGAGAAGTACGTATCAATGTATATAAAGACACACTGAAAGAAAAAATAAAGGCATATAAATGCATATAAGAGAATTTGGAAATAAAACAAGTCCTTGGTCTGAAAAAAACTGAAGGCAATTTGATAACGCTATAGTTCTTTGCATCGAGAGATATCATAAATGGAAGGAGGGTGTTGTAATAAATGTGACAGCAAGAAAGCCCATTGGTTTTGCTGTGGCTTAGGACTCAGCTGCTTTCTCTCTGCCTCTGCCAAAAAATGTTCAGGTAGTGCTGCCTGAACAAAACACCATGTCTCCTGTGCTAAGCTCTGGACTTTAAATCTTCATCTCACCTCACATTTTGAGAAGTTCCAGAGGCAGTGTCCACAGGGTTTGTTTCTGGGTGAGGAAAGGACACTGGAAATAGATCATCATTACTTTTTTAGACCCTACTTCCCAGAATTATTCACCCAGCAAACAATGCTGCATGCTAGGAGATTCTGGGAATTGCAGCCCTGAGAAATTAACTTCGCCAACATCTGAATACAATGCTATCTTTTATCAAAAACTACACCCCACAAATGCTTGTTTAGTTACAAAATATTAAGGACGAGTGGAACAAAAGCAGGCCCCGTAGACACAGGGATGGATTCTAAATAATCCTTAACCACACAAAGCAACAACATCCCCTAATGGTTACAGTTCTTTGGCCATCTGCAAAAATCCCTTTATTCCCCCCCCCCTTTTTGTGGCCAACTGCAAAACCATTTTCTACCCACTCCCCCGAAACAGTCAAGGAGTGACATGACTTTCAACAGTGAAGAATAGCCACCAGTGATCAAACACCACTGTAGTGTATTAAGTGTTACAAAAGTATGGAGAATATAATTACATGCCATCAGGGGGATAAGTTTCAAACAGCCACAGATCATGTCCCAACCTTCCTTTGCAGCTAATTTAAACCCAAATTCCTTCATGTATTTTGATCAAATTAACACTAATAATGATTACATGCCATTAAGTCAATTCTAGCTTACAGTGATCCTTTCCAGTGTTTTAGTTTGCCATTCTTTTTCACTCCACTATCTGCACATCTTTCTTCTGAGGGCATCTGGGACCAGGCAGCTTGCCCAAGGTCACACAGACCGACTCCTCTCCTACAAGGACAGCGGGGCACACTCCCAGCTCTACAAGCTCACTGACCTGGGTCATTTTAAAATGCAAGTATTTTTATTTAACTGGATAGTGTGTGGTTTTTTGGTGTGTGTGTGTGTTTGGCCTTGTAAACATTTATTGTATTGCTGTCTATATTGTTTTCCTAGATTGCATGCTTCTTAAGAGCTTCACTTTACTTCTTTGGTGAAATACACCAGTGTGTGTAGAGAATCTGACAGGCTTAATTTATTGCACTCAAATAAATTCTAGGATGTTGTGAAATGGAAAGCGTCCCTTCCACCAGCTACAGAAAGGGAGATACAGACTCACCTACTCCATCCTCTGTTGTAAAAGAGGGGTACCAATACCCGGGATCTAGAAGTTAAAATGTGCGGGTTAATGGTAGACTTTCAAACTGAGGACCATTTGGCGGGAACAGGTAAGAAAAAGAGGGTGGAGATTGAGGTGGGAACAGCAGAGATAAAAAGAGGTGAGAAAGGATTGCCTCCAGGTTGGGAGTGGATATGGACACAAGATCCTTGGACCAGAGAGAGTGGGAACGGCTCCGGGTGCCCAGGGAAGAGGCGGATTATTGCTGGAGATGGGAGATTCCCCCGCGTCTGTCCTACTGGGGTGAAGCCGACGCTCGTGAGTGGAGGCGGCAACTGAGAGAGGAGAAGGAAAAGGTAGAGAGGGAAAAACAGGAAGGACTGAGATGCAGAGTGGAGGCGGTGAGGAGGAGGGGTTCCCAAGGAGACTCTGGACCTTCTGCACCGACAACCCAGGATGGGTCGGAACCGGTGAGGATAAGACCATTCCCTTACTTCTCGGATGGCCTGGTCCCCGGAATCCAGAGGAAACAAACCCATTCCTAAATAATGTGAAGATGCCCCTGCCGGACCCGTTAGAGGCAGGAGAAATGTTATGGGACTATTTTATAGACAAAGAGTTCTTGTTAAATACTCCAATAAACCTTTCCCCTGTTGCAAAGTTACCAAAGTCTTAAGGATGTTTTTGTGGAGACCCAGGTTCAAAAGCCAGAACCCTCACAGATGTCCTTAAAGAATCTGTATAACACTGACAAGCAGGAAGTAAATCTGGGGAGATGTGATACGTAATTTTATAATGAATCTTTGGCAAATAAATTCAAATACTATAGATAGATAGATAGATAGATAGATAGATAGATAGATAGATAGATAGATAGATAGATAGATAGATAGATAGATAGATAGATAGATAGATAGATAGATAGATAGATAGATAGATAGATAGATAGATAGATAGATAGATAGATAGATAGATAAGAAAGAGTAATTATGTCTTTGCTGTACTTACAAATATATTGGATGTAAATTCAGTCCTTAGCAGATAGCCTAGTCACTCTATCCACATCAGACTCTCCTGAGAACCACTTACATTTTGCAGTATCAAGGTTGTACGAGAGTTTGTGGTTAACTATAGCTAGAAGGCCTCAGCACTCTCTCTAGGTTCAAAGTATGCTTTCCCCCTCACCCATCTGACAGCACTAGTCTCAGACTTCCCTCCTTTGCCCTCTATAAGCTTCTTCGCTTCTGTTGGTCACAGTCAGCCACATTTCCATTGGCGTTTCAGACAAAAAAGAGGTTTCTTTGTGCTTCCTTTCTCCTTTTTTTTTTCTTTTTCTGTCTAAGCAGCAAGACTGCTAGGTCCTTGTTCCATTTTGCATGGAACCTTCTGTCATCCTGCCTTCCTTTGTTTGGTTTTTTGCCTGACCTATTTGCATTCATTGTGAATTGAAGTGGAACTCCCAAGGCTTGGCCTACTGTCCTCTCCCTCAGGTGTTCCATTGTCACCCAGCACTAGATTATTAGGAGCTGAAAGTGTTACTAAGGCTCTTCTTTTAAAGAAGGCTGAAAAAGGTGGGGAGGGAGGAATATCTGCTTCCTCCCCCTCTTAACTTCAGGGGGAAAAAAATAAATTGGCACCACACAGAATATTTCAAAGACAGCTGACTGTGGTTAGGATTCTACTCATTATTGTGACATGCTCTCAAGGGAGGCAGAGAACCGGAAAGATGCTCAGCTATAGCAACAGGTACCTAATCACAGGAGAGACAGAAACAGACTCGGCAGCTAAAGCAGTCCTTTCTGTCTCATCCTGCTGGTCTTTCTGGTGTTATTCTTAAAAGTTCTTTTCACTGCAAAGGACTCGCTAGGGAAAAATCTTTGTTGTCACCCGGTTGCAGAAGGGATTCTTTAATCTGCACAGACACCCTGGAATTCCAAACTGGTTTCCACAATCAAATTGGAGCAGGTGAAGGTGCTTGTTAGAAGATGACTGCCCTGGCACATTCTGCAGAGTGATGACTTCTATCAGCCTAATAAAGCTTGTTGGGCTATGTTTTTCTGCAGAGCCCTGGGGCTGTTTCTTACCTTTGCATGCCTGCCTCAGGCAGTAAATATTTGTATTACCTTAAATAGGGAAAAAGAAAAGTCCAGTCATCATGATAAATATTTCACCTTATCTACACCATTTTAGTATTCTGTGGAACAGTAGCTTCCATTCTCTGATTCCACCCTACCTAAGATTAAAAGAGACAGTCTAATGCTTTTCTCTGTGTAATAAAATTTCAACACATTCATGTAGAAATCTAAGAATCAGATATTTTGTGTACGTACAGTAAAAAGCATTCCACAAGTAAAACTAAAAGATACAGGTGCCCAGACAAAAATTTATAACGGTGAAACAGGACCTCAGATCACCACCAACTTTGGCGCAAATATAGCAGAAAGTCTGTTCCTGTTCCATGCCAGATTTGGAGATCTTTGGCCAAAGGGTTGTGATTTAATTGTGATTTTTAAAAAAACATCAATGTTTTACTCCAGTGAACAGGCAAGCAACTTTTTTCTACAGCTCATAGAAAAGATATGGAAAACATGGATAAAACAAAATTTGCATACTTGGGGGAAAGCCCTTTGGTTTAACCTCTTTTTCTTAATCTACAGGAATTGGAGAAATCCTGGCTGTAATTCAAATTCCTTAATTACTGCTTTTTAACCCCTAAAACTTCTGAAATCATTGCTGTTCTCTATAACGTCTGAGAATTTCAAGGAACTATTTGCATAAACACAGCATTCTGACCAGTCAGGATGTATCTCCAGTCAGCCCACAGAGCAGGTGTAAGTCTGTCACTTTTAAGCCTGCCATGGCCTTCAGTGAAAGAAAGCATTTACAGTGGTGCCCCGCAAGATGATGTTAATTCGTTCTGCGAAAATCGCTGTCTTGCGAAATCATCATCTTGCGAAATGCGGTTCCCCATTGGAATGCAATGAAATCCGTTTAATGCGTTCCAATGGTGAAAAATCATCATTGTTTTGTGAAAATCGCCCATAGAGAAACCATTTTGCGAAGTGCGGATCAGCTGTAAAAATTGCTGTCTTGCGACAAACGGTTTCCAAAACACCTGTTTTGTGAGTCGCGGACCTAGCTGTCAAAATTGTCATCTTGAGAAAATCGGTCCTGGAAAAAAAAAGTCTTGCGAAGCACGGTCTGAAACATCGTCCAGCGAAAATCGCCCATAGGAAACACCGTTTTGTGAAGCGCTATAGTGATCGCAAAAACTCATCGTCTAGCGAATTAACCATTTTACGAGGTAATTGTCTAGCGGGGCACCACTGTAACTCCTTCCTGGCCAACAGTCTTAGCTCCTGCCTGTGGAAATATTTTAACAGCTATTTCAAAAAATAGATAGATAGATATACAGTAGCTCACTTACTCAAGCTGTAAAATTAGGGGTCCCCCCCCTTTGTGGCTTTGAATGATCTTAACACACATTTTACTTGGTTTACTTGTGAGTACGTTTACCCTGTTTACTTATTAGTTTACAGATCCACATGATTTCATATGATTTTTAGATATTATCCTCCTATACCAGTATCAGATCCTATTTGCACCCACAGAAACCATAGGTCCTTCAGCACATGGCATTGCAATGGCACAAAAACATGCATCTGAAGCGGATCTTGATAGAGCCGCATTATTTTTCCATGATAGGTTACACCATAGAAATCATGGGTCCCCCAGTATATAGCTTTGCAATGGTGCAAAACATGGATGTAACGTATGGATCATTATGCATCTGCATGATTTTTCTGCAGGATCATCTCAAAGCCTTTGTCCAGTCATAGATCCTATTTCTGCCCACAGACTACAAGACAGAAATCATGGCTCCCAAGGCATGGTTTTGCAGTCATGCAGAATCATGGATCTGAAGTATGGATCCTCATGAATCCACATGATTTTTACATAGGGTAATCCTGAAACCCATAACAAGCCATAGGGCTCATCTGTGTCCACAAACGATATCACAGAAATTATGGGTGTCCCAGCACATAGTTTTGCAGTGGTGCAAAACATGAATCTGATCCACGGATCCTCATGGATCCACATGATTTTTAACTAGGATGATGCCCAAACCACTGTCCAGTCATATGCCCAATTTGTGGTCATAGATTAGAACACAGAAATCATGACTCCAGAGACATTCTAACTGGTCAGAATGTTATGCAAAGCAAATGCAGTCATTTAGAATGTTCACATTTCTGTTATATGTGCATGATATGATAGTTGCAGGACATTCATTTTTGGTCGAGTGAGAGTTCAGGCTTGAGTTGATTGAGTACCCACTTTTCTACCATTCTGTCTGTCTTCAGTATCTGTACTGAACCACATTTCAAATTACTTGATTTGTGTCCCTATCTTTCTTCCCTAGCTCCTTTCGCATGGTATGCACGATTTTGACTTTGCTTTCCAGTTACATTCTTTGCTAACTCCAACCTCTTCTTATTTTTTTTAATTCTAAAAGTAAAGAGACATATTTTGGAAAACATGTACACAACATATCCGAACTGAGGGTCATGCCCATTTCTAGTGTGTACTCCATTGTACGTGCTGTACCTACTCACACCTTTGCTTCACCATTCCATTAAATCCAAAACAGCCCTTCAAAATATTTTGGCACAGAGGGACTATAGACACATCCAAGCAGTTCTGTCTTTTCCCAGTAACCATAACACAGATCCTATGCTCATCTTCTGAAATCCTCTACCACTGGGTAATTCTATTTGAGGGAAATTTCTGATTGGATTTGTGGGCAGCATATGTATACAGTATTTAAATTCCCATTCTAAAAAGCCAAGAAATTCAATTGTTAAAAAAAACACCTCTGGTTTATGAATGTGGGATATTGTGCTTCTGTACAAACAATTCAAAAAACAAAGAAATATTGCTGCAAAATATCATGCCCGCATTGCCAGCAGGAAAAGGGATGCCAAACTTTACATAGCAAAGGGCAGCCTGAATGCTGACAACACCAGTGGCAGTAGTCAATACGCATGGAGAGCCAAATCCACATGATCACTGGGAAGAAGTCGTTGATTGTTAAGCCAAAGAAAGATGAAGGGTATCCGTTTATGGGTACCCTTGAGAAACACAAAATTTCTGATTCTTTTAGTGCTCTTTATAACAGAACAGGCACCCTCTGAGGGGCTGGGAACCCTTGTTTCCCACCCACCCCGGTGTTTGGTGGACTGCACCACAGCCTCTCATTTGTATACATCTTCCAGAAATCTTGGGAGAACTGATAGATAGGGAGTTCTAATATAACATATACAAAGTACTGGCTTTACAATTTGAGATAACACATGCTATTTGATTCACATGTACTTACACAAGTAATCATACCTTGTACCTGTAATTGAAATATGATTTCACTATTTCCTTACTATAATGATATTCTATATGCATTTTTGTATCTGTATTTATATTTATTCTCTATAGCCAATGTATTTCGTATCCTCATTTCTCTCTTGGTGCTCCTGACCCATCCCGCTTGGTACTCACATAAACATTCCTACATTATCACACAGATAACATTCACAGCGCTTCAGGCAAAAGACTGTACTGTAACATGTTTCTAACTACACAATGGTTCATACCTTTACAAACTTGGCAGCCACTAACCCTGGGATGCAACTTAGATATTTTTTCTCACGTCTACCACGGCCAGTGGGATGGCCCAGCGGGCACACATGGGGTTCAGGAGGCCAATGAGGGGATGCTGTGCTTTGTTGTCCTTTGTAAGAAGCTTATAAAATGCTTTACCAATGTATGATAAGGACCTCCGATCCGCCTTTAGGACAGGGTCAAATTCTATGTTTAATAAATTGGCTTACATAGACTGAATACGCACTGTCTTTTATCTGTTTTTCCTGCCGGAGAATTTAAACCTAAAATTAGATGGTAACAGAACCATTTGCTGTTTTAATGCAACACATAGGCCCTGGCTAGTCAGAAATAGGAAGTGTGAGGCTGGTCGCTTCTCATTTCTAAAAGAGGCCAACTCTGGATTAAATGAGGCCTGAAGGCAAAATTACATGTAAATGGTATATTTCATCCCTTGCAGATTTTATGGTGAAATTGGGGGAGGGGGGAACTACACACTGGGGCCTGAGAGACTATTTTGATACATTTAAGAAAGTGCCAGGCAGATGGAATTGTATGGCATCAAGTCAGTTCAGACTTATGGCAACAATTTCCAGGGTTGTTTTTTTTTTTTAGTACTATAGTATTCAGATGTCTTTATGGAGCACCCTGGGACTGTGCAACTTCACCAAGGCCATGTTTTGTTATAAGCAGTGGTTGAATTCCTAACAAAATTTGTCTCTAGAATGCCCACCAAGATGATGGTTTCCTGGTGTTATGGATTTCCATCTTCCCTCAGAAATCAAATGAGGGTAGATTATAGCCCAGGGAATCTGGAAAGAAAGTGCCAAGAGGAGTACTGTATACTGTCACATTTGTGTTCTTCTGTTTTCAAAATGCAATGTCAGAATTGGCCATTGAAGGAAACAAGAGTATTTTATGTATTTTCTGATATGGGAAATAATGGCGACGCATAAAGCAATAAATTATTTTTACATGTAAATTAATAGCAGGCGACAAGCTGGCTGAGGGTAACATTCCAAGCTCTGAACAGTGAGAATTTCAGCCTGTTATCAGTAAGGTGAGGATTTCTACGACCTAAAAAATGTTAGAAATATGCAAGCATTTAAGACCTTAAAAATGTTTAAATATGACTGTGACGTGGCAGGCCACTCTGATGTCACTGCCAACTCAGGTCTCTCAAAATGCCCACCACACCACTTCACACTCGCTGCCACCAATTGGAATGACTATTTAAGAAGGACAGAGGTTTACTTCAAAACAAAACAGGTTTATTGAAATAACAAAATAAAATATGCAAATCACAAGTAGCTAATCATGATGTCAATCACTGTTTCTTATTTAATCAATCACAGACTTTCTCTCACTGAATACTTAGGCACACAGGCCTCTAAACAAGCTCTTTCTCTCTCACACTCCAGATCTGATCTTTTACACTCTCTTCACACCCCTTTTTCTTTCAGCTCCTCCCTCTTCAGCCCCACCCTCCGTCACCCCATTGGCTGATGATGCACTGCCCAGCTGTGACAGACAGGTGAGGTCAGGGCTGTCTGTCACAAAAAATATGACTTTACAGCTTTTCTGAAATTAGGCCCCAGCTTTTAAAAATCTCTCTTTCTCTCTCCCTCTCTCTCTCTCTCTCCCTCTCCCTCTCTCTCTCTCTCTCTCTCACACACACACACACACACACACAGACACACACACAGAGGTATATTCTTCTTCACTTCCAGTGCATAAATGCTAGTATTGAAGGAATCAAACAAACATTTTAAGACTAAAATGGTCATACCTAGATTAATTTTATCAACAGCAAAATTGCACTGGATGATCATGTGCATCTTGAGGTTATCAAACTCAGGATTCCCTCTGTATCGATCACTGTGTTCTTGTATCTGACTTCAGAAGAGCCTATAGAAACAAATTTGAACAAAACCAACTCATCTGGAGAGAATTCTGGTTCAAAGTCATCAAATTTTCCTTCAAGTCCATTTAGAATGTTCCTGATTTTGCAAACTGTTGAATACAAGTCACCCAGGATTAGACTGCAGCACTCTTTGCAGTTTATCACTAATTTTCTCAGCCACTTTCCCCTTTCTCACTTTAAATTACTCTTAGTTTGTATCACAGTTTTCAGTGCATCACTGAGTTCCATTCCTGCAGTTTCAAGGCAGATAACTGCTCTTGATAATCCACTGAAGTTAGATTTTATATACCGTATTTTTTGCACCATAAGACACACTTTTTCTCCCAAAAAAACTGGGGGGGAAATGCATGCGTCTTATGGAGCGAATACTGTCCCCTCCATGCCACCATCGCTGGTTTCCCAGGCCTCCGGAGGCCTCAGCAGGCCCCGTGGGGGCCTCCCCCAGGCACCATCGCTGGCTTCCCAGGCCTCAGCAGGCCTCAGCAGGCCCTGTGGGGGCCTCCCCCAGGCACCATCGCTGGCTTCCTAGGCCTCCGGAGGCCTCAGCAGGCCCCGTGGGGAGTCCCCCACCACCACCATCGCTGGCTTCTGAGGACCTCCAGGAGGCTTTTGACCGGTAAGGTGCTGCTTTTTACTTTTTAAAAAAATGTTCTGGGTGGGTTTTGGAGGGTAGATTTGGGCTGGGGGTATGTTTCTATGTTGCTTTGTGTTTTGGTGATTTTTTTGCAGTCCCAGCATGGGACTTGCTCTGTTTATTTATTTTTACTTTATTCTTTGGTATTTAAAAATTAGTTGCTGCTTTTTACTTTTTAAAAAATGTTCTGGGTGGGTTTTGGAGGGTAGATTTGGGCTGGGGGGCATGTTTCTATGTTGCTTTGTTTTTTGATGATTTTTTTTGGCAGTCCCAGTGTGGGACTTGCTCTGTTTATATATTTTTATTTTATTTTAATTTTCAGTATTTAAAAATTAAGTGCGTTGTAACGTCCGGTGCGTCTTATGGAGCGAAAAATACGGTATGCCAATTTTCCAGCCAATGTTTCAGAAAAGGAATGTTGTACAATACAGTATTGATGGAGGAAGATTCACAGCAGTCAAATTCTTTAACTATCCGCTGCAAGGAATAAATTTTGGAATAATACATAGCTGCATACAGCAAAGTCCCCCAACACATGACAACTGGTTGCGGAGGGAGAGCCAAAGTATGAGCAATTTCTTTGAACTTTTGTACTCAAAGTGGAGCTTTAATTAACTATTTTTTCTCATTTGAAATTATCTTATCTGCATTGGGATAGCTGCTTTGAATCTCTTCAGCCACTCTGTGTAAACCATGTTGAAGGCATGTGATGTGGATAAAGAAGTTTAAATCCCTTGGCTGCCTTAGTGATGTATGGAGCAGCATCTATTACAAAGAAGAGGATGTTTCCCCTTTTTACACCAGCCAGCCAGAGTAGTGTCATAGAATTGTCAAAGAGCATAGCAATAGTGGAATTGTTTACTATTTGTAGATTTTCACATGTTAGAAGAAATGCTTCAACAGGCTTGTCACACTTCAGAATGCTAATAATAACAAGTTACATATCTTCCGTTTACATCACTTGTTTCATTTTTTTGACACTGTGCACCTTTCCTTCAGCCACTGCAGCCAATTAGGTGTGTCAGGCAGAGTCATGGCTACCCAACCCATTTGTTGCCTTGTCAGGAGCATTGCCAACAACCAAAATATGACCAAAATATAATGTTTATTACAAAATTAAGCAGATATATGATATAACACTTTAAAAAGATTAAAATATTACTTTCCAGGCAAAATAAAAATGATGTAATCCTATGTGTCAACAAAAGTTAATGCTTATATATATATTTTTAATGTGACACACATCTTTGTTACTTTGCTGCAACAAACTGATATGGCTGCTTCTGTCTCTCATGGTAGCCCCTATACAGAGCCCCCAAATCACTGCAGATCAGAATGAGTACCACTTTACACAATTTGTTAGCTGATTCTAGACACGAATGTACAGATGCCATTTACAAACATACTTGATGGTAGCTTTTGGTCAGCATGAATATCATGCTACTCACATCTACTAAAACAATGTTCACCCCCTAAGGTGCCATGCAGGACTTCCCCACGGATGACAAATACAAATTTAGGACAACAGATAAGTCATGGGTGGACATTTCTGCAATTATGCAGATTTCCCACAAGCTGTTTCCTGTCCAGGATTCCTTATACCGTGGCTTGTTTTTCTTTCTAGGTGGGATATTCTGGCTTCCTGCTGATCTGGACTGATCCCTTCTGTACAAAGGCAAATCTCTTGAAAAATATATGAAAACATCAGCTTTGTCTCAGCTTCTGCCTACTTGCTTCCCTCCACTGAAGATGCTATTTTGGGAAACAGCAGCTGAGCCACAGGGAGAAGGATTGTTAATTGTTTGTCAAACCCTTCCAGACCAGTTAGATCACATGGAGAGATTAGTGCGCATAGTTACACCCTTTTCTCCACCTCCTCTTCCCCCTTGTCCCTCTGTGACCTGAGGAAAGAAGGAGGGAGGCAGGGAGGCAGAGAGGAGAGAGCTGTTTGTACAGCAGGATGGAGGCAGTAAGTCGTACGCAGCGTCCTGGTGAGAAAAATAATACAGGAAAGATATACGACCTGCCAGCCCAAGCTTATTCACATTTCAAAGCAGCGAGCATTATATATGTTCAATAGCCAAAATTGTACCATGCTCTAACCAATCACTGTACAGAGACAGGAAATATAGAGCATCACAGAACCACTCCCGAACCAATGGCAGGCTCTGTCTAAGAGCAACACGGGCACATGTGAGTCTACAACACACACACACACACACACACACTGCAGGAGCTCTCTCTCTCTCTCTCTCTCTCTCTCTCTCTCTCTCTCTCTCTCTCTCTCTCCCTCTGCCTCTGCCTCTGCCTCTGCACAAGCTTGCTCTCACTCCAGGGCAAGAAGGCAGACAGACAACAAAGCCACCCAAGAGAACCCTGACCTCACAAGGAATCATGTGACTGCTTTGGATGTCTGAAACTTACTAAAGCATTACATCAGTCTAGGGATGGGTGGGGGAGTGAAAACCACAGGAGAAGGGAGGGGAAAACCAGAACCAAAACATTTGCCATCTTAAAAGGGCAATCTCACTACTTTTGCACCTCTTTCTGCAAATTTACAGCAACCTTGAGTGTTAAAGACCGTTCATAAAAATGAATTAAAAAATTAATGGATATTGCCTTCAAAAGAAGCCAGTAGAATCCATTCATACAATTATGGTCATATTGCAAGTGGAAGACTAAGTCCAAGAGATGGGAAGGAAGGCTTTTAATGCTACCTGGTGAGTTCATGGCAGGAAAAAGATTTGAATCAGAGGCTTCCTGGTTCATTAATCAGTCTTTCTCCTTTCACTAATATTAGTAAATACATGCCGTCAAGTCACTGGTGACTTATAGCAACTCCTTCTGGGTTTTCTAGGTTTAGACTATTCAAGAAGTGGTTTACCATTCCCTTCTTCTGGGGACATCCTGGGACTGTGCAGCTTACCCAAGGCTACACAGGCTGGCTCTACATGCAGGAGGCACACTAGGGGATAGAAATCCCAACCTCTGGCCCCACAGCAAGATACTTAACTCAATAAGCTATCCTTTCACTAGCCTTGATCTATTTATTTGTGTCATGACCTGCCTTTTCTCCAAGGTGCTTAAAGATCCACTTAGCCACACAGCAACTCATTAAAATCCTATATTTCTTGACTCCAGGCTATTTGGAAGACCACATTATACATCCAAATTTACTTATATTCTGGTATTTTAGTTGGAGGCTGTTCTTTTTCAGTCTGTCAAGTAGGGTATATCGATCACTGTTTGGATTGCTGTTGGTTTGATTTGGTGCAAACCAAATTAAACATCCACATGTTTCTATTTCAATTGCCCCATCTTGCCCTTTTAAGAGCTGTCCCACTCCTTTCTGGTACAGGGCTAGGGGCTTCTGTTTTTTGTTTGTTTGGTTGGTTGGTTGGGTTTTTTTGACAGGATTCAGCATGCTTCTAATTATCGGATTGTGTAGCCTGTGTGGGTGGCTAGTTTACACCCAAATGGAGCTGTGGGTGGCATTATCAGAGATGACACCTGTGATGTAGTAGGTGGGTTGTGACATTAAAAAGGAGGACAGAAAAACCTCCTCTTTAGTTTTCTTCATCTTATATTTTTGCAGTGAAATTCTAATATGTGAGGTTAATGCATTGTTGTATTGATATGGCACTTACTTTATTTAACAAAAAATTCACAGCATCCCACCAAACAACGCTGGGGGGGGGGGGCTATGTTTATTCCAGGTCCAGCAGAGCCCTAGTTGAGGAGAAAGGCAGGAAAAGGAGAGTTACCTCCCTTCTATCTTCCCCACCTTCACCCCAACCTTTTCCCCTCATGCCACTACATCCTTACTCATGTGTAAATCAGATAAACTTAAATGTGAGTAAATTAGCAATCCAAACACCCGTGTGGACCCTTCTCATGGGAGAATAAACAATTCCAGAGTGAATGGAAGGATTGCTCAAGTGAAGGATAAAATAGGTTGTACTGGAAGATCACGCAACGGGGAGGGAACGAGTGAGGGAGCTGGCAGGGTAGGGGTGGTGGTAGGTGATGTTTTAATTTTATTGTCTGGTTCACTGTGTTTTAACATGTTAACCTTTTGTGTGCAATGGCTTGCACCATTTTCATCTTTTTAAGCCACCTGCCTCTCTTTTAGGGACATCTTATACCCCAGTTATGAGAAAAAGGCAGATGCCGAAAAAAAGGGTGGGATAAAAACTGAATAAGTTAATGGAAATTTCAGCCTTGTTTTATATCATGCCCCCAAAGCCTATGTTTCCTTGTTGAAACAGACTTACATCCATTAGGATTCTAAATGTTTTTACAGTGGACCCTCGACTTACAGACTGCTCGACTTACAGACTTTTCAAGTTACAGACTTCTCTGGCCGCAAAATTTAGGTTTGACTTGCAGCCTGAGAATCGACCTACAGACCAGAAAAAAACCAAAATGGAACAAAAACGGCCGGTTACGGGATTAATCGGCCGGTTACAGGAGACTCGACCTACAGACTTTTCGACCTGCAGCCACCGTTCCAATACGGATTAATTCCGTAAGTAGAACGTCCACTGTACTGGTCCGTCTGCTCCTAAATCATGGTCTATAAAGGTAAAGGTTCCCCTTGACAATTTTTGTCCAAGTCGTGTTCGACTCTAGGGGGCGGTGCTCATTCCCGTTTCCAAGCCATAGAGCCAGCGTTTGTCCAAAGACAATCTTCCGTGGTCACATGGCCAGTGCGACTTAGACACGGAACGCTGTTACCTTCCCACTGAAGTGGTCCCTATTTATCTACTTGCATTTGCATGCTTTCGAACCGCTAGGTTGGCGGGAGCTGGGACAAGCGACGGGAGCTCACTCCGTCGCATGGATTCGATCTTACGACTGCTTGGTCTTCTGACCCTGCAGCACAGGCTTCTGCGGTTTAGCCCGCAGCGCCACCACATCCTCACAAATCATGGGCTGAGACACAGTAAATTAAAGAAGTGAAGCTGTATTACTTTATTTTATGCTAATAAATGTTGTCCATATTTTTAAAAGTTGTCTGTCCAAGCACACAGAACCCAAGAAGGAATGGCAAAAACTGTAAATTTCATTCCTATCGTTAGTTAAAAGACTGGCTGTTTTTCTTGTTGGAAAAGGTTTTTTTTTCCTTGTGAAACAGCAGTCGCCTTGAAATCGCTGTGGCTGCAATCCAGTACACAAGGAGCAAGCAACAACATGCAGCTGTACCAGTGCTCTTTAGATGGCAGTTCCCAGCACTCCACACTATGGGCTGTGCTGAGCAGGCCTGATGGAATTTGTAGTCCAGCAGCATCTCATCACTGCCATGCTCATCTTTTTTGCAAAGCAGGCACTGTTGAACTCAGTGGGAGGTAGTTTTAAGTGTGTATACTTAGGTTTGGCCTGTCAGTTGTGGGGACTTTCCCACCTGTGAAGCTATTGAGGGGTAGGACATTATCTCTTATAATGTAAAAGAGAAATTCAGAATAGGCTACTTTTAGCATTGCCTCCTTTGACTCATTTCCTTTTTTAGATGTCTGCTTTGTGTGGCAAATGTATAGGTGGAAGGTGTTAGATGTTAAGTTTTGCTGAGGGTACTCATAGAAAGCAGAGCTCAGATAAGTTAATTTATTGGATGAAAGCTTCCAGAATCCCCCCCCCCTGCCAGCATGATCAGTGCTGGGGATGCTGGGGTTTGTAGTTCATAAAGGTAGTTTTCCCATTCTTCTGTGAAATCAGGCCAAGGTAAATCAAGTGAAGTGATTTGTCTGCAAGATCAGCTAAACAGATGGCTCTGCATGCTCAAAAGTGGGGTATGAAGGTGACAGTAACTCACAGCTGTTTGTTGTATTTAGAACAGGAGTGGGAAACATGGCCTTCCAGATGTTGCTAACCTGCAACTCTTGTCAGCTTTAGCCATCATAGCTAATTGTATGTCAGTCTGTACCTTTTTATATGGATGTTCCATTAGCCCTTAACACATCTGTCCTCCAAGGACTGGAGTAACCCCTTTTAGAAAAAGATGCAATTGGTTATTCTAAGTAATAGTATATGTATTGCCTTCAAAGTGCTTTATGCACACAGTAGCTAAAATCCTGTTCCATGTAAAACTGATGGCACTGCCAGCTGCAGCATTTGGGATACAGTATTAAAAATTGTGATTCTGAGCCTCCCATGCTTTCATTGCTTGGAACTTGCTAGGGGTTGCAGGGCAGGGGAGTCTTTAATTTTCAAAAATTAGAATTGACAGTAAAATCATCTTGGTAGCAGCAATTTTAGAAATTAAAGACCTCCTCCATCCTGCAGTCTCCAATAGCTTCTCCATGACAGAAGAAAGCCCATGGGAGCTGGGGAACTTTGCAAAGGGAAATTGCAAATGTTTATTTCTGGGGAAAAAAAAGGTCACAGCTAATGACACTATTAGTCTTATGTGGCATAAGTGCATGAAGAGGATTTCCACCATTGTCTTTCATGTGACTAAATTAAAATCTAAGAAAAAACATCTAGCTATTACCCTAAATACGACATATCCAGTATTAACACTTCAGAAGTGTCCACAGGTTTGCCACATCCAGGATGAGGATTCAGGCCAGAGGTGTACTTGCCTGTTTTTCACACCCTTTCTCTAAAACATTTGTCTTTTTCAATATGTATGGAATACTGATAACTTTTTCCAGAAAGGGCACATTTTCCTTGCATAGTTATTTTTCTTTTAACTTCTCCTGTTGTTCACAGTATTGTTATTTAAACAGCAATTGGCTTGTACTGCATCCTTTCCCCTTCCCCATTTCCCCCTCTCCTTTTCACTAGTAGATGATGTTCCTTGGTAATTTAGATTTCATATGAATGGTTTTGGCTCAGAATATTTACAAATCCTGATTCATCCTAAATAGTTTTTAATAGCTTTTTAAAATGATAATTTAAAGGTGTCACCTGGTAATTATGGTGGTGGCGAGCCACTGCATGTTTAATAAGCTATGTATACAAATATTTAGGCAGTTGTAATGAGGCAGTAATAATACCACTGGAGATGACATGTGAGGTTTTGTCAGACAGTTTTATGTGATCAAGCACTTGAGCAATTTACTATAAGTTGTAGCAATAATTACTGCTGTGGTATATATGTTTCTGTAGGGTGAGATGACAAACTATTTTGACATTTGCTCCGTTGCAGTTTTGTTTTTCATATTTTACTATATTGCATGCTATGTATTTTTATTTTGTGTTTTAATATTTGCTTCCTAACTATTTTGTTCTGTGAAGTTTCTTTGATTAAAGTCACTTCCTTACATTTTTCAGTGATCACAGTTTTATTATGTTTCTATACTGACATAATGTGATTGGTAGAAATTTTGGTTCTGAACTTCCATAAGTGAAGAAGTCAGCATATGCATTTACTGTTGTGTGTTGAGTTGTACTTAGTGCATAAAAGCAAATGCCCCTGTTGGCATGTCAACTTGTGACAATTCATAGCTGAGATTTATGCTGATTCAATTACATTGATGAGTGTAGCAGATAGAATCTTGGCCTATATGTTTTAAAAATATAGTAACCAATTGCTTGACAAAACAATTTCTATGCAACAACATAAAGCAATAAAAACAACAAATATTGGATACATTTCTTAATTGCACATTTAGCACTGTTGAAATACATGGGACAAGTTCATCATCTCACTTCTCTCATACCAAAGGCTCAAATCATCAAAGTTGTTCGAACTATGGATGTTGTTGTTTAGTCATTTAATCATGTCCAACTCTTCATGACCCCTTGGACCAGAGCACACCAGGCTCTCCTGTCTTCCACTGCCTCCCGGAGTTGGGTCAAATTCATGTTGGTCGCTTTGATGACACTGACCTACCATCTCATCCTCTGTCGTCCCTTTCTCCTCCTGCCTTCACACTTTCCCAACATCAGGGTGTTTTCCAGGGAGTCTTCTCTTCTCATGAGATGGCCAAAGTATTGGAGCCTCAGCTTCAGGATCTGTCCCAGTGAGCACTAAGGGTTGATTTCCTTCAAAATGGATAGGTTTGTTCTCTTTGCAGTCCAGGGGACTCTCAAGAGCCTCCTCCAGCACACAATTCAAAAGCATCAATTCCTCGACGGTCAGCCTTCTTTATGGTCCAGCTCTCACTTCCATACATCACTACTGGAAAAACCACAGCTTTGACTATGCGGACCTTTATCGGCAAGGTGATGTCTCTGCTTTTTAAGATGCTGTTGAGGCTTGTCATCACTTTCCTCCCAAGAAGCAGGTGTCTCTGAATTTCTTTGGCTGCTGTCAACCTCTGCAGTGATCATGGAGCCCAAGAAAGTAAAATCTGTCACTGCCTCTATATCTTCCCCTTCTATTTGCCATGAGGTGATGGGACCAGTGGCCATGATCTTAGTTTTTTTAATATTGAGCTTCAGACCATTTTTACGCTCTCCTCTTTCACCCTCATTGCGAGGTACTTTAAGTCCTCCTCACTTTCTGTCATCAGAGTGGTATCATCTGCATATCGGAGGTTGTTGGTATTTCTTCCGGCAATCTTAATTCCTGTTTGGGATTCCTCCAGTCCAGCCTTTTGCATGATGTATTCTACATATAAGTTAAATAAACAGGGGGACAATATACAGCCTTGTTGTTGAACCAATTTTGAACCAATCAGTTGTTCCATATCCAATTCTAACTGTTGCTTCCGGTCCCACATATAGATTTCTCAGGAGATAGATAAGGTTGTCAGGTATTCCCATTTCTTTAAAAACTTGCCATAGTTTGCTGTGATCCACGTAGTCAAAGGCTTTTGCATAGTCAGTGATGCAGAGGTAGATGTTTTTCTGAAACTCTCTGGCTTTCTCCATAATCCAGCACATGTTAGCAATTTGGTCCCTAGTTCCTCTGCTACTTTGAAATCCAGCTTGTACTTCTGGGAGTTCTCGTTCCACAGACTGCTGAAGCCTGCCTTGGAGGATTTTGAGCATAACCTTGCTAGCATGTGAAATGAGTGCAATTGTTCGGTACCTGGAGCATTCTTTGGCACTGCCCTTCTTTAGGACTGGGATGTAGACTGATCTTTTCCAATCCTCTGGCCACTGCTGAGTTTCCAAACTTGCTGGCATATGGAGTGTAGCACCTTAACAGCATCATCTTTTAAGATTTTAAATAGTTCAACTGGAATTCCATCACCTCCACTGGCCTTGTTTGCCATGCTTTCTAAGGCCCACTTGACTTCACACTCCAGGATGTGTGGCTCAAGGTCAGCAACTACACTGTCTGGGTTGTCCGGGACATCCAGATCTTTCTGGTATAATTCCTCTGTGTGTTCTTGCCACCTCTTCTTGATGTCTTCTGCTTCTGCAAGGTCCCTACCATTTTTATCCTTTATCATGTCTATCTTTGCACAAAATGTTTCTCTAATATCTCCAATTTTCCTGAACAGATCTCTGGTTTTTCCTTTTCTGTTACAGTGGTGCCTCGTTTAACGACGAATCCGCATAGTGACAAATTTTTTGCGATAGCTTTTGCGATCGCATTGCGATGGTTTAGATAGGAAAAAATCGCTTTGCGATGATCGGTACCCTGTTTTGCATACCGATCATCGCATAGTGATGATTTTTCAACAGCTGATCGGTGGTTCCAAAATTGCTGCTGGGTAAAAAAAATGGCCGCCCGGATTCCTCGCTTACTGGGCAGCGAAAATGGCCGCCATATGGAGGATTTTCGTTTAAAGGTGAGTTTTAAGCCCATAGGAACGCATTGAAGGGGTTTCAATGCATTCCTATGGGCTTTTTTAAACCGCATAGCGACACGGATTATCGTCGCTATGGTGGACACCACTGTATCTTCCTCTATTTCTTTGCATTGTTCATTTAAGAAGGCTCTCTTGTCTCTCCTTGCTATTCTTTGGAAGTCTGCATTCAATTTTCTGTAACTTTCCCTATTCCCCCTGCATTTTGTTTCCTTTCTCCTCTCTGCTATTTCTAAGGCCTCATTGGACAGCCACTTTGCTTTCTTGCATTTCCTTTTCTTTGGGATGGTTTTTGTTGCTGCCTACTGTACAATGTTACGAGTCTCCATCCAAAGTTCTTCAGACACTCTGTCCACCAAATCTAGTTCCTTAAATCTGTTCTTCACTTCCACTGTGTATTCATAAGGGATTTAGTTTAGATTATACCTGACTAGCTCAGTGGTTTTTCCTACTCTCTTCAAATTAAGCTTGAACTTTGCTATAAGAAGCTGATGACCAGAGCAACAATCCGCTCCAGGTCTTGTTTTTGGTGACTGTATAGAGCTTCTCCATCTTTGGCTGCAGAGAACATAATCAATCTGATTTCGTTATTGCCCATCTGATGATGTCCATGTGTAGAGTCGCCTCTTGTTTTGTTGGAAAAGAGTGTTTGTGATGACCAGCTTCTTCTCTTGACAAAACTCTATTAACCTTTGCCCTGCTTCGTTTTGAACTCCAAGGCCAAACTTACCTGTTGTTCCTTTTATCTCTTGATTCCCTACTTTAGCATTCCAATCCCATATAATGAAAAGAACATCTTTCTTTGGTGTCCGTTCTAGAAGGTATTGTAAGTCTTCATAGAATTGGTCAATTTCAGCTTCTTCAACATCGGGGGTTGGTGCATAAACTTGGATTACTGTGATGTTGAAAGGTCTGCCTTGGATTCGTATTGAAATTATTCTATCATTTTTGAGACTGTATCCCTGTACAGCTTTTCCCACTCTTTTGTTGACTATGAGGGCTACTCCATTTCTTCTACGGGATTCTTGCCCACAATTGTAGATATGATAATCGTCTGAGTTGAATTCGCCCATTCCCATCCACTTTAGTTCACCGACGCCCAGGATGTCAATGTTTATTCTTGCCATCTCCTATTTGACCACATCCAGCTCACCAAGGTTCAAAGACCTTACATTCCAGGTTCCTATGCAGTATTTTTCTTTGCAGCATCAGACTTTCTTTCCACTTTCAGGCACATCCGCAGCTGAGCATCCTTTCGGCTTTGGCCCAACCACTTCATTAGCTCTGGAGCTACTTGTACTTGTCCTCTGCTCTTCCTCAGTAGCACGTTGGATGCCTTCCGACCTGAGGGGCCCATCTTCCAGCGTCATATCTTTTAGCCTTTTGTTTCTATTCATGGGGTATTCTTGGCAATGATACTGGAGTGGTTTGCCAATTCCTGCTGCAGTTGGATCACGTTTAGTCAGAACTCTCCACTATGACCTGTCTGTCTTAGGCATCACTACACGGCATAGCCCATAGCTTCTCTGAATTACTCAAGCCCCTTCGCCACGACAAAGCAGCAGTCCATGAAGGGGCCAACTCTGGATAGAACAGGTCTAAACAAAAATTCTGTGGTGCAGTGGCCAAGATATTTCATTCAAGAAGCTTGTTTCCTCTTCCTCCTTTCCCATGTATTTAACTTTTGAATAATCAGCTGTAAAACAATCTATATTTCATTTCATTGTAAAAGCATTATACTTTCTGCCTCTTATGTGCATTATGACTATTGTCTTTACTCATTTCTCTCATAATTCTTCATTTGTCATCGTCTTGATCTAGGGCAGAGGTCATCAACACCAATGCCGGTCTGTGGCCTGAGCCGGACCGGGCCACCGAGACAGACCTCCCACCCCACCCCCGCATGCACTAACCCCCGCACAGCCTGTTTGCGCCTGTGTGCGTGCTCCAGCACACCATGTGAGCACCGCACCACTGTTTGCGCATGTGCACGAGTGTGCGAGCACCTGTGCGAGAGAGAGCACATGCTTGTTCGCTCATGTGCATAAGTGTGGGGGTGCTCCGCCTTCCCCAGCCGGTCTGCAAACCGCAAAGTTGGGGAATTCTTATTTCATGTGATAAATCCACACAATCTGTTTTAAAGTCTATAATTCCATGCTATACACCAGAAAAGACAACACATAGCATCATACAAAGCCCATTTGCAAAACCATTGCAGTTTTCATTGTCCATTACATTTTTCATAGAATCATAGAATTGTAGGAATGGAAGAAATCCCAAAGGGCATTGAGTCCAATCCCTCAACAAACAGAAGGTCTACATTTAAAACATCCTTGACAGGTGGCCAATCAATTAAATGAATTGCTGGATAGCTCAGTGGCTTAGGTCTCTGGCTGCGGAGCCAGAGGTTGGGAGTTCAATTTCTCACTGTGCCTCCTTGAAAGGAGCTGGACCCAATGATCCATAGGGTCCCTTCCAGCTCTGCAGTTCACAGGTTATTGTTGTTCAAAAACACCAGGCACAGTCAAAATTATAAAAACATTGACCGGTGTTATATAACAGATACAAGTTTTAACCAAAATCCTAAGTATCTGTTAAAAATTGGCACAGTATGTATGCTATTCCTAACATTGTTGTTTTTTGTTGCTCTGATGGTGTGATTTCTGGGATCTGCAACTGCTTATAGTACTGTGTGAAATTTCTTGATATTGTTCCCAAAGCCCCAATGACTATGGGTGCCGCTGAAGTATGTTTCTTCCAGAGGTGAGTTGTTTCGATTGCCAGGTTTATGTACTTTGTTAGTTATTCCAATTCTTTATTTTCAACTCTGGCATCCCCTGGAATTTCAATGTCAATGATCCAGACCCTTCTTCGTTCTATTACTACTATGTCTGGTGTGTTATGTTCAAGATGTCGATCAGTTTGCATCAGGAAATCCCACAAGATCCTGACATCGTCATTTTCTGACACTTTCTCTACCTGATGTGCCCATGGGTTTTTGGAGGCTGATAAGTTATATTTTTTGTACAATAACCGGTACACAAATTTTGCCACTCTAGCATGTCTAATTTTGTAATCTACTTGTGCAATCTTTGGACATTCACAGATGAGGTGTAACACAGTTTCATCTTTTCTTTTGCAGAGTCAACATTTGCTGTTAGCACTAATTCCTTGGATCTTAGTTTTCATCACGTTGGTTTGGAGTGCTTGTTCTTGTGCAGCAAAAATCAAGCCCTGTTTCTTTCTTAAACGTCCCCAGTTTTAGCCATGCCCATGTTGAATTATGATCATGCGTTCCATCAATATTTCTCAGGTGTTGTTCATGTAGTGGTTTATTTTTCAGCTGTTTAATTGATTATCAAATGGTTGTTTCTTATATTGAATGCTTGCTTCTGTTGTTTTCAAAATATTCTCGATTTTCACTGCCTCAAGTAATTTTTCTCTGCTTCTACTGATATAGTCATTTAAACTTCTTTTTTCCTCCTCTACTACTTGCTGTATTTGTATTAATCTATGGCCTCCGATTTTTTTATGGTAAATATAATCTGTCCACATCACTTTTGGGATGTAGTGCGTGATGCATGTTCATTAGTTTCCATGCTTTTTGATCCAATTCTTCTAATTTGTTTTGGGTCCAATCTATTATTTCAGCTGGGTATCTAATCACTGGAACTGCCCATGTGTTTATGGCTTTCATTGTATTTCCCCCATTTAATTCTGATTTTAGGATTTTCCACAGTCTTTTCATACATTCCCTTTCTGTCAGTTCTTTAACTTTTGTGTACAGGATGTTACAGTACCTGCTTCTAGTATTCCAAAGGATTTTTAAGTTTCATCACTTGAGAGCGATTTATAATATTGCCATTTTTAACTCTATTCCATCTAATTTTGGGGTCTTGCCACAATGTATAGACAGAGCTGCACATGTCAATTCCAAATTTTATTTGGATATTTTTACTACATATTTGCACTGTATTTAGCAGTGATTATATCTCTGTGGAAGTTTTTGCATATAGTTTTAGGTCACCCTAGGTCACAGATGATTGGTTTTTCCTGCTTGTTCTAAAATATGGTAGCCCAATCCAGTTTTATTTAATACAGTGGTGCCTCGCATAGCGATCGCTCCATATAGCGACGAAATCGCTTAGTGACGCTGTTTTTGCGATCGCAAAAGCAATCGCTTTGTGATGGTCCCTATGGGGAAATTTTGCTTTGCGATGATAGCAGGGAAGTGATCATTGCAAAGCCTCCATTTTTGGCCAGCTGATCGGCGGTTTCAAAATAACCGCCGGGTAAACCAAATGGCCACCCGCTGTTTTTAGGCATGGATTCCTCGCTTTAGAGGCACCGAAAATGGTGGCGCTATGGAGGATCTTCACTTAAAGGTGAGTTTTAAGCCCATAGGAACACATTAATCGCGTTTTAGTGCGTTTCTATGGGCTTTTTATTTTCGCTTAGCAATGTTATCGCTTAGCAGTGATTTTTTCTGCATGAATTAACATCGCTAAGCGAGGCACCACTGTATTATTGACATGGGGATTAGTGAAATGTTAAACAGCAGTGCTGACAAAGAATCCCCTTGAAATATTTTTTTTTGATGCTAGTTTCCCCAATTTCTTCACCATGGGCATTGAGACAGTTTTCCATATTTTTCTTGAGGAACTTCTGAATGTTTTTACTAATCCTAAAAAAATTTAGGCAGATGTTAATCCACTTGTGTGGCAATGAGCCAAATGCCTTTTTATGGTCTATCCAGACCACGTTAAGATTTGTTTTTCATCGTTTTGCATTCTTTAGTATCTTTTTATCAATAAGCAGATGATCTTTCGTGCCTCTTGACTTTTTGAAGTTCCCTTTCTGTTCAGTTGGGTTCAGTTAAGTGATTATATATTGATTTTGTCGATACTCCTCTGAGGAGCTTGAACATTGTTGGAAGGCATGTAATTAGTCAATAATTACTGGGTTCATTGCCCTTTTGATGATATTTTATTACCAGAAATGTATTGCCTGTTGTCATCCAGTCTTCAGTTGTAGAATTTTGAAGTAAGTGGTCAATTTGCATTGCTATATGTTGATGGAGACTTGCTAGATGCTTTAACCAAAATTTGTGCAGCTCCTCTGGACCAGGTGCACTCCAATCTTTCACAGCCTTTACTTGCCTCTTAATAATTTCAGTTGTTTAGGGACTTTTTATGTGTGCGCATGTGGGTCTGGTCTCTGGGTGTCTGTGTGAATTTTGTTGTATGGGTATAATATGTATATACTTACAATGACAATAAATGTATTTGATTTCATCCATTTGTTTTTCTTGAGTTTCTTTACAAATGTCTTTAATCCATGAGGCATTTATGTTATGTTTGGTTGGGCTTTCCCACATTTATTTGCAGAATTTTAGAGCATCATCTTTACATGGGCCTAATTTCTTTTGCTCTGCATTTTCTCCTAGTGATGTATAGAATAATGGTTGGTTATTTTGAAATTGCGTGTTTTCTCTATATTGTTTCAAGTTTCCATCATATCTTTCAATTTTCTTTGCTGTGGCTGTTACCCATTGTTTAATTCTTCCATAGTTTCAACTATTGTTTTCCTTTCTAGCTCATTTATTTTGCATAGTCTGGCTTTTATTTTTTCATTTTTAAGTTCTGAATCTTTCAAGTATTTTAAGTTGCTAATCTTTGGGGAGGCTTTGTCTTTCTGTTTTCTTGCTAATATGGGTTATTATTTTCCCCTCAGTTATGTTTGCTGCTCTATCAACTCATAATTTCTAAGTTGTTCCATAGGTTGTTCATCTATCGGTATGTTTTCTTCCACTATTGCATCTACCTCTACCCTCCATTTGTCTTCCACTCTATGGTCATTTTTCTGTGTTGATTTTTCTTTTGCCACCATTTCTAGTTCTTGCAATTCCAGTTCTGAAAACACTTTACTCCAGATTATAAACGTTCTCCGGTCCATTAATCGTTCTTTAGTTATGTCACTACTTGGGTATTTACTTTTCCAAATTTCCATCATTCTTATTTGAAAAACACGTGCTGTTGGCTTTGCCTCATAATAACATTTCATAATTTCTCAATTTTTGGTGAGAGTCCAAGTTTTGTATTTATGTTGCTCCATTAGCTTTGCAGCAGCCTGTTCTGGTTCCTCAACAGAGTCTGCTGAGCCCTGTAGCCCATTTGTCACCAGATGCCCAGGGGGTATAGCATCTGATGTGGTCCTTGTTGACCCAGGCAACAACTGATTCAGTATGGATTTCTGTTTATTTCTCCTCATCATCATAATTGATAGTGGTAGACACAATTGGTCTGGCTTCTCAGCTGAGACCTGTCTAGCTTGGGAGACCCTTCAGCATAGCTCTAAATCTCACTGAAGCATGCAAGCCCCTCTGCCTCAACAAGCCCTGTGCCCATGGAGGGGATGATGATTAAGTAGATGATTAAGTAGAACCTATCAGTTTCTGAGGCATGATTAAGTGGATGATTAAGTAGAAACTACCAGTTTCTGAGGCAGCTCATTCTGGTGCTGATCTGCATATACAGTTATGAAGAGAAAGGTCTCTCTGCTTGCAGAAGGACAGGAAAGTCTGGTCTTCAGCGAGAGGCAGGGAGTACCAGAGTCTGGGTGCAGTGACAGAGAAGGTCCTCTCCCAGTTGCCCACAAGCACACCTGTGAAGATGGTGGGACTGCAAGAAAGGTCTTCCCTGATGATTACAGCAGGCTCATAAAAGGAGACACTGTTCTTGAGATAGCTTGGATCCAAGCCGTTTAGGGCTTTATAAGTTAAAACCAGCACTTTGAATTGTGCCTTGAACTAGATTGACAGCCAATGGAGCAGCTGTAACGAGGGGCTACATGAGCCTTCTAACTAGCCCCAGTTGATAATCTGGCTGCAGTGTTTTTGGAACTGCTGAAGTTTTCAAACATTTTCCAAAGGCAGCCCCACATAGCGTGTGTTACAGTAATCCAACTGGGATGTAACCAAGGAATGTGTCATGTGTCACTGTGGCCAGATTAGATCTCTCAAGAAGCAGGTGCAGCTGGCTCACTAGTTTTAAGGCACTCCTGGCAATGACTAAAACCTGGGCATCCAGGCTCAGAGATGAATCCAAGAACATCCCCAAGCTGCATACCTGTGTTTTCAGAGGGAGTGTACAGTAACTCCATCCAGCACAGGCTGCAACCCTATTCCTTGATCTGCCTTTTGATTGACCAGGAACACCTCTGTCTTGTCTGGATTATGTTTCACATTATTCATTCTCATCTACTCCATTACTGACACCAGACACTCATTTAGAACCAAAAGAGCTTCCTTGGATTTAAATGGAAAGGATAATCTAAAATATGCATTTGATACCATCTTACTGGCAGAAAGCAGCAATGCATTGAAATGACTTTTGGTGAAGGTAAAAGAAGAGATTGCCAAAGCAAGTTGTCAGACAGAAACAATGATTGCAGAAAATTTACACAACTTTAACATTGACAATGGAGAAACTGAAATAGAGGTTTTGTAAACCTTGATTCAATCATCAATCCATACAAACTTTTCAGCCAAGAATCAGAAGACTGAGACCTGGAAGTGCAGCAATGAAGGAATTAAAAAAGATCACAGAGTATAGGAATGTGTCCCTGGAACCCAAGGCTGTCCACATTCTTGCATTTCTGATCAGCCACCCTGTATGGATGTAAAAGTAAAGTTGAGGACAGGACATTTTGAAGATTGCTCATTCATAGGGTTGCCAGATGTTAAAGACGACTTGATGGCACATAGCAACAAAAACAAGACACAAATATTTATTAAACTTCTACCTTGCTTTCCCATTCAATGGTGCAAAAGACACTAATGACGAATACGGGGGGGGGGGGGGGGAAGCAAAGTCAGAATCAAATCTCATCAATTAGCACATCAAATAAAACACAAAATAAAAGTACCCTAGAAATTACTCCAATATTATTCCCCACCTGCTATTAGTTTCTCCTAAGGGGAAACAATAGCAGGCGAGTCAAGGGCAGCCGAAAAAAACGTGGCGATTCAGTACAGTAGAATTTACATCGCAGCGACCACGAGAAGCCACCCCATTTCTTCCTCCCCCCTCCTTTCTCTAGTGCCTCTTTTAAGAGCCGTTCGGCGGGTGGGCGCGTCGCTCCTGCTGCGTTCGAACTCTCTTCTCACCCTTTCTCATTGGCCCAGGGTAAGGGGTGGGCGTGGGCAAAGGAGGCGCGCGCCGCAGGCTACTTGGCTGTGGGCGGGGACACAATTCAAGGCGGCCGGGTAGGGTTCGGCATTCTGATTGGCCGGGACTAAGAGTGGCGATATAAAAACCACGCGTTGCAGCGAGAGCGGCTTTAGTCGTCGGCACAACGGAGTGGCTTAGGGTGAACTTGTTGTAGCGCTCACAAGCAACTGCCATTTCACTTCGCTCCCCTGTGACGCTTGCTTTTTGTGGGGCGCCTGTTGACTACGGAGGGCTGTACAAGGAATAACATCACCACCATTGGAATAACATCACCATTGCATTGGGGGCGAGAGGAGCAAAATGGAATGCAAGCTGGAAGCTCACCGCATCGTCAGCCTCTCGCTGGGCAAGATGTACAGCGCGCGGGGCCAGCGCGGAGGCGCGAAGCTGCACAAGAACCTCCTGGTGTCGCTGGTTCTGCGCAGCGCCCGCCAAGTCTACCTGAGCGAGCTGGAGTGCTCCCCTTCTTCGCCCGCGCCCCCTTTTCCTCCTCCTCCGCTCGCGGTTCTCGTGCCTTCGGGGCCGGGTGCGGATCCGCTTCGGGGTGGCGGCGGCGGCGGCGGCGGCGGCGGGGACCCTCAGGCGCCGGCGCCCCTCTTCGCTCCCCCTCCTCATCGCGGCTTTTTACAACCGGCGCGGTCTGCGCTGCCGTCGGAGCCCCGGGCGGCTTCTCCAGGCTTTCCCGGGAAGCCCCCGCCGGACTGGGAAACGCCGCGGCTGCCCTGCTGCTGCTGTTCCGGCGGCTGCTGCTGCGGCTCCTCCTCTCTGGCCGCGACCGAGGGTGGCCCGCGGCCGCGGGGGACGCCGCCGCCGCCTTCGCCCCCTTGTTGCCCCAGGAAGCGAAGCGCGGCGAGGTCCCGAGGGGGTGTCGCGGCGCCCGAGGAGGGAGCGGCGCCCGCGGGGGGCTCCCCCTTGAAGAAGCCTCGCCAGAGGGAAGAGGAGGACGACGACGAGGAGGACATGGAGACGAGCAACGTGGCCAGCCTCATCAGCATCTTCGGCTCCAGTTTTTCGGGACTGCTCACCAAAAAGTCCCCCGGCGGCGGCGGCGGCAGGAACGGCAGCCGCCCGCGGCGAAGGCGGCAGGAGGTCGAGGAGGGAGCCGAGGCAGCGCTGGGGCTGGGGGCGGCAGCAGATCCTGAGCCCCCCGGGCCGGTCTGTGCCGACGGCCGTGTGCTCCGAAGTCTCCACCCGTGGAGGAGCACAGCCATCGTGGCTTTTTGACCTTGGCACCGACGCACAGGACCGGGAATAAATAGCGGGAACTCGCGTTGGGTCCGGAGTTGGAGGCGAAGTTTGACTTGGGCTTGTTTCCAAATCCTCGTAGCCTGGCTGGGCGCCGCCTGCTTTGTGTACGGTGTGTCGGGTGCGCTGCCCCCCCCTTTCCCGGGAGAGGTAGCCCTGGCTCGCCCTGGGACGGGGGTCCGAGGAGGCGCCTGCGCTTGAATGCCCCCCCCCGCCTTTCCCGGCCGCCGTTTGTCAGCCCCGCACGAAAGGGGTTTCGGCTCATCGCCGCCTGGTTTGAGACCCCCCTTCCCCCCAAGGGTCTGGCTTGGGCGCCCTCCTCCCTGCCCTTTTCCTCCCCCGACGTCGGTTTTGAAGGTCAAATGCCCTCCTTCGCCTGCCTTGCCGAGCGTGTTTCCCGAGCAACCGATGAGACCCAAGTTTTTATTACAAGCGGCAGCTTACGTTTGGGGGTGAAGGGGGGGAGGCCAGGGCAGAAGAGTTTTTTTTTTTCCTAATTGATCGTGGTGTTGTTGAAAGTGTGTTAACTGTTTACAAATCTGTGGTTCAAAGTTGACTCCCGGTCTTTGTTATATAAAGGCTCTTGGGAGGGAAGGTCTTCATGGACGTTTTGTACAGTATTCGGTTTCTCCAGCTGTTTATTTTGTATGGAAATGTAACGTCTTGCGTGGGCAACACGCATTAAATAGTTCAATCTTGTTAAACTGCACTTGTGTTTGTGTACATTTCTGGGCTTGGGGATGGGAGGGCAGGTGTTGTACAGCAGCCTTCTGAAATCTAGTTTTGGATGACGACTCCCAGAAGCCCTCAGCCAACATACTTGGAGAACACCAGGATGGAGAAGACAGTTTTACATCCTCTTCTTTACCAGTAACAAGGCTGCTTGAATCATTTGATTCATGTTAGTCCTAATACCAAGAAGAAGCAATAAGACATGAATTGTGCTGCAGGTGAATCATGGACTGTCTTAATCAGAAAGCACAGTATTTGGGATGCAGCTTTATTTTGATCCATCTAGCCCAGTATTGCAAAATGTTGGCAGGATGTTTTCCTACACCTACCTGGAGAGTCTTGGTATTGCTGGGTAATCTCCAGTCCAAGGATTTATTAATTTGATTTTTATCCTGCCTTTCTCCCCTAGTTGAATCCAGTACAGCTGACTAATTGATCCCAACCCTGCTCTGGGAAATGTGGTCAAACTGATAAGTTGGTGTTGAAAGCAAATGCTGGTGCAATTAAAGTTCTGTCTGGTAGTCCTGTCTGCTGCTCTTGTGGATGAGGAGCTGTGATGGGAAAGGTATGTGTGACCTTGGTTGAATGCTACCCCTTCTGCACCTGCCATTTAAAAGTCGTAGGTACCAAAGAGTCTTTTTCAGTGCCCTTCTCTACTTAGACATTGCTCTGTTGAATCTGTTCCAGTGCATTTCTCTTAGCTTGGATTTTTCCCTCTACCACTTGATGCATGGTAAACTATGTGAGTGATCATTGTAAAAGCTTTTGGAATTGTGAGAAAGCTTTACCAAAAGCTAGGCCTAGAATTCTGTGGCTTTTGAGGTTCCCTCTGGTACATGTCTTGGGGCTTCTGTTCAGCCATGGAGCAGCCAATTTGTTGCTCAGTTGGCCAGGTACTTTAGAATTTTCACTATCCAGAAACCTCATGTTCTGGAAAGTTTTGCAGGGGTGGATGGTACATGCCCTTATTTTCTTCTGGGCCTCAAAGATCAGGAACCTGAATACCTGCAGTCCCAGATGCCCTCACTAAATTGAATTCTAGGTTCTAGTCTGACACTTTCTGGCATAAATTAATATCTTAATGTCAAATGTTTTGCATTTTGTTAAGTCACATACCTGGATATAGGTGTTGTCACTGATATTTGGTAGGGGTTTCTTTCCAAATACAAGTGCACTATAGGTATAGTCACATAGTTGGTTGTATAGGGGACATTTCTTAATGTTCAGGTTGAGAAATGGCAGGCAGAAACTCTAGTTTTTAGAGGTATACTCTCTGCTGGCTTAACCACCACATTTGCTACCTGTTGAGAATTTGGCCTAGAGCAGCTGCTACCCAGCTAATGCCATTCACATATTTTGGATGTCACCTCTCATTGACCCTACCCAACATTGCAAGAGTTACCTTGGGCTTTTGATTTTACTTGCCAAGTGGAAATACCTTATTTTCTTTTTGCATTTATTTCTTTAAATGTAGAGTTCAAAACTTACGGGCACTCTAAAGCTGCTGCTGCAAGGTCACCAATTTAGTTACCAAATTAAGTCATCTATTGGGACAACAGAAGACTAGTTGTAAATTGTGAAAACTGACCAGCAGTTTGGGCCTTAAGTATGAAAATTTGTCAGCTGTCATTGAAAATATCTGGTGGGCACCAGGTTGGGAAAAGCTGGTCTGAGCTAACAATATGGCCTAGGAAAATTCTTTACTGTTTCAGTGGAATTAATACAGTCACTGCTTTGTTTCTGTAGTCTTATCAACATACATAATGGTTTATATAATACACTTTAGAGTGTAATGTAAGTTTGGAGAAAGTTCTTGGCCCACCGGAGATTTTAGCCTAGCTTGTCAGAGGCATGAATAATAGCTTTTCATTTATGGATGATAAGAGGATAAAATCAAAAGGTCTGCAGAAAATTAGGCTGGAGGAAAGCCTGACGGAAGAACCGGGAATTGTTGTGGGGTGTGCTGTAGAATTGCAGTTAACAGAAAAAGGGCTAAGTGTGCTTCTGTTAAGAGAAGGAATTTGTGGTGGAACTGTTACCCCTCACTTTTCTTCCATGGTTCTGCTGGCTGTTATGTCCAGAGGGAGTTTTCTCTAACAAGGGATTAGAAACCTAAGAAATCAGTCTTGCTGTTGCTGTGTGACTGCTATTAAGAACAAGCAGTAATGGAAGACAACTTAATGGCTGCAGATGTTGGAACAAACGTTTGGCCTTCATGGGTGGCAGGGCTCAAAGTCGGAACTTGAAAAGCTATTCTGGAAACATGTTCAATTCTGAGATTGGAGTTAACCCCTCCCCCTTAATTTAATGAGTTGTAGTGGTGAGCAGCAATCTCTTGTGGCTTTATTTAAAGAGTTGAGAAGCATTTTTAAAAAATGATACAAAAGAAAACTGACTGTCTCGCCACCCCACCTGCATTAAATAATTGCAAACTCGCCAAATGTAAAGTGCAGTGTTGGGATAAGATGAAATGTGAGGCACAGAGGAGGAGACGGAAGGGAGTGTTAACCCCAAGAGAGAACCCAAAAGTGAAGAGGTAGAAATGGGAGTGGGGTTCATACAATTTGCATTGTTCAGATTAGATATTTATTGAATTTGTGCTAGGATAATGTCATGTCTTTTTACTGCTTGTAAAAGCCAAAGTTTTTGATACGATGATTTATTATAGACTATCTGCCAGAAATTGATAAAGAACACATTGCACAAAAATATATGTAGGACACCTGTGCTGTAATGTGGAAGGAGTAGTAATCTAAAATATGTCTGCTCAAGCATTTATCCAGTGCACCACTGGAAGCATCCCTCTGAGAGTGAATGGGAGGTTGTTTTCATGCAAAGTGTGGTGAAGAAAGATTAGCTTCTTCCCAATGGTCTTGAGCCCATCATTGTTTACATTTTTTTAAAGCTATACACTGGCTGGATAGCTCAGTGAGTTAGTTAATCTGGCTGTGGAACCAGAGATTGGGAGTTCAGTTCCCTACAGTACATCCCAGAAGAGTCACTTGATGTGGCTTTGGGCAAGCTGCACAATCCCAGGAATCCCTCAGAAGAAGGGAATGGTAAACCTCACCTGAGTATTCTGTACCTAGAAAAGGATGAAAATGGTCACCATAAGTCAGAACTGACTTGACACCACACGATTACTGTTATATACAGTGAGTATGCAATGGCTTCTTTGATTCTGAAACTCTTCTGATACCTTTCCACGAACGCTCCATGTTTACGAATGCAATTGTAGTAGTGTAGTAGTAGACCTAGAAAGTAGGTAATAATTTAGGTAGGAGGAATGTTTTCAAGCCATAAAGTGATTAGAGAAAGAGACATCTGGCACAAAAGGATTTTGTGTGTCCTCTGAACTGTGGTGAATAAATACAAATTTCATAGGTAATTCTCTTATTAAAGGCTCTATGGAAGAGTGACTACTAATAGTGTCTTTAATTTAAACCTGTCTTGTTTATCCTCTGAAACCGTAAGCTGATTTCATAGACTTTGTTTTGATTCTGAGGGAGAACTGTGCACGTTTTTGCCAGATAACCTGTTGAGAAATTTTCACAGGAAAAGACTCTTTTATTGGAAGCAAATAGTAGTAGCTGGGCTGATTTCCACTACTCTCCAAAAAGCAGGAACACCAAGTGGTTGTTAATTGAATCACATAAGATATCCGTCACAATATAATCTCAGCAAGCTGGCACAGAGTATTCTGCTATAGGTTCAAAGTAATCTCTTCCAGTAAGAGTAAAATGTTCTGCTGGCCTGACTTGGGCGCATTTCCCCAACCTAGAGGAAGTGTTGGGTGAACAGTGCCATCATTCCTAGCCAGTGGGTCTGTGGTCATAACAAGTATGGGATTTTTAAGTCAACTCATCAGGAGGATACCAGGTCAGAAAAGGCTGTGGGAGAGCTTAATATTGAGAGATGGAGGTGGGGTAAAATATGTACAGTGGACCCTCTACTTATGGAATTAATCCATATTGGAAAGGTGGCTGCAGGTCAAATTCTGTAGGTCGAGTCTCCATTGACCTACAATGAATTGAAAACTGATTAATCCCGTAATCGGCTGTTTTTGTTCCATTTTTGTTCCATTTTGGTTTTTTTTCTGGTCTGTAGGTCGATTCTCCGGCTGCAAGTCAAACCTAAATTTTGTGGCCAGAGAAGTCTGTAACTCGAAAAGTCTAAGTCGAGCCGTCTGTAAGTCGAGGGACCACTGTATGTGATTAGTGCTCAGCCTTTTGGTTTAACTTGCCCATATAACACACAAATTTGTAACATATTAGCATTACAATTGGACAGCTGAGTGAAATCACACCCTTCTGTGCTTCCTACATTGACCTGAACCTTTAGCTTGGGGAGGAGGGAAGTAAATAGCTTGCATTGCAAGGTCTCTAATATTGTGCTTAACTGGTGCATTATTTGATAGTGAAGAGAGAATTTCAACAGGCAACAGGTTTTTTTTTTACCCACTTGGCCAGTGGACAGCTGCACATTATCAATGCTAGGAACACTTCTCTGTGTGAGCTTGTCTTTCATGGCGCAGCTACCTGAATCAGTGCAGCTCAGGCACATGCAGGTTAACCAGCACGGAAAGAAGCAGACTAGATTATGGTGCTGATACGTGGAAGAAGCTGCTAACAGAATTTGTAGAAATGTCTTATAAAACTGTTGGAAAGAAAGTAGAACTAAAAATAAGCATGGGAAAAGGTGGAGTCCCTCTTTTGCGGAAATTGCTGAGTAAGGATGTCAGAGGAAATCAAATGCACCACCCAGATGGAGGCAGTAAAAGTCACTTGACCTGAATTGGTTTAACACACATTAGCTAAAACACTCTTCCTGACAGCACACTCATGTGTGTCTTGTGTTTTAAAGCAGAAGGGTCAGCGGGCACAACTGATACTATCATTAAGTTTTCTTTCTCATCAGTGAAATATTCACAGTGCTTTGGGCTTCCATGTTTGTTTGGAAGTGCTACAATCTGATCCTAAAACAGGAACAGTTTCCGGATTGTGCCTGGAGAAGGCTTCTGTGCTATTAATCCCACATACAGTATGTATAGATTATCAGATTGGTCAAGTGCTGCAATGTTTCATGAGGGTGCTTTCTCTCCAGCAGAGAGAGTCAACAGGCAACCTCACTGTTGCATGTGTCCAACTTCTGATTTTGTTGCCTCTGCCACTTCAGCACAAGTAGGTTTGTGCTGAAGACACAATGGACCATAGATATATTTCTAATGGACAAAAATACTGTTGAGTTTTATTTTATTCTGCTGCATACTCATGAGCACTTTGGAAGGAATAAAGTTCATTGTCCCTTGAGAGACTTTTGTTATTTGTTCAACTCCATCCCTTTATTCTCTCTGAACAGTTGGCACTCAGAATTTGTAAGCATGTTTCAGTTGTGTGCAACCTGAACATTTGGTGTTGGAGGTGAGAAACTGGCCTTGCAGGTAATAGACTGATCTCCCAGAGTTCCCCTCCATCCTGTGCTATGTTTAACACTTAACAAGTTGCAGATCTGCAACATCTTGAGGGCCAGACCTGTGTATCTGCCAGAGCATCTGAGAAAGAGAGTGGATATCTGTGGCTATAGTAGGTGGCTGTTGTTAGTCTACAGCAGTGGTTCCCAACCGTGGGCAGCCCAGATGTTCTTGGACTGCAATTCCCAGAAGACTTCACCACCAGCTATGCTGGCTGGAATTTCTGGGAGTTGCAGTCCAAGAACATCAGGTTGCCCAAGACTGAGAACCATTGTCTACAGCAGTGGTCTCTAACCGTGGGCCTCCAGGTGTTCTTGGACTTCAACTCCCAGAAATCCTGGCCAGCAGATGTGGTGAAGGCCTCTGGGAGTTGTAGTCCAAGAACATCTGGAGACCCAAGGTTGGAGACCACTGGTCTACAGCATGAATAGACCATGGGGGGAAAAAAACAGATTTGTGTATGAATTATTTATGGTATAGGCCATGAAAGCCGTTTTTAAAAGTGTGGGCTTTGTTGTGTAAGGAGGACCTACATCTTCTGTGACCAAATCCAGTACACTGCTAGGTCACCCTAGAAAATTATGAGGCAGGGTTTTTCTTCACCTGCTACAACTGTGTCCTGCTTTGGAATAAAACAGTTGCCTTTATAATATGGAATGAGTTTTTCAGCCCCAGTTCCCTTTGGATTATACCGCATCCCCAATATCAGTAGTCAGGAGAGCCAGTGATTTCCTTCCGCTTCAGCTTTATCATCGCTTGGCTTTAGAACCCTTCTCACCTGAAATGTTTGTGATGTTTAGAACAGTGACAGCCAAGTTGTTTAGCATGAAGAGATTGTCGAAGATGAGAGCTAGTCCTTAGTTTCTTGGTGAAGAAAAAACCTTGTTGAGAGTAGACAAGTACCACATATTACACAGGATTACATTTACAACAAGGGAAACACACCATATGTGCATCCTACCTTTCCATTCCTGGTCACTTGCTGATGTGGTCAGACTCACATTTATCTCTGACATGGGACATCAGTCAAGCCCTCAATACCATCTGCTGTTTGAATGCATGCAGACCTGCCTTTGCTCTGTGGATCACCCCTGGGGGGCCGTGCTGATATTTGTGTGCAAGTGCACTAGTATTAAAGATAGAGTAGCATAGGTGGTAGCATCAAGAAAGAGTGCTATGATCTCCTTCAAGTTAGTTGTAAAATATTATTGCTCTGTATAACCAGACATTTTAAACAACTGAAAAATATTTGTAATGAGAGAGAATACAGAGCTGGCTGATTTTCTAAGCTAGAGAATGGACATCCCCCATACTTTTCTTACCCGTGGAAGACTACGACCTGAGATGACCAGCTTCATCAGCCCCTGTCATCCTGGGAAAATATAACATCTATTCATGGTTATAGCCTCCCTGTGGCTTGTCTCAGCTGTTTGGAATTTTGTGAGCTTATAGGAGGGAGAAATACACTTCCGGAGGCTGCATTCCTTCTGTAGCCTCTACTTAGCCTAGAGAGAAACAACTGGTTGCCCACTTTAGGAAGACTGGAAAGGTAATCTCGTTGAGGGTGGAGCAGTAGAGGAAAGAAATCTGGAGCCACTGGCAAACTGCTCAATCCATGCCTTTTTCAGAAGGGCGAGTAACCTTGGGAATAACAACTGACCTGCATTTTGCAGAGCAGCTTTTAGTTTAAATTTGTAGTTTGATTCTTTTGTTGTGCCTAACTGAAGGATATCAGTAGAGATCCAGAATCAATATGTTGTTGAAGAAGTGTATTCCTGTCTTGGAATAGGGCTCCTCTTTAGAAGTTCAGCTGCCCTGGCACAGAAGCTTTGTGGTGTTATTCAAGGCTTGAAGTGAGGAAAGATATTGGAGCAGCAGGAGGAGGAACAGAAGGAAAAGGAATTTCCTCTCCTCCTTGAAACATTCTCCCACCATGCTGAAAAAACATGAAAGGGTTCCAGGTTGAATTGATCCTACCAGCCGCAAGACTGAGCAGTTGTTACTATGTAATGGAGAAAAATGTCTGTGGAACAGAAAAGTTTCATCTTATGAAATGCATTTGATTGAGACTCACCCCTTCCCCGAAAGTACTATCAACTTTTAGGGCAACTCAAGTATGCCAATTCCTTCTTCCCATTTTTACTATTTTCACTTGACTTTCTTAATATTATGTAGTTTTGGAGGCGTTTGTGTGCCTCCTCTCATCTTTTACCTTATTAACTTCACTTCTGCCCATTGGGATTGTGTGATCTTGTATGGTTCCCTTCCCCCCCTTCTGATTTACGCTCGATGGACAACTCGGGGACACTGTTTCTAACAAAAGTTCTTTTATTTTTGACAACTTGTATTGTTCAGCATCAACTATAGATTCTGCCTCTTATTTCGAGGACATTGTGCCTTTTCCTTTTTCTTCAAACCATTAAAAAACCCTTTCAACTTGCAGAGGTGTAGAACTTAACTCCTTATATCGCCACCTATATGGGATGCCCAACTCCTAGGTTATATTAGTGCCTGACCTTATTGGGGAGGGTGGAAAACCCAGCCCACCCCAGGCTCCCATACCTTCTTGCCTGGGTTCAGTCTTAGCTTTGGTCTGAAGGGACTCGCTCCACGGGGTTTCCCAGGACATCGAGACATGACCCACTCTTCCATCTCTGGGCTTCTTGCTGTTACCACTCTTGGTACTTTTTCCTTCGCTTCATTTTTGCCCCAGTAAGGTAGTTTTCTATATATCTTCTTCGCCCATTCCTTCGTGGCATACTTTCTGGGAACTTTGAATTCTGTCCATTCCCCAGTTCGGGGGTCCTCTTGTACTACTCCCACCCAGTCCTTTTAATGCTCATCTTCAGCTTCCTCCACCTAACAAGCCTCTCCCCCTCCTTCTTCCCTCCTTCTATTCCTTCTCCTTTTCCCACCGAAATGGTGCCTTCTGGTGGTTCCTCCTTGTTTGGGTCTCTCTGCCCCTCCTCATCCAAACACACTCCCTTTAGGTTCTCCTATCTGTCCTTTCAGCCGAGGAGGTAGATGGTACACTCTGAGGAGTGCCCCTTAAGGTACTCCCAGCCTCACAGAAAGACACACAGAATTCTTAGTCTGAGGTTTGGGTGATTGCATTTTGCATGGAAATCTGTAGGAACAGGGCTATCCAAGTGCAGTATTGGAAGAAAGAAAACAAGACACTCGACAAAATATTTCACTTTAGCTTCCAGCCACTTATTTATTTATTTTTATTTCTATAAAGCAGAACAAAAAACAAAGTGTAAATCAAGCAATAAAAGTAAATAACATCTCAGATCCAAAAGTGAGGTGGCTCAGTACTTCATAAAAGAATGGCAGGGCAGTGCCAAAGATAATCATATGAGATTGCTGTCAAATTAATTTCTAAAAAACACTGTTTTCAGCAGCCTCTTAAATCTGGGCAGGGAGGGGAGCAGATGCAGTTCAACCAGGAATCAGTCAGAAGTACTGTATAGGTGTTATCACTGAAAAGGCCCAGCTTCTGGTTGACTTTTTCTTAGCCTCCTTTGGTATGACCACATGAAGGAGCATTACCTGAGTGGATCTGGTTGTGCAAGCAGATGATCTTGGGGAAAGGCACTCCACGAAATAACAGGGTCCCAAACCATGGAAGGCTTTATATGTAAGCATCAAGAACTTGACCTTGACCTGGGATGTCACAGGTAGCCAGTGCAGGCGAGCCAGGACTGGGTGATACGGTCAAATTTGCCACCAGCCTGGCAGCTGCATTCTAGACCTACTGAAATCTTCGGGCCAGCCTCAATGGAAGCCCCATGGGGAGAGTGTTACAATCGTTGATCCTCGAGATCACCAGAGTAAACGCCAACATCCTGAGGGATCTCTCATCTATGTAGGGAAAGAGCTGGGCGATAAGCCTCAGCTGATTATAGGCCAACCTGGTCACAGCTGCAATCTGGAAGTCCCAGGAGAGAGCTGGATCCAGATACAGACCCAGGTTCCAGACACAATCTCTAAGTGGAGGGATTACCCCATCCAGACCTTGGGAAAGTGCCCCCTAATCTATCTGAGGGGCCCCTCAGGAGGAGGACCTCTGTCTTGTCCAGGTTTGGTTTGAGCCTGTTTACCCTGGTCCGTTCCACTGCAGAAGATGAAAAGGAGAGATAGAGCTGTGTGTGATTAGCATACTGGTGACACCTTACTCTAAATCTCCTGATGACATCCCCATTAACATAGATGTTAAAGAGCACTGGGGAGATTAACGACCTCTGAGGAACCTCACAAGTGAGGGTCCAAGGGGTAGACAATTTGTCTCCAAGCTGTACTTTCTGGATGTGACTCTCAAGGAAGGACCAGAGCCAGCTAAGCACCAAACCTCTGATTCCCACCTCTGAGAGACTGTCCAGGAGGATACCGTAGTTGTTTTTTTTTTTTTTACTTATATACCGCCCCATAGCGCTACAAGCACTCTCCGGGCAGTTTACAAGTTAATTATGCAGGCTACACATTGCTCCCCCCCCCAGCAAGCTGGGTACTCATTTTACCGACCTCGGAAGGATAGAAGGCTGAGTCAACCTTGAGCCGGCTACCTGGGATTTGAACCCCAGGTCGTGAGCACAGTTTTAGCTGCAGTACAGCGTTTTAACCACTGCGCCACGAGGCTTGGTTGTTGATGGTCTCAAAAACATGGATAGATCCAGGAGGACCAACAGGGTCAGACTTCCCCTTTCAGCCTCCCTTAATATCATGCAGCATGACCAGTGTTGTCTCAGTACCACACCACGGCCTGAATCCAGACTGGAATGGATCAAAGCAATTCTCCTTCTCCAGTTATGTCTGGAACTGCTCCTCCTCCACCTGCTTGATCACCTTGCCCATAAATGATATGTCAGTAATACCCCATACTGGGTTTTGAATCTATTTGAAGTACAACCCACCCATGTTGAGGCAGAAATTCAAGAGAGTTTGATTTAACCACACATTGTCAGTTCAGTCCATTTTGTATCAAAAGTGATCTGAATAGATTTCCAGGACCGCAGGAGAAAGTCCCAATTTTTTTATGGCATTTCCCTTGACATATTCACTTGAGTGTGGATTCAGCAAGGCAGTTTCCTTGACAAAATCCAGAAACAACTGGTATTGTGACAAGAGGTGACCTTCAACTGCCATTGACTAATTTGGAGCCTGATATCATGAAGCTTAAAGAAAAGCATCTAACTTCAAGAATTGCATCAGGCCTAACATGTTTCATTTCATACAGTCTTTTCAAAAGTATTGTATGTCAGAATGTTCATGTTTTCTTGATGTTCAGTAATAAATGATTTTTTTGTTATCTATTCATGTTGTACTCTTGTTTGATGGGGGGAGGGGCCCTGGAACCTGAGAAGAGCTCATGGGATGGGGGAGGGGGAGGGGTAGAAAAAAAAAAGAAAAAAGTTGAGAATGGCTGCTGCTAGTCGATGCAACCTGATGCCGAATAGAATTTCTTTAGTTTCTGAGATGTTCCAAGACTCCTTGTGAGATGGCTTTAGGATTTCCATCAGGGCCAGCCCAAAATATTTTGCTGCCTGAAGCAAGAGACAAAATGACCCCTCCTGCCATGCCACAAACTAAAAAACAACCAGAATGATAGACAAATCTTACTTCAGCACTGTCAATGTAGGCGGGTGTCTTCCACAGCCAACTCTCTAGCTTAGCGGGTGCAGGACTGGTTGCACAGTGTCCAAAGCTCTGACCTCCAACGCATCTCTTCTCCATCCCCCCCACCCTGCTTCCTTGCTGCTCAACGCAGCTGCTTCAGTTTGCCTAATGGCAGCGCCAGATAGGTTTTTGATGGCTGAGTGCCAGAGTGTAAGAGGACATGGTGACCGGTGGTTCTGCTCATCTCCCTTCTTCCACAGCCTTCTACAAACCTTGGTGGAAGCAGGGGCTGCAAAATGGCAGGGGTTTTTACCTGGACCAGAGATTCAGATGATGGAAGATCTGGCCTCTGACATCCAGCCTGCAGAAATGTTTTGCAGAGCTTGCTGACTATTTTGTAATGCACTTGCTGGTTCTAATTAAAGCATTCGCTTTTTCACTGAACGTTCTCAACCTACTTGAGAAGGCCTTTAACATTTTTGCTCAGATTCTCCCTTTTTAAAAGTGGTTTCCCTCTAACTATGGGCAACCCTGCATATGCTATATTCCTTGACCTGGAAGTACATGTTGCATGTAACCCATAATAAGCCTTTTATTGTGGGATATCTGCAAACCAGAGGGGAATCATTTCTATCACATGTCCTCTTTAAATGAGGCTCCCACTTGCTTCTCTCACTGCTAAAGCTAGCAAGCCAGTGCTGAGGTAGCTGGGAAGCTTTCCAGCATTGGCCACCCAGCATAATCGTTTTTGCCTGGGATGGTCAACTTCATCAGGTCCGTTTTTGACTCATGTGGAGCATGCAAGGAGACTTCTGCTCTTCTTCACAGTGTTTGCTTGTCTGGAGGGTAGCTGGACAGCAGGAACCTGGGAAATCATGGCCACTGCCATCTTGCTGCCTGCTGGACAAACAAGCCCTGCAGAGAAGGAAGGACTCTCTTGCCTGGCTGAAGCCCTGAAGCTGGATGGGATTGTACACTTTTTGGGGCAGGGCCATATCCTTTATGTGTATGAAACTGGACAATGTACGTATAAGTTACATGTAGAATCAATAATCATAACTGAACTGTATAGGTTCAACAAGAGGGAGATGTTTATGAATGCAGACCAAGATGCATCTGTTCTCTTCAAGAACTTTCAGTTACTTCAGTGAAACAGAACTGATTGTTCCAACAGGGATGAGGGCAGAGAAATTCTTAAACTGCAGCCACTGGGCAGCAATAGAAAGTGGAAAGAGGACAAGGGCCAAGGAGCTTTCATAGACAAAGTAAGGACATTCAAGCTAATGACTGTCAGCACTGTGCCGAAGAAGGCAATGGTAAACATCTTCTGAATACTATACTTAGATCTCAAAGACTGTATGATGAGACTGTCCAAAACAAAACAAGAGATAGTTTTGATAAAGATAGAAGATGAGATTCCTAGGCAAGAAATGGCTTAGTCAGCTAGTGAGGAAGACCAAAGGGTAAGTATGAACAGCACTTCTGCAATCAAAGCCACTCAATTAAAACTAGAAGTCCAATTTCTGATTTATAGAGAGGCAAAGGGCATGATGCATATATCTAAGAAACAGAATGTAAGAAATATAAATCAAGGTAAACTCTGGATCATATGATTTAGACAAGTTACGTTGATGGCCAGCTTATGCTGATGATCTGCAACTCCAAGCAGCACTAGCTAGCATAGTCATTCGTGAGGGATCATGGGTTGCCTGACTCAATTTATAACAAATGGCCAGCATTAGATTATCTTAAAGCTTTTAATTATTTGCTATAAGATTATTTCTACCATACACTTTGAAGATTCCATGTTATAGCAGTTTCCTCCAATTTCTTACTTTCAATGACCTTACTGGATTGGGGAGTGAATAGATGGCTGTTTGTCCAAGTGCCTGTGCAGTGTCATCTACGTGATGTTAATTCTAATTGCAGGTAAATCTGATCATGAGTTTGCAGTTGATGTTGTTTGGCCAACAGGGCTTGTGGGTTTGTTTGTTTTGCATTTCTGCTTGCATTGTTTTGTGTTGCATTTGTCATGTGTGATCATCTTTACTTGGGCTTTGTTGCTCATGCCAGGATGACATCACTGATGATGTGTAGAATGGGGTGTGGCACAGGGGTGAACGGAATACCAAAGAGGGGTCTTAAGTCATTACTAGATGTGAAATGCCACATTGACTCACATTATTTGCATAATCAACCACTATCTCTTTATCTCAGGACCATATATAAATATTTGTTATTTAGTCTCACTCTTGTATCTGATGAAGTGGAGCTGATGCACATTAAAATATAGCAGATAGTCTATAAGGTAACAACATTTTTGTCTTAATTTTTTTTCTTTTTGTGTTATGTTTCGTTTCTTGTCTGATATGCTTGTAGACTAACATGGCTATTGCTTTGAAAACTTAGAAGGACCAAGAAAAAGTCTGTGTGGCCCCTAAGATTACACAAATGTAAGAATGGAACACTAAAAAATCAAACAAATTGCAAGCATTTGTGAATTCATCAAGCTGAGCACAATCCCTTCATGGCCAGTGCAGAAAATCATGGACAAGAATCCAAAAATTGATGGTGCACATCTGTGAGATGTGTATCTTTCCTTAGGCTGGCTACTCCTCAGCTACCCCTGCATTTGAAAGGAGTTTGGAAGTTAAAAGTAATAAATCCATGATTTCTCACTGAACCTGTCAGGGAAAGTGCAGAAAAATGGCTGGCCCTTGTGGAATAAAACACTGATCTCCTGTCTCCAAGACTAACCACGAGGCCTCAGCTGGAGGAAGCATTAACCTCTGGGTTTTACTGCTGCCCATTTACTCAGTAGAGAATGGCTAGGAGCAATCAGGCACTCCACTGTCCCCATGTCTTTTAATGGCTGACCTTTTTACCTCATCTGTTGGTGCTATTTATTTTTACAGCATTCCCTCTTGGGGGCTATTGAGTTCTGTTTTCAGCCCTTCCCCCAAGACAAAACACCTCTGGATGGTGCATCCAATACTCTTTGACCTCAAACCCTTCACAAACAGGAGACTGCCTGTTGTTTTGCCAAAATCCACATTATTCTTCCTCTAGCTGCTGCATTCATTTCTCCTGTAATGACCAGGCAGCCATTCAATTTCAGTCTATATTTCAATCCCTCTTCATCTAAAGGGAAATAGAGAAAGGAACAAACGAGGAAGCCCTCCATCAATGGCATTCATTTAACTTCCTCACTTTGGCACAAGCCGTAATAACAAACATTTTTATTTTAATGCAAGATGCGCACAATGGGCCACAAAACTGTGATCTGTAGGAGAATAAACAGCCAATTCCATTGTTATTATGTGCCACCAGTCATTTCTGACTTCCAAAGACTCTGTGAATTAAAGATCTCAGGAAGATCTTATCATTAATGGGTCACTTCTTAAAAGCTAAAGACCACGGCTTTCTTGATTGAGTCATTGCATCTCATGTTAGAGCTTCGTCATCTCCTGTTACCTCCCACTTTACCTATCATTACTGCCTTTTCCAGCGAGTCTTGTCTTCCCATATGTCCAAAGACTCAGTTTAGTCATTTTAGCTTCTAGTAAGAATTAAGATTTGCTTTGACTTTGAACCTATTTATTTATCTTTCTAGAGTATCTGTAAACCTTTTCTCCAATACCACATTTCAAATGAGTAATAACTTTTTTCTGTCAGCCTTCTTCATTGACTATCTTTCATATATGTATGTAGGAGAATACCATACTATGGATAATCTTGGCCTTGGTCTCTAGCAACAGATTCTTAAGGATCTTGTTTAGTTCTTTCATATCTGTCCTACCAAATTTCAGTGTTCTGATATCTTGATAACATTTGAAGTCATAATTAAACAAAGGTGTAGAAGTGTTTTAATAATTTCAGTTTTGTCATTGTCAACACTCAAACTAAATTCTTCTGTAGTCATTATTTTTGCCTTCATGTTCAGTTGTGATTCTGATATTGCATGTTCTTTTTTAATCTTGTTCAGGAGTTGTTTCCATTTATTCAAATCAATATTTTAAATATGATTAGTATTTACATACTCGCGGCGCAGTGGTTAAACTGCTGTACTGCAGCCAAAACTGTGCTCACGACCTGGGGTTCAATCCCAGGTAGCCGGCTCAAGGTTGACTCAGCCTTCTGTCCTTCCGAGGTCGGTAAAATGAGTACCCAGCTTGCTGGGGGGGCAATGTGTAGCCTGCATAATTAAGTTGTAAACCGCCCAGATAGTGCTTGAAGCACTATGGGGCGGTATATAAGCAGCACGCTTTGCTTTTTGCTTTTACATATATTCACTGCATGTTGTATGATTTTATAAGAATTATATTTTGTATTTTTCCTCGTTATTCCACTCAAAAGAACCTTCATAGATTGGAGAAGAATACAACATCTTGCTTTCAGGGTCCCCTACAAGTGCTTGTTCAGCCTTTCACTTGAAATTTCCACTTACACGAAGTCTAGAACCTACCCAAATGTCCTGGCCAGCAAGTCCTTTTTTGAGAAGACTCCACTGATTAGGAAGTAAGTATTGAGAATGAAGGTTCATGCCAAGTCAACCTATGAAAGCAGAAGTAGAAGGAGTGAGTTTGGCAGATTCACAACTCACAATCCCTATAATCTGCCACTGTATCACATATAAGTAGCCACATTTGGGGATTAAAAAACATTTTTATTTGAAACAAGATGCATGGGGAGGGTGTACATTAGTTAGGCATCCTTCAGTCTCAAAAGACTATGGTAACGTGCTCTGAATGGAGGACTTGGAACAGCGTCTAGTGTGGCTGAGGAGGCCAATTTGAGAGTGACAATCCCTTCCACACTGGAGACAAATCAAATCTGTCCCCTGTCCGGCTCACTGATTTTGCGACTTCCTCTTTGCCTCGGCCTGCTGGACAAAGGTCTCTTCAAATTGGGAGAGGCCGTGATGCACCGCCTGCCTCCAGGCTGAACGCTTTGATGTCAGGTTTCCCATCTGTTGAGGTCCATTCTTAAGGCCTTCAGATCTCACTTGCAGATGTCCTGTACATTATTTTAAAGGATAACTGTACTTGTGCAATCACACTTCTCCTTTGAAACAAGGTGCATACTCCCCACGTATCTTATTTTCCATGGAAATGCACAAAGGGGTTAGCACCGCCATAATTTCATCAGCAGGAACAAGGGTCACATAAATGGGTGCCTGCTCATTTATCTGACCTGCTTCTTTAGCTTAATTCCCTAGAATGGGGAGGGCAACATGTAGGCTCTTTTTGCTCTCACTGAAGTTCATTGCACCTCGAACCACAAAATGTAAATAATTTTATATTTATTTTTGCTGCATTCTAAGCGAATATAATAGTGTTTACACTTCTTGAACATTCTTCTGTGTCACACCTTTCAGCTTCTTTCCTTTTTCTCCTCAGCCTTCCAGTTCCTCAGTACAATGTTTGTTCCTTCCACAATTTCTTAGGAAAATGCTGGAGGGCAGCTAAGATTCCATTCCACATGGGATGTTTCCTTCATAAAACTAGAGCAACAACCAGCCCCTGACAAAATCTTTGCAATGACTGTTAAACAAGTGGAGAATTTAATGAACTCAATTAAAAAAGACAAGTATACAGCATCCATGCAACAATGTGGGTATAAGGGGAAGGAGGGATCTACGTATAGGGCTGAGCAGTCTTTTTATACATCTTTTTTCAAGGCAAGATACTGCTTTGATGCCTTGGAAACAGGATGGAGGTACACAAAGGAGTGAATCAGGAAGATTTCCCCCCCCCTCTCTTTTGGATCATATTTTCTTTTTAAAGCCCATGGGATCAGCACTAGCGAGTTGCTTCTGCTGCTATGATTATATAAGTTCACCCAGGGGATCCTCTCAGACAATGGAATAGTTAGAAGAGGTGTGAGAAGAGAATATTGCAGCCACCTCAGTCTTCCAGGTTTGGGAATACAAAATGGTTAAAAGGAAAAGCAGGACTGGCACTATGTAGTCCCTCGTCACCACCAATCTGCTGCAGGGATCTGGTTGGTTGTAACTTTCTTTTCTACTCATTGTAGTTAAATGGAGGGAAAGAACTGAAATTGGAAGAACAAGTAGGATGAGAAATGCCTGCTGCTACCACCATCCTCTTCTTTGAACTGCAGACCCTTTACCCCTTTTGTATTGGGGAAAGAGTTTACAGATTATATATGAGAGCAAGCAAACTATTGCCTCTTTCTACAGCCCCAGCATAAACCTTAACACAGACCATTCCAAGGAGCAGGTTAACTTCCTGGATACCACAGTTCAGCTACGTAATGGAGAGATAAACACTGCCTTATACTGAAAAACCATAGACAGTAATATTCTCCAGCTTTCATCTTAAGCACATTACAAAATCCAAATACTACAATACTATTACGTTTACTCAGAACTGTCTGAAAGGACGTCCTTACAGGAAGAGTTAAAAGAACTTTACTCAGACTCAAATACCCACCTGATGCAGTAACACAACAGCGCCCAAACCAGACAATAGAAAAATGCCCCTGGTGGTGACATATAGTTCCCAGCTGAAACCACTGAAGTGCATCATTAGAAACCTCCAGCCCATATTATATTGTGGTGTCTCTCTGGCAGTCTTAGGTCAACCCATGCTGGCAGACAGACAGACAGACACACTCATCCTGGACACTCTTTCTCTGATCTTAACCTTGCAGTCCTTGAATAAAGAAACTGAAAGGGCAGGTTCCAAAGGGAGACTCCTGATCTTCCAGTATCTGAAGGGTTGCCACAGGGAAGAGGGCATTGATTTATTCTCCATTGCACCCGAGGGTAGGACAAGAACCAATGGGTGGAAACTCATCAGAGGGAGATCCAACCTGGAAATAAGGAGTTTCTTGACGGTGAGAACCAAGCTTCCCGATGTTGTGGGTTGCCCATCACGGGAAGTTCTCAAAAAAAGATTGGACAGCCATCTGGAATGGTATCAAGTCTCCTGCCTTGGGCAGGGGGTTGGACTAGAAGATCTCCAAGGTCCCTTCCAACCCTACTCCTCGGTGGAAAGACTCCAGGCCACTTTTCTTTATACTTTATATCTTTGCTGCGACCAATTGTGTGCCATATGCAGCTCTATGCCTTGGAGGTAGGCTTAATCAGATTAAGGACACAAGCATGGCTGAGACACTTTAAATACTGGCTGAGAAGATGCTTTGTGGCCACCAATGACCCCTTAATTAGGGGTGTCTTGTCTGGTTCTTTACATTCTTCCAGTTTAAAACTGTTCAAACAAAAGGTGCAGACCATGGCTATCTCCCTAGACCACCTGGGTGCTCTACCTTTGGCTCAGTCAGATAGACTGCTCAAAGAGAGACTCCTGGATATCGAAAGGCAAGAACTCTTTGCGGCAGCCCACAAAGTATGTTCACCTTTAAATCTACCATTGACATTATATAGCAATAAATCGGCTGGTTGAACAGCAGGCCTTCACCCTAGCCAGATGTAATGTACTCCCATCCAACGTTTTATATGGTAGATTTAATTCGCAACCTCTGGAAACACGGCTCTGCTCTTGTAACTCTGGGTCCATAGAGTCCCTGGAGCATATGCTTCTCTGCTGTGCAATGATGTACAATGACATTCACTCTTCAAACCAGGAATCGATCCATGCTAGTTTTACTGGACGGGCGGAGGAGGCAATCTTGTACAATCTTCTGCTAGGCATGAATAAAACCTACACCAGACAGATGGCCAAATTTGTTAGTTTATTAATTCAGCGACGTAGAACTCGATTTTTAACAAACCCACCTGTCTAATCTTATTGGATGCAATTAATTATTCCTTTCTGTATAAGTTACAGATCATGGATAATGGCTATGTGTTACCTTGAAACTATGCACTGCTATATTCTGCTTTCATACAGGGTATATATCCCCCATCTATCTGAGGACTGCTGTTTGCTATACATTTTATGCAAATAAAGGTTATGATATAAAAAATTTTGCAACTAAAAATAACCACAGCGAACCACCCCCCCCCCCGAAAAGAACTCACAGGTTGGGAAACCATGAGTTGCACTTACTCAGTGAGTGCAGCTGAGAGGATGTGAGAGCTTTGCTTGAGTTGTAGAGCACACACTTTGCTGTGCAATCAGTTTGAAGTTGAATGCCGCTGATCTCTAGGTAGGTCCCAGGATAAAATCCTTGAGCACTGCTGGCTCTCAGTGGTGACAACACTGATCCAGACGGATGAACGGTCTGACTCCGTGTAAGATAGCTTCCCATTTTTCTCTAAGATCTCCTTTAGAAGCAACCATGTTCCATAAAGTGTCTGTGATAAGAACTGCCCCGTGGAAGCTTGCAAGAAACAGATAACCAGACTTTTATAATCCAGGGTGGATTCTAAATGTTAGCACCCTTTTTATAATATGTACGCTGGCCAAAACTAGCCCGTCCTTTTAAATGCAAGTTTAGAGTCATTGAGAAGGTAGTAGCACTCTACATAGTTTTCTGCTTCATTTCAAAACCACTTACATCAGAAATGAAATTTATGTCAGAATTGTACAAAACAATATGTTTGTGAAAAGCCTGTCTTGTTTCAATCTTATATTTCTATAAAACATCATCTCATGATGCATGCTCTCGAACTCATTCAACCAGTAACCCAAAGCTGCCTCTCTTAGGTCATCTGCTCTGCAAAGAAATCTGCACATGCTCTGAAATGCAAGGATCTGTTCAAATTGGCAAAAATTGAATTTGCCAATTTTTACCTGGAAGAAAGGGGGGAGAGGGAGAGGGAGGGAGATTGTTTTCGCTTGCCTATCCTTTTTTCTACTTGTAGCTCTCCGTTGACTGAGCACTCAAGTTTGCTGCAATGTGGAAGAATACAAACAGGTATGTCGCATCACCAGACCGTGAAAAGTGGCTTTTAAGGAAAATGTCTATCATGACATGTTGGAATCATCTGTGGCTATAATGTGTCACTATATTCATTCTTCTTAAATGCCATTTTCCGAGCACTGCATTTGCTAGAATGTCTAACAAAAGAGCAAACATTACAACAAGGCCATGGAAATTTACAAATATATAAGGAAGCCTCTTTCCAAACCAGGAAAGGGTATGTACAAGTGCATCCCCTCAGAATCTGAGGGCTTTGCTTTAGTTACATCAGCTGATTTTCGAAAGGTGTCCCATTCCCCTCATTCCTCCCTGCCTCAGAGCGATTCTCTGGGTCTGGACCATGACCGACGAAGCTTCCATGGACTGCTACCTTGGCTCCTTACGGCAAAACCACAGAGGCCAAACAGCAGCTCCTCTTTTCCCGCACACAGAGCCAGCCTGGCAAGGCAAGCCTGGACTCTTCCTTCCTGCAGAATTTGACCTGCCCCAGCACTCTTGCTTCCAAGTTTCCCTGGCAATGGATAGCCAGCGGTAGAGAGGAAAGCTCCAGATGGAAGCCATAGAGGGCTGGGGAGGGGGATGATGCCTGAGAGACCGCCACCCTGATATGTCACAGGGGCTGAAAGCCAGGAAGGAAGGGAATGGCAAGAGAAGACGCCACGTAGGTCAGGGACAGGAAATGCTCTTCCCAAGCCAGCCAGCCAGCCAGCTAGCAGGCTAGCCCTGGCTCACAGATCCAGAGAGAGGGGGAAGGAGGAAGTCAGTTGCAGTAATATTATTTTTTTTCCCACCAGCTGCACCTCATCCTTCCTCTCCAGCCCACATGAGAACAGAAGACCAAGAGGAACTGGGACCAAGGGTGTAACGACGCCACCCAAGGCCACATATGATCACACCCTTTCATCCCGTGTTAATTAGTGCACAGCACATGTAATACTTCCCCAGTTCCTCCTGTTGATTTTGATACTGGAGAGAATGCAAATTTGCCTAATATGTAATCCATCCCTGTGGCAAAATTCATATTTTCCTAACACAAAAGTTTATTGTGCCTTTAAGATGCAGAATAGAAGAGAGTTCAAGCCTTGGCAGTAGAGCGAAATCAGCATAAAATAAATATTCAGTCTTTTTTTTTTACATTTTTTTCTTTTTATTATATAAATCCATCCATATTGGTTTAACATCGTGTCACCAGGGTACAGCTTGTAATCATTTGTAAAACAACTACTACACACATTACGCTCCTAATCTATATAACATCCTTCTAACCATTGATAGAATAAGTCCCATGTTTGATAATATTTTGTATCTTCTTTTCCTTTGATTTTCAGTGTTAGTCTGTCCATTTCAGCGCAGTCCAATATCTTTTTAATTGTTTCTTCATCCATAGGTGTTCCTTCATTTTTCCAGTACTGTGCATAAATAATCCTCGCCGCTGTTAGAATATGCAGTATTAAATATACATTTTGTCTATCAACACCTTCTGGTATTATACCTAACAGAAAGAGCTCTGGCTTAAAATCTACATGCTTTTTGATTATTTTAACAAGCCATGTATGTATTTTGTTCCAAAAAATTTTTGCTTTATCACAAGTCCACCAGAGGTGATAATAGGTTCCAATTTTTAATGACATTTCCAACATTTACTTGACCTATTAGAATACATCTTAGCCAATCTATCAGAAGATAAATGCCATCTATAAAACATTTTATATAGATTCTCTTTATAAGATGTTGCTATTGTCATCTTATAGTTTCTAGACCACAGCTCTTGCCATTTTTTTAAGTCAATATTGTACCCCAAAAATTTTTGCCCATTGAACCATCGTTCCTTTGACCTGTTCGTCCTCCATTTTCCAGTTTAAAAGGAATTTATATATTTTCCTAATTAAGTTATCATCTGATGTTAACATTATTTGGTCAAAAGTTGTCTGTTCTTTATAAAAATCATACATTTTTAGGTCCCGTTCATATCTTGATTGTATTTGCATTATAGACCACCACGATGCATCTAACCCCTGGTCTATAAGAATTTGTTTTGGCTTTAATCTCCTATCTATGTCTAAAATATCTGTATAAGTCAAATTTTTTTCTAACATTCAAAAGGTTGGGATGAACAAATGCTTCTATGGGTAAAATATATGGTGATATATTCAGTCTTAAATTCCCCATCAAACCAAGCTAATGCAATACAAGGAAAATATAGCTGCTAGAATAACTTGTTCTGGAGTAAGGAAAACCCTCCCTCAAACTCACAAATCTCTAGAGAGAAGCACACAAACACAGTTCAATCCTCTGTATGCTTAGTCAGAAGTAAGTCACTCTGAGTCCAATGCAACTTTACTCCCAAAACAATAGAAACAAGATCACAATCCTAGGTATAATCAGTGGCAAAAGAGACATTTACATTCTGCTTCCTCCATTAGTATCTCATCTAGGACAAGTCATTGACTATAATTCAGACTTGGGAACATTTGGGATGAATACCAGTCATAGTGCTATATTTCCATCCAAGAATGAAAGGCTGGAAAATTAATTTTCCTGCTGGAAAGTAAATTGGAATTTGAGCTGCTGGTTTTCTGCAGAGAAAACCTACCTCACCTCCTCTCCCCTTCCCTGCTCAGGTGACAAAAGGCGCAAACACCTGAGATCACCTGGAGATCAGTGGCCAAGAACTGGAATAAGCAAGCAATTAGGAAAGGGAGAGGAGAGGAGAAACTCACAAGGGAAATATTAAGGGCATCTTAATCTTGCTAAACAATGCCTTCATCTTGTCCTTGATATCCTTTTTTTGGGGGGGGGGTGAGGGGAAAGGATATTTAATCTGGGGTGATTTCTCCATGTGATCAACCATGGACACAAGCAGGAATTTATATCCAATCCCTATAGCTCCATCTTAACTGTTTCAGATTGTGATCTCCTGAGATTCCTTTCTTTTATAGACACTAGAGAATGTGTGGGCTTGTGCGTATACACTGGCTGCGCTATGAAATGCTATATATGTCAGTGAGAGTTCATAAATTCTACAATTGTGAAAGATTTGATGGATTTTATCCACAACTATATGTTCCCTCAGCAAATTGGGGGGTCCCAATTGGAGCTGAGAAGAGAGGAAACTATGAATAAGGAGAGGCGGTCTGTGTGCTTAAGCCTTGTGGTCTGCACATGGACTCCTCATTCACAAGTCCGCCTTGCTTTCCCCAATCCTGCCTCTCCCATAAAATTTATTTCTAATCCCGGTATATGGTTGGGAGGCAAATGAAGAATGGAAAAATTGTATGAGAAGAAAGTTGACAAAGAAAAGAAGGACTGCCTGCTGATAATATAGTTTAATTTTTTTTAGCTGTTAATGTGGTTAACAACTAGTAGGCAGAAAAGAGTGAGCTTGACTCTTCTTACACCTACTGTTTCTCCCATGCAAGAAAGAGAAATATACAATTTTCCCCAGGCAGTTTTAGAAGCTGAGAGAGAGGAGAGAAGTGCCACCTCCCACCAGCCAGTTGGTTCTTCCCTGCACCTTTCCCCACCCAGCTCCCATGTCAATGTCAAGATGGAAACATGGAGTTGGAGACTTTACATTTCCCTCCTGTCTTACAGTTTCACCCTTAGAACACAATGAGACACAAGAGAGCTTTTATTTACTAGGGCAGGGCAGAAGGCTTGAATTGTAGTATTCATTTCAAGCTGGGTCAACTCAGAAGTTCACATGGTGCTTCCGAGCTGCAGTAGTTGATGTTGCAATTCCTCCTGTATCTCCGGAGGATGCTTGAGTCTAAGTACAAACAGGTCAGGAAGTTTGCCCAGAGGACATCTCTCAGCTGTGAATAGTTCAGTTGAAAGCCTAGAATCCCTCACACCAAGATTTAATTTAAATCAGGACTCAAACATAAGAATAAATGGGAAATCATTCTGCCACATCTCTGGATGCCAGCTGAAATCTAAGAGAATTATCATGCTAAATCTCAGAGCAAGTAGCACTGGAGATGAAAGTCTTGGTTTTGTACAAAAAGCCCACCCCCTGACCCTGCAAAATTATATATCATGTGGCTTTAAAGCCTAGACACTGAATTCTGCTTGGCAGCAGGGCTCATCAGTTCAGTGTAAAGTTGCTTGCATGTGCTTGCCCAGTGCTATTGTACTGTATAAAAAAAATCAAGAAATGAAGAGAGTGGACTGGAGAGAGAGATATGATAGGTATATGCTCTCAGGCTTATCAAATCATTTGCAGGGAGAAGCAGAGCACTAGCACTGCACTGCAACTCCTGAGCCTTCTTGTTGTACTAGCTATGAGAGTAAAAAGTTGCTACATGTATGCTTGATAAGGCTGCATAGGATAGGAATCCTACTGGATATGGCAGTAACTGATGCAGCTTCTGTCTAGGTGCCTCCGTGCCCAAAATTATTAGCCCTTCAAACTATTCTTGGTTACCATATTAGCTAGTTAGATGAATATTGCCTAGTTTCTGGAGACATTTATCAAGATTCTTCTAACACAAATTACTCTTCCCTCCCAACCATCTTCTGCTCTGCCCACATGACATCTCAAAGACCCATACTTTGGTCCTGAAATATCCAGGAATGGGAGTTCATTCTTGCAGTCTTAATGGAAAATCATCCTGCTTTGCATTTCAGAGCAAGGAGATGGAGAGTCATCAAAACAATACAGTAACCGTGGTCTGCAGAGAGTTACAATTGAGAAGTGTAGAACCTTTGTGGAAAACAGGGCAACAGGCTAGCCCTTCTTGACATAATGAATAGGGACAAATAAGGGGAGCCAGGAGAACCCCAAATTAGGGTTGTGATCTTCCACATACACACAGCATTTGAGAGATGATGCATGCTTGCCAGAGTAACAATACTTAGAATGTACCCAATGCCTTTCCTTTTAAACACACAGATCTGGATTCACTTTTAAACACACAGATCTGCTGCCATCACATTATTTTGGTCCTTTGAGCCCCCTTGTGGCTAAAGCTAGAATTCACACCAGGGAACATCTAGTCCATAACTCTTAAGCTGCTTTCTCTCTCTCTCTCTCTCTCTCTCTCTCTTGTTAGGTATATTCCTTTATTGACAGTCTTGTGCAGTTGCAAACAAAACAAAACACACTCCATAGTTGTTCGCCTCCTACTAGTCCTTCCTCTGCACGAGACATGTAGAGACCTGTCCTCAGGCTCAAGATTAATCCCCTCCAAAACCAAAGATGACAGCCGAGATCAAGAGTTGTCGTCAGAAAGGGAGAATGTGAAGGCCAAGGGGGTGGAATCTTTTTCTCCTCCCCCAGGAAGCTTCACGCATTCCCCAGACTAGAGCACTGGATGCAAAGAGCAGATGGCTGGGTCATTTTTTCTTCCTTGTGGCTGCATTAATAACTGTTGGCAAGAGCGCGGAAACTTCCCTCCGCCTCAGCATGAGGCTGTATGCAGATGCGGTGTGAAGGCAAGGGAAGCTCACAATGCTTGTGACACTGCCAACATAACCTTCCCTGTGGGGAAACTCCCATCAGCTCTACTGAAAAAAGAGAGGCTTCTGTACGCTGCTGCAATTCTCTTTGGCATCAGAGGTCACTTTGAAAACTGGGAAGGGAGTCTGCAAAGCTGGTCCTTGGCTGGCAGTACGTAGGGGTGGAAACTTTCATTGCTGGCAACAGCTGGGAAGTCAGTAGGCGGATTTAGCAGCATTTCTAGGCTGTTTCCATTCAACAAAAGAGGGGGATAAAACCTATGGAAGGGGGGGGTAGCTTGTTTTTCTCCGAGTACAGAATCAAACAGGGTCTGCCTTTCTTCTGTGATTGTGCAGATCTCCGTATGTGCCTAGCAAACAGAAAGAATCCATGAGGATCTTGTTATGAGTGACAGAGTGTGGCAGAGTGTGTGAGGGTTCCAGAAAGACCAGCACCCCAGATCTGAGAAGAAGATGGAGAAATCGCAAGGGAAGATGGGATAGTGTGCCTAATACAGAGCTGCAAAAGAAGATGCAAGTTGCCGACAAAGACAGTTTTGTTATTAATAAGAGACTGCTGTATGGGCAAAGGTTTGGATTTTTGCAGTTGTTGTGCCCAGACAAGAGGGAAGTGAGCTGGAGCAAGAAGTCCAAATATAACTAAAACTGGAGAAAGCAAGCTTAAGAAAGAGGAAGCAGGCTAACTGAAGCCAAGTCTGTGGCAGATGGAACAGACTGTACATGTGAATTAAAGCATTCCTGCATGACAACAGATTGTATCTGTTCAGGGAGCCAGGGTCTGCCCCCGTGTGCTTGTGCCAGCCCAGGTTTAGCCCATTAACACAGCCCACAAGGAAAAGACCTATAAGAAGGATGGCCCAGGAAGAGACAGGTGGGCTTCGGAACAGCACTGGAATGACCCCCATCACCCCTTCTGAGGACTGATCACCCTCAGAGCCTTCTGGATGAGTGAGTATCTTGTGTGAATGGGAAGTATGAAAGAGAGGCCTTTTGGTACCTTGTCTTATATTCTATGTTTTATGTCTTATCAATAAATATTACATGAATAGTGCTTAACCCAAAAGTATTGGTGTATGGTCTTCTTGTCAGTCGTCTGGCTGGGGTCTCTCTCTCTCTCCTCTCATGGTCCCTCTCCCCAAGATATGAAGAACAGGAACCTATTTGGGATAACAACCTCAAATTTCATTTTGCAAAAGGCATACAGAGCAGGTTTCTAGAATGCTTTGAGGAGGTGTGGCATTGTATTTCCCCAATCTTGCCTGATATTTGGCAGTATTTAACTAGAGGCAGAGGTTGGCGTGGGTTAGCTCTCTGTCCTGCAGCACATAGAGACTCCTTTACCAACACCTCCTCCTAGCATACTGTCTTCTCGCCCACTCCAGAGCAAAAAGTTCTACATCATCTAGAAGAGCCAATCCAAACTGTTTTGTTTTTTTACTATGGCCACCTCTAGGAGCTCTTCCCAGGTTCCAAGGCCCCCTTATCAAATAAGGATACATCGTGAACATCAGAAGATTACCAAACATCAAGTACACATGAACATTGCAACATGCTTGACAAAGCTTTCAAAAAGACTGTATTAAGTTATTCATTTGTTAGACCTTCCCAAATGGGTTGAGAACTTTCAGTGAAAAAGCGAATGCTTTAATTAGAACCAACAAGTGCATTACAAAATAGTCAGCAAGCTCTGCAAAACATTTCTGCAGGCTGGATGTCAGAGGCCAGATCTTCCATCATCTGAATCTCTGGTCCAGGTAAAAACCACACACACACTCCCCTGCCATTTTGCAGCCCCTGCTTCCACCAAGGTTTGTAGAAGGCTGTGGAAGAAGGGAGATGAGCAGAACCACCGGTCGCCATGTCCTCTTACACCCTGGCACTCAGCCATCAAAAACCTATCTCGTGCTGCCATTAGGCAAACTGAATCAGCTGCATTGAGCAGCAAGGAAGCGGGGTGGGGGGGATGGAGAAGAGATGTGTTGGAGGACAGAGCTTTGGATACTGTGCAACCAGTCCTACACCTGCTAAGCTAGCAAGTTGGCTGTGGAAGACACCCGCCTACATTGGCAGCGCTGAAATAAGATTTGTCTATCATTCTGGTTGTTTTTTAGTTTGTGGCATGGCAGGGGGAGTCATTTTGTCTCTTGCTTCAGGCAGCAAAATATTTTGGGCTGGCCCTGATGGAAATCCTAAAGCCATCTCACAAGGAGTCTTGGAGCATCTCAGAAACTAAAGAAATTCTATTCGGCATCAGGTTGCATAGACTAGCAGCTGCCATTCTCAACGTTTTTTGTTCCCCCCTCCCCCTCGTCTCATGAGCTCTTCTCAGGTTCCAGCCCCCCCTCCCCGTCAAAGAAGGGTACAACATGAATAGATAACAAAAAATCATTTATTACTGAGGAACCTTGTGGCTCAATGGTTAAACTGCTGTACTGCAGCCCAAACTGTGCTGATACCCCAGGGTCCAATCCCAGGTACCTGGCTCAAGGTTAACCCAGCCTTCTATCCTTCTGAGGTTGGTAAAATGAGTAGCCATCTCATGGGGGACGCAATGTGTAGCCTGCATAATTAACTTGTAAACCGCTTTAAGCACTATGGGGTGGTATATAAGCAGCACGCCTTGCTTTTTGCTTTTACTGAACATCAGTGTGACGTACAGAGAGAGAGTGTGCCGTCCTCAGCAGAGAAAGGACAGGAGGAGACATCCGGATGTGTAGAGGGAGAACTTATAAGGATAGAGGAAGATGAAGTGAAGAGTGAGAGGGCGATAGAGATATGCCTGGCAGAAGATAAGGAGGGGGATAAAGGAGAGGAACAAGATCTGATACTATGGGAGGAGGTTATAAAAGGGGATGAAGAAGTGCAGGAATTTAGAGTCTCTGGACCCATAACCCCTAGTGGGTGTAAGTTAGCAGAGTTTTGTCCCAGTCCAGGCAGTCCAGTTGAATGACACAGACAAAGACAGCTTCTTCCAACACTAAGTGTATTTACAGTATATACATAAGTTCAGCAGTACAAACTGGTAGCATTACAGCATGACATTCATAGAAGAGATCCATACATTTCTCCACATGTCCACACAGTTATGCACATGCACATTTACATACAGCCAATCAGTGTGGACATTGCATCATCCCAGACTGCATGATTCAGCATTTTACACACCTGTCAAGTATGACTGCTGATTATGATAGGCTTTGTTCTTCCTCAGTGTGAAATTATCCTTGGCATCCCCATCTATTTGCCAGGAGGTGATGGGACCAGTGGCCATGATCTTAGTTTTTTTTGATGTTGAGCTTTAGACCATTTTTTGCACTCTCCTCTTTCACCCTCTTTAAGAGGTTCTTTAAGTCCTCCTCACTTTCTGCCATCAGAGTGGTATCATCTGCATATCAGAGGTTGTTGATATTTCTTCCGGCAGTCTTAATTCCGGCTTGGGATTCCTCCAGTCCAGCATTTTGCATGATCTATTATGCATATAAGTTAAATAAGCAGGGAGACAATATACAGCCTTGTCATACTCCTTTCCCAATTTTGAACCAATCAGTTGTTCTATATCCAGTTCTAACTGTTGCTTCCTGTCCCACATATAGGTTTCTCAGGAGGTAGATAAGGTGGTCAGGCAGTCCCATTTCTTCAAGAACTTGCCATAGTTTGCTGTGGTCCACACAGTCGAAGGCTTTTGCATAGTCAATGAAGCAGAAGTAGATGTTTTTCTGGAACTCTCTGGCATTCTCCAATAATCCAGCACATGTTAACAATTTGGTCTCGAGTTCCTCTGCCCCTTTGGAATCCAGCTTGTACTTCTGGGAGTTCTCGTTCCACATACTGCTGAAGCCTGCCTTTGAGGATTTTGAGCATAACCTTGCTAGCATGTGAAATGAGTGCAATTGTATTGTAGTTGGAGCATTCTTTGCACTGCCCTTCTTTGGGACTGGGAAGTAGACTGATCGTTTCCAATGCTCTTGCCACTGCTGAGTTTTCCAAACTTGCTGGCATATTGAGTGTAGCACCACAACAGCATCATCTTTTAAGATTTTAAATAGTCCCACTGGAATGCCATCACCTCCACTGGCCTTGTTGTTAGCCATGCTTTCTAAGGCCCACTTGACTTCACTCTCTAGGATGTCTAGCTCAAGGTCAGCAACCACGCTATTTGAGTTGTTCGGGACATCCAGATCTTTCTGGTATAATTCCTCTGTGTATTCTTGCCACCTCTTCTTGATGTCTTCTGCTTCTGTAAGGTCCCTACTATTCTTATCCTTTATGGCATAGTCCATTGAATTACTCAATCCCCTTTGCAACTACAAAGCAGCAGTCGATGAAGGGGGAAAGGAAATTACCAGGCCAATAAGAATATCCTAATGACAATGAACAACACATATTGTATATAACCTTTAACTAATTTGGGAAATGAAATGGAAAACGAAAAATACAAATGTAGACTCTGGTAATGTTAAAGATATATGTATGTAAGCTTCTTGTAGTGGAAGATTCATAATGTAGTGCTGATTTTAATATTGACATTCTGGTGGTGTAAGAAACACTTGCCTTGAATCAGGTCAAAATTAATTTCATTGAAAATGGGCTGGACAGTCTTTCAAAAAGAAGATGGTTTCTAATAGATCTCTGATAGTCCCTGAAATTAGGGCTGTTGAAATATCTGGCTACTAGCAAATACATTGTTCTACAGCATGTGCAGACTGGGATAAAATAAATCATAAAGCACACTCTTAAGTTCAAGAAAGAGGCATTTAATCATCCAAACAAGACAGGAGCATTTGAGACTGGAGGCTGCCTTAGAATAGAGAAGCAGTCCAGTGATGGGAAATCACCTTGTTCCCCACGGCCATCTAGGGGATGTGGGGGGGGGGGGGAAGAAAGTGGCAGAAGCAATGTTGATAGATCTTGGGAATTGCTCAAGGCATCTGTTGGAGCCTGCTTTGTCAGCAAACAAGCACTTGGGACATGGAGGTCAGAGTGCCTATTAACTGGTATTTCTCAGCGATATTACACTCCAAAGGGGCCAAATCATAACTATGCTGTTTTCATCCTTCCGAAGCTGGATTCAATGAGCTCCACCTACAGCACTGTTTGGCCATATCTAGGCCACAGTCAGCCATGGCAGACATATAGAGTTGGGTGGTGTGAGTGCGTGAGGTATCTGACTGCAGATACCACACTGTGCTTCTTGGTAGTAATGCCAGCCAGTGTAGCCTTGGGCAAGCTGCACAGTCCCAGAGCACCCCTGGAAAAATGGGATGGTAAACCCAGAGAACACTGAAAGGGTTGCCATAAATCTGAGTTGACTTGATGGAATTAATATAAATTTATGTTGCTCCTCTGGAAGTAATTTACTTAGTGTTCCTTTCTTTGAAGTGCATCTAGAAACATGTCCACTACCCTTACAGAGAGACAGGCCACTAACTAAAGGGATGTCAAAGCACAATCCTCTGTTTGAAAGTTGGGTCTCTATTTGATGGGCTGTCCTGGCCAAGTTTGAGTTAAGATGATTGCCAGAAGGAGGAGCCTGCCAACTTTTGACAACCAACTAGCAGGCTGGGCAGGGAAGAATTCAAATAATTTGGTCACTGTATTCCATGTAATTGAAGGAGGTATTGCATTTCTGTTTTTAAAATGTCCAAATATGGATCTGCACATATGAATTAGTTTATAAAAATTACATGCTGATCTGTTTACTATTTTGTTCTCTTTTTGGCAATGTGTAAGAATTCACCCTACACTCATCTAGCAGGGAAAGCTAGTATAGTCCTGCTAGCATCCATCCTTTCCTGGTAGGGACAATGATAAGCTGTTTCTAAGATCAGTGAACAGGCTGGGACTGTGTTGTCACTCATATTAAAATGACATTCTGAATCTTCCAGGTTCCACACTTAGATGGTACTTTTTACAGGACAACTAACCTGACTCTCCTGGAACTGTGATTTTGAAGAACAGTATAGAATAATCTGAAAACTGGCTTCCGGTAGCACTAGGGTAGCTCCTGCAGAACATGGGACGTATTTACATGTCCATGTGTCATGTGTGTCAGAGAGATGCTTGTGTGTGTGTGTGTGTGTGTGTGTGTGTGTGTGTGTGTTTATATATATATATATATATATATATATATATATATATATATATATATATATATATATATATATATATATATATATATATATATATATATATATATATATATGTGGAATGTACAGTATGTGCACAGCGACCCCTGTACTCCAAGCCTAAGTGGTTTGAGACTAAAAGCAGAACAATCACAGCCCTCTCCCCAGCTATGACTCCTGAAAAAACAACCACCATCCGCCCTACCTCCAGCCATTATAAACTGGACAGGGCAGTCTGATGCTTGGTCCCAAAAGAAGCATGGCCGGAAAGGTGTCCCCTGAAAAGACTTCCTAATAGCTTCTGGGGAAGGCTTGGTCTCCTTTAGAACTGTGTGGGAACTGATTAGGATTCACCATTCCTGACTGGAAGGGTACTTTGGGGCCTCTTCTTCCTAATGCCTTGTAACCTCCCCAGGAGTCTTGGAGGAATCCAGTGGTTTAAGAACATGAGCTCTGCTGGATCAAAGGTCTATTGGTTGGTCAACTAGATGCCTCCATGGGATGCCCCTAAATGGGACATGAGCACAACAGCATCATGAGGATCCCAGATCCCATCATGGTGGGAGGCTGCAAACAGTTTCTGAAGTGTTTTGTATTAGTTGCTCAGGGTGTTTTGTCTTTAGCAGAGGGCCACAAGAGGCAAACTGACAGGAACATAGTCAGATACTGTGAATGGTGAAGAACTGCAGGTAGGAGAAGGCCCTCCATTTTGAGTCCAAAGGCGAATCTCTGAGGAAAAGGAGGGAGCAGCTGTCTCCTGTGAAATGTGGTATGGGAACAAGAGATAAGCAAGTCTGACACAGCCAAGGGGAAGGCTGGGATGCCTTCCTGAGTAGTCAGCACGGTTCACATGAGCCGTTTCTCTCTCTCTCCACACTGATGTGCACAAGCCTAGGATGTTAATTTCTTAATGCAGTGAGGGGAGAACTAGGTGGACTCTCGGGTTGAGGGCCTCTTTTCATTCCTGTCTGTCTCTGATGCATATTTTTGGCCTTCCTATGCCTTAAAAATCAAATACAGTAACATCAAACCAAATCATGCACACTTTCTTCCTCACATCTTGACTATTTTGGGGGATGATGGTGTCCAACAACTCATGGGTACCAGAAACATTATTGTCTTTAATTCTAACTTGCACCGATTTTAAAATTCCTTTTCTCCATATACTATACTACATGTTGGTACTTATTTCCTTACTGAAATTGACTTCCCATGTTACCTTAAGAATGTTTTTTTAGCATTTTCTATCCCTAACAATGAATTATAAATCATTACTACCTGTTTGATTGATTTTTTTAAATAAAGGCATTGCCTGCTCTTGTATTTGTCTTGTTTTGCCAATTCATGGATGCCATACAGTCAACAGCTGGAAGCTATGAACGATGTAGCGTTAGAAGCAGTTACTGTACAACATCACAGCCAATGGCGTAGAAGTTCAACAATACAATCCTGTCCTTTTATTACATCACACTGTAAGTATGGATCCCCTCTCAAAATATTCGCTCGAGGATCATATGTGAGAGCAGCCCAGATAGACAAAGGGGTAACCATGCTTTGTCCATGCTCTCCTGTAAACAGGTGAGGGTCCCAGAGTGTTTGTATTAGAGCCTGATGTGTGTTGAGCTAGAGTTAAAATAAACACAGAAGAAGCCCCTATGCCCAGTTCCGCACATTTTCCCTTGTGAAACACCCTCCAGGTTTAGATTTACCAAACTTGTCCTACGTAAGGGAGGAAGTTAGAAAACCACAGTTCCATCCCAGATTTTCTACTGTGCATTCTCAATTCAGATAAAAGATGCAAGTAGAGACCATCTGCTTTTAGAAGGTGAAGGACAAAGAGACAGAGTTGTGCGCTCCACAAATACTGGTGGGCGGGACAGAGGGCTAAATCCTCCGCCATTTGTTTCTGGGAGGAGACGACTATTGACACCAGACATAGGCCATTCTTCTCTGCAGTTAGATCTACTTTGGGAGGTCAGAATGAGAACACCCATGGTATGGATGGGGATGGGAATGAACCTGTGGCAAAATTGGGACCTTTCAACATGCAGGTTTCCAATTCATGGCACCTCCGTGACAGCATACCAGTTCTCCAGAGGGTACCATCCAACTCCAGGCATGGCAGAAATCGAAAGATGCAAGGAACTGCAGGCTCCTTGACCTTGCCAGGCCTCCTACCTCTTCTTCAATTTCACCTCCATGATGTTTTGGAAAGCGTGCTCAACTGGAACAAATGGCTTCCACCTGGGCCACTGGAACATTCCAGTTTAAGGCACTTCCTTGCCTGCACACTGTCATGCTAATGGCTCCATCAAGTGGCTGTAACTTCATGAACCAAAAGACAGAAAGAGTATCAGCAAGAAGACTAGATCGTGCAGTAGCCTGTACCTGTCATTCACATACATCATCAAGGCTTTTAGGAAAGTAGAAAGCATGCTGTGTTGGTCACCCATCAAAAGAAATCACAAAGAGCATTTGTCATGATCACCTATGTTTGATGAAGGTTGCCATCTAATGCTAAGTCTCCCTTGCAAAGTCAAGGCAAAGATGATGGGAATGGAAGGATAGATGGATGGAGAAATAGACTAACAGGGATAAGGAACTTGTGAAGATGGTTTGTCCATCAGAATCATGAATGGGTCCATGTCTTTCCTTCCTGCCTTAGCTCTTCCTGGCTGCCCTGGCTGATCTTGAGTAATGACATCATCTGACATCATCATATTCTATGGTGGTTATGCTCCCTGCCCCTGCCCCCTGGTTACCATAGGAACAGCCATAAACAATTCTGCATCATCACCATTCCACTACCTACTCCGTACCAGACGCTTCATCGGTTAGGAGTGTTGGAAGTGGTCTCCTGTGATTAGGAAAATACACTTCCCCAATCAGCTTCTTCACCATGGCAGGTAGGTCATGATGTCATTTCAAGGTTCAAATGGATCTTTTCTTTTCTCTCTTGGTTTTCCCAAGACACTCCCAGAAAAGCCAACCATGAAGCTATGGATGCTTAGCTGGAAAAAGCAAAGGGCCTTTGGTTAGATTAGACTAGGTAGAACATATGAAAGTGGAGATGGAAACAGAGGTGAATGAATTGGCAGGAAGGGAAAGGACTTTACATCTGCACAGGCACAAGGCACAAGCCAGCCACTTCAGTTACATGGGGACTTCCCAGTCATGCTAATGGGGTTTAGGTGGGCCAAGCCTAAAGCCTGTTACCTGACCCTCCATGGGACTTGGGTTTGAGCCAGAAGGCCCTGGGCAAGGGAGTGAAAGTAATACCTTTGAAAAGGGGGAGGGGAAGGAGAGGCACCGCTTTCCAGTCAGGCCTGCCTACAGGGAGGGGTACATGCTCTGTGCAGGTCCCTGAGCTTCGAAGAGGTTCTAAGGGGAGTCCTGACCCCAAAGGATCTGACCCATGGCTTGGGGCTCCATCAGGCCAGTGCTTGCCTCTGCACCAAACCTTCAGAATAATCTTGACTTTGGATGACTCTTCACCTGACAGACAATCGACAAGGCCTTATTTTGGTTTGCTTGTTTCGATTGGATTTAGAGGTGTTGGCTCTTAACGGACACTCAGCCTCCCAGCTCAAGCCAACTGCCCTCCATTCTAGAATCCCTTTCGGACCCAAACACTCTCGGAATTCCAGGGTTCCCAAGGCAACAGCAGCAAGCCTGTTCCTATGCTCCTGGTCCCAAACATTCCCCGTTCCCTACAGCTTAACAGAAGTCCGGCAAAAGGAGGACATGTCCTACTTTTCAAGAGCATGTCCTCCGTCCAGCAGGCAAAACTAAAAAACTTCAAAATGTCTGGCTTTTGTATCTCCACCCCACCCTCCCTCTCCCCTACCCCCTACAGCCCAACCGCTCCCTGTTACTTCCTTGGTTGAGGCACTTATAAATCCTCTGGTTCTTTCAGAGAGATTGGGTCGGAGATACTGTAAGCTGGCTTGATTGTTTAGGGCTGACAGCCCTGAGTAATCAATCCTGGGCTTGTGGATGGCTGCTTCTGCCTGGGAGCTGAATAAGGCAGGAAGGTGCAAGAGAGATGGATGGAAACGGACAGGAGTGAAGTGAGTGTGCACTTGCTTGCCTGCAGGAGGGGAGGCTGTTCTGGGGTTTGGAGGGGGTGGTGATTCAAAGCCAGTGTCATGAGTGCATCCAAAGATCTGGAACCAGAAGGGTTAACTGAGGCTGAAGAAAATGCTAAGAGATCGGAAACACCTGAACCGCCTCCAGATTCTCCTTCCACAGCAGACAAGCTTCGGGCCAGGCTTCGGGAAAGACTTAGGACAAGAAGATCAGAGGAGCACTCAAAGGCTGTCCACAGAAACCTATGTTCTGAGTCCTGAGTATTAACAGGATAGAAAGCTGTCCAGCAGCTCAAGCAGCTGTTTTACTATAAAACACCCCAGTGAAGCCAGAAATTCTGTGGAAACAAAGAGTCAAAACCTTGGCTTGCATCCATGCTTCTTGATCTGTGTTCCTGACCCTCAACTCTGGACTCTGCCCTTGGACTATGCTGGTATTGGACTTCAGACTCTGACCCTGGACTACACTGTGTATCGGACTCTGGACTTTGACACTGGACTTCATTCTGTGAGTTGATTTATGGACATTGGCTTTGCATTCTTGGTATTCTTGACCCTGGACTGGTTTATCGGACTTTGGCTGTTGTAACCCCCGGGAACGTGACAGCCAGGGAAATAGGGGCCGGGCCGGTCTCTCCTTCCTCCTAAAGCCAGGGAACAGGAGGCACTTTTATCTCCCCCTTCTGCCCTGACTCCCCCAACCCTGGGGAATGTGCAGAGTGTGTTTCCAGGTCCAGGAGCACATGCAAAGTTATCCTCTATGCTTGTGGGAGCTGGAGCATACACACACACAAGCGGATTTCTCCGGAGCTCAATGGGAGAGCTCTGTGGGAAGAAGAAGGTCCTGACTCTAGGGTCTGGCACATCTTGTTAAAGGGACACATGAGCACAAGGAGATCAGTCTAGGGAGAAGAGCCAAGAGAGCGGATGGAACGACTGACAGCCAGCAATGGTGGCTTTGGACATAAAGGAGGGAGGCTTCAGCCCCAGGAGAGGCAGCTTCGAAATTACACACAAGACGGATGCCCTGGTGGACCTTTTTTTTTCTTTTATTAAAGGGGATGGGACAGAAGGTTGTTAAACTTCAGATAATCAGGTCCTACAGAGAATATAGTAATGGAAAGTTTAAAAATTTTTACAAATTTAAAAAGCCTCCCAAAATGTAGATGCTGCTACAGGTTGAGGTGGAGAAAGGGAAGAGTTCTCCCTTGGTGTTTTTTTTTTTTTTTTTTTTTTTTTTTTTTGCTTTTTGGAGAGGTTGCAGAATAAGAGGTAAAAAAAGAGAGAAGGCAGCGGGAATGCAAAGAGGCTGCAAGAGAGAAACAAAAGACCATAGCCAGGCTTCCTGCTTCTGAAATTGAGTAAAATTGTACCTTTTATAATACCATTGGGTAATACCATTAGGTAAGATCGGCACTGGGTGGCTGACCTGTACAAGGGCCCTGGCTTACATCCATTGCGGGTGCAGGCAGGACTTGGAAATGCATGCTGAGATCCACAGGCGTCTGTTCTGGGCGTCTCTCGCAGACGGCTTCTGGAGGCTATGCCTGCTCCTCATACAGCTTCCAGACTTCTTAATGGGACTTCCAGTGGAGAAGGCCCCCCAAACGTTGGCCCAGGGACCTCCTTCTACCAGAGGGCAGGACCAGGTGAGCTTAGAACAGAGGCTCAGGCATCCTCTCTTCTCTCTTTCAGGAGCAATCGCCTCCTCTCTTGCCAAAGGACTCACCAACCCTCTGGGAAAGCCTGTGGAGACCTATAGCTGGAGCAGCATCTGCTCCCAGTCCTCTTCTGCCCGCCCTTCTGTTTCCTCTGCCACGGCATCTGCGGAGAACATCAAGATACTCCATGAAGGATCCCACGGTGAGTGCAGAAGGGAAACAAGTGCACACAGAACCCGTAGAGGCGAATTGGTTTTGTCCTGTCTTACCAAGGAAGCTGTCCCGGAAGTTGGAAAGGCTTTATTAGACGTGGGCCAATCCACCTTCACTTTCTCGCTTTCCCCGTTCAGCCCAAAAAGGAGAGAGCCAGTCACTTACATACAGCACGTCCCACATCCTTCCCTGGAAACATGAAGGAATCGCATTTCCCAAATGCCACCAAGGCCGCCAAGCAGATGTTCCTGGCAAACCTCAGACCCGGCTAACCCCAGGTTGCAGCAGAGGGCAAGTGGTGTACCAGGGTTTCTCTGGAGAAACGCAAGGAAGTGGTTCGAAAGGGAGACTCCTGCTTTTCTCTTTCTGTTAAGCAGGTGAGGGGAGGCAGCTCCACTGGATCAGGGCGTGTGTGTGAAGGAGCTCCACCCCCACGGCTGGAACTAGACAGCTGCTCAGGCTTTGCCCTGGCAATCAAGGGAAGAGTCCGTGCCTTCTGATTGAGGGTCCTGGTTTTGTTCCCTCTCTTCCAGGAGGGGATGGTCAAATAAACCCAATGTTGGAGTCTCAGCTGCTGCCTCCTGCCCAAGAGAGAAGTCTCCTTATGAGCTAAAGAGATGATATCCAGCTGCCAGAGAATCTCCTCACTGAGTCGCCAGATTTTGAGGACCTTGTCTCTTCCATGGAGCCCCTCCTTCCGGACACCATCATTCCCTCTCTGGATCCAACAGAGCCCAGGGACTCCGGGCAGGCCCAGGAACTGTTGGCAACCCCTCCTCAGCCCTGTGATGACACTGGAGGCCCGTCTCAGGAACCCCAAGCCAAGAAAGGTGTGGCCAGGCCAAGACCCTCCCAAGGGAAACCATCCGAGGCACCTGACAGGCCTAAATTCAATACCAAGGCAAAGAGGGGGAAAAGCCCAGCAAGTGAAGAGGAACCAAGCCGGAAGGGGAGAAAGACAAACAAAAGCTCAGATCCCACCACTTCTGGGGAGGGAATGGCTTTGGGGGCACATAAGAAGCCTTGCAGTTCCCTCATCAGTCGCAAAAATGGAGGCAGAGGTGCAAAAAAGGCAACAAAGGGCCCTGCAAACTGGGACGTCAGTCTCACGATGCAGAGTGCAGAGTCTGGAAAAGATCTTGCCCCGAGCAAGGCATCGAAAGCTGCGAAAAAGAAGACAACAACCTCAGTGACAGCAGGGGTGGGACCTAAGCAAGTGGCCACTCAGGAGCCCCTGAAGCCACTTCCTTGGAGCCATCTGGCCATGCAGATGACTGAATCCTTGAACATCTTCTACCCACTGAGGAAGGGCAAACCCCAGCTGGTGCCAGTGAAGAAACAGCTCCCTCTGGCTCCCTCTGCTCCAGAATACCCATTCCCATTGCCAGAAACATGGGCAAGATCCCTGCCTTCCCTACCAAGGATCCCCAAACTTTTAGCATCCCACTCAGGCCCTCAGCCACCCTCGCAGCCACCATCAAAATCTGTGGCATTCTCCATTCCTATTGTAGCCTACAGAGCCTGCAATCTTATCCCACCCCTGCAAACCGAAGTCCTCCCCATCCCAGCTATACGAGGCCCCTGGGTGGAGACGGCCGGCCAGCACTTCCATGAAGACCAGCGCTCCCCTTCCTCATCCCCCCATGTCTGGGCAAAGTCACTAGAGGGTGGCCACCAAAACCCAGACACCCTTGGTCGTTGTGCGGCATCCCATGGAGCCCCCTGCTTCTTCCCCATTCAAAGGGGACACTTTCATCCTGTGGAGGACACCCCCTCCTGACCTGGAAGTCTCAAAGCACATCACGAAAGAGCAATGACCAATTCGGGAAATGATGAAACATCGGGCCCAGCGGGAGAGGGAGGAGGCCACCAAATGGACCGCAGTGGGGCGGTCGGAGAACTTTGTGGAGCTGGAAAAGGAAATGGACCTCTCTATCATGTACGGGTACCCATGGAGTTCATATGAATTCGGGCAAGTTCAGGAGCCTGGAAAGCAATTGCTGAAATACACTTTGTCTGGCCGGAGGCCAGGACTGACCGTCGAAACCGTGGTCCGTTGTTGCTGATGGGCTGGCCTGCTCTCCCAAGAAACACAGGAATTCTAACTGGCAGGCAGCGATACGACCTTAGGTTGTGTCCGCGAGTTGATCAATTAGCTTTTTAATTGATCTTGCCATAAACGGTTTGTGCCTTAAGACACTGGGCTGGCCACCCTCTCCTTGGGTCATCTAGCGGTGTCTAAAATTCTTAGGTCTCATTCTGTAGTCATAGATTCAAGCCTTCGAAGCCCAGATGCTATTTTCAGTTTTGGAACTAAGAGATCATATACAGTACAAATGTCATTTCCAGTGGGCCCAAGCTTTCTCCACTTCAGAAAGACAATGCAGGGCGGGCACGCTTTGTTCCTGCTCTTTTTAAAGAAACGGGAAACACCACCCTTCTGAAAGCCCTTTTGAGGTTTGTTTCTCCCCCTCTTTTTAGGATCGATTGACTGGGACTGCATAGAGTTCTCCACGTATCGTCCCAAAATGTTTTCCCCAAGTAGTGCTTTTTCCAAAAGCAGGTAGAGCCCTTGGAAATAGGTTTCCTGCCAGCACAATGAGGTTATTCCCAGTGATGTCATTCAAGACAAGAAGATTGTCCTTGCAGCAACATCTGTGACATCACAATATGTTTGTATTTACCCTAAACCATCCCTGTGCCAATGGGGCAAGAAACCCCTACAGCTAGGCAACCATCAGCCTGACTCTCCTGAAACTGTGATGGTTCATGAAATAAGCTAAATCTGAAAAACCATCTAGAATAATACAAAAACCTGCTTCCAGTATTTAAAAAATAATCACTGCAAACTCCAGATGCTCCTTTGAAAGGTCTAATTTCACCTTTATAAAGATCAAACAGGACCATTGAATCCATTGGTCTGAAGACTTCTTTTACTCCTGGCTGCTTGCATCAAGGTCTTTATGTCTCTGATCACACGGACCTCCATCAGTCATAGGTTTTAATTTTCAATGGCTACCTCTTCTATCCTTATTCAGGTTTAAGGTTTTAGTCTCAATTCCTAGTTGAAATAAATTTGATGATTGTTTGTCCACATTCAGTGTTTTTATTCTGGACTCTTCCCATCCCATTCTTCTGGGTTGTCTCTTTCACTGTCTCCATCCTTTCTAAATTTAGATTCAAAGTTTGCAAAGGCAAGTAACCTGTTATTTCTTATATATATGGTTCCATAGAACACTGATGACATGTACATTACCAGGTCTGTTAATTTTTCTGTGCCTGGCAGAGGTGAGGAGGATAAACATTCAGAAACTGGTGCGAGGAGTTTCTCTATAGTGAGCTAGCTATAACCATACAAATGTTTATGTCTATCTCTACTATGGCACCAAAACTGGGAAATCTGGTCACTGAAGAGAGGAGGAGGAGTAAGAATACTTTGGAGCTTAATTTGGTTTTGGAAACCTAGATGTATTAATTTAAGATCTGGGGATAGATTGCAATACCATCTTCAGTCACTAGTAGGCGGCAGTGCTTCTTAACATTCAGGAGAGAGGAAGCTGCCCCCGTCATCCCCCTATTTTTTGTCATGAGCTTTCTCATACATTATTGCAATCAGTTTTCTGGACGGTGTTCTTCTTCTGCACTGTGCCGGTGAGCTCATTTTTCCAGACCACAGAGGAAGAAAAGTTTATGCACTCAGCCTGCCCATTCTGACTAGGTTCCTTGGGAAATAATGTACATTTAATGGCACATATGGTTTGATACAGTAAATTTTCCTCTCAGGTTATGTACAGCAGGTTAAATAAGGCAGCAGGTTAAATAGCAGGCAAAGGAACGAATTCTCATGGTTTTCCACAGCAGAAGCAATCTCTGAGTGGCTGCCAGTTTTCCAGGGCTGTTTCCAGAAGGAAAGTTCAAGGCCTCAGTCTCTGACCGACCCGCTCTCCGAAGGGAGTCCTTCTGATTTCCTCCATTCAGCCAGGCGCTTCTTGAACCATTTCTCAGAAAGAAAGAAGAAATGAGCAGGTGAATAGGGAGAAACTGAGTTGCCTGGCACAATGCACGCAAAGGCAGACATATTAGCAAATATCACCAAGGGGGAGCTGCTGAGAAGGCTACATGCATGGGGGTGGTGGTGGAGAAAGTGAGGTGTGGGATGCTGCAGAATCAGGTCAATGAATACCTGAGGAGAGTGGGTATATGTGTGCAAAGTGGACTGTATACCAACTTCAATTGAAAGTGGGCAGGTGGTTTTTGAATAGCCACCTTTAAAAAAGAAAACCTCCTGCAAGTAAAAAAAGCCACCATACTAGGGAGAAAGGTTCTTGTCATGTCCACTGATCCCTGTTGCTCTTTTTCTGTGTGCAAGAAGAGGTTTCCCTTTTTTAATGGAAAATGTAATCCACTCTGCGTAGCTTAAAGTGGTACAAGCCAGTCTTATTCTCTCAGGACTCTACCACTTCATTCTTCTGCACTGCAGATGGAAAGAGGGGGAGGACAAACTATAGATTGGGTTTGACACTGAATTGGACTGTGATATTTGGGGCTTTTGAACCTCGGTCCAGGCCTATTTGGCCAAAGTAGATCTTCTGAAAATGCCCCAGGAGCTGGAAGTGCTTGTGTTTGACTAGCTGGTGTAAACCTGTGGGAATTAGGCCATCAGGCCGCGGATACAACCATTGCATTGTACCCTGGTACTTTGGGGGTTTAAATTTGGTTCAGGCCTATTTAGCCAAAGCGGACTCTTTGAAATGACTCTGGAAACTTGGAATATCTGTTTAGCTGGCATCAATTTGCCAGGGATCAATTAGGACACAGATACAATCATCAAAGTGGACTGTGAGACTTGGGGGCTTCGAATCTTGGCTTAAGCTCTTGGGCAGCTGGAACAAAATGGCACAACAAGGACAATTTTGGGATGAAACAAAATCTACCCTTCAAACAATACTGGAAATAGTGAGACCCCACTACCAAGAGAAAAAATTATTCAATCAACATCTGAAGAATTATAGTCAACAAGCGACAGGGAACAACGAAGAAGGAAATGAGAGTGTGCCGGATGATGTATGCCAATCAAAAGAGGAGCTGGAGGAAATTAATGGGGAAAACCTAAGAGAAACAACGTCAATCTTGGATCAGAGGAGAGTATTAAGGGAAGACAAGGGAAGAAAATCAGCAAAATTAACAAAAAAAAAGCCTGGAAGATCTATTGAAGATAGACAAAGTGCATAAAGATCTAGTGGAGATAAATCAGATGCACAAAATGGTTTCAGAGGGCATGCTTAGAGAGAAAGAAACACAAAGTGAAAAAAGAGAAATAAGAGAGGGAATTACTTAGAAAGATGAAAAAGGGGGAAACAAGAAGGGGGCCCTTAATGTTGAAAAACATGTATGTATTTAACATCGGGAATTTTAAAGGAGAATTCAATTGAAATAAGGGAGCCATAATCAGGGTAAAGATGTAATATGGTGGGTTTTCATTTTAGGTAAACTAAACTAGATATAAAGCTGGGGCATAGATCTGGAACCACTTTTATTAAGAATGTTATTAGAAGACCTTGAGAATATTGTACACTATGAAAGTAATATTATGATAGTAGCCATATTATATACTAAAATATGTACATGAATGGTTTGAATGTTTAAAAGATGTCTGGAATTTGGGGGGCCAACTGGGAAGACACTGAGATGTAAAAAACAAATAACGTATTTTTCGCTCCATAAGAAGCACCTCTCCATAAGACGCACCAATTTTTTAGGAGAAGAAAACAGGAAAATATAATCTGTTTTCTTCGCTCCATAAGACGCACAGGCTTTCCACCCCCCTGTTTTGTGGGGGAAAAGTGCGTCTTATGGTGTGAAAAATACGGTAATTGTAAGCAAAGCATTAACACGATGTTTGACAAACACAAACCAATGTAGATAGATTGAAAAACTAATAAAATGTTTTAAAAAACCTATAGATTGGGTTTGATGCAGTATAAGACTTCCATGCACAGACAGCCTCTTTCGATTTGTAGGATGTTTGTGATATAAGGAGGAACCCAGTGATGGAAGACAGAAAAGCAATCACTGTAAATTCTGAACCCACCACAGTCCCTCACGCCTGCTCTCCCAAAGATTGCAGAGAATTGTGAAGTCCTCAAAACAATGGCCAAGGGTGGTGGTGGGCAGAGAAATGGGAACATTGCTTTCTTAAAGTGCTCCAGTTACTTGCTACAGTATTTGAAGTAATGCACTGTTGTTATTCATAATGCTGAAAAAGTAACTTCTTACATTATTTATTGTGCTGCTTGTCACTTCTTGTAGCTTTTTATTACTTTTTCTAGGGAACATATTGGGTTAAGAATGACATAACACATGGAGAATTTCTGACAGAAGGCCTTTAAAATACATTTTAAATACCCATTATTTTTTCCCCTGAAAGTAACTAGAAAACATCACTTGTTACATCAGCACAATGAGTGTATTCCTTAATTCTGAGGAGTTGTTTTGTTACAACGTATTTACCCTGAAAGGTAACTATTGATCTAGCTCTTTGGATAGCTCAGTGAGTTAAATTTCTATCTGTGAAGCCAGAGGTTGGGAATTTAATTCGTCACTGTGCCTCCCAGAAGAGCCAACCTGTGTGGCCTTGGGCAAGCTGCACAGTCCCATGATGTCCCCAGAAGAAGGGAAGGGTAAGCCACTTCTGAGTACTCTCTACCTAGGAAACTCTGACAAGGATCACTGTTAATCAGGATTGACTTGACAGCACACAATTATTATTTAAGGATCTTCCTTGCAGCACACTGTTTCCTTGTTTTACTTTGTTGATTGATTGATTGATTGATTGATTGATTGATTGATTGATTGATTGATTGATTGATTGAATTTGTACCCCGTCCATTTAGTCAACTGACTACTCTGGGCAGCTAACAACATATAAAATAAACCAATTAAAATATCGAACAAGCAAGACTGAGTAGGTTGAATGGTTATGGTATTGCCCCATGATCAAAGAGCTACAGTATTCTCCCCAATACCCAATTCCAAAAGTGACATGCCCCCCCACAACACCCTGTGCACAGAGCGCCCCCCAATATGTCCTCCTTTGTCCTTCTTTTTGGCTTTCTATGTCCTCCTTTTCATACACATGTATCTGGCAACCCTACCTAAGCATGACCATGCCTTAATTGTTGTTGGTGGATTTGGCACTCCTTATATAATTTTCAGATTACTTTTCAAAAAATTTCGCAAGCTGAAGCGGGACATATTTGTGATTTTAAAAGTGCCGTGTCCTGAGGTTTTATTTGAATGCAACGTGTTGTAAGGCATTGTTCTGTTTAAATTATGTGATCTACAATAAATACATATACAAGGTCACTGACATTTTCACTAGCCTTCGTGCTTTTAACAGCTGGTTGTGATGGCATAGATATTAAGTAGTGCAAAATGTGTATAGCTTTGACTGCTAATTTTGATGCCTCAGGTTGCAGTTCAGAATGTAAGTACAGCTTTCTTGTTTTGGATGAGGCGGTAAAGTATTTGTCAGGGGAGTCAGGACACAACTATTCATTCATAATTGTGAAATAATGGAGTGTTTTTGCTTTCCTTGTTGGTGATCGCCCTCTTGAGGGCATGCTTGGTACTGCAGGCAATTTAAGGTAGCCAAGCAACAGTTGCCATAGAACATGGCATGATTCCTTTTGTGTAATAAGAAGAGGGCAAAATTCTTCATACTGTGGAGCAGGTTTTCTCTGTGTTTTCAAAACCCATTGTTTGTCAGCCTTCCTATTTCTGCTTAGCTCTTTGAGCAGTTCCCAGAAGTCTTCATAGGTGGTGTTATATTGTCTGCTGCTAAGTTGCCTCTGAGTTATGCACATCAGGCAAAATCCACAGAAACAAAACAAAACAATAGAAAGAAAGAAAGAAAGAAAGAAAGAAAGAAAGAAAGAAAGAAAGAAAGAAAGAAAGAAAGAAAGAAAGAAAGAAAAAGACAAAAACGTGTGGCACCTTAAAGACTAACCAATATATTTTAATGTAAGCTTTCATGGACTTGTCCACTTCGTCAGACATTAAGAGACAGAATGAAATGTAATGAAATGTAGATGAAATAGCAGTTTCACATTCTAAATATTCATTGGTTGCATGCAGTAATTATGCCTATGTTTGTTTTATGGCCCTGTTATAAAAATACTTCAGGAAGGCAGAAAACATACCAGGTCTGAGCAGAAAGGAGAGGTGGCGGGGGGGGGGGGGAAGAGAACAGAGGGGAGTTGAAGATGCAGTGTATATCAAAAGGGGAAAGAAAGAATGAAAGAAATTTCCAGAGGAATTACATCTGTTAATGTAGAGAATATAGACAGCTTTTAGCTTAGAGCCTTGTGATGAGAGATGGGCATGGTAGTAGCGAAGAAAATGACAGTGGTAGTGGATAAGAGAAGAAGTCTTACATTTGGTCATGGCTTACGAAACCTAAATTTATAGTCAGTCCATTTCTATGGGTATCCATCATGTATATGAATTTTATTTCAGCTGTTTTCCTCTGTATTCTTGATTTGTAACGATTCTGTTCTAAAATAGTAACTTTTAAATCTTCTGCAGAGTGACCTGGTAGACTGAAACGGTTGGAGACAGGTTTCTGTGTATTATGGTTTCTGATGGCAGAATTGTGGCCGTTGATCTGTTTCTGTAGAGATAGTCTTGTTTGTCCTGTGTAGAGGGCAGAGGGGCATTGTTGGCAAAAGATGGTGCCTGTTTTCTGCCTTCCTGAAGTATTTCAGGAACATAGGCCTAATTACTGCATGTAACCAATGAACATTTAGAATGTGAAACTGATATTCCCTCTGCATTTCATTCCATTTCATTCTGTCTCTTAACATTCTTAACATCTGACGAAGTGGACGTGTCCATGAAAGTTTACATTGAAATATTATGGTTAGTCTTTAAGGTGCCACATGGTTTTGCCTTTTTTTGTGGGTTTTTTTTGGTATTGCTTTGTTTTGTTTCTTTGGATTTTGCCTGATATGCTGCCACAGACTAACACGGCTATGTCTTCCTAAACTACAGTTTTGCTTTATGGTAACTCTTGCAGGGTTTTTGAGGTATGCAAAATGTTCCTGGAGTGGTTTTGTGTTGCCCATTCCCAGTCAGTTTCTATGGATGAGTGGCCGTTTGAGCCCACAGTTGAGAGTCTTCATCTGATACTTTATCCACCACATCCCCTGTGGGACGGATGCTCATGTGGAGAAGAAGATCCATGGCATTGTCTCTGGTATTTTTCAGGACCTGACAGCAGAAAGGCAACATAGGCTCTGTTTGGTTAGTTGGTCTAGTTGGTTGACCTGCTCTGAACTATTCTGAGAGAGACTGAGGTGGTTGCTTCCTCAGTATAGGTGGTGCCACATTCAGATTTACCCACAGGTCCATCCAGCTTAGTAGTGTCTACTTCAGAGATAGGGAACCTCTCACCCAGGGATGGCTTGTGGGCCAACCTAGGAGGGGGATACTTCACCATTGATCATCTTGCCAAGGACTAATGGGAGCTGCAGCCCAACAGTATTTGTGTGTGTGGGGGGGGACACCCATTCTTTGTCCCAGGTCTGGCAGTGCCTCTCTAGGGTTTCAAACAGGAGTCTTTCCCAACCCTGCCTGGAGATTGCATCTGAGATCTTCAGATCCAAAAGATGTTCTCTTCTCCTTGGCTATGGCATCTTTTGTGTCCATTCTCTCTGATCCCTAGATTTTTAGCATTCTAGTTTGCCTGAGAAAGCTCAACTGCTGGATTCCACTCTAAATCACAGAGTAGACCCACCACCACCACTACATGGCCTGCTTTTGGAAAGGGACACTCTGCAGCTGTTCCTAGGGTCTTACATTCACCTTTCTCACAGGGGGCGGATGTCTAACTTTCAAGACTAGGCAGGCAGAGGTCCACCTGCTGGCTCCCTTTCTTGCTTAGTTGTCAACTACTGTATGGGCATTCTGTTTCCCATAGTGGGAGAAAAAGGAGGGCTTCTCATGAAGTGTGGGAGAGAATTGGCTTCAGGAGCTTTAGCAGAATGGGCAGCCAGACACAAAAGCGCCATGGGAAAAACTGGGCATACCTTGGAGGTCAGGTGTTGGGATGGACATCTGGAACAGCAATAGAGGGCAGAGACCCTTGCAGATGCTTTGGAAGCATCAAAGGACTATTGCGAATTGTTACCAAGTAGCCAGGTTTGTAGAACAACCGGGTGAAGCCTTACCTCTGCCAAGGCTCTTCTTCACGTTCTGCATAAAAATACTGATAAAACTTGAAACTGGTTTGGAAGGGAGGCTGCTAATGATGCCATAATACCCGAAGAGAAAGAATTAACCAGAAAATAGGAAAAACAAGCCCTTGTTGGTCAAATGATTTGTGATTTTGGTGCAGTTCCCCCTTTTTCTCCCAGTGCCTTGCCTACCATAGAAAACTCTTGAGCACCGTTCATTAATATCAAAGGTTCTTTTATTTTTAACAGACCATTGGCATTAACATTGGTAACCAACTCGGCCTCTTGCTTCAGAGACTTTCTCTCATCTATCTTCTCATCAAGCAACAACAAATCCCTCTCAACAGGCAGAAGCGCTGAACTCAACTCTTTGTATTTCCGCTTGCGTGGGTTGCCCAACTCTTTGCTCAGCTTCACTGGTGAGGGTGAAAGATCCACCCCACCTGAGGCTCCCAAATTTTCTTGTCCGGAGTTGGTCATGATCTGGGTCGGAAAGGACTCTCCCCACAGGGTCTCCCAGGAATTTCGGAACAGACCCTATTTTCACATCTCTGGGCTTCCCTTCTCTAGCACTCCTTGAATTTCATCCGTTGCTGCCTTTCTTCAGTCTCGCTCCAGTAAGGCAGCTCACAATATACGTACTCCACTCTTTCTCTACATACTCTCTAGGCACCTTAAAATCAGTCCATTGTCTTGTCCATGGGTCTTCCTGCACTATTTCTACCCAGTCTTTCTCTCAATCATCTTTCTCCTCTATTGCCCAACAACACGCCTTATCCTCTACCATCTCCAACTGCCCCCACCTTCCATCCTCCTGTCCTTTTTTAAAATCTTTTTTGCCTCCTGCCAAAATGTCACCCTCTGCTGGTTCTTTCTTTCCCCTTTCCCCCTGCTTATTCCCACTTGGTTCTCTCATGGCCTCTTCCACAGTTGACATCCTTCCCACTGCACCTTCACTCGAGGAGGTGGGTGGGGCACATTCTGAGGAGCTCCTGCCAGCCTCATACTATTTATTAATTAAATTTCTAACCTGTCTTTCTCCTAGGCAGCTTACAAAATATTATAAACACAAATATGAAAACAATCAAAAGCAATTGAACATATTCATACTTAGAAAGCATTAAATAAAATCCATTTAAAAACAGACTTTATCAGATAAAAAAAGACAACTACTCCCATTTAAATGACAGGATGATTCCATTCAGTGGAATGTGCTCCCAGATTATAGATGGTGCAATCATTGAGATGCTAGATATGAATACCCAGGTGAATACCTAGATATGAATACTAGGACTCAGGAGACCTGGGTTCAAACCCCCACTCAGCCATATAAACTTACCAGCAGCTGGTAATGGCAATCCACCCCTTAACCTTCTCACATACAGTATCTGGAAAACCCTATCAGGATCACCAGAAGTCAGAAGCAACTTGATGGCACGTGAACCTCAGGCAAAGAGGTTTGTCTCATTTCACAAAAGCAGACATCCTACATTAGAGGCAAGCCACATTGAATCACCTGTTTTTTTTATGCCCTTCTGGCAATCATGGCAGCAATCAGCCTAGAGTGTTTGGCCATTTCTTAAAATGTGCTCAAATTTACTTTTCATAAAGCTGAATGAACCTCTTTCCCTTTCTATTTAGGGTTCCTTGACACCTTGCAACCCATTGGTAGGGTGGGGCTATCGGAAAAGATTAGCCTGATGTGCAAGAGTATGAGTGGATCAGAACTAACTGAGAGACAAGGAGTGGACACCATGGAAGTAACAAGGGGGCTTGATCACTTTGCTAAACCATTCCAAAAACTTCATTAAAAGCCATGAGATTGCCATGTTTTTCATTCTAGTGTGAATCTACGTGCTTTTTCACCTCTGTTTGAAACTGCCTGCCTTGTGCTCCTGGAAGCCTCCCGAAGAAATATTGCTAACTTTTTTTTCTGACCTATACTCACTGAAGGCTTGTGGCCTTCTTCACCTGAAATCACTCTAACAGCCCACCGGAATCCAGAATTTAGCCAAAGATTCCTGCTAGCTTACCTTTCTGTCCCACATTCGTGGTTTGAGTCTATGGACTTTGTCAATCTGTCCTCTCTTAGAACTTCTGCGTAAGATTTCTCTTTTGTTTGCTTCCATTGGAGTTGCAATGCTCAAGACTAAAGAGAAGTAATTTTTGTTACCCCTAACTCCAACTTTGGAAGCACTTTCTTCATGCACTGGTGGCTCCTCCATTTATCCCTCTCTTTCATTGTATGAGGGAGTTAGGGAAAGACCTTCATTGCTCCCCTTTTAAATCTCTTTCCTCTTTTCATCCTTGTGCAATCTTTGCACCCCAAATGGCTCAGTCCTAAAGCTTTCCTTGTTCTTTGTAGTAGCTTAGGTATTAGAATTCTCTCAGCCTTGCCAGTTTGTTTCCTTTGAGCTGGTATTTCCCCACAACATTTCTGAAGTACATGGAATAGGTTAGTGATTTGCCATTTATGTAACTTTTGAAGAGACCCTTGTCCAGCAAGCCGAGGTCAAGAGGCAGTCCCGAAAGCAGCAAAATCAGGGAGCTGGACAGGGGACAGATTGTATTTGTCTTCAGTGTGGAAGGGATTGTCACTCTCGACTTGGCCTTCTCAGCCACACTAGATGCTGTTCCAAGTCCTCCATTCAGAGCACGTTACCATAGTCTCTTGAGACTGAAGGATGCCTAATCTAACTCTGCTGTATTCTTTGCCACACCTCAATGCAATTATTGTGTCCATTTTATTTCTTGTGTGTCCTATAAAATTCCCTTATTGAATAGCTCTGTGTGAGCGTGATTTAGGCAACCCAGTCTGTGTTAAGGCATGCTAATGCTGTGGTTTCAAAAAGATGTGTCTCAGAAAATGTGAGTTCATTCATGTGCTCTGATTACACACTAGCTAACAATCCCTCTCAAAAACAAAAAGGAAACCCCGCCGTTTGATAGGTACCAAATTAGCAGTGCAAGTTTGATGAAGCATCAGGAATAGGTAAGTGACTTTTTCACCAAACTAAGGGTGCACCAACTCTGCCACTTAACCATGGTTTATGCCAGAACGCAGTGTATTTTCTGTTCAGTCATAACTATAACTAATCCCAAGTAACCTGAACATTTTTTCATGGACCCTAATTGCTTTTTGTTCAATTTGCAGAGACTACAGATTTTTTTTAAAAAAAGCAATCCCACTTGCATTGTTTTGTTTCAGGTTCTAGCATGGGCCACCACTTATATGGACCCAAAGGGGTAGCAGCAAGTTGTGTCCTACAGAAATATTGACAGTGGGGCCTGTTTTTTATATTGGCAAGTCATGCAGCATTCAATTGACTTAACAGCTTTTGAAATTGCAGTACTCATCGGATATAATTCTAAACTAGGCAAGCATAATAACGTGGTTTGGTAGAGAGACAAGAGGCTCTTTTGAGAGGGATGATTCCAGTGGGGTTCAGTATAGCAGTACATTGTGAACATCCCCCTCAAATAAGTGGGTCTTCTCTCTCCTCCAAACAATATATTGTCAAATGTAGCATTATTTCAGATAGTTCCTGCAATTTCACAACCTAATATATCCATTTATAACTACCGTATGTCACTTATCAAATTAAGTTTTTCTTTAAAAAGATGGGGAAGAGGGTGGTGTTAATGAGAGAGGAGAGAATATGATCTCTGATTCCAGTGAGAATTGTAGTGATTTCAGTGAGTTTTACCCTGAAACTTGCCAGTTAATGACAACAGTGATTTAACTGCATAGGAAACTTCGATTCAGGACAGCTTCTCTGTCTACTCATTACCTAAGGTAGATACAGAAATGAATCATTCCTGAATAGCATGGGAAGGCTGCTAAGTCCGGTGGACAAAAATGCCAGTGTATCGAGATGTAGTAGGCATCCTTCAGTCTCAAGAGGCCAAGGTAACGTGCTCTGGACAAAGGTCTTGGAACAGCGTCTAGTGTGGCTGAGAAATCCAATTTGAGACTGACAGTCCGTTCCACACTGAAGACAAATACTATCTGTCCCCTATCCACCTCCCTGATTTTGCTGGTTTTGGGACTGCCTCTTTGCCTTGGCCTGCTGGACAAGTGTCTCTTCAGATTGGGAGAGGCCGTGATGCATTGTCTGCCTCCAGGCTGAACGCTCAGATGTCAAGGTTTCCCATCTGTTGAGGTCCATTCCTAAGGCCTTCAGATCCTGCTTGCAGATATCCTTGTATCGCAGTTGTGGGGCGATTTCCCTGCACTAATTCTCCATACAGGAGATCTTTTGGAATCTGACCATCAGCCATTCTCACAGCATGCCCAAGCCAACGTAGACGTCACAGTTTCAGTAATGTATACATGCTAAAAATTCCAGCTCGTTCTAGGACTACTCTATTTAGAACTTTGTCCTGCCAGGTGATATCAAAAATGTGTCGGAGGCAACGCATATGGAACATGTTCAGCTTCCTCTCCTGTTGTGCACAAAGGGTCCAGGACTCACCGCAGTGCAGGAGTGTGCTCAGGACACAGGCTCTATAGACCTGGATCTTGGTATATGCCGTCAGCTTCTTATTAAGCCATACTTTCTTTGTGAGTCTAGAGAACATGGTAGCTATTTTGCCAATGCGTTTATCCAGCTTGACATCTAGGGAGAGAGTATCAGAGATTGTTGAGCCAAGGTACACAAAGTCATGAACAATCTCCAATTCTTGTGTGGAGATGGTAATAGAGGGAGGTGAGTCCACGCCCTGGCCCATGACTTGTGTTTTCTTCAGGCTGATTGTTAATCCAAAATCTTGGCAGGCCTTATACTAAAGTGATTCATGTGTTGTTGGAGGTCTTCAGCAGAATGGGCAACAACAGCTGCATCATCAGGAAGCTGCACTTCAGCTGGACTTTGGTCTTCTCCCTCGATCAAGATGTAAACGAGGAGCAATGCACACTACTGTGCCTGGGTCTTACTCTCACCACAAGACAGGGGGTTGTCCTGATTTGAAGTTACCTGTGCAGCTAAATTGCTGTTATCATTCACATGGAATATTTTAATTGCCATGGGCAATTTAGATGGAGCATTTTTGTAAGCTGAAAAAGCCAGCTAAAAATTCATTCTGAGCCATTGCTGTCTGGCTTCCCATTGCATCAGAAGCATTAAAATATGTGTTCCCTGTAAGAGTAACCAACTCTGGTAGGATGCAGATGTAGCAATAATAGTGCATAGCCACAGGGTATGTAATCCTGAATCTACCCAGAACAGGAAAACCTTTTCCCATGCTACATAATGCCTTTCTTTTCTAAAGGTATCAAAGTCTTTGCCCTTTTTTAAAAAATGTCTTTTTAAAAAACATCATTTGTATATCTTGGCAAGTGGTAACAGCTTTCTTAGCAAATAGTAAATCCAAGAGAGGTGGTTCCCTGGAATTCTTAGAACCTGCATCTTAACTCATCTGGGAGAAAGTGACTGCATGGAAGTCACATCAGAACAACAGAAATGGCCCAGAGAACAGAGTTGTATGCCATGACTTTGTGTTGTTGTTGTTGTTGTTGTTGTTGTTGTTGTTGTTGTTGTTGTTGTTGTTGTTGTTGTTGTTGTTGTTGTTGTAACTGTTATCATGAGCAGCGGATGGTTTTCAGTTTGAATAACCTCTGCCAGAAGCCAGATGAAACTTCTGCAGTATGCCACCAGGTGGCACTGCAGGCCATGCTCCAAGCATGATATGGCAATACTGTAAATAAATAAATACAACAGGTGCCTGTAAGGCTGGCTTTCCATCTCTTGTGTTTGTCTGGCTAATAAGATGTTTGCTGGGGCATAGGAAGGCCAAATGGGATTAAGCAGGTCTCCTCAAATTCATGAAGCCTTTGCCCCACTGGGCACTTGACAGATATTTAAGGGGTATTCTAGACAAAACCTTGACGTCTTCCCGGCTTTTGTGTGTTCAGAAACTTACCCACCCCTCCCACATTGGCCAAAATCCTATTGCTTACTGTAGTAAATTTCACTCAATTAGTCTCCTTAAATCAGGTGACTCAATTCCTCCATAAAGTATATTGCTTCAAATGGGCCTACTTGGTCTGTGACTTACTTTAACATACTAAGTCACAATTAAAGTAGGCCCATTTGAATCAATGGAACTTACAGAGGAGCTGACTCACTAAACCTACATCAATTCTACTCTATAGTAATTTTATACACTAAGCAATAGCATTATGGCTGTTGGACATGTGTTCTGGGATACTGTTGGTTCTAGAGGCTGGGCAAAGCTGTGATCCATTTTGCAGTGTTCTTGAGTTGTGCATTTTGTGCGGAATTCTCAAAAGCTGCGCTGTGGTGGAGGTTTATTTGGAATAGATGACACCAAACTAGAGACTGAACAGTAAGTGGACTTCAAAGCTAATTGGCAGACATTCATTTTTGTAGTGCATTTTCTTGCCCAAATAACCCATAAGACCGTATGGGCATAAAAGAGATAAAAGATGAAGGGAGCTCAGTACTTACTATAGAGAGTAATACAGTGGGGTCTCGACTTACGAACTTAATCCGTATTGGAAGGCAGTTCTCAGGTCGAAAAGTTCTTAAGTCGAATCTGCATTTCCCATAGGAATGCATTGAAAACCATTTAATCCGTATCTGCTCTTTTCGTCCATAGAAACTAATGGGAAGCTGCTATTCTGCCTTCTGCCACTAGAGGGGGATATTTTTTCTTTTTTACTTTTAACCTAAGATGACTTAGCTTTAAAAAAAGGAAAAAAAGAGTTCGTAACTCGAATCTAAGTTCGTAAGTTGAGTCCATATATTCCTATGAGAACAGTTCGTAAGTCGAAACGTTCGTATGTCGAGCCGTTCGTAAGTCGAGACCCCACTGTACTGATTCAGTCAGCTTAGTTTGAGGCCCTTTCAGCTTGAGGTGAGGGAAATCGACCAGCTTACCCACCACTGAGGCCAGAAATGGTCACTAACTTTAGTACATGAAGCTGAGTGCCCATTCTCTATGGCATGGAGTGAGGCCTCAGCAGTATCACAACCCCCCCCCACACACACAGTAGTATTAACCCCTGCAGATGTCCCAAGCTTGATCTCTGCATGGGAGCAAATTCTGATCCGTAGGAGTAATTCCACTAGGAATCTTCCTTAGCCCTCCCATATATATATATTCAGACACAGACACAGACACAGACACAGACACACACACACACACACACACAGACACACACACACACACAGAAGTGTGGTGAAAAATCAGCATTTTGACATCATTCTGCCACTGATATGCTTTCCTACATCTTCCCTTCATGATGCTGAACAGATGCTCAGAAAACTGACAGTTTATTGAGTTGTAGAACTGGAACACTTGAACAGAGAAGAAGAATCCATTAGGCTAACATACACAGCAGCATCACAAGTCAAGGCCAATTGCTTACACACAGACACACACACTATACAAATCACAATGAGAATAATTTAGTTAATAAAATCTACTTCTCAACAGAGATCAGCCCCCCCTCCCCGGCCATTTGTGTTCCCTAGGGAACAAAAATCCAACTACCACCTACTTCTCTCTAATGTACACTGGGACATCTTGCACCAGAGAGTTATTTTGGACAAGCCTCATTGAGATGAATGAGGGGTACCTAAATGGCTAAGAGAAGTCCTGATGAGATGCATGCAATGGGGCTCGTCTGTTTTCCCTTCTCCTTGTCCTTAGGCTGTGGACAGAAGGGGTTGATCTTGGATAGGGAAAAGTTGGGTCCAGAGTAAGGAGGTTATGAATACAAAGGCTCCAGACACTGCCATTACTGGTATGCTTAGCCAGTCACTGTGCAAGCCAGATGGATGGGCATTGTAGTCCAATCATATATGGAAGGTGCCACTTTGACCCTGCCCTGGATTAGAGCAAGCCGTTGAGAAAAGGTGAAGAGAATGCCTCCCTTCATTTATATATATAAATGTGTGTGTGTGCACATGTGGAAAACACTATGGGTTTGGGTATGGCTGATTCACATTTCTCCCTCTGTTGATCAGACTATGCAATGGGAAATGTGAATTAGCCCAGAGTCCCTCCTCCCCAAACCTTAGCTTTTCCTGTCCACAAGGGAACCTTCTACTTTTTAAAAACTGGAATCATTTCGGATTGATTCAAGCATGTGATGGCTGTTTAGGTGCTGAGCAAGCCTCCCCAAGCCTCTTCAGAGCCAGCCGATTGCAAGTAGGGTCGTTCGTAAGTCAAGACCCCACTGTAAGCGGCATGCAGAACACTTTGCTTTGCGTTGAATTGCTGCAGAAAGAGAGGGCAAGAGTTGCAGATGCACACACACTCAAAAGTACCTTCCCACCTTCCTGCTCATCTCTTGTGTTTTACCTCATTAAGGCACACAAACACATACACAGTGCTGTCCCAGCACACACTCCGCCCAGCAAAACATCTCCCCAAAGACTCCTTCCTTCCTTCCTTCCTTCCTTCCTTCCTTCCTTCCTTCCTTCCTTCCTTCCTTCCTTCCTTCCTCGCTTGCTCGCTTGCTCGCTTGCTCGCTCGCTCGCTCCTGGGCAATACTCCTATTATTTTATTTATTTTATTTTTAACCACTTAGAAATGCAAAGCCTCATGTCAAAAAACTGCTGGATAGCTCAGTGGTTTGTTTAGACATGGTTGGGATCTCAATTTCCCATTGTGCATCCTGGACAGGGGCCCTTCTAGTTTTGCAGTTCTAAGGAGCTGACAGTTGAAACTGGGAAAAGCCTGTCTTGTTGCCTATTAATCCATTTCTTTGCAGTTCAATTTAAGTGTGGCTGCTTAGATCAAACAAACCCAAATTCCTTCATGAGACTTCACAGAGATTTAATGAGTTTTTCTATTGCTGTGTCATCACAGATCTAAAATGTGTTGTTTGTGTTTCTGCTTTTCTAGCATTCGCAAAGTTCTTCTGTATAAAACCTTGTGTATTGATTTCTGCTCTACTTGCATACAAAAGAATAGGAGAGGCTATGCAAATAAAAAAAGGTGGCTATGTAAATAGAAGGTGGCTTTGTTTCCTGCCACTCCCATTAAGTTCTATGGGACAAACATGGCTGCAATCAGAACAGAGTTGAAGAGTCACTACTGCCTTGAATAGTGGGCTAGTTTAGTCTGCTCTTGTTCTGTTTTAGAATACAGTCCTACGTTATCCCTATATATGTCAAGGGCTTCCATTCAGTTAACAAAACACACTGTGTTTGAGAAGACTAATGCAGTGATGGTGAAGGCTTATCCTGTTTTTGACAAGAAGTCGGAAAAGTTACATTTTTTGACTGCAGCTTCGTAGCCTCCAGTGACTGGGAAGGGAGTGCAAGGACTTTCTCTACTCAGAGCAGCTGCCTGTACTTTCCCAGTTTCCTTTGAAAAACTTAGACTTTTCCAAGACATCCCTCTATTGTAGTGACTTTAGCTTCAAATGGTGAAATCACTTAGCTTGTATTGGGCAGAGCAGGAGCAGGGTCTGGTATTTAGATCTAAGATATATTGGTCCCCAGAACATGCTTTGGTTTGTACTCTGTGATCTGTGGTCCCAAAATCCTATTCCCAGTACAGTATTTTAAAAAGAATTTTTCTTTAACCCTCCAGTACCCTCTTCAAAAGTCTACAGAATGTTTCTAGCGCTTTTTCTTAAAAATAATAATCCTTTGTTAATTCGTGTTCCTTATCCCTGTTTTTCTGCCCTCCCTCCTACGTTTTGCCATCTGTCCCTTTGCTGTACAAAGAGGAAATAATTAATTTTAATTGTTGGAACAACATGGTCTCCTCTAATCAATAAATTAACCTTTGCCATCACCCACTTAATAACATAAAAGCCTGCAACCTGGGAATGTCTCACATACAACTAATGGTTTCTCTCACTGCCTTGTTCAAAAAGCAAAATGGCCTCATTTCACTCTGGCACCACAGTGGCCTATGCTTTCTTCCTATGAGGGCCCGAAAGCAGGCATCATGCTGAGCTGAGGGAGATGCAACTTTGGCAGAGGTTCCTTTCACTTTCTCTTATCCCAGTCTGCAGACAACTGATGACAGTCAAAACATTTTCCTCAGACTCCATAATATTGCACAGTGAGTGGATTTTGCCAATGGAGCTACAGTTCCATGGAGCCTGTGTATCTTTACACAAACACCCCAGCTTTCTACATCAATTTAGTTGTAACATGTAGACTCCACCTTTTAGTCTTTCTTGCAGGGGGTCCCAAGGTGGGTTATTCTTAAGATCTGAAAATTGTCAACACGGTAAACCAAAAGTAACATTAGCAGTGAAAACAATCAGACTTGTAAGCCGCCCAGAGACCTTTGGGTAGAGTGGGCGGCATATAAATTAAATAAATAATAAATAATAATAAAAGCTTGATAAAGCAAAACACTGCAACTCTAAACATGTCTACGCAGAAGTACATCCCACTGAATTCAATGGGCCAAAGTCACTGGAAAGTAGATATATGCTTGCAGCCTAAGCCACACTTACATGGGAGTAAGACTCATGGAACTCAGTGGGATACATCTGGATATACATAGGTATTGAATTGCAGTGTTAATGAAGCAGGTAAATATAATACACAGAAAGGCCCTGTCTGGGGTAGGAGCTATATTGTCTAGGGGGTGAAATACACCTGCTCTCATGTTTCTAGCAACCACACATTCCAAGGTGGTAAAAGATGGAACAAGATGTTAATCATTTAGTAGGCAAATTCACGTGGTAAGGAGTGGGAGAGTATCTAGCCCGAAAAAGAGCTCCTTCCTGCACCCCTCAAATCTGTGCACATTTTTTTTAAAAAAAATCAGCATATGTCAGGGATCATGATTTTTACATTAATATTCATGGTCTTTTGTACCTGGTGGTTCTCCGCATATTTATTTAGAGTTTTGCTATTTGTTATTTGTAGGATTTCCAAGATACGTAGTTGTTTAAGACATAGTTTACCATTGTTTTCATGGCTCCCCAGTAAACCCATGCCCCCCGAGTCCCAGTCTGACACTCTTTCCACTATAGCATACTAGATTATAGTCAGCAGCATTTGTTAATTTTATTTATTTATAAAATTATTTGAATTGTCAACCTGAAGAAGGGCCGCAAGGGAACATATGAATTTAAACATAACAAATTTCAAAATACCTTTAACTGGTTTTATCCACTCAGACCATCTTTTCCCTGGTTCAGCTTTTGACTATGGGTGTGACCACATGGGGAAAACAGATCACAATTTGAATGGCTTGTGGAGCAATCACACAATACATGGGGAATGTGCTCCAGCCTAACCCCAATCTATCCCTAAGCTGAACCTTTTTTATTTGGCTGGAGGGCTTCAATCTTTGGGGATGGATGGAAGGGAGCTTTCCTGGAAGATGGAAAGGCTGTTTTTAAGAGAGATTGCTCCAGTTAAGGCAACTCTTTCTGGTGCAATCAGGCATAATGCCTTGACAGCCTGTGTCAAGCCCTAGGAACACCTGCCAGAGCTTACACTTCATTGACATAGTATTTGAAAACCCAGACTTACGTCCAAACTGATGAGGCAAGAGAGTAGCACTTTCTGGTAGAATATCATAATATGTAGATGAAAAACAGGAAGACGAAGAGGAAGGAAGAGACAAAGTGACAGTAAACTGGCGTGTAGAAATTATTCTGTGCATATTTGTGAGGCAAAGGGTAGAAGGGTGTATATGTAGTGGTGTCTCACCATCTCCCTGATCCCATGTCTACCATGCCATGAATAGCCTGTTGGTTTCCAAGGGACATGCAGGGGCTGTGTTCCCTGAGTGTCTGGCCCTCTTCTTCTTCCCCCTACTTCCCACCACTTCATTGCTTTGGCACCTGGGGATTTGGCAGTATTTTTCAGAGCTTGTAAAGCAGTGGTCCCCAACCTTGGGCCTCCAGAAGTTCTTGGACTACAACTCCCAGAAACCTTCACCACCACCTCTGCTGGCCAGGATTTCTGGGAGTTGAAGTCCAAGAACATCTGGAGGCCCAAGGTTGGGGACCACTGTTGTAAAGGACTTGCTTGGAGACTCATCAAGATTTTCCCCAGCTCATCCTATTTTGTCAAGAGATGTCTGTGGCTCCAACATTTGGGGTGGGAAAGGATGCATACAGTTTGTGGACTCAAATCCTGGAACCTCCAGACATAAGTCCTGTGTGGTTCCAGAACAAAAGGGAAAGACAGAAGGCAGAAGAGCAAACGGAAGAGCCCTTGTGATGGGACATATAGCAGACAGAGCAGATCTTGCTAACTCTGGGCAGGCTTGTACAAGAGAAGAGGCTCTTTCAGATAGTCTGTTCCCAAATCTCTTAGGGTTTTTATTCATGTTAATTGTGCCTGAAAGCAAACAGATGCAGACTGCTAGAAAAGTGAAGTAATATGGTCTACTCAAAGTAATTTGTTTTGCATGAGCTGTGGCTTCCACATAGTTTTAAAAGGCAGCCTGACATACAGTGGGGTCTCTACTTAAGAACTTAATCCGTATTGGAAGGTGGTTCTCAAGTTGAAAAGTTCTTATGTTGAATCTGCATTTCCCATAGGAATGCATTGAAAACCATTTAATCTGTATCTGCTCTTTTCCGTCCATAGAAACTACAGTGAAACCTCTACTTAAGAACTTAATCCGTTTTGGAATGGTGTTCTTAAGTTGAAACGTTCTTAAATTGAAGCAAAATTTCCCATAGGAATGGACTGAAAACCAATTAATCCGTTCTGGCTGTTTTTTTGTTATGTAGAGGTGCGTTCGTACATTGAAGCATTAGTTCCCATAGGAACTAATGCAAAGCTGGTTAATACGTACTCTGCCACTAGGGGGAGAATTTTTTTTTTTAACCTAAGATGACCTAAGGTAAAAAAAAGAGCAGGAAAGTTTTTTTTTTTCCTGTTCTTATCTTGGATTTCTGTTCTCAAGTAGAAGTAAAATTTAGCAAATGGAACTGTTCTTAAGTTGGATTGTTCTTAAGTAGGGACGTTCTTAAGTAGAGACCCCACTGTAGATTGTGTTGCGGTAATCCAATTTTGATGCAACCAAGGCATGTGTTACCGTGGCCATACATGTTTTATCTAGGAAAGGACAGTTCTCCTTTTTTCTGAAGCTGTGCTTAAACCACCTGGACACAGCCCTTATCTAGCAATTTAGGATCAGTGCTGGATCCTGGAGCATCTCCCAAGCTGTGAACCAGATCCATGAGCTGTACACCTGATCTTCCCGGACTGGCTTTCTACTGAAGCAGCAGCACCTGTGTCCTGTCTAGATTACGCTGCATTTTATTTGTCCACACTCAATCTACTCCTGTGCACTGACAATGGCTGTGTCCATGATTGCCAGCTCTAAGTGGTTGTCAGCTCACTGGTGGTGCCTAAACCCCTCGTCTGGATAACATCTTTAACTTATTTTCTATAGATGTTAAACAGAACGAGGCATCCTCTGCCTGCTATGAATTGCTGATGCAAATGTGCACAAGAGTAGAGGAAGGGAAACTTTCTGAGCTGAGCAGCATTTCATTTCTTGTGGCTTCGCTTGCTCTGGCTTAGAGTCCTATCCATGGTGCTACAGGAGGGGCCACTACTGATGGCAGCTCAGAGCCCTTCCCAACAAGATCTGAGACCTCCTATCACTTTAGGTTTTCCAAGAGGGATGGCTTTTGGAGTCCTGTGGAGCACTGCAGGAAATTTAAAGTATCAGCCCAGCGTTTATGAAGGTAGCCCACCTTGCCAAGGTTCTTTCAAATTTGGAGCCAGTTTTTGCTGTGTCTTATCTGGATTGCATGCCCCAGACTTCAAGCTACAAATTTTCAATGGACATAGCATGATACTATGTTTCAGTACATACCAGATTTCTGCTTTCTGAATGGTATTGAAATACTTTATATCAGGATATACACATTTCATTTTTCTGATCTTCTTAATATTGCAGACTACATTTAGTGACGTGGTCTAAGTGTAAGTTTTTTAATAGCATGGGTACCAACTTTCATTTTTGGAGATTATACATTAAGGCCTGTTGTACATGAGAAACAGATTTCTGCTGGAAGTTGTAAATCCAGTATGACAATCGCTGGAAGATCACTAGGACTAGGAATCAATAGGCCCCTGTGTCCCTATTAGCATGGTGCTCTGTGATAAGAGTGGGAAGCATGTGGCACTCCAGATGTTGTTGGGCTGTAAATCGGCCATTCAACAACTCCTGAAATGCCACATGTTGTCCTCCCCTCCTATATGGGCTCTAACTTTGTGAACCTGAGTTTCATAGCCATGGGCTCTCTTTTGCTGAGTGAGAAGATGAGAGGAGCACCCCTGCGTCAGATCAAAGGCCCGTTGACTCCAGCATTCCATTCACACAACGGCCAGCCTGATGACTCAGAGAAAGCCATTAGCAGACATGAAAGCAACAGCACCTGTCCAGTCATGCTCCTGAGCATGATATATAGAAACAGAGGCTGGACCTACAAGTCAGAAAAATGCCACCTCAAAGCAGATTAAGAGTGTTCTGAATTGGCAATGCACAGTGCACATCTTTCCTTTTGCTCCAGAATTAATATTAGGACTTCTCAGTGGGCTGAGCACCTGGATTCAGAGCCAGGTGTTAGGAGATTGATTCCCCATTGTGCTTCTCAGGAGAAACGTGATCCTGTGTAGCCTTGGTAAACTGTATGGTCCGTGAACACCACCAGAAGGACGAAGTGAACCACTTCTGAGTACATTATACCTAGGACATTCTGGGTCTTCTAAGCATAATTTGCAATTGATTTGACAGGACATAATAGCAATTACTTCTTATTAGTAATGTACCATAACAACAGAACCTGACACTATCGGTGTGGAGTACTGCACAAATAGCAGCCGTTTTAATCCAGAGTGGGGAGTGACACTGTGTAAGACAAATGAAATAACTGCAGATTGAGGATGAACTAAGAGAGACATGTAGATCTGACCATTCTGTCTCTGCTACAGACAGCTATTTGCTGTTAGTTTGGATGAAGCCGATCCAAATGAGAGGTAAATCCTTGCCTCTGAGAGGTAAGTAACCGGGGATAAACATCAATGAGATCAGCCGGATTGGTCTTCCTTGAAGGCATTGCCTGGGGTGCCACAGGTGGCAGAAGACTAGAAAATTGACAAAATTTGAGATTATCGAACAAAGCCAAGATCAAGAAGAAGTAAGTAAAATAAAGGGAATAGTTACTATAATTTATAAAATGTTAGTACGTTCAGGATTTGATCAAGCAACAACGAAAAACCAGTGACAGGAAGATTTTGAGGAAGATATTAAAAGAGAGGATTGGAATAAGATATGGTCACAAACAATAATGAAGAATATGTCTATAAAGGCAAAAGAAAATTGTCATAATGTTGCATGGAGATGGTATTGAACTCCAGTAAAATTGAATATAATAAATAAAAATATACCATCTCAATGCTGGAGATGCAAAAAAGGAAAAAGGGGTCTATATGGGGGATGTGTGAAATAATAAAGAATGGGCACTGGTTTTTAAGGAAATTAGATAAAATATTGGATGTGTTATTCAGATATTATTGCCCTTCTGAACATAACTAAGAATTATCATTTGAAAAATGATCAGAAAGAGTTGTTACAATGGTTATGTTAGCAAGATTAATATTTGCAAAGAATTGGAAAAGTGACAAACAAATTAGTCTTGCAGAGTGATATAAAGAAATGTGAAGTTTAGCAATTAATGATAAGTTAATGTGTGAAATAAAAATAAGAAGAGGAATGGTGAAGTCTAATTACTTCAAAGATATACGGAATTTATACTTGGAATATGTTTTCTCGAAGGAGAAAAGCTATTTGCCAGCAGAAGAATCAATGCATTTTTGGAGAGGAATGGGGTGAAAAGTGACACAAATTGATATCTTTGATCAACAGTCCCAAGGGTGAAGGTCGCATGGATGGGAAATGTTTATTGTGTATTGTGTGTAGTTACTACTGAGTTTGTAGTAAATTTTAGTTTTATTTCTATTATTTTTAATTTTCTTTTTTTAAATCAATAAACGAAAGAAAGAAAGAGAGACAGCACCAAAAAGAGTAACTAATGGTTAGGAAGAAAAAGAAGTAGTGCTCCAGATGTTTTCTCAGCCAGCTATGTATAATAAGCCTCCCCCCAATGACCTTTCGTGTCAGTGTGTTGAATCTAGCCTGCTGTGTGAGACCAGAAGAGACCAAACCAAGCTCTTCAGCTATCTGGCTTCAAATCTTTCAACACAAAGGGGGGCGGTGGTACTTCATTTGGTGCAGAAGAAGAAGGTGAAATTTTAAAAACTAAGTAAGAAATTGTGAATCTGCAGAGAAACACAGAGACAACTCAAGAGCTAGGAATGGACCTGAAATATGATAGAGACTCATTCTATTCAGGAGGTTACATGAACTCCCAAGACTGCCACTATGTCTAACGTAGCCAACTCTACCTCAGAGCCGACTCTACCATTGTGAGGTATATGCCTCAGCAGCTGATTTTGGGTGTTAGTAAAGGGTAGCAAGTGAACAAACTGTCTGATTTATTCTTACAGGCCAGGAGTAAGGCTTTTATGGAACGTTCTTCCTCAGGTGCCAAAATAGCATGACCAACCTTGGGTATCATGCTCCGCCTCAAACAACAAAATCTTTTGGGCAAACCCTATCCATGCTTTCCCAATCTTAGGATCAACCTCTTACAACATAGAGACCCAAATCCTGTTTTGTACTTGCCTGTGGAAAGCAAACAGCATAGCTTGCAGTGTGTTCTCGTGGGCAATTAATGAATCCCCACTTGGATTTTTGGGAGTGTGCACACCTTCTGGCATCGTTCAAACTGGAAAAATCCAAGTGAGGACATGTTAGCTGCCTGTGGGAACATGCTGCAAGTTGTGCCATTTACCATCCATAGATGTAACTAAGCAACAGGATTTGGGCTAAATTTGCCTGTAAAGGGAAAATTCTAGAAGCATTTAAGAAGGGTATCTTTTTTTCCATTTACTTCTGTGTGTTTGCAGGGTGATTAGAGAAAGAAATAATGAAGTACTGTTGGATCATAGGTGGCTGGAAAGGAACAGAAACTAAGTTCCTGAGAAGGGACAGGGCAATTCTTGAAGGCCATCCTGATCTAGATGCGCTTGACTCTGTAGCCTCTGGAAGACACGGGTGTCCCTTTTCTTTCAAAGCTTTTTTTAATGCTCTCATTAAAAGTAGAACTCAGCAGAATCTGATGAAAATATGGAATGCCTAGTTGGTAGCTCATTTTTCTGATTGCTCCTGAAAATAGTCAGGAAGGGTGGCTCATTTTGTCTTTTCTAAGGAAGATGTTGCATATCAATTTTGTGGTTTACATAAGCCTTTAGCTGCCTCACTGTGTACCACTTGTATCCTACACGGTTCCTTCATGGAGGAAGTAATTAGCACTTGTGCTGTGTTCAGTCAATACTGTAGCAAAGGTAAACAGGGAGGGGGAGAGGAGAGAAGGGATCCATGGCCATGTGCATCTGGATGGCATAAGAGACCCCTGGGAAGGTAGCCAACTTCGTCTTTCTCATTGATCATAATTGCAGCTTGCCCAGCAAGGAGTTCCCCGCAGCTCAGTGGGGTCTCTGCTCTCCTAGGTGGAAAGAGGGCAGAGAAGAGACAATAGAGAAGAGCAGAGACTACTTGATTGTGCCAGTCAAGGAGCCCCTGGGGTGGTGGTGGTCTTGAAACAGTCTCTTAAAACATATTTGCAATCCCCCCCATAGCTGGAGGCAATGCAGGTACCTGTATATTCCTATCTGGCAAAGAGAAAGACCCCATACACATGAAAGAAAAGGGGAATAAGAGAACAACTTGTTTTATTTTGTGTGTGTGTGTGTGTGTGTGTGTTTTCAATTTTTTCTTGCGATATTTCTCAAGCTGTTGAGGGACATTTTGGAAGAGTGACTTTTTAAAAAAGTTTCAGCCTCTTACATATGGCCAGATTGCTAGATCTGAGCAATGTGTGGAAGCTTTCTGAACTACACATTCCAGAATCCCATGCTGTGGTCATACTGGATGGAGGATTCCAAGAGTGATTTGAAAAAGTAACATTTCCAAGAACAGCAAGATCCTAGATTCCAATGCATTAATTGTAGTTTGTTTGTTTGTTTGTTTGTTTCTTTGTTTTTGGACTATGGAACCATAGCCTCAGTCGTGTAATTGTTAATTTGGAACTATAGGTATTCATTATGACACACACACCCCTGGAGAAAGTCAAAATAAGGTATCTGGATATATCAACAAATGATGGGGAAGTATTTCTTGTTAAATTAACAGCTCTTAATAGCTCATTCAAGACCAAAGTGCCCTGAAATGCTTTGTATTAATGGAGGGATACCTTGGAACAACATATGATTTGTGGGAAAATTCATCCCTCCCCTAGCTGTTTTAATGATTCCAACTAAGCTGAGGGAAGCCTGAAGGGGGTGGATGATGATGTTGTAGTCCTGCTTGTGGTGCCCAAACCTCCCTAAGGAGCACTTGGCACTCGGTCAGAGAGTTCAACAGGCCACTTACCTACCACCTTTGCACTGAGGCTAGTCCCAAGACCTCAGCAGTGCTTAGTGTAAGCCCTTTGAATAAGTCTGACCTTAAAAGAACACTTTACTTTTACCCAGTACTTTGCAAGTACAGACACATGGGCTTTGTGATTCCTTAGGTAGGACTCTTAAAGATAGCTAGTTTGTGGCCCTCTCCACTCCCTGGATTTAGCCAGACCCTGCTGTTCAAGAGACCAGTCCTTTTGGAAGAATTTTTATAATTATTTTTATTAGAAAAATAGATTTTCATAGAATCAGAACATACTCAAAGATTATTACAGTTAAATAAAATAACTAATCCCCATTAAAATAAAAAGAACTACTAAGCTGGGCTAAGGTGGGCTAGCCCCACTTCCTTCTTTCTCTTTACTCACATTCTCTCTCCTTCAAGCCACATGCTCAAGCCATCAAGTTCTTTTTCTCTCCCATCATCATGGAATCGAACTTCTCCCACATAACCCACCGTCCATTTTCTACATTATCTAACTCCACCCTTCTTCTTGACACTTCATGGCTGTTAACCAATTAGCCTCAAGGGGATGTAACATCTTCCTCCTCCCTCAATTCCCATGAAGATTCAGGTGCTTTATCTCTTCTCCAATTAGCTCGGAATGTGGAGTCTTCCATGGGCCTCTTTATCCGACTTTCAGCTTTATCTCAAACCACGCTGTACTGGTTTTCAGAAAAACACTCTCATGGCACTTAGAAAAACACATTCCAATGTCTCTCAAATCATCTTCACACAGAACCTGTCTAACTCCATCTTACATATTTCTGACTACATATCCCACACTGCTTCAGCTCCATTACACTGCCAATCAAAAACATCTCAGGGCTTTGAGTCTATGAGCCCTGGCTCCTCTACACTACTGCATTCCCTCTAACATTTCACAGATGAATGAGATGGCCTGCTTATGAATGGGCTCTCCCCTTCCACATGAGTAAAGAAATTTCTCTCTCTTTTTCTCTCTCTCCCCTCTCTCTGTCACATGAATGTGTATTTTGGACGAAGCAAACAGGGCTGGCTTTGCCATGAAAGGACAATTATATATTCATTCTTCTTGTTCTCATTGTTACTTTACTGTCAGGAAAGAAGAGAGAGGGTTTTGTGAGTTCTTCTGGCTTGGGTTCTAAAATGAATTGGCTGGGTTAGAATCCCTTGGCAATCTATGGATGGAGGGTTTTTTTGCTGCTGTACTTCAGACAACAAAATCTGCTGGACCAGTTTTGGAGAGTGAGGCACTTGAACATCTGAATAGTCCAACAATATGACAACTCAAAATGTGCTTTGCTGGCATGAGAAATAGCAAGCTATGTTGTGTGTCTTGGGAAAAGTCAGTACTCATGTGCAAACAGTGACACACATGAGTACTAACAGAGGCAATTATGCACTCACCCTCTGACCATTAGAGCCCCTGAGCAAAGTTGAAATCATGAAAACTGGCAAGACCTCTAATAACTCAAACTCTTAACTTCTTCCAAAGAAACACAGACAGCTGGAACACAGGGTAAATAAGGAATACTCTTCGGCAGAAGGTGGAAAGTTAATTGTAAAGCATAGTTCCAACGTTTAAAGGGGAATACTTTAAAAAATAAAAGTTATAATAACCTTATAACATGTGATAGTATCCTTTGTCAAGCCACACATATATTTGGGATAATTAATTTTCAAAGAACAAAAATCATGTCTTTTGTCTAAAGGCCAATAATGTGAACATGGATGATAAATCAGCATAGAATTGATCAGATCCACCAATTTAAATATTTAGGTGTCATTTTCCAATCTAACGGCTCTAGGAAAGCACATGGTGATTATGTGGCATTAAGTGCCCAGAGAAGTTCTGCTGCAATATTACAATTTATGAGAATGAGGGGGGGGGGGCATTACATTCCCTTGGCCATCAAATTGTTCCACGCGGAAGCAGTAGCCCAACTACTGTATGGCTTCCAATTGGGCCCCTTCCCAAATATTGCAACCTTAGAACATGTGCAATCAAAATTCCTGAGGGCAATGTTAGGAGTCCCCAGAGATGTCACCAATTTAAAACTAAGATTTGAAACTGGTCAAATTAAAATTGAAGCCAGGATTTGGATTGCAGTTCTCATGTACTGACTCTTATCTCCCTATTGGTCTTGCACCATTGATCCTGCCAGACACCTTAAAGTCAAAATGGGTTCAGTTAATTGAACAAAAAATAACCTCTTTTCTAGGTTGACTCTGCTAACCATGGGAATGGAACAGGCAAAGAAAATCATTAAGCAGCATATTGAGGACATTGAGAGACAAAATGATTTAAGCAGTGCCCCAGAATTCTATCTTAGGGACGACAGCTTATACAAGGTCACAGCAGCACCTTATTTTGCCCAGTTGGAGCAGCCCAGGTATAGAAGGGCGTTTACTCTGGCCCGGCTGAACACACTACCTTCAGCAGTGCAGGAGGGACGGTATAAAAAGATCCCCTGAGCAGAACGCCTTTGCTCATGTGGAATGGAGCAGATAGAGACAATTGAACACGTCCTGTTGTGGTGCACATTTTACAAGGATGTACATGAAGAACTTGTTTCCCCTCTGATTGGCCGATTTCCCAGTTGTACAGAGCAACAATGTATGCATGTGCTGCTGTCTGACTCCAATCCCATTCTTACACATAGGTGTAGCGTTCCCCTTTATTATGTCAATGGTTCGTGTTTGTTATGTTAATTGTTCATGCATATTCATGTTCCTGAGAGGCGGAGCTGAGAGAGATTGATAAGAGGCGGAGCCTGGGAGAGAGTCAGTCAGAGAGGGAGAGAGAGGGATTATGTGTAGCGTGAGAGAGTGGAGAAGGAGATAGAGTGTGGAGTTTGTGGAAATCTGAGAGGTGATTAGTTAGGAGTGTATTATCAAATAGAAGTTTGTTGTTAATAATAAATTTACCTATCGAAGATATTCATGAATTACTTTCAATTTCTGTAATCAATAAACTAAAGTTATATTTAAAAGACTTTGAAGTGTGGAAATGAATCTCCATCTTCCTGAAGTAATGGTGATTTAGTGATCACATGGTGGCAGCAGTGTAAAAGAGGGGATTGTTTGCCTTCAAGTGCTCTGAGTCTTGACGGTCAAGCAAGGGGGCACGGGGGCCAACGCTACAATAGGGTTGCCAAATTACTTACTGCTGCAATGGGCATTAGAAAAAGGACCCTAAAAGCGAATGAGCCTCTGTAGTTAGAGCATGGTTTGCTAGAAATTCTGGAATTGCTTTGGGAGATGTTTTGATGCTGTTGTTGTTCACCTCAGAACCAAGTATTTGCATTTGATCCCAATATTTTTGTATACCTCTGTATATTGATGTTTTATCTATCTATCTATCTATCTGTCTGTCTGTCTGTCTGTCTGTCTGTCTGTCTGTCTGTCTGTCTGTCTGTCTACCTCAGAGTCTCGGGGGAGCTGCGGTGAGCCAGTGTGATATAGTGGATAGAGTGCTGAACTGCAACTTAGGAGACCTGGGTTCAAATTCCTATTCAGTCATGGAAGCTCACTGGTGTGTGTGTGTGTGTTTGTGAGTGAGTGAGTGAGTGAGTGAGTGAGTGAGTGAGTGAGTGAGTGAGTGAGTGAGAGAGAGAGAGAGAGAGAGAGAATCGTAAACCATTTCTTGGATATTTTACTAGTTTGTTTGTTTGTTTGTTTATTTATTTGGCTTATATGCCACCCATTTAGACATAGTCTACTCTGGGCAGTTCACAAGACGCAGAATAAAAACAATTAATATCCGACAATAGTTTACAGCATTTACACAGAACAAAGTAGATAAAGATAAAGAAGAGAAAGTTATGTGTTGCCTATTACAGTTGCCTTAAGAGGGAATTAACTCGACAATATGTAATAAAACCGAAGGATTGCTGGCAGCTTCTGAAAACATGGTGTAGTTACCCGTCATGGCTTGTAGAGGGCAAAAGGGTACTTTCTGGGCAATCCCCCTGTGGCGTTCACCCTCGTGCCCCTTGCTTGACCTTCAAGCCTCTGAGCACACGAAGGCAAACACTCTCTCCTTTTATACTTGCTGCCACAAGGTGATCTCTAAATCACCATTATTTCAGAAAGATTCAGGTCCTCATTTCAAGTTCTTTTAAATAAAACTTTGGTTTATTGAATACATAGATTGATTCATGAATATCTTCAGTAGTTAATAATTCCTCAAAATTTCCTCGAACTACACTCTCTATTACACTGTCTCTTTCTCTGTACACACTCTGAATCTCTTTTAATCTCTACACATTCTGACTCAGGCTCTGCCTCTTATAGCATCTGTCTCGGCTCCCCCTCTCAGCAACATGAATATTCATAAGTCATTTCATAACAAACATGAACCATAGATCCCTTTTAAAAAAAATGTAGGATTTGGTGCTCACAGGCAGGGGTACTGAGGTTCACAAAAATGCCCGTCTTGTGGCCCAGACCACATTTTGTGCATCCTGACTCACCTGTGTTTGGACTCAGCTTCTTCTAGACAGTGGAATACTATGCATTTACTCTCAGAAAGTCCTGTTGTATTCAGTGAGGCCCAAGTCTCGGACTGAAGTCTAATTTTTCTAACAATGACAATCAAAAGAAACAAAACAATGCATTTTGACATTGTGCATGCATAAAACTGAGAGATAAGTTAACATGAAAGAGTAGAGATGTTTTATTTTTGTTCATGAAGACCTTCCACGTTCTGAAGAATATGGACCTCAAATTTAATTTTATTGGTTTCAGACACAACCTCTGATTGGACAAAAGGCGAGTTGTGATACCACTTCCAACAAGAAGCCATGTACTGAAATGGAGTAGGGACAGAAAATTAGGTAAATGGAGGATCAATTTTAAGGCAGTTGTTTAGATGCTAGCAGATGGCTCTTGTGCATCTTTTCACAGAAACAAGTCCCCCAAGATTGAAAGGATATCCATCCCTTAGTACAGTATAACTCAATTGTGTATCTTGCTGATTCTGGGACCTTCTTTTTCCTTTCGTACATTTCTAAAACAGAATGGTAAAGAAAAATAACCTTGGTGTTCACATTCACAGGATACAGAGATTGCATGACTGCCGTGCAGCTCCGCCCTGCTTCCTTTGCTGCTCCTGTCACTTGCTCTTCCTAGAATAATTGATCAAATGAAATGCCTTTCACCTCAAATGCTGGGACAGTGTACAACAGCAAGGATAATAGATTGTCTAAGACCTTGTGCAATTTAGAGAGGGCATTTCAGAGCATATCTAAAGTATCTCCACTAAGAAAGCCTTTCTCATAAAGGCACTTGGCACAAGATCTCAGCAGAAGATTCATAAAACACCAGTCAGTGTGATATGGGAAGTGGTATACCTGCAGGGCGTTGGGTCCCCAGTCACTTAGTGTTTTAAAGGTAAGTACCAGCATCTTGCACTGGCCCCAGAAACAAACAGGCAACCTGTATAGTTCTTTTCACATTGGAGTGATAGCTACAAAACCTGCCTGTATCAGAAAAGCTCTGGCAGACAAACTGCAACTTCAGTGTTGTCATTCATGACAGCCACATGTATAATGCTTTAAAGTAATCCACGTGGGAAGTTACTACAGTATGAATCATTATAACTGGACTATCAACTTGTTCAGGAATGGCTGCGGTTGGTAAACTAACTGATGCTGCCAAAGGGCATTCTATATCACCCAGGCCACCTAAACCATAACTGATGTTGCTAGATTTAGGAGCTCCTAAAAGCTGCAAACCTGATTTTTTTGAGTGGAGTCCAGCCTGGTCCAGAGCAGATTGTACACCTGATACCCAGTCCCGAAAACAATTCACCAGTGAGAACTACAACTTTTCTTGATGGTACACCGATTTATTGGGTGTCATCCGCCTCATTCCTGTATCCAGGCTGCTTTAAGAGATAGAGTATCATCAACATTTACCCCTTGTCCATTGACTCTAACATAGCTTTAACCTGTCTTCTCCTTCCAGGCCAACTGGAAAGGAAAGTGTAGAAGGGAAGAACAGATTGGCAGCCATGGGTACACAGATTACACAAAATATTGTAGTAACAGGGAACTCTCTTTCTCCATAATCCAGCGCAAGTTAGCACTTTGGTCTCGAGTTCCTCTGCCTCTTCGGAATCCAGCTTGTACTTCTGGGAGTTCTCGGTCCACATACTGCTGAAGCCTACCTTGTAGGATTTTGAGCATAACCTTGCTAGCGTGTGAAATGAGTGCAATTGTACGGTAGTTGGAGCATTCTTTGGCACTGCCTTTCTTTGGGATTGGGATGTAGACTGATCTTTTCCAATCCTCTGGCCACTGTTGAGTTTTCCAAACTTGCTGGCATATTGAGTGTAGCACCATAACAGCATCATCTTTTAAGATTTTAAATAGTTCAACTGGAATGCCATCACCTCCACTGGCCTTGTTGTTAGCCAGGCTTTCTAAGGCCCACTTGACTTCGCTCTCCAGGATGTCTGGCTCAAGGTCAGCAACTACATTGTCTGGGTTGTCCGGGATATCCAAATCTTTCTGATATAATTCCTCTGTGTATTCTTGCCACCTCTTCTTGACGTCTTCTGCTTCTGTTAGGTCCCTCCCATTTTTGTCTTTTATCATGTTCATCTTTGCGCAAAATGTTCCTCTAATATGTCCAATTTTCCTGAACAGATCTCTGGTCTTTCCTTTTCTGTTATCTTCCTCTATTTCTTTGCATTGTTCATTTAAGAAGGCCCTCTTGTCTCTCCTTGCTATTCTTTGGAAGTCTGCATTCAAGTTTCTGTAACTTTCCCTATCTCCCTTGCATTTTGCTTCCCTTCTCCTCTCTGCTATTTCTAAGGCCTCGTTGGACAGCCACTTTGCTTTCTTGCATTTCCTTTTCTTTGGGATGGTTTTCGTTGCTGCCACCTGGACAATGTTACGAGCCTCTATCCAAAGTTCTTCAGGCACTCTGTCCACCAAATCTAGTTCCTTAAATCTGTTCTTTACTTCCACTGTATATTCATAAGGGATTTGGTTTAGATTATACCTGAGTGGCCCAGTGGTTTTTCCTAATCTCTTCAGTCTAAGCTTGAATTTTGCTATGAGAAGCTGATGATCAGAACCGCAGTCAGCTCCAGGTCTTGTTTTTGCTGACTGTATAGAGCTTCTCCATCTTTGGCTGCAGAGAATATAATCAATCTGATTTCGATATTGCCCATCTGGTGATTTCCATGTATAGAGTCGCCTCTTGTGTTGTTGGAAAAGAGTGTTTGTGATGACCAGCTTATTCTCTTGACAAAACTCTATTAGCCTTTGTCCTGCTTCGTTCTGAACTCCAAGGCCAAACTTCCCTGTTGTTCCTTTTATCTCTTGGCTCCCTACTTTAGCATTCCAGTCCCCTAGAATGAGAAGAACATCTTTCTTTGGTGTCAGTTCTAGAAGGTGTTGTAAATCTTCATAGAATTGTTCAATTTCAGTCTCCTCAGCAATGCTGGTTGGTGCATAAACTTGGATTATTGTGATGTTGAATGGTCTGCCTTGGATTCGTATTGACATCATTCTATCATTTTTGAGATTGTATCCCATTACAGCTTTTCCCACTCTTTTGTTGACTATGAGGGCTACTCCATTCCTTCTACGGGATTCTTGCCCACAATAGTAGATATGATAATCATCTGAGCTGAATTCGCCCATTCCTGTCCATTTTAGTTCACTGATGCCCAGGATGTCGATGTTTATTCTTGCCATCTCCTGTTTGACCACCTCCAGCTTCCCAACGTTCATAGATCTTACATTCCAGGTTCCTATGCAGTATTTTTCTTTGCAGCATTGGATTTTCCTTTCACTTCCAGGCACGTCCACAGCTGAGCGTCCTTTCGGCTTTGGCCCAACCACTTCATTAGCTCTGGAGCTACTTGTACTTGTCCTCCACTCTTCCTCAGTAGCATGTTGGACGCCTTCCGACCTGAGGGGCCCATCTTCCAGCGTCATATCTTTTAGCCTTTTGTTTCTGATCATGGGGCGTTCTTGGCAAAGATACTGGAGTGGCATTGCCATTTCCTACTCCAGGTGGATTGCGTTTAGTCGGAACTCTCCACTATGTCCTGTCCGTCTTGGGTGTCCCTGCACGGCATAGCCCATAGCTTCTCTGAGTTACTCAAGCCCCTTCGCCACGACAAGGCAGCAATCCATGAAGGAGTTTCTTACATGCAGCATATTTGAAGGCAACATATAGCAGTCTAATTAGAAGATAGCAATGCTTTGATAGACACTGAAGGATAGTGGATAGCATGTCAGAGTAGGACTTAAGAAACCCAGGTTCAAATCCCTGTTCAGCCATGGAAATTCACTGGGAAGGTGGCAATGGTAAAACAACTCATTTAATGTCTCACATACCTCAGAAACCCTACTAGTGTCATCATAATTCAGAGCGCACTTGATGACATATAACAGCAGTGTTTCAAAATCAAGTTAACTGCAAGAGTGTCCCATGGTTTACCTTTCGGGGTGGAGTTTGAACAGAAAAATGGCCAGCAGAGAATTTTGAAAAATTCTATCAATTTCTTGCTCCCAGATGTAGCCCTCAAAGATTGATCTGTCTTTTTAAAAATTGGTAGAATGTTACATGGGACTGCATGTAAGATGCCTTGCAACAGCCTGTGCTGGTCTTGTAGGCTTGCTGGGGGAGCTCTCCATGATCCTGTTTTGTTTGGCCCAGTCTTGTATGTTTGAAACTTGGATTCTAGCTATTGGTGGATGTCTTACGCGACTGGTTAGGGTTCCATGGACTGGGGCATCCTCTAGACCAGCATTATCAATCTTTTTTTTTTTTTTTGCCACAGTCATGGACACAATATGAAAGAAATATAGGCCAAATCAGGATTGTATAAGTTGCATAACAGACTCTGTAAGGTGAAAGGACTGTTTCCAGTCTGTGGCCCCTTTAAATGTGTCAGGGGCCCATTAGGCCCCTGCTGAGAATGACTGCTCTAGACTCCTGTTCCAATTCATTATGTCTGTCTTGTACGTGAATCATATGTTTGCTCCTAAGAGTTCCACAAGAGTTTAGACGGTCACACCCAGAAATTCCTGGCTAGCACAGTGATGGATTCCAGGGGTGCAATTTTAAAAATAACTGTTCTAAGCTCTCTATGTCATTTCTGTTTAGTTTCCCAATGAGAAGGTGTTCTGGCCAGGTTAGACAGATATTCTCCCTACAGTGAAGACTGAAGGAAAAGACAAAAGCAACAGCAGGTACTTAAGTGTTTGACTGAACCTGGGAGATGCTGTTTCAAGTCTTCAGTAAGCTACAAAACTAATAGGGTGACCTTATACCAATTGCTGTCTCTCAGACTGCCCTCCCTCCCTTGGCTGTTGTGAGGATAAATGGAGATCCGTATACACCACTTGGGTTCCGTTAAAGAAAAGGTGGAATGTATTCTCAAAGGCTTTCACGGCTGGGATCTGATGGTTGTTGTGGGTTTTTCAGGCTCTTTGGCCGTGTTCTGAAGGTTGTTCTTCCTGACGTTTCGCCAGTCTCTGTGGCCAGCTTCTTCAGAGGACTGGAGTAGGAACTCTGTCCATGCTCTGTTGGTGTTTGTTGGATAGTATTTATAGCTGTGGGAATGGCTTTTGTCTTTTTTCAGGAGATAGCGTGATCAGCATGTTTTTGTTGTGATGAGGGAGGGGGGAGAAGGAGAGATTATCTGTCACTGTGTTTTTGTTGTGGATGTATTGCTGTGATAAGGGGGAGAGATTATCTGTCACTGTGATTGATGGGTGTCTTTAGCTGGTCTTTTTTGTGCAATTATCCCTGGTCCTTGTGGCTGGGTAGAGTTTGTTGGCCTTTTGCAGTCTGTATTTTCTAGTGCTGGAAGACAGGCCTTGTTCAGTTTTAGACTTTCCTCTTTTTTGTTGAAGCTCTGCTGATGTTTATGGATTTCAATGGCTTCCCTGTGCAGTCTAACATAATGATTGCTGGTGTTGTCCAGTACTTCAGTATTTTGAAATAGAATTTCATGTCCAGCTTGTTTTAGGGCATGTTCAGCTACTGCTGATTTTTCCGGTTGTTTTAGTCTGCAGTGTCTCTCATGTTCTTTGATTCTGGTGTGAATGCTGCACACCTTAAAAAGGTGGAATATAATTACTAATAAACTACAGTACCTCATGAGATGGCAGTGCTTTGGCTAGCTGCTGGCAAAGGTCAAACCATATTAGGCAAATCCCATCATTTAATACCCTGTCTTTGATAGAAAATGACTTAGCCAACATTCTGCCATTGTAACACATGCCATGCGGCAGTTTAGGGGCATTTTGTGAGGCAGATGAAGTACCTTACTGCTGTTCTTATTGTAAGGAAATGGAAGGAAACTGGGAATTGTAGTTATACTAAGATGGAGTCTTATAAATTAAATAAATAAATTAGGTTCTATGTAACATGAATTCAGAAAGAGATGTTTTTCATGAGCTTGTTGTACAGAGATGTTTGTCAAAATCACAAGGTCAGACAGTCCAGGAAAAGAAGGCGAAACAAAAGACTGTGATAAGACACCTGGAGCCTAGATCATGAAAACTTTGGGTGGTGATCTGAGTTACACCCACTTGGACTTAATTGGTTGTCAGTTTGAAAGTGTAATGAAGAAGGAGGTCCTAAAGAGATGTAAAATGAGAGGGTTTGTGTATGTGAAACAACAGTCCGTGAATGCTGTGGAATGTGAGACACAGAGGCTTGTTTTTCTTTTAAAGAAGAAGGGGGGGAATAGCCCAGTTTCTAGATGCCAACATGTAGGGACATAGAGCAAAGATGATTACTTAGCTGTTTTTATTTTAAATAGAAATTGTAAGTTTATTTAAACATTGTAAGAATCCGGAGAGGCTCAGTGCTTATGCTTTAAAGCTACAACTGTATGCTAATGGATTTACTTTATTTTCTTGATAAAACAAATATAATTCTTCAATGAGAATCTAGTCTCTTGATACAGCAGGACTATCTAAATCCAGTGTGGATGAAAGAAACTTAATGGTTGCTATTGTAAGTTAAAAGGTCCTCCTCTCGTGCTTGGTAAGGCTGTTGTGCATTCTAAGGAAACACAAAACCTATGTCTTATTGCTTTGGAAGGAAATCAAAGGTAACTTTTAAGGTTCAGGCTTGTCTATGGGTCATACTATGCACTTCTGGGGCCCAGAGGACCTACCTTAGGAAAAAAAAAAGGTGGTAGTTTTGTACCCAGAGGGATTCCCTGACTGTGATCATTGTCTCTTTAGGGAGATGGGATCGTTACACCTATGACAAAGGCTTCCTGCTTCTAAACTGCCAGCACATTACAGGAGTCAGCAGTGAGACAGATGTGCTGCTGATGTGTCTTTGCAAACCAATAAGCTGATCATGCTTGAGGAACGGGAGGCTACACTAAAGTGGAACTTTAGACCCAAGAATCACAATGTTCATTTTGGTATTTGAAAGAGGACACCAGCACTGTGCAATCTCCATTCTCAGAAAGGTAATAGTTGTTGAATATCTGTATCTTGTGCAACTAATAAAAGCAGAGGAGTCCAATGAAGAGGAATTGTGGGTTAGGAGTAACGTAGTGGTTAAACTGCAGTACTGCAGTCAAGACTCGATCAGGCTCAGGTAAACTCAGCTGTTGACTCAGCCTTCCGTTTTTCTGAGGCTGGTAAATCAAATGCCCAGCTCACTGGGCTGGCAGGGGGCAATGTGTATCCTGGATAATTAAATTGTAAATGGCCCATAGTGTGATTTAAGCTGTATACAAGTAGCACTTGTTCAAAACTTAAACTTGTTTATTCGTTTAACTAAATAAAGTAAGTAAATCACAAAATGTTAATCAAGGTCTCTCACTCACTGACACACACAGACTATTCCCTCACTGACTGACTGGCTCACCGGCCCATTGACACACCCATCAATCACTCTCTCAAGATCTCTCTCTAATCTCCTCTCCCTCATTATACACCCCTTTTTATATTCCAGCTCCTCCCCCTTCTGCACCACCTTCCGTCCCCTCATTGGCTGATGTTCCACTGCCCAGCTGTGATGGACAGGTGAGGGCAGGGCTGAATGCTACACTTAGTAACAATTATTTTATATTATTTTAAATGAAAAATAACCAGCAGCAGTTTTTCTTCTCACACAGACTCACATAACTCACTCCTCTTCCCCTCTCTCTGGTTGTGGCTATATGCTGTGGCATATTGGGACTTTGCCCTGTGCTAATCAACTTAAACCACTTCCCTCAGCCTGAAGGACCTCTTTCACTCTTCTTGAGTGAAGACCAGAAAGGGATCCCAACCAGCCTGGAAAGAAATATATAGACGTTGTCTAGAGGGGCGGGGTAGAAATTGAATAAATAAATAAATAAAATAAAAATATATATATGAAATGAGTCAGTTTCATGTCCCACTCTTGTAATGTCATCATGTGTTTTTAAGGGTAAAGTCCCCACTCTGGGAACCAGTGTCTCAGTCAGTTGCATTAGCAGCACTTCAGAACACAAGATTATGAGCAGATAGGTCCTGGCAATCTCCCATCGGGGCCCAGGGAGAGGTGCTGACAGACTTGCTGGTCTGGTGCCTTATGGAACTTCTGCAGGTTATTCAACAAACAAGATGAAACAAAACAAAACTGCAAATTCTTGATGGCTTCAGTCAATCGTATGAACATTTTATAGAAACACTCTTGGCTGTGGTAAAGGGAAAAGCTCTCCTGTGCCTTAAGAATCTGACAGAGTGTGAAAATCTTATGGGTATTATCTCTGACTCAGTCGCCCATGGTTGTCATATACACCTGAGATGTGCATTTCATATTGTTCCTGCAAAGAATAAAAGCAAACATTTTCCTGTGGTCCTGGAAGTGGGGGAAGGGGGCTTGGTTGCTTTGGCAACATATGCTATGTGTGTCTGAGGGGGGAACCATTCATTGGATAAATATAGAAATTCTTTCCTCCCTTGATTCACTTGTAGATGTAATTTTCTGTTAAGGGAACAAAATCTGAATGACTGCATGAGTGATGAGAGAAAAGGAAAATAAATCTGTGACTGGAAAATAGTAAGAAAAATACATGATGCAGAAAGAGTTCTGCTTCGCCCGCAGCTTCTTGGATTGAAATCCTTCAGCATTGTTCGCTTCTGTCTGATGGCTAGATTTACATTTTAAAGATAAGGGCATTAGTGTGATGGCTTACCTAGGAAGAGAGGAAAACTACTAAGGAGTTGCTGGCAAGAGCAATGAAGTCAACAAGCTGCTACTTCTAGCTGGGAATCTTTTGCTCGTTAGGAAAGTATGATGCTCTGTCAAGCTATATATTGATAAGGAGAAATCCAGCTGTTGGTCGCAACTAGTCTAGATTAATTAAATAACGGGGAGTTAGATAAATATTGACTTAATAAGCCCCATTCATTCAATGGGTCTACTTTAGTTGGGATCAACAATTAGTTTTGGTGGGTATTTCTATTTGTTGTTACATACTGCCATTTTGTCTCTGAGTTATGGTGACCCTATGAATGAGCAATCTTCAAGATGTTCTGTCCTCAACAGCCCTGCTCAGCTCATGTAAAAATCAAGCCCGTGGCTTCCTTTAGAGAGGCAATTCATCTCATATTTTGTTGTTCTCTTTTCCTGCTGCCTTCAACCTTTCATGGCTATATTGTCTTTTCTAGCGAATCTGGCCTTCTCACAATGTGCCCAAATTTTAAAAGTCTCAATTTCTTCATTTTTGCTTCCAGATACAGTTCAGGCTTGATTTACTCTAAGACCCACTTGTTAATCTTTCTACAAATTCAAGGTCTGGTAGTACCCATACCTGCCCTCTCTCATCCTCAAATGTATGCCCTAAACTGAAACAATGTTTATTTTGCATTGCTTCAGTGTTAACATTTACTGTGAATGACTTCCTTACAGGCGTCTATATTTGAAGACGGTGTCTCTTTATATTGGTTGCCCGGCAGTCTGAGCAATATTTTCCCCTTGGACATTACTTTTTACAGAAAGTTTGTTGTTGGTGTTGTTTACAAGTTAAAGATCATATATTGGGTTCACATGGATGTTTAAGGGCTTGATCACACTTATCAAAAGAAGCCCAGTTATACCAATATGGTATAACTGTTTTTTGAAATTGTTTCATGAATTTCTGAACAAACGACACACAGCCAAGATTGACTCATTTTCCCAACCAGTGGCTTATTTCCAGTTTATTTCCCCCTTGCCGGAGGGTTTTATTTTGTACCAATGATGAATTGCTTCATTTCTTATTGTTTCAGTTTGTTGTTGCTGTTGATTTATTTCTTTTGCAAAGGGGTTGGGTTTTTGGGTGCTATCGCCACTTAATGGCCACTATGGTTGTATTCTTTTTTGAATACAGACACACAAACACAATAATGTAGGAAAAAAAGTACACCCTTTTGATTCTACGGTTTTCTGCATCAGGACATAATAAAAATAATCTGGTCCTTACTGTGTTTAAAATTAGGTGCATACAACCTCAGATGAACAACAACACATGACATATTACACCACTTATTTAACAAAAATAAAGCCAAAATGGAGAAGACATGTGTGAAAAACTAAATACACCTTATGATTCAAAAGTTTGTAGAAACAACTTTAGCAGCAATAAGTAGAAGTAATTGTTTTCTGTATCTCTTTATCAGCCTCTTACATTGCTGTGGAGGAATTTTGGCCCACTGCTCTTTACAATGTTGTTGCAGTTCATTGAGGTTGGGGGCATTTGTTTATGCACAGCTCTCGTAAGGTTTTGCCACAGCATTTCAATTGGGTTGAGGTCTGGACTTTGACCGGGCCATTGCAACACCTTGATTCTTTTCTTTTTCAGCCATTCTGTTGTAGATTTGCTGGAGTGATTAGGATTCTTGTCCTGTTGCATGACCCAATTTCAGCCAAGCTTTAGCTGTCAGACAGATGGTCTCTCATTTGACTCTAAAATACTTTGGTACACAGAGAAGTTCATTGTTGACTCAATGACTGCAAGGTGCTTTGGTCTTATGGCTGCGAAACAAGCCCAAATGATCACCTCTCTACCACCATGCTTGACAGTTGGTATGAGGTGTTTGTGAAGAGATGCTATGTTTGATTTTTGTCAAATGTGGTGCTGTGCATTATGGCTAAACATCTCCACTTTGGTCTCATCTGTCCAAAGGACATTGTTCCAGAAGTCTGGTGGTTTGTCCAGATGCAACTTTTGAAAACCTAAGTTGTGCTGCCATGCTCTTTTTAGAAATAAGAGGCTTTCTCCTGGCAACCCTTCCAAACAAATCATACTTGCTCAGTTTTTTCTAATGGTCCTGTCACGAACTTTAACATTTCACATGCTCACTGAGGCCTGTAGAATCTGAGATGTAGATCTTGGTGGTGGTGGTGGTGGTGGTTGTCATTGTTGTTATTTTTGCAATTTCTGTGAGCATTGTACGGTCTGACCTTGGGGTGAATTTGCTTGGACATCCACTTCTGGGAAGACTGACAACTATCTTGAATATTTTCCACATGTGAATAATCTTCCTCACTATAAAATGATGGACTTTAAATTGTTTGGAAATGGCTACATAACCCTTCCCAGATTGAAGGGCAGCAACCATTGCTTCTCTATGATCATAGCTCACGTGTTTCCTCCTTGGCATTGTGTGAACACACACCTGAATGCTCTAGACCAGACTGCATAAACTTCAGCTCTACAGGGTGGTCACACTTGGTGGTGATCAAGGGGATTTGGTTAGTAGCACCTGGCTGCTAGTTAGCCTCTTAATACCTATGGAAGCAGTAAGGGTTTACTTAATTTTTCACACATGGCTTCTCCATTTTGGCTTTATTTTTGGTAAATAAATCATGGCACGGTGTAATATGGCATGTGCTGTTGTTCATCTGAGGTTATATTTACCTAATTTTCATATCTGCTAATGAAACATTCCCCATGCAGAATAACCCAATGCTAGAGGATTCCAGAAGATGAGCACATGATCTGTACTATGTTTCCTGAGACATGGAAGAAGCAAGAACAGCTTGGATGTCTGTAGTCCCCATGAGCCAAAATGTTTTGAAGGGACATTTTTGGATTTAATGGAATGATGAAACAAAGATATGAGTAGATACAACATACACAATGGAGAAACATAAACATCATTTAACCCCTTGGGCAAACTAATGTTGCCATGACGATTCCACAGAATGCAGGCTAAAAAGCTATGCTCCAATTTCCAAACCATTCCCTTCAGTTAGGTAAGCTAAGGAAGAAAAATTATGCCATACCGAAAGCTCTGTAGACATGTATATATATTTCAAAAAATGTACCTTTGAAATAAAAAAAAGGAGAGAGGCTGGAGTTAGCAAAGAGTGTCGCTAGAAAGCAAGGTCAAGAAAGAAAGAAACACAGCGAAGAAAGACAGGGATAAAAATCAACTCATTTGAAATATGGTGTTGGAGGAGAGCTATACACATACAAAAGACAGACAGAAAAGCAGAAAAGTGGGCAATCAAGTCAAGCCTGAACTCCCACTAGAGCAAAAATGAGCCTATTATCGTTTTGTTTAGTCGTATAGTCGTGTCTGACTCTTCGTGACCCCATGAACCAGAGCACGCCCCAAGATCAGAAACAAAAGAGCCTATCATACCACACACATATTATGGAAATAGAAAAGTGATCAGAGTAGAGTATATTGCTTGGAAAAGTGATGTGGAACAGTAGGAAAAGAGGAAGTCTTAACATGGGTTGACTCAATAACTGTTGGTTTACAAGATCTGAGAATAACTTAATGGAAAAGACAATATTGCTAGGAGACAGGCAGCAGGAAGAGAGAAGAATCTAATATGAGATGTTGTCAGTTTGCAAGATCTGAGCAGAGTGTTAATGACAGGACATTTTGGAAGTCAGTAATTCATGTACAGTAGTCACTTGATGCCACAGAGCACCTTTGAAGCTTTTTCTTAATTACTAAATAATGGAATAGTGACAAGATGGGTAGAATGAGCACCATCCCCAGACACAAAGCAGAAAAACTAAAACAAAATAACAACAAAAAAAACTCCACAGTAATTTCACAGCTTAAATTAGTGGGCTTTTGAGTATTTATTCTCTATTATTAGTACATCTTTTAAAATATTTTCACATGAGAAACAGGAATTATTTTTAATGTCTGTTTGGCCAGGAAGGAGTTAAAAAGTTCTCATTCTCAGAGTAATTTAATTTGGTCATGACTGGCAGTGTCAAAAGTTCAGCTCTCACTGTTGTTTATGTTTAGAACATTTGTACATATAAGGAAGTTAGAAAGTCATAGTTTTTTTCCCTTTGAAATTGCTTTTTTCCAATTCAATTTAAATTCAGTTTAATCTTCCTGAAGCTTGGATTCCTTCCAAATAAAAAAGAGGGGCTGGGACTAACCATTCTCTTTCCAGATAAGCAAGTTTGGCCTTTTCAATGTATTTGATCTGTTTGAAATCTGAGGCAGAAAAGGTTGCTGTTATTTGCATGGGACGGGGGAAAAATTACTTTTTTAAAAATCCTAACTCTAACACTGTTTGTCCAAATGTCCCCAAATCTGGCAAAGCGCAAGAGCAAACTGACTCCTATATCTGTGCCAAATGAAGTGCTTATCTGAGGTCCAGTTTCAAAGTTGCAATTTTTTGTTTGGGGTTCCTCCATATTTTTTAGTTGTCTTATGGAATACTGTTTTGCTCTGTTGCACGGTATCTATTAAAATAACATAAAACAAAAATCAAAAGCAGTACTGTGGTGTCTTAAATACTGAGACAACGAAATTCAGCATGTAGCAGATAATGTCTATGGACATTTCTTAACTTACAGTAATTTGCTTCCAAAAATGCCCTTTTTGTATTACAGGATTTCAGCCAATGTGAGCTTTTGTGGATTACAGTCCACTTCTTCAGATATACAGAATACAGTATTTACCCACAGTTTTATACACAAGAATACATTGTGAGGGGTGGGGATGCAGTGAAGTTGGACACAGGCACAGAAAATGAAATTTCAAAGTGACAATGAGATTAGATTAGATTAGGCATCATTCAGTCTCAAGAGACTATGGTAACATGCTCTGAACAGAGGACTTGGAACAGTGTCTAGTGTGGCTGAGAAGGCCAATTCAAGAGTGACAATTCCTTCCACACTGAAGACAAATACAATCTGTCCCCTGTCCAGCTCCCTGATTTTGCTGGTTTCGGGACTGCCTCTTTGCCTTGGCCTGCTGGACAAGTGTCTCTTCAAATTGCCTGCCACCAGACTGAACACTCAGATGTCAAGGTTTCCCATCTGTTGAGGTCAATTCCTAAAGCCTTCAGGTCCCACTTGCAGATATCCTTGTATCGTAGCTGTGGTCTCCCTCTGGGGCGATTTCCCTGCACTAATTCTCCATACAGGAGATCTTTTGGAATCTGACCATCAGCCATTCTCATGACATGCCCGAGCCAATGTAGACCACTGTTCCAGTAATGTATACATGCTAAAAATTCCAGCTAATTCTAGGACTACTCTATTTAGAACTTTGTCCTGCCAGGTGATACCAAAAATGCGTCGGAGACAACGCAAATGGAACGTGTTCAGCTTCCTCTCCTGCCGTGCACAAAGGGTCCAGGACTCACTGCAGTACAGGAGTGTTTTCAGGACACAGGCTCTATAGACCTGGAATTTGGTATATGCCGTCAGCTTCTTATTAAGCCATACTCTCTTTGTGAGTCTAGAGAACATGGTAGCTGTTTTGCCAATGCGTTTATCCAGCTTGACATCTAGGGAGAGAGCGTCAGAGATTGTTGAGCCAAGGTATTAAAGAAAGTGTTGCTGACACAAAGACCATAGTAACAGCAAAACTCCAGCTAGCGTCTGCCATTTTTGTTCATCTTCCCAATGCCAAAACGGCCTAGACAAGTGGGCCAAGAATTGTGATCAGCAGCAACTCTAGCATTAAAGTCTCTGAGAATGAACAGTGGTTCACTCTCAGGGATTTTTTTGATAGTAGCTGCCAGATTGTCATAGAATTTGTCTTTGACTTCTGTTGTAGATGATAGTGAAGTTACAATGACATTATTAATATAAGTAAGAAGCAGTGTTGCTTACATGAACATCATCATCATTGCTAGATTCTCCCCAAAGGAGAATAAAAAAAAATGCAACCAGTTGCATTGATTCATGCCAATAAACTCCTTTTAGTCATTTTCAGCTCCCTCATGAGTAGGTTTTCCATAAAAATGATGGACCCAAGCATCCCAAATACTTTGCATAATAACAAGGGTTACTCTCATTGTTGCTAGGATTCCCAATCCCTATCTCATAGCTACTGCAGTTAAGGTCAGAGAGAAGAGGGAAGCGTGGACAGCTGATGGTGAATGGTACCATTTGTAGGGAACAAATGGAAAACACTGGGGCTCTGACTTTGCAAGCCCTGGTTTCATTGCTGGTGTGTCCGTAGGCATAAACACCTGTGTGTCTTTAGGTATAAATACTGTGTTCGCCTTTCCTTACATAGATGTTCCTGTCATTTGCTGAGAAATTCTTCCATTGGAAACCTGTCCTTTGGTTTTGATGAAATGCAAATAAGGAGTCCTGTTTGTTGAAATAAAATGCCCCTGGGACCCAAATCATCATCAACAACCACAACAACCATTATTAATAAGCATTTATGCCAAATTTCTCAAAGCACTTCCCTCGATCACGTCTAGTTTTTTGGCAGTGAGATGGTAGGTAAGCAAAGCAATAAACATTCTTTCCCTCTCTTCTGCTGTCTGCCATGACTTTTCCACTTCAAAATCCCCACTCTCAAAGTGTGTTTGCTTTAACAAAAAGATGTGGGTGCACAGTTACACATTTTTATTGTGTAATAAACATTTAGCCCATTAGGCATGACTCATTGTTGCTGTCACATACTCGTTGATTACCAAACCAATTTGGCCTTTTCTAAATTCAACACACTTGTAACTTGAGATGATGAACCTTCTGCTCTTGTACAATGCAAGATGAATAGTGGTGCATTATTCAATAGTGGTCAAATTTGCTCTGTTATGATGTCTTCAGAACAGAAACAGGTTTCCTGCTGCCACTGGGTGATTTTTACCACTCTTGTTAGCCTGTTGCACTTTATGACAAATACCATAAGTGGAGGAGTAGTAGGAATTGATGAAGCTGTAACAGCTCTTGACAAGAATGTCATGGAGTTTTTCAAGGGGCATTTTCCATGTGTAGGCTTTAATGGAAATCTAAAGATTGCAAACTTTAAAAATATATGCCACCTAATAAGCAGCAGAGTGTGAACAGAATGTTGTAAAGAACTCTTTTTTATACCTTGTAATAAAATGTTCATGTGCTAATTTTATTAGATAGTATAATGTTTGATAGATTATAGTAACATGCTTTCAGACTTCACAGAACTACTGAGGAAAGAAACAAGAGATGTATGATATTTTCAAACTTACTACCTTCCAGCCTAAAACAAAAAAGGTAGGGCTGGTGTGGTTCTAAAGTTTACGCCCCATCACAGCTGAAAGAGAAAGCAAGAGCTCACAGAATAATTCATAGTCTTTCGATCTCAAGAGCCAGGATGCAAAAATTCCTAATCTTGCTGCAGAGATAGTAAGTAAGATGCCCAGACTCACAAGAAGAAATGACTATCTCTGCCAAATATGTAAGATCAAGTTCTGAACAATTCTTTGCCCTCCCAACCCCGGAATAAAGACGTGAAACAGTGATATGAGTTAAATACGGGCCACACTTTATTGATATAAATTCAGATTCAATTTTGCCATCTTTGGCAAAAGGAGGGGGCCTGCTGTAGTGTGGAAACAGATAAATGGCAGAGGTATCCAAATACCCCTTGATCAACAAATGGGCGGGTCCCCAGCCCCCAGGTTCCAGCGGTCTTAAAGACAGCAGGAACCCGGCCAGCCACTAATAAACACCCCCAGATTTCAAGCCATCTTTATTTGATGACTGTTGGTCCGGAAGTGGCCCAGTGCATCTTCCCGCCACAGGCATTGTAATCGCACAATCCGCAGTGCCGGGAGGTCGGATGCGCTGTTGGCTTACCTGAAATTACAGTGGGACACACCGAAACTACCTGTTTTTTCTGCATTGCCCACCACAGCATGGGGACTAGCCACGCTATGTCCCATGCCCGCCACCGAGATACTTGAGCTCGACAAGCAGGCCCCCTTTGATGTCTTCCAAAAAGACATCCAAACCTGAATCAAAAAGGTGGACACCATCTTTCCTAAAAAAACCTCAGGCTTCTCCATTTGGATCCTGTGGTGACCTATCACAGATTCAAGGCCACTGCAAACCTCTGTTAATGCCCTGCCAGGCCATATTAGGATCGCAAATATTCCTGGTGCCTCGCCAGGCTAACCGAGGAATGATCGTGGACCACACGATCCACATAGTAGGATACCTGGCATTCAACTACTTAAGGTCACAAATAATGTCCAGGATCAACACCTTGCCAGAAAGATTAGGCAAATCATTGCTTCCAAGCTGTAGTACTAGTACGTCTGCTGGAAACTGGCCGAATGCCGCCATGCTGCACAGCTGGATCCACTGCATGCCACGCAGCCCTTTCCAAGTAATGTGTGCATGGGCTCCAAGCCCCAAATCGCTCCCCCATGGGGATGTGGCAGCATAACGCTTTGCCCAATGAATGTAGCTATAACCAATGATCACAATGTACTTTCATCTTCCAGACCCTAGGGGACCTGTAAAGACACAAGACCAGGCCCCTGCCTACACGTTAGGTAGGGTTCTGATGTATCTTAAATAACGTGAAGATGACCATAGGCCTAAATGCTTAATTTCCTCTGGGCTATAATCCAAGGCTGCTGCAGTGGATGCCGCTCCAATCCTAAACGTATGGGTGCCAAACCTTATGCCCATAACACCTACCCTATTTAGAGCTAGATCAGTCAACTTCTAAAACTGATATTTAGTTAAAGGTGACTTATCAGCATGTTGGAAAAAAAATATCCTGCATCTTGTTCTCTGCATTCTAAGTATGCCCGTGTGGCTTTAACTGGGCATATACACTCTATACTGCATTGCCCAAGGACCATTTGCTTCCCCTTGCCTGTTTGATCGGCCTTGGATCGCCTAATTAAAATGTTTACTCTTACGTCCAGGACTTTAACATCCTGCCATTGTAGGGCCAGCCTGGATTTGTATGCTTTACCCCCAGCTACCAGTTCACTGATTCTGAGGGCACCGAAAAAGGCTATTAGGGAAGCTGCTTTAAATTTTAAAAAATTCATATTCATCCCTGCAAAGGAGTGGCTATTACTCACATATGCGCTCCAACAGTCGAGGGGAAATAGGCATCCTAGTGTCCCTCACTCTCCCCCTCTCTTTAGACCATCCCTGTAACATTTTCCTTATTCGATAGTCCCCTGAAAAATCCCTATATCCATTTATTTTCATGTGGAATGCCAGATCCAACAGCCTACCTTGAATAGTGCCTGGTGCCAGCTCTTTCCTATTAAGATATACTATAAATTGCTGTAAATGCTCGACTGGAGCTGGCCAGACCAGCTCCAGGTCAACCATCTTCCTAAAACTCTATACTCATGGCTGAGTAACCCTTTCTTGTCCTTGGTGCCAAGGCCAAACCTATTGCTCTGGATGCATCTTCACGCCAATTTGCCAGATCTCTGTAGGAAGAACTTCTGGTAGCTCCCTGGCTCCTGGGTCTAGCTCCCTGAACCGTTTGATCTGTTGGTGTGATAGAGCATTAGTTATCCTACTGTCCATGCCTGGAACATGCTGGGCATGCACCAGTATGTTAAACTGCAATGCCCGTAATGTAAATGCCCTGACTAGTGTCATAACCCATTCTGAGTGTGACATAAGGTTGTTTATGATATAAACAACCTCTTGGTTGTCACACTAGAAATGGACCATTGAATTTGACCATTCTTCTGCCCAGAGCCACAATACACCCACAACTGGAAAAAAATCCGAAAAGGTAATGTCCCTTGTGATACCTTTCTGATGCCATTCCTCCGGCCATATGCCTGAATACCATCTACCTTGGAAGTAAATTCTGAATCCTAAAGATCTGGCCACGTCCGATTTCACCTGAAAATCTGCTCTCAAACCGATCTCAGATCTCCAAAAGGAGAGCCCATTGAATTTTTTCAAGGAATTGACTCCACACTAGGAAATCTTCCCTCATACCTCGCATTACCCTGGTTCTGTGCATTGGATGGCGGAGACCCTTCATAGCAGCACACAGGTGCCTGAGGAATGCTTGTCCTGGGGCCACTATTCTACATGCAAAGTTCAAGTGCCCAACTATTTCCTGTAGATCCTTAAGTGATACTTTTTTCATATGCAATCAAGTCTATCCTAGACCTAAGATCCACCAATTTATTATGGGGCAGCCTTGAAGTTTGCTGTGCTGTGTCAGGTTCTATGCCTAGAAAAGTGAGGGATGTGGCCAGTCCCTCTGTCTTTTTTTCGGGAAGGGGCAGCCTCAGCTCCTTTGCCAGTGCCTGAAAGGTATCCAATATAAATTTGCAATTACCTGAATTCCTTTTCCCACAGAAAAGGAAGTCATCAAGGTAATGGGCCATAAAATTACATTGCACCCTGTGTCTAATCTTCCATTTGATGAATGTACTAAATTTTTCAAAAGCAGTGCATGACACCGAGCAGCCCATGGGTAAAGCCCTGTCTATGTAAAATGAGCCTCAAAAATGGAAACCTAGTAAGTTGGAGTCAAGGGGGTGAACTGGCAAAATTCTAAACACTGATTTAATATCACATTTTGCCAGTTCAGCCTCCACACCGCACCTCCTGATTATATTCACCACCTCATCAAATGAGGTGTACCTAACAGTACATAGCTCTAGGGGTGTCATTAACTGACATTCCCTCTGGAAAGGACAAGTGGTGGATTAGCTGGAACTCACCCTGGGCCTTTTTGGGTACTATGCCTAACAGAGAAACCCTCAAGTTCTCTATGGGTGATGTTGGGAACAGTCCAAGGACCCTACTCTCCTTCACTTCCTTATCAATCTTATTCTGAACAATGCCTTCCATGCCAAATATTGATTGGAGGTTCTGTGCCATAAACGCTTTGTGGTCTCCTACTGCCAGGATTCTAAACCTGTATCTAAAACCGTCCAAAAAATACCTATCATCTTCTTTTCAAGGGTAAATACTTAACCATTCCTCCAAAACCTTAACCTTAATTGGGCTGGGTCCCTTTTCCAGGTGTACCTCCGCCGCTGTTAAGCTTTTTGCTGCCTCCTGACGCTGGGCACATGCTTTGAAGCAGGATGAATTTGAGTGCTGCCCCCCACAGGTAATGCACTCCTGCCTAAATATATATGGCTTCCTTGTGCCCCTAGAATTGCATTCAAAGCAAAGCATGTGGGGTTGAACTGCCTGCCCTACACTGGGGTGGGGAATTTGGGTAGTGGCAATTTTTCTATTCAAGTGTCCACTGTCGAATCTGTCACCTGTATTTGGCCTGGCGGGGGTCATGTGTTGAAGCCACAGACCCAGCTGGGGCTTGTCCCAGTGCATGTTTGGATGAATGGAATGAATGCATGTGGAACGCTTGGTCATACTGAAGCCACGCGTGGCCTGCAAAGTCTCTGTAGGCTCTATATATAATGTCTAAGTATTGAATGAGAGCTTGATCCCTCCAAGGCTGAGCCTTAACTGTAACAACTGCATATATGAGGAACCTGGGAAGCCAGTTAGCCCATGTCCTATCTGGCTTTTTCTTTCTGCGCTTTTCTTTCCCTTTTTCATCTTCTTTATCCATATCTTTCTTATCAACATCTCTATTGAGTAGGTTGAATTTGTTTGCCTTTTCAGAACTTTTCCTTTGTAACCGGGGTTAGGTGATCCCCCAGGGGCATGGAGTAGTTTCCATATGGTAATGGGACTGTATTATAACCAGTATTAGGCACAAACCCCTGTACTAGCCACGTTATTGGTTTGTGCCAGTGGGGAAGGAGCAACGTAAGGCATGCCCCAACCATGAAATCGTGGATTGGTGCATGGCCAAGCAATGTTGGTCAGCCCTGTATTCAGTGTGTTGTAGGGTGTGCATACTGTGGAGCTGCAGGGAGTACCACCAGCCTAAGGCCATGCTGGGAGAGGTGTATGGGTCCCAGTGCAGTAGCAGACTCACCCTGCGAAGTCGTGACCCTGCAAGGGTGCGCCAGCAGATGTGGTGTATCAAAGCTGACTTCTTCCTCCTGATACTTGTCTTCCTGGTAAGCAGACAATGGTTCAGATGCCCCAGGAGTCGATGACATTTTCTGCTTTGCTATGCTTTGTGCCCTTGGAGTTGAGGAAGCCCCATCAGACTCACACCTGGCAAAACTTCTGGGACATGTTTGGACTCAAGGGTGGCAAATCTGTCCATTAGGTCCTGTGCCATTGCTTTTAATTTAGCTTTCTGATGGCTTTTAGTTTTCCTGGCCGATCAGAGTGGTTGAACCTCGCTCGACTAGGGAAGCTGTCTTGCCATCCTTTGTGCCTCTAGGGCCGAAATGTTTTCTTGTAATTTCTACCACACTCACCAGGATTCCTCATCTGAAGAAAATTGTGGGGGAGACAGCTAAGGGGCTGGCCTCTTCTTTGCCAGTTATTTCCCTTCCTGGTGCCTTGCCCCTTTCTTGATATCATAATTAAGGCTAGGCATTCATTAAGTGGTAACAATAGCTCACTGAACTCCAACCCAAGTGGCAGTGCAACAGAGCCTTTATGCTAGCTAGCCACTATTTTCTGGCCTGAGTAAAGCTTTTAAGTCCCACAATAACGTTTAAACTTGAAACCGGAGAAGGTCCAACCCACTGCCTCTCAGAGAAAATGTGTTAGTTAAAGCACCCTTTAATAAATACTCCCTATAGTCAATGAGTATTTGTTTATTATTTATCATTTGAATAACTAAGTATTATTGCAATCAAATGTTGGACTAAATCAACAATTTGATTAATTAATTATCTCAGTGAATTAACCCCAATTGATTACTATCAGGTAATTTATTTGTGATTAATTAGACAATTAGCTTATTTAAATTATATTCTACTGATTAATATGCATTATTAAATAATTAAAACAAATAATCAATTAGACAATTAATTTATTATTACTAGTATTATTCCCTTTTATTAAATTTATTCATAACACTATGTATTTAAATTATTATTTGATATATTTTATAACCTATTTATCTAGCTTTCCTTCTCACTCTTCTTTTTTCTTTATTATTATTTAATAATGTTGGGAAAAAGCCAAAAGCAGGTCCCTATCGCCCTTGAAACACTTCATGAAAAGGAGGATGCCCCACAAACAGAAGTGAAAACCCAAAAAGCCATTCTGAACTAAATTAGAACCTTCCGATAATGTAATACAAATCAAAACATCTGCTTAGAATAATTTTCCCCTCACTTCTGTTTTCTCTTCGCTAAACTTATTCACAAATGGTGGTTAATTAATTTCTGGTATTATTGTTCCCCAATCTTTTCCCCCTCTGTTGTTGTTGTTGTTGTTGTTGTTGTTGTTGTTGTTGTTGTTGTTGTTGTTGTTGTTGTTGTTGTTGTTGTTGTTGTTGTTGTTGTTGTTGTTGTTGTTGCTGCTGCTGCTGCTGCTGCTGCTGCTGCTGTTGCTGCTGCTGCTGCTGCTGCTGTTGTTGTTGTTTTTAAACCCTTTGCGCCGTCGCTTTCCCCCCCTTTTCACTTGGGACCAAACTAAATAAAGTAAATAATGAATAATACAATTAACAAAAGATAAATTAACAAAGAATAGCCAAAACTGGACCCTGGGAGGGAGCCAATGCTACCCTCCCATCTTGTAGAAGTTCTGTTGCCAAGTGACACAGGTAAAATACGCAGCAAGGCAGCGAGGACACTTCTCTCCAGGTGCCTGAAAAAGAAGGGGGCGGTGTGAGGGGGAGTGCTCTTTAAGTAACTTGGTACTCCCCCCCCTACTTAAAAATCTCATGAAACTTAGCCAGTCTCATGTTATCCTGGGTGTAGGGCAAAGAGCCAGCCTCGGTGCTCGAAACCCATGAACTCATCAGCAGCTGCAACATTGGCAATATCAATGAAAGAGGTGTGCTTAGAGCCTGAGGAAGTGGATTTCATCCACAAAAGCTTGCTATTTGTTTTATTTTTAGTGGTCCAATACTTGTGCATTTGTGTTACCTTCCAACCTGCATATAAAGGCTTAAATGCAGACTTGGACTTTTAGCACAACGAACTCTTCCCCCTCCCGAGTCTTCTATGAAGTCTCCAAAATTGTTTCCTTTGGTAAAACTCTGGCCTTAGTGCAACTCACTTCTTCCTGTGGGCTAAATGTCACCACTTCAAATACAACCATCTAATCATCATCTACCAGTTGATAAATAAATTAATTATTCTACCCATTACCAGAATGTTTATGTAATAAACAGTTAGATATTTCTTTACCTGTATTAATAATGTCATTGTCATCTTTCTACATCATTTGGTCCTTATTACCATCATGATGTTAACCTACTATACTCTTATGCATCTGAAAAAGCAGATGGTATTCTATGAAAAGCTCACACTGAAATATATTTGCTAGTTTCAAAGATGCCACAATACATTTTTTTCTGGTATACCTGCTGACCTGGATGATCATGGCTACCACTGTGAAGGCTGCAATCTTCTCTCGCTGGGGTTCCAGCAAAATGTTCATTTTCATATTTGAGGCATTAATAACTTACTAGGATTCTAAACTTTGATTGTTAGACCCTTTATTATGTCTTTAGTAGAAGATCACCTTTCTTTGGTAAATCCAGATCAGCAGGGCTGAAAAGTCAAAGGGATAAATTTTGTTTCTAAGGTTGTCTGGTACAGTACTTCTTAACAAATTTTACTTCAAGGCACAAAAATTAATAATATTGAAAAGATCAAGCACAGAATTATCACTTTAATATGCACACACTTTTTCTGCACCCCAAACAATAAGTTTAATTTAAAAAAATGCATTTGGATGTTTGTGGTCTTCAACAATTAGTTGGAAGACACAGGAATAACCCTTCAACAGTTAGTTGCTGAAAAGTCGGGTGCTGAGTGGCATGATTCCAGGAGATGTAGATACTACTATGTCCCTCTGTTCTGCAGGCTTCTGCCCCTTGCTGTGAGCCATCCCGGCTGTAACTCCTCTTGCTAACCTGAAAGGTTTCTGGATGAAGCTGAGTTTTTACCTCCACTATGGCAATATGAGCTGTACCTGACTGGCTCTACCCTCTGGATATCTGAGGCTTGCTGTCAATGCATCATGGCTCTTAAGTGGTGAGATCACTGTCCCCTATCCAAGTACAGGTGTGAGCTTCTCTTTGTCTGCTCCCAGATTGGCCTGCTACTAACATGATGGGGGTGGGTGGGCGGCTAAGCAAGAGGGGTTCTTCCAGCTACCCTTGAGCTACAACAAGAAGCATTAATTAGTAGATCAACCAATCTGAGATTTCACCAGTGTCGATTATCAAGAGTACATAACCAGTGGGGCAACAAATTTAAGCTTCTTCTTATTTGTTCTTAGACCTTGGCTGCTGTGTGGAATGGAACAGAACATCTGGTGTTGAGTTACTTGGTATGTTAAATCTGAAAGTTATCCCGTACATTCACTAACTTGAAAGGGCATCTTCTGTGTGGTTTTGGCATGCTATTCATCTTTCTCTTAACTGATTGATCAACAAAATTCTTTAGTGTTTTCTTAATTATTTTGGATGAAGTTCATAATAATCCCTTTCCCCTCCCATAAATAAGCTCAATATAAGTAAGAGTTTAGTGGGCACACATTTTGAAACCTGAAACAACATACTTCCTCTCCATACCACCCCAACATTGGATCTGGAAGGTTTCCCAGACCTCTGGAGCAGGCTTTTGAGATGCTCAGAGAGGGGACTACAGAGGGGATCAGCCCATCCCAGTTAACATTGATGGAAACACTTCTGCCAGTGGATCCACCCTGCTGGACGATATTGTTCAAGTCCTTCTTTCCCTCATCAGTCTGTTTAGATCCAATTTTCAGAAAACACTCTGCAGACTTTATATTCCTCCAATGTCTTATCAAGTGCCATTTTAACAGGACTCATGCCTGCATAGGTGTGAAAAGAGACTAGCCTGTCTCTGGGCATGCACTGGCCTATCAGCTGTCTTGTGCATGTGTGGGCAGAGGCAGTGGGCCAACTTTGGAACAGATGCCAGGCCTGCTGGCTTTGAAGATGGTGGCACAGATTGTGGCAGGTGGGCCAATGGTGGTGGGGGTGGGCATGGTGGGAGGCCCGAATATTTGGATCCCAGACTCAAATACCAAGCTTTGGGAGGGGGTGAGGCAAGTGACTCGAGACTTGGACTGGAGGTTTGGGCCCAAAGACATGGACTTGGGACTCAGGCCCCAATACTTAGACTTGGACACCCAAGACTTGCCAACATCCCTGACAAGGTGAAGGATGCTTGGCTCAGTAATACTACGAGTGAGAAGGACCTTGGAATTGTTGTAGATACAAGCTGAATATGAGTCAACAGTGCAATGTATCTGCAAAAAAAGTAAATGCTATTTTAGCTTGCATTAACAGAAGTATAGTCTCAAAATCCTGTGAAGTACTAGTTCTTCTCTATTTGTCAATGTTTAGGCTCCATCTTGAGTACTGACTCCATTTCTGGACACCACACTAAGAAGGATGTAGACAAACTGGAGCAAGTTCAAAGGAGGGCAACAAGGATGATCAGGAGACTGGAAACCAAGCCCTATGAGGAAAACCTGAAAGAAAATGTCTTGAGAAAAGGAGATGGGGGGGGGGGAAGATGATAGTACTTCTCACATACTTGAAAGACAGTCTTATGGAGGAGAGTCAGGATCTATAGGAAGCCAGATATAGAGTGAATATCAGGAAGAACTTCCTGTTAGAGCAGTATGGCAATGGAACCAATTACCTCAGGAGGCATTCAGAAGAAAATTAGACAACCATCTGTCAGATATACAGATATATATATAGGCCCCTCCCAACTCCATATTCTATGATTCTATGATTCTATGAGATCACTCCTGACTTTTTGATGAAAAGATGAAATTGTCAAGAACTGGAAGACATCTGATAAAGAGGGCTGTTGTGCGCAAAACCTCATGATACAGTAAATTTGTTCATTTTTAAGGTACCATAGGATTATATTGTTTTTGTTAAGAAATGAAAATTTGTTTGATGTTCCCATCCCATGCTGAAGAAGCTATTCATTTCTCAGTTTAAGCTTTACATTTTAAAAATACAAAGCAGTTTCCCTCCTCAGGGGTTGGAAATTCAAAGAAGCTGCTGATAAAACTGCCCTTCCTTATTTTCACTCCTTCCTTAATCTGTGCAAATGACTTGCAGGATCACAGCTGCAGGCAATGAACAGAACTGTTAGGCTTAACAGCAGAGGCCATTTAAACATATTTCTTTTTAGCAGCTGTGAGGCATGAAAGATATTCCTGGTGCAGAGGTAAATAGTAAGAAAAGCTTTACCTATTTCATTGAAATATAAAATGGTGAGCAGCAAGTATACTGGGGTTTATTGGTATATCTTGGGATTATCTGTGGTACAATGACAATGGTTTCCCCCAACTGTTTATAATTAAATCAAAAAGATTCCCCACAGCTAAAGTAAGCTGCTAAAATAAGGCAGAGAGAACGGAAGTGAATTTGTGTGCAAATAGGAAGGTAGCTTTCTCATATAGTGAGTCCTTCTCAGGGTAAGTTGGCAGACCTTGCTGTTCTGTATATGTGTTGTTACTCTTGATTTGCCACCTGAGGCAGAGCATTCTCCCTGCCTCAGAGGACACTGGTCTTTAAAAGCTGCCCAGAGACCTTTGGGTAGTGTGGGTGGCATATAAGTTAAGTTAGTAAGTAAGTAGGTAGAGTGAGCGAGCTTCCAGTTTGATTGCTTGCAATTTTTTTTTGTTTTTTCTAGAAGGTCCTTTAAGCCCTGATTAGGCTGTTTATCAAGCAATTCATCAAGTGAGTGGCTGCTTGTCAGACTAGATAGAGAATTAAATAGATTCTATTTTCCTGTTCAGTGCATTTATGAAATTAACCACTTACTGAGAAACTCAGAAATTGCCAGTGAGTTTTAACAACAAAACACACATACAGTTAGATAACATAAACTGTACTGTCAGAACTCTGAATTCTTCAAAGCAAGCTGTGGGTGAGGGAAACCCTTGGGACTCTCTAGTACAGTATTGTCTGATTCTGGTGTTTTACTAGGCACCCGAAGACAACAGAAATTTCTTTCTCTTTACCTTTCTCTGAAGAAAGCTTTTACTGTGAAGTCTGGGCAGTTCCTGTAGGAAATTGACCAACAGTAACCATGGAGAATATGATTATGCATCCCTTGGATGATGCTTGCATGTACCTAATTAATATAAGGTTGAACTGAGGTGAGATGTGGAAGAAGAATCCCAAGATAAATAGAAATGTAGCTTTTGGTATCTATATAACTCCCCGACTATGTGCTCTTTGTTCAGGGACACATCCAGAGGGAAGATGGGGTGGGGAGCTGGCTGTCATAGATGCAAACTGTAGACATTCACTGGTTTAGTTGAAAAATACTTTCTTTTTAAATTACATACTTGAGCGTAGCTAGGGTCTCCTATGAGGCAGTTCTGTTTTGCACTTCCTGGTGGTTTAAATTTCAATTCTCAGAATGCCTGACCACTGGGAATGCTGGCTAATTCTTCTGGGAGTTGAAATCCAAAGTAACTGGAGAGCCAAAAGTCAAAAACCACAGTTCTGAGCCAACTGTTCACCTGAATCTGGTTTTAAAGGAATTAATGGTGAAAGAAATCCAATGAAAAACAGTTGCCAATTTACAGTACGTGATTGCTGCGGACCTGCAGTTAGATTTATGATTACATTCCACAAAATGGGAAAAATAATTTGGGAATTTTTCACATTAGCGCCATATTGCCTTCACAGAGTGATGGGCATTATGGGGGACATGACAAAAATGTGCAGCACATCTGGCTTTGCTTGTTTCAAAAGGTTTACTGATCTACTGCGGATGAGAGTGGCTGGGAGGCTGCTGCAGCAATTGTAGTGCCTCCCGGGGTTTGTCAGGAAGCTCCCCTTCAACAATTAATTGAGACAAAAATTTATTTGTATTTAGTTTGCATGTCCTGGTGTGCAAGCCCAGGCATGAACAGAATACCTAATGCCTTGGACAGGCTTTTCAAATCATTTTCAAAAGACATGGGCATTCTCTGTGGCAAAAATAATATTTATTGCACCAGTCAAAGACCATGGCAAGGTAAAATAGTTACAATCAGTCAGAATGACATAAAATAACGGTAAAGGTTAATAGGTGGTATTTGACTATTATATTAAGGTACACTAAAATTTGTGAGTTGATCAGATTACCTTTGTGCTGATATACCGTATTTTCAGTACTGGTTTTAGTCCAGAGTCCTTAAAATTCTCCCTGCATCTAGCTGCCTTTATTGCAAATAGGGTGAGGATCTAGGTCACATATTGGTTTGTCCCTTGAAACAGGACGTCTAGTTTATCTTTTAACATCCCTCATTCGTTTTTGGGCTGTGGTTTGGGTCAGTCATAATCCCACTTACTTTCTCTCTCTTTCTCCCTCTTCCCCCATCCACCCCTCACTCCTTTCTCACAAGATGCAGCTGGAAATAGATAGTCAAGGAATACCTTACCACCTTGAACAAGTTCAAATCTCCAGGGCCAGATGAACTGTATCCAAGAATATTGAAGGAACTCTCAGAACCTCTATTCATTATTTTTTTGAAATCATGGGAAATGAGGGAGGTGTCAGAGGATTGGAGGAGGGCCAATGTTGTCCCTATCTTCAAAAAGGGCATAAAAGAGGACCCTGGAAACTACAGGCCAGCCAGCCTGACATCAATCCCAGGCAAAATTCTGGAACAGATCGCAAAGCGGTCATTGTGCAAATACCCTGTACCTAGAAAACAATGCAGTCAAGAATTTGTCAAGAACAAATCCTGCCAAACTAATTTGATCTCATTTTTTAAATCAGGCAACCTCCCTAACAGATAGAGGGAATGCTGTAGACGTAGTATATCTTGACTTCAGCAAAGCTTTTGAAAAAATGCCCCATGATATCCTGATGAGCAAGCTAATTAGGTGTGGGCTGGATAGATCAAGTATCAGGTGGATACACAAATGGCTACCGAATTGTACTCAGAGGGTGATGATTAATGGGTCCTTCTTCAATTGGGAGGAGGTAACAAGTGGGGTACCTTAAGGCTCAGTCCTGGGCCCGGTGCTCTTCAATATTTTTATTAATGACTTGATGAGGGAGTGCAGGGAATGCTTGTCAAACTTGCAAATGATACAAAATTGGGTGGAATAGCTAATACTCTTGAAGACAGAAACAAAATTCAAAATGACCTTGATAGGATGGAGCACTTGGCTGAAAGCAACAGAATGAAATTCAGCTGGGATGAGTGCAAAAGAAATGAAAAACACAGTTACAAGATGGGTGGGTACCTTGTTCAGCAATACCGCGAGCAATAAGGATCTTGGAATTATCATAGATCACAAGCTAAATATGAGCCAACAGTGTGATGTGGCTACAAAAAAGGCAAACACTATTTTAAGCTGCATTAATAGAAGTATAGTTTCCAAATCCTGTGAAGTGCTAGTCCCCCTCTATTCAGCACTGGTTAGGCCTCACCTTGAGTCTTGTGTCCAGGTCTGGACACCACACTTCATGAAGAATGCTAACAAATTGGAACAAGTTCAGAGGAGGGTGACAAGGATGATCAGAGGGCTGGAAACCAAGTGTTATGAGGAAAGGCTGAAAGAACTGAGCATGTTTAGCCTTGAGAAAAGACAGAGGTGTGATATGATAGCACTTGCCAAATTTCTGAAAGGCTGTCATACAGAGGAGGGGTTCTCAATCATCCCAGAGTGCCCGACACGCAACAATGGGCTCAAGTTAAAGGAAAACAGATTTTGGTTGAATATCAGGAAAAAACTTCCTAACTGTTAGAACAGTACGACAGCGGAACCAGTTACCTTGGGAGCTGGTGAGTGCTCCAACACTGGAGGCATTCAAGAAAAACTTAAGATAATCACCTGGCAGTTATGCTTTGATTGTATTCCTGCATTGAGCAGGGGGTTGGACCTGATGGCCTTGTAGGCCCATTGCAACTTAATTTTTCTATGATTTCTATGATTGTAAGATGGTTGTGAGAATAAAGTTGTGGGAGGGAGAGCCAAGTATACTGCCTTGAGCTCATGGGGGGAAGGGTGAGATATAGATGTAGCTAATAAAATGACTTAAAATTAAAAAGATACATTGATGATAATAGTTGCGTTAGATAATTTTGTCCCAAGCAAAGGGGCTTTCAAGTGGAAATGTGATAGCTTTTTTTAGGAGTGCCAAATCTTGTAAGAGAGCAGCACTCTTATTCCTGGTGGGACATGCAGCATCTGCTGCATTGAGAATGGCATGGTTACAAACAATATACTATAATTCTGTGGTTAAATATTTAGGTGCATGTACATATATATATGATGGGCGGTTATTCCAGATGGCATCATTTTCTACCCAAGAGAAGGAGAATAGGAGGGCTGTCAGAATATCAATAAAAGCTTGCCTGCCAAGCAACATTTTCTCTCTGTCTGCCTGCCCCAACATAAAGCTTAGAAATGTAGTAAAAGCTCTTAAACAGAATATGAGCAACCTTCCCCCCCAAAAAAAAAATGTGTTACATGTATAAAGTCCAGACTTCCCTTGGCCTGATGATCTGCAGGCAGTGACCAAAATATCTGGAGGCATGTTTTTGGTGTATTAAGTAAATTGATTGCTAATTGTGGAAGTGTTGCTTTCAATGGATATAAAGGAACATAGCAAATTGGAGCAAGGCAACATTAGTTAGGCATCCTTCAGTCTCGAAAGACTATGGTAACGTGCTCTGTGTGGGGGACTTGGAACAGCGTCTAGTGTGGCTGAAGAGGCCAATTCGAGAGTGACAATCCCTTCCACACTGAAGACAAATCCAATCTGTCCCCTGCCCAGCTCCCTGCTTTTGCTGCTTTTGCGACTTCCTCTTTGCCTCAGCCAGCTGGGCAAGGGTCTCTTCAAATTGGGAGAGGCCGTGATGCAGTGCCTGCCTCCAGGCTGAACGCTCAGATGTCAAGGTTTCCCATCTGTTGAGGTCTATTCCTAAGGCCTTCAGATCTCAAGCTGAAAAAAGCAACTTTTGGGTTGAATCAAGGCAGATGTTAACTATTGGCAGTGCTAGTGAGAAGGACTGGGAATGTCTCAAGCAACTAATTCAAGGTGCTTCTTTCATCTTCCTTCCTAGGAAGGCCTTTCTGATTTCCTCATTAGGAAGGAGTCATGTTAGGAGTTTGGGCTCCATTGAATGAATCTTATCATTCCAGTGCATTGCTGTGAGTGGGTCTGATTAACTAAGAGCCATAGGGCACTATAAAGATTATGAGAAATACTGTAGCATAAACTTTTGTGTCTATACAGCCTACTTCCTTATGCATGCCTGCATAAATCTGTTAAAGTGCCACACAGCTCTTCATTCCTTTGCTGGAACAGGCTATTAATGCTATCACAAGAGAAACTGTGAATGGGCCTGTCACTATGGAGTTGTCTAAGTGGGAACCAGGGATTTGACAAAAGAAAGTAATGGCCCAGTGACTGTGGATGTTTTTCCTTGAAGGAGAAATAATGTACCTGCCTTTATGGAATCTGTAGCTGTTGCTCTCTGTGCATATGCACATAAGAATTTGAAGGAGCGAGAATGTACCAGCTGAATTTAGAAAAAAGTGAGCGAAAATGGAGTTAGCTGAATTGCTGTCTTCAGCAGGAGAGGAGCAGTATATTTGCCTACGATAAGTGTTGCATGAATATTTGCTAATAAAATGCACATTGAAAGGGCACCAAGCTCTGCTTCTCTCTCCCATCTGAAGACAAAATGCTGTAGCAGTCTTGTGGAATGTCTCACTGCTTGGAAGTGGGAAATGCATTACACTAAGAGCATGCCCAGTCTTTGTGTTAGAGGTTGACACTTGTTCTTTGAGTTTATTTTTTGCTATTTGGTTTATACATTGGTTCCAGAGCTTTGAAAGCTACCTTTTGGACTAAAGCTTCAACAACTTCTATTTGAAGGGACAGTTGTCTGCCAAGATCTAGCAAATGTTTGCTTCTACATTTGGTTTGTACAGTGCTGCTTTATTTCCCCCTAGTTAACTTTTGGGACGTGGTTGTTTTCCTGCAGTAATGTCCATGGTCAATAACAAGCTCCCTGAAACAGATCACCAATAAATTCCTTTAGTTATTCTTGGAAAGTTATGGGAGGCTTTTGCCTTCATCTTTAGTTGACTCCCCTCCTCCTGATCTATAATGTAAGCTCCTCAGAACACATATGCTTAGATCAATATGAGAAGCTCAATGAACACTAACTGCCCATTAAAAATGTTGCTGCTGAACAACATTAATCAAAGCAAGAAGAATTTACTTAAGTAGGCTATGGTAACACAGCAGACTATACTGTGAGACTTAAATTGTTACCGATTTTATGTTATTAGTGTTCATGATTTCAAATTATACATGCAGTAAATGTCAGACAGAATATAATTGCTTTCAAACAGTACATTGGATAGTATACAGATTTAGTCATATGTACAGAAGATTGTCCCTTTACGGATTGCTGCCTTGTTGTGGTGAAGGGGCTTGAGTAATTCAGAGAAGCTATGGGCTATGCAGTGCAGGGACACCCAAGACGGACAGGACATAGTGGAGAGTTCCGACTAAACGCAATCCACCTGGAGTAGGAAATGGCAAGCCACTCCAGTATCTTTGCCAAGAACGCCCCATGATCAGAAACAAAAGGCTAAAAGATATGACACTGGAAGATGAGCTCCTCAGGTCGGAAGGCGTCCAACATGCTACTAAGGAAGAGTGGAGGACAAGTACAAGTAGATCCAGAGCTAATGAAGTGGTTGGGCCAAAGCTGAAAGGACGCTCAGCTGCGGACGTGCGTGGAAGTGAAAGGAAAGTCCGATGCTGCAAAGAAAAATACTCCATAAGAACCTAGAATGTAAGATCTATGAACCTTGGTAAGCTGGATGTGGCCAAACAGGAGATGGCAAGATTAAACACTGACATACTGGGTGTTAGTGAACTAAAATGGATGGGAATGGGCAAATACTGAAATCAGATTGATTATATTCTCTGCGGCGAAAGATGGAGAAGCTCTGTCCAGTCAGCAAATACAAGACCTGGAGCTGAACGTGGCTCTGATCATCAGCTTCTCATAGCGAAATTCAAGCTTAAACTGAAGAAAGTAGGAAAAAATACTGGGCTAGTCAGGTATAATCTAAACCAAGTCCCTTATGAATACACAGTGGAAGTGCAGAACAGATTTAAGGAACTAGATTTGAAGGAAAGAATGCCTGAAGAACTATGGATGGAGGCTCATAACATTGTACAGGAGGCCGCAAGAAATACCATCCCAAAGAAAAGGAATTGCAAGAAAGCAAAGTGGCTGTCCAACGAGGCCTTACAAATAGCAGAGAAGAGAAGGGAATCAAAATGCAAGGGAGATAGGGAAAGTTACAGAAAATCGAATGCTGACCTCCAAAGAATGGCAAGGAGAAAAAAGAAGGCCTTCTTAAACAAACAGTGCAAAGATATAGAGGAAAATAACAGAAAGGGAAAAACCAGAAATCTGTTCAAGAAAAGTGAAGATATTAAAGGAACATTTTGTGCAAAGATGGACATGATAAAGGACAAAAATGGGAGGGACTGAACAGAGGCAGAAGACATCAAGAAGAGGTGGCAAGAATACACAGAGGAATTATACCAGAAAGATCTGGATATCCTGGACAACCCAGATAGTATGGTTGCTGACCTTGAGCCAGACATCCTGGAGAGTGAAGTCAAGTGGGCCTTAAAAGCATGGCTAACAACAAAGCCAGTGGAAGTGATGTCATTCCAGTCGAACTATTTAAAATCTTAAAAGATGATGCTGTTATGGTGCTACACTCAATATGCCAGCAAGTTTGGAAAACTCAACAGTGGCCAGAGGATTGGAAAAGATCAGTCTACATCCCATTCCCAAAGAAGGGCAGTGTCAAAGAATGCTCCAACTACCATACAATTGCACTCATTTCACACGCTAGCAAGGTTATGCTCAAAATCCTACAAGGTAGGCTTCAGCAGTATGTGGACTGAGAACTCCCAGAAGTACAAGCAGGATTTCGAAGGGGCAGAGGAACTGGAGACCAAATTGCTAACATGCGCTGGATTATGGAGAAAACTAGAGAATTCCAGAAAAACATCTACTTTCTGCTTCATTGACTATACAAAAGCCTTTGACTATGTGGACCACAACAAACTATGGCAAGTTCTTAAAGAAATGGGAGTGCCTGACCACCTTATCCATCTCCTGAGAAATCTATATGTGGGACAGGAAGCAACAGTTAGGATATGGAACAACTGATTGGTCAAAAATTGGGAAAAGAGACTGATGTTGGGAAATTGTGAAGGCAAGAGGAGAAGGGGACGACAGAGGATGAGATGGTTGGACAGTGTCATAGAAGCTACCAACATGAATTTGACCAAACTCCAGGAGGCAGTGGAAGACAGGAGGGCCTGGCATGCTCTGGTCCATGGGATCACAAAGAGTCGGACATGACTTAATGACTAAACAACAACAGTAGATCCACTGACATCAATGGGACATAAGTTGGGCATGATGAACAAATCCCATGATCTTGGAGATGGCATTGAATATTTTGTTGTTTTCATACATGTAAAAAAGGATCCCTGCATTAAACATGCAGGTGGGTAGGATAATTTGGGATATCACCCCCCTTTTTTTGCAGTGGTTATAAGTTTCTTTATTCCTCAGAGTCTCAAACAATTTGCCTAATTTCTCATCTAAACAACCATTTATTTTCTCCCTCTTACTTCAGGCATTAAACTTATTAGTCCCTACTCAGACTTCGCACATTTACTTGACTGCTAGATTCATAGAACCAGTGCAGCTTATTTATGAGTACATGTCCATGACAAACCAGATTGAAACCTGACCCAACCTCTGTTGTTTTGGTGACATGACAACCTGATCCTTGTGTGGTCTGTGATATTTCTATGTTTCTGATTCTTCAAGGGAAAGAAACCCAATGCAAATTAGGAAATGCAAACAACAATTTTAGATCATAAATGCAATTGTGCAGGCAGGACAGAAGGACCTCTGGCCATCAGCAGTTTCCAAAACTGGATGTTCTGTTTCATGGTTTATTTTCTTCTTTACTTATTTTTTATAGCTACTGTGACTTTAAATATTTTAATATTTATATTACAGTTTACAAATGTCTTTCATTTCCTATGACAAAAATATGTGTAGGCATAGGAATATCCATCCTGTTGGTGGAACTATGCTGCACGACTTACATGATGTTATCATATGTAGACATTTTAGGGTAATTAAAAACTTCCTAGTCTGCCACCCCACCCCATGTTCCAGGAGTTCCTAGAGATCCCCTTTACCCTGGCAAAGCCTTTGGGAGCCACGGAACTGGGTAGGGAACAATTTAAAGTCAGAAAATCACTGCCAGCAAGTTCAGTGGTGTAAGTTGTGCAACATGATTCATCCACTGTGTGATAGTCGTTTCTTTTTGAGTATCAGTAAGTAGAAGACTCTTTATAGAAACATCTATAATGTTCATATAATTTTCCTTTTTTGAAGAATGTTTGGTTCTTCTGATTGTAAACTTTATAACTCTTGTGCGGATGCAAATAGCAATATTTGGGTCATTGTTGGTATGATTTGGTGTGAACCCAATTGTGTTTGCATATGTATATACTGTACTTAGATCAACCCTACCTGTCCCTTTAAGAGCAGTCCTGGTTCTTCCTGGAACAAAGCTAGAGGCTTTTGCTTTTTGGCACGATTTAGCATGCTCCTCAGTATCCTCTTATGCATGGCTAGTTTTGCACCCAAATGGAGCTGTGGGTGGTGTTATCAGAGGTGACAACCCTGTGATGTAATAAGTGGCTTGGGACATTAAAAGGAGAAACCCTTTCCTCTATTTTGACTTATTTTAAAAATATTACCCTAACTAACACAGTGCAGTTCTAATACCATGCTAGGTTGATGCATTGCTCTTTAGATATGCCATTTATTTTATTTAACAACAACAGAAGAAAGCCGCTATGCCCCCCTGGATGATGTCTGAGAGAAAAGACCAGGAAAGGGCTATGTTGATTCTGTACATAGGTTCTATCTTCACAAGGAAGTAAAGCCCCAGCTGAGGAGAAAGGTGAGGGAAAAGGGGGCGTTGCCTGTCTTCCATCTCTCCAACCTTCATCCCAACGTTTTCCCTTGAACCAGGACCACCGCTGTGAGCTTGCCCTGCTGGCTCTGCCTCCTTACTCATGAATAAACCAGGCAAACTTGTGACTAAAATCAGTAAACCTTTCACATGAGTAAACTGGTGACCCAAAGACTTTGGTGAACCTTCTCACAGGAGAAAAAACATCTTCAGTGTAGATTGAAGGATTGCTGAAGTGAAAGATAAAATAGATTGCACTGAAATGAAGAACCTTTCAAGTGTGAACTAGACTATTCCAAATTCATCTGTCTGGACAGGTCCTGAGCTTATTTTATTAGCAAATACTGTATAACTAATTTGTTCCTCTTTTTAAAGTTGCTGACTCTGTAATCAATTTATGCTTTGCAAACAATAGTTTCTTTGGCCATCATCAACTATCAATCCTTTTCTCCTAACCATCCATCTCCCATGAAAGAACAAAATTGCTTTTGCCCTTTGCTTAGGTTTCTCATAAATGCCTGCTGTATATTTTAATGAGCTTGGTGTGGGAACAAGCAGTCTCGTCTCACTGCTTTTGGAAAAAAAAACACATTACTACAACCACCCCAATAATGTTGTCCTAGAATAATTGCTATTTCAGATTTAGGTTTCAGCTCTTTATCCCTTGCTTATGGAACACTCATTAGGCTTCTTATTCAAAATATGTTAATTTCCTATGTTCCAAATGGGCCTTCCTCTTTGTGTCTGTCTGCTGTTTGGAAATCCAGCTTGTATTTATGGGCAGATATGGCTCACCACTTGAGTGTCCGACTCATTGTTGAGTTGTTCATCCCCTCCTTGTCCTGCTCACTGGTCCTTTGTTGTATGTAGATGGCAGTAAATGAAGCAAAAAAAGAGAGGATACTGTGAACCTAAAAACTATTAGATATATATATATCTAGATATAGATTATATATTAGGAAGGAGATCATTACTCAGAGGGAGACGCACACAGACAGGAAAAAAAAATATAGGTTATGGATGAGAAACTGTTGCCTTTCAAATGCTTTTGAACGACCACTCTTGCTTTCTCTGTCATTGCCTGTGAGGCTGATAGGAACCAGAGTTCAGCCATAGTCTCCTCACTCCTTTACTATACAGCAGGATATATTTACATAAAGTTAATAGTAACAGGATGTTTCCATTAAGATACACTTTACATTTGTAAAAAATGTAACAGATATACTAGATATATATTTATTAATTATTATTTATTTAAAATGCCCTACAGGCAAACCTCTAATAGCAGATGCATAAGAGTATTTAAAAGGACATATTTTAAAACAAGGTGACTCAGCAACCCCATAGTGGCAATTGTGGAAGGAGGGAAGGATTTCTTTAGCTGAGACTGTGGAAGTTAAGCCAGGATTTGGCAATGTTGCGGCTAAAAAATATTGTAAATAAATAAATAAATAAAATCCCATATCATTAGTTAAATGACACTAAATGCATATGTTAATGCTAGGATTCAAATCCAATCATTGAACCATTTTGAATTATGTCTCTTCATAATTTACATGTCTTTGAATTATGTATCTCTACGCATTCCTAGCTAGTGCCATGATTCACTGGCTCATCATGGAGTGAAAGGAACTTGGGAAGAGGGCCACTAAGTGCCTGCACATTGGTGCATTGTACCATTTAGGAGAAGATAGAAATGGAGCTCCAGAGTAGTGACTTATGAGACTTCTTGTTAGCAGCAGTGGCACATGATCTGGGAAGAAGCCCTCAGATGGCCTGGCAAGTGAGCCTTCCATTGCAATGGAGAGTTTGGATAAAGTCACCACAAGTCATGCATGTTGTAGGTAAGGCCACATATGATAATAGACATAGCAAGGATGGTGACAAGATGCTCAGCAGATTTTGTGATTTGCTTGTTTTAGTCTTTCCATCTAGTTGTGGGTTGCCATATTGCCTGGTAAGCAGGTTTCACTAAGTTCTAGGCAACCTCTCCCAGTGGTTTCATGTACCGTATATGTGAAAAAGCATGGGGAACACCACAGGCAAATGTCCAAAGTGTTGAACAGCAGTCCCCCAGCACAACTATTTGAGATTGTCCTCCAGGAAAGACCAGAGCCACTATTAACACAATGCCTTCAAGCCACATCCCAGACAGAGAGGCCTGAAATATAACATGGTCAATGGTATTGAAAGCCACCAAGAGGACCAGCAGAACCAACAAATACACACAGCTCCCTCTAGTTACTAGCATAGGTTTGTCCACTAAGATGGCTAAAGCTATATCTGCCCCAAGCTTGGCCTGAAACTGAATTAAAATGGATCTAAATAATCTATGTCATGCAGAACCCTTTGAGCTGAGAAACCACTGTCTGCTCTAATGCCTTGCCCAGAAAGGGAATAATGGAGACTGGTCAATAATTCTCTAAGACAGCATGGGGTGGGGGATGAGGGGGATTCAAGGAGGTCTTTTTCAATCAAGGGCTTACAACAGCCCCCTTTAAGCACACCTAACACGCCAATAGCCTGCCCTGTTGCAGGGAGTCACTTAGTATTCATCTTACCCACTCCCTCTCTGGCTTCTTGTATAAGAAGGGCAAGGGATCCAATATCCGTGTGGTGACTTTCATCTCTTCAAGGGTCCTGTCCACATGACCAGTCTGTATAGATAGATATGCATCCATTATAATGGGACAAGAAGGAGTCAAAATTAGATCCCTAGGACTTTCATAAACTACAATGTCCAAGTCAAGCAAATCTGAGCAGATTTGTCTGCAAACACTGCAATTTCTTCACATCAGGCTGCTGGATACTTAGCGTCTTGTTCTTGTGGGTGCACATTTCATAGGCCCTTGACCCTCCAAGACAGTTCTGTTGGCCAGCTTTCTGCATATGTAATAACAGCAGAGATGAAGAATTTCTTTGTTGCATGTTGTTTTCTGCTCTCTTCATTCTAGTCAACTGTTCAACTCGATTCATCACTGCCAACTCCCTAGTGAACTAGGGAGCGAGTTTGCTCCACACCATGGGAGGGGGCACTTTGGATCAACTGTGTCTCCAATCCTGGCCATTTCCCCATTCCAAAGTTCAATCAGGGCTTCAACAGGACTGACTGTCAAGGTGTCAGGAAACTCCTCAAGAGCTGTCAGGAAAGAATTTGGATTTATCAGGGGCAAACCATATTAATTGGTCCACCACCCCAAATGACTCTGCGTTCCAGTGAGTCTAAACCCACCAGACAGCGTTCTGTTCATGACACTAAAACAACACACCCAGATTATTATCAATATGCTCAGAACAGAACACCAGGTCCGGAGCATGCCCTGCTACATGAATGGGTCCAGATATAATTTGAGACATCCATGGAGGACATGAAGGCCTGAGTCTGTCCAGATATGCTGGCCTTGGCATGGATGTTGAAGTCCTCTAGCAGAAGAAACTGAGGGGACTCTAGCATCATCCCTGACATCCAGCTTAGGCAGGATGGCTGTTGAGCAGCAGGGTGACCAGCACACCATCAGAATGCTTATTCTCTCCTGGGCACCCACGTTCAATATTGCACACACAAACCCAGAAAACTGGGATGGGACACCTGGTGAGGCAGAAAGAATAATGATACACCACTGCAACCCTACCTTCCTCTCCTCCTGAGGCTAGCTTGCAACTGCACAGAAAACCCAGCTGGGAAGAGTTGGGACAGAATGACATCTCATCCAACCAGTTCTTCTTTGTGGCCTCTGTGAATGCACACAATTGGGTTGTTTTGTGCCTGCGCTGAACGTCATTGTAGCGGAATGCCAAAAGGTGATGTCCTTCCTGCCTGTCCATCACAGAAGCTCAAGGGGGAGGAGCCAAGGATAGAGCAGGAGGGGCAGAGCCAGAGAGACAGTTAGACAGGGAGTTAGAGAGTTAGAGAGAGACAGTTGGAGATGTGGAAAGAGAGTTAGGGTTTTAGCAGTAAGAAGAGGAGAGTTAGGGATTTGAGCTGAGAGTGTTAGGAGAGGGAATTGAGATAAATGAGATTGAACAAGCAGGAATGAAGTCACACGTACTATAAAAGAGATATTAATTACAAGTACATAGTAGATTGAAATAAAAGTGATTGCATACATAATCAAATCCATGTTAAGACCTGATACAGTTCCTACTTGATTTACCTTTATGATTTACTTATCAATAAAAGAATCTTTGTTAATTCAACCTCTGTCCTAAGTTCAATAACCCTTAGTGTTGGCAGCACACAAGTATAATGTAATTGGTATTAGGAAAATATTTGGTGGCAGCGTGAAAGGAAAGGGCGTAATCTCTTGTGAGGGCCAAAATAAACAGAGGCAACAAGGTAGATCACCACAGGTTCTATGTCCCAATGACTATTTCAACTATAACAAAAGATATACCGAAAGGTAGTTTAATAATTTACACATTAATTACTGCAATAGGAACAGTAAAAGAGGTACGGACAACTAGATTATATTTAAAGGAAGATTTTTAATATTCCATTTTTTTTCCTTAGAGAAGCCTGCTGTACCACTCTGTTTTTCCCTGATGCCTCAATCTGAAAACCTTTCCACTCTTTTGATGCACAAACACTTTTCTCTTTTATAAAATAATATTTTGCACAATACTCACAACCTAACTTTTTTTATTTAGAAAATCCCAGTCCTTCATATTTTTCTTTAAAATTTTTATATTGTTGCACTGACCAGCATTCAGGAAGACTATTTACAATATTGGAGTTGTTGTGATTTTCTATTCCTACCATAACAATAACAACAACAAAGCCTATCTGGAAAAGATTGCCATAACAACTTAGTCATCAACTAGATTAAATGGTTGAAATTCCAGTTGATTTCACCAGAAGAGATCTGAGCACACGCTTTACTACACACCCTTATCAAAATAAAATAGGCTGGAAAGTTTCAGAAAGATATTCCAGCTACCTGCAATGGCATTAGTAAATATTCATCCTGGCTTTTTCCCTCTCTCCTTCTCTTCCCACAGTCTCTAGCTAGAATTAGATTTAGCACTTCACACATGTTATCCTAATGCAGATGAGAATTCATCGTCATTTAGTCATTTAGTTGCGTCCGACTCTTCAATACCCCATGGACCAGAGCACGCCGTCCGACTCTTCGTGACCCCATGGACCAGAGCACGCCAGGCCCTCCTGTCTTCCACTGCCTCCCGGAGTTGGGTCAAATTCATGTTGGTCCAGCCATCTTGTCCTCTGTCGTCCCCTTCTCCTCTTGCCTTCACACTTTCCCAACATCAGGGTCTTTTCCAGGGAGTCTTCTCTTCTCATGAGATAGCCAAAGGATTGGAGCCTCAGCTTCAGGATCTGTCCTTCCAGTGAGCACTCAAGGTTGATTTCCTTTAGAATGGATAGGTTTGGTCTCCTTGCAGTCCAGAGGCTCCTCCAGCACCACAATTCAAAGGCATCAATTCTTCTGCGGTCAGCTTACTTTATGGTCCAGCTCTCACTCCCATACATCACTACAGGAAAAACCATAGCTTTGACTATGCGGACTTCTGTTGGCAAGATTATGTCTCTGCTTTTTAAGATGCTGTCAAGGTTTGTCATCACTTTCCTCCAAAGAAGCAGGCGTCATTTAATTTCATGGCTGCTGTCTCCATCTGCAGTGATCATGGAGTCCAAGAAAGTAAAATCTGTCACTGCATCCATATCTTCCCCTTCTATTTCCCAGGAGGTGATGGGACCAGTGGCCATGATCTTAGTTATTTTGATGTTGAGTTTCAGACCGTTTTTTGCACTCTCCTCTTTCACCCTCATTACGAGGTTCTTTAATTCCTCCTCACTTTCTGCCATCAGAGTGGTATCATCTGCATATCGGAGGTTGTTGATATTTCTTCTGGCAATCTTAATTCCAGTTTGGGATTCCTCCAGTCCAGCCTTTTGCATGATGTATTCTGCATATAAGTTAAACAAGCTGGGGGACAATATACAGCCTTGTCATACTCCTTTCCCAATAGATAAGGTGGTCAGGCACTCCCATTTCTTTAAGGGCTTGCCATAGTTTGCTGTGGTCCACACAGTCAAAGGCTTTCACATAGTCAATGAAGCAGAATACATATTTTTCTAGAACTCTCTGCCTTTCTCCATAATCTAGTGCATGTTAGCAATTTGATTGCTAGTCCCTCTGGCCCTTCGGAATCCAGCTTGTACTTCCAGGAGTTCTCGGTCCACATATTGCTGGAGTTTACCTTGGAGGATTTTGAGCATAACCTTGCTAGTGTGCAGGGCCGGACTGGGACCAAAAATCGGCCCTGGCATTTAGAGCACACAGGCCCACCGGCTGTGGGGACACAGGCCCACCTGGCTTTGTGCCAGGATTGGCCCTATGGACCCCTGAAATGCACCGGGGGGATTTTGAGCGAGGTGCTCTCACCATCAGCCTGGCCTACCTCACAGGGCTGTAGGGAGGAGGATAAAACTTGGGAGGGAGCCGAGGATATGAACGAAACGAATAAACAGAACCTCCCTGTGCAAGAGGAGTGTATCTTTTCTGCCGCAGCGCATCCTAAGGAGCAGGATAAGAAGGCAACTCGTATCTAAAGCGGGGTTATGACATTCTCAGGGGACGGTGAAATAAAGACAGCGTAGCCCAGCTCTGATGAGGAAATTTTCACTTTAAAAAAAAACTGGCCAGGAAAGTTCATCTTCCCAGGACCGGGTCAGGATCCCTCCGGTCGAGGCTGGGCTTGCCGACGAAACTTCAGCCCAGCCTTGTCAGAGGGGCTTTCCTGGGAGGCAGCATGGCCACCCCTGCCCGGGAGGAGAGGCTTTCTAGGCTTCCAGTTTCCGATTGGCCCTCCTCACCTCTTCCAGTCCCCCCTCCGCTCTTTCCCCCCGTCCTCGCCCCCTTCCTCCTCCTCCCCTCTCCGGGCCCCCCTCGGCTTTCCCTCCTCGCCCGCCCGCCCGGGGAAGGCCGGCCGAGGCGCCCGCTCCCTCTCCCGTCCCCCAGAGGCGCGCTTCCCTTTGGAGAGGCCAAGGGCGCCCGGTGAAGGCGACGCGCCCGGGCACCGTGCGCTCTCGGCCACCTGGGCGCCCGGGCAGCGGGCCTGGCCGGGCCGGGGCGGGCGAGCGGTGGGGGAGGATCTGAGGCGAGGCTGCCTCCTCCTCCTCCTCCTCCTCCTCCTCCTCCTCCTCCTCCTGCCGCCGCTCCCGCTCTGCCCTCCGGCCCTCCCCGGCCCCGGCACGCCAGGTCGAGGAAGCGAGCGAGCGAGCGGGGCGGGGGATGCGCCGGCCAGACCCTCCGGCCGGCCACCAGCACCAGCCGCGGCCCGAGAGCAGCCGGCGGGCAGGCAGGGCCGGGAAGCCGCGGCGTCTCGGCTGCCCGCGCTAGCATCGAACAAAGCGCGCCGCCACCAGCTCTGCGGGCGCGGGAGGGAGGTGGAGCGGCCGCGTCCCCATGGCCGCCGCCTCCACCGTCCGGAGCCCGCCTTCGCCGCCGCGCTAGGAGCCGGGCCTCGCCGTTGCCCCCCCTCGGGCGCGGGTGCGCTCTTGGGCCGGGTGGGGAGGTTGGGGGGGGACGCCCCAGCTGGAGGGGGCGGGAGGAGGAGGAAGGAGGAGGAAGAGGAGGAGGCAAGGCAAGGGGGCAGGGAGGGAAGGCTCCCTTTCGCTCTCTCGCTCGTTCGCTCTCTTTTGGGGAGGGGGGCTCAGCCTGGCCCTGCGCTGAGGCAGGAACCGGCCCTTCTGACCATCGGCCGTTCTGGCATTTGCCAGAATTGCCAGATGGCCAGTCCGGCCCTGCTAGTGTGGGAAATGAGTGCAATTGTATGGTAGTTGGAGCATTCTTTGGCACTGCCCTTCTTTGGGATTGGGATGTAGACTGATCTTTTCTAGTCCTTTGGCCACAGTTGAGTTTTCCAAACATGCTGGCATATTGAATGTAGCACTTTAACAGCACGATCTTTTAAGGTTTTAAAGAGTTCCACTGGAATGCCATCATCTCCACTGGCCTTGTTGTTAGCCAGGCCTTCTAAGGCCCACTTGACCTCACTCTCCAGGATGTCTGGCTCAAGTTCAGTAACCACATTATCTGGGTTGTCCGGGAAGTCCAAATCTTTCCGATATAATTCCTCTGTGTATTCTTGCCACCTCTTCTTGATGTCTTCTGCTTCTGTGAGGTCCCTCCCATTTTTGTCCTTTATCATGTCCGTCTTTGCACAAAAATTTTCCTCTTATATTTCCAATTTTCCTGAACAGATCTGTTTTTTCCTTTTCTATTACTTTCCTCTATTTCTTTGCATTGTTCATTTAAGAAGGCCCTCTTGTCTCTCCTTGCTATTCTTTGGAAGTCTGCATTCAATTTTCTGTAACTTTCCCTATCTCCCTTGCATTTTGTTTCCCTTCTCCTCTCTGCTATTTCTAAGGCCTCGTTGGACAGCCACTTTGCTTTCTTGCATTTCCTTTTCTTTGGGTTGGTTTTTGTTGCTGCCTCCTGTACAATGTTACGAGCCTCCATCCATAGTTCTTCAGGCGCTCTGTCCACCAAATCTAGTTCCTTAAATCAGTTCTTCACTTCCACTGTGTATTCATAAGGGATTTGGTTTAGATTATACCTGAGTAGCCCAGTGGTTTTTCCTACTCTCATCAGTTTAAGCTTTAATTTTGCTATGAGAAGGTGATGATCAGAGCCACAGTCAGCTCCAGGTCTTGTTTTTGCCGACTGTATAGAGCTTCTATACCTTTGGCTGCAGAGAATATAATCAATTTCAATATTGTCAGCTGCCCTAAGTCAAAAGTATTGGTCCTTCTCTATGAAGATTAGCCATATTAAACTGTATACAGGTGTGTACCTTACTGGGTTCCCCTTCTTTCTTGGTGTGGGTGTTACAACCCCAGGGCCTTTGTCCTGAATGTTCTTTGTCCTGACACTTTGTCCTGCCGGATATGGTCAACCAGGAGATGGCAAGAATAAACATTGACATCCTGGGCCTCAGTGAACTAAAATGAACAGAATGGGCGAATTCAACTCAGATGATTATTATATCTACTATTGTGGGCAAGAATCCCGTAGAAGGAATGGAGTAGCCCTCATAGTCAATAAAAGAGTGGGTAAAGCTGTAATGGGATATAATCTCAAAAATGATAGAATGATGTCAATACGAATCCAAGGCAGACCTTTCAAAATCACAAGTTTATGCACCAACCCCTGATGCTGAGGAGGCTGAAATTGACTAATTCTAATAAGGCTTACAACACTTCTAGAACTGCCACCAAAGAAAGATGTTCTTCTCATTATAGGGGACTGGGATGCTAAAGCAGAGAATCAAGAGATAAAAGGAACAACAAGAAAGTTTGGCCTGGGAGTTCAAAACAAAGCAAGGCGAAGGCTAAGTGAGTTTTATCAAGAGAACAAGCTAGTCATCAAAAACACTCTTTTCCAACAACACAAGAGGTGACTCTACACATGGACATCACCAGATGGGCAATTCCGAAATCAGATTGATTATATTTTCTGCAGCCAAAGATGGAGAAGCTCAATACAGTCAGCAAAAACAAGATCTGGAGCTGATTGTGGCTCTGATCATCAGCTTCTTATAGCCACATTCAAGCTTAAACTGAAGAAAGTAGGATAATCCACTAGGCTAGTCAGGTATAATTTAAACCAATTCCCTTAATTCACAGTGGAAGAGAAGAACAGATTTAAGGAACTTGATTTGGTGGACAGAGAGCCTGAAGAACTATGGATGGAGGCACATAGCTTTGTACAGGAGGCAGCAACAAAAACCATCCCAAAGGAAAGTCCAACGAAGCCTTACAAATAGCAGAGAAGAGAAGGGAAACAAAATGCAAGGGAGCTAGGGAAAGTTACAGAAAATTGAATGCAGACTTCCAAAGAATAGCAAGGAGAGACAAGAGGGCCTTCTTAACTGAACAGTGCAAAGAAATAGAGGAAAAGAATAGAAAGGGAAAAACTAGAGATGTGTTCAAAAGAGTGGAGATATTAAAGGAACATTTTGTTCCAAGATGGACATGATAAAGGACAAAAATGAGAGGGACCTAACAGAAGCAGAAGACATCAAGAAGAGGTGACAAGAATACACAGAGGAATTGTGCCAGAAAGATTTGGATATCCTGGACAACCCAGGTAGTGTGGTTGCTGACCTTAAGCCAGACATCCTGGAGAGCAAAGTCAAGTGGGCCTTAGAAAGCATGGCTAACAACAAGGCCAGTGGAGGTGATGACATTCCAGTTGAACTATTTAAAATATTAAAAGATGACACTGTTACGGTCCTTCACTCAATATGCCAACAAGTTTGGAAAACCCAGCAGTGGCCAGAGGATTGGAAAAGATCAGTCTACATCCCATTCCCAAAGAAGGGCAGTGCCGAAGAATGCTCCACAGCCTTTGACTGTGTGGACTACAGCAAACTATGGCACGTTCTTAAAGAAATGGGAGTGCCTGACCACCTTATCTATATCCTGAAAAATGTGTATGTGGTACAGGAAGCAACAATTAGAACTAGATATGGAACAACTGATTGGTTCAAAATTGGGAAAGGAGTACGACAAGCACATGACTTAATGACTAAACAAGAAGTTTGGACAAGAAGTCAGCAGCTATGATATTTCAAAACCAAAACCAAAACCAACTACCGAAAACTCTCATTCTGCAGCTCTGGTAGAAGCTGTACAGAGCTCTGTCTCTTTCTCCACATTGTGCTGTTTAGATATTGTTCTCACTCATTCTTAAATAAGTTTAAGGATAAGTCTTGTCTTAAACTTCCTTCACAATATGCCTCCCCTGTTCAACATTTTGTGGATTAAGAGATGATCTCCAGTTTAAATTTGGCATCACATAATGGAACTCCAGGGATATAACCCAAGTAGACTTTCAGAAAGATTTTCCACAGCCCTGCCTTCTCCATGAGCTTTCCCAGGACACAGATAATATTTACTCAGAGTCAACTAATAAGCAAGAGGGGCAGAATGAGAAATAATGTTGCCGTTCTCTTTGCATGTAGAACTACATGGTATGCCTTTGGTTACCTGGCAATCTGTATTTGTCTTAATAGGGGATTTGCAGACAGCTGTGGAGCAGAGGAAGTCAGGTTCATCCCCACAGAACAGCTGAAGGGATTAGTATTCATACTATTGTGTGACTGGAAATGTAAAGTGATAGATACATATGATTTGTATGTGTTTATACTCGGGTGGAAAGCAAATGAAAAAGCAAAAGGCATCTGCTCAACAGTAAACTCCCCAAGAGTTCAGTTCAGTTCCCCCACCACAAAAAGTAACCATGGAAACACCATACTCTGTAGCACTGCTTAGTCCCTGGACATCTCTCTCTCTCTGTTTGGGCTAGCCATCAAGAAGCGCTGTTTTGGAGACAGAAGTGGTGCTATGGAGAGGGAGAGAGACTTTCTCTAGAATATATTTAAGGTTTCAATGGTGAAATGCACAGGTCATAAAAATACTTTGTTGTGGGTCCCGCAAAGCTCTCTTTCCCCCCATTTCTTGTACATCAGGTATTTACACAAGTATTTTATTTTATCAGGTGTTTACTCTGGGGCCATACGAGAGCCATAAGGCTTATTTTGTGAAGCTTTACCACATTTTCTGCCCACCCACCCCCCAACTCTGGGGATGGGACCCGTATTGCAGCTCATATAAAGTCCAGGAGCTAGGTACAGTGTTTCCTCCAACCAGCACTGTTTAAAATAAACAAAATCCCACATGGCTACTTTGAGTTCTGTCCTTTTCAAAATGTTGGTGGTATGTGTGGCCCCAGATAAAGATCCCTGGGGCAGAAAACTGGCCCTTGGACTTGCCAAAGTTGTCCACCATCCAAATGTGTTGGGTCACAACTTTCATCATCTTCACCCAGGATGATGTCTATGCCAATCAGACTTCCAAAGGAAGAACATTTTGCAATCTGGTGCCATAGTCAGCACAGCCTTCACTAAGTGTTGTGCCTCAATGGAAGGACACAAATTTATTTATTTATTTAATTTATATGCTGCCCACACTACCCAGAGGTCTCTGGGTGGAGAGAATGTAAGTTTATATCTGTATTCCAAAAAACAACAGGTGTGAATGTGACAAGCATGTATTTGTTAATATGTACATTATTCAGGTATATGCCAAGGCAGGAGGGTTTCTTGCAGTCTTGTGTTACATGAGTGGCTGAAGCGAGGAGTGGACAAGCCAAATCCAATTCAGCAACTTGTCCCTTTTCTGTGTTTTGTTTCCTCCACTTTCTTTACTATCTTTTGTTTTCTCCACTTTCTTTACTATCTATCATCTCTTCCTTTCTCTCTCCACCTTTTAACTCTATCTCTATCTGTACCTAGCATGCCATTGAAGAGGAAACAGATTGTTCATAAGAAACCTGATCTGATCCCTTTGAGGAGACTTTTACAATCAGGGGGCAGATCAAAACACATGTTAAAGCAAACATGTTTTTCCTCCTATTACAACACCATTCTCCTTCCATGTATAATGTGTTACTTTTTTCTCTAGCTTATTGTTGTTTAGTCGTTAAGTTGTGTCTGACTCTTCGTGACCCTATGGGCCAGAGCACGCCAAGCCCTCCTGTCTTCCACTGCCTCCCGAATTTTGGTCAAATTTATGTTGGTAGCTTCTATGACACTGTCCAACCATCTCATCCTCTGTTGTCCCCTTCTCCTCTTACCCTCACACTTCCCCAGCATCAGGGTCTTTTCCAGGGAGTCTTCTCTTCTCATGAGATGGCCAAAGTATTGGAGCCTCAGCTTCAGGATCTGTCCTTCCAGTGAGCACTTAGGGTTGATTTCCTTTAGAATGGATAGGTTTGTTCTCCTTGCAGTCCAGGGGACTCTCAAGAGTTTCCTCCAGCACCACAATTCAAATGCATCAATGCTTTGGCGGTCAGCCTTCTTTATGGTCCAGCTCTTACTTCCATACATGGCTACTGGAAAAACCATAGCTTTGACTATGCGTACTTTTGTCAGCAAGGTGATGTCTCTGCTTTTTAAGCTGCTGTCTAGGTTTGTCATCGCTTTCCTCCCAAGAAGCAGGCGTCTTTTAATTTCGTGGCTGCTGTCACCATCTGCAGTGATCAGCAAGCCCAAGAAAGTAAAATCTGTCACTGTTCTCTAGCTTAGCCATTAGCAAAGGGCCAGATGAGATCTAACTGATGTGCCCCAAATCAGTGGTCCCCAACCTTGGGCCTCCAGATGTTCTTGGACTACAACTTCCAGAAGCTTTCACCACCACCTCTGCTGGCCAGGATTTCTGGGAGTTGAAGTCCAAGAACATCTGGAGGCCCAAGGTTGGGGACCACTGCCCTAAATCTTCATATTGTCTGTCCATGGAATAGATGATAGCCTTTTTCCAAACTGTTTACCCAGAATGAATGAAAGGAAAGGAAAACCTGGGAACAGGACTGCTAGCTTCATCCTCTCTGATGTATGTGTGTTCAGCATGACACCTGCAAAAGGTACTCTCCTGTGCACAACAGTGTATATCTCCAGTTGCACAGGGATTCAGACTGTAAAAAGCACCTGTACAGGGTTCTAAACATGCACAGGTGCCATTTTGCAGAATGAATATTAAGCAGTTGCTGAATATCAGTGGGGTAAAGTGCGTGATTCTCTGTTTTCTTCCTATTCCAACAAGGAGTCATGAAGCAGTGGGTGTCGGAATCTGGCTCCAGCAAACTGTGGTGAAGGGAGAGATCCTTGGAAGGGCCCAGGGAGAGATATCTGAAAAGGATGAGACTGCAGTCTTGTGATAAGGTTCAAAGTGTGCTCAGGGTCATCGGCTGAGGTTCAGGATCACTTCACTGTTCACTCGTGCTGATGCTGAATACCCCAGCAATGCCTGGCACCTCCTTTTATTGAGGTGTAAGTTATATAACATAACGGTCAGTTACATAACTAAAATGGCTGGACCAATAGGGCGTTGTGTCTATTCTGCCCAGCAACAAGTCTCACAAGAACATTAACATGAATATGTGCTAAGAAATATGTACGTTATGGTGCACATTCCCACAAATGGGGTTATGGTAGAATGGCATATCTGGAAATTGATGACCCCACCTCTTTCTGGATCACCTGAAGACCAGGGTTCTGAGCTTGGATGCACACGTTAATGTGATGAGGGATTCTGAGTGTATTAGGGAAGCTGAGCACACTACTCTAGGAGGCTAGACCCCAATATGGGTCTAGGCATTTACCAGGGATCCTCAAGCAAGAATGGCAAAAGCTGAGACACAAGACTAAGTTGTATCCATCCTTTTGTGGAATTAATGGTAATATCAGCAAAAGATAATCAGTAGTTACATTTGTGATGGGACAGAGAGATTCTTGAAAGGAAACTACTGAGCGGCAGCAGTAGTGGAAGGGAACACATATGGAGGATCTTTTATAGACAACAGGAGTGACACTGAAGCTAATGCTTATTATTGCAGTGTAGAAAAAAGCAGCGATAAACCACGTCTGTATATTTATATCCCAGAATCTTTGTGATATGATTATCCAAAATGAAATAATAGAGCTGGAAGATGAGACTAATAGATCAGAAAGCACTGATCTAATAGTCTCAGCACTGCAGGATAAGTGTGAATAGTGCCATTGCAAATACACCAACTGCATTAAAGCCAAAAGGTTGGCAAGTTGGTGAGGTACACAAAAGTATAAACCCTGGTGCTGCACTACGCATATAATTGGAATACAGAACATGAGGCATAACAATAAAGATAAGCATGATATTGCAACAAAAGAGATAGAATATTTTAACATGGTAATACTTTACATCAGTGAGATAAAGTAAACTAACAGAATATTTTCCATCAGATAACTGCAAGAGCTGGCACAAGCAATTAAGAGCTACAATGCAAAATCTGACTAAATAATATAAATACGCTTCATGGGAAGCATGTGAACACTATAAATCTTCTGGTTCTCTAGCTGACTGATTATCTGATAGGTCATTTCTACAATAACATTCCTGATTGTTGAATGTGCTTATATTGCAACGTGTAAATATGGAGGTGTGTTTGCAAGTCCTATAGCGATGTGTTCTGGTTTTCCAGGATACTGGTGCACCACAATTCTGTTGCATCAAATGCTTTATGCTACAGATATTTATTCCTCTAGGATTTGCAAAATTTTAGTCAAAACTGTTGTTGTTGTTGTTGTTTAGTTGTTATGTCTGACTCTTTGTGACCCCATGGATCAGAGCATGCCAGGTCCTCCTGTCTTCCGCTGCCTCGCAGATTTTGGTCAAATTCATATTGGTAGCTTCTATGACAACTGTTCAACCATCTCATCCTCTGGCGTCCCCTTCTCCTCTTGCCTTCACACTTTCCCAAGATCAGAGTCTTTCCAGGGAGTCTTCTCTTCTCATGAGATGGCCAAAGTATTGGAGCCTCAGCTTCAGGATCTGTCCTTCCAGTGAGCACTCAGGGTTAATATTACCATCATATTATCATCAGTTTGCCAGATTTTGAGTTACAATGCCTTAAATTTTTTTCTTGCTGTTCCAGGCGCCTGGAGAAAGGATTGTTTATAGTTGGAAGGTAAACAGCAGAAATAATTACAAATATAGGGAGGCAGAACACACAAATACAGATTCAACACGTCACAGCAATGCTTCATGGTACCCTGCACACACTGGATATAAACAACAATAATCATGGATTTTCTTCCATAGATGCAAACTGGCACAAAACTGGCATGGCTGAGTAAGAACATTATTTAGAATTGTGTGTTTGCGTTCTTAATATACTTAAAGGCTACAAAAATTATTTTTAAATACATTTTTTATTCTTAAGAGGTTGATGTTTTAGAGGTACTCCAATGTGCCTTTTTAGGCTATAATCGCCTGCATTTTTAGAATGTAATTAAGACATTCCTTTTGGTATTTTTATTGTAACTTTTATGCTCTTGTGTTTAGGACGAGTTTCTATTTAACCACATGCCCCTGCACTTTTCTATAGCCGTAAAACTTTTGAATTTTTTCAATATTTTGTTTTTTATTTGTGTGTTTATGGAATATAGTGAACGCAGAAAAATGTTTGTAGAATTAGACAAACTGATGTTGTCTGGAATTATTGCAACAATGAAAAGACTTATACCTTGATAACCAGATGACTATTGATATGATTGGAAATGATTGTCTGGTTTCATTCTGAAATTAACCTGTAGTTAGGATAAATGTCAGCTGTGATGAACAGAGGCTTCTGATTTTTCCCTAGAGATCTATAAAGTTCTGTAGGGCTGTTAAGGAGATGTTCCGGTGTCAGAATCCTTGACCTGACAACAGAATCATTAAGCAAGTCTGTGCTCCAGTTACAGATATTAAGAAGAAGGGAAATGTTAATGCTAATATACAGAAATGAGTTGATCACACACAAAAAGAAGATATTCTGATAATCATAGGCTAGATGAATGCAAAAACAAGAAGTAAAGATGGACATTAATGGAGAATTTTACTTAAGAGTTAGAAACAAGGCAGAAGAGTGACTCATAAAATTCTATGGAACCAACCATTCCTTTATAGTAAATACATGCAATAGATATCCACTTCAGGCAACCACATAGATGTCATTGAGTAGCTAACATAGAAATCAAAGAGACTACTGTATATCATTAGAAGCAGAAGATGAAGTAGCTGTATTCTCTCTGCAAAAACAAGCATGGATTGGACTGTGATACAAACAATGAACTGTTAATATAATAATAATAATAATAATAATAATAATAATAATAATAATAATAATAATAATAATAATAATAATAATAATAATAATAATAATAATAATAATAATAATAATAATAATAATAATACAGCTTGAGGAGAAAGTGTAAGGCAGCAGGAAAAGAGAAAGACCTAGCATGAGATGGATTGACTCAATATAATGAATGGCTGCTAAGTGCCATTTTATAAGTGGATTGTTTTACCTTTCTACATTTAATATGTTTTGGTATTGCTTGTGTTTTGGCGTATTGTATTCATTAATCCTTTTAGTATTGTATGTTCGTTGTTACTTACTTAAATACTTTTAATTGTTGTAAGCCACCTTGGGTCCATTTTAAGGTGAAAGGTGGGTTAAAAAAATTTAAATAAAGGAAAGAAGCCACAATCTTTAATTTGCAAGACCCAGGTTAGCTCCCTTGATTCTACTAGATGGTTCCTAACTTTGGGAAACCCAGGTGTTCTTGGATGGCAACTCTCAGCATAGCTGGTGACAGGGGCTTCTGGGAATTGTAGTCCAGGAATACCTAGGTTGCTTAAGATTGGGAATCACTCTACTAGATAAATATGTCTCAAGCTGAGTGACAGTCATTGAGAGGAAATTATTCACTTACATATTTAATTACATTTTCAGTCTGTCAGACCTGCTGTGCCATGGACTTCTTAAACCTAAAGAATTGATTAAACTGTGGGCCTGTGATGTCACTCTTCAGCGTTATCTGTTGGCTAGGAACTATAGCAAAATCTTTGTCCCAGCAAACTACCTTCATAATCTAGAATTCAGCACTTACCGTAGATATTTTATTTCCATCTGAGTTATTACAAGGAAAATACTTGTGCATCTGTTATTTGTAATGCCTTTGTCCTTACCAGTCAGGTGTGATGGAGATGATTGATCATGCTTCATTATATTGTCTCTTTTATAAAGATATATGGAACACATATATTTCTCCCACACTAAAACAATTTCCAAGCACGTTTGGTTAGTATTATGTCTCCCACCTTGTTGAGGTCAAAAGTATAATTCTGAAACAGAGCCCTCAGAACATTATAAAACTTTATAATACCTCTTGGTAGCTTGGGTCAGTGGTGGTATGTCATCTGCAGTGGTCTTTCAGATTTTGAGTGTGAGTGTGGGGAAGTCTTGTTTATAGTTTTTTTTTTCTCCTGCTGCTCAATAATCTAAGTATGGAATCCTGACAAACTTCTTTCTGATTTGTTAAGTAAAGTTACATGAAAAGGTAAAATTCTGTGCAATTGCATGTATAACTAGAAAGCAACTGGTAAATCATTGTATCGGTCATACAGGGTGCATTGCATAGATAGAAAGAGGTTTGGAAACTGCCATTGCATCGAGTAGACTTTATCAGAGAGCACTGTTATCGGCCTTGCTGTTCAATTTGTTTTGTTTTTAAAAGGCTGACTTATGGTCCTAATAAATGAATTTGTAGAACATGAACAGCACAGTTCATAATAGGACTGAGTTGCCCATGAATTAGCAGAAGCTGGAAGTGTTACTAACAAGAAAAACAAGCTTAAGGTAAAGGCACAATGTAATATGTGTAAAGTGTAAATGTTCACGTCTGTTTTTAATTTTTAAGAATTTTATGATGCCTTTCATAAATAGGGTTCAAGGCATCTTAAAAAGAAATGTAACACCACAGAATTGAAACTTTCTGTTTATTTCTGCTTGGATCCCTCCATGACTGGAAAAGAAAGACGACCCTCTGCTTTTCCTTTGGTATAGGGATCAAAGAGCTTGCCTCGGGGAATATTTTACCAGTACTGATCTACACAAGAGGATACATTTTAAAAGAGCTTGAAATATGGCATACAAGTGGCTTAACTAAAAAGCCTCTTGCCAAGAATATTAGAATATTATTTTGTACTACAGCTCTCAGAATCCCCAGTTATTATGGCCAGTGGCCAAGGTAGCTGGGAGATACTTTAACATATTGTCCAAAAAAGTAACCATTCCCACTTGGTTGGCTCTGGGAGTCATCTGAATGCTCCCGCCTTAGATGAAGGCCAGTTTTCAGGCTGAGCTCTTTGGATCTCTGTCTTTGCCCACCGCTTGCTTGTTTGCTTACTTGCTCTTTTCACAGCAAAATTTCAAAATGTGCACATGACCTTTTTATAGAATTGCTGCCAGATTTTATGTAGAGATTCTGTACGTCACTAATGACTGTGTGCACTGCTGTAGGTTTGTTAATTACATTTCCTCCTCACATTTCTTCTATAAATGGTGTTCAGCACAGCTGAACAGTTCACAAAACATCTGAATAATCATAAGAAATAAGCACAGGGATGCCTTCACTTGTTGAGTTCTTCCTATTGTGCAGCTGTTAAAGGTACAGAGTCATTTCACACACAATACAAATCTTTAAAGGCCATAGAAAAATCAGGGGTTGTATGCTATGTGGCCACATAATTTGAAAAGCCTAACCTTACCTGTGTACATGAGTGAGCGTGTGTCTCTGTGTGTTTTCCATTGCGTTTTCCCCTTCTCACAATTGGATGTCAGAGAGCTGGTTTCCATGGCTACTAAACAGAATCCATGCACTGAATTATTAAACTGGGCCTGTTCTTCGGAGCCATTGCTACTGGTAACAAAGTCAAGCTTGTGTAGTAAAAGCTTTTTCAGGCTGTTGAAAAGAATTTGCTCTTGCAAAAGGCTGAGGAGAAAAAGAGCGCTGGCTTGATAGTTCCAACTAGTCCCTTTCCACCCTATAGCTGCTGAACAGGTGTCCCTTTTCCCTTTCAGGTAAGAGATACTGGAGTCTGTAAAACTATCATTCTATAAATCAGGAGTCTTTGGCCTTCTGAGACTCAGGACCCACCTTTAGGTCACATTTGCCACTCTTCACTTTTTACCAGATTCATCTGAATCATGGACCTGCTGTTGTTGCAAGCCCATCTCACGAGGCCTAAGAGCACTGACTGAAGTCCCAGGGAATTACCCATATGACAAATCTCAGTTTAAGTGACAATGAAGGAGGAAAATGCTTGATTCTTGTGTAACAGGTAGTTTTAAAGCCCAGGCACCCGTCCTTACTCATTCCCAGCGGTGACAGAGTTTACAGGTGCAATGCAAAAGGGTTAGGAAGATATATGTCAAGTGTACACTGGTACCCATATTTAACCCATGAATAGGACTCAAGGAATGTTACCATAAAATAGTACAATTACATAAACTGAAAAACCCTTAAAAAAACCCCCACACAATTTAAAATTACACCAGCAAAAAAAATGCAGTACCCATTCTACTTAAAAGCCCTCTCTTGACCAAGCAAAGTTAAATGTCACGGGCTTACCTCCTAGGGATAAAGTAACTTTCCTTTGAACTTAAGGTGCAACAATTCAGTGGGGAAAATACAACTTGATCTGCTGTGACTTGCATCTGTGGAAACTGGGTTTCAATAGGTGAAATCACTGTAGATATCCAGATGAAAATTAGCAAGAGTCAGCAGGACAGAGGCAGAGAGCTTGGTTTGCACTGAGCTGCTACAGCAAAGTAGGAAGAAGGGCTAATTGGGAATTTTCAACTCTTCCTCCCTTCCTCCCCATTTTGTTTGTTTGTTCTCTATGTGCTCTAGTGAAACCATGTTTCTGGACTGAGTTGTTGTGGTGGGTTTTTTTTTTTAAAGAAACAATTTGGGAACAAGGAAGTGCCCCTTTTCTTTGGACCAGTCGCTCACACTGGCAGAAAGTGGACAAAAGTAAAGTCAAACTGATCACAGTAAATTTGTTCAGCCCTGGTGACGAAAAAAGACAATTCCTCACTCAAAAAAAAGTGATCCCACAATGGGCTTCCCCACACTGAATTGTGTAGCCATTAGGTTTAAATTCAAATTAATCAATATTCAATCCAACTTAAATTGTGTAGTAAATGATCAATGCAGTAACTCCCTTAGTTTGAATCCTTGGCGTATTCTGCCAAGAGTGGGTGGGGTTATTGCTTTCCCAGTAACAATATATTGTTCCGAAGTACCTCAGTTAGTTTGCAGAGCATTTCAGGGCACCTTCTTCTTCAATATGCAACAGAGAGCCCCTACCTTTACTAAAGACTAGCTTCTGATTAGGGAAAACTGCAGGGCCGATGTCCTGATGGTGATTATAAGACTGACAACATTTTTGAAGTATGTTGGGGGATGTATCTGAGAATCTGTGCTGGTAGAAAGGTGTTTCTATATCTGTTTATGTGTATGGATACAGAACCATAGACAATATTTTGTCCTCTCCTAAATGGTATGAAACAGGAAAAATGGTAATAGTTTTTCTTACTAACTGGCAGAAAGAATTGCTCTGAAATCAATTCACATTATATAATGGTTTGTTGAAGTCTGTACCTTTCTTGTCTCATTATATTATGGCATGATTTAGTTTGGTAAGTTGAGGAACTCATTGTGCATTTTCAAATAAGAAGTTGGTAAAATTGTCAACCCCTGCTGGCAATAGCCTGCATCAAGGACATCTCGTAATCACATACTGAGGTGGAGTGGGATGAGGGAGACAAGCAGCATAGTAGTTTGCAAGTATAATACACACAGTTAGCACATGCCTACACACCTGTGCATTTTTCGTACGTGTGAGACCCTAGGAATTGCATTCAATGACATTTAAAAGCTTATGAACAATGTCAGAACTTGATATTTGACAGTATTAATATAGGGTCCTCATGGGCCAGACTGATATCATTCATCCTTGAAATGTTAAGCAAACTGTAGGGAGTTTCACTGAGGTCTGCACAGAATACCTTCCTTGGAGCAGACCAGGTGTAGGATAAATAGCTATCCTTGATCAGGCTAGACATTCTGGAAAGGCTGTCTGTACATTTTCCTCTCCACACTGTTATCAGCCACTTTTTAAAAACAAATGTTGCAGCTCCTGAATTTTGAACTGTAGAAATATTTTTGAAGCTGTCGTTTTCACATACAAGGAAGCCTTGACAGTTAAGGCCACAGGCCTAACCAGATCACCTCTATTTGCGTGTGGGTTCTGTTGATGTTAAGTTGGAACAGACTTATAGTGACTCTAATAGAGAAGCAAAAAATTTTGGGAGTGATTTTACCAGTTCCACTCCTGCAGTAAGTTTCCATGGCCAAGTGAGGATTCAAACCCTGTTCTCTAGAGTCCTATCCATACCACACTGTGAATCTTGCATACATTAAAATAAATACATTTATCAGGGAGGGTAACACCTCCTTTTCTCTTTGCAGACACTTACAGAAAGCAAAAATGTGATCTTGCTCCCCCCAAACAATAAAATAAAATGGTATATTTTAACCAAGAATTCAAAATAATCATGGTATGTCTGATGGACTAAATAACACCTGTAGGTTGCAGATTAGTTACTATACCACCTGCTCCAAGATCATGTGTTCACAAATATTAGTGGACCACAGAATGTTCTAGCTTCAAATATATATATACATGCAGACCACACCAGACTGAAGTCAGGCCACCCCTTGACTAATCTGTTTAAATATATGTACTAACCCACATAAATATAAGCACATGATTCATTGTCTTGTATCAAGGCCAAGCTAAAAGAAATCAAGTGATGCGACAGAGAACCACAGATTTAAATTTGGGCAGGTAGTTACCCTAAAGAGGATGAGGTGTCAGAATGGATGTAGATTTCGTACTTTCTTTTTTTAAGTAGCAGACTTTCAGTGCAACAACCTGATTGACGCAGGCTTGTAGGAAACCTAGACTGCTGCCGTAGCAGGCATACATAGAGTACAGCTGAAAACCAATTTTACTTTATGTGTTTGGAAAGCCTCCACATTGCTTTAATTAGCTGATGATTTCAGTAAATGCAATAATAAATAAAGTGGGTGGCCAGCAAACATATAACATGGTCAGATATCTATTTTAGAGAGACATTGGATGAGTCCATGGAATGGAATGGCCCTGACACCCCATACAGCCATGCTTGCGAATCCCCTGTTAGTATATCGTTCAGACTAACAAGATCACACTTTGTGAACTAACTAGTATTTGTCATCAGAAAATCCAATAAACTTGAAAGTATTCCATGGCTGCACTAGGCAAGTTAATTCAATGATCACTCATTATTACTGAATGCCTGAAACCAGTCCTTATTGATAAAATCAATTAACTAGCAGGCATTGCTTCCAGTGACACAGAGGGAGGCAGTAGCTAATGGTGAAACACTTGAAAGAGCTACATTAATGTGAATATACTCCTCTACCACCATCCAGCCTCTCCCAGACTGAAATCAAGGAAAGGTATTTTCATAATATCTATGAACACCATGACTATAATGTGGAAAAAAAGAATGACCTACCTCTTAAGATGGAATGAACCCAGGGAGGTCTAGCTTCCAAACACACAGAGAACTGGATTACTTGAATGTCATTTACTAGGCTATGGACTAGTACTGGCAGAACCAATGTAAACCTAATAAAATGGGGCTTTTGCAAAGGAGCATGGAGAAGAACAGGCAACTTTACAGCTATGTCAGTGCTCCTCAAGAAGTACTGTAGAAGATCTGATATTAGCCATCCCAAATGTTCTTGATATTGCCTATTAATCAGTTAATATTCTTTGATATATTTGTTAACTGCACTGTGATGCTTCTGAAATAAAGAAAGAAAAGACTAGAATAGCCATACTCTTCAATATGTCATAGTAGTTAACATCTGGGAGATACTTGTTTAATACTAGCTGTAGAGTAGGTTGTGATGCAGATAATGCATTTTTGCCTCAATCTGTGGAAAGATGCAATGGTCTATGTGTGCCAAGAACAGGACGTGTCTACTAAATTTTTGTCTTTTTTTTACTCTGTACTGTATTTATTTTTGTTTTCACCTATAATGCTTGCACAGACTAACACGTGTACCTCTTCTACAACTACCTCAATTTAGAAAATCTTAACTTTCTGAACTTCTGGAGTTAGACATGCTATGCCCTTCTAAAATAATATGTTTTGACACATGGGAGTAAAACCCCATATCTGGCTACATGGAGAAAGCTCACTCAGCAGCTTGTGCCTACATTTCCTCCATTCCCATGAAGACAACACTAACACAGATGACAGCTACAGAACCTGATTAATTTTAAATAAATAAATAAATAAAATCAGTATAGCTCAAGATTTTGTAATTAAGAAGATAACAAATGGCAGCACCTTCTTTTGTGCATGTGCAGCATAAAAAGAGGGTTTGGCCATATTATCAGAAGGGGCTTTTTCTGTATTGGTAAATAAGCACCACAGAATTCAATAGGATTTGCCCCACAATAAGTAAGCCTAGGTTTGCAATGTGGGATTAAATCCTTTTGAACTCATTAGCACCTACCACTCTATAGTCATGCACAGGATTGTGCTGTTAGGTTCTAGCCCCAAATGCAAAAGAAATAAATGCCGCCTTCCAGTCTTTTAAGATGATTGCCTGCCTATTGCAACCTTGTTGCAGCACCCCGTGCCTGGCAAACCTACGAGTTGTCCTAAAATTATTTGAGGAAGTAGATCTCCACTCCTCCCAGTGAAAGACATTCAAGGGGTGCACCCGCAAAGACTGTGGGGGTGAAGTTAACTCTCTGGCACCTTAAGTTTCTTCATTTTTAAAATATTTGTATACTTAAGTTTTTGCCTTTAATATTGTCTTCGAATGATGTGAACTGCCTCTTTATCCTCATTGTTCTTAGATTTAAATATTGTATTTTAAGATGTAAACCACCATTGTCTACTCATTGTTTTCAGCTTTAAATATTGTCTTTCAGTTAGGTAAGCTGCCTTGGGTCCTTTCTGAGGAGGAAGGTGGGGTAAACAAAGAAACAAGCAAAGGAATAAATGAGTGAGTGAGTCAGTCAACCAGTCAGTCTGTCAGGTCTAAGACTTTTTTTGGATACCAACTAGTATCAATCAGTTTGTTTTTTTTAAGGGAAGGTCTGCAATATTATCTAGTGGCCATGGTCATCATTGGTCCCCATGTGGCTCATCTACTTTTTCTAGGATTTTTTTTTTTTTGTATCTTACAGGGATGAAATGTTTGTTTACATAAAATAGAACATGAGTGTACCTAAATGTGGGACATGGTGGCGCTGCGGGCTAAACCGCAGAAGCCTGTGCTGCAGGGTCAGAAGACCAAGCAGTCATAAGATCGAATGCACGCAACGGAGTGAGCTCCCGCCGCTTGTCCCAGCTCCCGCCAACCTAGCGGTTCGAAAGCATGCAAAATGAAAGTAGATAAATAGGGACCACCTCGGTGGGAAGGTAACAGCGTTCCGTGTCTAAGTCGCACTGGCCACGTGACCACAGAAGATTGTCTTCGGACAAACACTGGCTCTATGGCTTGGAAACGTGGATGAGCACCGCCCCCTAGAGTCGAACACGACTGGACAAAAATTGTCAAGGGGAACCTTTACCTTTACTGTACCTAAATGTAAGACAACAAGGCACTAAAAGCAAATATAGTCTCCTTGCCTGTATGAGCCAACTGAAGTTGGAGTCACACTTTATTTTCAAATAATATAATTTTAGCTGGCAAAGACATATATATTGAAAATGGGACACATTTAAATGGCTGGATTTTGAAAATTCTCTTCTTGCCATCCCCATATGTCCTGTTGGCTCCTGCGTTTCAGGTAGTCCTTGTTTGCTGGTACTCTTCTTCCTTGGAAATTTGGATCATCTCCATCTACTGCTGTTTCCAGGGATATGAGACAACATGCTGTCAGCTGAGGGTGAAATGCTTGGCCTAATCTTTAGCGAATTAGGAACTCTGGACAGAGAGTAAAGAAATCCCTATGGCACTAAAAGCTTACAAGCTTTGCAGTTTTGTCTTCTTGCAAACTTTAGGCAGGCATTCTTTTTTGTTGTATAGTGAGTAGCTTATTTATTTATTTATTTATTTATTTATTTAATTTATTTATCCAAGAGAAACATTTCCAAGAGAAACATTTAAACAGCAATAATAAAGGTGGAGAAAGAACAGAAGAGAGGACAAAATGGGTTGTATCAGGTGTAGAAGCTTCTGTTTGTGGACATGTTCTACAGAAGAGCTTGGAAGTCATTACGCACAAGAGATGTTATTTGTAACTAGTTACTTTTTAACTAGTTTTATGATTCTGTTTGAGAGTGCATGTGAAGATTTTGAAGTAAGGGGATCAGAACGCATGATTGTGATGAAGTCTCAGATTAGTGGCCAGTTAGCGGATATATATGCCGAAATGTCATTGGAATTAGTGAGAATTTTTGAAGAATTTAAAAAGTTGGTATTCTCACGGTCTCCTTCATGGATTGCTGCCTTGTCGTGGCGAAGGGGCTTGAGTAACTCAGAGAAGCTATGGGCTATGCCGTGCAGGGACACCCAAGACGGACAGGACATAGTGGAGAGTTCCGACTAAACGCAATCCACCTGGAGTAGGAAATGGCAAGCCACTCCAGTATCTTTGCCAAGAACGCCCCATGATCAGAAACAAAAGGCTAAAAGATATGACGCTGGAAGATGGGCCCCTCAGGTCGGAAGGCGTCCAACATGCTACTGAGGAAGAGCGGAGGGCAAGTACAAGTAGCTCCAGAGCTAATGAAGTGGTTGGGCCAAAGCCGAAAGGACGCTCAGCTGTGGACGTGCCTGGAAGTGAAAGGAAAGTCCAATGCTGTAAAGAAAAATACTGCATAGGAACCTGGAATGTAAGATCTATGAACCTTGGGAAGCTGGAGGTGGTCAAACAGGAGATGGCAAGAATAAACATTGACATCCTGGGCATCAGTGAACTAAAATGGACAGGAATGGGCGAATTCAGCTCAGATGATTATCATATCTACTACTGTGGGCAAGAATCCCGTAGAAGGAATGGAGTAGCCCTCATAGTCAACAAAAGAGTGGGAAAAGCTGTAATGGGATACAATCTCAAAAATGATAGAATGATGTCAATACGTATCCAAGGCAGACCATTCAACATCACAATAATCCAAGTTTATGCACCAACCAGCATTGCTGAGGAGACTGAAATTGAACAATTCTATGAAGATTTACAACACCTTCTAGAACTGACACCAAAGAAAGATGTTCTTCTCATTCTAGGGGACTGGAATGCTAAAGTAGGGAGCCAAGAGATAAAAGGAACAACAGGGAAGTTTGGCCTTGGAGTTCAGAACGAAGCAGGACAAAGGCTAATAGAGTTTTGTCAAGAGAATAAGCTGGTCATCACAAACACTCTTTTCCAACAACACAAGAGGCGACTCTATACATGGAAATCACCAGATGGGCAATATCGAAATCAGATTGACTATATTCTCTGCAGCCAAAGATGGAGAAGCTCTGTACAGTCAGCAAAAACAAGACCTGGAGCTGACTGCGGCTCTGATCATCAGCTTCTCATAGCAAAATTCAAGCTTAGACTGAAGAGAGTAGGAAAAACCACTGGGCCACTCAGGTATAATCTAAACCAAATCCCTTATGAATACACAGTGGAAGTAAAGAACAGATTTAAGGAACTAGATTTGGTGGACAGAGTGCCTGAAGAACTTTGGATAGAGGCTCGTAACATTGTCCAGGAGGCAGCAACGAAAACCATTCCAAAGAAAAGGAAATGCAAGAAAGCAAAGTGGCTGTCCAACGAGGCCTTAGAAATAGCAGAGAGGAGAAGGGAAGCAAAATGCAAGGGAGATAGGGAAAGTTACAGAAACTTGAATTCAGACTTCCAAAGAATAGCAAGGAGAGACAAGAGGGCCTTCTTAAATGAACAATGCAAAGAAATAGAGGAAGATAACAGAAAAGGAAAGACCAGAGATCTGTTCAGGAAAATTGGACATATTAGAGGAACATTTTGCGCAAAGATGAACATGATAAAAGACAAAAATGGGAGGGACCTAACAGAAGCAGAAGACGTCAAGAAGGGGTGGCAAGAATACACAGAGGAATTATATCAGAAAGATGTGGATATCCCGGACAACCCAGACCATGTAGTTGCTGACCTTGAGCCAGACATCCTGGAGAGCGAAGTCAAGTGGGCCTTAGAAAGCCTGGCTAACAACAAGGCCAGTGGAGGTGATGGCATTCCAGTTGAACTATTTAAAGTCTTGAAAGATGATGCTGTTAAGGTGCTACATTCAATATGCCAGCAAGTTTGGAAAACTCAACAGTGGCCAGAGGATTGGAAAAGATCAGTCTACATCCCAATCCCAAAGAAAGGCAGTGCCAAAGAATGCTCCAACTACCGTACAATTCCACTCATTTCACACGCTAGCAAGGTTATGCTCAAAATCCTCCAAGGTAGGCTTCAGCAGTATGTGGACCGAGAACTCCCAGAAGTACAAGCTGGATTCCGAAGAGGCAGAGGAACTCGAGACCAAATTGCTAACTTGCGCTGGATTATGGAGAAAGCCAGAGAGTTCCAGAAAAATATCTACTTCTGCTTCATTGACTATGCAAAAGCCTTTGACTGTGTGGACCACAGCAAACTATGGCAAGTTCTTAAAGAAATGGGAGTGCCTGACCACTTTATCTGTCTCCTGAGAAACCTATATGTGGGACAGGAAGCAACAGTCAGAACTGGTCATGGAACAACTGAGTGGTTCAAAATTGGGAAAGGAGTACGGCAAGGCTGTATACTGTCCCCCAGCTTAGTTAACTTGTATGCAGAATACATCATGCGGAAGGCTGGACTGGAAGAAGCCCAAGCCGGAATTAAGATTGCCGGAAGAAATATCAACAACCTCCGATATGCAGATGACACCACTCTGATGGCAGAAAGTGAGGAGGAACTAAACAACCTTGTAATGAGAGTGAAAGAGGAGAGTGCAAAAAACGGTCTGAAACTCAACATCAAAAAAACTAAGATCATGGCCACTGGTCCCATCACCTCCTGGGAAATAGAAGGGGAAGATATGGAGGCAGTGTCAAATTTTATTTTCCTGGGCTCCATGATCACTGCAGATGGAGACAGCAGCCCCGAAATTAAAAGACGCCTTCTTCTTGGGAGGAAGGCGATGACAAATCTTGACAGCATCTTGAAAAGCAGAGACATCACCTTGCCAACAAAAGTCCGAATAGTCAAAGCTATGGTTTTTCCTGTCGTGATGTATGGAAGTGAGAGCTGGACCATAAAGAAAGCAGACCGCCGAAGAATTGATGCCTTTGAATTGTGGTGCTGGAGGAGGCTCTTGAGAATCCCCTGGACTGCAAGGAGAACAAACCTATCAGTTCTAAAGGAAATCAACCCTGAGTGCTCACTGGAAGGACAGATCCTGAAGCTGAGGCTCCAGTACTTTGGCCATCTCATGAGAAGAAAAGAGTCCTTGGAAAAAACCCTGATGTTAGGAAGGTGTGACGGCAAGAGGAGAAGGGGACGACCGAGGATGAGATGGCTGGACAGTGTCTGCGAAGCAACCAACATGAACCTGACACAGCTCCGGGAGGCAGTAGAAGACAGGAGGGCCTGGCGTGCTCTGGTCCATGGGGTCACGAAGAGTCGGACACGACTAAACGACTAAACACACACAAACATTCTCACGGTATGGCATCAAGGCCGAGCATTCGAGATGAAAGTTCAGGGCACTGACAAAAAAACCTGAAGAATCCTACTCTTAATTGGGGGCAAACATGATCAAATATCTTGACAAATGGCTCCAACAGGAGGAAGTTGAGACTGTACAAGATATTACGAACATCATAGGGCTAGAGCAGTTCTGTTCACTTCTACCTGGAGACCTGAGGTACCTAATGAGAGATAAAAAGCCCAAAGACGTTCAGGAAGCTGGAGGAGTCACAGATTTTATTTCACATACTCGAAACCCAAACTTTTCTGAGGTAAAAGTGGGAAGAAAAACTTGGGAGGACAGTAAAAAGGAGCCCAAGGGTTATTTCAAGAACCAGCAAGCATGTGGTGGCCATTTTGTAGGCAAGCCCACAGACTAGAGCCAGCCAAAATACAAGCACTGGGAAGGGAAGGGAGATAAGATCCTTAGCCCAGAACAGAGAAATTCCAGATCGTGTTTTGGTTGCGGAGAGAAAGGCCATTTCATTTCACAATGTACTAAGGCCAGAGAAGGGGGTCAAAAGGCTAATTTACCCAAACCTAAGTCAGTGTACTGCATGCAGCAAAACAAAGTTACCCCAGAGAATGGTGAAACAGTAACTCACAATACAAATGCAGCTAGGGCAGAGAGTCAGGAAAGGCAAGCAGAACAGCTGCCTGAGGCTGAGATTCTCCACTGCTATTTAATAGAGGCCAACCAGGAACTTTTTAAAAGTTCTGAGGATAGTATTTGCGTAAACGGGACAAAATGTATTGCTCTGAAAGACTTGTGCTCTCAAGTTACTTTGAGCCGTAAAGACATAATCCCTCCAGAGAACATATTGAAAGGTGAAAGCCTGACAGTTAAAGGGATAGATGCAGAACTAATTACCATGCCAGTGGCTGAGGTACCTATATCAGGGGTGGAAAGGATTATGGAGAATATGCGTAGCTGAGTGGTTGCCGGCGGCTTGTTTAATTGGGATTGATCTCACTGAGCATGTCAAAAGTCTTTTAGTGCAGACTCGCTCCCAACAGATAGAAGGCAAAGCAGAGAAGGGCAAAATTCAGACAGAGCTGGTGAGAGGAGAAGATTCAGCACCTGAAGTAATACCTAGTAAGGTTCCCCTAGAAAGTACTGTTAAAAGGAAACAGGAAGCAGATCCCACGTTGGATCAATGTTTTGGGAAAGTTGGTCCGTTAACCCCCAAGAGTCCTGAAAAGTTCTTCCTAGGAAAAGATCTTTTGTATAGGGAGGCCTTAGTGAATCTCAGAGTGGGAGGGGAGACTCACCTCAAGCAACTGATTGTTCTTCTCAAAGATCAAGTGGGGATAGAGGAGCAGGGGCACACTGGTATCTTTGCAGCTCATATGGACATCGCAAACACTGACCAGAGATTAGTACAAAACTTTCACTGGCTTGAAATGGAGGAGCAGTTAAAAGAATTTGGCCAGAGATGTGAAGGAGGTCAGAGGCAAGGAGATTGCAGTGACAAAACTGACACCGAGGTGTGTCGTTACCAGTCATTTTGAACTCAGTACAACAAACTGGTTTAGAGTTGAACCATTGCCCAGAGTTACCCTGAGGGGAAACAAATTCAGTCTGAATATCATTGACGGGGCAAGACATTATCCCAAAGTGGTTCCACATAAAAATATTAAGACTCAGAACACTGTGGACACTCTGCCAAGGCAAATGGGTAGCATGAGGTTTGCTTCTGAGTTCTTCATGTGTTTAAGAACCTCTTTTCTGTCCAAGATGGTGAAAATAACCTCCCAAGTGAACGAGGGAGATTACATTGAACTGTTAAAGGGAAAGACAGGCAACTCATACAAAAGCTTTTGTCATATAGAAGCCATGCGTGCTCTAAGATGGGGTTGTCAACCCCCAGTGCCGGTCTGTGGGCTTGCTGGAACTGGGCCAAGGATACAGATTTTCATCCCCCGCACGCACACATGATGGGCATCTCATGCAAGCATGATGTGCCCCCTGCGAATGGTGCTAGCTCCCCCCAGTTGGTCTGCAGCCCCAAAACTGTTGGGGACTGCTGCCTTAAAAAATCAACATAGGCCCTGCAAATGAGGTCCAAGTACTGGACCAAAGACTGTGCCCTCCAAGGTTGTGCCTTAGCTATCTCTCCAAAATAGAAGAAACCTGGCAACCAATTTGCCCAAAAGCGTTCAGGCTTCCGGGACTGACACCTATCTTTACAGTGGGGTCTTGACTTGAGAACTTAATCCGTATTGGAAGGCTGTTCTCAAGTCAAAAAGTTCTCAAGTCAAATCTGCATTTCCCATAGGAATGCATTGAGAACCATTTGATCCGATCCGTATCTGCTCTTTTCCGTCCATAGAAACTAATGGGAAGCTGCTATTCCGCTTTCGACCACTAGAGGGGGATATTTTGTTTCTTTTTTTCTTAGGTCAAGAAAGGTTCAGGGAAGGCAGGGAAAATACAGTCCAGGCAGTACCAGGCAGTCTGAAGACTGTCTCCCAATCCACTCTCTAAACGCTGGGAGGAGTGAGGAAGCAGACAGGCACCCTTTTCACTGGCCAACAGTGAACTGAAAGTTCACTTTTTGCACTTTCCCTGCCTCCCACGTGGGTTTTTTTCAGTTCTTAACTCAAATCTAAGTACTTAAGTCAATATTTTCCTATGAGAGTGGTTCTTAAGTCAAAATGTTCTTAACTCAAGCCATTCTTAAGTCAAGACCCCACTGTATTGAGTTTGTTCTCGTTCTCTAACTCCTTGGTGTCCACCTCTCAGTTCAGTAATTCAAAAACATCTATATAATATCCCCTAGATGAGTTCATTAGTAGCTAGAGTCAAGCGATCACCTAACAGGAGGGAGTAGTCCCCAAATGGCAGAGACCTAAGGGGGACCAAATTACAACCAGTGTCTGTCACAGAAGGATAAAGCCAGAAACCTATATCCACTGTGGCTCCTTGAGGGGTGGTAAGTCTCCTTCTATGCACCAGTGCTGAGCCCCAGGAGAGCTGGCTGAGATGGCCCAAGCTGGTCCTGCATCTGGTTCCCAAAACCCAAAGGCCATAGTACAACTGCCTTGCTTGTGTCCAGTGTGATGGTGAGCTTACCTGATGCCTGGACTGTGCTGCCCTCACAGCTCAATGGGCCTGCATCCCTGCCTAGCCTACTAGCCTCACACCTCTGCACTTCTTTCTTTCCTTGGAGCTGGTACTTCAGTTGCCTGTTCTGTGGTCATGCCTGTTTCCACGACATCTGTAGCCCCCACTACTGACAACAAAGTAGCCTCTACCGGTCTCGCCATTCCAGAGGTACCAGAAAAGTTGCTCTCTAAAGCAACAAAATGAGACAATAAATTATCCGCAAGAGCTTTAAACTATGCCGTCTTGCATGCCTTTGATTTTCTAGCTGAACACTTAGGTTGGAAATCTCCCCCAGCCACTTCAGCTTGTCCTGCCCAGTGCTCTTCCAGTGCAGTAATCTTTGCAAGAAGCACCTCCGAAACTGGTCAATGTTCCTCATCAGATGATGACAACTCTAGTGGAGAAGCCCTGGCTGCCCTGTGCTTAGCCAGCTGCTTGTCCTTGCTATTGCCCTGACCTTTCTTAGGCCCCATGTCCAAAAACCCTAGCAGTATCCTGGACAATAAATTGTGCACTTCCACTGAATTTTAGTGTGTGCCAATAAAACAGAACTACCACCACCCCGGCATACCGGGGGGGGGGACTTGGGAGAAGTAATGCTTCAGCTACTACCCCTCTCCCAAAGAACTATCTAGTACCCTTTACTTGAGTTATTCACTAACAATAATGATTGTGATTAATATCCAACAGACTCTTGATATCCACCTACCACCAACTGTACTGCCTTGGTTTCTAATCAAGTAATCTGGCAATCCCCTTATCGCCTATCTAACACACCCTTGCCTCTCTTTCTTAACTCTATATTCCATCTGTTTGTCTGTTTGTCTGTCCGTTTGTCTATTTGTTTATTTTAAATCCAATGTAGACTATGGAGGACCTACAGAAAGAGATCCCACTAGTAGAAAAAACCAGGGCTTTGCCCCTGCTGGCGGGTCTGCCTCTGTGCACTCTTTTGAACTCCCCCCCCCACAGTAATTCATTTTAATTTATTTGCTTTTTTATCCTTCTCTTCCCCCCCCCCTTAAAAATAAGCCTGCCTACTGCAGGCTAGCTGGGGCTCTTGAATGGATACCCTGGTGCTCCAAACCTTGGGGAGCACCTATGCAACCGCCAAACCTAACAAGTGGATATTGCTGATTCTCAGTTGAGCATCTACTGAACATACACAACACAGTAGAGTAGACTTTATAGATTCTGAATGCCTCTTAAAAACCCAGGTATGTCATTGTGACATTCGCCCCTCATGCCCCCTTGCTTGACCGTCAAGACTCAGAGCACCCGAAGGCAAACAATCCCCTCTTTTACACTGCTGCCACCAAGTAATCACTAAGTCACCATTACTTCAGGAAGATGAAGATTCAGTCCACACTTCAAAGTCTCTAAATATAACTTTTGTTTATTGATTACAGAAATTGATAGTGATCCATAAATATCTTCTTTAGGTAAATTGATTATTAACAACAATCTTCTATCTGATAATACACTCCTAACTCTAATCACTTCTCTATCTCCTTCTCCACTCTCTCACTCTACTCATACTCTCTGACTGACTCTCTGACTCTCCCTGACTGACTCTGGCTCCGCCTCTTATCACATCTCTTTTGGCTCCACCTCTCAGCAACATGAATATGCATGAACAATTAACAGAAGAAAACAAGAACCATTGACATAATAAAGGGGAGTGCTACAGTCATGACTCCAAACACGGTGTTTTTGACACAATTGACACTCTCTTGCCTTTCTAAATGTGGCAAGAGGGGAGAAAGCCTGTAGGGAAAATGTTTATTTGACCAGTTTCTAAGCCTAGTGTATTCCTTCCAATTGTTTTGAATGACAGGACACAGAAAATTGTTAAGAGCTGCAGAAGCCACTGACCTACCTCACAGCAAGGGAGACAGTGAGGGACTGTTGTGTAGATAGTTACAAAACAGGATGAGCTATTTATGTGGGTTGCTTCTAGACTGTCAGCTCTAAGAAATAACATTTATTAATTTCATTTATATCCTGCCTTTTTCTCAAAGCATGGACCCCAAGAGGTTTTCTTAATTTATTAAGAAATCAGTTGATGGTGGTGGTGGTAGTTTATTAGTTAATGATTAATAACTAGGAATGGAATCATATTTCTTCTCTCTTAGGGTATTTTCCTTACTTCTAAGAGCTTTCTTCTGTATCCTCTCCTAATATCACATTTCTCATAGAACATTTTGATATTATGTCTCCCACTTCTAAATGTTTTTCTTCAATGATTTAGTAGAAGCTGCTGGTGGTTATGGTGTATGACTAGAACTAGAACCAAGCATCCATTGTGAGATGACAACCATACTTTGAGAGAAAGGAGTAGAGAATGAGTAAATGCCAGTGAGTGGGAAGCTATGACTATTTGTCCTCCTTGTTTTTCTTAAGTTGCCCATACCTAAATGTTGGAACTGGCTTTGCCAGCAGGCAAAGTAAGGAACAGCAGATGTCTGGAAAAACAGCAGCAACTCCTAGGCATTCTTTCTGAAACCACTGGAAATTTCTCACAGAGGCAAGATAGAGACATCTAGGCCACACAACCAGCTTTGGGTCTCTAACTCTAACCTACAGCTTTCAGATGCATTGGAGGGCTGGCCCCATCACAAAGAGAAAGGAAGGGGCTAGAGATGCACTTGGTATCCTGAACAAATGCAGGCAAATGGCAACACATAACATTGAGGTATCACGTACCATCTGCCATTTATCAGGCTGCTGATAGAAAAGCTTATTTTGCATTTTTGATTATGTAGCATAGGTCACTTTCTACTTCTCTTTGTTATTTCAATCCATCCATCCATCCATCCAGCCAGCCAGCCAGCCAAGATCAATAAACAAGAGGCATAGGAGAGTGTTTAACTATGTTTGATGGTGCAGGTGTGTTGCTGGCAATGTTTCTGGTAAACAAATGTCCTCATTTCAATGTGGGTATAGGTTTGGCTTTACAGAGCACTGTCCAATCTCTGAAGAGCTGTTCAGTTCAAGCATAGTTAAAAAGCAAAGACCCATTAAAAGAGAGATTGTTAAAGTTGTGCATCTACAGTTAGCACCTGGACAACAAACTGACATAAGTCACCGAGTCAAAGCCTTGGCCTCGATAAGATGTATTGCATTTTTTCTACATTATAGTCATTATTCATATATTTGCATATGGTAGATATAAATTTGTAAATTTCAGTTGTATGCTATTCTCTCTCTTACTTTTCCCTGATGTTTGAAGGGGGCAAGCTAAGACATTTTGCTACTTGAAATGATGGACAAGATGGGGCTTTTCTCCATTCCATATGCCACTAGACTGGCAGCTGACTCTTGTTTCAACACTGGTAATAGGACCACATCCTCCACTATTTCCATAGGCATCCTTCAGTCTCAAGAGATTATGGTAACGTGCTCTGAATAGAGGACTTGGAACAGGATCTCGTGTGGCTGAGAAGGCCAATACGAGAGTGACAATCCCTTCCACACTGAAGACAAAAACAATCTGTCCCCTGTCCAGCTCTCTGATTTTGCTGGTTTCAGGACTGCCTCTTTGCCTCAGCCTGCTGGACAAGTGTTTCTTCAAAATGGGAGAGGCCATGTGGCCTCTACTATAACTAAGGATGAAAAATGAACTGGCATTGTATGACACTGTCCTGCGACACCTTGGTGCTGCTTCCCAGCATCTCTCACCTGAGGTGGGGCTTGCCTTTGCTCAATGATAGGCCAGTTCGGAGATTACATGTATGTAAAATAACCATGGTGACTTCTGTATCAGCTTTTCATGTATTTCCAGTTCCTCATGAAAGACCTGAAAACACCCCTAGTTGATAAGCCACTCTTGCACTGCGATGGAACTTGTACCTGCTCCATGTTGTATTTATTCATTACCGTGCAATATTATCACCATTTACTGTTCACAGAAGTGGCTAATATCTGTTTTCTAGTACATCAATGCCATCTGGGATTCAGGCTTTGTCTACACCTGATGCACACTCTCATTACACAGCCACCAGTAATGTTATATTGGTGATATAAGCTAATGGTTCCCAGGACCTCTGCTGGATTTATCCCCAGGTAGGTGGGGCTCGTTAGCCTGGGAAAGCAGCCCATCTAGGAGAAGGAAAACTCTGATTTCATACCTCCACTGCCCTGTGGCTATATCCACTGATGGAAAAGGCTTCAGGAGTAAACCTTGAGGCAAAATCCAGAGCCAGAGTCCCGGAGGCAGTTCGTGTCGTTCTGGCAACTCCTGCAATGTCGCTGGAACCAGTTGTATTGGCTTTTGCCTTTCCATTGGACTATATCAGTGACATGGAGAGGGGAGATAAGCTGCTTGGGTAACAGCCTATCCTCCATATTATTTTACCCAGGCTTCGTGCTCTGGAGAGGACAATCCAGCTTCGCATACAGCGTCAAAGTCCTCCATACAGAACACGTTACCATAGTCTCTCGAGACTGAAGGATGCCTATGATGATGAGCTTCATAGGACTAGATCATAGGACATCATAGGGCAAGGCTGGCCTGACCTTACCTTTAGGCCTAGTGGGGCAAATGTCTCAGGCAGCAACAGGCGCATCTGCCAGTCCTACTGAGCTCCCATGGCCAGAGCTCTATGCAATACTCATGTTGTATTCCTAAGCTAGATTGTTGTGGTCAGGTGTACTTCAGAGTGACAGAATAGTAAATGTTGAGGTGTATCTTAGTACCTATAGTAGCATTCTCAAGGAGTGTTGGAAAAATACAGATGGCTATGTTGTTCCACATGAAGAAATGAATTTTAACCTTTGCTTAGAAAAACCAGTAGGGCTTCAACTGACCATTCAGAACTGACCATTATGCTAGTTATTTTTCTACATTGTTTTAATGTGTTTTAATTTTTGTAAGCCGCCCGGAGTAGACGTTGTCTAGAGGGTGGGGTAAAAATTAAATAAATAAATAAATAAATAAATAAACAAAACCAAGGCATTCACAAATACTTAGTGTGACAGGATAGCTCACAACAATATATTGCTGGTAAAATCATCCACCGTTAAGATTGCAGCTAGCTCAGACAAAACAAGGAAGCTTGTGAGGGGCAGGACAAATTATTTCATTATCCCTGCTAAAGAAAGACTTCTCAGGCTTCAACCTTGTGACCGCTGGCTCCACTATACCACTGATGGTGAAGAATGCTATCCTGTCACCAGTGCTGAAGTAAGGTTCAGCCACCAATCCAGTTAGCCTATGTATATGGGATGTGGATCTATTATTACCTGATAAAACGAGTAGTCTCTTAAACATTGTTGAGTCTTACAATAAATATATCTTTATTTTGGTTCTGATAAATGTCCACATCAAAAGAGGCAAATCCTCAGAAGGCATTAGCTATGACTTTACTAATGAACAGATTATTCAATGCTTAAAGGAGCAGAAAACCTATAAATATATAGATAACTATAATAATCTCAATATAAATAAGGAACTTAAATGATTATTTAGAAACAAATATTTCAATAGAATGCATTATTCAAAATGTAACTTGATGCAAAAGGAAAAATTACTTCTGTTACTGTGCTCCAGTATTATTCTTTTGGAACCGTAGAATGGAAATACAGTGATCTTATTTAAATAGGAAAACCTGAGTCCTCCTTTCAGCTCTCTAAGGGACTGAGTTCTGTGTGTTGTTATGCAAAACTATAGGGTTCTTGGTGATTTCTGGGTTGAGGTCAAGGTGCTGCTGCTAATGGATAGATTGACTTTGTTGTGTTTAATTGTGCAAGACTTTGTATATTTAGAAGACCCAAAAACAAGACAAATTTCCAAACAGGTGATGGGTGATTTTAGATATCTTTGGAAATTGGTGGCAGCTTCAAGTGTACATTTCTTCCCAATGTAACTAAAAATAATTAGATTTGGGTAAATAGAACTTTGGAGTGGGCACACTTTTAAAAAACATTTAAACTATACCAGTTGTGAAACAGGAAATTACACCTGTGCCTGTCCATCATGGTTAGCTTTTCCAAGACTTTGCTTTGTCTGCTTCTAAAAATCTATTTGCAACTTCCAGACAAATAACAAAATCTTGATAGAAATGCTCTGTTTTTGAGAGGTGTTGTATGATGTTAGGTTATTAGATACTTCCCTCACACACTTCAAATATGCCAAGGAGTGAGTTAGAGGGCAATAAACTCTTTTAAACAATCCAACTGACCTAAATTGCCAGATACATATTTATTATTCTAAGTATGCAAAATTGCATGGCTGTCATGATAAATCCCCAGTTCTTTCCTCCCCCTCTTCTTGGGTGGCTTTATGGCTGGGCACTTCCCTTACTGTTTTGATTTTGCTGGATTCCTTATTATTCTCCTGTCTGCCCCCTCTGGTGCGTGTGCGAGGTCTCCTCCCCCCCCCCCGCCCCATGCTTGTCTGAAATTTCTTTTCCACTGTGTGGGCAGGAGACAGATTTTAACTGTCTCAATTTTCATCCCCCTTCCCCATATTCTTCCCTTGTGCCCCTTCCCACCTCTCCTTCCTCAAGTCTCTTCTTCTGCTTTATTTCCTCCATCTCCTCGGCTCCCTTCCTTCTCCCCTCCCTCTTTCAGTCTCCTTTTCTCTTTCTATTACAAATAATGTCTCTGTAATGATATCACAACCCAGATCTAGGAGCCATGCATGTTATTCAAGGTAAGAGCTTGTTTTAGCTTTTGCTGTTTGCGATGATGGCTGTCTGGAGTAGATTGCTGGCTTTCTAAAAGTAGACAATGCCTCTTTAATTCTTTTTTTTTTTTAAATCTTTTCTTTTCTTTTGCGTTGTCTGTTTACACCTTGCAAACGGAATCCTAGACGGAGCGAATCTCAGTGTAATGCTGCTACCTGTTGGGGAGGAATGGCCGTTCTCTGATCTTCCCTTTGGGTGGAAAGTGGCGACGTCTTGCTTTTTATCTCACGAATAGATCTTGAGCTGTGCCGAATTCCATCCCCCGCCCGGGCTTTTGTTCCATCCTTTCTTTTATGGCCATACTGTACTGAGAACTTCGGATAGATGCAGAAGTGCTTTTATGGAGGGTACAGAGAGATGCAGCCACCTGGTCAGAGAGGTAGGAGCGCCACAGGTTCTTCGCACTCCTTCCCAGTGTGTGCCTGAGAGCATCCTGGTTTCCCTTGTGCTGCTGTTCCGCGGCTGTGGCGGGGGTGCGATTTTTCCCTGCCTTCCTTTACAGGTGCAGCTTGCCCTGTCCTTCTCGGTCGCCTGCCCGCTCTCTTTCTTGCTGGCTCTCTTGTTTAAAAGAAGTTCTAGAAGAGGAACTTTTACTGGAAGGGTGGTGCTCTGCAGCTTCGGGACTCTGCTGTGTTCTCTCTGGAAGTTTTTATTAAGGTAGCTTTTCTGCGTTTGGAGGTTACTCCCGTATTTAAGGTGGATCCTTTTAAGATGAGCTGTGACTAACAAATGCAAAGTCTCGGAGGAATGGCTGGACAGTCGTACCCTTTTACGGGATTCTGGAATTATAGGGAAGTGTCATTTGAGTCATTTCCTATGCCTTAGATTGCTCCCCCACCTGATGAAGATTGCATCCTTTATCACACCGCAATTTGTTTGATTGTTGCTTTGTTAATGTTGGTTTCACTCACAGTTTTTGGACCTGAGTTCATTAGGGCTCCTCCAGAGTGCTTTTCAGTTAATTCCTGTCATATTCCTATCACAACATATGTGAATCATTTCCCATTTTGTTGGCTGAATCAGAAATCTGGAAGCTTTTTACTTGATTTCTCCATCCTCTGAGCACAGTTAGGCATGAACTGGAGTGTTACATCCACAAGGCTACTGGATTTAAAGGTATGGTATTGCAATATTCTGTAGTCATAGCAGCACAGACATTGAATGTTTTACTTTGGCTTTCATTTTTTTAATATAATGGCGTGGAAGGAATACAACAAGAAATTAATGATCTCAGAAGATTTTACAAAGCCACTTCATTAAGCCCAATAGAATATTCTGTTTACTCAGATTTAGCCAACTATCTAGCCAACGGGGTAATTTTTATTTGGTTCCCAGTATCTCTGCCACATTTTTTAAAAATCAAAGCAAGGTTCTTGCTGCTGGTTTTCTCATAAAAATGTTTCTCAAGCTGTAAGGAATAGAGATCTTGTATGCTTTAATTCTGTACCTCTTCCTTGGCAGGGTTCTACAGTATGAGAATGTACATATTTGCATATGATACTATCAGAACACACATTCATCTAAACTACAAAGATGTTTCTGGTAGGTAGGGCAAAAATTTACTATGAATCCTGGTCCTTAAGAGGTGGTCATATTGTTTAACAAAACAGATACCTGGTGGTAGACCAAAGAAGAGATTAATTGTTCTAAAGCCTTTTGAACTGTATCTAAATTACTCCTGAAACCAAGCTATCAAATACAGTATTTATTTATTTATTTATTTATACCTCCTGTTAAAAATGGCTTTGCAGATTATACCACACTGAAAGTTCCACTATTTCCCAGAGGAATTGTTCTTAGGCAATTGCAGGTCCCTTTGTCTGGGACTGGTGATTTCCTTTCTAATCTTTTCCAGTAAGAACCATCAGTGCCGTAGAGGGGCACAGGGAAAGCCGAATATATGTTGTTGCTTTATGCAGAAAACCCAGCACTACCAACAGTCAAACGCCAGAGTGCCTGCTTTGAGTGCAGAAGGTCTGAAATGCAATTGTTGTCAACTCCAGATCAGAAAAATCTTGGGTGGCAAGGCTGAGACTGTACTTGACCAATCATATGCCACTGAGAGTAAACAAGGATGTTAGGACATTATATTGGGCCCTTCACATATTTTCAACAGGACTCTTCCCTTCTAAGTTTGATTCAAGTTAGTATAAGTACATTTATCCCTGCAGTGCTTCATAGCCTTGGCTCATTCACTCTGTACAAAGGAAGGTTCTTAACAATTTCCTCTTCAGTACTTCCTCAAACCTGGTGTCCCAGATATTCTTGAACTTTAACATCCAAATCCTTGAAGCTGTAGGTTGCACAACCAATGATTAGGGTTTCTGGGAACTGTAATCCAAGAATATCTGAGGGTTCAAGTTTGGGAACCTTTGTTCTGTAACAGTAAATGTTATTTTATTCTCAACAGAGAGAGAGAGAGAGATTTTGCCTTGCAAAGTGATTCCCAAGGATATACAGCAGATGAGAGAATATTGAGTGTGTCTCAGTACTATGTAGAGAGAAAAAAAATGTCTGCATTATACTGTGACTCATGCTGCACTGGATGAACTTTGGGCTTCACTTTTTAAGATGAAGAGGAAGAAACTCACAATGTGTTTAAGTATTTCTGTACTCGTGGCATATATTTGACACATAGACTGCACATATCACACACACACCTCTTAAGGCAACCACTTGGCACATCTGACAAGTAGGTCTGGAGTACAAATCCTTAGGATATGCTAAATAGTCTCTTCTAACAAGATGGCATTGCAAGATGGTTTCTTGATTTTCACTGCAACAGACTTTCTCTCTGGAATTTAGTTCTGTAGAAGCCCACTTGATGTAAGCTGGACTTCTTATCCTTTTGTAATTGATAGTGTTACAGTGGGACCCCCTTATCCACAGGATCAGTATCCACTGAGTCACTTAGTCAAGATCTGAAAATAATAAAAATATTTTTTTAAAAATCTAGAAAAAAACTATTTTCTTATATATTATCAGAACTGGCCACTAGAGAGAGCCAGAGATTGTGCTATGTATACTTGCTATTGAAGACTACTGGGCTCTGGTGCCCTCTAGTAGCCAATTCTGGTAATGCATGTAAAAATGTTTTTTGGTCTTTTCTTTTATCATGCTTTATAGAGCATTTGCTGTTATTCACAGTTTTCAGTATTCATGGGGGCCTTGGAACCAATCCCCAGTGGATATGGGGGTTCTACTGTACTTCTCAATTTAGAGACCTCCAACACAAGTAATTTAGTTGCCTTAATTTGACCCAGCAGTTTTCCATGTCAGAACCTACCTTCTTTTATCCGACTTATTGAAAATACTTTGTTTTTTTCTTTGCTGCCCCTTTTCAGTTCCTATTGATTTATGCAAAGCTAACTAAAGGAATAAACCGGAGGGCCCTGAAGATGTGTTGATTGTGATGTGATTAATCCCCCAAGCCTGTAGTTTGAATTATTTGTTTTAGTTCAGTGGCTCCCCCAACTCTTGTCCCTTCATTATAAAGCAACATGTTTTAAGGGCAAAATTGATTTTTCTTTTCTTCTTTCCCCTCTACCTGATACTGTACACAGAAATTTATGTTTCCCTTCCTTAACTTTGCTTATTGGCATATGGAGATCAATGCAAAGTATATTATTGCCCTGAGAATTCCTTTGATTTAGCTTACCTTGCTCAAAAAAATTCTGAGTTTATGGCGTATCACAATATGAGACATGTAGGCTAATTAGCTTGGGGAATTCAGGCATAGTTAGAGGGTTCTGGAATTTTGTACTAAAGTAAGCCTAGTTCCCCAACCCAAATTATAACATGCTGCAACAACTAAAATAAATTGTACGTATAAACTGGGTCTATTTGCAGAACTCTGTTTGCATGACTGTGGCTTACATGTTTGTTCGGAAGTAATTAGGGGCTAATTCCCAAATATGTTTGAACAGAATTGCATTTTTGATTAATTTCTTTGGTTTTCCTTTGCCAAATCTGGATTTTGGAGGGATAGTCGAAGAGCTAGGAAATAAGTTTGTTTTCAAAGTGTTAACAGGTGGCAGATATACAGGATTAAAATGAGGGGATTTCAGCACCATGGAGAGAGGTTGGAGTCTGGGCTGAATGAGAGAAGATTGTTTTGTACAAGTTAGATCAATGAAAAGGCCGTGTGGTCCCCAAGAGTACATGAATGTAAGAGTGACTGATACCTTTTATTGGACCACTAAAACTCAAACAAATTGCTAGCCTTTGTGGAGAAAATTCCACTTCTTCAGGTTTAGCACAACTCTTTTCTCAGTAGTGTAGAAAAATTATACACAAGAGTTCTAAAATTGGTGGTACATTGTCTGTGAGAGTGGATGCAAGTCCTCTCAAGGCTGGATCTGAAGCCTCCGTACAGCACAGTTTGGAATTCCAACACCCTCTCCTCAGACCTCAATTCAGTCACATTTACTCTAGACAAGACATTCTCTTCCTCCTCCTTTCCTGTTTCTGATATGTTATGGGATTATTTATGATGGCTACAATTTGAAAATGATTGTATCATTGACTGTATACTTTCCATCCTATGTTAACAACGATAATAAGCAAGCAAGCACAAGAAGAGAGTCTCAAGGGTACTATGTGTAAAAACTCCTGTGGATTCCCCTTTTAGTTATGAGAAGGGCTTTCACTGTAGGCTTTTATCTTAATGTGAATCCCACCTATAGACACAATAATTTCACAAATCAGAACTGCAACTTTTATACCATCTTTCCCCTGAACTTTCTGGTACATTTTTTTGTAAATACTGTAGCTGTTTGGGGTATTTTGTTTTTGTTCCAGTTGTCAGAGCTCCTTCCTCTTATTGTCCATTCAGTTGAAGTGTGCCTCCATGTTCAGTGTTATCCCTCTCTTTGTGGTGTGACTTATAATACAGAGTATTATCTTTTACCTTTATCTGCTCCAGCGTCATAAAAATTCTGTCTTATCAACACCCTCACAGAAATACATTTTGTTTTTGTGCCAGAGTGAGAGAGAGAGAGATCTTCATTTTCAGAAAATTCTATGAGATTCTTTGGCCTGGAGCTCAACTGCTATTTGGAAAGGGCTTTTAGGACTTGCATTCCAGCAGTTGATAGGGTTGGGACATAGGTGGGGCTAAGAATAGCATAGATGGGGCGAAAGCAAAGTGCATGTAAACAAAGGTAATTCTTTCTAATCTGGAGATCTTTTTCATGAAGTGTACAATGCACAGTTTAATTCTGTGCACAATAACTAAGCCATAGTACAACAACTTTCTGCCTGCAAAGTGCAGCTCAGTTCTTTACACTAGCTTTTCTCACTGCAAACTACAACATAGTTTCATTCCAGAGTTTTCCTGCCTGTAAACCAGAACTGCGGTGCCTTTAAAATTCAAATATCTTGGTAATAGCCTCTTGTCTCTAATTAGTGATTGGACATAATAACAGAAGAGGCTTTTTGGCTGAATGGGAACCCATGATTGCACTTCACAGGATGCCAGAGGTCCCACATCCTTAGTTTTCATTGTGGTGGAAAATGTAGCTCACGCTGTAAATATGGGCTCAAGGAATAAAATGTGTTCCCCCTCCCCCCACCTCAACATAGAGCACTGTCATGTCAAGGAGAATGAGGGCCCATGCCGGGGATGGAGGAAATACATGGAGGAATTCCATGATATGATCCATTATGGGAGCCTTGTGGCACAGTGGTTAAACTGCAGTACTGCAGCTAAAACTCTGTTCACAACATGGGTTCAATCCCAAGTAGCTGGCTCAAGGTTCACTCAGCCTTCCATTCTTCTGAGGTAGGGATGGTAAATTGAGTACCCAGCTTACTGAAGGAGCAATTTATAGCCTGCATAAATAAATTATGTAAACCACCAAGAGAGTGCTTTAAGTGCTATGGAGTAGTATATAAACAGCAAACTTTTTTTAGCCTACTGCCAGGCATTATTTTTCCATTCCAATGGCCAAAATCTTGTTAAGTTTAAGCAGCAGCAATGATGGTCATTAGCTTGCACTGCTAAAAATTTATTTTAAATTCATTAAATACTTCCTATCCACGATCACTCCGTTTTAGGGACTGAGGCTCCCTAGAGCTTTGGAGCCTTGGGGTGGAGGAGGAAACCTTTAAACACCAAAAAGCAATGGCAGATTATTTCCAATGGTCCCAATCCCAGCAGTGGCAATTTTTGATTAATGAAAACTAGGTCAACATTAGAAACAACAATCTATATCTTGCCGTGTAATTGCAACTGTCTAAACGTCACGGCACAATTCACTGGGTAAAGCAATCAGTTGACTAGGGTTCATTGTGTTGCGAGATAAAGGACAAAATTATATATCTGATATGCATTCCTCTGGTTTTCCAAGGGTTGGGACATCCCAGTGACAATGCAACCAGATTTACACTCCTTAGACTGAAAGTACAGTGGTGCCATGATTTACGACCATAATCCATTCCAGAAGATGGCCGTAAATCGAAATGGTTGCAAGTTGAATCGTCATTTCCCATTAAAATGTATTGAAACCTGTTTAATCTGTTCTGGCTGTTTTTTGGTTGTATGCAGAGGTGCCGGTTGCAAGCCGAAGCATTAACGAATACAAAAGTGGTTAATCTGTCCTCTACCACTAGGGGGAGAATTTTTCTTCTTTTAACCTAAGATGACTTAGGTTTAAAAAAGGGCAGGAAAGGAGAGAGGGAGGGGAGGAACAATGGGGGAAAGAGAAAAGAAAGAAGGTCATCACTGGGGCACACAGACCCCTCAGACAAAGGTTTGTGCTGTTAAGCACAAAAAGAGAGAAGATAGAGAGGGAGAAGAGAATGGGGGGAGAGTTTGGAATCTAAAACACCAAACCAAGGACCTTTTAAACAAAACACATTTTAAACCAAACCAAGCACCTTTTAAACAAAACACATTTTAAAACCAAACACCATTTAAAACAAAAAAAAAAAACATTTTAAACCCACCCACCAACACCTTGTTCCAGCAAACAGACCCCCTCAGCACAAAAAGAGATCACACACACACAGAGAAGACAACGGGGGGGGGGGGGAGACTTGCATCTAAACCCCATTTAACACCATGATTTTAAAACAAAAAGACTTTGAGGTCAAAAGCCCATTTTCCACCATGCCAGCCACAGCAGCCCCACACAGAAAATGTTTTGATTTTAAAACAAAAAGACATGGGAGTCTAAACTCCATTTTACACCATGCCAGCCACCACAGCAGCCCCTCACAGAAAATGTTCTGATTGTAAAACAAAAAGACTTCGGAGTCACATTTTAAACCCACACATTTTAAAACAAAAGAGAGGTCACAGTACACAAACCCTAGGAGTCACAGAATGCAAAAATAAATAAATTTTACATTTTAAAATTACAGTCTAATTTTCACATTTAATTCTAATTTAATATTACAGTCTACTTTTCACATTTTAAATCCACACTGCAAGACCCATTAGAGCACAGAAACATAACCCCCCCACCTAGCCCAAACCCAAGCTGCAAAAACCCTGTACAGTAAATATAATGTATTCACCCAGAACAGGCAGTCTCTCTGTTTCAAAAAAGGAAGTAAAAAATCCAAAAAGCAACCAAATTCCCCAAGCCCCATCAGAAATGGGGAGAAAAAACAAAACAAAAAACCCACACAAACCCCTCAAGACCCATCACAGCACAGAAACATAACCCCCAGCTCAAAGCCACACTGCAAAAACGCCCAGAACAGTTTTTAAAAAGCAGAAAACAGCACCTTACCTCCCTGCAAACACACACATGCTCACTCCGAAGCAGAAGGAGGCAGTTCCTATGCCTACGATGATGACACACACACTCTAACTGCTGGGGCGAAAGAGCTACAAAGAAGCAGCCTCATTGCCACCTACAGTTAGAAATTTGAATTTCCCGCCTTTTCCCCCTGCCTTTTTCTGTTTGTAAGTGGAAGCTCCGATCACAAGTAGAAGCAAAATTTTGTGACTGGAGCTGGTTGTAACTCGAAATGGTCATAAGCACGGATGTTCATAAGTTGAGGCATCACTGTAGAAGTTTCAGTTTCTTATCTAAAAATAAGAATGAACTAAACTCACAGAGTTACTGTGATTAAAACCTGAGAATTCTAATCAATACACCAATACTATGTACATGATAATATCTTATACACACCCTTGATATCACCAGTGATTTCTAATTCATTGTATGAAAGAAAAAAGAGCAAAAATTTGTATGGTCTAATTTATATATATTTAAACTTAAACACAGGGACCTGGTGGCGCTGTGCCCTAAACTGCAAAAGCCTCTGTGCTGCACGGTCAGAAGACCAGCAGTCGTAAGATCGAACCCACGTGACGGAGTGAACTCCCATCGCTTTGTCCCAGCTCCTCGCCAGACTAGCAGTTCGAAAGCATGCAAATGCGATTAGATAAATAGATACCACCTTGGTGGGAAGGTAAAACTGTGTTCCCTAGTCACACTGGCCACGTGACCATGGAAACTGTCTTCGGACAAGCGCTGGCTCTACGGCTTGAAAAACAGGAGAGCCCCCTAGTGTTGGACACGACTGGACTAAAAATGTCAAGGGGAACCTTTACCTTTACCTAAACTTAAACACAGATTTCAGAAGCAGAAGATAAACAGAAGATCTGGAAAATCACTTTGTTTGGGTTAAAACTCCCAAAGGCCAGGAAGCAGTTTGAAACAGTATACATTTTCAAGCTTTGTTTCATATGTAGGGTCTTCTAAGAGTTAATACATAACTAAAGATATGCTAAGGATAACTTTTAATGGTGAATTGTTTCTGCATTTTCAATAAAATGAAATGAAAATCTAAAGGACTTTAAAAAGAAATATTTGAAAATAAGTTTTGTTTTCTGTGACCTAGAAGCTGGAGCAAACTGGACATAGAAAGATTTTTGGATAAACAGTGAAAAGATAATTAAGTTGTCTAATGGAAGATGCCACTTTTCTAGTATCCAATCCTTTGTTCTGCCATGTGTTAGTGATGGCATTGTGCTGCTCAATGGGATGTGAAATGGAAGCCTGTAATCTAGGAAATGGGCCAGTTTTAATAACTGCACTTTTTCTTAACAAATAACCCTATACTGTGCAACAGCATTGTCTGAAGAAATGTCTTTTATTCACCTCTTGCTGAAAACATCTGTGTCATTGCTGTTGAATAGCTTCTGTGGCTAATGAATGCCAAGGACAGCTTTTACCTGAACTCCATCTCAATGCCAGATCTAGCAGCAAGCCTAATATTCAACCCTGTGCTCCCTCCAGTGGCAAATGAGGCATCTTCTGGCCAGCACACAGTATGCCTTTCCTTGCACTTCAGGGGAGTCATTCTGTTTGCAGAGCCCAGACTTTCCTAACTGCCTTGCCTTGCATCCTAGGCAGGTTTAGCTGAGGGAGAACTGTCTGTCACGCACCCCCAGTGACCCCTGTATGTTCTGCCTCCCACACAGGTTCACCTTTGGACATGACTTGTTCTTTTCCCCTTTTTCGCTGCCACCAGAGGATATTATCCTCACTATATCAATTATGAATCTCACACTCTTGCTGCCAAATATAACAAGGTTTATTTATGGAGCAGTAAGTAAATCACAGAAAGAAAATCATATGATCTTTCATTCAATAAACATGGATTTGATTACATGTAAGCTTGCTTGTATTCATTTACCTTAATCAAGGTCTCAGTATACTCTGCCTGTCTATGTACTTAACTCTTTAATATTCTCTAACACACCAACTGTCCAATATCTTGTCTAAACACTTCACAGTCTTCTCCCTAACTCTCTCAGTCACACACAGTTCTCTTGACTCCGCCCCTCCTGTCCTGTCATAGGCTCCTGCACTAGAGCTCTAAAATGACTGACAGGAGTGACATGTGGGCTGTCCGCCACACTGTCCTTCAGCCTTAATCAGTGTTCATTCTTCTCCTAAAAGAACCCTGGCTGATGGTAACTTTGGTTCGGGAGCGAGGAGGGGGGACACCATCACCATGCTGCAGATCTTAGGAGTATTTGAGACAAGTCCTGACAGTTAAAGTGATAAACATCTGAGAGATGCTTGTAGTAATGCTGTATCACCAGAGAGGTTTTAGAAGGTACTGGATGATGCAGTTTGCAGCCACCAAAGTTCTGAGCCTGAAACTGAAGAGGGATCCCACCAACATTTACAGGAGAAAAGCAACAGAATGCTTGCAACACTTGGAAAAGGACCATGCCATCAACAGGGTAATCTATCACCTGTTGTATCCTGGAGAGGCCCCCCCACCTGCCTTTATGGACTTCCCAAGATACACAAGGGAGGAGCTCCCCTCAGACCCATTGTCAGCCGCATAAACTCGACAATATACAACATTGCTAAATACCTGGCCACCATATTAGCGCCATTGGTTGGACACTCGGACCACCACATTCACAACTCGGAGGAGTTTGAGTCCAAGGTCAGGGAACTTTGATCATAATAAAAAGTGCGAGACTTTACAAAATATGCACTAGTCTTAATTTGTTTTTTTTTGTTATGTGCTGTCAAGCCATCTCTGACTTACAGAGCCCCTATGAATGAATGGTCTCCAAAATGTCCTGTCCTCAACAGCCCTGCTCAGCTCTAGCAAACTCAAGCCTGTGGCTTCTTTTAAAGAGTTGATCCATTTCATACTTGGTCATCTTCTTTTCCTCCTGCCTTCAATCTTTCCCAGCGCTCTTGGGTCCCCCCCCCTCTTCTGAATTTTAATTTAGCATCTCTTAATTTAGTCTTAAATTAAATTAAATCTTAAGTCAAAAGCTGTTGGGGTGATAACATGGCACTAAAAATGGATGTGCTACCTCAGATTTTATTTTGATTCTAAATATTCCATCATAATTATCCCAATCAAATAAAGCTACCAATAATTAACTGGCAAAAATTGATGTTAGATATTTTATGAAAAGAGAAAAACATTGAGAATCACAGGTAAAACTTCCTAGTACTGTATCTCATAATGAAAGAATACTTTTCCTGTTATAAAAAGATGATGATGCAACCATGTTATCCCATCTTGGATTTTATTTTAGAACTAAAAAGCGTTTATTTCTGGAACATGCAATATTTGGATGTACACACTCCTTGGCATTGGACTACTGTTGACCCTGATATCGTTCAATCAAACCCTTGTATGAGAAATGATAATAAAGAGATCAAGAATAACTTAGTAAGATAGAAAAAAGGCTTGTTGAAATAGGAGAAACAATAATAGATGATAGTGTGAAGGCAGCCTGTTCTAGTTTAAGCAAGCTGTGTATTTGATCAGTAAATTATTAAGAAAAAGATGGATTGCTCTAATGAATCATATATAATTTGAAATGATAATCAGTAAAGTGTATTTGGGGGAAAAATCTAAGACAACTTTATGATATAATTGGTAAATTGGAGCTGTTTTATCAATAGGAAAGGGAACAGGGTTAAAATGAAGATGATATCACAATAGACATGGAAAGAGATTTGAAAGCAAAGGTCACAACAAAATGTCTGTATGAATCTTACAGAAGGTATTTTTTAAAAGTCCTTTTCAGTGGCACTTAATGCCATTATGGATTTAAAAAAATCTACATAGGGATGGAGATGTGAAGTCTACAGGGTAGACATGTGTTACACCTTTTTTGTTCGTAAAAAAAAATAGCTGGGTGAATAGCTCAGGGAGTTGTCAGCCAGAGATTGTGACTTTGATTCTCCACTTTACTCCCAGGAGAGCAGTGACCCTGTGTAGCCTTGCACTGTCCCAGACTCTCCTAGAAGAGGGGAATGGTAAACCACTTCTGAGTACTGTACCTGGAAAGTTTCTCCATAAGTCGGAACTGATGGCATGTAATTGTTGTTCTTTTGTTAACCGGAGTGATATTTTAGGAGATACTGAAAATATTTCAAAAGATGCATTGCTAATGATGATACAGTTTTGTTACATTAAATCAGGAATTGTGTCAGAAAACATCAGAAAGATGGTTCATTTATCAACAGTATATTTAGCTATTGATTCACATTAAAATCCGTTAAGCCTCTCTTGAACTGAGCGGCTTTTTGGAGTTTGAAGCATGGGTTATATAGTCAAACCAATATTACTAGCATATTTTTAAAAAGGAAGAACATGGGAAAATCAGTTCATTGATGGTCGGAGTTTGTTTATTACACACCAGAATACAAGATACAGCTCAATTATTTGCTGTAGTAATAATGGTAGAAAGCTACATGAAGCTTAAGAGTACAGAAAGTTCAATAGTTTGAGAATAGTACATTATAAAACCATTGACAAATGTGTTACTTTTTGATTTGCTATTATTAAGTCTGGGCATAATTTAGATGCTTTCTTAAAAATAAAGAAATAGAATGACATTCATCTGGTGCTGTAAGATGGGGTGAGGTGGGGAGGGATTTTTAGTGACATAAACCATGAAAAATGTCTTGTTTGACAATGGAACCAATTACCTTGAGAGATGGTGAGCACTTCAATGCAGGAAATATTGAGGAGAAAATTGGACAACCATCTGTCAGATCTATTTTGATTTAGTTTCCATCACTGAGCAGGGGGTTGGACTCGGTGGCCTTATAGGCCCCTTCCAACTCCATTATTCTATGATTCTATGAAATACAAGAAAAGACTTGGATGTACATATGCACACATTCCAGCAGGTAGGTGGAAACTGAGGGAAATTTGGGTTACAACCCTGATGGAATATTGACATTCCTTGCCTCTATGTTTGGATTGGTTTAGTTTCCCATGTGCAGTTTTGTCTGCTCTGTGGGGCTTTATAGTGGGGGGGGGGGGGAATCAAGTCTCAGACATGAATTGAACATTGTTTTGCAGGAGGGCAGCAATATCTGTTCAATGCAAGTGGAACTCTTTACATAGATGTAGAATTGGTGTCTTTTCAGCTCCCTGAACTTCATGGTTAAGTCAATTCAGTCCACCCACTAAATCCAGTACAATGACTCAGAGACTTTTCATACATGAATATGAATCATTAACTCAAAGCGACACTGATGACTTTTTTTGTGACAGCTGATATATTTCTTTAAAATATAATCTTCTCCCCTCTTTTCAGGACCTTTTTTAATGCTTAAAGAAAGCTCCTTGGTTTAATATTTGGGAAATGGGCCAAAATCTACTGAGATTTGCTACTCTTATGGAACATTGCTGAGAGGGGCACTGTAAGAAATTACTGGGCAGCCAAATGTTCTTGGTAATATTAAAACTTTCTATTGGTCTTAAATATTACAAAGCTGAATTTGATCTTTACTGGCTAGATTGTAAGCCACTTGCTTTGTTTTCTTGTATAAGGAAGAAAAGAACTTGAGTAGAAAAGAAGAACCGGCTGATATCAGATAACATATCAGAGATCTGTTGCTAAGGATGATGGGAGAAGGGAATGAGTTGCTAGGTTTCAGTTCTGGACAGGGCTGGCCCACATTTGAACAGGTGTCTCCGGTGGGGGTGTGTGGAAGAGAAGGAAATACAATATACAAGGACCATGTATTTCAGCATCCTCTTTTCCAATCATGTCATCTAGTCTGTTATCTCTGGAAAGTGTTCTGGGAAGACACAAAGACAGAAGCTCTCCCTTGCCCCTGGAATCCAAGGGGGCAGAACCTGTGGGTTTCCAGCCCCAAGAGCAATCTAGCTTCCTTATTTTATGCACAAAAATGTAAACGAGCACTTACCAACCTAGTGCTCTCTAGATTTATTAAGACTATCATCATCTTCTGTTGACTAAGAATGATATGGGGTATCATCTCTAGATTAACTATCAGGAAGGCAGTAGACTGAGAGCAGATGCTGGCTCATTTGAAACCTACTTGTCTCACAGAAAGATGCAGAGGACTTGGGATTCTGTGGGAGTACCTGTGCTATAATTGTATTCCATGTTAACATCATAATGTTCTGTGCTTTTGTCCAGTAAACACTGTCCTTTTCAGCTCTCTAACTGAGACATTTTTATTCTGCCAATTTCATTTCTTTAAAAATATGGAAAATGTTCATTATGCTTCAGAGTGTTACAGTTGCATACTAAATTTGGTTTAGTTCACAATGATTCTTATTTGGCACAATGAGATCTCTTAAGTGTTGCCAAAGTGTGTAGGAAGCACAGAGCCTTGAGGGCACCTCCAGATGGGAGATTTGTCTGATTCACCAACAAGCAGTAGCCACAAGCCGCAAAAGGGGGTCTCCCTACCAGTCACTGCTGCTGATTACTACTGGTACAAAGAAAAAGCTGGTTCAAGTGGGCTGGTATATAGAGAAGGAAGGTATTATATGTTAGAATGGTTGTGCAAGCTTTAAAAAAAGCTTGTTCAGGGTTGACTCACTTGGAGTGTAGTATACTACAAGTAGTACTATAAGATGATGATGTTTAAATATGATACTGATAATTTAAGACCATATGAACTGAATGACTGTTACATAAAATATCATTCAATGTAAAACCAGTTCTGTGACATTATTTTAATGGGCTGACAAATTGTTACCTCTCATTTGCAAATCACGCCTAAGGACAACATGCTCTGCAGACGTTAGCATGTGACAGCTGTTACATACAGCACTGATGTTACCTGTCTGTCATGGGTTTGGAGGGAAAGTTCCATCCTATGGGGAGTGGAAGGCGGGACATCAGGAGGAGGGGCTGTACTGTATAAATATGTGAAGCGTGTGTGGAGAGTTGATGAGATGCTGAGAGACACTGGGTTGTGACGAAGCAGCAGCTGGGAAGAAGAAGCTGTTGTGGGAGTCTGTGTGTCAGACAGGGTACTACTGTGTGTCAGAGTACCAACCTGATAGGTTCAGGTGTCTGTTGGTTAGCCAGAACTGATAGGTTCAGGGTCTGTGCTTCAAGTAAGGTTCTGTGTGAACCAAACTGTATGCTTGTATGAGTGAGAATAAGCCACGTTACTTTATCCTATTCACCTGATTGTTTTATTTTCCTGTGTGTGTATTTAAATAAACCTTATTCTTTTTATTGTTTGAAAATCCATCCCTGGTCTGTGTGACTTCTTATAGGGAATGGTTGGTGGCAGCTTAGTGTAACTGTGTGACATATCCCAGTAGGTCTGGGTTTGTCACATTGATTGGTGTCCAGCGTGTGGGATACGACTGGTCCAGTTGTCCAGTGGTCCAGCAAAGCCTTGGCAAGTGTGCCCAGAGCAAGGGGGGTCTAGTCAGGGACAGTCTGAGGCGCGTAGGTAATCTTCTAGGTGTACCTCACGGGGAGGTGCGCTAGTAGAAGAACGTGCCAACTGGGGAGACTTAGATTAAGGTGCTCTGAGGCAGCCTAGTTTTGGCGGGAAAAAGCTGAGGCAAAACTGCATAGTAACAGTGATCTAGCCTGCCAGCTGAGAGGCCCAGCAGAGGGGGGTAGGCTCTGACTCGATACTGTTGCAATTTAGTGCTGAAGAACAGCAGCAATCTCTATAGGAAAGCTGGTTCTGAGGCAAGAGGAAAAAAAGTGGTCGTTTTATTTTGAGGCTTGACTTTTTAAAGCAGCCTGTTCTGAGGGGGGATTATGCCCTTGACTCGAAGCCAGATGGCCGAAATGAGTGAAGTGAAAGACCCCCAGATTGACCAAGGTTCTGAGGATGAATTTGGCTCAGTGCAAGGTGACAGCACAGGAGAGCAGAACCCAGAACTCAGAAAAATACTCCTAGCCCAACAGCATGAACTGAGGGTGAGGGAAATGGAGGAAAGGTTAGAGAGAGAGAAAATGGCATTTGAACTAGAGAGAGAGAGAGAGAAAATTGCTCTGGAAAAAGAAAGGATGGCGTTTGAATTAAGGAGATTGGAAATGATGAACCAGAACAATAATAATAATAGGGATTCTGAGGGAGGCCAATTGTCTAAGGCTGACCTGAAGAAATTCCCTGTGTACCACAAGGGAGATTGTCCTGAGGTGTTCTTTTCCTTAGTGGAAAGAGCGTTTGTGGACTTCTCAGTGAGGGAAACTGAGAAGATGACCATCATGCGATCTTTAATCAGTGGTAGCCTGGCTGAGGTCTATGCCGAGATGCCTGAGGAACTGATGAAAGATTTTGCAGAGTTTAAAAAACTGGTGTTTGCCAGACATGGGATAAATGCAGAGCAGCTGAGACAACGATTCAGGTCCCTCACTAAGAAACCAGAACAGACTTTTACCCAAGTGGGGGCCCAATTGGTGAGGCTGCTTGAGAAATGGCTGTCGCAGGAGGGGACAGAGACCTATGAGCAGCTTAAAGATTTGATAGCGCTGGAACAGTTCTATTCAGTCCTGCATGGGGAATTGAAATTCCAGGTGAGGGAAAGGAAACCGAAATCTGTGGCAGCAGCCGCAGAGATCGCGGATTTTATTTCCCAAATAAGAAAGCCCTTGGGTGAGGGGAAATCTGTAGGTAAACCCAAAGAAACCTACAGCAAGTACTCTCAGGGACCAGGGAAAAGCCAGCAAGGGGGAGGGGCCCATGGTGAAGGGAAGCCCTCAGACATGAAACCAAGACCTCAGATTTTGGAGGGAAAACCAAAACAAGATGAGAGAGAATCAAAATACACCAGAAAATGTTATTTCTGTCAGGGAAAGGGTCATCTAATCTCAGAGTGTGAGAAATTAAAGCAGCTAAAAGGAATGGTGCCTCAGAATTCTAGTGGGACCAAGCCAAAAGCTGTGTTCTGTGTCCAGAAAGAGCAAGGCTCAGTGTCACAGAGGGAGCCTGTTGCCATGACTACTCAGTCTGGAACAGCTACCTCTGCTGATCAGGCTGAGGAAAATGGTCCTCTTATGGAGGTAAAGCGCTGCTTGCTGATAAAAACAGATTCTCAGTTGTTTGAGACAGCAGGGGTGGACGTAGGAATACTTGACCGTCAGTATAGGGGGCTGCGGGACACTTGTTCCCAGGTAACCCTGTGCCATCCAGATATTATTCCTAGGGAGTTTATAATCCCAAATGAGAGCATGAAGGTGGCAGGGATTGAGGGGCAGGTAATCTCTCTGCCAGTAGCAGAGGTACCTGTCAACTTTCAAGGCTGGAGGGGAGATTGGCGGCTAGCGATTTCATCGACTCTGCCAGCAGCCGTGCTCGTAGGAAATGACCTGGCTGAACATGTGAAACGGGTGCTAGTGATTACACGCTCACAAGCCACCACGGGGACAGTTCAGGGGGGTAATGATGAGCCAGAGACGGAAGCAGAGGGGAGTTCAGAAGCTGTGGTGGAAACCTTAACCACAGACAGCAGATTTGGACAGGAGCAAAAGGCAGACGCCACTCTCCAAAAGTGTTTTGAACAGGTGACTGACGCCCAGCTAACACCGGAAACCCCAGTGAGATTTCTGGAGAAAAAGGGGATTTTATATAGAGAAACCCTGAGGAATATCTCAAAAGGGGGAGATGGGATCAGAAGTCAGCTGGTGGTACCTGAAAAGTATCGCCCCATGATCTTACAAAGGGGGCACTCTGACATGTTTGCTGCGCACTTAGGAGTGAACAAAACACAGCAGAGAATCACACAGAATTTCTACTGGCCTGACATAGGGAAGCAGATCAGGGAATTCTGTAAACAATGTGATGTGTGTCAAAGGCAGGGGAATAACCGCGACAGGACCAAAGCAAAGTTGTGCCCTTTGCCTGTGATTGACACTCCGTTCAAATGCATAGGGGTGGATATTGTGGGACCTTTGCCCAAGGCCACAAAGAGGGGGAACAGGTTCATTCTAACAATTGTGGACCATGCCACAAGATATCCTGAAGCCATACCCTTGACTAACATTGAAACTAACACAGTGGCCGATGCTTTGGTGGGGTATATGTCCAGGATGGGATTTGCCTCAGAGATAATCACAGATTTGGGAGCATCGTTCACATCAAAGCTCATGAAACGCTTATGGCAAATCTGTGGAATTAAGCACAAGGAAACCACTGCCTATCATCCGGAAAGTAATGGGTTAACTGAGAAGTTCAATGGGACTCTGATGCGCATGATTAGGGCTTACTTGGCAGAGAATCCAAACAATTGGGACCAGAAGCTGCAATCCCTTTTGTTTGCTTATCGATCAGTGCCACAAGCCAGTACCGGGTTCAGTCCATTTGAACTTTTATTTGGGAGAAGGGTGAAAGGGCCCCTTGATTTGATCAAGCAAAATTGGGAGCAGATCACCCAGGATGACCCACAAGACGTTGTGACTTACATAGACACCTTGATGAATGACCTAAGGAGAAATCTAGAGCTGGCAGCAGAAAACCTGCAAGCTCAGAAGGTCAGACAGAAAACATGGTATGACCACAAAGCTAGAGAGAGGCACTTTGACCCAGGGGAGGAAGTGCTTTGGCTTAGGCCCTGCAGAGAGAATAAACTGCAGCTCAAATGGGCAGGACCATATAGGGTCATTTCCAAGATGTCAGACCTGAACTACCTAATAGAGCAGGAGGAGAACCAAGCAAGGAGGGTGGTTCATGTGAATGCCCTAAAACCCTACTACAGAGGGGAACAGAGGGTTTTATTCGCGATAAAAGCAGCTGAGAGTGAGGAAGCGGAATTACCCTTCTGGGAGGGTAGAGGGGAAGTAAAATACAACCCAGAGGAGGTAAAGATCAGTCCTGCACTCACCCAAGACCAGCAGCAAGAACTAAAAATGCTGCTTAGTAAATATCAACAGGTGTTTTCCAACAAGCCGGGGATAGTGAAGGGAGTGATGCATCGGATCCACACAGGGGATGCACCCCCGCAGGCAGTATCCCCATACCGAGTAACGGGACCCTATAGGGACAAGGTGCGGAAGGAGCTGGACGAGATGCTGAGGGAGAACATAATCGTCCCCTCTTCTAGTCCTTGGTCCTCTCCGATAGTCCTTGTGGACAAGCCTGATGGGAGCATTAGGTTTTGTGTCGATTACAGGAAATTAAACCGTGTAACCACTCCTGATGCCTACCCAATGCCCAGGCTAGACAACCTGATTGAAACCATAGGGGGTTGTCGGTTCATCTCATCATTGGACCTGGTAAAGGGATATTGGCAATTAAGAATTGATCCCAGGGATCAAGAAAAGACTGCCTTTTGCAGCCCTTTTGGTCTCTATGAGTTTCGAGTCCTGAGCTTTGGTCTCAGAAATGCACCAGCCACATTCCAAAGGCTGATGGACCAGACCTTGGCAGGGCTCAGTGACTTTACAGTGGCCTACATTGACGACATAGGGATCTTCAGTAATACCTGGGAAGATCACCTGATACACCTGGAGTTAGTGCTGCAGAGGTTAAGTGCAGCAGGGCTAACAGTAAAGGCCAGCAAGTGTCAGCTGGGTAGCCCAGAAATAAAATACTTGGGTCACATGGTAGGGGGAGGAATGATAAAACCCCTGGAGGCCAAAATAGAAGCAGTTCGTGATTGGCCCAGACCCAACACCAAGAAAAAAGTCAAATCATTTCTTGGGTTGGTGGGCTACTACAGAAAGTTCATCCCGAGGTTTAGCGAGATTGCGGCTCCGCTGACCGATCTGACGAGGAAGACGGCTGATGACCGCATCCCGTGGACCAGCGACTGTGAGGCGGCGTTCCAGAGGTTGAAGGAGGCGTTAATCAACTATCCTGTCCTGCGTGCTCCAGACTTCGACCGGGAGTTCATCATCTACACTGATGCGTCTAACAGCGGCGTAGGAGCAGTTCTGTGCCAGGAGGATGAGAATGGTGACCAGCATCCAGTGTCCTACCTGAGTAGGAAACTTCGAAAAGGTGAGAGACATTTGGCAACCGTGGAGAAGGAGTGTTTGGCCATAGTCTACGCGATCCAGAAGGCCAAGCCTTACATCTGGGGAAGACATTTTGTTCTGTGCACTGACCATTCACCACTGCAATGGTTAAAGACAATGAAAACCCACAATAGCAAACTTATGAGGTGGGCTTTAAACCTACAGGACTATGACTTTGAAGTGAAGGTGGTCAGAGGGTCAGTGAACTGTGTTGCTGACGCCTTATCAAGAAGACCTGAAGAATGAAGACGGCGAAAGAACATGGACTATGTGTATATAATGTTGACAAAAAGTAAAATATACCTGGTTTTGATTTTGGTTTGTATGAATAAAGGTAAATTGATGTACTGTATATGGTAAATGTTTAAATGCCTATTTGCTATGTTTAACTTAGAATGTAAGTATGTAAGTATAATATGGTATGTATAACTGTTGTTGTGTATTTTACCCAGGTTGTTTTTTTGGGAAAAAGCACCTTAGCTTTCCCCCTACAAAACAACTTATAAAGAGGGGAGGTGTTACATACAGCACTGATGTTACCTGTCTGTCATGGGTTTGGAGGGAAAGTTCCATCCTATGGGGAGTGGAAGGCGGGACATCAGGAGGAGGGGCTGTACTGTATAAATATGTGAAGCGTGTGTGGAGAGTTGATGAGATGCTGAGAGACACTGGGTTGTGACGAAGCAGCAGCTGGGAAGAAGAAGCTGTTGTGGGAGTCTGTGTGTCAGACAGGGTACTACTGTGTGTCAGAGTACCAACCTGATAGGTTCAGGTGTCTGTTGGTTAGCCAGAACTGATAGGTTCAGGGTCTGTGCTTCAAGTAAGGTTCTGTGTGAACCAAACTGTATGCTTGTATGAGTGAGAATAAGCCACGTTACTTTATCCTATTCACCTGATTGTTTTATTTTCCTGTGTGTGTATTTAAATAAACCTTATTCTTTTTATTGTTTGAAAATCCATCCCTGGTCTGTGTGACTTCTTATAGGGAATGGTTGGTGGCAGCTTAGTGTAACTGTGTGACATATCCCAGTAGGTCTGGGTTTGTCACAACAGCATCGTGGAAAGTTTCACCTGCTAGTTTGTGCATATCAAGCTACTGGAAAAAGTCCAATGAACAAGGGTGGGTAGAAATATTCTTTATTTAGCTGGAAACTGTTTGCCGCATCCAAGTCCAAGTCCAAGATTGATTCCAATTTATGATAACCCTTTGCAAGGTTTCTTAGGTACTGATTACTCAGACGTAGTTCTACCATTCCCTTTTTCTAGAGCTAGTTTGGGTCTGTGCAGCTTGCCTGAGGCTGTGCAGGCTGGTTCTGCTCCTACGAGGCACAGTGGGGAATTGAACCCCAGAACTCTGGCTCCACCACAGCTCATTGAGCTGTCCAGCCGGCTTACATTGAATCAAACTCTGTAAAAATTGCTAGGCTACATGAGAACCACAAGCACACTGAATCCTGCCTTCTTTTCCTCCAGGACCGACTGCTTTTTCATAACATCCTGGTGGGACGCTCCTAAGCAGAGCAACACAGAGATATCCCTTGTGGCCGTTGTTGTTTGCCTCCTTTTCTCCTTATTTGGAGAGGCAAGATTTTAAATGTGTGGCTTCTCTTATTGTTTGCTTTTGTCATCTGCCTCTGGTTCCTTCTTTTTGATGTTTCTGTTATTTATCATGGATAATCTACCCAACACAAATTTGTGTCATCCTTATTTTAAACCTCTCTATCTTGGTGGCCATTATCACATCTTCTGCCAGTAACCTCCATAATCCGATTATGCATTTCATGAATATATACTTCCATTTGTTTCTCCTGAGCCTCCTTACCAGTCACATTCCTGGGACGACTAGGAGTTCTAGTACTGTATTCTGAGAGAAAAAGAGATAGAGAGGCAGGGACAGAGAGAAACGTCTTTGTTCACAATCTGTACATTGTTCGTGTTTTTGAGCCAAATGAGAACCAAGCTATGTTTAAGTGACCTCAGGATTGTGCGTTTTGCTTTGGGGTGCTTTTTTGCAGGTTTTTTTTAAAGTTTCCTACACTGAATCTCATCTGCTATTCATTGCCCAGTTTGGTTTTCATAAATCTGTCTCACAAAATCATCATAATCTCCTTAGGATTTTATCATTCTAAACAACATGGTGTTAACCTTGGAGAAATTGTATATTGGGAGGGGTTTTTTACATATTTAATTTTGGTATCTTTGTAAATACCATGGAAAGAACAGTCCTGTGCCAGACAAAATGTGTCCCAGACAAGAGCCAACTTGTCAGTCAGAAGGAAAATCTCTCCCTGCGGCTTCACATCTGCCTTCCGTTTTATCAGCTCTTCTGGTACCCAAGTAATGCTCTGGCTACTCCCCACTCCTCCTGCAAGTGCTTTCAAAAGGCTCTTGATTGCTCTTTTTTAACCTCCTCCCTGTCCCTTTGCTGGCACAAAAGATGGTGATAGTCAGCTTGTGGCTGGGATACTCTGTTCTTCTCTACTGTGAAGCTAAAGACCCAGCCACTGCTCCTGGGACCAGACATAGCTGCCTCTAACAACGAGAAGATGCTTGCTAATTAATGGCCTTAGCACCCTCCCTCCCTTCCACCCACACCTGCACTCACTATGATACTTTGCTTGATTCTGAACAACATGATGGTAGAATGCGAGAAAGAAAGTGAATTTGGAGAGGGAGAAGTTCATGTGATACTGTACACATTGCAACCCCCCCCCAAGCTGTTTCTTTGTCTCTTTGGGTTGGAGCTGGGACTGCATTATGAGGGATGATTCAGGATTAGGGCTGGCGCTGCTCCCTTCCATTCATGCTGCTTCTCTCTGTTGGGAAGAGGGCTTGTGGTGTTAATGAGTCCAGAGTTGCTACATGGCTCTGGTGTTCTTATTCAAGTGAAAAATCTGACACCTTACATGATGGGGAAGATGAGGCTGCTCTGCATGAACTCTTTAAGTTGTGCGAGCAAAGGGGTGACTCTCTGTGTAAAAGATATCAGGTCATGCACAGTATAAAAGATAGGACAATCAGATACACTGGAGGGTAAAATTAACTTGCCTTCTATTGTTCTTGTTTATTTTCGATATTCTTTGCAGCTAGGGTGGGACCTTGGGGCCTGAAGACCAGCGTGCCACAATATTGAGGGGACTATAGTTCAATTCACCACCCAGAAAGTGGCAGGGTATGAGGGCAGGTTGCCACAACCCCCTCCCCAATTGCTTGCTTCCTTCCTTCATTCCTGTTATACACAGAGACATAATAAGGGAGTAGTTGGCAAGATGTGTAGATGGTTAGGAATACACAGTTTGTTATTCTTACTTACAAAATATATTTCCAAAAAAGATATTTCATTTAAATAAAAAAGTTACAGTTGAAACTGCGCTACAAAAACCAAGGAAATTCAGACCATAGATCTGTCCCACCATCTGTACTAATGTATGGGCACCCTGATACACCCTGCTTGGACTTAAAGTTCTTCCCCAAGTAAACTTCACAAACTTACGAGGCACCCACTTCCCAAGCTGGCACATTATTAGTGGCATGGAAGAGATGAAAGGAAGCATCAGCATCCACGAATACCAGATCTGTGGTGCTGTCCTATATAAAGTGCACAGAGTTTACTAGCCTAGTCAAACTGGCTCATAACTGAGGGAAGGAAAATCTAGGCAAGCAGATTTTTGTTTTGTTTTGAGGGAATTAGAGCTTACCTTTTGTGTTTACTTGGGGTAAAAGATAAGGTATAAGAAATGTGCATTAATGGCCCTGTGATTCGAGTGAGGAAGGGATAGAATTTATGATTGCTCAGAATTCACTTGCATCTGAGATTCAATTATACCTTTCATCATCACCATTATAACCTTTATTGGCATAAAAATGTAGAGCAAACAAACAACAGTCCTCAGATAAATGGGGGGGCATATACCCCGTATGAAACAGATCAAAAAGCCTCAATGCAAGCAGACTATTGCAGTGCATAGTTAGTTTCAAGGTAACACATAGCCATTATCCATGATCTGTTACTTATACAGAAGGGAATAATTAATTGCATCAAATAAGATTAGACAGGTAGGTTTCTTAAAAATTGAGTTCTACATAGCTGAATTAATAAACTAATAAATTTGGCCATTTGTCTGGTGTAGGTTTTATTCATGCCTAGCAGAAGATTGTACAAGATTGCCTCCTCCACCCGTCCAGTAAAACTAACATGGATCGATTCCGGGTTTGATGAGTGAATCTACATTATTGTACATCATTGCACAGCAGAGAAGCATATGCTCCAGGGACTCTATGGACCCAGAGTTACAAGGGCACAGCTGTGTTTCCAGAGGTTGCAAATTAAATCTACCATATAAAACATCTGGCTAGGGTGAAGGCCTGCTGTTCAACCAGCCGATTTATTGCTATATAATGTCAATGGCAGATTTAAAAGTGAACATACTTGGTGGGCTGCCGCAAAGAGTTCTTGCCTTTCGATATCCAGGAGTCTCTCTTTGAGCAGTCTATCTGACTGAGCCAAAGGTAGAGCACCCAGGTGGTCTAGGGAGATAGCCATGGTCTGCACCTTTTGTTTGAACAGTTTTAAACTGGAAGAATGTAAAGAACCAGACAAGACACCCCTAATTAAGGGGTCATTGGTGGCCATAAAACATCTTCTCAGCCAGTATTTAAAGTGTCTCAGCCACGCTTGTGTCTCCAATCTGATTAAGCCTGCCTCCAGGCATAGAGCTGCATACGGCACACAATGGGCCACAGCAAAGATATTATAAAGAAAAGTGGCCTGGAGTCTTAGCACTGAGGAATTAAAGGCAGTTCAGCAGGTGATTGGCATAAACCTTGCCCACTGCTGACAGCAAGCTAATTGGTCTATAGTTGTCTGGAGACTTTCTGTCACTCTTTTTATGTATGAGCAGGATTATGGACTGGGTCTAGCCCTTGGGTATCAGCCCAGACCTGTCCACAGCTGTAAAAAGTCCAGCCAGGATTGGTGTCCACCAACCCGCTCTCTCTTTGAGTATATCAGGAGGCAGCAAATCAGGGCCAGATGCCTTCCCAGATTTTATATTAGCTAAGAATTGCTTGATTACTGCAATAGAAACGGGGGGGCCAATCAGATACTCCTGTGAGCGTATCCTTATCAAACTGGGGTTCATTTTTACAATCATCATAGTAAGTGAAAGGAATTACTGCTCCCAAGTGAGAGATGAGATTGGGGATATTGATAATGTTTTAGTCTGAAAGAAAACAACACCTGAAACTACTTCCCAGAATTGTTTGGGTTTCCTGAGTTTAATAGTGTTGGATAACATTTCTCAGCGGGCTGAAGTATGATGTTGTAGGTTTAATTTGATTGCCGTTGTTAATTGTATGATTTCTGTTTTAAATCAGTGGCCTCCCTTGCTTTGGGAATTCCTCTCTTTCTGAAATGTGGGAACCCATGTACAGTGGGGTCTTGACTTGAGAACTTCATCCGTATTGGAAGGCGGTTCTCAAATCAAAAAGTCTGTAGGTCAAGTCTCCATTGACCTACAGTGCATTGAAAATTGATTAATCCCGTAACAGGCCGTTTTTGTTCCATTTTGGTTTTTTTCTGGTCTGTAAGTCAAATCTCAGTCTGCAAGTCAAACCTAAATTTTGCGGCCAGAGAAGTCTGTAACTCAAAAAGTCTGTAAGTCAAGCCGTCTGTAAATCAAGGGTCCACTGTACATTACTGGTGGATATAAAGATGACATTTTGCAGTACACATTGGTACACTTTAAAATACTCACAGAAGCCGTCACTACTAGCTCTTCTGGCCAGGATTTCTGTAAATTCTAGTCCAAGAACATTTTGGGGCCTAAGGTTGGGAACCACTGCTCTAAGGCACTGTGACCCAAGCAGCCGGGGTATTCCATACCATGTCTAGAATTGGAATATATTTATTTATTTGTTTATTTATTTATTGGACTTATATACCGCCCCATAGCGCTACAAGCACTCTCCAGGCGGTTTACAATTTTTAATTACAGGCTACACATTGCCCCCCCAGCAAGCTGGGTACTCATTTTACCGACCTCGGAAGGATGGAAGGCTGAGTCAACCTTGAGCCGGCTACCTGGGATTTGAACCCCAGGTCGTGAGCAGTTAGGATGGGGAGGAGCATATTTGACCTAAGGCAGCTAGATAAATTGTTTTGTTATGTTGTATGGTGGAAGAAAATGTATAGGCATTGCTTAGCAAAACATAACTACTCCCTTGCAAGTGTTTGATTGTGATCTTAATGCCAAGAAATTAAAAGCAGCAGTGATGCTGAGAAAAACGGTCACACCTAAATATCCTTTCTTAAGTTTTATGGAAAAGGACTTTTTATTTAGGTAAGGTTGCCAACAATAATTTCCTTTCTTTTATATTACTGTCAGGAATACCTCATCTCCTTGATTGCCAGACATTACAAATAAGAGCAGCTGTAGCTCAAGCAAACACTGTAGCGACCCTAGATGGAGAGAACAGGGAACCTAGAAGAAAAGAATGGAAATGAAAGCAGTCTGAGCCTTTTTTTGCCCATTGCTGAGGAGAGGTGGTGAAAGGCTGAAGCAAAGAGGGGGCCTTCATATCACATCTGATGCATACTCCTCCTTTGGCCCATCCTGCTCTTTTCTTTCCCATGCAAACCATACTCATTTTTTTAGCCTTATGCTCAGCCATTCGGTGACAGTTCCCTGTAAAGGAGGCCCCATAGTTACAACTAATGGAATGTTTTGACATTTCTGAATTATTCTAGCATTTATTTTCAGCTATAGGGAATAAGAGAGGAGGAAGGAGGAAATGCATCGTAGTGGAAACATGAGGATCCATCAAAAGAGGTGACAGCAGCTATGGGAGGGAGCTCTAGTTGCTTTGCAAAAGGACTCGTAAGTGGGCAGGGCCCCCCTGCGCTGAAAATAACAACTTTTTAATTTAAAGGATAGATAAAAAATTATGTTGTGGAGACAGATTCCTAAACTTACTTGCTTCCACTTTCTTCAAAAATTAGAGTGGCCTAAGTTAAAGGATTTTAGTAACTCCAATTACTTTAGCTGAATTTTAGCAACTGCACCATGTCTCAGTCTTTCATTGTTATGTGGTGTGCTCTCCAGATGTACATGAATTAACTTATTTCCTGATAGTACATACATAGAAGAAGTCATCCTGGAGTATTGTCCTAGTGACTCACATTCACACACACAGTTATTTCTGGAGAGTACTGTAGAACCATAGAATCATAGAAAAGTGAAGTTGGAAGGGGCCCACAAGGCAATGAAGTCCAACCCCCTGCTCAATACAGGAATACAATCAAAGCATGTCTGCCAGGTTCTTATCTAAGTTTTTCTTGAATGCCTCCAGTGTTGGAGCACTCACCAACTCCCTGATTCCACTGCCATACTGCCCTAACAGCTAGGAAGCTTTTCCTGATATTCAACTGAAATCTAACTTGAGCCCATTGCTGTGTGTCCTGCACCCTGGGAGGATCGAGAACAAATCTTGCTCCTCCTCTGTATGACAGCCTTTCAAATATTTGAAAAATGCTATCTTATCAGCCCTCAGTCTTCTTTTCTTAAGGCTAAACATGCCTATTTCTTTCAGCCTTTCATCATAAGGCTTGGCTTCCAGCCTTATCATCATCCTTGTCGCTCTCCCTGAACTTGTTCCAACTTGTTAGCATCCTTCTTGAAGTGTGGTGTCCAGACCTGGACACAGTATTCAAGGTGAGGCCTAACCAGTGCTGAGTAGAGGGGGACTAGCACTTCACAGGATTTGGAAACTATACTTCTATTAATGCAGCCTAAAATAGCAGCCTTTTTTGTAGTCACATCACACTGTTGCTCATAGTTTTGCTGAGCCAGGTATTCCCCATCTTGTAACTGTGCAATTGTTTTTCTTTTTCTCAGGTGCAGTACTTTGCACTTACAGTGGTGCCTCACTAGATGATGATAATCCGTTCCACTGAAATCGCTGTTTAGTGAAATCATTGTCTAGCGAAAAGCATTTCCCCATTGGAATGCACTGAAACCTGTTTAATGCATTCCAATGGGGAAGAATCGTCATTGTCTAGCTTAGATTGGCCATAGGAAAGCCACTTTGCGAACCGCCGATCAGCTGTTTAAATAGCTGTCTTGCGAAGCTTAGGTCCCGAAAACACCTGTTTGCGAGCGTGGAGGGAGCTGTCAAAATCATCATCTAGTGAAAATCAGTTTGTGAAGCAGGGACCAAACATTGTACAGCGAAATTCCCCCATAGGAATCACTGTTTTGCGAATCGCTATAGCGATCGCAAAAAGCCCATGTCTAGCGAAAAAACTGTCATGCGGGGTAACTGTCTAGCGAGGCACCACTGTATTCCTGTTGAATTTCATCCTGTTGTTTGTCGCCCAGTGCGCAATCCTATCAAGCTCATTTTGAATTTTGTTTCTGTCTTCTAGGGTAGTGGTCCCCAACCGTTTTTACACCATGAGCGGTTGGGGGTTATGGGGTCTGTGCATGGGGGGTGGCGCTTCCTCGCACATACACTCATGTGCATGTGCGAAGGGGCAGAGGCCTGGTCTGGCCCAGGCCACGGACCGGGGGTTGGGGACCCCTTTTCTAGAGTATTAGCTATTCCGCCCAATTTTGTATCATCTGCAAATTTGACAAGCATTCCCTGCACTCCCTCATCCAAGTCATTAATAAAAATATTGAACAGCATCGGGCCAGGACTGAGCCTTGGGGTACCCCACTTGTTACCTCCTCCCAATTGGAGAAGGACCCATTAATCATCACCCTCTGAGGACGATTCTCTAGCTAATTGTATATCCACCTGACACTTGATCTATTCAGCCCACACTTAGTTAGCTTGCTCATCAGGATATCATGGGGCACTTAGTCAAAAACTCTGCTGAAGTCAAGATATACTACATCTACAACATTCCCTCTGTCTATCAATAAATGAGATCAAATTAGTTTGTCAGGATTTGTTCTTGACAAATCCCCGTTGGCTTCTAGTTATTACTGCATTGTTTTCTAGGTGCTTGTACAATGACCGCTTACTATCTGTTCCAGAATTTTGCCTGCGATTGATGTCAGGCTGACTGGCCTGGAGTTCCCAGGTTCCTCTTTTTTTGCCCTTTTTGAAGATAGGGACAACATTGGCCCTCCTCCAATTCTCTGGCACCTCACCCGTTTCCCATGATTTCAAGAAAATAATGGATAGCGGTTCTGAGAGTTCTTCAGCCAGTTCCTTCAGTACTCTTGGATGCAGTTCATCCAGCCCTGGAGATTTGAGCTTGACTATTTGTTTCTCTTTCTCCAGCTGCAATCCTGCCCCCCCCCACTTGTACATCAAATTTGTTTGAAAGTTCATAGTCTGTTTTATGGGAAAAGACTGAACTAAAATAGGAATTTAGCACCTCTAACTTTTCTTTGTCCTCTGTTATCATTTTTCCATCTCCATTGCGGAGCTGTGTACAGTGGTGCCTCGCATTACGAGCGCTCCGTTTTACGATGAAATCGCTTTATGTTTCCAATGGGGGAATTTTGCTTTGCGACAGTTCCCTGCTTCGGGAACCGATTCTTGCAAAGCGATGATTTTTGGCCAGCTGATCGGCAGTTTCAAAATGGCCGCAGGGTAAAAAACATGGCTCCCCGCTGTTTTCTGGGATGGATTCCTCGCTGCACAGGCAGCAAAAATGGCTGCGCTATGGAGGATCTTTGCTGGACGGTGAGTTTCAAGTCCCTAAGAACGCATTAATCGGGTTTTAATGCATTTCTATGGGCTTTTAAATTTTGCATTACGTTTTCGTTCTACAGCAATTTCACTGGAACGAATTAACGCCGTAATGCGAGGCACCACTGTATTTTGTTTTTCTTTTGCTACTCATATACCTGAAGGATGCTTTTTTAAATTGCTTTTAGTGTCTCTAGCTAACCTCAGCTCATTCTCAGCTTTTACCTTCCTAATGCCATTCTTCCATTTCCTTGCTACTTGTCTCTACTCATCCTTGGTGGCCTCGCCTTATTTCCACTTCCTGTACATGTCTTTTTTGGTTTTTAGGTCCTCCCTGAGTTTTTTGTGAAGCCACACTGGCCTTTTTTTGCTGCCTCCCCCCTTTGTTTTTTGTTGGAATTGTTTGTAGTTGTCCCTTTAGAATTTCTTTTCTTTTTTTTTTTTAGAAGCTCCCACCCTTCTTGGACTCCTTTTCTTGTTAGGATCTCCTGCCATGGAACCTTACTTATCCTTCTTCTGAGATTATTAAAATTGGCTTTTTAAAAATCAAGCAGAAGTGTGTGGCTACACTCTGCTTTTGTTTCCTTTGAAATCAAGAATTCTAGAAGGAAATGTCACTCTCGCCTAGCATTCCCCTCACTGCCACTTCCTTCACCAAGATATCTATGTTGGTCAGAATCAAGTCAAGGATAGCAAATCCTCTAGTTTCTTTCTGCACTTTTTGTAGGGGAAAATTAGCCAGGAATTTCTTGGAAGGGCCATATTTGGCAGAATTTGCCTCCCAACATATATCTGGATAACTGAAATCTCCTGTCAGTACTACATTGTGTCTCTCTGAAAACCCTGCAATTTGTTTTTCAAAATTTGTTGGCTTCTTCTCTTTGATTGAGTGGTTGGTAGTAGATTCAAACTACCAAGCTCCTTTTGTTTTTTGCCCCAACTAGATTGATCCAGATGGTCTTGATGAGACAGCCAGTCTCCTCCTCTTGTATTTTTGTGCAGGAATGCATATTTTTGACATATGCTGCAACTCCACCTCTCTTTTTATTCCCTTAATTGTTGTATTCCAGTCATGGGAGTTATCCAACCAAATTTCAGTTATTCCTATCAAATCATACTTACCCTCCTGAATTAAAATTTCCAGTTCTTCTTGTTTGTTTTCCATACTCCTGACATTTGTATACAGACACCAGAGGTTCTGTGATTTGTGACCTGTTTGTCTTTGTACATATTTATTAATATTATTATGATTATTATTATTGTAGTTGTGGTTATTATTGTGAATATTATTGTTAATATTATTATTGTTGCCCTTTTGATCAGTTTGGTCCATTCCTCTTATTGTGTGTAAGGCTTCATCTACCCTTAACTCTGTGCTTGCGTCCCCCTCCCCTTTCCCTATTCAGTTTAAAGCCCTCCTGATGCAGTTCTTCATGCTGTTGCGAAACACATTCTTCCCAGTCCTTGTTAGATGCAAGCCGTCTCTTGCTAGCAGTCCTTCTTCCAGGAAGCTTAGCTCGTATTCCCAAAATCCAAATCCCTCTTGTTGACACCATCTTCGTAGACAATCATTCACCCAGAGGATCTTCCTTTCTTTTTTGATTCCTCTTCAGAGAGCCAGTAGGATGGATAAAAAACCTATCTGGGCCCCAAAGTCCTTGGGTTTCCTTCCCAGAGCTTCAAAGTCAGACATAATTTCTTGGTAGCTCCTCTTGGCTGTGTCATTTGTTCCCACGTGGACAAGAAGAAAGGGATATGTATCTATAGGTTTTATGAGTGGTGGCAATCCTTCCATCACATCCCTTATCTGTCATATAGGGAGACAGCATACCTGGCGAGTCCATGGATCCTCCCAGCATATTTCAGTCTCAATTCCATGTAATAGGGAGTCCCCTACAAGAACTACTCTCCTCTTCTTCTTTTTGTAGGGTTCAACAACTGTATTCTGCTGCGCTTTGGACTCATGTCCTCCTGTGGGGTCTCCTCTGCATGCTGTTTGATGGACTCTTCTTCTAGTAACTGAAAGCAGGTTTGTAGTTCCATCGGGAAAGAGTGTCTTCTCCTTCTTTTGCTCCTAAATGTGATTCTTTTCCATGGTGGTTCCTCCACTATGTTTGTAGCCTCTACAGCATTTTCCTCCACTGCAATGTTTTGGTTTTCTTCCACCAGCAGTGCCTCCTCTGACAGCTGCTGCTGCTGCTCAAGAGTTCTATCAATGTAGGCTTCATCTTCCATTATAGCCTTGAGTGTGGCTACTCGCTGCTCAAGGTCTCTGACTTTCTCTTCTGACAGTGCTACAAGCTTACATTTGTTACATGTATTTTGTTACATGTATTTTACACTCAGGAACAAAGTCAAATGTAGTACAAACTTTGCATGTAAGCATAACTTACGCTGGGTACTTTCAAATGCCAGCTGAAAACATGGATGTACATACAGGCCTTCCCTCCTGTCAACTTCTGATTTCTTTTGCTTTGCTATTTATTATTTATTATATTCCTGCACTATTTGTTATTGTTGTAAGCTAATGTTTTATGTTTTTAATTATTTATGATATGCTGTAAGCCGCCCAGAGTGGTAGAATATACCAGATGGACGGTATATAAATCAAATAAATAAATCAAATAAATCAAATAAATAAATAAATAAATAAATAAATAAATAAATAAATAAATAAATAAACAAATAAACAAATAAACAAATAAATAAATAAATAAACAAATAAACAAATAAACAAATAAATAAATAAATAAATAAATAAATAAATAAATAAATGAGTTGTCCCCACCCTCCATAGTCCCTTCTAGCTTTTTTTACTTTCAACTGTTTAGGATACCTGTCCCTCTTGTTTTATTAGTTTGAATGTAGTTGTACATATACCCAAAGGAACAAAAAAAAAATTGTTAGGGGCCTTCCCCAGCAAACTTCCCATTTGCTATCCTGTTCGCAAGCTCTGGTTGCAAGCTCCCTGGGTCTGCCTTTAGCTTTATTTGTCAGCTGTGCTCTGCCTGGAGTCAGGAATCACCCACAGAAGTCAAAGTGTGGGATTACCCAGCTGAGTGTAATGATAAAGATAAAGGTTCCCCTTGACATTTTAGTCATGTTCGACTCTAGGGGGCAGTGCTCATCCCCGTTTCCAAGCCATAGAGCCAGCGTTTGTCCGAAGACAGTTTCCATTGTCATGTGGCCAGCGCGGCTATACACGGAACGCTGTTTGGTGTGTAATGATACCTATGGCTTATTTCAGGGTCTTCCAAAGCCTCAGAAGGATGCTTACTTGAAGTAGTGGCTTGGCAGAGTTCACATCCTTGTTCTGTATGCTGTGGCCAGTCACTGTGCTGAACCCAAATGGATGATGCTTGCTCTGTTTCGCTTTTTTTTGGGCAATCTGTTCTACAGAACTGTGCTAATTTTTTTTTTTTGTTATCATGTAGGAAATGATTTATAGTGACCCTAATAGGGCTTTCAAAGAAAGTGAGATATTTAACAAATGGCTTTACCTGTTGCATACCCCGAGTGAGTTTCCATGGCTGAGTAGGGATTCGAACCCAGTCCTCCTGAGTCCTAGTCCATCCATCACTCAATCCACTACACCATGCTGGGTACATACCCTATATCTTGGTCTGTGACAAGTCTTGAGTGAGAATGTGAATTCCTTCTAACTGGTATGTGGAGGTATGTAAGTAAGGAGAAAACTGAATAAAAAGTGGAGGGAGAGGAAAACCTGGAGGAGTGAAAAGTGTAGCTGGGATATTGCTCAGTTTGCTGTTGTTTATATGAATTCTAGGCTTGTAGTTCAGGGCAATGAGCTAGAGCTCTCCACCAGGGAATGCCAAACTACAAGGAGTCCTTAAAATGAAGCCATTATAGTTGAAGTGGGTGAGACAGATATAACTGTACAGCACAGGATCTGAGATATCAGCCCAAATCTGCAGACACTACTTTGCCCAGTTGTTTTTGAACAAATGTTACTGCTATTCTGTGTGTTCAACCAGACAGTGATGTGACTACAACTGACACTAAATTTTTAAGCCTTAGAGGAGGGGTAAATTAACTGCACCCCATGGAACACATGTGTCACCCAGGGGGCATTTTTACAGCACCTCAACTCTGCCCAAATTTATTTGTTTTTAGGGGGGTGGGGAAAGTTTGAGGCAGACATTTTTGTCAAGTTTTTAGTATTACCCAGCACACATGCCCCCCCCCCATATGCATCCTCCATTATACTAGGAGGCATGAGGGGCTTTTTCAGATTAAAAAATCCCATTTAAAAGAAAGTCAAACCAATGTTTTAGTAACAAAAACTCATTACTGAATCCATTACTAAGTCACATCTAGAGTAGAACCATTGGATCAATGGAACTTATGGAGTATTTTACTCATCAAAACCCTAGTGATTGAATGGGCTTATTCTAGTTGCAATTTACTGCTAGATTTCAGCCAATGTAGTAACCTTGAATAAATACATTTTAAAAATGATAAGACAAAGTACATCAGCCAATTGGGATCATGCCCCTCCTTCTTGGAAGTGTGGCCCTTGTGATGCCAGAAGATATGAATAAGGTGCTTTCACTTCTGCTGCAGTTGGCCTTGGAGAGGATAACTGGGAAGTAACTAATGATTCCCTCTACTGTACATACACATAACTTTGTGCAAAACATTTGGGCTAAATGGCATTGTTACTATAGACTTACTGTAACATAACAGTCTTACTGTAACTATGAAAGTTAGACTAACACCAGTATGTGTTATAGGAAACTGGCTGTAAATATTTTGCAGGTACATTTTGCCACCATTGAGAGCAGGATTAAAGAGCAAGTAAGAGCCAGTAAGATGATGGAAAGGTAAAGGTCACTTTCCAACATCATTTTATCTTTCAAGCTGCAATCTATCAAATATCCCCTTACTCAGAAGTAAGCCTGCTTGAATTCAGTGATATTTACTTCTGAGTAGGCATACAGACCCCTTCATGGATTGCTGCCTTAGGCAACAACAATGCAATGTATTGTTGTAAACTGCAGAAGCATCTGGCCCCAGGATTCATTTTCAGTGGTTCTTTTTTTTTCTGCCAGTGATACAATAGGACCCCTTCATGGATTGCTGCCTTATCGTGGCGATGGGGCTTGAGTAACTCAGAGAAGCTATGGGCTATGCCGTGCAGGGCCACCCAAGATGGACAGGTCATAGTGGTGAGTTCTGACTAAACGCAATCCACCTGGGGTAGGAACCGGCAATTCCACTCCAGTATCTTTGCCAAGAATGCCCCATGATCAGAAACAAAAGGCTAAAAGATATGACGCTGGAAGATGGGACCCTCAAGTCAAAAGGCGTCCAACATGCTACTGAGGAAGAGCGGAGGACAAGTACAAGTAGCTCCAGAGCTGATGAAGTGGATCGGCCAAAGCCGAAAGGACGCTCAGCTGTGGACGTGCCTGGAAGTGAAAGGAAAGTCCGATGCTGGAAAGAAAAATACTGCATAGGAACCTGGAATGTAAGATCTATGAACCTTGGGAAGCTGGAGGTGGTCAAACAGGAAATGGCAAGAATAAACATTGACATTCTGGGCATCAGTGAACTAAAATGGATGGGAATGGGTGATTTCAACTCAGATGATTATCATGTCTACTATTGTGGGCAAGAATCCCGTAGAAGGAATGGAGTGGCCCTCATAGTCAACAAAAGAGTGGGAAAAGCCGTAATGGGATATAATCTCAAAAATGATAGAATGATGTCAATACGTATCCAAGGCAGACCTTTCAACATCACAATAATCCAGGTTTATGCACCAACCTCCATTACTGAGGAGACTGAAATTGAACAATTTTATGAAGATTTACAACACCTTCTAGAACTGACACCGAAGAAGGATGTTCTTCTCATTCTGGGGGACTGGAATGCTAAGGTAGGGAGTCAAGAGATAAAAGGAACAACAGGGAAGTTTGGCCTGGGAGTTCAAAATGAAGCAGGGTAACGGCTAATAGAGTTTTGTCAAGAGAACAAGCTGGTCATCACAAGCACTCTTTTCCAACAACACAAGAGGCGACTCTACACATGGAAATCACAAGATGGGCAACATCGAAATCAGATTGACTATATTCTCTGCAGCCAAAGATGGAGAAGCTCTATACAGTCAGCAAAAACAAGACCTGGAGCTGATTGTGGCTCTGATCATCAGCTTCTCATAGCAAAATTCAAGCTTAAACTGAAGAGAGTAGGAAAACCCACTGGGCCACTCAGGTATAATCTAAACCAAATCCCTTACGAATACACAGTAGAAGTGAAGAACAGATTTAAGGAACTAGATTTGGTGGACAGAGTGCCTGAAGAACTTTGGATAGAGGCTCGTAACATTGTACAGGAGGCAGCAACAAAAACCATCCCAAAGAAAAGGAAATGCAAAAAGCAAAGTGGCTGTCCAATGAGGCCTTACAAATAGCAGAAAAGAGAAGGGAAACAAAATGCAGGAGAGATAGGGAAAGTTACAGAAAACTGAATGCAGACTTCCAAAGAATAGCAAGGAGAGACAAGAGGGCCTTCTTAAATGAACAATGCAAAGAAATAGAGGAAAATAACAGAAAAGGAAAAACCAGAGATCTGTTCAGGAAAATTGGAGATATTAGAGGAAAATTTTGTGCAAAGATGCACATGATAATGGACAAAAATGGAAGGGACCTCACAGAAGCAGAAGACATCAAGAAGAGGTGGCAAGAATACACAGAGGAATTATATCAGAAAGTTTTGGATATCCCGGACAACCCAGACAATATAGTTGCTGACCTTGAGCCAGACATCCTGGAGAGTGAGGTCAAGTGGGCCTTAGAAAGCCTGGCTAACAACAAGGCCGGTGGAGGTGATGGCATTCCAGTCGAACTATTTAAAATCCTAAAGGATGATGCTGTTAAGGTGCTACATTCAATATGCCAACAAGTTTGGAAAACTCAACAGTGGCCAGAGGACTGGAAAAGATCAGTCTACATCCCAATACCAAAGAAGGGCAGTGCCAAAGAATGCTCCAACTACCGGACAATTGCACTCATCTCACACGCCAGCAAGGTTATGCTCAAAATCATACAAGGTAGGCTTCAGCAGTATGTGGACCAAGAACTCCCAGAAGTACAAGCAGGATTCCGAAGGGGCAGAGGAACTCGAGACCAAATTGCCAACATGTGCTGGATTATGGAGAAAGCCAGAGAGTTCCAGAAAAACATCTACTTCTGCTTCATTGACTATGCAAAAGCCTTTGACTGTGTGGACCACAGCAAACTATGGCAAGTCCTAAAAGAAATGGGCGTGCCTGACCACCTTATCCATCTCCTGAGAAACCTATATGTGGGACAGGAAGCAACAGTTAGAATTGGATATGGAACAACGGATTGGTTCAAAATTGGGAAAGGAGTACGACAAGGCTGTATATTGTCACCCTGCTTATTTAACTTATATGCAGAATACATCATGCGGAAGGCTGGACTGGAAGAATCCCAAGCTGGAATTAAGATTGCAGGAAGAAATATCAACAACCTCAGATATGCAGATGATACCACTCTGATGGCAGAAAGTGAGGAGGAACTAAAGAACCTTGTAATGAGGGTGAAAGACGAGAGTGCAAAAAACGGTCTGAAACTCAACATCAAAATAACTAAGATCATGGCCACTGGTCCCATCACCTCCTGGGAAATAGAAGGGGAAGATATGGAGGCAGTGACAGATTTTACTTTCTTGGGCTCCATGGTCACTGCAGATGGATACAGCAGCCCCGACATTAAAAGACGCCTGCTTCTTGGGAGGAAAGCAATGACAAACCTTGACAGCATCTTAAAAAGCAGAGACATCACCTTGCCAACAAAAGTCCGCATAGTCAAAGCTATGGTTTTTCCTGTAGTGTTGTATGGAAGTGAGAGCTGGACCATAAAGAAAGCTGACCGCCGAAGAATTGATGCCTTTGAATTGTGGTGCTGGAGGAGACTCTTGAGAGTTCCCTGGACTGCAAAGAGAACAAACCTATCAATTCTTAAGGAAATCAACCCCGAGTGCTCATTGGAAGGACAGATCCTGAAGCTGAGGCTCCAGTACTTTGGCCATCTCATGAGAAGAGAAGACTCCTTGGAAAAGACTTTGATGTTGGGAAAGTGTGAAGGCAAGAGGAGAATGGGACGACCGAGGATGAGATGGTTGGACAGTGTCATCGAAGCAACCAACATGAATTTGACACAACTCCGGGAGGTGGTGGAAGATAGGAGGGCCCGGCGTGCTCTGGTCCATGGGGTCACGAAGAGTTGGACACGACTAAACGACTGAACACACACAGGCATACAGAGGGTGTAGTTACATGTCAAAACACTCCTGGTTTTGTGTTGGGGTCAGCAGGTTTGAAATCAGTGTCAAAATATCCGTTTAAATGATGTACAGCTAAGAACACATGTTTTTCGCTGGGAAGAGAAGCTTTTTATGTTCAGAAAGTGCTTTTTCGAAACACCCACTAGGGCCTAGCTTATTTTAACTTGATTATGAATGTGTTTTATAAGATTACCCTGTAGCCCATATTCTGACACGTATATGTATATATATTTCTATCTGAAGTATTGATTTAGTGCTATGGCAATTTGAGAAAAATAAATAATAAAATTAAAAAGTGAAACAAGTCACACTACAGCCGAAAAACATGGCTTCTGAGCCTGCCACTCCCATCACCTCAATGCAAGAAGTAAGTTTGTTGGGGCAGCGAGTGGTTATGAAAGGCAGGCAGTGCGAGAGTGGTTGCAAGACAAAAACCTCAAAAATGGTTCCAGGATGATGTGCCAGCAACCAGAGCATTTTCTCATAGCCATGGCTGCATGGGGTTTTATTTTAGTTTTTTGATGCCAACATTTTGCATAACTTTGGGAGGGAAGCTGGGGCCCCATTGTGCTCTTTGATCTATATACTGTGGTAACACATCCTCCACATGGATTAAAGGTTGCCCCAGGAGACCACACACTGACCCAAAAACCATGTGATTAGCATGTGATTTTTAACTGGCTGCAAAACCCCCAACACAGCTCCAGATTTATTTCAGTAGTGTAACCATCCCCAGAATTGCAATTAATTGCAACTTAGATTTTTTAAAAGGAAGTAATGTTTTGTCAAAGGTATAAAGCCTTGTGCAAATGTTTAAAGATAATTCAGAATAGACTATTCTGGAAACAGAACAGAGAGAAGGAACTCTGGTTATCGTTTCATAACTCATAACGGTCTTTCAATAAGTCTTTTTTGAGCATACAAAGCAGTTTTTCTACATTAGCTTAGTAACATTTGCAGCCACCCAGACGGCACTTGGGGAATGTGGCAACCATAAAGAGACTGAATGTGAGAGAAGCTCTTGGTGATTGGTTAAGTGTGGGGAGGAGAGCCGTGTTTGGAAATGTAATGGTAGAAGGGTAGTTGTGTTTGTCTGTGCAAGCATTATAGATAAAAGCATATATATATATATATACATATACTAGACACACATATCAATGGACTTAATATAAACCAAAGCTTTTTAGGGCACTGCTAGATATAAATACTACAAATATTGTACTGTACTGCATCTGCCAGATATCCCTCACCCTCTTAAGACATCCACCTCAGAAATCTCAAAGGGAAAAGAAATTGTGTTCTTGAACAGATGCTTTACTCTGCTCTTATGATCACCCATTGCCTGGGGTAATTCACACACTACTGCAACTGATTACAAAGGAAAACCTGTAGGGGGAAAGTGTTCATTAGCAACTGTAAATAGCCAATCTAATTAACATTTATTTTTACTCTACCATTATTTTATGATAGAGGTTCTCACATTCTTTACAACATAAGCTTCAATTAAAGACCTCCATATCAAATGTTTATTTATTTATTTTTTATAACATACATACCTACAAAAAACACAAATACCTACAAAACAATAACACATAAAATTAACAAAACATACAAGATTAACAGAACATACAGGCGGGGAGGTATTTCCCATACCAGCTTATCTATTTTATAAATTCTGACTACAGAAATAATATATCAGTGTGTATCTACACATGTTATATTCCACATCCCTATTTTGTGTATCTAATTAAGTATCTAACATCCTAAGTTTATAATAAATGTTGTAAATTCTCTCATCTGATTTCCATCCATCTAAATCTCATCATAAACATTCCCCATTTCCTCTTTAAAATTACAGTACTTTTCCACCATAATATCCACACAGGCCCATTCATTCCTCAATGATCTCCATTCTTATAAACAGAAAACTATATGTCTAATCTTGTCAACATAATCACTCTTATAGTTCACACATATTTGATATTTACATATACATGCCTCAGAAGCAAAACAACCAATATTATTATTCATCATCATTTCTGAAGTTCATAAGTCACATACGCTTGTCTAACCTTAATTTTCATGGCTGGCCAAATTTGCTTATAGTATATTAGTCATGTTGCTTTATATGTCAGTTATATATACAGTATCTTAAACAAATTGATTTCTATTATTTATTCAGCAAGTAAATTCCTCCTTTCTGATTTTTATTTATCAACTCCATCTTGTCAACATAGCCACTATTATAATCACACATATTTAATGTCTCAATATGTGTGCCTCACAAACAAAGTATCCACTATTATTATTCATCATCATTTCTAAAGTTCATGGGTTACATGTGATTGTCTAACGTTAAATTCCATCTCTGGCCAAGTTTGGTTATAGTATATTAGTCATATTACTTTGTATATTCAGCTCCAGTGTTATCAAACCAAAATTAGCCTCTTGCCTCCTTTATTCATTCATTTTTTCCCAGTTTTGAAATGCCATCTATAATATTTATTTAAGACACTTTCTATATGGTTGACTAATTTCATCCCCATGTAGTCAGTATTTTGGTTTTGGAGCAACATAGTGTGTGATCTCTGATCGTAAATTTCTGCCCTCAGCTTTGCCAATTTCTCCCCATTTACATTCTTTCTTTTCAGAACAGTCTTGAGATATTTCCTCCCTTCCCCGCTCCCCCTTTAGTCTTTTTTAGGCATCTTTTGAAGAAAAGGAGTCTTCTTCTTCTCTCTCTCTGACGATGGTAGCTGTTGAGTAAATTCCATGATTTGTCTGTGTTGCTTTAAGGCCATCTCTCTCTCTGACATTAAAGGCTGTTCATTAAAATTTTGGTTAAGTTGTTTGTCCTTGCTTTCTATCTTTTTGTCCAGAGCAGAAAAAGTCATCTTCAAGTCTGTTCTGATCTCCTCAAGTTGTGCCTCAAAATGATTGATTATGTTAAATTGACATTCTTGAAGAAGTCTCTTGATATAATACATTGTGGGTTGTGAAGATGAGTCTCCCCCTCCTTCCATGGCTGTAGCAGTGAGCAGGTTAATTACTCAGATTTCCCACAGATTTATTAGCTAGTCCACACTTAAAGTTTTATGAGGGGGGACCCCAAGGATGTTATTTGATTTATAATCCACCTTGTAGCCAGATTCAGAGTCACATAGGTTAGATTATGCAGAGTTATTTAGAGTTCTTAAGCCCTGGAAAAGCCAGTTTCTCTGGGGGGAAGGGCTACGAGAGAAAAAGAGCAGAATTGGTTTAGTTTTCGAGCTGTGACGTAGTAAAAAAACTCCGATGTTACAGGCATTAACAAAGTTATGCTGCTTGAGATCTTCCTTCTCATCAGCGTTCATAGAGCAGATTTGATCTTTTACTTGCTGTGGTTTAGCAGCAGATCGTTAATCTCTGTTCTGCAGTAAGATAATAAATCTTCTACCTCCCTCTCTGAGCAGCTAACTCACCATCATGGTGACTTCACGAGACAGATTGCGTGTAGGAAGGGAACTCTTCCAAAAAACAGACTGCCATCTGAGATTCGGCGGTTCCAAAGCCCCCACTTGCTAGCAAGTCCCACTCTCCTGTGGGAGCTTGCCCCCCCTTCTCCTGGGGGGTCCTCTGACTTGGATGTGGTCGAACAGGAGATGACAAGAATAAACATTGACATCCTGGGCGTCAATGAACTACAATGGACAGGAATGGGTGAATTCAATTCAGATGACCATCATATCTATTATTGTGGGCAAGAATCCTGTAGAAGAAATGGAGTAGCCCTTGTAGTCAACAAAAGAGTGGGAAAAGCTGTAATGGGATATAATCTCAAAAATGATAGAATGATTTCAATATGAAACCAAGGCAGACCTTTCAACATCACATTAATCCAAGTTCATGAACCAGTTACCAATGCCTAGGAGACTGAAACTGACTAGTTTTATGAAGACTTGCAACACCTTCTAGAACTGACACCAAAGAAAGATGTTCTTGTCATTATAGGGGATTGGAATGCTAAAGTAGGGAGTCAAGAGATAAAAGGAACAACAGGTAAGTTTGGCCTTGGAGTTCAAAACAAAGCAGGGCAAACGCTAATAAAATTTTGTCAAGAGAGCAAGCTGGTCATCACAAGCACTCTTTTCCAACAACACAAGAGGCGACTCTACACATGGAAATCACCAGATGGGGAATAATGAAATTAGATTGATTATATTCTCTGCAGCCATAGATGGAAAAGCTCTATACAGTCAGCAAAAACAAGACCTGGAGCTGATTGTGGCTCTGATCATCAGCTTCTCATAGCAAAATTTAAGCTTAAACTGAAGAAAGGAGGAAAAACAACTGGGCTAGTCAGGTATAATGTAAACCAAATCCCTTATGAATACACAGTAGAAGTGAAGAACTGATTTAAGGAACTAGATTTGGTGGACAGAGCGCCTGAAGAACTATGGATGGAGGCTCGTAACATTGTACAGGAGGCAGCAACAAAAACCATCCCAAAGAAAAGGAAATGCAAAAAGCAAAGTGGCCTTACAAATAGCAGAGAAGAGAAGGGAAACAAAATGCAAGGGAAATAAGGAAAGCTAAAGAAAATTGAATGCAGACTTCCAAAGAATAGCAAGGAGAGACAAGAGGGCCTTCTTCAATGAACAATGCAAAGAAATCAAGGAAAAGAATAGAAAAGGAAAAACCAGAGATCTGTTCAGGAAAATTGGAGATATTAAAGGAACATTTTGTGCAAAGATGGACATGATAAAGGACAAAAATAGTAGGGACCTAACAGAAGCAGAAGATATCAAGAAGAGGTGGCAAGAATACACATAGGAATTATACCAGAAAGATTTGGATATCGTGGAAAACGCAGATAGTGTGGTTGCCGACCTTGAGACAAACATCCTGGAGAGTGAAGTCAAGTGGGCCTTAGAAAGCCTGGCTAACAACAAGGCCAGTGGAGGTGATGGCATTGCAGTTGAACTATTTAAAATCTTAAAATATGACACTGTTAAGGTGGTACATTCAATATGCCAGCAAGTTTGGAAAATTCAACAGTGGCCAGAGCATTGGAAAAGATCAGTCTACATCCCAATCCCAAAGAAGGGCAATGCCAAAGAATGCTCCAGGTACCGTACAATTGCACACATTTCACACGCTAGCAAGGTTATGCTCAAAATCATACAAGGTAGGCTTCAGCAGTATGTGGACTGAGAACTCCCAGAAATACAAGCTGGATTTCAAAGGAGCAGAAGAACTAGAGACCAAATTGCTAACATGCACTGGATTATGGAGAAAGCCAGAGAGTTCCAGAAAAACATCTAATTCTGTTTCATTGACTGTGCAAAAGCCTTTGACTGTGTGGACCGCAGCAAACTATGGCAAGTCCTTAAAGAAATGGGAGTGCCTGACCACCTTATCTATCTCCTGAGAAACCTATATGTGGGACAGGAAGCAACAGTTAAAACTGGATATGGAACAACTGATTGGTTCAAAATTGGGAAAGGAGTACAACAAGGATGTATATTGTCCCCCTGCTTATTTAACTTAAATGCAGAATACATCATATGCAAACCTGGACTGGAGGAATCCCAGACCTGGATTAAGCTTGCCAGAAGAAATATCAAGAACCTCCGATATGCAGATGATACCACTCTGATGGCAGAAGGTGAGGAGGAATTAAAGAACCTCTTAATGAGGGTGAAAGAGGAGAGTGCAAAAAAAAAGGTCTCAAGCTCAACATCAAACAAACCCAGATCATGGCCATTGGTCCCATCACCTCCCGGCAAATGGAAGGGGAAGATATGGAGACAGTTACAGATTTTACTTTCTTGGGGTCTATGATCACTGCAGACCAAATTGCTAACATGCACTGTGACAGCAGCCACAAAATTAAAAGACCCCTGCTTCTTGGGAGGAAAGCGATGACAAACCTCGACTACATCTTAAAAAGCAGAGACATCACCTTCCAACAAATGTCTGCATAGTCAAAGGTATGATTTTTCCTGTATGGAAGTGAGAGCTGGACCATAAAGAAAGGAGACGGCCAAAGAATTGATGCTTTTGAATTGTGGTGCTGGAGGAGGCTCTTGAGAGTCCCCTGGACTGCAAAGAGAACAAACCAATCAATTCTAAAGGAAATCAACCCTGAGTGTTCACTGGAAGGACAGATCCTGAAGCTGAGACTCCAATACTTTGGCCATCTCATGAGAAGAGAAGACTCCCTGGAAAAGACCCTGATGTTGGTAAAGTGTGAAGGCAAGAGGAGAAAGGGACGACAGAGGACGAGATCGTTGGACAGTAACATTGAAGCTACCAACATGAATCTCACCAAACTCCGGGAGGCAGTGGAAGACAGGAGGGCCTGGTGTGCTCTGGTCCATGGGGTCACAAAGAGTCAGACACGACTAAACAACTAAACAACCACCTTGCAGTACACTAAAGCATGGCTTTATGATTTGTAAAAAAATGTGGTGAAAAGAGTAATATACAAGTATGGAACTCAGTCAGATATTTCTGCCCCTGCAGATTGAAGCTCTGAGACAAGTTTCAACATTTCATCCAAATGCGTATCAATGCTAGTTCCTTCTTTCATTCTCATGCTGTATAATCTTTCTTTCAAAAATATTACATTCTTACTTCATCTAGTGAGGTATTTTCTTTTTACAGCACCATTTAGTCTTTTAGCTGTTTTATACTTGGTTACTGATGGAGTCTCATGGTCTTCTATCCAAGAGTATAATATCATTAAAGCCTTTGCTTCTTTAATTTTATATTCATTCTGTGCTGGCTGACTTTCAGGTATATCTTGGTCTATAACATTTAACCAGTCTTGTACTTGAAGGGAAACACTTAATCTTGTATTCCACATTTGAAAATTGTTCTGTTTCAGCTTTGGAATCGCAAATATGCCACTGCTGTTACTTACACCCAGCTGAAAACGTTGAGTGGATGTACAGTGGTGCCCCACATAACGAGCGATTCGTTTAATGATGAATCGGCATAGCGATGTGTTTTTTGCGATTGCAAAATGGTAAACATCGCTTTACGATGATCGGTAAGCATTTTGCTTACTAATTTTCACATAGCGATTTTTAACAGCTGATCGGCGGTTCCAAAATGGCCGCCGGGTAAAGAAAATGGCCGCCCGCTGTGTTTTCGTGCCCTTTCCTCGCTTACCGGGCAGCGAAAATGGCGGCCGGATGGAAGATTTCTGTGGAACTGTGAGTTTTTTGCCCATAGGAACGCATTAAATGTGTTTCAATGTGTTCCTATGGGCTTTTTTGCCCCGCATAGTGACGAATCCACATAGCGATGATTTTTTTGGAACGGATTATCGTCGCTATGCGGGGCACCACTGTATTAGCTTCTGGAGTAGTAGCAGGAACTGTAGACATCTTGATACTAATAAATGTCTTCTAATAAGGCAAAAGTGAAATCTAGGACTTTGTTGAGTGATGAATGTTGCCTCCTGCTGTCAGTCTTATAGCTGTGAAGAGAAGTGGAAGGGAAAGGCCAATACTTAATAGAGAGAGAGACTTCCGGGCTCATCCACACTCTGGTGTTGTTTCCGGCCATTGTGAGCTTTCTCTTGGTATACTTCATTTCAGATTCGAATAGATTAATAAAGGTCCATATGTGGGGAGCGCATTTGTTGCTGTATGTACTGGGTTGCCTCAGTATTATTTGTTCTTGTACATCCAGAAATGTTCACTGAAGTCTCACTCTCAACACAAAGTGCAGTCCCCTTTGGCTTATGTGCACATTTTTGGTTAGAAATCGATACTGCTTTTTTGGTAGTTTAGCTCTACAAGAATAGATATGCCATTTTTGGCTGTTTCCTACACCTAGGTACATGCGTGTGTGTGTACACATGCACACATATGCACATGTTCATGCAGAGAAAATTGTTTTGTGTTTTCTTTTTTTGGCCCCTTCTTGTTTTTTATTTTTGTCTCTGTGACAGCCTCCTCACACGACACAAAGGAGCTGCCACGTCACACTCACACTCACTTTATTTCACGCTGCCACCAACCATTCCCTCATAAGACTCTTCAGACAAAAGTATGATATTTAAAATAAAAACTTATGTTTATTGATAATAACAAAAGGAATGGAAAATCACTATAATAATTAAAATAAAAGGCAATCAGTAATAATAAAGTACCCCCCCACACACTCTCTCTCAGACCTTCACTCTACTATATACTGTAGCACAGTACTACACAACATGTACAAGCCCTAACTCCCTAAGTCCCTATCCAGACCCTATCAAGTCCCTATCTCAAACCCTATCTGAGTCACACCTCCTTCACTCCCCCTTAAATACCCTAGCTCCACCCTCTTATGTCCCACCTCCCGTCACGCTATTGGTAGATGACAAACAACCATATCAATGACGGGCAGATGACATCACCGTTAACGTAACATTACCTCCCCCCTTATAAAAGTTGTTTTGTGGGGGGAAAGCTAAGGTGCTTTTCACCCCAAAACAACTGCACATAGAACAAAACATTGCGTACCACATTATAACACTTACCACAACAATATTAAACACATTTATGCATAACTATATCTTTAAAATATACTTACATCGGAAATAAACAATTGCACACATAATATCAATAACAATACATTTTCCAACTTTTACACTTAGTTATATTTTAAGAGTCCATGTTCGTTCAACCGTCGTTGTCGGGTCTTCGGGATAAGGCGTCAGCAACACAGTTCATTGTCCCTTTGACAACCTTAACCTCAAAGTCATAGTCCTGCAAAAGGAGAGCCCACCTCATTGGTTGACAGTTCTGGGCTTTCAAAGTCTTTAGCCACCTTAGAGGTGAGTGGACCTTGCACAAAATGAAGTGTCTTCCCCAGATGTAAGCCTTCAATTTCTGGATCAGGTGAACGATGTCCCAACACTCTTTTCCGATGGTCGACATGTACTTTTCTCCCCCTTGAAGTCTCCTGCTCAGGTAGGACACAGGATGCTGGTCTCCGTCGTCATCACACTGGCACAGCACGGCTCCTACCCCGGCGTTAGAAGCATCGGTGTAGATGATGAATTCTTTACTGAAGTCTGGAGCATGCAACACAGGGTGGTTGGTTACTGCTTCTTTTAGCTTTCCGAAAGCCACCTTGCAGTCATGGGACCATGGAATGCAGTCATCGCTCCTTTTCTTTGTCAGCTCTGTTAACGATGCAGCAACTTCACTAAATCTGGGGATAAATTTTCTGTAGTATCCCACCAGACCTAGGAAGGATCTTATTTTCTTCTTAGTATTGGGTCTGGGCCACTTGAGTATTGCTTCTACCTTGGCCTCTAGGGGTTTGATTATACCTTCCCCAACCATATGACCCAAGTACTTCATCTCGGGGCTACCTAGTTGACATTTACTGGCCTTTACAGTTAACCCCACGTTTTTCAACCTCTGCAATACTACTTTCAAAAGACATAGGTGATCCTGCCAGGTGTTGCTAAAGATCCCTATATCATCAATATCTGCCATAGCAATTGCACTGAGCCCTTGCAGAGCTTTGTCCAGTAGTACTATAGGGGCTGACCAAGCGCTAGACAAGAGCACAATAATTTGATTTTCCAGCCTTTCATCTAGCTCCCTGAGCACTTCTTCAACATAAGGACCAGTTATTCTGTAAGTAGTTACAGCCTGCGGGGGTGCACTACTCTTATTACTTCGATGTAACACTCCCTTGGCTACACCAGGTTTGTTGGAGAAAACCTGTTGATACTTATTAACCAATGTTTTTAGATCACTCTGCTGTTTTATGGATAAGGCAGGGCTGATTTGCACCTCTTCTGGGTTGAACTTTGGCTGACCCCTCCCTTCCCAGAAGGGTAACTCATGTTCTCCTTTATCAGCTGCTTTCATTGTAAACAGCAATTTTTTTCTCTCTACTATATGGCTTAAGGGCATTTATATGGACCACCCTCCTGCCCAGGTGCTCATCTCCCTCACTAATTGAACTGAGGTCACCCATTTCACGAATAACACTACATGGACCTTTCACCATCCCCTCTATTAACAGTTCAGTTGGAATGGTCCCACCAAACTGCTCCGATAATCCATCACTCTGCTGATGATAAGGAGAAGTTTTCACATGTATTACTCCACAAATCTGCCACCATCTCTCTATAAGTCTGGAGGCAAATGATGGTTCTATAATGTTTGCTTCAATACTTTTAATAGATGTTGAAATTACTGGTAAAGGGCACAGCTTAACCATGGTCTTGTCACTGTTATAGTTCTGTTTCTGGCACAAATCAAATTTCTGACAGAAATTTCTAATTTGTTTTCCTAATTCAAGCCAATAAAAGTTCTGGGTTATTCTCTGTGTGGTTTTATTTATACCCAAATGTGCATCAACTATGTCTGAATGTCCCATTTCCAAAATCATTGAACAATATTTACTGTATTTTTTGCACCATAAGACTCACTTTTTTCCCACAAAACAGGGGTGTGGAAAGTCTGTGCGTCTTATGGAGCGAAGAAAACAGATTATATTTTCCTGTTTTCTTCTCCTAAAAAATTGGTGCGTCTTATGGAAAGGTGCGTCTTATGGAGCGAAAAATACAGTATCTGGTACAACTAACTGGCTTCTAATCTCATGTCCCCCTTTTGAAATATTCATCAGTGTTTCTCTGTATGGCAAACCATGTTTAATAAGGAAATGTTCAGGGGATTCAGGGGATAATTCTCTACTAGCCACTTTATCAAAACAGCCTTTTAAAGTGGGGTCTGCTAGCTGCTCTTGGGAACATATAGTTTTCTGAGGTATTTCTAGAGAAAATGCCCCAGCTTGGGGTATATTTTCTTCTCTCTCTTGAAAATCAGTAACATTGCCAGCTGATTCAAATAATTGGGAATCAGTTTTTAGATATAGACAGTGTTTTATTTCAGCGATAGGAATATTATCGTCATAACTTGAGACCTCTCCACTAAAAGTATCCATTTTAGAGAGCTCTACTGCCTCTGCTGTTGTTTCCATGACAACAGGCTCTTCTCTAGGGGGAGCCATCTGACCATTCTGAATACCGTAAACAGACTTAGCCTTGTTTAAATTCATTTTCTGAGGTAAAATTTCTTTATTTTCTTTTGTTTTAGTACACTGGGAGGCTTTATGGCCCCTCTCTTGGCAGTTGAAACAAATTCGGTTGCTCCATGAGCTTTTCCCAGCCAATTTTTCTTTTCCCTCCAAAATCTGGCTCTTGGCTTGGCCCTGTTCAGAAGGCTTTCCAACAAAATGGATGCCCACTTTTTGCTGGCTTTTAACTTGCCCTTTGTAATATTTAGGGTGGTCTTCCCATGTTTTTCTCATATTCTTTCCCTCAGAATAACTTGAGTTTTGTTCTACTTTTATACATTCAGCGGATTTAGATATGTTTCTCTCAGGATTTGAATCATTATTAGCACTTTTATTTTGGGCTGATAATTTCATTTGTTTCTTTTTTAGCTGCAATTTTTCCTCTTTTATTTTCAAATCTAGTTCCTTTTGCTTAGCCTCAAACTCAGCCATGATCTGTAACCTCTTTTCCTCAAACCGAACTCTTATTTCTTTTAATTTTTCTTCAGTCTTAGCTCTGTGCTGCAACTTTCATTGTTCAAAATCTAGCTTTCTCTGCCTGACCTTGGCCTCATATTTTTCTCTTTCTAATTCTAGCTGCTTCATTCTTTCCTCAATATCTAGCTGTTTTATTCTGAATTCATGTTCTTGTTGTGCTAATTCCAATTTTCTGAGATCTGATAAATCTCCTCTAGAGGACTCTTCCTCTTGCGCTGTGGAAAATCTTTCCTCTCCCCCACTAGACTCTTTGTCTGAACTGGTTGCCATCTCAGCAGATCTCAGTTCAATTTCAGTTTTCTTACTGCGAGTTAAGAGCATATTTTTCACAAAAAAGGCTCTGTTTTATTTCCAAGCCTCTGTTTAAATCACTTTTTTCCTTTCTGTGCTAAGGTCTGATATTTAGTTGCAGCGTACACCAGCTGGCCTAGCTGTGAGCTGGTAACTGTAACTGCACTTCTTTGGCGTCTTCTGCCCCTTACACTGGGCCCCTTGCCAACTAAGGATACTTTATATTTCTGCCTTTGGCCCAACTTTAAATTTTAATACAGCTCTACCCACACTTAGGTTCTGCTGATTAAAATGGAGTTCCCTCAGCTTTGCTGCCCTTGGTCTGTGTCCCCACAGAGTTCTCCTAACTCTGGACACGCTGGCCAAAATGCCACAGCCTCTGCTTTGGGTCCTCTCCCTCACAAAATGGACACCACAGAGCTCCTAAATCAGTTCTCCCACACTGAAGCTCAAGCGCCTCTCCACTAGATTTGCTCCCCGTGAGTCAAATCCTAGAGAGTTACCCATGCTCTCCACTTCAGATGACCCTAACTGAAATCTCTTGCTCTGGTCACTTTGGCCAAGGCTTTACTGGACACTCGTATCCCAACTGCTGGACACCAGTTTTATTGTGACAGCCTCCTCACACAACACAAAGGAGCTGCCATGTCACATTCACACTCACTTTATGTCACGCTGCCACCAACCATTCCCTCATAAGACTCTTCAGACAAAAGTATGATTTTTAAAATAAAAACTTAGGTTTATTGATAATAACAACAGGAATGGTAAATCACTATAATAATTAAAATAAAAGGCAATCAGTAATAATAAAGTACCCCCCACACACACACTCTCTCTCTCAGACCTTCACTCTACTATATAGCACAGTACTACACAACATGTACAAGCCCTAACTCCCTAAGTCCCTATCCAGACCCTATCAAGTCCCTATCTCAAACCCTATCTGAGTCACACCTCCTTCACTCCCCCTTAAATACCCTAGCTCCACCCTCTTATGTCCCACCTCCCGTCACGCTATTGGTAGATGACAAACAACCATATCAATGACGGGCAGATGACATCACCGTTACCATAACAGTCTGTGCTGCAGAACAATAGGTAGCTCATATGGAACAAAATAGAACCAATATTGTTGATTTGATGTTCTCCAAGACTGACACATTTTATTGAGATGTCTCAAAAAGTGTCTAGGTTAAATTGTTTCTGAAAGATTTTAAAATATTTTACTTTTTAAAAAATGTTTTTGATTTGTGGTTTTAATATTGATAAATATTTAATTGTTTAATATAGCTTTTACAGCACGAAGACAAGGGAATATTGGATGGTGGGGAAATTTCTGGTATGCTCAGAGGGTACAAATGCTCCATCTGGAACAGCTTATGTTCGCTATGGCAGTTTCCGCTAAGCTGCATATGTAACAGGTGGAGTGGTTGGTAGCCTATATTTTGTCTTGCTTGATAAACCTTTTAGTGTATCATCATCCACTTTCATATGTTTGGGTGAAATGTGTTGTAACAAAAGTAATTTCTGCTTGATTATTATGTACTTTGGTGAATTTATGAGCCGCTAAGCATTCTATCCAAGGTGACATGAATGTTCCCTATGTGGGACTGAATCTGTGATGACCCTTTTAGATATGCAAGTAACAAACATGCATGTGTGGATAGAATTCCTCAGTACAATAGATCTTTGAACAATAAATTTCTTGCCATTCAGGCTGGAGACATACACTGTGATACCTGCAAAAGAGTTCAATGTTTAAGGACAGCTCTTCTTTTTGAACTGCTTGCCTTCTCAGTGCTTCCAGATGCCTGCTTCTCTTGTCCCTTGTTTTCCTGTTACTGCAGCTTCAGTCATACAGGTCTGCACAATTTATTCTGAGCACAGGAGCTGCACTATATAAGAGGGAAGGACAACAGGTTGTCTCTAAGCTGTCCCCAAACTTAGTTTGTTTAGATAGCCTTGATAACAAGACCCCTGGGTTGAAAATACTGCTATTAAACACTAGGTCAGTGAATGCAAAAACAACATCCATCTACAGTTGTGTTCAAAATTATTCAACCCCCAATGCTATAAAGGGGTTTAGGGACTATAGTGTACATTTGGAATTGTATTCAGAATGAAATCCTACAAGGACGTTTTAAAGAACGAAATGCAACTAAAATAACATCAATTGTTTATGTAATACAGTAGTAAATGTTTCTTTTGTGGTTTCTTCATTGCCACAATTATTCAACCCCTTAAAGACTACCACTCTGAAGAAGAGAGGTTCATTCAGGTGTTTTCGATCAGGTATTGAAAACACCTGTGGATGTCACCGAGCACCAATCAAGCATAATAAGCACCAATTAGGCAGCTTTAAAATGACTGTGATACTCAGCTCCTTCTAGACATTTACTGGTGTGGTTACAAACATGGTGAAGTCAAGAGAATGGTCCAGGAAGACAAGAGAAGAGGTGATTTGTCTTCACAGGAAGGGCAATGGCTATAAGAAGATTGCAAAGAAGTTAAACATACCAAGAGACACCATAGGAAGCATCATTCGCAAATTCAAGGCAAAGGGCACTGTTGAAATGCTAGCTGGTCGTGGAAGAAAGAAGATGCTGACTTAGACTGCTGTGCGCTACCTAAAGCGTAGAGTGGTGAAAAGCCCCCGTGTGACTGCTGAGGAACTGAAAAAAGATTTGTCAGATGTGGGTATAGAAGTTTCAGCTCAGACAATAAGGCGCACACTGCGTAATGAAGGTCTCCATGCCAGAACCCCCAGGCGCACCCCCTTGCTGTCTCCCAAGAATAAGAAGAGTCGACTGCAGTATGCCAAAAGTCATGTGGGCAAACCACAAAAGTTGTGGGATAGTGTTCTGTGGACTGATGAAACAAAATTAGAACTGTTTGGGCCCATGGATCAACGCTATGTTTGGAGGAGGAAGAACAAGGCATATGACGAAAAGAACACCTTGCCTACTGTGAAGCATGGCGGAGGGTCAATAATGCTTTGGGGCTGTTTTGCTTCTGCAGGTACAGGGAAGCTTCAGCGTGTACAAGGTACCATGAATTCTCTTCAGTACCAGGAGATATTGGATGAAAATGTGATGCAGTCCATCACACACCTGAGGCTTGGGAGACGTTGGACCTTTCAACAGGACAATGATCCCAAGCATACCTCCAAGTCCACTACAGCATGGTTGCAGAGGAAAGGCTGGAACATTTTGGAGTGGCCATCGCAGTCACCAGACTTAAATCCGATTGAGAACCTCTGGTGGGACTTAAAGAAAGCAGTTGCAGTGCGCAAGCCTAAGAATTTGACTGAACTGGGGGCTTTTGCCCATGAAGAATGGGCGAAGATACCCGTAGATCGCTGCAAGACACTTGTGTCAAGCTACGCTTCACGTTTAAAAGCTGTTATAACTGTAAAAGGATGTTGTACTAAGTACTAAGACTGAATGTTACTTGGGGGTTGAATAAAAACTAATAATGATGTGAGCACAGAAAAGACATTTGTGGTTATTTCATTATAAACTTAAGGTTATATTTCTCTGACCTACAAGTGCCTCTTTCATGTAAATGTAAGCAAGATGACTGAATGATCAAAATCAATGTCAAAATGGCCAAAACATTCAATTTCAGTGGGGGTTGAATAATTTTGAACACAACTGTAGGACTTGATCCTGCGTAAACCTGCCTGCTGACATTACATTACAGAAACTTGCTGGATTAGGCTGGGGGTGTTAATCTCACTCAGTTTTGTCCACTATGGTTCTCAGTTGCAACAGTAGGCAAGACCAAGGGTACGCGAAGATGGAGTAGCAATTGTTTATCGTGATTTCATCCCCCTCACCAGATTCCCCTGTTTCCTGGGTCTGAACGTATGCTTCTGAAATTAGGAGCATGGGACAGAATAGGTATTCTCATGGTGTGTTACTGGCCAATTTTGGGTTTCAGTTTTCTAGCAAGGAATCAGGCAAAGACGCAACAGCTGTACCCAAGGCCCAATTTATTCTATTGAATAAAAAGTGAGAAAGCTCAACTGGAGCTTCCCTTAAAAGCAGAGAAGATTGCGAAGATTGTGTACAGTGGTGCCCCGCATAGCGAGCGCACCGTTTAATGACGAATCTGCATAGAGAGGGGTTTGGGGCCATCGCTGGAGCGATGGCCTAGCGATCGCCCCATGGGGAAAAATCGCTTTGCGATCAGCGGTTCCAAAATGGCAGCTGCAAAAACAAAATGGCGACCGCTGTTTTGCCTCGCTTACGAGGCACCCAAAATGGCTGCCGCAATGGAGATTTTTCACTTAAAGGTAAGTTTTAAGCCCATAGGAACATAGTAAACCCATTTCAATACGTTCCTATGGGCTTTTCATTTCCGGATAGCGATGAAATCACTTAGCAAGGGTTTTTCCGGAATGGATTAACCTCGCTAAGTGAGGCATCACTGTACATATGTTTTATATGATACAAAGAGTCATAAAAGTACTACAATTCTATTGGTCATTTGTACTCCAACTTTGGATCCAGTCTCTTATTGGATAATTAATGCCAACTACAATAATCTATTGGTTAAATATAAGAAAGCATATTATGCCCCATCTTTCCCTGACCTATGCCCATGATGTGCCAGGGATGCGCCTAAAAGTCTGGGGAATGATCTATTTCCCCTTATCTATTGATATGTTTATGTGTTGTCTTCCTGGGCCTAGTTTCTCTGAGACCTGTGTTTTCTCTGCTAAGGGTTATCTGTGAATGCTGCTCTATTTGCCTGAGCTATGTATGAATGTTTCAGGGTCGAATTCTCCCAAGGCCTGGTTTTCCTCCAAACGTACTGTCAGTTACTAATTCATTGATCAAAATATAGTTGTCAGGTTTCCTCAGTATCAGGTATACCACCCATCCCATGGTACAACAGCCTCTCCTCAGAGCTACCTGAGCTGGTATCAGGGGTGGTGTTGGAGTCCCCTCAGTTTGTCATGCTGGGGGACTTAAACATCTATGCTGAGGCAGCTCTCTCAGTGGTGTCCCAAGATTTCATTATGACCATGGGTCCGTCCCAAATGGTATCTGCCCCCCACCCATGCCGCAGGCCACACTTTAGAACTGGTCTCCTGTACCAGCGTAGATGTCAGTGACCTGGATGTAGAGGAGGTTTTTGTGATTCCACTGTCATGGACAGACTATTATCTGGTGTGATTTGGAATCAGAGGGCTCGGGACTCAGAGGCTTTGCAGGGGTGGGGGTCAGACTAAGAAAATCTGCCCGGGAAGGTTAATGGACCCAGGTGACTTTGTGGCTGCCCTCAAGGAGTTTCCCGGTTGATCTCTGGAATGCAGAAATGGCAAAAGCCATCAACGTGATTGCTCCTAAACATCTCCTCCCTCAAAGTAGAGCCAAACTGGCCCCCTGATTCACCGGAGATTTGATGGAGATGAAATGAGTGAATCGTAGATTTGAGTGATGATTGTGGAAAACTCAGAGTGAATCTGATTTAAAAAAAAAGACCTACGAGCCCACCGGAAGGCCTGTTTCATGGCAGAGGAAGTGGCAAAGAAGTCATTCTTCTCTGCCACTATAGCATCTGTATGGGATCACCCAGCTCAGCTTTTTTCAAATGGCCAGAGGTCTGCTATATGCTAGCCCCCACAGAGATAATGCAGACCACACTGTAGCTTGCTGTGAAAAACTTGCACAACGCTTTGCAGGCAGAATTGCTCTGATCCATTCTGACCTGGATACTGTAGCTGTTTCAGGCCCTGTGAATGAAACTGTGCCCCCTGCTTCCCCTGTGTTAATGGATGAATTTCAGTTGCTGCAGCCTGACAATGTGGTCAGGATCCTTGGGGGTGTGTGAGGGCTACCAAGTGCCTGTTGGATCCTTGCCCTTCCTGGCTCATAAAAGGCACCAGAAAGGGACTGGTTGATTGGGTCGGAAGAGTGGTGAACGCTTCCTTGCAACAGGGTGGGATCCCATCATGCTTAAAGGCGGCCATGACAAGACCATTGTTTATAAAGCCCATCTTTGGACCCCACAGTACTGAATAATTTCCAACCAGTATCTGATATCCCATTCTTGGGGGAAGGTACTACAGCAGGTTGTGTCCTCTGAGCCCCAGAGGTTCCTGGATGAGACAGAGTATCTAGACAGATTTCAATCTGGCTTCAGGTCCGGTAATGGGAGAGAATTGGCTTTGGTTGCCTTGGTCGATGCCCTACGATGGGAACTGGATAAGGGATCTGTGTCTCTTTTATTTCTGATGGACCTCTCAGTGACTTTTGATACTATCGACCACAGTATCCTCCTGCCCCATCTCTCTGAAATGGGACTTGGGGGCACTGTTTTACGGTGGCTCCAGTCCTTCCTGAAGGAGAGAACTCAGAAGGTAGTGCTGGAATTGGCTATTATACTACAAGGCCTGTGCTATGGTTTGGATAAAAGAATGGATAACACTAGAAAATCAAATGTTGAAATTGGAAGGTCATGATTTTAAAATGGGCTGGCATGCATATGTATGGTATGGAAATTTCAAAGAACAGACACATTCCTCAGAACATATTGTGAGGAAACCGTCATGTTTAGTATGGCAAAAATTTCAACTGTAAACTTATAAGAACATTCCAGTATGGGTAGCCCCAATAGAGGCATTTACATTGGAAATGTTAAACCAAGTGGGATTTTTACTCACGTATAAAGATTTGTTAACTAAAGATCAAACTATGAAAAATAAACAAGAAAGAAACTGGGTCTAGCAACAGATTGGTGGTCAATGCTGAAATTAGAATCAAGATATGAAAAGGACAAATACACAGCAGTACCTTGCTTTACAAAAGCCTTGGTTAACATGATTTTCATTTTAAGAACTGAAATCCATAGAGAATAATGCCCTGGTTTACATTCTTTTTCTCCCCCCCCCCCCCCCGTTGTACAAAATAGTTTTCCCCAGGACACATTGCACCTGGAGGTTTCTAGCGCTGCCCTCATTCCTAGCACAATCTGCATATTTACAAAATTTCTGCATGACGTAACATCTTGGAGGATGCATTAATTTCGTAAACCGAGGTATGCCTGTATGCCAAGGTATGCTTCACAGGTGCGTTTGATGGGGGCACAGGAGAGAGCCTTCTCTGTTGCTGCTCCCAGACTTTGGAACTCCCTCCCCACAGGAGGCCACACTGGCCCTGTCTTTGCTATCCTTCTAAATTCAGGCAAAGACCTTTCTCTCCCTCCTCTCAGTAAACCAGCTATCTCTGTGTGGTTTTTAGATAGATTGTTATATACTGTATTATTGCTTTGACTGGATTTTTAGTACTGCTTACATTTTCCATTTTTGTGTTTTCCATTTCTCAGAGTGACTTTTTTGTATACTTATTGATCTTTGCCTTAATATTGGCTTTTAATATTGTAAGATGCCTCCTTATTCATTGTTCATATTTTTAAATATTTGTCTTCAATTATGTTAACCACTATTTGCATACTCATTGTTTTCAACTTTAAATATTATCTTTCATTGTTTGTAAGCCTCTTTGGATCCTTTTCCAAGGAGAAAGGTAGGGTGAAAATATAAGAAAGAAAGAAAGAAAGAAAGAAAGAAAGAAAGAAAGAAAGAAAGAAAGAAAGAAAGAAAGAAAGAAAGAAAGAAAGAAAGAAAGAAAGGCTGGTGTAATCTGAGATCTAAACAATATTTGCAGTAGTGACATGTTTACAACAGTGAACAGTTCTTCCAACTGAAATGATTAAATGGTATTTCCTTGCTTGCCCAAGGGATTTCTGAATAGCTAAACAGGTGAAGCTCTTTGGCCATTTACCTATTTTAATTATTCCTGGCCCTTGCAAACGTCTTGTTGAATGCCACATTGCTCTCCCAGTCTCCTGACTAATCCGAACACATGTTCTAGAACCTGAGTTTGAGTCCTTAGAATTGTCCCCCCGCCCCCATTATACTGGTGGCATTCATAAAATTTCACGTAATCTGGACAAGGACTTCAGAACTGACAGCATGCTAAATATGACTTTAATTCTGTTATCTTCTTCATCACTTCAAGGTTAGAGGGGGAGAGGAGGAGGGGAGAAATGTGGTGGAAAGGGAAAGAGGGGGCAAGAGGTGAGGTGGGAGGGTGCAGGGGCAGGTGACTGAGGGGGAAGGGATTTGGAGGGGTGAGGAGAAGAGGTTGGTTGAGGGACAGGGTGAGAGGGGAGGAAGGTGGTGAGGGCTGAAAGGGGAGGGAAGGCTGGGACTGCTTTTCTGGCAAGTGGACAAGATAGCAGGATTTTTTAAAAAAAACTGTAGGGGCGTTCACATATCAATTCCAATGAATCAATTCCACATCTGCCTCAAAATAAGTGGAGCTCTCCAGAGGAGCAGAAAATGTGCTACCTTGACCCAGTACTCCATGGGTGTATGTGTGCACATATGCTAAAATTTAAATCTTTTTTTAAAAGCAGAACCCGGTACTACACAAGGTTTTGTTGTGAATGGGATTGAGCCCCCAGTCATTCCTGTAGACGCCTGACAACAGAAGAATGAGTGGCCTCTACAATAATTAGTTATATTTTAATTGATTACAAGTAAGAGAATTGATTTAATTTTAATTTAACTCTTTTGTCTAAAATATACAAAATCAAATTTGCATGCTTCTTGTACATCACTTTGAAATCTTTAATTTCTATTTGTCTAAGTTCATAAATAAATCAATAAGGTGAAAGTTTGCTTCCTGCACCTGAGTGCACTTGGAGGTTGTTTGTGCTTCTGAGTGCTCTTGGGAATGCCTTCCTCCACCTTTAACACATAAGATGCTGCCCTATCTCTTTGTTTACTGTCATTATGTAATGACAATCATTACCAGCAGTGGGAAAAGATATGTTTCTGAACTGAGCTCTGGCTGGTGTATGTGTTGGTACCAGACAGAGTGAAAGAGGAGTGTGGGCTGTGTAAGTTCTTGCAGAGTGTGGGCAGCCTACTAGGCGAATAAGTAAGCAAGCAAGCAAGCAAGTTCCTGATGGGGAGAACCTTTTGAGTTGCAAAATAGTTTCTCAAGATGATGCACAAAGATTCTGTTGTAACTGTCTATTCAGTTACAACAGAGCCAAGAAGAAGAAAAAAGCATCATTATGATGATCAAAGTTACTCTTTTTAGATACCAAACAAGAAACTGGTCACGGTGGTGCTAAAGTGACTTCTCTAGAGCCATTTAATGTTTCTGCTTATAGAGCATGCTTCTTTTTTTAAAAAAGACAAAATGGATAGGGTGGGGGAGTCAGAATCTTCATATTGTATTTTGAAGTAGAGCTGTTTGACTTTATCATCCAAGGGATCAAAATTCACAGTAGTTAGCAGAATCCATTGCAGGTCCTTCACTATATTGATCTAAGTTGTATTCAATTGATAAATTAATTAACCAGAATAACGAACAGCATTTCACAAGCTTATTCAGTTTCGAAAGTGCATATTCAAAGTCATACAGATAGAAAGACTAATCCATAAAGGTGCAGGGGCTAAATGATAGTCAGGTGGAAAGAAATCTGTCATTTTCTCTTTCTCCTTTGGTCTGCTTTATTTGAGATGACAGATTATTGAAAAGGGCAATCAATCATCCTCAGCTCTATCATCAGCATATGGAGAATTCTTGTATTTCCAGCACTGAACTGCTTCCAATCAGGTAGCACACATAATTAAAGATAGCAGATTTTTATGTAGCAACTTGTTATTGTATTCCAAGAAAAGCAGTGAGAACATCAGTGCTGCATCTAATTTTATGTTTTGGCTTGATGATTTACTAAGTACATTCGCTGCATCATTCCAAAAAGCAAAAATGTTTGCTTTTCTTTAGTCAGTAAACCATATGTTCAGTAGAAATTGTGCTTCCAAAAACCTACCAACAAGCAGGAGATACTTGTTCTGTAGTATCTATAACATTGTGATATCCCAAGGGGGTGTGGTGGCGCTGCGGGTTAAACCGCTGAAGCCTCTGTGCTGCAAGGTCAGAAGACCTGCCGTCATAAGATCGAATCCACGTAACAGAGTGAGCCCCCGTCGCTTGTCCCAGCTCCTGCCAATTTAGCAGTTTGAAAGCATGCAAAATGCAAAAATGTGAGTAGATAAATAGGTACCACCTCGGTGGGAAGGTAAACGGCGTTCCGTGTCTAGTCACGCTGGCCACATGACCACGGAGGATTGTCTGCAGACAAACGCTAGCTTTATGGGTTGGAAACAGAGATGAGCACCGCCCCCTAGAGTCGGACATGACTGGACAAATTATCAAGGGGAACCTTTACCTTTAACTTTTAAGGGGGTGTATAAGTGCCTGAGTTGGTTTGCCTGTAATTCAGGCTTATGTGGATTACCTGCAGTTGAGTAGAAATTTTTCATTTTAGGGAAGGGTCAATTACCAAACTCATTCCCATTTTGCTTCTGATATAATGATGTTTGGGCCTGTTTCCCATGAGACTTTGAGATTTTTTATATTGCCACAGTTCCCCCCTCCCCCATAATTTGCTTGTAAGGGATGGGGAATCTGTCCTTTCATTGTGTTTAAGGGAGTATCATACCACCCTTAAAGCTTAGTGAACGCTCTTCAAGGGACATTTTCACAGAACAGTTGGAACCAAGTTGTCCTAAGGTGTTAGGGTTAACTGTCCTGTCAAAAGTGGTTGAATTTCATAGAATAAATGTCTAATACCCCAAATTTCCTTGGATTATTTTTTTCCTTCGTTGAGGAAGTATTTTTAATAATAATAATAATAATAATAATAATAATAATAATAATAATAATAATAATAATAATAATAATAATAATAATAATAATAATAATAATAATAATGATGATGATGATGATGATGATGATGATGATGATGATGATGATGATGATGATGATGATGATGATGATGGAAATAGTGATAGAAGGGATGATGTTAACAAGTTAACCCAGAGTTGCCAAAGGTGTATCACAGGCAAAAAGGACTAATGAGCTATATTTCTTAGATGCATAGTTACATGAAAGCCGGTGAATCTAGTATTTCTGTTTGGTCTGTCATATGCCATCAAGGCATCGAGCCATCATCTCTAACTAGGTGTGATAACTGCTTCAGCTGAATAGATATGTAATAGCTTAATAAAAGCCTCCTTTATTGAGCCTTTAGCAGCATTTAAAAACAAAAACAAAAAACAAAAACAAAACTTAAGTCTCTTCTTATTGGCCAAGAACTTTTCTCACTAACACTGCGATACTTTACCTTTTGGGGTCTCCAATTTAATTGGCATTGTTGGAAGAGGAGGAGTCTTGTTAAGTCACCCAATTTGGGAGGAGGTGCTTGGCCCAGTACAGAAAATGTTAGTACTAATTAAAGCTTCAGCCTAAGTTTTATCTGTTTATTTTTTGGAACTCATTTTTTAAGAGATAGGAAAAATTACTTATCTCTCTCCCCTTCAATGTGCTGAAATTGTTTTAAGGGGAAAATGTAAATACTGTATGTTACACAAACACCTGCTGTCAATTTTCTGCTTAGCTAATAGGCTAGTTATTTCACGAAGAATATTACTATTTGTTACTAGTGTGTCAAAATCTGGTATATAAAATCTATGGAATTGCTCACCAGCAGCTTGGCTTGAGTTCAGGATCAGAACTGAGCTATGCTACACATAACAATAGAGAAAGAAAATTTATCATGTAGTAGTATTAATTGCTTCTGCATCAAGTCCTTCCCCTTCCAGATCTACTACCAATTGGGTATACCTACTGTTTCAGGCAATACACAGAAACTGTGATGCACTGTTGTGCCCCATATAATTATATATCACAGTAGCCAAAAAGCGAAAGCATTACTAATTGACTGGTGTTGGAATACTAACAATGGACAGTCCCTTTGACCAAATATTAAATGAACACAATGTTAAACTAGTGAATTATGTTGGGTGTATGTGGGAGGCTTGATTTGTTATGCAGTTTTACATATTGCCTGATGACTAGAGTTCAGAGAGGAAGTAATCACTTAATAGGGTTTCTTGATTAGATAATGGAAGAGATGTTTGGCTTTTTTTATTTTTGAGGGGGGGAGCTTCAGAAAGCTGCCATTATAATTTTGGAGAGTGTGTTAAAAACAAACATATAAAATGGATACCAAGTAGGTGGGGCTCGTTAGCCTTGGAAGGCAGCCCATCTAGGAGAAGGAAAACTCTGATTTCAAACCTCCACTGCCTTGTGGCTACTGTATATCCACTGATGGAAAAGGCATCAGGAGTTAACCTTGAGTCAAAATTCGGAGCTGGAGGCCCGGAGGCAGTTTGTGTCGTTCTGGCAACTCCTGCGACATCGCTGGAACCAGTCGTATTGGCTCTTGCCTTTCCATTGGACTATTTCAGCGATGTGGAGAGGGGGGATACTATCCTCCATATTATTTTACCCAGGCTTCGTGCTCTGGAGAGGACACTCCAGCTTCGCATACAGCGGCGAAGCAAAATCAGGGAGCTGGACAGGGGACAGATTGTATTTGTTTTCAGTATGGAAGGGATTTTCGCTCTCGAATTGGCCTTCTCAGCCACACTAGATGCTGTTCCACGTCCTCCATACAAAGCATGTTACCATAGTCTCTTGAGACTGAAGGATGCCTACACAAAATGGATACCATCTCTTTTTAATGCACATGTATATAGGAACAGCTGTCTGTACAGAAAAGACACCCCACTTGTCAATTGCAAAGATGGAATGTTAGTGAGAAAGGGCTACATGTTAAATGAATCTTACTAAACTAGAAAATCTAATTATATTGGGGTTATACTGAAAGGTTTAAACATTTATGTTATTCTTCAATTGCTACTTAAATTCACATTCTGTTACTGTGTTGAAAGACAGAATGTAAATTTTAAAAATCCCATCTATGATTTTAATTCTTCATTTTACTTGCACCTGTTTTGAACTTTGGGGAGAATAATAACCCAACTCTGTTTATACATTCTGCTCATGCAGCTGTCTTCTTTTTTATTTTCCTGTGAGGAAGGTTAGGTTGAGAGAGAGGGATAGGATCCAGAGCACCTGGTAAGTTTTGTAGTTTTGTGGGGATTTGAGCCCATATCTCCCAAGGCTCAGTCCCACACCCTGTGCTATTTTGGACCAGCCAGAGCCTCAGTGTGCATATGTTCTTAGAGTCCTGAGGTAGCTGATAATCCACTAAAGCCACATACCATATTTTTCCGTGTATAAAATGACACTTTCCCCTAAAATAATTAGAGGAAAAATTAAGTGTCGTTTTATACATGGAAGGAAGCTGTCGCACGCTTGGGCACTTCTTGCTGCTGCCCAATTGTCTCTTCCAGAGTTCACAGCTTGTCCCCTCTGGTGGCCCTGAGGCAGCAGTGGCAGGAGGTGGAGGCGAAGGAGCAGTCACACGCACTCGAGCACCTCTTGCTGCTGCCTTCCCTGCCTGCCTGCTCACTACCCCCACTGGGACTGACGGGCTCAGCTCACCTCACTGCCTTGTCCCCTCTAGTGGTGGAGGCAGGAGGAGGAGGAGGCAAACAAGCACTCTTGCATGCTTGGGCGCCTCTTCCTGCTGCCACCGCCAGATCACCTCCCCCCACCATCTCCTTAAGGCAGGGGACAAGCCAGCAACGTGAGCTGGAGGTGAGCCCCGGTAGTCGGGAGTCGCACTGGAGGAGGTAATCAGGCAAGTAGCAGAGACAGCAGGAGATGGAGGTGGAGGAGCAGTTGCCCATTAACTGCTTCTCCACCTCCATCAAAGGTCAAAATTAGGGGGTCGTTTTATACCTTGGCAGTGTATACATGGTAAAATACGGTATATTTTTTGCATACATGATTGACAGGGATGCATCATGATATAATATGGCAAAAGGAAATACAGATGCACTCATCTGCTGGGGTTCTCGCATGAGACCATCTGGACATGTTCTTGAGGCCTATCATCACATAGATGACCACCGTTTACTGTGTCAGCATAGGCACTACCCTGACATAGGCATCTAACATGTTTTTATAGGTCTGTATGCCTATGATGGAACTGGCAGAGAAGAATGGAACACAATACCCTTTGCAGGGACAGAGAAAGTGTTACAGGTCACCTTCTTAGACCTGGACAGCATTTTATTTATCACGTGGTTAAGATACAATACTCTTAGGACAATTGGCATAGGTATAAGATATGAAAAACAGTTTTCCCTGTATTTATGACTCCCACAAATCCAGTGTCACGACATTAACAAAATATTTTATAGACGTGTTATGCAGTATATCTCCAGTCCTGTACACACTCTAACCATAGATGCTTTCCACATTAATCTTCATAGATAAATTCCCAAATCAAATTCAGAGTTGAGAAAAAGGCAATAAAAAAATTTGGGGCTTTCTCCAGCAGTGTTGGAAATTTATTTGGCAGCTCTCTCTTGATCCAAAAATCTTTTTGAAACTGACTGAACTGGCAATGTGCAGTTAAATCACTCTGAAGATCAATCAAGCTCTCTTGAATTTCTGCCTCAGTTTGGGTGGGTTGTACTTCAAATGGATTCAAAACGCAATCCAAGATACTCAGGTTTAACAGGCCATTAAATATTTCTTGCATCTCCTTCTGTATCTGCTTGAGAGGCTTCACATAAATGGTAAGATCATCGTCCTTCACTACCTCTGTGATTTGTCTTCAGGTTTGGAAATTGTAAAAATTCCTGATGTCCTATATTGTGCCACTAGACCTTGAGTTTCTTAAGGGAAGAAACAATGGCTTTCTTACTATCTACAAGGTTACTGTTTTTACCCTGTAAGGTCTTGTTTAACAAATTACATTTCTGAAAAATATCTGCCAGATAGAATATGTCTGCCTTAGTATCAAGAAGTTTTTTTCCCATGCTCTTTATCAAATATGGCGTCCCAGATTATAACAAGACATTGAAGGCAGAAAAAAAGATAAATGTCTAGTTTTGGTAAAATTGATCCTTTATTTTTAGAAAATGGATGGAAAACATCGGTTTCAGTGACTGCTATTTTTAAAAGCCCCCCAACCAAATTACCACTGGAATTGCATGTGCTGGCAGTACGTCAGAAGTGTTGAGGGTATGTGAACTTTTTGTCAAGTTTTTTTCAGGCAAGAATAATGGCTTGCTTTTTCTGTTGTTGTTTGTTTGGTGTTACATTGGCTTGTTTGCCTGGCACCTTGCCTCCTAATGCAAATATTCATAGAATCATAGAATAATGAAGTCAGAAGGGGCCTACAAGGCCATCAAGTCCAAACCCCTGTTCAATGCAGGAATACAGAGCAAAGGATGTCTGCCAGGTGGTTGTCTGAATTCCTCTTGAATGCCTCCAGTATTGTAGCACTCACCACCTCTCAAACCATACTGTTCTAACAGTATGGAAATTTTTTCCTGATATTCAGCCAAAGTCTGGCTTCCTGTAACTTGACTCCATTGTTATATATTCTGCACTCATGGCTGACAGAGAACAGATCTTGTCCCTCCTCTGTATGACAGCCTTTCAAATATTTGAAAAGTGCTATCATGTCTCCCCTCAGTCAGTCTTCTTTTCTCAAGGCCCAGTTCTTTCAGTCTTTCCTCACAGGGCTTGGTGTTGAGCTCTGGTCATCCTTGTTGCCCTCCTCTGAATTTGTTCTAATTTGTCAGTATCCTTCTGGAAGTACAGACTTGGTACTCAAGATGAGGTCTAACATATTAACGTATTACTGAAAAGTAATTTGTATCTTCTCGTGATTGGGTTCGGAGTAAGTTAAGGGCAGCTCTTGTTTTTGGGCGGGAAATAACCAAGAGGGCTCATTTTGAACTTTAACAGATTTATTAAACTTAACATCCGAAGAATCAACAACAACCTCTATGGGTTCAAAACAGTTTAACTCAGGAGGTTGACTGTAAGAATTAGGTAACGCATTAAAGAATGAATTGTCCTGTTCCACTGTGAAGCTGGACCAAAACGCTCTCTGTCTGTTGGCTTCCGTAATGGTGTGCTCCTCATGGCACAAATTGTGCCACACCACCCTTGAGGGGTGGTTGGTTGAATGTGGTGTAGGGACGAATCACCCTCCTCCAGTGACCCTGTCCCCTCGGGAATACTACTATTGTCCATTCTGATGTCTCAGCCATGGTGACCCCTTCTTTCTTGGGAGCTGGAGCTGGCAAAAATCCTCCAATTTTCAAGTTGTGAAAGTCCTGCAATAAGTCGCATGCTTTTTGGTATTTAGCTTCACTTCTCTCCTTCATCTCTTCATGGGATATTCTAAATGTTCTCACCCCTTCCTCCTCCTTTTTATCTTCCTCCTATACTGACAATGTTAGCTCCTCTCCTTCCTTCCTTTTCCCCTCTTCCACCAAACAAGCCTCTGTCTTTATTCCTTCCCTCTCATCCTCTTTGACAATCACCCCTTCTGTTCCCTCTCTCAGTTCTTCTATCACTGATTTGTTTACTTGAGGAGACGGCGCACTCTTGTCACATTACACATTGCCTACTCCTCCTTCACATTTCTATATTTCTGTTAGAAATGTTGTGGTCTTTTATTTAAAAATGTTGTGCCTTTGTTGACATGCAACATGTTTTCAAAGTGTGACAGGTGTTGGAGCTTTGTTGACAATCTAGTAGTTCGTGTGAGTGGGAGGGACTTTTCTGGGCTGGAGTAAATGTACATCTATCCAATAGAAACCAATTGTCCTTTCTAACCTTTGAATTCAAAGAGAGCCCCACCTCCTGATTGTTAATTTCCCTTTCTTTCATTGGCTGGAAGCAGATGTTTTCTTTGCTGTTGATTTGTTCAGTTTGTTGTTATGTATGGGTGCAGTACAGAAAGCATCATACATGTCTATAATTTGGGAGTTTGTAAGTAAACAAATGGTAATTTTATTCCTTCTTCTACAAATATCTCAGAGTGAATTACTGAGACTTTAAGTTAATGAGAAAGAGGTGGATTCTGGGAAAATTATAGCTATTCTCCTCTGTGGATCTCTGTACTTCTACTACATAGCAAAATGGAATTTAACAAGAGATTTAAAGCTGTGTAACAACAGGAAGCATGCAGAGGTTTAAAAAAAACCCAAAAGACAATTAATTGAGTAAGAATCTTAAATTCCCACTTTGCCCTCACAACTCAATCAAATGGCTATATGTTGATAAATACCTTTGAAGTGCCACACATCTCTAAGACCAAAACAGAACAATAGTCAAAAAGCAGCCGCAGAAAGATCATGAAGGATGCCAGAAGTAATTTCTGGATATTAACCTGTCTCTGATATATTTTCAATTAACCAGGGACAAGGAGATCCGATATATATTTTGTTTATTTTCAGCCGGAAAGAAGCAAAAGGACATGGACGCAACTCCATCCACCAGAACAAGCGGAGGAGAGGCGTAAGGTGCTTATACAGAATATTCATTTTTATAAGCTCAAGTGAAAAGAGGGAGGCAGAAGGGGTGTGGAAAAGGAGGGGAAAAGGAGGGGTTGCAGGTGCCTAGGCTATTGGCAATAATTCATCTCTCCCGGTTCCATGCCAGGCACCCAGTTCTCTTATCAATAACCAAGGACAAATTTCCAATTAAACTACAGTGGTGCCTCGCTTTACGATCACTTCGTTTAACGACAAAACCGCATTACGATGAACTTTTTGTGATTGCTTTTGTGATCGCTTTACGATGTTTCCTATTGGGGAATTTCACTTTGCGATGATTGGTTCCCTGCTTCGGGAACAGATTCTTAGCAAAATGATGATTTTCGGACAGCTGATGGGCGGTTTCAAAATGGCTGCCGGGTAAACAAAATGCCCCCCCCCCGTTTTCTGGGACGGACTCCTCGCTGCACAGGCAGCAAAATTGGCCACCCTATGGAGGATCTTCGCTGGACGGTGAGTTTCCAGCCCATCAGAACACATTAAATGGGTTTAAATGCGTTTCTATGGGCTTTTTAATTTTGCTTTACGACATTTTCGTTCTACAGCAATTTTGCTGGAACGAATTAACGTCATAATGCAAGGCACCACTGTAGTTACTTGCAAGCAAAAGAATGCAGGCAGCTTTCCTCCTTTGTCTATTTCTGTGGACTAAGCAGAAACCTGATATAACGGGGTACACATTTATGTACCAAAGCAAGTTACGAAGGCAAGGTGGCTGCATAACTTAGCCTAAGTTATATATAAAAGAATCTTTGTCTAACTGCAGCCACCTGCAGCCAATGTAGGTTGATTGACTCATTCAATCAATTTACATAGATGGTAAAATTAAAGGCTTAAGGTCAGTAAACCGTACAAACACAAGGCTGTTAATAAGCACTGCAATAGGTTTGGGGAAGTCACTATCAGATAAATCCCAAATGAAGAATGCAAACCACTTAATGATTTTGAAGCAGAAATGATATCTCAAAAGCAGAGTGAAATTTGAAAGTAATCACGTCTGAAAGACAAGGCTGAGATCAAAACCTTTGCACTTGCTGCTCCCTAGAGTTTATGCATTCTCAGCAGGATAAAGTCTGAATCAACTGGATGGCACATAATGATTTCCTCAAGCAGCAGGCTCTGATCCCATCCATCTAAGCTTAGCTGAGACTCACCTTTCTTTTCTTTTTCTTTTTGCTACAAAATCAGATATGGCTATCCCTTCACCACCATTTCTTTGTAGTTGTAGTTTCCTCCTGCTGTAAATTTCCCAAGCTCTAGTTGTAGTAGGCAACATAGTGATGCTGTGGCAGAAAAAGCCATGAGGCGGTTTTAACTTGCAATGTTAAGAATTTCTGATTCAGTGTGTAAGAAATGAATGTTTTGCTTAATCTTGTTCTCTGAAACGTAATAGTTTCTTCCTATTAATTTGGCTACACTTTTCCAGGTCCCTTACATATTTATTTCCTGATTTTTTAAAGAAGAAGCTGTGTTGTTTAATAAGCATAATCTATGTATGTGTGTGGGATGCTAATGATTTTTAATACCTATATTGCACTGAGTTCAAAGTGAGAAGCTGCATCGAAAATCACAAATTTTGTGACAGACATTTCACAGCTATCAGTAGCACTGGCTTTCTCTACACAAAGCTGGGGTGTGAATTAATGCTTTAATTATCTAGACATCTTCCCCAAAGGCAATATTCCCCATTTTAATTTTGGTCTGCTGTGGTATGTATGAGCTCCTTCTTTCCCTCTCCTGATCTTGTCATCTGTAATACTGAAAGCATCCCTGAGGGAGCAAAACAAGGACATAGACAACTGACTGCTGGGCCAGAATGTTGTTATTAAAGCTTAGCAATTTTGCAAGAGAGAGGGAGAAGGACTGCACTTCTCTTTCCCAAACTGTTCAAAACATAACACTTTGTGGTTTTGGTTTAATGTGCTTTAATCAATAAATACTATCAACTTATTATTAAGGCTATATGTATGACAAGCAAGGCAAAGAGAGCAAGGCTGGGCACTTGATGTAATAGTGTTGTATCATTGTGGGACACTGGAGTAGGGATTTGATGAATGCTCACAAAATTCCTCATTTGTGGTGGTTCTCTGAGTCTTTCCACAACGTCCCCTGGCCTTTGCATCTTTAGGATACCTAGGCTTCCTGTGAAAATGAGACCTGGTTTCCCTCTCTCTCCCCCCCCTCCCAGTTCTTACACAATTTGTGTGCTTTCAGATGGATCCCATGGAGTGCAAGTGCCAGTCCTTATAGGAGTTTAACAATCCTGCACAGCTTGTGCCTTGTCTTCCCTTCCAGGTGCACAAGAAAGATACTTGCCTTTGAGCCGACCAGGCCTTATGTAAGGAAGAGTTCTCACGAAAGGATTCAGGGACAATGAACAATCCTCAGTGTGATGAACTATGGGTGGGAAGTGAATGGGATACCAGTTAGTACAAGATAGGTCAACTGCTGGGAGGTTAAAAGGAAGGCAAGATGAGCACACATGCCAATGAATGCTAGGCATGGGGGTTCCAGATGGATGGCAGGTGATGAAACACAGAGAATTGTGCATCACACGACCAAGGAGAATGCTACAGGGTAATGCCAGCCTATGTTCTTAAAAACCTCAAAAGGGGAGCTATGTGGTTCATCATATATGGTTGTTGACTCTAGTACCCACATTTCATCTCTAAAATTATCTATATTTCTCTATACTTTGACAGACTGTTTTCCATTGTGCTCATTTCCATTGTGCTTCTCCATTGTCGGGCCACTGGAGACAATCGGAGGTCTGCTGGAATGTGGTCATTGTGTTTCTTGACCCTTCACATGGCATTTATTGATTTGGCATGTGTATTCTCCTTTCAAACAGGCTCCATTAATTAGATTTGCAGTCTGAAGGGATTGGGTGGAAGGAACTGATCTGACCTCTTCTCGTAGCTTTCTTAACAGGATTATCATAGAATCTATAGGTCAGATTCCTTACTATAGCCACTCTGCCACACTACCTCCCACTTTTTCTTAGTGGGAGCACCTCAGAGCAAGCAGGTAAGGGAGAGGCTATGAGTCTTGGCTGGCATCTTTTCACTCCCCAACACGTCTTCAGCCTACGAGGCAATGTGTGCTCCAGAGGTACATAAAATTATGTCAGGCTGCCAGCAGCTCCCGTGGAAATCAATATTAACAATTTCAGTGGTTCGACCAAGGTTAAGGCTTAGAACTTGGCCCATCCCCATCCCCAGCCCCATCCCACCCCCATCACCTTTCCAGATGCTGACTTTAAATGACTTGTAAAATTTATTAGAAAATGGGGAAAGGTAAGGGGGAAAAGAGACAATTTTTTTAAAAAATTGAAGACAATTCCAGATACAAGAACAAGTTGTGTGTACAGGATCATAGCATAAAAAAGAGGAATACCAGAAAATAATAAACACTAGGTAAAGGTAAAGGTTCCCCTTGACAATTTGTCCAGTCGTGTCCGACTCTAGGGGGTGGTGCTCATCCTTTTTCCAACCCATAGAGCTAGCGTTTGTCCACAGACAATCCTCCATGGTCATGTAGTCAGCGTGACTAGACACGGAATGCCGTTTACCTTCCCACTGAGGTGGTACCTATTTATCTACTCGCATATTTGCATTTTGCATCCCTTCGAACCGCTAGGTTGGCGGGAGCTGGGACAAGTGACGGGGGCTCACTCTGTCGCGTGGATTCAATCTTACGACTGCAGGTCTTCTGACCTTGCAGCACAGAGGCTTCAGCTGTTTAACCCACAGCGCCACCACATCCCTACTCATACCACTAGGTTGCCCGAAATCTGGGAAGACATTCCCTTTGTTCCCTGGCATGGCTTTGCAAAGTTCTCCACACAAGTCAGAGAACATCCTTGAGTGGAGAAAGCCTTGCCTGGAATCACCCACTCCTGAAGGACTAAGAGTGAATCAAAAGAAATCACCTTCCCAAGGTTCCTTTATACAATTGGATGGGCTATTAACACCTGGGTTGACAATCAAGTAATTACTCTAATCCACTTTGATCAATCTAATTCAATAACACTAATACTAATCCTCTTTGAGAATTCTTACATACCTCCTTCACATCTGCATACCCTCAGGCAAGGAAACACACCAATTTCCTAAATCAGAGATATAGGCAATTGGTGCCTGCTTTGATATACAAATATGCAGTTTGAAGTACTAGGCTCTTCTTTGAAGTTCCTGGACAAGATACAGGAACAGAAGTCAGGGAAGAGGTGTGAACCAGCTGTCCCCAGGAGAAGTTTCATACTCCTATACCCTCAAACGCATGCACACACAAGTGTCCAGAAGATGAACTTCAGTTTTAAGGTTCCCCAAGTCCTCAATCTCTTCATAACTATTGTTAGTTGTTGAAATCAAGGCAAGAAGAATTACTTTCACAGGGGCTAACTTTGCATTATAAACCAATGATGCACTCAACACTGTGCAGATGTAACTATTCCAAAGCAAACCTCATGGAGCAGGAGGGATTTAGACCAGAGAAGTGGCAGCGTAGGTTCAGTGCAGAGACAGTAACTAAACACTTATTTTCCAGCCATTCACCTAACAGTAAGTATTTGAATTGTTATGGAAGGGTGGTACGATGGGAACCTCAAACTGCTTACTAGGCTTGATTTACTCTCAGGAAGTAGCAGACAGGGAAAGTATTGCAACATGATCTTAATACATGTTTCCATGCTGCAACATGTGTTTCACGTTCCATGTCAATGTTAGGGCTGTGTAGAACGTCCCTATTGCCATGATGGTTCCAAGGTATATCTTGTGACATTTTACCAGCCTTTGTTGGTCTTCTGGTGATCATGTAGCTGCTTATTGGACTTAGGAGGACATGAGAAGCTGCTAGCTATTTAAATTTTGTTGCTGTGACTGGAAATGGCTGTATTTTTGTTTTCTTGATATAAAGTCCATCCTTGAGCTTCAATATGGTATGAAATTAATCCTGGATCATAAAGTCCTTTACTGTTTTGGGACATCAGGGTACAAACATTTCAGCTATGCCTCAGAGCTGTTAGGGAGACTAACCTCATTTACTGTGTTTGGAGGAAGAACAAATATAATAAATAATGCATTTTATTTATTTATGGGATTCATGTCCTACATTTAAAGAAATTTTCCCATAGCAAAAATCTTAGACTATAGTGAACAAATCAATCCAAGAACAACAAAATCTGATCCAAAAACCACAGCGAGTGAGACAAAAAAGCAAGCACAAATGCTAACCTCTCTAAAGCATTCTGGAAACAGGCCACTGTCGATTGTTTCCTGAAAGACAAGAGGGAATGTGTCAGGCAGACTTCCTTGGGAAGAGATTTCCATAACCTAAGGTCCACTGTTCAAGAGGTTTCCTCCCTAGAAAGCATAAAACTTTCCTCTGATGGAGAATGGTCAAATCAGCAGAGAAAAGAGAAATGACTTAAGCAGCCAGGCATAGAGCAGGTATGGATGGACTGTTGGTTTGCACATGATCAGCTGAGAGCTCAATTCCACCGACAAGAAAATCCCTCTTTTGAATTGGGTTGGGCTGAAAACAACCCAATTTAGACTTAAGTGTACGCATGCAGACTGCTATGCCAGTAGAGTGAGTTTTTCTGCTCTTCTAGCAAAGGTCCATTTATTTCATGGTGCATGTAGAATTGATTCCACATGTGTGTATGCATGACCCTGCCACATTTTTTTAAAAAATCCTGGTATCTGATACAGTGCTGTAGCAGATGTTATTGTTGTTGTTTAGTCATTAAGTTGTGTCTGACTCTTCGTGACCCTGTGAACCATAGCATGCCAGGCCCTCCTGTCTTCCACTGCCTCCCAGAGTTTGGTCAAATTCATGTTGGTAGCTTCAACAACACTGTCCAGCCATCTCTGTCATCCCCTTCTCCTCTTGCCTTCACACTTTCCCAACATTAGGGTCTTTTCCAGGAAGTCTTCTCTTCTCATGAGATGGCCAAAGTATTGGAGCCTCAGCTTCAGGATCTGTCCTTCCAGTGAGCACTCAAGGTTGATTTCCTTCAAAATGGATAGGTTTGTTCTCCTTGCAGTCCAGGGGACTTTCAAGAGTCTCCTCCAGCACCACAATTCAAAAGCATCAATTCTTTGGCGGTCGGCCTTCTTTATGGTCCAGCTCTCACTTCCATACATCACTACAGGAAAAACCATAGATTTGACTATGCGGACCTTTGTCAGCAAGGTGGTGTCTCTGCTTTTTAAGATGTTGTCTAGTTTTGTCATTGCTTTTCCTCCCAAGAAGCAGGTGTCTTTTAATTTTGTGGCTGCTGTCATCATCTGCAGTAATTCCCAAGGAATTAAAATCTGTCACTGCCTTCATATCTTCTTCTGTTTGCCAGGAGGTGACGGGACCAGTGGCCATGATCTTAGTTTTTTTATGTTGAGCTTCAGACCATTTTTGAGCTCTCCTCTTTCACCCTCATTAAGAGATTCTTTAATTCCTCCTCACTTTCTGCCATCAGAGTGGTACCATCTGCATATCTGAGGTTGTTGATATTTCTTCCGGCAATCTTAATTCCGTCTTGGGATTCCTCCTGTCCAGCCTTTCGCATGATGTATTCTGCATATAAGTTAAATAATCAGGGAGACAATATACAGCCTTGTACTCCTTTCCCAATTTTTTGTATAGCAGATAGCAGGAACTAAAACCCACCCAATGCCCCCTGCTCCCACACTGCCTGCCTAGTTGCCCCCTCATTACCTGCCCAGTTGCTGCCCATACCCCCCACACTGCCTGTTCGATCACCATCTGGACCGCCTAATCAGCCCCCCCACCTGAATGGTCCACCCATTGCCTGGCCATTCACTTCCCATTGCCAACCTGATCATCCTCCCTTATTGCCTGCCCAATTGCCAGCTGGATTTCTCCTGTATCACCCACTCATTGCCTGCTGAATCACACCAGCCCCCTAATCACCTTCCTGATCACTCCCCATTACCTGACTGATTGCCCACCCACCCCACCATCCATGACTTAATTTTCTGTTTTTGACAGGTGGCAGTATGGGTGGTGTGGGTGGACGCACACACCAAATCAAAACTTTTGTATTCAGACTAAAAACCACATAACTTTAGCCTGAATGAAAAAAAAATCTGCCAGCTTATTCCAGCACTGTAGATCTGCCCTCAGTATCTGTTGTTTGACCAGCTCTAAGTCAGCACAAGCTGCTACATGCTAAAGGGGTCATCATGAGGCCCACCATTTCTGCCAGCCTACATTTAAAACCAAAACCCCGCCCCCTCAGACCATGTGGTCAGGGAGAACAATGGTCAGCCTAGAAGAAAATACCTTACCAAATAAAATGTCCTTCCAAACACAGCTCACCCCCTACCTCAGCTCCTCTTCAGGAAAAAGCTTGTTCCTTTTAGAAGCAATTATATTGGGAACTTTTATACAGTATTTGAAAAAAAAGCTTACAGTGGAGACTGAAAAAGAGCACTAGAGAACTTAGCAGCAACTAATGCAAACAGTTTGAACATGATATCCCTACCCATCAGCCAAGAATTTCACAGCTCTTCCAGGCTGCACTTGGAAAGACTCAGTTTTATTAATGCAACCTAAAATAGCATTTGCCTTTTTTGTAGCCACATCACACTGTTGGCTCATATTCAGCTTGTGATTTACAACAATTTCAAGATCGTTCCCACTTGTAATAGTGCTGATCCAGGTATTGCCCATCTTGTAACTGGATATTTGGTTCCTTTTTCCGAGGTGCAGTACTTTCAACTTAACCCTGTTGAATTTCATTCTGTTGTTTTCAGCCCAGAACTCAAGCACTAGATCATTCTGAATTTTCTTTCTGTCTTCCAGGATATTAGCTATTCCACCCAATTTTGTGTCATCTGCAAATTTGTCAAGCATTCCCTGCACTTCCTCATTCAAGTCATTAACAAAAATGTTGAAGAGTACTGGACTCAGCACTTAGCCCTGGGGTATCCCACTTGTTACCTCCCCCCAGTTGGAGAAGAAGCCATTTACCATCACCCTTTGAGTATGATTCTGTAGCCAATTGTGTATCCACCTGACACTTGATCTATCCAGCCCACACCTAGTTAGCTTACGTAACAGGATATCATGGGGCACTTTCTCAAAAGCTTTCCTAAAGCCAAGATATGTCTACAACATTCCCTCTGTCTATCAGGAAGGTTACCAGATCAAAAAATGAATTGAGATTAGTTTGTCAAGATTTGTTCTTGACAAATCTGTGTTGGCTTCTAGTTATTACTGCTTTATTTTCTTGCATAGTGACAGTGTTTTAATTTGTTCCAGAATTTTCCCTGGGCTGACCTGTAGTTCCCAGGTTCCTCTTTTTTGCCCTTTTTGAAGATAGGGACAGCATTGGCCCTCCTCCATCTGACACCTCTCTCATTTCCCATGATTTCTAGAAAATGATACATATAGGTTCTGAGAGTTCTTCAGCCAGTTCCTTCAGTACAGTGGTGCCTCGACTTAATCCGTTCCAGAATGATGGTCATAACTCAAAATGGTCATGATTAATCTGTTCCAGCCAGAAAACAAAAAACAAAAAACCCACAAAACAAAACACTGCAAGCCCCATTACAACGCATCGGGGCACAAAATAAAATTCATCAAAAACAAACAAAGCAAAAAATGCAAGCCCCATTAGAACACGTCGGGGCTGGAAAAAAATCACAAAAAAATAAAACAAAGCAAGCCCCATCGGAACGTGCTGGGGCTGAAAAACACACACACCAAAAAACAAACGAACAAACAAAATGCAAGCCCATCGGAACGCACTGGGGCCGAAAAACAAACACACCAAAAAACAACCCCCCCCAAATGCAAGCCCCATTGGAACATGCTGGGGCTGAAAAAACACACACACACACACACACACACACACACACACACACGCACACACGCACACACGCACACACGCACACACACAAATTCAAGCCCCATCAGAACACGCTGGTGTGGAAAAACAAACACTCCAGAAAACAAAAAAACAGCAAGCCCCATTGGAATGCGCTGGGGCCAAAAAACAAAACAAAACACCAAACACACTAAAAACATCACAGCACAGAAACATAACCCCCCCAAGCCCAAACCGAACCTGCAAAACAAAGTAAATGTATTTACTCAGAAGCAGAAAGCAGCACCAGGCAGTCCCAAGCCTCCTCCAACGCACACACACTATCTGTTGGGGCGAAAGAGCTACAAAGAAGCAGCCTCTTCGCCGACCAACAGTTAGTACATTTGAATTCTCCACCTTTTTTCCTGGTTGTAACTTGAAGCTCCAGTCACAAGTCAAAGCAAAATTTTGCGGCCGGAGCTGGTCGTAACTCGAAATGGTTGTAAGCTGGGACGGTTGTAAGTCGAGGCACCACTGTACTCTTGGATGTTCATCCGGCTCTGGAGATTTGAACTTCTTCAAGGTGATAAGGTACTCCTTGACTATTTGTTTATCTATCTCCAGCTGCAATCTTGTCCCCTCCACCTGCAGTTCACCGTTGTTTGGAGGGTCATAGTTTGTCCTATGGAAAAAGACTGAGCTGAAATAGGAATTGAGCACCTCTGCCTTTTCTTTGTCATCAGTTAACCTTTCTTCATTTCGTTCAGTATCTGTGCTGTCTCTTTTGTCTTTTGCTTCGCACATACCCAAAGAATGCTTTTTATTTTTTACTTTTAATGTGTCTAGCTAATCTAAGCTTTTGCTGTCCTAATGCCATCCCTGCATTTTCTTGCTACTTGTCTGTATACTTGATTGGTGGCCTGACCTTCTTTCCACCTCCTATACATGTCTTTTTTTTTGTTTTTACATCTTCCTTGAGCTTTTTGTGAAGCTACACTTGTCTCTGGGTTGTGTAATGGTCCTTTGGGGGTAACCCATATGGACATGAACATACTGGGCTCAAATTGGAATTAATCTCTAGATTTTGCTCTCCAGCAACAACTTTCTTCAAACTCAAGAGTTTTCAGAACTTTATTACCATGCACATGAGGGACCAGTTTTCATAGAGAAAAGAGAGGGGCTTTGCCCCAGCCTTTAAACATACACACACGCACACACGCACACGCACACGCACACGCACACGCACACACACACACACACACACACACACACACAGAGTATCTTAGGATGTATATGTGTGGGGTTACTTCATGAAAGAGCCCAGCATTTTTTTAACTATAGATCCCAGAAGACCCCTAGTCAACATGGCTAGTGGATTCTAGGGTTTAGCCCAAAATAATTGTTTTTACCACGCTCTGCTTCATGAAGTACTTGGCAAAGCAAAAATCCCAAGAAGAATGGGGAAATCTTTTTCCCCACCAAAATATTTTTCTTGTAAGAAATAAAAATGTGACTGCTTTCCCATTTCTGTCATAAGCCTTTGCAAACATCAAGAACAATAAAGTATTGTCAAGTCAATTCTGACTTATGGCAATCCTTCTCAGTTCTTCCTACATTTCCTGACAGTACTCAGAAGTGATTTACCATTCCCTTCTTCTAGTGGTGCTCTGAGACCATCCAGCTACCCAAAAGCCACACAGAATGGCAACAGAAAGAGGATTTAAAGGTTTTTGAAGGAAATGCTTTGGTCCTGCTCTTAATGTCTTTTGCTTTGTTATTTGGTTTTAACAGGAGTTCTGATTTCCTTATTGACATCTGTAACGGCCTCCCTCTACCTCACAAAGGGGGGTCACTACGTCACTCTAAATCACTCTTCTTTTCCATTGCCACCAACCATTCCCTCAAATAAGTAGCTTCAGGCCAAAATATGATTCAAAATAAAAACTCAGGTTTATTGGGTACAAATAAAAGGAATGGTAAATCACTTATAATTAAATAATACTTCAATCACTATAATAAAGGCACTAGCATACCCAGACTCTCACAATATAACACAGATCTCCTAACTCCTCTCTAAACCCTATCAAAGCCCTATCAGTCCCTATCTGTCCCTATCTGAAATCTCTCACACACATTCACTTCCATTTATACAACAGCTCCACCCCTTATGTCCCACCCTCCGTCACACCATTGGTAGATGACTCACAGCTTTAGCAGTGACAGACAGGTGAGGTCATAGCTGTATGTAACAATACCTCCCCCCTTTAAAAGTTGTTTTGTGGGGGAAAGCTAAGGTGCTTTTCACCCAAAACAACTAGTAGCAAAAATCAAAACATTACAGTTTCCCCACATTTCAAAACTTACCATCAACATTCAGGCATACTCTAACAATACTATATTATTCAAAATATACTTACACTCAATAAATCATTTGCATCTATACAGAACAACATTTCAGTAAACACATATTTCCATAACTTTTAAACACAGTAACCAATTTCAAGAGTCCATCTTTTCATCTTCCGTCATCTGGTCTTCGGGATAAGGCATCAGCAACACAGTTCATAGTCCCTTTGACCACCTTAACCTCGAAGTCATAGTCCTGTAAAATTAAAGCCCACCTCATCAGCTTACTGTTTTGGGCCTTCATAGTCTTTAACCACATCGGAGGGGAGTGGTCAGTATAAAGGATGAAGTGTCTCCCCCAGATGTATGGTTTTAATTTCTGGATCGTGTACACGATGGCCCAACATTCTTTCTCAACAGTTGACAGGTGTTTCTCGCCTTTCTGTAGTTCCTTGCTCAGGTAGGACACAGGATGCTGGTCTCCGTTGTCATCACACTGGCACGGCACAGCTCCTACCCCGGCGTTGGACGCATTGGTGTAAATGATGAACTCTTGATCAAAGTCTGGAGCACGCAACACAGGGTGGTTGGTTATCGCCTCCTTCAGCTTCCCGAACGCCTCCTCGCAGCTACTGGACCATGGGATGCTGTCATCACTCTTCTTTCGTGTCAGCTCGGTCAGCAGTGCTGCAGTCTCACTGAACCTAGGAATAAACTTCCTATAGTATCCTACTAAACCAAGAAAAGATCTAATTTTTTTCTTGGTATTGGGTCTAGGCCAATTACGTATTGCCTCTACCTTTGCTTCTAGGGGCTTGATTACACCTCCCCCTACAATATGACCCAAATATTTCATCTCGGGGCTACCCAGCTGGCATTTACTTGCTTTCACTGTTAGCCCTACTGCCTTTAACCGGTGCAGTACTACCTCTAGGTGACAAAGGTGATCCTGCCAGGTATTGCTAAAGATCCCTATGTCATCAATGGAGGCTTCTGTAAACTCACTGAGCCCTTGCAGAGTTTTGTCCATCAGCCTTTGGAATGTAGCTGGGGAATTCCTAAGGCCAAAACTGAGTACACGAAACTCAAATAAGCCAAAAGGGCTACAAAAAGCAGTTTTTTCTTGATCTCTAGGGTCTATCCGCACTTGCCAAAAACCTTTAGTCAGGTCTAAACAGGAAATGTATCGACAACCCCCTATGGTTTCAATCAGGTTGTCAAGTCTGGGCATGGGGTAAGCATCTGGTTTGGTTACTAGATTTAATTTTCTGCAATCAACACAGAACCTAATGCTTCCATCCGGTTTATCCACCAAAACTATTGGAGCAGACCAAGGGCTAGACGATGGCACAATAATATTTTCTTTTAACATCTCATCCAGCTCCTTGCGCACCTTGTCCATATAGGGTCCGGTTACTCTGTATGGGGTTACTACCTGTGGGGGTGCATCTCCAGTATCTATTCTATGCATCATTCCCTTAGCTAACCCAGGCTTGTTTGAAAAGACCTGTTGATACTTAGTAAGCAACATCTTTAGTTCCCTCTGCTGTTCTAGGGTGAGTGCAGGGCTGATCTTCACCTCCTCTGGGTTGAACTTAACTTCACCCCTACCTTCCCAATAAGGCAAGTCATGTTTTTCCTTATCAGCAGCTTTCATTGCAAAAAGCACTCTCTTTTCCTCTCTATAATATGGTTTAATTGCATTCACATGCACTACCCTCCTGCCTAGATGTTCATCTCCTTCAATTATATAATTAAGATCGCTCATTTTAGAAATGATCCTATAAGGTCCTGCCCAGTTCAATTGTAGTTTGTTCCCCTTGATGGGCTTCAACATCAGCACCTCATCTCCAGGGTTAAAATGTCGTTCCCTAGCCTTTTTATCATACCAGACTTTTTGTTTGACTTTCTGTGCTTGCAGGTTTTCAGCAGCTAACTCTAAATTTCTTTTGAGGTTGTTCATTAAAGTGTCTGTGTATGAGACTACATTCTGAGGATCTTCTTCTATGATCTGTTCCCAATTCTGCCTAATCAGATCAAGTTGTCCTCTCACTTTCCTCCCGAATAACAGTTCAAATGGACTGAACCCTGTACTATCTTGTGGTACTGATCTGTATGCATATAGCAATAATTGCAATTTCTGGTCCCAGTTATTTGGGTTTTCTGCTAAATAAGCTCTAATCATTCTCATCAGGGTTTCATTAAATTTCTCTGGCCAATAGAAGTTTTGAGTTATTCTCTGCTTGGTTTTATTTATCCCTAAATGTGCAGCAAATATAACAGAATGTCCCCTTTCTAAAATAATTTGACGATATTTAACAGGCACTACCAACTGGCTTCGAATCCCATCTCCCCCTTTTGAGATGTTCATCAGTGTTTCTCGATACAGTAAACCCTTTCAGGGGTTCCAGGGGTTAACTCCATTCCTGACACTTTCTCAAAACAACATTTTAAAGTGGAATCTGCTTGCTGTTCCTGGGAAAATATACTGCTTTGGGGTATCTCAAGTGAGAATGCCTCAGCTTGTTGTATATTTTCATTTTCTTCCTCCTGAATGTCAGTAACTTTTTCAGCTGCCTCTGTTTGATCTTGTTGTGAACGCGTAAGAACTAACACTCTCTTAACATGCTCCGAGAGGTTTGTCCCAATAAGTACAGCTGAAGGCAGTTGCGAGGAAATTCCTACGCGCCAATTTCCTTGCCAGCCCTTATAACGAACTAACACTTCAGCTACAGGCAAAATAACAATCTTCCCCTATTCCTTTAATTGTCATACTTTCATTTGGTATTATGTAATTTTGTGGTATGATATCAGGATGACACAAGGTCACCTGCGAACAGGTATCTCTCAATGCCAAAATAGTTGTGATCTAAAATTCCAATATTATCACCAGCTGCCTCAAATAATTGGGGATCAGTTCTAATAAGAAGGCAGTGCCTTATCTCAGCCACAGGAATACTATCTTCTTTAATCTCAGCTGTTGTTGAGATCTCTGCTGGTGTTGCTATGGCAACTGACTCCTCCCTTGGTGGAGTTATCTGTCCCTTCTGAACACAATAAACAGATTTAGTCTTGTTTAAATTCATTTTCTGAGGTAAAAATTCTTTATTTTCTCTAGCTTTATGACATTGGGACGCAATATGGCCTTTTTCATGGCAAATGAAGCAATTTCTATCACTCCGTGGAACCTTTCCAGCCCCTTTTTCTTTTCCCTCCAAATTTTGACTCCTGGCTTGGCTCTGTTCTGAGGGCTTTCCCACAAAATGGCCGCCCACTTTCTGCTGGCTTTTAACTTGTCCCCTGGGATATCTATTGTAGTCCTCCCATGTTTTTCTCATACTTTTTCCCTCAGAATAAATAGGTTTTCTGATTTGTGAGATGAAATCTGCAATTTCCCCTGCCTGTTTCAAATTTTGAGGTTTCTTGTCTTTGACCAAGTATTTAATTTCACCAACTTTTTAAATTCAGAATAATCTTTTATTAATTCAATTGCCATCTCGGCGTACACTTCAGCAAGGCTTCCACTAATTTGAGATCTCAGAATAATCATTTTTTCTGACTCTCTGACTGAAAAATCAGCACACACTCTTTCAAAAAGAGTTTAAAATGCTTCAGGACAATCTCCCTTTTTAAATGTTGGGAATTTCTTTAGGTCTGCTTTTGATAACTGACCCTCCTCAGAGTTTGAATCCCTATTATTATTATTGTTCTGGTTCATTAATTCCATTCTTCGTAGTTCAAAAGACATTCTCTCTTTCTCTAGGGCAATTTTCTCTCTCTCTAATCTTTCTTCCCTCTCCATTTTCTCTTTCTCTAATCTTTCTTCCCTCTCCATTTTCTCTTTCTCCATTTGAGCATACCTTTCCATCTTTTCTAATTCTAGCTGTTTTAACCTATATTCATGGGCTTGTGCTAACTCCAATCTTCTGAGGTCTGTTAAGTCTTCTCTAGAGGACCCTCCCTCTTGAGCTGAGGAAAATCTTTCCTCTTCCCCACTAATCTCTTCATCTGAACTAGCTGCCATCTCAAATGGTCTTGGTTCAGCTTTTCTACCCCTGGTTAAGGGCATTTTCTTTCACCAAAGGCTCCTATATCAACTCTCACGCCTCTGTTTAAAAGTCACTTTTTTTCCTATGCTACTGAGTCTGTGTTATAAAGTTGCTGCCTTCTCCAGCACTGTCAGCTAGCAACTGTAAACTAGGCTTCTGCCCCTTAAGCTAGGCCTCTTGCCACACCGAGTTTATTTTATTTCTCTGCCTCTGGCACCACTCTTGAATTCACACAGCTCTACCTTGACCCAGGTTTAGCTTTTCAAACAGAGTTCCCTCAGCTTTGCTGCCCTTGGCCTTCGCTCTGTCCCCTCAGAGTTTCCCTAAACTCAGGACAAGCTAGCCAAAACACCACAGCCTTTGCTTTGGGCCACTCTCCACACACAAAATGGTCTCCACAGAGCTTCCCTGTCTCAGTTTTCAATCTGAAGTTTCAGTGCCCCTCTACTAGACTTGCTCCCCTTAAGCCAAGCCCTAGAAGGTGACCCACGCTCTCCACTTCAGATGACCCTAGGTAAAGATCCCTGCTCTGGGCACATTTTTGCCAAGGCTTCACTGGAATATTCGTATCCCACCAGCTGGACACCAATTTTATTGTAACGGCCTCCCTCTACCTCACAAAGGGGGGTCGCTACGTCACTCTAAATCACTCTTCTTTTCCACTGCCACCAACCATTCCCTCAAATAAGTAGCTTCAGGCCAAAATATGATTCAAAATAAAAACTCAGGTTTATTGGGTACAAATAAAAGGAATGGTAAATCACTTATAATTAAATAATACTTCAATCACTATAATAAAGGCACTAGCATACTCAGACTCTCACAATATAACACAGATCTCCTAACTCCTCTCTAAACCCTATCAAAGCCCTATCAGTCCCTATCTGTCTCTATCTGAAATCTCTCACACACATTCACTCCCATTTATACAACAGCTCCACCCCTTATGTCCCACCCTCCGTCACACCATTGGTAGATGACTCACAGCTTTAGCAGTGACGGACAGGTGAGGTCATAGCTGTATGTAACAACATCTACTGACCGTTTTCCTACAGACTCGCCCTCTTAGAATTAAATAAATCATCATCATAAGTAAACAAAAGAAAGCATGAGGCATATTTAGTCTGCTTCTTGCTTTGTGACTCAGTAATACCATTTTTCACTTCTCTGTGTACACATTCAAACGATCATACTTCAAATAAATATGGTTTTGTTGTCAACTCTCAGTTGATTAGAGGTGCCACATAAAACCTTTCAGGTTTTCATGGCAGATCTAAGGTAATATTTTTCTGAAGTAACAGCAACCCCCTAGGTGACTATGTTTGTGTGTTAATTGAATTTTATGACGGATAGATGCTTAGGTAAGTGTATGGCCTACAGTATTATAGAAATGTCACCATGTGGGGTTGGGTTTTCCAAAAGACTCTGGTCTTTGCATTGGTGTAGACTACAGTTTGTAATTCTTTTCCTCCAAGATGAAGGGTAGCCATTTATTTATTTAAAGTAAAGGCGTGTATTTAGAACTTGAATTGTGACATCGCTTTTCCTGATCACCATAGGGTCTGGAGAGAAGGCTTTGCTGTCTCAATTCCTGTTTCCTTCTAGTCAGTATTTTAGCTGCTTATCTCCCATTTGAACTTAGTTAGACTCATTAAGAAATGAGCAAGGTTGCAGTGTTCCATCCTCACTCTTTATCTGCATATTCATGTGATGGACTTTGGGAATCACACTGTTGATACCAATTGATTTACAAGCAGTTACACTTCTGTTCCATGGAAGGGGCAGTGTTTCCAGTGAATAACACAGGTATATGTGAACATAGTCTTAGAAATTAAACTGAGCAATTGATTGAGCAATTGAATTGTAACTTGTGTTCCCAAGTAACTGGCTGGAATCCAGTGTACCTGCTTTCCACTTATTTCTTTAAATCCAAAACCTTTTACTGAGGGTGCAATATTTAAAACCTGGAATCCTGAACATACAGCTTACCATGACCTAAATATGGGAATATTCTGTATAAGTTTGGGCTTCCTTTATACAAATTGGGGATTCCATAATTCTCCATTCTGGAGACAGATCCGCACCTACAGATACCTAAATGTGATTCACCTAGAGAAAAGCCCAGGTAGGAGGACATCAAAGCCTAGTAGAAGGTCCTTGCTTTGAGGCCTGTTACCCATATTTTTAATATATACTAGAAGATGTTTGACTGATTTATTTCATTCTGCTGATCATACAAACTATGCTCTATTTCTGGCTGAGAAACACAGCATGAAATTTCAGTCCAAGTACCCTCTCTATTCCTGTAGGAGTTTACACACTGGTCCACTGGTCCAGCTTCTACTGTATTTTGAAACATTGTGGTCATTCATATCTTCTAATAGCTCTACAGTTTACTGTTAAATATCCAAGGATATTTTTTAATTTATTAAACAACTGAAAAACTTACTGCACAAAACCCTGGACATTTTACAAAATCCTCGAAAACTGAAGGGGAAATTCTGGCATGTATGGAACAAGAAGACAACTCCTGTGGTTTGTGCTTCATCCATATTTGGGCCTGGAGATGTAGTTGTTACTGTACATCTACAGTATTTATATTCCAGAAAGAAGTCTGCAGCTGTTCTTAATTATCCTCTTATGCTTACTGTTTTCATTTGATTATTTATTTATTTATTTATTTATTTATTTATTTATTTATTTATTTATTTATTTATTTATTTATTTATTTATTTATTTATTTATTTATTTATTTATTTAAAATACGGTAGGATCCCCTTATCAACAGGATCAGTATTCACTGATTCACTTATCCATGGTCTGAAAATATTAAAAATATTAACAAAGAAAAAGTCCAGAAGAAACCCTCTTTTCATATGTATTACCAGACCTGGCCGCTAGAGGGAGTCAGAGACCATACTATGAATATTTATTAATGAAGAATGCATTCATGGTCTCTGGTACCCTCTAGTGGTCAGTCCTGATAATACATGTAAAATATTTTTATTGTTTTGTCTTTATACTATGCTATATATATAGGATTTGCTGTTATCCACGGGGGGCTTGGAACTAATCTCCAGTTGATAGGGAGGATCCTTCTGTATTTATATGCTGCCCTTTTCTTAAAGCATCCAAGGCAGCTGACAATATTAAAAGAAAATAAGTTAAAAGTTAAATAATAAATTGTTACAGTATTTTAATAATAATAATAATAATAATAATAATAATAATAATAATAATAATAATAATAATAATAATAATAATAATAATAATTTATTGTCATTGTAAGTATATACACATACAACGAAATTCACAGACACCCAGAGACCAGACACATGCACACACATAAAATTCCCAAACACTCCCCACCCACAGCATTAAACAGATATATTAAAACTCATAAATAAGAGCAATATTAAAAGCTCAATAATTCCTTTAAAAAATTTGTTGGTCAACTGGTTGTTTGGAAAGCATGCCGGAAGAGAAAGGTCTTAGTCCACTTGAGGAAGGAAAGCAAAGCTTGGCCTACCATGGGGGGGAGTTCCAGAGTCTGGGTGCAGCAACAGAGAAGGCCCTTTCCTGTGTCCCCCCCCAAAAAATGCACCTGTGAGGGTGATGGGACTGAGAGAAAGCCTCTCCTGATGATTTTAATTACCTGGGTAGGCCCATAAAGGGAGATGACGTCTTTTAGATAGCTTCAACCCAAACCATTTAGGGCTCTATGGGTTGAAAACAGCCCTTTGGATCGTGCTCAGAAATAGATTAGCAGCCAGTGGAGCTGGTGGAACAGGGGAGATATACTGTATGTTCCTTGTAACCGGCCCAGTTAACAATCTGCCTGTGGCATTTTGGACCCACTGGAGTTTTCAAACACTTTCCAAAGGCAGTACCCATACAGCATGTTACAGTAATCCAGGCAAGATGCAACTAAGTCATGTGTTACTGTGTCCGATCAGACCTCTCGAGGAACAGGTGCAGCTGCTGCAGTAGTTTTAACTATGCAAAAACACTTCTGGCCACCACCGAAACCTGGGCATCTAGGCTTAGAGATGAATCCAGGAGCACCCTCAAACTGCGCACCTGTGTTTTCAGAGGAAGTGTAGCCTCATCCACCACAGGCTGAATCTGTATTCCCTGACCTGCTTTTCGCTCTTACCCAGTCTATTACTGACACCAGACATTGATTTAGAACTGAAGCAGCTTCATTGGGTTTGAATGGGAAGGAGAGATAAAGTTGAATGTCATCTGCTTATTGGTAACACCAAACCCCAAATGTACGAACAAGCGGTCTCAGCAGTTTCATGTAGATATTAAATAGAGATTTGAACAAAGGGGTTTCCAGAATCAATCTGTGTTATTTGCACTTAAAGGATTAGGTAGCTGGAGATGGGAAAAGACTTTCATTGAATCTACAAAGACATTGGGAGGCATGGCATGTGTTTGTTTGTGGTATTATAAGAGGCCATATACAGCGATCTCCAGGCAGCATAAAATAAACAAGAAAAAAAAATAAATGTAAAAAATAAAATAAAATATAACCAACAAAAGAAGACTTGTAGCACTTAAGCATTAAATATATAGATTTTCAAAATCCAACCAATATTGGATTATATGAACATTTATCTGATTTGATTATATGGCAGCTTGCTTTTCAAGGACTGTTCCCCCCCCCCCAATCTTCAAGAGCTTGTCTTCAGTTTGAAACAATAAGAGGGAGGTCATGTCTTCAAGCCTTTCCTGTTTGCAGTAGGTATTTCAGCCCTCAACACAACCTTTGGAGAGTCTGAATTTTTTCCTGCGGTCATAGAATGCAATATTCTATAAGGATAGAACAGGGCTGATCATATTAATAACTCTCTTTAAACAGCCACTTGACCAACAAACTCTAGATGTTTTTGGACTGCACTCCCATAATTTCTCACCACTGTGTTGGTTAGGGGGTGACAGAAGCTGGAGTCCAACAACAACAGGAGGGCTACAGAGTCAAATGAACAGAGCCTGGGAAAGACATTCCCTTTAATCTCCCAAATAGACAAGCTCTTTATAATGTGGCTGGGGAACCTTCATCCCACCATATGTCTTGGACTAGAATTCCCACAAACCCTTACCAATCATGTGCCAGGGAGGGCTGACAGGTTGAAGACAAAATGTCTGGAGAGAGGAAACATCTCCACATCTCTCTCTCTCTTTCTCTCTCTCTCTCTCTCTCTCTCTCTGACGCTGCTCTACATGTAAAGGAGTGTAGCACGGCTATGGTTACTATGTAATGGCAAATGTGGATGTCTGTTCCTGTGAAGGTTCACCTTGGTCCAGGTGTGGAGGGTCTGCCTGTTCTTTAAGAGTAAACAACAACAACTTTTCTAACGGTTACAAAATATTAATGTTTATTTGAGAAACTGTGAACATCAACCAGAATGTCCAGCTTCTCCTTTTCTCACAATGGTGGGTGGAAGGGGTTAAGGCTTTGTTCCAGAAATAATTTTTCTCCCATTAACTCTATCATCTCATATCTGTGAGAAAGCTGAAGGTCCTCTACCTCCAGTCCTGATGGAACTGGCAACCTGGGCATCAGGTCTCCAACCTTGATTTTGCCTTCCAGGTCTCAGGCTCTCTGCTCTGTGAAGTCTCACAGACCAGTGGTTCTGCATGGCCCATCTCTGAAGGGTTGAAACATCTTTCTTTCTCCCTCTTCTTTCTAGTCAACTTGGCTCTAGCCAACTTGATTCTTCACCACCATTCCCTTGCCTCTTTCTTTCCCCAATATGAGGATTTTTGGGGTTTCACCTCCCTTCTTCTCCTCTTTGTGAGGGATTATAGTTTTTCCCACTTAAGGCTCCATGGGTTCCCAGTCCAGAACCATCCCCAGCCTGGTGGAAAATCCTCTTATATTTTCTTGCATCTACCTCTCCCACCTTGACTACTTCCCTAGCGGACTTCTCCCCTTTATATACCTTCAGACTCCCGGACTCTTCTTTTCTTACCTTTTAAAACTGTTCCTTCCCCTCCTCCACACTCCGCTCTACTCTCTCTCTTAGTGCAGCCTCTTCCTTCAGCCGGGTTTTCATTTCCCTTGATGTCCTGGGTCCCTCCTCTTTTTCCTTCTCTACCTCCCATTCTCCTCTGACCCCCCAAGGGAGTAGCCACTTTCCTGGTAGGTCAGGATTTCTCTTTCAGTGGCTCTACAGGCTTCTCCCATTCCTCTGCAGGAAAGGACAGCACTCGGGCTGGGACTGTGCGAGCCTGGCCTTTCGTCCTCAAACTATCCAACCAAATAGAATGAGTTGGGCCCCTCCAAAAGGGGAGGGGTGGGAGACGTCCGACAACCAGAACTCTTGACTGGTCCTGTATGTGGATTGGCTGGCCTGTATGACCCACTATGTTGGAGGGAGGTGTGGCTTATATGTGCAAAGAATCCTAGCACTCTAGACTGAAGAGGGCAAAAAATTACGAATCGAAGGAAGCGAGAGCAAATTATGTGTAGAAAAGACCAAAATAAAGAGCCTGCAGATGGAACAAGCAAATGGAAAAGAGACCACACAAACACAGTGGGCCCTCGGACTTACGAACAGCCCTAGTTGCGAACATTTCGGGTTACGAGCCCAATCTCATAGGAAACTATAGACCCTGCTTGCGAATGTGGAATCGAGTTACGAACCAAAAAAAAAAAAGGAAAAAAGAAAAAGAAAAAATTCTGCCCCTAGTGGTAGGAACAGATTAAGTAGCATTAGTTCCTATGGGAACGAATGAATCGACTTGCGAAGGGATTGTTCATGGTGAGGTCAGAAAGGAACTAATTTGTAGAAAAAAATAAGCAATAATATGCTGTATTCTGGAGAAGGATTTTTAATATATATTTCTACAGGTACTACTAATAGCTGAGAGGCAAAGATCTAAACGCCTTCCAGCCCAATCCCAGTTACTCCTATATGGAAATTTGTCTCTTTAATTTCTGTGGAAATTACTTACAAATGCTTACAATGTTTAGGATTGCACATTTACTGCAGTCATTCACTCAGGTCCACTGAATTCAATAGGCTGTAGGTGTATGTGCCAAGGAGTACAATCATAGCAGCAATTATTGGGAATTTAGGCCCATTGAAGTTAGTTGGCAACTTACTACAAAGTACGTAGATGTTGCTAGACCTGTGCTGTTAATCTCTTGCTTCTGCCCTCTCACCTGATATCCCTTGCATTGGTTGGAATGCAGGTATGCAGTTTTTACTGTGAAGACCTAACTAGCTCCTTATATGCAAGGCATTTGTCACCTGCTACAGAAGTATTTTTAGAATCCTGGAGGAGCTACTGTAATTTTAACACTGCAAGCTTTAATTGGTTATTTTGGAAGATGTGCAGTCTGATCCAGATCATGTTTAGTCAGAATTAGCTCACTGAGTTCAGTGAAATTTACTGCCATGCCATGTGAAGGACTGCAGACTTACATTACTATATCTCTGATTAATTAGGACCCAATGTATTTTCATAGGGGGAACTTAAATGTGTCAACCGCTACTGGATTTTTTGAGCTTTTTTTTTTTACTCTAGTGTGTTACAAGTTATGGTAAGAAAGAATTTTTAAAAAATTGAAGATGGCTTTTTCTTTCTAATGATGACTGGCAATTTATCATTTAATAAACAGAAGCTATCCTAACGCTTCCAAAATGCCTCAAGAAAGCAGCTATTTTAGGTTGTCCTAATAAGCAAATTTATTTAAAATTAATATAGTTGAAAGGAACTGAACATTTTCCATTAGTTGACAGCCCATTGTGTGAATAAATTTCTGGCAAGTGGGGAAAGAGGATCAGTTCTTGAGCAAAAAGGATCCCTATGGCAGTGAGAAAGATCCATGCAGAGAATAAATCAAATAATGAGGTGTGTCCTTTTCTCTTCCTGTCCTCCCATCTTCTGTTTCATAGACTTGAACATATAGCTGTCAATAGCGAGTTGTTGGATGTGAGAGCAATCTGTTTGCAATGGTTGATTCAGCTGATCTTTCTGTCCAGACAGGCGTCCTCTTCCTCCTTCTCTGCTCCATGTATGTACCTCCTGAAACTGTGTGCTTGGTGCAAGAGGATTATCATCCCGGACTGAAGGAGTGTACTATTCTTTGGTTAGTGGTATAAAACCAATAGTCAATTTGTCAGAACGAGCCTCCCATTAGGGAATGCTGCTCCTTCGGCCAGAGAGCCTCTGGGCTTTTATGTACCTCCTTTCAGCTGGGTCAAGTCCTATCAAATACCAGCAAGAGCATAGCATAAATTCTTCCCAACAAGTCTGCCTAAAAAGAACACTCCTATACTTGCTTGATATTAGTAAGTACAGACACCTGGGCTTTGTAGTCCCTTAAGACACACTAAAGCTTAGTGAGGTAGGACTCTGTCTAGTAGCAATCTTATGGCCTCACCACCCTCTGGAAGCAGGCTTAGCAGGTTTGCTGTTCAAGAGACCAATCGTCAAGATTTTTAAGATTAAATATTGTTATTGGAAAAATAAAGTTTTCATAGAAAATTCAGTTTGATGCATAAGTATAGCATGGATTTCATTTACAAAGATTATTGTAGTTAAATAAAATACAAATTCCAACTAAATAAAAACAACTAAAAAGATTTCTTCAGGGTAGGCAATAGGAGTAAGCCGTCCTGTTCATTCTCTTGCCCCCTACATTCTTAAGCCCTCATCCTATATAAGGAAAAAGATAAAAAGTAACAAACGGAACCAAAAACAAATTAAGGGGGGAAAAGGAAATCTTCACATAACAGAATCTCCATTTTTCTACTCTCTAAACTCCTCCTTTCTTCTCCATCCTCCAAGGTGTGAATCAATTAGAATTCAGGGGCTGTAAAGTCTCCTTCCATCCCTCTTTCTCATAAGAATGCAGGTGTTGTTTCCCTTCTTCCAATCTTTCATCCAATTGGGCTGGAATGTTGAGTCTTCTTCCTTATCTCATCCTTTGCCATACCAAGCTTCAGAAAACATTCTCACAGCTCCTCACAGCTTCTTCAGTAAACATTCCCAAGTGCTTTAAATCGGCCTTACACAGAACCATTTTAACTCCATGTTACATTTCTCATGACTACATAAACCATTCAGACAACATGCTTTAACCCACATAATTCATGATCATGACACAATTTTTTCCATTTCATAATTGGTTAGGAGATGTATTTTGTCAAAAGGGAGATTTCTCTGTCCTGCAAGAAGACAGGGACAATGGGTTGTATTCACATATAAAATTAAGTCATGGTGTAGTGCAGCTTACCCCAGTGTGGTGCCTTTCAGGTGTTCTGTACTACAGTTCTCATCAGCTTCAGATGCCATGGCCAGTGGCTAGGGATTATAGAGTTGATCCCATTGACGATTCAGACTCACACATTCCTTCTTTCCTTACTCAATCCTGTATTGCAAAGTGTGGTGGTGGGGGGAAGTGATTTGTAGGCCCCCGTTCTTGCTCAGAGTCATAGACTAGGTTGAAAAGAATAATAAATGTTGGCTTAGTGCTACAAGTGAATTGACAAAATATTTACAAGAAGCAAAAGAATATCGAAAAAGGGGGCGGGGCCAAGATGGACGAAGGTTGCAAAGTGAGAGTTCTCTCTCATTTGTAACTGCTGATGGAGGTTCTGTAGGCTTGAGATAGCCTAAATAATTTTTCAGAAGAGGGAAATATATTCCAAAAGAAGAGAAGTGCTATCTGAGAAGGTTGGGGGAGCCGGTTGCTACCTCCCTATCCCAGAAGATCGGCATTCTCTTCAGCAGGACTCCATGCAGGTCTGAGAAATTGACTCAGTCCAGAAGGCTGGAGGAGGATGGACACACAATTATATTCAAGATCTACAGACACTACTGTAAGCAAATCTATTGTATTATTATATTTGGGCTGAACATTTATAAAATTACTGTGATATACGAAGATAGGTGGGAGTAGGCTGGAAGACTGAACATTTAACAGTGAAGAAACGGACTGTGGAAGAGGATGGGAGGAACATAGAACATGGAAGCTTGTTAAAAAGAGATCTTTAACAAGCGGCAAATTATCTCTGTAAAGCTCCCCTTAGAGTCTTGTCCGGTACTAGTGAATATTATTGAACAATCCTGATAATTCAGAAGTTGCCTACACCCACTGGAAGTTTACTTAATGAAGATTATTCAGGCTCGGAGTGACACCTTGGATTATGAAAAGGAATAGACTGGGGTTTGATTTCCTTTCTTCTTGATTTTATTTCTTTTGTTGAGAGTGGATGGGGGAGAAGTTGAAAGAATAAACATTTTCTGGGGTTTATTATTTTTCCTTTTATTATTTTAACTTCTGTTGTTTATGAAAATCTGTGACGACGCCGGAAGAGATCTTTCTCTTTTTTTTCCCAGGAGCTTATATTTCACAAACCTTATCTCCCTCTACTCACGGTCTGGAAAGCTGCCCAGAATGTTGAACTACCCAGTTTTGCCTCTTTCTTTCTCTCCCCCTCCTCCAAACTTAGACATAAATAGGTATTTGAAGTGAAGCTACATGGACTATATTTATTATATCTAGGTTGCATCCTCTTTGGAAAAAATTCTCTTTATTAATAACGCTGACTTTTTGTCTGACTTAAAATATACAGTGGTGCCTCGCTTAACGATGTTAATTGGTTCCAAAAAACCCATCGCTATGGGAAAACATTGTTAAGCGAAACACCATTTCCCATAGGAATGCATTGAAAACCGGTTGATCCATTCCAATGGGAACGGATTACCGTCCTTAAGCGAAAATCCCCATAGGAAACATCGCTAAGTGAAACAATGTTTCCCCCAATGGAAAGCCATTCAAAAGCATTGCAGCCGGCTGCAGTGCTTTTGAATGGCTTTCCAATCTCCGTTTTCGCTCATTTTTAAGTGTCTTAAAATGTTTGAAACCTGTTTTAAATGCTTGGAATCGGTAGTGCACCTTGTGAAACCTATGCAAACTTAATTTGGCTCTGTTCTGAGTCTTCGTTAATGTTTGGTGATTTTTTGTTTTTCCCCTTTAAATCCATTGAAGGGACAGTTCAATGGATTTAAATGGGGAAAACAAAAAATCACCAAAAATTAACAAAGACTCAGAACAGAGCCAAATTAAGTTTGCACATGTTTCACAAGGGGCACTACCGATTCCAAGCATTTAAAACAGGTTTCAAACATTTTAAGACACCTAAAAATGAGTGAAAACAGAGATCGTTAAGTGAAAATCCCCCATAGAGAACATCGTTAAACGATGCGGAAAATTCCTCCAAGAAACACATCGTTAAGTGAATTCTTCGTTAAACGAAGCAATCGCTAAGCGAGGCACCACTGTATTGGGACATCTTTATCTGCTGGCCAACTGATTTGTGACTGGGTTTGCTGGCTGCCCTTATATATAAAATGACTGTAAAACCCAAGGTGGAGAAAGGAAGTCTAGCATTAGAACCAACACATTTAAGACTGGTGCAGGAAACCCAATCTTCTCTATTAAGAAAAGAAAGCTTTGAGAAGTTTATGAGCATTATGTTTAGTCAACAGATAGCTCATTTGGACAAGAAGTTTGATGAGATCAAGTTTGATATCTCAACTTTGGAAATTAAAGTATCAGACTTTATTAAGAAACAGGAGGACATAAACCCACAGTTGAGCCAAATAAAAGAGGAGGTAACACAACAACATCTAGACAAGAAGTTTGATGAGATCAAGTCTGATATCTCAACCTTGGAAATTAAAATATTAGACTTTACTAAGAAACAGGAGGACATAAATCCACAATTGAGCCAAATGAAAGAGGAGGAAACACAACAAAATCAAGAATTACAGAGGACAGCGAAAACAGCAAAGAAAATGGAGAAGAAAGTGACAGAATTTCAGATTTAAGAAAGATGGAAATTCAACAAAACCAATACGAGATATCAATGATCCGAATCCAGATGGAGAATGTTCCACACACCTCAAGAATTTGGAAGGTACCAGAAATCCAGAATGAAGATTCATGTAGGAATAAAATATTAAAAATAATGCAAGATAAGCAATATATAAAAAATGTAAGGAACAACAGCGGCAAGAATAGTATCCGTGAAACACTGGAAGGAGTCTGGAATACCACAAATAGAGAAACTGATAGTAAGAATACCGTGAACTGAAGAAATCAATATGTTAACAAACTTGCTGAATCCAAAAAAGGAAAAAGGAGCACTGGGAAATTTGGTGGTCACTACATATATGACCACAAAACAGACAGAATGGTAGACTGATAGTTTAGGAAGAGTTACTTCAAATGCTAGCTAAATATTATCAGTTTTATAATTAATAATTGGAATTATAAAATATATGTCTGAATTTGGATTCTCTTTATATATTGTATATACTTTGGTATGATATTTGGAACTACTCTTACAAGGAATTATTTAGAATTATTATGAAAAAAACTGATTATATAAAAAATGGAAGGAACAGTAGTGCCAAGATTAGTATTCGTGAAACACTGGAAGGAGTCTGGAACACCACAAATACAGGAATTGATAGTAAGAATACCAGGAACTGAAGAAATCAATATGTTAACAGACTAGCTGAATCCAGAGAGAGAGAGAGAGAGAGAGAGAGAGAGAGAGAGAGGAGCACTGGGAAACTTGATGGTCACTAAATATATGATCACAAAATAGTTAGAATGGTAGGTTGATATACCATCATAGTATAGGAAGAGTTACTTTTAAATACTAGATAAATATTAACAGCTACATAATTAATAATTAGAATTACAAAATATAGGTCTGAACTTGGATTTTTCTTATATATTGTATATATTCTTGTATGTTATCTGGAACTACCTTAGAAGGTATTCAGAATTATTATGAAAATAATGATTTGTATTGCATTTGTTCAAATCCACCCCCTCTAAATGTATCCGTGTCCCAGTTACCCCCTACCCTGCCCTACCCTTGTAAAGAAGAAAATAATAATATTTTTTTATAAAAAAAGAAGCAGAGGAATATCACTCCATTCTCCTTCTCTGAGTTGGCTTTTAAAGCCTTCAGCTGAGGGCATTTTTGTGTGTGTCCTACCTCAGTGGGACAAAATATTTTAACTGACCATTAAATTCAAACCTTGGAGCTCTCTTTTTTGAGAAATCTGTATAGCCCTTTCCTTTCTGGCTTTCCAATTATATATTCAAAATGCCTGTTTTTTTTTCCTAAGGATCCAGCCTGACATTAACGGATACAGAACAATTTCCTCAGAAATACAGTACATGCCTCAGAAATCCAGGTGTGCAAATTAAGTTCCTTTTTGCCTTCTTGTGGCCAGCCCCAAAACAAAGCACATTAAGCTGCAAGATCTGTAGTTGGAAAAAAAAGTGCTATGGCAAACAGACACCTTTCATCTCTTGGGAGAATATCTCTAGATAATAAAAATTAAATTTAAATTTTTAAAAAAATCTGTACAGAACATATCCAGTCCAAAATTTACTGGTCACTTTTTTTAATGGATCTTTGAAAATCAAAATCAGCATTCTGAATTGGGAAGCAAGAAATGTGTAGCTTTACTGGCAAAGTCCACTGCAGCATTTCAGTTCTGGCAGTTGTAGTACCTCAGCATTGACACTGCATGTAAATTTGCTCTAAAGCAGACCTGCACTATAGATTGTTATAACTGATCTGTTTGAGTTAGAAGAGTGAAAGAAGCACCTTGCAAATGATTATATGTCTATTCTGATTATATTGACTTAGGGTTGCCACCAGCAATGTGGCTCAGTACTTCATGGGTTTTCTTAGTCTGACTGAGTTGGCCTATGGAGCCTAAGGCATTTTTTGATTTTTTCATCAGCAAAGAGCAAGGGGAAAGCCAGCCAAATTGTTTTGGCAAAGAATGCAGAAAAACCTTGAAGCCGGGCTCTCCTTACCTGGTCCTAACAATAATTGGAAGAATTGACTGCCGTTTCCACTCAAATCAACAGCTCCAACCTCACTCTAGGTAGGACCAGTCCTGAATGGAGCTGCTTTATGATGGTTTGACAGACCACTAATTCATCTGGCCCATTCTTTCCTGTGAGAGGAGCAGCCAGAGGTTGGAAGCAATGCATTACAGAGTACTGTAGTAGTGCATTAGTAATGCATGTTAGTGTAAGCAATCAGATCCCCTAAAAAGGATGCTTGATTGTTCGGACAGAGAGTAATTAGAAGCTTGTGCACCCTTATGTAGCTGGGTTGAGTCCTGGTAACACCAGCAAAGGCCTGCACCAAACTCCTGCTTACAAGTCTGCCCTAAAAAAAAACATCTGCCACCTTAGGAAAACTCAAAAAGCAAAACATATGAGCTTTGTAGTCAGTAGACTCAGAATGCTCAATCAGATTAGGACTCAGTGTGGCCTTAATTCCCCCTTAGGGTAACACTAAGACAGCTCCACTGTTCAAGAGACCAATTGATTTTTATAATTATTATTTTATTAGGAAAGAAATAAAGTTTCACAAAATAAAGTCAGTTTTATGCATAAGCAGCAATTAATCATTTTCAGGGCTCTATTACAAAATAGAAATGAAGCAATAATTCCATTAAAATACAAAAACACTAAAAATACTAAAAATCCATAAAAATATGTAAAAAGCTATTTAAGGGAAAGCAAAAGGCAAAAGCCCCCCTTCTTCTAAAATTCCCTGCATCTCTTCCAGTCTTTCACCCGCACTGAGCAGCAGGCAAACAGACCTAGAAAAACTACATTTTCAAAATAGTCCAAAAAGATAGAGTTAGGTAATCCATAGGAAAAGAAATGAATGAATGAATGCATGAATGTATGTATGAAAGAATGAATATCTATTGTCCATAGTAAAAGTTCCTTTTTTAAGCTTCACTGGCACATCCCTTATCTCCCATCTCTCACGCTGTCATCCAATCACGGCATGAAGTCAGGTAAACAGTCCCTCTTTATCTTCTTTCTTCTCGGCTTTGTTCTCTTCCCATGGGTAACAGGTGTTGTTTGTCTCAGCATGTCTGCAACCACGCCACAACAAGGTCTATTCTTCTTATCTAGGAATGTTTCCCTCAGGCCTACAGAAAAATATTCCCACCTTTTTCCTGAACAACACACTGTCAGCATGCAGAAATCATTTATACAGAGAACCAAAATGGAATCCATCTTACATTGTTCACTACTACATATCCCATCTTCAGTACAAGATTTAAACCACATAACCCATCTCATGACAGTTAGTACCTTTTTGGAGTAACAGATGCAAAAGACAATATTTTTTTTGATTGGGAAATGAGACCTCAGTTTCCTTTTCTCTGCAGTGAGAGTGAGGGTTCACTCCTCTGTCCTCTCACTTCTTTCTATTCTTTTCAAAAGGAAATGAAAGATCTAAGCTGCACATGACCCACATGTCTTCTTTGATAATGTAACATTTATCTGGAAATTTTCCCAGTGTTTCCCCATTTGTGCTCCAAGAGCTACTCTTTAACAACTTACTCTACTAGAATAGGTCTAGGGACACACAACAGATGTGGTAACCCTGTTGCGTGAAAACTGCACCCATGGCTTGTAAGTGGGACCAGGCTGGGTTGACTCCATAACTCATCGCACTTATTTTTAAAATCAAAATGTTTAAACGGTTAAGTCTTGGTTCTATTATACAGTAGTGTTGCCAGGTTACCACTAAAACAGAGGTGCCCTGCTGTGTAGAAATCTTATTTTCCTCTTGCGAGATTGTGGGGAGCTGATGTGTTGGTGTTGTTATCCTGCAATGGATCACGGGAGGTGAGGCGAACACTGAGTGTCCTCCTTGGTCAGCTTCCCATCTTCTATATTCACTTGGAATCTGTCAATTATATTAGTAAATACACAGCAATTAAATATGCAGCCTGCTGTTGTTCTGTTCCAAATAGTCATGAAAGGAAGATGTTACAAGAAACACAATTATCTGTAACCTGTTAAGCTTTGCAGCTACTCAAGCAAAAGTTATTTTCACATAGTGTGTTTTAAAAATTATTTTAAAGGTAACGAAAAAGTAACATGTTCATAATGAATTATTTGTAAAGAAATTAGTAACAGCTAATGTGCTGTTTCAGAGAAAGAGAGGGAGAAGAAGAAGAAAAGTGCCTGGTACCTTAATACCTAATACATTACTATTAAAAAAATAACATTCCAGGGTGTGGCTAGAGGCTGTGGTGTGCCAGGAAGACTCAACAGGTACTGTGGGCTAATAGAAGCAGAGTCAGACTCCATTTGTACAGCGTCTGGGAAAACCTCAAGGCGAGTTTTCAAAGAAAACTGAGACTTGATGTACCCCAGTGCAAGCTGATCATAGAAGTCTACGGCTGGAAGTAAATGCAAGCATCATGAAGTCCAGCCATTGGCCAAAGGAGGAAATTCCTACCTAAGCATTCTTGAGAGGCAGTCATGCTATCTCTGTTGAAACACCTCCGGTGTTTGGAGAATCCATGACCCTTTGAGGCACTCTACTCCATTACTGAACAGCAGTTACTGTTGGAAATACTTCCTAATGTTGTTGAGATCTCCTTTCCTGCATGTTAAAGGCTTATGCCATGAGGGTACCAAAACCATTTATTAATTATGGAATTTCTAGTGTGCTTTACAGCTTAAATCCAATAAGCATTTTGCAAAGTCTGTTTTAGCAATAGTGTGCAATAACGACAAAGGCAAAGTAATTTATTGGGATAACAAAAATAATCCAAATTAATTTTCCATATCTAATTGCATTCCCACCAACATTATGTTGTGTGCTAAAATAAGGCATACATGGTTACCCAGTGTGGTAGAATGGATAGCATAATAAATCTCAGGAGACCTGGGTTCAATTCCCCTGCTCTGCCATGGAAACTCACTGGGGGAACGGAACCGTTAAAACCACTTCTTAAATGCCACATTTACCTTGAAGCCCCTATTAGGGTTTCTATAAGTCCATTCTGACTTGACAGCACATAACAAGAAGGGATACAGGGAGCACACACCTTGTTTTAACATGAAACAGCCTTTGAGAATCATCACGGTAAGTGAAATCTACAGCAGTGAGAGGCTACAACAATGGTGGGAAGAAGACATGTAGCTCTGTGTTGCCAACCTTGACCAGATGGCCAGATTCATGCTGAGTTATCAGGATCAGATGGATCTCATCAAGGCCCAACTTGAGGAAATGGCCATCATGGAGGTCTATGGTATGCACTCCTTAGTCCAGTGTCAGTGAGTCTGATCGCTAGCACTGGGTTTTGAGCTGGAGAGGTTGAAGCTTGTTGCCCAGCAGAAGCTACTGCAGTGACAGAAAGGGCAAAAAGGGAACGCTCTTTGTTGGCACCTTACATCTGACCCTTTGAGAGACTTAGTCATCAAAGCCGATTTTCTGTCCTTCTCCTTCTCCTATTATGCCTTAAAAGGTCTTTGAAGTGTGAGCGCATATGAGATGATTTAGCAGGCCAGGTATAATTTAAGATGAAGAATGTCCTGGTAGAAGTCCCAGAGAACAATTAAGCTGGCTATCTGCTCTGTTTTAAGAGGACAGTCTTCTATTTTAACATATCCTCTGTTTATTCGCAAAGGCTTTCACAGCCGGGATCTAATGGTTGTTGTGGGTTTTTCGGGCTCTCTGGCCGTGTTCTGAAGGTTGTTCTTCCTAACATTTTGCCAGTCTCTGTGGCTGGCATCTTCAGAGGTCATGGACCACATGGGGAAACTTTTGAAAAAAAATTATTTATTTATTTGATTTATATCCCGTCCATCTGGTCTGGTCGACTACTCTGGGTGGCTTCCAATAAAAGAATATACAGTGGTGCCCCGTATAGCGACGTTAATCCGTTCCAGGATTAACGTCGCTATACGGAAACATCGTAAAGCGAAATTAAAAAGCCCATTGAAACGCATTAAAACCTGGTTAATGCGTTCCAATGGACTAAAAACTGGCAGGGACAGGGTGGGTGGGGGATCCCGAAGGCTTCCAGGCAAAAGCCTGGAAGCCTTCGGGACCCCTACTCCCTGTCCCCGCCGCCCCGCGCTGCCTTTCCTAGCCAAGATCGGACTCCCAGGAGCCTGATCCAGGCTGGGGAAAGCAGCGAGGGGTGGCTGCCAGCGAAGGGGAGAGGGTGGAGGGGGATCCCGAAGGCTTCCAGGCAAAAGCCTGGAAACCTTCAGGACCCCTCCACCCTGTCCCTGCGGCCCCGCGCTGCCGAGCCCAGGATGCCTGACAGGCATCGGGTCTCCCCACCTTCCCCCCGCGGCTTGGATCCGGCTTGGATCGGACCCGCGGGGGCTACCCCGGGCATGGCTGGACTCTTGGGAATCCAGCCATGGCAGGGCTAGCCCCCGCGGGTCCGATCCAAGCCACGGGGGGAGGGTGGGAGAGCGGGGGGATCCGGATGCCTTTCAGGCATCCCGGGCTTGGATCCCACCCGCCGCCGGTTACCCAAGGCTGGGTAACCGGCGGCGGGTGGGATCCGAGCCCAGTATGCCTGACAGGCATCCGATCTCCCCACCTTCCCCCCGCGGCTTGGATCGGACCCACGGGGGCTAGCCCTGCCATGGCTGGACTCTTGGGAGTCCAGCCATGGCAGGGCTAGCCCCCGCGGGTCAGATCCAAGCCGCGGGGGGAGAGTGGGAGAGCGGGGGGATCCGAGCCTCGGCACTTGCCGAAGAGCCCGGCCATGCCTTCCACCCCCCCTCCCCGCGGCTTGCATCCAAGCCGTGGGGAGAGGATCGGAGGCATGAATGGGTTCTTCGGCAGCCGCCGAGGCTTGGATCCGAGCCTCGGCAGTTGCCGAAGAGCCCAGCCATGCCTTCCACCCCCCCTCCCCGCGGCTTGGATCCCACCCGCGGCTGACTACCCCAGGCATGGTCGGACTCCTGACAGTCCGACCATGGCCGGGGAAGCCGACCGCGGGGAAGGGGAATCCCGGCGGTGGCCTCTGAAGGACCCTTCAGAAGGGTCCTTCCGAGGCCACTGCAGGCATTTTCCCCCAGCTGAGCTGCGGGAGCGCTCCTTGGGAGGCTCCCGCCGCTCAGCTGGGGGAAAATGGTGCCTATGGGGAAAACATAGCAAAGCGATTTTTCCCCATAGGCAACATCGGTATGCGATCGCTTTTCCGATCGCAAAATCCGCATCGGTATGCGGATTTGTCATTAAATGGGGCACTCGTTATACGAGGCACCACTGTACAATAAACCATAAAGATTATACAAACAAACTGTGACACATGCAGTAATAAACCAAAAAAAAAATGAAAGGAAAAAGAAGAAATTAAGTATTGACGGGAGGGAAGGCCTGAATGTACAACCATGTTTTTAGTTGGCTCTTAAATGTGCCCAGCGTAGGGGCCGCACAAATCGCCGGAGGAAGGTTATTGCAGAGGTGAGGAGCCACCGCCGAGAAGGCCCGATTTCATGTCCTTCCCTTCCGGGCCTGCCTCGGCGTTAGGCTGCTCAGCCTCACCTCCTGGCTCATGCGGGTGATCCAAGTAGATCTAGGTGGGAGCAGGCGTTCCGCCAAGTATCGAGGTCCTAAACCGTCTAGGGCTTTATATGTAAGCATTAACACTTTGAAGTCAATGCAGAAATGGATGGGCAGCCAGTGCAGCATGGCCAGAGTAGGAGAAATATGTTGGTATTTTCTCACTCCAGTAAGGAGTCTAGCTGCTGCATTCTGCACCACCTGAAGTTTCCGCATCAGCTTCAAAGGAAGCCCCACGTAGCGCGTGTTATAGTGATCTAATCTAGAGATTACGAGCACATGTACTAAGGTGGTGAGCGCCCCCGTGTCGAGGTAAGGTTGCAGCCGAGCAATCCGCCAAAGGTGGAAAAAGGCGGTGCGGACTACCGACGCCTACACACAACCTACAAACAGTATTCAAGCCCACCACAAAAATACAACAAATGTTACGGTCAGCAAAGGACAGAAGGAACCCCCTCACCACTGCAGGAATATACCGGATACCTTGCAGTTGTGGCCAGGTATATATCTGAACCACAAAACGAAGCATCCACACCAGAATCAAAGAACATGAGAGCCACTGCAGTCTAAAACAACCAGAAAAATCTGCAGTAGCTGAACATGCCCTAAAACAAACTGAACATGAAATTCTATTTCAAAATGCTGAAATACTGGACAACACCAGCAATCATTATGTCAGACTGCACAGGGAAGCCATTGAAATCCACAAGCACCAGCAGAACTTCAACAAAAAAGAGGAACCTCCCGAAACTCAACAAAACTTGGCTCCCAGCTCTCAAAAATACAGCTTGCAAAAGATCAACGAACTCTACCCAGCCACAAGAACAGGGGATCACTACACACAAAAGACCAGCTAATGACACCCATCAACCGCAGTGACAGATAATCTCTTCTCCTTAGCACAACAATACACCCACAACAAGACACACTAATCACTCATCTACTGTACAGAAAAAGACAAAAGTCTATCTCACAGCAATAAATACTGCACTCCCAAGCCAACTACACCAGAGCACAGAGTGCTGTCCTCTGAAGATGTCGGCCACAGAGACTGGCAAAATGTTAGGAAAAACAACCTTCAGAACACGGCCAAAGAGCCCGAAAAACCCACAACAACCATATCCTCTGTTTGATGGGAAATCTAGTCCAAAGCAAAGTTCAAAACAAAAGCATAAGGGGGAGCAAAGCCTTGAAATGGCCTATCTCCAGGTAGGTTCTGAGTACAGTGGTGCCTCGCATTGTGACATTAATTTGTTCCGCAAAAATCGCTGCAGAACGAAAACGTCGCAATGCGATATTAAAAAGCCCATAGAAATGCATTAAAACACAATTAATGCATTCCTATGGGCTTAAAACTCACAGTTCAGTGAAGATCCTCCATAGCGCCGCCATTTTCGCTGCCTCTAAAGCGAGGCATCCACCCCAGAAAACAGCGGGTGGCCATTTTGTTTACCCGGGGGCCATTTTGAAACTGCCGATCAGCTGTTAAAAAATCATTGCTTTGCGATGCTTGGTTCCCGAAGCAGGGAACCGATCATCGCAAAGGGAAATTCCCCCATAGGAAACATCGCAAAGCGATCACTTTTGTGATCGCAAAAAGTTTATTGCAAAATGATTTCGTCATAAAATGGAGCGATCGCTATGCGAGGCAGCACTGTAGTTATATGAGTCATCCATTCAATGTCTTACTCACTTGGAGGTATACTATTTACATGGTAGTACAGTAATTGTTTCCAAATGCACCCAGACAAATAGTCTGCAGCTTAGCCCTTCTTTCATGCTCTCCCCCCAAACCCCATGATTCATCTTCTTTGTTGGGAAAGGTGCAAATGACCCATCTGATGACAGCACTGAGGACTGACAGCTAATAGCCTAGCACAACTGTCAGCCCATAGGTCAGATGCCACTGGGCAGTCATGTATACTGTCGGAATCTGCAGATGAAGCCTTGTTGTAGGGATCTGCAGATGAAGCCTTTCCCCCCTCTTGACCAGCAAGGAGAAAGGAAGAGGCGAGCACTCGAGTGTGTGTTTCAGGGCAGGATCCGGATGAACAAAAACAGCATGCTGTTCAGTGGGAAATCTTCCTATCTGTCGCCGCGCTCCCCTTTTATTCTCTACTACCTTTGCACTGGTTAATCAAAAACCATTTTAAACACAGGCAGGTTAATATCCTGAATACACAAGTATGGTAAACAGAGGGGCCGGTAAACAGAGGCACGTAAATCCTAAATACACAAGCAGAGTAAACATTCCTGAATACAGAGCAGGGTAAACATAGATAACACAAGTAAGTTAATACAATTTACCTAGAGACAGAAAATTATCCTAGATACCAAAGCAGGTTAATGATCATACTTACTGGAAACTGACCTGGGCCCAAGCACAATGTCTGCTATATACATTGTAAGAGCATACAATTTCCCCACAGTATACTATTTTGTGTGGTTGACATTTTGAATAGCAAGATGTATTTTGCCTAGAAGGTCTCACATTGTGCAAGCCTGATTTTACGAAAAGCAAAGTAAAATTTGTTGGGCTCTAGTTTCTATGTTTAAAATCTGGAGCACAGAGCAGTCCTTTTGTTACAATTTTCTCCTGTAAAAATACTGAGTTTCGCTGGGATTGTTTCCAGGTTTCTGGAACAATACAGAACTTCAGTGATTGATGAAATACTTTGTGAGCCAGCTACAGCCAGCTGGGGGGGAAGGAGCTAAGTGCCAGCGTGGGTGGGCCCTCAGGGGCCCTCAGCAACGACAGGAGGGTTGTTGGCCTTGAAGGAAACACTGGAGGCAGATGAGGGTGGAGGCCCTAAATCCACCCCCAGAGAAACAGCTGTAGTTGTAACTGAGGTAGATATAGAGATGAGTGAGCAAGGAGAGGAGGAACTGGACATTTGGGAGGACACCTGGGAGTTTCTGTCACCTTCAGGAAAGAGAAAAAAATAGTCTGATGGAGGAGACACTGAAAGGAGGATGGCTGGCTTATCTGAAGGCAAGTTGAAGGCTGAAAGATAGAAGCGCCCAGGGTCAGCCGGTGCTGCACAGCCTCCTCTGCTCACTGGACGCCGTGCTGGGGGACTCGGCTGGCAAAGTCTGTTTAATAGCCTGGGCCTTTCAGCCAGGATGAGCTGCCATGGGAGTGGAGTAACTCCCTTGGAGCTGAGGGCAGGGACAGAATATTCCCTCAGCCCTGGAAGGACTGGAAGGATAGAAAACTCCCAATTCCATTCTTGCTGCTTGGGGCTAGAAGCCCCATCCTGCAAAGGACTGCAGAGTCCTTTTCTTTTCTTTGTCTGCTGAGTCCAAGAAAACTGCTCCCTTAAATTTATAGAAACCAAATTTCATCTTGAAAGCAACAACAATGGCATGCTTAAATCTGAATGAGCTAATACTAGGAGGAAGTGGCATTGTGCATTTATGAAATAGCAAAAAGGAAAGCATTCAGTCAGTATGTGAGCGGCCCCAGACACTGTATCCGTGATGAGGCAGCAGGTACTAACTCCCTTTTACAGATGCTCTGAAATGTACGAACTGGATTCACCATGAGTGGTCTCATTATGCCCACCGTGATGGATCAGGAAAGAGATCTTGGTGTGCTGGTGGAAAGCTTGATGGAAATGTCAACCCCGTGTGGGGCGGCAGTGAAGAAGGCCAATTCCATGCATCTTAAAAATCAGAGACATCACCTTGCCAACAAAGGTCCGCATAGTCAAAGCTATGTATGGAAGTGAGAGCTGGACCATAAAGAAAGCTGACCGCCGAAGAATTGATGCCTTTGAATTGTGGTGCTGGAGGAGACTCTTGAGAGTTCCCTAGACTGCAAAGAGAACAAACCTATCAGTTCTAAAGGAAATCAACCCTGAGTGCTCACTGGAAGGACAGATCCTGAATCTGAGGCTCCAATACTTTGGCCACCTCATGAGAAGAGAAGACTCCCTGGAAAAGACCCTAATGTTGGGAAAGTGCGAAGGCAAGAGGAGAAGGGGACGACAGAGGATGAGATGGTTGGACAGTGTCATTGAAGCTACCAGTATGAATTTGACCCAACTCCGGGAGGCAGTGGAAGACAGGAGGGCCTGGCGTGCTCTCGTCCATGGGGTCACGAAGAGTTGGACACGACGTAACGACTAAACAACAACAAAAGGTGCCTGGAGGGAACTTTCTTGGGTGGCCTTCTTTATGGGACGTCTGAAACCCAATCATTACCAAATTTGGAAAGAAGGATTGTAGAGAGGAGTGGGCGGAACCTTCCCTACAATTTTGGTGTCTCTAGGTGCCCGTGGAGTTATTTTATTGTCAAATAAATTAACCAATCAAACATTGCTAAACATTTGTTGATTTGTATGAATATAAATTTACAGATTAGTATTTTTTTAACAAGTTTGGTGATGTCTTTTTTATTTCATGCCCATCTCCAGCGTCTACCATTTGACATGTTGGTGGGAGTTGTAGACCAACAACAACTGGAGGGCTGTTAGCTGACCATACCTGGACTGGGTTTTTTTGCAGCTCCCCACTTCTGTGGGACAGATAGGCTACTACATGGGGCTAAGCAGACAGAGGAGGGTGAACATGCTTCCCACTCTAAACATAGGCTTCAGTAGAAACAGAGGGGATTTGGTTCCCAGCCATGTTCTTTTTCCTATGGGAGTCTCTGTTGGTCTGGGATTTAGGAGTTCCCAGTTCCTGCAGCCACAAAGCACATTAGGTGAACTTGGGCAGATCATCTAGTTCAGTCTGACCTACCTGACAAGATAGTTGTAAAGATAGGATGGAGAAGAGAACCATGGCCACCTCGTTGAGCTCACTGGAGAAGGAGGAGGACCTAAATGCAAACTCACACACAAACTCTGGTATGTCTGTGTGTATTTCTGACCCACATCCATGGCACTTATTGGGCACATGGCCTTCTAGCAAGTCTCTTGTGAAAAGCACAGGTAGCTTCTGAGCCTCTTTGTGGATTGCACTAAATAAAGTCTCAAGAAGGATATGCTTCCCCCTCCCCACACTTTCCAAAGGGATCCTATTGTTCTGCCCTCTTGTTCTGACTCTTGTGTGTTGAATCTGATATTTGCATGATCTTATAATTGCCTTAGTAAAGTCAATTTAAGTAATGACATATATTGTGGTTTGTGACTCACCGTGGCAAATGGCAACAATTGCAGTGAAAGTGTGTCCTTGATGGCTTTGTACAGTTAAGTAGGAACTGCGTTATGATGATGATGATTACTAATTTTGTGAACAATATGGGAGAATACTGGGGAGGAGAGAAGTGTGAAAAGAGCAGCAAGAAGTCCCAAAGGATTATGAGAATTGTAAGGAAGAATGGTAGAAAGAAATCTGAAGGAGTGGTTGTATTGGCGGAGAGCTATTGTTCCTGCCAGGGACAAGGGCACTCACTCCTAGTGCTTATTCTGCAGCTCCTGTATTTAATTAGAGTCTTAACCTGGATTTTTTAAAAACCTGAGATTCTGAGTTCTTTTCTTGCTGTTACTCTTGAACTGTTTGGATTTCTGTAGACATCTTAAGACTGGGGTGGATGGAAGAAAAATAATGCTCTCTGACAGTGGAGAACAATTATTTTGGAGTGGAGGGGGAAGTCATGCAATATTCCCACCTCCATTCTCATATGTGCACATTACTTCTCCCCTTGTCTTCAAGAGGGTGAGATGTTTTCTCTCAGCCCTGTCTAGAGTTCTCATGTTTGTGAGAATGATTGTTTGCAAATAGCAAAGATTGTGTGAAACTCTGACCAATGACACATTCTTGCATGGATTTTTGAAAATTAGATGCCTTGGATGGGTTGCTTGCATCTTTCTGGCCAATCAGCTAGGCCTTCTATGCTTCCTGTATGTGTCTACCTGCATGTAGCTTCAAAAAGAAAAATACGCCATTTTGCTCAAATTGTAGAAACCACGAGGGGAAAAGTGCTCATTGTCTAATTCTTGTGCTGCAGGTGAACAATATTGCAGGGCTTACAAATTCCTGTTCTGTTGAGACAGCCTAAATAGATGAAAATGAGGAATTTAGGGAGTATTCTTCACTTCCTTAACTTCCACAGAAAGTAATGACATTTCATGAATTCTGCAAGGCCAGAACAATACTGGTGGCCTCTGGAGTGTGCTAGGCTTTCTATGGACATCGACAGTCTTATTTGACTTTAGAACATTAAGAAGAGCCCTGCTGGATCAGGCCAAGGGCCCATCTAGTCCAGCTTCCTGTATCTCACAGTGGCCCCACCAGATGCCTCTGAGAACACATGAGACAACTAGATACCTGTCTCCTGATACCTCTCCCCTGCATCTGGCATTTTAAGGTATCTCCCTTTTAAGTTTAGAGTTTATAATCCCCATCATGGCTTGTAACCGGCGATGGACTTTTTCTCCAGAAATCTGTCCAATCCCATTTTAAAGGCATCTAGGCCAGATGCCATCACCACACCCTGTGGCAAGGAGTTCCACAGACTAACAACACTCTGAGTAAAGAAATATTTTCTTTTGTTTGTTCTCACTCTACCAACATGCAATTGGAGTGGACATCCCCTAGTTCTGGTATTGCGTGGGAGGGAAAAGAGCTTCCCTCTTTCCATTTTATCCATCCCCTGCATAATTTTATAGTTGCATTGCTGATCCACTGAAGCTGAACGCTGCCCAGGATGTCTTGCATGTAGATGTTGCAAATCATTTGGCCTCTGCTAAATGGTAGTAATCACTGCTGCCTCACAGGATACTGTGGGGATTCATATGATGAAGACAACAGAGAAACTTGCTTATTAGAAAAAGTACACAAAATAGCAGAAGCAATTTAAAGGAACTGTGGACTCGACTTTCCCTCTTTGAGGATTTCTATCCCTATTTACATATTGGTCCTTAAATATGTCAGTATTCACTTGATCATGGATGGGGCTCAAATGGATGACAGAGGCATGAGTGTATATATAAACCTCACCCCCAAAGAGTTTATCACATCAAAGGTCCATTCCAATCTTGAAGGTCTGTAGAGACCCCTGTAACACTATGCCAACCAGACTTTGCAGGTAGATCACTTGGATACTTGCAATAATCCAGAAAGGATTTTTAGCTCTTAAATAGCTAAACAGTGTCAAAACCAAAATGATTTTACTTTCGCAGCAAAATGGGATCATTGAAATCAAGAAGAAGCTGATTAGCTATGGATCTTTGTATGAAGGGATCCACGAGCTCAGCTCAGTCTTGCAACTGGCAACAGACTCGGAAGGTGTTCAGAGGTATCCTGTCCTTCATTCTGAGCAGGCATCTTATGCACAATCCGTTGGGTGGTAGATCATGGCCTTGCTGCCAATGTCCTATACATTTTTATGACTATTCTTTCCTAATGGCCTAAGTCTATCCACCCATGTTCCATAATAACTGACTTTAAATATACTTCTGCCATATTTTGTGGCCACTAGAAACTGCTGTTTGGAACCAAAATGTCAGTTCAGTACCACCATTCTTTTCCCAAGAGTAAGCAGTCTCTGAGCATTTAGAAACATATGGTGGAGATATATGGCAGCAGTCCCCTGCTTCACCTTACTCCTTTTTAAAGGAATTAAAAAGCTAGTAGCCAGCACCAAATTCTCTACAATAAATTCCAGATATTAGTTCTGTATGACATGGTTTATTTTGTCTGTCCTTTTGTTGCCAATAAATATGGACAAACCTACACATCTTTTTGTGTGAACCTTGAGGCGAGATAATGACACTTCAAATGATGCTACAAAAACAATAGTAAATTGTTCTGTCAATTTCAGTTTCTCTTGATTTCTCATTCTTCCTACCGTTAGTTCATTTCAATTCAATTTCTACGTCAGTTCCCAATTATTTTTGGTCAAGTCCTTGTGAAAATTGATAAATGTTTTCACACACATTTTTATGTGCATCTTATATGCAAACATTTCCCAAACAATTTCCACTTTTCCAGTGCTTTTGAGCTCATGTTGTCTACCAACCTGGACTTCATCCCTGACTCACATCTTTTTGTGTGTGCACTTGTTCCTCTGATATACCCACTCCTGCCCATGTTTTTCTGCACTGTCAAATCCAGGATAGCATAAATAGCAAAGAGAAAACAACATGTTCTGTTTTGCAGACAAACTGAGGAAGCACAGCTTTGGTAGTTTCAAACTAAACGAAGGTTTCCCTGAATCCTAAATTATGTCACTGACCATATCCCACAGGTTGAGTGGTTTCTTGGCCCTACCATCAATGTTCATGCTTTGAGCATATGTTAGCAACACAGAGAGTATTTGAAAAGTTGCTAATCATTGGCAGTTTTCCGAGCTGTAACAAGCCAAGACTCGCTGAGATTCCCCCTTCCACCATGGAGATTTCTCGGCTTCCCATAAAAATGAGATCCCTATTCATTTTTCCTGATTATTTACTTAGCAAGCTTCCCTCCTGTTCTTTGGCAGGCCCTTCATAATTCTGTAAGCCTCTGTCCCTCATTCAACATCTGTTTGTCTGAATTAAAGAAACCCAGGATTTTAGTCTTTTGTCCTTTGAAGTGATACGTCTTCTCTCCCTCTCTCCCACCCAACCCCCTTTTCTCTGTTAAAGAAGCAGTTAGAACACTGAAAGGGTATTGCTGTTTCTTGAAGGAATAGAAGCTTCTCACTGAAGGTGGGGTGGCCGGCTACAGTCTGAAACACAGGTATGCTGCTTGTAAACCTCTTTGCAGTGAACTTTTTATTTTTACTGCTGTAATTTGTTGGAAACTATATTGATGGCAATGCCAGGACCTTGGGACTGGAGGCAGAAGGGTGAAGGATTAGCTTGAGTTCCTCACTTGCTCTTTAAAAGACTTGAGAAAGCCAATTATTATTAAAAGACCAATAAATAAATAATTAAAAATAGTAAATACTAAGATTTCATCGATATTAAATCATCTAAACAAAAAGCATACAGTATTAGGCCTACAGTTGATCTCTGAAGAACACAAGAGTGTAAGGAAATTCGTCAAATTAAAGGCCCATCAAGAGCAATATTCTGTTCAAGCGGTGGCCAGACCAGTTGCCTATGGGAAGCCTACAAACAAGACATTAAGGCAACAACTATCTCCTGTGTATGCTGCCTAGAAGTGGAGGCAATTGGCCTTGACCTTCAATACTGGAAGTGTGATATAGGCATCATGACTAAGACCAACTGGCAATCCTAACCTCCATAGATTGTCTAATCAACCTTTCACTGTTGAATGGGTTTACCAGATTATTCATGTGGCCCACCTGCTTGTCACTCTTCTTGGTTTTGTGTACTTAGCATGACTTCAGTGAAGTCACATCTCTTGTCCTATGACAACCAGAAGTACATCTGGTGAGGATGTATGTGTGAGAGAGCTTTCTTGGTGGCTATTCCCAGAATGTGGAGCTCCCTGCCAAGGGAGACTAATGGTTCCCTTGTCTGTCCTTCTGATGACACTTTTATTTCATCAGGCCTTTAGTATGTAAGCTGCCCTGCTGTTGAAGGTCAGCTAACTCATTGGATCCTTTATTGCTTTTATTGTCATGTTTTTAATTGGGTTTCCAGGCTGTTAATTTTTATGCTTTTAAAACCACTCTATGTTTTTAATCTTTTTGTTACTCTTGTCAAGCATTTTGATTCTGCCTTTCAGTCAAAGGAAAGATGGCATAGAAATGAAATGAATAATAACATACTAGGTGTCACAAATGACCCCAAACTACTCTTCCTCCATTTTCCTTTTGATAGGAATCCAACCTTCTGCCCACTATTCATTGTCTTCTATATCTGGGTTCTATACCTTCATGGATACAAGGTAAGCACCCTCCACTCCCTGTGGTGCTGCAACACTCAAAGGAATTTGGAGTAGTAATTACAAAGAAGTAAGTAGGATTGTCATGAGGATGAGCTGCGTGAAGAAACTGCTATGACACGCTTGCTTACAGGTTTATGCATTCCCTCCCACTCGCAGAATGCAGGATCATGACTCTTAGTGCTTGATTGATTGCCTTAAAGGATCATGCTTCTGGAGTGGCATTTCTAGCCATACAGACAGGAGATGCCAACATTGTAAGTAAATGTAGAATAAGAGGGAGATGTTGCATATCTGAAAGAGGAAGTGTGTTTGTTGCTGACATTGAGTGTATTTGCCATGTTTCTGCAATGTAGCAGATTGGTTGCAGCTGAAGAAGCAGCAGGAACAGCAAGAGTTTGCCACAGTTTGGGGGAGGAAGGGAAGAATCTATCTATCTATCTATCTATCTATCTATCTATCTATCTATCTATCTATCTATCTATCTATCTGTCTGTCTGTTGAATTTATATCCAGCCCATCTAGTCAATAGACTACTCTGGGCCTACTTTGTAGGCAGGACATGTTCAATATACTCTGCTGTCTGAGACACAGCAAATGGGGCCTAAGTGCAACTTGGCTTCCTTGGCATGGGAAAAAGTAAGTTGCTATAGGTTAGTTCTGACTTGATGGCAAAGAACATAAGCACAATAACTACAGCATGGCAAATAAGAAAAGATGTTAGATTTTTTTTTCAAGCTGAGCAGAAAGCAAATACATTTCACTGACCAAGGCTTTTGCAGAAAATAAATAATTTCTTTCCAGAATGTCCCTATTTCAGGTGACTGATTACTGTGCAGACAGCCTTTGGGCCTCTGGTAATAAAAGACCCAAATGTACATAGTGGGTATTTTCAGTGGGCTCATTTACCAGCTGCTGGTGCTTTCTTCCTTCGCTTTTTTCACTGCCTTTTTAAAAGGGGGCTTTTAAATTATTGAATTCCCAATTCTATCCCTCACAGCTCACATTCGGTGTCTAGAGCAGAGCTGTTTTTTCACAGGCACTCTGATGATTCCTTTTTAATAACTCTTGTGCCGGTATAGTGCTCTGAGAACTGAGGCATGCTGTGAAGATGTATTGCTTGTTTAAAATAATATACATACTGTGTGTAGGTCATCTCCATGCTGTGAAAATGGAAAACCTCTGAAACAAACCAAGGACCAATCGAAATGAAAACTTTGTACACACCTTTGTGTGAAGGTCTGCCTGTCAATAGCACATGACTGAGCAGAACACAAGCCTCTATTCTGCAGAGGTCTGTTTCATATTGTGCATGATTGATTAATATTTCCTAATTATGCCTAGCCAAAAAATGCCTTTCTGTTGGGATTAATTAAAAATGCAAATGAAATCTTTACAGCAAATGAAATTCCTAGTCACCTTCTCCTTTGATTTGGAAAGGGGGATGTTTTCTAGTGAGGTATACTGAAAACAGCAGTGCCATTTCAGGTTTCAACAGAGGGAGAAGGCATTTCAGTACTGGCTAAGACTGCTCAATATCCTTGATCATTTCTGCATCATTTTTATCACTTGAGCAGCTGACTCCAAAGGAAACTTGCACTGACTGAATTAGGTTGCCTTGAGAGCACAGGATGACATGAGATGCAGTTAAGGGTGCAGTTACATGTTGAAATACTTTTGGGGCTGTGCCAGGTTTAGCACGCTTGAAATTGATTTAAAAATGTGTTTACATGACAGAACTACAGTAAGTGCATTTTTTTTTGTTGTTGTTGGAAAGTAAAGTATTAAAAATAGCAATAAAGGGGTTGTTTATTTTAACTTGACTGTGTCCGACTTTTCGTGACCCCATGGACCAGAGCACGCCAGGCCCTCCTGTCTTCCACTGCCTCCCGGAGTTGGGTCAAATTCATGTTGCTAGCTTCGGTGACACTGTCCAACCATCTCATCCTCTATCGTCCCCTTCTCCTCTTGCCTTCACACTTTACCAACATCAGGGTCTTTTCCAGAGAGTCTTCTCTTCTTATGAGGTAGCCAAAGTATTGGAGCCGCAGCTTCAGGATCTGTCCTTCCAGTGAGCACTCAAGGTTGATTTCCTTTAGAATGGATAGGTTTGGTCTCCTTGCAGTCCAGGGGACTCTCAAGAGTTTCCTCCAGCACCACAATTCAAAAGCATCAATTCTTGGGCAGTCAGCTTTCTTTATGGTCCAGCCCTCACTTCCATACATCACTACAGGAAAAACCATAGCTTCAACTATTCAGACTTTTGTTGGCAAGGTGATGTCTGTGCTTTTTAAGATGCTGTCGAGGTTTGTCATCGCTTTCCTCTGAAGAAGCAGGTGTCTCTTAATTTTGATGCTGTCACCATCTGCAGTGATCACAGAGCCCAAGAAAGTAAAATATGTCACTGCCTCCATATCTTCCCCTTCTATTTGCCAGGAGGTGATGGGACCAGTGGCCATGATCTTAGTTTTTTTGATGCTGAGCTTCAGACCATTTTTTGCCCTCTCCTCTTTCACCCTTATTAAGAGGTCCTTTAATTCCTCCTCACTTTCTTTCATCAGAGTGGGCGGCATATAAGTTTAATAAATTAATAAATAAATAAAAATAAAACAACAACAACAAAATTAGGAAGCAAAACCAGGGCAGGTTTATAAGCAAAGAAATAAATAATTTAATATTTTAAAAAATCAATATATTCTCAAAGCCACAGAGAATGGCGAAATGTTAGGAAGAAAACCTTCAGAACACGGCCGAACAGCCCCCAAAACCTACAAGAACTGTTTAAAAAAATCGATTGTCAAGATCACTCTGAAGTAAGGCCATAAAAGGCTTGTGAGAAAAGCCAGGTTTTAACTTATCTCCTGAAAGGGGCTAATCGCACCTCAGGTGGGAATGAGTTCCAAAGTGACGCAGCAAGTGCAAAGAAGGTCAGGTCTGAGTGGCATTTTTTGGGGCCTTCCTTGGGGTCACCACCCACAGCATCCCAGCACATGAAGTACAGGTAGGACAGGTAGATGTTACGAGGGAGCAGCGCACAGACAAGTAGCAAAGCCCCAAACAATCCGAAATGGGATACGTAGAGATACTGAAGCATCCATTTATTCCAAGCCTTCAGAGTTGTTTTCAGGAATAGATTACTTATCTTTGAAATGACATGTTTAGATGTCATGTGTATCTGCTAACTGCATTTTTACCCATGTTTTTTGCAATTCTGAGTTAAAGGTTAAACTTATCTAGCTGTTGATGAACTACCATGGCCACCATCTCTTAATTTGCTCCCTGGTGTTGCTAGGTAGTGTGAAAAATCTTAGGGTTGAATTGTGTTGAGGAAGAAGAAAGTTTGAATTTGTTGTGTGTGGTGGCCTTAAATGTGTGTGTGACGAACTTCTTTGCACTCCCAAGTGGCACCATGTTTCATAGGCTCTGTGTAAAGGTACTTACTAGTATGTATATGTGTTGTGCATATAAGCATTAGTTTAGCAGATAGTTCAGGGAATCCACATTGCTTGTCTCGCATTCATTCATGTGAGTTTATCCATATGTACATGCATTATCCATTGGTATGCAAGGACCTTCCCCAATCTCAAATTTTGACTCTGAAATCTCAGGGAGTGGGATCTGGCCACATTATTTCTCCTTGGCCCAGCCAGGAGTCAAACAAATGCCCTTAAAAAAAAACCCTTAAAAGGATTATGTTTTTTTTTAGGGTGAAGTATCCAAGGTTGGGCCAGTAAAGATGATGGTGAAGACTTCTGAGAATTGCAGTCCAAAAACATCTAAGTTACACAGCTTTGGGAACCACTGGTTTAGAGAGTCCAACAGCTGCTGGAGGACCATAAAATCTCCAGACCCACTGTAGCTAGACTATGTTCTTATGTTTCCAGGTATATCCTTCATATTTTTAATCTTAGCAGTACAGTACTGTGCTAAGTTAGATTCTTTTCCATTTTGAGCCTCAGAGTTCTTTATTGTGATTAATTTCCAAACTATTAATCCTCAAAAAATGATATGAAAAGTATGTTAGATCACATGTATTGGTAGAATGGTAGTTTGACCACACATTTTCCCAATGACACGTTGAATGTTCTTGGTGCCTTCTAACACACTCCATATTCAGAAACAGCCTTTTGTTCTTTGAGTCTGTCCCAAATTTAATGGCCTCATTTGCCAGCTCCAAATTAAATAATTCCTCACCATGCAGGCAAAATGAAAATATTAATGTAGTCTTCCATGTAACTGGGAAGTAATGTAATCTTTCTAATCTAAATATGCCTCTGATAAAAAATTAAAATAAGAGTACAGTTGTAATTATGCCAACTCAGAAGTAAGCGCTACTGAGTTCATGTGGCCTTACTTCCAGTAAGTTGGTGTAGGATTGCAGCCTAATTTTGACAAAGCAACTAGAACACTAGTTAGTAGTATTACTTTTATTTTATAGATCTCTCTGCATCTCAACAGCTTCCAAAATGGCATTCAGTAAAAACAAAAGACATACACATGCCAGCCAACAGGTGGTAGTAAAACCATATATAGCCCAAAATCATGAGCTTAAATAGCCTAATTGATTGGGGTGCAGGTAACAGAGCACATAGCCTTATTCCTAGTAAAGAAACAATAATATGAGACTAATAATAATGAGACACTTCCCATGGAGTCTTATGTACGTTGACTAGGAAGTACATCCCACTGAGTTAAATGGGGCTTAATGCTAGTGTACACCTGCCACCTTAGGTGTGATTGTAATTCTATGCTGAACTTAAGTAAATGCTTTTGAATAAAGGTGGACTTAACTTCAGAGCAAACATCTACAGGATTATGCTGTCACCAAATGAGGATTATAGGTCAAATGCTTAATGCATAAGTGGGCAACCTATGGCCCACAGGCTGCATGTGGCCCTTTCTCTGTCCTCAGTCTAGCTTTAACTTGGCTCCCATCTCCAGGCTGGAATCCTGATCCACACTGTCATTTCTCCACAGTTAATATTATTTATTTTAACTTTCTCATTTTATTTATGTGCCATATTTTCCCTAATATTGACAACCCAGAGTAGCTCACAGTTCGATTTAAAAAAGAACAAATACAAATTGAATTGTGATGAGTCGGTGATTTCTGACAAAGGCACTCACTTGGAAGCAGCACCCTGGTCTCTCTCCTCAGCCTCCTCTGGCTTCCAAGTGAATGCCTGCTGGAGGGGCAGGATGCTGAACACCTGCTCTGCTGTTTGCCGAACGGGCACGAACTGCTGAACCAGCAGTTTGTGCCCATCTCTAGTTGGGAGTATAAATTGTAGTTAGAGCAAACAATTTAGTTCCATCAGGAGTTATTGTCCTTTTACACAATTTAAATTCCAAGAAGAAAGGAGTATAGCCATTCCCTTCCCATATTTCCATTTCCAATAATAACTTTATGAGTTGCCTTGTGTGTTTCTTGAAGGAATATTGATAGCTTATGTTGTTTAATAACATGATATAGGTGTGCTCTTCCAACTGGGTCTCTGACTCCCTGTACATTTAAACTTAATGTAGTTAACTGCATGCTTGGTTCCAGAAAAAGACATTTAAATCAATTATTTCCATATGTTTTATAGCTTGAGGGTATATACTATACAGTAGTGCCTTGACTTACGAACGTCCTTACTTATGACCATTTAGAGTTACAACCAGCTCCAGCCACAAAAGTTTGCCTCTACTAGCAACCGGAACTTCCACTTATGAACAGAAAAAGGCAGGGGGAAAAGGCGGGAAATTCAAATTTCTAACTGTAGGTGGCGACAAGGCTGCTTCTTTGTAGCTCTTTTGCCCCAGCAGTTAGAGAGTATGCATCATTGTCTGAGGCTTGGGGCTGCCTCCTTCTGCTTCTGAATGTGTGTGTGTGTTTGCAGGGAGGCTTCAGGCTGCCTGGTACGTTAAGGTGCTGTTTTCTGCTTTTTAAAACCTGTTCTGGGTGTTTTTGCAGCATGTTTTTCAGCTGGAGGAGGTTATGTTTTGTGCTGTGATGGGTCTTGGGGGGGTTTGTTGGTTGGTTGTTCCCCCCCCCCCATTTCCAATGTGTCTTGGGGGGTTTTGTTGCTTTTTGGAGTGTTTTTCCCCATTTCCAATGGGTCTTGGGGGGTTGTTTTTTGGTGTTTTCCTCCCATTTCTGATGGGTCCTGGGGGGTTGTTTGCTTTTGGGGGAGTTTCCCCATTTCCAATGGGTCTTGGGGGTTTGTTTGTTTGTTGGCTTTCCGCCCCATTTCTGATGCATCTTGGGGGGGGTTAGTTGCTTTTTTGTTTTTCCCCGCTATTTCTGATGGGTCTTGGGGGATTTGTTTGTTTGTTTGCCCCCCCATTTCCAATGGGTCCTGCATGCCTCCCTTGCTTTTTCCTTTGTTTTCTTTGCATTTCCGACCTGCCCCCCTTTGTTTTCTGTGCATTTCCAATGGGTCTTGCACGCTTGATTGCTTTTCTTTACTTTCCCCCCTCCCTTTGGCCAGAAGGGATTAATCACATTTCCAATGAGTCTTGCAGTTATTATTATTATATCCAAGCGCGCTTACCGGCAGCTGCGATCTCAGACAGCAGAGGCTGCCAGCTTCGACTCCGGCGGCTTTATGGGGCCGGGAGGGGGTCCACCTATTGACAGGGATGGCACAATACAGTCACGCAACCCCCCCTGTCTCCTCCCCTCCCACTCCTTCCTTCCTTCCCTCTCTCCCCCTCTACCAGCAGTGTAACTTGAAACTTTGGAATTTCTTTAAAAATAAAAAATTGCACTGGGCCGCATTATGAGCTGACCTGGGCCGCATGTGGCCCTTGGGCCGCAGGTTGGACAAGCCTGCTTTAGATCAATGGTCCCCAACCTTTTCCCAACCGTGGACTGGTTGGGAGGACATGTCACGCTCATGCATGGGGGTGTGTTGGGCTCACAGGGGTCATGTCACGCTCGCAGGGGACAAAAGAGTAGTTTGAGCCCATCCAGTCCTTTTATAGTCTAGTCTAACTTATTCTTCCAGGTAAGGTTTCGGTTGTCAGTTGGTGGTATGGGAAGGGCAGTCTCTTTTACGTGCTGGTAATGTAACCATGGGACGATTTATTCAAGTTTCAGGAATGAAGGTGTGGTAAGTAGCACCAAATACAGACCTCTCCAGCATGGTTCAAATGCGCCAGTTCTCCATGACTTGGCCATACATGATTTCAAATGGGTTCAACCCACTTTTCCCTCTTGGTAGAATTCTAATTCTGAGGAGTGCTTGGGGAAGCAGGTCAACTCATCTTTTCATAGATTTGTGTACCCTTTTATTAAGGTGTGATTTCAGGGTCTGATTAATACGATTTACTTGCCCACTAGATTGAGGGTGCCATGAAGCATGTAATTTCCAATTAATATCTAAAGTCTAGGCTACCTATTGGACAATTCTGGCTACAAATTGCAGGCTATTATCCGAATATAACCCTTGCACAGCAGTGTGTCCTGTAGGACCTGCTTTGCTACTTCTGATGCTTTGTTAGTCCTGCAAGGATAGGCCCTCAGGCCAGTTGTGCAGAGAATCAACAACAACAAAAAAGACAATACTTAAATCCTCTGTATTGAGGAAATTCAGTGAAGTCTACTTGCCAGCAAGACCCTGGTAGAAGCCCTGGTGGTTGTGTACCCATGGACCCTTTTTGAATTCCTGTGTTTGGGTTATTTTGTGTGTGGATACAGCATTGTTGATGAGTGAGTAGCTACAGCTAGGTCATGGGAACTTTTTATTTCTGTCCAGGAGCAGAGAGAGTTCACTAGAACTCCTGAGCTAGCATGTGTGCGTGCATGCAGTTCAGCAAGCAAAAACTGAGCAAATCCTTTAGGTATGACCAATCTGCTGTTATCAGCCATCTTGTTTCATCTTCCTGAGCACCTGATCAGAGGGCTTGTTATCTCTCTATTGGTTCATAGGAGGGTTTCGGGGGAGTGTAACAGTGGCAGTTTTTACAACTGTAATAAAGGGGAATTTGAGCAGCCTCTTTGGCTGCTGTATCTACTAAATGATCTCCTTTTCTTTCAGTTGGACCAGCTACTTTACCATGCCCTTTGCTGTGAATAATAGCTACTTTACAGAGTAAATGCATGACATTGAAGAGAGTTTGCACTATGCATTTGGGGTAGCACATGCCTTTGGATTAATGTGGAAAAACTGAGCATGAGTCTGTAAATATTTACTTTCTTTCCTTTGCCAAGTACCAGGGCTTGAATCAGAGCTATTCACTCAGTTTTCTGGGCTGAGGTTCCTGGTGCTAAAAGGGATGACTCCATATTTGCAGAGTCTGTCACTACTGCATATCCTGCTTTTCCCTGCATTAATTCAATTTTTAATCCTTGTAATTTAGGGTCAAGACCAGATTTATCCTCTGTCTGAACCTGTCACGTTCCCAGGGGTTACAACAGCAGAATCCAATAAGCCAGTCCTATGCCAGGAATTCAGGGAATGCAGAGCCGATATCCAAATACCAAAACCAACTCACGCAATGTAGTCCAGGGTCAGAGTCCAAAGCCAAAACGCACAACATAGTCCACAGTCAGAGTCCAAAGCCAAGGGTCCAGAGAACAAGGTTCACGGTTGTCAGGAGCGTGGATGCAAGCCAGAGGTTTGACTTGTTGCTTCCACAGATTTTCAGCCATCTGAGAGCTGTTTATATAGCCCCTTGAACTGCTGGAAGCCTTTTCATCCTGTCAGAACTCAGGGCTAGTTGATCGGATGTTTCTGCGGGCAGCCTTCAAGCGATCCTCTGACCTTTTTGTCATAAGTCTTCCCCTCAGCCTGGCCCTCAGCCTGTCTACTGGGGGAGGAGAATCTGGAGGCGATTCAGGTGTTTCTATTTCTAATTGCTCAGCATTCTCCTCAGCCACAGTTAACCCTTCAGGTTCCAGATCTTTGGCTGCACTCATGACAGAACCCTTGTCAACATCTCATCAGTTGTTTTTGTTCCCATGGTCACCTTATGATCCTCCCTGGTAAAAGGCATCTCCTTCCAAGGTCTCCAGAAGTTTAGGTGTTCAGCTATAATTTATTGCTTTACCTCTACTAGATGAACTTTTTAAACCTTATCAAGGGACAGAGACATAAATTATGTTTATTAGGCAGAGACTGCTAGCATAAAGTAAGTAGTAAAGTGACAAGGTTTGGGAGCTCCAAACTCTCGTGTCTTCCTCAATCCTTAGCAGGCTCCACCCTACCCTTTCAGTGAAACTTTTGTCACTGATCTGCATCTTTCTTCCCTGCCACAAAACGTATATGTTGTTCGAGACTGCATGTCTGAATAGAAGAAGGCAAGTAAGTTGGATGGCACTGGTCCAATGCAATACTGAGGTAAAGTTATATGTTGCTACAGAAATCAGTTAGTAAATAAATGGTGGAATTTTTTTCATCAGAAACATTTTAAGTGCTTCTGAAAATATGCGGAGAATTTTTCTTCAATGCTGAACAGAAACATCCCAGATAACTTCTTCAAATCTCACCTTCTCATTTTTCTGATGGAAGCTCTTCCTCCTCTTCTCCCACTTGTGATCTCTGCATACATGGCTCTGGCACCTCCTCCTCCCCAACACAAAGCCTACATGATCTGCTTACCTTATTCCGTTTGTGAAGGTACAACAGTTTCATGTCATACTGGGGACATTTAAAACAAAAGATCCTCCGTCCCCTCCTGCTACTGCTTCTCCCATAATCAGCTTTCCTTCCCCTCTTCTGGCTTGGCTCAGATTCTTTCTTTGGCTGTGTAAGCAGCCCCGTATCTCCAAAGAGATTTATGGGGGTGCAGGAAATTGGGACGAGTACGAAAACCAGACAAACCTCTAACTGCTGAGCAGAGCCAATTGAAACCCAGCCAGGTTCTGTCTAAATTTTCTTCCTCAGAGGCCAATCTCCGTATTAAGAAAGCAACACAGACATAACCATGAGATATACTCAGAATGATTTGGCTCTGAAAGTTTGGTAGCAAACCCACGTGGCCAATTAGACATTCAGCTAGTCTGCTCAAGAAACAATGCTTCTAGTTAGAAATCAATCATTACTGTTTTATTAAAAAGAATTACTTTAGAAAAGGTTTCAGTTGATAGTACAATAAGTCAGTAGGTACATTTTCATTCAAGACCCACGGAACACACCACTCCCCCACTCCAGCTAAAAAAAATAAAGAAATGAAACTATGCTAACTAACAAAAAGCATAAATCATCCATCTCACGTGTCTTGGGTCTTCAAAGGCTGATGCTAGATGAAAACCAGTCCATTATGGGAAAAGCACGTGTCTGCCCCTTTCTCAGGCAAACTCCATCTTTCGCCCTCTCCTCTTCTTCCTTCTTCCTCCCAGAATGCCTCCTGGGCCTTGTTGTCCCGCCTAACTTTCTCATGGAGCTTCAGTTGTTATCATTCTTTGTGGCAGAATTATTTTGACTACGAAAGTCTCTGCTCTCTACTCATCTTAGCAACGAGATAACCAGAGAGCGAAGCTTCTCTGGAACAGCATGTAAAACTTTCCTACTACAGAACAGACTTTAACTCAAAATGGATGCTATTGGGGCAATCTTAGGACTACATATCCCATTCTAATACACATAAAAACACAAATCATCACAGGCTGTATTGCAGGTTACAGCCCAGGCAAACATATCTGAACTGAAACTATTGCAGCTATTAAAGTATTAATCGAATTAGGTCCTAATTAAGGAAAGTCGCTAGGTTAACTCTGCATGGTCCCTGTTTGGATAATATGAATAGATTAACCTAGAGCCTTATCACACGGACTGTTTGAATATATATATTGATGGATCCGTTCACATTTGTGTCATTTGAACTGGTACATTTCTTGCTATTTGTACCATTTCTGTTGGTTGACAGTCCCAAGTCATTTAAATTGATTCATTTTCTGCCCTGTTTTTTTCTGTCCACTGCTCCCTAATTTTCTTTATATTTAATTATTTGCAAGTGATGTATTGCTTACGCAGCATATACTGTACATGGACAGGCAGGAGGCACAGCTGCCTTAACTTCATGCAGACCAGATGGGCAGTTGCTGCCACTCATGGCACCACCAATCCTGTTGCTGTCACTGGAGGTGGGGGTAGTAGTGGTGTGGCTCTTAAGAGACACCCCCTGGCCAATCCAGGAAAAGAGAAGAGAGGAGAGCCCTCCAGCGGGACTGACAGCCGGGCTGTGGCTCTTCTCCTCTTCCAGTTCTGTCAGGAGGATAAAGTAGGGTGGGGGGGCAAACCCTGGGGGCATGGTGAGGCCACTAACCAACATGCTCTCCATGTTCAGGCAGCCACTTCCCAGGCTTTCTCCTCCTCCCACTCTTTGTCATCACCAGGGCCAGGGTGGGAAGGGGGCTGGGGAGCAGGAGGAGGTAGGGAGGCTCCAGGATTTTGCGAAAGAGGAGGAGGGGAGAACCCAAAGCCAAGATCTCTCTTTCACTCCCCTACCCCCACCCTGTCTGAACCCCCAAATAGAAAACTGCTCACCTCAGTGCCTTTCCCCTCAGTTTGTTCTTCCTTCATTCTGCTTGGCCGGTTTATCTCAGCCTCTTTGCCTTGTCTGAATTTCAGGGCATGCACTTGCACACGCACAGCTGCTGCTGCAATAACTTTCCACAGATAGTAAGCCATTTATTGCTGAGCATTAAAAAAATCAGTGGCCATGCAGTGGCCATGGTGCCGAAAACCTCAACCTGTTCACAAAGTAATAAATTGACAGTGTCATTCTCACAAGCTGAAACAATAAGGATTGAAGTGATACAAGGATTGGTATATTTGAAAACAACCATGCTGGTGAAGCGGAAAAAGAAAATTAGCTGGCCAAATTGATCAGTATTACCTGTGCATCACATGAATGGAAATTTATAAGATTTGAAGAACAACAAAATTGATATAACTTGGGTTTTTTTGGCACATGTGATTGAGACTAATTAGTTAAAAGTGGGCCCTGGAGGAAGAAAGTTTGAAACCTCAGCAATATAGTACTGCTGACTGTATCATCATAAATTTCATAGTTTATGTTTCTTTTCTTTTGCAGTATATGAATTGATAGGTGGTATATAAATTTAATAATAAATAAATAATAAATCATTGGACATTAAGTACAGTGGTGCCTCTCTTGACGATTACCTCGTTAGATGAGGAAATTGCTTAATGATGAAGTTTTTGTGATCGCTTTTGTTTTAATAGGCAAAATCACTTAATGATTATCAGTTCCCTGCTTTGGGAACCGATTTTTCGCTTAACGACAATCTTTACAGCTGATCATCGGGTCTTCAAAATGGCCGCCTGCTGTTTAAAATTGCTCCCCGCTATGTTTTAGGATGGATTTCTCGCTTTACAGTCACCGAAAATGGCTACCCTATGGAGGATCTACGCTGGATGCTGAGGTATTTCGCCCATTGGAACGCATTGAACCGGTTTTCAGTTCATTTCAATGGGCTTTTTCATTTCGCTTGACGAGGATTTCGCTTAACAGCAATTTGAATGGAACGAATTATCCTCATCAAGCAAGGCACTACTGTACCAGTGCATGCCAATGATTAAGTACTGCAAAATGACACTTAATGAGAAGGCAAATATTGAAATTAAAAATTACTGGACATCAAACATGAATGACTGATACCGGGCGCATCTTTATAATGACACAAAGTATTGCCAGATTATTTAATCCCAATGTTTGCAAAATTTGGAAGGGTTTTTTAATATATAGATTAAATTTCCTCTTTTTGTTCAATTTTTTTATCATTTTACATTTTGGAAATCAGTATATAATTTTTTGTTGTTGTTGTTTAGTCGTTAAGTTGTGTCCGACTCTTCGTGACCCCATGGGCCAGAGCACTCCAGGCCCTCCTGTCTTCCACTGCCTCCCGGAGTTGGGTCAAATTCATGTTGGTAGCTTCGGTGACACTGTCCAACCATCTCATCCTCTGTCGTCCTTTTCTCCTCCTGCCTTCACACTTTTCCAAAATCAGGGTCCTTTACAGAGAGTCTTCTCTTCTCATGAGATGGCCAAAGTATCTAATAGGATGTGTCAAAGTCTATAAATAGTAGGTGAAAAAGCAAAAAAAAAAAAAAAAGCAAAGCGTGCTGCTTATATACCGCCCCATAGTGCTTCAAGCACTCTCTGGGCGGTTTACAATTATGCAGGCTACACATTGCCTCCCCAGCAAGCTGGGTACTCATTTTACCGACCTCGGAAGGATAGAAGGATGAGTCGACCTTGAGCCATCTACCTGGGCTTGAACCCCAGGTCGTGAGCACAGTTTTGGCTGCAGTACAGCGGTGCCACGAGTGACTACTAAGCAGACACAGAAGTGACAACGATGGGAAAGTACTCCTGAGTCTGCAAGAAGATATACAAGTATACCAGTGTTCCAAATTCCATCTGTCATAAGCCTGTCTTTTTGGCTGAAATCATTTGCCAATTTTCAGCTGATCCAGTATCATTTCTTTAGACATGAGCGATGCCTTCCCCAGGGCCTTTTCTGTTTGTTGTGATATGCAAATGAAGCTGTGGATTTTCAGATAGCTCTGCTTTTTCTCTTTATGAGCGGCTTAGCTTTGCTAGGAAATCTAGGCAGGACAGGGTACTTTACAACTAATCAAATTAAAATAAGAAGTCAAACAAAATAGTTCCCAGTGAATCAGCCATCTGAGAGACCATGCTTAGCCCAGTTCTTTAGTAGGGGTTTGTTGAACTTAATTCATTCTTATTTGCCTTAGTTTTTGAGCTCTTTTTCTCCTCTAAGGTTTGCATCACTGAATGATTCTATACACCCACCCACGTTTCTCTCACCTTTCTGTGACCAGTGACTAATATACTGTATGCTCAAATAGAATCCATAGAGAGAAGAAAAAAAAATTAGTTGCCTTGATAATAACCTGGCCAAGATATGGCAGGGAAATGAAGTAAAGTGAGTTTGACAGCTGAGAGACAGGCAGAAATAATGGAGTGACAGAATCCAAGGCTGGGGGTGTTGAGGGTGAAGGCAAATGTAGCATTTTAAATGGTAGTGATGGTAATTTGAGAGTGCTCTCAGAAACAAAAACAGGTATTTTTTTTCTGAGATCAACTCTGAAAACTGTTCCTGTGGTTCATTATTAAAAAGGTGAGTGTGATGTGGCTATTACAGTACCTGTGATGTCAGTTGCAACCGTTATGCCTACTCTTCAAAGAAGCTTAGTAGCTTTTATACATGATTGTGAATTTTGTTTTTGTTAAGATTAAATGTGTTACTGTTAACACATTTGTTAAAAAGAAGCCTGAAAGCCCATGTGGCACAGTAATGGTAGACCAAGAAATAGGACTAGCATACCCGTGACCCATTACAGTGGTGCCTCGCTTAACGGGTGCCCCGTTTAACAACGAATCCGCATAGCTATGATTTTTTTGTGATGTTTTTTGCGATCGCATTGTGATGTTTTTAATGGGAAAAAATGCTTTGCGATGATCGGTACCCTGTTTCGCATACCGATCATCGCATAGCGATGATTTTCCAACAGCTGATCGGCTGCTCCAAAATGGCCGATGGGAAAAAATGGCCGCCCGCTGTGTTTTCGCCCCGATTCCTCGCTTACTGGGCAGCGAAAATGGCGGCCGCATGGAGGATTTCCGTTTAAAGGTGAGTTTTAAGCCCATAGGAACTCATTGAAGGGGTTTCAATGCATTCCCATGGGCTTTTTATTTTGGCATAGCAGCGAAATCGCTTTGCAGCGATTTTTGTGCACGGATTATTGTCGCTGTGCGGGGCACCACTGTACTGTACTTTGATTATGTTCATTGAATGAGTGGCTGATTTAATTTGCACCTTGCTGATTCAGTTAGGTCATTGTACTTGTACTTAATTGTACTTAGTGGGAACTAAGTTGCTGTTGCTGTGTCCTGACTTTGGAACGCCCTCCCACAGGAGGCCAGACTGGCCTCATCTTTGCTAAGATAGCAAAGGCTAAGACTTTTCTCTTCAAGTAAACTTTCCCTCAGTGACTGGCTGAGTAGTTTTTTTTAATTGATTGTTGTGCCTTACTGCTTTAAATGCGTTTTTGATGCTGCTTTTGTTTGCTGGCATTTAGCATGGTATTTTTTTTTCTTTCTTTGTAGTAATTGTATTTCATTCATTCATTCATTCATTCATTCATTCATTCATTCATTCATTCATTCATTCATTTATTTATTTATTTATTTATTTATTTATTTATTTATTAAATTTATACCCCGCCCCTCTAGACCATGTCTACTCGGGGCAGCTTACAACATAAAATAAATCAATATAAAATATATATAATTATAAAAATACAATTGCTATATTAATTAAGACAATTAATTTAAGAAAGAATTACCAAGATGGGGTAGGATAAGGAAAGAAGAAATAAAAAGACTTAGCTGACTGGAGGGAAGGCCTGCCTAAATAGCCAAGTTTTTAACTGTCTTTTAAAAACACCCAGCAAGGGTGCCAGCCGAATTTCTGTTGGAAGGGCATTCCACAGCTGAGGGGCCACTGCCGAGAAGGCCTGGTTTCTAGTTTTTTTCCTTCCGAGCCTCTCTCGGCGTCAGGCCCCTCAGCCATCCCTGCTGGCTATGGCGGGTGATTCGGGTAGATCTGGGTGGGAGAAGACGATCTGCCAAATATTGAGGTCCCAAACCATTTAGGGCTTTATAAGTGATCATTAGCACTTTGAAGTCGACGTGGAAACGGATGGGCAACCAGTGCAAAGCAGCCAGAGTGGGGGAGATGTGTTGGTGTTTTCTCACCCCACTAAGTAGCCTGGCTAGCGCATTCTGGACCATCTGAAATTTCTGCATCAACCTCAAAGACAGCCCCACGTAGACTGTGTTACAATGGTTTAATCTCAAGATTACGAGCGCATGTACTAGAGTAGTGAGGGCCCCCCAATCAAGATATGGACGCAGCTGGGCAATCCGCCATAGATGAAAATAGGCGGAGCAGACCATGGACGCCACCTGGGTTTCCATGGTAAGCGCCGGGTCCAGATGTACCCCCAAGCTGTGAACCTCATTCCTTGCGGCAAGGGTCATCCCCCTGAAAGAAAGGGAGTTACCTATACCGCTGGCAGAAGGACCACCCACCTTCAAGACCTCCATCTTGTCCGGGTTCAGCCTCAACCCATTTGACTGCATCCATTCCAGTACAGTCTCCAGGCAGCGCTGGAGGGACAGAACGGCATCCACTGAGGTAGATGAGAAGGAGATGTAGAGCTGTGTGTCATCAGCATACTGGTGACACGAAGCTCCACACCCCCTGATGACCCCCCCAGGGGCCTCGTGTAGATGTTAAACAGCATTGGAGAGATGATCGACCCCTGTGGAACCCCACAATTGAGGCTCCATGGGGTCGAAACCCTCTCTCCAAGCTGTACTCTCTGGGGCCAGTCCTCCAAGAAGGAAGAGAGCCAAGCAAGTGCTAGGCCACCTATTCCTAACTCAGAGAGCCTCCCCAGGAGGATACCGTCGTCAATGGTATCAAAGGCTGCTGAGATGTCAAGGAGGACCAACAAGGACATATTGCCCCCATCAGCCTCCCTCAACAGGTCATCCATCAGTGCGACCAGTGCCGTTTCCGTACCATAGCATGACCTGAAGCCCGACTGGAATGGGTCCAGAGCACTGGTTTCGTCCAAAAGCGCCTGGAGCTGATCTGCCACCACCCTCTCAACCACCTTGCTGAGGAAAGAAACGTTGGCGACGGGCCTATAGTTTCCAATGTCATCCATCACCAAGTTTGGTTTCTTCCTAATGGGCCTAATGAGTGTCTCCCTGAGGCAAGGAGAACCTTGCCCTCCTGGAGAGACCCATTAATTATTACAGTGGCCCATTCTGTTGTTACAGGCCTGGCTGCTTTGATTAGCCAGGCTGGGCAAGGGTCGAGAGAAGAGGTGGAGGCCCGACAGCGATCACGCGCCTTGTCCATCAAATCTGGCATCACATGCTGAAAGGAATCAAGAATTACCGGGCAAGGCGGAGCGCTGGACATCTCAACTCAATCCATTGTATTTTAAAAAGGAGAAAGATCACGGCGGATGGCCTCCACTTTAGATTTAAAAAACGCTGCAAATTGGTCAGGTGAGATGCTAGCGGGAGGCCCTTCACCCAGACCAATTCTGGATAGATCACGAACTATACGAAAGAGTTCTGCCTGCAGATTAGAAGCATCGCTTATCCAGTCAGCGATGTAAGATCTTCTAGCAGCCTTTACCTTAGCCAGGTAACGGTTAGTTGTGATCCTGACAGCAATTTTGTTGTAATCCGTCGGTTTCCTTCTCCACACACACTCTAGCCATCTCCTTATTTGCTTCATTGCTCGTAGATCCTGGGTATACCAGGGTCCTGGCCGAGCTCTGCTCCCGAGAGGGTGTTTGGGTACGATTGTGTCAACGGCCCTTGTAGCGGCGGAGAACCAGCCGTCCACCAGAGCTTCGACAGGAGCGCCAGACAGTGCCGCTGGAATCCCTCTCATGGTATCCTGGAATCTCATAGGATCCAGTAACCTTCGAGGGCGAACCATTAAAATAGGTCCCTGCTCCCTGCAGGGGGGGGAGCTCGATTGCGACGTTACATTTTATCAGGTGATGGTCTGACCATGACAAGGGGACTGACATGAGGTCAGTCACCATCAGACCATGCTCACTACACTCAGTGGAGAATACCAGGTCAAGCATATGGCCACCCATGTGTGTGGGACCGTTAACATGTTGGGACAAGTTCAAGAAAGCCATGGTTTCTAAGAACTCAAGAGCTGGACCGGATACCTCCGCCTCTGCATGGATGTTGAAGTCACCCAGGACCAGAAGTCTCGGGGACTCCAGCAGTGCCGCGGAGACGAAGTCCACCAGCTCCGGTAGGGAGGTGGCTGGATCGCGGGGAGCGCGGTAACCCAGCAAGATCCCAATACCGTCCCTGGCCCCAATTCGCACATGAAGGGCCTCCAAACCTGGCTTCACAACCGAGGAGTGCCTTGTAACCTCTAAAGATTTTCTATAAACAATGGCTACTCCCCCCCGCCCCTCCAGTCTGCCCTGGTGCTGGACTGCATAGCCTGGGGGGCAGGAGAGGGTTAGAGGAACCCTTCCTTCCCCACCCATCCAGGTCTCAGTTATGCATGCCAGGTCTGCATCGTCCTCCAGAATAAGGTCTCGAATAAGCTGGGATTTGTTGGATACAGACCTGGCGTTCAACAGCACCAGGTTCAGAGTAGAGGGCCAGCTGGGCTGCCTACCTCGATTTTGGCAGTTGGTCACAGTGTCAGAACAGTGAACAGCCTTCAAACATCTGTTCACTGTTCTTCTAACACGAGTAGGCACTGTGCCACCGCCATATCTCCCTCTACCCGTAATCACAACAATGTTGGAGCCCTCGCTGGGGGGGAGCAGGCCCTCCTCTCCATGTCAAATCAGAAAAAGAAAAGAGAAAAGCAAGAGAACTTAAATAAACTAAATACAGTAAGAAAATTAAACAAGTAATAGTTAAGTGAACATTAACATAAAATCAGATACTGTAATTAACAAAATTTAAAGTTAATCAACTATACAACTAAATAATCAGTAACATAACAAAAAATATAAAACAAACAAGTTAAGAAAAAAGAGAATATATATATATATATATATATATATATATATATATATATATATATATATATATATATATATACACACACACACGCATATACACATACACATACATACACACACACACACACACACACACACGTGTATGTATATATATATATGCAAACATACATACACTTATACATAATATATATATATATGCTATAAACAAAATAAGCCCAAGTTTCTCCCACACACAATTGGTCCTGTCCCACCACGCACTGGCCACAGATCTTCTTTCCCTCAGGGAGGCTGTCAGAGATGGATTTGAGTTTATGTGGGCAAAGGCCCCAAGCTGAGCAGTCAAAAGCAGAGGCAAAGCAAGCAATAACATCTGAAGGAGGGGAAGCTGATGAAGAGCTGCTGGAAACATGGCAACGGGGGTACAGTCAGAGAATTCCCCCTTAAGCATGCCAGGGTCCTCTGCTGGAAAGGCACCTCCCCTGGCCATAGGCATCGATGACTCCCAGTTCCAAACAGCCCCCCAGAAAAGTTCCCAAAAGAGTCACCACCACAAGCTGGCACCAGCTTCACTAGTCCTCAACCAGCCTCTCAGTCACCGACTCCAGGCTCACCATGCCTCCTCCAGCTGGTGTCCGTGATCTCTCCAGGGCTTCACCATTCAAGCAGGTGGGCTCCTCTGCACCTCTCCACACTGGGCTTGTCTCCGAGACCCCAGCGCCAGGCCACCAAGACTAAGAGGACCCCTCAGCTCTTCCAGCCCTGCAGCATGAAAGGAAACTCCCACAACGCCAAGCTCCACCTCACTACAAAAGCTGCCTCGGCCCTGATCTTCTGACTCGCACCAGCAGCCTCCCACAGTGATGTATATAATTAAAGAAAATAAATTCCTTCAATTATCATGCTGGAAACAATCCTTCTCTTTTCCGGGCAACTCACTGTACTCCAGACTGCCTGCCTGTTTCCATAAAGGTTGCAGCAACGGCGGCGTTGTTATTCTTCTTCTTACTCCCAGTGATAGTGGAACAGCAACAATTGTAATGTTTGTTATTGTTGCAGCAGAGATAAAATAAAAAGCAGCTGCAAGAAAGGGGAGGCAAGAAACCTAAAATAAACAAAACAAAGAAAGCAGAGAGAAAGAGACCAGAGAGAGAAAGAAAAAGAGAAAAACGCCGACCCAGCAGGAGGAACAAACACAGCCTCCTGCTGTCGGGTCGCCATCTTGGTTTGATGGTTACTGTGCTTACTGGTTTTAGTTTTAATTTTTTTTTTTTTTGTGATGTAAGCTGCTTTGGGTCCTTTTTAAAGAGAAAGATGGATTAAAAACTAAATAAAATAATAATTAAGTAAGGAGATAGGCAGGCAGGCAGGCAGGCAGCTGGGGCAAATAGCTAAAAGCTTTTCTCTGCTCATTAGAGGTCCAGAATAACCTCCTCTCATAGTAGGTCATGTACCACAAGTGTTACTACCTGACAAACTTGCTTGTATTGGTTCCTCAAGGAGGGCTCTTTGAACAGGGAGGAAAGAAGCCTAGCATGCATGTGTGTTTTAAAAGTCATGGCTGACTTCTGGTTTCTCAGACATCATGTTTCTGTCTAAAGAGTGAAAGGTTTCTTGTGGCTTCGTGTGTGCTGGACTCCAATTCCCGTTATCCTTCACCACTGGCTATGCTGGCTAGGGCTGCTGGCCACTGCATCCCAGCATCTGTCCACTCCTGATCTAGAATGAAGAGGGACCCTGGGAGAACTTTCTATGGGAACTTCAAAGTCAAAATGTGGCTGGCTTCTCATTATAGTGATAAAAGTACAGTAGTGCCATGACTTACGAACTTAATTTTTTCTGGCATTCCAGTCGTAACTTGAAATGGTCGTAAGTCGAAGCACCATTTCCCATAGGAATGCATTGAAATGAATTTGGTACGTTCAGGCCGAAGGGGGAGGGAGGAAAAGCAAACAAACCGTGCATGACTTTTCGGAAATGCAAAAAAAAAACAAAAAAAAAAAAAACAAAGCAATAAAGCAAACAAAGTGTGCAAGACCCTTCAGAAATGCAAAAACAAAAAAAGAAAGCAAAAAGCAAACAAACCATGCAAGACCCTTTGGAAATGCAAAAAAAGCAAAGCAGAAAGCAAACAAGTCCTGCAAGACCCATTGGAAATGCAAAAAACAAAGCAGAAAGCAAACAAATCATGCAAGACCCTTCAGAAATGCAAAAAAGCAAAGCAAAAAGCAAACAAACCATGCAAGACCCTTCAGAAATGCAATAAAGCAAAGCAAAAAGCAAACAAACCCTTCAAGACCAATCAGAAATAGGGGGAACCCCCCCAAAAAACAAACAAACCCTGCAAGACCCATCAGAAATGGGGGGGAAAAACCAAAAAGCAAACAAACCCTGCAAGACCCATCAGAAATGGGGGAAAAACCCCAAAAATGAACAAACCCTGCAAGACCCATCACAGCATAGAAACATAATCCCACCACCCAGCCCAAAGCCGTGCTGCAAAACCCACCCAGAACAATTTTTTAAAAATAGAAAGCAGCACTTCACCAGGCAGTCCGAAGCCTCCTCCGATCGCACAGTCTCTAACCACTGGGGCAAAAGAGCTACAAAGAAGCAGCATCTTCGCCACCAATGGTTAGCAATTTGAATTCCCTGCCTTTTCCCTCTGCCTTTTTCTGTTTGTAACTCGAAACTCCGGTCGCAAGTAGAAGCAAAATTTTGCGGCCAGAGCCGATCGTAACTCAAAATGGTCATATGTCAGGATGTTTGTAAGTCGAGGCACCACTGTACATGGAAGACTTCTTTCTTCTTAGAGCTCAGTAATTCTCTTTCTGAGCCGTGTCTTGTACTTGCAGAAATGTTTAAAAAGCTCCAAGGGGACTGAAGTCTTTTCACTGGGGATTGGACAAACTACCATGCAGTTACAATATGTTCAGACAGAACTGTTTAGTGCAATTTTTACCTTAATGGGGTGCCTGTGAAGAATGTCATGTTAAATATTTTCTGGCATCCCATCGCCCTCATCAAACATTGACAACTTCAGGGGTGAGGAAAGTAGCCCTTTGTTCTTCAGTGATTTCCTTCATCTTTGAAGGATTTATAAACACTTTCCAGAGAGCAGCAGTGGAATCTTTGCAACTGATTCTGACAGTGGAAGCGGGAGAAATGGAAAAGTGCTCTCTCTCCCCCCCCCAGCATAATATGGATCTTGCCTGACTTGAATTTTTCAAATGTGCATATTTTCATTTAGAACAGTGCATTTTGCGTCTAACTGAGCATTTTTTAAAACTGTGCTTAGCTATTTATGAGGTTAAGTTCATAGGGATTTAAGAGAGGGGTGGTTTTTTCTGGTCTTCTCCTCCCCGGCCTGACGCAGGGAGGGCACTTCAGGTGTGGAATTGTGAGGCCAATGAGGCAGTATGTGAAAATGGCTTTATTTGCAGTAGGTTTGAAGATGTAAAGCAGGGGTCTCATACATGCGGCCCGGGGGCCATTTGTGGCCTGCCGAATGATAGTTTGTGGCCTCCAGCTTGCCTGCCCCCCTTGAAGCACCCACGCGTCCTCTGCTGTCAAGAGTCCCTCCCCTTGCTCGCCAGCTGTCTCCCAAGACAATGCCTCTTGCGCCCTCCATCTGGAACTACAGCCGCCAACAGCAGCCACAGCAGCTCCCTGGCTCTCTTTCTCTCTTGGCACCCTCAGCACCAGCCCAGCCAGCGGCCGCATCAGCACCTGACAATGCTTCCTTCTCCTCCTCCTCTTCATCCTGCTTCAGCCGCCTCGGCTCTGGAGGCTGCCTGGGCTCACCTCGCAAAGTTTGCTCCTCTGTCGTGGTGGGGGCAGCTGCTGCTGCTGAGTATGCCTTTTTTTGAGGGGGCCCTCAGAGGAAGGTTGTTGGACCTCCATGTGTGTGTGTGTGTTTTTTTGTGCATGTGCGCACACCTGTGGGGGCCCGCCCTGTTCTGTTTAATTTTGTGGGTACCGGTGGGGGCTTTTCTCCTTTGGCAAGGCGATTCTGTGAGGGTTTTTTAAAATTTTATGTCGTGCCCTCCCCCCCCCAGCTAGGTGGTCGCCGGTGCTCCGTTCTCCGCTTCTTCGTCCTGCTGCTGCTGCTGGTGGTGATAGTGAAGAAGGAGCCAGAGGGGGTCGTGGCCGGCGACAAGGGCTCACGCGCCTCTCCTCCTCCTCGGAGCCCCAGCCAGGCTAAGGAAACTCCTGGGTGGCTTCCTTGGGCTCTTGCTCCGCTTGACGGAAAATCTGATGCGGCCCAGCCTCACCCAGACTCTGCCTTCAGCGGCCCCTCAGGTAAATTGAGTTTGAGACCCCTGATATAAAGCTTTTTAAAGTACAGTGATAGAACATCTCCCTGGCAGGCAGAAGGTCCCTACTAGAACATCTAGTACTAGCACCTCCAGTTATGTGGGCTAGAAAAGGGCTTTACAGAGGTGCTGCCACTAGGAGCGCTCAGTAAGGACTCAAATGGTCTGACTCACTCTAAGACAACTTCCTACATTTTTCTTATTGTCTGTCTTTCCAAATGTGTAGTTATGTAATTACTATGATATTTCTTTATTTGTTTTTTTGTTTTGTTTTCACCCTCCATCCTTTCATGCCAGTCTGATGTGGTGGTTACAGAGGGCTGAACTAGGCCTTGGGTGACCTTGTTTCAAATCTTGTCATGGCCATGGAATTTATTAGCTGGCCTTTGGTATGTGTTCTCCTGCAAACTGGTGAGAAATGGAGATGGGTAGAGAGAACCAGTGCTGCAGAGGAAAATTTAAGGTACTGTGTATGTTTTGCCTGTAGAGAATCAGGATATACAATGCTCCCATACGCTTCCCTTGTAGTACTTCCAAAAAAAGGTAGCTGTGATAGTCTTTCTCACCTAGAGGGCATGACCAGCGCTTAGCACCTTTGGTTCCATTCTCTGTATGGATTAGTAAAGGGGAAAAAATAAATTATAATTCCCAGATAATGGCTCAATGGGAATTGGAGAGATGAGTTTTAATAAGAAAGAAAGAAAGAAAATTAAATGTTTTGCCTTTACCCTTCCTGACTGGGGCAGGGGAGGAGTAGGTATTTTATAGTGACATTTCTATCCATTCATTTCATGTGAGAGATGAAAGATTTTTCAGTGACTAATACAGAAGAGCACAAATTAAATGAATCACAAAATTTGTTAAAATCACTAATTTGTTAATTCGTATTTGTCAGAGGCAATGACCCCCGATGAATACAAAATGATGATTTTTTTAGCAATTTTTCATTTGTCAATTAGTTTTTAGTCCATTTTTGTGCCATCACCCCCACCGCCCTGGCCATCTTCAGCCTGCTCCTGTCCATCAGGAGTCTTTAGGCAACCTTGGGACCTAGAGACTCCTGGATGGGCAAGTCAGGCAGCCGAACACATGACTCAAAGGATTGTGGGAGAGTTGCTTGTTAAGAAGTTTCATAAGCACTTTCCTTGCAGCCGTTTTGGACTTCTGCTGAGAGTTTTTGTTCTGGGCTGCTGGGCTGTCTGAGTGCTCTTTGAGTAACCAGGCATCAGTTTCACAGTTGGAGTGTGCAAAGCACACATTCATCACAATTTTATTTTATTATTATTTTAAATAGTGTGGAGGGTTTTTTCCCCCAGCAGATACATTTCATTTCCTTTTAGTTTTTGAGGGTTGGAGTAGAATGGGTGATCTCTCGCTGTGTGTATGTGTATTTTATCCTTCTCCCTGTTAATCCTTTTTTGTGTGTGTGTATGTGGTAGATACTGAGGGATTTTTGAATGCTTTTCCTACTCCTTCCCCATCAACCTTTTTCTCTTCTTAAAAAAATACTTTTTCTCCTCCCCAAAATGTATCTGTTTAGTTGGTGCCAGTACTGGATTAGGGTGGGTGCTTTGGGATTTTTTTATTTGACTCTTCCCTCCACCGTCCTGTTTCTCCCCTCTGAGGACCCCACCTTATTTTAAAAATATTCTTTTATTACAACCTTGTCTTAGATCACCCCAGTTATTTTTTTTTCTTTTATTTGTGAGAAAGCCCCCTCCCCTCTCCTCCCTTTTATTTCTAAATCCAAGGGTGACTGTGCTTTAGGAGGTTGGAGTTAAAGGACCTGAAAATGAAGGACAGAGGAGTCTCTAAGGAGAAGAAGCCCCACAGTAGATCAGCTAACACCCTTCCTCCTCCAGTGGGATTGGAGCTGGAGGTGAAAGCAGAACTTCCTCAGATTCCTCTGAACCAGTAGTTCAGTTTTCGAGGGTAGTGTGTTCATGGCACATAAGGTACACCTTGTTGTGTGTAATGCCATTGCTCTGGAAGCCACATCAAGCCTGATTGGGACCCAGAAGACATGGGCACTCCTTGAGAACTGCCACCACCTAATGGCCCACTTCTCACATAACTTGGAAGCTGCCCACCAGCTGCATGAGAGGCTGGAGGAGTTGGGGCAGGAGATACATGTTCTCCTGATGGGGCTGCACATCTGTTAGAACTCTACCTACACCGTGGTTTCCCGGCTGGTGGAGCAGAAGACTGTTTTGGAGCCCGTCGTGTCCTCCATGCCCATTCTGCCTGGGGGAAGAGAGGTGGGCTTCAGTGCCATGGATTGGCTTGTCCTCTCCCAGAAGGTGGAGGTCCCGAAGTCCTTCTAGGAGACCACAGACAATCTTTGCACTCAAAAGGCAAGCCCGGGGCCAGCTGTCCCCCTTATTCACACCCTCGACCAAGCTTTGGTGTCTGCTCTGTCTCAGGAATCCTCCCTACTTCCACAGACCAGGTCCTTAGTTCAGAGGTTGCGGGTAGGTGTGCGGAAGCAACTCTATCCTATCTGCAGAGGTAGAGCTTACAGCATGGCTTGCCTTTGTGATGCCTACATCAAGGGCAGTTTGGCAGCACACACTGCGGAGCTCGAGGAGTGGAGAATGAAGCTCTCCACTGAGGTCCACAGGCTGCTGGGAACACCATGCACGTGTGGAGAGCTGATCGTGCAAGGGCGTGAGAAAGATAAGGGGGAGGGTGGTTCCCAAGAGCCATGGGCAAGGATGTGTTCTGTTGGTGAGAGCTCCAGCCCCCATTACTGGAGCTCGGTGGTGAGCTGCCACAAGGGAGTTGCAGATAGGTGGCAGAAGAGGACTCTGCAGAGTCCCTGGTGAGGGAATACTGGGCAGAGCCCCCCCCAGCCTCCCCAATCAGATCCCTTCAGGTACTGGACTCATAAAATGGCCATACTGTATGGCCAGAGCTGCCCACCGTGGCCATTCAACTCATTTCGATCCCCCCCCCCAAACACACACACCTGTGAGCATGTCTTCTCCCATCTTGGGGACATGCTCCGACCCTGCCACCCACATTTCAATCCCTTAACCATGGAGAGGCTGTCATTCATCAAGAAGCTTCCCTTGTTGGGCTTCCCCTCATCAAACCCAATGAGATAGGGATCCTATGCCAGCCCCACTGCCTCATCAACCCACCAAATCCGGCCCCGCCTCTGTCAGTCTCTTCACCCTCTCTGCTGCCTCTGCCACTCTGGGAACCTCTTTCCCACCTGTACCACCAAGGGCACTCGCCTGCTTCCAGGCCAGAAGCTTCAGAAACTCAGGGCAAACCAAACTTACTCCATGCCAGCCACTCTGAGACTTGTGGGAAGCAAACCTGCCAATATGCCAGGTACCTCTGGGTGTAGCAGGAAAATGCCTGTGCCTGCCACTATATCGCCTCTGTGAATTTGAGAAAAATGCTATTAGGTATGCCCCCTCTCTGAGTTGGAGGAATCTGCCAGTGAGGAACCTACAGCCACCTCACTAACCCAGGGGAAGAAAAAGGCCAATTTGCCCACCAGTGATCACTCTAATGCAGGGAGTTAGAGGAACATGCCTACACCTGCCGCTATGCCACCTCTGGGTGTCAGAGGAAAATGCCAATGCGTGCCACTATGCCACCTATGTCTGTCTGCAACCTCTGTCACTTTCCTGGGGGGGAACTACTTTGTGGATGTATAACTTGGACATCCAAAACCCAAAGCTGGGCTCATAGAGGAGAGTCAGGGGAGGCTTCTCTGCTATTTTGGCCTCTCTAAGTGCCTTGGGGTCACTTTCCTGGGGGGCCTTCTTTGTGGGTATATAACTTGGATGTCCAAAGCTAAAACTTCACCAAACTTGCAGGGCTTGTATAGAAGAGTAAAGGGAAGCTTCCATTCAATTTTGGTGTGTCTAGATGCTAGGGTGGGTGTTTTATAGGGTTTTAAATGCAAGTCAAATTGACAAATTGATGAATTGATTTATTGATTTGTCTAAAAATATTTGTAAATGTGTGATTCATTATTTGTCAACCTTAATGAATTATGATTGTGGTGAATTGCAATTTTCCAGTTCGTGGCCATCTATTCAAAACAAAGGTGCTTCAATGAAGTGACCAACTGTATGATTTAGGTTAGAATAGGACGAACTCATCTGATATTGTCCTGTATCTCTGGCTAGGATAAAAAGCTGCATTTTCCCAGGCAATTCACTTCCAAGACAATATTGAGGTCTGCTGGATTATTTAAAAAGCATTATAACAAGTGCATTCTAAAAAGTTAAACCGGATAATTTCCTCGTGGCACAGTGATTAAACTGCTGTACTGCAAACAAAACAAAACAAAACAAAACTCACAACCAGGAGTTCGATCCCGGGCTGAGATAGCTGGCTCAAGGTTGACTCAGCCTTCCATCCTTAAATACCCAGCTCTTGGGGGAGGACAATGTGTAGCCTGCATAAGTAAACATTATAAATCACCCAGAGTATGCTTTAAGCACTTTTCTTTTAATAAGAAAAGCAAAGCAAATAAGAAGTCGAAAATCAAGTATTTCTCAGAAGGTGCTCCTATGGCTCTCCCCATTAGCAAGGTAATTTGCAAGTGTTAATGATTATTTTAAAAATAAGTTTAGAAAACTGACTCACCAAGAAGGTACATGGATCGAGATGTATCAGCTTGTACACTTCTAATTTATTTATTATTTTTATTTATATTCTTTATATGCCACCTTTCTTTCCATAGTGGTTCACAACAATCAAAACTACAAAACAGCCGATAGTTTAAAATGCTATATAAATATTGTAGTTGAAAATAATTAAACATATATTAATAGTAAAAATGAAGTTTTAAAAACAAATTTAAAACATTTAAAAATCTTTAAGATTAAAAACAAAGCATCCCTGGGTCACTTGCTGCTTAAAAGCCTGCCTGAAGAGGAAGATCTTTCTAATGATGTCTGGGTTTCTGCCCTCCTTGCAGATAAGAACACAGTCCCTTTTCCAGACTGCAGGGTGCTTCTTTCAGAGCTATGGGGTGTATGATAACACTTGCTTTGGATTTCCTGCATAGAATGGGGGATTGACTCACATAGCTAGAAAAGTTCCTTCCAAATCTATGAATCTCAGCTTACAGCAGGGATGGATGACTGTAGCCTTCCAGATTTGTTGTACTACAGATCCCATCAGTTCTTGGGAGCAAATCCAACGGACAATGATTATAGGAGATGCAGTCCAACCATATTTGGAGAGTCACAGGTACCAACTCCTGGCTTTTGGCATTGTTTCTGAATAAAATTGATTGATTGATTGATTGATTGATTGATTGATTGATTGATTGATTGATTGATTGATTTGATTTGATTTGATTTGATTTGATTTGATTTGATTTGATTTGATTTGATTTATACCCCACCTATCTGGACCGATGGACCACTCTAGGCAGCTGGACCACTCTAAAAGGGAAGGGGACTATATTATGTTGGTTTGTGTTTCTTGGAGGAAAAGTAGAATATAAGTGTAATTTCTCTCCCCCCCCCCCATAAATAAAGATTATTGTTTCCTTTTGATGGATTTGCTGAGTGCTAGGTTATAGAAAAGAGCTAAGAAATGTAAAAGAATGCTAATACAAAGCTTTTTTTTTTTTTTTTTTTTTTTTTGCATGACAAGAGTGTTACAGTTTATTTGCCTGGTATTCGGATTGTGGGGAGCAGGGTAACCAGTTTTTAATGTACATTGAGAATAGAAATTCTGCCCAAATGCCTGATATTATTCATATAATGTGACTTTATCAAAAATAAAATTTTCTTTCATGGATATATAACTCACAAGGACATTTAGCTGGGCAGAAATTCTTCTTTATCATGTTTCAAACACTTTCAAATAATACGTTCACTCCCCCCCCCCCGCCACAACGTTTTGTTTAGTGGAGAGTTTGTGGCCAACGATTCCTTCTCTCTCTGTGTCTTCCACAATGTCTCCCTGTCTCTGTGTACGTGTGTGTAATTGAAGCCAAGGCAGCTTCTCAATTGGTGCCAGGTGAATTATAATAGTCTTGCATGCCAGTAATTTCACAGGAGGTACCATTCCATTTGCTCACAAATACCTCATTGCTGGACATTTGTAGCACAGCAGCAGCCTGAAAGAGGGGAAGGGCTGACTATGTTTCTAGATTTATGGAAGCTTCCCTAGTGATCACTGGGAGGAATGCTTGATCACCCCCCACCTCAGGTGACCAGGGACAGGATGTTGCTTTGGGTCTAGAATGCCATGCTACCCCTGCTCAGCCATGGATGGCTTCAACCTGCTCTCATATTCCTTCTTAAAAACAACTTCCAAACTCCAGCCAACCTCAGGTTGCAAGGTAAAAATTGATTTGGTGTCTGCCCTTCCCTCCAACTGCTTTGGAGATTTTTGTCTGTTTTTGTGGATATTCCTGGTGGAAATGCCCCCTTTTCCTGCTCCATACCAATGAATGGCCAATTCCCTTCATTCAGTTGTATGAACAGTGAGGAAAGGAGCTGTAATCAGGAAAATCCCTGGGGCAGCACACGTCAGTGGGATCACAGCTCAGAGTCTGGCTGTGGGAGGCAAACAGTCTCTTTTCTGTTGTCTTGGAGCTAATTCTACCACCATGATGTACCATCTAGAGTGTGTTTTGCTGGACTGACCACAGACAACCATTATGTACAGAATTGGAGCTCTGTTAACATTTGTCTGCAGGCAGACACGGTCAGACGGACCATGAGATGGGATCAGCCACTCACCTTGGGTGGTAGAGTGCTGGAGGTTGGGATGAAGCTGCCATCACCACACAGACCGCCAGCTGAGCTAATACCTGCCTGGGCCTGAACTTTTCCTTTGGCAGATCCTTTACCTCCATAGCACAACCTTCTTGGTCAGTCGTTTGAGGAATGCTTGGCTCGGGGGCCTCATTGTCTTAGGGGCTAAGGCACCATGGTAGGTGTTGCAAACTTCACGACCACCTATGCCAAGAAATGACAGTGCTATGGAAGTGGCTATTTGGCAATAGTAGGCTGTGTCAGAGGTGGCCATGCCACTGCTAATCCTGCCTCCTTCCACATGAGAGTTGCTGTGGGGCAGCGGGCAGGGGCAGCAGGAGAGCTTGTTCTGGCTATGCCTACAGGTTATGTTGATGGGAGATGCATGCCTGACTGTGAAGAGACTGAATTTCTGTACCTGGCTGGGGATGTGGAGCAAGAACTGTTGGTACTCTAGGGTTGAGCTCTGTCTGCCTTGGGGGCCAGCCTATTCCCTTTTGCTCCAGCATTTCTATTTGTAAATATACAGATATTGCAATAATTGTGTAAGACTTCAATCCTCTTTCTTCCCAAGGAAACTGATATTGTAAAATCTTGTCTCTAGAAAACCCTGCTGGGGAGTGTGAAGCTGCCTGGGCTCAGCCATACATAGTTTTGTTTTGTATTTTTCTTTTCCTGGTGTGTGAACTTTCACCAAAGAGGCTGAATTTGCATCTTCAGGGAGGCGAATTAGACAGGCAGTTCTTATCTATGTCTTTCAAAATGCCTGAAAAAGATTAACCAAAATCTGTTTTTCCACACTCTAGGCAGCTAATGATGTTTTCTGTAAAGCCACTTAAGAATAGTAAAGCAGAGAAATTTCTTTTTCTGTGGGCAAGGAGAATGGCTTGTATTCAAATAAAAAAAAATTAAAGGTTCACATCAGCCCAATTAATCCACTGTAGAGGAGATCGTCTGTTGCATCTCTGCATGAGTTAAGGCCTTTCTTCCAAACAGCCTCCATTCTGTGTGGGTGGGGGTTGGTGCTAACTCTACCAGATTTTTCCATTGGATTTGGTTTAGTGACTAAAGGAGCAGGGTTACTTCATCTGATTTCCAGAGAAGTAGCTGTGTTCCTCCATGTCAGCATGTTGGCAGTATTAAAGGGGAGAAAAGGAAAAGAGAGAAGATCAGGAGGAAAGGCAAAATAATGTAGCACTTTAAAGACAAGTGTGCTTATTTCAGTGGCTGAAATCCTGTTGGCATAACCACACCTTTGGAAAAGTGATGCTGTCATGGTTAGTGTGTGATTTTCAAATACTGTACCATGTAATCCCTGTCATCATGTGGAAGCTATGGGACCTGTGGGGATATAAAAAGGAAGTCTCTGATTACTGAAAGCAAAAAAAAAAAAAAAAAAAAAGTCTCACTGGGGAGTGTCTGCATACCAAGACCCGGCAAACATCTAAGAATGAGAAATCTTGTAAGTACTCATCACATACCTATTCCATCCATATCCATTACATAATTCTGGATGAAGGCTGGTGCAATTCACATAGCACATCTCTTGATCTTAAATTTGGTCAGAGCTCATTCAGTCTTCATAGTTGATTATATAGTTTAGTTTTGCAGATTGGCTGTGTCTTGGAAATGCTCTCATTTCTTTGTTAATCAAACCACTTATGGACACATGTGGTTGCATTTCCTTGAATTTCTTTACATCTGGCCGAGAAACACAAACTGCTGAAATGTTCTAACTTCTGCCACTACGCAGAGTATCACTTATGTAATGGGAGGGTGGCTTTCTCAACCCTTTTGACAATTGTCTCCTGTAGCTAACAAGACAGCAACATGAATCCTTTATGGTTGTTGACAGCTAAGCCTGAAGATGCTCAGAGTGTTGCTTATTTGCTCAAAAAGACCTGTTCTTTTGTGAGCCATACAGCTGTTCTTTAGCTACTTCCTGGCATGCACCAGGATTCCATGTGGAGGAGAGGTTTTAGCAGGACTCTGCCTGGCTTAAAGAGAAACGGCTTCTGTGCTAGATTATTAGTTTCTTTTCCCAGAGCTTTATTACCCCTTGGCCATGCTGTGAAGGCAGCTGGTGCAATTATATTGTCCTCTTTCTTTCTATTGATACAGCTCTCTGTCTAAACTTTGTTTTGGGCAGGATCGTTCACATTTTTGGTCTGTAGGAATTGTAAGATATGGAGTGATGGAACTGATTGTTCCTTTTACTAGCTGAGGAACATTCCTATAAATCACTGAATCATGAAATCACAGAGTTGGAAGAGACCACAGGGGCCATCAAGTCCAGCCCCCTGCTATGCAGGAACTCCATCAAAGCACTCCTGACAGATGACCATCCAGCATCTGCTTAAAAACCTCCAAAGAAGGAGACTCCACCACACTCCGAGGCACCATATTCCAAAGCCGACCAGCTCTGACTGTCAGGAAGTTCTTCCCGAGATTCAGGTGGAATCTCTTTTCCTGTAGTTTGAAACAATTGCTCCTTGTCCTAGTGTCTGCAGCTGTGGAAAACAAACCTGTCTGTTCCTCAACATGACATCCCTTCAAATATCTAAACATGGCTATCATGTCCCCTCTTAACTTTCTTTTTGTAAGGCTAAACATTCCCAGCTCCCTAAGCAGCTCCTCATAGGACATGACTTCCAGACCTTTGACCATTTTGGTCGCCCACCTCTGGACATGTTCCAGGTTGTCAACATCCTTTTTGAACTGAGGTGCCCAGAACTAGACACAATACTCAAGGTGAGGTCTGACCAAAGCAGAATAGAGTGGTACTATCACTTCCCTTGATCTAGATACTATACTCCTATTGATGCAACCAAGAATCACATTGGCTTTTTTGGTGGCTGCATCACACTGCCAATTCATGGTCAGTTTGTGGTCTACCAAGAATCCTAGATCCCTTTCACAGGTACTGTTGTCTAGCCAGGTGTCTTCCATTCTATATCTGTGCAGTTCATTTTTTCATTTCCTTTTTTTTCTTGGGAACTTGTGACTCTCCAGATCTTGATGTAGGCTGAGGTTGATGGCAGTTGCATTCCAACAACATCTGGACAGTCATGGGATTCCCACCCATGGTATAAATTACTAGGTTGATTATTGTTTGCAAGAATGTAGATTGTATATATTTAGAGGTGATGAGCTCTAGGTCTAGAGCAGTGGTTCCCAACCTTGGATAACCCAGGTGTTCTTGGACTGCAGTTCCCAGAAGCCTGCCCCAATAGCTGTGCTACCCAGGGTTTTGGGGAATTGTAGTCCAAGAACATCTGGATTGCCCAAGGTTGGGAACCACTGGTCTGGAGGCTCATTCTGGCTCACAAGGGTGTTCCATCTGCTCCCGCCCATCCACCAGCATAGCCTCTAATCCAAAGGTGTTCTTTCTGCTTGACACCCCTCAACAGTGTGCTCTTAGGCAAGCAGAGATGTGGACAAGAAGCTCTCAGACTCCTCCTCCTCAGCGTGAATAGTGGGAGATGTGGAACATAACAGATTTCCCCCTCTTATTGTGCTCATTAACTCCTCATTTACATTTCCATATGCTCTGGTTGCACCAGGAAGAGATGAGCAGAAGTATGTAAGGAGAACATGATTAAAAAGTCTGCCTCTGATATATACTTGGGACAGAGAAGTTAAAGAGCTACTTATTTCTCTTTCTGAAAGACAAGATGAAAGTGGAGAATGAAAAAAGTTGCTCACACTGGAAAGGAGGGTATTGCTCTACCTCTGATACATTGTCACATGCCCACAAAAGTATACAAATACAGCTCTGGTTCAAACTGGATGCTGACTGGGGTCTTCATTCACTCCCATTCATGAATTGGACTCTTCCCTGTGGACCCTCTGTGATGGAACTAAGCATAGTGAGGTTGCCTAGCAACATCAGATCAGCACATGATTGGCTGAGGAACATCTAGAGACTGACATCCAATCGGAAGAAGACACCAGATATATATATATATAAAGAGAGAGAGAGAGAGAGAGAGAAGAAAAGAAAAAATGAGAGAGAGAGAGAGATTAAGAACAAGAACTGCAGAGTGAAAATAACCCTGACTCGGGGTGGGGGTGGTGATCTGTGAGATAAGCTACTGTAACCAACATGTGTAATATAAGGTTTAGAGAGAAAGAGGCTTGACTTGACTACATTGTAACCACAAACTTAAGTACCTTTGAGAAACCTTTATGCTATTATGAGTAAACTTTCAAAATATACTTTCATAAGTAATGAAAGTACAGTGGTGCCTCGCTGAACGGGCGCCCCGTTTAACGACGAATCCACATAGCGATGAAGATTTTGCGATTGCTTTTGCGATCGCATTGCGATGTTCCCTATGGAGAAAAACCGCTTTGCGATGATCGCGGGGAAGCGATCATCGCAAACGCCCCATTTTCCCCCCAGTTGATCGGTGGGGCTTTGGGATGATCGTGGGGAAGCGCTTCTCCCCCGATCATCCCGAAGCCCCACTGATCAGCTGGGCGAAAATGCGGGCTTCGGGATGATGGGGGGGAAGTGCTTCCCCCGATCATCCCGAAGCCCCGCCGATCAGCTGGGCGAAAATGCGGGCTTTGGGATGATGGGGGGGAAGCGCTTCCCCCCATCATCCCGAAGCCCTGCCAATCAGCTGGGGGAAAATGCGGGCTTCGGGATGATGGGGGAGAAGCGCTTCCCCCCGATCATACCGAAGCCCCTCCAATCAGCTGTGTGAAAATGGGGCGTATGCGATGATCTTGCAGAAGCGATCATCGCAAATGCTCCGTTTTTGCACAGCTGATCGGTGGTTCCAAAATGGCCACCGGAAAAATAAAATGGGGACCGCTGTTTTGCCTCGCTTTAGAGGCACCGAAAATGGCCGCCCCTATGGAGAAACTTTGCATAAGGTCAGTTTTTAAGCACATAGGAACGCATTAAACACATTTTAATGCGTTTCTATGAGCTTTTAAAAATTGCTTAGCTACGAAATCCCTTAACAATATTTTTCCTGGAACAGATTGATGTTGCTAAGCGAGGCACCACTGTATATCCATTCCAAAGTATGATTGGTATTTAATTATTTTGGACTTTGGGAAACCTCCAAATGGGTTTTTAAAGGGTTTAGGTAGTAACTAGCAGAAGTCAGTGCAGTCACATCTTCCATCCCGGAAATGAAATTAACGAATGTACACAGGGGAGCCCTCTTGGCTTTGCACCAATCTACTGGAATAATATAGGAATATTGCCCTCCCACTCCCTGAATAAAGAGACAGACACAGGTGATGAGGTTAACTAGGTCCACACTTTGAATTAATTTATTTATTACGGTCAGGTGACCAGCTCATAAAACATATTATATGGCTAAAATACACAAAATTCAATTTAAAAAGTGTACAGCAGATAATTAATTGTGTACTAATTATAACAGATGGGGAGAATCAGTAAAGTTTTTATAGCTATCCTTTGAACCATTGGATCATCTAGGGCAAACTGGTTTGGACAGGATCTTTGCAGTATAGGGAGACCTTCCTGTGTGTGTTTAGTCGTTTAGTCGTGTCCGACTCTTCGTGACCCCATGGACCAGAGCACGCCAGGCCCTCCTGTCTTCTACTGCCTCCCGGAGTTGTGTCAGGTTCATGTTGGTTGCTTCGCAGACACTGTCCAGCCATCTCATCCTCTGTCGTCCCCTTCTCCTCTTGCCATCACACTTTCCCAACATCAGGGTCTTTTCCAGGGACTCTTTTCTTCTCATGAGATGGCCAAAGTACTGGAGCCTCAGCTTCAGGATCTGTCCTTCCAGTGAGCACTCAGGGTTGATTTCCTTTAGAACTGATAGGTTTGTTCTCCTTGCAGTCCAGGGGATTCTCAAGAGCCTCCTCCAGCACCACAATTCAAAGGCATCAATTCTTCGGCTGTCTGCTTTCTTTATGGTCCAGCTCTCACTTCCATACATCACGACAGGAAAAACCATAGCTTTGACTATTCGGACTTTTGTTGGCAAGGTGATGTCTCTGCTTTTCAAGATGCTGTCCAGATTTGTCATCGCTTTCCTCCCAAGAAGAAGGCGTCTTTTAATTTCAGGGCTGCTGTCTCCATCTGCAGTGATCATGGAGCCCAGGAAGATAAAATTTGACACTGCCTCCATATCTTCCCCTTCTATTTCCCAGGAGGCGATGGGACCAGTGGCCATGATCTTAGTTTTTTTGATGTTGAGTTTCAGACCGTTTTTTGCACTCTCTTCTTTCACTCTCATTACAAGGTTCTTTAATTCCTCCTCACTTTCTGCCATCAGAGTGGTATCATCTGCATATCGGAGGTTGTTGATATTTCTTCCGGCAATCTTAATTCCGGCTTGGGTTTCTTCCAGTCCAGCCTTCCGCATGATGTATTCTGCATATAAGTTAAATAAGCTGGGGGACAATATACAGCCTTGCCGTACTCCTTTCCCAATTTTGAACCACTCAGTTGTTCCATGACCAGTTCTAACTGTTGCTTCCTGTCCCACATATAGGTTTCTCAGGAGACAGATAAAGTGGTCAGGCACTCCCATTTCTTTAAGAACTTGCCATAGTTTGCTGTGGTCCACACAGTCAAAGGCTTTCGCATAGTCAATGAAGCAGAAGTAGATATTTTTCTGGAACTCTCTGGCTTTCTCCATAATCCAGCGCAAGTTAGCAATTTGGTCTCGAGTTCCTCTGCCTCTTCGGAATCCAGCTTGTACTTCTGGGAGTTCTCGGTCCACATACTGCTGAAGCCTACCTTGTAGGATTTTGAGCATAACCTTGCTAGCGTGTGAAATGAGTGGAATTGTACGGTAGTTGGAGCATTCTTTGGCACTGCCTTTCTTTGGGATTGGGATGTAGACTGATCTTTTCCAATCCTCTGGCCACTGTTGAGTTTTCCAAACTTGCTGGCATATTGAATGTAGCACCTTAACAGCATCATCTTTCAAGACTTTAAATAGTTCAACTGGAATGCCATCACCTCCACTGGCCTTGTTGTTAGCCAGGCTTTCTAAGGCCCACTTGACTTCGCTCTCCAGGATGTCTGGCTCAAGGTCAGCAACTACATGGTCTGGGTTGTCCGGGATATCCACATCTTTCTGATATAATTCCTCTGTGTATTCTTGCCACCCCTTCTTGACGTCTTCTGCTTCTGTTAGGTCCCTCCCATTTTTGTCTTTTATCATGTTCATCTTTGCGCAAAATGTTCCTCTAATATGTCCAATTTTCCTGAACAGATCTCTGGTCTTTCCTTTTCTGTTATCTTCCTCTATTTCTTTGCATTGTTCATTTAAGAAGGCCCTCTTGTCTCTCCTTGCTATTCTTTGGAAGTCTGAATTCAAGTTCCTGTAACTTTCCCTATCTCCCTTGCATTTTGCTTCCCTTCTCCTCTCTGCTATTTCTAAGGCCTCGTTGGACAGCCACTTTGCTTTCTTGCATTTCCTTTTCTTTGGGATGGTTTTCCTTGCTGCCTCCTGGACAATGTTACGAGCCTCTATCCAAAGTTCTTCAGGCACTCTGTCCACCAAATCTAGTTCCTTAAATCTGTTCTTTACTTCCACTGTGTATTCATAAGGGATTTGGTTTAGATTATACCTGAGTGGCCCAGTGGTTTTTCCTAATCTCTTCAGTCTAAACTTGAATTTTGCTATGAGAAGCTGATGATCAGAACCGCAGTCAGCTCCAGGTCTTGTTTTTGCTGACTGTATAGAGCTTCTCCATCTTTGGCTGCAGAGAATATAATCAATCTGATTTCGATATTGCCCATCTGGTGATTTCCATGTATAGAGTCGCCTCTTGTGTTGTTGGAAAAGAGTGTTTGTGATGACCAGCTTATTCTCTTGACAAAACTCTATTAGCCTTTGTCCTGCTTCGTTCTGAACTCCAAGGCCAAACTTCCCTGTTGTTCCTTTTATCTCTTGGCTCCCTACTTTAGCATTCCAGTCCCCTAGAATGAGAAGAACATCTTTCTTTGGTGTCAGTTCTAGAAGGTGTTGTAAATCTTCATAGAATTGTTCAATTTCAGTCTCCTCAGCAATGCTGGTTGGTGCATAAACTTGGATTATTGTGATGTTGAATGGTCTGCCTTGGATTCGTATTGACATCATTCTATCATTTTTGAGATTGTATCCCATTACAGCTTTTCCCACTCTTTTGTTGACTATGAGGGCTACTCCATTCCTTCTACGGGATTCTTGTCCACAATAGTAGATATGATAATCATCTGAGCTGAATTCGCCCATTCCTGTCCATTTTAGTTCACTGATGCCCAGGATGTCGATGTTTATTCTTGCCATCTCCTGTTTGACCACCTCCAGCTTCCCAATGTTCATAGATCTTACATTCCAGGTTCCTATGCAGTATTTTTCTTTGCAGCATTGGATTTTCCTTTCACTTCCAGGCACGTCCACAGCTGAGCGTCCTTTCGGCTTTGGCCCAACCACTTCATTAGCTCTGGAGCTACTTGTAGTTGTCCTCCGCTCTTCCTCAGTAGCATGTTGGACGCCTTCCGACCTGAGGGGCCCATCTTCCAGCGTCATATCTTTTAGCCTTTTGTTTCTGATCATGGGGCGTTCTTGGCAAAGATACTGGAGTGGCTTGCCATTTCCTACTCCAGGTTGATTGCGTTTAGTCCGAACTCTCCACTATGTCCTGTCCGTCTTGGGTGTCCCTGCACGGCATAGCCCATAGTTTCTCTGAGTTACTCAAGCCCCTTCGCCACGACAAGGCAGCAATCCATGAAGAAGGGAGACCTTCCTACATATCTGTAAACATTTGTAAACATTTTGTACCTTCCGTTGGGACCACAAAATTTCTCTACACTCAACAATAAACCAACCTCATGCTAAAACCAGTGAACCTATGACCTCAGGAGACTACAAGGGAACGCTGTGCCATTGCTGCTGCACAAAAGTTTGCTGCAGTGTGTGCAATAAGGGAGTCTTGATCAGAAAGAAGTAGCTTGATGTAAAATTCACCAGGTCTCCCTGGATATCTGAGAATAATTGGGCTCAAGAGGTTGGTGTGTAGATCTCTATAGAAAAGGCAGTACAGTAAAACATGACCTACACTTTCCACTTGGCCATTGTTACATGGAGACAGGCAATCTGAGATAGGTATATGTTGAAATCTTCCCTCCACGAGCTTATAGGGTAAAACATTAAGTCTCACCAATGTGAAGGCTCTTCTGGTCTTTGTTGACATTGTGCTAGTCAAATATGAAGATATTGTAAAAGCATTATTAGTAACAACACTGTATTTACATGACTGGTGCATATGCTCTTGAAGTTCTATGCCCCAGGTTCCCTGTTTGAGGGTTGCTTTAGCACAGTCATGACCCATCACCAAGAGAGCTTTGATAGAAAAACCCATTTGCTTTATTTCTTTTGTCAGTCGGAGTTTCCAGTCTGATTGAAAGGAGTCAAAAAGGGACATCTGTGTCAAGCCTTCAGAAGAGAAGATAAACTTTAATTAATCATAAGGACTTTGGCGCATGCTCTTATGGACCGTCCAATAGCTTTCAATGGAGAAAACAAAAAATCACCAAAAATTAAGCACGCCTCAGAACAACACCAAATTAAGTTTGCATACATTTCACTAGCTGGACTAACTCTATTGAACTGTCTGTCCAATGCATTTCAATGAGAGAAAAAACAAAAAATCACCAAAAATTAAGGACGCCTCAGAACAACACCAAATTAAGTTTGCATACGTTTCAGGAGGTGGGCTAATGATTGCAAGCATTTAAAACACTTTTAAAACAGTTTAAGGCACTTTTACAGGAGCGAAAAGGGACATCGGAAAGGGCTCTTTGATCTCCGTTTCCCTGCTTTTGAAGCTCTTTCCGATGTCCCTTTTTGCTCCTGTAAAAGTGCCTTAAACTGTTTGAAACCTATTTTAAATGCTTGGCATCGATAGTCCAGCTTGTGAAACGTATGCAAACTTAATTTGGTGTTGTTCTGAGGCGTCCTTAATTTTTGGTGATTTTTTGTTTTCTCCATTGAAAGCCATTGGATGGACCGTCCAATGGCTTTCAATGGAGAAAACAAAAAATCACCAAAAATTAAGGACGCCTCAGAACACCAAATTAAGTTTGCATAGGTTTCAGGAGGTGGGCTAACGATAGGAAGCATTTAAAACACTTTTCAAACAGTTTAAGACACTTTTACAGGAGCGAAAAGGGACTTCGCAAACCCATTCAAATGCATTGAATCGGCTTCAATGCATTTCAACTGGGGAACCGCATTTCCCTCAACGATGTTTCCTATGGGGATTTTCTCTTAAGGACGGCAATCCGTTCCCATTGGAATGGATTAACCGGTTTTCAATGCATTCCTATGGGAAATGGTGTTTCGGTTAACGATGTTTTCCCATAGCGATGGGTTTTTTGGAACCAATTAACATCTTTAAGCAAGGCACCACTGTATATTTTAAGTCAGACAAAAAGTCAGCGTTATTAATAAAGAGAATTTTTTTCCAAAGAGGATGCAACCTAGATATAATAAATATAGTCCATATAGCTTCACTTCAGATATCTATTTATGTCTAAGTTTGGAGGGGGGGGAAGAGAAAGAAAGAGGCAAAACCGGCTAGTTCAACATTCTGGACAGCTTTCCAGACCGTGAGTAGAGGGAGATAAGGTTTGTGGAATACGATGTTTCACAGAACGGGGTTTTTTTTTTAACCAATTAACATCGTTGTGCGAGGCACCACTGTATCCAAAGCTCCTAAGATTTTGAAAAATGGGAGCTGGAACAGGAATTTAAACTGAAGGACTTAGCTATGAAAAACCAATTAGAATTGGAAAAAGAAAAATTCAGAGAACTTGAAAGGAAAAGGGAATTTGAACAAGAAACCAGGCAAAGAGAAATGCAGTTCCAAAGTGAGATGAAGAAATTGGAAATACCTGCCCATACTGCTGCTGCTGCTGCTGCTGCTGCTGCTGCTGACGACGACGACGACGACGACGACGACAATAATAATAATAATAATAATAATAATAATAATAATAATAATAATAATAATAATAATAATAATAATAATAATAATAATAATAATAATAATAATAATAATAATAATAATACCAGTGTGGGAAATCCCTCAAATATCGATCTAAAGAAATTTCCCCACTATCGGAAAGGAGATTATCCTGAATCTTTCCTGATTTCCTTTGAGAGAGCTAGTTGGGACTTCGGGGTCAAAGCTGATGGGAGGATGATAATTTTAAGGTCATAGATAGAGGAAGTTTTATCTGAGATCTATTCACAGATGCCTCTTCAACAAACTATAGATTTTCAGGCTTACCGAAAGATGGTGTATTCCCAATTTGGGATTAATTCAGAGTATCTCAGGAGAACATTTTGATCAATTTCGAAGAAACCTGAGGAGTCTTTTGCTCAACTTGGGGCACGTTTAATTCAGTATCTTAATAAGTGGGTAGAACAGGAATGGGTCACCTCCTTAGAACAAATGATAAATGTGTTTGGATTAGAACAATTTTATTCAATTTTACCAGAGGAGTTGTGCTGTCTTGTTAAGGACAAGGATCCTAAAAAGGCAAGAGGCGTCTGAATATGCTGATTCTATTAGTGGGATCAAAGATCCTTGATTCTCTGAGGTAAAAATAGATAGAAAAGTTTGGGACAACAGTAAGAGGGCATCCCAATCCAGTAAAAAAATTATCTCAGTCATACTTACATTAAGGAAAGTCATTTTAAAGCAAGGCCTTCATTTTCAGAGCAAAGTCTACTGAGATTGAATAATCCTGAGGGAAAAACTACTAAATCCCTTTACTCTGAACATAGGGCAAATAAGCAATGTTATGCTTGTGGTAAAGAAGGACATTTTTGGTCCCATTGTGAAACTCATAAAAAATAGAAATTTCAGTTAGCCTAAAAAAGTATTTTGCCTTCAGCCATCAGCAGTTGAAGCCTCTAACTGCTGCACTGTTGCTAAGGGAATGGAATTGGCAGAGAGCCCAGAGCTTCCCAAGGGCAGAGTGAGACAATGTTATTTAATCAAGTGTGATCGAAACTTACTGGAAAGCTTTGGAGAGATGATTTTTATCAATGGTAAAAAGTAGGTATTAGGGACTCATCTGCCCAACTAACTATCTGTCACCCGGACTTAATTCCTAAAGAAAACATGTTGGAACAGGAGAGTATCACTCTCAAAGGGATAGGTTTTCTTTAATTATTATCATTATAACATACAAACTTAAAAACATTAACAATCTAACAGATAATTAATGAAACAAACAGACAAAAAGAAAAACTACCAACTCATTCCCTTCACTCTCCTATGCTTGAATCCTAGAAATAGCTACAGCTGAGGTGGGTGACTCATCTTTGTCTAAAGACCCTGGGCAGTAGGGGGGAAAATAGTAATAATAACAATTAGAGATGGGCATGAATCAGAAAAATAATGATTCATTTTGATTCATGATTTGGTCAATGAATCACAAATTACAAATTTACATTTTTTTTTCTGGGTGAATTGACAAATCAATCCATCTATTCATTTTGGACTTTAAAACTATAAAATGTCCCCCCCCAGCACCTAGAGACACTAAATTCACAGGGAAGCTTCCTCTGACTCTTCTACAAGCACTGGAAGTTTGGTGAAGATTGGATTTTGGATGTCTGAGTCATACATTTACAAGTAACCCCCTCAGGAAAGTTTCACCCGGGCACCTAGAGACACAAAAATCACAGAGAGGCTACCCCTGGCTCTCCTCTACAATTCTTCCAAGTTTGATGAAGATTGAGTTTCAGACATCCAAGTTAGTTTATATGCAGACAGGATACCTCAAAGATTAAAAGCCAGTGAACATATTAAAAGATGGGACTTCTCAGACTGGTGAGTATTTCATTCTGCCCAAAATGTTTATGTGGTCTGGGAAGATACACAATCAGCCTGAACACATTAGGAAACAGAACTTAGCAGAATCCTTATCCATTTCAAATGTCTAGCTTTCTGGCAAGCTTTTCTTTATTGATTTGTCTGCCCAAGAATTCCAGCATGACTGCCAGGGAACCTCAAGAAGTGGCAAAGGATTTGTGGTCATGTTTATTACTTAATTCAAAGTACACCAAAAGCACCCCCCCCCCCAAAGTGTGCCTTGCAAAGATCAGTAATAAAATAGTTGTTACGCCCTAGGCTTACATTCTAAAAACCAGAAAAATGGGGTTTGAAGAGGAAGATAAAGAGTTGAAGATAAAGCAAATTCAGTCATTACTTTAGAGCTAGTTTTAAAATCATGATTAATTGGAATGGAGGCAGTTAAAGGAGAGGAGGAACCTTGTGCATGGTGTAGGACTGGTAATTTTGTCAGCAAAGCACACACCAAAAAGGAGTTGTCTTCTTTGCTATGTCCTGATGGACAGGCTGTTGTAGTTGAGAGATAGTTGGAGTGTTGATCCTGGCGGAGGTGGGTTTTCTGCAGAGTTGATGACATGGCCTTGCCGCTCTTTTCTCCCTGACCTCAGCCTGATGGAAGAGCTGTTGCTGGGAGACAGTTGAGCGAGGGGAAAAAGCTGGTGAAGCATCCCTTCATGCCTTCTACTATGCTAATGATAAGAGCAGACTAAGGATGCAATTAATATTCCAGGGAAGCAAGCAAGCAAACAAACAAAAAAAGTGTTCTCAGTGAATTTCTCTGGCTTGCCATACTGAGGGCCTATCTAGATGGGTATATACATAGTACTTGGATTGTTACTGGTATGGCTTGGTTTGAACCAAATTGTGTCACCCACACCTGTTTCTACTTAGAGCAGCTCATCCTGCCTCTTTAGGAGCTGTCCCACTCCTACAGAGCTAGGTGCTTCTGTTTTTTTGGCATGATTCAGTTTTATGATTAAAACCTGATTATCCCATTGTGTAGCCTATGAGCAAAACTTGTTTACACACAGATGGAGCTGTGAGTGGCATTATCAGAGGTGACAACTCTGTGACATAATAGGTGGGTTGTGATATTAACAGGGAGAATGGAGAAACCCTTTCCTCTATTGTCTTCTTCTTCTTCTTTTTAAAATATTACTCTAAGTAATGCAGTAGAATTTTAATACCTTGCTAGGCTAATGCATTGCTCTTTCAATATGCCACTTATTTTATTTAACAACAACAGCAAAAAAGAAAGCCACTGTGGCTGGCTGAATGATGGCTGCAAGAAAAGGTGGGGAAGGGAGCTATGGCAACTCCATGGCCTCTGCCCCCACAAGACAGGGAAGCTCCAGCAGAGCCCCCGCTGAAGAGAAAGCTGGGGAAAATGTGGGGGAGGTTACCTCCCTTCTGTCTCTCAACCTTTACCACAATGTTTGCCCCTCGTGTCAGTATTGGTACCACTGCCTCCTTAATTGTAAGTAAGCAGCATAAACCTTATTCAAAAGTAAACTGGCTACACTTAAACATAAGTAAACCAGCAATCCAAAAACTTGTATGGACCCTTCTCACAGGAGAATAAACATATCCAATGTGAACAGGAGGATCCTTCAAGTGAGAGATAAAATAGATCACACTGAAGATAAGAACCTTTTAAGTGTAAACTCTCAGCACCGCTGTGAGAAAAAGGTGACCAGTCTCTTTCTTTTTTCCAGTTTTTCTGCACAGAAATGATAATATGCTGCATAGAATCAATCAATTCCTCTATAAAGTCCACTGGAATTTGGCACAGGATTGGGGATAGTCGGCATGAAATATGGAGAAATTCCTGCCAGAAAAACAATTCCATAGATGGAATTTCATAGATGCCATTTTCTAGACTGTGTAAGATTTTTAAAAATATCCTGTGGTGGATAGAATTCTCCCCCTGCCCCCATGCAGTAGAACAAGATCAGATCTGGCTTTGAGTGACACTTTTGTGGCGACTTTGATCGCATTTGGAAGGAATAGGATGGGATTTCCCAAACCAAAACAATTTTAAGTGGCATTTTCAAAACTTGTTTTCTAAGTTGCATGTGATGCATGTATGCAGGGGTTGTTTTTCTGTGCAGAAGACAGTAGAGTAGAACCATAATGTATCTGTCTATTCCAGCTACGATTGATGAAGAAAGCCACTATTCTACAGATACCCATTGTTATTTGAAGGACAGTTCAATAACAAACCTTTATGGTTTTAATGATATAAATCTTTTGTTTGTTTTTCCACAAATCAAAGCATTTTGTGCAGGGCAAGGTTTTATTCTGCACAAAATGTCAGCTTACAGTATTGTGCATAAAAGATGCCACCTCATGCAAGAGAGTCTTTCAATTCTGGGCATGCTTTCATTTCCTGCATGAAAATGCGTAAAGATGGCAAGAAATCCCATGATAATTTTTCCCCACATGAAAAAAAAATCTCATACTAAAATTTGAGTTTTCTCTTGAGGCACTGCAAGATTCACATCTGTAACATAGACATAGTTGGCATGAAATGCTGCTGAGGGCCTCAGAGTAACCTCTGCTGAACTGCATTGCCCAACATGGCACCCAACCCTCTCCTGAAGGTGTGTATTTTAGGGGACAATCGGGAATGGACAAACTGTGCCACCTGTTGTACTTCAGCATGTATTAGTAGGGCCACTAAGATTCCTTTCAACACACAACAACTTTGGAAATGTACACAATAGATTATGAAGTAGATCATGTATACTTATGTACAAAACTATTAGTTGTCTTTCAGTTAAAAATGGGCACAAAAGCAACATATAAATTAAAAAATGTGAAACAATATTATAATAAAGAAATAAATGCTAAATAAATAAAAAATAACAGAAAAACATACGTAAAAACAGAACATAATTATATCTCATTAACAAAATTCTATTGGTTAGTTTTGTTGATATGTTGGTATAGGCATAACAGTATTAATCACAATGTGAACTGCTGCTAGCATACCTTGTCATGCACTAACTTATGCAACTGGTACAAAATAAGGGATTTGTTAATTAGTAGCAATTTGCTGTTGTAGTTGATACCATTATTCATTCACCAGCATAACTAACCAAGAGGATTCTGACCATTGTTACTCAAAAGCCACATGTTAAATAGTTACAGTGGCTCACCTAAATCATAACTAAGAAGAGACCAATCTAATGGCATTGGGGAAAGATGTCCATAGTCAGTGGTGCCCCAGAAAAACCTTGTTCTGGGTCCCCAACAATTTTATTTTTCTTGCTGGCGGGACGCATCAGATACCTTCAGGTATCCTGACTAGAGATGGTATTTTCATGTTTACACAAAGAAGAGGAAAACATGAATGAGGTGCTTTGCGTGTATGTTTGTGTGCTCTTTCAGTCATTACAGAAAGAGATCCTCTTAAACACAAATGAATTGTATCAACAAAAGAGGAGTACAAAATATTTGAGTGTTTTCATGTATCCCTCTATGAAGAATACATTTCCTTCTACTGTTTAACCTTTCTTTTACCCTTTGTCGAGTTACCTGAACATTTTTTATACAAGAGCATAACAGTTATCAGTAGCCAATCAGAACATACAATCTGTAAAACAGGGCTGGATTGGTTGGAACTCTGTGACAAATACCATTCTTAAAAAATGGAAGAGAAAAGCAACACCTAAAACATATTCAAAGCAGTAAGGCATAATAACTCATTTTAAAACCCCACTCAGACAGACAGTCACTAAGAAAAAGCTTGCAGATTTTCACCGGCTTGTGGAAAGTTAGCAAAGATGGCGCCAGCCTGGCCTCCTATGGGAGCTTCAAAGAAAACGCTGACTTGAAGGAGGTTGTCCCTTTTGTGTACAAGAAAAGGACCAGTGTATGAAAAGCATAAAAGCAAAAGAGGCACTCCCGAAAGGACCTGAAGCTAAACAAATATGTCCATTTAGACCACATGCATCACTAGCTCTGACCTCCAATCATTATGTGGCTTTAGGTGAGCACCAACAGCTTTAACTGCCCACAAGGGACAGTTTGAAATCCAGGGCAGTTGACCTAGGACAGATATAAAGTGGTCAACAAAACACACAACAGAGAGCAATGTGGTCACCTCATTTTTCACCGGCTGTAGTTTCGGTACACTCTTGTTTTTCGGTATCTTGTTTACTCAGGCTGCAATTACACTGGCAAATAGTACAGGATTTACTGTGGAAGTTGAATGGATGCATTTTTTTAAAGGCCAATGTGAATAAGCCTGGCCCTTTTTGCTTCACGTGCATAGTTTCTTCACTGCCGCTGTCAGATTTTACTTTTTTTAATAGCCAGAGTTATTTGAACAGTGTTTTCTTCATGTGACCAGTTGCTTTATTCTGCAACAGGACAGAGTGTTTGACTGTGGGTGGCATTCTGGTGATGTACTAAGTCAGGAATGATATTTTAAACAATGGGAACACCCTAGATCTTTCTTCCTATTTGAGCAAAGTAATTTTAACAAACATTTTTGAAAAACAAGCTGCCAAGTTTAGTGCTAGGTCACCTTATCACTGCATTGATAGTTTAGTACTGGATCACCTCTGAGTGAGCAAAAAGAAGAAGATAAAATTGATATGAAATAGAAGCAACTCATATGAACTACAGCACACTAACATGTTTCTGTAGTAAGTTTGTATGTGTTTGTACATTATGGAGAAGTTTGGAAAACTGTCCCTTTCCCCTAACAGCATGTAACACCTTTAAACAACCCACAGGCTTCAGAATGAACCATAAAAGTAGAGCTGGAGGTCAATGGGAGGGACTGAGGGCTGTGGGTTGAATCAAATCACATTGAAAGGAGGTGCCAGTGTGGACACTAGTACCAAAACAATCCATGGTCTCTGTATTCTTCAATATGGGTTGCACACAATGCACAATGAACATTCTATCCAGCCGTCACCCACTGAGTCCAGGATCAACTGGGACATGAACTGGGAGTTTTCTAGACTCTGTACTGTTACTGCATTGACATAGGCTGTTTCAGCCCTACAGCTGATCCAGGGTGGCTCTATTATTTCCTTGGTGAAAGTCTTGCTGTTACAAAGAAGCCCTACTGGAGCAGTTCACTCTTTTGTTTGTTCCTCCACATTATAGATCCTTGACATCTTTTCAAATGCATTCATTCTGTTCCACTGCTGTCTAGCCACACACATTACTGTCTGATTCATTAGAAATGTTGTCCTTGCAAACATGATCAGGCCAGAGAGTAAAGCCTATAGGAGCCAAAGTGAATGATACAGGTACCAGGGAGAGTTTTGTATCTAGAGGTGCAGCACCACCTACTGCTTGAGATGCTGTCTTGCATTTCTTTTGCTTTGTTCGGTGTTTATTAAGCAGCTGTAATAAGGCAACTTTGCTCCTCTACTATTCTGGGAAAGACTGAGGACCAGTGGGCAAGGAAGCGTTTGGAAAAATGCATCTGTTCCACAGAGTGCATGAGAGAAAGTTTTGTTCTGGGCTGGTCTAATTTACTCAAGCTGGGTTAGAGGATCTTCTCTAGAAAACTTAACTTTATTCTTCTAGTTTATATATTGGTTTTGTAGAAGCCTTCAATAGATAAGCTCCCATGTGTAGTTTGATAGACCTAACCACCCGTCACTAAAATTAAAGCTTGCGGCTGAGTCCTGATGATTGGTGGAATATCACTTTCCCTTTAAGGATCCAATTAAATTCCAAGGAAAACACAGCTAAGTGATTAATTTGTACTACCTCCTACAGCAAGCTTCCTTGGAAGATATGGTCAGCTTAGTAGTGCAACTGGCTAACAAAGCCTAGGGCTAATGTTGATATGGTCATCAATTACTGTATTCTGACTGACCAGTTCCATAATGAGCTGGCTATGGTGCTGATCGTTCCTGATTTCACCTGTTCTCTTGATGAGGATGGAGAACACAACCAGGATGCAGTCTGCATATCTTTATAAGCATTCTGGCTTCTTTCCTATTTAATTTCCTGGTTTTTCCATCTTTTTGGCGTGCCTCTGAGGTCTTTCATGCTTCACAGAACCCTTCGTTACCTGCACTACCCTTTACCATAGCAGAAATAAGTGATACCTTTAATCAGCCATTAATAATATAAAGGCACTACCCTTTGGAGCAGTTCAGTGCACTGAGGAGATCTGCAGAGCTCTTCGTGGTATTTTAGTTATTTCCAGAGCTGCTTCCTGGAACCCTTTATCACCTTGGTTGGTTAGTGACTTCACTTCTTTTGGTTCGCTGCATTCTGGATAAACCATTTCTGTATGAGGTGCTGCAGAGATCAGAAAGTGAAACTCTGAGTTTAGATGGGGGATGAGTGAGGTTCTGAGTATTTTTTTTCTCCCAGCTCTTTGAGGACAGACAGACTATAAGACAGCCTTTTGCACATCTCTTCAAAGGCAGTCTCCAGTTGTTTATAGCAGTAGTCCCCAACCTTGGGCCTCCAGATGTTTTTGGACTTCAACTCCCAGAAATCCTGGCCAGCAGAGGTGGTGGTGAAGGCTTCTGGGAGCTGTAGTCCAAGAACATCTGGAGGCCCAAGGTTGGAGACCACTGGTTTTTAGCTCCAGTTAGCATGCAGGAAATTCCAGGCTTATGGCTGGTATTTATGAATAAAGATAGACTCTTCTTCTGAAACTTATAACTATGATGTAAGGTACCATGTTTTTTGTAAGCTGGACAAGACCAACTTCAGCCCGTGAAAAAGAAATGAAGTAACTCATATATAAAAGTAACATTTTCAGTGCCACCCACTAAAGTTGAACCCTAATTTTTATCTAATTTTAGCTAAAACTCCCACTTTGTTGACTTTACGTCCTAATCTTTTTCTCCCAAGCATGTGCTTGGGACATGCTTGGGAGATTTTCTCCCAATCTGTTTCAATCTGTCTTTCTGTTCAATTTCAGAGTCTGAAGAAAAATTTCCAGTCATTAAGCACAATTAAACTCACATTGTATATCAGTAGTGATGAGAGATCCATTCATAATAATCAAAGCAACCAAATTCACAGCCATATGGAAACAGATCTCATCAAAGTTCTTCCAAGACAGGTCAGGGCTACTACAGGACAGTGGGAGATGGTCCGAAAATGTTTCACAATGTTGTTTTCCGTCATCTAGGTCCTACATAAAGCTATTGCATACCCCATGGAGGGGACATGACATACAAATGGCCATAGGAGGACATCTATTAGTTCCCAGATTGGGGAAAAAGGCATAGGGAAGTGTTTGATCCTCCTGGCCCCATCTCTTCAATCATTGATCTAATTTCTCTAACTCATCCTTCCCTACTAGCTGTTTTTGTTTGTGAAATATCTTTTTGGAGAGACGAATCACCTGTATTAAAGAAACCACATACACAGGTTTAGAAAGATCACCTTCCTACTGACATATGCTACATCTACAGATTAATTACATGCTTTTCATTTCCCTAGTGTCTCTTAATTGTGATTTTGCATTATTTCTTCTTGTAAAACTTAGCACAGATTTTAGTGGGGGAAAGCTGGACATTTTGATCACAGATTTGATCCATCTTGTTATGACCTAAATCCAAAACCCATAGAGAAAAGGATTGGCTGCAGAATTCACCAGAAGGTATTTGAAACTGGCTTAAAACTGTCTCTTCCATCTTCTCTATAGAATGATAAGGGAGGATCTTGTTACCTGGAGGAACAAAAGCTGAAGGCACAGTTGACTTGAAGTAACGCTCTGCATGCAGATTAGTGAATAACTTTACTCCCTGTCTGTGCAAATAAAGATATATGACCTTAACATTCTATCTGATGTGCGACATTGTGTAACTTGAAATCTATCACAAGCAGGGACTGGTTGAACAAATTGTATTAGCATAACTCTTTTATGTTTCCCACAGTATATATCCAGAGCTTGGAAACATTTTTCTTGGACCATGACTCTGGCAGTTGTCCAAACAAAGTAACTTTTCCAAGCTCTGGGATGTAGTGCATTGCTAAAGATGCAGTGATGGCCAACAGCTTTGGCAGTTTTAAAGAAGGATTAGACAGGTTCACTGAAGTTTGAATTTAGATTGGGTTGGGTGCACCTGGACTTGTAGATGTGCAAATAGGAATACATGGCACCACTGAAGGTGTAAGATAGGTATTAATACAACTACACTTTGTAGGGTAGAATCAAGGTCTTGATGATTGTTGATTTATCGTCTTATGCTTTTGTGTACATACATTATTGCTATGTGTGTGTATGGGTCTACTAAGAGGGCAACTACTAAGAGGAATAAATAAATAAATAAATAAACAAACAAACAAACAAACAAACAAACAAACAAACAAACAAACAAACAAATATTGCACTCCAGTTGGCAACCAAAACCTTCTGCTTAAAAGAAGTTCCAGACATATACCTGTTGATGACACATCTTCCCTTCCTTTTCTAGAGTGATGTTCTGCAACAGCATTCATGATGCTCAGCCTTGGCCCATGCTCCATCAGTGCTCACATTCTTTCTGAGGGAGGCTCTTTCCCTGCTGGGGAATCTACTGAACTGGACAGCAACCCCTTGAGGTGTGCCCTGGCCTTGCCAGAAGAAGAGACATGGCGGCAGCACCGTCTGGGTTTGATGCACTCCACTCAGTCTTGCAACTTGCTGGAGCCAGACACCTTGACAGACCCTCTTGTCTCACGGACTGCTAGCTTTGATGCCCTCTATGAACTACGCTCACAGGAGAGAGATTCCAGTTTGGGTCTGGATGGGAGCAGCACCTTTGATGTGGGGCAGAGCCAGCTCATCCCCGTCAGTCCTGAAGTCATCAAGCGCCGGCGAGGTGGTCTCATTGAACAGCGGGATATCATCAAGGCCCATGAAGCACACAAGATGCAGAGCACACCACAGGCCAGGCGGAAGGAGTGGGAGTAAGTACAGGACCAAGTTCAAAGCATATCTCCATCCTCTTGAATTGGCTGGGGAGGTAGCACTCTGCATCCTCTCCATTCCCCAGGTGAGACTACTTTGGTCTTGGGAAAATTACTTATTTGCATGAAAATTCACAGGATCCCTAATGGCCTTGAACGCTGAAGGATTATAAGAGTCACCGTCCAAAAAAGTAACTTTCCCAAGATCTCTGCTTGATTAGAAGAGACTCAGAGCAGGTCTTTCTGGTATGCTCTTGGGCGCATTCTGTCTTTCTTGCGTCTTCATACTCTTTCTACCACTTGTCTTCTAGCCTTTGTATTACTATTACTAATGAATGATGATGTGTTTTGTGTTCATATATCTATAACTATATCTATATCTATGTATACAGACAGACAGACGGATAGATGGATGGATGGATGGATGGATGGATGGATGGATGGATGGATGGATGGATGGATGGATGGATGCATGGATGGATGCATGGATGGATGGATGCATGGACGGACGGACGGACGGACGGACAGACGGACAGACAGACAGACAGACAGACAGACAGACAGACAGACAGACAGACAGATAGACAGACAGACAGACAGATAGATAGATAGATAGATAGATAGATAGATAGATAGATAGATAGATAGATAGATAGATAGATAGATAGATAGATAGATAGATAGATAGATAGATAGATAGATAGATAGATAGATAGATAGATGAACACAATATATATGAAGTTCAGGTCAGTGTCTGACATTTCTGGATGAGGCTGTAGGGATAATTTTGAAGAGCTGCTGTCAGTCAGTGTACACAATAGATACTAAGGTTGATGGACCAATGATTCAATCAGGTATTTTTGAATGGAAATGTATTTTATAAATGCTGGTAACAAGAGATGGAATTTTCAGAATGAACAGACTTCCAATCCCTTAAATCAGTGGGGACTTGCCAGGCTGAATTATACAACTGGATGTCTTGAAACCAGCAAGAGGTAGAGCCGCCCTCTCATCTCCTTGTGTTCCCATGCTGCTGCTTCAAACCATTAGAAAAATGTCCTGCTACACTGTGATGTTGTAAAAATAGAGGATCATTTTACTCTTGCAGGAACCAATCCTTTTGGGTATCTGGAGAGAGAGAGAATAGCCACAATCCAACACAGAAATTCGGATTTTATAATAGAGAGAGAGAGAGTTTATTGAAAGATAACAGTTTTATTCAGAAAAGGAAGAGATAGGAGTCTAAGACTCAAATCATGACAACTTGCCATAAAGAAAGGCCATTCCTTTATAGGAATGTCACTTATATCAAGCTGAGATCATTAGACTGAATGCCCTAGCTTTTTGATAGTTTACATACATTTTTTCTTCCATAGCCTTTAGTCTTATGGCACCACCTGGCATTTTATATAAAACATAAAAACTATACTGATTATATAGATACAATAGTGGGACACAATAACTGCTTAATGTTTTGAGAACAAAGGGTTAAATTGGTATAAGGGTGTTAGGAATGTCAGTCTGACCTTTCCTTATCTTCCTGGTCTGCTTGGCTCTGAACTGGGAGGGAAAGTATCCTTGAGAGGTGCTTAGAAATGTTTTAGGGCGAAGTTCCTTTTGAATAAGCTCCTTTGTGCTTTATATGCTACTTAAGACTTTTAAAGGAAATAGTTGATTGTATATATTGAAAAGGAAAAGGGGGAAATTTTAACTCACAGTGGGAGTCCGTGGAGGATTCCCTGCCACTTACAAAGGCGCTTAGGGGAAGGAGTTCTCTTGGAGGCTGCCCCTCTGGCCCCATCCTGGGACCTTTGTCTACAGCAAAATCCAGGTCAGTCACTACCATGAGGCAGGGACTCCATTCACAGCATTCTGCCATTCTTCCCGTAAAGAAGATCCTGATGCCATATATCTCCATTTCAAAACAAAATGCAAAATATATTCTAAATGTGATTGATTTGTGTTCAAGTCCAAATAACTTGAAGGCCTTTGGGCAGAACACCGCCAATTTGTGTGCAGAACTGGGAATTTTGACAAGGTGTTGCAATGAGGAATGCTCCAGAGTTTGTAATCTCTATTTCATTCTCGGTCTCTCTCTCTCACACACACTTGTCTTTTCTCTCTTCGTTCAGAAGGCAGCCAGCAACCCATGCTGGCAGTCCTTGCTGAATTGCTTTTTGGTCTCCCAATCCTTAAAACATGTAAAACATAAACAAAAGAGTTGTTCTGTGGTGAGCTTTTGTGAAGTACAGTCCACTTCCTCAGATACATGGAGCAGAAATGTTAGTCCACAGATTTATATATACATAGTGCTCATGCCAGGTCCTTGTTTGTTCACAAAGAAAGGAGTGTTTGTTTGTTTTTTCATTCATTTTGCCAACCTTTGGATTCTCTGGAACCCATCAATTCTGCCCTCTTGTGTGTGAATTATGCCATTTTGACTTCATAAAGATCTACACTAAATGAACTAAGTTAGTTCATGATTAATATGGAGGATAAATACATAAATTTCATTTGTAAATTTCTGAAAGCTTAAAGGATAATCTCTGAATGATTAAAAAAAGTATCTCAGACAATGTTACAATTAAAGACACTGTTAAGAGTGACGGTAATAACAACATTGTAACACATCAGATATAGAATACAGTAATAGAATATAAATGAGGTAAGATACCAAGGAAAAATACTATTTATAACCAGTAAACCAAGCTTCGGGGAAAAAAAGGAGGAGGATTATTTTAATGGTGGAAAGGCATACTGAAAAATGTGAGACGTTTCTGAAAGATATCTGTTTATATTCTATCCTTGATTGGCAAGGGCTCCTGGAACCCGAGAAGAGCTCCTAAAAGGGTTGTGACCCAAAAAAGGGGGGGGGGTTTGAGATTGGCTGCTTTGGGGCAGGTGACATCAAGGTGACATCACTGATAATGCATAGAGTGCACAGAGTGGAGTGTGGTGTGAGAATGAACCCAACTCCTTTTGCTTGTCCTCCACTCACACTGGTAAGGACTGCAACTGAAATGCAATTTGTAAATTGTACTTTTAAAACTATTCTTTGTCCTAGCTTAGTGCTATAGTGCTAGTATTGCACTGTAGTAATAAACTGACAGAGCACCAATACAAATGCTTACCCTGTCTTGTCATTTCAGCACTATTTCACTTGCTAAACATAAAAAGAGGTGGGGTTTAATGCTGGTGAAAGGAGTAGGAAGAGATGGAGATAATGGCAGAGAAGGGCGAGGGACAAGAGAGGATTGTGATGTGTGAACACTTGAAATGCACCTTCCTGGGATAAGTAAACATTTCTGTGTGAACCAGAGCAGCAACTGAGATGTCAGGGTGCGATACAGAGAAGTATGCAGAAACTTCAGACAAAATTCTGTGTGGTTACACACTCTGTGGAGCTTTGAATCCAAAGCTTTCAAGAATGATAATGCAAGAATTCTGGAAAATGAAGGTTCTCAGTCATGCAGAAATCTGGCACAGGCTGAGATAACTCACCTGTTGCAATGTTCAGGCCTCTTTTCTCTGGAGGACCACAAAAGCCAGTGACAGGAACATGAGAGAGGGGGAGTGGACACTTCCGAAAGGGAGATTCCCAAACTCCATAGGGGGCGTACATTTCAAAGGACTATAGATCTCTATCAGGTTTTGTGTACCCTTCATATGAGCTGTTCATCAAATCCATTTACAGGCACAGGTAACATACCGGTTCCATTTTCTTTATAAAAATATGCTTTGGCTTCCCACATTTATTACATCACCATTTCTGCACGCATTGTACCATCTGCACTGGGGAAAGTGTGGTGTGATTTTGAGTACAGGAAAGATTTGAAATAGAGTTGGGCAAACTTTGCAAGCAAGCTCCGTGCTTCACCACTGCCAGTGACCCTGTGGGGGTGAAGATGCCAAATTCTTAAATGATAGTAATTTACAGAAGACAGAGAGAAGGAGTCATGCATTGATGTACAGCTTAATACATTTCTCTAATTAACACCCTGTCATCATCTCTGCTAAGGATATTTATATATCATCCATCTTTTCTGCTTGTTGAGAGACATTTGTTTTGGTGTGCTTTTCTATAAAAGGCCACACAGTGTCATATTCCAGTATAGAATTGCAGGACTCATGAGCCACTTAACTGAACCAACCACAGATTTACTGTTTTGTTTTGTTTTGTTTTGTTACTTTGTTACATTATTTCTCATTAATCCTCTATTGAGCTCATAAATCTCCTCTTCCTCAGTTCATGCTGTTGCTGTTTCAACTTATATACTGTCTTATAGTGCTACAGCACTCCCTGGGTGGTTTATAACATAATTATGCAAACAACAGCATGCCTCCCCCCCCCGCGCGCTGGGTACTCATTTTACTGACCTCATGGAAGGCTGAGTGAACCTTGAGCCAGTTACCTGAGCCTGTCAGGGTCAAACTCAGGATGTGAGCAAAGTTTTGACTGCAATGCTGCAGTTTAACCACTGCACTACAGTTCATGCTCACAATCACTCTGTCCTGCAAAACTGAGGACAGAGTGATGGGTCTAGGTTTGCCAGTTTGCTTCCAACATATGTCACACCAATGAATTAATGTTCTCCTGTAGATTCTGATACTGATTTCATGTCCAGTCTTTCTCTTTTCCTATTGCCTTTCATTTTTCCTAGCTTTATTGCCTTTTCCAGTGAGTTTTGTTTTCTCATGGTATACCCAAAATACAATAGCCTCAGGTTAGTTATCTTAGCTGCTAGTGGAAATTTGCATTTGATTTAATCTCAGAACTACTTATTTGACTTTCTGGTGGTTCTTGATATCCATAAAGCTCTCCTCCAACACCATGTTATGAATGAATCAGTGTTTTCTTTCCTGTCAACTTTCTTCGTTGTCCAGCTTTCACATCTATACGTGGTAATCTGCAATACCATAGTACAGTATAGTTGATTTTTCCTTTGCTTCTCATCTATCATTCCCAATGTTTAGAGTTTCATCAGTCATTTACTGAAGGTCTTCTTTTAATTTGAGTACCAGGAAGTCTTTCTGCACTCTTCCCCAATAAATATCTCTGGTTTCCACCCACAGTTCCTCTGATTCACTTGAGTTTAGTAATGCAGATTTGTTCCTTACATCATATTTATGAATTTTATTTAAATTATATTTTGGAAGTATGATTAGTTTAGTTATTCAGCTTTAATCTAATTTTTGACATTAACATGGTCTGCACCATGGTTCTCTTTTGGTCTTGAAGAGATAGTAGAGCTCTCTTCTAATAGTTTTTAACAATGAGGCAAGACATAGCACAAGGGGTTGTGGCCTATAATTCAGCCAAATTTTGCAGAAAACCTATGAAAATAACAAAAAGTTGAAGTCTATGCTTTAGCCACAGATGCTGAAAAAGAAGAAATTGAAAGTTTTTATGCAACTCTCTTGAGGAGAAACAGATCACACTGGATGACTGGAAAGTGCAAATAGAAAATAAAGGAGAGCCATATATTAGAGGAAAATTTGGCCAAGGAGTTAGAAGCAAAGCAGGAAAGTGATTCATAGATTTGTAGAATTTGTTTATTGCAAATAGATGCTTCAGGCAAACTAACAGATGATCCTACACAGGGATATCGCTGGATGGCTTAGGGACTAGAATCTGCATTTTTTTCGGATCCTTCATTCTAACCATATTGGCTTTTTCAGTATAGGACCTCTAACATCTAGAAGTAAATGGTCTTATTTTCAGAGAGATAGGTCTCATCTAGCTAGTGTGCTGCTTGGCTTGCTGGGTCACTGATCTGGAAGAGCTTCGTTGTCTCCTATAATCTCTTCCCTCTGTACATGTTTTAGGTATAGCAAGAAAGCAGAGAGCAAGGGCCTTGCGTTCTGTTGCCCCTTTTTATTTTGGGATGTTTTTCAACTGTTCATTTACTCAGAAGCTTGGGAAACATATGCAAAAAGTTATTGAAGAGACTCTAGTTCACCTGCATGCAGGGTAGCAAAAGTGTAATATTCCCAAATATTGTTGTTGTTGTTGTTTAATCATTAAGTCGTGCCCGACTCTTCCTGACCCCATGGACCAGAGCACGCCAGGCCCTCCTGTCTTCCACTGCCTCCCAGAGTTTGGTCAAATTCATTTTGGTAGCTTCAATGACACTGTCCAACCATCTCATCCTTTGTCGTCCCCTTCTCCTCTTGCCTTCACACTTTCCCAACATCAGGGTCTTTTCCAGGGAGTCTTCTCTTCTCATGAGATGGCCAAATTATTGGAGCCTCAGCTTCAGGATCTGTCCTTCCAGTGAACACTCAGGGTTGATTTCCATCAAAATGGATAGGTTTGTTCTCCTTGAAGTCCAGGGAACTCTCAAGAGTCTCCTCCAGCACCACGATTCAAAAGCACCAATTCTTTGGCAGTCAGCCTTCTTTATGGTCCAGCTCTCATTTCCATACATCACTACAAGAAAAACCATAGCTTTGAATATGCGGACTTTTGTTGGCAAGGTGATGTCTCTGCTTCTTAAGATGCTGTCTAGGTTTGTCATCGCTTTCCTCCCAAGAAGCAGGTGTCTTTTAATTTCGTGGCTGCTGTCACCATCTGCAGTGATCATGGAGCCCAAGAAAGTAAAATCTGTCACTACCTCCATGTCCTCCCCTTCTATTTGCCAGGAGGTGATGGGACCAGTGGCCATGATCTTAGTTTTTTTGATGTTCAACTTCAGACCATTTTTTTTTTGCGTTCTCCTCTTTCCCAAATATACCCAGCTGCTATTTATGGGTGTGGTGGAGACTTGAAACTCAAGATTGCTAGAAGTTGTGGAGGATAGTTACATTGCATAAGTTAACACAGGTTGAAAAGGTACCAAAGAAGGAAACATAAATACAGTATAGAGATTGTCTGACTGAGCTGGACCAGCCTTTTCTGTCCTTGTGCAGTGTTACAGCTGCAGCAGCAGCTAGCCCGGGGTGGTCTGGAATTCAAAGAAGGGCACCCCCACCCCCTGCTGTTGCTTTGCCAGGAACAGTTTCAAGAGGCCTGCTTTTTCTCACTGAGTGTTCTCTTGAGTATCATGCCTTGTTGTGGAATTGGCAAGGCAGACCTTTCAACAATGCAGCATTGTTCACAGGCAGTGTGGTCATTTATTAGAACCCTTGGTGGAGCCAGTGACTGTGCTGTGGAAATAAAGACCCCCTTTACTGATGCACAGGATCTGTTAAAGCCAAATATAACACAATATTCGAGGAATGAATGCAGCAGTGACCTCCTCTCCTAAATGTGCTTCATTGTGGCTGCTTGCCATAAGGCAACAGATGGAACAACAAGTGAAGGAATCACTTTCCCCTGCACTTGCTGAGTTGCTGATTTACAATTAGATAATGCTCAGAGTGTGAACTGGGTGTATCACAGCTTAGGGTGTCAGCTGGTGAATCAGGTTAGTTCAGATGTCCTTGGGCATGCGAGGTGCCACTCGTCAGTACCAAAGGTGCATCTGCCCAGTTCATCACCACCCCATCCCTGCTAGCTGGCAAGTGTCTGCTGCTGGCAGCCATCCCCTGGAGCCACCACTCAGTTGCCCCCCATGGACTGGCTGCCCCTAAACCACTTTTACTGCAGCTTGAATGATTTGCTTGAATTCAGTTTTTGTTTTGAGGCATTTTCAGGGGGTGGGGCAAGGGCAAGAAGAAATTAAACTGAAGTAGTGGATAACAAAACCAAGAATATCCGTTTTAGAAAGCTTAGGATTTATATTAAATAACTACCTAACAAAAGAATCATTTGTGTAGAAGGCTGTCTCTCTCTCTCAATCATGATGATTTTTTCTAGCTCGTTGCAAATGTTAGAGGCGAAATTCCACAGGAAGATATGCCTGCCTGAACCTAGGCACTAGGTTCTTCTGTCGTGTTTGGCTATCCATCTAGAACCTTTTCCGAAATTGGATAGGGATGGGAACTGAGGCTCTAGAAATACCCCAATGCCACATTAGGCCTTTTCTGTGTCCTCTGGTTATTATATGTATATGCCACCAGGTTATATATTTTTCTGCCAATTCTATATGACAGGGGATCTAGTCACTTAGACATCACCAAAAAGGAGGCTTATATTAGCAAAAAAAGAGCATACTGAGCTGCAAATTTAACTGCATATTTTAGATTTCTAGCAACAGATAAAACAGATAAGAAAAATAGAGATGATTGTTATAATTTTACAAATAGCACTACAATGCATCTCATTTCCTTCAAAGAGGACACCTTCAGACAGAGGGCTGTCCTCTGTAAAGAAAAGAAAAAAGAAAAAAGACATGTGGCCAACTCTCCCACTATTTTGGTGCTGACTGATGGTGTGCAGCTTCAAGGGCCACCCAGAGTAGACCTCTGGTCTAGATGGGTGGGGGTAGAAATATATATATGGATGGATGGATGGACGGACGGACGGACGGACGCCCTAAACTCAATTTTCACAGTTCTTACTCTTGAACTAGGATTAACTCAGCCCTTCAAATGGGAGAGACATTCAAGAGGGCTATCCTCTGTTAAAGAGGGCATGTGAACACCCTACCTTCCCTATGAAACCATCAGCTCTTTAGTTGTGTTTAAGCATATTGTTACTTTCAGAATTGATGCCACTCAACATGATCCTTTTTATGGCAAGGACACCCACTGTTCATATTAACAACAATATGCCAGTGTACGTTAATGGCATGCAGCCAGAATGTGAAGTTTTGCTATGGCTTTCTAACCTGTATTATATTTATTTGCATGGTGGCCTTCTATGCAAAAGAAACTTCCCACGGCATGTATTAAACGTCCAAAAATTGAAATGAATTGTGTGTGTTTAGCATTCGTGAAATTCTGGCCTAGATACCTCCCAACCTTAGTAGTTCCATCTGTTCCTGAAAACATAAGACTGGCATCAGAAGAATAATATTTTTAAATATATTCACATGTGTGCAATTGCTTAGACATCAAACTGCCTACACCAATGTCAGCATGCACAACATGATGTTTTCACAGCATTGGATTGCTTTGTGCTAAACTTTCTCTACCTCTTCTACAGCCCCTGACACTATTTTTAAAAAATACATCTGCTGCCTCCCCAGATGGCCCTTCTGATCACATTGCACATTCTTAAAAGCTGAACTGGGCAAAAGAGGTCAATTAAGGAATTATCCAGGCATTCTTTACGTTGAGATGCTCAAGACCACTGTTGGAAAGATGCCTAGGGCTTCACACACACAAAAAACCCATGTTGGTTAAAAAGCTAAGAATGGAATGTGTTAAGAAATCTTTATAGTTAAGTACGTACTGTATAGTAAAGTCTCTTAATACAATTTTTGTCAGTTCAAAGTACTGTATTCAGATCACATATTAGTACTGTACCCTTCATAGTCATCATGGCTATAACAAATGATCTAGTTAAGACAGCTTTCTTTCATTATTTGGACAGTATGTTCTTTTTGGTCCCACCAGCTAAGAATTATGGCAGTCATAGCTTCCTCATTTTGTTTTTTGTGTCACATGCACTGCCAGTGGTTTCCAAAGACGTAATTAATCCAGCAAAATACTATGTTAAACTAATGTTTAGCCTGGCAGGAATGCCGTAAAGCTGGAAAAGTTTCAGAAAAGGGGTGAACTCTTAGAAGTTCTTCCCAGCACAGTATCTAAACAGGACATCAAAGCTTAAGTGTGAGCTGATATTGTTAGCTCGCTGGGATGGTAAAAACAAGTGCAATTAGCTTAATTTCTGGTGTTTTCACACTATGTACTGTCCTGGGATTAATGCCTCAGCTGCTGCTGATAAGTAAAAATGTTTCTAACCTGTCGTGAGGGACTTACCATTATCATAATTATAATTATTATTAATTTCAGCTTCTGAAACAGGAAAGACACAAGTTATGCAATGCTAATGATCAAAAGCAATCCTTCTTCTTCTGCAGCCCCGTGATTACATGGAGTATAATGCTGAATTTTCTTGTGAATCATTTCTGAGTTCAACAAGCGGTGACCTCTGTACAAAACTTGGCCCTTTCCTGATATTTGGAATACATCTCCCATACTCCTCAGCCTGCAGCCCAGTGACTATATGGGTTGAGGATTATGGAAGTCATAATAACCCAACACATCTGAAAGATGACACATTGTGGCGGGGGATATGCTGAGGGTATACTTCCCTATCCATTAATCCATAAATGAAGATGGTGTGGACAAGGCACATGACAAGTGTTCTCTTCATATGCTGCTTGTGACCTTCCCAGGTATATTTATCTGGTCACTGTCAGAAACAGAAGGCTAGAAAACAGTATTCCTCAACTGTTACCATTAGTGCAATGATTGCTAATGGTACTGAAAATGGTAACAACAGATCTTTGGAATTGCTCTTCCAGTTATTTGTGTTGCTTGTGTTTATATAAAAGAAGCTAAGGAAGGTGTCACATACTGTCTTTTTTCAGAGAAAAGCTCAGAATGCCTCAGTGTAGCAAGCCTTGTGGGAGGAACAGAAAAAAAGGTTTTGAGGCAGAAGCTAGGAGGAGGAGTTGGGGTCTGCCATCAGCTTCTCAGGGCCAAGGCGCATTCAGAGAAATGCATCCTTCTTACTTAGCAACAGTGATCTGCTTTGCTATATGTGACTCTGAAAACAGATATGCAAAAGAAGGCATTGTTTGTATTCCAAAGATAATTGTGATGGTGTGCATGTTTTTATTTTTTATATGCTTTCACAATTATACCCTTTTCACCACTTGAGGGAGCACTGTTTCTAGAAAAAGATTTATCTGGACCTGTGCTCTGACTCTCAAGACACAGACTCAGTTCAATTTTTTATTTCTTCAAATCAGACGTTGCCTTATGTTGCAGGAAGTTTTAATATACCATAATTTTTGTTCCATAAGATGCAGTCCCCCCCAAAAAAAGTGGAGGGAAAAGTGTGTGCATCTTATGGAGTGAATACTGCCCCCCCAGCCAATCACTGCCTTCCCAGGCCTCCGGAGACTCAGAAGGCCCCACCCCATCCTCACTGACACCCTTGGAGGCTTCCCCGGCTTACAAAGCACCAGGCACCCAGCTGCTTCTCCTTCCTCCTGCCACACGCCGGGTCCACGGAGGTCCTTCGACCTGCGCGCCCCATCCAGGGGGTTTGGTGGTGCTTACTCATGAGTAGACCCTGCCTGTGGCAGCCCTTACTCATGAGTAAGCCCACACCTTTGGCCACACCCTTCTACCTTAATCGCTGGTTGAGGTATTTTGGCCTTGGAGCCACGCATGTAGAAATGGAGCCTGCCTGCCCTTTTGCAAAGATGGTGGCTGTGACTTCATTTAGGGTTGGGAAGCTGCAGCCGCCATCTTTGCAAAGGGCAGCCAGTTTCCCTTTTTACACTCTGTGGCTCTGAAGCCAGAAGACCTCAGCAGCAGCAATTAATATTATGGTGGTGGTGGGGGACCCCCACAGTGCCTTCTGAGGCTTCTGGAGGCTTGGGAAGGCAGCGATGGTGGTGGTAGGGGGACCCTCAGGAGGCTTCGGACCAGTAAGGTGCTGCTTTTTACTTTTAAAAAAAATGTTCTGGATGGGTTTTGGAGGGTAGGTTTAGGCTGGGAGGGTATGTTTCTATGTTGCTTTGTTTTTTGGTGAGTTGTTTTTTGCAGTCCCAGCATGGGACTTGCACTGTCTATTTCTTTAATTGCCCACCCCTGATACAGAGGAATTTTTTCCTGTTTTCCTCTTCTAAAAATTATGTGCGTCTTATAGTCAGGTGTGTCTTATGGAGTGAAAAATACAGTATATCTGTTTTGTTTACCACTATTTTCCATATCCAAAACAATGAATGATTCATGAATGATCCATCGATAGATACACTGACATCCATGAGTAGTGGGTGTTGGTTGTTTACTCTCTTGGTGAGCACACTTTGCATGTAAATACTGTTATTGACCTTACTAAGAATCAAACTAGTTAATTTGTTATGTGCCATCAAGTCAGATTGGAATTATAGAGACCCTAGTAGGGCTTTCAAGATAAGTGAGATATTTAAGGAATAATTTTAACACTTCCACATTCCCAGTGAGTTTCCATGGCTGAGTGGAAGTTTGAAAGTCTCACTCTATCTGGTACTCCATGCTGAGTACCTCAAACTAGTTAATACAGGTACCGTAATGCTAGAAGCCATTAGCCTCTCTTCTAACAATAAGAATCCTCAGAGCTTCATGCATGAGTAATCAGGCTTGGAAATAATGTCCAGGTTTAGTTCATAATGCCCAATCACAAAACAGGAAACAGTATTTTGCAAAATACAGAAAGTAAGTAAAACTTCTGCTGTGGCAATCAGACATCTTTTAATTTATTCGCACTCCTAACAATGTGCTGTTTGTATCATCTTATTTGACCCTAATCATATCATTGATTAATCTAGCTCAGCATTGCCTGCCAGAGATAGGAAACATTACTTGTTGGAGTATAGCTCCCAGAAACCTGCAATGACCAAGCAAAAAAGAAAATCCCTATTCTTCCCACTGCTGTGGCTAATCAAAGAGCTCTCTTAAGGTTTCAGAGTTCTTCCCCAATAGCCCTTCTCACCTTTCATCTGAAGATGCCATGGAACTCCAGGACTTCCTGTCTGCAAAACTTGGTGTCCCACAAGGAACTTAATAGGCCCTACATACCCAGAGAGAGGCTGCAACATATAAGATCCCAGAAAAACGCAGGTACTATATAAAACATTAAAATAGGCAGGACTGCCCACTATTGTATTTAAACAACAGCAACATACAATTTTTAAAATAAAATCAAAAGCTAGAAGGAGGAATAGGCATATGCCAAAAACATTTATAAATACATTATCTGAAATAAATTCCAAGGCATGTCTTTTTAAAAATAGATTAGATGGAAGCTGGATTGAAAAGATTTGAAAAACAACTATGGTGGAAAACAATGCAGAGTAGAGGGTGAGATACAAGTGTGTTTATGTTTTTAAAACGCTCTGCAATCTGACATATTCAGACGAATAAATCACAGCAGACAACATTCTTGTTAAATTAAAAACTAAGGGGAGTGGGCAAAGGTCAAAGTGGAGACTCAGAGAAATAAAAAATAACTTCAGTAGGAAGTAGATAATGAATGCATTCAGGAGGTAACTAACAGCCCCTTATGCTGAATGCAAAAGGGAAAATGTTATAAGCGAGCAGAAATACTGTCGACGTGATTGTATCTGCATGCAGAAGATACTAAGACAGGTGGCATAATGCAAAACAGAAACAAGGCAGACTTAAGGTGGGGTCAGGGGAGAGCAAGTGCAAGATCATCATCATAAGCCAGGAGGGACAAAAGAAGAGAAAGATGATGAATCAAAATACAGCTGAAAGATTGAATTTTACAATGTTGCACATTCATTTGTAAACAAGACAACTCGGCTAATGGTGACCTTTTAGAGGAAAAAAGAAAGAGAAGCGTAAGAAAAACAACACGCAAGGCTTCTGGCTGCTTTTGAACAGCAGGAGTGTTTGAAGCTGGAGTCAGCTAGAGACCAGCTTTTTGAAGAGATTCTGTCTACAAACTCTGAATGTTTCCACTCTTTCATTTTCAGTGGTGAGGAAAGCATTATTTGCATAGAATTATGGCAACAAGAGACAACTTAATCTGTCTAGTCAAGAGAGACAAGCAGTTGTAATGATATCAGGGTATCATAAGCCAACTCTGTGTTATCCAGGGTGTCATTGTCTCACTGGCGGTGGCCCAAATCCAGACACAGCATGCCTCTTCTTCCATCTGACAGCACTACACTTTACATCAGGGGTCTCAAACTCAATTTACCTGGGGGCCGCTGGAGGCAGAGTCTGGGTGAGGCTGGGCCACATCAGATTTTCCGCCAAGCGGAGCAAGAGCCCAAGGAAGCTGCCCAGGAGTTTCCTTAGCATAGCTGGGGCTCTGAGGAGGAGGAGGAGGGGCGCACGAGCTCTCGTCGCTGGCCATGACCCCCTCCAGCTCCTTCTTCACTACTACCACCACCAGCAGGATGAAGAAGCAGAGGAGGGAGCGCGGGCGACCACCTGACCAGGGGGAGGAGGGCATGACATAATTTTTTTTAAAAAAACCCTCACAGAATTTGCCTTGCCAAAGGAGAAAAGCCCCCACCAGTACCCGCAAAATTAAACAGAACGGGGGGGGGGGTTCCCCACAGCTGTGTGTGCATGCACCCACACAAACACACACACGGAGGTCCAGCAACCTTCCCCTGAGGGCCACCCCTCAAAAAAAAAAGGCACACTCAGCAGCAGCAGCTACCCCCACCACGACAGAGGAGCAAACTTTGCGAGGCAAGCCCAGGCAGCCTCCAGAGCCGAGGCGGCTGAAGCAGGATGAAGAGGAGGAGGAGCAGGAGGAAACACCACCAGATGCTGAGGCGGGCGCTGACAGGGCTGGTGCTGGGGGTGCCAAGAGAGAGAGAGAGCCAGAGAGCCCCTTCCCTGGAAGAGGCGGCGGTAGTGGCAGCTGCTGTTGGCGGCTTGGAGGCACACGCGATGGGAGCGAGCTCCGCTCTCAGGCATCGCTCAGTGGTGGCTCGGGTGCTTGGGGGAAAGGGCCAGCAGCATGCCTTGCTCGCTGGCTCTCCCCCAAGACAGCACCTCTTGCACCCTCCATCCGGAACTGCAGCCTGCCAGCTGGCAGACAGGTGGGCTGGCTGGCAGGTTGCAGTTCCAAATGGAGGGTGCAAGAGGTGTTGTCTTGGGGGAGAGCTGGCGAGCGAGGCAAGGCTTTTTTTGGACTCTTGACAGCAGAGGATGCGTGGGCGCTTCAAGGGGGACAGGCAAGGCAGGGACCACAAACTATCATCTGGTGGGCCACAAATGCCCCCCCGGGCCGCATGTTTGAGACTCCGGCTTTACATGAAAGAGTATCGAGCAACTCAGGTTGCCAACCAGAGTTTCGTGCCACAGCATTCCAGACTTAAAATGAGGGGTGCAATGAATTCTCTAAAACATGCAAAACATAGTGTATAGTTTGATTCACATTATCAAATCTGTGCCTTCTATTCAGGAGGAAAAATCTGTCTACAAAGGAGAATCTCAAGCTGAAATCAGAAATTTCTTAGGGAGAGTTTTCCCTGGAAGGAAATAGTTCGTATTCTGTTTTTTCATCTGTTTCCCCTGCAAATATCTTCCAGCAATGCAATTATGTCTAATACACAGTAATCTGTCCTCTGTAGGTTGATCAATGTGAGATGGAGTAATTACTTTAGCTTTCTTTGCTGCTGCATATGGAGCGAATTACATTTTGGTATGTTTCACTTTTCTGATTTTTCTGTAGTTCTAAATGGTCTCATTATTATTTTTTAAAGCAGAGAAAGGGTCCAGACTAGGGAGGAGGAACTTCCAGACCGAAGGCTAGGTGCAATTTTGGGTGGTTCCTCGTGTGGCCCATGAGCCCATTTTGCTCTTGTCTCTAATAATGTGTACAAGGCAGTCTTTCAGGTTTCATTCATTTTGGGTTCTTTTGGGGGGGGTGCCTAATTTCTTAATCAGGCTTGATCTTGTGTCATCAGATTTTTTTAGATTAGGGATCATTCAGTCTTGAGAGACTATGGTAACATGCTTTGAATAGAGGACTTTGGACAGCATCTAGAGTGGCTGAGGAGACCAATCCCTTCTACACTGAAGACAAATACAATCTGTCCCCTGTCCACCTCCCTGATTTTGCTGGTTTCGGGACTGCCTCTTTGCCTCGGCCTGCTGGACAAGTGCCTCCAGGCTGAACACTCAGATGTCAAGATTTCCCATCTCTTGAGGTCCATTCCAAAGGCCTTCAGATCCTGCTTGCAGATATCCTTGTATCGCAGCTGTGGTCTCCCTCTGGGGTGATTTCCCTGCACTAATTCTCCATACAGGAGATCTTTTGGAATCCGACTGTCATCCATTCTCACAACATGCACAAGCCAACGCAGACGTTGCTGTTTCAGTAAAGTATATATGCTAAAAATTCCAGCTTGTTCTAGGATGACTCTACAGTGGTGCCTCGCTTAACGAGCGCACCGTACAACGACGAAATCGCATAGCGATCACTCAACGACGTTTAGATAGGGCAAAACTCGCTTTGCGAAGATCAGCAAGCGTTTCGCTCACCAATCTTCGCAAAACGAAGCCCCGACGATCAGCTGTTTGGCAGATAAAATGGCCGCCGGAAGCCCCAAAATGGCCACGCGCAACGTTTTCGCGCCCTCCCCTCTCTTAACAAGGGCGCGAAAATGGCTGCCGGCCATAGGAAACTTCGCTGAACGGTGAGTAAAGGAGCCTTTTGGAACGCATTAAACGATGTTAAACAATGGCTTTCCCTGTCCCGTTCAGCGATGTTTCGCTATAGCGAAGGTTAATCCGGAACAGATTAACCTCGATATACGAGGCACCACTGTATTTGGAACTTTGTCCTGCCAGGTGATACCAAAAATGCATCGGAGACAATGCATATGGAACGTGTTCAGCTTCCTCTCCTACCGTGCACAAAGGGTCCAGGACTCACTGCAGTACAGGAGTGTGCTCAGGACACAGGCTCTATAGGCCTGGATCTTGGTATATGCCATCAGCTTCTTATTAAGCCATACTCTCTTTGTGAGTCTAGATAACATGCTAGCTGCTTTGCCAATGAGTTTATCCAGCTTGACATCTAGGGAAAGAGTGTCAAGAGATCATTGAGCCAAGGTACCCAAAGTCATGAACAACGTCTAATTCTTCTGTGGAGATGGTAATAGAGCAGGTTTGTCCAACCCACGGCCCGAGGGCCGCATGCGGCCCAGGTCAGCTCATAATGTGGTCCAATGCAATTTTTTATTTTTAAAGAAATTCCAAAGTTTCAAGTTATACTGCTGGCGCTTGCGGCCGGAATGTGGCTGGGGCACGTCACAACAGTAGGGGGGGAGAGAGGGAAGGAAGGAAGGAGCAGGAGGGGAGGGGAGAGGGGGGCTGCATGACTGCATTGTGCCATCCGCATCAATAGGTGGACCCCCTCCCGGCCCCATAAAGCTGCCGGAGTCAAAGTTGGCAGCCTCTGCTGTCTGAGATCGCAGCTGCCGATAAGCGCGCTTGGAGCAGGGCTGCGGTGGACGGCTAGGGCTACCCCTCTATGCAGCCCAAACCAAATTTTCATCTTGTAATGTGGCCCAGGGAAGGTGAAAGGTTGGACACCCCTGTAATAGAGGGAGGTGAGTCCACACCCTGGCCCATGACTTATGTTTTCTTCAGACTGATTGTTAGTCCAAAGTCTTGGCAGGCCCTGCTAAAATGATTCATGAGTTATTGGAGGTTTTCAGCAGAATGGGCAGCAACAGCTGCATCATCCACGAAGAGGAAGTCCCGCGTGCATTTCCGTTGGACTTTGGTCTTCGCTCTCAATCTAGAGAGATTAAAGAACTTTCCATCTGATCTAGTCCAGAGATAGACACCTTCTGTTGCAGTTCCAAAGGCGTGCTTCAGCATGATAGCAAAAATGATCCCAAACAGGGTCGGCGCGAGGACACAACCCTATTTCACTCCGCTTTGGATGTCAAAGTCATCTGATGTTGAGCCATCAAAATCTACAGAGCTCTTCATTTCCTCATAAAAGGACCTGATGTTAAGGAGTCAAGGTGGACATCCAATCTTGGGAAGTATTTTGAAAAGGCCATCCCTACTAACCAAATCAAAGGCCTTTGTAAGCTCTATGAAGGCCACTAAGAGTGGCTGCCATTGTTCCTTATGATTGTTGCATGGTGCAGGGTTATCAATCTGCTTGCCGGCTTTCACCCTAAACCCCACACACCCCGTGAGGTTAACAGACCGTGGCAAGGCAGCCCTTACTGGCTGGGGACTGCTCAGCTTAAGGCGGGCGGTAACTACCTAGTGAGGTGCAATGACCTCTCCCCCCGTCAGAAGTAGCCCCTGGCGTCATGCTCTAGGCCAATCAAGCAAAGACTTATAACCAGCAACTGCTACTTCCCATGTCATTTTGATGCTGTATGCAAAGCTGGAATGTCCTCTCCAGAGCACGAAGCCTGGGTAAAATAATATGGAGGATAGGCTGTTGCCCAAGTAGCAAATCCCCCCTCTCCACGTCACTGAAATAGTCCAATGGAAAGGCAAGGACCAATACAACTGGTCCAGCGATGTCGCAGGAGTTGGCAGAATGGCACAAATTGCCTCTGAGACTCCAGCTCCTGATTTTGCCTCGAGGTTAACTCCTGAAGCCTTTTCCTATCAGATTATGGAGAAGGAAAGAGATGGCCTAGTTGCATCAGATCTTTAAGGCTGTTGGCCACTGTGTCTCTTTCCCATGGAAATCAAATGTAACCTGCTTCCCATTTAAAGAACTAAAAGTTAAAGTAAATAGTTATTATTGTAGGCTGCTCTAGAGTTTGGAAAATTATTTTTAAAAAATAATTAATTATACTTAACCATTGTAAGTTCTGGTCATTTCATAGAATCACAGAAAAGTGAAATTGAAAGGGGCCTACAAGGCCATCAAGTCCAACCCCCTACTCAATGCAGGAATACAATCAAAGCATATCTGCCATGTGATTTTCTAAGTTTGGAGCACTCACCAGTTCCCGAGTTAACTGGTTCCGCTGCCGTACCACTCTAACAGTTAGAATGTTTTTCCTGAAATTCAGTCGATATCTGACTTCCTTTATCTTGAGCCCATTGTTGCGTGTCCTGCACTCTGGAATGATTGAGAACAGATCTTGCCCCTCCTTTGTATGACAGTGTGGCGTTCACCCTTGTGGCACCTGCATGTTTTGCTCTCACAAAGGCTCACATCACATTTTCGTCTCACTGCCACCAGTGGATTACCTCACTCCACAATATAAATGACATTTGTCAGAACACTTGTCTTGTGAATACAACCAGAACCAGGCTATGAATGGCATGAGTGACATGGGGCGATCATTACAGACAGGTTTCAAATATTTGAAAAGTGCTATCATATCACCCCTCAGTCTTCTTTTCCCAAGGCTAAACATGCCCAGTTCTTTCAGTCTTTCATCATAAGGCTTGTTTTCCAGCCCCCAGATCATCCTTGTCGCCCTCCTCTGAACTTGTTCCAATTCGTTAGCATCCTTCTTGAAGTGTGGTGTCCAGAACTGGACACAAGACTCAAGGTGAGGCCTAACCAGTGTTGAATAGAGGGGGACTAGCATCTTGTGGGATTTGGAAATTATACTTCTATTAATGAAGCCTAAAATAGCATTTGCCTTTTTTTTGTAGCCACATCACACTGTTGGCTCATATTTAGCTTGTTTCTATTATACTTACAATTTTCAAAGTAACCCTTTGCTGTTACAAATAGGTAACCTAGATGTTAGACAAATTTCCCCAGATTTCTTCAGAAATCTTACTGGGAACATTACACATTGACAGTGCTAGGGTAGTATTCCAAGGACCCTTGGCTCAGGTGAGCAGCTTGTTTAGAATTAAAGGCTACGTAGGCAATCACTATGAGTTGGAGAGCTGCAGAGATTGTGCTGTTCATATTCATACTATTAGATTTTAAGCATATTAAGGCTAATGACTGGATGCATATGACAGCACTTGATAAGGCAAACCTGTAAGTCTCTGAGATCATTTTCCATGCAAATGAAGTTATTGGCACTTCCATGTCACTGAAATTGGTACAGGAATGTTAGCGCATAAAATGTATTGAATCTTTTCAGCTTTTTAATGCTGTATGGTCATTACAGGGTATTTGCATCCACAAGTTTCCAAATAAAAATACTTAAAATAAAAGGATATTAATGTTAAAAGGTGGAATGTTTGGATATCTATACCAAATTCATCTGCTTTACATCCAAATTAAAACTATACTGTCAATTTTAGGCTGTTATCCATTTGTGTAATGAATTTATGGCCAATTTTTTTTAGTAAGGTAAGTGATAAATTTAATTTTCATAAATGTATATATTCATAACCCATTTCCAAATTTTCTGTAAGATATATGATATGATAATGATAATTCCCCTTGACAATTTGTCCAGTTGTGTTTGACTCTAGGGGGCAGTGCTCATCCCCGTTTCCAAGCCATAGAGACAGCTTTTGTCCGAAGATAATCTTCCGTGGTCACATGGCCCATGCGACTTAGATACGGAACGCTGTTACCTTCCCACCGAGGTGGTCCCTCTTTATCTACTTGCATTTGCATGCTTTCAAACCGCTAGGTTGGCGGGAGCTGGGACAAGCAACGGGCGCTCACTCCGTCACGTGGATTTGATCTTACAGCTGCAGATCTATAGACCTTTCAGCACAGAGGCTTCTGCGGTTTAACCTGCAGCACCACCACTTCCCTTGTAAGATATATAAGAAAATACTATTAAGTGTGCACATCTGATGCCATCTCTAGACTGTGAGAATGTGGCTGTAATCTTGTGCCTAGTTACCTAGTATTTGCTTCTGAGTGAACATGGTATTCAGAGATATCCTGTCTATGAACGTGGAGGTTTTTGGTTAATGAAGATCCAGCTAGAAGCAATAATCGAAAGTGAGACCAATCCAATCCAACCTTTTTAGGTTTGCCTCATTTTATTTCAGTCTGAGAGTTAATATCATGCTTACACTCAGTGGAAAGAATCTATTATATACAGACTGTCTAATACAGTATGTGCTAAGTGCTTGGTATTCATTAAGAATAATGACCAACCTACAGACTTACAATCTAAATTGGATGAAAATAAATGCAAGGATATAGGATGGGAGGAGAAATATTTACAGCCTTTATACTTTGCCCTTTGCCTTTGCTGGAAAGGCTTTTAAATTGGATTGCATATGAGTAAAAAGGAAGTGAGAGTTTCTGCACTCAACTCTGTAAGCTAAAAAAACATGGCACAAAAGGAGAAAGAGGAGGGAAGGGAAAAGGAAAATAAGAAACTCAGGTTCAAGCCCTGAGTATTATGAGATTTCTCGGCCAGCTAGAATACCTGTGGACTGATGCTGAGCAGATTTGAGAAAGGCAACGCCCAACAAAGATGGTTCTTGAAATGGCTTTCTTCTATTCCTGTCCCTTAGCCTAGTAGTGACATAGGTGGTGTATGACAACATTTAGGAAATTGTCAAATATAAAATAAGAACCTTTTCCCTATTCGATTTGATTTTTACTTTTTAATTATATAACTTAATTTGTATTGTTATTGTTGCCATCTTGGGTTTTTGTATGTATAGCAGTTTAGATAGGTTGTAGGAGTGAGGGATGGTTTTGTCTTTTTTTTTCCCTTCATTATTTTACAGAACTGCTGGATAGCTCAGTGGTTTGGAGTGGTTGGGAGTTCGATTCCCCACTGTGCCGCCTTGACAGGGGCTGGGCTCAATGATCCCTTCCAGCTCTGCAGTTCTATCATATCATATCATATCATATATCATATCATATCATATCGTATATCATATCAGATCATATAAAAGAAAAACCAAATAAAAAGTAAGAAAGATATATTTTTTTCATGGCAGTAACTGTGTTAGGTTGTTGCAACAAAACCAACAAAGAATCCTGTCATGTGGCAATTTTTAAGACTAACAAATTTTATTTGGCATAAATATCAACTACTGCAGTGCTCTCTATGTGGAGCCCCCCTGGGTCTGACCCGGAGATTGCAGTAGGTCCAGAAGGTGGATGCCAGACTGGTGGCTGGTGCAAGCAAGTTTGACTACATTTCCCCAGTCTTGGCTCTCCTACACTGGTTGCTGGTTGAATTCCGGGTCAGATTTACCATTCTGATGATCACCTATAATAAAGCCCTTTGTTGTTTGGTTACTTGTCAAAGCATCTTTTCCTAAGGTTATCTACTCACTCCACTAAGCACTCCCAGGCTACCCCAAGAAAGACCAGGAAGTCAGTGGAGCTTTGCCTGGCTGTCTCCCTCCCAACATTTAAAAGACTTAACACTGCTTTATAAGGAGACCTTTTTGGCAACCTGGTCTGATATGTTTCTCTGCTGCTCTGTTTGTTATATGCCTTATGGTGCATTTTAGCTTGGAATTTATGTCTCTTGGCATTTCTTGTCTCTGTGTTGCTTCTTTGTTTTATTTAATTCATGCTTATTGGGGTTTTAGCCTATTGATGAGTTTTACCTTGCCCTCTTAAGTGGGAGTGACAATTTTTTTCGTTAGGGCAGAATTGTATGTTAAGTAGTGTTGCACTAAACAGCTCTCAGAAAACAGAGCAGAGGAAAGACCAGAGAGATTCTTGGAGTGAAAAAACGCTTTATTTTGAGCTCAAAAATCACAAATGCATTTGTGGGTGCCCAGAACAGCAGGGGACCCAGAACAAAGGATAACCAGTTCCTTTAACTGGCATAATATTCAATCCTAAATCTACATAAAGCCATTCATTGAGAGTTTTTTTCATATGCATTAGAGGTGTGAATTATGTTAGCCTGATACATGACATTAAGATACTTCTTCTAATTAGCACAGTGAGGTACCTTATCAGAAAATACATTCCTCAGGATGTCTCTATGTCATCCTCTTAGAAGCAGCTAAAACCAGTTTTAGCCGGACTCAACAATGGGGACTCAGAAATACCAAAAAAAGCCCAACTGTGTGAAAGGTCAAGGTTTACATGTTTAGCTCACTTAGAGCTAATGGCTACCTGTCTATATGTTTTGTATGTCTTAGTCACTTCACAGTAGCAAGTATGAGTCCCCAGTCCTATGTTTGCCTCCAGTCCAGGTGAGGCATTTGCAAGGGGAAAGTAACTGGAAGGTGTCCATGTGTGCTTAATAGTTATTTATTTATTTATTTATTTATTTATTTATTTATTTATTTATTTATTTATTTATTTAATATCCCGCCTATCTGGTCGGTTAAGACCACTCTAGGCGGCTAATATTGCTTCTCCTGCCAGCCAGTCTTTTCTTCTGCAACTATTTCTCCAGCAACTTCTTTCCTAGCTGGATTCCAGTACTAAATATGTAGTCTGTTGGGGAAAAATAGGTGAGGGAGGGGCAACAAGCACCTGCTGCGACAGTACTTGCACCAGCAAATTCATCATGGGAATTCTATATTTGCCACCCTATTTTTAACATCCATCTCAAATGCTGGTGTGGTAAAAATTCATATTGGCTCCTTGAAGTCTTTGTTTTCACTTACCTTGATGCTGGAACTTGGAAGGAACTAGTTATAAATACCATGTTATATGTAATCAAATTCCTTTTTGCGATAATGAAAATGTAATGAGATTACAAGTGGAATTTAGTGAGGGGAATCTTTACTCCATTGCAATGGAAATTTTTAAGGTTTTTTTTTAAAAAAAATAAAGACTATTTGTGGCCTTAATTAAACAGAGAAGAAGAGCTGACTTCTGCCACTTTCTGTCTTCCAGGGTATTTGTTATTCCACCCAATTTTGTATCATCTGTAAATTTGACAAACATTCCCTGCACTCCCTCATCCAAGTCATTAATAAAAAATATTGAAGAGCACAGGGACCAGGACTCAGCCTTGGGGTGGCCCACTTGTTACCTCCTCTCAGTTAGAGAAAGACCCATTAATCATCACCCTCTGAGTACAATTCTTGTAGCCAATTGTGTATCCACCTGACACTTGATCTATCCAGCCCACACACAGTAAGCTTGCTCATCAAGATATCATGGGGCACTTTGTCATAAGCTTTGCTGAAGTCAAGATATACTTCATCTACAGCATTCCCTCTATCATGGAGGTTATGTGATTTTAAAAAATGAGATCAAATTAGTTCAGCAGGACTTGTTCTTGACAAATCCCTTGTTGGCTTCTAGTTATGACTGCATTGTTTTCTAGGTGCTTGCACAATGACTGCTTTGCGATCTGTTCCAGAATTTTGCCTGGGACTGGTGTCAGGCTGACTGACCTGTAGTTCCCAGGTTTCTCTCTTTTTTGGGACAACATTAGCCCTCCTCCGATCCTCTGGCACCTCACCCATTTCCCAATGTTTCAAGAAAATAATGGATAACGGTTCTGAGATTTCTTCAGCCATTTCCTTCAGTACTCTTGGATGCAGTTCATCTGGCCCTGGATGGTATTCAAGGTGTTAAGATATTCCTTGGCTGTTTGTTCATCCATCTCCAGCTGTAATCCTGCAATTTGTTTGGAAGTTCATAGTCTGTTTTATGGGAAAAGACTGAACTAAAAATAGGAATTGAGCATCTCTGCCTTTTCTTTGTCATCTGTTATCATTTTTCCATCTCCTCTGCGGAGCTGTGCCACTATGTCTTTTGTTTGTCTCTTGCTACTCACATAGCTGAAGAATGCTTTTTAATTTCTTTTAGTGTCTCTAGCTAACCTCAGCTCATTCTCAGCTTTTGCCCTCCTAATGCCATCCCTGCATTCCCTTACTACATATCTGTACTCCTCTTTGGTGGCCTGGCCTTCTTTCCACTTCCTGCACATCTCCTTTTTGGGTTTTAGGTCCTCCCTGAGCTTTTTGTGAAGCCATACTGGCCTTTTTTTGCCACCTCCCCCCCCCCTTTTCCTTGTTGGAATTGTTTGTAGTTCTGCCTTTAGAATTTCTTTTTTTAGAAGCTCCCACCTCTCCTGGACTCCTTTTCTTGTTAGGATCTCCTGCCATGGGACCTTACTTATCCTTGTTCTGAGATTATTAAAATTGGCTTTTTAAAAATCCAGCAGAGTGTAAAATCCTACATTCTTCTATCGTTTCCTTTGAAGTCAAGAATTCTAGAAGGACATGGTCACTCTTGCCTAGAGTACCCCTTCTTGCCACTTCCCCCACCAAGTCATCTGTGTTGGTCAGAATCAAGTCAAGGATAGGAGATCCTCCGGTTTCTTTCTCCACTTTTTGTAGCAGAAAATTCCCATTACTATGTCGTGTCTCCTTGAAAACCTTGCAGTTTGTTTTTCAAAAGTTTCATCCGCTTCCTCTCATTAATTGGGTGTTTGGTAGTAGACTCCAACTACCAAGTTCCTTTTGTTTTTTGCCCCAACTAGATTGATCCAGATGCTCTCAATGGGACAGGTAATCTCCTTGAACTGGAGTTTCATCAAAACCAAGGTTTTTTTCCCAGCAAAAAAGGAAGGCAATAGAGTCATGGAGTGTGTGTGTGTGGTGCTCTGAGGCTTGTGCACCACCCACTTTTGTTCCCCTTTGTCCTTTCCTTGTGCATTTGCGTATATGTGTGTGTATGCACATGTGGGTGACTTCTTTTATTTTTGAGCTGCTCTCCTGCAAGACAGATAGACAGTTTGTGTGCAAAACTTCAACACCTAAGTTTCAGGCTTGAGGTTCTTGCAGAAAGGGGATTTATTTCTTTGCAGCCAGTTGTTGCAAAGGAACGCTTTGCAGGGAGTGTCCATGTTAGCAGAGGGTGACAAGAAGCTACGGACAGGGGGAATATATTTATTCATTTGTAAGTGTATGTCTTTCAAAAATGTTCATTCCATTAAAATGTTTCTCTTTCACAAAATATTTAGTCATTTGAAAATGTGTCCAGCAAGAAATGCTCAGGCTAATCATGGTGGATGCAGACAAAGTTGCTGTTGTAGTTCTGTTTCCGCATGATAAAAATATAGCTAACATAATATATTTTTGGAAAGCAGAGTTGGGTTATCTTGTGTTATTTAAGCATCACGCCATGACAACATTACATTTTCGGCATGTCTCTGCCAAAATCCTATTGTGTACTTATGCATGCGTAAGGCAAATAGGATAACTTGCAGCTTATTGCTAAATTTTGCAGCATGTACCCATTTAGTGGTTTGGCACTTGCCCCCAAATCCAAATGCTATTATGAGTTACGCTCTTTGTCTTCTGAAGGCATAACTAGACAGTAGAATTTCGGCACATCCATCTGTGTGGGGTGACTGGATTTAGCTCTCTTGCTCCATGTGGGGAGAAAATATCTGTCCCAGGCCATGGCGAGGCCTTGGTCTTCTTAGCCACCAGAATCTGGAATTAAACAGGTGTTTTTACATCTCCGGGTCTGTGCCCAAGTTATAACATTAGAGCAGTACGACAGTGGAATCAATCACATCAAGAGGTGGTGAGTGCTCCAACACTGGAGGCATTCAAGAGAAACTTAGACAACCACCTGGCAGATATCCTTGGTTCTGTATTCCTGCATTGAGCAGGAGGATGGACTTGATGGCCTTACAGGCAGGCCCCTTCCAATTGCATGATTGTATGATTCTATGTGCAGCTTCTTTGCTATGGTGCACTGAAAAACAATCCATTTCCTGTACTAGCCCGAGTGTGACTATACAGAAGCTGAGAGACTTCAAATGAATTATGTAGAACCCTAGAAACAGCTGGAGGCAGTTTTATTGCAAACTGCAGTGTGGTGTGTTTAAACTCTCTTTTGCTTGGGACCTGGGCTTATAACAAAGAAAACAAGTGGAAGTCTCTTTTAGGAATGAGGCGTTTGCACTCTTTTTAAACAGCAGATTCTTAGCTCGTAAATCTGTGACCTGATCTTGGCTCCCTTATTGTTTGAACTGTGCCCCTGCTTCTTTGGCATGTTATTTGCTTTTTGTATTATTTTAAAACAAGACTTTTTAAAAAATGCCTATTTTAACTTGTGTTTATGTAATTCCAGCCATATTTCAAGCCCTAATTTATTTACTATCTTGTTGAATCAACAAAAAAACTAATTGCATCACTATTGATTTGTTGGCCAAAGCCTTATTGCCAATTTATCTTTATATAAGATAAATTGTGTAAACCCTGGTAGCAAATTGCTGCTCATTAAAAAGAAGCTTGTAGCATTCACAGGCAACACCTGTTTGTGGCCATTATTTGCTGGTAAAAGTTTTTGGCTTTCAAACAGGTTGGAATTGCCCTAAGCCTGATACACCAAAGCATTCAAGAAGCAACAATGATCAGAATTGGGGACAATGTAACTGTTCTTTTGAGTGAAGCCATGGCTGCTGGCACCCCAGGTACAAGCACACCTTTTCCATGGTGGACAGGTGCAGCCCCACGAGACAGAAAGCTTGTCTACCCCATGACTTTGGTGGGGCACCCCATAAGAAGAGGAAAGGAACAGGTATGTAACACTGTCCTTCTGACCACCTCTTCCTCACTTTATATGAATCAACTGCAGAACCCAGGAATTGTTTGGGAGATCTGCCACCTAATGCCTGAAGATAGAGTGGCATTCTATAGATGCACTGATATGTGAAAATTAATGAATATATTTAAAAAATAAAACATTTCTAAAGTTCACACCCCTATAGTCCCCTTAATACACATACTAGATTTAGGGTGTCTAAATTTTGCAGTCTTAGAGGGCTTTGATAGACAAGCATGCGCCTTATTTTATTGTAAAATTAATTATATTTTAATCCTGCACGTCCTTTGAGGGAAATCCATCTGTGCTTCATAACATTTCTGTGTTCGGTTGAAATTGTGATTAGTGAAATATCACCTAGTGATCCTTATGGCTAATTATGAATTTGAATCCAAATCTCTCCATTTTCCATCTCTACCACTCTTAACTTTTATGCTTCAGCAGCTGTGAAGTTTCTCCTGTGATTAATCAATGAAGCTGAGATCAAAGAGAAGTCATCCCATTGTGTTCTTTTCAGTGTCTAAAACCAGTAGTTGTTTGGTCTGAGTCCAGGAGAGGCTCTGGTTAAAAGGGCTTAAGTACCAGAATAAGTGGGGTTTGCAGACCTTTGTGTTATGTGCTTACAGATTTGTAATGGGTTTGCAGATCTTTATTTTATGGATTAGTGTGATGCCTGAATAGACAAGCCATCCTTGCAGTCGCTGCTCTATTTCTTCAGCACAACAGCAGGAGCACTGGGAGGATGAGAAACAAATGCAGACAAGCATCTCCAAAATGTAGATTTCATGTATTTATATGTGGAACTTCAAACTGTGTTGTGGTATACAAAGATACATCTTTGTCTTGTCTTGGTAGCCCCATGTAGAGCACATTACAGTAGTCTATTTTTGAGCATGGACCAGCATGATGAGGAACTTGATGTCAAGGTATGGACACAATTGAGCAATCTGCCTAAGGTGGAAATAGGTGGATCAGACCACAGATGCTATCTGGGAATCCATGGACTGTGCAGGGTCCAGGAGGATGTTCAAACTTCAAACCTTATCCTTCACAGAGAGATTAACTCTTACCACCTCCAAGGTAAGAGAGGCCCCCAAACCGCAAACAACAGGAAACCCTGCCCGAAAGACCACTGTCTTGTCTCAGTTCAATTTCATCCTGTTAGCACCCATTCATCCCAAGACCCCCTCCGGGCAGCACTCAGTGGACAAGATGGCTCCTGCTGCAGAGGGATGGAAGGACAGAGAGAGAGAGTTGGGTGTCATCCACATATTTGTGACACAAAACTCCAAATCTCCAGATGATCTCCCCCAGTGGTCTCATATAGATATCAAACAGCAGCAAAGAGATGATGGGTGACTCCACAATTTGAAGCTGTACACATACTTAGCAACCAACTGAACACTTCAACAGCAAAGAAACTGCTGCAACCAAGAAAGGAAAAAGAGAAAGAAACACTCAGCAGCTAGGTGGAGCTGTTTTTGAAATCGAAGACTGGAAGGAATTATTGGTTAGTGCTGGATAGACAATCACCGCAGCCCAGAAAAGTGTCACCCCTGTCAAACAAACTACAGGCAGCATATAACTCAATAAAACCCCAACAACATAAATGTATTCAGAATAGTATAGGCAGGTTCTTCACAAAGGCCTTGTGTTGAGAGATGATGATTTGGGCCTCTGCAGTCTATCTGTGTGTCTTGATTGACTTCCAGTCATTTAATTTAGGTAATCTAATCTGAGTTCTCCTTCAAAAATGTGGGCAAGGGGGGGGAGAGGGGTAAAATATTGTACCTGTCAATGACCTTCAGCAGAGTAAGCAGCTTTTTGAGAGTGACATCCACATAGGAAGGGACCTGCATTAAATATAGTTGTTAAATGAAGGAGGTGCATAGGCAGATGGTCTGATTACCAGGGGTGACTAGAAATTGTCCACAGGCAACCGGGTGGAGATGTTGAGCTTCTGGTTTGCAGCACATTTCCACAGTACAAGACTGATAGCTTTGGAAGGAACTCCCATGGGCCTGCTCAGTTCAGTGCATCTTTAATTCCTGTTAGTTATTGAACAAATATTTTTTTTGCCTGAACAAGCCTCTTGTTTTACAAAAGTGCTGCTAAGTAGTGTGGGTTGTCCTTCTTCCTTCCCTTTGTTTCTTCCTTTGACAGGCAAATATAAGTACATGAGGATAAGGCAGAGTCAGCACTGCCTGTCTTTTATAAGTGTGATCTTTGGGTTTGGAAGCAGCACTTTTTTTTTTCCTGTGGTCTGAACGGCTGATTGGTAGGAGAAATGTTTGCTGTGAATGATTTTCCTGTTAGATTTGCTGCAGCTACCTTAATAGAAAAATAGTTGGAAATTGCTTTTATAGAGAGCTGGAAAGGGATGCAAGATTTCTGATGTTGCTCCATGTGTTGAGAGAGACAGAGAGACAGAGAGAGTGAGAGTGAGAGTGAGAGTGAGAGTGAGAGTTCTCAGAGACCATCTGTTAGTTTCCATGCTCTTAGCTATTGCTGCCAAGGACAGGCTTGAGCTAGACCTTGGCCTGACTCACAAGAAGTCCAAGTAGATGGGACAGAAGAGATCCAAGCTGCGGGGGGAGGGTGGGAGGCATGGCCGGACTCTTCGGCAGCCGCCGCGGCTTGGATCCAAGCTGCGGGGAGGGTGGGGGGTCCGGATGCCTTTCAGGCATCCCAGGCTTGGATCCCACCCGCCGCCAGTTACCCATGGCTTGGGTCCTTCCGAGACCACCGCAGGCATTTTCCCCCAGCTGAGCGGCGGGAGCGCTCCTTCGGAGGCTCCCGCCACTCAGCTGGGGGAAAATGGTGCCTATGGGGAAAACATCACAAAGCGATTTTTCCCCATAGGCAACATCGGTATGCGATCGCTATGCGAATTCGTCGTTAAACGGGGCACTCATTATACGAGGCATTACTGTATTGTTTATCTTGTTCTGTGTTATAAAATGTTTTAGGTTTTTTTTCATTTTCATATTTGCTTATTTAAATAAAATAAATATTTAAATAAACATTAAAATAGAATTAAAAGTTAAAAACTTAAGCATTATCCTCGCCTGCCCCCAGACAGCATTTTGGAACATTGACTTCCAAATATTTTGAAATATTGAAAACTTATTGTGGTGGTCTTGTGCTACTGCTTATCATCCTGTTTCATCAGCACCATCTCACTGTTTGCCACTGTCTGTAAGCAAACTACTTGGGCTACAGTCCTATTTATGGAAAAGTTTGAACCCCTGTACAATGCATTACTAGGCAGAGAAGAAAGAGAAACTTTTTTAAACAATATTGTTACTTGTGTTTTTGAGATGCTGACAAGTACTGGAGAAATAAACACCCCATTTAGAAAAATGAATGGCATGCTCCCAGACCTCCTAAAAGTACAGTGGTGCCTCGCTTAGCGATTGCCTCGTTTAACGATGTATTCACTTAGCGATAAGGTTTTAGGAGCGATCTTACGCTCCGTTTAGCGATGTTTCCAATGGGGAAATTTCGCATAGCGATGTTCAGGACCATGCCTCGCATAGCAATGACAGTTTGGGTCCCCCTGTTTCGCTTAGCGATGTCCGTTTTCGCTATTTTTAAAGTGTCTTAAAATGTTCAAAAACTGTTTGAAATGCTTGGAATCGTTAGTGCACCCTGTAAAACCTTTGCAAACTTAATTTGGCTTTGTTTTGAGTCTTTGTTAATTTTTGGTGAATTCCCCCCCCAATTGGAATGCATTGACAGCTGTCAAACCTGCAGTTCAATGGATTTCAATGGGGGGGGGGAGAAAAAATTCACCAAAAATTAACGAAGACTCAGAACAAAGCCAAATTAAGTTTGCAAAGGTTTTACAGGGTGCACTAATGATTCCAAGCATTTTAAACAGTTTTTGATCATTTTAAGACACTTTAAAAATAGCGAAAATGGACCTGTCAGAACCATTGAAATGCACTGAAACCTATTCAATGCATTCCAATGGGGGAACCGTGTTTCGCTTAGCGATGTTTCCTATGGTGATTTTCGCTTAAGGACGGTAATCCGTTCCCATTGGGATGGATTATCCGGTTTTCAATGCATTCCTATGGGAAATGGTGTTTCGCTTAGCGATGTTTTCCCATAACGATGTTTTTGGAAACAATTAACATCGCTAAGCGAGGCACCACTGTATACCCTTTCCAAAAGGATGCTATTAATCTAAATTATAATTGGATCAAACTCTGTTCTTATAAAATTGTCTCATATTTATTGAACTTGCTTATTCTTGTTTAAACTTCTTTACAAATATAGAAAAAATATATAGGGATATCCAGGACCTTACTATGGTTCTACACATCCTGAATGCTATTAACTGGTGCACAAGGTATCCACCTCCATTTGTTTTTCTGAACTGTGATAGATGTGCATGTATTTTTCACATTCGGGCAATGCACATTACCACAGATAGACGTAATTTCCTTCAAATTACTTATGAAAGTAAATGTTTATGCTCTTTCAAGTTGATAATTATGAAACCATTAACAGTTGGAACACATATATTGCTCTAACCAGCTGCCCTCTTCTTTGTAATGACCCGTGCATGAAAGATTTCTCAAACAGAGATCCATGTCAACAAAACTGAATGAATATTAATATCCAGACATGGATTTTAAGACAAGTGGCTGAGAGCACACAATGTCTTTTTGCTTCACTTGTTAACAATCCTCTACAGAGATCTGCATGGCTTTTGGCTTTTGGGCAGGGCCTGGTGCACTGAGAACTGAATGATGTGGCTGAGAGTAGAAGCTGAAAGGTCCCCGACTCAACTCTTTCTTGAGCCATTGATTCATCAGATTCTCTGAAACAAGCTGCAGATTTTTCACTCATTACAATATATTTCAATCTTTGTTACAGGGTAGTTGTGAGACCTGCTGAGAAAATGCACACCAAGTGCTTTGAGCCCATAGCAGAAGCTCTGCATAACTATGAAATATTGCTCTGGGTTCTTTAAAAATAAGAGTGGAGACATTTCATCCCCCAGCTGTGTTTTGTTACTCTACCCACAATCCATTAACATGAGCCACTTGGAGCATATCTGACAGGAGTTGTAGGCTAGAACGTTTGGAGGATCCAGTGTTCTTTACTTCTGCCCAGTTTGGTTATGAAATCAAAGTATAGTCTTTGTAGGAGAAGATGACTACATAAATTGGGGTTTAAAATAGAATAATTTTGATTTGAAGAAGGAAAAAAGAGACATTGCACACAGGCAATAATCCGTTGTTTTTGGTTTTTCAAAAAAATCTTTTGTGAGTTTGCTGAAGAACTTCAGGACTGTTTCATTTCACCCACGTAGTTACCACTGGGACATCTGCTGTGTTGCATTAGGTGTAACACATGCTGTAGCTGGCACATGGAAGGCCCTTAGATTCTGCTCTGTCGGTTGTGTAAGTCTAATGCTTCTGCATGTTTGTTCACTGACAGAAGCTAGTCACTTTAGTTCTATTCTTTTCCTACACCAGCTGCCAGTATCATCACTTGCAGCTGAAAAGGTAGTTGATTTTGGAACAGGGTGATGGTTGTGTAATGTGGGTGGCATAGGCTGCAGGACTTGTGGTCTTGTCAAGACAGGAGAAAAGGGGTCTCTTGGGCTTGGATATGCTCTGTGAGCCCACATTCTGGGTGGGTGGGAGAACCTGCAGGAAAACAGTTTTGCTTTGATGTGCTCAGACATGATTTTGCTTCCCCCACGTGCTTCTATTAACTGTAATGAGTTATAAACATGGCTAGCTATGAGCACTGGCCAACACACTTTTTGTACTCCTTTCCCTTTATGCTTGGACCAGTAGCTAATTTTCGTGCAAAAGCAAATAGTACAGGGCATGCCCTTCCTCAACTTGTCTGGAGCCAAGCCAACAATTTGGCAGAATATGCCACACATTTCAAGGGGCAAGCTACCAAAAAATGCCACTACCTGCACACCAGGAAGGGCTCTGCTGCGACTGCCTGGATCGCAGGGGTGCTGAGTCCTCAGTGGCACAGTTCTGTAGTTCCTCCTTGCCACTGCTATCATGTCCTTCCTTGCTCACACTGTTGCTGCTGCTGTTTCGTGTTGCTACTTACTTACTTGCTTTATCTACTCACTTAGCTGCTCTTTTCCTTTGCATCACCCCTACCCGCTCTATAGGCTGCCAGCTCCTTAAAGTGGTCTGAAGGGGGGGGGGAGAATCCTTTCTGAGTGAGTTGTGGAAAAGACTAGCAGGCAGCAGGCAACAACCAGAAAAACCTTAAGCACCAGAAAGCAGAAAGAACCTTTACCTGAAGGGGTCAAATTTTGGAGGAGATTTCAGGGAAGCACAACCCTGATGCCTGTTGCCTCATCCCCATATAAGAAAAAAAAAGTAGCATATCTCTCATTCTGCTTGGTCTCAGAACAAGGCAGGTGAGATTTTTCACATGTTAAGCCATGCATGCAATCATTCTCCCAGATGTACGGGTCCTTGGGACAGTAGCTGGGCTTCCTAAAGCCCTATAAACCCACTGGGTGGCTCTGCTCTGTTTATGGTGAGTGTGTCTGGGTGAGTGTACCAAAGGGATCAGTCCAGGAACTGGGCCACTGAGAAAAACAAGAAAGTGAAATGATCAGGTGCAGTGGTGGTAAAAGATGAAGGAGGTGAATGGAATGCAAGATAGAACAAGAAAAACTGTGTGGTGGCTTTGTGAATGAGTGAAGCCCTGTGCTGGCTGTTCATCCTGCTCAGTTACCTTGATGATCAGTAATTTAGTGCAGGGATGGGCAATGTGTGGCTCCCTATTGCCAGACTGCAACGGGCAGTGTACCTTACTGTTGGCTATGTTAACTAGTGAATATTGGACCTACAGTAAAGGAGGGCGTCATTTTGCCCACCTCTGATGTAAGAGTGTAGAAATCATCACAATCCATCTAAGGTCAAAAACATGGATAGAAACAGGCTTCCTTCTGTCATTACACCTTTCTGACTCCTTTGTGCTGCCAGATGAATCCAGATGATTCCGGCATAGATGGGCAGTGGTAGCACATACACTGAGCAAGCTGGCAAAGGACTCTTACTGAACAGGTGTAATGGCTTCTAGAAAAGATGACTGTATAATAATTCAGAGGCATCTAACCACATGAAAGCTCCTTGTAAAATTCTTGTGTAAACCACCCCTCTGAGCACAGTTTGTTGCAACAAATTGGACAAGCCAATGTGCCTGTGTCTTTTTTTGAAAGTTGGTGGTATTAAGGCCACTTTCAGCAGGCATGTGGTGGCTGCAAGGTCAGAAGACCAGCAGTCATAAGATCAAATCCACATCGCTTGTCCCAGCTCCCGCCAACCTAGCGGTTCGAAAGCATACAAAATGCAAGTAGATAAATAAGGACCATCTTGATGGGAAGGTAACGGCGTTCCGTGTCTAGTCATGCTGGCCACGTGACCACGGAAGATTGTCCTTGGACAAACGCTAGCTCTATGGGTTGGAAACTGAGATGATCACCGCCCCCTAGAGTCGGACACGACTGGACAAATTATCAAGGGAAATCTTTACCTTTACCTCAGCAGGCATAGTTACAGTCATGTGAAAAAGAAAGCACACTCTCTTTCAATTCTATTTACGTAGCAGGACATAATAAAAATCATCTGGTCCTTAGCATGTCTGAAAATTAAGTAAATGCAACCTCAGATGAACAACAATACATGACATATTTCAACGTGTCATGAATTACTTAACAAAAATAAAGCCAAAGTGGAGAAGCCATGTGTGAAAAACAAAGCACACCTCATGGTTCAGTAGGTTGTTAGAACCACCTTTAACAGCAATAACTTGAAGTAATCATTTTCTGTATGACTTTATTAGTCTCTCACATTGTTGTGGAAGAATTTAGGCCCACTCTTCTTTACAACACTGCTTCAGTTAATTGAGATTGGTAGGCATTTGTTTATGCACAGCTCTCTTAAAATCCCACCACAGCATTTCAATCGAGTTGAGGTCTGGACTGGGCCATAGCAACACCTTGATTCTTTTCTTCTTTAGCCATTCTGTTATAGATTTGCTAGTGTACTTGAGATCATTGTCCTGTTGCATGACCCAATGTTGGCCAAGCTTGAGCTGTTGGACAGGTGGCCTCACATTTGACTGAGCATTGTGGCCAAACATCTCCACTTTGATCTCATCTGTCTAAAGGACATTGTTCCAGAAGTATTGTGGTTTGTCCAGATGCAACTTTGCAAAATTAAGCCTTGCTGCCATTTAAAAAAAAATTTTTTTAGAGAGAAGAGGCTTTCTCCTGGCAACTCTTCCAAACTAACCATACTTTTTCTAATTGTACTGTCTTTATCTAATTGTACTGTCATGAACATTAACATTTCACATGCTAACTGAGGTGTGTAGAGTCTGAGCTGTAACTCTTGGGTTTTTTGCAATTTCTCTGAGCATTGCTCAATCTGACCTTGGGATCAATCTACTTCGAGGTCCACTCCTGGGAAGACCAGCAACTGTCTTTAATGTTTTCCACTTGTGAATAATCTTCCTCACTGTAGAATGATGGACTTTAAATTGTTTGGAAAAGGCCTTTTAACCCTTCCCAGATTGGTGGGCAGCAACAATAGCTTCTCTACGATCATTGCTGGTGTGTTTCTTCCTTGGCATTGTGTTAACACAAACTTGAATGCTCCAGACCAGCAAACTACAAAAACTTCAGCTTTTATTGAAGTGGTCACATTTGCTGATGATCAGTTATGCAAGGGCACTTGATTAGCAGCATCTGGTTGCTACTTAGCCTCTTAATTCCTACGGAGGCAATAAGGGTGCATTTGTTTTTTCACGTATGGCCTCTCCAGTTGGGCTTTATTTTTGTAAAATTAATCATGACACGCTATAATATGTCATGTGTTGTTGTTCATCTGAAGTTGTATTTACTTAATTTTCAGAACTGCTAAGGACCAGATGATTTTATTTTGTCCTGAAATGTAAAACCATAGAATTCAAAGAGTGTGTACCTTCTTTTTCAAATGACTGTAGATCTGGCAGTGCTGACTTTCTGAATCAGTAGATAAGAGAATACATAACTACTTTGGGGGTGTCTGATGTTTCCAACCAAAATTGGGATCTATAAATGCATGCAAGTTATTGGGTGCCTCACTTAAGCTAGGCTGTGGTCAATCTCGCTTTGGTCACTCTCACTGAAATAGTTCTTGCTTCCCCTTGTTCTCTATCCAGACCTCTTTCCACAACAGTTAGCCACCTGTGCTACGCTATTCTCTTAAAAATAAATAAATCTGTAACAAAATCTCTTGTTTCAGTCACCATGAAAATCTATGTTTAGTGATTGATCTAAGGAGTTCACACTTATGATAAGAAATGATTACTTGGTCCAGCAATAAATACCATTTTTCCATTTACGGTATTGTGTCCCCAACCCATTTCTCAGTTCTCCTGTTGGACGTAGTCTTTTGTAAAAAAAAGTTTTTTTCTAATTTGTGTTGGAGATGTGGTCAGGATGTAAGTATTTGTTTCCATATGTGGTGGCAATGTGAGAATATATTGAAATTTTGAAAGTTGGTTTATGAAGAAATAAATTAAATACTAAAGTTGAACCTAAAAGTATTCCTAAAATACTGCTATTATAAATATGTGGGATTGGACAAGATAATTGATTCCAAATTTATTAATAGTAAAGAATTGGAACATTAGCATGATTTTTAATGTGTAATATTAAAGTAAGGAAAGGTTTGATAAATAAGAATATTTTTAGCAATATATGGGAAGAAATTATTGATTTTGTATTAATAAAGGAGAAGGGTTGTATCCCTCCACAAGAGTCAATGTATTTTCTGGAAGGGGAACAGGGCTTTGAAAATGGAGGGAAAAATGATTAACTCAAGTGGTCCTGATAACAGGAGAGCATGTTGGGTTATAAGTATAATGATAATGGCAATCCTATGTGTAAGTTTGTTTCCTGTATAAGTTGCATTGATTCAGTGGGGCTTCCTCAGTTACAACTAGAGATGAGTACAAACTGTTGATTTGACAATTCGTCCAGGATTGTTTACCACACGGAGGAGGCAGGGTAGGCAAGCCGACATCCTGCTTCTAAGTAGGCACCTGCCAGAGGGAGTGGGGCGCTGAACCACCAAGCACCAGTTGTGACAGTAAACAAACTGGTCTCTTTTTTCAGGGAAAATCCAGGGAAGACAATAGTTTGAAGGAGGATTTTAGACCATGGACCAGCTGTGTTAGAAGGAACCTTGGAGGCCATTCAGTCCTGTTAAGTACTTGTAAGATAGCCACAGTGAAGAGGAGTATCAGATTGTTCTAGTGCTGGCTTGTGCTGCTGCCTCATGCTCTATTATGAGTGTCAAGGAGGCGGATGGCACCATACACCAAGGACTTCTATTACTCAGATTTTATTTTAAAAAACTAATTAAGATGTTTCAGTTATTTTTTGAGAAACAGAGAAATATTTCTTCTTTTGGGAAAACTTTAAAAGTAATTAACTACTTCGGGGACTTAGAATTATAATCACAGTGGTGCCTCGATTTACGAACTTAATCCATTCCAGAAGATGGGCATAAGTCAAAATGGCTATAAGTCGAAGCACCATTTCCCATTGAAATGCAATTAATCTGTTCTGGCTGAAGAAAAAAAAATCACCAAAAAAAATCACTGCAAGACCCATTGGAAACACGATTAATCCCTTCTGGCTGAAGGGGTGGGGAGAAAAGCAAGAAAAGTATGCAACACAGATGGAAATGGGGAAAAAGCAAATGAAGCATGCGAGATAGATCAGAAATGGGGGGGAAAAGCAATGCAAAAAGCAAACAAATCATGCAAGACAGATTGGAAATGGGGAAAAAGCAATGCAAAAAGCAAACAAAGCATGCAAAACAGATCAGAAATGCGGGGAAAGCAAAGCACCAACAAACAAACAAACAAACAAACCCCCAGAACCTTCGGAAATGGGGGGAAACTCTAAAAAGCAACCAAATCCCCCAAGACCCATTGGAAACGGGGGGGACCAAAAAACAACCAACCCCCCAAGACCCATCTGAGATGGGTGGAACAAACAAACAAACAAACCCCCCAAGACCCATCACAGCACAGAAAACTAACCCCCCCAGCCCAAAACCACGCTGCAAAAACACCCAGAACAGTTTTTAAAAAGCAGAAAATAGTACCTTACCAGGCAACCTTCTCCAATCGCATACTCTTTAACTGCTGGGGCAAAAGAGTGACAAAGAAGCAGCTTCGTCGCCACCTACAGTTAGAAATTTGAATTTCCCGCCTTTTTTCCCTGCCCTTTTCTGTTCGTAAATGGAACCTCTGGTTGCAAGTCGAAGCAAAATTTTGTGGCTGAAGCTGGTCGTAACTCGAAATGGTTGTAAGTAGGGATGTTCGTAAATCGAGGCACCCCTGTATAAGTAATTACTATAAAAAGTCACTTCCAAGCTCAGGGATTTACCAAGGGAATATTTTGAGATAGTGACTCCCCTAGTTTTCCATACAATTATATTAATTGTGTACTGTCAGGTCAATTGTGATTTATGTTTTCTAGGTAGAGAGTACTCAGAAGTGGTTGACCATTCCTTGCTCCTGGGGACATCCTGGGACTGTGCTGCTTGCCCAAAACCACACAGTAATATTTGCATAACAATTATACAGTATTATTATTCACCAGTTTAATTTCCACAGATCCAGCAGAACGGTGTGAAAGTGTAAGCAAGACTGTATCGGCAAAGCCACATTTTCTTGGTTTAGCCTAAATAGGTTTGAGATGACAAGGATAATTCATTCATCACCTATTAAATAGATTTTGGAGAAAAGATTTGTTCACCAGTGTTACTGAAAATAGCCAGTAGATGGCACCTTGGTTGCAGGAAGGAACTTAGTAAAGCAAATGCCAAACCTTCTGGACTGGCATTGAGAGTGGAGAGGAACCTTTTCTCACCCTGTTGTGTCACTTGAAAATTTTCCCCATGTGGACTTCAAATCCGTATTGTGGAATGGAAAAGATGTTTAGTATATTGGCTGCCACATAAATTTCCAGATTTCAAATCCTTAGTTTCCTTTTTAAAATGTTACATTAGGCAACAACAATGCAATGTATTGTTGTAAACTGCAGAAGCATCTGGCCCCAGGATTCATTTTCAGTGGTTCTTTTTTTTCTACCAGTGATACAATAGGATCCAGAGGTACAAAAGGGTATAGGACCACATTGTGGAATTGCTATACTTTGTGTTAATTTTCTAGGCAGTGGCTTCATATTGCTGGCATCCTGCATTTCTCTTATGCTCCCACCTTTTTCAGAACACTGATAATCAGACTTAAAAAGTAAAGGGAAAAAATTATGGAGTAGTAACATAGCCTTCACAAAATCAAAGTGTTTAAAATACACATTCTGTCTTTCTAAAAGGCATGGTTATATGGATGTGTTGTTGATTTATCAGACAATATAGCCTAACAACAGGCATCTAGACTTTTTCACACTTTTGCAATTAATTTATTGGGCAATGCTATACATTCACTATATATTTTTAAATGCAGCTTTGTTGTTTAGTCGTTTATCCATGTCCGACTCTTTGTGACCCCATGGTCCAGAGCATGCCAGGCCCTCCTGTCTTCCACTGCCTCCCAGAATTGGGTCAAATTCACATTGGTAGCTTCGATGACACTGTCCAGCCATCTCGTCCTCTGTCATCCCCTTCTCCTCTTGCCTTCACATTTTGCCAACATCAGGGTCTTTTCCAGGGAGTCTTCTCTTTTCATCAGATGGCCAAAGTACAGGAGACTCAGCTTCAGGATCTGTCCTTCCAGTGAGCACTCAGGGTTGATTTCCTTCAGAATGGATAGGTTTGTTCTCCTTGCAGGCCAGGGAACTTTCAAGAGCCTCCTGCAGCACCACAATTCAAAAGCATCAGTTCTTTGGTGGTCTGCTTTCTTTATGGTCCAGCTGTCACTTCCATACATCACTACAGAAAAAAACCATAGCTTTGACTATGCGGACTTTTGTTGGCAAGGTGATGTCTCTACTTCTTAAAATGCTGTCTAGGTTTGTCATCGCTTTCCTCCCAAGAAGCAGGTGTCTTTTAATTTTGTGGCTGCTGTTACCATCTGCAGTGATCACGGAGCTCAAGAAATTAAAATCTGTCACTGCCCCTTCTATTTGCCAGGAGGTGATGGGACCAGTGGCCATTATCTTTTCTTTTCTTTTTTTTTTTGATGTTGAGCTTCAGACCATTTTTTTTGCGCTCTCCTCTTTCACCCTCATTAAGAGGTTATTTAATTCTTCCTCACTTTCTGCCATCAGAGTAGTAACATCTGCATCTCGGAGGTTGTTGATATTTCTTCTGGCAATCTTAATTCAGGCTTGGGATTCCCCCAGTCCAGCCTTTCACATGATGTATTCTGCATATAAGTTAAATAAGACGGGGGACAATATACAGCCTTGTCGTACTCCTTTCCCAGTTTTGAAATCAGTTGTTCCATATCCAGTTCTAACTGTTGCTTCGTGTCCCACGTATAGGTTTCTCAGGAGATAGACAAGGTGGTCAGGCACTCCCATTACTTTAAGAACTTGCCATAGTTTGCTGTAGTCCACACAGTGAAAGGCTTTTGCATGGTCAATGAAACAGAAGTAGATGTTTTTCTGGAACTCTCTGGCTTTCTCCATAATCCAGCGCATGTTAGCAATTTGGTCTCTAGTTCCTCTGCCCCTTCGAAATCCAGCTTGTACTTATGTGAGTTCTCGGTCCACATACTGCTGAAGCCTACCTTGTAGGATTTTGAGCATCACCTTGCTAGCGTGTGAAATGAGTGCAATTTTACAATAGTTGGAGCATTTTTTAGCACTGCCTTTCTTTGGGATTGGGATGTAGACTGATCTTTTCCAATCCTCTGGCCACTGCTGAGTTTTCCAAACTTGCTGGCATATTGAATGTAGCACCTTAACAGCATCATCTTTTAAGATTTTAAATAGTTCAACTGGAATGGCATCACCTCCACTGGCCTTGTTGGAGTGCTTATTTGTGCTTTTTCATCCATTGAAAAGATACTAAAACATCAGTGGAATACGCAGGAAATGAAAGGCATTTTAGAACAAAAAAGATGTGTTTAAAAAAACAAATTGTCTATCTGGAACTTAAAACAAACACTGTTTACTGCCATGTTTTTTGTTTTCTCAGAAATATTTTCTTCCACCTTTTAATAATATCAGTTTTGCAAGAGGTCTAAAATTTGAGAAACATTCCACCATATTTTTCTTGAACTATTTTTTTAAAAATAGCAAACGTTGATTGGGTTTGTTGAATTTTCACTTCCTTATTCCATAGCCGATAAAGACCTTCCTTGTTGACAAAGGTCTGCATAGTCAAAGCTATGGTTTTTCCAGTAGCGATATATGGAAGTGAGAGCTGGACCATAAAGAAGGTTGACCACCAAAGAAGTGATGCTTTTGAATTGTGGTGCTGGAGGAGGCTCTTGAGATTCCCCTGGACTGCAAGGAGAACAAACCTATCCATTTTGAAGCTAATGAACCCCGCGTGCTCACTGGAAGGACAGATCCTGAAGCTGAGGCTCCAATACTTTGGCCATTTCATGAGAAGAGAACACTTTCTGGAAAAAACCCTGATTTTGGGGAAGTGTGAAGGCAAGAGGAGAAGGGTACAACAGAGGACAAGATGGTTGGACAGTGTCATTGAACCTACCAACATGAATTTGACTCAATTCTGGGAGACAGTGGAAGACAGGATGGCCTGGCATGCTCTGGTCCATGGGGTCATGAAGAGTCGGACACGACTAAACGACTAAACAGCAATGCCTAATGAAACAGATGAATACACTGTCATGGCATAACATACCATGTGTGAAATGTTTTCGACTCTTAGGTCTCTTACACAGAGACTAAGAGTGCACCCACACTGGTAAGAGAATGCAGAAAATACTCCAGGATTGTGGGCTGATTACATTTTTTCCATAGACTACATGACATAAAAGGAAATGGGCATCAATCCCAAGTCCCCCCCCCCACATCCATAGTTTTTGCCCTTGCCAGTGGGACTTCTTCTTCTTTTAACACTGGATCCATTTCCATTGGTTCAGGCATTGTGACTGCTTGAACTGATGCAGAAAACAATCCTTTGCTTTTTCTGTCAGTTAACTGACACAAAAACAGTTTCAGTTGTCCTCCCAACCTTTGCCTGTCATGCCCTTGTAGCATCAGAAGGGTGCACCCTCTTGGCTAATATTTTGGTCCTGAAATCTCACAGGATGGGATACTGCTGACCTATCAACCGCACTGAAGGGTGCAGTTGATATGTATGCTAGGAGTGGAGGCAGAGAGCAAAAAGAGCAAGTTTTGAATTCAGAGATAGTGTTTTGGAGCTGAGAGATGCCTGAAGAGAAACCATATTGTGATAACATGGGGATTCTCTCTATCTTTGTTAATCAGATGTAGGGTAAGAACCTTCCTATAAAAATACCTGTATGTCTCCACCTTATACTTTTGTAAGCTAGCATAGGTCTCCAATACAGTGGTGCCTCGACTTACGAACGTCAATACTTACGACCATTTTGACTTACAAACAGCTCTGGTCATAAAATTTTGATTTGACATGCAACCGGCGCTTCGACTTGCGACCGGAAAAAAATGTGGGGAAAGTGAGAAATTTGAACTGCTTTCAGTTAACCATTGGTCAGTGAAGAGGCTGCTTCTCTGTACCTTGTTCGCCCCAGTGGTTAGAGAGTGTGGATACAAAGAGAGACCTCGGTCTGCCTGGTAATGCCTGGTACTGTACTGTACTGTGCTTGGTTTTTTGGCTTTTTTAAAATTTTTGCTTTTTGGATTTTTGACTTTTTTTTAAAAAACAGAGAGACTGCCTGTTCTAGGTGAGTACTGTATTTACTGTACAGGGTTTTTGCAGCATGGTTTTGGGCTAGGTGGAGGGGTTATGTTTCTGTGCTCTGATGGGTTTTGTAGTTTGGGTTTAAAATATGAAAAATAGACTGTAATTTTAAAATGTAAAATTTATTTATTTATTTTTCCATTCTGTGGCTCTCGGGGTTTGTTTACTGTGACCTCTCTTTTGTTTTAAGATGTGTGGGTTTAAAATGTGACTCCAACGTCTTTTTGTTTTAAAATCAAAAAAAATTATGTGAGGGGCTATGGTTACAGGCATGGTGTAACATGGGGTTTAAATTCAAGTGTCCCCCCCTTGTTTTCTCTCTCTGTCTCTGCTCTCTTTTTGTGCTGAGGGGTCTGTTTGCTGGAATAATGGTTGCTGGATTCTGTGGCTCCTAGGGTTTGTGTACTGTGACCTCTCTTTTGTTTTAAAAGGTGTTTGTAGGTGGGTTTAAAAAGTGTTTGGTTTTAAAAGGTGTTTGGTTTTAAAATGTGTTTTGTATAAAATGTGCAATGTTTGGTTTAAAAAGTGTTTGGTTTAAAAGGTGTTTTGTTTAAAAGGTGTTTTAGATTCCAAACTCTCCCCACATTGTCTTCTCTCTCCCTCCCTCCTCTCTCTTTTTGTGCTTAACAGCACAAACCTTTGTCTGAGGAGTCTGTGTGCCCCAGTGATAACCTTCTTTCTTTTCTCTTTTCCCCATTGTTCCTTCCTTCCCTCCCTCCTTTCCTGCCCTTTTTAAAACCTAAGTCATCTTAGGTTAAAAGAAGAAAAATTCTCCCTCTAGTGGTAGAGGATGGATTAACTGCTTTTGCATTAGTTCCTATGGGAACAAATGCTTTGACTTGCAATTGGCGCCTCTACATACAACCAAAACAACAGCCGGAATGGATTAATTGGGTTCCAATGCATTTCAATGGGAAATGCTGCTTCAGCTTACAACAATTTTGACTTACAGCCATCTTCTGGAACAGATTATGGTCGTAAGTTGATGCACCACTGTACTTTCAGTCTAAGGAGATTAAATCTGGTTGCATTGTCACTGGGATGTCTCAACCCTTGGAAAACCAGAGGAATGCATATCAGATATATAATTTTGTTCCTTTGAATTGAGTTTAGCCCTGTTATAGGTGGCCAGCTTGGAAAACTGTATCTTATACAGTATATGCCTACTTGTCATGAGTGCAGCTGAAGACCTGGAACCAGAAGGGTTAACTGAGGCTGAGGAGAATGCTGAGCAATCAGAAACACCTGAATCACCTCCAGATTCTCCTTCCCCAGCAGACAAGCTTTGGGCCAGGCTTCGGGGAAGACTTATGGCAAAGAGGTCAGAGGATCGCTCAAAGGCTGTCCACAGAAACATCCGTTCAACTAGCCCTGAGTACTGACAGGATGGAAAAGTTTCCAGCAGCTCAAGAGGCTGTTTTACTATAAAAGCAGCTCCTAGTCAGCTAGAATTCCGTGGAAGCAACAAGTTAAAACCTCTGGCTTGCATCCATGCTCCTACAACCTTGCACCGTGTTTCCTGAACTCCTGACTCTGGACTCTGACCTTGGACTACGTTCTGTGAGTTGGTTTGGTAATTGGATATTAACTTTGCATTCTTAGTATTCCTGACTTTGGACTGGCTTATCGGACCTCGGCTGTTGTAACCCCCGGGAACGTGACACTCCTCCTCCTAATTTAGCTATGAGAAGAAGAATGTACAAAGTTAAAATATGAACACCTTTCATGATGGAGGGAGGGTTATTTAAATTCTGGAATGGCTTTGTTTATTGGCTTGTTTGGTTATATTGGAGGACTTTCTGTTTTTCATATAGTATTCAGTATTCTTGTGGTCAAAGGTGTCTGCAGTTAATGCTTCCGTAGCAAGAGAGGTGCCATTGCCTCTCGATGTTTGCCAACTTCAGATGATTGAGGCAGTGTAAACAGTGGTGTTCCCACCATATGAAGTCAAAGAAAGGGGTGCCACCAGTCTGAAAGAAAGAGTTGGGCTGGAGTGGGCATTCTCACCTAGCCCTAGGCTACATGCTAAATTAATGTCAGCAGAATGGAAGGAGTCATGCCTTCCTCAATGCACTAGGGAAAGGGAAGGAGGAGAAATGTGTGCAATACACATTTGATTAGTTTAGGGCAATGTCCTGACCTCAGAAGAAATCAGACTCAATTTAATTATCAATCAATACTTCCACCAACCAAAGCAGAGAATTGTCAACAGCTAGAAGGCAGGTCTGGACAGTATGGAGCATTGAAAGGCTTCAGCCATACTTGTATAAACAAACATCTGCCTACCCTAGAAGTGAGTGTGCAGATACTTCAGAGGGACAGCATGAATGCCTCTGGTTTTAATTGGCTCTTCTCTGAGATCTGAAACAAGCATTTCACCCGTCTTTTTCACACAGAGTCACGAGGCTCTTAGTCATCTGTCCCAGAACCTATCCACCTCTTTACTAACTCTTTATTTATTGGGCCTTTGACATGCTCCACCATTTCTACAGGTCCCTGGCACACCTTTCTTTCTTTCTTTCTTTCTTTCTTTCTTTCTTTCTTTCTTTCTTTCTTTCTTTCTTCCCTTCCTTTATCTTTCATATCATGGTGCTGTGGACACTCTTACTAAGGTTATGCCACCTTGATTGCCACAAAAACCTCTATGAGGTAGGTCAAACTGAGAGACAGTTGACATACCCAAGGCCCTTGAACCCAGATTTTTCAACTCCAACTTATTTTTATAGGAATTCATTTTTCTTCCTTATGTTCTAACCACAGCTTGGAAAATCTGTGTTTTAGGACAGTGACTCCTAGCATACCCCACTCAAAAAAAAATGGTTGTAGGGAACTTTTGGCCCTCCAAATATTTGGGATTTCGATTCCTAGAAGCTCTGACCTGCATGGCCAGTTGCAAGGAACATCTTATTGTAATCTTCAAGACATGATGGACTTAATCATTACGCATGCCCTTCATTCTCTTTCTAGCAGCAGCAGCAGCTGCAGCAGCAGCAGAGGGAAAATCCCTTCTGTTGCTATGGTGGCTAACTTAACATCCTAGGCAGCTGTCCAGAGTCTCCTAGTGGTGAGACCGATTTTGTCTAAGCATTCCTTTTGCAAGCTTATGAGGTAGAAGTACTGACTTTCCTGAAAGAGAAATACATTTTGAGTTGTTTACACATCTCCAGATGAGCTATTTCTCTCAAAAATGTCAAAACATAACTAAGAGTTCTCTGAGAGGACATTTAAAGCAAGCAAAAGAATTTACTTCTGCAGTACACCCACAGTCACCTGTAAACACTTTCAGCTTGTAAATGTTCCCCACTTTGCCAGGAAACTAACAACGTGCAGGATGTGAACCTGTTGAAATGAAGCAGCAAGAGTTGTCAGGAAACCAAGAGGACCTTTACCTTTATCAATAAAGCCAAGTAAAGTAATTCAGTGTGAAAGCCCCCTGGAGAGACATGGCTCTTGTATTGAGAAATCAATCAAGTGAGCTTCTGAATGTTGACCAAATAAGACATAACGTGGTGTGGGTTACTCTGTCTAATATGTATGTATTCACAACACAGATAGCAGCTACTGTGGGTGGGAAGAGTTGATGATATTTGGATTAGAGCAAAGAGGAAGAATTCAACCCTTTGGCACCTTGAAGGAATATCCCTCCTCTGAAGCTGCTCCTTCCATTGTGAAGAAATCTGTTAAATTTCTTTCTTTAATATATTTATATACCGCTGACAGTACAAAGCACTACTCTTATGTGGTTTGCATTACCACACTGTAACAGTGACCCAACCGCCTAGCCAGTAATAGCAAAGAACTTCTTCTCAATGCAAAGTGCAGCTCTGGAGAGAGATTTTTCTTAAGTGCAAAACCAAGAAATGAAAGTTCTATCTATTTACCTGCTGTGGTCCCAATAATTATGAGTTCTCCATAACAGTTATTGTTTGCCATTTTAAAAACCTTCATGTTAAATGCAAAGATAGATTTAATAAAATATCTGGTTGTTGTTGTTGTTGGTGGTGGTGGTGGTGGGAGACACTGGTAAAAGCCACTCCTTAAATATCTCATTTATCTTGAAAGCACTGCTAGGGCCACTGCAAGTCAGTTTTCACTTGCTAGCATTGAACACATAAGTAAAGGGCTCTCAGTCATTCCTGTGGATAATGTTTGTATATGGCGTGGTGATGCAAACCTTTGTTAGGAATGCAATGTAAAGATGCAGAAATGCATATTTTTCTTTCCAGGATTCAGGTAGATTGGAATTGAGTGTGTTTTCTAGTACATGTTTAGTGTGATCTATGGGGTGGGGGCTCCCTACATTCCAGGTGTAGACTCATAATCGCTTTCCAAGACTGGACAAAAGATTGGAATATGTGATATATATCCTATTTGTATCCTGCCATTCCTTCTGAGAGCTCAGGGTGGTATGTGGAAATGCAGTATTTTATCCACTCTCAAGTAAAAACAAACAATACAACTGTTATACTCCCCTCCTCCCAGCCTTCCTTACTTCTGTGGTAACAAAAAAATGGAAGAAACAAAAATATGCTACAATCCCTTGCAAACTCATCAACAGGACAGTCTGAGACCAGAAGAAGTACTGCTGTCTAAAAGGACTTAATATGCTGGTGGTGGTGGTTACCATCATAGTTGGGAAAGTGTGTGTGTGGGAGAGAGAGAGAGAGGTAGAGAAGAAGGCACAGAAACCAGAGAAATTGCCTCTGGAAGTTTGGACTGGTCACTATTAGGAGTCCTTCCATTGGACACCAGTTTTCATCCTTGACTCTTTTCAGCCACTTGCCCAAGAAGAGAGGAGGGTTACTGGGCTGCCCTTCAGTCCTCTCTAGCCTTTCTAGAACAGCCTGGAAAACTGGCTTTGGACTACAGTTCCCAGAAGCCATAGATGGCAAGGGTTTGCCCCCTCCCCATGAACTGTAGTCGGCACAACTTTCTCAGCCTTCAGGTTTCCAGTATAAAGGAAACTAGGAGGCAACCCGCGGAGGAGCGGATGATGGCCGTGCCGCTTCTGGCACTGATGTTAACTGATGGGATCTTATGAGGGGGAGTCTTTGACGTCGCCGCGCCAGATGTGCCTCCGGTATTTTGGAACATATCTGGGAGGGGGGCAGAGGGGGACCACTGCAGTCCCAGTTCATCATCCAGCCCCAAACCACGTTCCAGCATAATTTTTAACATAACCCCCACAAAATTGTAGCTAAGGAACTAAATAGCCAGCTAAGAAGAAACGATCTAGCAGGCTGGCTGGGTTTCCTTCGGCTCCACAAACCTTATGCTCCAGCTACCCAGAACTCCCAAGGCGATTTCTTTCGGCCTCGCAGGCACCGCTCCCCTCGTGCCTCAGTCTCCCTTGAAGAGGAAGAGACCCGGACCCGACTATTAAACAGAAGCCACCGCCGGGGGAGCGGGGAGGGGGAAGTCGAAGCCATTGCGAGCCTTCTCTTCTCTCTCTTTCCTCTCCCCCCCCCGCCCCATCATTGTATCAATTCCCTCGTTAAAGGTACGTGTGTGGGGGAGAGGGAGAGAGAGGGCTGCTTCTTTACCTCTCCCGTCCCTTGCGGGAGCGGTTGGGGGGGGGGGCTCGTTTGAGAAAGCGTTTCTCACCGTGAGGAGGAGGAAGATGGAGCCGACCGCGAGGAAGTTGAGGCACTTTACTCGGCCACTAGCCGGGCGTGGGGGCTGCAACCTGTTTCTCCACCTCTTCCTCCGCCAGGCAGGGCGCGCACCCAATGGGCTCTCCTCCTCCTTCCCCCCCCCTGCCCGCCCCACTCCTGAGGGGCAGATGGAAGGGTTTGGCTGGTAGCCCCCTTCTCCGCCTCTGATTCTGGCACGCACCCCCGAGGGGCTCTAGGTCGGATCCCCTTTGCGGGGGGGGGGGTCCAAGAGAGGAGGTGGCGAAGGGGAGCCACCCTCGTTTTGAGGGGGGGGGTTGAGTTTGCCTCTAAACAAAGCCCGCCTGAGAAGGAGAAGGGGGGACGCGCCTGATTTGAAGCCCAGCCTCGGTGCGGAAGGCGCCACGTAAGAAGGGGCTGAATCTGCGCTCGCCGCCCCCGCCCCCGCCCCAGCCTCCTGACCGTTCGCTGGAATAGAACAAAAATCACCATGGCTTTTGCTGGCTGGGTTGGCTGACTTGCTGGCGGGGGGGATCTTCGCCTCCTTTTCCAAGAATTATTGTTCTTATTGATAGGATTATTTGTTTTTCCAATGCCTTGCGTTTGGTGTTGCGAGGATCGTCTGCCTCGCTGCTGCTGAGCGTTGCTTCCAGCGGAATGGAGGAGCCCTGGAACGTGTGGCTTTGAAAAGCATCGTCAAGAAGGAGGGAAAGGGGGAAAGAGGGGTGCATTCGTGGGGGCAGCACCACTCCTCCACGCACACAGACACACAGACACACACACACCTTGCTTGCTGCTGCCTGATTGCTACACGGTGGAAAGGAGGGGGCCCTCCATCGGATCACCCTCTCTCTTTTCCTTCCAGAATGGCTCGCTTTGGGGAGGCGATGGCTGGCCGTTTGGGATCCGGAGATGGAGCGGCGGAGCAGAACAGGAATCGTCAAGGGGCTCCTGCTTCGTCTACAGGGGGAACCCCGGTAGCGTACAAGCAAACCAAAGCCCAAAGGGCCCGGACTATGGCACTGTACAACCCCATCCCCGTCCGCCAGAACTGCTTCACAGTCAACAGATCGCTCTTCATCTTTGGAGAAGACAACATTGTCAGGAAATACGCCAAGAAGCTCATCGACTGGCCATATCCTTTCCTGCCAGGGCCCCCCCTATCCCAATCTGTCCCTTCCCCAGTTGATTTTTACACCTTATGTCAAGAATAGTACTGGCTGGACCAGCCCTGTGGGCAAAGGTAAGCTCCCCTTTCCCAACCCCTTCTGTAGCCGGACCACATGGAGAGCACACACCCTGTCTGTCTGTCTATTCCACCTTACCCTTTCCATTCAGGTTTTGGTTTGCTTGAATTCCTAACGTCCCTATGGTTACAACCTGTATTTCTTTTCCCCTTTCTTATATTGGACATGGGCGGCTTGGTGGTTTGGGGACAACCCCAGCCAAGGTTGTTGGCTGAAGGGATCTGGAATGGGATGCAGTGGCTTCAGCCAAGTCTACAAGGTAAATGTTTTTCAGCATCTCAGGACATGTCCTGATGAGAAAGTAATGACTAAGTAGAGAGGAACTTGAGTTCACACTTAATCATTCATTTCTCTCCAAGCCAAGTTCCTCATATTCTTAAGAAACTCCTTCCCTCGTTTAGAAGTGTTCCCCCAGGGACCTGTCTTGCGACCTTTATGCTTATCTCAATAAAGCATTTCAGGGTGATGGTGGCCCCTTTTTCAAGGACCAGCATCATCATTGGGCACTGCATGCTAAATGGGCACTGCAGGGCTCTTGACTGGGCCAATTTCAGTGTGGTGTAGGAACAGGCAAGCTTTCAATTGCACAGAGCACTTCATAAGGCAAGGGGAAGGTTCAGTGTAGCTATTGGAAGTTACTCTAGTTGGAAGGATTCCCTTTTTGTTGACTGAAATGGTCATCTGGGTCAAACAGACCATGAGTCCCTTTTCACATGTAACAAGATGGAATCCTTCCATTTTCTCCTTCTATGGAGAACAAATACAGTGTTTAAGTATCTGATGAGCATCCCTTCATTTTATGCAACAAATTTTCTTTAAAGAGCATGTAAATATATGTAAAGATGTAACTATTGTTTGCTGTACATATTCTTTCTAGAGCATCTTCATTTTTATCCTGGCTCTTGAAATGTTCTCCTTTCAGATTTACACATGTGGACAGTGCTACTGTTAAGATCAGGCATTATTCCCGGCCAGCAGCATGATGGGGGTTGTAGTTCAATACTCCTGGAGTATTATCCCTACTCCATCAATCTGTGTCAGTGTCATGCCGGTGGAAGAGGCTGGGCACTGCTCTCTGAATGAATGGACTTCAAATAACTGAGAAGTGGGCTTGGGATATTCAAACCACATCCAGGCAACTGATCTGTTGCTACAAACTAATCAAAGCTGAAACCCCCCCTCCTCTTTTGGGTAAGGGAGGAATGTAAAGCACAAGACACTGATGTGTAGCATAAGTGCCTTAACTACCTTAAACCCACCCACGCCCACCTTTTCTTCCTGCCAAGCTTTTGTGCTGCTGATTTCTAGTTCTAGCTAGTCTGACAAACATATCTTTTCACCATATTTGGCACATCTTTGGTGCCTGTGGAGGTGATTGTATCTTTTTGTCTCTTGACTAAACAGAGCAGGCTAGTAGTGCAATCAGCACTAGGGAAAGCACCAGGCTGCTTTCAACCCAGCATTCATAATAACAATTTTCATTCAGTACCATGGACAGCTACTGGTTTAGCTGTTGGCTGTTCAGAAAAGATTTCTTCATGCTGGCTGTGCTACTCCTTTGTATGACATTATCTGTTTGTTTGATTTTTTTATTTGTAAGATCACTAAAGGATGTGAAAAGGCTAGGTCTTGCCCACCATTTCAAGCCATGTTGATGCATGGGATAGCATTTGTAATTTAAGTTACTTGTTTTGTGAAGAAAACTCAAAAAGTGACTGAACTGAATTCAGATCAATGCAATCAGAGTGAAGGGGTATGTGTTTATAATCTTGAGTCTGTGTGTTGTGCACTGCATCAGATTCTTCCTACTGCTGCCTTGGTCCTGTGATGCCCCACCTATCTGGCTCAATACAGTGGCTCAAAGAGTTCTCCTTTTCTTAAATTAATGGTGTGCATTTAAGGAGGGCCTGTGTATAGTAAGGACCCCTGATGTGTCACTGCTTACTCTTCTGTAAGAGCCAGATTGTTCTCTTCCTTGTGGATTCCCCTATTAGGAGGGCCTAGACCCCACTTGGTCAAAAGTGGAAACCAGATTATGGCTCCACCACAACTGTACCTCCCAATGCAAAATTTTGTTCTTCACCCAGGTGTGAATGGCAACAATTCACATACATAAGAAAATTGAAGTATATACTTGGAGACATTATTGAGGTGGGAGTATTTTCAGCAAGTATGGGTTGTGTCCTCTCTTTGCTGTCATCCAGACTGCATTGAGAATTATTAAACAGTAATCTTGTCCTGTCAAAATAATGAACCCCACCCGCCCAAATTTCTGTTCTGCATCATGGTTAGATGGAAGCATAATGGAATTCAGAGTGTGTTTTTTTTAAAGGGACACAGATAGATGATAATTTAAAACAGTGACATAACTTTGTCTCCTTTTGCCCACCCAATTTTCCACCAACAGCATCTGCTATGGTCAAAAAACCAAAATCTCCAAGATGCCTTATTCAGCGGTATCATCGGACAACATGATCTGATCCACTGAATGCTTTAAGGTCCAGGGGATTGTGCTATTACTTCTTAACCAACATAAGAATATCTATACCATGTAGCCCAAGCAGCAAAATAGGAAAAAGTAAGGCTGGGGCTACATATGCTTCTTGTAGCAATAGCAGAAGGCTTTTTGGAAACACTTCCCAGCCTGGACTTTAAAAAAAAATGAATATAGAGTATTTATCTTCCCTTTTCTTTACCCACCAAGGGAAGTCAGGGGAAGCAGCACAAAAGCTGATATAATGGTGTCTGCACACCACATGCTCCATGGGAAGTACTGACTCAACTTTGTCCAAAAAGCCTCCATCATGGCTTTTATCTGGGACGTTTCTCAACAGGCTTTGTGTGTACTCAAGCCCCAATGATTGCTAAAGGTGTGACATGGAAGAAGGGTGCAACATCATCCCCCTGCACCCCATAACTGGGGAGCAGCAAGCAGTTGCTCCATTGGCCAGTCCTGCTAGACATACTAGGAGCCTGGTCATCTGCTTTTGCCTGGTCAGCGGCAGGGTATGTGTGGAAGAGGAAGCTCTGTATATACAGTAGTAAGAACCTCTTTTTGTCTTTGCACTTTGCACACTGTAGTTCTAGCAATTTACTTTGAAGGCCCCTAGTTAAAGAACATTACTGCAGTCTGTCTTCTAGTATATATATACCAATGGAGCCCTCTGTGCATGATAGTATGGCAGTGACTGATGCTGATGAAGATCATCTACTTTACCTAATACTGTCCTTTTGAGCATAATGTATTTCATGGACCTGTGTGGACCTTCTTCCTCCCTGTACTCTGCCCACAGATGAGAGCACTCCACATGGGATCTCTGTGTATGTGCTCATCTGAGTTCGACAAAGGAACAGTGAGTTATGAGTGCATGTTGACTAAGTACTGACTGCAGATGCAATAAGAATAGTCCTTATCCTTATCCAACAGTGCAGCAGTTGATAGGAAAAGCTGAATCTGGCTGATCATCAGTTCCATGATAGCCACTGGAGTGTGCCAAACTCCTGGGAGCTTGCCTTGATATTGATATACATATAGGTATAAAATGAGATGGAAATGGACAGATGGTCATGGCATCATTTTCCGCTCACCTTTGATGCTGCTAGAAAAGGGACTGATTCTCCTTTGGTAGATGCTACTTCCAACAGAAAATAAGGACCTCGATTTCTGTTGTTCTTTTGTTAAGTATATGCTTTACTTTAGCACAGTGGTTCTTAACCTTAGGTTACTCAGGTGTTTTTGGACTGCAACTCCCAGAAGCCTTCACCATCAGCTGTGCTGGCTGGGGTTTCTGGGAGTTGCAGTTCTCAAACACTTGAGTAACCAACGTTAAGAACCACTGCTTTAGCACATGAGATTGTTCAAATCCTAAGTACATCTATGGCGTTGCACTATCCACTTGCACTCTGGCTTTGCACTATCCACTCAGACCACCCTCTTCCTCCAAAAGCCATACTGAAATGAACAAATCTGTGTGAGAGCACAATTTGGCTCTTTTACAACTTCCATTTTTCCCAGTGGGGCTTGTGTTGAACACATTCCTTGACACCCATGGCTGAAATGAAAGAATAACCACAGGCAGTGTACATGAGACGACTATGGGATGTGCTAGCTGCTTTAGTTCTTAGCAGGCTGCAGAAGTCAGCTGAAACTCTTTAGGTGCTTGTGGTGTCGCCAACGTGCAGTTCATGCACGTTGCTTGGAGTCAAAGATATTGAATGGTGCAGTAGAGTTATATATCCTTAAGGTTATGAAAAACGTTGCTTAATGTTTAATGAATGCATATCTGTGCATACCATTATTCAGAGTTTTTTTCTGCATGTGAAATAGCCTCTCTCAGATTTGGCCTATAAGTTAAGCCTTCTGAGGTAAAAAAAATATTGAAACGTATTCTCCCCTTTATCTACCCACCCTGTGGTAAACCTGGTAAAGGAAAAATGTTCTTAGGTGTTTAACTTTATTTATATGCTGTCTTGGGTCTAAAAACACTTTGGACATAAAATGAGCAATAGTTTCAGTTGGGATAGCTAACAAAAAATTGGAATCCAGAGGAAGGGTACTGCTAAATGGCAGGGGCCATCTAATAAGGGGTTCTGTTGACTTTATACTCTGCTTGAGGGTTTCCAGAAGCATCTGGTGGGTGAAGAGTGGAAGCAGTGCAGCCCTCAAAGGACCTTGGATCTTGTCAAACACAACTGTGCCTGTGCTTTTAGAATGGTTGTGTATGTGTTTGATCCTTTTTAGTATTTGTATACTTACTGTTCTTAGCTTTAAATATTGCCTTTTTAATAATGTTAGTTGCCTTCGGTCCTTTTTAACAACAAAGATGTTCTACTTCATCATTTCCAACATGTATGTATGTATGTATGTATGTATGTATGTATGTATGTATGTATGTATGTATGTATGTATGTATGTATGTATGTATGTATGTATGTATGTATGTATGTATGTATGTATGTACCCAGTGTAGTATAGTGGACAGACTAGGACTCTGGAAACCAAGGTTCAGATTCCCACTTGGCCATGGGAAATCATTAATGGAGTGGAACTGGTAAAGCCATTCCTTAAATATCTCCCTTACCTTGAAAAACTTATTAGGGTTGCTATAAGTTGATTCTGGCTTGATGGCACAAAACTAACTAACCATTTATTAGCTCAATATACTTCATTGCCAAGATTTTGCCAAGATATTAGTCATCTTCAGTATGTGCATTACTTGACAGAATCGTTACTTTTCTGTGTTATTAATAGCAGTCCATTTTCTTTACCTTATGGTGAGCAGTAGAAGCTATTCTAGTTCTTCTCAGTTCTACAGCTCCTCAAGCTACATACCAGGGCGGGCTGAAGACATTTAGTTGCCTGTGGGAGGAAATCCAAATGGTGTCTCTTACAAATTACCTATGGGGCACACGATGCTCCTGCCGATTTCAAAAAGACTTTCACAGGAAAACTTTCTCATGGGCTGAGTCCCAGGGATCCAATGTTTCGAGCCCCCATTTTGCTTCCTTTAATGGCACCCAATATCTATATACATATATTTGCCTCGCAGCACAACCATTTCTATTGCAGGGGCACATGTATATGCACTGCCATCCTTCAGTGAATCATGGCTTCAACTATTAAACTGAGGTGTGCTTCCATCGAGCCCTGTTGTGCCTATTGTGAGAGACTGTCGCATCCCCACTGAAGTCCTTCACCCGTGGATGTTGGGGACTGAACATGACACCATACAAAGTGTGCAATGAGTCCTCTTCCTTCATATGACCCATTTACCCTGCTGACCAGATGCAGGCAAGTGGACAGACAACTGGCATTTATATCAGGCCTGTCCAACAGAGGTTTCATATGTCTTGCCAGTTTTAAGGGCTAATGTCCCAGACTCTTCCTCCAGTCTGTGGCAGCTCAGGTTTTCAAGATCCTTGAGTTCAAGTATGAGAGTATGTCCCTTTACCATTCTCATAATAGTTTGTATCTCCTCTTCTTGCCTTCCCTACATACCACCATAGTCTCCAAGATCAGAGGGCGGCTGCCTGTTAAAGATCCCAGCTATATCAGTTGGCAGAAATTACCTTGCACAGAGAGGAATGGCAATAATGGGAGTACAGGTAGCTTTCCAAAAGTACTGGCACTGCAATGGGCACAAACATCAGGAGTCTGCAGCCCCTCTGGCTAGCTTGATGGGCCTTTTTGGGTCTGGCTGCCCCATTGAATGGAGCTTCTCCTACTATTCACACAATAGCCTAGAGGCAAAAACACAACAAGGCAGATTTTGTGTGCAACCAATGCTTCCTTTGCCAAAACAACTGTTAGCACTTAGTTACAGATCAATGACATTTTCTTTTGGGGAGGTTCACAAATCTTATCATAGCAAAGCTTCGATAGCAAATCTAAGCAATCTGTTGAATAAATAGAAAATGAATTAGTGATGTTCATTGGCATATTCCTGACTAATGAAGAAAAACAGGTACTGCAGATTAGTTCCTTATAGAAGGCATATTGTTTAGGAAATCTTGACACCAAATACTAGAAATCATTAGAGGAGGACTGATGTAATGATTACACCCTTCCAATCTTTTAAGAAAATGAAAAGGTCATATGTGTCTGTCTCATTTCATTTTTATAACAGCTCTATAGTTCTGCAGGCCTGGACAGTTTCCTAAAACATAACCACATTAATCTGTTTTGGTCCAGTCCTATACTGGCTGGAAGATGGCATTCAGCAAATTTTACACATCAGCAAGGATTTATTTGATCTAAGCTCAACAAAAGTTTGGAAATTTATTTTTTAAAAAAACATTTAGAAACATTGTTGGGCTATAACTCTGAAGAGCTTCTACCCAACATGGTGTGATTCTGGGAATTATAGTTCACAAGGTAACTTTTTCTATTTTTAACTCAAATCTTTCTTCCTGTAATTAATGAAGAAAGGGATCCTATGCATCTTGAAAACTGCTGATTCCATCAACCATCTGAAGCATTTACCAGTCTCTGCTAGTACACTGGAATTGACTGAAAATGGTAAGTTTGTTGTTGTTTAGTCATTAAGTCGTGTCCGACTCTTCATGACCCAATGGACCAGAGCACGCCAAGCCCTCCTGTCTTCCACTGCCTCCCGGAGTTGGGTCAAATTCATGTTGGTCGCTTCAATGACACTGTCTAATGACGTCTCGTCCTCTGTCGTCCCCTTCTCCTCTTGCCTTCACACTTCCCCAACATTAGGGTCTTTTCCAGGGAGTCTTCTCTTCTCATGAGATGGCCAAAGTATTGGAGCCTCAGCTTCAGGATCTGTCCTTCCAGTGACCACTCAGGGCTGATTTCCTTAAGAATGGATAGGTTTGTTCTCCTTGCAGTCCAGGGGACTCTCAAGAGTCTCCTCCAGCACCACAGTTCAAAAGCATCAATTCTTTGGCAGTCAGACTTCTTTATGGTCCAGCTCTCACTTCCATATATCATTACCGGAAAAACCATGGCTTTGACTATGCGGACCTTTGTCGGCAAGGTGATGTCTCTGCTTTTTAAGATGTTGTCTAGGTTTGTCATCGCTTTCCTCCCAAGAAGTAGGCGTCTTTTAATTTCGTGGCTGCTGTCACCATCTGCAGTGATCACGGAGCCCAAGAAAGTGAAATCTGTCACTGCCTCCATATCTTCTTCTATTTGCCAGGAGGTGATGGGACCAGTGGCCATGATCTTCTTTTAATGATGTTGAGCTTCAGATCATTTTTGCACTCTCCTCTTTCACCCTCATTAAGAGGTTCCTTAATTCCTTCTCACTATATGCCATCAGAGTGGTATCATCTGCACATTGGAGGTTGTTGATATTTCTTCCAGCAATCTTAATTGGGATTCATCCAGTCCAGCCTTTCGCATGATGTATTCTGCATTTAAGTTAAATAAGCAGGGAGACAATATACATCCTTGTCGTACTCCTTTCCCAATTTTGAACCAATCAGTTGTTCCATATCCAGTTCTAACTGTTGCTTCCTGTCTCACATATAGATTTCTCAGGAGATGGATAAGGTGGTCAGGCAGTCCCATTTCTTTTAGGACTTGCCATAGTTTGTTGTGGTCCACACAGTCAGAGGCTTTTGCGTAGTCAATGAAGCAGAAGTAGATGTTTTTCTGGAACTCTCTGGCTTTCTCCATAATCCAGCCCATGTTAGCAATTTGCTCTCTAAAATGGTAAGTTAGTCATTCCCTAAATATTCATAATGAGCTGTGAAAACCTGACCTCCTTATGTCTTCTGTCAACATAAACCTTCATTTTCTCTTCAGATACCATCCTGTGTCTTAATTAAAAAGGATGGAGCTCTAATGTCGACTTCATATGAAGTCACTGAGCCGGTACCCACCCCCTCTTTTCTAGGAAGCTCATGAACTGGAAAGTCTTCAGAGGGATTCCCTAGTTATTATTGTAGGGTAGTTTTGGCTTATTCTTATGGTAACTGTCTTAATTATTTACCAAATTTGCAGGCTGCAAGAGCTAGGTGGCTAAAGAGAGATTATAGAGAGTAAGACTGCAGCAGCCATCCATTGTGGCTGTCTTCACCCTGGAGTCCTACACAACTGCTGGATCCCGGATGCTGGGTATGGGTTAAATTATTTTGGAGGTAATGATGCTAGAAGGTTGCTTTGCACACAGCTTCACTCCTTCTTTTGGAATCTGCCCTGCTAAGAATAATAAAAAGGATGGGCACTTGTATAGCTAAACCTTCTGCTTTGTCTAAAGCCTAATCAGAATCCTGAAAATGTAGGAAAGAAGACCAGATTTTTATTCCTTATAGTTGCCTAAGTAAGTTTTAAAAGGTAAATGCCAATGGCTTTTGAGAGAAGGCTTCTGTTGGCCATAGATCAGTCTGTCTCTCTGAGTCTCACCATTGCTCATATCTCCCTGGAATCTTGCTTGATTAGATTCATTCATTCATTCATTCATTCATTCATTCATTCATTTATACCCCGCCCATCTGGCCTAAAAGACCACTCTAGGCGGCTTCCAGTGTAATATAAAAAATAAAATAATACAAAGAATTACATAAATCATATTATAACATATACAATATAAAATAAAGTAAAAAATAAATAAAGAGAGAATAAACAGATCAAAAGTAGTGGGGTTAGGAAAGGCTAATGCCAAAGAAAACTGTCTATGCAGTGAGTCTAGAACTGGCATTTGTGGAGAGACTAGATCCTGGGAATTTTGCTTTTTTAAAGGCCCGTAACTCCCCCGTAACATGGGCAGTGTCCATGCTGGCAGAAGCGTATTCTAAATGGTCCAGAAAGTAGTGCTGAGGCTAGGGATGGACACAAACCTTGGTTCAGAGATTAATGCCAGCTGATCAGCATGGCAGCATAGGTGCTGCTCATTCCCTACCCCCACCCTGGCCAACTCCCCCACTCACACTGCTCTTCTGTTCACATGATCATTCAGTTGCAGCAGGTGTGTATGCTTCCCTCCTGTGGCAGCCATTTAGACAAGGAGATAGGGCAGGGATTTCTGCAGTGCTGCCTTTGAATCGGCAACTGGAGGAGGAGGAGGAGGAGGGAAGCACACATTCCTGCTGCAACTGAATGATCACGTGGAGGAGAAGAGCATAGTCTGCCAGCCAATGAGTGGGGGAGCTAGCCAGGGTGGGGGGTGAATGTGCAACACCTGTGGTGCCACGCCGATAAACCGGAACAAACCTCCAAACCAAGGTTCATTCCCATCTCTAGCTCTGGCACAAAAGCGACACTGGCAGAAACTCCAAAAGGGATCTGAGGTCAAATACACCAAGGAGGGATGTCATCGAACAGCAAGACTGTCTCACTGTTGCCAGACAAAGAGCCTGGTGTATTCTCCTGGGGAATTGTCCCTTGGTCAGTGAGGAAAGGATCTTGAATTGGGGTTGTGCTTGAGTCTGAAGAGGAAATGCTGCCTCCTTTTGTTAGCTCCCAGTGGCTGTGACTCCCAGGTTCCACTTCAGAGGCCCAAAGGTTTCAGTCCAGAAGATCCTGGCCCCAGACTACGTTACAAGGTGCTAAGAACTTTGCTGCCATCGGCTCACCTCTGCAGCCGGGCTGCTCATCTGTCAATTCAAACAGCAAGTGAGATGACTTAGGACAGAGTTAACTTTATCAAAGCGCTTCTAATGAAGGAGCCTTGTCATTCATTCATTCATTCATTCATTCATTCATTCATTCATTCATTCATTTGATTTATATCGGCTACTGCTCGACCACTCTGGGCGGCTTCCAATAAAGGTGTGACAGTAAATTGCATAATATTATCAGATTATTTATTTATTTATTTATTTATTTATTTATTTATTTATTTATTTATTTATTTATTTATTGCATTTATATGCCGCCCATCTAGACATAGTCTACTCTGGGCGGCTCACAACTTAGAAGATAAAAACAATTTAAAATATACAGTTTTACATTAAAAACAAAATGATATAAAATGTAATATAAATTTACGATTTTACAGTAACAGTTAATTTAAAGCAAAGAGTCCCAAGATGGCAAGAATTAAAGAAGAAAAATAAGAATGACTTAATTGACTGAAGGGAAGGCCTGCTTGAATAGTCAAATTTTCAGCTGGCTTTTGAAAATGCCCAGCGAGGGTGCCAGCCGAATTTCAGTGTGGAGGGTGTTCCACAGCCGAGGGGCCACCACCAAGAAGGCCCGATTTCTTGTTTTTTCCTTCCGGGCCTCCCTCGGCGTCAGACCCCTCAGCCGTCCCTGCTGGCTGTGTCGGGTGATTAATGGAGCAATGCCTACTTATTTTCTCTTTTATAACAGTACTCCAGGACAATCAGTTTTAGTATCTTTGTGTCACCTCTCAGCATTGTTGCACACTATTGTTTCAGTGCTCTTTTGAGGTGTGGAAGACATTTGAATCCCCAGTGCCAAAGTTTTCAAATCAAAGTGTTTGCAAAGGTGGAGTGTGGATTTAATAAGAAGCTTTCATCAGGAAAAAGTCTATTTATTAAAGTGACGTTTGGTTATAAAAGTTGACTTCTGTAGTCAGCGGAACAGGAGAGGTTTTTGTAGACAATTATCTTGTTTAGTTTGTTTATTCTATTGCATTATTAAATGTTTCTCTGCAGGGATGGAGATGCCCCCACATGTAGATAACTAGCATGTCGGAGAGAAAGCTAGGATGAATCTTTTGCCTTCATTATCTTTATTAGAGATCTCTGTCTCTATCTCTATTTTGCCCTCACTATTATTTTCTGAATTATACAGGGATTTTTTATGTGTATAGAAAAGGGCGGTATGTGGCCATTGTAATGTACCCCTTGGCATTCTCAGCATTGTGTGTTATTGTCTAGGAAAAGCTGCACCACTTGATTATGCTAATTTTACCAATCATTTCTTATGTGGATGACTTAGAAGGAAATCAACTGGGGATCATAGCAATGAAGCAAGGATTGAGTAGCTTCATCCAAATCCAGTTGACTAGGTAATAAGGATAAAAATAACTAAGAGGTGGTGATTCAGTTCTGTATATCTACTGTGTAGATGTGTAATTATATGAGCAGCCTGAGCTGTTTTGCTTTCCAGTGTAAATAGAGGGTGATACATAGGTTGGAAATATGGGACAATGGGTTTTTTTCTTTAAAAACTGTTGTTGTTTCCTGGGGAGCAAGCAGGAACACCTCCCCGCATTTCAAGTCCAAAAGCCAGATTTTGCGGCATCCTAGCAGAACTGCTCTTTTTTTTTTGCTGTTAATGTGTGGAACTGCAAACGACCAGTATTTCTGCTATGGCTGATGAGGTACAGCTATTTGAAAGAAAACAATTGTACCCTGAGACAATTGTACCTTATACTACATCCAGACACCTTCAACCTCTTGTCTTTCTAGCTGTTCCTATTTCTCTATCAGTGCAGTAGCAGGCAATTGGCCAGGCCTCCTGCCTCAATTTCATTTACATGGTTGATTGGAAAGTTACAATTTGGTTAGGTTGTGAGATGAGAAGCGCAACCCATCAATATCTACTCAGTTCATTTTCTATTAATAATATTTGATCACAAGGAGACACCCAAAACAAATGCTCTGGCCTTATAAAGGCTAAGCAGAGAACACTGGATGCTTTAGAGAATTTTGCATCAACCGTGCAGTCTTGTCAAGTTATATGGTCTATGTTGATGGGCCATATCTTTCAGTTAATTTTGGGGAAAAGGTAAAGGCTTATTTTGTTGTGGTTTTTAAAAACTCAGAACTGGGAAAATTGCTTTTCTGGACTTCAGCTCTCCAAATCTCCTAAGCAGTATGGTCCTTGGCCACATGGGCTGGGAGATGGCATAGTTATTTCAGAGATCTGATGCAATGGAATAATTATTTGTGCTGCTGGCAATGAGGGAACTACTGTCTAAGTCGTATGGATTTCCCAATTCTCTGGGCAAAGGCTACATGTGCAAAAAAAAATAAGGAAAAAATAAGAGGTACCTGTGCAAAAAACTGTTTGTGCCAGAGGGGACTTCCAATCCTTTTGGGCGTGGAAGGAGAAGCCACCTTGCTTTTTAGCTATATACTATGGCCTGATTTTTCTCCACCACATAATCAAAAGCTGCCAATTTCCCAGAAGAGATTGAGTTATTTAACTAAGGGAGGGGTCCCTTCATCATTAATTAACAAAGTCTTTTCCTTTGTTACCAGATATTGCTAAAATTCAGTTTGATGCCTGATAAAACAATCAAACTAGGTCTGATAATTTGAGTTCAGTAGAGATCAATGCAGGGGCATGAGGTTGGAGAGCAGCCTATGGGAGAGTATGTGACCATCTAATTTGGTTTATGATTTGCAATGTTTCCCCATCAGCAGGCCAGGAATGCTGGAGGAGATTTAAAGGAAACACAAACAATGTGCATGGGAGTTGCTGTCTTTCTGTTATTTCTGTATCTTCTTTTCCTTTTTCTTCTCAGTGACTAGGAGAAGGATGGGAATTAGAAGCTGACAGAGATGATGAGAATGAAAATGTGGAGTGAGAAGAAAGCCAGGGGTTTATCCTTTGCTGTGCATGATTTCTGTCTTCTCCAACATTTTCTGATAGTTTGTTGGAATGCCTTCAGAATTCTCAACAGGCAGTGTGGCTCTTGCTCAGTGTGGCTGCTTCAGTGTAGCCAGGTTCTCATTATTGTGCATTTACTACATTGTCTGTAGTACAGAACACTCATTTATGTGACCCTCTGGATAACAAATTTAAAATCTCTCTCTCTCTCTCTTTCTCTCTCTCTCTCTTCATCCCTCCCTCTTTATTATCTAATACTGTATCTAATATCTGTAGGCAGAGATCACTAGGAGAATGTTCAATGCATGTCCCTATTCTATTGTATAGGAGCTTTGCAAGTGAACTTTCCAAACCATTAGGAATGCCCTATGAAAGACAGCACCATAAAGATAGACCCACTTTGTCGACACTCAGTGCAATCCTATATGCATTTCCTCTGAAACCACACTAAGCTTGCTCTTTAGTCTCTGGATTTAGGATTTAATATTTAGAGTAGTCATACACCGGTTTAACTATACTGTACTGACTTTTAGCAGTCAGTACTGCAGTACTGTTCCTGCCAACCTAGCAGTTCAAAAGTATGTAAATGTGAGTAGGTAAATAGGTACCACCATGGTGGGGAGGTAATGGCGTTCTGTGTCTAGTTGCACTGGCCACATGACCATGGAAACTGTCTTCAGACAAACGCTGGCTCTATGGCTTGGAAAGGGGGATGAGCACCGTGCCCTAGAGTCGGACACGACTGGACAAAAATTGTCAAGGGGAACCTTTACCTTTACTGCAGTACTGTACTACTACTACTGTACTACTCAGTAACAATAAAGAGTTCTGAGCACTAAAAGAATAGAGTTATGATGGCATAAAACTTAATGGCCTACAGCCTATTTCATGAAAGAATTAAGTGAGGCGGGGGTTTGGGGGAAATATGTGAGCATTATTTTGTTTAAATTTGCAATCCTGGTTCAGACTGGGAATGAACACTGCCCTCCTCCTACCAAGACTAGAGAGTACTAATCAGGTCAGTGCAGTTACACAGCTCCCATTCATTTAATGTGAGCTCGATGTAGGAGCTCTTTGGTGATTTGTGCCCCAAGTCTTGGGGTATGTGGTACATATGAATTGAGGTTTGGTTTAGATTAATCAGAACCAAACTTAATTAGTGATAAATGATTGACTTCATTAGTGTTTTCTCTGTGTCTATTTCACTGCAAGAAAAACAATAGAATCTGGTTTGGTCTCCTAAGGACTCACACCCCACAGAGAAAGGACAAGCTATTAGTGGAATGTTGTAACTCCCAAAGAAAATAGCAACATTTATTATTCTGCTTTACAATAAAATATCAATTCTTTAAACCATTAAATAATGAAAAATTAATTTTTCTACTTTTTTGGAGTTATTTCAATCCCTTTTCATCCTCTTCTCCAGTGGGTTTGGCCGAGTGTAAGAAAGTCCCAGTCCTTTATCCCCCAACAAACCTGTGAGGTAGGGTTTGTTGATAGTTACAGACCTGAAGTCAGGCGACAACTTTCAAAGCAGAGTATGTTTTTAAGTATAGTTCAAGGCTGGGACCCTATCTGTCATAGCAGATTTGGGGAAAGCATAGCCCTCCAGATTATCTTGAAGTATAGCTTCTGTCCCCCTCACCACTGGCTCTGCTGGCTATCACAGATGGGAGTTCTATAACTCGAAAATCTCTAGAGGGTCACACATTATCACACACACACACACACACACCATATGATACTACATTGACTTTTTTGTGCCCTCTCTTTACATTTTTTCAGTGAACCCTGTGCAGGCGTGCAATGTATCAATAAACATTAAAGAGTGTGTTGGTAAAAGTGCATCTCAGCAGTGAAAACCACATGCATATAGTAGCAAACTTTAACTGACATTTGCACACAATGTGATTCTTAAGATTCAATGTGATTCTTAAGATTCATGCTGGTAAAAAAGGTAACAACCCCTCTTCCCTCCATTTGGGACCAGTATTCACCAGCCTGTTGGAATTTATGTTGTTGCTGCTTTGTTGTGTTACATAGTTACTTTGCCTTTCATTCATTAGATTTCGTGTGTGTGTGTGTGTGTGTGTGTGTGTGTGTGTGTCTTTAAATAGGAAATATGATGGTGGATCCATCTTCTTGACAGCTAAAGAGAACGAAGGAGGGAGAGGCATCCTGTCAGATGGTGAACTGAAACAGAGGCAGTTGTTGTCATGGTAATGCCAAGTTGCATCCAATTGCTATGGCAACCAAAGTTTAAAAAACCTGATAAGGCAAGAAAAAAAAGAATCAGAGTGTGACTTAATGAACTAAAAAGTAAAGAATGAGCAAAACAGGTGTTTCCATGCTGCTTTGTTACCGATGTCAAATGTGCAAACCTACCCACCCCAGATATTATTCCATGTATGTTGATAGTTACAGATAAATGCATAAGGCTAGTTCAAACTGTGATTTATGCAGTTCTTCTTGTGCTGTTATTTGCTTAGATTTGTTATCCCACCCAATCTTGGGGGTTCAGAGCAGTTTACAACAGTTTAAAACCACTTGTGCAAATTAACACTTGAAAGAGAAGACAATATTTTTGTTAAAAAAATCAACTCATACCAACAACCCTAGGAGCTTAAAACAAGTTATTAAAGAATCCAAAAGCACTACCTTTTAATTAAGTCAGGCTCTTCTGTCTGCTCCAAACAACAATCCTGAAAAAAATGCCCTAAGGTGAATGTGTGGTACAGATGTTCTTTAACAACTCCTATCTGTCATAGCCAGCATAGGTGGCAATGAGAGCTGATGGTTGTTGTAGTTCAACTATGTCTGTAGGGCTGTATGTTTCCCATCCTTCTTGTAATTGCTATGACTGTGGAAGTAGAGAATATGAGAAATTATGCTTGGTTTGATTGATGTATGTTTTATATCACTCCTAGCAGTAGGACATTTAGATGGTCAGTGCAGACATGGTTGTAACTGGCATGGGGTCACAGTCCTAGAAACATTGTAGGTTTGTAGTATGTTTGTAGATGTATTATGTAAGTTATATTACCAAGCAGAGCTAGGTAAGCAACCCACCATCCCCTCTGCACTGCAGATAGGTTGATGTAGACAATTGTCATACCCCTGTCAAACTAATTACATGATGAAGAGTTATCTGCATCCCATGACCCTACTGGTATTGTGGATAGGGGGCACATGGCCAGATTCTGCCCAGAAGAGCAAACTAGGGTGAATGGTACCTTCCTTAGATAATACTACTGGACTAAATGCTCCCTTTTCATGGGTTAGTGCCCCTAAAATTGTATTGTTGAAGTAGTCCAGTGCTGAATACCACTGCTGTGCTTATTTCTGGGGCCATATGCAAAAGAGAACAAGATTCTGGTGTGCTTTGAAGATCCTCCCAACTGTGGAGACAGAAGATGGCCATTCCCTGATCTTGGGACTCAACAAACAGTACAGTGTCCATCATTGTGGCCATTCAGGGTCACTGGTAGCACCTCAAATAATATTTGACATATGTCCCCAATTTTCCACTCCTTCTGGGAATGGCTTGGCTGGCCTTTCGCAGTCCCCAGATTTGCTGGACTATTGGAAAAGTCACATTCCCATCAAATTACTGCAACATACATTGTTGGAAGAAAAGGGCTAGCACAGCCATCAAAAAAACCATCAGTCCCCAAATCCCCAAATGATTTGTCCATCAAGGAACAGGAATTCAGGGACATATTCCATAAGAAGAAGGGCTCTATTACTATGCCATTGACCCGATGACAGCCATCCCATTAGCTATGAAGCAGATTTATTCCATATCAGAACCTGATCTGGCAGGTTTACAGTTGCACATTTACCTTCACTATAGCTACGTATATTGTTCTATTTGTAAAGAAAAAGCTTGGAGAACCGAAAGTGTGCAACAACTATTGAACCCCAAATAAGATTATTATATGAAATCAGTTCTCCTTTCTCTGGTCCTGGAATTCCTAGAAAACTTTTGAGAGGCAGCCATCTACATCAAATATGATCTACAGAGTGCCTCTAACCTGGTGCATATTCAAGAGGATTATATGGGGGGTGGGGAGTGAAACCAATGGAGGATGTATCAGGGATCTCTTACCATCTCATATATGTTAAGATCCTCAGTCATCCAGGTGTTGTTATCTGGAAATTGAGTCATGGCAAATTGACTTCTTTCTTGTTAGATTCAAACCTTCCCTACTCATCAAAGCAGCTTCTTCAGTCTGAGGAGAGATGGTAAGAGATCCCTGATACATCCTCCATTGGTTTCACTCCCCCCCCCCATCTGAATAGTCTCATTAAAAGGTCAAAGAACTGGGGATGAGGGATCCCACTTCTGGAGTTCTTCTCCGCCAATTGCCATGGGTCGTTGATGGTCATTAATAGTGGTCTTTCTTGTGTGTGTCCCTAATCCTTCTGGGGACAGATGAAAGGGCAGCATGATAAATAGGAGACAGTTTAAGGCCTCCACCCCCCACCCCCGTTGAGTGAGGGTTTTTTTTTTTATATGCACATGTATGGCCTTCCTGACCCCTCTCTCAAACCATCTATCTTCTCAGTCTAAAATGAGTGCATCTTGGTCATCAAGCTTCAAGAGGATGAATACTTCATTCTGGACTAATTTTGGGCACTTAGACTATACATGGACATATGCTTCAATTTATACAATGCCTCAGCTCTCTTACAGTGCTTTATTGATAGCATTTTTCATGGTTTTCTGAACTGTTTTGTGGTGGTCTACTTGGATGATAGTCTGATTTATTTTCAGAATTGCCAGCCTACATACATCCAAGCCATCCATCAGGATTTGCAAGATTGTCATCTTGGTGCCAAACTAGAAAAATGTTCTTCTTCTCCGTGGCCTCTGTGAATCACACCCTAGGTGATCCGTACCTGCGCAGAGCTTTATCAGAAAATTCTAGAGCTTCTATGGTAGCAAAAAACACATTAAGGCCCCTCCCCTCTCGTATAACCTTGGCGCGAAGGCTCCCCTTTCAGTTTCTTTCAACCGTCGCATTGAGAGCCTCATAATTCTGCTTCTGTGAGTAAAAGAGAAAGAGAGTTTATTCTTGATTCCTTCGTGTTATGAGTCTTTTTTCCTTTAAACTTTTAAATCAAATTCATTATCAGAGATTTTTTTTCTTTTCTACTTCGCTCGGCCCCTGGCCACAGCACACACCCCTCATCAATCATTGTTTTTTTCTCCTCAAATTATTTTTTCCTGTTCATGGGCTCTTTGGGCCCGTTTAAACACTATGTGGACAGTGATAACAAAATACCACTCTCCGATGGCCACACCAAGTGTCTTTTTTGCTTGGGAGAGGCACACCAGACGTCCTCCTGCCAATATTGTAAGAACTTCAGGCGTGGAGTCCTCCGTTCTCACTTATCCAGATTAAAACTCTGTTTTTGGGAACAATCCCTTCAACCAACCAAAATGGCCCAACCTCCTTGTAAGGCCACCTCACAAACCAAAGCAATGGAGAAGACTCTTTCTGAAGCCTCAAAACAACATCCATCGACAACACCATCCCACTCCGAAGCTCCATCCACTTCGTCTAAAATTTCAAAAACCCATAAATCGAAGTGCTGGATATCGAAATCCTCGATATCAAAGCCCTCCACTAAACATCAAATGTCAACCAAAGCCTCTTTGGTTCCGGAGCCTTCTCTGCCTAAAAGACCTAAACAGCATAAATCTAAAGCTGCAGTCACCTCTCAGCAGCCTCAACAAACCACCGAATCAATCTCTATTGTTCGCCTTCTGATGATGACAAAATCCCCTCTCATCAACCCTGCTCCCAATCACCAGAATGGGATGACAGAGTCGATCGATTAACATCTTCTCCTCCCAGTTCTCAACACTCTGTTCTTTCAAGCAACCCTTCCGTAGTTGCTTCATCTGGTAGGGTTGACTCCGAACAACAACTAGAGACCATACCTTATTCGGTAACATGTGCTCATCCACCATGACCGCCTCAGAGGCATCGGCCCCAACAGTCCCTGGAGCCTTCTATTTCATCACGTGTGGCTCAGACCCACATTCAGCACTCTCACCGGATTGCCATTTGCCCCAACCAGTGCTCGACCGGACAAACTGCAACCACCAATTAGCCAGCTTGGCCATACCTTCTCATGATGGGCCTCGATCTCAACAGTCATCGGTGTTGAAACAGCAATATCACCACGACGCACATCAACTCCAATCTGCTCCCTGCCTGGCACCTAAAAGACCCAGGACGGTCGAGCAATATTCTTCTACACATGAGGCTTTTACAGTTCCAGCCTCCTGATATTTTCTCACTAATCCAGATGAAGGATATCATTCCTCTCACTCAGCATCTCCAGTGTCTATATACTCTATTGCTTTACCAGCTTATCAACAATCTCCGTTTCGACATCACCAAGATACAGGGTCTGATATCGATGATCCTCGATATCCATCCTGGTCCATGGGCACTCTTTCTGTCCCTCTATCAGTGGTTCTATCGGGCAGTTTCTGTCACCAGATAGAACCAAGCCATTGAACTCGACATCACTATGACTCCGAGTTTGACACCGACGTTCAGCCATATCAAACAACATCCATGAACACTCGGATGACATCTCTTGATACTGAAAATCCTCAACACCAACAAATGCCCATGGACATGCCACCTCCATCAACATCGAGCCACAAACATCAATACTATGACACTCAACCTATTGACACTGAAGTCGATCGACAATCCGTCGACTCCCGACGTGATCTCGATTATTCCGATTACGGAGCCAGACCTCAGATGCCATCAGTATTACTTACCTCACTGGAATCCAACCTTGTTGATACCGACCCACCATCACCGGCAGGGGACTTCCAAACTTACGCCCAACTTATGATCCATATGGCTAAGTCTCTCAATTTCCAAATCCACCATCCTTCAGCAGAACCAGCTGATCATCTATCACCCAATCTCTAAATATACAACTACTCCAGTACTCATATCGATGCTTCTATCTCTACTCAGCACCGCTCAATAATCCTGGACAAAACCAGCCTCTTCCCATACCATGTCTAAACAAATCAATAACCTTTACAGAGTCCATGATCCTGGAGCTCTATTTCTTCAAAATCACCCAGCTCCAAACTCTATTTTTGTCGAAGCTTCACAATCCAGATCTCGACATTGACAAACCCTCATACCACCAAATAAAGACAGTAAAAGGATTGATTCAATGGGAAGATGGCTTTATTCATCAGCAGTGTTCACCATGCATGTCGCTAACTACCAGGGAGCCATGGGTGCATATCAACGTTTCCTTTGGCACAATATGTCAACCTTTGTCGAATCTTTACCAGAAGATAAAAAAACTACTTGCCCAAACCTTTCAACAAGGTCTTTCCATTGCCAAACAACAAATGCTTTCTGCTTGGCACACGGTAGATGCCACAGCAAAGTTTTTCTTCGCCTATGCGAATGATGGGGCAAACCAACTCTTGATCTCTTTGCCGCCCATGTGAATCGGAAGTGCAAATGATACTACTCCCCAGCCAGCATTGGCAAACACTCCCAAGGAGATACATTCATTGGCCAATGGCCCAAGACCCTCACTTACCTTTTTCCGCTATTCCCGCTTCTCCACAAGGTCATAGTTTGCCTACAACAAGACAAACCCGATGCCATTGTTATAGCCTCTTGGTGGCCGAGATAACCCTGGTTTCCACTCCTTCACAATCTCTCATCAGACATTCACCACCTCCCTCACCTGCCCCACCTCCTCACGCAGAACAAAGCCCAAGTACTCCACCCAGACTTACCTGTTCTGCACCTGGCAGCATGAAGGATTTCGCCTCGCTAATGAACATTTGCCATCAGTCAAAGAAGCCCTCCATTACCGGTATAAATGGAACAGATTCAAATCTTTCATGAAGCTTCTTCATTGCCTTCTATCAACCCATCACTTGCTACTGTTCTACTTTTTGTTTTTGCTTCATCTGAAGTCTAGTGGCCTTTCCCTCTCTTCCTTGAGAGTTTACCTCTCTGCCATCATTTCTTATCAGCCCCCTAACTCTCCGGCAGCTGATTTCTTCAAGCATTCAACATTGAAACGTTTTCTTAAAGGTCTATCTCATATCTACCCAGATACCCGCCTGCCTTCCCTGCAATGGTCACTAACACTAGTACTTACTAAAGCTCCTTTTGAACCTTTAGCTTCAACTGATTTATTGCTACTTACCTATAAAACAGTTTTCCTTGTAGCCATCACCTCAGCTCAACGAGCTAGTGATTTAGCAGCCTTACATCACACTATCCTTATTTACAGTTTTTTCCTGACAAAGTCAAACTATCCATGGATATTTATTTTCTCCCCAAAGTCGTAACTCAATTCCATCTCTCTCAGCCATTTATTCTTCCTTTCTTCTTCCCGTCATCATCCACAACTCAAGAAAGACTCCTCCATGCTTTAGACGTTAGGCAAGCCCTTGCCTTTTACGTCCAACGCACCCAACCTTTCAGGCGTTCACCTCGACTTTTCATAAGTCACCAACCACCTACTAAAGGTCGTCAGGTGACGTCTCAAACTATATCTAGATGGGTCACTTCAACCATTCACCTCATGTATCAGCTGGCACGCAAACCAGTCCTGAAGGTGATTTGCTCTCACTCTACCAGAGCAGTGGTGGCCTCTACGGCATTCCTACATGGCGTACCTTTTCCAGACGTCTGCGCCTCTGCCACCTGGGCACAGCCATCCACTTTCATTCAGCATTATAGACTTGATCTCCTGCAGAAGTCTGATGCAGCCTTTGGACGTGCTGTTCTAGCCTCTACCTTGGCGTGACACCCTGCCTCCAGATAAGACAGCTTTTTAGTCACCCAGGGTGTGATTCACAGAGGCCATGAAGAAGGACAAGTGACCCACCTGTAATTGTAGTTCTTCAAGTGGACCTCTGTGATTCACGCATCCTGCCCATCCTCCCCACTGTCACACCATTCTGCTTAATGTAGCGGCGGTTGACACAACTGAAAGGGGAGCCTTGGCACCAAGATACTTATATGAGGGGGAAGGGGCCTTATTCTAATGTATATATATATATATATATTTTGCTACTGCAGAAGCTCTAGAACTTTCCGATGAGCCTCCGTGCAGGTGCGGATCACCCAGGGTGTGAATCACAGAGGTCCACTCAAAGAACTACAATTACAGGTGGGTAATTTACATTTCTGGTAACTATGCCCAACAAACTTGATTAATTGATTTAAAATATTTTAACTCATCTTTATCCTTAAAAAAGGCCCAAGGCAGCTTACATCATAAAAATACAAATTTTAAAACTAAAAACAATAAGTATACAAATGTTAAAAAGGATCAAGGATACTTAAAAATGAGAAACAATAGCAACTTTCAAAACAACAAGGCACAACAATCCATTAAAAAACCCCACCCAGGCAGCCAGTCCCTCAGAGAAAGCATGCCTGAAGAGAAAGGTCTTTGTCTGCTTGTGGAAGAACAGCAAAGATGGGGCCAGCCTGGCCTCCTGTAGGAGGGGGTTCCAAACTCTGGGAGCAGCAACAGAGAAGACTCTCTCCTGTGTCCTTACCAAATGCACTTGTGAAGGTGGTGGGACTGAGAGAAAAGACATCTCCTGATAATACTGAAGCAGGCTAATAAAGGGAGATGCAGTCTTTGAGATTGCTTGGAACCAAGCTGTTTAGGGTTTTTGTAGGTTAGAACCAGTACTTTGAACTGTGCCCGGAAATGAGTAGCAGCCAGAGGAGCTACTGTTAGAGCTGGGTTATGTGATCTTTGTAACCAGCCCCAGTTATCAATCTGACTGCTGTGTTTTGGAGCTGCTGAAGTTTCTGGCCCCTTTCCAAAGGCAGCACCATGTAGAATGTGTTCCGGTAATCTAGATGGGAAGTAAATAAGGCATGTATCATTATGACCAGATCAGACCTTCCCAGGGACAGGCTCAGCTGATGCACTAATTTTAATTGTGCTAATAGACTCCCGACCACTGCCAAAACCTGGGCATCCGTTCTCAGAAATAAATCCAGGTGCACCACCAAGCTGTGCACCTGTGTTTCCAGAGGGAGTGCAACCCCATCCAGCAGAGGCTGCATCCCTATTCTTTTATCTGTCTTTTGACTAACAAGGAGCACCTCTGTCTTGTCTGGATTAAGTTTCAGTTTTTTCACCCTCATCCAGTCCATTCCTGACACCAGGCAATGATCAAGAGCCAAAACAGCTTCCTTGGATTTAAATGGGAAGGAGAGACAGAGTTGGGTGTCATTGACATATTGCTGACACTGAACCCAAAAACTCTGGACAATATCTTCCAGCAGTTAAATAGCATAGGAGACAAAACAGGACCCTGAGGGACTCTGCAGGCCAGAGTGTTAAATAGGAATCCTCCAGCACCACCTTTTGAGTTCTCTCCTCCAGGAAGGACCTATCTTGAAAAACCTGAATATACTCCAGAAGGAGGAGGCCTTTCTGTGTCGCGGATTGTATGCTCTTCAGAGTTTTGCCTCCACACAGATTCCATTGTCCTTAGCTGAAAAGGTGTATAAGAACCAACAGAGAGATTCCATGCAGTTAGGCTCACCTCAACAACAATAGGCTTGATAGTAGGCTCCTGCACTACTGGGGATGGCTTTGTATCTGCCCCAGCCACCTCCGAATGGAGGTCTTGAATTATTCCATGATAGCTGGCTGGAAAGTCATTGTGATCTCTGTAAGAATCTGCATCTTGTCAGGCGGGATTCCTAGCTGCCTCAGCTCCATGCAGAGACTGAGTATTACAGAACATTATGCAAATGTATTGCTGAGCAAAAACCCAACTAGGCAAACCCCTACCCCCAAAGCTCCTGTTACCACTGTCAGTTCCAGGAGGCATGGAAGAATGCATCAAGGGGATTTATCATCAATTTGCCAGCATCAAAAACAAATTCTATATATTTGGATGCTGGTGTACCTCTTCTCCAAGATGGTACACTGCTCTAGGACTCTCGTCTGCTAAAGAAATTCTTAACTGTTTATTCAGTGTATCTTTCAGAACATCACATCTGCTTGTAGCACCCAGTTCACAGCTTCATTCTGGACGGCCCTAATCAAGACCCTGGATGTGTGGCTCTGCTTTATATGTGGATTTTTAAGCATCAATATGAGGCAGAATTGTATGAATTCTTAAAGGCACTATCTGTTGCTAGTTGCTAAGGCATGGTACTTGAGAAGGCATATAGTTCTGTATTCTAGATGCTGCTAGGGACAGATATAGCCGCCTAGAGTGGTCGAAATGACTAGATAGGCGGGGTATAAATACAATAAATAAATAAAAATAAAAATATAGGGAACAGCTGTCCTCTTCATGGTCTGCCTCAGATCCATTTGACTAGCCACTGTTGGAAGCAAAATGCTAGACTACATCTTGATCTGATTCAAAAAGGCATTTCTTATGTGCCTAACTCTCTCTGCTTTTAGCTTTGTGTAAAGTCTTTTAACATTAAATTTATTCCACATTAGTTGTATGAGTTCCAGCTGTGATCTCAGGTATGATGCTCCAAGGCTTTCTGTAGCAACTCTTTGGCAGGAATGGTGAAGCTCTCCTTTTCAGAAGTTGCTGAGGTCACCAGTTGTCCTCCTGCCCCCCCCCCCTGCTTTATACTAAGCCAAAATCTAGTTGTACTTGGAAACACTGACCCTTTATGGTGGAAGCAAGTAGCTTGCAAACAAACCCTCACCGAGTAGTGGCTGTAAGTTGCAGTCCCGGCACTGAAACAAGAACAACATACTGTTGGTTGCTTGGCAGAATTATGTTTGCTCATTTGAATTTGGCGGGCGGGGCATCAATGCTAGGGAAACAGGTTTTACGCCCTGTTTTATTATTATTATTATTATTATTATTATTATTATTATTATTATTATTATTATTATTATTATTATTATTATTATTATTATTATTATTATTATTATTATTATTATTATTATTATTATTATTATTATTATTATTATTATTATAAGCATGGCTGGCTCAGTATGATGCATTTTCTCTTTTGCCTCTTTTGCATTTGTTACGTTGGATCCAGCCCTTGGAGCCTTACTGTTAAAGTAGGCGCTACTTGCCTCTTCAGATTTCTAATAAACACTGGCTGTGTTTATTCAAAATGAATTATTTAGTTTTGAGCACCTGACAAACGAAGCCAGAATCCAAACAAATGGAAAAGTCTGACTAAGCTTTGTTGATGTGTAGCCATCATGATGTGAAGGGAGGTCCACAGCAATCCATTTGGGGAAATGTGAGGGAGGACCACTGTGTGTTGTGAAGACTGCAACTTGTTTGTACTTCTGTAAGCCAGTAACATAGTAAATGGGCCCACAGTCCATTTAGGCAGGTCCCAGTAGGCTCACTATAAAGTGGATCAAGGAAGAATGGAACTTGTAACATTTCAGGGTTTATAAACAGGGCTAGAGAAATGAAGAGTAGCCAAAACCAGCACAGTGGTTAAACTGGAGAACTGCAGTGAAGACTCTACTCCCAACCTGAGTTTAATCCTAGGCTCAGGTAACTGGCTCAAGGTTGATTCCACCTTCCATTTTTCTGGGGTCAGTCAATTGAGTACCCAGCTTGTGGGGGAGGCAATGTGTAGCCTGAATAATTGTCAACTGCCCAGAGAGAGCTTTAAGCACTTTGTAGCGGTATATAAGCAGCACATTTTGCTTTGCTTTATATTCTACAGAGAGCTTCCAAGACCTTTCTATACAGCACAGTCACGACTCTCCTTTGTAACTGCCCTTCAGATGTCCAGGACCATTTCCTTAAATCACAGCTTAGCAGAGGGCTTTCGCAAATGTTCTTCTCTCCCCATCTCTTCATCTGCCCCCCCTTCTGTGCTGCAGGACAGGACTCTAGATGTGTTGGAACTGGGCAATTCTAAGATGATGCAGGCCAAGACAGCTGGAGGTTATTTCATTAGTGTTGAGTTATAATCTGGTACTTGTTTTATACTTTGATTTTTAAAGAGTACCATGACCTGATCAAATCCTAAATGTTAGGCAAGAAATGGGCTTAAAAAAAGGAAAAAAAAAACAAAACATAATCTACCAGTTTAGCTCGCTGCTAAGTAACTGCTAATGACAAAGGAGGAAAATAATTTGTGGGAAATAATAAAAGTTGATCAAACTTAATGTTTATTAAATGCTTTTCCAAAGTATTAATCCTCCTCATAACTAAAGTATTTTGGGACCACTGAGATCTGTAAACTAAAAAATGGCAGTAGTAATTAATGTTGCCATCCTAAATATGGTGACTAGACCGTAGATATGGCATTAGCACTAAGCATATCCAGGCTTACTGGGGATGTGGGATGGTTGTAAGTCCCACTTAAGTCCTTCATTTGAAGAGCTGTCTTCTTTTTTGGTGATGTGAAATGCCCATCCTACCCCCCAATGAGTGTCACTGGCTGAGCAGGGAAAGTAGAAGCTTTGACCGGTAAATGTATCTAACCAGGAGCCTCATTTTTAATGAGGGTATCATTGTGCGTGGTTTGTGTCTTGTCTTTTAAAATTATTTATCCCGCAAACCAGCTAACTTAACAAAAAAATGAAGGGCCTAGTTAGATACATTTACCAGTCAAAGCTTCTACTTCCCTGCTCTGCCAGTTTAATATAAGAGCTATTGAATACTATGCCATATTTGTTTTGTTGGTTTATATGCTATCTTTATCTCAATATTGTGTCTGAAGGTGGTTGCCTAGTCACAGTCTTGTGCAATACGTTGAACAATACTGCATTTCTACTTACATTATAGTAATTGTAAGATTGGGTTAACTGTAAATAAATGCTTCTTCTACATTATAGTAAGAATGTCTAATTTTTGTCTAGTACATACAGTATATTAGTTTATACTAGCACATGCAAATTTAGTGCAAAATATCCTCCTTTTTTGTGAAAAATCTTCTTTTTGGTGTTCTGTGTCTTCTATGTCCTCCTTTTGGCTGATATTTGTTCTGTTTGGCAGTGGAGCAGTGGCCACCCTACAGCTGACACAAAAGCCTCTGGCAGGATCCACATAGACAATGGCCATGCTCCTCTTCCCCAATACAAGGATGCTGGGTCTGTGAGCTGCTCACTGTGACACTTGGCAGTAACTCCACTGATGGCCAATATTTCAAATAATCTCAGTGCTCTGGAAGCAACACAACACTGAAGGCATTGTGGACAGTCCAGATAGCTCATTGGCCATTTAAGCCTACAGAAAAAAGAGAAAGTCTACCAAATGATTCTAGGGGTAGGTTGTCCTTAAACCTCAGAGTCAACCCTGCTAAAAACTATTTCCATTTAACTCAGGGAAATTTACTTCTACATAAATATGCTTAGGATAACAGTACTATAGACTAAGTCTTGAACCTGAAATACATTTGTTTTGTATTGACTCTGTCAGCATGTGGCCCTGCACAAGCTGCTTTGTTGCTACACTGTCATCTCCTGCTACCTACCATGCAAATTTTTGATTGGTTTGCTTTGGTTTCTTTTAATTATTTGTACTGTGTTGGACTAGGATTGAAAAAGCGTTTAAGTACCTATTCAGCCACTGAATAGGAATATAAATAGGAACTAAGTTACCTCACAGAGTACTCATGAAGAGGAAATCCATGTAATCTTCCAGTCCCTGAAGGAAAAGTCGAATAGAAATTTAACAAGTAAAATATAATAAATTTCTGCACTTCCAAGCAACTGAAAGTTAAATTTTTAACATCCAATTTCAAATGCTTACGTTGTCCCATTGCTTTCGTTTGTTAATCCCCCATCTGCAATATACAAAAAAAATCAGACATGCTTTACAAGGTTGTTGTAAGGATTATTAAGTAGAAACGAAATCACTTTTAACTTTTAACTTTTAGCTGTTGGCTAAACCACAGAAGCCTGTGCTGCACAGTCAGAAGACCAGCAGTCGTAAGATCGAATCCATGCAACAGAGTGAGCTCCCGTTGCTTTGTCCCAGCTGCTCACCAACCTAGCAGTTCGAAAGCATGTAAATGCAAGTAGATAAATAGGTACCACCTCGGTGGGAAGGTAAAATGGCGTTCCCTAGTCACGCTGGCCACGTGGCAATGGAAACTGTCTTCGGACAAACGCTGGCTCTACAGCTTGAAAACGGGATGAGCACCGCCCCCTAGAGTCGGACACGACTGGACTAAAAATGCCAAGGGGAACCTTTACCTTTACCTATTCTTTTGCAATTAACAAACCAAAATATGTTCCTTCAATTCCTACTTGTTATCATGATCTTGTTGGGTTCTAGCTCTGATTCAGCCAGGCCTGTATAGTTTTATCAGTATCCCCCTATTTTGCGGGCCGAGGAAACATGCAGAATCTCTCTGCATATCACTTAAAAATGCAGACAGAGATGTTTAAATGGCAGAATCAAATCAAAAAGGCCTTCTGTGCAGATCTGTACCCAGAACTGGGAAATAATTTATGCTCCTTCCAATCATCAGCCTCTTGGGATGTCTTGCAAATGTGTGCTATCAGGCTCATAAATCCTTCTGGGCAGTCTCATTGTATTAGCAACTGGCTCTGGTTTAGCTCTTAGGGGCCACTTTCCTGCAGTCAGTTCTTTAATTGATGGATACTTGATGAACCAGGCTTCACTGCTAGATGAATTTTCTCTGCCTTGAAGCTGTGAGCACAGTGAAGTCCTTTTGAGGCAGGCCCAGCCTGAGCTTTGGTTCACCAAATCAGAAGGTGAGGCTAATCCCCAGGTTGTTTCAGGGTGATCAGTTGCCCAGTGATGTTTGGAAATAGATTGTAAAAAATTCTTCACACATTACTAAAGTATTCCTCTTGGATACAGTCACAGAATAAATCTGAAAGATTTGAAATGTATTGGACATCATTTTAATCTATTTGTTTCAACATCTTGAGATCTAGCCTCTCGTTCTGATTTTCTTGGAAGATTCTAATTTATTTCGGCTGAATGCAGCCCTCTAATTAAGCAAGGGGTCATCCAAAAGGACTAGGGGAACAAGAGAGAATGGTGAGAAAACCCCATGGTTCATTGTCTTCCACTGTGTGTATGTGTGTTTTGTGCTAACTTATAGCCATTTTACTACAGCTTTCAAGGTACCGTATTTTTCCATGTATAAGATGACCCGATGTGTAAGATGACCCCCACTTTTCCAACCCCAGATAAGAAATGTGGAGGTCATCTACTTCGTTCTTACTTTGGGTAAAGCAGTGATGAAAGGGCTGCACAATCAAAGGGCTGCGATCCTGCAGCCCTTTGATCCCTTCCCCCCTTACTTCTGTGTATAAGATGAACCTCAAATTTTATTCTTAACTATTTTAGGAAAAAGTATTGTCTTATACAGGTACATGGAAAAATACATTAAGTGGAGTGGTTTTACCAGTTCCACTCCCCCAATGAGTTTCCATGGCCAAGTGATGATTGGAACCCTGTTCTACAGAGTCCTGGTCTGTCACTCTATCCACTGTGCTACATTGGGAATCTGTCTTGCACTGTACCATGTGATTTAAGCTTACTCCTCACTGTGGTGGCTAAAGAGTAACATTTTAAACTGCACATGGAGGCTCACATGACTGAATTCACCTTCATCAGAAAAGAAATTAGATGTTATGTTTATCATGATTTTTCCTTCAAGTGGTGAAAAATTCCTTTTGGTCATAGCATGTGAATCCCCCCCCCCCCGGTTTATAAATCTTGCATTTAATGTGCTTTATTTAGTGAATAGTCATCAGTCAGATGTAAACACAGACTTAATTTACAAGGCTGATTGATGAGGCCTATATCTCAGAGGAAATCCTGTTGTAGGAAAGGAAATGTTTGAGCTCCATAACATTTGATTTGATTCTTTCATGACTTATGTGTTAAGGAGGAGTCTAAGCTGAAACTCATTCTCCTCTAAAATGTTAGTTTTCCTGTGCACAGGTACGGATCTGTCTATGTAGATGAGCATTCTATCCTGTTAACTATCACTACTGTATGGACTGGTTTAACGCGAATAGAGTTTTATCTCCTTGGCAAGAATTGATCCTCAGAAGTAAATGTCTAGTGCTAGGTTACAAGATAACAACCCTCCTGAGTGTAAAAACCTGCTCTCAAGCCTCTCCTCCATTTTATTAGTCCCAAACAGGCAGTAAAAAGAAAAATCAGCAGCACCAGTTTCTCTCCCTTCTGCTGCTGCTTCTCATCCTTTTCATCACTGAGAAAGGAATGAACAAATGGCAGGTGTAATGCAGCACTGGCTGAAATGAGTTGAGTTGCTAAGGAAACGAGTCAACTATCCCATGGAGGAAGACATATTAGGCAAATGGAGATAAATCAGTACCAGAGAGCCTCATTTTTTTCATTCCCCTGATGGTCCGGTTTGAACAGTTAGTTTGGGGTGGGGGAATGCCTTCATTACAGAAATCTAGTGGGAGGTTTTTATCTTAACTGGGGGAGGCAATTTTTGTCTAATTAGAAGCTCCTAGGGAGGCGTGCAGGGGGAGGGGGGGAAGGACAAGAGATGCATCTGTATGTAGCTACTGATGCTTACGCTGTACACTGAGTTGAGGCTTGGGATTTTTTTCCCTTCTGGTTGTGCATGTTAGGGTTACATTTTCTACCTGGACATAGCACATATACTCAAGGTTGTCCTGCCTCAGACATTTTGCTCCCTGAGGCAAAAAAGTATATGCCCCCCATGCATGTTTTCCACATAAGGAATGTCCTGGAAGCTACCAGAACAAGTAATTGTCAACTACTTGGAACAGGACAGGGCCATCCAGTATACCTGAGGACAAGGAACATGACTTTTTTCTCACATGAAGGAGAAGAATTGTTGTTGAGCTCAAGGTGAACAATGGGAGTGGGCTGCCACTATGGCCACATCCACTTCCCTTACTTCACTCTGGGTCAGGGGTGGGCAAAATGTGGCCCTCCAGATGTTGCTGAACTGCAACTCCCGTAATTCCTAGCCCACACAGCCAATAGTGAGGAGATTTGGGCCTAGCCCACACAGTGAGGAATGTTGGGATTTGCAGTTCAGGAACATCTGGAGGGCCGCACTTTGCCCAGGTCTGCTCTGGGTCATGACAGCTCCAGATTTGTGTGATGTACTTGAAATCTGGAGTGTGTCATTCACTGTAATTCGGGAAGGGGGAGAAGGTATAATAAAAAGACATTGATCGTCATTTTATGAGGTAATTCTTCAGGGTCACAGTCAGGTACCATTCACACAGACATGTGAACCATTCCTGGCAAGGACACAATAAAGTAATGAAGAAACCTATGTGCATAATTTCTGCTTGTCAAGTTCTCATTAGTAGGACTTTCAATAAATAGCTCAATTACCAACCCTAACTAAAACTTTAAGTCTCCATTTAAACAATTCTCTTCCTTCCTATGTTAACTTATAAAATTGTTAAAATGTTTCCATTACATCAAGTGCTCTGGTATTACAGGTGACCTGAATTACACACTGGCAGAAGGCTCGCAGGGGTGGGGGCAGAATAGAAGAAGGGTACTTGTGTAAATAAGATAGAATTTCTTCTCTTCTCAGCACTGGATGATAAAGGGCTAACAACCCTGCAACATTTTGTTGCTGGTCCCAATTGTCTATGATTTCCACATGTCACTTGATGAAAAGTAATTATTAGGGTTGTCAGTTCTCTTGACTTTATTTGAAGTTCAGAATTTTAGACTCTATTACCAGGGTTTTGGTCTAAACAAGCAGTTTATCTTTATACTCTTGCTGTACAAGCAGATTTGGGGGGGGGGTATTCTATGTAGTCGCCTCTCAAACAAGCTTGCCACTCAAGAAAACCTCAATATAAACATGTGTAAAACAAAAGAAATACAAGAAAATATTGCTGGCAATTCATTTCCTGATAAGTCAGTTTTCACAAAGCATTAAAAAAACCCAAATATTAAGACAGGTAAGAACAAAATAAATTACATATTTAACAATCATAATTTAAAAGCACCAAATTAAAAAAAAGCAAACTTTAAATGATTAAAAAATGCAAATCCCCCATTAAAGCCGATAGATTTATATGTATAAATCTTCTCTGTCATAGACAAAGAGCCGTGATAACAGCAGTAGGAAAGGTGATAGCCATAGCCACTGCTTCTGTGCCAGCAGAAAAGGCATTATTTTAGGGGGGGGGAGGAAGAAGAAGAAGGAGAAGGCAAAAGAGGAGAAAGAAGAGAAGGTGAGTGGACAGCAGTGATTGGGGTGCATCTACCCCATAAGAAGAGGGAGAGGAACCAGTCCTATCTTATGTTGCCTGCCAGAGGGCAGCTCTCTAGAGCTACAGCTTCCTTTGGTGATGGGCTTACGGGATCCAGAGGCATCTTTGCCATTCATTCCTCAGAGTCCAGCTTTGAGTGAAGAAAGTTGAAGGTCTGGAGAGCTGATCTCTTGCAGGCAATATGAGGCATCAGGTGTGTGATGGCTGCCTCCATATTTTTCCCTCCTCCTAATAGAAGCCATTGATGTCACCACCCCATGCTCTGTGGTGGCAAGGAGTGCCATCTTCTCTGACAAGACAGTTGCCTGTAATGTGACTGAAGTGCAGCAATACTCTTGTAGTGCTGGGGAGAGAAAAATCTGACACCCCCAGTGGCTTACGGCCTGAGGCAGCCACCCGAGCCAGCTTAAAGGCAGGCCTGCCCCTGCTTCTCACTCTCCACCTTTCGTTTTTTCCCCAAAGACACATAAAGGATGCATATCCTCCTTTAGGTTGTTTTGGAAGGTACTTCTAAAAATAATTGGAGATTCTTCAAAGACTGTCAATATCTCTCCTTTTAGGTACATAAAATGATTCAGGGAACAAGCTCATGGTTTGCATATAAGTCTTTCTCTGTGTTTATAGGTTTATAAACTGTGAACGTTCTTACAAGGAGCCCAAGAATTATAATCTATATCCTGTTTAAAATGAGAGAACAGACCTTTTTAATAAAAATTTAATTGGCATGAAAAGCAGGTTCATTTTGAGCAGAGCTTTGCCAGCTCTTCCTTCACTTCTAGCTGGGCAAATATATCACTTACCCAGGGGACCTGTCTTATAACAGCAACACCAGTGAAACACTCATTTCCTAGTCTTCAGCTAGTGCTAATTGCTTACATGTTTTGGGGAAATGGAGGGAGGGGAAGAAACAGTAAACACCTTTAGAAATTAGGCCAATGATTCTATTCCAAATATTCCTGTTTTCTATATCTTTGTTGGAATTCTCTCTGGTTGCACGTGGAGAGGTGAGTATGCCATGAATAGGAACCAGTAATCGGTTTTGATGAACTCACACAAAAGCTGAAAGCCTGCTGGGAAATGTTCAGTAGCGTCTCTTCAGATGACTGTAACTAATTAATGCTTCTCTCTTGTGCAAAGACAAGTGAGAATTTGAGAGCAGGTGGTGTGGATATAACTCCTGCACACTTACAGTTGCAAATGTTAATCATGCAGGTAGTCCATATGAGCACAGCAAAAGTATTAGCAGAGTGAGCCCATGCTTAGCAAGAGTGCATTCCACCTTAAATGAATGGAAACTGAAATTTGTGATTTCTCTATTCATGGAAGGAAAGAATGACCTCATTTGAGTTCATGCATCTCACATTACACTGCTCACATGTGCTACCTCCCCCCCACACACACATTCAGACCATATCTGGCCTTGGACATATGTGCATTACCTCTAAATACAGTGGACCCTGGACTTGCAGACGGCTCCACTTACAGACTTTTCGAGTTACAGACTTCTCTGGCCGCAAAATTTAGGTTCGACTTGCAGCCAGAGAATCAACCTACAGACCAGGAAAAAAAATGGAACAAAAATGGCCGATTACAGATTAATCAGTTTTCAATGCATTGTAGGTCAATGGAGCCTCAACCTACAGACTTTTCCACCTGCAGCCACCGTTCCAATACGGATTAATTCTGTAAGTCAAGGGTCCACTGTAGAAGTAAGGGGAGAAGAAGAGATAAGGTAGTATTGATCAGTGACCATTATGCTACAGACTCCAGTAAGGGATAAAACTCCCTTTCTGAAATTTTAAGTTCCTATCCCTCACATATCATTCATTCCTTGGTAACAGAGCTGTATAGGAAATCAATTAGCTGACCAATATGGCAGACACAATTTTATCTCATCATTCCAGGCAGTAATTTCTGAATTTGTCGGGCAGTTTTGTGGACACCTTTGTGGAAAAGCTCTGATTTGGGCGCTCATCAGAATCCACTGAATCTTTGGATATGACCAGTCTGGAGATAGGAAATAAAAATAAAATATTGGCAAAATATTAATACATTCTGAAATGGGGATAGAACAGCTAAATAAAGAATTATGCTATCAACCTCAAAAAGAGGGAGAGTTAGGTCTTCCTAACATAAAATCTTACTAACTGGCTAATCATCCCTCCACTCTACACCTGGTGTTGTTGAATGCCTGGTCGGTATCCAACAAGACCCAAGTAATTCATGATCTTATCTTGGAGCAGGATGCAGACCTGGCTTGCATAACCGAAACATGGATTGGCGGAGAGGGGGGTCCCCCTCTAGCACTCATCTGTCCGCCCGGTTATGCTGTCCAACACCAGGGTAGACTGGAGGGTCGGGGGGGGGAGTAGCCATTGTCCACAAATCCGACTTGGAGGTTGCTAGGTGCTCCTCGGTGGTAAAGCCGGGTCTTGAGGCCCTCCACGTGTCAATCGGGGCCAGGGATGATATTGGGATCTTGCTGGGATACCGTGCTCCCCGTGACCCAGCCATTTCCCTACCGGAGCTGGTGGACTTTGTCTCCGCGGCACTGTTGGGTTCCCCGAAGCTACTGGTTTTGGGGGATTTCAACGTGCATGCGGGGGCAGAAACCTCTGGGCCAGCTCTTGAGTTCTTGGAGACCATGGCCTTCTTGAACATGTCCCAACATGTCAACGGCCCCACCCACGTGGGTGGCCACACACTTGACCAGGTCTTTTCCACTAATGGGAGTGAGAGTGGTCCGGTGGTGACTGACCTTGAGTCGGTACCCTTGTCATGGTTGGACCACCACCTAATAAAATGCACCCTTAAAATGGCTCTCCCCCCTCGCAGGGAGCAGGGACCTATTGTCATGGTCCGCCCTCGAAGGTTACTGGATCTGATTGGATTCCAGGAAGCCATGAGAGGTGTACTGGCTGACCTGGCTGGTGCTCCTGTCGAGGCTCTGGTTGACGGCTGGTTCGCCGCAGCGGCTAGGGCTGCAGACACGATCGCTCCTAAACGCCCTCTCCGCTGCAGAGACCGCCCGGCGTCCTGGTTTAATCAGGATCTCCGGGCGCTGAAGCGGGTCAGGAGACAGCTAGAGCGCAAGTGGAGAAAGGACCCGACAGATTTTAATTGGATAGCTGTCAAGGTCGCTACTAAACTTTACCTTGCCAAGGTAAAGGCTGCCAGTAGATCTTACCTCGCTAACCAGATAAGTGAGGCGTCCAATCAGCAGGCGGAGCTATTCCGTATAGTACGCAACCTATCCGGAATTGGTCTGGGTGATGGGCCTCCCCCTAGTTTTTCGCCAGACCAATTTGCAGCATTTTTAAAATCAAAAGTGGAGGCCATCCGCCGGGACCTCTCTCCTTTTTTGAATACAGTGAGTCGAGCTGAGATGTCCAGCACTCCGTCCTGCCCGGTGATATTTGATTCTTTTCAGCCTGTCACGCCTGACTCTGTGGCCAGGGTGATTGATCGCTGCCATGCCACCACCTCCTCTTTGGACCCTTGCCCGGCCTGGCTAATCAAAGCAGCCAGGCCTTTAACAATGGAATGGGCCACGGTAATAATTAATGGGTCTCTCCTTGAGGGCAGATTTCCATCTGCCCTGAAGGACATGCTCATTAGGCCCATCAGGAAGAAACCTAGTTTGGCGGCGGATGAAATTGGCAATTATAGACCCGTCACCAATGTTTCTTTCTTAAGCAAGGTGGTCGAGAGGGTGGTGGCCAATCAGCTTCAAGCGCTCCTGGATGAAACAGATGCCCTGGATCCATTTCAGTCGGGCTTCAGGCCGCACTATGGTACAGAAACGGCATTGGTCACCCTGTGCAATGACCTACTGAGGGAGGCCGACAGGGGCAAAGTGTCTCTGCTGGTTCTCCTTGACATCTCAGCGGCCTTTGATACCATTGACCACGGTATCCTCCTGGGGAGGCTCTCCGAGTTGGGAATAGGTGGCCTGGCATTGGCCTGGCTCTGTTCCTTCTTGGAGGACCGTCCCCAGAGAGTGCAGCTTGGGGAGAACGTCTCGGCCCCGTGGAGCCTCAACTGTGGGGTTCCACAGGGGTCGATTATCTCCCCAATGCTATTTAACATCTACATGAGGCCGCTGGGTGGGGTCATCAGGGGGTGTGGAGCCTTGTGTCATCAGTATGCGGATGACACTCAGCTCTACATGTCTTTCCCACCTACCGCAGGAGATGCCGTCCTGTCCCTCCAGCGCTGCCTGGGGACTGTACTGCAATGGATGCAGGAGAACGGGCTGAGGCTGAACCCGGACAAGATGGAGGTACTGAGGGTGGGCCCTCCCACAGTTGGGGATTTGGGAAACTCCCTCTCTTTTGGGCGGGTGACTCTGTCCGCCAAGGATGGGGTCCGCAGTTTGGGGATCCATCTGGACCTGGCGCTCACCATGGAATCACAGGTGGCGTCGGTTGTCCACTCCGCCTTTTTTCATCTAAGGTCGATAGCCCAGCTGCGGCCCTACCTTGATGTGGGGGCGCTCACCACCTTGGTACACGCGCTCGTAATCTCAAGATTAGACCACTGTAATGCACTCTACCTGGGGCTTCTTTTGAGGCTGCTGCGGAAACTACAGGTGGTGCAGAATGCGGCGGCCAGATTACTCAGTGGAGTGAGAAAATTCCAACATATCTCACCCACTCTGGCCGCATTGCATTGGCTGCCCATCCGATTCCGCATCGACTTCAAAGTGTTAACGCTTACGTATAAAGCCCTAAATGGTTTAGGGCCTCGATACCTGGCGGAACGTCTACTCCCACCAAGATCTACCCGTGTCACTCGTGCGAGCCAGGAGCTGAGGCTGAGGAGCCTAACGCCGAGGGAGACCCGGAAGGAGAACACAAGAAATCGGGTCTTCTCAGCGGTGGCTCCTTGCCTCTGGAACAATCTACCTCCTGGGATTCGCGGAGCTCCCTCGCTGGGTATCTTCAAGAACCAATTAAAGACATGGATGTTTCAGCAGGCCTTTCCTCCAGACAATTCCTGATGTTCCTCTTCTTTTTCTCTCCATTTGTTCTTATCTTTCTAAAGTTTTATTATTTATGCTGTTGTATATATGCATATTTTTATTATTTGAGGATTGTTAGCCGCCTAGAGTGGTCCTGAGTTGGCTAGATAGGCGGGATATAAATTAAATAAATAAAATAAAATAAATAATAAATATACCAGGCATTATATCTTCGCCAGATACTTTGATTTGGTTTAATTTGGAAAAAAAATTTAAAGGATAATATAGAAAGCATTATTTCCAGGAGAACTATTCGTTGTCGTTTAGTCGTTTAGTCGTGTCCGACTTTTCGTGACCCCATGGACCAGAGCACGCCAGGCCCTTCTATCTTCCACTGCCTCCCGGAGTTGTGTCAAATTCATGTTGGTTGCTTCGCAGACACTGTCCAGCCATCTCATCCTCAGTCATCCCCTTCTCCTCTTGCCTTCACACTTTCCTAACATCAAGGTTTTTTCCAAGGAGTCTTTTTTTCTCATGAGATGGCCAAAGTACTGGAGCCTCAGCTTCAGGATCTGTCCTTCCAGTGAGCACTCAGGGTTGATTTCCTTTAGAAATGATAGGTTTGTTCTCCTTGCCGTCCAGGGGATTCTCAAGAGCCTCCTCCAGCACCACAATTCAAAGGCATCAATTCTTCGGCGGTCAGCTTTCTTTATGGTCCAGCTCTCACTTCCATACATCACAACAGGAAAAACCATAGCTCTGACTATTCGGACCTTTGTTGGCAAGGTGATGTCTCTGCTTTTTAAGATGCTGTCAAGATTTGTCATCGCTTTCCTCCCAAGAAGCAGGCGTCTTTTAATTTCGTGGCTGCTGTCTCCATCTGCAGTGATCATGGAGCCCAGGAAAATAAAATCTGTCACTGCCTCCATATCTTCCCCTTCTATTTGCCAGGAGGTGATGGGACCAGTGGCCATGATCTTAGTTTTTTTGATGTTGAGTTTCAGACCGTTTTTTGCACTCTCCTCTTTCACTCTCATTACAAGGTTCTTTAATTCCTCCTCACTTTCTGCCATCAGAGTGGTATCATCTGCATATCTGAGGTTGTTGATATTTCTTCCAGCAATCTCAATTCCTGCTTGGGATTCACCCAGTCCAGCCTTCCGCATGATGTATTCTGCATATAAGTTAAATAAGCTGGGGGACAATATACAGCCTTGTCGTACTCCTTTCCCGATTTTGAACGTCAGTTGTTCCATATCCAGTTCTAACTGTTGCTTCCTGTCCCACATATAGGTTTCTCAGGAGATATATAAGGTGGTGAGGCACTCCGATTTCTTTAAGAACTTGCCATAGTTTGCTGTGGTCCACACAGTCAAAGGCTTTCGCATAGTCAATGAAGCAGAAGTAGATATTTTTCTGGAACTCTCTGGCTTTCTCCATAATCCAGCGCAAGTTAGCAATTTGGTCTCTAGTTCCTCTGCCCCTTCGGAATCCAGCTTGTACTTCTGGGAGTTCTCGGTCCACATACTGCTGAAGCCTAGCTTGCAGGATTTTGAGCATAACCTTGCTAGCGTGTGAAATGAGTGCAATTGTACGGTAGTTGGAGCATTCTTTGGCGCTGCCTTTCTTTGGGATTGGGATGTAGACTGATCTTTTCCAATCCTCTGGCCACTGTTGCGTTTTCCAAACTTGCTGGCATATTGAATGTAGCACCTTAACAGCATCATCTTTCAAGATTTTAAATAGTTCAACTGGAATGCCATCACCTCCACTGGCCTTGTTGTTAGCCAGGCTTTTTAAGGCCCACTTGACTTCACTCTCCAGGATGTCTGGCTCAGGGTCAGCAACTACATTGTCTGGGTTGTCTGGGGTATCCAAATCTTTCTGATATAATTCCTCTGTGTATTCTTGCCACCTCTTCTTGACGTCTTCTGCTTCTGTTAGGTCCCTCCCATTTTTGTCCTTTATCATGTTCATCTTTGCACAAAATGTTCCTCTAATATCTCCAATTTTCCTGAACAGGTCTCTGGTTTTTCCTTTTCTGTTATTTTCCTCTATTTCTTTGCATTGTTCATTTAAGAAGGCCCTCTTGTCTCTCCTTGCTATTCTTTGGAAGTCTGCATTCAATTTTCTGTAACTTTCCCTATCTCCCTTGCATTTTGCTTCCCTTCTCCTCTCTGCTATTTCTAAGGCCTCGCTGGACAGCCACTTTGCTTTCTTGCATTTCCTTTTCTTTGGGATGGTTTGTGTTGCTGCCTCCTGGACAATGTTATGAGCCTCTATCCAAAGTTCTTCAGGCACTCTGTCCACCAAATCGAGTTCCTTAAATCTGTTCTTTACTTCCACTGTGTATTCATAAGGGATTTGGTTTAGATTATACCTGAGTGGCCCAGTGGTTTTTCCTACTCTCTTCAGTCTGACCTTGAATTTTGCTATGGGAAGCTGATGGTCAGAGCCGCAGTCAGCTCCGGATCTTGTTTTTGCTGACTGTATAGAGCTTCTCCATCTTTGGCTGCAGAGAATATAATCAATCTGATTTCGATATTGCCCATCTGGTGATTTCCATGTATAGAATCGCCTCTTGTGTTGTTGGAAAAGAGTGTTTGTGATGACCAGCTTGTTATCTTGACAAAACTCTATTAGCCTTTGCCCTGCTTTGTTCTGAACTCCAAGGCCAAACTTCCCTGTTGTTCCTTTTATCTCTTGGCTCCCTACTTTAGCATTCCAGTCCCCTAGAATGAGAAGAACATCTTTCTTTGGTGTCAGTTCTAGAAGGTGTTGTAAATCTTCATAAAATTGTTCAATTTCAGTCTCCTCAGCAATGCTGGTTGGTGCATAAACTTGGATTATTGTGATGTTGAAAGGTCTGCCTTGGATTCGTATTGACATCATTCTATCATTTTTGAGATTGTATCCCAATACAGCTTTTCCCACTCTTTTGTTGACTATGAAGGCTACTCCATTCCTTCTACGGGATTCTTGCCCACAGTAGTAGATATGATAATCATCTGAGCTGAATTCGCCCATTCCTGTCCATTTTAGTTCACTGATGCCCAGGATGTCGATGTTTATTCTTGCCATCTCCTGTTTGACCACCTCCAGCTTCCCAAGGTTCATAGATCTTACATTCCAGGTTCCTATGCAATATTTTTCTTTGCAGCATCGGACTTTCTTTTCACTTCCAGGCACGTCCACAGCTGAGCGTCCTTTCGGCTTTGGCCCAACCACTTCATTAGCTCTGGAGCTACTTGTACTCGTCCTCCGCTCTTCCTCAGTAGCATGTTGGACGCCTTCCGACCTGAGGGGCCCATCTTCCAGCGTCATATCTTTTAGCCTTTTGTTTCTGATCATGGGGCGTTCTTGGCAAAGATACTGGAGTGGCATTGCCAGTTCCTGGAGAACTATTAGGATTAGCATAAAAGAACTGGGAAATCCCTTTTTGAAACACATGCTTCAAGTCTGATCTAAATAAAGACAAATAATTTCTCTGTTAGTTTCCCCTTTAACACCTGTATCCGAATTAGAGAAGTTTCCAGAAAATTTCAAAGAATTTTTTTCAGAAGATATTGAAAAGGAAAGACGTATATTGATTAAATATTGGTTGTGGAAAATAAATTCTAAAGAAAAATAGAAATGTTAAAAGGTGAAAAGATAACATTTATTAATGCAACTCTGGTAGATCATTGGATGAAAGAATGAGAAAAGCTTAATGATAGATGCAAAGAAATAATGAAGTTTGATTCCCCAGTCTGCCTCCTTGCTATGGACTGGATGTGATGATCTATAGCAGGGGTCTCCAAACATTTCAGCTTGAGGGCCACATCATATATTTTAAACATTTTTGAGGGCCGAAGGAACGTACACACATGTGTATGCATGCACGGACTGAAGGGAGCAGACGTGAGCCTGTGGACCTGAGCCTGTGGCATTCGCCAGGTTGGATAAAAAGGCAAGGCGGGCCAGATGTGGCCAGTGGGCCGTAGTCTGGAATAAAATTTAAACATTATGAATTAATAGATGGTCTTTGACTCCTGTGAAATTAAATATTATGGATTCTACATAGTCTAAAATATCCTGGAGATGTGAATAAAAGTCGGTACCTATTTCCATATGTGACAGGAGTGTGAAGTAGTATCAGAATTTTGGAAATTAGAAAATAAAGAAATGGGAAAAATGTAGAATTAACAATAGATGTTTTCCCAAAATTTGCATTATTGCTTATTTTTAAAGAAGAATGGTGTGTTCAGGCAAAAGAAGAATTAATTTTGAATATGCTAATAGCAGCTAGATTAGTGATTGCAAAAAAATTGAAACTGAAGTGTATGTTTCAATTAACTGAATAGTATAATAAAGTCTGGGAAATAGCTGTTAACAGTAAGTTGACATGGAATGTAAAATTTAAAAATGGATTATTAAAAATAATATGTTTGTTGAAATATGGCAGTTATGTTAACAGCTATTTCCCAGAATTTATACTATTTTTTGAAAAAAAGAGAGAATTGATTGCGCCCCCTGCCCTAGCTCCATCAACACCATTGACTGCCATGCACAGACAACCTTTGCCACCACATCATTAATGAGACAGCAAATTTGACCTTGCCACTACAGATTATTGTGGATCTTCCTGATGTGTGATGGAAGTATAAGTGGCCATGTGCCAACATTCATGAGGAGACAGAAGAAGAAGAAGAAGAAGAAGAAGAAGAAGAAGAAGAAGAAGAAGAAGAAGAAGA